>NC_134536.1:39863257-42363257 GCF_050624435.1 Tenrec ecaudatus
AGCCACTAGGTTCCTTTAAATCTCTTAACTTCAAGCACAAAATGAACATAATTATAGTGCTATTACATAGATGATTAAGTAAGAAAACGCCTTCAGATAATTGTGCGCAGGAGCATAGACTCTCTTCACTCAATGCTCCTCTTAACCATTCCTAAGTACATGTGAGGGGGGTGGGACAAGCCTGGACTGCATGATTTGAACTTTACCCAGATGTTATGTTTACTTGATTTTCGGTTAACTTTTTTTAATAAAGAGAAATAATCACTTTATCCTTCCTTGTTTGGGGAAGCAATTGACTTAGGTTTTATTCCAATGTCTTTTTACTTTCTGAGAGTTTAAACGTGTATTGCATTTGCTGTCTGTTTTGCAAACCTCAGGCCATAGTGCAAGAGGAAAACATTTCTTTTCATGTTTTTGACTGCGGATATGTTGTGTTCAATCTAAAAGCTACATTATACTCAAAAGATCCAGATTTCTGATGGATGAACAGAAATTTATGAGGGAAAAAAACCCACATCATTAAAGGAGCCACTATGAAATTCAAAGTTCACCACAATATTCAAAATCAATAGGAAATCAAATTATTGTTCCCGTACTCAGGGTAAATACTTGGAGTTGGTTTGTAAAAACACTTGTAAAATGACAGTACTATATTAGAGTTGAATGATGAGACTACTGCATATAATATGATTTCACTCAGCTACTGGAAAATAAGATTATGTCTGAGCACATTATATGGCTTACAAAAAATTGCATTTCTTTTTAAAAAATCATTTTATTGGGGGCTTATACAACTCTTATCAGAATCCATATATACATCCATTGTGTCATGCATATTTGTACATGGGTTGCCATCATCATTCTTAAAACATTTGCTTTCTACTTGAGCCCTTGGAATCAGCTCCTGGTTTTTTAAATTTGCATTTCACAGCATCAGACACAATGTTGTTTGGCATAAATTTGCATCTTTTTTCCATCAGTTACTTAGATATAAGTAAGCTTAGATGTTTACATCTTTCTTCTAATACAGTCAAAATAGAAATTCAATTTGTTAATTTAAATAGCTATTATTTCTCCATTTCCTTTGACGATTTATGCAATTTTAAATGCTTTCAAAAATAAATAAGGACTACTTTAATTCAAGAAAAACTAAGCTTTTGGCTTCTTACATGAAAATGAGTGAATGGTGAATGGAACACTACACATTCCTAAAAAGCGCAGTGAAACCATGAAACAATTCATGACATGCATGGGCCCAGACACTAGTATGCTGAGTGAAATTAGCCAATCTCAAAAGGACAAATATCGTATGAGTTCAAGGCTATAGAGCTAACCACCAAGAAGAAAACAGGCTTCTTCTCTCAAGTCATGTAACCATGTCTCCGAAGCAAGGAGGCGTGGCCTGCCTAGTGCCCACGCACCATCTGTGACCTCTTTGCAGGCACGTCTTCAAAAGGACTTCAATAGAGCAGGCCATGCCTCAGCTGGGCTCAGCTTCTCAAGATGGGGCCGAGGAAAAGATCGTTCGGTTGCTGCCATGATGAGGTCACTCCAAACCAACAGACCCTCCTACAAGTGTGATAGTGAACCTGATTGTAACGCATATGGGCGGGGGGCATCGCCTGCCTGTTTCAGAGGAGGAGATGGCACTGCCGTTGCTAGGGAAACCAGGTGGAGCAACCTCCCCACGGGGGAAAAATACTTACTGGTCCTTCTGTAGAACCCAAGGGGAGAATGTACCAAGTTCTATGTTCCACCCAATCAGACATTTCTTACCTAGTTTCTATCCAGCCCTTGGGTATCCAGGCTACTGATACTTTAAACTTTGTCCTTTGAGGTACACAACAGCCGTCATAGGCAACACCAAAAGGAACTGATGTGGAGACCCCAGTAAAACAACTGGGCTTGACCTTCAGCTCACCTGTAATAGATGTAAGGAATGGACAGCCTTCCCTGTATTGAAGGCTGAAATACCCTAGTGTGAGAAGAGGCCATTCCAAGATTATGGAATTGGTGGTCATTGGACTCTTGTTCAGCTCTCTTGATTTGAGAGTGTCCCATGAAGGGTAATCCATACACTACCAGGTATTTACTGTGCTCTCCTTTCTTTTTTAATGACATGCATTAGTCTGGTAGTCAGGGTTCTGACTTTGTGAATGAGCGTTATTGAAAGTTTTGCCCTAGCCCCAACCCGAAATGCTCATGTAAAATAATGTTTGATCACTTAAGATGTTAACCTGTACAGGGCACCAATTCATGGGCTGCAGTTTGAAAGCCAGTGTGTTCATGTAGATTTTCTTTTCTCAATAGTGTTAAAAATTCTATACCGATGTTTCAATGAATGATATAATCAATAACATTACCCTATGCCCTGGGGGTGGTGATGTATAATAGTCTCTAGCATAAAAGGACAATGTCTCTAAAGTGAACCAGAGATATAGAAACAAACCTCAGATAAATGAATGGCTTTTAGGCTGCCCTTTAAGGTCGTCCTGATCTAGGAACAATTAATTCTTACGACATGGTCCTACGTGATACTCCCTCTCATGAAGAGGTCACTGACGCTGTAGTGATAGAGCAAATTGTAGTGAAAATTAAGATCCTGCCTGGCTATCTGGGGTCCTAGAGGCTGTTTTAAAACAAGTAGCCATCTAGGTTGTGGGGTCAGCTAAGTCAACATGGAAGAGACATGCTAGCCTATGTGATCCAAGGATTGTACATAATAAAATCCAAATCCAAAGGGACCAGCAGACAATATCGGAGCTTAAATTCTGAACACTCAGTTTACAGAAGGCTACGGATGAAAGTGGAAACCCCAAATACGGTACAGTGCCCTCGCACGGATAAGCCGCTGGCAAATCCCCTCTGACCACGGTCAAGAGATGGGAAGAGTCATGCTATCAGACACAGAGCCATGCTATCAGACACCTGATTGTGGCAGGTATAGTTAGGTTAAAATGTAACACCTTCTTACTTGATCTACTTTTTGACTCTTTTTGAAGTTGTTTCCTTTTTTCATATTTTCTGCTTTTGTTTCTATTGAGGTCTTTCTCTTTGTTTTATCATTGCTTTTGTTTTGTTTTTTTGGTTTGGTTGGTTGGTTCTTAGTTGTATGATTTTCATATATGAAATCCTGGATAGGTAAACCTATAGACAGAGTAACCAGACAATTATGTAAGGGTAATTATGTAGGGGTATGGCAGGTGAGCTTGGGGAGAAATGGAGATTTAACAACAACAAAATATGAGGACTGGGAGGAGAAGGAGGCGGGGAAAGGAGTGGTAAGCAAACACCGCCATAGACAGGGAACAACCAGGGAATTAAAATTAACAAGGACTTAGAAATCCCAGGGGTGTTGAAGCAATAGCAATATAGCTGAGAGGAATTACTAAGAAGGCAGAAGTAGGGTGGCCATGATGTTGGGGCAGGAGGAAGGTGAAAGAAAATAGAGGAATGACCTAAGAAGTAAAGATATGGACAGAGGTATAAGCATAGGTGTATACTTATGTTATACATTGATTCATAAAACTAGAGGTATTGGCCCATGTACATACATTTATATGGCAAAACACTGAGGTTGTGGATGGAATTCAGGTTGCTGCTCATACCCCACCCTCAATGCAAGAACACTTTGTTCTAACAAGCTGACATTCTGAGATCCTCACCCTCCTGGCACAGTTGCTGAAGACAAAATAGGTGCATAAGCAAATGCGGTGAAGAAAGAAGATGGTGTCTGGCTATCAAAAGATATAGCATCTGAGGTCTTAAAGGCTTGAACTTAAACAAGCAGCCAGGTAGCAGAGAAGCAACAAGCCCACAAGGAAGAAGCACACCAACCTGTGTGATCATGAAGTGTCACTGGGAATGGGTAACAGACATTAGAAGACCACAAACAAACAAACAAACAAACAAAAACTGTATTATTGAGAAATGAGAGGTGTCAGAACAGAGACCCAAAGTCCATCCATAGATATTGGGACATTCCTCACCGAGGGGTCACAGGGAAGGGATGAGTCAATCAGGGTGCAGTAAAATACTGATGAAACACACAGTATTCCTGTTTCCTAGAGGCTTCCTCACTCTCCACCATCGTGACCCTAGTTCCGCCTTTCACTGCAGCCTAGACCAAAACACGTGCACAGGTATAAATAAGACATAAGAGCTCATGACATACAGAACATGAATGGGAGTAGCTACACTAGGAGGGCAGGGGGAAGGTTTGGAGAGGAGGGGAGGAAGTGGGAACTGATTGGGATCCACACATAACTGCCACCCACCCCACCAGGGGGATGAATACCAGAAAGTGTGGGGAAAGAGAGAAAATAATAATAATTTATAATTTATCAAGGGGTCTCAATGAGGGGAGGGAGGGATATGGGAAGAGGAGCTGGCACTAAAGGCTCTATAGAAAGTAAATGTCTAGAAAATTACGATGGCAACATATGTACAAATGTGCTTGATACAATTGATGTATGGGTTGTTGCAAGAGCTCTCAGAGCCCTCAATAAAATGTTTAAAAGAAATACGAGGAGAAAATATTCTAAAATTAATTGTAGTGATGACTACACAGCTCTTCTTAATGTGACTGAAATATTCAATTGTACGATATATGAATTATATGCCAATAAAAGTATTTTAAAAAAGAAAATGAATGAATGTTTATAAATATTGAACCCTCGGTTTTTTGTTTTTAATCATTTTATTGGGGGTTCGTACAGCTCTTATCACAATCCATCCATCGTGTCAAGCACATTTGTACTTTTGTTGTCATCATCATTCTCAAAGGCCCTCAGCTTTTTCATTCCTTTCTTTTACCATTTATTGTCTCCCCCTCCCTACTCAAATTAATGTGTCTACCTCTAGTTAACCACGAGGTCGGCAGGTCAAACCCACCAACCACTCCTTCAGAGAAAGAGGAGGCTATCTGCTTCCATGAAGAACTCTCTATCAAAAAGCAGACAGAGCAGACTTCAAGCACTGTTCCCCTGTGTGTATTTACACTGTCTGAGTGCTGAGCAAATCACCTTAGAAGCTGAACTGCGCCAAGAAGAATGGGGCACCGGGATCGAATGAAGACGTCTTATCAGTCTGGGACCTGCAGATGGTACAGCCTTGCTTACGGAAAGCCAACGAGGCTGAAAACCCTTCCTGATAGAGAACAACTGTAAACAAAACCATCTTTTACTTAGATCCACCATCACCATCTAGGAAAACAACAGTCAAGACATCAAAGGATGCACGCTGCGTTTTGCAAACCTGCTCAAATAGACCTCTTACTTTAAAATGTTAAAGCACCACGTGGTCACTTTGAGGATCAAAGTGTGCCTGACTCAAGCCATGGTCTCCTATACAGTTGACAACTGGCCAATGGAGGACGAAGACTACAGAAGACCTGATACATTTGAAGTTACAGTACTGGGGAAGAATAGCAAATATACTTTGGCTTGCCTCAGAACAAACAAACCTGTACTGGAAGAAGTAAAGCCAGAATGCTTCTTAGAAACATGGTTGGTTTACAGGAGCGCCCATCCTGGGGAAACATTAGGCTGGGTAAAGTGGACGCTCAGCAAAAAAGAGGAAGCCTCGCAAAGAGATGAATTGACGCACGGCTGCAAAAGTGGACACAAGCGCAGTCGTGTTTGTGAGACTGGGCCGTGCTGGTCACTCTGGGTCGGAACTGGCTAAACAGCACTTAACAACAAAACACCGAGTGATTTTTAACATTCAAAAACTGCTTTTCTATTAGGAAGAAATAATCAAATGATTGAAGAAAGAAGGATACGCTCACACAAAAATACATGCAAATAAAACATGATTTGATGTTTACCAGGGGTTAAAAGAGGAGGGTAAGTCATTAACGAAAGGGTCCCAAATTAAAGAGACCCACTGCTCTCAAGTTCAAGCGGACTTAGACCAACTGCTCTGTAGGGGTTTTGAGGCTGTACATCTTTACAGAAACAGACAGCCTCATCTTTCTCTGGAGAAGAGGCTGGAGGATTTGAAGTGCCAACCCAGTGGTTAACTAGAGGGTAGACACATATTGATTTGAATGATGGGAAAGACAATAAGGGATAAGAGGGAGGAGCAAAAAAGGGTAAATGGATCTTGAAGACAAAAAGAAATGATTACCTTTGTGCATAAAATAAAAATAATTCAATTTCATCTAACTGTAGAAGAGGGACAAGAATCCCACAGTGTCACGTCACCCTATGATGTGGAGGTGTGGGGATGAACCACTGTCAGACATCGCAGTAAGAATTGAAATAAATAGCACAGAAAGAAGAAAAACTTTTAACATTGATTGTGGTGATAATTGTACAACTCTTTGGAATACGATTAAACTGTTGACTTGTGTTATATGTGAGTGATATGCCAATAAAACTGCCCAAAAGCTACCGAAACAAGTAAACAAAGATGTAATCCTATGGAGGGTAATTAATACCCAAAGTTTTACCCAACTGTCAAATGTGTCTTTAACCTAGAACTCTTTCTCTGAGGCATATATTCGACAGGTTCACAGCTAGCAAGAGACTGGAAATAGCCATGGCCATCA
This sequence comes from Tenrec ecaudatus, assembly GCF_050624435.1. Classification (NCBI taxonomy): domain Eukaryota; kingdom Metazoa; phylum Chordata; class Mammalia; order Afrosoricida; family Tenrecidae; genus Tenrec; species Tenrec ecaudatus. The sequence continues at coordinate 39,869,811 of NC_134536.1, forward strand.
CTAGAAAGCGATGATGCAATTGTACCACCGCTGCGGGCTGGGGGAAAAGAAGGGCCCTCTCTGCTGTGCAGCTAACCTCACTTCTCAGGAGCATTCTAGCTGTACTTCTACCAGGACAGATTTGTTTGTTCTTCTGGCAGTTCATGGTCTCTTTGACAGCCGTGTATGCTTGGGAAAGCTGGACAATAAGCCAGGAAGGCAATAAAAGAATGGATGCATTTGGAATTTGATGCTGTTGAAGAGTATTGAAAATACCATGGGCTGCCAGAGCAAAAAACAAATCCCTCTTGACTGAAGTGCAGCCAGATGTTCCCCAGGAGCAAGGATGGCAAAACGCTGTTTCACGTACTTTGGGTGCATTATCAGGAGAGACCCGTACCTGGAAAAGGACATCGTGCTAGGTAAAGTAGAAGGGCAGGGAACACGAGGAAGATCCTCAGGGAGGTGGCCTGGCAGAGCGGCTGCAATGATGGGACCCAAGAAAACCGTGCCGTGAGGAGGGCGAGGACAAAGTCAGCCTCTCGTTGTGCATCCGGTCTTTACTGGGAGTTGAAGCTGGCTGGCTGGACGGCACCCACAGCAACTACTCCTCTGATGGGGAAATAATTCTAAAATATTATTAAGTCAGAGGAGTAATGTCCTTAGTGTATTATCTTTTCTACAATAAAAAAATAAGGATAGCTATGCATGGTATTAAATTTACATAAAAATAATAAATGGTTACTAAAACGTAGACAGGATTTCTTGAAGAGGGGAAATGTGGTGGGTGGTGGCAATGGAATATTAACAAGAACTATATTTATTTTTAATACATTGCTTTTTGGTTTTTGGTTTTTATGTCATCTCTTAGTAACCAGGGAATATAAGATTATCAGTACTGATTCAAAATTTATCTAATTGCAATCACTGCCAAAAGGGTTTCTTTGCAAAACAGAGCCTAGAAATCTGGATATTTTAAAATACATAAATATATTTGTCCTGTAATGGCACAAAGACTGGGGGTTCATATCCACCCAGAGGGCCCTTGACAGACAAGCCTTCCAAAGGCCATAACCTTGAAAACTCCGAGCCCTTCTACTGGACACACCTGGAGTCACCACGAGTTAGAATCAGCTATGTTCACATCAAGATATGACCAATATTTACATCAAATACAATTAAAAAACAAAAACTTAACTCCAAAAGCAAACAGCACAACACACACACACACACACACACACACACACACACACACCACCCTACAGGCCCATTCTAGAAGGACCTTAAAAAAGTATGGGGTTTTCTTCATGTTTCTGAAAAGACTACCCACAACCTTCAGTTTTTAAAAGCAAGTGATTTGATCCTAACTGCAAAAGCAATTTGTTTACATTAGAGAGTAATGTGCCATAAAATTAAATCTTAAAATAAAGTTGATGTTTTAACATATCAAGCATTAGATTCTTCTTATATCCAGCAAGTTTGCTTCCTTGTCGGGGTTTTCAGTAGGAAAGATGAACTGTTGTGGTTATTGTCAGGGGCTATCAAGGCGGCTGTGACACAGAGTGGCCCTGTGCCCAGCAGAACAAGCACTGCCCGGCCCTGCACCCCTGCACCTTGTTCCTCAGCTGGATCACTGTTGCAGCCACTTTGTTAATACTGATAACCTTGAGAAACATGTAAATTCCAGAATGCTTCTTTGTGCTCATATAAAACGTGTTCATGGGTCAAGAGGCAGTTGTGCAAACAGAACAAGGGACACTTCGCAGGTTAAAATCAGGAAAGGTCTGTGCCTGGGTTGTATCCTCTCACCACACTTGCTCAATCTGTGTGCTGAGAAAATCATCAGAGAAGCTGGATTCTAGGAATAAGAACATGACATCAGAATTGGAGGGAGGCTTATTAGCAGCCTGTAGAACAGCGGTTCTCACCCTGTGGGTCACAACCCCTTTGGGTGCCGAACAACCCTTTCACAGTGTGGCCAGATTCCTAACAGTAGCAAAATTATAGTTATGAAGTAGCAATGAAAATAGTTTTATGGTTGGGGGTCACCACAATATGAGGAACTGTATTCAAGGGTTGCAGCTATAGGAAGGTTGGGAACCCCACATTTCTACAGTGTAGAAAATTGTGCTCGGGAGAGAAAGACCTGATGGGGATAACCTATTGGGATATGTGCACAATTGATTACAAAAGGTAATTTGATCAGTGAGCTGAGCTCTGATAACCCAGCAGTGAAAGCACTCTGACGCTAACCAAAAGGTCACGAGTTTGAACCAAGCACCTCTCCACAGAAGAGATACAGCAATCTGCTTGCATAAGTATTTGTAAGCATGGCGATCTGATGGGGTGGTTGAATTTGGCTTTACAGAGTTGATATGAGTCTGGATGTACTTGTGGTGAGAAGTTAGTTTCAGGTGGTGATCAGAGGTGTGGTGAAACAACATTACCTGGTGTGGCCCTTCTAGCCAGAGTCTTCATAATGCCCGTCAAATGGCGGGGTGGGATCATAATGCCCGTCAAATGGCGGGGTGGGATCATAATGCCCATCAAATGGCGGGGAGGGGTCATTCAAATAAAGTGTAGAGGGACTCTAACTTGGGAATTAGATACGTTTGCCATTCTGCTAGATAGAGAGCCTTTCAGAAGCAGGAATGGAGAAGACGCTCAAGAAAGAAGAACAGAGTGAAGTGTGTCCAATATCCTTGACACAAAGACTCAGCCTCTAGGCCCACTGAATGAGTATTCCTGAGACAAGGTGTGCTTTGAGCATTTAGGGGTGCTAAAAGAATGAGGTAACACTAGTGGGAGCAGCGCAGGGGTCAGAGGGTCATGTGGCTGAGGCAAATATACCTACTTGCATGGCTGAGTAGAGGCATTTCGGGCAAAAGAACTGTATCCTTAACATTTCTCATCCTGAGTCATAACTATTGACTTCCATAATAAACCCCATAACTTGACTCTTGTCTGTGAATTTAGTGTCACCATTACAGCAGATGATCCAATCTGCCCGAAAAGTAGCGTGTTCTCCGAGGGAGGGTTGGTATTAGAACAGGGTAAAAGAAGGTTGGAGAGTGGAGGCATATCCAAACTCGGCCTCAGAGAACTCACCTTGGCAGGTGTAGAGCTGGAGTCTCCTTACTCATTGTGTTGCCAGAGGAGGTCAGAAGTGATCCCCGTGCCATTTGGTCAAGTTGACCCAAAAAACCACAGTTAGAACAATATCAAACCAAGCTCACTGCCATCGAGTCAATTCTGACTCAGAGTGATCCTGTAGGACACTGCCCATTTTAGTTGCCAACTCTTTACGGGAGTAGAAAGCCCTGTCTTTGTCCTGTGGAGTGGCTGCTGGTTTTGAGCTGCTGACCTTGTAGATCATAGCCCGATGCCTAACCGCTCTGCCCCAGGACTCCAAATTAAACAATAGCAGGTGGTTATTTCATTAACTTCAGAGTTTTGCCTTTCAGAATTTTCCCAGGGTCATGTGTCCAGACAAGCACTTTAAAGCAATATTTTAAGTGGAGAAGAACTTAAAATGACAAGTTGGTTGTATAAGTACTGAATTTTTTTCCTATCATGTTATAAATTTCTTTGAAGGCCCAATTACTGAATCAGATTTATATTTTCTCCTCTTTCTACAAATGGCTCTCTCTTTACTCTGGTATGTGGGATGCAGTCCGCAGGGCCTGAAACACATTCACCAGCTCAGTCACCGCCAATGAAACGACACCAGACTGGGCAGTATTTTTTAAAAATACAGATCAGCTGGAACAGTAACTGGACCAGGAGAAATGATAACTGAAGGCCTGCTGGAAACCCCACCTCCCTCTTAGCAAACAAGGACAGCATGTCCCTTGCATGGCATCCACATTTCCTCATCAGCCAAGTTGGAAACAACAGTGCCAAGTCCAAGAGCACAGGCCCCACGTCGCATGGAATGTGCGCTGTGCTCCAGCATCCGCCACAATCATTCAGTCCACAGCTCACTTCACTTCTTCCAACTCTCCCATTCCAGGGCGTTGAGCCTAAGACGGGCTTATGGTGGAAAAATACATGTTAGAACTGGGAGCTTGTTATTAAAAAAATAGATTTATGCTGCAGCACAGCACAAACATTTTGTAGATGGTCATTTAGTATGAGCCCTCTGACGTTGTCGCCCAGTACAGTCCACACTTCCTCCAAACTGTTAGCAGCATCCTTACTTTCTCCTCCAATGCCTGGTCTACTGTTTACAACACAAGAGCCCCTGAACGTCCTGCCTGCCAGGAATTTCCTGATTTAGAGCTTTGAGACTTGCCAGTCCTCACAATCTAGTGAGCCGATGCTCTTTTTAAAAAAGATTTTAAAAAACTATATATATCTATATCGATCTTCATTTGTAATTTTTAGCAGGGAGTACATGACCAAGAACCAATGGAAGGCAGAAAAGTCTAAGCTGCATGGAGGGCATTAGCAAAAGACATGAGGCTCCAAGGATTGATGGAATACCAATTTAAATGGTTCCACAGGCTGGTCAGCCAACTTGAGGAGTTTTATAATTGTGCCCATTCCAAAGAAAGGTGAGCCAACAGAATGCAGAAAGTATCCAACAATATCATCAATATCACAGTTCATTGTGCTCTTGAGAAACCTGTTCATAAACCAAGAGGCAGTTGGTGGAACAGAACCAATGTTGTTCAATCTGTGTGATGAGCAAATAATCCAAGAAGCTGGACGATATGAAGAAGTACGTGGCATCAAGATTAGAGGAAAGCTTATTAATAGCTGCAATATGCAAAGACATGACCTCACTTGCTGAAATCCAGATTTTCTGATGAAAATCTAAGACTGTAGCCCTCAGTCTTGGAGGGAAACCCAAACCCTCATAAATGTTCTGCGTTGATCCGGGTAGACTAGAATAAATTCATAGACACTAATATATATATATATATATATATGTATATGAAAAAGGTTTATATATAAGAGCAATTGAATATTGAGAAAACATCGCAACCCAGTCCAGATCAAGTCCGTAAGTCCAATATTAGCCCATATGTCTGATACCAATCTATAAAGTCCTTTTCAGACTCATGAAATATATGCAATGATGTCAAATGCAGGAGAATCACAGGCCAGTGGGAGGGAAGTCTTGTGGATCCAGTGGCATTGTAAGCATATCAGTTCTGGCAGGGATCTCCACGTGACCTCTCCAGCTCCAGAGGTCTGGTTGCATCAGGGTAGGTCCATGTGGCTTCTCCAGCTCCCAGGGCATAGTGCCATGGGTAAGGGAGCATCTCCAAGGGAGTGAGCTGAGCGAGAGAAGTGTCTCCTGCATCCAAGGAGGAAAATGCAGGAGTTCCCAGAATTCTCCGAAGAAGGCCATGCCCACATAGAGGCCTCATTGGTTATATCTTGATTGACAGGCAAGACTCCACCCCTTCACTCATAATTCTCTCAAATTGACACCAGATTATGTAACTACCACATGGTCCAATTGGCAACAATATGATAAATGGAGAAAAGATGGAAGTTGTCACGGATTTCATTGTATTTGGATCCATAATCAATGCTTGTAGAAGTAGCAGTCAAAAAAATCAAATGACAGATTGCCTTGGGACAGTCTACTGCACAAGACCTTGTTGTTAGCATTGTTAGGTTTCTTTGTTTGTGTTCTAAATGTTTTTCTGTATGTAAAATCTAGGATGGGTAAATCTATAGAGACAGTAACTGGATTAATGGTTCCTTGGCGGTATGGCAAAGGAGGGTGGGGGAAATTGGGAGCTAATAATGAAGACTGCAAGAATGAAGAAAATGTTCTGAAACTCATTGTGGTGATGATTGGACAACTCTCTGATGTGACTGAACTACTGAATTGTATGATGTGTGAATTATATGCCCATAAAATTATTTTAAAGAGCCCAAAGGGGGAAAAGGTATTGAGGAGCAAGGACATGTCACTTTGAGGACTAAGGTGCACCGCCCCCGAGCCATGGTACTTTCGATTGCCTCGCATGCATGTGAAAGTTAGACAATGAATAAGGAAGACAATGAAGAACTGATGCATTTGAATTAGGAATTGACAAAGAATATTGAAATTATCATGACCTGCAGGCAGAACAATCAAAGGGAAGGATTACAGCCAGAATGCTCCTTCTAAGGGAGAATGACAACACTTCATCTCCTGCTGTTGGGCATTTAATCAGAGAGACAGTCATTGGAAAACAACAGTCAGCGTGGGGAAGTAACAGGTCATCAAAAACAGAGGAAGACCCGCCAGGGGATGGGTGGCTGCAACAATTGGCTCAAACAGAACAACAATTGTGAGAATGGTGCAGGACCCCACAGTGTTCTGTACTGTTGTGCATGGGATCTCTGCAAAGGAGAACCAACAGACTCAATGGCAGATAGCTCTAATGGCAACAGCTATCTGTCATCTTACTTGTTCCATTTCTTCAGAGACTCCTAAAGCACTCTATCAATAGAGCATTTGCACGTCATGGCCTGTGATCAGACAAAGCAAGAATTCATGGGTCACTCAGCTGTACATTCTCGTGGGAGAACTTCAGGAGGCCATGTCTTTGTGCTCCCACACCTCCCCTCTGTGGCTGGATTAAGATTGCACTCAGAAAGCCCGTCACATTCTGTCTTGATGGAGCTATCTAGAAATGCAGACCAGTCTTTGGTGTAGAGAAATTGATGAAGAGAATCCAGCTTGACTCTACCGCTGAGCATCAGGGGAGGGAGCAGTAGTCAGCTGGCAGGTGTTCCAACAGATGAGTTGCTCCCATGAAGCAATTTGATAGCTGCACTATTTTAATGACATAAGTTCTTGCTATTACTCAGACTACAAAATAAACAATTTTCACATGCACTATCACATGCATATCAAATTGTGTAATTGCAGGGTCTCTGCTAACTAAATTACCATAAATGTTCTGGCATCTTAGGTCAGGGATGTGGTTGCCAGGAAAAATACAGCCCAGAACACTGCTTCTGTGTCAGAAGGATTTGCATCATTGACATTTGAACGAACACAAGACTGCAGCTCTTCTTTAGGTTACTACGGCAGTGTTTTTATTCTGAGCGGCGTGATTTTATCCAGGTGTTTAAGAACAGCCAATTGTTAAAGAATTGAGTAGATTATAAAATTATGTCACTGCGCACACATACGTGTGCATGCATGAACAGTTGCTATCGCACTGACTCTGACTCATGGCAGCCCAGCGTGCTCCCTAGGGTGCCCAGTGGCTGATCTTCAGAAGTAGATTACCAGAACTTTCTTCCAAGGCCCTTCTGTATGAACTCAAATCTTCAACGTTTTGGTAAGCAGACGAGCTTACTGACCATTTACAACAGCCAGGGATTCCACATTTGGACATCCGTGTATATTACATATCTCACACTTGTCAAAATTTTCTTCTCTCAAGAATCTGCGAGAGTTAACTTTCTAACTCCCAGTAAGATTCCGCCTGCTTCAGACCCACGCTTTCCTTCCCATCCCCTGTGAGCAGCAAAGATGCATGTTAGGCCTGGCTCTGAAATCAGTGCCCTTCAGCAGCCTGGCCTTCCAGCCAAGCTTCGGGCTCTGCCTATGAGTAGAGACCATGCAGAGTCCAAAGTTTCCAGCTCAGAGAGGTTTCCCCACATTCTTCCGGAGGGTTATCATTTACCAGTGGCAGTGTACGGCAACACTTTTTTTAGTAAAGCAAAACAAACTCTTATTTTTGCACTAGATCTGTAATAAAGAGTCCATTTGGATGCACTGAGACAAATAAAAACAATAGCCTTTACAAGAAATAGATTGAAAATAAAGAAAGAAAATAAAATGAATGCAGAATGCCAGGGAAATCAGATGTTAGAAGAAGAATTGTTCAGGACGGTGCAACTCCACATGGGAGCCCCACTGGGTGAACTGGACTTGACCTCAGACACCCTTGCAACCTGGAGCCTTAAGCGGGAACACAAATGGTGTCTGAGGAAGCAGAAAGCAGCTGTACCGAGAGTGGGGAGCTATTGGTTGGTGAACAAAAAGGTCGGACTGCATCAATGTCCTGTAGGCTGTATTAAGATATGTATCGCTCCAGCAATCCCGTGGCAGCCATTCGACTATATTTTGCTTATGCTTGTTCATATTAGGGTGCATTTCAAAGGTGCATCACCACTAGGGCCACCCCCTTGAAACTGTGTAACTGGTTTCTCTGGTTTTTCGTAAATGAAACCCAGGGATGTTGAGCCTATGGGGAAAGCAAATCGAATAAGGTTTTTCAGGGGAAGGCAGATATAGAGGATTGGGGAGATGAGAGCGGGCTGGCACTAAATCCTAGCTCCAACTTAAGACCAGTTCGCCGTACATCATGGCGTGCTTGATCCTCGCCCTCAGGAAGCGAACACAGAAGATGAGGGCGCGAGAGCAAAATACGGCCAAGAATGTAGCTGGTGCCTGTCACATAAGACAGCATCTGGGGTCCTACAGGCTTCTGTCCAAACAAGCAGCCATCTAAGTGAGGTGCCAAGTCCACATGGAAGAAGCATAGGATCATCAGTCACCGAAGGCTTGGAATCCATAGAATCCTAAATCGAAGGGAGGATCAGTAGAAGAGCCTGAACTTTGAGAATCTGGCGTGCAGAAGGCGGTGGATGACAGGTGGAGCCCAAGATTCATTGGTGGAACTACCAACCCAATAAGCCTCTGGCAAACACCCCCTCGCTGAAGTGGAAGGATGGGAGGGAAGTGGTCACTAAACAGAGTGTGGAGGAGAAAGGAGTATGGAAGATCAAAGGCACAAATCTGACTTGGACAGTTAAAACTTGGTCAGTAGATTCCCCATTATGATTCAGGCTGGACCTGATCTGGTTTCCAAATTTTTCTGTATTTTTGGTTTGTCTTATTTTGTTTTGCTTTTGTTTGTTTATATTAGAGTATATCCCAGAGGTGTTTTGTCAATGGAGGTCACCCTCTTGAAGCTGTGTTATATGCTGTTCCATTTTTCAGTATATGAAACCCAAGACTGATGAACTTGGAGGGACGGCAAGTAGAAGAAGGGGAGAGGGGAAGACAGTGGTGGGGTGGGGTAAAAGGGAGACGATGTGAAGGAGTCCATGTAGAAAAAGAGTATTTGTGGTAGCAATTGTAAAATTCAACTTGACATGATTGAAATATGGAATAATAAGATAGATTGTATTATATACGTTTTAAATCGCAACTTAAAAAAAAGGAAATTGATTGCGAGAAAGTCGTTTCTTGGAATCACTTTCCAAGAAAGTGGCTGCTCACTATATAAGAAATGTGGTCTGGGTTGGAAAGAGGGAACCGATTACAAGGATCTACATGTGACCTCCTCCCTGGGGGGACGGACAACAGGAAAGGGGGTGAAAGGAGACGTGGGACAGGGAAAGATATGACAAAATAATAATTTATAAATTATCAAGGGCTCATGAGGGAGGGGGGAGAGGGGAGGGAGGGGAAACAAAGAGGACCTGATGCAAAGGGTTTACATGGAGAGCAAATACTTTGAAATTGATAAGGGCAAAGAATGTGCAGATGTGCTTTACACAATTGATATACGTATGGATTGTGTTAAGAATTGTATGAGTCCCTAAAAATGTTTAAATTTTTTTTTAAAAAAAGAAGAGTAAAAATGGGGAAAAAAAGAGACAGAGAGAGAGAGAGATGTGGTCATGAAACATTTTTTCCCCAGAACTTTTATTGGCAAGTAATTTACATATCATACAATTGAACAATTGAACAGTTCAGTCGCACATCGAGAGGAGTGGTACACTCACCACCACATCAGAGCCTTCTCCGTTCCCCGGCCCACTTGGTCATTGAACAATTTTTTTAATCCTTGTTAAAAGAAAGGTTGCCCCTGTGATTTGGAATCTACCGAGAACTTGGTACTTGAATTACGCATTCTCTGGTGCAGCACAAAGACGAAGTCTGGTGTGTTACACATTGAGCTGCCAGCCCCGAGGTGAGTGGTTTGAACTCACCAGCCGCTCTGGAAGAGAACGGCGAGGCTGTGTGCTGCTATAAAGAACCAGAGTCTCAGAAACCCAGAGAGACAGCGCTACTCTGTCCTATAGACTGCCTAGGAGTCAGAGTCAACTCAGAGGCAGGGAGTGCGTGCGGAACAGGCGGTCTGTGGTGGCACAGTGGGTCCAGAGTCGGACTGTGAACCTCACAATCCCCAATTCAAATCCACCAGCCACTCTACAGGAAAAGGGCAATAACGATCTGTTCCATAGAAATCTGTCAAGATTTATTATCTCTGGAATTCTAAGGAGTAGTTCTGCCCTGTCCTTAATATGGGATCACGAGGAGGAGTTGAAATGGATGTACTGGCAGTGAGGAGTTTTGTTTTGTTTGGTTTTGGTTTTGGTTTAGCATAGAATACCCAGAAAAGTCTCATAGAAAATTTAATTACAACCAGTAATGATTAGAATGTGTGTCTTATGCCTTTTTGACATTAACAGGAAAAAAGTTAGAAACTTGAAACTAGTTCAATTTCTAGTTCAAGAAAATAGATCAGCATATTATAAACATCTTAATGCTATTCATTTGGCTTTTTAAAATTAAAATATCGGTGTCACTCGATGGCAACTAATAACAATATTGTCAGACCTTTGCATTCTCAAGAGAAAGCAAAAATCCAGAATTGTAGGCAGCACATTACATTGGGAAAATGAAACCATCTCATCTTAAGAGGTTATTAGGAGCCTGCAGGTCAAACAATACTTGCAGGGCGGATTTGGCTCAGTGCTCTCTCTTTGGATTTTCTGTTGGTAGAAAAAACTCAGAGGAGAAGCTGAGTGCCTTCGCAGCAGTGGTCCATGGGTAGGTTCTAGGTGCTGTAGAGTTGGCTCTACCTCATGGCAACCTCGTGTATAACACGAGGAAACCACCCAAGTCTGCTCCAGCTTCATGGTTGCTGACATCTTTGGGTCCATTGTTGTGGCTGCTTGTGTAGTGCTTTCCACCTTTGACACTGGGCAGGGATACACTCTGTGGTCATCTACACGGTCTTCACGGACTACTTTTGAAAGCAGTTTACCAGATGTTTTCTTCCTAAATTGTGCTCCACGGAACACTGTCCAGCCTGGGGGACTTTGCTGGAATTTTGAACACTGATGCCATCTGTAGCTTTCATAGCAACATGCAAACCATTCTCATAGACAAATACAGATCTGTAATTTGACCACAAATGCTCTATGTTGTTGTCAGGTGTGACCCCGTTGGTCCTGACTCCTGACGACCGTACGCACAGCACAAGGAAGCACTCGCTGGGCTGCGCCATCCTCGCCTTGTTCCTGTGTTTGGACCAGTGTTTCAGCCTCGGTGTCAATCCATGACCTTGAGGGCTGTCCCCTTTTTCACTGCCCCTCTACCTTAGGAAGCGTGATGCCCTTCTCCGGGGACCAGCCTCTCCTGAAACATGTCCAAAGTATGTGACATGTCCAAGCTATCCTTGCCTCTAAGGAGCAATCTGGTGTACTTCTTCCAAGACAAATTTGCTTGTCCGTTTAGTAGTCTGCAGTACTCTTGATGTTCTTCTCCCGCGCCACAACTGAGATGCAATGATTTTCTTTCAGTCTTCCTTACAAATGATCTCCAAACAGCACTTTTTACATTTCATCTTTAAACTCATAACTTTACATATAACCTTGAAGCCCTTTTTTTGGGGGGGGGCTCAGAAAAACTTGAGCGCACCAAAGGAGAAAGCACCAAGCAATCATCCCCGGAGATAACCACATCTCTCAGATCCACATTTCTTTCATTGTGCTACTTGAGCATCTTGTGCTACTTTTCTTTGGTCTTTTCCACCAAGTTGAAAGTCCGAGCAGTGTGGCCCATTTCCAGGTTCCAACACATGACTTCCTTATTTCTGATTCTTTACCTAATTATATTGATCTCCCTTCTTCCACATCCTTTATGATTGAAGCTGTGTCAGTCATTCGGATGTTTTCTCAGGGTCTGTTCACTGGAGGAGGCTGTAGGAACAGCGAGCCCCAGCGGTTTGTGAACGCACTCCTTACACAAACGTGGTAGCGCCTTCGGCTGTGGCTGTGCCTTCTTTGCACGATAAACCTAGCTGTGTTTTCAGTGTGCCACCCTTCACCAGCTCTGGGTTACGTAGGCACTAAATATTCTGTTGAGTGAAATACGTAGGATGTACGTAAAACATGTAGGTGGAAATCGGTTTCTGGTCCACCTGGTCTGGTGATGGTTAGGATGAACACTTACCAAAGGAAATGACCCGGTAAGCCCCACAGCAGTGCCGCAGCCATTGCTTGACGCTGTAGCACATTGCTGCCATTCAGGTTTGCCTGGCTGCTGTTCTACGGATTTGGCATTTACATCCTTTTTTAAACAGTAAACAAAACCCCCTTACCATCGAGCTGATTTTGACTCATATGGACCCTCCAGGACAGAGCAGGATGCAGGGTTCCCAAAGCTCTGGTCTTTGCAGAAGTAGACCGGCCACATTTTCTCCTGTGAAGCAGCTGGTGGGTTAGAACAGTTAACCTTTCCCTTAATAGCTGCTTGCTTATACCAGATAGCTCATCCCATCAAGCATGGCGGAGGTAGGGAACGCTCTTTCACAGCAGCACAGAGCGCACACTGATGTAAGAGGAGGCGTATGCACATGCCACTGACAGAGCTTTGAAGAATGGTAGCATTGCCTCAGCTGTTGAGTTTCAGCAAAACCAAAGCAAAATGCCAAATACAGAGAAAATGGACAACTCTATTTCAATGCATTCTGCTCTAGTTGATTTATACGTTACATTGACCCTGGAGATTGTAAATCATTTTCAATGCACGTTGTGTTCTTATCTTCTTTTGAAGTCTAAACACATTTATGAAATAAAAATTAAACAAGACTTGCTCACATTAGGTTGCTTTCTCTAAAGCCTTACTTCTACCCGGGTTTCATTAGAAGAAACTCTTTAATATTCAAAACTATTTTCTTTTATGAAAGCATAATTTATCCAAATAATGGGAATAGCTTTGACTAGAGTGTTTTCACAGTGTTATTGATTATGTTTTTGCTATTTTCTCTTAAAACATTTAAGTGCAATCCTAGCCCCCTCTCATGGACTGACTATGTCCTCCCGAGATGATCAGTGTGGTTCGGCATGATGGCCAGTGCTGGGCACTACCTTCCATTGAGTGATCTGATGGACCGGTCCTCCCTTTTGTAAGGTGTTGTAAAACTTAATTCTCTATGGTAATAAGCAACCCTGGCTTAGTAGTTGGCACTGGGCTGCTAACTGAAAGGTCGGCACCAGCTGCCCTGTGACAGAAAGACAAGGCTATCTATTCCTGCGCAGAGTTACAGCCTCGGAAACCAACAGGGGCACTGCCAACCTGCCCGATAGGGTCACTATGAGTTGGCATCAACTTGATGGCAGTGAGTTTGGCTTTATTTTTCTATATGGCAATGAGGCAGCATCAGTGTAAGCTATACATTGAGACACAGACTAAAAAGAAGGGAGGAGAGAGACAAGCCCTACATTTCCTTCCTCGAGTTTCACCCTTTACTGTCAAGTCACAGCCTTGCTTGAGTCACACCTTTATTATAGAAGAACTTGAGTCACACCTTTTATCTCAAAAGAGATAGAGAAAAAAAGTGGGGAGCAGAGGAACCTCACTACCCCCCAGCAAGAAGAACTACAAATGAAAGGAGTCCTTTGAATCTGGGGTCTCTGCTCTACAACCTCCTAGATCCTGGGGAAGACAGGTGCCAAGGCATACGCGGAGATCCCCAAGGAACACCAGGCCAACAAAGGTTGAAAGGAGAGCCAACAGAGGGTGAAAGTCTTCCTCCAAAACCAGCATTCTCAACTTGGACTACTAGTTTCCTGAACTGTGAGAAACTAAATGTATGTTCAACAACGCCACCCACTTGTGGTATAAATGTGAGAGCGACAATAGATAACTAACACAGGTATTCCTTATTGTATTAACTACTCAGAATACCTAATGAGTGAAAAATGTTATTCTTTTATCATGTTTTATGAGGTTACAATTTCATAATTGGCTTATTTTCCCCAGAAGTAGACTTGGAGTCACCTGGGAAGGAAATACGAGGGGTTCCTGAATGCTCATTTTAGTTCCCAATTCTCCTTTCTGCAGGAATGGCTGCCTAGCAGTCTCTGCTTTGCATACCTTTTCATCTTGGAGTTTAGAGAATTGTTTTCTTTTTTCTTTCTGTTTTTCCCCCCTCCTCCTAAGTCCTTCTCTTCACAAGGAAGCCAGAAGTGTGACAGGAAGGTGTGATTTTTAATTTACACCAGAGTCTTGCAAATAATGACTTTCACGCCCTGCTGGGGCTGCTTAGCCTCCGGGAGGAGTTCGGTGGCTACTGTTACGGGAGCATCTTAAACCACCAGTGCAGCTCAGCTGGCAATGCTCTCTCCGCTCTTTAACCCTTGTGTTCAACGTTTCAACTTGGCATTTGTGAATACTTTTGAGAATGTGGCTGGTTGCTTTGAAGTGCATTTGTTTTCTAGGAAATGATTTTTGAAGGTGATAATTTTTCATAGTCTAGTATGAAATAGTAAACATGTCATCATTCTGACCATGCCACAGGAAAACTGTGACTTATTCAAAGACTCTCATGTAATCTATGGTCGCGCTTATTTTTAGAACTTCTGGCGGTGACGTTTAAATATGTGATCTAATGAGAGTGTGCGTCTTTCCTTATGATCTAATTTCTCCAAAAGTAGCTTTCTCCCGTCTCTCTAGAAGAGTCAGTGTCTTCCTTTACAACTAACCCTCTGTGGCTGTATATTTTATATAGCAAAATGAAATTGAAAGTGATGCTAAAGTTCAGTGTTTTAAAATCATCGGTTGGCCTCCAGCGCATGGCGTCTTTGGGATTGCATGATACAAACAAGGATGAGGGGTTGAAGGGAGAAAATCATTCTTGAAAGCCATACATATCTTTTGAGTTTCCTAAGTCGGTAGAGAAGAAGAGTGGGGTGCATAAAATAATGGAATAAGTAAGGGATATATTTTGCTAGCCCTTCCTACAGAGACAATCAGTTAGACAATCAGTAAAGCACTTTCACTTAGACAATCAGTAAAGCACTTTCTTTTCCCATTTTGAATCTCCCTGATTTTTCTTTTTACGTTTTCCACAGACTTGCTAGTCTTTCCTAGTTATTTTACCAATCCTAACAAACCAAGCTCATTGCCGTCAAGCGAATTCCAATTCCTGGGGGGCTCTCCTGGTCGCAGTGCTGGGTCAACAGCTCTCCGGAATGGAATGGAATGGAAGCTGTCTCAGTCCCATTCAAAAGGAAAGGAAAGAACAAAGTATAGAAAGAAAAACCCACTGAGGGGATTGCCTGGAATCAGGGCTTCCAGTGGGGTTGGTCAGTTCGACCCCCTGCTGAGAATTTACATTTCTACCCTGAGACTCTAAATCTACATTGTAAAAAGATTCCTGGGTGATTCACTAGAACTAGTGTGTAATGCAACTTTTCATCCCAAGGGTCAAGACCCTGGCTCCTGTGGAGCCCTCTCAAAAGCAAAGCATTCTGAAGTAACTATCTTTGAGCAGCAAGGGGTTAACCAGCCTTGGTTTACTAAGTGCCTCTGTCAGGCTTTTATCTGATCCTTCTTCTCCCTCTCTCCTGCCCACCCCTTTTGTAAATGTCAACCACTTCCTGATGAGCCGGGTAGTGGTGAATTTCACACCTTTCTTTTCTTTGTGAAGAAACCGGGTGTTAATGGTACAGGATTGGGTACCATTGTATGTCAGTGGCTGTCTGTTCCTGAAGCGGAAGGATGCCTGTGGGAAAAAAGTAGGAGGAGGTGTAGACACTGGAGAAGGGAGCATAGGACACAGTGAAACTTGGTCTTGTTTTTTTGAGTATTTGTTTTATAAGCCACTTTTTAAAAAATCTGTGTTTTCTAAAAATAGTCGTTTTAAAGAAGCTTAAGATGAAGCCTATAAAGGAGTCTGGTAAAGAAGGGGACTGAATTAAAAAGCTGATTGATAAAAGAGCAGCAGTCAAAGCAATTCTGAAGATTCTTTCTCTGGCCTTTCTATTCTACAGGTATATTTACGGATACCACAATGGAGACCTGGTCTGTGGGTCAGGTCTGCAGCTGGTTGGTGGAGAAGAATTTAGGAGAGTTGGTGCCCAGGTTTCAAGGTGAGTTGTTTACTCTTTCAATCAGAGGATGTCTGCGGTGTCCTCTGTTACTGAAAATCGCTCTCTTTGCCTGATGTCTGTGCTTGTGAACGGTGGAGCTCCTGCGGTTGCAGTGGGGAACTTCCTTCTTTGAAAAAAACATTGTGTAACCGAGTTGATTTGACTTAGAATCGACAGAATATAATCTTTCAAAGCTAACTCAGAATAAAATGCTAAGATAGCTCTAGGAGCCCTGTTTGAGAAATGCACTCTGTATTACTTTTGCTCTTAAGCATATGTTGTGTTCAGGGTTAGCTTGACAAATAAAGAAGAGTCGCTAGAAAGTACTTGTAAGAATTATTTCCCAAGATTTTGCGCCCTCCCACATTCCCCCCTCCCGTCCCCTCACCCCATTCCCCCTGCCCATCCTTAAAAAAAAACAGTGCTTGTGTGGGGCAGAATCAGAATGGAGATGGCATTTAATGTCTAAGTTGATCCTGTTGATTGTGACTTCATGTCTTGGTGCTTCCTCAGGAGCAGGTGTAGATGCGGAATTGTGCAACACGCGTTCCATCTTTAGGAAAAACACTGGGACTGTGGTAGAGGAGAAGTTTAGACGGGCCTTTACCACCAGGAGTGGTTTTGCCTGTGTTTGGTAACCCTTTAGAGGACAGCCGTGCAGAAATATTTTCCGCCTCTTCTTTCCTTTCAGAGGAAGAAATAAGTGGTGCCGCTCTTCTAGCCCTTAATGATCGCATGGTTCAGCAACTGGTAAAGAAAATTGGGCACCAGGCTGTTCTGATAGCTCTAATTAAAAAACACCAGCCCTGCAGTCAAGAACTGAAGCCCCCTAGGAGCCCCAGCGAAACCGCCCTGCTCGGAGGAACAGAAACAGCCCCGGAGTAAGTATGATGACCAAGGGCCTGCTTTAGGGTTCTGTGCTTGTCCCACGGCCTTTGCTCAAAAGGGACCGTGGACTCGGGCAATCTCCAGCTCTTTGGAAACCTTGAGCATTTCCAGAAATGTGTGTCAAAGTCACTTTTGCAACATTTTAGTGAATGTCATGCAAAATGTATTTTTATTTAATAGGAGGGGTTAAAACTTACCTACCACACTGTAAACCCTCTTTTCAATTGTTGGGGCAGCTCTATAAGTAGGCCATTCATATGTCAAGTGCAGCTGAAACACATGCACAGAACAAGTGGGAATGGACTCCTGAAGCTTTGTTTTACCAAGAGAGAGTTTGGTAAAGGCATTTGTGCTGGTCTTTTGTTTTTCCCAGAACTCTTTATCGATCACCTCTCTATCTATATCAGTCTACCTTTTCTTTCCTTTCTTTCTTTGTACTAAGAAATGTATCTTGTCCTCTGGAGCCAGTTACAATGTAATTTGCCAAATACCTTTGTGGCAACAAAATTTCCAATTTCTTAACAGTATCCTTGGAATGTTAAACCAATGGTATGATAGCATCTTGCAAAATTTATGTAGGAAAATGTGTGGTGCCGAGTTGAAAACGTTACCGTTTGGGGGTATTTTTATTTTTTTTTATCACTGAGTTGTACAACAGAAAGAATGGTGCCAGGAACTACAAAGTAAAGCATTCCATCAAGATCTGTGCCCTAGGAACATTTCAGCTTAATGTATCTGAGGTTTTTACAGGGTTGCTGTCCTTCTTAAGTGCCACAAGGTCGATTCAGACTCATGGCAGTCCCTTGTGTGTGACGCAGTCGAGCTGCCACCTCGGGTTTTCTTAGCTAGAATCTTCCTGGAATCCAGGCTCCAGGTCTTTCTTCTGTGGAGAGGCTAATGGGTTCCGACCATCACCTCTCTTCATCATCCCTGTTGCAAACCAGGGTTCTGTTTTGGTTACTTCGGTTGCAAGGTTTCTAAGGTTACAGAATTATTACAGATCAATTATTCAGAAATGTTTAGATAATAATGTGGTATTTATTAAATCTGTTGTATCCCTTTACTTTAATTTGTTTAGATACCTTTAATAACGTATGTCTTCTCTTTTGCTTTGATAAGCAATAAAATGCTCAAGGTTTGGCTTAAGTGCTGGGGATTCTAGCATCTGATTTATTTGAGGACATCCTCCTACGCTTTGTTTTGGCTGGCGCAGTGGTTAAGCAATTGGCTGCTCATCAGAGGTCCACAGGAGGAACTCCCCGGCCCCTGTGGGGGAGAGATGTGGCAGTCTGCTTCTGTAAAGGTTACAGCCTTGGAAACATGATGGGCAGATCTACTTTGTCCTTCAGGATCACCATAAATCAGAATCGATTGAACCTCGATAGATTTGGTTTTGGGGGTTCACATTAAGGGTAGGGAACTTTTCCTGTCAAGGGCCATTTGGGCATTTATAACATCATTCAGGGTCCATACAAAATTATCAAGTTAAATGTAGCTTGCTCTACTGTATCAAACATTTAATTAGCTCACCCCTATTATGATGACTGGAATTGCTTCTCTTTGGTGAGTCATGTGATGTTAGCTGGTATTTTTTCAAGGACTTTATATGGCTGCTAACTGCAAGGTCAGCAGTTCAAAACCAGCAGCTACTCCTCAGGAGAAAGACAGGACTTTCTACTCGCATAGAGTTAGGGGCAGTTGCATCCTATCCTCGAGGGTGTTAGGAGTCAGAATTGACTCGATGGCAAATGAGTTGGATTGGTTATATGGCCCAAGGGCTGGCTGGATCTCCCCACCCCCTGCTTTATATAAAAGCACACACTTCCATACAGACTTGGTTTGCTTTGTCCCCTTTCCTCCAAGAATGCTCAGCGTACTTTCCCAGCATTCCTGGCAGAGGAGTGCGTTTGAGCTGCAGGCTCTCTTCTGTTGGCTGTAATCCTGACAATCTCTTTAGCTGGCCTGAGGTACACACAGAGTGGATGAAAACAGTGGGCCTGGTTTCCACTGCACATAGTTTATAATGTTCTCCAGCCAATGAGAACTGGCTGGGAGGCTGGTCTTGAGTCCCGCCTCCACCACTGATTGAATTGAGTGATTTAATGTTGCCATTACTGTGCCTTCATATGCAGGTACTATGGCTGAAAAGTCATACAGTACCCCTAACTCCATGTTAATTCACACAGTCGTTATGAGTGCTTAATATCTTTAAGCAAATATTTCTTTCTAGACCCAATAGTCCCAAGTTAAAAATTAAACTTGGTTAACGTGACCAAGAAAACCAGCTTCAAAGCTAAGCTAAACTTGGAGCACAGGTTGTCCAGGTGCTAATGAGAAGGGGCTATTTAACTCCACCCAGTAAGTAGCGGGCTCACTTGTAAGATTATGTTGTCATCTTGCATGCAGATGAGTTTGCTGCAGTGTGCCCTGGTGGTGAAGTGGTTAAGCAACAATAACGGAAGGTTAGGTGGTTTTGAAATACCAGTCTATCGGTGGGAGACAAATGGGGCAATCAGCTTCCGTAGATAGGTACAGTCTTGCAATCCCATGGGGTACCACCCTGTTCGATAGGGTCACTATGAGTCAGAATCAACGCCGTGACAATGGTTTTGGCTCTCTGCTTTGATTTATTGTGGTGTCAGATCGCAACCACAGATGGGATGGGAATGCTTCTTTGATATATAGGGAGGTCATATTGTACTGGGTGGAAGGAGAGAAGGAGACATGAGAGCACGCTGTTCAATTAAACCCTTTGAGAAAGAACGCAATAGAGACAAGCAGCTTGGCACGTGGGAGAAAGAACCCTGAACCTAGGCCTCAAAAGATCTGAGATCAAACCCAATCTGCCACCAGATACTCACCTCAGCAAGGAGATCCTGCTCAGAGTTTTCCTTTGTTTCCTTGTCTGCACTCTGAAGTAGGTGCAATGAACAGTGTCTAATACGACCCTTCTAAAAGCCCATCCGGCATTCTAGGT
Organism: Tenrec ecaudatus; assembly: GCF_050624435.1. Taxonomy (NCBI): domain Eukaryota; kingdom Metazoa; phylum Chordata; class Mammalia; order Afrosoricida; family Tenrecidae; genus Tenrec; species Tenrec ecaudatus. The sequence continues at coordinate 39,889,795 of NC_134536.1, forward strand.
CTGGCAGATGGGTTTCAACTTGAGTGTAAATTCCATGTATTGGCTAATGAATGTCTGGTATGTTATTTTGAAAAGGGTTTGTAGGCTAAATCTGGGCCAGAAGCCCTGGGGGTGCTATGGGTGAGGCACTCGGTCGCTAACGAAGAGGGTGGTGCTGCACCTCCCCCAGTTGCTCTGCAGGAGGACAATGAGACTGCAGCCCCATAAGACACACAGACTGGAAACCTGCTCTAGGGTCATGGTGAGTTGGAGTCCGTTTGGTGGCGGTGCAGACTGGGGTAAATTGTTGCAATATGCAGTCACATTGTTGATGGTTGGCGAAACTGGTAGAAAAAGTATTGGGTGGAAATCAGGAGAAGTCAAGTCCTGACACTGCGACCGAGCAAGTGGCTTTCCCTTCTGTATCTCAGCTGCCTCACTCAGGACATGAGGGCGTCAGACAGTGTGGTTTGGAGACCATTATTTCCTAAGGGAGCAAATGCTCCCCAAATAGTGGGGGTGTGGAGTTAGGTGGTCTGACATAGATGTACCCATGTTGTTGTTCCAAATATGAACCAAATATTATTAACCAAAAAGTGATTTGTCAGTGTCATTTCATAAAGAAAAGGACCGTCTTAGCAGTAAGGAACGTAGAGTGGACTCATGAAAACCGCATTGGTGAGCTGACATCTGGGAACAACGGAGCAAGACGCCCTTGGAGGTGCCTCTGTGGAGTTCTCTGAGTGAGAGTTTCATGGGGGGTTCGCAAGTGAACACAGCCCACAGTGTTTGTTCCGGCGGACGTTGCTTGCAGTGCGGCAGCAGCATCACTGGCTGATCACGTTGACCAGGGACTGCCCGGACCCACCCCTTGCCTGGCCCACGGGCGCCCCTGACGTGCGGTGTTACTTTTCTTACAGCGGGAGGCAGCAGTCCTTGAGCCCAGCCGGTGGCAGGGAGCTGATGCCTTCTTTCCATCCAGCGGAAGACCTTGGCAATGGACTGATTGACCAAAGAGTCCTGAAACAGAGGTGGGGGCCCAGCTTTAAATATTTCAAAGTTAAATATTTTACTTATTGATCAAAATATTTCTAAAAGGAAACTTTGTTTTTCTGGAAGATGTGTTTATGTTTTAATCGAGTGATTAAAGGCAGAGGGATGAAGAGGTCTGTTGAAGAAGGGAAAAAGAAACAAAGGTTAAATGTTCGGATCTTTGTTTTGGGAGAAAGATGTGTGAAAATGATATTTGATATCTTTCAAGTACATGTTGTTACAGAATAAGGGGATTTGTATGTGCAAACTGTTCACTGTGGTTGATAAGAGCCACAAAAATAGAATTTGTTCAGTGAATGGCCTTTCCTTTAGAGTTTACCTTCGGTGTGGAGTATTTTTGTTTGTGATTTTGTTGTTGTTGTTTTTACTGTTTTGCTTAGGAGTTTCTTTATGTTCCTACCCTTAGCTTTTATGCGGTGTGCTGTTCCATGCATTAGGCTGCATTGAAACAAAGGATATCTCTCAAGTGAGAGGACCAGGTGGAGGACAGTGGGGCTTAGACAAAGCCCTGAAGACAATGGTCAGAGGGGCGATTTTGGCCCCGGTGTCACCACAGCCTCTAGAGCGCTGCACATTCACCCAGCCCCTGTCATGTAAACTATCGCTCAGAGGCATATGGCTTTCAGCCACTAATGAGCCCAAGCTTTTCTTTAAATGAGCTTTTGCTTGACTTACTTCATAGCTGAGCTTGAGTTTGAGGTACCACCTGTAGTGAGCTAACATTCACAATGCCACACAGCACAGGGATCTACACGACACGCTTCAGTGGCTTTTAGTATATCCAGAGATGTGCACCCTCCACCACAATTAATTCTATGACATTTCCATCAACCAATGAAGAAACTTGCTCCCCGTCATAGCCACGCCCCATTCTCCTTCTCTCTAACCCAAGACAGGACCTGCTCCACCTTTCTGCCTCTATAGGTTTGCCTGCTCTGTACATCACATGTAAATGCAATCATCCAGCGTGCCATCTTGGTAACTAACTTCTGTCACTGTACAACGTTGTTAAGGTTCATCCATGTTGCTGGGTATTTCAGCACTTCCTTTTCTATTGCCAAAGAATATTCTACGGTATGGACATATTCGCATTTGTTTATCATCAGCTGGAGAACTTTGGATTATTTCAGGGTTTTGTTGTTGTTATTAGGAATAGTACTTCTATGAACTTTCGTGTGTGTGTTTGTGTAGACCTGTTTTCATTCTCTTGGGCATGCGTGGTGGAATTGCTGGTTCATATAATAGCTACATTAACATCTAGGCGAACTGCCAGCAACTGTTTTCCAAAGTAGCCACGCCATTTTACATCTTATTAGCAATGTATGAAATTCTGATTTATCCATGTCTTCGACAGCACTGGTTCTTTTTTTGTTTTAAGTGTAACTTTAATTCTATTCTGTTTTATTTTTCCCCAACAGTTTTATTGACAGATGAATTACATACCATCCAGTTCAATAGTTCAGTCATTGAATCATATCAAGGGGTATTAAACAGTCACCACTGCATCAGTCTCAGAGCATTCCCACTTCCCCACTCCCCATTGGATAAATCGCCTTTCACATGAGTTTTGCAATCATGATCAGTTCCAGTGCTCCCTCCCTGCCTCCTGCCTTCATCATTTACTCCTGAAATCCCCTTTTCCTCCTTGTCCCAAGTACAAATTCAGGCCATGTCTATAGAGGGGGCAACTGAACAAGTATCAAGTTTGATCCAACATCATCAAGATTACAATCGTCTCTGCCTGATACTAAAGCTGTGTGAGACTCTTGTCTTTGGCTAGAAAGGACCTGCCGTCGCTGTCTGACTAGCTACTCTGCAGATACGCCGGGAGCTCCCCCTGTCCTCCGTAGCCTTTTTCGTAATTGTAGCTCCGATACTTTTCTTTTTACCATGTTTGAAGTTGTAATTGTCCTCTTTGGATCACACAAGCTGGAGTGCTTCTTCGTGTGGACTTAGTTGACTCCTTGTTTAGATGGCTGCTTGTTTGCATACAAGCCTTTAAGACCCCAGACACTATTCCGATTGATAGCTGCCCACCGTTTAGTACTTGTTTCAGCACACTCTGTTGTAGCACCCTTATCTTCAGTGATCATTTCATGACGGTGAGTATCGAGCAGGGTCATTATGTAAGATCTAATGGTTCTTAAGTTTGAGCAATGTTTTAGTAGTGAGAACTCAAAACCAATTCCTGGATCTATGAGGGGGTACCCACAAAAAATGGAATTATTTTTTCAAAATTATCTATTTAACTTAAAATTTATTTTATTAGGGGCTCATACAACTCTTATCACAATCCATATATCCATCCATTGTATCAAGCACATTTGTACATATGTTGCCATCGTCATTCTCAAAACATTTGCTTTCTACTTGAGCCCTGGTATCAGCTCCGCATTTTTGTCCCCTTTCTCACAAACTCTTCATAATTTATAAATTATTATTATTTTGTCATGTCTTACACTGTCTGGCAACTCCTTTCACCCACTTTTCTGTTGCCTGCCCCCCCAGGGAGTGGGGTACTTAATTTTTTTTAACCAAATAATGTTATCACCTTTAAAGTACTCTCCATTACTCTTAATACATTTGTCAAACCTGCAATTCAATTCTTGGGAAATTTCAAACACACCTGTTTGCATGGCTGACACACTGCCTGTGTTTTTCCTTCACGCCTTCTACATAGTCAAATCACTGTCCGTTCGCTCTTCGTTTGTAGAAGCAAAAAGGAGTCACAGGGAGCAGGATCAGGTGCATGGGGCAAGAGAGGCATGCTGGTTTTTGCCAAGAACTGGCTCACAGATGGCTGCGTGAGCAAGTGCATTGTCGTGGCGGCAAAAGCAGGCCCCCATCTGCCACAAATGAGGCCTTTGTTGTCACCTTGTTATGCATTCTTTTCAGAACCTGTATATAGAACGCTGGATTAACCGTCTGACCTGGTGGAATGAACTCCACATGCACGACCCCCACACACCAAAAAAACAAGTGAGCATGGACTTGATCTTTGATTTCACTGGACGAGCTTTTTATGGACAAGATGCTGATGGCATCTTCCACTGGCTTGAGTGATGTTTGCTTTAGGGGTTGCCAGAATAGCAACCTGCCTCGTCACTAGTAATGACCTTGGAAAAACATCTGGTTAAGTTCAGAGCTGTTCTTTCAAAGCATGGCATGTTTCCAGTCGATGCTTTTTCCCCTAGTCAGTCAGTGACCCTTCTCATTTCCAAATCTTCCGTTAACATTCACTGAACCAAGCTCCAAGATAGTCCAGAGAACTTCCCCTTCTCCTCAACGGCCCGTCTTCAATCTTTGAGCACAAGTACATGGATTTTGCTGACATTTTCATCCGTTTGAGAAGTTGATCGATGTCCAGAACAAGGTTTGTCATCAACTGACCTTTTGAAATGAGAAAATTTCTCATACTTGAGTTTTTCCCATAGCACAGCTCTTGTAAGCTGTGTACAACATCACAACAATTTCTGGGAAACAAAACTTGACAGGCATATGCTGTTCTCTTAAATCGGCCATCACAAAAAAATGAGGTTTGAAGGACACTGCTATTATGAAAACATTCTCCATGACCAGAGAGAACCTTCCCAGCTGATGCCACTGCCACTAGGTGCACTAACTCAGAGCATGTTGCTCTCAGCTCTCGGAGAGGGAACATTTTGTACTATGAAATCTCTACCCAACGGAGCTTTTTTCTGTTGGTTTTTTTGGGGGGTCGGGGTGGGGGAGGTACCCCGTGTATGCTTCTTTGATTAGAGTCACCTAACCCAAACCCACTGTCATCCAGTTAATTCCAACTCATAAAGATCCTAGATAGACAGCATTCCAAGGCTTTTTAGATATGAGAAAAGATAGCCTCATCTTTTTCTGAAGAGTGGGTAGTGGGTTTGAACTGCTGACCTTGAGGTTAGTCAACACCACCAAGGATCCTTATAGCCAGCCTCGTGGTTGTGAAAAGGTGCCCTGGTGTTGCTGTGGGTTAGCTGCTGGGAGGCCAAGTGCAAGGTTAGCAGTTCAGATCCACCAACCACTCTTTGGGAGAAAGATGAAGATTTCACAGAGGTCCTCAGACTTTTTAAACAGGGGCCAGTTCACTGTCCCTCAGACCCATTGGAGAACCAGACTGTGGTTTTTAAAAAAACACCCTATGAACAAATTCCTATGCACACTGCACATATCTTATTTTGAAGTAAAAAACATATGGGGTAAAAACACATGGCGGGCCAGATTAATGTCCTCGGCGGGCCGCAAGTCTCAGAAACCCAAAGAAGTTGTTCTACTCTGTCCTATAGAGTCACTTTGAGTTGGAATCAACTCAGTCACTGTGGTAACTATAATGGTGATGAAGTGGAATTCCATGCCAATTTTGAATTGGTTGCCCGGTAGCTAATGATGCCAGGATCTTTGCAAGTGGTTATGGTTATCTGTGTATTTCCTTTGAAGAAATGTCGATTAAGATCCTCTGCCCATTTAAAAATTTACTTATGTGCATTGTTATTGTGCATTGAAAGAATTACTTATATATTTAGACACAAGTCCCTCAGCTAATACATGATTTGTAAATATTTTCTCAGTTGCACCTCTTGCCTTTTTATTTTGCTGATGGTGTCCTTTAAAGCATAAAAACGTCAAGCTTCAAGCTTCAATAAAAATACTATATACTTTTTGCTAATTTTTAGGTTTGAGGTCATGAAGATTTTTGCCTCTTTTCTTTTGAGAGTCTAATTGTATTTTCTTCCACATTGGGCCTTTGATCCGTTGTTCAATTAATTGTTGTATGTGTCATGAGGTGAAGGGTCCAATTTCAGCTTTTACGTGTGACCATCGAGTTGGACGAACTCCAGATGTGGAACAGACTATTATTTTCCCGCATCTAATTGTTTTGAAAACATTGTTGACAGATCAATGGACTATGAATGTGAATGCTTATGTTTGGACTTCCTATTATGCTCCCTTGATCTGTGTGTCTGTTCATAGTGAAGGGAAAGTACGATCATTTAAAGGAGCCATGTCAGCTCCACGGGAGAAAGCAATTAGGCAAGGCTCATGCTAAGGCGCTATCTTTACAGTTTTCACAAGCTCTTTACATGGTTATCTCATTCAATCCACACCGCAGCCTGCAAGATGGACTGTCTTCTCTCTCTTATCTTTCAATGAGCAAAAGTGACCTTCCGGTCCAGAAGCCACAGCTAGCGATCCCAAGAAGTTGTATTGCGCAGAGTCCACAATTTCTTACTCGACCATTAAAATTACATATTGAAGTTGATTACTGAAAAGTCTGTGTTCCCCCATTAGACTGCAAGAAACTCAAGGGCAGAGGCACACCTTTTTCATCATCGTAAATCCAACATTTTTCATAGCCCCTGGCACACAGAAGTTTAATACATCTACTCTCACTGAGTCGGTTCTGACACATAACAACCCTAGATAGAGTTTCTGAGACTTTAAAATATTAAGGAACTAGATAAGCCTCATCTTTCTCCCATGGAGTAGCTAGTGGGTTTGACCAGCTAACTTTGAAATTAGCAAGTCAGTACTTAACACCCAGCATCAGGAGGGATCCTTTAGAGCAGCAGTTCTAAACCTGTGGGTTGAGACCCCATGGGGGGGTGTCAAACAACATTTTCACAGGGGTCACCCAATTCATAACAGTAGCAAAATTACAGTTATGATGTAGCAATGAAAATAATTTTATATTTGGTTGTCACCACAACATGAGGAACTGTATTAAGGGATCACAGCATTAGGAAGGTTGAGAACCACTGCTTTAGAGATTCAATAATCCACCTGCTGCCACTGCGTCCACAGCCCTATGTAGGATTTCATAGGCTGTAAGTCTCCATAGGAACAGAAAGCCTCATCTTTCTCCCACGGAGCAGCTGGTAGGTTGAAACCATTAGCTTGTGGTCAACAGCCCAATGCTTACCCAACAGCGCTCCCAGAGCAAGGATTCAGCAGTTCCACTGAACAAGGAAGGCAAGAGCCAACGGAAGGCTCAATATATTTTTCAGGAAGCAGGGTAAATATTTTAATGGCACTACTTTCCTTGTACAACTTCTGATAAAATCAATTCTAAATATATTCACTTTGTAAACAGTAAAACTCAGAAAAGAACGCAGTTCTAGGCCACTCTCACAACACAGGCTTGCACGTTGCCGGTGTTTCGCAATGGGGGTTTCATGAATCCAACTAGTTTCCAGAAAGTAGCCAAGGTAGTGGCAGGGAGTGTCATCTTTGGAACTTCATTCCTAGGTTAGGCTCCAGACTTCTTTCCTTCTCCCCATGCCAGCCAAGTGGCCTGTGGGATTCAAAGGAGATCACGTTAGTGTGTGTGTGTGTGTGTGAAAACATGTATAGACATACACTTTGTTATTTTATCTATTTTCAGGTGTACCATCCAGTGGCCTCATCACATCCACACTGTCCTCAACCATTACTATTGTTGGCTTCTTTCTGAAAGGACATTATCACCCCCAACAGAATCCCAGCTTATTAAACAAGCGCTAGACCCCACTTTTCTTTCAGTCCATGATAGCCCTTAATCTGCTTTCTCTTTATATGGATTTGACTATTCTAGATATTTCAGATCAGTAAATCATATCATGTCCTTTTGTGTCAGGGGAGCCAGTCCCTAACAAACCATCACAGCCCAGCAGGCGCAATTGTACAGCGATAACATGTAAAGATTACAGTAAAGTCATAGAGAATGTGAGAGATAGAAGAGTGAAATGAAGGAGTCAGACACATTTCATGGTAGCATGCTGACCTCAGCCCCGCTTGGTGGTCCACGTGCGGGTGTGGAAGGTGGGAATGGCAGGGGAGAGCGAGCGATTTATTACTAACCAAGGCCTATATATCTTTTACCTAATCATGGGTAAAGACATACATCACAGGAAGGGGTTGTATTATAGGTAATGCAGTAATGAGAGGGGGACGATCTAGGGGTATACATGCAATAAGAAGGGGAGGGATTGGGGGTATACATGTGACAAGATGGGCGGATCCTAGATTCAGGCTGGATTTGGGGTATACATGTGACAAGATGTGTGGGTTCTAGATTCAGGATGGCAGCCTAACTTTGGATGTCACTGAGCAGGTTTGACCACTTCTCTGGCTCTCCATGGAAACAATTACTATCCTTATGAGTAGGGTGTGAGCCCCAGCTACAATGGACCAGAGAGTAGTCTGATGGCTGAATGTCTTCAGGGAGAAAATCTCTGAGCATCTGACCTCCCACCATGTGCTGGCAAACAGCCTCTAATGTTTGGCATATCTTTGGGGTAGACAAAGCTGGGAAAAGGTCTTTTTATATCCCACAATTCCCTCTTTTGTTTTATATATAAAATTCAAAAGAGCCCCAGGGGCAAAGTAGTTATTTTCTATGTATTGAAAGCTGTCAAGGCAAATTGAATGACCAAATTAATATAGCCAAGCTCAAACTCCAGGCTTATGGCAAACATTTTGAATCAGGCATAGGGGATAAAGTTGCCCTATGCCCATCTGCTACCAGAGGACAGTCTGAGAGTGAGTAGATGCCACGGTGGGAAGAAAAAGAGCAAATAGGAATGTCTGCACCATGTGCTCATTTTAAGGCAGCAACGCTTTAAGGGGAGAACCCGTGGACATGATAGATTAATGTACTTGGACTATATCTCCAGCTATCAGAGTGGTGGTCTTCCTCCCGTGGAATACTAGCCTTCCAGATTCCCTCCGTCCCAGTCAGGGACTAAGTCCCAGTCATATTTCCCTCCGTGTTAGTTTCCCAGACTTTTGGGTCTGGATTATTTCAGCAGAACACTTTCAAGGTTCATAGTATTATAGCATGCATGAGAACTTCATTCCTTTCCATGGCAGAAGAATATTCTGTTGTACATACATACCCCATTTTGTTTACTCACTCATCTGTTGATCACCATTTAGGCCACTTCCACTTTTTGGCTGTTGTGCAGAATGTTTGCAGTTAACATTGCTGTACAAGGATCTGTTTGAAGCCCTGCTTTCAAATACCATATATACTCGTGTATAAGCCGAGTTTTTCAGCACAAAAAAATGTGCTGAAAAACTGGGGTTCGGCTTATACATGGGTCAGTGGTACCCCAGCAAGGTGTAACATCTTGTGGGTGATTGCCGTTCCTCCTTGTTTACTCACATCTAACCCATCAGAGCCGTCCTATGACGTGGACAGCTCCAATTCACAGAAGCACCCGTAGTGATTCACGTACGCGGGCAGCTGAACTGGTAAGGATGTGTCTGTGGCTGCGCTCCGTCTCTCCCCTCTGGTCTCTGTCTTAATTCACATCCTGCATTTCCCACCCTAGGCTTATACTCGGGTCAATCAGTTTTTCTGGTTTCCCAGGTAATAATTAGGTACCCCGGCTTATACTCGGGGCGGCTTATATTCGCGTGTATACGATATATATCCATCCTCCAAGACAACATTTTCAGTGTTTTCCAGTTATTATCTCAATGTATTAGGTGACAGTTATATTATTCTTTGATACTTTGCTTCAAGTCTCCTAAAATGAACACATCTTTCATTCAGGTTATTTGTAGACAAAATGTATAAAGGGGTTTTCAAGCTGGAAGTTCCCCTGACAGATTTTAGCAGTCGTGCAGATGAGGTGTGCGGCCCCCTGGGTGGATTTGGGGGTCCAGAAAAACCCTGGTGTCCTGTGCCATACTGCGGTTTTCCCTGGTGACAGGTGACAGCGTGTGTTTTACTGAACTGCTTTAAATGCCCTTTTGTGATGGGGGATTATTAGGTTTCAGCATGCCGTGGAGAGTCTTGGGGGAAAGCATTTCTGCGGAAAGGTGTTCTCTGCTTTCCCTCCACACTGGGTCCTTCCCTCTCTTAGTGCCTAATAAGGCATGGAGTCAGGGAAGCAGGTAGTGGTTTCCTGAATGCTGCTTTAAACATGCTTCACTAATGCTTTAAAAGTATGTGTGCAGATGCTTTGCTTGTGCCTTTGGGCATAATTATAAATTAGTCATGGTTCCATACATATTTAAATTATTTTGATGCTTTTTTTTGGCTGTTGGTGTAGCTCCTGCTATGAAACTTTACCCGTCTTTTCAATAATAGGAAACTTTTCAACTGGTTGGTATTTAACACCTTTGACATACTGTCTGCCTGCACGATAGCCCGCGCAGTGCAGATGAGGGACAGTACATCAGTGGGTGCGGCGCATGCCAGTAAAGAGAAGGCTTGAGGAAATGTGCTTAGGTTAGGGCCCGTTCGTGTACATTCCCGTTGCTGTGTGACCAGTCTTCTTACTGACTACACATCTGCACGTTTGCAGTCTAAGAGCTCCGGGGGAAGCAAACCCAAACCGAATCACTGCCTGCAAATTGATGAACTCGCAGTGACCCTGTAGGACAGAGTAGATCCCTCCCTATGGTTTTCAAGGTTGTGAATCTTCTGTGAGTGCCGGCAACCTCATCTTTCCCCCGAGGAGTAGCTGGTGGATTTGATTTTGTTTCTTGTACTGTCCATAGGTGTTAGAAAGTAAAACAGTTCTGGATTAAACAAAATTAACCATGGTTTCTGCTGCAGGATTTCTCAGAGCCCTCACTATGTTCAGGAATACTGGGCATCACTAATCAAAAATTCAGCCAATCTTTGGGTAGGAAAGTTCCTCACAGCCGTGTGCTGGGAGGCGGTGGGATACTGCTTTTCATTCTGTGGACCCTCCTCACTCCCCTGACCAGAGACTGAGCATCAAAATGTGACTTCGTTATCACTGCCCATTACATGAAAGGACAGATAAAGATTCGGCAGAACATAAAATGTTTAAAGAATGGTTCCTTCGTGCCATGAACATCTGCTGACCACCTACTCCGTCAGGCACTACCTAGGTGAATATGACTAGTTCCAGAACCCCCCAAAGGATCTCTAGTGGCCCAGGGGTTAACCACTGAACTCCCCCAAAAATTTGAGCATGGGATTTGGGGGGAGCTTCCTAGTTGCAGGTCTTTTCACATTTCATTACTCTGCTCTCTATTTAGTCTGCTCTTACTGCCCGTGGTCGTTATCTGTGCAGCTCTCTTGCTTTATCATTACTAGTGGGACTGTAGAACTGTACATGCACTGTGGAAGTCTGTAAGGTGTTTCCTTAAACAAAACAAGTACAACTACCTTATGATCCTGCGACCCCTCTACTTGGGTGTAAACCCTGAAGAAATAAAGAACACAACACAAATAGATGTATGCATACTGATATTTATTGCATCAATTTACATAATAGAAAAACAATAGAAACAATCCAAACCTTTGGTATAGAGGAATGGATAAGCAAATTCTGGGAGATTCCTCCATACAGTGGAATGAATATTAGGCATCACTGAGAAACAGTGATGGCTCTGGTAAGCACCACGATGCATGGACAAAACTAGAGAGCATCATGCTTATCAAGGTTCGTCTATCTTATAAAGATAAATATTTAAGGACACCATTATTATAAGGAAACCAAAAAGAAAAATGGTTTTCACCCCAAACGACATGACTTTAAAGGCAAAGCTGAGGCCAGGGCATAGAATGAGAGGAGGGACAGGAAATGATCGAGGGAGAGAGGATGAGGGGAAACAGACAAGTTTATGGGGTTTAATGGAGCACTATGACTTCTTTTATGTGATGGGCAACTTCGCATAATACGTTCTTTAAACACCAAATAAATATATATAATTTTTAAAAAGGATAAAGCCTCATAACCTTAAAAACTCTCTAGATTCCTCATTCTTCAGAGATATGCATTGATCTGAGTAGTCATAAAAGGAAGAAAAGTCAAGAAGTGGACTTGAAAGGCAAACTAATAAATTAATTCATTAAAACTAATTAAAAGACAAACCTGTGGGCTTACGGATGAGTCTAGGTGAAGCGGGGCACGCAGAGTACTCTGGGTGAGATCAACAGCCCGAGTGGACTCACGTCTACCATGGTAACATGGATTTTTAAGAAGGGTTGTGACTTGATTGTATTGAGAATTCACATCAGTGACTACTTATTACTAAGGTTATACACTTTTGCGTATAATATTTGGACCATATGATGGACCATCTTTGGACCAGATTATGAATTATACTAGTCATTGAATTTGTGAAGTTTAAATTTGGTAGGTTAAGAAGTTCTCGGTCATTGAATGTTATCTTGTTCTCATTTGGAGATGTGCTAAAGGAGTGAGAATTTTCTCTTGAACTTGAGAGTTAGCTAAATTGGAAACCAGCGTTCTGGCTTTTTAATTCCATCGATTCAAAGACAAATACTGAAGCTTTCTGATTGTGATGTTTAAGACTTTACTTTCTCCTAATAACAAGTTCACCCACTTTCAAGGCAATCAATTATTCTGCAGTATTCAATCACTCCAAGTGGGCTTTTAATAAGAAGAATGAGAGTTTGTGGTTTCTTTCCAAAGGAAAATTTTGCATTCCAATATATTAATGAATCACATACAGTTGCTTTTCTTGGGGCACTCTAAGAACTTGAGGGGCTTATAATTAAAAGAAAATGGGCCTGGCTTAAAGCTGCCACCGCAGAGAGAAAGGCATAACTCTGCTCTCAGGTGGGGCAGACATGAAGATGGCGTTAGTGAAGCGCTGAATGCTGAACCCCTAAACCCCAGAGTCACTGTCATTGTGTCAGTGCTGACTTACCATGAGGTTGCTGTGTTTCTGAGACTGTAACCATTTAGGGGAGTAGAAAGCTCAGTCTTTCTCCTTCTGCTGGTGATTCCAAATTGCTGACTATGCAGATCACAACCTAACACCAACCACAATGCCTCCGGGACTCCTGGAAGATAGCACAGTGGGTTACGAATGATCTGCCTGCCATGTTCATGGGATAGTGTTTGATTCCTGAAACACGCACGTCAGTCAGTGTATGGCAATATAGGCTGATAAACAAGGAGATTTTCATGCCTATGGAAATTGAGTAAGTGGGAAATTGTACATGCTGAATTATAAAGGACAGAGGCCTCCTATACTTTCATAGGGAATATGGGCCTTCCGTTAGATTTGCTCTTCAGACAATGGAACTCTCACTGTCTTCCAGTCAGTGCTGACTGACAGCCACTGCCACTGGGTTCTGGAGACTAAGATTCTTTACAGGACAGAAAGCTCAGTCTTCTGCCGAGCACCTGCCTAGGCTAAAACCACAAAAGAGGAGACTCACTCTTCTCCCAAGTGTAGACTGCTTCTTACAATCTGCCTGTTGTTTTCTATTCAGTGTGTTTTTACGTTCTTCAAAGCTAAAATTGGTGAGGTGGCTAGCCGGCGAGGACTTCGTTGGTCATTCTAGAAGCAAGACTCTACTAGTGATCTACGGAAGTAATCCACAATGTCTAGGCTTGTGTCGCCACACAAACCACTGGGAGAAGTAGGCAAGTGTCAGAGATAAGCAATCAGAAAACTTCTGTGACTCTCGGGCATGGGAAATAAAGTACAATAAAGAGAATATATTAAGGTGTTACACACAGCATTGCTATGAGAAAGGGAAACGGTCAAAGGAATCGAGTAATTAACACGGGAATCTGGATTTCAGAGAAGAGGAATAAGGTTCCGTGTGGACAGGTTGTGTAAAGGATAAGCAATTAACAAACTAGAGCTGGCGATCTGGGATGCAAAAATGCCGAAAAGAAGTGGGGATCAAGGAGTTCTCTAAAGGAGGAAGCCTGGATCGATACAGACAGGTCACGGTAAACACGGCTCCGGGACGCTGAAGGAGGAATAAGTCAGCGAGTAAATCAAAGATGGGGTGAAGGGACAGAGGAAGAGGTTCAGGAAACGGACTCGGCTCACAGAGCAGGCAGTCCCCACGTTACCCAGGAGATCTACCCGAGAGAATTGTGGGTAAGCTGGAACAGGTTACTTTAGCGCAAGAAAAAGCTTGAAGACTTTTCCATGATTTAAAAACTGCCCACATAGCGTGTAAGCAGGATTTTGATAAAGAATTTGTTGTGGATATTGGTTCAATAGTCTCAAAGTTTACATAAATGTAAGGCATACGGAGCAGATTTCTAAACGCCTTGAGCACACAGTGGTGTAAGCATCACAGTGGTGTAGGTTTTCCGTTGGAGCCAACGAGCAGAGGAGGCCATCTGTTTTCATGAATACTTCCAGCCTTGGCAGCCTCAGGACGCCATTCTGCTCTGTCTGCTAGGTAGCTCTGAGTCTGAGTTGACAGCAGTGCCTTGTCCTGCGGGGGAATTGTAAGTTGAACGCTGGTAACTTGGAGACTGTCTCCATGAAAGAAGAGAGCTGTGGAGCCACGGTCAACTGTAGCAAATGCAGATTTTTAAGCAAAGTCATTTATGAAAAGGCAGAATGAAACGTAATTAGAAATGCAGACAATAGAAGAGAAAGCTGGCCGGGGACCTCCTTCAAAGTGGGCAATTTTGTGCAGCAAAAGATGACAAGCAAAGAACACAAAGCATGGCAGCAGAGCAGAGAGAGAGAGCCCCCCTGGGGGGGGAGGGTTGACAATGACATGATCTCTGAAATGTAATGAAAATGTCAACACCTCAATAAGAAAATGAGAAATAATCCAATTTATAAATGGACCAAGAACATGAACATATCTACTTCACCAAAGAAGACACTCTGGCTCAATAAACATGAGGCAATGCTCCAGAAGAAGAGCCATGAAAGAGGCAAATCAGAACAACAGTGAGATAACTTCTGACGCCAACAACATTCAAGGCAGCAGGAAAGGACAAACGCCGGGGAGCCATGGAGAGACTACGTGCAATGCATGGGGACTATCAAATGGGACGGTCTGCGTGGAAAACAGTCCAGCACTGAGAACACAAATACTACATGAGCAAACGATTCGTCTAATTGGTATATATCCTAGAAAAATAAGAACCATGGCACAAATCAATATATGTACACTTAAATTCACGGCAACACTGAGGGGAGCAGCAAAAGCGGGACACCACCTCCATGCCCAGCAATGGAAGAACGCACATCAACACGCTTTGGTTCACTGACCCCGTAGAACATGACGAACGACCATGAATTTGGGGAACACTTCACAACATGAAAGAACCTGAGAACCACATGCTGAGTGAAATTAGCCAACTACAAAAGGACAAATATAGTATAAGACTGCTATTGTAAAAAGTCAAGGAAGATTTTGCCCACAAAAAGAAACTTTTTAAAATGGTTTTCAGTGGATGAAAAGGAAGGGAGGGGAAGCTACTCTCAAGAAGGAAGACGAGTGTGTTAGAGAGGATTCTCTAGAGAAACAAAACCAGAATGCTAATAATTATGTATATATTCAGATAGATAGATAGATAACATAAGAAATAAACAGTTAATTAAATTACAAAGCAGTACAAATGGCTCAGTGCAATTCACACCCATGAGACAGTTGTGCGACACTGGCAGTCCTTCAAGTCTTGAGGGCTGCCAGGTAGTCCTCTGCAGAGCAATTCCGGCTATCCCGACACGGGCAGCAAACAGCAAGGCAAGTCACCAACAGTCAGCCAGATGACCGGGTCTGACAGTCCCCATCTCAAGAGATGTAAATTCCAATGGTGTGGCGAAGCAGGTCTTGAAGGACCTCAAATTACAGCAACGCAGTCCATGGGTTAGGTGTCCCACAGGTAGTGGAGCTTGCAAATTGAGGCAAAGAACAAGCAAGGCAGCCGTACACTGGTCCGATGATCAAAGAGCAAGAGACAAGAAAGGCAAGCCTCACCAAGCCATTTATTTCTATGCCCTTTAATTAATCCCACATGTATTTATCAGCCAGGTTGGCACAATAAACTAACTACCTCGTTGAGTATTAACTTGATTGAGGCAGGCAACATACACTAAGGAGCGTGTTGGCGAAAATGATGGAAGCAAGGACAGGCACTGAAGGAGCGCAGGAGGAAAGGGCAACAGAGGCAGAGATTGTTGTTGTGTTTTTTTCATTTCTCATGGTTTGATTGTATTTTAGTGTTTATGAATACAAAATTCGGATGACATGCCCTCCACCTCAAAATTTGGTCCACAAAAATATATCAATAGACCCCAAACAAACAACTATAGTGATGTGAACAAGGGGGGTCAGAGTGGAGACCCAAAGCCCATCCGTAGATAATTGGACATCCCATCACAGAAGTGTCACAAGGAAAGGACCAGTCAGCCAGAATGCAGTATAGCTGGTACAGATACGAGCTCTTGACAAGGCAGATACTGTTATATGAACACCCCTGTGTGATCTGTGAGCCATGCAGGCTGCAATGGATGCGAGGGAGAAAGGGCATCATCCTCACATAGAGCTATTTAGGTTTGACAGAGGATATTGGTAAAGGGAAATTTAATTTTGTGGCAACTATATGAATAAGGTGGAACACGAAGGGCACAAAGTTAGGAAAAATGTTTAGACATAATTAATGAATGAGTCACTGAACCTAGGGACTCAGTAGCTTAGTCTTGGGGAACACCAAGATCACTGGCCACAATATACATAATTCACACACGCAATGTTCTGTGTCCTACTTTGCTGAGCAGCACCTAGGATCTAAATGCTAACGAGAAATAATAATTATTTCTAATTTATCAAGGGTTCATGAGAGAGTGAGGGTGGATGAGGGAGGGAAAAATGAGGTACTGATATCAAGAGCTCAAGTAGAACGGAAATGCTTTGAAAATGATGACAACATATGTCAAAATGTGCTTGACACAATGGATGCATGCATGGATTGTGATAAGAGGTATAAAAGCCCCCAGTAAAATGATTTAATAGTTTAAAACCTGATCATGAGCTGCCATCTCAGGTGCAAGTATTGGCCTCTTCCTGTCCAGAAGCTAGAAGAGTGATGAAAATTGAAGACACTTGGACACAAGTGATGGGGTGAACTAAGGGGCCACATCCGTCTGCATGGACCTGAGCCCAGAGGAATGCGAGGGTCCCTGGCTACCACTGCCGCCTTTCCTGACAGAGGCCAACAAGGAAGGGTGCCGGAGAGAGTGGGAGAAACCGGTGGAACAAAGCTCATCCATAAAGGAGCCCCAACTGACTTCTTGGATACAGGCTGGGTGGAAGGCAAAGATGGTGGCTCTTGCTCACCTTTCAGGTCTGGATCTGAACTCCCCCACCGCTGCAGTGGCTCAGCTGTTAGCCAGATCATTTTGCTGTTGTCGTTAGGTGCCATCGAGTTGGTCCCGACCCATCGCGACCCTATGCACAACTGAAATGAACCACTTCCCAGTCCTCTTCCATCCTCACCATTGTTCCTCTGCGAGAGCCCATTGTTGCAGTCATTTTCAATCGATGAGCATTTCAGATCCAGGCGCAGCAGTTCCTCAGAACAGAGTTTGGAAGGGTCAGAGAAGGAGGAGGAGGAGGAGAGGGGAGAAACCCTGGATGAGGTGGGCCGGGTGGTATGGCAATGATTGGCTTGAAATGAATTGATGGGTTCAAAACTGATTGTCTGCTCTGTGAACTTTCATTCAATTCACCATGAGAAGATTTGTTTTAAAAGACCAGGGATTTGTAAAGGAGAAAGTCACATTCCTTTTAAGCAAGCAATTTAAGAAGACTAAATGGGAAGAAATGAAAATGACCGAATGTAAGCAAAGGCATGAGGGAAGGACATGTTGGACATTTGCAGCATAAACAGAGAGATTATCAAGAATGCCATAATTTAATGTTCAAAACTTTTTCCCTGAGCAAACTGACGTTAGCGCAGCCCTGCACAAATAATTGCGACGTTGTTTACAAGAATTGTTATGCACGCATTCTGCTAAGCGATACTGGGGGTGAATTTGTCCATCCTAATGTAGCATCTACGTGACCCTACTAAGACTCAACCTCGGTCCTTCTGAGCACTGAGACGTGTGCTTGCAGAGGTGGTGTTCTGTTGGACCTCTTTTCATAGCCATCCTTCTCGTCTTACATGTCTCCTTGCAGTCAACTGAAAAATTAGAGTATTTTCTGTGCTTATTAAAGTAGAACACATTGTAGAGTCAATGACCATTTTTATTAGAACTCCCATCTTAAAAATGGGTGCTCCTTTTTTTTTCTCCTCCCTCCCCTTTCCCCCCTCCCTCATGTGTCCTTGGTAATTTATACATCGTTATTTTGTCATATCTTGCCCTATCCGGAGTCTCCCTTCCCCCCTTCTCTGCTGTCCCTCTCCCAGGGAAGAGGTCACATGTGGATCCTTGTAATCAGTTCCCCCTTTCCAACCCACTCACCCTCCACTCTCCCAGCATCGTCCCTCACACCCTTGGTCCTGAAGGTATCATCCACCCTGGATTCCCTGTACCTCCAGCCCCCATATGCACCAGTGTACAGCCTCTGTCCTATCCAGCCCTGCAAGGTAGAATTCGGATCATGGTAGTTGGGGGGAGGAAGCATCAGGATCTGGGGGAAAGCTGTGTTCTTCATCGGTACTACCTCGCACCCTGACTGACCCATCTCCTCTCCTAAACCCCTCTATGAGGGAAAAAAAAAAAAAAAAAGAGGACCTGATGCAAGGGGCTTAAGTGGAGAGCAAATGCCTTGAGAATGATTGGGGCAGGGAATGTATGGATGTGCTTTATACAATTGATGTATGTATATGTATGGATGGTGATAAGAGTTGTATGAGTCCCTAATAAAGTGTAAAAAAAGAAAAGAGGAGAAAAAAATGATCAGGGCAAAGACTGTACAGATGTGCTTTATACAATTGATGTATGTATATGTATGAACTGTGATAAGAATTGTATGAGCCCCAATAAATTGTTTAAAAAATGGGTGCATAATGCAGTAATCCTGTCAATGATCGAATCTGTCAGCTTAATTTTATTGTCAGATTTATGTTAAGATAAATTAAACTGTATATTTAGTGCGGTGCACGGATTCATTTCGTCTGGGATCAGCCATAGGTATTAACTTGCTTTAAAAGCTTTTATTCTCTTCTATAAGGCTGGGGTTCATTGCACTGGAGATTTGTGGTTTGGTGGTGATTTTGTGGGGTGTTGCCTCTCAGGTGGGCACAGAAATATTAATGCCTATTCAGATGACAGTGCTTTCTCCTCTTGCTACTTGTATTGGGTGACGGGGCCACTTTCAGCCCGGCTACAATTTAGCAAAGATACCATGCATAATCTGAACCCACAGCAAGGATTCCCTTGCTGTTACTAAGTGGGTAGGAGGAAGTGGTTATTCTTGCCGTCATCAGTTTCTCAATTTGAATTGTATTTCTAATTTCCTGTGAGCCATCTTCTTGTATCATAATTGCTTTAATTTTGCACCATTCCTGTCACTTCTGGAATGCTTTGTTAAAATCAGATGGAGCACGCACTTCTTCCATCGAGCCTGCATGTATCTACCGACAGTCTAAGTATTGGCTGTGTAGTCCCCAAGGAGCCCTGGTGGCAAAGTGGTAACAGGTAGGGCTGCTGACTGCAAGGTCATTGGTTGGAAACCACTAGCTGCTTCTCAGGAGTAACATGGGGCTTTTTAATCCAGGAAAGATTTGCAGTTTTGCAGACTCTTAGGGGCCATTATACCCTTTCCTTGTTATGAGTTGCAATAGACTCAGAGGCCCTGAGAGAGCTCTATAGTCCCTACGGAGCCCCGGTAGCATTGGGCGCCAAGCACTGAGCTGCTTATCAAGGTGGTGTTTGAAACCCACCAGCCGCTGTGCAGGAAAAGATGAAGCTGATTACTCGCATAAAATCTGGGAAACCCTAAGCAGCTCTGCTTTGCCCTAAAGCGCTGCTATGGTTTGGGATTAACTTAGTGGCAGTGGGTTTTATAGACCCCCTAACCTAACGCATTGTATAAGAGAGATAGAAAATATTTTCTGGAACAATAATGTAAACATTTTACCAAACCCTATTTGATAGCATTGGTTCATTGAAGTCAACCGTTGGTATCTAAGAAAGAGATCATATCGAAGTAAAAGATGGTGGAGTGGCAGATTACTTTTAACTTGTTGGGGGAAGAGAGACAGGTGCTGAGCTCTTGTACTGAAACTTGGCAAAACATCATAAAAAACCCTGGAAAAGCATAAAACACAGCCAAACAAACCCATCACTGTTTCATTGCCTGTGCTCTAAGCAGATAAGGGAAGAAATGACTTGGCCAGGGGAGAAGAGTGAAAGGAAGTAGGGTTGTAGAAGAGTAACTGGTTTCTAACCAAGACAAACTCAGGGCCATCTAGGGGGGTCCTGACTCATAGTGACTCCACAGGGCAGGGCAGAACTGCCCCTGTGAGTTTACAAGACTACTATCTTTATGAGACGAGCAAGCCCCTCCTTTCTCCTGAGCAGTGACTGATGGTCTCCAGGTGCCGACCTGACCATTAGCACATAACCACTATGCTACCAGGGGTCCTGTGATCGGTATACAGAAGACAAAGAACGTTGTTATCAAGCAGAGCTCATGGGGGTAAACTTTTACTTGAAAGGGTTTTCAATAGCTGTTTGTTTGTTTGTTTGTTTTTAATAAGGTCACCCACCAGACCTTGCTTGTGAGGTCTCAGTGAACTTGAGCCTCTAATTTTTTTCTTACCAAGCAAGCACATTAGTCATTTGTGCCACCCAGTAATCCAATTGCTACATTGCTGCTTCCCAATAAATATGCACTGAACAGTGAAATTCATTCAACGTGAAAAATCATTTGGGCTGATGTGGAAATTTATATCTGGGAAAATAGCCTGTTGCTCTATTGAACCAAGTATTAATTATTAATTACTGTGCTTATTAATAGTATGCTCATAAATAATGTGTCAGCTTAAGACATACTGTATATACTAGAATATAAGCTGACCCGAATATCAGCCAAGGCACCTAATTTTACCACAAAAACGGCATTTAAAATGTGCCGAAAAACTCGGCTTATTCAAAAGTATGTGTAGTATTTTACCACTGATAACGAGACAGGGGTAGAGGGAGAGGCATCTTATCATAAGAAAATTACTTCTTTAGTCCCATATTCCACAAAAGTTCCTGAAATCTGAAGAGTACAACCTAAAATCCTAAAAGGAGCCTGGCCTTGGAAAACGTACCTGAACATTGTTTGGCCCACTAAGGACCCCATGGTTCTGATTCTTACCCTCCTAAGGCTAACTCCAGAAATCTGTCAGTCCTTAGACTGTCTGGCTTGCTTCTATTCCTACATTTCCTTCCCCCTCAATCCTATTAGTGAAATGATGGGAGAGCTACCTACAGTTGCTTGAAAATGATATTACAGACTTATTTACATGCTCAGTGATCAATCACTACCTTTTAGGTTTCAAATGCTTCCGATATGTAGCTTTCTCAATGGTCGTATTAGATTAGAATTAGATAACATAACATTCCTCTGTTTGCAGTGCGCAGTTGGTAATTTCAGCAAATTTATTCAGTTGTACAACCATCACTACAATCCAATTGAGAATGCTGCATTACCCCAAAATTCTCCTGTGCAGTCGCTCCCCATTCCACATCTGACCTTAGGCCACTACTCATCGGCTCTCTGTAGTTATATGAGAGGGCAAAAAAAACAAAACAAAACAAACCAACCAGCACAAAGCTCAGCTGGGCGGAGCTTTCATAGTGCGCCTTTTTTGCTACTAGGCCAGCATTAGGCAACTTGCTAGGAGTCAGTGCATGCAGTAATTTCCCTTGAACCTTGCTTATTGTGTGTGGCTGTGAAATTCTGTATCCTGTTTGGGGAAAATGCGGCAGAAACTGTTGTGATGTTGAACACAGCTTACAAGGACAGCGCTATGGGAAAATCTTAAGTGTACAGTGGTTTTCTCATTTCAAAAAAGGTAAAATGTCGATTGATGACAAACATCTTCCTGGATGTCCGTCAGCTTCCCGAATAGATAAAAATATCAACAACATTCATGTCCTTATGCTTGAAGACCAATGATGGACCACTGGAGATGGGGGAGTTAGCTGGACTACATTGGAGCTTGGTTCAGTGAATTTTAACAGAAGATTAGGGAATGAGAAAGGTTGCTTCGGAATTTGTGCCTCAGCAGCTGACTGACCAGGAAAAAATGTGTCAACTAGAAACATATCATGCTTTGAAAGAATAGCTCCCAAGTGATCCAGCCAATTTTTCCAAGGTCATTACTGGTCATGAGACATAGTGATATTCTTATGAACCAAAAAGTAAACGTCAATCAAGCCAGTGGAAGACGACTTCATTGCCTCATCCCCCCAAAAGTGTATCAAGTGAAGTCAAGGCTCAAGACGATGTTCATTTGTTTTTTGATGTGTGGGGGACAGTGCATTTACAGTTCATTCCACCAGGTCAGAATGTTAATCAAGCTTTCTATTTAGAGGTCCTGAAAAGATTTTCTAGAAGTGTGCGACAAAAAAAAGTCCTGATTTGTGAAAGACAGGAGACTGGTTTTGCCACCACGACAATGTACCAGCTCACGCAGCCATCTCAGTGCACCAATTTTTGCCAAAAAATAGCATGGCTCTCTTGCCCCAGAGACACCTTACTCACCTGACCTTGCTTCACGCAGCTTCTTTTTGTTTCTACAAATGAAGAGGGACATGAAAGGAAAATAATTTGATGACGTAGCAGAGGTGAAGACGAAAATGAGGGAGGTGCTGTCAGCCATGCAAACAGATGAGTTTGAAAAATGTTCCCAAGAGTGGAATCGCAGATTCGACAAATGTATTCAGTATAATGGAGAGTACTTTCAAGGTGATACAGTTGTATTGTAGAAAAAATTTAAATACATAGCTTTGAAAAAAAATTCTGAGTTTTTTTGGGTGGTGGGGCGTAACTCTCGTCATAGTTTCCGATAACATTTTCTTGAAATGCCATCTGAATGGAGTTAGAATAGCTGGTACATATTGGTAATTTAGAAATTAGATTTTCCCTGTTAAAATAGCTAAAGGTCTGTTGAATTAGGTGGATCTTATATTTCACGGTAAATAGCCACAGATCAAAGTAAATGAGAAATTTTGAAAATCATTTGCTCCATCCTTATCACAGGCCTCATTTGTATTGCTAAGTTGCAACTTATTATATTCCTTGAGCAATACAATACATGCTATCTCTTCTAAATATGTGAATTGATGCTTGCCTCAAGTCCAGGTTTTATGTGAAAGTCTCAATTATGATGATGTTTTTTGTTTCAGAATTAAAATGATTTGTGCATGTGCCAAGGGACAATGGATATAGTCTTTTAAATGTGGCTAGATTGACGGATGGATGGAGGATGCAAAGATAGCGGCCCAATATGGGTGTTGAGAATTAATAAGCTGGATATATTAGAATAAAATGTCACTCTTTGATTTGTGTCGTTGACTGAGCAGGAGGAATGTCAAGCATGTTCTAGCAAGGAATAAAGCACTCCAGTGGACTCAGTCCTACACGCTACCAGAGTTTCCCTACGACGTCAAGTGCATGCTAGCCGAGCAGAAGTGTCCCGACCACAGCATGAGGATAAGAATGATTGAGTTTCTCCAGGCGGACATGACTAAGTATCTGGAAGGCTCCCTGTGAGTCACCCTGGGTGGATTTAGTATTTGGGGAAAGGGTCTGTTTGCAGAGCAGAGTAGGAACCATGTGCTATCAACTCTCTGACCAGTTATGATATTTTGCTAGTAATTTCAACACTGCCCAATACTTCAATGTAGCCTAGAAAGATATATTTCTAATTATATGAAAATGTTTTACACAATTGATGTATATATGGATTGTGATAAGAGTTGTATGAGCCCCTAAAAAATGATTAAAAAAACAGAATGTGTTTGAAAAAGGTGATTTACCCTTACCTGAAAGGAAGGAATGTGACGTATCTGAAGTGAAATCAACATGTCCTCCTTGTGGTCAACAGGTATCCCAGCACCCAGCAGTACAACGATGTGGTCAACACCCTCCTTCAGGCTCACCCTTTCCTGGACGAGGATGGCTCTGGCTTTGTAAGTGACCGTGTGGTCCTATCCGATTAATCCCATCATCAAATGATACTCATATCGTTGAGTGACATTGTCTCCCCCCCTCCCTTTTCCTCAGCCTCTTAGTGTCTCTCCCTTTGTCTATGTAGGCCGATCTGCATGTTGTCTCTGACTCTTGGTCTCTGTTTGGTCTCTGATTCTCTCTGTCGACAGAGCTCTGTCTTATGAGCTCTCGCTGTGTCAGTCTAGTTTTCTTTGTTTTGGTGCCTATATTCATTTTTGGCTCTGTCCTTTTTGACTCAGACTTCTCTGGCCAGTGTTTCTTCATCTACTTGTTGCTCTTTGCCATCTTTCTGTCTGCCCTGTGTTTTGGAGCTTTGGAAGCTCATGTTTTGACAGGGGTCTATGAGAAAGGTCTCTAGGAGATGGGATCCACGGAAAGAGAGAGTTGACACGGTAGCTAATCAATGTGGTCTTCCACAGAGTGTTTTTATCTTCTGATTAGACCCAGTGGAGAAGTAGTCTGGGCTTGAGATCTTGACCTCCAGCCTCCTTTAGCCTTTTCACAAACACTCTCAGCTGTCCTGACTTAAAAATAAATAAAAAGGACCTTGAGGCTCTCTGGGACAACATTTTTTTGAGCAGTTTTATTAGCACTTCATGCACATGTCATACAATTCAGTAATTCAATCCAATGAAGAAGAGCTGACCAATTGTTACCCCAGTCAATTCTAGAATATTCTGTCTCCATGTACGACTATTTTTTTTCTAGTTGTGGCAAGAATATACGCAACAAAGCACTCTCCAATTCCACATCATCCTCATGTCTAATTAAGCTCCGTTAATTATACTCTTCATGTTGTACAAGCATCAGTGATGTCCTTCCCCAAATGATTCCACCACCATCAACGTAAACTCAGTGTCCCCAAGCAACAACTCTTTCTGCTTCACCCACGGTAGCCACTGGTTAAGCTCGCTTTCTTTCTTTCTCTTTTTAAAAAAAGTAGATTTCTTGATGTAGTATTGACATATCATATAGTTCCATGGCTGAAGCTCTTTTGAAAAGTGTTGTACATACATCATCACAATCAGTTCCAGTGTTCCCTCTCCATTCCCGCATTCACTGTTTGGTTCCCCAAATCTCCTCACCCTCCTCATCCACCCACCCCCTGCCCCATAAACTATCGTATCGATTATTATCTCTCTGCATCCACTCCTTCTGTGCTTCATAAACTGGGAAACCTAACAGAAACAATAAAAGAAAAAAAAACCAAAATGAAACAAAAAGAAGAAAATAGTGACATAAAAATAAAAATAAAGAGTAAGAAAGAAAAGACCCCCATATTAAAAAACCCAGAGGAAAAATTTCTGTTTTGGAAGAAGTGAGAAATATGTAAGCCTTGAGCAAACTCAGGTTGGTTCAAGAGGGAAGTCAACTGACCAAGTATCATATTGTTCTGTGATTCGATCCGCCACAATCCAGTTTGCAATAGTGCTTGTCTGATAGGAAACTGTTGGAGCCTCTTGCCTGTGACCACAGTCTTAGTCTGACTAGAAACTCTTCAGTGGCTTCCGGGCTCCCACTGCCCTCCTTTGATTTCTACAAATTAAGTGTCCGCAATTTAAGCTCTTATACCATTGCCTTCATCATATTTGAATTTTGTTACCATCATCTTTGGATCACACAGGCTGATGTGCTTCTTCAATGTGGATTCGGATGATGCTTCACTTAGATGGCTGCTTATTTGCATACAAGTCTTTAAGACCCCAGACATTATTCCAGTCGATATTCAGGTATCATCTGCTTCCTTCACCGCACTTTGCTCTAGCACCCCTCTCTTCAGTGAACTCTTCATGAGGGCAGGGTCATGGTATAAGAACAGTTCTTTGATGAAACATACAACTTTCGTGAGTTCTTCGATGCTTCCTTCCCCTCCACCCCTCACCCCCCACTATCATGATCCCAATTCTATCTTACAAATCCTGACTAGACCAGAGGATGTACACTGGTACAGATAAGAGCTGGAAACACAGGGAAACCAATAATGAGAGTAGCGATACCAGGAGGGTAAGGGGAAAGGTCGGGGAGAAAGGGGAAACTGGTCACAAGGATCAACATATGACCCGCTCTCAGGGGGGCGGACAACAGAAAAGTGGGTGAAGGGAGACATCGGTCAGTGTAAGACATGAAAAACAATAATTTGTAAAGTATCAAGGGTTGTTGAGGGAGGGCAAGTATTTGAGGTTTTGTGCTTCCTGAAATCATGAAGTTTTGCTGGCAGATCTGATAAGTTGGATTCATACTTGTGGAGGACCAAACTAGTTGAGCCTGGTCTGGAGACTGGTTTTATTCTCAGTGTGTGTATAGCTGCTGGTTTCTGAAACACAACGAAAATGGAAGTCATTGACCACAATGCAATGGGCAACTCTAGCACCCAGATGGAGTGGCTTTATTTTGACCCCTGAACTTGTTCCCAGTCATTGCCAAATGCCTCATGGGGACAGCACTGCCCCTGGTTGAAAATCACTCATCTAGACTCAGAAAATGTTGACATTTTCCCATATTTGTTATTTCTTCCTCACATACATGTGGTTGCTTACAGATGTCATCCCTACACACCCTAGCGCATGTCTCATGAGGGTAAGGATAAGCTTCTACAGAACCACAATACCATTTAATACCCAAGAAAACCAACAGTTACATAATACCATATATTATCTGTATTCAGGCTGATTCAATTATTCAAAAATATCTTAAAATGATCTTTTACATGAAACATGACCAAGACATTGCATCTCTTTGCTATGTCACGTTCACTTGTGACTTTCTAATGATGGCCTTTCAGGCTACAAGTGCTGGACAGTGATTTGCCTGGGAAATGCCCTCCTGCGTCATGGAAGACATCAGGAGACCCATCACTGAGGGCTATTTTTAATTTCAGAATGATTGGTAGCCGAGTTAGTGAAAAGAGTAAGGAAATGGGAGATGATCATTCAACGACACATATACTTTTTAACAAGTCTGTCTACCTGAGACATTTGTTAAAGGAAATTAAATTGCTAAGCAAGAAATACTTGCTGATTCTCATGTGAAAAGTTGACTGGGAAAAGTCCTTTTTCTCTTACAGACAGTAAGGTTAAGTGTTGGGTTGCTCACAGAAAGGTTGACAGTTCGAGTCCTCCAGTTGCTCTCTGGGGGAAAGCTGAGGTCGTCTGCTTCCATAAGGGTGGGCAGCCATGGGAACACTGTGGCACAGTTCTACTCTGTCCATGGGGTTGCTTTGAGTGAGAATTGGCTTGACAGCTGTGGGTTTGGTTTTGGAGATCATGCAGTTAAAAAGAGAAGGGGATATTAAGGGGAAAGGGAATGGCAAGTTTAAAAGATCCTAGCAACTGATTGGTTTAGTGACTCTCCTTGGGTTTAGCAGGTTTAGAAGATCTTCGGCTATGCGGGAAGAATGAGGTGGAGAGAGTGTATATGTTCCCTGGCTGCTGCTGAGTCTATTCTGCTAGGAACCCTAAAGGCCAGACTAGAATGGTCCCTGTGGGTTTCCAGGCTGTAAATCTTGTCAGGAGTAGAAAGCCTGATCTTTTCCCCACGGAGTAGCTGATGGTTTTGAACTGCTGAAGTTGTAGTTAGTAGTACAATGTGTAGACCAGTAATCCACCAGCTGATGGCCATAGGCAGAGGTTGGAGATGCCTCTGTTCTCCATCCCCTTTTACCCTATTTTGACACCAACTGTCCCTAGCATGGTGCTCTACTTCTCTGCCTGGGTTCATAGTTCATTGTAACAGCCGCACAGGACTGATGGGCACTACACAGGATGAGGAAAGTTAACAGGTTTTCACAAAAACTTTAAGGATATAACCTTTGCTCCACATCAATGCCTCATCCCAGCTATCAGCCAAGTCTCTCTCTGCTTTAACCCAGCACCCACCTCCCACCCCCACCGTGGGCCAGGAAGCCTGCCTGCCGTGATGCCTCACAGCGTCATGGTCTCAGGGCCGCAGCTTCTCTCCGCTCTCTTTGCGTGGCTCTGCCGCTCTGCCTCATGGTCTCTGTGCTGCAGCTCTGGACAGATAGGGGTCTGACACTTCTCTGGTGGCTGTCTACTCTCTTGATTGGCTTGGCTTCTCTCTTTTCCTGCTGCTGAGACAGCTTTCAAATGTTCAGAGGAAAGGGGACCGGGAGCGGGGGGAGAAAAAGAAAGAAAAAGAAAGAAAAAGAAAGAAGGATGGCCTTTCCTGGAATGCATTGGCACCGTGGCTGCTGAAGCATGTCAGGAATTGTGAGGACGGCACAGGCCCATGGGTCCCTCAGAATTTGACCCACTCAAGCACACCTAACAACAGGAGCAGCTACTTTGCTTGGTCCCACCCAGTCATTTGGTGGAACTTGACAATTAGATGGGTGGAAGGGTCATGTTTAAGTTAGTTCACCTCACCCCCAGGAACAGACAGCTGATAACTTTCTTCTGTAGAGTGATTGGTGGACTTGAATTTTATATAAAAGTAAAAAACCAAACTCACTGCCACAGTCATTGCTGACCCCCCGTGGGTTTCCAAGACTGTAACTGTTTATGGGAGTAGAAAGTGTAAGGTAGTCGAGAGGTGCCAGAGACCAAATCAGTCAAATTTGAGCAAATCGGCATTATTGGGGAGAAAAACTCAGCCTGGGCGAAGTCCCATGGTCCACAGTCAAGGGATGTGAAGGACACTTGAGAAGCCTCCCATGAGAGAGAGATGGGTGAGCTGACACCAGGAGTCCCCATAGGGAGTAACTACATGCTGGCAGGATGTGGGAGGGGACAGAGGGTGTTGAGAAAAGAAGTCCAGGTACACCCACCAAGTGATGTATCTGCGGTCTCCCCAGACTCCCCACACATCAGCTAAATACTCCCAGAAGTCAAATCCAACCATCCCCCTGAGTCAATGGACCCAATGTGACTTAGCAAGGTTTCCTAACTGGGCTCTGTAAAGTTGTCAAAAGTACAGACTTCTAGGCACCTCCAGACCCATTGAAATAATATATATTTCAAAATAATTGGGGGGGGGGGCGCTTTTACAGCTCTTATCACAATCCATCCATCCATCCATCTATTGTGTCAAGCACATGTACATATGTTGCCATCATCATTTTAAAAACATTTTCTACTTGAGCCCTTGGTATCAGCTCATTTTCCCCATCCTCACCCTCCCTTCCTCATGAACCCTTAATAATTTATAAGTTATTGTGCTTTTTAAAATTTCTTACATGACTGCTGTCTCCCCTCACCTACTATTCTATTTTTCATACCCCCGGGAGGTGGTTGTATGTCAATCCTTGTGATCCCCGCACCTTCCACTTCCCATCCTGGTATTGCTACTCTCATTGTTTTCCTGAGGGGTTTAATCTGTCCTGGATTTTGAGCTCTTATCTGTACCAGTGTCTGTGCTCTGATCTAGAATATTTTAAGGGTCTAAAGTAGCAGCCTCAGCTTTTCCAGGAAACTTGTTAGAAATGCAGATTCTCAGCCCCACCCCAGACTACTGAGTCAAAGGCTGTCAGGAGGGGCCAGAGTCCTAGGTTCTAAGAAGCCCTTGAGAGACTTTGATGCACTGTAAAGGAGGGATTTTGAAGAAACCTGAGGTGCGTTGGTTCAGGATTACATCAAAGCTTCCACCCCACCAGGAACCTCAGTGTTAAGCTACATTTTCTTTTTTTTTAATTAATAAATCTTATTGGGGCTCATACAACTCTTATCACAATCCGTACATACATCAATTGAGCAAAGCACCCTTATACATTTTTTGTACTCGTCATTCTCAAAATTCACCTTCCACTTGGGTTCCTGGAATCAGCTCCGAGTGCGTGATGGGGACCCAATGCCCATCTATAGACAGCTAGACATCCCTTCCAGAGGGGTAGTGGGGAGGAGATAGGTCGCTCAGGGTTCAGTGTAGCAACAATGAAACTCAAAATCTTCCTCTAGTTCCTGAACGCTTCCTCCCCTCCCAATGATCATGACCCCAATTCTACCTTGCGGACCTGGTTATACCAGAGGATGTACAACGGTGCAGTGGGGATCTGGAAACACAGGGAATCTAGGACAGACGAACCCCTCAACACCAGCGGTGGGAGTGGCGACACCAGGAGGGAAGGGCATGTAGAAAGGGAGAACCAATCTTGGAGATCTATGTAACCTCCTCTCTGGGAGATGGGCAATGGGGAGGTGGGTGAGGGGAGACGCCGGGGAGTGTAAGATAAGATATAATAATTATTTATAAACTATCAAGGGACCAAGGGGAAGGGGGGAGTGGGGAGGGGAGGGGAAGGGGGAAAAAGTTAGGCTATATTTTCTAACGAGCCCTATCTTCAGATCACTCATGCACAACTCAGTAAACAATCATCAGAAAGCACCAGACCTCCTCCTTCACTGTACCTGCTGTTTCCCTGCGGAGAACTTTTATCCACCCACTCACATGGCTTCCCTCAAGCCTTCCCTTTGAGCTTAGATGTACCTCCTGCCAGAAGTCTTTTATTTCTCTTGAAAGGTCGAAGAAAGCGAAGGCTGTGTGTTCCTTTGTTGCTTTTACTGTCTCTTGAAACCATTTGTTCTTTGTCTGGAGTGGAAAACAAGCAAACTTTGTCTGCTGCACTTGACCCCAGGGCAGGCACCAGGCCTTTATCTTGAAAACAGTAGAGGCTTCCCCAATACTCTCAATGAATGCCAATCCCTCTCCCACAAAGCAACACGTATGGGAGGGAAAGATGTGTCAATCTACATATGCAGAGTTTGCCTTCCTGCACCAGTTTCGTGGTTTACTAAAGCTCACTAGAAAAGTAGGATGTGTTGTGAAGAGAGAAAATGGCTGTTGAAAGTATTCGGGGTTGAGCATCTGAAGCTCTAAGATTCAAGGGCCAGTGGCAGCGAAGCTTACATTCGAAAGCACTTGCTGTACGGAAGACTGCACGCTCCAGTTGGTTGTAGGTGCCACTGACCCAGGCCCAACAGAACACCGCACTGCGCGGTGCTGCATCAGCCTCACAAACGTTCCTATACTTGAGCCCATTGCTGTAGCCACTGTGCCGGTCCATCTCCTTGAGGGCCTGCCCCCTTGTCCCTGCCCCTCTACTTCAGCAAGCAGGATGGCACAGCTTCCAACCTCCCAACAACACTCAAGCCACCGCAGCATGACAAAGTGACAGACAAGTCGTGATGCGCTGGATAGAGGGAGCTCTCGTTCTATTTTGCCTCTTGACATAGTTCAGAAGCATTTGTGTCCCTGGTTACTTTCCCCAAGGCTCGCTGGTCATCCCATCGGCAAGGCCACTAAGCTTGGACAAGTCCAGGGCTAGCCCAGAGGAAGAGTGTGGCTGTAAATAGATCTGGAGTTTTTCAGAAAGATGCTCACATACAGCGCTAGGGAATTTGCCTGGACATCTACTGAGACCATGTCATCTGATTTAACTAAAAGGATGGAGTCCTGGTGACTAGGACTCAGGGTTGCATGGTCACGAGTCTTTCCCTGACTGCTGTGCCGCTAGGTAATCAAAACTGCAGAACCTTCCCTGTAACTTTTGTCACCTTATGCCGCCCATGTTTTCGTAACCCCCTCTTCTATTTAAGACCCACCGGCCATAGAGATGGGTTAGCCTGCCACGAAGCTGAATCTTGTGCTAATTTCCTTTGTTGTGTATAATACACGTTGGAAACAATGGTTATCATACAGCCAATTTCATTGGTCTCTGTACCATGTACATGCTAATGGTTTCTCTTATCTGAAACGATCGTCTTTGTTTCTTCTGTCCATTTTAAGGTTTAATATGAGTCTCTGTGAACATGTTTGAATGTGAGGGCTTTTAACTCTACCACATAGTATGTGAGAGCTTTAAAAAGTTTGTGAAAATAATTGAATTAAAGGCAATTTCTCCATGGAGCCTTTGAAACTCCTTTGTAGGTTTACTTAATATCTACATGATATTTGAAAGATATTTTAATTTTCTGATCCTTGAGTTCCTTAGTTATAATAGGGAATAATAGTTTCTATAGCCATGCCACAAAATTGTTGTGAGGATAAATGACAGGACAGATATTATTGCTGTTATGGGGAAATAATTTCACATCTAAAGATAATAGGCAAATGAAGATTTTGCTATTTATAGAGGAGTAGTCTAATGTCCTTGAAAATTAACTGGCTTGTTTTATTACTTTACACAGTTTCTATGGAAACGAGCACTCAAAGATCGGTTTAAGTACGTTCGAAGGCCCATCGAAGATGATGAGCAAGTGCTGAGAAATAAGTGTAAATTTGGACACCGAAGAGGTTACACACGGAAATCTCTTGCTGATCTAAGATGTGATGGATTTCGTATTGTCCAGATAAAAGTAAGCTTGTATCTTTACATCTCTGGCAACTTACTGATCGTTTAATTGATCAATAAGAACATTTAAACATTATTAAACCAAAAAAAGAGATTGTTTTAAAATGTGAAGTATTGGGGTCCCTCCACCCAAAATGGAAAAGAGCTCTGCTGGGCGGAGCTTTTGGGGTACACCTGCCCCTGTCCCTTGCTAGGCAGGCAACGAGCCGCCCGCTCTGAGTCAGTGCACTAGGTTTTGTGATGCCCAATTTAAGAGAACAGCGTGACATTTTGGTTCCTTCTTGGGAAAAATACCGTAGAATCTTGTGAAGTTGAACACAGCTTACAAGGACAAACTCAAGTGTATGAGCGGTTTTCTTCTTTCAAAGAGGTGAAATGTCGATTGATGACAAACCTCGTTCTGGACATCTGTCAACTTCCCGAACAGAGGAAAATGTTGACCAAGTGTGTGCACTTGCGTGCGAAGACCAACTACAAACCACTGAGGAGATGGGGACGTTCTCTGGGCTACCGTGGAGCTCGGTTCAGCAAACTTTAAGGGAAGGTTCGGGGATGGGAAGGGTCGCTTCGAAATGTGCGCCTCGGTTCTGACTGACCAGGAAGAAGAACACTGAGTGGAAACATGCTGGGCTTTGAAAGGGCAGCTCCTGAGCAACCCAGACTTTTTCCCCAAGGTCATTATCGGTGACCCCAAAAGCAAACACTAATCAGGCCAATGGAAGATGCCACTGTCTGTGTCACCTCACCCCCAGAAAAGCTCATCAAGTGAACTCGTGATCAAGACACGCTCATTAGTTTTTTCTACTTTTTAAATAAATTAATCATTTCATTGCGAGCTCTTACAAATGTCATACCATTCTATAATTCAAACAGTACAGGCATAATTGTACAATTGCTACTACAATCCGTTTCAAAACATTTTCTTTGATATCAGCTCCCTCATTTGTTTTTTTGATAGGAGGGGGATAGTGCATTTGGAGTTCATTTCACCAGGTCAGATTTGTTAATCAAACTTTCGATTTAGAGGTTCTGAAAAGATTACCTAACAGTGTGTGACCAAAAAAAGCCTGCTTAGGGGCAAATGGGGGCCTGGTTTTGCCACCACGACAATGCACCTGCTCACGCAGCCATCTTAGTGCGCCCGGATTTTGGCAAAACAGAGCATGCCTCTATTGCCCCATGCACCTGACTCACTTGACTTCACGAGACTTCTTTTTGTTTCTGCAAATGCACAAGGACATGAATGGACAGCGATTTGCTACCAGGACTGCTTACGAGTCTCTTCTCAATGCCATCAAGTGAATTTCAGCCCACAGGGACTCTCGATAGGTTGTCTGACACCATAAATCTTTATTGCAGCAGAAAGTCTCACCTTGAGGTTACCTGTCCACCGCTTAGCCAACAGTCCCCTGTAGTCACATCGGACTAGAAGGCAAGAGCCTTTGCCACAAAAAGAACAGAACTTGCAGGTGCCAGAGCCACGATCTATTATTGAAGGAACATCAGAATTTAGTTTGATGCTCCTGCCAGCTGGAGCGTAGTCATTGTTAGCTTAGTCATGGTTCTCATATGAAGAGGCGTTTCCCCCCACCACCCCCGGCGTTCATATTCAATTGGTAAGGATCTTGTTTCCTTCTTCTTACCAATGACATAGGTAAAAAGACCTGGTCATGAACCAGTGCTCTGTAAATCCAAACACTTTAAATTGTAAGAAACATTTGACAGAATATTACAGAAAAGCAATTGCCTCTGTAGCAAGCGTCCTCTTGGCTGGTTATGCAAATTTAAAAGCACCAACAAGGATAACGGAGAAATCCATTAAATATACACTTTATCTCACTCAGACTAATTTCCTGAATTATTCTCAATTTTCATTTAAAATTTCTTCTTAGAACTCCTTTTTATTAGCTGAAAGACTTCTGAAAATTAGAGATGTTTATATTCAGATGACTTTAATATCTTTCACATTTTTAAAATGCCCTGAGCTGAACCTAATTCTTCCACTATGAATTAAAAAAAGTATTTCTGTTTTCCACATACTGCAGAGGTGGAAAATGCAACGGTAGACAAGAACAAAGGCGTTTGCCCATTCACTCAGTTGCAGCAGATTGCCATTGAATGGCAATTCAGATTTGCTAAACTTGGAAGTGGGGGAGCCTTGGTGGCTCAGTATTCCTCACTGGGCTGCTAAGCACTAAGTCAACAGTTCCAACCCCACAGCTGCTCTGAGGGAGAAAGACCGGCTTTCTACTCCCGGAAAGAGTGAGTCTTGGAAACACTCAGGGCAGTTTTGCCCTGTCCTTACATGGTCTCCATGAGTCAGAATTATCCAGCTAGTAGTGAGAATCTGGGAGGGAGATTCTGGGAAGAGGGAAGAGCAAAGATTTCAAGTTGTGTTTTTATTATTTTTAATTTAGTAATTGGAAGCTTGTTTTTCCTTGGATACCAAAGTGCTCAGAATTGGAGTTGCTGCATTTCACTCCACTTATTTTTACCACTTCCTTTCCAGTTGCCAGGAGCTATCTAATCCTGGAAGGCAGGTTTCGGGGAGTCTAGTAAGTACACAGGAACCCTGGTATCAGGATTGGTCAAAGAACTGCCAAGCACTAGGTCAGGGGTTCAAAACCAACCATTGACTCACAGGGAGAGAAAGCTTTTTGTTCTGCAACATACACACACACACACACACACACACACGGCTCTCTTGATGCGATCTGTGACCCATGTGACGGGGCAAACGGCTGTCAGCTCTGTGAAAGCAAATGGACACATCTTCTCTGCAGAGCAGTCGGTGGGGCTCAGCATCCACTTGCTCCGTGATCAAGCGCTTCACCACTGTGCCTCCAGCATTCCCTCTGGGGAAAGATCAGCAGTCCAGGAAACCGTCCTGTGCAGGTCCCGGCGGCTGTGAACTGGGATGAACTCAGCCACTCACGACACTAGTAAGTCTGCTGCCAGTGACAGGCAGGCCGTGTTTGCATTGACCAGTAGGAGAAAGCAGAGGTCCCCGGTACCATCGTTTTGCCCACAGGCAGCCGAACCCCAGAGGGGCTAGCCATTAAAAAATTTTTTTGGACATTTTTTCATACTATTCTGAGCAACCTGAAGTTTATCAAATAAACAATCACCCAACTGCCAGATTATAAATTACAAATAAGTTCTTAAAATGATTTCCTCTCTTTGAAATAATTTTCTTTTCCCACTTCTTGGATATATATATATCTTACAGTAGTTTTATGTGTTGGCTTTCTTTGGTTTGAAAGAAAATGAAATGGAGTGTTGAATGCTAAGAGTATTTACTAAGCTCTTGTGGGTTTCTCATGAGGCATTTTCTGTTTGTTTCTTAGTGTACCAGCACATAATTTATTGTGTAAATACTAATCATTTTTATAGCCTTTCCCCCAGATGTTTTTCTCAGGGTGCAAAACTGAACTAGACAGCAAAAGTTGGGGAGGGGCATGTTGACAGTTAATTGCGTTCTGAGTATAATGCAATTACTGTCGTCAGCAGGTGGCACATTTACTAATACTGAGAAGAACGACAAGTCAGCTGTGCACTTGGAAACATGGCACAGACTACCAAGGGTGACAATGCTCCTGGCTGATTGACTGAGACAAATGCCTGAATGCTATGCCCAAGGGCCGTCCAAGCTACACAGGAGAAACTGCATTTTCAAGATCAATTTAATGACATGAGAGTTAAAAAACAAGGAAGGGCTGGAATTTGGTAAAAGGAAGTCCTAGCGTGCTAACCAGGAGATAGAGAATACAGACCACATATGTAATTTTAAATCTTTTCGTAGCCATAATGAAAAAAAGAGGCAGGTTTATTTAGTATTAATAATATATTTCATCTGTCCCACATATCCAGAATACTACCAGTTCAGCATGCTATCTTTATAAAAAGCATTAATGAGGTATGTGATCTATTTTTCAAATTCAATTTGTATTTGGCACTACAGCACAACCACATTTCAAGTGCTCAGTAGTCATGTGTGACTCCCGGACAACTCAGATGCGATGTCCTGAGAGGAAGTGGCGAGTGCATAGCTAAACAGGACCAACAGGCTCCTCAGTAGGGTTTCCCAGGGGGCACATCGTCACTGGAGCAGACGGCCCGTCTCTCTCCTTGGAGCTGCTCATGGGTTCCAACTGCTCACTTTGTGCACCCACAGTGCCACCAGGGCTTGGTTCAGAAGCCATCATCGCATCTCTATTCGCAGTCGTTGGCCAGGAGTGATCGCTTTCCTGTGGTGTTGCTTTGTCCTTTGGTAACCCCTCTATCACGGTCTTCTACGCCCTTTGCATCGTGGGGCGGACATCACACAGCTGCTGCTCTGGACAAGTCGGAGTACACTTATCCGCTTGTCCTCTCTGTTGGAACAAGGCCAACCATCTTCTAAGAGAACTACACCAGGCAGCAAACCTTGCCCTTGCTGGTTGAGTTGGGTTTTAGAGGAAACTACATCACGTGTAAAACCAAATACATGCATTTCCTCAGAGCTCATCCTGATTCCGGGGCTGCTGTGAGGGACAAAGTAGAAGTGACCTCCGTAGGGGCCTGGCTGCGATGTTAAGGGAACCATTTGAAGAGGGCCTTTTTTTGATGTTGCCACTATAAAAACGGGCTTGGAGGTGGACTTCTGACTTCCTCTGACTCAGGGGGGAAAGTGGGGGGGCGGCACATCACCATAGTATCGGCCCTTGGTGATTCCTATATGAGACAGAGGTCAGACATGCTTCCACCCTTTAACTTTCATGACCAATTCTGGCACGAGGACTCCCTTCTATGGCACTCTCTTTTCTGCTGGGGTCTGTAATTTATTGTAACGATGACACAGAACTCATAGGCCATACTCACAATTATGAGATGTATTAGGGAAGTTAACAAGTTACAACTCAGAATCAGAAATGCTCAGGACACAATTCTTCTGGGCAGTGCAGCCTCCTCTCAGCTGTGCCTACAAGCATGCCCCTTGGCACCTGCCTTGCTTGGATATTGTTACAGAGCTCTTTCAGCATTGCCTATAAATGCTTCCAAGGTACACACTTTGCCCCAAGCCTCAGCCGAAAGGTGCTAAGCTCTCGCTCTATGAGTTAGCAAACTTAGCTCCCTAGTTTAAGCACCCCACTCCACATGTAAGCCTCCTGCCTGTGGACATTCCACTTTACCTGCTCTGTAGACCAGAAAGCCCACTACTTTGTCTCTTGCTCTGGTTCTTAGTTCTGTCCCAGATGGTTCTCTGCCACTTCTCTATTGCCACAGCTTTCTGTTCCTACAATAGGGAGGTTCAATGCCTAGGGATCTCCAGGCTTAAAAGACACACTGCATTTCGGACTCTTCTTTCTTAATGGGAGTGAGATTCTCCCTCTCTGCTCCTGCTCTGCACTACCCAGCAGATTGGCAAAGTGGATCAATGCTCATGTTCAAGTGTTCTACATTTTACAATCGCAACGAGCTCTGTTAACAACCACAACAGACTCATATAATCTTATCAAATGGCCCCCACTCCTTCTCTTACCAGACCCACCAGATAAGTGTAAATACCTTCAATATGCACGTTCCATTCATGCGTTTGGTATGAGTTACAAAGTCTTTGATTAGTAGAACCATATCAAGTAATTCACTGCACCTCAGACCACTTCTGACTCTTTTCTATTTATTAACCCTTCATACTTGAAGAATTAACTTACCTCTTCTCAAATTAGTTTTTAAAATCACAACTAAATCATACTACCTTATCTACATCTTCCTGAGACCAGCTAAGAAAAGAGGAAATGAGTAGTGATCCCTCACCCCATCTCAATGATCTGACTGTCAGCACACCCATGAACACTTGTGAGCCAGTCCTTCATACCTTTATCATCCCCCCACTCTCCCATCTTAGATATCCAGTTTCTAAATTTCTCATCCTGTCAACTCAGTACTATGAGGAGACAAGCATTTTTCTTCATGTAAAGACCTTTCTTTCCAGTCTCTACATACATAAAGTCCAGACAAGGGCAAGCCATCAAATTGCAGCAGTTTACACAGCACACAGTGTCAAGAATTTTTCTTCTTTAGGTCAAATTCTGGCCAATTCAGTCTTTATCACTCAATCTATGTCAAATGGATACGCCCTTCCCCTTCAATCTAGCTGAAATGAAGTCCACACACACCTCTCTACACTTTAGACTAACCAGCCCCTCTCTCTCTGATTCATCCCTAGCCCTCTACTCAATGCTTGTCGGCTCAGGAGCTCACACCACTCTTTAGCTTCAGATCAGCCAGCCCTTGCCCTCCTCTTTCATCCCTAGCCTCTGTGGAACAAGTGAATGACTTCAAGTGGCACATGTCCAAACCAAGTCTATCTCATTATCTCTGCCTCTCCTTCCACTTCCACTTAAGAGGTGGACTCAGGTGATTGTCAGTGATTACTGGGTCTCACGGGCTCGCTTTCACCTGTCAGTCTTTATAGGCATGGACTTTGTCTGTCTGGCTAGATCCAAATGCAAGTTACATTTGCATTAAAAATAAAACTGGTTTCCCCCCTTTTCTCTAAGTTTCACTTCATATGTAAATCTCATGTTTTCTCAGTAGTTCTAGGTGGCTTTCAGGTTTTCACCTAAGCCTCCAACTTAGAACAAAAGCCTATGTTCCTTCCAGGCAATTCCCAATTCCCCATTTGGCAAAATCCAATCAAGAAAAGGCTGATGACTGGCTTACCAGCTTTCTGTAGTCATGATACCCAATGTGTATATATAACCATCACATATACACGTGACTCTTAGAATTCTAACTAGACAATGGGGCTATTTTTTAATTGCCCTACACCATCCAATGTACCCAAATGAATGGTGATTATAACTAATAGTTTGATAATTTAGCTGCACAAGATACCCATTTTTGTCATTTTAATCGGGAAAACATGACAGTGCTACAGTTCTAAAAAGGCACTAAAACAGCTGTCAAACTCAAATCTGTATTATCTCTTGAATATGCAGTGGTCCTTCTTTAAGAAGCAGGGCAATACTAGTAAACACAAACGTTTTACTAAAAGGCTCTACCTCTTTCTCTACATTTTGTCTTCTAAAATTTACATGCATAGATTGAGCACCAACCTGTGAAATTTGAACCTTCTGGGTTATGCATGTTTCCATATAAAATGTATGTAGAAAATAAAGTAACTTTTATAGATCTGTCAGGAGGACAGCCTAATTAATGTAAGTGATCCACTATGTAGTTCGTGTGTAGTGATTAAGACTGTCCATTTTCTCAACACATTCAAAGCCCAGTATCATTATATGTGGCGATGCTTGCCTTGTGAGTGTAATATTTATTTTTTAAAAGAAAATGAGGGGGAGGGAGGGGAATAAAAGATGAGCTGATATCTAGGGCTCAATAGAAAGTAATTGTCTAGAAAAGAATGATGGCAACATATGTACAAATATGCCTGGATTCAGTGGAGTGGTAAGTATCTCAGTGCTGGCAGGGGTCTCCACATGTCTTCTCCATCTCTGAGGCTCTGGCTGCCATCAGCCTGTCACCGAGGGGCTTGTCAATGAGGATGTCTCACCAGTACTGAGTGCGTGTCCAGCCTCCAGTGAGCTATTTATCTCATCCGGGCCTCCAAATGAGATAATCAAGCTCCAACCTGATTGACAGGCTAGACCCCACCCCTTCACTCTGAATTCTCAAATTGACGCCAGATTATGTAACTACCAACAACCATCTTCAGAATGAAAGAGTACCTGTCCTTGGATAGGTGGTGGCGGTTGGGGGACCACTTCTTAGGGGCATTTTAAGGGTGTGCAAAGAGCAAAGCAGATCAGAGAGGAGCTGTGCAGCTGGGCTGTTTTCGTTTGCTGACATGATTAGAAGTAGATTGCCAGACTCTCTTCCAAGGAACCTCTGAGTTGTCTTGGATCTCCAAACACGAATGCATGAACAGTGTCGGGTTTGTGTCATAGAATTGGGACATACTGACCTTTCAAAAATATTTTTCAGGAAGAAGCTGTTCCTTTATATTCTGAAGTAAATGAACACATTAACTGGTTTCAACAAGAATATGTAAAAACAGAAAAGGACTGGAAAGAGATTGACAACAGGATGAGCCAAACTTTGGAACTGAGAAGAAAATTGATAGACAGCAGAACGCCTCTGAAGGACATTCTTAAAATGTTTCCTTTCTTAAAGTGCCCCCACCAGGTAGTGCTATTCAATGCCAACACTCTGATTTAACTGTCCAGACTGACCTTTCCCCTTTCCTCTTAGAGTGGTGACCAGACTGGCAGGATGGTGGGTGTGAGTGTCAGTGGGGTGTGTAAGCCCTCAAGAATTTCAGGAAGCAGGTTACTGTGCAGTCATACACTGCCAATGGAACGACTGTCTTTAGACTGAAAGAGGACCTGACCTTGGACATGTGGTGGAGGTTGGGGACCACTGCTTAGGGGTATTGGGATAGTGTACAGTATTTTCCATTTGCAAGCACTTAGTTCAGTGGTTCTCAACCTTCCTAATGCCGCGACCCCTTAATACAGTTCGTCATGTGGTGGTGAGCCCCCAACCATAAAATTATTTTCATTGGTACGTCATCACTGTAAGTTTGCTACTGTTAATGAATCAGACAACCCCTGTGAAAAGGTTGTTCGACTCCCAAAGGGGTCGTGACCCACATGTTGAGAACCAGACTTAGCTTATGTTACTGTTAATATGCTACATTAGCTAAAATGTACTTCCTTTCTGACCCTACTTCCTTTCAGAACAATAGTCTTAGAAATATATGAAGTGACATAGTTAAATCAAAACCCCTTATCGCAAATTTAGGTCTATTATATGATGAAAGATTCATGAGGGTTTTATGAAGATGGGTGTGAGTGGATGCAGTTGAAAATAAAAGCTTTCTAGAATCCGCCTGTAAGTTTATTTTTGTCTTGCCAGTAGCAAACATCCTATTGTTCCCTTGTGTGGCAGGAATGTGCTCACAACTTTACGTGGATTAACCCTTCAGCAGCCTTTCTTGGTTGACTTCTGTTCATCTTTGGGTTGTGACAGTTGCTAAGTGATGTCATATTGTGGGACTGCAAGCCATACCATGGGACAAATGTGTCTGAATCGTTGATGGGAGAGTAAGTAGTGACCCACAGTGGAGGAGGACAGAGTTTGAAGACAAGAAGGTGTCAGAAAGAAGGGAAAGGGGGACCACATGGAGGAAATGGCATAAGTGATATGTTGGGACTGCGATCACTGACGTGAAACAAAATATGTATGATTTTTAAAACATTTCATTGGGGGCTCATACAATTCTTATCACAATCCATCCATCCATTGTGTCAAGCACATTTGTATATTTCTTGCCATTATCATTTTCAAAACATTTTCGTTGAGCCCTTGGTATCAGCTTCTCATTTTCCCCCTCCCACCAGCTCCCTCCCTCATGAACCCTTGGTAGTTTATGAGTTATTATTTTTCATGTCTTACACTGGCCGACATCTCCCTTTACCCATTTCTCTGTTGTCCATCCACCTGGGAGAGGGTTATAGGTAGATCATTATGATCGGTTTCCCCTTTCTCCTCCCACCGTCACCTTACCTTCCTGGTATGGCTACTCTCAACATTGGTCCTGAGGGATTTATCTGTCTTGGATTACCTGTGTTTCCATCTCTCATCTGCACATGTCTGAACTTTTTAATGGAAAATTGATTGCTTTTTAAACTGTCACCCAATTCACAATAAAAAGCTGTTTCTAAAAAAAAAAAATGCCTTTCATTGGAGACTGCCAAAACATTGCCTATAGAATTGCAATGTGCTGGAGTTTAAGGCATCCCACAGCTGCGTTACTCAAATCGTCTATCTAGGCATAGAGGGGGACTTCGGAAAGCGTGCGGATAAGTGGAACTACAGGAAAATGGAATTATGTTTTTTCAGGAACGTTAGGAAGCTTGCTGTATACTCTGCCCAGGCTCTTAAAGAGTTTTTGTTCTGTGGGATTAGACGTTTTTCTGTGTCTATTATTTACTTTGCCCATTCGCCTCTGGCTTTCATTCTCGCCTCTCTCCGTCCTGTTTTTGCAGCCAGTGCTACTAAGTGTCTACGATTGAGGCCCTTAACCCGCCGTTCAGAGCTTGTTATAGTCTTGTGGTATTTGCTTCCTTGCCTTCTGACATTGACTTGTTTGCCTGTGATTTTTCTCCTCTTATCAGATGTTCAGAGAATTCCAACTTCTTACAAGAACAGATATTTATAAGAAAACAAAACACATCTTGGAATCCTACTCAGAAAACATACTGACTTCTTATATCGTGGCGGATAACCCAATCACTATTGTTTTGCACGAAAAAATGAAAGAGTACACAGATGAAGACATATTAAAACGTTAGTACACCTGCTATCGGGGTTATCGGCTGTCAGTCATCTGTAAAATTCAGAGTAATTGGAAAAGCTCCTGCGGAGAATATGGGACGTTCAGCGAAACGTCTGGTGGGAAAGGAAAGAATGTCTCAAATAAGGGAGGGAGACACGGGTTTCAGAAGCACATTCAGTGCTGCAAAATCTTATGAAAGTAATGGGCAACCTGTTCATTTTATAATACCAGTCACA
Source organism: Tenrec ecaudatus (assembly GCF_050624435.1). NCBI lineage: Eukaryota > Metazoa > Chordata > Mammalia > Afrosoricida > Tenrecidae > Tenrec > Tenrec ecaudatus. Next base: position 39,932,601 of record NC_134536.1, read on the forward strand.
CAGGCCAGGAAAATCACCCTGGCTGGGAGGGTATAGAAGTCTTTATCTCATCAGCGATTCTAATGGCAGAGCATCACCGCTTTAAGGTTTATTGGAAGGGCTGTTACCGAAGTACAAAAGAGAAGCACTGATCTTAAAGAAGGTTGGTCTGCTCTCTTGTTGGGGGCCATCAAGCTGGTCTTTGACCCATCGTGACCCCCTTTGAAAGAGGCGAGCAGCTCCCTGGTTTCCTAGGCTGCGATTCTTCGGGGGCAGATCCCTTTCAACCTCAAGTCTTTCTCCTGCAGAGCAGCTGGCTGGGCTTGAACTATCAACCTTTTGATTAGAGCCAAGATCTTCAACTGTGGCACCACCAGGCCTCCCCATTCACCCTAGTGGGTAACAGTTTTCTAAAGGATCCCACTATTTTAATACTGGCTTTGTTTACAACAGTTGGGAAAAGCTTATTTTACTTGAAATTGTAAACATGTTTGTTTTGACAGATATGAAGATGACAGCCACATGCTTACTCCTACCAGATGTTTTTGGGGATGATCCTAGCCTTTTTGTTGCTGTGAACGAGAAGGTATGCCATCTGCATATGCATATTGGTTTGAAATGTTACATTTTGGTAACATCTCTTATTTATGAGGGCGAGTAGAGAAGTATTGCTACTAGGACTCCCATTCCTATTGGCATGGGTTTATTCCAAAGAAAACATTTCTAAACATGTTTCATTCTCTCAGTCTTATATCTTCTTAGAGTGTCCCCCCACCCCCACCCCCCAAAAAACAAACCAGTTCAATCAAAACACTGACTCCCTAATCCATCTGTTGAGTCCAATTAAATTCAAGGCAGAAAGGTCAATGCAGATGATGGTGATAGTTTTGGGGGGGATCCCCAAGGGGTAGTTCTTGATAAACTATCTTGAAGGACACAGGACAATAATGGGGGTGGGGAGAGTGTTATTAGGAACAAGTTTTAAGAAAACAGAAAACTGCCTTGGTGATAAAATGGCCTGCACGTTACACAAAAGACTCTTTTCCCATCACAAGAACACACCTGCTACTGCGTTCTTCCAGGTGAATCATCGTTGTCCTAGGAGGGTTTCCATGAGCAACTTTCTCTCATCCACCCTAGAGCCAAGATCTTGCCCCTGTACACTTCCTTCTTGTTCTCTAAAGCCAAGGAACACCGGGCAGGGGCACAGTCTGAGTCCTTTGCGAATGCCAAAATTGCCATGTGTAAGTGGTCCAGATCAGAGTGCAGAATCTGTTGGGGAAGGATGAGACGGGCGCGTCACCTTCAGAAGGCCCAGGCTCAGGACCTGTCCAGAAACAACAGCTTCCTGTTTCGACTTAACTTTTGAGAAAGTTGGATGCTTTTCGTCTTCTTTTAGAAGCCCGTCCTGTCACAGTCTCAAAGCAGCTACGTTGTGAAACACTTCCATTTGTTTTGATAATCTTGGCCGCGCTCAGCTGTTTTCTTACTTAGCGCTTGCTCCTATGACTGGACAGTGACTCCGTCTTTGTTTCTTTCAGGTGCAGGTGTCAACACCCGTGTTAGAAGTGAAAAACCCCTTCAGCATCAGCGACTGTGAATACTCTTTGTATTTGGAACAAGAGAGGCTTGCGAAGGTGGATGACTGTGTTACAGCCTTGGCTGCCCTCGTGGCGGCCTTTCACGTGTTCGGCATTAAGTGTCCACAAGGACTGTGCCAAACCCTTCGGTTCCTGAAGACACTGATTTTAGATCTGCACCATCCCCATGTTCCCTCTTGACAGAAAAGGATTTCTCCCACCAAGTTAATCAATAGCATGCAAATGTTCTATGAGGATGATCTCTGGGACCGCTGAAGCTTTGCTTCTGGAACTTGATTTATGCTGGTAGGCATAGACTATTAGAAAACCACCTTGAATCATAGAGGTTAGTGACTGTCCAATGCCTTTATCGTTACTTTTAGGTATTTCTTTGTGAAATTCTGTAATAAAACTGGCTTAAGGAATTACAGTTTTTGAGTTCTGTGAATTCCAAGGTCAAAGTCATCCTTCTAGGCGGCATTACTTAAGACACTATCTTTCAGACTGACTCGAAGCCTTTGGGTTGGGATAATGACCAGAACTATTGACTGTCTAGGGGTTGCAGGCCTGGCATCTCCTCCTGTGGTTGAAATGCTGCTGGAAAGGTTTTAGTGTGAACATTTTCAGAAAGGGTAGAGTCCGGTTCTCCCTTCCCCTTGATGACAGGCGTTTCAGGTTCACTCATACATATTGAGAACAAGGGTTGCTTCATTCTGAAAGTCTCCTAATTGCAAGCCAATTTTCCTGGCCCATTTTCTCACCACGTCCCCTCCTTTGAAATGCAGCAACTGCCTGGCACTCCTCTCCCCCCACGGCTTCTGGGTCCCCCTTGTCTTTTCACCATTAATGTCTATCTCGGGTGCTGTGCCCGTGCAGGCGGACATGTCTGGGTCCTGGTAAAATTTGCTAACTTGGCAGTGATTTCTGCGTTGGGAACCATTGAGCCAAACTACTCACCAGAGTCTTCATCAGTGTTACTGTCACCTGCTGCAGACACGGCGTTTCAATGGCACACGTGAAAGTCTCTGAGCTTTCTCTTGCACGATAGCATAGCTCAGGGAGAACTGAAATCATCTGATCTGCTGATTGACCTCCCAATGAAATGCTTAGAAAAAGGATCTTGTTTGCAACCTGGGGACTGTTTGTACTGAACTGGCTCTTTGCTTGCCCAGGGGCCACGAGCTTGACATTTTCAGGGTAGGCCTTCCTACACCCCCTCTTCCGCTTCCCTTAAGATCCAACAATGGCTGCCTTAGTCCATTGGAAGTCCCACAAGCCTCACCGCAAGTCTTTTCTATTTCACAAGGAAAAGGTACCCTTGATGCTATCAAAATGTAAATGACATTGCTCAGTTTTGAAAGTTAGGCCCACTTGGAGACTAGAGAGAGATTTAAGTGTCTTAATATCTGCATCACAGGTATGAAGCATTACCTGGGTCATTTCATTACCTTAAATTAAAACTGTGTTAAGAAAGGTGTTCATGTAAATTATTTTAAAATATCTTTACAGTGAGCATCTCCGGAGACAGTGCAAACGGCATAGTTCATCATGGAGATAACTACGATGTGCTAGCGGATACCTTTTCCTTCAGTAAGGGCTGCTCTGTCATGAACATGTGCAAGCTGAGAGAGCTGCCCACCTGAGCAATGTGTACAGCAGAGTAACAATTCAGCCTATGCGACTGTCTCATGAAGTAGGCCTTACCCAGCTGAGCCATCACTGGCTTTTAGGACTGTACCTAATAGACGTTTCCTCCTCCCACGTACCTCCCCAGCCCTGAAAATGTCATCATTTAGAGCTCTTCAGAAAAACGGATTTTCCATGTTCTTCAAGCTTGCTTTCCTTACCAAAAACCCCATCTCTGGAGCTGAAGTTGAGAGGCATTCCTTCTTTGGGGAGGTGCCAGAAGGCAGAGTTGTCAAGAAACTGCAGGGAAGCCTGGCTGTCACACAGACCTGCACTGACCACGAGGGCAGCTCCATAAATGCTTTGTCCCGTTCAACAGAGTATCTGCTCCACGTGCCCAACCCAGCCTGGCCACATGGTAACAAATCCGACTGCTTGACTAGTACAGCCTTTCTTTGGAGGTGGAGGATTTGTTTAAGCTGGAAATTGCAAAATGGCAATTCCACCTACAGTCAGGTCTCCTCGGATCGGACAGTGTTTTATATTTTCAACGGTCATAGAGGGGGCAAGATATCAGGTTGCATATTCACCAACCCTCAAGACAGCCTCTGTCACTCAATGGCATGGGCTTAGTTCAGAGATGGAGTGATGACCGGGCTTGCTTTCGGGTCCGTTCCAAGGCTATGCTAATCCAAGACGCTCAATGCCTCGGCTCAAGAGTTACCAATATGGTACTCGCAATGAGTGTTTTCACTAAGATTTAAGAAATGTCTTTCATTATGAGTCTTTCACCCTAATATCGTATGCACTAAATTACAAGCACAAAATTCCTTATGGGCATGAATCCTACTTGACCTAAAATACGCTTTTTGAAATGGTTTCTGTCATTCATTGTAACATCTGGCACATAGTTTGACAAACGATTCTGAATCTGACACATGCATGACGGAGCCATCGAATAACCGTGTGTTCTGCGCACCATTCCGGCTCTTGTTCTGCCCCTCCTTTTTGACAAGCTTTCTTAAGAATCATACAGAAGTTAGAAAAAAGTCATCTCCAATTAATATTTTATTTCATTCATATCAGATATAACAAGTGCAACTTGAATATACAAATTCTGAACAAAAAGGTAAAAAAAGGAAACAACATCATCAACAAAAAAACTCTAACAGATTCATGCAAAGAACTGAATGGGACATGGTAGATGTCACTGACCCTGTTTTACCTGGAGTTATGTCAATGCACAGGGCCTTCCAACAGGAATGCAGAATGTGGGGTGTCGAAGGAGTTCTACATCAGAAGAACTGATACCAACTTGAGAGGTGGAATTTCCCCCAAATTCTGTAAGCATGCTACAAACTTAATTTTCTTTCTTTTAATAAATAGTCCTTGGATAAATTTCCAATCTTAAGATTGGAAACTACCAAAAGGCTAATGAAGTCATTTATCTTTTTCCTCACAAATGTAATCTTTCAAACAAAAACAACAAACAACACTACCAGCTATCAGTTTATAGATAATTGAGAGGTTTCATTTAAAGTGCATCTGTACGCTTATAAATAGAGGCAAAGTGTTCTACAGAAAAAGGAATCCTTCCGACACAGAGGTACTTGAATGATTGCTTTGGGAAAGTGCCTCCCTGCTCTGTGAGCATTTGGAACTTTTGTCCACCTGGTGTTCCTCCCTCACACCTTGCCTTCTGAGTAAAGTCTAAACACTCTACACTGTCTCTGTACCCAGCCCTGACGACACCCATCGGGTCTGGAGGCCGTGGTAAGATCCAAGAGAGCTTTTGAGAACTCGTCAAGACTAGATTGAGCCCTTCCTCTCTGCAAAGCACCACAGTTACGTCATCAGCAACAGTCAGAGAGAAGCTCCAGATCTCACACACAGTTCAAGATCCTGACAAACGGTCCCCCAACTGTCCACGGCATCCTCCTCCGACCCCGTCTGACTCGTGTAAACATACAGGGCACCCCGATGTTTGGGACTGATGTCATTCAAAAGACATTACCTAATTTATGCTTATATATTTTTATTTTTCAATTTCATTCTTTTATGTACACTTTTTTGGTAAGTATAGTAAAGATGCTGGTGAAAAAGTAATTTGCTTAACCATTTCATGATTCGTGCAAAAGGAAGAACACTGATGGAAAGAAAGTACTTTTTTTTTACAACAACGCAGTTCTAACAAATTACTACAAGCAGTTAGGCAATATCATGACTTGCAAAGTGATACATAGCATAATGTTGCAATTCAAAATATGGCACAAAATTAACAGTACAGATAAAAGTCCCAACTGGCTAAACTTAGCCAGGTTTTGACTAATTTGGTTTAAGTTGAATTTTGATTATAAAAAAGGTTCCTGCAAGTATTGAAAAAAGAAAGAGTGTACATGAAAGAGAATTCAACAATGTTTACAAAATGCCAAAAGTTCTTATTCTGCCCCACTTTATCCATAAATAATTAATGAAGGTTCCCCTCCCCCCACCCTCCAGCGTCCAAAAGATTTACAAAGATAAATTTAGCTCAGTGAACAGAACCAAAAAGATGACTGTTGTTAAGACAGCACTTGCTTAAAAGCTCAAGCGTTTTCAGAAAAATTCATATATTGTCTCTTGAAATATAAATAACTGACAGCCTTGCTCTTTTAGAAGTTTGGGAGATTTCCCACTAAGAGTTGGAGCCGTCCTTGTGCTTTGAATAAAACACGAGCTTTAAAGCGGAACGTGGATAGAGACAGGACTCACTGGCTTCACAGTTCATTGTAAGAGTTCTTTTCTGCAGCTTTGAACATCAGGATAGAATTGAAAATTTTGAGAGCAGGGCCCAGCTTAATGCTCATAATTTTGACAATGTCCGTTTGGGTCATCAGCAGAAACGCTTCCCCATCAATTTGCTAAAATGGAAGGAAAACAAAAAAAGTTGGATTAATCGGATGTGGGTCTAGGAGAAATGTTCCCAGTTAAATTATCAGCATCTTCCGGCAAAGCAACACTAACAAGTCACATACACATACACAGGTGCGCGGGTGGAACTTTCCCTGACCTACTGACCTTCCGTCGTTGGACCTACACACCTGTACACACCCCAGGGTGAACTGGGAATTAAGTCACACCCATTCATTTGAAATCTGCCCTGGGAAAATCAAAAGTGCCCATATCTTCCAGGTACTGAGTCAAGACGGCTGTACAATATGGAAGAATCCTGGGTGCCCCAAACCCAGTTCTTATCATGGTAGGGTCAGATATTCGAGGACAGAGACATCAGATATTTGTGGGCATGAGGAATTTACGCAAACATACCATCCACCTTGTACTTCTAATTTTGGAGATAATTTGCTTTGTTTTCATTTGCATGCACAATACAGCTGGTTGGTAAAAGAAGGCCAGACAGACAGATCTTTGCACATTTTACTCAAACTGATGCACAGCGTAGCTGAAGGACAGTCTGACAAGTCTTCTAAGTCACTAAAGAGAATGTCACTGCTTGTGAACTCACTCCAAAGAATACTGAAACCTTATAACAGTCTCCCGATTGCACCTAAGGGTCCTCCCAATGGCAGATTCATGCAACAACTTGTCCTGTCTCCGGATAACTTTCAAGGAAGGGTCTGCGCGTGCAGCAGGGGGCAACACACACACACACACACACACACACACACACACACACACACATCTCTGAGTGAAACTTACATCTTAGTAGTGGGAAACAATGGCAATACAAGGGAGTTCAAAAATGGTGGAAAATCTATTGATTCTGTTTCCACAAACTTTTTGGTCTCCCCTCATATTCAACAGGCAAATTAATGAGTAAGTTAGAAGGTGATTAGTGTGATGGGAAAAAACCCAATCACACAACGTGTCGCGGCAGGGGCACATATGGTAGCAAGTGGCGATTTAATGTGACGTGACTGGAGTGGAGCTCCTTAAGAGAGTGGTATCTGAGCAGAAGGGGTGAGCCACGTGAACACGTGGCGAAGGAGTGGGGTGAGCCGGGAGGCAGGCAAATCGGAGGAACCTGCGGGAGAGCAGTTTGGCTGGAGCAACAAGAGGAAGGGGTGGAACAGAAACAAGGTTAGGTAAGAGAGCGTAAGTGTTCGACTGTATTCTGGTTGGGATAGAGAGAGACTAGGAAGACATAGGGACCTGAGTGACATGTTTCACTTATGTTTTTTCCAGATCAGGGGATTTTACTGGGAGCAAACAGAAGCAGGGCGTCTCAAGCATGTGCTGCAGGAAAAGAATCTTCAGAACAACTGGGAGCTGACTGTAGCGTGGGCCACGCTGGCAGCAGTTAAGGTGAAGAAATATAGTCACAGTCATCACATCTTAAAAAAAAAAATCTAAGACCTCTGACAGATTAGATGTGGAGTAGGCTAGGGAATAATAAAAAAGAACTCCATTACTATCCCATCCTAATTAATGGGTTTGAAACCCCAACCGACCCTTCAGTTGGCAGCCCAAAGCCTACACCGCGGCGCCTTCACAGGTCCTAGAGGAGGTCAATTAGATTAGATTTCTGTTCACCTCCAGGGCTCCAAACCGATTACAGGTGGTTTGTGAAGTGTTTGAGAGCAAAGGTCATGTCTGATTATCTTTGAATCATCCTTCAAATGAGAACATTACATACAGAGTAAGCATACACACAGCAGGAATAATTAAACAATGGGGGAACGGAAGAATATCTGAGTGACATGTTCCGGTGACTTTCCTCACAAGGACTGTATATTTGGTTAAGAATATGTGGTGTCTGAGGACTCTCTCTCAAGATGATAAGCTATGATGAAAAGTGATCCAAGGAAATAACAGCATTTGAATTTGAATCTTAATGAAATCAAATAGCAATGTGAATCTATCTGAACTATCTATATATTAACAGTACTAAAACGAGAATTTGTGAAAAGATTTAATTTTATTTTCAAAAACGTTGACAGTTTTACAAAGATAATGGCTACAATGATCTTTTTTCTACAATTATGGAAAGGTAACGTTCTTTCAAAGGCAGAGCACCAGCCTCCTCCGTGTATCTGAGTCCATTCAGGAGAAAGGCATTTAAACACTGTGGCGTATAAAGGCAATGAGGAGTTAGGAGGAGACACCCAAAGTCTAACTACTGCCAGTCCACCAGTAACTAAAAAATAAAAGCGTTTCTGATATAAAAATTCAATCAAAAAGAGTGTGCAATGTCAACTTCACGTGCACAGGAAGAGGTACACCCTGAAAGGATCGATGGCATCTCATGGCAGTGACTACCAGTTGTCCCTGCATGCCTGCTAGCTGAATCGAAAGCCTTCTGTTCCAACAGGCAGGGCTTACACGGGCGGTAAACCTCGTGTGGACGCCGAGACCTGCAGAGAGCAGATGCTGGGAAGGTCTCGGGGGAAGAGGGACTCTTGCTGAACTCCAGCATCACTCTTGGGATACTTAGAAGTTGAATTCCTTTTTTATGCTACTGCTTAACATAAACGACATGGCTACGAATCATGCCTTCTACAGAAGTGAAGGTGGTAGAAAACAGTAAAATCGTCTTTCAAGAGCAGCGTGTAAAGAACATCAGTTATGATAATCCTGAAACACAAAATAGATCCGATATAAATGGGATTTTTTAAAAAAGCAACAATGGTAATGCTATTTATTTTCAGTACCATATTGAGTCTGGGGCCAACATGATCAGCCAAGAAAATCATGAGTGATTTCACTCTCCTAACAAAATTAGCAGCCCTGTTGAAAATTTCCTAAGATAGCATCACCTATTCTTTCTTTGCTTTCCTTTAATGCTGTTAACTGTATAAATGCTATGTAACGCACAGATGCTACAGAAAATTACTATCTTTGGATTTGAAAGGCAGTGCATGCTATGGCTACAGGGCTTCCTAAAATAGTACTTAGACGAATTTTCTTAGTGTCTCCTTTCATTCAAAGAGGTTTTTCTACAATGAGTTCGGGCACTTGGCCGACATATAAATGCCAGTTTGTTCATGGCCTATCCATATACCCCGTGCTTCTGCCACATCCACACGTCTCACCAGCTCCTGCGCTGCCTCAAAGTCACAGCAATTTAGGAGTACACTTACTTCATCTTTAAATACCTTTCCATGTTCTTCACAGCCAGGGAGAGACTGAATGAATTCTGACACCTAGCAAAAATAGTATCAAAATACCAAGTTAAAAAAAAAGTCAGAATGTTACAGGTCCAAAATATTTAACTGACATGTTCAGTAGTGCTCTACAGCATGACCTCTTTTTCGAAATGAAAATAAATAAAAGACTAGCCCTGCACACATTCCACACGCCCACCCCTAAAATGCCTGATTCTGACAGAGAGAATGCAGCGTACCTGCTCTGTGCTCCACTTGGACACTGTACTTGCAGGGATTCCCGCCACCGTGGGAAGAAGTTTGCTCTGCTGCTCCCAGCGCAGGGGCAAGCATGGAATTGGGGACTTAAAGGAAAGAAAGACGGCTGACCGGCGCGGTGCTGGTTGTGCAGGGGGCTCTTCCCGGGTACCTGGTCAAGAGAAAACCGTGGGACATCACTCACCGCAAAGCAGTGATAAAAACTTTCAGGGTCAGACAGCATCCAATAGAATGAGACTAGTGTTCTGGCGAAGAGGTAGTTCATACACTGATTCCTTTCTGTGTTAACATTCAGTAGAAAATTACATCCTCTATGCCCTTCACTAAAGGTCACTATAAACACAGCTCATACATCTAATTTCCATGTTGGCGATTTCACCCATTATAGAAGGCCTGCTGTTGCCTTTTTAATACTTCAGGGAAGGAATGTCTTAGAGTTTTAGTAGCAAGAAAACATAAAAACACCACAAACCCACCAGAGGAGTACCAACTACTCACCATTGCAACCATTGCCTTTGCTTTGTGCCAGGCCTGCCTGGTTCTTTCCATTTCTATTACTGTGTTGCATTGTTAAGCAGCCAACTTAAATTTTGAAAGAAAAATATGTAAAAGTTTCAGTGAAACTAAAGTATTGAAAAGCAAAAATTTTCTTCATTCTTCGCTTACGCAGGTCATTCTTTTAAAATTCCATTTCTCTCGTGGGTCTTTGGAGTCCAAACATAGTTGTGTTACTGTGTTCTTAGACTTGTATCCTCGGGGTTCACCTGAGAGCCTCTCAAAATTATTCCCGAGTGTCTGAGCGAGCAGCCCTCTCTGAGAGGCCACTACCCTCCCACTGCCTCTCCTCGGTGCACCAGCCCCGCTAGAGCGACGCTCAGTTCCAACACAGATCTCTGGCGCTATAATCTACCTACTTTAGTGCTTTGTACCACTATGGACTTTTTTTAAGTGATGCTTTTAAGTAGAAGATTAAGATTTACAGGAAAGTGCATTAAATCCTAAGTATACAGCTCAGTGCATTTCCACAATGGGAACAATCCACCTGAGAAGGGTATGTCTATTGAAATCTCTGCTTACTCCAAGGCCAAAAAGATCATCTCTTTGGTTTTCCTTTGGAAAACTACATTTTATCTTTTACTCACCTGCAATCCATCTTAAAAATAATTTTTTGCATATGACATCAAAGATTAATACATTCTTTTCCTTCCCATGGATGTCGAATTGGTTCCCCGGAAGATCAGCTTTTTCCACTGCACGGCACTGGCAGTTATCAGCTTCCCGTGTGTCCTGGGTCTCTGTCCTCAGACTTTTTGCACTGATGCAGATTTGACATGTACTGACGGCTGTGATCAGGTTTGGGATTACACTGGCTACTATTATTATGCCTTTGCACTTTTGTAGGTATTTTGGGATCAGCTTTTAAAACAGATGGTGAGATTTAGACTACAGTTATCGGCAACTATGGATTTTTATTTGGGAGCCCTCGTGGCACATTAGCTAAATGTTTGTGACTGACCGAAAGGTTCGAGGTTCAAACCCATCAGTTGTTCCATGGAAGAAAGATGGAAGTCTGCTGCAGTACTTCACAGCCTTGGACACCCCGTGGGGCAGCTCTGCTCTGCCCTAACGGGTTGCTGGGCATCAGGATGAACGAGGGGAGCCCGATGGGTTGTACTGACCAGTTTCAGGAGTCCTAGTGGCCGCATGGTGGAGTTAAAAAGCTGCTAAGTTAAAAAGCTGGAGAGTCACACCCACCCAGCGGCTGTGACAGATAAGACCTGGTCATCTACTCCCATGGAGTCTGCACCCAGAAAGCCCCGGACAGTTCCACTCTGTTACAGGGGGGGCACTGTCTAATGCGTTCCAAAGACTCGATGGCCCTGGACAACCACTTAGATCAATTTGGTGAGAAATAAGATTTTCAGACTATTCAGTCTTCTAATCGATGAATAAGGACTCTCCATTTATTTGGGCCTTCTTTAATAATTCTCAGTAATGTTCTGTGATTTTCATGTGGAAGGTTGTACCTGTCTTTTATTCAATGTATTCCTACATACATGATGTTTTTTATGCTATTTTAAGTAGTTGTGTTTAAAAAAAATTCTTATTGTTCTTGAATCTTAGTCAATTACTATGGCCTTTCTGGCCAAAATTCCACAGGGGATGTATTATATAATTCTGGGCTCGGCTATAGTCACATTTTGGAGGGTAAGAGTCTTACTCTAACTGCTGGCTCAAAGCAGCAGACCTTCCCGTGAGTTTCCAAGACGCCTCTTTGTGGGTGCACAAAGCCCTAGCTGTCTCCCCAGGCGTAGCTGGTGGTTTCTACCTGCTGCACCGTCCTCACACTGTGCTTATGGGTTAGCCCATTGTTGAGCCAGTGTCACTCCATCTCCCTAAGGGCCTTCCTATGTGACCAAACACGATGTCCTTCTCCAGGGACTGATCGCTCCTGACAACATGTCTGAAGTACATGCAGTCTCTCCTTCCTTGCCTCTTAAGGAGTATTCCGGCGATACTTTTTCCAAGACAGATCTGTCTTTTTTTTTTTTTTTTGGCAGTCCGTGGTACTTTCAATATTCTTTGCCAGCACTTTGATCAAACACATTGAATACGGAGGACCGAAGAATAATCAATGCCTAACTTTTGCATGCATATGAAGCAACTGAAAATTGGATTCGGAGTACCTTCATCCCTACAACACACTAAACAGGTCTTGTGCAGCAGATCTGCCCACTGTAACATGCCGCTTTGATCTCTTGGCAGCTGCTCCCATAGGCCCAGGGATTGTGGATGCAATCAAGAGAAAATCCTTGACAATGTCAATCTTGTCTCCATTTATTACGATGTGACCTAGCAGTCCAACTGTGAGAATATGACATTCTTCACAGTGAGTTGTAATCCACACCGAGGGCTGCAGTCCTTGGTCTCCATCAGCAAGTGCCGCATGACCTCCTTCCTTTCAGCAAGCACGGCATGTCATCTACATACTGCAGGTTGTTAGTTAATAAAAGCCTTTTCCCAACCCCCTAATGCTGCATTCTTCTTCATATAATACAGTTCATCTGAAGATTTGCTCAGCATACAGAATGAATAAGTATGATGGGAAGATGCAACCCTAATGCACACCTGTTCTTATTTTAAACCCTGCAGTATTCCTTTGTTCTGTTTACACAACTGGCTCTTTATTGATCAATGTATAAGTTACACACAAGCACAAAGAAATGTTCTGGAATTCCCGTTCATCTCAAGGCTAGCCATAGTTAGTTATGATCCACAAAGGCAAATGCCTTTGCATAGTTAATAAAACACAAGTAAACATCTTTGCCCGGAGTTCAAGATATTTGTGTTTAGCATAAAATAGGCAGTTAAATTAAAAGCACACCCTTCATCTCAGCTATTCCCCATCAGTCTACTATTATTTGAAATATTTTGTTTTTGTAAATACTTCATGAGATAGAATGATTTTTCAGTTTCACCAGAATAAAATAATAGTGGTTCTCTCATGACCTATATTCTGATTGCTTTTGACATAATACATGTGAATCTTTTCCAAAGCCAGGCATATTCTTCTGTAACAGTTAACACTTTCACTGTAGCTTCATTCTATTTTCTGCTAAATATTGTTATTCATTGTTATTCTAATGATCCTACCGTACTCCTTAGAATACCCAAAAATGAATACCGAACTGTAACTAAGTAAAAATCTCTTCGCTCCATATCTGTGGTAACTATTGCATGTCCTTAAACCTAATGCTATATACAAGTCCAAATAAATATATGCACTAATGCTCTGAGACTCAACTTTGCATCCTTGACTTTAAGACGTTAGCTGGGGTGGTGGTGGTGGTGCGTGCGTGTGTGTGTGGGTGTGTATGGAGGGTGGCAGCTCATTCTCAGTGCTGATACTCCTGTGTGTTTGTGTATGCATGTGTGCGTGTGCGTGCGTGTGGAGGGTGGCAGCTCATTCTCAGTGCTGATACTCCTGAAGTTCTTTTCAAAGCCAGGGAGTGACTACAGTATTTAACATCCACAGAATAGGGCATCTCAGAAGACTAGAGTATGATTCTAATTCTAAGAGGAAAAAGGGAGGAAATTCGTATTTGCTTCGTTGAGTGCAACATAGAGTGACCTGGAGTTTTGATTATAATGCTCCATGGATGCATGCACCCTCTCCTAACAGAGAACAGTGTCTTTCTGATTGAGTTTTTGTTCGAGTTTAATTGGACTCCAAACGAATGATGCAGAAAAGCTTAAGAAGATGCGGACAAATCGTTTTGGGGCTGACAGATAATCAAACTGATATATATTAGGGCAGCATTTGTCCTCTTTCTGACTTTTGTTTCAACAACTGATAGCCCGTTCTACTTCGAGCTATGGTCGTCATCCTCAAAGATGGTTAAGAAAAAATGGAAAGAAACCTTAGTTTACATGAAAATAAAGAGTACAGTACTGGCAATATTCAGTACACTCGTGGACAAATGAACGTACTAGGAAGGACAGTAAAATAGTCACTCATTTTTCCTTTCCCTTTTGTCTTGTCTTCAGTGAAGATGGGCATGGAAGAGTCTCTGACCACGTGTAGGAGGCCATGTGTGGAAACATCAGAATATCTGACTAGAAAAGAGACAAATGGGGTGATTTCTACATTAAGTTTGAGAAATAAGACCAAATTGAAACCAAACAGAAGGGAAATCTTCTGGGGTGTTGGAGTGGGGACTAATGTTTTGTTTTTAAACTAACTCGCTCAAAACTTCAAACAAAATACTTATTATGAGCCTGCTGAACCTCAAAATCCTATGAGCATCACATGGCTTACACTGAAACGTGTCTCTTTCCAGTTTCTTGAACCAATGCCGGCCAGCTGGACCTGGAAAGGACAGCTTTGGGCATTGGGGGAATGGAATGAACCTGATGCACACACAAGGGGCACAGGGAAGGGGGTCCCGTGTGAAGAGAGCATCTGACCTACAGCCCCATGTTTGACCGAGGGATTCTGTGAGCATCCAGGATGGACAGGGTAAGGAGTAATCTGAAAGCTCTTCACAAAAGACCTGAGGACACTGGTCTGGATTTTAAAATGATAAAATTGAGATCTCCATAGAGATTTCTTCCAAATAATGGAAGAGAAGTATTGATTTATTAATAGAAAAAGCATCAAGATTTTAAAAGGAGCACAAGGGGACATGGCCTCCATTGACAAAAAAAAAAAAAAAAAAGAACAAGGAAAAAGAGTTCTGAAAAGACAAAATGTATGAGCAACTCTAACCTCCAACTTAAACTCACTACCAGTGCACTGATTGTGATTCATGCCAACCCTGTAGGACAGGGTAGGACTGCCCCTTAGTTTTCTGAGGCTGTAAGTCTATAGGAGGCCTGCCTTTCTCATGAATGTTAAACGAGGTTACAAGAAAACAAGAAACAAAAACACGGTGGAATTAGAACCCAAAGTTGAAAGCAGTAAATAGTATAGACCAAAAGACTGAGTGAGTCCTTTCAACCAGAGACTATGTCTAGTATCTCACATCCTAGACAAGTTATTAGAATATTTAAATATTATCATATGGGTTGTTTACCAACCACTTTACACCACCACCCTTCCCAAACCTGGCCCTCTTGTGGCTTAAGATCTAACATCTAAGTCTCATTCTTGGACAGGGTCTCTAAGACCCTGAGTCAGCATTGTGACCAGAGTTTGTTCTGGATGCCTGTGTCACGTTGGCTACCAAACTAAAATATTTTTAATATCATCCTTTCTTTTTTTAAAAACATTTTATTAGGGGCTCATACAACTCATACATATACATACATCAATTGTATAAAGCACATCTGTACATTCTTTGCCCTAATCATTTTCAAAGCATTTGCTCTCCACTTAAGCCCTTTGCATCAGGTCCTCTTTTATTCCCTCTCCCTCCCCCCTCCCACCCCATGAGTCCTTGATAATTTATAAATTATTATTTTGTCATATCTTGCCCATCTCCCTTCACCCCCTTTTCTGTTGTCCATCCCCCAGGGAGGAGGTCACGTGTAGATCCTTGTAATCGGTTCCCTCTTTCCAACCCCTTCTCCCTCTGCCCTCCCAACATCGCCACTCACAGCAATCCGGAGAGAAATAAAATGTAGCAAATATAATAAAACAAAGAAAGCTCATTATGTTCTGGGTGAAGGTAATTAAAGAAGATTAAACTTAGAGGTCAAGCACATGATTCAAAAACCAAAAAGGACTGAAATGGGCTGGCCAAATGCCGCAAATGTGAAAGGATGTTCTGGTTTGTTTGGTTGGTTATTGCTTACTTTTCTTAATCAAAAATCAGTGACTGGTCCCTTGGCTAGATGGAATAGATCCGAGTACTGTGGTATCCCACCCAAAGAGCCCTTTAGGACCAAGACAGTTTTTTCTTTATCTGGTGGTGCCTGATGGCTCAGAACTATTTCCCTCTCCAAGAACTGCCCTTCATCAGAAGGAGCTTCCTTGCAGAAGGATACACTACATTTCCCGGCCAGCCCATAGCCAACCCTGGTCCCCTAGAATTGATTCAAGCCAACTCTGAAGAGTCTTCAAAGTTACACCTGGGGGCAGATGGAAGCTTTATTGCAGCTACACCAGTGCTCATTCTGCCCAATCCGGCTCCTCTCACTCTTTCATCAGTGTGTCTAGGTGCACCAACCAACTAGATTCTCCCCCCCCATACTTTTATTGGGGGCTCTTATAATTCTTATCACAATCCATACATTCACCCAGTGTGTCAAGCACATTTGCACATATGCTGCCATCATACTTTTCAAAATATTCTTTCCCCACTTGAGTCCCTGATATCAGCTCCCCATTACTCCCCCCTCCCTCCTCTCGCTCACGAACCCTTGATATGTTATGGGTTATTATTTTCATAAATTGCATCATCCTCTGCTGACCCTCACCCACTTTTTGATTATTCGTCCCCCTGGGAGGGGTTATATGTTGATCAATTACTGCTTTCTCCTCCACCCACCTCCTAATCCTTCTGGTATCTCTACTCTCATTGTTGGCTCTGAGGGGTTCTATCCTGGATTCCCTGTGTGGTGGGCTCTTGTCTGTAGCAGTGTGCATGCTCTGGTCTAATGTGTTTGTAAGGGAGAATTGAGGTCATGATAGTCGGGGGAAGGAAGCACTGAAGAACTAGAGGATATTCGTGTGTTTCATCGGTGGTATACCGTATCCTGACTGTCTCATCTCTTCCCTATGACCCCTCTGTGAGGGGATGTCCAATTATCTACAGATGGGCACTGGGTCTCCCCTCTATGTTTCTGCCGCTCTCTCCTCCCCCATTCACATTGGGTATGATTTTATTCTGGGTCTTAGATGCCTGATACCTGATCCCATCAACATCTCATGACCACACAGGCTGGTGTGTTTCTTCCATGTGGATTTTGTTGCTTCTGAGCTAGATGGCCACTTGTTTGTCTTAGAGTCCTGAAGACCCCAGACATTATAGCTATCGATAGCCTGGCACCATCAGCTTTCTTTACCACATTTGCTTATGCACCCACTTTGTCTTCAGCAATCACGTAGGGAAGGTGAGCATAACAGAATGCCAGATTGTTAGAACAAAGTGTTCTTGTGTTGAGGGAGTACTAGAGTTGAGGCCCAATGTCCATCTACAATCTTAATTATTTATAGATATGAGTACATAAGTTCTATTCTCCTCTCATTATATATACATATTTACATATGCACATGACTGTATTTAGACCTCTATAAATATTCTTTGCCTCCTGGTTCTTTCCTCTACTTCCTTTTACTTTCTTCTTGTCCCACCATTATGCTCAGCCGTCATCTGGGTTTAGTAATTTCTCGCTGCTACATTGTCCTTGATTAAGCCCCACTAGGCATTTTATACCCTCCTTTCCATTGATTTTAGTTCACTTGATGTTCCCTTGTCCCTGGATTGGTTCCCCTCCACCCCCATTTCCTTTCTCCCACATCTCCTTCTCTGTACCCCCCTGAATGAATGGCCCCATTCTTTTCATCTCCAAATTATTTATTTCCCTTATCTTTCAAAAACCAGGCAAAGCCAAATAAAACAACAAAGGAATTAAAAACCAACAAAACAATAACAAAAAAACAAAATAAAAATAACAAAAAGAAAGCCACTGACAAAAATGGAAAAGCCAATAAATAGTTTAAGGTTATCTTGAACTACTTAGAGATATTTTAGACACTATTATATAGCTATGTGCATTAGGCTATAATTTTTCAATAGCTGAATAAAAACCATTATGCATCTTATATTTATCCGGAACAATAAGGATAAAATCAAGCACAGCTAGTTTGTCTTTCATGTTCAAGTGACCGCTGTGTACCAGCGAAGTTTTAATCACTGAGTGTCAGCAGAAGCAACCACCAATTACAGGAGGGGCAGGGCTACCTTTGGCTTCTTGTGTTGGCCTCACTTCACTTTCAGTTCTCTCTTCAGAGTTTTCTTTGACAGGAACGTCATCACCATGCTGATATCTGACCAAAAAATAATTTTTCAAGAGTTATCATTTAAAAAATTGGTTTGAAACTACATTTCAATAATGGTTTCTCTTAGTTTCAAAATAAACAACTAAAATATTAGATATAATGTACAATTCTATTAGGAAGGCAATTAATGCTGATAAAAATGTACAAATGCCCATTTTCTTCAAGGTCATTTTTTTTAATTTTTTAATTTTAACAATTTATTGGAGCTGATACAATTCTTTTCACAGTTCATACATATACATACATCAATTGTATAAAGCACATCTGTACAGTCTTTGCCCTAATCATTTTTTTCTCTTTTCTTCTTTTACATTTTATTAGGGACTCAAACAACTCTTACCACAATCCATACATATACATACATCAATTGTATAAAGCACATCCATACATTCCCTGCCCCAATCATTCTCAAGGCATTTGCTCTCCACTTAAGCCCCTTGCATCAGGTCCTCTTCCCCCCCCCCCGCCTCCCCATTCCCCGCTCCCTCATATGCCCTTGGTAATTTATACCTCGTTATTTTGTCATATCTTGCCCTATCCGGAGTCTCCCTTCCCCCCTTCTCTGCTGTCCCTCTCCCAGGGAAGAGGTCACATGTGGATCCTTGTAATCAGTTCCCCCTTTCCAACCCACTCACCCTCCACTCTCCCAGCATCGTCCCTCACACCCTTGGTCCTGAAGGTATCATCCACCCTGGATTCCCTGTACCTCCAACCCTCATATGTACCAGTGTACAACCTCTGCCCTATCCAGCCCTGCAAGGTAGAATTCGGATCATGGTAGTTGGGGGGACAAGGTCATTTTTAAATACTCTATCTGGAAGGAGAATTTTAAACAGAACAATATTAATATAAATTCTTTTGTCAAAATAAAAAGACTAATAAGAGTTTCACATCAGGACAGAGATACATGAGGACCTCTACCTACACTGTTCTGTATTTGATAAGAAAAAAAAGTTTTGGAAACGAACATCATTTATGGTGACCTGTATGAGGGGGACTCAAAAAGATCACGAGAAAATTCCACACTATTTTCATTTCATTTCCCCCCACCCCCATGAACTTTCTGAAGTCCTTTAGTACTGATCAGCACCAGGATTTAGCCTCAAGACAGGGAGAGTCCAGGGGATTCGATCCCACTTTTTGGAAGCTTTTCCAGTGTAATCAGGCCAAACCCAAGGACCGACCAGAGACGGCCTAAAGGCTAAGCTAATAAGCATGCCAGAATGTTCTAAAGGAAATGGCTGCATTCTGGTCTTAATTCATATGCTAGGAACAAAATGGCTTTCAAGGGACAAAAGTTTAGGGTACTTATATTTCTCTTAAAGCTCCCATTCTGAGATTGTATCCTATTTCCATCTCATTTCATTCTGGGTATTTAGGGCAAGATAGCTGCCCTAAATACTTAAGTGGCTTAAAAGAAGCTGTTATTTACAGTTTCGTATCACCCCCTGTGTTGCTACCTTTATAGATACATTCCAAGTTCCTTTACGATCTGTTCTAGACCAAACTAAGTTCTAAGAACAGGGAAATTTTTGACTCTCAAACTATCCCAACAAATGCAAAATTCTATAGTTCTAACTTAAAAGCTATAGAACAGCATCAACTGGAAGCTATGGTAACATGATGTGGACATAGTTAAGCATGTAATAAGCGAAGAATCAGAGTTCCTTAGAAGAGAACTTCTAAAGGTAAAGGTACAGTTTCACTTGAACCTGAGCTCCTTGCTCAGTCCTTACTGAAAATGAGTCACAAATCCTGAGGCATACTTGCTAGCTTTTAGTACGAAATAAATCTTTCCAAAGAAAAATAAAGGTCCACAGCCATCTTTACTCCTTGGAAAGTTGGGGGAACGACGCCGTAACAAAACAAATATAAGAAAATAGCTGTTAAATGGATGTATAACATTAGCTATGGATATGGAAGTTTTGTCTTCCTGTAAAAAAGTGCTGAAATTCTATGTGTTCAAGTAGCACAGGGGCCCTGATCACGGAGTGACTGTGCAGTGGGCTGCGACCCACATGGTCAGCAGCGCGAAACTGCCTGCAGCTCTGAGCGAGAAGCCCGGACTTTGTGCTCCTGCTGTACACAGGGCGTCTCAGAAACCACAGGGGGTGGTCATGAGCCAGTACTGACCCGACAACAGAGTGTGTTTTGACATTGTTAACACATTAATCTCAGTATAGTGCTGGTAAATAACATGCGGTCTTATAAACATACTTTGTATTAAAAGGAGAATGTTTTCAAAATTAAGAATTTTATCCCAGTTTTATGGTCGAAGGATGAAAATCTGCCTGTATATGACTACATTAATGCTTAGTAGATACAATCCTACATTATAGAAATGTAACTTAAAATTGGCATCTCTTTATGTGAGGGGACCAGTCCTGGGGGACAGTTATGTAATTGAGGGGCAAATTAAAGAACCATCAGATAAGGCATGTAAGGGCTCACCTCTTCCCTGGTGACCAGAGCGAGCTATGCTTAACAGGCTTATACAATCTCAAGTATGTAAGCCCCATCACACAATTAATTATGTAAGAGGAAGGGGTTATATTAGAGGTATACATTTAACAGGAAGGGGACCCACTAAGGGTATAACCTAACAGGAAGAGGAGGTACTAGGGTCATAACTGTGACAGGAAGGCACACACATAACAAGATGGGTAGGTTCTAGAGTTAAGATGGAAGTCTAACCTTAGCCACCCCTGAGCTGATTTCACCTTAAGTGTCCCTGAGCTCTTCTCCAGGGGAACAACCTCTGATCCTTAGCAGAAGGCGTGGGCTGTACTTAGGGTGGGGTAGACAACCTTCAGGCAGGTAGCCTGCAAGCAGTTCACCTTCAAGAGTACTGTAGCAACCATGTGCTTGCAAGCAGCACCTTAAAAATGGCATGATGATGGGGGGACATTGTGGGGAGCATCCTTTACTTAGGAGAATGTGACTGGGATGCAGCTCCAACTCATGAGTGTGAAGGCCTTCATCCATGAGAATTTGCCTCCCAGACTCCTTAAATATGAGTGTAGAGCATTTGTCTGCATACACTCTTCCTGGTTCTGTTTCCCACAATCCACAACTAGCTATTGTGGATAAGACAAACTGAAATTGGTGCTAAAGCAAAGTCTTACATTTTTTGTATTGTATCAGCTTTCACAATGTTATTTATCTCACCATTAAAAAAAAAAAATCAAGCTTTTTGTAGTTTTAATCCAGCATACTATTCTTTCCAAAAAAAGTACGCTGTGCTGTAACGATATGACTTCCACATGAGAGAAGTTCCTTTGTATTCTTACGCCCAAATAAAATTGCCAACTTTGTGTTTCCTGAAAATATAGAAGAAATACCATTTTCTAGGATGAAACAAAACTACAACGGGAAAACAAAACTTTGTTGCAAAAGTTTCCTCACACCTGGATTTGCGATAATATGTACCAAAAAAGAGAAGCAA
The DNA here is from genome assembly GCF_050624435.1 of Tenrec ecaudatus. NCBI lineage: Eukaryota > Metazoa > Chordata > Mammalia > Afrosoricida > Tenrecidae > Tenrec > Tenrec ecaudatus. Next base: position 39,954,096 of record NC_134536.1, read on the forward strand.
AATGGAAGTTGTCTGCTCTTCTACTAGGTACGATGCTTCATTACAGATCTATGTTCAGGTTTCCTTTTCCCTGTTAATGTGTAACATTTCATTAAACTGTATTCATAAACTTGGGATTACATACACATGAATTTTACCTTTACCAAACATGTCAGATAAAGGATTCATAAGAAATATCTATTGAACGCTTTGCTGGGTTAATGTTGGATTGCTCTCCACCAGGTTCTTTACATAACTCATAACAATCTTTGGAGAAAGGTCCTACTATTATTTCCATTGAAACTTTAAAAAACAGTTTTAATGGATATATAAACCATAAATGTACGAATGAATTTTGGGCTTGCACTGAATTCCAGTTTCAACGATTAGCTTTGTGACATGGCTCTGCTTGATGTTTGACCACATGAAGTGTGGGGGCCAGCCTCCACAACAGAACAGGTCCTAGGGGGCAGTTGTGTAGTTGAAGGGTAAGTTAAAGAAACAATCGGCAAGGCATGCAAGGGTTAACGTCTTCTATGGAGCCGGAACCAGAGAGGGAGGGGACGTATTCTCTCACAGGTCTACATAATCTTGGGCATGCAAGTCATGTTACACACATAGGCAGGTTCTAGTGATGATGGCGGCCTAACCGTGGCCATCCCTGAGCTGATTTCACCTTAGGTGGCCTTGAGCTCTTCTCCAGGGGAACCATCTATGATCTAGGAGTGTGGGCTGTACATAGGGTGGGGTGGTCTGATTGCTCTTGATGGCAGACAGCCTTTTCCCACAATGAAGGTGTCACTGAAGATATGGGTGGCTAGAGAAAAGTGTGAAGAAAGTAGATGGTACCCAGCTATAAGAAAGACTATTATCTGATGTCTTAAAGCTTGTTACAAATAAGCAGCCATCTAAGTGAGGAATCAACTAAGTCCACATGGAAGAAGCAAAGCAGCCTGAGTAAATAAGATAATCCAAATTTAATGGAAGGAATGGTATCAGAGCTTAAATTGTGAACAGCTGGTTTGCAGAACCCTGTGGATGACAGTGAAAGGCCAAAATCCATGTTCAGGGTCCACACATGGTTAAGCCTCTAGGGAATCCCCTCTGATCATAGATGAGAGATGTGAATAGACCTATTACCAGGCAGAGAGCATTGTAGGTCAAAATGTAGTATCTTATCCATTTGATGTCCCTTAAGACCCATTTTAAAGGTGTTTCAGTTAAAAAAAAAAAGTCAAGGGTAAATAGAAGTGGATTACGCCCCTAAGGAATGCCCTCTGACCATGGACCAGTAATTTGAACAGCCTTGCTAAGACGGAGCATGTATTGGAAAGTGGATACTTGAAGATGCAGTTAGGTTAAAATCTAGCACCCTATCGTTTGGTCTCCCTTATGATCTATTTAAAATTTGTTCTGGTATTAAACATTTTCTGCTTGGTTTTCTATTTATTTTATTTTGCTATTCTTTTCAGTTAAAAAATTCTGTATATGAACTGCAGGATAGGTAAATCTAGAGCGACAGCAACTGGATTCATGGATCCTTGAGGCTATGGCAGGGGAAGTTGGGGAAGATAATAATGACAGCATAAGAATGAAGAAGCTGTTCTGACACTATTTTGGCGAAGCTTGTACACCTCTTCTTGATACAAATGAACGCCTCAACTGTAGGGCTATGTGAATTCCATGCCGATAAAACTGTTGGAAAAAAGTAAAAATGAAATCAAATGAAAAACTCAAAAAAAATCCAAAGGAGACAATATTAGAACTTCAATTGCAAAACAAAACAAACAAAAAAACCTTTAAACAAGTTTAAAAAAAAAAACGGTTTAAATTACGTGTCCCAAATCATAGGCCAACTTTGGCACTTGTATTCCTGACACAGAAATCCTTAATTGAGCTAAATTATTCTTGGATTTTATGCCCTAACCTCACCCCCAACAGAGGCAAAACACTTGTCTTTGTCATCTGAGGTTGAAGGGAATGAGGCTTCTTGTGCTGTAACATTTTAAATTTATCTTTCATTGCTATGGTCAAAAATGAAGAATCTGACTCATGGTATTCTTATTTGCTTAACCTTATGTCTTCATATAATGTAAATTTATGTTGTCAACCGAGTTACTATTAATTTTCTCTTCTTTAAGGTTAGGAATTCCATTACATCAATTCATAGTTTAAAAGCATCAGGTAGGATTTCTTTTTCTAGGTAAAAATGATACCCTTGATCTAGAACTTCAACTTCCCAGACAAAAACCTATTCTAGCCACATAACCCTCCAATTAGGGATGCGTCAGATTTCCAAAACTGTGTTATCAGTGAGTGCGATACACTTGGGAACAAACAGGGAAAGCCATGTTCCCTGAGGAGTTTCCTTGAAAAAAATGACAGCCAGCATTAGTTTGAGGCTCTATTTTAATACTAACTTTTTCTGTAAATAAAAACGCCTTCAACCATTCTTCTTTACCAACAATTTTCATTGTTGGTAATTTCATTTAGGAATGAGACAGATACAGCCTGAAGCCAGTATCCATCTGTCAATCTGTCCTACTACAGTGGCTGGCAGGCTGTATGGTGTTGGACACGAAGCCACTAGTATTTCACCCACGGTGGATGGGATTCAGGAGCATTTCTAGAATAAGAGAGGAGAAAAGCCAGGCTTACTTCCAAAAATCAATCGATGGAAAATCAAATTCTATTCAGAGTGCTGGAAGATGAACTTCCTAGGTCGGAATTAGCAAAACCCAAGCATTGCAGAATCAAATCTGTCTCATAGTTCTCATGCCATTCATGTGAGATAATCAGAGAGAAAAAACCAACTCACAGCCCCAAACAAACAAAACAAAAGTCAGAGGAGAATTTCCCCACGAGGTTACCGAGGCTGCAGTTTTTATGGAAGCACAGCGCCACCCTTTTCTCCCGTGGAGCTGCCGGCGTGTTCAAATGCTGCCTTCTGAGCTAGTAGCCACTAGCCCCAATCTGCTGGACACGGGTCGCTGTGAGTCAGAACTGACGGGATCCCGCCTAGCAGCAGCAGCCACAGCCACCGAGCACTTGACCACTGGGCTACCAGGGCTCCTTCCTAGGTTGGAAAGCACCCCAAATAGACAGTGGCCCCAGCAATGGATCTGAGCACACCCACAACTGTGAAGACGGCACAGGAGCAGGAGTGTTTCATGTACATGCAGTTGCCCTGAGATGGAATTCTTGTTGGCAATTGACCACTGGAAGACGCAGGGAACAGTGCATCCGAGTGAGTGGGGAAAGCAGCTCAGCCTGGCGGCTGTGCACACAGATGTGAACAGACTGGACTCAAATGCTAGCTTGGCTTCCCGTGAGTACTACGGGTCTGCCATCAGTTACTCACCTTCCCCAATTCCCAGGTGTACCAGGTTTAATAATATAGAAAGTGCTCAGCACAGTGCCAAGTACGTAATACATGGTAGCGACTGCTACTTACGACTTACGATGAAACAGTCTACTGATGCCAGATTTCTTTAAGGCTCATGCAGTCTCCAGTATTACACTAGCTTTCAGAATGATAGGGAAGAGGGCAGGCTCGGTAGTCAGACAGCTCTGCGAGCGTCTCCTAGTGGGATGACCTCCATTCCAGGGAGGTGTCCACACTTCCTTAGTACAGTGCCATCGTCGTTAAGTCAGTGAAGTGCTGCAGACGCCTGCCCACCCGACGTGTCAGAGCGGAACTGCTCCCTGCCTTTTCCTCCCTGGGCGGCAAGGAAGACAAGAAAGGCACTCACACCGTATGTGAGGACAAAATAAGGTCACAAGGGTGGGAAACTTAGAAGAGTGCCGGGGATACAGCCTCTTCTTTGGGGATTTTAGAATTTCAAAAGAGCAATTTATTTCAGTATTTCTTTACCACAAATTCACATTGGACTATAGCAAAATCTTACTCAAGAACACTCTTCAGACTTCTAATTAAAACATAGTGGAGTTCACATAAATGGAAAAATGTATTCTTTATGAGTCAGTGTTTTCTGCTCTCTGTAATTACGTGCTACATATTGGTGTCTTGTTGGCATACTCTAATTACACTCTATGGCTAACATCAGTGAAACAAACATTAGTAGAGTAAATACAGAGTCACAGGATGACATTTGAATGCATACAACTATTTTTTCAAGTTCATTTTTCATCTCAAAACAATTTCTAACCAATTAAGTTTCAACAACTGTTAAAAATAATATTGAAAAAAGATGCGACAATAAATTACTTTGCTACAATTGAGGGATTACTGATTTTGGCCACTCCTTCCGGGGGAAGCACGCAGATGAATAAGCAGGAAGAACCTCAAGGCCGCCAGGCTGATTCCAATCCCTTGGGACTCCATCGGAGTAGAAATGCCCCTTTGGGTTTCTGAGACTTTAAATCTTTACAGGGTAGCCAGCTCTATCTTTCTCCTACGAACAACTGGTGTGTTTGAACCACGGACCTGGTGATTGGCAGCTCCGTGTGCTACAGCTCAGGGAGTTTGGCCTGAATGACTACTGTCAACAGAGAATTGGAGATGGTTTACCTTACCATTGGGCAAATGTGAAAAGTTCACTCTTTCTATTTTGGCCTGACTCTTAAAAAATAAAAAATAACTGCCCTTCTCTTCTATTCACCATGGGCTGATAAAGGGACAAACTGATCTGTCTTGGAAAAAGTAAGGGCAGAGTGCTCCCTGAAGGCACGGATGAAAAGACTTCATCTTAGCTACTATGGACATATTGTCAGGAGAGACCAGTCCCTGGAGAGGGGCATCATGTTTGGTCAAGTGCAAGGACCCAAACAGAAGAAGACCCTCCAGGAGATGGACTGACACAGGGCGGCATCAATGGGCTCGGGTCTGGGAACAATTGTGAGGGCAGCATGGGACTGTGCAGTGTTTTGTTCTGTGGGGCATCAGGTCGTTATGGGTTGGGGATGACTTAATGACACCTAACAATAACCACCACCAACACCAACACCCTTATAGGAGGAGCCGTGGGGGCACAATGGCTGAGCACTCAGCTGCTTACCATATGACAGGTGCTTCAAAACTACCCAGGTAATGAATAATATTGCCCTGGAAAGCTGCTCCTTTGAAGGTTACAGCCTAGAAAATGAAGGGCAGCTCTCCTCTGATACATGGGGTCACGATAAGTTGAAATTGTGTCCCCAGCACCTAACTACAGTCTTACTGGGCCTTGGTGGGGTTGACAAGTACCTGTAATAGTTCACTGAGGGACCAGTGAACATGAGTGAGACCTGTAAAAATTGAAGCTTTTCTACTGGTTTTCAAAAGGCAGTCTAAGTGCATGTCCCCAGCACGTGATTTTTCCTTTAAATTTCTGGTCCAAGGATACTCAGAAATACAACATCAGAGAACGAGCATTTATATTTCTATTTTAAAGGTGTCATAAAAAGGCATTTGTATTTTAAAAGTGTCTTAAAGAGTACGTGATCTAAGAAGATACAACTATTGGTTTCTGCTCATTGGGAGCCAAAGTGTGCAAAGAAAACCAACGACTAAACAAAGAACTTGTCCCCAGGACTAACAGTCCACACCAGGGTGGGGAACTTTTCTGCTGCTGAGGGCCATTTGGATATTTATAACGTCATTCACAAGCCATGCTGGCCAACTAACTAATTAACTCACCTCTAATGTGACGGCTGGAACGACTTCTCTTGGCTGTAGCAGGTGATATATACTGGTATTGGTGATTACATGGGCCTTAAAATGGTCCACAGACTGAACGTTCCCCAGCTGGCCTACGTAAACCAGTCTCATCGATCCCGAGACTAGAACTAGATGGTGCCCAGCTACCAACCAACCGTTCTGGCACGGGACATAATAGAATGTTTCAGACAGAATGGGAGAAAAATGTAGGGCAAAGCTCTCACTAAAAAGACCAGATTGACAGGATTGGTAGAACTAGAAGAACCCTTAAAACTAACCCTTACAATTTTACTGAAAACACACTCCCTGAGGTCATCTTCCAACCTGTATAACAGACTGACTCATACACAATGCTACTTACAAGAACTGACCTTAAAATAAAAAATCGAGATAAGATGGTCAGCACATTAAAGGCACAAGGAGAATGTAAGGGAGAGGGGGACAATGAAGCTAGATCAGTGGTTCTCAACCTTCCTGATGCCAAGGCCCTGTAATACAGCGCCTCAGGTTGTGGTGACCCCCAACCATAAAATTATTTTCGTTGCCACTTCATAACTGTAATCTTGCTCCTGTTGTGAATCCGGCAAGCCCTGTGAAAGGGTGGTTTGACCCACAGGTTGAGAACCACTGAGCCAGAGTAACAAAATTTGAACTAAAACAGAAATAATGAGAATGTTGTCCCGTCGTGAAAAAGGTAACCGATGTCATTTAACAGTCACGTATAACAACTGCTAAATGGGAACATACGTTGCTGTGTAAACTTCCACCAATAATGCACTAAAGTTTCATCTTATTTTTTAAAATAGTACTTGCACTGCCTCCCAGGAGAAGGGACCATGCTTGAGAAGTGCCAGTGGGGAGGCAGGAAAAGGGATTCAGAAAAGATGCAAAGAGAACCAGCGGGGGTAAAGCTGTTATTCGATGGCTAGGATCCCAGCCAAGACTTGTGAATAGTAAAGTTTCTTCTGCGATTTTAACAGCTATCATCTTTTCAGGAGCTCTACTAAATTGTTGTGTCTTAAGTATGGCCCAAGAGAGGTGCTAATTTGAGCATTTCCTGATGGCTGCAGAGGAAACATTTCAATTACTGTGTAAGAGCCCCGGTAGCTTAGTGGTTACTCTCTGGGCTGTGATCTGCAAGGTCAGATGTTCTCAACCAGCAGCTGCCCCTCGGGAGAAAGCCAATTTTCTACTCTCATAGCGTTGCAGGCTGGGAAACACAGGGCCGCTCTGTCCTGCCCTTCAGGGTTACAGTGAGCGGACACCAGCACCATGGCATTGGGTTTGAGGCTAACCTGTAATTTAATGTAAGAAACATGTGCTTGTAAGGAAAGGCGTGGTAATGACTAAATATGGTGGTTGCTACCAAGGATAAAACTCTCTAGCAAAAATGAATTACTGGTAATTGACAACTAATTAATCAGTGCTCTTACTAAATGAAAGGCCCTAAGGAAAAAGTGGGGAAGAGAGGTCAGGTCCTGTAAGCGTGAAACTGTCCAGAATGAGGGAAGTAAGACCCCATTGTAGGGCTGTCCCAGCAACTTCACAGGCATCGAACAATAACCCAGCCATCGCTCCCTCACACTTTCAACTGCTGCCTCACAGTCACAGCTGTTGGCGCTGGAACTGAGAGGTTTTAAGTAAAGTTGAGGCTGTATGGGGTACACACAAATTTGACTCAGGTTCCCAAAATAGAATATTAAAAAGCCTCTCCAGTTCTTAATTCAGACCTGGCAGGTCACCAACTTCCCCCATCCCCCCAAAACAAAAACAAACCAAAGAAAGGGGGGAGGGTTTAAAACAGCCAGGGAATTCCTAGTTGTTAAAGTGACTTTCTTCACTCTTCAACACCAACCCCGCAGGCCAAAAGACCTTAGGAAGTAAATCGAAGTTCCTAACAATTACTAATGAACGTTTACAATTTTTTAGAGCCTTAGGCTCTAAATCAGTTTGATTCCACTTGGTTATTTTTGTCAAAAACACTCCCCCCCAAACAAAAAAAATTAGATGTCTGTGTGCTTTTAATCATATCTTGTTAGCTGATTTTCCCATCTGTTTGAGCTTCCCAAAACTAAACCAGTCACCAAAAAATTGATTGTGATTCATGAGAGAGACAGAGAGCGAGCGAGATTGAGAGCCCCCACCCCGAAGAGGACTGTGCTTTCTATGGTTTTTCAGTGTCCGTGATCCTCAAGAGTCTTGCTTCCCAGGCATCCCTGGGCCCACTCCAGCCACCATTCTCTGGCTCATAGCTTGCACCAACCACCCAGGACTCCATCTATTTAGCTGGGTCCTGCTGGAGGATCCGGATGGTCGTGCTTGGAGTGAAATTCAAATCCGGCCTTTACTATTCTACGTGATCCTTAAGAGAGGGCGTCTGCTGGCCCTACAACGTGAAAAGCCATTTCAATGACCCGAGGGATCTGAGGAGTATTAGTGGCATAGTGGGTTATGAGTTGAGCTGTTAACCACAAGGTCAGCAGTTTGAAACCACTAGTCAGAGAGACTAGGTTTCCTACTTGTTGTAACGAGTTACAGCTACAGGGGCAGTTGTGCCTTGTCTAATAGTGTTGCTATGAGTTGGAATCAACTGGATGGCAGTGAGTTTGTCTGCTTTTTTGTTTAATCCATATCTAAACAATGCTTTCATTAGATTTAGTTAGCAGTGGGAATTTTTAGTTTGCAAGGAAATAAAAGCATCTGGTAGGCTTTGAACAGACGCTTTAGTTTGCTTTTCTAAGTCTACACTCAATGGCAATGGGCTTTCCTTCTGCGTTTATGTGGTTCTATTTAGGCAGGCGCCAACAACATGGGGTGCTTAATCTGGAAGTGATCTCTAACAGGAGTACACCATTTTTATCAGAGATATTCCCTAATTCAGGCACACAAAGTAAAAACAGCTATAGAACAATTTCCTCTAAGATGATTTCACTAAGATGATGTGGGATAGATGTTGAATGTCCCCCCGCTGGTAATGCATTGTAAACTGCTTCATCAGACAGTGATTTCCCAAGCCTGGTTTAGAGATCACTTGCCTCCATCACCTGAAGGTGCTCCTTAAAAGTGATGATACCTCAAATCTTACCCTGCTGTGGCTGATTCAGATGCAAAACAGAGTTTGATGCCCAGTGTCTTGGGAAGACATGTAGAGAATATCTACATCTTCCTTACTTGGCTGTAGAGATCCAGGCCACCATTCTCCAGGAAAAGCCATCTCATGGACTACAAGAGACTGCTTCACCTCTTCATAGCCAAGGGGACACCAAGGGGGGAGATGAGCCCCCACTCTCTGGAGTGAGAGAAACCTCTCCTCACAAAACAGGTCGATGAAAGAAAGGCTATCTGGAAGAGGACACCCACATTTCTGTGGGAAAAGACTCTGGGAATTCACTAATAAGCTGACTACCGATTTGACAAGTTTCTGTAGGAAAAAGGACCCAGACATCAGTAGACCTAAGACAAGATTCAACAAGATGTGCTGTTGTGAGGTGCCAGTGGGTTGGTCCTGACTCCGAGACCATATGCACAAAAGAACCAAGCACTGCCTTCTTTGCCCGGCACCGTCCTCAAAATAGTTCCCATGCTTGTCAATCCATCTTGTGGAGGGCTTTCCTCTTTTTCACAGCCGCTCTCCAAAGACTGGTTGCTCCTGCTAGGAGGTGAAGCATTTAGGTTAAATGCCATACTTAACCATTTGGTCTCCCTTTTGATCCACTTCAGAGTTATATTTCAGTTTTTAATATTTTGTTTTCTTTCTGACCGAGGTTTTTCTATCAGTCTAGTTGTTGTTTGCTTGCTTCCTGATTATATGTTGTGCGATGTTCTGTCTATAAAATCCCAGACAGGTAGCTCTACAGGGACAGTGACGGAGTACAGCATGGCAAGGGCGGAGAGGGGCGACTGGGGAGTTAACAAGAGTGAGCATGAGAAGAAAATGTCCTGAAGTTGATTGGGTGATGACTGCACAAGTCCTCTTCATATGAGCGAACGATTACATTGTATGATATGTCAAGTATAAGCCAATACAACTTAACTGTTCCTTTTTTTAAAGCAAAGGCCACAAGATGGGAGCCACTTAAAAGCAGGGCAGAACTGCCCAGCTAGGATACCTTGAACCCTGTGATCCCCCGGAATATTCAATAAAGCACCTGCCTGGGGTACAGCAGCCGTCCTGTCACCTTTGTCCTGGGTGGGCCGTTATCATCATCATGATTTCTGTGGTATCGTTTTCTACATGTGCCAGGAAGTTAAAGAGCACCGAGCTGGAAAACAATGCCTGAATTCATACAAGGGCAGTCCTGTGGACTGCACGTCTATCCCTCATGGGGTTGGGGATCTATTTCATTACCTAATAACTTCTCCTTGGATAGCTGATGTGGGGATGTTACAAAATCGAGAATGTAGGAGTTTTATTTGAACCAAAAGGTTACATGCATATTACCTCTTAGATGACACCACTGTAACCGATAATCCCTTTGAAGAGTGAGGAGTAATTCCAGGGCATCGCTGCATCCACACCAAGTACAAACTAGCATATGAGGGAGAGGCTCTCAAAGAAAAAGATAGGCCCTGGCTCCCATCCGTAAGGAGCCGATCGCCAAACCACGTACACAGACTTCCAAGCAATGTTATACAAAAACTAAGTGTGTTTATGAAAACATATAGAGAAGAACTTGATATGGAGCCCAGAGGATCAGATAAAATTTCCTTGAGGAAATGACAGTTAATGTGAACCCTGCAAGATGGGACATGGACTCGTGATTACAGGGATGGAGCCTCCAGGCAGAGGGCAAAGGCTGTGTGTGAGAGAGAGTGGGCGGAGGGAGCGTCAGTCAAGGTTAAATAGTCTGATGGAAATGAAGCCACAGTGACTAGGCACAGATACCAAAGACTCTCTGTGTGCCCTGCTAATACTCCAAGTCTTCACTCCAAGACTAATGGGAAGTCACTGGAAAATTTTAGGGGCGATGCATATTACCAAAGGAAAGTTTTAAGTGCAGACTCGACAGATTATGCTGGGTTGGAAATAGATCTCACAATATGAATTTTAAACAGGTCCCTAGGGGATGTGCTATGAAGCCAGATTTGAGGACTACTCGTATGGAGCCAGGTGGTCCATGAATATATTCTAAGCAGTAATCTTTCATAAAAGAACACAATTGTTTCTTGCATTGGTAATTTACCCTGGTCCATTTTAAGTAGCCACAGATTCTTATCAGTTTTGGGATCAAAAGCAATGCCAGACTGTCATTCATTCTGGTGACTGTCTGGCATTGGACTTGAGTGTGCAGGACGGCACAGTGGACGCTAGGGGTGCCCTGGGCACTTTTCACTGTTCCTGGGTTCAGGTTGCTTATCTCTTGGCAGCAGGTCAGGTAAGCTGGGCAATTAACATGCCTGTTGTAATGTACACATAATTTATATCATACACACATAGATTTATAGTATATTTTGTGTGTTTTTAATAAACAGACACACACACACACCACAAAAAGTTTGAGGATCCCTGCTCTACATCTTACTTTGACGAGTAGCAACTGGGGCCTTAAAGCTTGTGATTAGCCATTTAAGTTGCAACCAGTGGTCTGCCCCTAACCAGAAGAAGAGTGATGAAAATAGAAAGACGACTGTGAAAACCATCGGTCTCCACAACTCTGAGACCTACAGAACTACACAGTGCCCAGTTCTCACTATCAATTCCTCTTAAAGGGAAAACATTAGAAGATTCTGGATAGAGTAGGAGAAAAAGATGGAATCAAACTCAAAGTCCTATCAGGGAGCAGGCTCGCTGGTTGACTAGAGACTGGTGGAAACCTTAAGGTTATGGACTTTAGTTACCCCTAACATCTGGAACTGAATCCACTATCATGGCTCAATTTAAAGCAATACTTAGGTACACAGGCACACTCATTAGTGACGGATGCCTACCCTAGAATATTCAACTATATGTACAATCAAAAGGGCAGCATTTACCTAAGGACAAAGTTCTGAAAGGTTAAGAAAGGAAGAAGAATGGAAACAGAAAACATAGGAAGAAAGTGGGACAAAAAAGTGCATTGAGGATATTGAAAAAAAATGAGAAGAAATAAAATGAGTACAAATTATCAAATGTAAAGCAGATGAACTATTCTGTAAGCCTTCATCCAATTCACAAATGGAAGAAAAAGGATCATCCCAGAGCCCTGGCAGTACAGTGGGCCAACCACAAGGTCAACTGACTTGAACCTACCAGCTGCTCCTTGGGCAAAATGAGGCTGGCTGTTCCACAAAAGATTTAAAGTCTTGGAAACTCAAAGGGGAAGTTCTACTTTGCCCTACAGGGCTTTCAGTATGTCAGAATTGACTGCATGGCAGTACTGTCTGGTATGAAGAAATACTAAAGATTTTTTGCGGCATAAGATTTATTTTCATTTAGATTTCTGCCAGGAATTACAGAAACTTTAGTGAATATGAGATTACTTAACTACCTCTAGGCTTTGAGCAATTATCTTCTTTTTAATTAAGCAGAAAGCTTCAGTAACCCTTACAGTCATTTTCTTATTCAATCATTTGGAAAACTGAGACCAACCTTAAGTGGGAAGTACGTAAGAAGGCATGTAGAATTCTGTGTACATAGGTGGAAATCGTAATTTGTGTTTTTATATTTTCCCTCTCTTGAAGTGTGTGTGTAATGTATGCATATATCTTTTTCCATATTTCTTTATATTTCCTGCATACTTAAGCTGTAGCTATGGCGGAAGCCAGTTAAGTCAGTGACAGCACCAAGGAGATGCTATTAAAGCACATGGACATCTCTATAGATCCTCAGGTCAAACTTTGCACTACAAGACCCGGCGTCTTCTGCTTGTCCCGGGCTCTTTGAAATCCTAAAATGCCACATGAAGTTTTCCTTGTTGTCACAGTGATACCACCAGGAGGAGAGAAAAGGAAAGAACCTGAAGCTAATTTTAAAAAATTAATAAATGTGTTACTTTGGGAAATATGGTTTTCACTTAGGATAATAAAGAGTTTAAGTTTAACGATCACAATGTCTATAGTTTCATCTTTAAAATGCACCATTTAAAAAAAATTAAAGAAAAGCACAATCAAGTTCTTTAACAGACAATTTCACAACAATCATATTAATATCATTAGTTTCTGAATGCATACACAGATGAGTATGCCAAGGAGGTATAGATTTAGGTTAGGTTGTATATATTTCTACAAACATAATTGTAGCGGGGCTGTATGCATTATGATACAGACAAATGAGCACATAAGGGTCACGGTCATAGACACTTCTAAACACCTTATGGGATGAAGTTCCCAGGTTTGAAGGTGAAAGGCCATACACCTGGGGAACATCTACATCAGCCAACACAACATAGTTTTAAAAGGCAGTGTTTTGTATCACATATTGTTTTTATCACATATTGTCTGGGATATTAAAAGTTTGCATAAAGCTATCTATGATACAAATATGAGAGCATAGAATACAATTCATGTAATTAAAAGATAATGGAATTTTTCATAACTTTTTTGAAGCCCCTGATATTGGTCTCTTCCCAACCTGAGCAAAGAAGAGTGATGAAAACCAAAGACTCAAGGAGCTTTTTATGACCTAGAGACCAGAAGAACTAGGTAGTACCCGACTGCCACTCTTGCCTGTTCTGACTGGTATCACAAGAGAAGCCAGGGCAGTGGAAGAAAGATAGATAAGTCAAATTTACAAGATAGATCAGACTTATCAGTCTGACTGCGACTAGAGGGACCCCCGAGCATGGAAACCTGAGAAACCAACCCTTCTGAGTCATTTCCAAAGACCAAATTTCAGTCAAACAACACTTGGCTCATAAAATACAACAGAAACACCCCAGAGGAACATGTCCCTTAGGACAATCAATTATGGGAAATGAAAATGCCAACATGTGCAAAAGCCATGGGGAGGCAGGACCAAACCAAATTCAACCTCGATGACAAGAAGCTGGTTCTGACACAGAGGGATCCTATGGGACAGAGTTGTCCCTTTGGGTATCTGAGGTTGTAAGTCTTGACAGCTGCAGAAAGCACCTCTTTCTCCCACAGAGCTGAGGTAGGTTAGAACTGCTGACCTTTCAGGTAGCACCCGGTCTCATAGCCAGCACATTACCAGAGAGCCTTGAAAGGCAGGAAGGGGTAGAAAATGGAAACAAGGACGTGAACTGAGGTAGGAAATTAGGATCAATCTGACACATTGTGGGGATGCAACCAACTGCACAAACAACTGAAGAGGAAAATGAACTTCTCTGCAAACTTTCACAGAAAGCACAATTAAAAAAGGAAGGGGAAAAAGTCACAAAGTCTTAGTCAACCATGTCCACCTTAAAAACAGTACTTATAACCAGGATTTAGGGGGCATCTGGATCATTTCCCTCACATTGTCCTTTGACTACATGCAACTAACTACACCTCTCATATTACACCTAGACTCAAAAAATAAAAAAAGATGAAGACAAGAAGCAATCTAAACATCTTTACAACCATGACTCATGTAACAAACTCATTTAGCAAATCCAGGAAGACAAAAATAAGTGCCCATCACTTGAAGAAATAAAATTGTTAATTCACATAGTAATATTTACAGATACATAATCAATTGACTCAAAAGGTGGTGTAAACACACATCATTTAAAATACACAGATATGAATATGTTGAGTAGAAAATGTCTGCAATGGATTCAGGAGACACGTGACTGCACACGCTACTTTTACCACAAATGACCTGAAGAACTGTAAGCATATGTTAACAAAAGGCGGAGCGGGGTAGACTCAAGAGCAACCGCCTGTCTGGATTCAGCAACACCCACCAGCCCAATAAATCAACCAAACTGACTGCTGTCCTGTTGTGAAGACATTGTGGCCCCAATTTATGCTTAAGTGATTAATTTTATAATCAACTATTTTAAAAGTCATCAAAAACAAGGGACGTCAGTTAAAAGAATCACTCACTAGCCAACTTTGCGCCTGTGAACATTAAAGCAATAATTACACCCACACAGACACACACACACACGGCTGTGATTACTTATAGCATAAACAACTCCTAAGAGTCCATCGTATGACACAGTATGAGGGCTCTTTACAAAGTTTGTAGGAAAAGGGAGTTAGGAGATCACAGAATTTTTTGGACAGATTTTGAAGCCTTTTATCACTATTCAAATTTTTAAAATGAGCAGGGGAGGGGAGGAAAGTTTGTCATGAAAGCAGGATGACAGTCAAATAATGTTGAAGCAATGCTGAAGTAGACTACCAAAATTTTGCAATGGATCCTAACACCCTTATATAAAAAGTCAAATGGTGTTCCCAATTTGTGATAAGTGGGAAAACATGAGCAAAGGCGAATCCTGGAAGGCATTAAGGCTTACTCCCACTCATTTATTAATGTGGATGGGTTCCAAAGACTAGGTTTGTAGGGCAAAACCGGTTGGTGCTATACCAAATGGATGATTTGGAATTGGGATGACTTTTCCCTTTCAGATCATCTCTCTGTCTAAAAAATTCTTATCCGTCTTCAGAGGAGGCTGCTTGGAGGAGACAGCAGGACACAGCTGGGCTGCTGGACTGGAGGGAGCCCTGGAGGCAGATCTGCTAACTTCAAGGTCAGCACTTTGAAACCAGCAGAGCTCCAGGAGGAGAAACACCAGGCTTTCTGCTTCCTTAAAACAGAGTCACAGGGCAACTCTGTCCTGTAGGGATGACAGGTGTCGGAATGGATTTGATGGCAGTCGGCTGAGTGTGACCGGAGAGCTTATCACATAACCACTTGACCTTCCCCTGTGCTGGCTCAGGGCTTTCCTCGTGAGCTGCCTCCAGGGCATCACTCTCACTCACTCCTCTGGCCAAGAGACTCACCTTGACGCAAGGGTTCCTGAGGGCACTAGGAGCCTGGCAATGCACTTGACCCCACTGAGACAAACAAGCTGAGCACAGCTTACTTTAAGAAATCACAAAACACACTCATTTCTTTCAAATGCCCTCTTCAATGGTTCTTTTTTTCCTCCATTCCATAGAAAATTTAAGTTGCAGGGTCTCAGGCTACATAGGAAGTAGGAGCCCGGGAGAGACACATGCTGGCCCCTTGCTTGCCTGGCCAGAGTCCACAGTCATGGAGGCTGGTCCATTCCACCTCATTAATGTGTAACATAGTGCAATAGTACCTCTTTTACTATTGTTATAAATGCAAAATGTTGGATAACAGGACAAACTGGTAAGTGAGAAGTAGGTATATTAATGTGGTAATTTCTTTGGAAAGAATTAGTATCAAACCAATCCCAAGAAGTTGGAGATTGTAAAAATCCTCAAAGTCCAACTCTTGCAAGGTGCTAGTCTGCTCCAGCTGTCGCCTCTCCTCTGAGCATGCTCCCTCACCACATGTCTGCGTTCTGCGCATCACTGCTGTCCCACAGAACTCTCGGAAGTGCAATGAAAGGTCTCACAAGGTGGTGGGGCAGTTCAGTCCAGGGTCTGAAAGTCAGGCAGGGGAAATTAGGCCAGATGGGTGAGCCCGGGGACACACTCCACTCTTGCCGCTGATCCACTCAGATCACACCCCTTGCTTCTCAGTGGACTAACTTTATATGCATCAGGATGGCTTCGCAGGGAATCGTGTTTACACAGGTGAATCCTATCAGTATCTTCTAACATTTTTTTACCAGGCTCATGCAAGAAAGAGTCTTTTGGTGGGAGTTATTTCACCCAGATGTAATCCTCGGTTCTCCACCCGTGGACTGTGTCTTGCTTATGCACATATGACCTGGGGCCTGTGGCCAGATGCTCCCGGCAGGCACTGGCCTCCTGATCTGAATCAGCCAGGCCATTCCCCAGGCCGCTCCCGACAGGGTCTTTCTCCTGTGGCTGTAGTGCATACTTTCTTACCTCCATTTTTAAGTAATTAAGATAACCACCAAACAGTGTGGTCCAGATACCCACCAAACAGTGTGGTCCGATCCCCATCCTTCACACTAAAGTCAGAACCCAATCTCATCCCATTTGTTTGAGGGCAGATAATGCTCTTCAAAATGTATCAATACCAGAGTATACAATTCAGAATTATTATGTATCGTGTAAGGGATTATAGCTAGAAGGGGCCAGATTGAACACAACTCAATTAACGTACTAGACATGGTCACGATGTCACAATTACACAAGATACTTCCCTTCTTTGGTTATACATACTGAAAAATTAGATACGAAGGATCACAGGTCTGCAACTTACGTCATCTAGTTTTTAAGTGAAAAAACCAAACCAAACCAGTGTCGATGGAGGCATGCAAATACAGCAACACATATTGGTTGAATCTGATCTGACAAAGAGGGCTGCTCATCTTACTTTAATATGCTATAATAATACAAAATGAGAGGCAAATGGTTGCAAAAATTATCTACATTAGTTTTTCTGAGGGGGAAACAATTATTGTTTTAGGTGGAAGTTTACCACCATAAATTAGTTTATCACTCGACATGTCACACACAGATTGCTCTGAGGCACGGGTCCACATTCCTGCAGTATGTCACACTCTTCCACTCCGCCTTCCCTCTTTCCATGTGTCCCATTTCGCAGCCTTTCCGTTTCCGCTTCTGGGCAAATGTTGCCTGCTTAGTTTCATGTAACGCAGTGGTTCTCAACCTTCCTAATGCTGTGATCCTTTCATACAGGTTCCTCAGGTTGTGGTGACCGCCCCAACCATAAAATTATTTCTGTTGCTACTTCATAACTGTAATTTTGTTACTGTTATGAATTGGGTGACCCCTGTGTAAAGGTCGTTTGATCCCCAAAGGGGTCGTGACCCACAGGTTGAGAACTGCTGATGTAGCTGATTGTCCTAAGCAGCACATTTATCAGGGGTACTGTTTATTTTATAGGCCAACTCATGATTTGGCTGAAAGGTGACCCCGGGCAGTGATTTTAGTTCTAGATTAGAATTATGTGATTCTCTCAGGAATTTCTCTAGTCTCTGTAAGTCTAGTAAACCTGGTCTTTTTAAGAACTGATTTTGCTCTAGCATTTTTATTCCATTGTAACCAGGACCTTCTATTGTGTCCCTGATCAGAACCAGGAGTAGAAAGGGCAGGGCAACATCCGATTGTTTGGGCCTCAGACTATATACATATATATATATATATATATATATATATATATATATATATATATATATATATATATATAGAGAGAGAGAGAGAGAGAGAGAGAGAGAGAGAGAGAGAGTGTGTGTGAGAGGGAGGGGGGTGGCGGGGGAGGGGCGCTATCCTATGGTCTTATTATTATAATTGAGCTTGTGCTTTCTTTCACATTCCTTTGCTGCAAACAGGAGGGTTCTAGCAGTCATGTCTTAGATGGCCGCTCACATGCTCTTCATCAAGTTAGGGTACAGAACATTACCTTAGGAACTATGTTAGGTTAATTGACCTAGATCCTCCCTCTTCAAAGATCTAGATTCGTATTTCTCTTTGTCATTATGTAACCAAGTTTTCTTTAAAGGAGTATACCTTCCATAGCTTGCTTTCTGTTCAATAACAATAGGTGTTTAAAACTTCTATATCATTGCTGTTTAATAGAATGCTTGAATTCTGTACCTGTATCTGAGTCAATACTTCCTTTAATTTGCCAAAATTATATTCTTCATGAAATATACACCCATTTTAGGGTGCTGCAATTTTGAAAGTTTATATTAGATCAGTCATGGTTTTATGTGTTAAAAATTCCTAATATTAATAATTTGAGTATCAGATTCATCGAAAATAATGGAAGGTATAAAGTATTAACATACAGAGAGCTCTGTTATCTTAGGTCTTAAAATATTCCACAAACAAAACTTTCAAAATGCAGGTAACTTTCTACTAATTCACTGTTCCTATTAGTGGAATCCTCAGATAACACAATGAGCAGAAAACCACTTACTTAATGACCTACCTAACAAAATGTACTTCTTAGTCACCCTCTGAAGTTATAACATTCGAACTCAACTTTACAAATGCAATTAAAACGAAGTGGCTGAGCCTGCAGTGCAGTCAGCAGTTCAATAATTAAATAATGCATATGAAAGTCTTTGGCACATGGCGCTGAGTCAGCTGGGCCTCACAGGGCGACCCTGTGTCCACCAGGAGCAAGCCACTGCCCCAGTCCTGCGCCATTCTCACAACTGGGAAGCCTGAACACAAACTAATGCCCAGGCTTCACACGAAGCCTGTCATATTTTTAATAAAAGATGAAGGATGGTTCTTTATAAATACTGAGCACTTCATTGAGAAATGTGAATTGGCTGGAATTTCTACTAAACAACAGACACCCAGCAAACTCAAATAAGAGATGACAAAGAGGTAATCCAGCCTGATTTAGATAAACCTTTATAACTCGGCCATTTACTTAATTATTTTTGAATCCTGAAGTGCTGATCCCCAGCAGCACTTCCTACTAAAGCAGGGACATTTTCAACACATACTAAAATAAATCACGAAAGTAGAAAACCCTCTTTCAGTTGGGACATTTCTAAACGGCACCACTATTTTCATTTTAATTACCTGGTTTCTGGAGAAGAAGAAATCTCAATTGTGTCTGTCCTTTTAGTTCTTGGAAACGATGGGCTAGTCGGAGGCATCTCACCACTTAGACGGTCAGGGAAAATGCGGTCTTTATTCAAATTGAGTTCTGAATAAGGACAGTTGGCAGTACTAGACAGTTCAAAGACACAAAAGAGAACACTCCCATCAGGACATCTCCCAATGAAAAGGACAGCCTACAGAATATAAAATTAACATACTTTATGTATCCTATTTATCTATGAATATGTGTGTAATTAAAGAGAGCTTATGAATTACTTTATCTTTAAAGCACACTCAGAGAGACTCTGTACTCGATTTTACAAAGCAATACAATGCAATCTCTGGAGCTGAGCACTGGTCACTGCAGAGTACTCCTCAGTGTTGCGCAAAGCAAGGAAGTGCACACGCTCCCTGGGTGCTCCTCCTGGCCCAAGGCAGCCAGGCTTCTTCAATTCCCTTTATCCCAACGCTGCTCTCTAAAGGACGTTGGTTTCCCAAGTTGCTGTCCCTGGTGGCATGCCTGGTTATCAATGTATAGCTAATCCCCTTCCTAGTACGTGAAAGATGCAGAGGCCGACGTGGGTAATAACCCACCTAATGTACTTCCTTTCCACCCGTGTTCACCTCCTGGTCTTTCATGCCTTATGGAAAGGTTATTTCATATAGCAAGAGATCAACATTTATTAGTAGTTACTTGGGTGGGTAACATGGCCCTCCCCCCCCAACCACACATTCACTGCCATCAAGTAAATTATGGGTAGGAGGTGAAAACAGAAAGCTAACTCTAAAGGACACTGAGTTTCTTCTAAGGGTGACTGATACCAAGGATACACACAAAGTTTTTCACATTTATTAAAACTGCACAAGAACTTTATAAAGTCACCAAATAGCCAAATTTATGGTCGTCTTGTCAATTCCAAACTCACAGTTATCCTCTAGGACAGTGGTTCTCAACCTGTGGGGAGCGACCCCTTTGGGGGGTGGGTGTCGAGCGATCCTTTCACAGGGGTTGCCCTGTGAAGCACTGGTTTCCACTAGTCTTAGGAACCGAGACACCGCTCCTCTATCTGTTTCCAGGCGGGTCCGCCCATACGCAGATATGCCCACATATGAGTAGCCTGGCATGAAGACTGTTACTCATGCTACTCCATGCTTTAAGACAAAATTTCATTTATTTGTAATTAGAAATAAGTATTTTGCTATATATAATTATGCATTGTTTTGTGATTAATCACGATGCTTTATGTTCAATTTGTAACAATGAAAATATATCCTGCCTATCAGATATTTACATTCTGATTCAAAACAGTAGCAAAATGACAGTTATGAAGTAGCAATGAAAATAATTTTCTGGTTGGGGGTCACCATAACACGAGGAACTGTATGAAAGGGTCATGGTGTTAGGAAGGTTGAGAACCACTGCCTTAGAATAAAGGACAACTGCCGCATGGGGTCTCCCCAGGCCGAAAACATTACAGAAGCAGGTGCGATTGCTGCTGATCAAAATTTATGCCAGGACGGCTTCTCAGGTAGTTTTAGAATAATTTTTAGTTTCATGTATATACTAAGTTTCCAGCAACAATATTAGTAATGTGTAGGTACATAGATACATACATTAACTTTTAAATCCTTAAATAGACTTGCATAGAACTAAATGGTTCCCTAAGGTGTGGACTTTTAGGCCTGTGTGTGTGTGTGTGTACACGCACACTCGCAAACAAGTCCTGACTGTCCCTTTAAGAGGGTTGTTTTTCTTTTTAATTCATTGCATTGGAGACTTGTACAGCTCTTTTCACAATCCATCCATCCATCCATCCATCCATCCATCCATCCATCCATCCATCCATCCATGTGTCAAGCACATTTGTACATATGTTACCATCATCCTTTTCCAAACATTTTTTTTCTACTCGAACTCATGGTATCAGCCCATTTCCCCCTCCCTCCCTCAGGAACCCTTGAAAAATTATTTATAATAATTCACCCTTCACCCACTTTTCTGTTGTCTGTCCTGTCCCCCTGGGAGGGGGTTACATGTAGATCACTGTGATCAGTTCCCCCTTTCTATCCCCACATTCCCTTTGTCCTTCTGATATCGCTACTCTCACTATTTGGTCCTGAGGGGTTTATCTGTCCTGGATTCCCTGTGTTTCCATCTCTTATCTATTCCTGTGTACATGTTCTGGTCTAGTCGAATTTGTAAGGCAGAATTGGGGTCATGAGAGCGGGGGGAGGAAGCATCAAAGAACCAGAGGAAAGATGTATGTTTCGTTGGTGCTATATTGCACCCTGACTGGCTCATCTCTTCCTTGTGACCCTTCTGTAAAGGGATGTCCAACTGTCCACAGTTGGGTTTTGAGTTCTCCACTCCATCTTCCTCCTCATTAACATCAGTATGATTTTTTTGTTCTGGGACTTTAATGCCTTATCCAATCAACACCTCATGTTCACACAGGCTGGCATGCTTCTTCCCTGTGGGCTTTGCTACTTCTCAGCTAAATGGCTATTTGTTTATCTTGAAGCCTTTAAGACCTGGATGCTATATCTTTTGATAGCCAGGCACCATCAGCTTTCTTTACTACATTTGTTTATGCACACATTTTGTCTTCAGCAGTCCTGTCAGGAAAGGTGAGCATCATGGAACGCCAGGTTATTAGAACAAAGTGTTCTTGCATTGAGCGAGTACTTGAGTAGAGGTCCAATGTCTGTGTTGCCTTAATACTTGACATATAAGTATATGTACATAGATCTATTTTCCCTATTGTTATATGTCAGTATATTTATATATATATGTACATGCCTGTATTCAGACTTCTATAAAATGTCCTTTGTCTTCTCTTCTTTCCTCTACTTCCTTTGACGTTCCTCTTGTCCCACTATCATGTTTGGCCTTCATTCGGGTTTCATAATTCCTCTCCGTCACATTGCCCTGATCAAGCCCCACCAGGCCTCCCATGCCCTCCTTGCCATTGATTTTAGATCACTTGTTGTTCTCTTGTCCCTGGGTTGGTTGACAACCCCCTCCCCTTCATTTTCCCCTGCCTCCCCTTCTCCCGTGTCCCCCCAGAAACACCAGTGCCATTGTTTTCTCATCTGGATGGTTTATCCCACCTATCTTTATCTAGATAGACATGATGAGACAATAAGCACAAGACAAGTAAAACAACAAAAGAAATAAAAAAGTAAAAGCAAGAGTAAAAAAAAAACCAACAATAGAAAAATGAAAGCCTATAAATAGGTCCATATCTGCTTGTTGCCCTGATGGGCTGCCACGCCCTGGCCCCAGCCCATTTTGGCATTCTCTAGGGGTTTCATTGCTTTGACCCCCTTGCTGTTGATGCATGGCCTCAGTGCTGTGCTCCGGTGTGGAGGGTCAGATCGGGCACACTCCCTGCACGGTGTCTCCAATGCTGTCCCCCATAGTGCTATGGGTCAGTGAGGCACGTTGTATCTCATGGTGGGGCTGGCCCTATGGTCCTCTGTGTATTGGTTGCTCTGAGCAGGAATATTGTCCTTGGGGAAGAGGCTGTTTTACACCAACTGCCACATTTAAATTCTTTTATATATAAATGTGATTATAAATATACTATGGTATTTTCCATTTTCTTAGTGTTCACATAATCATCCTCATCCCTTGTTATAGTAGAAACCTGTTCACACACACACACATGTGCACATGCATGCGTGCGTGCTCTAGGGCAAACATACCAACCAGGCAGGATTATCGAGATGCTGGGCTTGCAGGCGAGCTCAGCAGCGAAGGGAACAAACCTAAGGGCAATTTAGGTCTGGGCTGCATCCTGGTTCTGTCACTTAGTTAACCTCTCTACGCTGCAGTTTTTTCACCTGTAAAGGGGATGAGAACAGTGCCTACCTCTATAGCGTTGTTCTGAGGATTAAATACCATGGAAGTAATTCGAACAGTGTTTGAAACGTAAGAAGCCATCAACAAATGTTACCCGTTGTCACTATTTAAAAAGTTGAAGAATCATATTGAACTTCCTGAACAAATCTGATAATGCACACAAGAACATCAGTAAGAAATAAACAGCACTAACACTCCCTATTATTCCTTCTTTATGAAGACAAGCTGTTTTCCTCAGGAGAGCTGCTGCTTCCTCCAAAATAACACCCATACACAGTGCTCGATGCAAGTCTCCATGAACACCTGTTTACACCTGAGTGTGGCCTCGGAGGAGAAGCGTCCTTTCCTCTGTACAGCAAGCAGTGTCCCTAACTCAGGGTCGGTGCAAAGCAGACACTCGCTGTTTGGCTGGAAGTATCCAAAGTCACTAAGCTATTAAAACTTTATAAGGACCTTATAAGTAACCTTGAGAGGTTGTTAGAAATACTTTTATTTTTCTTAATTTCTCCTAGAAAATGCTATGTCTGATGGTTCTAAATATGTAACTGATCTATTTTTATACAAGTGTAGTCATGCATGGTTAATGCACTTGGCTGCTATGCAAAAACAAAAAAAAATTTAAAAAGGATGGTTGAGTCAATGCAGAGGAGTCGCTGAAGAAAGGTCTGGTGATTTACTCCTAAAATATCAGCCAAATACGACAGAACACAGCTCTACTCTGACAGATGTGGGGTGACCAGGAGTTAGAGTTGGCTAGCTTTAGTTCTCTTTTAATCCATCTCTGCTTTGCCGTCCTCATATGCCAATTGATGAATCAACAAAGGGAAATGTTCACGCAGCTGCTATTAGTGTTCTTATTGGAAAGGCAAAATTAAGCAGTTTGGTCACTGGATGTCCCTAGAGGTTAGAGTATTATTACATGCAACTCTTGATCACTGATAGTTCAGCATTAAAATATCATGTCCTCAAATTTAGTCTGAGACTCATCTTCTCTTTCACTTACTAGATCAAATTCAGTTATTGTGATCATCAGAGAAGGTAAAAAACAAATGTTAGTCAAAGCAATCTTTTGCTAATGTGTTCATAAAATTGATTATTCTTGCTAAAAGAGCAACCTTCCCTGTTATTTAAGCAAAGAATGCATGTTTTGATTTATGTGGTTTCTCGGTAAATTAATCCAAAGAGAATTTTCTCATTATGTTTTTCTAAACACAGCATTCTCAGCAAGGACAAAAATAAGGGCCAATGAAATGAACCTTTCAAAGAATACCCAGGATGCAGTAGCTATTCCACAAGCCTCCTAATGAAATGGGGAACAGGCTGTGCCTGCTATGGATTAATACCCTGCCAGATGAAAGAGTTTCGAGCACTGGCAATAGGACAGTGGGTACAGAGCGACCAAGTTAAAAGGGTTGAGAAGAGAAGACATTAACACTCAACCGTACAGTGGTCTGGAAGCCACCCCTAATTCTTGAGGTCCTGATCAACCAGTAATTCTGCCCAAGGGACAGAAACCAATGTAAGTGAAAAGAAAATATAGCTTCTTTATCAGTGCATGCTTTTTAAGCCATATGGTCGATTTCTAGCTATCTCCTTCCAAGAAAAGGAGTAAATCACTATTAGTGGGCCCAAATGTATTGAAAGAATTTCTTTATCACATGTCTCCATCATATCTTCCATTGCTCACCCCAGAATTTCTCCCTTCTTTCAAGGTAAACAACATTGTATTGATGAACAAATGTGCCAAAGATGTGCACTTGGGGAAGGTGATTGTATGAGTGGCCAGGGTCACTGGGGAAGAGGCAAGACTGTATTACCATAAAACATGTTGGGATAGGGAGGCCTCTCTCCTCCGACCTATAGCATCTCTAAAAGAAACAATGGTCAATGTCATACAGTGTGTTTTTTCCTCAGAAGAACACATTTAATAAAATCTTCAATTGCATCCCAACAAGAAACTATCAGTATTTATCCATTTTTCATTTCCTGGCTCTTTTTCTACACAATTTGAACAAATGGGATAGTGGGTTGCATATTGGGTTGCTAACTTCAGGGACAGCAATTTGAAGCCACCAGCAGCTCCACAACAGAAATAAGAGGCTTCTTACAAGTGTAAAGAGTTAGGCTTGGAAACCCACAAGGGCAATCCTACCTGACTGGAAAGCATCACTATGAGTCAGGATTAACTTGATGGCAGTGAGTTTGGGAATAATGTTTTCAGGTTGTAAAGTTTCCATATTGGTTATGATCTGTAGTTAGCTTGTTAGGTCTCTGGAGGTCGGTTCTCTGACTAACTCACAGAGGGGCGCAGAGCTGCTTTGAGAGAGGAGTGGTCAGAACTAGACTGACCGCCGTTCCCAGGCCTTTATTCCTAAGGTTTCAATTAAGGCAACTTATTTAATGTCTCACAGGCCATAATGGCGTCATCCAATGCAGGTAGTTAACAACAGTTCTCTAAGATTATCCAATACATGTAGAATAATAAAAACAATAGCTAGAATAGTGAAAATAAATGATTCTTTGTTATTATTGGAGGAATCAAAGCTGCTCAAAAATACTGAAGATAACTTATGAATATAAAATAAAACTGAAGCATTCGCCTGAATTGCATTTGGCATTTAGATTTACATAATGCCTGAAAAATAACCCACATGCCTTTAGCAGCTAATACTTAATAACTTATAATATGTAGGGAATTTTAATTCAGCTTAAATTAATCCTGTCATTTTTGGCTTACAGCCACGCAAGCAAACAAAAGGATTTTTAAATGAATATTTTCAAGGCAAATCACCATTCTCTCTCTAGGCTCAGTCTTTTATACTCTGGAACAGACTGAACCCCATTTAAAGAAAAATACAAAACAACCTAGGGAGAAGTATTGCACAAGGAAGATAAGCAGCATGAGGTTGCAAAGAAAAAAATGAAACCACATCCAGATGGAAACAAGTACAGTCGTTTGGAATGCCTGCTAGATTCTTAGAGCAAAAGGGAACATAAGCTGAAGATTCCTTCAAGTGACCTATATCCACAATCTGTGCCAATGAGATAAACAAGTAATCAATTTTCTTCCTGGGTGATCCAATCAGTCTGAAGTTAGGTCACTTACTACAACTGATTAATTTTAAAAGTTTGGGGCTTTTGGATTACATACATAAATAGGTCTTTTTGATTCTTAAAAATCTCTGTTAATTATGAGGAATCTCTCAGTACTTCAGTAATATTTTAAAAATTCTACAAAGACTTCAAAATCTTGGAAACAATTATCTAATTTCAAAGGTATATATTTGTTACCCCTTTTAAGTTATTTAGGGATATGAAAAACATATTGAAAAATATTTTCCTGACCAAGACTACCCATCTTTGACTATACATGTGCTTTTTGCAACCTGGCTGCCAGTCTAAAGTCATCTCATCTTCCATTAGTCATTGTTGAGTTGTCCAATCACATCACATTCAACCAAGCAAATACTTTGAACAGGGTCATCGGCTTTTCTTTACTAGTGGTCAGCCCCACATACTCAGGTCTACTTGGATTGCTACAAAAAGGAGAGCTAGAGTAAGTCTATTTCAAGAACTGTGAATGCATTTTCTTCCAGAAAGATTTTCAACTACAGATATTGCCTTTCATTTTCCCATGATCACCATGGAAACTATTTAGTATGGCTCTGAGTTTAATATTAAGTCTTCATCTATTTATTATGCATGGAAGCATTATTACCTTACACAGATTTGGGGCAAACACTTTGTATGTGACTAAGTCCTCATGGAACTGGCAGCAACTACATACCTCTGAGGGCTCAGGTGCCTTGATCTCTTAAAATGGCCAATCCCTTTACATCCTGGTGTCAAGCATCCAGTCAGGTCAGAAGTTTCCATTAATTCTGAGGCGCCTATTGAGGGGTGGTGGGGAGGGGGGCAGGGCAAGAGAAGGCAAGAATTTACACAGAAGACTAGAAGAGTCGAATATCTGGAATCAGTATCAGGAAAGGAAAAAAAAATCCCTAAAAATCACAATTTTTAAATCAGAAGAGAGAGGAAGTACCCCTCCTCACTGATTAACATAATTAGGTGCCAAAAGCTTGGTCTTTAGGTGAAAACTGGAGTTACGTGGCAATAGAGAATGACCACTTGGGATCACAACACAGAGGATGGTTACATTAATATATAACTGCCCAACCAGTGACACCCAGAGCCTAACCAACCTGACAAATAACCGTAACCTTCGCTGCTAGTGTTGCTGTCTCCTCAAAGCCACTAATGTGCCAAACAGAATAGATTTATCACTACTGTCATAAGTGCAAAATGTCAGGTGAGATAGACAATCGATAAGCAATCAGAGTTACCTAATAAGTTGAGCCTATAAATTTTTTTAAATACCTGGAAAATATTTTACTTTTCAGGCATTATACATATTTCTTACTTTATAGTTTCATGACTTTCAGGTAATTAAACACATAGAAAAAGGAATCTAATTACATATATAAGACTATATACTGTAGAGAAGTAGAAAGAGATGGGGGTTGTAGGAGGAGATAAGAAAATATTACAGACACTAGAAAGAATGCAGAGACATATATATTTTACAGTCATTCTGTGTCTCTTACTCAACGGAGGCTGAAGAGGATGCCCTGTTTTGGAGCACCAACCCACGGGGTGGATATCTGGAGAGTCTGCGTCTGTCCAGTAGTCGTAGCTGCTACTCCAGCTGTCAAAGTGAACCTGCAGAACAAAAGGAAACGCAGAGCACAATGCAGGTCGCCATAACTCCCAGAGGGAAACCTCTGCCCCAAGTAACCACTTTCAGTCTCTTTTACATTAGACTTAATGCCTCACAATTATCTTACATTATTTCAAAACTCTGCTCACAGTAGAATGAGATAAAAGGCCTTGTCAACAGCATTTTCTAGGCAACAGCTCAACAGATTTATTACATTTAACACCCAATGCTATGGGTAACTTGAGCGTAGTTGCTGTATTAGAATATCTTTATATGTTCAGCACACGCAGTAAGCATGCCTGAATTAATAAATTAACGGGGGAGTGGGAACACAGGAAGCAAATGGGAGGTAATATCAAGTCTACAAGGCCTGAAAGGCTTTTTGTTTTAACCAATGCCTTACCAGAAACCTGTCCAATATATAACACATCCTCTCCCAAAATACATTTTTGACTTTTCCAATCCTCCTAAATAATTACAGTACCTCTCAAAATAGACTTTTATTAGCAAGGATAACTTTCCAGTCTTTACTGGCCAACGCATGAAAAAGTGGGTGAATACGACAATAGGAATACATGAATTATTTTTCAGGATGAAAAGATAAGCTGCTAATATTGTATACATTTCACATTTACTCAAGTTTCTCACACAGATTTAAGATCTATGAGTTGCTTACATTTTATAACACAATAGATGCCAGGGAGATTTTCTTAAAGGGAAACGTTTTAAACCATTAAGTTCTAGAAGAAATGAGTGAATTTATTCGTAATTTTAGAGTGGGATAGCTTCTGTAAACAAGGCATCAAACTCAAAAGTCATAAAAGCAAAACCCGGACAATTTAACATCCATAAAATTTTGAAACTTAAGAGAAGTAAATAATATTACAAGGAGGATGGAACAGCTACAGCAAGCCCTCCCTCCCTGCCAAAGCCCCTCCCTATGAAACAGATGAAAACAACAGAAAGATAGGAAACAGATACAAATCAAGAAACCCAATGTAAATGAATGATTATTAAACAAATATGATGAATGATCACTTTTAACTAAAAAACTACAAATCAAACCCACAGTTACAAGTCATCTCTATCACACTGCCCCAAGAGTTCACAGTTGGGGGGTATCAAGAGTTTATCAAATATAAAAATAAATACATATACCCATAGATGTTTGACAAAAACAAAAGTATCCACTACCATTTCCTTAAGATTACACAAAAAGATCATCAGAAGCCAAATCAGGACTGTCAGGCAGTTGCCTAAGGATTTCCCACTGACACACACACAAAGGTGCTCTTGTTTGAAAGACTCGTTAGTGAGCCTGACAGATGTTTTTCTGCTAGGTGGACAGGTGTTTTGGCAAACTCTCTCAAAATGCTCTCAGAGTAAGCAGAGTTTACTTTGCTGCTCCAGAAACTCGACAAGCAAAATGTTTTTAGCATCCCGCCACAAAGACCTTTCTCTTTTGACTAATCTACTTTGCCCTGACTAGACTACTTCAGCCTCTTAATGACTATTGCTTTGATTGTGTATGTCTTCAGGATTGTACTGGTTAAGCCATGTTCCAGCTCCTGTTAAAATGGCTCTTAATAAAATGTGTTAAGTTCCTCACAAAAGGGCCACATTAATCTTATGAGACCTGTGTACGTTCATTTCTGTAGTTAAGATAGTTCCATGCATGACATTCAAGATAGAGAAAACTTACACAAACAGTAATGAGAGTAATGATTCCCTGAGGCTACAGGAAGATAGGGGAGTCAGGGGGAGCTGATAGCAATGCTGACTGTATAACCCCACCCGAGAGGAGCCAATAAAGGAATTGCAGGTGGATGGATACACTGGGTGGTGCAAGATATGGCATATGCATACGGTTAGGGAGAAGGAGAGGATAAAACGGGGAGCAGTTATCGGAGTTCAAGGGAAAAGAAAGTTTTGAAAATGAGGGTGGCGGCAATTAAAAAATTATGTTTGATCTAATTGAATTATGGATTGTTATCTATAAAAGTTCCCAATAAGATGATTAAAACTTTTTCTTATCCCAAGAAATGTTGCAGCATCGTTTATACTTGCTTAAGTTTTCATCAAAACCTTTGCTCTATTGGCAGCTGAAGTGGGTGCAACAGTTTTAATAGTCACTGAGCAGCAAATTGGCTCAATTTTAGTTGTTCAGTCATAACCGTAAGCTGACCCAACTGAGATGTGTAGGGTATCATCTGTTGTTTCTGCTGTTAGTCACTGGCCGGCTTCAATTAGAAGATGAACAAAGTTAAGTGTTTCCTCACAATTTATGCAGATGGTCTGCTGCTGGAGGCTTCTTTTTCAACAACTATTAGCACTTCACCCATGTCATACAATAATTCAATCATATTCAGAAGAGTTGTTCAATGGTCATCATATTCAATTCCAGAACATTTTCTTCTTCCTTGTAGTCATTGTTATTCCTCTAATTATTATTTTCTAATTGTGGCAAAAATATACACAACTGAGCATTCTCCAGTTCCACTTCTACTTGTATAATCCAGTGCCATTGACTATATACTTTTTGTGTTGTATAACTATCATTGATATCCTTTTCCAAATGATTCTACCACCTCTGACATAAACTCAATGCCCTTACAAAACAGCTCTTCCCCTTCACATATGATAACCATTGGTCACATCTGGTTACTTTCTTTTTTTCTTGTGGTTTTCTTGATATAGTATTCACATATCATATGCTTCCATGGTTAAATCGCTTTGAAAATGTGTTTATAATCACAATCAGTCCTAGTGCTTCCTCCCCTCTTCCACATTCATTGCTTGCTCTCAAATCCCCTCATGCTCCCTATCTCCCACCTCCAACCACCACATCCCCTGTACACCACTGGATACCATCTCTATGCATCTACTCCTTGTGTGCTTCACAAACTTGGAAACTCAACAGAAACAATAAAACCCAAAATCAAAATAAAATGCTAAGGATACAATTATAATATAAAGATAAAAAACCAAAACAAATAATCAATAAGAACAGATTATCAATCAATATTTAAAAAGTCAGAGGAAGAAATTCATCGTGCAAGCAAGCAATACTTGAGCCTAGAAAAAAATTCAGGTTGAGGAAAAAAGAGGGAGGTCAACTGACCACCTATCAAGTTCGATCTGGCATAATTAAGTTTACAATGCTCTCTGATGGTACAGCTGCTCGAGACCCTTGTTTGCGGCTAGAGGGGAGCCAGCTGCAAGAGGCTTCATCTGACTTGATACCCTACAGATGGCTTTTGGGCTCCCCCCCGTCGTCCATCACTTTCTACAAATTGGGTGGGTGTTCGCAATTCAAGCTCTGAGCTTTCCCACCATCACATCTGAGTTGGGTTATTGTCTTTGGATCACACAAGACCCCAGACATTATTCTGATTGATGGCCAGGCACCATCTGCTCTCTTCACCACACTTTGCTGTCGCACCCTATGTTCAGTGATCATTTCATGAAGGTGAGTACTGAGCAGGGCCATGTGATCAGAACTAACTGCTCTTGGATTGGGGTTCGAGGTAAACCCAGAATCCATCTGCTTGTCCACAGGTTATGCACGTCTGGTTTACTCTGGTGGTCATATGATGACAAAATCAAAACCCCATTAAGACCAACTACAATAACAACAGCAACAACTAACCTGCAAACAAATAAACAAAAGGCAGGAAAACAAAAACTCATAGAAACAAAAAAGAAAAATATTGTCAATGAACTCCCTGGGGAGTTGATAACACCAACACTCTTTTTTAATGACACGGTATTCCACATACTGTCAGTTTTAGCTGTCTATGCGGGTACAATGCCAGTGTGAATTGTTGGCAGGCACAGTGCAATCTCTCAATCGACTGAGCTTTGCTTACCCTAGAATAGGAATTGTAGCTGGGGGAAACTTCCTGGATCAATTCTTACAAGTGCAGATCTCTGCCCATCAGATCAAAACCTGTCATGTCAATGCAAGGGGGACATCGAGGTACTAAATAAATGTCCCTTTGCATTGGCCACTACTAAGCCTGGGTTTTCGCCAACGTCCAATGACTACCACTTCCATAGACCTGAGACGGCCACTCTCTGCTTTCTCTGCCATCAGAGTACCTCAGTCTTGAGGCTTCATTTTCAACATTATCTTGTACCTTATTTTATTTATTTTTATATATTATTTTAAAAATCATTTTATTGGGAGCTCTTATCTGGTACCTTCTTAAAAATAAGTAATCCATTTAGAAACTGCTGGTTTATTTAGAGTATTGTTCTTATATACTTTTCATAAAGTATCATTGCACCATTCTTCTACCCAAGCCTTAACTACAATTTGATGTTTGATTTTGCTTCAATTTTAGCAGAAATCCGGTTGCTCTATTAGAAGCTCTTCTCAAAGTGAAATCCTGCTTATCGCTACAAACCAAATCCTATTCAGGCACGTTACAGCAGTGCTTCCCAACCTTCCTAATGCCGCCATGCTTTAATTCAGTTCCTCATGTTGTGGTGGCCCCCTCCCAACCATACAATTATGTTCATTACTATTTCATAACTGTCATTTTGCTACTGTTATGAATCCGGCGACCCCTGTGAAAGGGTCATTCAACCCCCAAAGGGGTCGTGACCCACAGGTGGCACACCGCTGTGTTACAGAGTTAGTATGAGATTATTTTGGTGTAAAACATTTTTAAATATATGCACAGTGCCCACCCCCTCATTAATATGCATTTCCATGAAATTTTTTAATATCCTTCATATTTAAAGAAGCAGACTGCCTCATTTTTGATGGGTACAAAGCACCAAAATTTCAGTTAGCAACTCAGTATTTAATCCTCTGCACTACCCCAGATCCTTAGAAGGCTAATCCCAAACGAAAAACCTACTTACTGCCATTGAGGCAATTCTGATGGACAGCAACACTACATACTGTTTCAGAGACTAAAAATCTTTATTGGAGCATCCAGCCTTCTATCTCTCCTGTGAAATGGCTGCTTGAGTTTGAACCACCAACCTTATGGTTAGCATCCCAGTGATAACCCACAGAGCCACCAGAGCTCCTTTGGATTGGTGAATCAGAACGTTAATGGGTGACAAATTTTAGGAGAACAATCTGGAGTGATGACCAACATCTAAAATACATGATTTTCCATATGATAATCCCAATAACTCATATGCTTAAATAGAAAGCAATTAAAATTAGCCAAAGTATGTGGTCAGGAAATTGGATAAATTGTTATGGTTATATGTGTTAGTCCGGGTAGATTAGAGAAACAAATCCATAGAAATTTTTATATGTGTAAGAGAGTTTTATATAGAGGGTAATTGTACATTAAGAAAGCATTCCAACCCAGTCCAGGCCAAGCCCTTAAGTCCGATATTAGCCCCTATGTCTGATCCCAATCTATAACGTCCTCTTCAGACTCACGAAACACATGCAATGATGTTGAATGCAGGATGATTACAGGCCAGTGGGTAGAAAGTCTTTGGGTCCATTGGCACTGTAAGCATCTCAGCACTGGCAGGGGTCTCCATGTGGCTTCTCCAGCACCCAGGTCTGCATCAGGGTAGGTCCATGTAGCTTCTCCTCGGGGATGCCTCACAGGGAGTCAGCCTTGGCAATGGAGAGTCTCCAAGGGAGTCAGCAGAGAGGGAGGGAAGTGTCTCCCACCTCCAAGGAAGAAATACAGGAGTTCCCAGAATTCTCAAAAGAAGGCCATGCCCACAAAGGCCTCATTGGCTAGATCCGATTAACAGACTAGACTCCACCCCTTCACTCTTAATCCTCTGAAGTCCCAAACTGACACCAGATTATGTAACTACCATATTATATGATAAAATAAAGTACAGCTATTTGAAAGTACGTAAGATTAGCAACTGTGCATAAATACTCTTTTTCTGGAAAAAAATCTTAAGTAGTTATCTTTAGAGGAACAGGGGCTAGTGTGTCATAAGGGTTGTTGGCCTTTAATTAAAAAAATAAACTTTAAAATTTCTAACTATGTCTATAATTTTATAATAGATATTTCAATACATGTAGTCCTTGAGTTACAATGCTATTTGAGGTGCAAGAATCCACATTTATGATTGTCTATTTTTCTTCTCTTGTTTGTTTTTTAATTTGTCTATTTTTCTATATATCTTGTTAGTTATATGTACTACATAAAACAACAGTTTGTAATATGAGGATGTTATCATTCTCAAATGATGACACAATATTCTGATTTATTGAGTGAAAGGATTATCTGAAGTTTTTCTTAAACTAAGTCAAGAACTTGCTTGAAAGTATGAATTCACACATGAGCTTTGCTAAAATAGGAAAGCCGTGAGATGTTATCACAAAATCATTTAGAAGCAGACAAAAGACATTATAGATAATTCTCACTGGTTTTCTAACTATAAATTACCCTCATTTCCAATTCAGATGATATGGAATAAACGAGAGTTATTACTGTAACTGGGAAATGTCAAGTTATCCAACTATCCTTTGTCCGAGTAAATTTCTATCATTTGTGTATTTTTAAAGTATGTACATATAAAAGTATAGCTGTAGGCCTGAATGTAAATATTCCAGTCCCTAAAGATAAATATTGGATGCATAAATACACTTAATAATCAATAATAAAGAACACACAAAAAAGTAGGTTAGACTTGTCATAATTTTGGCACTTCTTCTTGTCTATATTACCCTTTAACATTTTCAGAGTTTTTACTGGGTTATTAAACACAATTACTAGTGATTGGAATACCAAAATTAGAAACCACAAACAAAGATCACTAACTAACTTTGGGGATAGAAACCATGCCAGAGATAGCATGATTTTCCCAGAGGGAAGAAACATGAATTAAATAAAAAGTCGAGTACCAACACTCATTTATCAGAAAAGTAGTCAACTTCACGTTGAGCTGAGGAAAATGAAAGCATGCCCACAGAGCTAAAGGAAAACTCTGACGATAACCCACCCGAACGAGATCAACTCCTCAAAACATAGTCACCAACAGCGACCAAAGTGACATCAAAACCACGATCTAACAAAAAGGCAAAAGATCATTAAAAAGGAAAGGAAAAAAAATCAAAATGAATGTCAGAAGAGCCTCTGGAATTTGCTCTTGAATGTAGGTAGAGTAGCTAAAGCAAATGATTGAAATGATGAACTAAAAGACCTGAGTGGACTATTTCACTGAGCGAGGCAAGAGGACAAAGTAATATATTGTGATAAGCCATGTAAAGACTTCAGAGTTAGAAAACCAAAAAGGAAGGACATGGCTGGCATTTCTCAAGCTGAAAGAATCTCCCAAGAAAAACAGCCCAACCCTGCAATATTGAAGGATTCGGGGTGCAAAATACTAAACCTCATAGGAAGCATGAGAACACGACGGAAGGAACACACAGCATCACTGCACCAAACCATACTGTCAACATTCAAGCATTTTAAGGAAGTGTATGATCAAGAACCAAAGATACTGAATGAAAAAATCCAAGTTTTACCAAAGGTAGTGAAGCTCTAGGAACTGATGGAAGACCAACTGAAATGTTTCAGGAAACAGGTGTAGCACTGTAAGTATATTCCTGCCATAGAGAGTTTTATTGTGCCAACCTGGCTAACAGGAACACGTGGGATTAATAAGGTCGCAGTTTGATTGGAGGGAAAAGAGATAAATGGCTCAGCAAGCCCCGCCTCCCTCTCACTCCTGCTCTCTGATGGTCAGACAAGTGTGCAGCTGCCTTAGCTAGTTCTGTGCCTCATCTTGTGAGCTACACTACGTGGATCCTGTCGCTAGAGCTTGAGGTTCCTTCGAGACCTGCTTTGCCACACTGTTGGTATATATATTGCCTGAGCTGGGGACTGTCAGATCCTGTTGTCTGGCTGACTGTTGGTTACTAACCCTGCTGTTTGCTGCCTGTAGCCAGATTACCAGCATTGCTCTACAGAAGACTCAGCTATCTTTTACCCTGACCTTGGACCCAGTGACCCTCATGAGTTGAAGGACTTCCAGTATGTTAACTGTTCCATGGAAGTGAGTTGAACCTGAGCCCTCTGTAGTGCTGTGTGGACTAATTAGCTGTTATATTCCTTCGTGCTGTCTATAGCTATCAATATATATAAAAGCATAAGTGTCCTGGTTTTGTTTCCCTCGAGAACCCTGTCTAACACAATTCCCATCTGTGCTAAGAAATTTGAAAGATAGCTACCAGGCCAAGCAACTGGAACAGATCCATATATGTGTTCATCTGCGTGAAAGGAGCTCCAATAGAATGCCTTCATGATCAAACAATATCATGCATTTTATTGAAGTTAATTAGAATACGGTTGCAGTATCAGCAGGGAACCGCAGGTCAATTGATATTAAAACTAGATTCAGAGGAGGATATGAGGCAAGAGATCTTGCTACCATCAGATGGATCTTGGCTAAAAGCAGAGAAAAATAGAAAGGTGTTTACCTGTGCTTTACTGACTGTACAAAGACAGTCAACTCAGTGGATCACATCAAATTACAATCAACATGTTAAGAATAGGCAGCTTCCAAAGAGAAGAAATACAAAATCCTCTAATAATCATAGATTAATGTTTTACATAAAATATTCCAAATATGCCATAAATACTACAGCTAATAAATATTTTTAAAGTTGTAGGCTACATTTCAACACACAAAAATCACTTTTGGCACTGAACTCTCTAATCATTCACTGGTAATCTCCAATTCCCAAACCATTAACCCTTACACCTTAACATACTGAGTAAATAATCTGGGAAAATAGACTAACTGAAGGAAAATGTGGCTCTCTGGAAGACAACTTACTTAAAATGCTCTTTCTTAATGTGAATAACAGTAAGAAATGCCTGAGCTAGAAGAAACAGCTCCTAATATGAAATCAGAGGTCAAACTAATTATCTGAGAGAAAATGTGAAAGGAATAGAAATAAGCAGGAAAAACAAATGCAAAAAACCATTATAGGGTACAAAAGAGGGAGGTGAACTGAAAAAAATGTAAATATCACGATTTTAGTTATAAATACAATATAAATTTTGGAAGATGTAGAATTCTTCAAGAAAGCAGGGCAACAAAAAATACATAAAAAGAAACAAAAGGTAAGAAAACCAGGGTGATTCATCTAGAGCAGTGGTTTTCAACCTTCCTAATGCCACGGCCCTTTAACACACACAGTTCCTCATGTTGTGGTGAGCCCCCAACCATAACATTATCTTGTTGCTACTTCTTAACTGTAATTTTGCTACTGTTAGGAACGAGGCAAACCCAGTGAAAGGATCGTTTGACCACAGGTTGAGGACTGCTAAACTAGAGGTTCAATGGGAGAGAGGAATTCCAAATGACCAAATGCCTGCCACGTACTTCCATTTTGGAAGTTAGCCAAACAATCATGTAAGGAAATCCCCCAAACTGGAGAGGATGAAACTTCACAGTGAAAAGATCCCAACAGCAAGGGACGTCACTGTGAAACATCAGACCAGACGCAGAAACACGGTCCCAGTAGCTGCCAGAGAGAAAAAGTACATCACCCTAAACAGGAATGTGAGTGGCCTCACCATGCCAAGAAAAATACCAGCTGATGTAGAAAGTCAGCGGAACATATCCTTTGCTTTCCAACAGGTGATTGTCCCTACCTAGTATTCAATCCCTAGTCATAGGATGAACCAAATTTCAAGCGAGGAGATTTTCTGATGCACAATAAATAAAAACAACATGCTTGTCATACAGCCTATGAAGATGCAAAAGGATATACTTCTGTAAAATGAAGAACAAAAACCAAACTTCTTTTTTTAAACTAAGGAAAACTGTATGATATCCAGGAAAGACAAAATAGATTTTTAGCAATGAAAAGTTTTAGAATAAAAGATCTGTGTTAAGCTTAGACTAAGTATCATCACGCCGTTTGAGAACAGTAGGGAATTAAATTCGTGGAAAAAGGAAAGGAAAAAAAAAAGAATATTTAAAATATACTTGAGTTTTTAGCAAACTGGCTGAAATAGTTCACAGTGTTAAACAAATAAAGCAAAGTACCCCCCTTCAAAAAAACCCCAACTCCCCCAAAAATAAAGTCCAGGAAAAACCAAACACCATTAAATTACGAAAGACTATGCTCCTAGGTAGTGAATAACTTTGATATATTTATAAGATAAACAGTAAAGAGTTGGTTTAAAAAAACACATATAAAATAACCAATAGAAAGATAAGGGCAAAGAGTGATAAGAGATAAAACCAAAACCACAGTAATGGGAAGTTAATAAAAACCTGCTTAAAATGAGTGAACTGCCGAACAGCAGTAGGTGAACATTATGGAGGAAACTGGGATCAATGTCACAACAACCTTCTAATGGTCCGCGCTGGCTGCCTCCTGAAAGTCAGCTGGCAGCTGAGGAGGTGTGGAGTTTTATTTTTACACCAAGAAGTGGTGGGTGATTTATGGGTAAAGTCTTTGCTGTTTTCCAGGATGAGGGCAGCTGACAATAAAAGCACAAGAGGAGAGTGTGGCAGTTACATAATCTCCTGTCAACTGAGAAGGGGTGGAGTCTGACCTGTCAATCAGGTCACAGCCAATGACTCCTCTGTGTGGGCATGGCCTTCCCCTGAGAATTTTGGGAATTCTTGTCTTCCTCCCTGGAGGTGGGACACACACATTCTCTCTGCTTCATCTCCCTGAGAGACATTCCTTTTGACAAGCCACAAGGAGCTATGCTGATGCAGCTGGAGGAGCCCACTGCAGACCCAGGCCAGCGCTGAGATGCTGCCACCATCACTGGATCCAATGAGTTTCCACCCACGGGCCTGTGACCTTCCTGTATTCAGTGTCATTGCATGTGTTGCGTGAGTCTGAAGAGAATATATAGACTGGTATCAGTAAGGTGACCAGACGTCCCGCTTTTGGCAGGACAGTCTGATTTTTAACAATTTGTCCTGCGGCGTTGTCAAAGTCCCAATTTTTGGAAAGAATGCCCGACAAATAGGGAACGGCGAGAGAACGGGAAGGGAATATACCGTTTTAGACTGCCATTTGGCTATTTTGCCAAGATATGAGCTTAATATTATTTTTGTTAATTTTATAATATTAAACTTTAATAATCACAAATAATTGTTGAGAACTGATTATCGAGAACTGCTTATCAAAGTTTGCATTGTTGATCAGATGTTAGAATTCAACCACCACTGTTTGGGCTTAATGAACAATGGCATTTTTTGGCATTGGCAACGACAAAACACTTTGTAACTGTCTCTCAGATGATACACATTGTACTGCGTGCTAGTGCTGGTTACACAATGATGTCAACAAATCAGGTATTCAGATAATTTAGGCAATTTATTTATTTCATAAATACATAAATTTTCTTGAATTTAGCAGACAGTACTCGTATTATTTATATTTTACAGTGGCAGTAAAAAGTCTAGCGCCGGCCTTGAAAATGACATGACTTATGTTATGGCAAATTCAGAGAAAATTAATACAAGTTAGTTGGTTATTATTTAGAAAGAAATATACGATTGAAATTTAAATAATTTTTAAAGTTACTTTATAAATCAAATTAATTTATAAACTAACAATAAAATATATTTTATTTGTAATATAATTTTAATTATTTTTTAGATTTTTAACATGGGTAAGAAAAGATGCAAATTCAATGATGATCTAAGAAGTGAATTTCCTTTTGTTAAAAAACACAAAACTGATTACATGGTAAAATGTGAGAAATGTAATGGCGAATTTTCTATTTCGCACGACGGGAAGAATGACATTTCAAAGCACTTGGAGACACAGAAACATAAATGATATTTATACTGATGCATCTTCCTCCAAAATACAGGATTTCTTTCAGAAAACAACTTATGGATATGAAGAAAAGAAATTAGCATCAGCAGAAGGACTGAAGTCTTTTCATGCTATTAATCACAATCATTCCTTCAGATCTATGGACTGTACATCACAAGCTGTCAAAAAGTTATTCAACCAAAAATTTGCCTGTGCTAGAACAAAATCCAAGGCAATTGTGTGTAATGTGCCTTCCCCATATGCATTTTCAGAATTAAGTAAAAACCTAGAAAAAATTAATTTTATATCCATATATTCTGACGCATCTAATCATAAGGATTTAAAGTTATTTCCAACCAGTATTAGATTTTTTTATTCGGAAACTGGAATAAAAATTAGAATTTTAGATTTCGTTTCTATGCCTAGCGAAGCTTCTGAAATAATTTTCAGTTCCATATTGATATTTTGGGAAAAAAATTAAAACATAAAATGATTGCATATTGTGCAGATAACATGAACGCAAATTTTGGAGGAAAAGCGAGAAGAGGTACGTACAAGTAATATTTTTTATAAATTAAACAAAAACCTTAATCAAAACATTATTGGTGTTGGTTGTGCAGTGCACATAATACATAACGCCATTCAAACAGTTGCTGATTTATTGCCTGTAGATGTGGAAAATATTGTTATTAAAATATATTCCTATTTCTATATATACACACTGTGCATGTTGAAATGCTTAAAGAATTTTGTGAAACTGCGGAAGTCGAATATCAGAAAATACTTGGATACAGTAAAACACACTGGTTAGCTCTTTTGCCAGCTGTCCAAAGAATTTTGAAAATATACAATCCTTTGAAATCCTACTTTTCATCACAGGATCAATGTCCTAGAATTTTAGAAGAGTTTTTTGAAAAAGAATCTTAAAAAATTTGGCTAGAGTTTGTACACATTTAAGCAGCTCTTTTCCAAAATGCTATAAAACTTATTGAAGGTGACAAAATTTCAGTATTCGAAGTAGCAAATGAAGTTAATAATTTAAAATTTCAGTGTCAAGAGTGGTTAGAAAATAATTTTCTTGCGTTAACTATCTGTAATAATATAAGCCAGCTAGAAGAACAAGGTGTAATCAACCGTGCAGGTATCATGAATCACGTTAAAAAGTTCTATAGTAACTGCATGGATTATTTAGAAGAGTGGATGGTACATTACAATGATATGGAACATTTTCATTGGATTACACTAAAACAAAAAGTTAACTGGAATCATTCAATCATATTACTCAAAATTTCCCACATAGTAATATTTCCGAAAATGATCTTTTTAATGAGGTGTCATTATTAAAAAATATATTGATAAGGGCATCAGCAAACATCACAATAGAGAAAAATTGGTTAGAAATATTTCATCATTTTGAAACAAACCATGTTCCATACAATAATGCACTAAGAATTGTGGAATACGTGCTGTCCTGACCAGGAACTAATGCTGCGACTGAAACAGTTTTTTCTACGGTAAATAAAGTCTGGATATCAGAAAAATTACAATTAAGTGTGGAGACTTTGAAAGCCATTTTATGTGTGAAATATAATTTAACAAATTCTTGTGGAAATTTTCATGACCTTTTAAACGACAGCAATCTACTAAAAAAATCACTCAAATGAGAAATATGCCAAAGATTAAAATACTATACATAATTTTAATGTATTATATTTGTAAATAATACTTATGTTGAAATTAAAAATATATATTACAATACTATTTTTGCATTCTATGAAAATTTTTGTTGCTCCATATAGAACAAATTTTTAATCAAGGACCCCCTCCCACCACCCACCCCGTCAATGGTGTCCCGCTTTACCAATGTTAAAATCTGGTCACCTTAGGTATCGGGCATATGGGCTAATATTGGACTTAATCTGGACTGGGCTGGGATGTTTTCTTAATATACAATTACTCTTTAAATAAAGCTCTTTCATGTACACACGACTATCTATGAATTTTGTTTCTCTACTTTACCCAGCCTAACACAGAGAACAAAAACATTCTGAGTTTTCTTCACAGACATTCATGAACATCTGAAAGATGTACAAACATCTTTGAATTCTGAACTGCAGGAGCAGAAAGTGGGAAGCATTTAATTTTAAAACTGATTTTAACTTAAAAGTTGATTGTACCGCCTGAGAAACTTAAAATCTTAATTTGCCCAAATAACAGAGTCCTCTCCTCTCAATGTCCCCAAAGCAAGCAGCAAAACATGTTTTACTGACACACTGCACACAGTCGCTCTTATTATCAGAAGAACTTCTGTTGAAAGCATTTTTTTTTTACATTTTCACAATCGCTGATGAATCCTGAAACTGAATCATCCTCACCTGAAACTGAATCACTCACTGACCTTTTGCAAATTTCGTCAGTTATTTCCTTCAATGGTTCACCGTTAGCTACAAAACTCATTCTGGGAGTTACACAAAGATGATTGTCAGCTGTCCATTTCATTGCCTATTCTTTTTTGGCTGTTAAGTTTGCACTAGAATGGTAAGTCGGAGAAGGAATTCAACAAGGGGAACCAAGAGGTGGAATGTAGTCTAAACTTTGGCACCAACTAATGGAACTCAGCCCCTACACTCACTCTACAGCCATTCCTTCCTCGCATGTAAAGCAGGAAATAAATCTATTTCTCCACAAAAGAGGACGCAAGGGGGCTCAAAAGATGTATGGGAAAATTCCATTATCTTTTCATTTCGCTTTCCAGA
This sequence comes from Tenrec ecaudatus, assembly GCF_050624435.1. Taxonomy (NCBI): domain Eukaryota; kingdom Metazoa; phylum Chordata; class Mammalia; order Afrosoricida; family Tenrecidae; genus Tenrec; species Tenrec ecaudatus. The sequence continues at coordinate 39,996,375 of NC_134536.1, forward strand.
TAAAAGTAATTAAAAACAAAATGAAAATGACAAGTAAACTCAAACCATTTGCAGTCCCAGCCTGGTCCTTTGAGACATGTCTTTTCAGAATTATTTACACATGTACCTACTCCTTTCTCAGAAACTTCCTGGTTAACTGACATTTCACATTATTACAAAAGTAAAACATCTACTGGCCGTTTTGCACATTAAATACATCTGAACACTGAGGTGTGATGTGAGAGGAACGCAGGCTATTGAGGTGACGGGCTCCATCGCCTGGGCTACACCACCAGGTGGCTTGGGCACTGTGTGTCAAGGCAGCCATCCTCCTCACACCCGAGCTGATCTGCTTCCATTTCCACTTAATACTGATTTTCACAGAACTACCTGTTCTTTGAATCCGAACCATGCTCTTAAGTGAGGTTGGTGTGTATTAAAAAAAAATTATGATACATAATACTAAACCTGAATTTTTCACTTATCTATATTTAACGTTCTTTTACAATGTTTTAATTCTAACATTATATAGACAGATAACAATTTATTTCACTCGTCTCCTAATGTGGTGGATCCCAATGATAAATACTGCAAACCTCATTCCTGGATTTTCCTTCGGGCTTTTAACTTGGAACCCAAGAAGAGAGGTACAGACCCACAGGCATCAAAGGCAGCTTGGAAAGTGCAACTTAATTTTACTGTTCCCTTTGTTTTTTTCCTTTAACATAAATTCTTAGGCCTGAAATACTTGAACTAAAGGGGACTTTTGATGCCTCAGGCAAACTGTTTTTCCAAATGGCTGAGACAGCTTTACATTCCTACCAGCAGTATACTGAGTAAGCATTGCACGCAGCAAACACCACCCAAACCAGTGTTTTCCATTCAAGTCTGCTCTCTTTGACTTATAACAATATCTCGCTAAAATCTATTATTTCCCTGACTATTAGTCTAGATCAGGAGTTGCCTAACAGCAGTGCTAGAGCCATATGCAGCTCAGTGGGTTTGTACACATGGCTCTGATGGAAACTTGGAAATAAAAAAGAAAACTATCATAGTTTCATTTACACTGTTACTTTAAATTTACCTTATTTATAATATTTGTATGACTCGAATAATTTTTAGATTGTTGTGAGGGATAGGATGGCTATTCCATTTCTGCCCTCTTTTCAGAAAAAAATAATTTTCTCTTCTGTCTCTGCCCCACTTTCAGAAAAACAATTATTCAGTGCCCCTGGCAATGAAAACATTTTGTGCTCTCTAGCCCATAATGCAGGATAAAATGTGGTACTGTATTTGCTTTTGCAGCATCCCTGGTCCAGCATCCTGCCACTCCCATCCCCCCAACAGCAGTATCACCTATTTTGGGGAAAGATTGTTTTTAAAAAAATATTTCTAGTTCTGAATCACAATGCCTGCTTTCTGACTTGCATAACTGCCAACTAGGTTAATGGATTATTGGTCAGAATCAACTTGATGGTAAGTAGTTTGGCTTTTGGAAGCCAGTTAACAAAGCCCTGGTAGAGCACCAGGGGTCAAATGCTTGGATGCGAACCCAAGGGCTGCAGTTTCAAGCTCACCCAGCCGCTCTAAGGGAAGAGACTTGGTGGTCTGTTTCATTAAAGACTGCAGCCAAGGAAATCCTCAGAAAGTAGTTTTATCTTGTCATGTGGAGGCTCTCAGTGTGAACTGACTCAACAGAACCAACAACAGCAAAGGACAATTAACAAGACAATGTATCGTTGCAAATAACGGCCTTGAATTATTATAAAAATTACCCTACTGTTATATATATGAAATCTGTGAGAACACTTTGTATAACACTATGTAAATCTAACATTTTGCTGCTCTTATAAACCATTATCTCTAGTGGAAATTCCAAGCACTGTACAAAAGAAACATAGTGAGTATTATTGTGGTTTGAAAGTGAAATTAATGCATGAGCCTGGAAGTTGTCTATGACATTTCACTTGATGATACTTGAAGATGAGTAACAGAACACAACGTTCCAAATAGTTGCTCATTTGATGAGAGGATACCTGACTTTTAAACAGTTAGCTTTAATTCAATTGTTAATAAAATTAAAATTATAGAATTGTTAATCTTCACTCTTATATTAACAAAGAATATTTTTCACACAAATGCACAACACAGATCACAATAATGGTAACCCCTCTTTTTTTCTAGGCAGTAAAATCAGAGAACCAGATATATTTTTTCTGAACAAAATATGCTTTTAAAGTTTTGAGTCTTGCACTCAAAATATGTCAGTCATGATTATAGAGTAAACTTCTTAAACAAAAGGAAAAGAAAAAACAGAGGACTAGATGAATACTAATTTATAAAAATTGAGCTGCAAGTTTAATTACCATATTCCTATGCTTTCACTAATTTAATTTTAAATCGTCATGAGTTCAATCTCTGTAAACCTTTCCATCCAGAATTTGTCTTTGCAACAACACACAAACAAAAGCAACCACCACAGAGAACACTTACTTTTATTCGGTGATCATCCGTGTCTGCCACTGTTGCTACTCTAATAAACATGGGATTTCTTTTGTCTACAGCCTCCAGTCTCATTTTCTTCTGGAATCCATGTGGAGGTTTCTGTCATAACAGAAAAGTGTATACAGTGAGGTTTAAAGGAAGAGCTAGTACAAAAAATAGGCTCACGGTCACAAGGACAGGAAAAAAAAAGAGCTATTTCGAGAAGCAGCCTATCAGAACTCTCAAGAGGCCAGTGGCTCTGGCCTTCACCCTCCCATCAAAAAGCACAGTTCCAACCCACACACATGTACAGGGCCGTAGGCGCCGGAATCAGCCAGGCACCTAGAGATAAGAGCAAACAAGGAAGGCTGAAGCAGAAGGCCTTAAGATGAGATTTTTAAAGTTGTGTTTGTTTGTTTAACCAAAGGGAACACAAGAAATCTTCCCAAGTGGTTGGAGGCATCTTGGCATAAAATCAACAAGCAAGAAAATTGCTTTTAAAAGAGAGAAGAATATTAATGTGACTGAGAGGAGACACCAAGATTAGAAATGGTAATACAGGCAAAAAGCATAACATGTCCGTTAAAAAAAAAAGAAGAAAAGAAAATTAGCAACAGAAACACACAGCCTGGAAAAACTCCTGCAAGTAAGTGCAGGATAGAGGAAGAAGGCCCCACAGCTTCCTCAGCACTCAGCAAACACCCTTGAACCACTGGGGAAGGACATGCAATGGGAGGCAAGCTGACTGCATAGCAATAAAAAAATAAAAAACAGTGAGTCTGTGATCTTAAGTTAACTAATTACTTTTAGGCTCTGCCTCTGTAAAATGGGGCAAAATAAAATTGCATCTCTGAAAATTAAATGAGAAGGTTCTGTCAGAGGCAGAGCAGATAAGTATCTCAGAGGCCAAACTAGAGAAATCCGAGTTTAAGGGAGATGTAAATGACACTCGATATGAAGACTCATCTGAAGCAATTCTACCCATTCAAAGTAGCTCTGTTTTGTATTAGACTACATCCAAGATAGCCAGTCAGTTAAATATTTCATGAAGGGGATATAACCTGGTTTCACACCAGAAGGGCATTTCAAAGTGCTGCCCCCCCTTCATAGACCGATAAACTTGATATTCATAGATCGATACACTTGATGTGATCATACTTGGAATGGAAGAATGGACCAGGCTTTAGAAGTCTGACCTGCTATCTAAACCAACAAGAACTGATTAGATTGCTTTCATGGCTGGAACCCGCCTTAGCCTCTCTTGCCAGTCACCGTAGACCTTGGAAACTACACGTTAGCGACTCAAACCTTCCTCAGTGAACTGGAGATCCAAGAAGAGGAACACGAGTTGATGTGAGGGAGGACTTTTGAAGAATCAGCCCAGTCCTTAAGAAAAAGAAACTTCTCTAGGCCTGTACACAGTGTGGGGAGAGCTCGGGTGCCGTCTGGAAGGGCTGGAGCTGCTCTCTGGGAAAAAGACGGGGCACGTTGCTTCCTAAAGATTCCAGCCTTGGAACCCCTGTGGGGCAGTTCTACTTCACCATAGAGCAATACTGTGACTAAGAACCCACTCCACGGCACCTGGTTTAGTTTAACGACATTCAAGGAGCCCTGCTGACAAAATGTTTCCTCTTGACTGCCAAATAAACAGTCAATGGTTCAAATCCATCCAGCAGCTCTGGGGAGAAATATCCAGAGGGCTGTGCCCATAAAGATCGCAGTCGGCTAAACTCCATGGGTATGTTCTATTCTGGCACATGAGGTTGGTTTAAGAATCTACTCGACAGCACCCAAGGATTGTTTACTTATCATTGTTGGAGTTCTCTGGCCAATGCTTGATAAGTACCAATAAATCATTCTTCCTTGGCCTGTTTTTAAGCATTCTATTAAATAGTTCCATTATGTCAAATAGCACACTATTCTTCATATCAGTTTCATGTCATCTAACTAAATAAATTATAATAATTTTTTTCTACTTGTACCCCGGGTAGCATGCTGATCTCAGTCACATATTTACCAGAATATCTTGTCTCTCTGAAGGCTGAAGTCACATTTTGCAAATTGATCCCTCCCACTTTTACAGTCAGCATGACTTTATTCTGAATTACGGGGCACCTCAATCATGCCCTATCTATCGACTGTGGGCAGGAAAGGGGATTATCATCATATCCTTGAGGCTACAAAACATCTCAAGTGAATCCTGTAAATTAACTACTTTGTGCCATAATTGATATATGGCTATTTGTTAAAATGACCTAATTTATTTTTGTAATTGGAGTAATGATTCCCGGAGGGTACACAAAGAGTAACAGGATTGTACGTAAACAGATACATTGTATGGAGTAAGATGCGGCCGGGTGGGGGTGGGAGGAATAACAATCTTAATAATATTTAACATAAGAACAAGGGTTTTGGGGTGGTAGGGTGGGGGAGGGCAGGGATAAAGGGGGCTGATACCAAAGAGTGCAAGAAAGAAAATGTTTGAAAATGACGGTGGCAACAGTTATACAATCATGCTCGATCTAATTAAACTATGGATTGTTATAACAGCTGTAGAACTCTCAAATGGAAAAAAATAGAGTTCCTTATGTAAAAAAAAAAACCAAAAACCTAATTCTAAAAAGTATTCATTTTAGAACCTGGGGTTTACTCTCGAATCAGTGAGCACTATTTTTTGCGGCTTTTATTTATGTAATGTTACTATTGGGGAACATTCTGATGTCTTTTCTTCTAAATTTGGGCCCAGGTCTTATAATTATATCTTTATTTATATGACTTAAATATTAGCATCTTTTTACTGAAAAGAATCAGATAATGAAAGTGTTATTTTTGGTAGATGGATTATATCACATTTTAAAATCTCAATATTTTAAAGCATTTTTCTTGACCTTCAAATTCATGGGAAAATAAGTATTATAAAGCGAGCTATTTGAAAAGGAAAATAACCATTTCATTTCTGATCCTCTCCTTGTACAAAAAGTAAAGTTTACTTTAAATTGCACTAAGTCGTGTGCAAGAAACAATGACCCTGGGGTTAACAAGGTGCTCGAATAGAAGCAGATGGATGAGCAGGCTGGAAACTAAACACAGGGTTTACCAGACGTCTAACAAAAATCAACCTTTCAGCTTGCCATTAAAAACCCCAAAGGAATGAGAAAATATAATTTATTTTAAGAAGATTAAGACATCCCTATCATGTATTGTGCTTCCAGAATAGCTGGAGAAAGAGAGGTTTTCTGTCAGATGACAATAACTTAGCCCATGTACCATCTTAAGTGATATTATTTTCCAAGAAAACCTTACAGTCAAAATGAAAGTATTTTTAAGGATGTCATAATAGAGACTATGGAAAAATATGATTATCAGAATTGTAAAAAATCATAAACATTTCGCCATTCCTATTTCTGCCTCACCAGTACCTTATTTTTCTATTCTCACTAAAGGAACGAGATCTGCAGCACAAACCGATCAAATACCGTCAAATGTATCATCTCACCACTTTGAATGCTCTTGCAGGAGCAGGTAAAGAATTGGAATCTTCTAAGTATTTATCCCAAGAAAAATGTTTCACATTTGGGTAACCTAAAATAGAAAGAAAAAAGTATAAATTGTAAGCATTTAAATAAAATGATTATGACAATCTTAAAATGACCTGCAAAATAGTTGAGGTACTTTTACCATTAGAATCTACAAACTTCATAATATCCACATAAGAATTAATGTCAGTTGAACATGCTGAAATATTTATAATAACAAAATTGTTTTCCCTTTGATCGTGATGTTGTGGTTATTTTTAAGTGAAAAATTTAAATATATGTATGTATATGGCATCTTTCCATGAAGTTTTGGTAACTGTGATGGCACAGTGGGTTATGCACTGTGCTGTGAACCACAAGGTCTGCAATTTGAAGCCACCAGGAGTTCCACAGGAGAGAGCTGAGGCTTTCTATTCTCCTAAAGATTTAGTCTCGGAAACTCTAAATTCTAGTCTGCCCTAGAGGGTCGTGGAGAGCTGGGATTACCGCAAATCGACACTGAGTTTGGAGTATGTGCTGGTGGCTCTCACGCAGCATACAGACCACTTATATTTTCAAGTAACAATTGTCTTATAACACAACGTAGAAAACAAAATGAAACCATGCATACCTTAAAGTGTAGCCATTTTAAGTGAACTAATTAAGAAAACATGTACAAAGATGGAACTCCAATTTGCAAATGAAAATATGGATTTCGGGTAAATGCTCATCCATATAGAAATGTGTTCAGAAATGCATCTCAATGCCATTGAGTCAATTCTGACTCTTATCAACTTTATAGAATTTCCCTGTTTATTTCCAAGACTGTAAATCTTCATTGAGTAGAAAGCCTTATCCTTCCTCTGGAGCAGCTACAGGTTTTAAACTGCTGGTCTTGCAATTAGAAACCCAACATGTAATTCACTAGCCCACCACCAGGGCTCCCTGCCAAAAATTGCATAGTGCATATGAGATCCTAAGAATTTATTAAAAAGTTGGCAGATTGTTATATGTACAATCACTTACAGTGTTCCACATACGGCAACAAAAATGCCTGAACAGTAAGAACAGGATGTGTAAAACCAACCATCCTCCCTTCTTTTTCTTTTCTCTTTCCTGGATTCCAAAATTCCAACAGGTAGGCACAATCAAGAATTAACGGCAGCCCTAGGTAGGGACCCAATGGAGTGGGACAACTGGCGAAAGAAAAGGGACTGAGAAAATACATAAATATACTGGATCCATGGAAACCAGGTTTCCCACTAACTATCAGTAGCGGTATTGGAGTAGGGAAAGAGAAAAATTAGAACAAATTGGAGGGCCGGGTTCCTAATGAAGCTAAGTGACTGCATTCATGGTTTTCCACACACACAAATAGATATGCAGTAATATATATTTGTGCATGTAATTACACAACATGGTAGCTAACTATATCTACTAAGAGGGTCTATAGCAATAACACGGTAGCAGCAATGCGTGCACCAAGTGCCCAGATCTTAGTTGCTAAATATTACTTTCCACAAGACAGAATGGCAGATCCTTGGATGTGTCAGGGAAAGCAGTAAATAAGCCATGTTGTGACAGAAAATTTCAAAGCATATGAAGAATATGTAGAAAGGTGATTCAAGTCAACTCCCACTGTCCAAATCTCAATCTGAACATAAAAGTTAATAATGCAGTAGTGAGTTTATAACTCATTGATGAAAACAGTTACCTATGAGTCCACAGCAACCTAAGTAAACTAATGGAATAAGTAGATGGGAAGAAGAGAAATTTATTTTCTCTAAAAGAATGCCTGCTAACAAATATAAAAATAATCACAGAATTAGGAAAATTACCATTCAGGAACTGTCAGACTAATAATTATTCATATTAGAAACCTCAGCAGATGTTAAGCCTCGTGCGTGAAATTGGGATGAAGACATATATTTATGCAATCTCAAGGTTTTATCTCCACATAATACTTATTAATCAAAGAGGAGGAAGAGAACTCTAGGAGGGGGCTTCAAAAAGTTTATGGAAAAAATGCTTTATCCCTTACTTTCATTTTTCCCTTAACTTTTTTGAAGCCCCTTGTGTAGTACAGGAAGTTGGCAGACACCATCCTGGAGAAATGGTGTTAAAGAATCCGTCAGCAAAGAGCCAAATTGCCGTCAGTGCCACCCAGAGGATGCAACAAGAGCACAACATTAATGTGCCTGGCCCACATGCGTGACCTCACTGTAATCAGTAGGAAACATCAATCATACCAAATTAAGTCATACTCTACAAATGACTAGTCAATTGTCCTAAAAAATACCAAGGTCTCCAGGAGCACAGGAGAGCATGGACGAGAGTAAAACTCCAAGAGGTGGAAGGCTATGATCCTGGGGGATCCTTTTCCCTAAATGCCACCATCCTGGCAAATGACAGAACGTGAATGGGTCTTCAGATCAAGGATGTACAGAGTTCTGTGCTATCCTTAACAATTTTTTCTCCATTTGAAATGGTTTCAAAATACAAATTTTAAAAAGTAGAGAGGCACACATCCATGAACACAAATATATTCCAACAGATTTTTATATTGAGTATACCTTGCACAATTTCTGTTAAACCATTGCTAGTAAATAAAACATGACATACAGGTATACACGTGAGCAACAGGTTTTTCCCTAGAAGATACAAGGACAAGCTATTAGCAGGGGTAAGAGTGCCTATTTCTATTTTCACTCAATTTTTAAAAACAAGCATGTATTAGAGATAATTCAAAATAACCTGAGAAAAAGAACACTAGGCTCAAGTTTAGAGAGAATACGAGCACGGTACTGGTCAAGGGACAAGTCTCTAGAGTGGCAGCAATGTGAGGAAGGTAGCTGCCCAGAGAGCCGAGGGATCTGCTCCTTTCTTTCAGAGCGGGGTGTGCATGCTTACAAGACAGCTGCCAAGAGCTCAGTGGCAAGAGGGGGGAGCGGGGGAGTAAATGGCATTTTTTTCATTATGTAGCCAAAGAGGATGCATTCCTCAACCTCATCCTGTGGTACTCAAAAACACAATCTTGTCATTTTCCTTAAGCTTCCACACAGAGATTTATGTTTTCTTCTGAATTATAAAAATTCATGAAAAGAAGCACATGACTTGGTGAGCACCCCTCACACAGATGTCAGCAATAAAGGCCCTGGGACCACCGCTTCCTGAGTGTCTAGCACAGCGCTTGCTGATTACTACACACCATACCATATCCCGGACTATGGCCAAAGCTAGTGCTGAGGGCCAGCAGCGATTAACACCAGCAGCGTGGTATTCTCCTGTACTTAGGGCTGTTACTATGAGCCAGAGACAAGCTGACGGCACCTAACAACACAAGAATCCTCACAGGAGTTTATATGGCGGAAGTGGACCATGCAATCAAATTCATCAGCTCCCACATGCGCAAGCTGCAGCACACGGAGGGGGGTGGTGGTGGTGCAAATAGATCGTCCAGATAATTTATTCCGAGTGCACCATCATTTCTTAGGCACGAAACCCTTGACAATATCTTGCCTTTACTTAACACTTCAGGGTTTATGTGAAAGCTCTCTTAGGCTTCCAAAACAACTTTGTCAATTAATCAGTACCAGCATTTCTTTCCCTTTGCATATGAGAAAACTCTGAAAGAGGGCGAGACTTAGCCATGAACCTCACATGAATGACTGGTTTCAAAAGCAGGGGCCGGTCTAAAAACAAAACCAGCTGTTAGAACGGAATGAGGCAAGATTCTGAATCTCCAAGCTCAGTTGTTTCTGCAAGAACACCTACACCACGACTCTCAGTCCCCCAACGTGTGAAAGCGTACCCGTCCCCCTTCCCTGCAACGACGACACTCTTGATTACTCACACAGGAGTTCCGCCACACACGCACCCACAGCACACGCTGCTTTATGCTAACGCTAACCGTGTCCTCTCGTGTCAGGAGTAACCATGGCACCTTCCATAGCAACGTGCTAAAACACTAAACAGTGTTGATTATGATGAAGCCACAGAAACGGCTTTTTAACACCTGAAAAGAAAGCTCAAAATGATTGAAAACATCCTCTCTGACAGCAGGTCTAATGCTACCTATCACAGAGGAAGTAAGTAAGCCAAGAAGACTCTACGGCCAGAGGCAGGTTGGTGAAGCGCCTGCAAATTTCGGAGAACAGAGAGGAAGGCCTGGCACACAGGTGCAAAAATCTATGTTAGGATCTGGAGTCATAACCGAAGAAAAAGAAGACGCAAGTTCTAATCTTGGTAAAATTTTACATCTTAAAATTCTTGCTTCAATGGGAAGAAGTGTGCTTTTGCCAGAGTGGAATTCTCCATTCCCAACTGCAATCCCCTGTATCTTTGTCAAACTAGATGGAGCAAGGCCTCAATGGGCTCAAACGACAACTGTGAGGGTGGTGCAGGACCAGGCAGGACTTTCATTGTGCTGTGCAGGAGCTGACTATGAGTGGGAGCTGATTCAACGGCTCCTAACATCCTCATCTTTGTCAGCACTTGCCAGACCTTTAGATAACTCACTTCCATGGGTATGCCACATATTAAAATGTAAACTAATAAAAAGTCTAGAAATGTATTTCAGGTTGAGAATCGAAAGATCTCTTTAAACAGAACTTAATTTTCCAAGAAGACCAAAGTTGAGACTGTTCTAAATTAACACGGTGCTTAAAATGCTTCAAGAGAGATCACAGGAATGCAAACGCTGGCCTGCAGGCCAGCCTCCAACTGTGATAAAGGAAGCTTTACTGGGACACCTGTACATGCTGCCTATGGTTGCGTTCCTGTCACAACTGAGTCTGAGTGAGAGTTGTTAGGACAGAGGGCATATCATCTTCAAAACCTAAAATATTAAAATACTGGGCCCTTTGCAGAAAATGCCTGCCGTTTCCTTAAGTATGTAAAAAGTCTTAGACACAAACATAAAAAACAACAACCCTCAAACCTGGTGGAGTAATAAGAGTCCTTCGGTGTTCTTTACACCAGCCAACCGGATGGATGTGCGGACTAGATGCTTCACACCTGTAGGTCACATAAATTTAAAATTCTAATTACCAGGATATATTAAAAAGTAGTAAGAAAATGAAAAGTAATGTTAATTATACATTGTGAATACATTAAGAGCACATATATAGTTCTCTTTAACATAAGCAGGCCAATATATTTTGAATGCTAACATTCCTAAACCAAAGGACTGTTTACTGTTCCAACACATTAGTACCTAGAAAATCTTTATTAGGTACGTCATCACACGGAGTTGACACCAGCAGTTTTCTCACTCTCACTTAAAAAAAATGATTCGATATCATTGCAATTCAGAATGTCCATGCATAAAGATGGATGGAAAAATAAACAGACTGTGGGTACACTGGCAAGTTAAAATATTCCAGCACTCCTATGGGCAAGCACACAGAACAGGGTGCTCGATCCCATTCACACAACAGGCATACCCTCTCGCCCATCAGAATGGCGGAGCCAAGGTCCAAGCGGAGAATTCCCTTCTTTTCCCCACTCGTTTCTCTTATCTGTCCATCAAGGGATACGCCAGTCAACATGCCCCCCCCCCCACCCAGGCCAAAGGCTCTTTAACAACATGAATCTCTAGCACATAAGGCTCTCAACCAAAATCGTTCTCCGTATTACTCATCTCAACAAGCAACACGTCTGCTTCAGAGTCAAATCTGCTTCCTTCAAAGCTGGGGCAGTTCTACTGCCGTGCACGAGAGTGTCATCAGTCAGAACCAACTCAACGGCAATGGGCTGGTTGCTATGGGCTTGGTTTATGAAATGGAGAACAGAAAGATGCTATTGACACTGAGAAGAGGTTTTTGTTTTTGTGTTAGGTTGGGAGCTTTTAGAAGGTGCTGGGTGAGGGAACATGGGGATTCTCTGTTCTGCTTTGGAAATTTTCTCTAAGCTTCAAAACAGCTCAGTATAAAGGTTTGAAAAGCAGTATCTCATCTATTCAAGCAACATATAGTGAATTCCTGTGTGCAAGACACTGTTGTAGGACTAAGGGATTACAACATACAGAAGGCACAAACATTTCTTATGCGTGTTTGCTGATAGAAACAAGTCAACCGAGAGGGCTGGACAGAGCACGCACAAGAGGGGCGTGATGAGCTGGTCAGTGGGAACGTAATCTAGCACAGGAGAGAGAGGGCCCTTCAGGCAGGAGCAGGGGTTCATGACCCACAGTGACACATAGAAGAAGGCACAGACTATGTTATAGATCAGGAAAGCGGGTAGACATCGAGGAAGTGTGCTCTGACTGGGTTTTTATTTTTCCTTCTCCCAATGAAGTATGTAGCAGGTTTCAGAGGAGAGGACAGGGGAGGAACTGTGAAACGTATGGGTGAGAAGAAAAGGAGTGTGAGATGTACCTAGAAAATCTGGTATAGACAGGGAGCTGTAGTAGCCCTGAGGAGCAAGACAGGTGAATAGACAGGGAGCTGGGTGGGTGAATAGACAGGGAGCTGTAGTAGCCCTGAGGAGCAAGGCTAAGGGTCCCCTTGGGGTTAGCGGTCATGTGCGTCCTCTAGATGCAGCTCAGTTACAAGCGTAAGGTAGCAAGAAGGTTGGCGTCCATCAGGACTGGATTTTGCCAGACAAACACAACATAAGAACGTGAGATCTTATCATGGCAATGTACAACTCACATATAGGCTCTCAGAGATGCACCATGCGATTACAATCTCAAATAAAAAGTTGGGTGTGTATGTCCTAGGATCACAGGCATGCTTAAGTAAAGACCAAACGAGATAGCAGCAGCACCAACCAACCAAGATCAAAACATTTCAGAAAAACACAGCATCTGATTTCTCCCTTTTAGAGTGATTCAGCATCGTGAAGACTGTGATGTTAGAATATAAAATATCAGTCTCAAATGGTTGATTTTAGCATTTCTTCAAAATACTTGATTATCAAATTGAGAAGACACGCTGTTAACACATGGACACACCTCAATAGAACACAATTGGGTAACTACGTCTTGCCCTATTTACCAGGCCTGTGGAATCTAGGCTGAGAGATCAGGAAATCTCAATAGAGCTCTCTAGATGGTAAACAAGAAGTCAAAAAACTAAGAAAGGGCAGTGGTGGGAGAGTAAACAAATCTTATATGTAGTAAAACAAAGAATTTTCTAAGAAGTGTTTTGAGTGAATGAGGTTAGCTTCTAGTCACCAACTGCCAAACCAAGTGTTCCTGTTAGCAGCTCCGGGAATTACCACATGGTGAGCTGACAAGACATGGCTTTGCTGATGACTGCCTCCTAACTTATGTCAGTTGAAATAGCTTTAACTTTACAGCAACAGGGTGTCTGCCTTTTTCCAATCCTTTATTCACCAGCTCTCACCTACCTGCTGTCCCTCACAATGCCCTATCCCCTATAGACTTGGAGCACACATGCATGCGTGCTGCGAATATCAGCAACAGCAAAGATAATAAATGAACACTACGAGGTCAATACCCAGTCCCAATAACAGGTGGGTTACAAATGTGCTGCTCACCACAAGGTTAGTAGTTTGAAGCCATTGGCTGTTGTTCCTCAGGAGAAAGACGAGGCTTTCTACTCCTGTAGAGATTCTAGTCTCAGAACCCAGAGACGGTCCACTCTGTCCTGTAGTGTCACTGTGAGCTGGGATTGAAAGGATGGCAGGGAAGCCTAGTGGGTTTTTTTGGGGTAGCCAATACTAATTTCATATAACATATGTTTCCACAGAAGACATTGCGATGTATAATTCCTTGAGATACGATTTGTTACATATCATATAAATGAGGCTATGGAGCTCTATTTAAAACTTTAGAAATCTTTTTCTAGACTATAATTTTGGCTATGTATCACGATGCACTGTCTTTATTTCAGAGAAAGGTGCTAATTTATACACAGCCTCGTTTGCAAACAAAACAATAAAATGCTATTTATTTTAATGGCTTCTTTCCCAGCCTAATAAAACCACAGAGTTTTGGAGACTTTAAATGATTGGTGAGATTCACTATGGTTATTTTAAAGTAAGAACATTGAGTATTATGTGATCTGATTTTATAGGCGTTCTGCGCAGTCATTAAGGAAAATACAGTGGGCACTCATTCCTGTACTAGCTGAATGTTAAGTAAGGGTTTAGCAATATATAGACATGGATCAATGTTGCCACTTAATGTAAAAAATGAAGCCATGCCCATAAAGAAGGTAAAAATAGAGGGAACTACTTTTCAAAAGGGAAACGACTCTTCATTCAAACGTTGGAAGCCTGTGAAATCCCTTCTGCTACTGTTGTAAAACACCAGCAGGTCATCTTCGTCCCATCTAGTGCCCAAAAGTAGAAATGGGACACCCCAAAATGGGCTGCGTTGGCAGAGTGGTGGCAACAAGGGGCCTACACAAATGAACAACTGCAAGGCTGAAGCAGCCCTGGGCGCAGTACTCCATTCTGGTACACTGGGTTTCTCTGTGAACTGGGGCTCCTAGAAGGTATGTAACTGCAACAAAGGTGAAAGATTTGGCAAGAAGTTAGTCTCTGGACCTCTCAGCTTCTTTGTTTTAGATTGTGTGTCAAGACAGAAGCCCATGAAATCCCGCCCCGAACCCTGTCCCCAGCTCTCACAGGTGTGAATTATTCATGAAAGCTGCTAAGATAAAAGCTATACTAGAGCGCTACATTTTTACAAAGGTCAGAAACAAAGAACTGATGCATGGAAAAAGTCTATTTATGACAGAATAATCAAGAAAGTAGGCAATCAGACTATCATTTTATGAAACTCCTAAGAGCGCAAGTGATTTTACTAAGCTCTCAGGATGAAAAGGAAACAATCTTTGTTTCCCCAGTGTCAGGGAATTAATTAAGTCACAAAACTAATGCACCCATTGGGCTCTGCAATTTTAGGCAGCAAGTCAAGAGCATTTCAAGAAAGTTACTTGAAGAATTGTCCCTGGGTAGTACAACGATAATGCACTCATCTGCTAACAGAAAGGTTGGTGCCTTCAAATCCATCCATAGACACCTCCAATTACCCTTAACACCCACAGAATCACAGTGGGTCAGAGCTCACCCAACAGCAAACGAAAAAACAAAGAGAAGAAAACCCCTAAAATCTCTTCGATTCAGTTGACAGTGGTCCGGACTCTATGAAGAAATACAAGATTCTTGGCCTTTCCCACTCCTTAAACCTAACGTGGGAACTCTCGGCTAACTGAGACCTCAGTACGCTATTCTCCTGGCTCCCTTTATGTGCCTTAAACTCTACACGGGGATTTCTCCTGTTTATCCCCAAATTCGTTCCCAGTCCTATTGCCCCAGGAACGGTTTCAGAGCTTGTGAAGTCACCTAGTTGGGCACTGAAGCCCTTCCCTTTCCATGGACAAAAGCCCCACGGAAACCAGGGGGGAGCTCTCTGTTCATGTCATATTTACTGTTTTCATAAACAATACCTTCTTCAGTCCTATGTGACATTTCCATAATGTTCCTCATTCGAATGAAGAAAAACGACCACAACTAAGCATGTAGTACCACAAATATACAAAGACACATTTTTCAAATACCCCTTATATAAAACCAGCATCCAATTCAGAGGGGGGAAAAAAGCCTCATATATTAAATTGAGGAAGATAACCCATCTGTAGTCTCAAATACATATCTAAGTAATTTTGTAGATAAAAATAATTATAGAATTCAAAGATCAAAGAATGAAATATTTAACAACACTGAAGAAATTTCACTGCATTTCAAATCTTTCAGTGTGCTTTAATTGTCTGTTGAGGAAAAGAATGCGCTGAATTATCTTTGTAACAATTGACAAAGTTTGCATGATTCATGTAAATAGTGAATCACTCAAGCACATTGCATCCTAAAAATAATTACATTTTGTACTCATCACAGTGTAAATCGGAGCAAAAATAGATCAAAGTTTTACTCCTTCTAAAAAAGAACCCCAAATCCTCTTCCCTAGGAATTTGGCATCCAAGTGAAATGACCGTGACAAATGTATCTGGAACTCTCCATTACTTCCCCATCCCCTAAATATCTTACTATCATTTAGGCGAACGTTTACATAAAAACTTAGGTTCCCCTACTATTTATGCATTTTCTTTTTTATTTGCTAGTTACTTTTATTTTTTTTCCTTTTTCATTCAATCTTTGTGTTTTTTTTAATTTATTTTTTATTTGTCTTCTTTTTGTTTCGTCTCCATCCAGTATTGTTGGTTTGCCTACCTATACAAGATAGGCAGGGGAAGCAAGCCTGAGGGGAAAGCAAACGGACCGACAGTTCTGGAGGGTCTTGGGGAGAGCAGGTGGTAGGGAAAGTGAGCGTGAGCAAACAACACCATAGACAGGGGAACAACTAGGGAATTCAAATCAACCACTAGGAGGACGCAGAGATCTAGGGGTGTTGGAGCAATAGCAATCTACCTGAGAAGAATTACTAAGAGGTAGAAGAAGGACAAGCATGATGGAGGAAGTTAAAAGGAAACAGAGAACAATCTAGGGAACACAGGTATGGATAGAGACATAAACATAGTGCATACATATAAAAACATATTAAATCATAAAAATAGAGGTCTTGGCCTATGTACATATGGCAATACATTGAGGTAATGGGCAGACTTTTGGTCTCTGCTCAGCCCTCTGTCAACGCAAGAACATTTAGTTCTAGCAACCTAGCATTTTGGGATGTTCATCCCAGCAGGATGGCTGAAGACAAAATGGGTACAGAAGAAAATGTGGTGAAGAAAGCTGATGGTACCCAGCTATCAAAAGACATAGTGTCTGGGGTCTTAAAAGCTTGAAGTTAAACAAGCGGCCATCTAGCAGAGAAGCAACAAGCCCACACAGAAACACACCAGCCTGTGAGATCATGAGGTGTTCACGGGATCAGGTAACAGGCACCAGAAGACTCAAAACAAACAAACAAACAAATATATTGTTGAGAATGAGAGGCACGGAGCAGAGACCCTAAACCCATCTGTACACATTGGGACATCCCCTCACAGAAGGGTCAAAAGGAAGGGATGAGTCAACCCGGGAGTAGAATAGCTCCGATGAAACACAATTTTCCTCGTAAACAATATTCCTCTGGTTCCTTGAGATTTCCTCACCGCCAATTATCATGACCACAGTACTGCCTTTTACTTCGGGCTAGACTGGAACATGTACACTGGTACAGATAAGAGCTCACGGCATGCTGAATCCCAGTCAGATAAACCCCTCAGGAACAGAAATGGTAGTATGATATCAGGAGGGTAGGGGCAAGGTGGGGAGAGGAGGGAGGACAGGAGAACTGATCACAATGATTGACATGAAACCACACCCCCACCCAGAGGGGGAGAATAAGAAAACTGTGGGGGAAGGGTGACAGCGGTGGTATAAGATATGAAAATAAGAATTTATACCTTATCAAGAGGTTATGAGGGTGGAAGCGTGAGAGGGACAAAAGAGGAACTGATACCAAAGGCTCAAATATAAATGTTTAGAAAATACTGATGGCAACGTATGTACAAATATACTTGATACAACTGATGTATGGACTGTTATAAGAACTGTAGCAGCCCCAATAATCTCTTTAAAAAGCTTTGTCAAAAGGTAATTAGGTTACCGTAAAGGAATGATCCACAAACTGTTCATACATTGGCTACGATTTTCACAATGTGTCAGCACTCTCATTCTTTCAATTCTGTTTGTTCTGTTTGCATTGATCTAGCTTCCCCTTCCTGCTTGCTCTCTGCTTTTGGGTGAATGTCGACAATTTGGTCTATGTAGTTCATTTTTTAGGGAGCATATTACTCATGGACGATACTTGTTATTTTAGAACCCAATCTATTATTTCACTGTTACCTAACCTCTAGGAGTAGATTCTATTCCAATTGCAAAGGGTATCTTGTGGTGATCCTCTTGGGGATCCCTCTAATCCAGTGGTTCTCAACCTTCCTAATGCCATGACCCTTTAATTACAGTTCCTTGTGTTGTGGTGACCCCCCCCCAACTGTAAAATTATTTTCGTTGCTACTTCATAATTGTAATTTTGCTACTGTTAGGAATCAGGCGACACCTGTAAAAGGGTCGTTCAAGCCCCAAAGGGGTCGCGACCCACAGGTTGTGAACTCCTGCTCTAGTCCTTATCAGTCCAATACACTGGGCCTATTTAGAAATTTAAATATTATTCTATATTACTTCCCCATTCTATCCAAGAGCTCCTATTATATCCCTTGTCAGAATGGTCAGTAGTAATAGCTGGGCGCCATCTATATGGGTTATAATTCCTGTGAACTAGTACCTTAAGTCATTCATTTCTTTTGCTTTGACTGAATAAAAATCAATAGTTACATCTTGGAGGACCACTCACAGCTTTTAAGACCTTAGGTTCATGAAGTAAAATGAAAAACACTTTCATGATCGGTGTTCTGCCAACTGACGAAGCAAGTCCCACAGAAGTGTGGTCTTTTAACCCAGCAACCCCTCCTGTTAGGTGGCTGGATATTTCCAGGAAGTCTTCGCAACTGTGCCCCCAGCCATATTTTTTTCAGAGAAATATACAGTCAAATACACAATTTATTGTTTTGAAACACTAATAGTTATAAGACTACAAATATAACAATAACTCGTAACATGCACACATTCTATTTAAATCAGTAAAAGAAAAGTGGTCTTCCCCAAGAGATTCAGAACTTTAAAAGCAAAAGGCTTAGTTATTTTACAATGTTCTAGTTATTGTATTAGCATCACCTATTTCAGGAAACACTGGATCCTAATCACTGTCTCAGTATAAGTCATCATCAAAATACATAACACACAACACTAGACTCATGCTTGATTAGTAGTAGTTTTACATTATTTCTAAATTTCAAACATTTTCACCCACTCAAGTTACATATAGATAATTTCAAATGAAACAAAGCCTACCAAATTTCAGGAAATAAAAGACACAAAAGAAAATGGTAAAATAACACCACACAATAATCAATCAGAAACCCAGAGTGTGCCAAAAATATAGAAAAAAATGGCCCAACTTTCTCAATGAAAATGGAAGGAAGAGAGGGATAACATAGGCAGGACTTACAAAGAGAATGTAAAAGACACGTCAACCTGCTGTGCGTCTTTACAACACAGGTGCCACAATGGGGGAATTGATTTGAACTTGAAGCAATGAAAATACATTAAAAGAAAAAAAATGCCTAAATATGATAATAACATTGTAGCTATATTTAAACAACAGAAAACTATTTTTTATATTTAGGTCATAAAATGGTGTCTAGGACTTATTTCTGGACACTTGTAGAGCTGAGATTTAAGGTGTGGGACACAGTGGAAACAAGACTAGGCATAAGGCATCATCGTTAATGCTACCATGTGAGGACCACGCTACTATTCTTGCTACTTTTCTATGGGAGGGTTTCCAAAAGTTTGTGGGAAAATTCCATTATTTTTTAATTCCATTTTTCCAAGCTTTCTGAAGTCCCGCTAACCCATATATGCCTGAAATAGTCTATTTCATACAAATCCCTTATGACAAACTAAATAAAAAAGCTTCATATGTAAGCAAGACACTGCTTCATATTAAGAATAAAACAGAAGGCCTCACACTTTCCAATTTCACGCAGTCAAAACAGCCTGGTACTAGTACAATGACAGCTACATAGACAACAGCACACAACAGTGAACCCAGGAATAAATCCACCCACCTACAGATAACTGATTTTGACAAGGGTTGAAACCCATTAAATGGGTATCTTTTTAACAAATATCATTGGTAAAATCGAATTTCCATTTGTAAAAGAATGAAACAGGGCCCATACCTCACAGACCAAAACTCTGGATGGATTCAAGACCTAAATGTTAACCATAGAACTATAAATATAATTAACGAGAAGATACAGACTAACTTAATGGTCCCCGGTACATAGCATAAACACATTATCAGACATAATGGAAACACAAGAAATGTATGGGCACCCAAAGACTTCATCACAAAAGTAAAAAGAGAATCTCCAAACTGGGAGATTTTTGGCAATGATGCATCAGACAAGGACCTAATCTCAAAAATCTACAGAAAACTGAAACACTTCAAGAAGAAAAAAATTAATAGTTCAAATAAAACTGGGTAAAAGACATGAAGAGACAGTTCAGCAAGGAAAATAGATCTATACGGCCAACAATTATCTGGCAAAATGCTCTCGATCATTAGTCAACCCAGAGGTGCAAATGAAAAACAACAACGAGGTACCACCTTATATTGGCATTGATAGCAGAGTTAACGAAACCAAACCCCCGAGAAAACCACCAATGATAGCGGGGCTGCGGAGCATGGGAACCCTCCTAGACTGCAGTGGGACAGTAAACCTGTAGAGGGCAGTGTGGCGAGTCCTCAACCCCCTGGGAATAGACATACCACACAACTCGGCACTCCTGTCACAGGATACATATACCTAAAATTGACAACTGTCAACACGATATATACAGACCCATGTTCATGAAAGCACGATTCACACTAAGACAATGGAAATGACCTCAATGCCCATCAGTGGAACAAGAGATAGCCTGAACACCCAGGGTTTGGAATGGAATTGTAGGGCCTTACGGAGAGTGAAGATAATCAATTGCAAAAGGACAAATATTGTATGAGACCATTATTATAAAGAAAAAAATCATGATAAATATCTCTCATACCACAAGAAATCAGACATTGATGGTTACCAGGAGTGGGAGGGGAAGAGAGATCTAGGAAGCATTAGGCTAGAAGTTAAAGGTGTTAACTTGGGTGAAGGGGAAGACAGTATTCTTCAAGAGGGCAAAGACTCGGGTGTAGGGGAAGAGGTGAAGGGGCAGGGCAAGCTATTGGGAAGTCTGATAAGTTGTCTAAATTGTTGAAAACAAAAGTGATGATTTGAAGTGTAGACCTTCCCTATTTCACAAAATGTTTAGTTTTTCTAAAAGACCTCCTCCTATGAAACAAATAGCTTCACACAAAGAAGCTCAGAAGAAATACACAAAATGCTCTAAAATATGTGACTCGGTAAGACATAATATTGAGACTTACTTGTCAATAGTTTTTGTAAAATTGTGTAAAAGCATGTACAACATATAATATGAAATATTGAGCTATCTGGAGAGTAAATGGCTTTCAATATCTCTCCTTGCTAAAGCAATACAAGCAAAATTCATGAATATCTAAGAATTAAATTTTAGAAGTTAAGACAATTATGATGGGTATACTCAATATTCAAATACATTCACACCAAACATCAAGGTCAAGAAACAAGCTTCCCTGAAACTTGAGAATATTCATTTGAATTATGTTCCCCTGATACTATAACCTTAGCCACATTTTATAAAGATCTTTGGTACTTTTCTGCAATACTGTCTCACAGCACTGTTCTCTAAAGTGCCTGCCTTTCAACAGGAACCTAAATATAGTGATCACCGAGCATGAATTACAAAGAAAGACCATTATTTCAAATGCTTAATCACAGAAGGGCTTTAATTAGGATAATTATTTCACAATTACATAGCTTTATAAACATTACCCCTGTAACTTTTGTAGTATATCCAGAACCTGAAATGACTAAACAGCATCTGTATATATTAATAATAAATTGGTTACTAGGCAAAATATTATGAACTCTCCCCCCACTCAAAAAAACAAAAAAAAAACAACCCAATGGCCATCAAGACAATTCCAACTCATACAGACCCTAGAGGACTGAGTCGAATTGTCCCTGTGGGTTTCTGAGACTGTAAATCTTTATAGTAGTAGTAAGCCTTATCTTTTGCCCACAGAGGGTAATGGTTTTGAGCTGCTGAACCTTGTGGTTAGCAGTGCAACATGTGAGCCCACTCCAACGAACTTAGAATGCTTTCCTAGACCGTGATATCAGATGCCCTAAATGAGGGTCTAAGTGTGAGTGGATGTGCCTGGATGTATCTCAGGAATGTAGGGTGCACAGGAATTAATTCTTACACCTAGAAGAAGCCAATTAATTACACAGCATCAAGTTGACGTGAAACAGACTACGTAAGAGATGCATGCCATGTGGATCGAATATTGGCTTCAGTGTTTCCGTCTTAACTCCTAGTTCTTTTTGTGTATTACAAGCTTGCAAATGGCCATCCAAAGTACAAAGATCAGATTCTATATGCTTGCAGCATCAGAGGAAGTAGGGTCAGGGGTCAGAGGAGGAACTGGAATTGTGCCTAACGGTCGTCATGAACAACTGCTGCCTTGGGTATGACAGCACAAAAATTGGATGGTCCCAGGCTAAAAGGTTTGATAAAATCTTATACAGAAGAATCCTAGAAGGAGGAAAATACATAAAAGAATTTCAAATCCTCATGAAATTCAGTTTTTCTGGGGCCACCAAGGTGGAATGACCCGTGGAACCACGCCTATAATATAATCTTTAAAACTTTACCAAAACCTACACCCTGAAGCCATGCTCAAACATTGACATTTCATGTATGAACCATCAATGATATCCATAGTTTATTATGACTCTCATGATGAATGGGTTTGCAAAGACAACAAAACACAGAGAAGCATGTTTCTGGTGTTCTGCTTTTGAGAATGTTCCATCCAAAAGTCAGTAGCGATACCCTTAGTTCCACATCCTTTTCTGAGTCTGTTGTGATTTATTGTGACTCGCCATAGATGTACTGCTGAATGATGTCGTTGCTGCAGATAATTCAAAATGTGATATTAATGATATCCTTTGGCAATTTTCCCATTCCACTGAATCATCTTTCTTTGGAATGGGCAAAAATAAAGTTTTCCAATTTGTTGTCCAGGTAGCTAGTTTCCAAATTTCTTGGCAAAGACATTCATGAGGTCTTCCAATGTTGTATCCATTTGTTGAAGTATCTCAACAGGTATTTTGCTAATTCCTGGAGCCTTGTTGTTCACCAATGTCTTCATTGCGGCTTATACTTCTTCCTCAGTTCCATCAATTCTTGATCATATGCCACTTCTATGACAGTTAAAGCCGCTGACCAAGTCTTTTTGGTACAGTGTCTGTACTCCTTCCACCTTGTTGTAATGTTCTCTGTATCATTCAATATTTGGCCCACAGGATTCTTCAATATTGAAATTCCAGACTTGACTATTTTCCTCAGTTTATTCAGCTTGAGAAATGCTAAGCATGGTTTTCCTTTTTGGTTGTCTGACTCCAGGTCCTTTCACATTTCACTATACACTTCTTAAGCCCCTGTGTTAGTCAGGGTGCACTAGAGAAACAATTCATAGACACTCATGTGTGTATGAATTGTATATCAAAGAACATCCCATCCCAGATCAAGTTCATATGTCTGATATTAGCCCATGTCTGATACCAGTCTGTAAATTCCTCTTCAGACTCATACAACACATGCAATGACGCTGAGTACAGGAGATCGTTGGCCAGTCTTGTGGATCCAGTGGTGGTGGAAGCATCTTAGCACTGGCTTGGGGCTCTACGGGGCTCCTCCAGCTCCGAGGCTTTCCTCCCATCAGTGTATCTACATGTGTCTTGTCATCAGGAATGTCAATGCAGAGATTGAGTGTGTCCCATCTCCAGTGAGCTGTGTATCTCCATCACACCTCCAAATAAGGTCATCAAGTTGTGACCTGATTGACAGGCCAGGCTCAATCCTTTCCTCAAGTCAAGAGATTAACATATATACTCGAGTATAAGTCAACCCCAATACCAGCCAGGCACTCAATTTTACCACAAAAACGGCATAAAAAATGTGCTGAAAAACTTGGCTTATACACGAGTATATAAGGTATGTAATTGCCACACCCCTTCTGAAAATTGTTGAACATACTTTCTTCATCATTTCTTTCACTCACTTTAACTGCTCTTCATTCAAAAGGAAGTTTCAAAGCCTCTTCTGATATTCAATACGGTCTTTTCTCCCATTCCTGTTTTTTTTCATGACCTTGTGGCTTTCTTCATGTATGATGTCCTTGTTACTACCCCAACACCTTTTATTGTCTTTGGTCATTAGTGCTCCCTTCCAATGCATCAAATCCATTCAAAGTAGTATTTCAGCTCTTCTGGACTTGAACCTGATTCTGAGCAATTGATGGCCACCAGCTCCTAACCTTTTCCTGGCAGGTGATACTGAACTTCTCGTGCATGTTATCGCTACAAACTTGAATACTGTTTATTGCGGCAGGAAAGTCTACATGAATAGTTGTCATACGTGCTGTCAAGGAAGACAGCCAGGCCTTAGTTGCTAGTTTGTCTTGGTTGGAAGCTCTCCTAAGTCCTGTCCACTATGGTGCTTGTAAGACTGATGACCTAGTTTCAAGCCTCAGAGCAACAAGCAGGCCGCCATGCTATAAACAAACTGACAGATCAGTAGCAGGAGTCAAACAGTACTTTATTTGGGTAATGAATGTCTGCCTTGAACACTGTGCTCTTGAAGTAATTATCTGCATGTGATCAACTTAACAGCAACCTGAAGGCTAGAAGAGACTCTTAGGGGGCAGTGAGTTTATCTTCACAGTGGTGGAATGATTCGGAAAAGCAGTGAGAATGGCTATACTGCTTAAGGAAAATAATCCATGTCACTTAAATGTACACACAGAATTAAGTTTAATTTGTGGTATTTTACCCTTTCTTCAGAGAGAGAGAGAGAGAGAGACAAAGAAGCATATGCTGTATGGAATAGGTAAGAATTTAAATATCTGGACTCGACAAAGATAACTGCTTTTACATAAACATTACACATAAACATTAAACACTGTATAAACATTAAATCTAAAAAGTGTACACCAACAGAAAACGCCTTACCAGTAGTCATAGCTCTCATCCCAGTTGTCAAAATGCACCAGGAAGCGATTGTCCACCATATCTGTTACCGTAGCAACACAGATGAATGCAGGGTTCTTTTTGTCTACAGCTTCCAGCTTCATGCCAACTCGAAAGCCTGAAGGGATCACTGTCTACAGAAACACACAGATTTCATTAGAGGTCAGCACACACTGTAACAGCAAGCTCTCCACCCGCTCAGCACCTCCTGCTCAAAGGCCCACATCCATTACGGTGTTCAGATGACTTAGAAACCATGTGCCAATTTCACAGTATGGTTGCTTTCCAACAAGCAACAATAAAACAATTTTGTAATGTCCTACCACTATACCCACTTAACTATCTAAGCTCCCAACTAAAGCATTTACAACCTCACAGAGTTTAAAATAATTAATTTTAGCTTGTGCTTTGATAGCATAGAAGGAAAATAATTCTAGTTAGGCAAGTTTTATTCACCATGAAGTTCACTTTTTCTCCTTCATTTCCTTAACCATCTATCAACCACAAATTTATTTCGCACAAGGCAGGCACTTATTCACATGGAAAATGTGCATGCGCCAGTAGTACAATTAATTCCCCTTCTGAAAAGACGTCTCAAGAGAGAGCTCCACAGAAAGGTCATCGTCATAGAGGAAAGGCTGCCGCTTCTTTGAATTCAACTCTCCCTCAATACTACCTGTACTGCTTCTGAGCCCTGGTGTGCAGTGGGCTGGGTTTCTGTTTTGCGGGAGAAAGACGAGGCTGTCTACTTTCATAAAGATTTAAAATCATGGAACCCCAAGGAGGTGGTTCTACTCCGTACAGGAGTGCCGTGAGTCAGAATTCACTCAAAGGCAGTGAGTTCGAGTATTTTGTTTTGCATACTTCTGTTTCGCCACAACAACAAAACAAGTACACAAAAAACTGGCTATGAATACATATAGACAATCAACTAAAATAACCTGTACTTAAAAAGATCAAACCTCAGACTCACTGCCATGAAGTCAATCCCGACGCCCAGGAGTAGAAAGCCTTATTTTTCTCCTGGCTGGAGGTTTCTAACAAGTGGTCTTGCAGTTAGCAGCCCGTTGCTTAACCCACTGTGCCACCAGAGCTCTTAAAACCACCTGTATAGATCAAGAAACCCACTCAGTCTCAGTCATCTGGGACTTGGAACTAAAACAATAAAAGTTCAGCAAGAGTCTATGAGGTGTAATAAAATTTAAATTTTCCTCTATGATTTGTGGGGAAAAAAATTCTAATCTCAGTAACTAAAGATTTTGATTTTGCTAATCATAATTTATCATCCATGTCTACCCTTCTTTGAAAAAAAAAACAAACCAAAAACTGTGTTCAGATTAAAGTGTACAGACACTATTCTATCTCAAGCAAACAGATGTTATGTTTATCAACTGTATTATAGTTGTAATTGCATAATTTCAGATAAGCATACTTATCTGGAAATGTCAGCCCTAACAGAAGAAGCAGACACAAAAATCTATATGTATAACTCTTACAATTATTTTTCAGGCTTCTAACCAACCGTATCTGTATGCTTAGCAGTAGACCAAACCAAACCTATTGTTGTTAATTCCAACTCACAGCAGTCCTGTAAGACTGAGTGGAACTGTGCTATGGGATTTTGAAACAGAAGCATCTAGAAAGAGGAAAATTAACTGCCTCTTAGATATCAAACCCACAGCCCATAATTAATGTCCAACACACAGACTTTAAGAAGGCAGCTCAGCGTCTGAGGGTCACATTGAGCTGCCTGCGATTTGAGGGCGCGCTTTAGGAGTCACCACCATGGCAGAAGACATCAAGGCCAAAATCAAGAACTACCGAACTGCGCCTTTTGACAGCCGCTTCCCCAACCAGAACCAAACCAGGAACTGCTGGCAGAACTACTTGGACTTCCACCGCTGTGAGAAGGCGATGAATGCCAAAGGGGGCGACGTCTCCGTGTGTCAGTGGTATCAGCGCATGTACAAGTCCCTCTGCCCCATTTCCTGGGTGACCGCCTGGGATGACCGCCGGGCAGAAGGCACATTTCCTGGGAAGATCTGAACTGGCCTCACTTCTCTCCTGGGATCCTGACTCCTGACTTCCCTACTAATAAAACCTCATTGAACACGTGTGAAAAAAAAAAAAGAAGAAGGCAGCTCAGGACGAGTCTTCAAATCTGGATAGAACTCACGACCAGACAACTTTTAGGAGACTTGGGGCAGCGACAGGAGACCGCTGTGTCTCCACCTAAGTGACCTTCCTGCTGGGGTGAAATCAGCAGAGAAGACTGACTGGCAACTCAGTACATGTATTCCAGAAACTAAGCTATCTTCTCAATTAAAGCATTTAAAAATAATAATCTGGCACATTATCACCATTTGTTCCTAAAATCAAAGTGCACAAGGTCACACAGATGTCTTCAGTGACCTAATTCAACTTGGTTTTGGGTCAGTTGATCAGATGTTTGGACTGCTGGACTGACAGCCTCACAACAACTGTTAACATCGCTCCTCCTGTGAAGAGTACTAGGAGTGAGAGGGATGGGGATGCCCTTCGGAGGGAACCACTTAGTGACCACGAGTGGTCCCTTCCACCCTCCACTCCCTGCTACTTGACTGATACATGTGCTCAGTCTCGAGGCAAGGTGGCAATGCCAGGTATACGATGTCCACTCTGCTCCTCTAAGGGCAAGGCTGGTTCCTTCAGGAGGGCACGTTTGCCATGGTCTACAAGTTTCCAGGTCTTACTGTAGGGACCATGGCGGGAAAGAGGCAGTTAATTTCTTATAGACTCTTGGGGTCAGAACCTAGGAACTTATTTCTCTGTAAATACAGGCTATGTCTTCTAACCCAACCCTTATGAATTAAATAGGTATTTTGGTTTTGCATCTATTTGTTTTAATTTTCTTTCCAGGTAAAGCTTGAGGAGAAGTGTAACTTACTGGGTCCCTTCAGAGATGCTAAAATAAGAATATGTAATGAAAAGAAGAAAAATAGCCCAAGGACAGGAAATAAACACATAAGCAGACCTTCCTTCTGTTATATTGCAATATAAAGCTACAAACTAAAGGTCTCCAGCGTCATCCTAGGCGTAAATCTAAGCAGGTCTACATACATTTCACAGTGTGAATCACATTTGAAAAGTGCCATTCAATAAACGACAGTAACCGTAAGACATCCCAGAAAATTTAATTTTTATGCACCTCCTTGTAAATTAGACCTGCTTTTCTATTGTGCTACCCCCCACCACCCAATGAAAAATAAAACCATGATATAGTTAGAGAAAAATATTTATTCACGCAGGTTTCCTATCAATTTCCAAGTGTAATGAAGGTAAGACTACGCTACTTACCAAAGCCTTAACATGGAGCTAAGCTCCTTGCTTTGCATGTAACTTATCCTATAAAGCACTTGGAAGTTACCTTGTTTGAAAGGAAGGGTCTATTGCATGCACTTACTATGTTCTGATTTTCAAATAACGACTTGGGAGCAGCTTGAGCTTTGCATGTCTTCAGATAGGTTTGCCAATTAAATTCATCTTCCTTATATCCTAGAGCAGGTACACAGCGACAGACTTAGTGAAATAGCAAAGCATTTTTCACTCCTACGTGTTATCTGTAGCTCCTACATCTCCATCCCCAAATAAAGGCACTGAGTGTTAAAAAAATTTACATAATCAGTCTAACTTATTATTTAGGTTTGATTACATAGAGTGTTATATGCAAGCTGTACTTATTTTTAAGAAATTGCTTTTTCAATTCTGAATGAAAAATAATAAATAGGGAGAAAAGCATATACGTACTATAGTTGCCTTGTTTTTGTTTCAAGGTGTTTTTATCAGTATTTAGGTGGAATTCCTCAGAAGTAAACTAATAAATGAGAGGAGTTACATTCTTTATTTTCCCACTATGCGGTTCAATTTTGAGAGGATATCTTATATAGGAACAAGCAGGATTAAAAAATAAAAGGAGCAAGAAAAATACAATCTTCTTTGCTTCCCACTGTGAAAACAGCTAAGCAAGGATTGTGAAGTAAGCACATTAGCAATTTACAACAGAAGAAAACCCTTGCCTTAATTTTCAGAATTTCATTAAGGCCAATATTTCGTAATAAAAAGAATTTAATCGTCTTATAAGAACAGTCATAATTCATCATATGAGACTTAAGATTTATATTAAGATTCACAACTTTCCTTTGTCTCTCTAGCTTCTCCTTTGTGTTTTGTGGAATCCTTTGGCCCTCTGGAAACACTATTCTGACATGAATTTTTCACTTACGGACCAAAGGATAGATACGCCATTAAAACGACACTACAAAAACCTAAAACTAAGAGTCATATTGAAATCAACTTGACATTAGTTCCTACAAGATAAACACTTTATTATAATGGCTTCAACATAATGTTTTTATTCATTCACATTTAAGAACCAAACTAGTAAAACTAGATTTTTTTACATCAAGAAAATGCCATATATTCTAGTTAAAAATGAATAATTAGGATAGTATTATAAACATTAGTGATGGACTGAAAGAGATAGGATCAGTAATTCAGTCAATCTGTAGTTTGAACCTGTATGTAAACATGAAACAGGAAAAATCATTGACAAACTGTGATAAAATGGATCATAAGAAAAAGTAGTCATTGTGATTGAACAATGGAATTATATGATGTATGTATTAACTCCCAATTATTAATATTTTTAAAGTGAGTCTCGTGTCACAATTTCCAATTTCATAAACATTGTGTTCTGAACATGATGCTTATCTAAAACTAAGACTGTTACATAAAATGAAGCCAACTTTCCCAATAGACATATATCTAAAAAAAGAAAAAGTAATTCTTCAACCTCAATCTGAATAAATTTTTAGTATTATAATCTCCTTTCCAAGATCCTAAATATTAAGGAGAGAAATTAAATGTATAACTTATGTTTTTCTATAGACTTAAATAACAGTAAATAAACTGTGTAAACTAAAAATAATGATTTTTAAAAATCTGTTTAAGGCTATATAAGGAAGAGCAAAAAATATCTCCAGTCAAATGCTGGAGCCCTGGTGATATAGTGGGCTAAGCAGTGGGGCTGGAAGGTGAAAGGTCAGCAACTCAAAGCCCCCCAATCCCTCACTCTTCAGGAAAAAGATGCCATTTCCCCTCCCAGAGATAGTTCTCTTGTAAGAACCCCACAGGGCAGTTCTACTCTGTCCTACTGGGTCGCTGTGAGTTGGAATCACTCCAATGGCAGTGAGCTTGGTTTTTGATTTTAATCAAATGCTATCTAGAATAAAAAGTAATTATCAACTAAAAGTTGTTATGTACATAAATATATAAAGTTTATTCTCATATATAAACATAGTTTTTTTAAAATTTCGTTCCCTTAAACTTTTGTTTCTATGTAAGAATAAACTTGAATTTGAGTCCATCTGAATTATCAACCAAATTCACTACCATATCAGGACGGCCTGTTAGGAGAGGTGTAACAGCCCCTGTGAGTCGCTGAGACCGTGACTCTTTATGGGAACAGAAAGCCCCATCTTCTCCTGCAGGGCTGCTGGGTCAACCTGCCGACCTTGCAGATCACAGCCCCCCACGTAACCACCACGCCACCAGGGCTGCACAGCCTGAAGTCTTTAAGAGCTTGAACTGAGAATGTAATTAAGTAAGTCTTTAATGAACTTTGTAAACTTAGTTAACTCACTAAATATAAGACAAAGGAAAATAACAGCACCTTTTGGTGGATGAAGTTTATGGCCAGTTTTCTCACACCACCCAGCCGGGTGGATATCCAGGGCATCTGCATTTACCCAGAAGTCATAGCAGTCAGAATACCCATCAAAGTGAAGCTTTATCCGGTATCCACAAACCTGTAACCAGTAAAGTAGGCTGGTAAGTTAAGCAAAACAAAACAAGTCGGAATTTTCATGTAAATCAAAAAGACAGCACACAGTATAAAATATGAATATAATGATTTCTAATTTATCAAGGGTTTATGATGGTGGGAGGAAATGAGGAGCTGAAACCAAGGGCTCAAGTGGAAAGAAAATGTTTTGAAAAGGACGATGGCAACATATGTACATATGTGCTTGACACAATGGATGTATGGACTGTTATAAGAGCTGTAAGAGCCCCAATAAAATGATAAAAAATACATATAATAATATATCAGGTATGACACACCCTATGTTAATCAAACCACCTGCCTACAAATAATAAAAGCAACCACCAAACCACAAAATCTAAAAGCAAATGCTATTATATTGAGAAGAGGAGAGCTACAGTGCCCTATCAACACCCTCCGCTCCATTAGGAACACAGAGACCCTGGGTGAAGAATGGTTTTCCCAGAGACGTGCCTGCCCTCTGTCCATTCCCTTTATTGAATTAGCTCATGTCACATGAAGGCGAGCCATCAGAGAAGCAGCCAGAGCAGCATACTCCAGACAGCAAGGCTCTCAAGTGGGTGCTCTGCTGGCCACTGTCTGAATGCCAGCTCTTTGTCCTTTAATAAACTCGGCACCTGGCAGTCTATTTGTCCAGACCGAGGCTGGAGCAGACATGGGGAGAGGCCAGCAGCATATCCCCTCCTCTCTACAAATAGCTGGGCTGGGAAAAAGAAACAAAGGGGGAGGGGCGGGGGAAGAAATAAGGACAGATCTCCCCAATCTCTTAGAAGGCTGAGCCTCTAAATCTCCCTTCCATGAGCCTCAATGCCAACAGAGCAGATGTGTTCTTTTGGCTACTTTCCAAAAGAACTGCTTGATGTTAAAAACACATACAAACAGAAAACAGGGGTAATCATGTTAAGATGACTCGATGAAGGAGGAGGGGCTAATGGTACAGGGACACGCCGCTGGATCACATGGAGTTTATGATAAGGGCCCACTGAGGACTGAGTCTTCCCTCAATGTTTCCGCTCTGGAGATCAAAACAAGAGCAGACAGCTCATTTGGATGGCTTTGTAAGCCATGGATTAAATAGTGGCCTAGACTAAGTCAAGATAAAATGTCAGACTTCACTTGCTATACCATTACAAGAAGGTATCCAAAGGTTTACAAATATTGATTTTAAGAATACCAAAATGGGGAGGTATAAATTTGTGAAGGGATCCCAAAATTAAAATGTCACAACAAAGCAAAACATAAATCTCACTGCCAATGAGTCAATGCCAACTCACAGAGACCCAGTCAAAAGCCTGTCTTTCTCCCCAGGAAGAGCTGGCGGTTTCAAACTGCAATGGAGTACAGCTCCATACGTAGCCACTACGTCACTGGGGCTCCTAAGGGAGCCTCAGCATCTGTAAAAACGGTTCTCATCGCTATTTTTTGTTTTAATTATGATTTGACAATGAGAACT
The DNA here is from genome assembly GCF_050624435.1 of Tenrec ecaudatus. Classification (NCBI taxonomy): domain Eukaryota; kingdom Metazoa; phylum Chordata; class Mammalia; order Afrosoricida; family Tenrecidae; genus Tenrec; species Tenrec ecaudatus. Next base: position 40,028,460 of record NC_134536.1, read on the forward strand.
GCCCTAACTGAATTAAGACATTTAGCTATAATGGGGTTGATTGGAACTCAATAATGCAGAGACCAAGTGCCAAACTTGGCCAACCAAGACAAATGTAGGTGTGGTTACTGTAAAAGACAACAGAGACACAGCAGTAATCAAAACAGAGCAACTTGCCTAGACTTCTGGCTCTGGCTACTTAGTCATGGTGTTCCCACAGTGAAACGACTAGGGAAATCTACTAAATATTTACTTAATCTATTCAAGAGGAAGAATTCTATTTCAAGTGAATGCCACTCTGATTGGAATGCCAGAAAGAGAGACACAGTCTCTCAAACCTTGAGCCAGTACAGAGCCACAACCCACTGAATGAAGGAGCGGGGCTGGGTCGCCCTGAGACAGGGCACCACCAAAGGGCTCAACATTTACAGTTATTTTTTCCTTTTAGTCTTCCTCAGATGTGTGACCTTTTACAAAAGCAAATGTTCACTCTAAAAGAAAAAGGTAATAATCAGCCTTTTGGGGGGTTACTGGACACTGGTTCTAAGTGGACATTAATTCCAAGGACCCAAAACACTTCATTGCTGATGGTGGTGAGCAATATGAAAAGTTACTACAGGACTCTTAGCTCATCAAACGGGTCCACTGGCTCAAGAATGCAAAATCAAAATATACACTATTCAACCAACCTGCAGAAAACCCACATTAGATTCCTGACATGTGGAGTTAGGGATATTACAGGAGGAGAACCCAAGTGGAAGTCATTAGAAATGCCTCTATCTAAGAAATGAATAAATCAAAAGCATTACATTACTACAGTCCTGGAGGGACACCAGAAATTTCTGCAATCATTAAGGATTTGAAGGATGCAAGGCTGGAGATCCCCATCATGCCCTCATTTAACTTGCCTATCTGGCCTGTGCAAAAACCCAGGTGGGTCTTACAGAATGACAGTGGGCTATCATAAACTTAACCAGCTGAGGATTCCGATTGTAGATGCAGCTATAGATACGGTTTCAGTACTGGAGCAAGTCAGTACTTCAGCTGCTTCCTGCTACAAAGCTATTGATATGGACACTGTCTCTTTTGAAATCCCAGCTTAGAGGAATCATAAGAAGCTGTTTGCCTTCCACTATCAAGGCCAATAATATACTTACATAGTCCTACTTCAGAGGTATATCAATTCTCTAACACTATGTCACAATTTAGTCCATAGGGACCTTGATTACCTCCCCCTTCCACAAGGCATTACACTGGACCAGTATGTTTACAAAATGATGATGATGGGGCTTAGAATGGAAGCCGTATCAGTAACTCTATAATTATTGGTAAAACATTTGTATGCTACAGAGTTAGAAATTAATCCAACAAAAATTCAGGCACCATATACCACAGTGAGGTTTCTAGTTAAACATTGGTGTGAGGAATGTAAAGATCATCTTTCTGATTTAAATTTTGTTTTTTAATTTTTGTGTTAAGCACATTTGTACACTTGTTGCCATCATCATTCTCAAAATATTTGGTCAAAATAATCTTTCTAAAGCGAAGGATAAATTGTTGGATCTGGTACCTCCCACAACTAAAATAAAGGCACAAGACCTGGAAGGCCTCTCCCGATTTGAGAGACAAACATTCTGCATTACATGTGCTCTTCTGGCCCATTTATCACATGACTTGGAAAGCTGCTGCTTTTGAGAGGGCGCAGAAACACTAAAGGTTCTGCAACAGGTTCATGCTGCTGGGTCAGCACGCTGCCACTGCGGCCTTATGATCCAGCTGATTAACTGTTAAAGTGACGTTGGCAGACAGAGGAGCAACCTGTTGTCCTCCAGGAAAGGAAAAGGATCATCCAGGAGCAAGCTTAGAGATCAGAACTACTGGAAGAAGCACGGGAGGGAGGGCCTTCTCCGACACGAACAGTGGGACCACGACCTCTTAGGTTTCAAAGAGTCAGATCTTTGCCAACTCAAGTCCAGAGTGTGCGACTATTATACTGTGCCCTTGGGATCTGGTTGCTGAGGAAACATGAGGGGCTGGGCTGCAATACCCAAGGAGCAGAATTGCCATCCCAAAGGTCCGAGAAGACAGAGCTGAAGCCCAGGCCTAAGGGAACTCTATCCAAATTCTGAGTCTCAGGGCCACCACCCAGAGTGTGGAAGGTGGGCCAATGCCCTCCGAAACTATTCTCAAGTCTTTAAAGGGGATGTGATTTGTTCTGCTGAGTTTTTTATTTGCTTCGGGCCCATTTTCTCTTCTTTCCCTCCATTTTCTCCCCACTTGCAATGGAAACGACTACTTTGTGCCTGTTCTACCATTGTACTTTGGGAATGGGTACCTTGTAATCTATATTTTATAAACAAAGCATACTTTTGCCATAAGACACATAAATCTAAGGTCTCACCCATGTTTGATTTAGATGATAAAGAAAATGAGATTTTTGTACTCTGGTTGATTTAAAACTTTTGAGTTGATGTGATGGCGTGAATATATGTTGTTCATGGCAAAGCCTTGAATTAGGCGGGAATCAAAGGCTAGAAAGGTATAGATCACACTGTTTCCCACCAAAATTATATGACGTGAACCCTAACTTCCTCGCCTGGGCCATCCTCTTATGTTAATGAGGCAAGATCAGGGCAGGATCTACTGCAAATCCTTCTCCTATAAAGCACACAAGAAGGGGTCTCGGGAGAGGGAAGCCTCCTGCTCAACACCTAGGAGCAGAAGCTCAGCAGAAACCAGAACCTTCTTCCAAAGCACACAGAGAAAATCCTCTGGGGAGAGTAATTGCATTTAGACTTCTAGCCTCTTAAACTCAGCAAATACATGGAACTGTTGATGTCACCTGATTTGGGGACTTCTGGTACAGCAGTACTGCGTCCTCTGCTGTTCTTCCAAGCCTTTCAAACCCTCTTCCTCTTCCATCAACATCCACACCTATCATGTCCTTCCTCTCTCTCAGCCAATTGCTATCCTCTATTTCAAGAGAGGTTCCCCTCAGATGCCTGCCTCCAAACATCTTTTTCCTCATCCCTCCTGTTGTAATTGAAGAATTCTTGCCTCTGACTAAAGCGTGTGACTCCTCATGCATTCCAGATCACATCTTTCCCCTCTGTTTACCAATTACCTGCTCGCTCTGACACTTCTCTTATTCTAATACCCTCTTATGGCTCTTTAAGAACTCCACCATTTTGAGAATGCTTGAACAGAAGAGATAAAAAAAAAAAGGAAGAGAGATAAGAAGGAAGGACAGGCTAGGAGAGGAGGGGAAAAATGATTCTAAGAAACGCTCATTGTTGATATATTTACTTGGACATTTTCTCCTGAAAATTTTCATTTCCACAGTCACTTCCAAATACTGAAAGAGTCTAAATCTAAGGAACCCAATCTGGCTAAACCTATTGAAGTGACAGGAGCTTGGATTCAAGTTCTGGTTCTATTTCTGGAGCTTCTTGAGTCTGAGCCTCAGTACCTTTATCTAAAAAAGAGAGGTAATAGAACATGATCTGCATTGGACTTTGTGAAGATTAAGCTATATAAAGCATACAAACTACTAAATTCCATTATCCCAACCTTAAACTCAGCATTTTATTTAAAAAGCAAAACAAAACAACTTTACCAAAGCGCAGCTTACCTCCGCCACAGTGAGGACACAGTAAATGGACTGGTGCTCAGGGTCCACGCCTTCTAGTTTCATGCCGACTTTGAACCCATTTTTGTTATACGGAAAAGATTGATGCTACAAGGCAAAGTAATGGAAGTCTTAGTATCTTATTCTTGAGCCTAATCCAACAAGCCAAAAGCTGCCAAATGTTCACAAGAGGAGCATCAGTGAATGACACCATAGGATAATAAACAAGGGCTACAGATAACAGAGAAGAAACTTTACATGGATTTTGCATACTTCAAAAGATATTTAACCTCACCTGTAAGAGACATACAAAGTAAAATTACAGTGAGGCCTATTTCACCTACCGGGTTGGTAAAGATCACAAAGTTGTTTAACACACTGTGTTGGCCAGGCTGTAGGGTAACGACATGCACATAGAACACTAATAGGGTATAAGTTGGTGTGAACACTAGTGATATGATTACATCTATTTAAAAAAATGAACATTCTTTTTGATGTAGTAATTCTGATTCTAGGAAACTATCCAATAAAGATACCCACCTATCTAAAATGACAGGTGTACAAGATTACTCACTGACACATGTATTTGTAGTGAATAATTGGGGTGAGGAAATGTATGCCAATAAATAGGGAATGCTTAAATTACAATGGATCAGACTCAAGATAGAATTCTATGTACTAGCATAAAAGAACGAAAGCATTAATAAACGGAAATACAATAATCTCTAAACTGTCATGTTTAACAAAAAAGCAAAGTCAAAACAGGATGTGTTTATGTAGCAGTGCTACTGTCTGGTATAAGGACAATTTGGGTATATACGCTGCTCATATGTGCATTTAACTTCACAGAAAAATGGGCATGGACTGGAGATGGGCTGTGTCAGAGACACCCTGATGCCCAGGGACGTGCTCCTTCGTAGCATTTGCATCGAGTTGTAAGACTCCTTCATTGATTCAACTAACTAGAGCTTTACACAAACCGCTTTGCTTGTTTGTTTGTTTGTTTGCCTTTCTTCAAGTCAAAAATTCAATCCTGTAAAGGACCAAAGTTGAAGAAAATGATAATATACAACAAATTCATGTAGCATTACTTATTATATTTAAGTATTTTATTGCACATGTAATCCTCTGCTATTTATTATTCTGTACTTTTCAAAACTCTGTGCTCTAAACACATCAGAGGGTAAACTAGGGCAGATTTAGGATCGAACAAATGGTTTTCACTCAACGGCTAACCTAAAGGTTCAACCCATCGGCGATCCCTTGAAAGCAAAAGCTCTGACCAGCGTCTTTTGTTCACATTTGACTTGAAGACCTGATGAAACACTTTCACTCTGGAACAACTCGGTGACCATGAGTCAGAATCTAGTCAATGGCAACGAACCACATTATCATGACACATTTATTACATACTATGATTAAGTGCTATTTTAATCATTTTAATTGCAGCCCCAATCTGGCCCACTGCCTGTTTTTGCCAAGGACACGTTCCAGAAACAAAGCACCGCACATCCTTTCAGTCTCGGCTCTGGCAGCTCTAGTGCCTAGACTGAATTATACTGTTGCGCCAGAGGCCACATGCCCCGAAAACCCCAAACATGGACTAGTGGACTTTCCCAGAGCAGGTTTGCCAGCCTCTGTGCTGAGCCAGGGGAAGGAGCCCTTATTTTGGACTCCAGTTGATGTCTACAACTGGCTTTTCAATCCTATGATAAAATATTTGATCATAATAAAATACAGTCATTTGATTTTAGATGTTTTGTGTGATGTCAATAAATCTCAATAACTCACGATTATTCTCCCTCAGCCTTAATACTCAGGATTGTGTGCCAGTTTTCCTTTGTCTAGTAGATTCATCAGTGTATCAGAAGACAGGAACCAAACAAGCACACTCACTGCCACGGAATCAATTCTGACTCATAAAAACACCAAAGAGGGCCTCAGACTACATTTTTATGGGCGTAGGCAGCTTCATCTTCCTCGCATGGAGTAGCTGGTGGGTTCAAACGACTGATTGCAGTTAGCAACCCAAAGAACAGCCCGCTCCTCTACCAGGTTCCCTACGAGCCGCAGCAACCCTGTTGAAGTTAATGCGTGAAATCCCAGTAAATGTTGAGAGGAAAGCTCAAGTATGTGGGAGTGAGGACGTGCGCACACCGAGGGTAAGGTACCCCTTTGGAAGTGCCTCTCCTCCTACAGGACACAAAAAGAACTAGACCGTTGCTTTCCCAACTCCTGGAAATCCCTTGTGTTCTAAAGTAGAATTGCTCTGTTTAGTTTCTCTTAGCTGCCTCATGGCAACAGATCTCCAGCACTTTCTTCCACAGCACCTGTGTGTGTGGTTGAACCACCAGGGTTTAAATATCTTGTCAAATGCAAACTGTTTTTGCCAACAGGGCTCTTTCCATATAAATATGCACATTAACAAGTGTGTCTGACAAATTATCCTGAGTCCTATTTCCTAGGAAGACAATGGAAATGACAATACTGTTTTCAAGTTCCTTTCTCCTAACCAGCGGTATTTTCTGGGAGACCTCATACCTCCTTGAACAGCTTTGTAGGCACAGCCACAGCTTTCTCCTCCTCTAAGTAGGATGCCCAGCACCAGGCTTTCTTTCCTTTAGGAGGCAAACCTGAGGACAAGTGAAATAAGAGAGATCATTTCAGTAGCTAGCACATCCAAAGTGTAGTGTGTAGGAGTGCTTGTATCACTGGTCACTGGGATTTCTGTCTCTTTTCCTGGTTCCTCTTTAATAAAAAGAGAGCTGAGACATGAAGTGAACTGTAATCCAAAGTGAGGAGAGTAGAAGAAAGAGGTCAAAGAACTCACCAAGTAAATGAAAAAACAAAACAAAAACACAGTAGAAAACTGCAACGGAACAGTTATGGAAGCACACAAAAGTAAATGCTTCTAGAAACAGGATGCTCAAAATTTCTTCCCCTCCAGAGAGATCAAGAGAATAAAGATGGAGAAAACGCCAGTGTGGGAAGTGACTGTTCAAGGTGAAGAAGGAGAAACAATCGATACAGAGAGTAAGATTCCGGGGCACAGACCACATCAGTGATCTAGCTATGGGGAAGCGAAAGCCAGTGCTACTGGATTAATTTAACACATGATGAGAACGAAGGAAAGAGAAGAAAGTTGGAAGGGTAACAATGTTAGAAGACAGCATTTTGGGAATGAGATTTAGTGGACCAGAACAGAATTCACAGTTGTTTTTTTTTAAGCTGAATACCTGAAAAAATGATTTCAAACAGGAGGACTGAAAGAACAAGGCTCCAGAAGAGCAAGGGTCCTAGAAATTCATCTGGGGCAAAGCAGAAATACAAGGTTTCAAGAGAAAGTAAAAGACCTCTGAAGAATTTATTGTCTTTAATGCCAGAGACTTGCTGAGCAAATCATCAAAGAAGCTGGATTTTAGGAAGACGAGTATGGCATCAGGATTGGAGGGAGGTTTATAACAACCTGTGGTATGCAGATGGAACAACCTCACTTGCTGAAAGCGAGGAGGAATGGAAGCGCCTGCTGATGAAGATCAAGTACTGTAGCCTTCAGTATGGAGTTCGACTCAATGTAAAAAACACCAAATTCCTATCAACTGTACCTATAGGCAACATCATGATAAATGGAGAACAGTGTGAGGCTGGCAAGGATTTTGTCTTACACGGATACATAATCAATGCCTATGGAAGCAACAGTCAAGAGATCAAAAGATTAGGTAAATCTGCTGCGTAAGACTTCTTTGAAGTATTGAAGAGCAAAGATGTTACCTTGAGGACTAAGGTGTGCCTGACCCAAGATACCATATGCACTCGTGGATAAGCCGAGTTTTTCAGCACATTTTTACTGCAGTTCTTGTGGTAAAAGATATTCTGGCCAGCTTATATCCAAGTATTTACAATAAGGTATTTTCCACTGCATCTTATACATGTAAAGTTGGACACTGGCTGTCGGAGACCACAGAAGACTCAATGCATTTGAAGTGTGGTTCTGGAGAAGCATATGGAAAGTTTCATGGACTGCTAGAGGGCAAACCAATCTACATTGGAAGTAAGGCCAGAGTACTCCTTGGAGGAAAGGGCGGCAAGACATCCTCTGACATGAATGATTTGGACACATTGTCAGGAGAGACTGGCCCTTGGGGAAGAACATAATGCTAAGTGAAGTGGAGGGGCAGTGAAGAAGAGGAAGGTTGGTTAACACAGGGGCTGCATCAATAGGCTCAGACACAGGACCAATTGTGGAGGTGGTGCAGGACCATGCAGTGTTTCCTTTTGTTGTGCTTACGGTCAATATGGGTCAGAGGCGACAAGATGGCCCTCAAGAACAACGGTGCTAGAGAAGTAAAACAGGTCATCTGCCAAAAGACATAGGCAGAATAAAACAATGTGTGTGTTTTTTTCTTTTTGAGCAATTAGTTTTGAATTGAATTATGTCCTCTCCACCTTCTCGAAAGACGTTAAAATCCTAATCCCATATCCAGGAACAAAACTTCATTTGGAAGGAGACTTTGACAAAGGCTGTTATGACTTGAAGTTGTAACATCATGTTATAACATCAAGTCATTCTAGAAATGAGGTAGGTCCTAATCTGATCTCATTAATGTCCTTATAAAAAGGGGAAGAGACACACACAGATGGACGAGGACCATGTGAAGATCTGGAGTGATCTACAGTCAAAGAACGCTAAGGATCACTAGTCATTTCCAGAGGTTAGGAAGAGGCACGTACCCCCAGAAGGAATTCACATGGCCAATAACTTGAGTCTGGTATCCTAGCTTTCAGAACTGGAAGGAAATACATTTCTGTTTGTGTCAGCCACTCAATTTGTGGCACCTTGACTTGGCAGTTCTAGAAACTACTGCACAGATGAGCAAGAGAGGACTCCTACCAAGCACTAATGGGCAGCATCAGATTCCAGATGCTGACTTGTAGGCACAGTCAGGGTGACTGTGCAGATTGTGAGCCAGGCTGAGCACAGAATGACCATTAAAGGTGGAAAGATTAGCAGGGGCAGGACTTCAATTGGATGATGCAAACAGAACAACACTGGGGAAATGACCTAAGGTTCATGCTGAAACGGTACTGAGTTTATCCAGTCAAGTACGAAACAACAGGAAAGGCCCTAAGGACTAGATGATCCATCAGGAGAATCTAGTTTGAGAGGAAACCTTACAGACGTAAAAAGTCGAAGAAATGAATCCCAAGGACAGACGCTTTAGTAATGGTAAGGAAGTCGAAGATGTCTACTTGATGGAAAGTTTTTAAAAATGACTCATGCTTAAATGATTTGGAAGTTTCTAATTCCTCTTTGTTTCTTTACCCACTTCTTCAAAATCCTAATTTTTTGTTATTGGCCAGATTTATTCAAAGAAAAACTCGAAGCAATAATTTAATTGCTAGTTTGAAGTACAATCAGACTACAACTTCTACTTGTGGGAAATGTTTTCCATTTCACAGAAGTTCGAAGTAACCCTTTCCCTCCCGCTAGCTCACCCTGCTTTAACAGAGCCGCGTCCCCTCGGCGTTTCCTTCGGGCTCTTTGTGAACCTCTCAGGATCCGTCCATCTGGCTTGTTCTCCTACAAGGAGAGAGGAAAATGATGACTTTCAAAGTTCATCAAATTGTTACTAATCAAGTCAAAAAGCTGTTCAGTTTTCTGGCAGGGGTATGTTCTTCAAGTTCACTTCACAGTGTCTAAAGAAAGTAATACAGGCCAGTTGAGAACGATGTTGGTTTTGGCCTGAGGTCATTACAAAGGTAGTCTGTCTCCAAGAACAGCACAAATACCGCTCCCTCCTTAGTTCTGGTTTTCCTCACACCTCACCACTTTCTCTGTCTCTTTTGCTGATGTCTCCGCTGTCACCAGACCTGTCCTGTCTTTATTTAGCCAAGCACCTTTCTCCCCAGCTCAAAGGATCACCTATGTGTCATAATCACTCACTACTGCCCACATCTTATCTGAAGTCTGCATTTGCCTACCCAACTGCCCAGCGGGTACTTTCACTAGGAAATCTAATTAGAATCTCAAACTCACTACGGCCCAATGAACTCTTGATTCTCTGCTCCAGTCTTCTTAAAACAGGGCATGATCAGCTGGGCAAGTCTACAATGTAAGTGTTTTCCCTGTTTCTTCCCATTCCTCCACACGTTCTTCGTTGTGCCAGTCGTGCCAGCTCTAGCTTACCATGTATTCCAAGCCCAATGGCTTCTATTTCCTAGCCCATATTACTTTTGCCACTTACAAATAAGCTTCTACAATAAACTCTATAATAGGTTTCTTTGGTTTGCCACATATCAGAGCTACAGGGATCATTTAGAAACCTAAATTAAAGCATAATTGCCTTCAACTTTCCACTAGCTTCCTCCACAAGATAAAATGAAAATCTCTGACTCTAAAGCCTCACATGACCTCATTTTACTCCATTCTTACCCTTTTTTTAAAAAAAATCATTTTACTGTGGACTCGTACAGCTCTTATCACAATCCACAGACACATCAACTGTGTCCAGCACATTTGTACATATGTTGCCACCATTTTCAAAACATTTTCTTTCTACTTGAGCCCTTGGTATCAGTTCATTTCCCTCCCTCCCCCACCCTCCTCCCTCATGATCCCTTGATAATTTATAAATTATTTTTTGTGTCTTACACCAACCACTGTCTCCCTTCACCCACTTTTCTGTTGTCCATCCCCCCTGGGAGGGGGTTATATGCAGATCATTGTGTTAGATTCCCACTTTCCCCTTACCCTCCTGGTATCACTAATCTCATTACTGTTCCTGAGTGGTTTATCTGTCCTGGATTCCCTGTGTTGCGAGCTATTATCTGTACCAGTGTACAAGCTCTGGTCTAGCTCAATTTGTAAGGTAGAACTGAGGTCATGATAGGGGGTGGGGAATTAAAGAAATAGAGGAACATTGTGTATTTTGTCGGTACTATGCTGCACCCTGACTGGCTCAACTCTTCCTTGTGACCCTTCCATAAGTGGATGTCCAAGTGTTTACACATGGGTATTGGGTCTCCACTCCACCTTCCCCCTCATTCACATCAACGCAGATCTGATTTTTTGTTTTGGGTCAATGATGCCTGATCCCATCGATACTTCATGAACACACAGGTGGGCTTGGCTGCTTCTCAGATAGATGGTATTTGTTTACCTTCAAGCCTTTAAGACCCCAGACACTATATCTTTTGATAGCCAGGCACCATCAGCTTTCTTCAGTACATTTACTTATGTATCCATTTTGTCTTCAGCGATTGTGCCAGGGAAGGTGACCATCATAAAATTCTGGGTTATCAGAACAAATTGTTCTTGCGTTGAGGGAGTACTTGAGTAGAGGCCCAATGTCCGTGTGCTGCCTTAATACTTAACAAATAAATGTATGTACATATCTATTTCCTTGTTATATGTAAATATATTTACATATTTACATGCCTGTAATTAGACCTCCACAAATGTCCTTTACCTCCTAGTTCTTTCCTCTATTTCTTTTTACTTTTCTCTTGTCCCACTATCATATTAGGCTTCCATTCGGGTTTTGGTAACTCCTCTCGGCTACATTGCCCTCGATCAAGCCTTACCAGGCATCCTATGCCCTTCTCACCATTGATTTTAGATCACTTGCTATTCCCGTGGATTTTTGGCACTACCCTTCCTTGACCACTCTTCCCTAACCTTAATGCTTAACTATATTGTCTTTCTTCAATTCATCAATCAGAATAAGCTACCCCTGATCTTATATGTAAAAAAAAAAAAATTCCCTAGTGATTCCTACAGCCTAAGCAAGTGCTCCTCATTCTTAACTTTGCATGACTGGGTCCTTAGTCTTAATCAGATCACATTGTTCATGGTCACCTACTTTGGGAAACCTTCCTTGATAACCCAACTTAGTTTTAAGTCCAATCTTAACATATCATCTTAACTCTCAGCACAGCCCTCACAACTGCTCTTCCTTTTATTTTTCTCTGCGCTGTCTGCTCAACAAGATTGTAACATTCCCTAGAGGGGCTTTGTCCTCTCTGTCTGGATAAGTCACCCCAGCTGTCGTATTATCGTCAGCTCCTAGACCAGTAACTACCAAATACTAGTTGCTGGATGCTGACCTAAAGAGAAATACCTCATGATGTCAAAACGGTCTTTTCATTTAGAACCACTAATTAATACTACGAGTATAAAATATTTGTTTCAATGTGCATGTAGAGGAACTTAAGATGCAGCTGCAAAACAGAAGACTGGCATGGTGCTGGCTCAAGTCACCGGCTCCAGGCCCGGTGCGGTGACTGCGATGGCCCCACTTCAGAAGCTCAGCGGTGGTTACGCAGAGACACTGACCATTTCATCGTCTCGCTCTCCTCCATCCTCCTTGGGGTCCGTTTTCGGTGATAATTTTGGCTTTTTCTTCCGGCTACACTTGGGATCTTCCTCTTCATTGTCGTCTCCGATGTCCCTCTCTTCTTTCTGTTCTCTGTTGTGTTTATAAACCCAAAATAGTGACAGGAAGCAATACCTATCAGACAACTACATGTTGATTATCAACACAAGAATTAGTCTTTAGTTCCCCCTCAAAGGAAAAATATTGAACCGCGAGGAGATACACTTGGCTTTAAAATATCGTATTTAAGGACTACTTTAGAAGCCTTCTTACATATGACAGCTATCAAGGTATAACGTGAAAACTCTCTTATATGAATCTTAGAATATAGCAGTATATATGAAACAGGTTCTAACAAGTTCCATACTATTTTTTCCCGATATGCCATCCATAATAAAATATTTATCGATATCTGCATCTCTCCAAGACAGTTTTAAAACAAGGGTCTAGCAAATATTAAGAAGGCCGAGTTCAACTAAAAGAGAGCAAGTATCGCTTTGTAAAACATCACTTGGTCAATAAAAACGAGAACTCGCAAGCTTGCTGATTAAAATTCTATTCAAGCATTAATATGAAATACAAATTATATTTGCACTGTACAATTATATGCAAGAACTACACTTGCTTGATGATCAGCTGAATTCTACCCTGAAACAGCACTGTCAGTCACAGGACGTCCTATCATCAGAGATGCGCTAGTCTTGTAATGTTCAATCTGCACTACCAGCAGCAGTACTGAGACTGTCACACTAGCCACCACCCTGCCCATTTCCTTTCAGCTGTCCCTCATTCAATGGAAGCTTTGTTCCAAAGGAAGAGTTTTCCTGGACTTACCTAGGAACAGCCGCAATAAAAACAAACTACATTTCCATAAAGATCAATATTATCCCAATGTACAATCTAGAAAAATCAAAATAATCATAGCTGAAATCCAATTAAATTAAATAACGGCTGACTTCTGAGGCTTGAGTGTGTTTGGAGGTAGAACATAGCCATGAAATTAAGAACAGCTATGCGAGAAGCCACCAGGTGCAATAAGTGGAAGAAGATCTACATGCATGGAAAGAGAATGTCCCCGAAAGGAGGAAGCCCTGAGTGACAGGCATCAGAGAGCATAAACCTCAGCATTCCCCGGCACACTGATTTTAGGCTCTAAAATTCATTGTACAGAAAGAATGGAGTAAAAACATACTTGTCTTTGAGGTGTCGAGCACAATTCTGGCTGCAATAGCTTCCTCCAGAGAGACCCTCGTTTACATTGCCATACTGACAACAGTTCTCACAGAATTGAAGCCCTTCCACTTTCGTGGGATCCTTCAACCTGAAAGGCACCCCGGTCTTCTCTGAAAAGACTAGAAGATGGAAAGAAGACCAGCACCACATTAACACCATGACATCAGACTTTCCAAATTACATTTGCATTTATTCTAATAATTGTAATAGCAATAAACAAAGAATGTTTGTTGAATGAATACAAGGTTAAATGGTAGCATTTCATGGTGGGGGTGGGGTAGGCTGAGCAGGATTCACTTTCTGATTACATATATATTATATATTATATATCTGATTATATGGTATATAATCAGAAAATAAATGGAAGCTTGTCCATAAGTTTTTATACCAAGGTCAAAGTAAAATGAAGAGAACTTTATTAATCACTAAAACCAGAAGATGAAACTGACTATCAACTCATTCTCAAAGAGTCTATTTTTCACAAATTTAAAAGGGGTCATCTATGTTGCTTCATCTTTTTAAATTTTTGGTGAGTGATTCTGTTTATTCAATTGGTTAAGTCAACATTTCTCTAATTGACTTTTAATGCCTACTAGCAAATCTCTTGAATCATAATTATCCAAATCATTTAGGAACTCACATTTCCTTTTGCCTGAACCATTAGGCTAATCATTCATTCAGCAAACATTCATTAGGCACCAATTTACTCTAGACACTGAAAATGAAAGTAGAGACCTTGCCCAAGAGAGCTCACAGTCTAGAGTAGAGACAAAAAGACCAATATTTATAATAAAATGCGATACATGCAATAAGAAAAGCATGAACAAGTTCCAGAAGTAGTACAGAGAAAGAAGTGATTCATTCAGCCTGGGGGAGGTCAGGGTAGGATATCTGAACATAAAGCCTCAACAGGGATTTGCAGGCCAAATAAGAATTGACCCACTGGACAAAGAGAGAAATGACATTTGGACCAGAAGAAACAACAGAAGCAAAGGCAAAGAAGCGTGAAGCCATATAATGGGTTGGCAGAATTATGTGTAATTCAGTGTTGCTGGCACTGCCAGAACAGTGCACAAGAACAGAACAGACTGGGGTGACACAGAAAGCAGAGGGTGAAGGTCACCCAGGTCTTTGTATGTTTTGCTAAGGAAACAAGAAGAAATGTCTCAAGTATCAGACAAGCTATCGACATAGTTCTTCTGACTTTGGTGTGCACAAAACATTGGAAGGGGTGATATTAGAAGCAGAGTGACTACTTAAGAGGCAATAGTTCATGTGTCTTGCTTTAAGAAGGTGACAGTGATCATAGACAGAAAGAGACCAGATCTGAGAAAGAGACAGGAAACAAACCACGAGGAGTGAGTCATAGGACATGGGGTGAGGGGCGTGGGGGACAGATTCAGGATGTACCCCAGATTTCTCGCTTATACACTGGGTGAATGATGCTACTGTCAACTGAAAGATGGGTACAGACGAAGGAGCAGCTTTAGGGGGAAGGAGAAGAAAAAGAGAGAATGAGTTGCATTTCAGACATGTGGAGTTTGAGGTACCTGTGGGACATCCAGGTGGAGATGTCCAGTAGGCAGGTGGAAATACGGGCCTGGAGCTCGGGGGAGAGGTCGGGGCTGGAGATATAGATGTAGGAGTCGTCAGCATATAGGTGTTAGTTACAACCATTGGAATAGATGAGAAAAAAAAGTGGCAGACATTTGGCTAAATCACCTGGGTAGGCTTATTACAACATGGATTTACTGGATAATTTCCAATTAAGCTTGGGCTATTACAGATCTGGTATTAGGAAAGAAGACAGCTAATAGCTATTTTAAAATATAAAACCTGGCTCCATGTCAGCTTTTCATAGAAATTTACATCAAGAACACGGGGCATGAAAATCACCCAGGATTTTCAAAGTCCCATCCTAGCTTTAAAATCTTAAGGTGTTCTTATTTGGAAACTTTCAAGATAGATTAAAATGCAAGCAGTCCCTTCTTACCTTCTTGCGCAGTTGGCACCATCCAAGTAGTGGTGGCGGTTGCCTTTTTAACATTTTCCATCTCCGTCTCATCCGTGATCACCTCCAGGGCTCCAAACTCATTTACTCGAAACTAGTGTCAACACAGCAGAGAGGGGCCACACTTAAACCACAGTGCTCAGGACTGTAATCCTCTAGTGGCTGACACTGTCGGCCGTTAAGCAAAGTATGTGTCAAAAGTTCATTTACAAGCCTATCTAAGGACCCCTTCTTCCAACAGGAGGACCTTCTATTTCACTCATTTTGGAATTCAGGGAAGGAGAACTCCCCGCAAAGATGAAACCACCGGGTGCTGTCCTGTAGACCTGCCTGTGTTTCCAAACGCATCTTATTTTAAAAATCTGACCCTAGAAGAATTTCATATTATTGCCTAATTAATAATAAAGGTTAGTAAAAGGAGAAACCCGGTTTTTCCAAGAATAAACTTGTGTAACCCAAGTGCATCTAATTCTGAAAAGAAATACAGAGAAATAAAAGATTGGTGGTTCAAACTTACCCGGCAACCATGGGAGAGAGACCTGGGGGCCTTGTCCTATACACATGAGTCTAGGAAACCCCAGGGGGCAGTTCTGCTGTGTCTCCTGTATCACTACAGGTCAACATAAACCCAGTAATACCTAACAACAATGACCTGCAGGGACATTTCCTTATGCTGTAGGTCACAAATGTAGATGGCTAGAAAGGGTACCACATGAGGCATTTCGCACCCCAGTTTCACATACTCTTTCTCTCATTACTCTTTATAAGGATCTGTTACATTCAACTCCAAACTTCTACCAAAACAACTGGATATATCTGACATCTGACCAAGTCTACAAATTATTGACATAGACATAATTTACCATAATAAGATTTTGATCTTCCGGCCATTTAAGTCCCAAATACGGAAATTTCCTGTCATCCTATGCAAGCTACAAACAAAACATTTCTGTCACAACCTTCTACTGTGTAAGTGTGTGCGTTTTGAAGTAACCTTCCATGCATGGGTGTGTGTACTAAAAGGTTTAGTCTGTCTACACAGGAACCTGGTCCCCAAATAGTGTTTCATATTCTTTGTGCTTTTCTGTAAAAAGAGAATGACATTTGAGAGCTGCTAACCTATGAGCTCCAGTGGGTGCATCAAGAGGTGCAGACATAAACTGCGAGGATGGTGCAGGACTGGGCAAGGGTTTCCTTTGCTGTGCATGGAGTAGCTATGGGTCAGAACTGACTCAGCAGCACCTCACAATAACTGACAATCGATGAGTCAGAATCGACTTCACGTCCGTCAGTATCGTTTCCTAGGGTTTTTCTGTTTTAATCTTAATAGGTCATGAAAAGCAAGAAAGATGCTCTTCAGGAAGATGATAAAGCTTACTTCAAGTTTTTATAATTTTCACAAATAGATACATGAGCATGCAAATACAGATTACTGACAAGAAAACCCTTTATTGCCCACTCTACATAATCTGTTTCATCTACTTGCCAATTATTATTTTACCAAGCAACACACAGACTACGAGTTTAAAAAACAAAAACAAATGTTTCCAACAAAAAGTAGCAGCAATCAAATTATTCTTCACATCAGCTATAAATAGTACCTTACACAATGTTCTCTACATACTCCACAACTAGAAAGAAGCATTTGCTTTCTAAGCAGAATGAGTTGAAATAGTTAAGAATGTTTTCTTCCAATTACATCATATTTCAAGGTATCCCAGGCAACATGGGAGTAAGTGTACCTAGTGTATAAACCAGAATGTTAAAACTAGGAGGGGACAAAAAAGGTGACTGAAAGTAATTAAGCTAAGAAGGCTTCACTTCTTTGAAAAAAGAAAACTTAAATGAAGAACAGAATTAAAAGGATCAAGTGTGAAAGCAGAATGTTTCAAAATAAGGTTGACAGTACCATCTACTGGGCAAGAGTAGCAAAATCAAGCTGTCATAATAATTTTTTATTAAAGGAAACTATTTCCAAATAGAATGAAAATAAGAACAATAGGCACAGGCTTAATCACTCATTTCAGATATTTTTTAAAGAAAGTTTTATTGCATGCTGTTTATGTTCCTTAATTAATTTGGTTTCATAAATACAAACTGTGAGAAATAGGACCAAACACTTAAGCAGCAAGTCTCCTTGAGTAAGCTCCTCTCCAGATTGGTGCTGAATTGCAAACTACCCTGCAATCCCAACAGGGACACACAGAATGCCAATGAAAAGGAACTTTACGTAAAAATTCAGGCCTATAACATCTGAAAACTTTAGACTTCAATACATTCAACAAAGTAAAAGGTTTTTCCAATAATACAACACTTAATCCCACTGACCATTCCCTTTTTCTATGATTAATTACCAACAACTGCCTAATGTCTCCATATAAAGGCATTGTCATATATGTATTTATAATATCACCCTTCAGGGAAAGATTTCTTGGGTCTTGTCATATTCACAAACACATTCTAAACCCCTGAAAAAGCAAACCCCTGCCCTAACCAAAGATTTTTTATCTTGAAAACTAAAAATCAATTTCAAAGTAGATTATCATTTGGGTAAAATTATAGGGATCCAAAAAAAAATTCCCCATGGCTTCTCAAAAAGGTTGTGTTTTGTGCAATACTGTTGTTGTTATTGAGAAAATTAGAAAAGATGGGATATTAAGTACTGTACATCTCTTCTGAAGTTCCACCAAGATAATTTCTGAAAGAACAATACATTTTCCCTCTTCAATGGTAGCTCAGATTCTGAAGTAGTGATGCTCTTGTAATGGCTTTGGAAGCATGGAAACTTACACAATTCATTTCTTCTTTTGGTACAGTGCATTCACTGTTCTCTTCACTACTCGCTCACTGCTGATTCACCCGACCCCTGTGGGTTTCTGAGGCTGTACCTATGCACAGGAGTGAAAAGCCTAGTCTTCCTCACGATCAGCTGCAGGTGTTCTTGAACTGCCAACCACGCAGACTGCTGCCCAACATGTAGCCACTAGTCTCAATAGAATGCTAAAAAAAACACTCTAGAAATTTATAGAGTGGCTCTGTTCTACACCTAAGAAAATAAAAATTATACGCCTCACCATTTGCATGTATTGGGCAAATCTGGCACATTCATGGACACGTAGGAATTCTGCCTCTTAACCAAGAAACTCCCAAAGACTAACTCCTTATGACACAAACTCGTAACTTCTGTGGCAAGTGTCCATCAGAATTTCAGGTACCTCCCTTTCCATGACCGCTTCACTAGGGGCCTCACTATCCCTACGGCTAGTCCGAGACTTTCATCTGTGCGCCCTAATTTGCGCTTGATGGGCAGAATGAGGCGACGCTAACGTTCCAAACCTCATGTACTTTGGACACGTTATCAGGAGAGATCAGTCCCTAGAAAGGGACATGCTTGGTAAAGCAGAAGGGTGGCGAAGAAGAAGATGGCCCTCGACAAGATAAGAGGGACACGGTTGCTGCGCTAACTCGAACAGAAGAACAATTTGAAGAAGGTGCAGGCCCCGTTTCAGGCTGCTGCACACTGGGCTGCTATCAGTCAGACTCCGTCAATCACACCCGACGACACAGTCCTGCACCTAGCTTATGAAAAGAAGCCTGGTTAATTAACGATCACAGTATTTTCAAGAAAGCCTGGAGAGGACTGCTCTTTCCCTTAATATTCTTGATTGTCATGTGGTAGTCCCTACTATTAGGCGCCGTGTGCCACGGTGGGTTAATTGCTGGCTTCCTAAGCACCAGGCCAGTGGGGAGAAAGATAAGGCAGTTTGATTCAATACAGACTTACCGCCTCAGGAAGCCAATGGGACAATTGGTTCTATTATGTCCGATAAGGGTTGCTATGAGTCGAAAATGATGACCGTGGTTTGCTATTCTCCCTTACACAAGTACTCTTTCTCCTTCCTTGTTCTTAGCCCCCAAACGTTCTACAAATCCCTAGAACAGCAGTCCTGGCAGCACAGTGGGTTCCACATTGTGCTGCTAACCTCGAGGAGGCAGTTGGAAACCACCAGCTGTTCATTGGGAGAAAGACAAGCTTTCTACTCCCACAGAGAGCTGCCGTCTTGGGAACCCACAAGGAAAGGCCTATCTGTCTCACAGGGTTACTACGAGTGGGAGTCGATGTGGTTACAGCCAACGAGGAATCTCTAGACATTTTCCCTGCAACTCTTTTGCTGTGAAAACATTCTCTCATTTTAGACCGACAGCACAGGAGTGGTAAGAGAAGCCATTTTTAAGATCAGAAAAGTCTGGTTTGGGTTTCAACCAGAAGCTTGTCTTTTAAGCAAATGACTTAACTCCTCAGGGCCTTCATTTCCTCATCTGTAAAACTGGAGGAAATAACTTTTTAAAACCTCAAAAGTATTCTTTTATCTTTTTTTCCTGTATAATTTTTTTAAATAAATCATTTTATTGGGGGCTCTTCTCTTATAACAATGCATCTATCAATCGTATCAAACACATTTGTGCATATGTTGCCATCATCATTTTCAATACATGTTCTTCCTGTTAGAGCCCTTGGTATCAGCTGCTCTTTTTCCCCTCCCTCCCCCAGGTTCAGACCCTTGTGACTCCTTGATAAAGTATAAATTATTATTATTATTTTCATATAATAATAATATGGAAATTCTTCCTATGAACACACCCAAATATGGAAATGTTGGCGCTGCACTTTATGTGAGATGGCTCCCTCACGTGAAGGTGGGAAAGAGTGCTCCAGTCGCCACAGTAGAAAGAGCCTTGGGGTGTGAAGTCTGAAACAGCAGTCCAGGCTGGGCAGACAGCAGGGGGGCACTGAGGACTGAGTGTGAGATACAGCGATGGAGCAAGTGGGGTCCAGGTGACTAAATATCTTTTTGTGGGAAAAAAAAAGAGTTTCAGGTCCTCCGTGAAAGATTCAAAACGGCTGCTAAAAGTGACGCAGGCGAGTGAGGTCATTCAATGGGCTGGCAGTCAAGACTTCTGACAACAGAAAATGCTCTCAAAGCAGCAATGCTAATGGTATTGGAGAATCCTGTCTCCAGGAGCAGAAATGGACGTCTTTGGGTTATCTGACTGCTTCACTTAACTTCATGTTTGCCTTACAGTCACATACAGTTTGTCTGTCTGTTAGGAAATCCACGTATCCCCATCTCTCACATATAGACCTCAATCGTGCAAAAGCATCATGTCTGAGTACATTTCTTAATTCACTCCAAGTTCATGCCTTACTGTTTTGTGGAAGATTAACCTCCTGATCAGATGTCTTAAGCAACTCAGATTTTAATATAAAGGACAAGTGAATTTAAAATCCAGCCCATTATAATTGACTGGCTAGTCTCTGAATCTTCTCAGATAAAAGAGTTATAAAGTAGAAAATAATTTTAAAAATAAAACTGTCTATAGGACACTAAGTAAATTGGAAATATGACAATTATGCACGTAATTAGATGAGTGTACAAGTAATATCAAATAGCTCAGATTATAATACCCACCAAATGGCATAATTACCTGATTATGTAAATGAAAATAATAAACTAATTCCTAAAATCTATGGCTGAGAACATTTTAAGCTACTTTAAATTTCTTAGGGATAGAATGCTCACTCCACTGCCTGAAGTTGACTGAATAAAAACGACAGATTTCATCATCCACCTGGCACTAATAAAAAGTAAACCTATAAGAAAGATCAAGGAGTGTAAACAATAAAAAGGCTTTTACATAATATAGAGAAAAGTGAGAATTTCCACCTTACATTACAGATGTAAACAGCCCCATTTAACAGATGATTACTATACTTAGAGGACATATCACATATTCTGGAGTGTAAGCTTACCCGATTGTCAGTTGAGGCACCTAATTTTACCACAAAAACTGTATTAAAAATGTGCTGGAAAAAACCGGCTTATACAAGAGTATATACAGTAAGTAACTTGACAAAGCCATTTTGTAGCTGGTATTGAGTCTGAAAAACAGACAGTAAAAAAAAAAAATCTACATGCTTTATCTTTATTATACCTAATCCACATGGACATTTTGAGGTTAGGTAAAGTTAAAAAACAAAACAAAAATGTAATATTCATTTATTTCCTCATTTAAAAAAAAGAAGAGGGTACTCAATCCCTCTAAAATTAAATGACATGCGCAAGGTTACACAGAACTACAACTGAAAATCAAATCTCCTCTCCATACTTCAGTAAACCTCCTTGCAGTATGCTGGCTACGTTGGCATCTGCATGCCGACATGTTGTTATACTTTAGCCAACTAACACGTCAATATTTTTTCAACTTCAGTCCAAATCTCACTGTTGGAAGGCATAAGGTGGGAAGTGGTCAAGCAGTACCTATAAGGGACTCAATTCCACAATTTCAATTAAGAGGACAGGGATTTCGACTCTAGTCATACTTGAACACCACGCATTAACCAGACAGGCCAAGTCAC
Organism: Tenrec ecaudatus; assembly: GCF_050624435.1. Lineage (NCBI taxonomy): Eukaryota > Metazoa > Chordata > Mammalia > Afrosoricida > Tenrecidae > Tenrec > Tenrec ecaudatus. The sequence goes on from NC_134536.1 coordinate 40,050,104, forward strand.
AGCCTGCTACAAGATTGGAAGTTCAACCACCTAAAAAACAACCAAGTGCAAACACCAAGTCTAAAGGGTCACAGACAAGTTCAAGGTTCCAGAGACAGGATCAGAGCAAAAGCAAATTAGAATAAACGGGGAGTTGGGAGGGCAGTTGACTGCCCAGATGGGTGCTTGCAGAACCACATTTCACGGGGCTGCCCCTGCGGTCCTGGAGTGGGTGCAGGGAATGCTGGGGAAAGGAGGCAGGCCTACCTCGGACAAAGCAGCAGATTGTGGCCACCATTCTCTGGAGAGAGCTCTAATTTTAACAAAATGGTCTGGTTCCCAGGAGGGGACTGCTTTTGAATAACTGATAGACCAAATTCTACATTTACAGTAGAAATAATTTAAGAGAGACTCATCGTCCTGTTTATTCAATATTGTGTACCATTATCCATTTTTTAAATGAGAAAGTAGGGCACAGGAAATGCACAGTCACAAAGCCCATTACTGCAAAACTTAAGTCTACCATTTACATTCATTGGCCACCTGATAATAGTCAAAACATAGACCATTCCCCTTGAAACTATAAACCATTTTTATAAACCAAGCATACATTACAGAGATAGTCTTCAATTCTCTATCCCAAGTGACTACAGTTACTGCTAATCTGTCAGCACTTCAAATTGTCTTGAGGTTTTTTAAAAGTCTAAACATCATATAAAGCCTAAAACACTATGCACAATGTTTTCAATTCTTAATTCATATATATCATCAAATCTTCTTTAAAATTAAACGCACATGTGGATGTAGACACACATATAACTACATATAATAAACTTACCTTTAAATCACTTCCTGGTAATGTGCCCACTCCATCTTTCCAGTCCATCACACTAAATACATCGAACTCTTGACCACTTGTGCTAGAAGCAGATTCAGTCATGTTTTTCTTTTTCACTGGAAGGGGAAAATGAAAGCAAAACACACTCCTAATATTCCAAATATGAATTAGTTTTCACTTAAGTTTCCCTTCATTAGATATTTTTATTCAAAACCTTCCCCCATATCCACAGGTCTGAAAAAAATGACTGCTCCAAAATTGTGACTGACATTTTTTAACAGTGCAATCCATGATAATTTATACCAGAAATATTTTATTATAATTTTGAAGAGAAAAAGCCAAGGTAAAATTCTGCTACGCTTTTAAGAGAAAGGGAATTCAATTTTTCGTACCATATTCTTCACATAAAACAAAGAGAAATTATGCTTTGCCCTTTCGAAAGGAACACGGTATACAGATAAGGTAGAGAATTAATATACAATGTTGGCAATGGAATAGAAAAGAGGTAATTTGTACAAAACCCCGATAATACAGTCCACTTTGTGCTATCAGCTACACTAAATTTTCCAATTAAATGTAAGCCCGGGGGCCCACTGGGGCAGTTGTACTCCGTCACATTGGATCACTGCGAGTCAAATCAACGTAATGTACCTAACAATGACAACTCTTTTTCAGCGAGCAGGTCACCAGGCCCAGGGAACCTCTGGCCTTTTGGCTACTGCCTGGAGGCTCACAGGGTTCCACCCGTAGGAGCCTTGTTGGGTCTGTAGGGTGGGACCACTGAGTTACGCTGCTATCATCCACAAATGACCTCAAAGCCCTGGGTCCTAAATTTGAATGGAAGTATCAGCGTCACATAATGATACGTCTTTTTAAAATGACCTATTTCCTCACTGAGAAACTCTAGAAACAATAACCAATCAATAGCAATGAGCAGCTTAATGTCCAGAACACAGTCTCTAAACGAACCAAGTGTCCTCAGAGAAAGCAGATTTCTGGTCAGTTACAGGAAATGTGCAAGATGATCCTGCTACATCTTTTCAAACCAGAATGCAAGGAAGCTTTCAGAGACAGCAGAGGTCAACATCACAGACCTCAGGAGCCAAGGTGAAGAGGCTTCTGCTGGCCAAAGCAATGCCAACACTTGCAGTGAACAGAAGACGACGGATTCCATTTAAATCCTGAGAGCACAAGGGCGCTCAAACAGACCTGGAACAGTCACTGCCCACTGATCAATCACCCTTGGAGATGTCAGGGAACAAGCTCACAACTTTTGCCATGAAAACTGTATCTCAGAGTAGCCAAATTGTTGACAAGAGGAAATTTCTCTTCAGACAGAATGCCAGCAAATACATGAAGAACTACAATGTTGCCATTTGTAACCGTTAGTAAAAGAGTCGCTCTAGGCAATGGTTATCAATGGCTAAGTCTAAGAAAACAAACACAGGAACACCATCTATGAAGTAAGGTTGCCAGGAAAGAACCACAGAAGCCTATTTATAAGAAATACCAGAGATAAAGGTGCATGCAAATCATACCTTAAAGGCACAAGGAGCAAAAGTGGAGATGATCAACAAAGTCAAAAGCAGCATTTCTGAAAGTTTTGTGCAAAGCTCTTTTCATAAAAATGCTACCCCCCATGTGCCGATGCGCCCTCTGCACTGGGCTGGCACTTGCACTGAGGTCACAAGAGGGGGAAAGCCCGAGGGCGGCAGCAGCAGCAGCACACTTGTGTAGTCAGTCATTGTACCGTTTCACTTACAGTGAACAAATTCACTGAATCCTAATTCGTGAATGGAGGATATTCTGTACAATTCTTCTGAGTACCACATCCAAGGAAGGCACTTGTGATTGGTTTGAGATGAGAGGTGGGCACAAATCTCCCCACCCACCCCACGCCCCAACTGCTTAGGGACTGAATTGTGGTTATACAGATTTGGCAAACATTTTGTCAAAACAGATAAAGTGAGGCTGATGACATCTGTTGCTAATGAGAAAATTTGATCTTTTGAGAAAAAAAATCAGAAGTTTGAAAAGCTTCTATTTACAGGAACTTGACAGCTTACCAATAGCTAAAGATTTTTTTAAAGAGATGGGTGACGAGTCTAATGAATGTGGTTTTTTTAAAGTGCTGAAAAATGAAACATGTCAACATTTGGAAGATCCTTACAACACAGTGAAGCAATATCTTTGCAAATGACCAATGTAAAATGGTATGAAATTAAGTATACGTGAAGAATCCATTCACAGTGGAAGAGACCAATGGAATTCATGTGAAACGTTCATTGACAGGGGTTCAGTAGCACAGCACAATCTTTAAGGAACTTCCACTTGTCAACTCTCAGTGTACTATCAGAGACATGTCCTCCACCTGGCTCCTTCTTTCAAGCCCATATCTGCTTAAAGCCAGATTTTCTTCGTATACTTCAAAGAAAACACACTGCAATGGGTTCCATATTGAGAATTCACCCACTTCTCCTGTTGTTTTGGAACCTGTGGTTTTTATCTCAAACAGGCGTTTATATATGCTCCCCGGTAAAAAGTTTATCATTGCTATTTTTTAAAAATACTTTAAAATCCTGCTATAAAAGATAACTTTCACAGGGAATAGATGAGCCAGTCGGGGTGCAGTATAGCACCAAGGAAACACACAACTTTCCTCTAGTTCTTTGGTGCTTCCTTTACCCCACTATCATGACCTCAATTCTATCTTACAAATCAGATTAGACCAGAACATGCACACTGCTACAGGAAAGAGCCCACAACACAGGGAACCCAGGAGAGATAAACCCCTCAGGGCCAACAATGGAAATAGAGTACCAGGAGGATTAGGGGAAGAAAGGGGGACATCGATCACAAGGATCAACATATAACCCTTTCCCAGGGGGATGAATAATGGAAAAAATACTCATAACTTATCAAGGGTTCGTGAGAGAGGGTGGTTGGGGGAGAGAAGGGAAAGAAATTGGGAGCTGATATCAGGGGCTCAAGTGGAAAGAGAATGCTTTGAAAATGATGATGGCGGCATGTTAAAATGTGCTTGACACATTGAAGAAATGTATGGATTGTGATGAGATCTAAGAGCTCCCAAATTTTTTTTTTAAAGATAATTTTTTTCATCTCCTCACCCTCTAGCAAATGACAAGGAATGAAAAAGTAAAGAGGGACAAATGAGGAAATTTGACATTTAGATTTAAAAAGATTTAAGAAAGCAGAGTCCAAAAATACAATTCATAGATCCTGTATGGTTTCTGGTTTAAATTGCTAAATCAAAAGATTAGTAGCATGGGAAGAATAAATATTAACTAGGATTTGGTGATATTGCAGGAGTAAGGCTGGCTTTTCATTAGCGGAAAGTAAGAGGAAAAATGCCCCTCATATATTAGAAAAACATTGAAATTGGCAGAAAAAAATGACATCATGAGAATTTATTGTACACATGGAATTATTCAATGGAGTAAAGTGGTCAATAGGGGTGATATGCTGCTATTAACTGATACGTGAAAGGTCCTAGTAGTCCATTAAACTATACTCTAGAGTTTGGTATATACTTGAAAAATTCTGATAAAAGTATTTTGTTTTTTGGTGTTCATGAGGTGGCTTCAGAAAGTACATGGAAATATTCCACTAACTTCTCATTTCATTTTTCCATGGATATGAGATAAATGCATTCTAAAATTCCCTACAAAGAATCACCATTTCTGTGCATAGTAACTATTTTCTGTTGAACTTTAATCCTCAAAACAGGAACTAGGATTAATTTTCATAAATGAAAATATCAAAGACATGAAATGAATTAAAATGTGTACTTAAGTTCTAAGTGTATGATGTAGATAAAGATTTGCAATGAAGCTGATTATTCTATTGATAATAAAAATAAAAAGATTGTTTGTTTTTTTTTCCTGACTGACAATAGAGAAATGGAAACACTCTCCCAATCCTGTCCCCACAGCCTCCGCGGGTGGATAAACTGGGTAAAACCTGAGTGCTCCTTGAAAAAGAAGAGTTTTACGATTCTTGCTGGTAAAATCTCTAGATAACCAGTCTCACTTCCAATATTCTCTTTGACAAGAGAAATGTAAGGAACTGTTATGAAATCCTCAGCCGTGCCTTCTGTGACTACTCTGGGTTGGTACATTCTCTGTCACTGTAACAGACACCATTTGCTCACCAGTTACTTAGTGTCAGACATAATACAAACACTTTTTATATTTGAATGCCATTCCATAAACACCCAGAAAAGGATTCAAGGAAATTATAATTTACATACATTACTTCATTTCTTCTTCACTCACAAAAGATAGGTGTGATTGCCATCTAGTATACACTGCAGAAAGGCAGCCAGATGTAGGGGGGGCCACAAACCTTCCTCTTTTTTCCCCCCAAAGCACTATCTACAAAGTACAACAAAATGAGGTGTGTCTGTATATCCTTGACAGTCCCAAACTACTATATATCACTAGTAATCTAGACACATTAGAGATAAAACTAGTTGCTACTTTACATTAAAAAATCATCAATCTACAGGATGACCACGGTGACCACTATAAATAAGGTAATAAGGACTTTGGTTCTTATTGAGAATCAGAAAAACAAACAAAAGTAACAGCTAGTTGATGACAGCATGAGGGGGATGTATGTTTCCAGAAGTGACAGGCCCTAGACACAAAATCGAAATTTCAGAAACATTAAAGACTGAAAAGTCAAATGCACTGATGACTCCGACAGTATGTGAACAAAACTACCAAATATTCCAAGAGGAAATAAGTAGGAAAGATGTGTAAATTTGTTTCAATAAGTGCTCTAGATAGTATAAAAACTATTCAACAAGTGAGATAAGTAATTAGAGGTCTAGAGAGATCAGTTTAATGTCCAAATTATTCTTTGGTAATTTTAAGGAAGGAATTATGTGCTACAACGATTTCTTGGTTGAGAATCTGCAATGGTATGCCAGTTTCACTAGAAATTTAAAGAGAGTCTATGTGGCCCTCCATAATCCTCTCACCATACAACTCCACTTCTTTCTACCTGCTGTGAGTGGGTAAAACTGAGGTCCAGAGGGAGCACCTTGGCAATGAATCATACATCATATCCAAGAGGAAGAACCAGCCAAGGTCTGAAAGGAAGGGAACTAAACGGCCTTAGAAAGAGTCTAAGTAGGGTCCGCTCAACTGACAAGGATGAACAGGTCTTTGTCTAGGCGTGTAGATAAGAGAAGGAAGAAGGAATCTGGCCATACCTGCTAAACCGCTGTTTACAAAATATAGCATATGAGAGAAGGTCTAGATAGCATTCAGTTAAATGGTTCTATGATTATTGGTTGCTTCCACAGTTGCATTTTATGGTTTTAAAGCTAACAAGCACACTTTTCCCCAAAAAGAAGGTAGAGAAATGGTCATTGAGTTAGTTACTCCTACAATGTCATCTCAATATCAGATTAAGATTCTACCATTCAGATGACATGACACAGGTTATCAGAACCTTGTGTCAATGGACAAAACCAGTTTTCAGTTCCAGGTGGTAAGGAGAGGCAAAACATGTTTTCTGGAGTGCGCGTTGAAATCATTAACCCTAAAGTCACACTAATGAACTAAAACATAGATGAGAACTATACACACGAGTAACACAGCAATCAAGAGTCAACTCCACTATGGGGGTTCAAGGTTTCGATGCTCTCAGTGTCCAGTTTAGCACCAACAACCTGACAGGCTTTTTGTTAGCTAAAATTACCAGAGTTAACACCAGGTCAGGAGACCTGGTGGTCAAGTAGGTTTAAATGTCTGACTGCTACAGGCCAAGTCAGTGCTTTAAACCCACCAGCCACTCCACGAGACTGTCTGCCCCCGCCGAGCGTGGAGTCCTGGAAGCCTCTTGGAGCACGTCTACTCTGTTACACAGGGTCCCTAGCAGTTGGAATCCATTCAAGGACCAGAGTTTGGCTTTTAAATTTGGTGAATCAAGGAGCTACAGTTACTACCCTCAATAAGCATAAGGCTGGAGGCCCAAGTCCACTTCTGAAAAAATGCTTAGCCATCTACCTTCAGAAAAACCAACCAATGAAAGCCCTACGGAGCCCAGGCCTCACTCACTGGCTGCCACCAAGAGCTGAATTAACCTGAACTCGTTCGGTTAACCAGGTAACTACTTACCTGGTACATAGGAACATACAAGGGGTCTTCAGAAAGTTCAAGGAGAACTGGAATGAAAAGATAATAGAATCTCCCCATAAACTTTTGGCAGTCTGTGTGTAGACTCTGTGCTCCCAACCATCACTCATTAGAAGTAACATCGAAAGGACTACCCATTGTTAATCACTTTATTTTGGGGGTTTAATGTTAACAGGTGCACTTGAGCCCCACAAACACCCCCCATAGAGTGAGCACCATCACACCACAGCCCACTCTGCTGCACAGCTTTCCTTCCGAGGCCCAAATCAAACACTTCAGCCCCCAAACTTGTTGCCACGCTTAGATCCTCTTCCCGCATCCCCTCCTCTCCCTGCAGCACTTCCTTCCTTTCCTCCTTTCCACTGCACTCGCTCAAAGTGGGCATGTCTGCATCTGTAAGTGGGAAAGGACTAGCCAGCTTAGTTAATAGAACCATGCCTCCCAAGTTCAGTCACTGCTCACCGAAGACTCGAGGCCAGGTTAAGGAAGTAAAATAAGCTTGATTAAAAGAGTAAGGTGACATTCAGCTCCCACACACATACTTTTTGGTAGGCAACTTAGGAACTTTTGGCAGACCCCATGAAGAGCAAGGTGCTTGCAGTGAAGCAAATGCAACGCAGTGACCTCTGCAGGATGCACAGAGAGCACTGGTGGCTTTACACTAAGTTGAGCTAACTTGATTTCCCACAGCACAGCTTCTGATGCTTTTACTACTAGACTATACGGCGAGCTCCACGGAAGCCCTTCTTGGAAAATGCTAAGCTATGGAAGGGACATCCAGGAAATACCATGAAAGCAGGTACTGTTGTAGAGGCTCAAGAGGATTCATCTTCAGGCTAGATTTAACTACAAGGATGCTACCTTTTGGCCTAGATCCCAGCCTGTCTCCATGTGTGGAGATCTGTGATGGTTCATACCGAGGGATATCCTGAGGACATGAAGTCCAGGCTCAAATAACGGATCCTCAGAAAGATAGTGGGCCATGGCTATTGCTTTTCCTTTTGTTTGGCTGTTTGTTGTTTTCTGATTTGCTCTCCAGTACCAGTGGGACACCAGAGAGGGCCACAGACTCAAGAGAGAATTCAGATGTCCACAAATACAAAGTCGCATGAGAGGAAATCATGCCAAGCCATAAGCCTAACATAGCATTAAAAGGATACAGATGTACTCTAACAGAAAGCGTCTTCATTGCTTTTTCATTTTAAAAGAATCCTCACAGACCGCAACCAAAGTGACTCTCACAACTACCCAGAAAAAGAAAAAGAAGTTGACTCTTCCAAGCACTCCCCTACAGGACTACACTACAGGACTCAGAACATGGTGTTTCAGTCAACACGGAAATGGTCATAAAGCCAAGGCTTTGCGCTTCACTCTGGACTAGCTGCATAACCTGTGGACCTGACCTCTCTGCAGCCTGACCACTGTCACCTGTAATGTAGAGGAGCCCAAGCTACACTTCAAAGAGATCTGCTTTATTTTAAATATGCATAGTAAAGTGCTCTGTAAACAGGGACACTCTGAACATGACAGACAGTCATTTTGAAGAAGTTAAGCTGCTCTGTAGGGTCCACATTCCAGACAAGCACCCCTGCTCACCCGATGTCTGAAGCTACCTGAGGCAGAGGTCTAAAAGAGGGGCGCAAAGCAAGCTGGCTGGATCGCAGGTGAGAGCATCTACTCGCTTGGCTCTAAAGAGTTCTGTTACCCGGGTCCCAAGCGGAAGGCAGGAGACACAGGTGTGGAGAAAAATGGTAAGTCTCAGCTTAGTGGGCAAACATATCAGCAGGGAATGTGGGAGATTGATGCCAGGCAAATCACTTTCCATTTTGCTAACTAAAGAAAAGAACATTGTAACCACCAAAAAAAGAAAGAAAGAAAGTAATGGCTGAGTAATTGCCCAAGAATAGGCCACTGGCTACCTTATGGGACCATTTGTGCTGAGGAGGCCGAAAATGCCCCTCACGTGCCAACTGTGGTTCACAGACCTGCTTTCCAGAATGCCTGGTGCAGATACAAACACAAATCACTGGGAGAGTCGGGGGCAAAGAGCCAGCAGAAGGAAAATACATGAGAGCAAGAGGTCCTCGGGGTCTAGAATACTACAGGGAACCGGGCCTGGGCGACTCCATACCCTGTGACAATACCTGTCACCTTGCATGGTGATCATCTCCTTAGAGAAGGTTTAGAGACAAGAAACCATGATTTATTATTATTTTCTTCCTCAGTGAATAGTCACCCTGACCCAAAACTCCCTGCTGTCAAATCAATGCAAACTCTTAACAACCTTGTGAGGCTTGTTTCCAAGCCTATAACTCTTTACAAGAGTAAAAACTCTCTTCCGGGAAGGCTGGTGGTTTTGAACTACTGACCTTGCAGTTCGAATGCACAACCGGTAAGCTACCAGGGCTATATAGCCACGATAGGTATCAATACAGTTTATCAATGAATTTTTTTAAGTAGGGGAAAATGCAACGATAGGTATCAATACAGTTTATCAATGAATTTTTTTAAGTAGGGGAAAATGCAACAGACTAATTGGAGATGGGCTGAGAAGTGGGGAATTCAGAGATCTCCATTTGTCCATCTAGCTCTTATTTTCAAGTAACAATTCTTACTAACAACTAGGCTACTAAGTATTTATTTACCTCTTTAGTAGAAGTGTAACATTATTGCTCTAAGAAATGCTCCTTATTTAGGCATTAGTGGAGAGCACATCAAAAGAAGTTAAATTCAAACCTCTTTAAATGGGCTATTCAATAAGGATAAGATTCGCACTTGAAGCGTCTCTCAACAAACATATTGCTACAAAGAAAAAATTTCCTTTCAAATCAAGCATGACAGATATCAGCTTTGATATTCTGCTCACCCTGTCTGATAAGAACTCTGAATCACACACATATTGGAATTGGGCTCAGCAGTGGAAGAAGTAAAGTTTTTCCCTAGGGGCCCGAGTAAATCGATTTGAGGTAGCAAAACAGGAGATCATTTCAAAGAACCATCAAAAACAGCATCCCTGAGAACCTGCCTCTTCAGTCCACATCAAGTAGCTACTTCAGGGGCAATTAATCCAATCTTCGTTTAGATAAGAAATCAATTTTAAAAAATGTTTCCCTCTTATTGATACTGTAAAAATGAAAACAAACAAGACCATTTCGTTATTGGCTGGTCATCAGTGAATGAGAACTATTCCAATGATTTATCTGATTTGCTACTTTTTCTGCCAATGAGATGATATGCAAAGGTAGCCAGAGGCAACCTTTACAGAAATCTCAACTTCCTGCCCTCCGTTTGTTCCTGTAAGGAGGATGAAGTCTTTTAGATTCTGAGGCCTAACCTACTTACTTCCTCCAAAGTAGGAACAGAAAATGAAAAATGCCTTTCAAGAAATCTGAAAGAAAAAAAAAAAAGTATAATAGAGTGCGCACAGAAACTGAAATCACAAACTGCCAGTAGCAGGGGCTATGGCATATTTAAAACACTCCTCTTGATGTTTTTATGTGAAGTCTATGTTCAATGTACAGCCCGTGAGACATCTCAATCTGAAACAAATACCCTTAAAAGTGCCGTCATATCATTAACATAGTACTCGACAAGGCTAACAGAAACTCTACACCCATTAAGAGATTCACAGAGGCCTTAAAAAGAATGAGAACCTGTTCTGACACATGTATTTCTATGCCCGTGTTAAATATAAACTTAATTAGAAAATAAAACACACACATACTCACTAGTAGTATCTTGTTCTTTCTCCCGATTCCAATCTCTAAGCATGGAAACTCTAAAAAGGTAGCCCTTGTTTTCTTTCTTATTTTACTTTAAATTTTATACACTGTAGAGTTGAAATGAAAAGACTTAAACACTTGACTTCTCTTTTGTATGTAGTAAATTAGATTTGACCAGATTTTGTTTCTGTGTCCAACAGCTTATCTTGATAACCATTTGCAGCTAACCTCCTTATCAATAGATGGAACAGCTAAGCTTCAAGGAGCGCTGCCAAGTCAGGCCACAAAGCAATAGGACAAATTATTTAGATCATTTCACAACCAGACCAAATTGACCACTTAAGAATTTCAATTCATTGTTCAGAGTTCAATTAGTTTTACAGATGAGGGAAATATGTATTTATACATATATATGTATATATATCAACTTATTTTAAGCCTGAATTATCCTATCTACTCAAAATGTTCTTCTAGTAACTGAAGTGCTTTTAATTCCATAGAATTAGACATTCATAAATGTATGGTCAAATTCCGAAAAGCTCTGGCACGTAGTTGCTCAAAAAATATTTATTGCTAACGGGGTTTTAACAAAGGGGATACAGTTCATTGCCCTATAATGAATGTATCCTTTGGTATGCTTCAAAATCAGATTCAAGTTTTGCCTAATACCCTGTAACTCCTATAATAGCAATATTACATAATTCCCATTACAACACATAATCAACCAATGAATCAAAAAAGACCCTTCATTTTATTTTACAAACATGGGGCATACTCTTCTAGTGAGAGAGGATAACAGAAGTAATTATAGCCTTATTGCCAAGGATCTTAGTCATAATCCCAGTTTCCTTTAAGAAGTGTTATTTTGACTATCTATAATTGGACAGCACTTTCCCTCCCCGCTCCCTCTACTTTATTGATCACTCTAGACTTCTAAGTGAACTGCATACTATTTTGAGTCCAAGTCAGTTGAATTCATGTCTTGTCCTTTTTCACTTTTAAAACTCATTCTAGAGGCTTAATAGATCTCTTCTACAAAGAATAGGAGAACTATTTCACATAAATAACTCCAGTGATCCTCCAATCTAATCAGAGAAATGTTTTGTTAACAGCTTGTGATAACTTCAAGGCCATGGTCTAGACAAGGGATTCAGTCCAGTGTAACTCACTATCTGGTCTGTTCTCAGCAGTTCTTGGTTAAGAAAAAAAAAAAGTAAAAAGATAAGGGTTTTTCTTTCATCCTTCACCCCCACCCCCACCCCCGCCCCTTACTCTTAATTGTCGTTGATCATGTATTGGAAAACCAATCCACTAAAGCAGATTCTCTATTTTCTTGAAAATATCCTAGGAACTACCATCTCAAGAATCAGAAATTTGACGACACAAAACAATCACAGATCCTTTCCCTGGTTTTATCTCCTTCCAGGGGATATAAAATGGCACGTCAGACAAGTTACATAGTTTTTCTGAGCACCAATGTACTCTGATAGAGAAATAATAACCCCACACATTCAAGGTTAGTGGGAGTGCTAGCGATAATGCTCAGTGCCTAGCACAGTTCTTGGGCATAAAACAAGATACTCAGTAAGTGCTGTTTGAATGAAAAGAGAGTACTGAGCTTAGCCTTGACATTCAAATGACAATTAAACAAATGAGGAAGCTTCAGAAAGTTCATGAGAAAAATTCCATGATCTTTTTAACTCCACTTTACCATGAACTTCTTCTTAAAGCTTCCTTGCATAGTATATGAGGACGTAGCCCTCCCCAAACTCAAATTTTATTATTTTTATCGCCACCCCAACCCCAAAGCTATTTATTTATTTAACAGAATAACTATCACCTTCAAAGTACTCTCCATTTCACTTAATACATTTGTCAAATCTGCGATTCTATTCTTGGAAACTTGTTTCAAACTCATGTTTGGATGGCTGAGAGCACCTCCCTCGTTTTTTTCCTTTCACTTCTTCTATGTCTCAAGTCACTGTCCTTTCATTCACAGAAACAAAAAGAAGTCTCACAGAGCAAGGTCAAGTGAGTAAAGTAGATGGGGCAAGCGATGCATGCTGCTTTTTGCCAAAAGCGGATGCACTGAGATAGCTACCTGAGCAGGCACATTGTAGTGGTGGCAAAACCACCCGCCTCCCCCCCTGCCTGCCACAAATCAGGTCTTTTTTTGGTTGCACATTGTTACGCAATCTTTTCTGAACCTCTAAATAGACAGCTTGATTAACAATCTGACTTGCTCATGGAATGAATTTCAAATGCACTATTCCTCTCATCTAAAAAATAAAATAAAATTAGTATTGGGTTTTTGGGGAGCACCCTCTTGTATACTAAATATATCCACATATACTCCATATACTACTGTATCTAATAAATAAATGCTTGACAGTGTTTTTGCAGAGGGCCCCGTAACTCCAGGGTCCCTATCAGCTGAGTATGTTTTACTACCACAACCAGCTGTGAGGCTGGTACCTACCCAGTAGAGGTAACTCACCCAATCATTCCCACTTTAACCATGGCTTTGTTTTGTTAATTACCGATGTATGTGTTTGCATTCTCTCTCCCTCTAGGACCTAGAGTCTAGGAGGTAGACTCTAGAGATACATTCACTCACTCAAACATAAGTGTTGACTATGTGAAGTATTTTCCCTAGATCTACACAAAACAAATATCATTTCTTAAGGAAAAAGAGAGAACTGATGCCTTAACCCAAGAAAAAACTGACTTCCAGTTTAAATGGCAGAAACAATAGCAATAGAGAAAGCATTTTGCCTAGCACATACAATACACCTGTAACTGACAATCATTCTACAAATCAGTAATTCCAAGTCCACTTCCCAGGAAGAGATAGATCAACACAAAAGTCCCTACTCAAATTCCTCTCCAAAACCTTGTTTCAGCTCCAAAATTGGGAGTGGCCAAAAAGAACTTTCTCAGTTTGACTTCATAAATCAAATATGGTCCATTCTGAAGGGTCCCCCTTTGCTGGCATTGCACTTTATTTCCACATGTGACCTAGCTATCACAATCAATACAAACCAGTTCATAATCTGCCACGACTGCCGCACATCCGCATGTGTCAATGAAAGAATTTCACTCAGCACAGTAAAGCAATAACCAGAGAATATTCCCATTACATTAAAGAATTTTAAAAATAAAACTTCTAGTGAAACACTACATGAACACACACACACATACAAATATGCACATTAAATAAGACGTAGTGCCATCCATTCAATTCCAACCCACACCAACCCTCAAGTCAGAGTAGAACAGTCCCACTGGGGCTCCCAGGCTGCCGATCTTCACAGGAGGAGACAGCTTGCTCCTTCCCCCACAGTGGCTGGTGGGTTCAAACTTCTAAACTTGTGGTTAGCAACTCACTGTGTAACACACTACCCACCAGATAGTTCTCGCTACAAGCCAGGGCTCCTCCTACACCATAATCCCAAGTGCCTTGAGGAACGAGTTCCCTGTTTTTAGCCAGTGGGGATTTTTCCCAGTAAGTCACTTTATGAATACAATGGCCAAATAAATAATCAAGCCCACTCAAACATAGATACATAACCGGGAATTTCTTAACAGTGGGTGAACAGCTTCTTAATCATTTCTAGAGGCTATGCACTGAAAAGAATACATTGTGCTTTGTGAACATAAGGTATATGCCATGGCCCTGTATCAGTTAACCCCAAAAGTCACGCTTCCTGGCTCACTGGCTCCAGACACAGTTGGAGACCTTACTCTGCTTTTCACCAGCGCGCCAGGCCACTGTGACACTATTAGTAGTACAGTCAGAGTGCTGCAGACTCATGGGTCAAGGGGCTAGTGACCTCCTTAAGGGCAAAGATGTAGTTTCTCAGTGTTTAGCACTGTAGTAGCTCGATAAAAAACTGGTTCAGTAAACAGTGGCGATACTGCTGAAGAGATCATGCGGTTGACTCATCCTGGGTCTCCAAGAGTGGCCTTGTTCAAGAGTCACCTAAAGTAACTTCTCATGCAAATTTGTCAACCTAACTCCATTTGCTATCCACAGCCTCGCTGGCGAGAAATTAACAGAACCAAACTACCAAACAAAATAGTGGAAATGATTTAAGAGCCAACTCTCGATTACTCAGGCACTAATTAAGCTGGACATATATGTTTTGCTTCCCTCAACTATTGATTTTTCGATTCTCAGAACTCTGATCAGATAACCTACAAGAAGAGAGAGATGAAACTTGACAGGGTTCATTTGGTCAGGTTTAGTAGCAACATATTAAAAATAATGACACTATGAGTATTTGTGATTTTTAAATGATAGATTTCAGAATCACTCGCTATGATTAGAATAGAGTAACAAATGAGTCTAGATAACACGAGGGGTGGAGGCAGAAAGCCCTCTATGGGCCTTTCTCTAAATCCATAGTCATCCATAGGACGCATTTCTCTGGCCCCTCTAGTATAAATTTTTACTACCCCACTTACCTGTTTTTTCATGCTCATCTCCCAGCAGGCTCAGGCAACTAAAATATTAATTACAGTACACGAATTCCCCTCACACTAATCTTTCTATTTTCATCATCCTACTATTTCCAGAATTAAGCATGCTTTTACATTTGAAGTACTTCTTTCATTTACTCCTACTTCTTAAATGACCACTTTGGGATAAATAAATGTAGACAGAGTCTTGCATTCAGGACCATGGTAAAACATGGTCTTTTCTTCAAGGGGTCAAGACTGTAAAACATACACATATTTAGTTTGCATTTAACCAGACCATGCAATTAGCCTGCACATACATGTAGTGTGCACATTAGTGGAGCTATGTGTGATCTGCATAAGAATGTGGCATCACTTGATTAAAAAAAACCCAAATAATATACACACCAAAAGCAGATTTCACAATTTCAGTCCCAATCAACCTACCATTTGTCTTTCACAAAGTCTGACTACGGCAAAATGACAACAGGAAGAGATTGACTAACTCTTCACAGTTGTCAAACTTTACTTGGCTCTTTTAAAAAAGAAGCAAGGTAAGTATTTTTGCTTCCATTTTCCACATGGGGAAAACTTCACGGAGAGATGAAATAGCTTCTACAAGAACAAAACTAGTGACTAAACTTGTCTTTTATCTTTTAAACTGGCATTTGAATCATACACAAAATAAGCCTCCAAATGAAGACAAATAACCATAGCTCTCAACTCTGTGCATCTAACCAAAGAACTCCCTGTCCTAGGAAACACATCTTCTGCTCTTTGTAAACTGGATTCGGCCTGCTTGATGTTGTCATCACTGTTGTCACATTGTCCGTGCTGCAGCATCTACAGAAACCCTCTTTTTGCCAAATACGTTGTTCAAGACGATCCACAAGCACAGAATGAAAATAAAACTCCTCTGAGTGATTCAATCACCACTTGTAGGTCTGTGACGACTTAGTTCTGGACTTCTAGACCACACCTGCCCCACTTTAAAGGTGGTCTAATCGGAATGATCAGCCCTGCTCATAAAAGGTCAGGCTAATTTTGATGTGCTCTTGTTTTTTCCGAACAAAAGTCAGCCAGCTGAACCTTCAGCACGAAAATTATATGCTCCCAACCAGAAGTGTCTCTCCTCTGCACCTAAGAATGACCTTTCTCTTGAAAGTAGCACCAGGATTTTAGAGACAAGCCACCCTCCCACCGCCTCCAAGTTATTGCTTTGAATTTACAGGCTCAAAAAACAATGGTGAAGAAGGTGCAGGACTGGGCAGCTTGGGTTTCTGCTGTCCTCGGGGTCTCTGTGAGCTGGGACCTGCTCTACGGCTTTAACAGCAACATAAACAACAGCTGTATTCCCGTGTGTTCAAAAGTTGGCAAGCCTATCCTAACATGCTGGAACTGAACTTTAACACTAGATAGTATGAGGCAGTAAACGGCACCAATCAGCCTACCTGAGGTCGCAGTTGCAGGAGATGATTTACTCAAATACCCCAAGGTGCTCATCTTTTCCAGTTTCATCTACACAATTTCACCACGGATCCCCAAGGGTATTTAAAGCTAAGCTCTAGATCTCCCAGATTTCTGCATCACGATTACATTTCAGTCACTGTGTTCCACCTTTCCCACTTTTTTGAACCCAAAGAATAATATACTTTCAGGCAGAAAACAGGGGAAATTGAAAGGCCAATTAAGCTTCTAGCAAATGGAGCTGACCCAAAGATTATCCAGGACAAGCTAGTAACTTTTCCAAGTGTTTTATTCAAGCCTCAATCATACCTGAGGTCATTTTTATACATTCAAAAGTCATCTCCCTCAAAACCAGGTGTTTTGTTTGTTTGCTTGTTTTGTCAGCCCCACACTTTTCAGTCCTGATCCTTGATCATTTCAAGTATTTGCAAGCAATGGTTTCAACAAACCAACCTTACCTTGTGGTCCTGAAGGAAGAAATCCCTGGTGGCCTCTAAGAATGTTGTCCACTTCCAAGACCTCTTCAGATGGTCTAGCATGGATTCAAACAAAGAAAAGGTAAAATCAAGGCATTGTCACAAACTGGAGAATGCCCTCCTATTCCATGATTCATGTACAATTAGTGACAGCTTGAGACTAGAGTCCCTTGTGCATACATAATTCTGCACAATTCCATATAGTAAGCTAAAGAAAGCCCAGTTTGAGATAAGGTTAAATGGATTTCAATCATTCCCACATCCGAAGTTTCTCCAATAAAGTATCACAAATGATGGGATAAACAGGTGAAAGCTAGAGAGGTCTTTTGAAGCAACTTTAGTTCATTTATTGTTCTCATTTTTGAATTTAAAGATACCTCGTGGAATAAAAAGTAGCCAAAGAACAGATTTATATAGGCGTTTTTTGCACATATTTAAGTGTTTAAACCATGAGTTATTCAAAGTGGTCAGAAACCACTCCTTACTCAGTGAAACAAAGTAACAAACAAAGTAACCAAATGCGATATACAGCTAAACACACTATTAGCTTCAGATTTCCTGGAAAATAAAATGATCAGTTTGCCTATTGAAGCACAAACTTGAAGCAATGACTTTCTTCACTTAGAAACGTCGAGAAAACCTTGCACTTTGTAGTAAATTTTAGCATTCTGAAATAAAATGATGGTGACTTGAAAACCCAATCAAAGCCATACCCGGTGGCCATCGAGCGGATTTCGACTCACAGACAGACAGAACCATAAATATAAAAGCGACTGTGTCAAAGCAAAGCAGGCCCTGCCAGAAAGTGGATTCCCACCGTGTAAGACTGGGCACACCTGCCCCAGAGGACTGCCAGGACCCGATCTCTTTAAGGGAGCTGGCTGCCCCATGCTGCTCCAGCTCTGCCTCTGGGTTGGCAGGTGAGTGCTCTGCCCCCGCGCCACCAGGGCGCCTGGTCCCTAAAGCAATGGGAGCTCAATCTCAAACGTCTTCCAAAAAAAAACCAAAGAAGCAAAGTGGTTTTCCATTTAACTAATGACAGGTGGGGAGTTACAGGCCTTCCTGCGCTTGACTAAACCGTATTTCTGATCAGCATCCTTCCACACATCTGGCTGCTAGCTCCGGTCTTCTCGGTGCTTCCACGTCCGAGCGGAACGCGCGACGTAGCTACAAGTCACAGGCCAAACTTTGCCCGCGGCCCGGCGAACGCAACCGCCTTTAACCACTAGAGGTCTCCCCTCGGCCAGTTTTCCGCGTTCGCTATTTTGCTGCACTTGAAACTTTCCGGAGAAATGCTCTCTACTCGAGTCAGTGTTTCTCAAAAAAAAAAAAAAAAAAAAAAAAAAAAACTTGCGCAAAAAAATCCACGCGACCGAGACGGGCAGTGCGGAGCCTGCAAGCCTGAGAGGGCATCCCCGACAATGCCCGCGAGCACCCGCCGCTCTCGCCCTCGGCCACCCGGCCCCGCGCAAAAAAAAAAAAATCCTATTTCTCACCGCATTGTCCCTTAATCGAAAAGAATTAAAAAGCTATGTTTGTGTGTGTACACTCTGGATGGTCTCGAGTGGGGGCTCCCGACCGGGCGGCGCGGTGTCCAAAGGAGCGGGCCCAGGGATGCAGGGAAGGGGGAAGGGCCGAGCTCGCTGCGCCCAAGGAAGTTGCATAAGGAAAGAGACTCCGTTTTTTGGGTCCCCTCAAAAAAAAAAAAAAAATCAGCGGGGAGGGGGAGGAAAAGGAAGCGGGGCGGGGCGGGGGGGGCGGCGAGCCGCGGCGACGTTTACCTTCGTCTCCCCGTGGACGCGCGGGCTAAGGGCCGCGGTCCTCGCGACGCCCGAGGGCGGACGGACGGACGGACACCCCCAGCCCTGGGCCGACGAGCCCCGGAGGAAGCCGCCCGCTTTGAAACTTTCTCTCACGGTCGCGCTGGGGGCCGAGCTTGGACCAGAAAGGGAGGGGGGAGGCGGTGTGTGTGTGTTGGGTGGGGGGGGAAATCACAGGGCCTTTTTTTCTTAGGAGGTAATTGAAGTTTTATCCCCGGCACCAAAGTTGCGCCCTCCCCGCGCCGTGTCAGCGTGCCCCCCACCCCCACGCCCGCGGGGGCCCGCAAGTTTTGCCCGCTCCCCTCCCCCCGCACCCCGGCCAGCCCGCGGGGCGCGCGGCGGATGCCCCGGCTCGGGCGCTTCCCGATCCCCACCCCCGCCGGCCTCTACTTCCCCCCGCGCAGCCGCCGCGGCGCGAGGCCGGCCGCCGGGCCCAGGACGCGAGTGTGCAAAGCCCATTATTCCGGAATCGCACACGCACGCGGCGCGAGGCGGGCGGCGGCCCCGGCTCCGGTCCCTCTCCGCCTCCCCGACCCAGGCCAGGCGTAAACAAGTTGCAGGAAAAGCCGACCCGCGTCCCCCCCCCCCCCTCAGCCCGCCCTGGCGCGGCCGCCGCCGCTACCGCCGCCGCCGCCGCCGCGGCCGCCGCCTCCCGACACACGCCCGCGCCCGCACCCGGAGCGGCACGGCGCGGCACGGCGCGGGGCGAACGCCGCGACGGCAGGGCTCCCGGCCCGGCCCGCGCCCTCCCCCGCGCGGACGGCCCGCGCCGCCGCCTGGCTTCCCGAAGCACTTTCCTGCCGCCGGCAGAAATAAACCGGAGGGTTTATTTTTGTGCAACTTTCCCAAAATGGCGGAAATTGGAGCCGATCTCTATGAAATTCTCACACACTCGGTCGGGAAGGGGGAGGCGGCGAGGAAGGCAACGCAAACTCCGGGCCGCCGAGCCCGCCGGGGGTCCGGGTGTGTGTGCGTGCGTGCGAGGGTGCGTGTGCGCGGTGGGAGCCGGGGAGGCCTTTCCGCCGCGCGCACACGCACACACATACACACGCCGGGCACACGCCGGGGAGACGCGCCTGCACATTCAACCAGTCCATTCCCCGCAGCCCGAGCGGCGACAAAGTGCCGCGGCCTCGGTTCCCACTGCCTCGGTCTCCCGTACTTGTACTTCTCGCGCTCGCTCGCCCGCTCGCCCGCCGGTGCGCGCCGGCACAAAGGCCACACGGGCGGAGGGGGCCGCAGGGGCGGCGCGCGGGGCTCGCGCCTCCCGCCGCCCCCGCGCCCCCCGCCGCCGCCGCCGCCCCCCGCCTCGGCGGCCGCGCTCGCAGCCCGGGCTGCGGCTCCGCGGCGCCCACCCGGGCACGCACCCGGCGCCGCCGCGCTCCCCCGGCCCGCGCCCCGCGCCGCGAGAGGGACCAAAGTGACACGCGCGGGGGGCGCGGGGGAGGGGGCCGCACGCATCCCGCCGCCTGCGCGCGGGCGACGGCGAGCCCGGCGCGGCCGCCTCGCCCGCTCCCTGCCTCCCGCACAGCCCCCCACACCCTTCCCCGGGTGCGCGCAGAGGAAAAAATACAAGTCTCTCCTCCCCCCATTTTTTCCTTTCTCTTTTCTCTCTCTTTTGTTCCTCTTTCGCACTCGCACTCACTACTTCGGAGCGAGATGCCCAGGGACTCCGTCGCCAGCCCTCTCCGAGTCACTCGCCCACTTTTTTCCCGGGATTAAGTTTTCGCCTCTTTCCCAGAGGCGGCGAGAAGTGGGGGAGAATCCCCTTCTGTCCCTTCCCCTCCCCTGGTCTGTTTCTCAAGAGGAGGGTGCGCTTGCTTCCCGCTGTAGGGCTCTCAACTTTCATCCTCGCCCAGAAAAATCGAATGGATGGCGTTTGCACGTACACAGCTCCCGATTAATTAGAAATTAGATCCGATCAGCCGCTTCTTACCCCCAAATTCTCTCTTTTTTTTTCTCCGTCTCACGAGTAGTCCTGACAAATGGTCCAGGGCTGCGGGCGCAGTGCGCATGTGCGCGTAGAGTCAGGGCTGGGGAGAGGGGAAACTGCGCTGGTGCCGGTGCCGCCGCCGCCGCCGCCGCCGCCGCCGCTGCCGGGGAGGCTCGCGCTGCCTTCCCTGTTCCTGCTGCTGCGCCTTCGCCGCTGGAAAGCAGCAATAAAGCCGCTTGGCAAATGCAGCTGCCCGCAGATACTGTTTCAGGTGCATCTTTTCGAGAGCCTTGTCGCTCGCGGACTCAAAGCCGGTTCACGAGCAGGCAAAAGAAATAGGAAAGACTGCCAAGGTTGTAGATTTCTTTGTCTATTTTCCACTTTACTTTTTTTTAAGGCCTTTCGCAGAGCAGCTAATCCTCCATGCGCAGGAGGATGTGTGCATCCCGCTATGGAAGAGTGGGCCTCAGGCTTTCTGCACACCCTGCCCATGGCCGAACCTCCTGACTACTGGGCATACAATGTCAGAGATAAAGTTTTAAGCTTGAGTGCCGCCGTGGAAGAATGGGTGACAAAGTGTGGACATAAAACTTATTTTTGTTTGTTTGTTACCTCTTCTTCTCTGTAGGTCGTTATGGACAGCGTAAACATGTTGGGCCTGGTGTGAGGCAGGCTGAGATTCGTAGACGGCAGAAATCCGTGGTCAAGTACCTGGCCAAGAAGCAGGTGGAGGTACCTGCCTCCTGTACTCAGTCAAGATGGCTGAGCCCTGGTAAACATTTAAACCTGTCTTTGTTAACCTATCACAATTGGACCACAGGCATATTGGAACTGGATATTGACAGCCTTCCGTTTATTGACTCCAGGCCTCATTTTGGACAGCTCCGTCATTCTTTTTTCAGGGTGGGCGGGGGTGGTGGGGGTGGGGGTGGGGGGTGGTAACAAGAACTTACAGAATAATTCGAAAGATTGAAGTTGTTAGAAACCTTTTCATGTCGGTAACAGTTTGATCAGGGGACACAAAAACAAAAAAGTAGCTTGGACATTTCATGGCTGGCGCATGCAAGCCTCATTTGCTGGGTCTCAAAGAAGTTCCCAGCCCCAGAGTGGATAATGTACTGTGTCGGGGATGAAGGCGGCCCTTTTCCTGAAAAACGGTGCCCCAGAGGCCTAGAATTTAAAGATATGACCGGTGGAAATTGTGCATTGAAAAACTCTGCCCCCAAATTTAAGTAACACTTCTTGATTGGGTTTTTGTTTTGTTTTTTTCCACTGAAGGAATGCTCCTTGAACTAGCTTCAGAAAAGAAATGTAATTTCTTTCCTTGGGAAAATGAAATGAGTGCTAGAGAATCAGACCCCAACTCTTTCTTCCGTCGGTACAGTGACCGAGTTCTCCCACTCAGGCCACATGGCTTGACATGTACTCAGGAACCCAGGGACAAGCCTTGCGAAGCTGAAACACACAAATAAAACAGCTTCCACGGGCTGGACAGCCCCTGGCGTAGGGGGGTGTGAAGTGTCAAGGGCCGGCTGCATGAGAGCAACATACAATCCCTAAACTCCAGTAGCTGTTGTCACCCACCCACCATGACTAACTTTTTCTCAAACTGTGCCCACCCTAATGAACTGCTCTGTATTTCAGTGATTTCCCTTTTCTCCGTAGCTTTTAAATAACCAGTGCTGCAAGCACCAACAGTACACTGCAGGAGAAGCAACAAAGGCTGGGTACTATGTGCCCCTCGGGGACCCCGAGCCCAAAGAAACGGAAATAAATTTTAGAATCCTGCCTGAAAATCTGTTTTCCACTTATTCTCAATAGAGACACGCTAGATGGTATTTCCCTTATCTGTATATTTTAACAGAGATTGGGTAACCATTATATCAACATGTGTTCAAGACCTATGATGTGCTTAGCAGTCTACAGCGTATTGGGGCTAAACAGATGGTCCAATCTTGAACCTGGCCATAAAATATTTATGCTGGCGAGTGAGATGATTTGATAAGATGGACATTGCATTGCAGAAGGTAAATGTGCTAGTTGTTCGGTGCTGTGGGGTGAATTTTGACTCATAGGGACCCTGTGTATGCAGAGTAGAATTTCCCCAGAGTGATTCAAGGTAATAACCTTTCAGAAGCAGATCATATCACCAGAGCTAGGGTCTGAAGTACCTCTAGGTGGATTTGAACTACCAACCTTTAGGTTTGTAGTTGAGCATTTAACTGTGCCACCTTGGGATTCCTAAGATGTCCTAGTTGTTGTTCTTGTGGTTAGGTGCCATTGCTCACTTTTCAACTCAAAGCAACCCAGGTGACACAGTAGAACTGCCCCAAAATAGGGGTATGGAAAGCAAGCACAGTCAAAGGTGCTTATGGATTAGGAAAAGACTTTCCAGAAAATGTGATAGCTAGGCTGGTCTTGGAGGACACTTGTCCATGCAATCCTATGCTAGAATCTGTAAAGGCCTCAGGCGTAGTCAAGTAAGGCCAGTCCTGGGACTTTCTGAGGTTCTCTAACAAAACTAGACTCTAGTTGAGGGTCTCCAAAGCACATCTTCTTTCTCCTGCAGACATCATCCAGAAAACCATTATGATGTCATCCAAGTTGTTCCCGGGATGTTGTGGTTCAGGAGAATGAAGGCACTTTCCAGTGAGAATGACCGGCAGGAAGACTACACACTGCTGCTAACTTCTCCCACTGCAGCCATTGATGCCACCCTCTGAGACTAGACAAAGGCGGAATGCGTGAAGTATTGGAATCCAGAAAGCACTGTGTGAGTCTTCATATCCTTCTGGCCATTGAGTCAATTCTGACTCAGAGCCAACTTATAGGACAGGGCAGAACTGCCCCTGTTTGCAGGAGTAGAAAGCCCAGTCTCCCTTGCAGCAGCTGGTGGTTTCAAACCATGTATCTTGCATATCGCAGCCCAAAGGGTAACCACTATGCCACCAAGGCTACAGGTTCTTCATATAAATAGGTACTGTTTACGGGACTCTTTCCCCTGTTACCTAGATGGCTATATCTTAGTATGGTAGAAGCTTCTTTGACCTTCCTTCACCCTTCCACCATTCAGTCACCAGTTAATGATTCACGATGATCCCTTTTTCCAGCACCACTTAAACTTATCATTCTCCACACTACGCTCAGCACTCTTTGCTACTCCCCCAACTCACCAAGCTACGCTGTGCCCCTCCCTCCCACCCACCCTGCCCCGACCCTGCTACATGCCAGATGCAACCTTCAGACTCAGGGTCAGATGGCCTATAACTTCCCTGACACCCCAGTCTAATCAATTGGCTCACTTCATTGTTTTTCTTTGTACCCAAATTTGTTTGTCTTAAAGTTATTTCCGATATTGCATGCCTACATATTCAGAAGAGTTCATGGGTGGGGCATGGTGTGCTTGGCCACTAACCTAGACTCTGGAGGGTTAAAGTCTGCCTGGATGTGCCTAACGAGAAAGACCTGGCTATCTGGTTCCAAATCATCCCATTGAGGATTCTGTGGAGAGTAGTCATCCTCTTACTACCCACACACACGGGGTGACCTCGAATCGGATTTTACTTGAGGAAATATTTGCTGGAAGCTAAGGTCGTTTGACATGGAAAGTGTTTTCAGCCAATCATTGCCCTCTTGAGGTACTTTCGGAAGCCACTCATCACCATCTCTTCATCCAACAGAGGTTCTTCAGGATCAGTGTACTCCACCCATCCGGGACTCTCCACTGAGCACTAACTTTAATGTAGAAACCTCTCCCCCCGCCCCTGACACACTAGGCCAGTGTCCCTGACTGCTGCAGACATGCTGCTCCCACTTGCCCTCCAGCTCCACCTCTCCTAACCTGGGACAGTTCACAGACCCCCTCCTCCATGAGCCTCTCAGATTGAAAGTGCCTAGGAACTAGGAGCAAAGTCCCAGAGATTCACCACCACCCCACGGGGAACCATGAGGCAGGTCACCTCACATATCAGGGTCTCAGTTCTCTCACTAGTTAGAAGACAAAGAGACAGAATAATTGATTTCTTACATCTCTTTGAGCATTATGCCCCCCCCCCAATCCATTAAATGGAGCACTGTTACATTTGAGCACAAATCGTGCGGAACCAAGGGAAAAATTGTAAGTAAGGAGTAAAGACCCATCTATCTGCTAGGTTTCAGGATGCTAGCAATGAATAGCTCATTCACTTGGTTTAAGCCCGATACTAATGAGCTGAAGGTCATGGGTTCCATTCCCTAATGGCTAGTTAGTTTTGATCTGCTTCATAGCCACAAACGGCTTTGCTAACCCGGTAACCCATGCTGAAATTTGTGCGATTGGTCAAAAATCTTAAGGTAAAACTGCATCTATCCATAGAGATATTGTAAATGAGCAATGCTTGAAACCATCCTGTAAACGTATTATCTTACTTTTTAAAGTATGAGTCAAGTCATTGATTTTTTTAACCTATCTAATTCTGTGCTTGGTGATTTTCTAAGTATAAAAATGACATTACCATTGATTTAGCCAAGATTCTTATTATTGATATCTGTAAGAGCTGAGTTTGATTTTCCTGTTAGTGTCCTAGATAACACCCAAATGTTCAGGTAGATACTCGACTTTGAATCCTAATTACTCTTTCTGACACATCTGCGTACATTCCTAGCGCAGGGTTAGTGATGGTTGAATGCAATTGAAATGCTGAGGGTGAAAGGAAAAGGACATATTACTTATTGAGAGACTTACAATGTGTATCACACTCTAAACATCTCAAGGAAATTAAATATTCTCATATAAAGAGACTGGGGATTAGTGTAAATATTTTTTATCATTTCATTTAGGCACAAAGAAGGCATCAAATAAAGATCAAAATATTGCAGAAATATTCAAATGAATGGGCTAATATGGAACTGTAAACTGAATTCTAAAATAAAGAACAAGTGATAAGTGATATTAATTTTCCCTAACACTGTCACTCATGTAAAGCTTAAATTGAGAAACATTAAAATTAAACAAGATTAAAAGGGACAAACTGAACTTCAGAACACACCTTGGTCAATACCTCTTTCTCATAGAGCCTTTCACCCTGATTCTAGGATATCTCTGAGTTGTAGCTTTGTGGATCCTTTGTGCTGTAGGGGTTATAATTTTGAACTCTACACTTGTGGCTGCAGGAGCCCTGGTGGTGTAGTGGTTACGAGTTAGGCTGTAAGGTACAAGGTCTGAGGTTCTAAACCACCAGTGGCTTCCGGGGAGAAAGACAATGCTTTCTACTCTTGTAAAGAGTTAAAGGCACAGGGGCCATTCTACCCTGTCCTATGATCTTGATCTCCTTGTGGAGGCTGTTCCCCCCATACTCAGGGACAGGGTTAGAATGGGGTTAAGGCACAGGTGTAGTAGAGGATGTGACTCAAGCCACACCCTAGTTCCTTAGGGCATCCTTAGACTCCATAGGTGTCTTGGCTGTTAGCTTTATACAAGTAAATCTTAGTCGCCTACAGAACTTTGTCAAATGAATTGAATTTGTCATATAAATACAGTACATTTAACTGCATTTAAAATATCTGAAATAATAATAATTTAAAATTATTAAGGGGTTCATGAGGGAGGAAGGGTAGGAAAGGGAGGGGGGACATGAGGAGCTGATACCAAGGGCTCAAATAGAAAGAAAATTTTTTGAAAATGATGATAGCAACAAATATACAAATATGTTTTACACAATGAATGGATGTATGGATTGTGATGAGTTGTATGAGCCCCCAATAAAATGATTAAAACAAAATCTTGAGCATTACTGTGTTCTTAAGAGGGTGTGACTTAAGACACCATCCGTAGTTTTCCTAGGATGCGGGTGTATACTAGCGCTGTTCTAACACACATCGCTGCACCTGGAAAGCCAGGATCGCTTCATCTGGAAAGTCAGGCTGCTCTTTCCCGGCCGAGCTTTGGTAGAAGCAAGAAGACCTACTGTGACTCTTGGATATTTCTGACCTCTGACTCTGGACCCTGGATCTGGACTGAGCAGCACTGGCCACAACAGGAGACACTTCTGATGATCCATGAGTGTCTCTGACGAGGTTGCAGCGAACTGAAGAACCCAGAGCTGTGAGAGAACATCCTCAGGGGAGGCGTGGGGGGGATGGAAGAGAATATAAGAACCGGACATGTGGGCCATCTTTCAACTCCGGCTCCTTAGGACTACTCTGGTAATGCTTCTTCGAAAAGACTTTATGACCACAGTCCCTTTCACTTGCACTGGCTTGGCCCAGAGCAGATCAGTCTAGGAGTAGGCATTTAATTAGAGGATGGAATCAAATGGCAGGGAACCTATTGGGATGTTTCCCCCTATGAAAGCATGTGATGAACTGGACCAATCATCTGCTCAGGCTTGGCCGTGTAAACTGAAGATGCTTGAGATAAAAGTTAGTTCGTTGTAGTTGTTGATCGGTGGCAGTTGATTCTGCCTCAGAGAGACCCCATGGGACAGAGCCAAACCTGGGCTTTCCTGGTTCTTAGCTTTACAAAAGCAGATGGAGCCGTCTCCTCTTGAGCTTCTGGGGGGTTCCAACTACCAATCAATTGGTTAGCAGTCAACTGCTGAACCTAAGCTGACGCTGCAAAAGTGAAGAGATTCACAGAGAGGAAACGATTGAGTACTGGTGCTTTAAGGTAACAGCCGTGAGAGAGTCGAAGTCACGCTTAAGTAGAAGTGGGAGGTAAAGAAGAGCAGAAGTTAGCCGGCAGCAGTGTCAAAAGATAAAGATATTTCTAAGATGCCAGAGTTGCACTTGACTGTGCATGACCCCCTATTCCCAAGTGACCTTCTGGTCCTTCAAAGACCCGGGCACTGGTTGCTGTGAAAAATAAATCTACGTAGCTTGATTTCTGGTCTTCACTAGAGTATCTCTATGTGTTAGTCTGGGATGACTAGAGAAACAAATTCATGGACACTGATATGTGTTTAAGAAAAAGCTTTATATAAAGAATAATTGTACATTAAGAAAACATCCTGGCACAGTCCAGATCAAGTCCGTATACCTGATTATTACCCCATTTGTCAATACTAGCCCATAAATTCCTCTTTAGACTCACTACCATGCAATGATGCTGAATGCAGGAAGATCACAGGCCAGTGGGTGGAAAGTCTTGTGGATTGGTGGTGGTGGGAGCATGTCAGTGCTGGTGTGCGTCTCCACGTGGCTCTTCCAGTGGCTCTGGCTGCATCTGTGTAGCACCATCAGGCTTGTCAGCAGGAAGACAAAGCAGAAAGTCTCTCCCATCTCCAGGGAGGACTACAGAAGTTCCCAGAATCCTCAGGAGAAGGCCATGCCCCCACAGAGACCTCATTTGCTGTGACTTGATTGACAGGCTAGACTCCACCCTTTGCAAGTTGATAGATTATAGAATTGCCACACTCTACAATAACACCCCATCCCTGGTGGAGAGTAAAGTGAGTAGTGTTTCTAAAGAAAATCCAAAGATCCAAGCAAGCAAACGTGTTTAAACTTGTTCTTCTGGGCTTCATAAAATTCCAGACATCCAAGCTAGACATGTATAATCATCCCTGTCCCAAGCACTCCATGTTAGAACAGAGAAGAGAGACAGCAGGGGTCCATATCCCAGTTCCACTGTTCCACTTTCTGCTGTGTGATCTTGGGCCAGGGATTGAATGTCCCTCTCATTTCTCAGTTTCTACATCTGTAAAATAAGGATATTAGCTACACCTCGCCCGTGGGGCTGTTAGGAGAATTTAATGAGTTAATGCAAGAACAATCCTTGGCATAGGGGAACTGATCAAGAACTGCTAGCTCCTGAGTAGGAATATATGGCTGTTTTGTTTTCTGCAATGTTCTGATCACCCAGGGCTGTCCCTATACATAATAAGTGTGTAATAAGTTGTTGACATCTATGGAATGATGTAGGGAACTGTTATGGGGATGTTTACGTCACCTGTGTTACTCACCCATTTCACCAGCTGGTCCCTGGGCCAGAGGTGCCGCTTCGCACACAGCCTCATGGGCAACCTCCTCCTAAAAGTTCCTGAAAGCATGTAAACAGAGAGTGCTAATAGAATTCATAGGACCTATTTCAAAGAAGCCTGCTGTTCAGAATATATTATCTTTATTTAGCATTTATATTACACTCTTACATTTTCAAAGCCCTTTTCCAGCTTTTTAAACTAAATATTTGTTATAACATTCCTGTGTTATCTTTCATAGGGGAGGTAACTAAAGCATGGTTCCAGTCACTAAGACCTCTATCTGGAATTGAATTTGTCACATAAATACAGTACATTTAACTGTATTAAAAATTTGGGGGTGGGGGATCATTCCCATGCTCACGTAGAATGCTGAATGGAATGTCAGTGTGTGAGAAGACAATCTGTTACACCAAACTTCACTAGCTTTGCCTTGTACTTGGTTCTAATTCAGAAGCTACAATAAATAGATTTATCTTCATTTATTTTCCCCCAACGGAGGTTTCTCAATGGGTTTGAAGTCTTAAATTTTTTTTTTTTATTTTGGATGTTTTAAGTGCCACAGAAGGTCCCGGAAAGAATGAGAGCAAAATGTAGAACGAGAATCAAAATTGTAAACTAGACCAGCCCTCCTCCTCTGATAGACACTGCCAGAACCCTTGAGACGGTAGCTCTAGGACACCCTTCGAACCTGGAACTGAACCCAACTCAGGATCGCTTTCCAGTCTAACAACACGCAGGCCTCTAAAGTGAGGTGGCAAACGCTCCTGAGGAAGATACAACAGAACAATGAACTTCTAAGAAAATTAACCAGAGGAGACCAAAATGGCAAGGCTTGTCCCAAAACACAGCTTAGAAAGAAAAGGCATGCAGAAATCCCAGTGGAGAAGAAGGAAGAGAGCTGGAACCTTGAGGGCATGGGATTTAGTGTCATGAAACCAAACCTGCATGCACAGTTGAAGGAATGGCTAATTTGCTCTGAAAACTGTCACCAAAACCAAAATAAAATTATAATCATTTGACATTCCATTTTGACATGATTTTATCAATCTTCGGAAGTTTCAGTATTCTCCCCCCAATGGCCACTTCTTAGAGACTGTAATTCTTTTTTTTTTTTTAACAATTTATTGGGGCTCATACAATTCTTATCACAGTTCATACATATACATACATCACTTGTATAAAGCACATCTGTACAGTCTTTGCCCTAATCATTTTTTTCTCCTCTTTTCTTTTTTTACATTTTATTAGAGACTGTAATTCTTGTCTAGTGTCAGAACGTCTGGGTTTTCTGGGTGACGCCCTTAGAACTTGTTCACAGTGAAGAATGAAAACATGTGGAAATCAGAATAACAAAAAGCTCACTGCCCTACAGTTGATTTCGACTCATAGTGACTCCACAGGACTCCAGAACGGCCCCAGGAGGCGAAAGCCTACTTTCTCCAACGGAGTGGCAAGTGGTTTCGAACAGTTGATTTTGGCATCATCCACTGCAGTCACCATTACTTTACCTAGTAAAAAGTCATCTGCTTTGCCAAACCACTGCCACGGAGACAATTCTGACTGCAAGCACTGAAGCAGACGCCCTCCTCTGGGTCACCTGGAGCAACAAACAGGTGGGTTCCAGCTGGGTGACCTGATGTTTCACCTCCCGGCACTTACCCAACTTGGCCACCAAGGCTTATAAGGAGATTGGGGAAGCACCTGAATCCAATCAGGTGTCTGTGGAATTTCAGGGATGCCTGCCAATATTTTGGACCGAAAGGAGATTTCGAGTTTTGGTTACTACTTCTATTCCAGCAGATGGATCTCACTACAGATTCAACAATCCTAACTCAGAGGCTATCTCAGTAAAGCTAGACAATGTATTAATTTAACCGTAGTTGACTTTCTGCTCCACTCCCCAAACAGCTGATCACTGATCTGAAGGCCAGGTCCATTTAGGATTCTCCCTGCCTCCACAGATTGAAGATCCCTGTGCATACTCCTGCTTTCCTTTTAATTTCCCCTCTTCCTTCTTATCCCATCTTATTCTTGGGGGAAGAATATCCTTTGTTCTTCCGCAGACTAGCCCTTGGAAATGTGCTCTTGACCACATTCTGTCTCTACTCCTCCATGATTTTTCCTCATTCTCCCAGTATTGTTTCAGTCTGTAATTCTCTGCTGCTCCTCCCTCCCCCAGACAGAAACAAAAGACAAAGCAAAAACCATGCTCATAATTCCCTACTCCTGAAAGTGAAAAATCTCCCCATTTTTATGTTCCTCCAAACATTAGATCATAATAACTCCTTTCCTTCGCTGCTTCGCTTCTGGAAAAAGCTGTTTCTGTCTGCTCCTTGCATCTCCCTGAGTTCCTGCTTCCTTCTACAGCTGTGCCCGTAGTCCTTCTCTGTCAATCTCCCTTCCCCCCAGATTTCCTAAACGTCAGACCCAGTGGCCGCGTTCCACTTCCCTTTGAAGATTCTGGAAGCAGTTGACACTGTTGACTAATCCCTTCTTTGAGACTGTCTTCTCACACATCTACTTTATCACCTTAGTGTTCTGCTCAGGCCTTTGGTTCTCAGACCCTTTGGTCCTTTCTTCAAATGGGCCTCTTCCTCCTTCTGCCGGATCTAGATGTTTCTGGAATGAAGCTCTGGCCTCCTTTTCTCGGGTTACATTCTGCCCAGAATGAATTAATGTCCTGCCTTAACTTAGTGTGACTTTATCTTGGTGTAAAAAGAACTCCTAGATTGTACTTTTGTCTTTAAGCATTCACTTGAGATTTAGAGTCACATTTTCAATTTCTTGAGAGGGAAATTCCCATGGGTAGTCCATATGTTTGTGGACAGTGGAGCGGCATGGTATTTAAAAGCTTGGGCTGTGAAGGTCTGCTGGGATTGGCGTCACAATTCTACCGCTTAATTCGACATTAGACAGTACCTTAGTCTACTATATCTGAGACCCTCCTGCGGCACATGAACACTGTTCTCCAGGTCATGGGGCCAGGACTGAACGTTGGAGGACATGCTGTTGGTGGTGCCATCCAGCCAATTCCAGCTCAGAGCACCCCATGTGCCAGACGCGAGTTGCCTCATAAGGCCGTGACTGCCATCGTCGCCGATACAGATGGCCACCTCTTTCTCTCATACTGCTCCTGGGTGAGTTTGACCTGCCAACCCTTTCCTTCATAGCTAAGAGCTTACCTGTCATGTCAGCATCAAACGAGATACTCCAGGTACAAACCTAACACTTCAGTGTTTGGTATGTGCTCACTATGGTCTGTGCCTTTGTCTTCCTCCATCAGCATGACTCATCTCAATTGATAATGTCACCATGCTCCCGGGCACTGATTTAACTACTTCCTCTTCCTGCCATTCACATCTAGTTTATCGCCAGATCTGATTGGTTGTGCTTCTATAATGTCTCCTGTCTCACCCTCTCCTGCTTCTAACCATGCCCTTTGTCGAGGCCATAATTTGCCCCTTACCGGAATGACCACCGAGCTTTCTAACGACATTTCTTGCCGCTGCAATTATCCTCCAGGTAATGTTATTGTTCTGCCTCAGATCTCCAAATGGCTCCTCGTGCCTTTAGAAAAAGGGTGTGTCCGTGGGTTGGTACCTAATGCCATCCTAGCACTGGATAGACAGACCATTCTGTCTTCAGAGTATCCCCTGCAAACCCACAGGGAAGCCAGTCCAAGCAAGGACAGGGCATTGCCATCTTTCTTAGTGTTTTCTTGAAGTGCCTTTGCTTTGCCCTTCCTGCCCCATCAAAATATGTCATCTTCGGTCACAAATTTTAAGAACCAGCGAATGTGCTAGGTACTGGGAATACAGAAACAAGGCAAATGCTCCCTGTCCTAGAAAGGCGTCTAATTGAGAAGAGCTCAAATGCTGACTCCAACTGTGAACAATTCCAGGTAACTACACACGAAATGTAACCATTTCTTCTGACTCTGGATGTATTTTAGCACTTGTCACGTCCTGCTGTGTCAAGTCTAGTTCATATAAACGTTTGCCTCTCTTTTAAGATAATAAAGTGTTAAGATAACAGAGGTCAGCAGCTCTGCTGTCTTAGCTCTTCATTGTTGTATCTGCTATAATACTTAGTATACTTCATTGCACATAATAGGGACCCAATAAATACTGGTAGATTAGAACAGAATGGAATGGACATTCATTTCAGTGGTAAACAACATTCTGGGCTGGGAATGACACCACTCGAAAGACTGGCCTTTCTCAGGATGGTTGTACGGAATAACGACGCCCTCCTGCTGGCAAATCACAGGAAGAGTCCCACCTCATGAGCCCAGCTCCGTCTCTCAATGCCAGCCACTCACTGTTAGGGGTTTTATTTATGAGCCTCCATAAATATGACTATCCTCTCATATCTGAATTAATTTTCTAGAAATAGACATTTAAAGCCAAGAAGTAAGCATGGATGGTGGGACATAGGCACTGCGGGGCACATTTCCAGTCAAAGGGCTGCATGACCCACCAAGATTTTGTGTAAATAAGCATTGCCACCAACAGGCTGACTTCCCTTCCTGAACAGGTGGGATTTGACCGACTCTCTGAAAATTGTTTGGTTCCAAGAAGAAGGTAATAAGCAGCAAAAATTTGTTGCATGCCATCAAGTGGACTTCAACCCAGAGCAACCGGGTCTACAGCAGACTGAAGCACTGCCCAGCCCTGCACCAGCCTCACACTTGTTGTCATGCTTGAGCCCTGTGGTGGCCTCAGGGTCCAGGGTCTTACTCGTTTGCTTACCCTCAACTTTACCAAGCATGAGGTCCTTCTCCAGAGTCTGGTCTTGCCAGTCCGAAATACACGAGACAAGGTCTCACCTGAGTATTCTCCTGAGTATTCTGGCTCTAGTTCCTCCAAGACACATTGCTTTGTTCTTTGGGCAGTCCACGGGACTTTCAATGCTCTCTAACCACACCTCCATTCAAATGCATCAGTTCTTCTCAGGTCCTCCTTATCCACATGCATATGAAGTTATTGAAAATACTCTGCCTAGGCTAGGCGCCTCTTAGTTTTCAATACATCGTCTTTGTTCTTTAAAGATATCTTGTGTAGCAGATTCCCTCAGTATATTCCTTCATTTGATTCCTCAGCTCATGTTTCCATGAGCAATGGTTGGGGATCTAAGTAAAATTAAATCCCTGACAACTTCAGTCTTTTCTCTATTATGATTTTATCCACTGGTCCAAAAAACCACATTTTCCCCCTTTACATTGAGTTATAATCTGTCCTGAAGGCTGTAATCTTTTATCTTAATCAGTCAGCACCTCGAGTCCTCTTAGCTCTCGACAAGCAAGGCTGTGCTATCTGCATATCCCAGGTTGTTAGTGAAACTTCCTCTAATCCTGATGCCATGTATTTCTTATAATCTAGATTTTTTAAGTATTTGCTCAACAAACATATAGAATAAGTATGGTGAATGATATAACGCTGACACACACCTTTCCTGATGTTAAACAACATAGAATCCTCTTGTTCTTTTCTGCTGACTCTCTTTGGATGTGTGTACAGGTTCTGCATGGGCCCAATTCAGTGTTCTGCAGTTCCCATACTTTGGGATGCTATCCATAGTTTGCTATGACCTGCCCAATCAAATGCATTTGCATAATCAACACAGTGCAAGTAAACAGCTTTCTGATATGCTCTGCTTTCAGCCAAGAACCATCTGATATCAACAAGGATAGCTCTCATTCCACAGTTACTAAGAAACCAGCTTGAGATCCTGGCAGCAACTATTTCATGTACTAATGCAAGCATTTTTGAGTGATTTTCATCAAAACTTTACTTGCATATGATATTAATGTTATTGTTCTATAATTTGCTCATTCTCTTTCATCTTTCTTTGGGGTGAGCACCAATCTGAGTCTCTTCCTGTTAGTTGGTCAGGAAGCTGCCTTCTAAATTTTTTGGCATAGACCCGTGAGTTCTTCCAGTGCTTCATCAGTTTTTGAAACAATTAAATTGGTATACCATCAATTCCTGGAGCCTTCTTTTCCACTAATGCCTTAAAGCTTGGACTTCTGCCCTCAGTACCTGCAATTCTTGATCATGTGGAACCTCTTGAAATGATTGAATGCTAACCATTCTTTTGGGTACACTGACTTTGTATTCTTAGCATCTCCTTTGATGCTTCCTGGAATTATTCAATATTTAGCTCATAGAATCCTACAATGTTGGCACTGTAGGCTTGGCATTTTTCCTCAGTTTTCCAGCTTGTGATGTTGAATAACGCTTCCTTTTGATTTTGTAATTCCAGGTCTTTGGACATGTCATTTTAATGCTTTACTTTGTCTTCTCAAGCTGCCTTTTGAAAGTTTCCATTCAGCTTATTTATGCCACCATTTCTTTTATTTACTTCAGCTACTCTGTGTTCATGAGTAACGTCAGAGATGCTTTGGACATTCATTTGGTTACTTCTATCATCCAGTCTTTTTAATGGCCATTTGCATTCTTCTAGGTAGTGTTTTTGATGTTGTCTCACAATTCATCGTTTGTTTGTTTTTTTTGTCATTAGTGTTTAATACATCAAATGTATTCTATTTTTAGCATTTTAAATTATTATTTTTTATTAACAAATCTTTTATTGGGGCTTATACAACTCTTATCACAATCCATACATACATCAATTGAGCAAAGCACCCTTATACATTCGTTGCACTCGTCATTCTCAAAATTCACCTTCCACTTGGGTTCCTGGAATCAGCTCGGTTTCCCTTCCCCCCCCTCCCCCTCCCTCCCCGCTCCCTCCTTCCCCCTGGTCCCTTAATAGTTTATAAATAATTATTATATCTTATCTTACACTGCCCGGCGTCTCCCCTCACCCACCTCCCCATTGCCCATCTCCCGGAGAGATGGTTACACATAGATCTCCAAGATCGGTTCTCCCTTTCTACACCCACTTCCCTCCTGGCGTTGCCACTCCCACCACTGGTGTTGAGGGGTTCATCTGTCCTAGATTCCCTGTGTTTCCAGATCCCTACTGCACCGCTGTACATCCTCTGGTATAACCAGGTCCGCAAGGTAGAATTGGGGTCATGATAACTGGGAGGGGACGAAGCATTCAGGAACTAGAGGAAGGTTTTGAGTTTCATTGTTGCTACACTGAACCCTGGGTGACTCATCCCCTCCCCACTACCCCTCTGGAAGGGATGTCCAACTGTCTAGAGATGGGCATTGGGTCCCCATCACACACTCCACCTCATTCACGATGATGTGATTCCCACCACCACCACCCCCTTTGTTGTTTGAGACCTGGTCTCCTCTGCCCTTCACGATCACCTATGTTTGTGTGCTGCTTCCGTGTGGGCTTTGTTGCTTCTGGGCTAGATGGCCGCTTGTTTGCTTTCAAGCCTTTAAGTCCCCAGATGCTATATCTCTCAGTAGCCGGGCACCATCAGCCTTCTTCACCACACTTGCTTATGCACACTTTCATCTTCAGCGTGAAATGTATTCTTTATATGGTTTCAAATGTTAGGTGGTATGGGCTCAGGTCATATTTTGATTCTTGTGGACTTGTTTAAATTTTCTTCAGTTTCAATTTGAATTTATAACAATTGATTGTTTCACAGTTGGCCTCTGATTGATGATATTGAGCTTCACGTGTTTTCTCTCTTCACATATGAAGTAAATTTTATCCCTGAGTATTCCCTTTGATGAAACCCATGAATATAGTCAGTGTTTCTGCTGTCGAAAAAGGTATTTTCAATGAAGAAGTCTTTGGTCTTGCTAAATGCTGCCATGTGATCTCCAGCTTCAATCCTATCACCAAGGCTGCATTTTTGTTTGTTTGTTTGTTTGTCACTAAAGATGCCAAGTCCATTTCAATTTTACTCCTCCCCGCTTTTTAAAAAGTCACTTAACCCACTATTTAGTTTAAAGGATACGGAGTCTGGAAGAATTTTTTGTTTTGTATCGTGTCTTAACAATCATAACTGCATATATATATATATATATACAGCCTGTCTTGAGAAATAAAATCAACAACAATATTCTATTAACCCCTCCATATATGTGGTTCTTTCCCGTGCACCCACCACTCCTGTCCCGACCCTGTTCTCATCTCTGTCCCTGGCTTTCTAAGGAGCAATCTTCTTCCAAGCCAATTTGCTTGTCCTTCTGGCAGTCCTTGGCATTATAATTTTTTTTCCTGACAGCACTATAGTTCAAACACATCAATTCTTCTTCAGTCTTCGTCATTCAATATCCGACTGTTACATGCGAATGAGATGATTGAAAGTAACATGACTTGGGTCAGGCTCACCATAGTCCACAATGTAGCGTCTTTGCTTTTCAGCACTTTAAAGATACCTTGCACAGCATTTACCTGATGGAAAAAAAAATGTCGTTTGCTCTCTTGAGTACTACTTCCATGAGCATTAATCATGGATCCAAGCACGATGAAATCCTTGGCAACTTCCATCTTTCTTCCATTTATGATGATGTTACATATTGGTCCAGTTGTAAAGATTGTAGCTTTTTTTTACACTGAGTTGTAATCCATACATGAGCAAGTGTTTCCAGTCCTCCTCACTTTCAGCAAGCAAAGTTGTGTCATCTACATGTATCACAGAGTGATAATAAGCTTTCCTCCGCACTTTATGCCACATTCTTCTTCATATAAGCCAGCTTCTCCGATGGTTTGCTCAGCATACAGATTGAACAAATATGATAAAAAGATAGAGCCCTGACACACAGCGTTCCTAGTTTTAAACCATGCAGTGTTTCCTTGTTCTGTTTACACAACTGCCTCTTGATCAACATCCAGGTTCCATGTGAGCACACAGTGGTGTTCTGGGACTCTTCTTCTCCAGGCTGCCCATGGCTTGTTTTGATGCACAAGTTTGTGGATCAAATGCCTTTGCTTAGACAATGACTCAAGAATAAACATTGTTCTGTTATTCTTCACTGTCAGCCAAGATCCACCAAAATCAGCAACAATAGATCTTGTTCTATGTCATTGTCTGACTCTGAGCCTCAGGAAACTCCCTTGTGCTGGTTATATTTATTGCTGCTACAATTATTGGATGATCATCAGCAAAATTTTACTTGTATGTGATATCAATGATTTTTTCCTACATTGGAGCATTCCGTTGGGTCACCTTTCTTTGGCATGAGTACAAATATGGATCCCTTCCTGTCAGTTGGCCAAGTAGCTGTCTTCCAATTTTTCTGGAATTGACGAGTAAGTGCTTCTATTGCTTTATTAGCTTGCTGAACATTTCAGTTGGTATTTCAACAATTCCAGAAGCCTTGTTGTTCAGTGCAGCTTGAACTTCTTTCCTCAGTACCATTGGTCCTTGAAAGGATTGAAGGAAAAAAAAAAGGAAGAAATGATTGAATGTGAGCTAGCTCTTTTTGATACAATGTCTCTGTGTTCTTTTCATCTTCTTTTATTACTATTTTAGTTTATTTATTTATTTTTAATTTATTATTAATTGGGAGTTTATATATATATATATATCATATCATTCCATAGTTCAATCATAGTTCAATCCAGTCTTTTTCCTCCTGGACTCCTTGACATTGTCTCCCTTTTTATACCCCACCCTCACTCCCACCACAGGACTCCCCTCCCCTTATTCTACTTGCTGTCCCTATAGGTTCATCATTCCTGGATTTCATATACCAAAAAAGAGGAAAACAGAGAACACAACTTCAAGAGGGTGACCCCAATGACATAGCACCTCTGGTATGAATGAACCTTATCACGAACAAACAAAAATACAGAAACTGTTGAAAACCAGATCAGGCCCAGCACACTTCTGATGCTTTCCATGTTCTTTTGATGTTTCCTCTATCATTCCGTTTTTGTCCACGGAATCTTTCAATATCACCCCTTGAGGCTTGAATGTTTTCTTTAGTTCTTTCAGTTTAAGCTCGGCTAAGTGTGTTCTTCCTGTTTGGTTTTCTGACTCTGTGTTTTTGCATATCTCATTGTAGTATTGGGCTTTTTCTTCTCGGGGTTTCCTTTGAAATCTTCTGCTCACTTCTTTTACGTCATAATTTCTTTTTTCCCCTTAGCTACTCTGTGGCTGAAAGTACGTTTCAGGATCTCTCTGGCATGCACGTGGATCTTTTCTTTCTCTCCTGTCTCTTTAATGACCTCTTCAAGGTTGATGTTTGGTCTCACCCCACAGCTCAAGCCCTTTGTCACTCGTGTGCAATGAGTCCAATGTGCTCTTGAGACATGCTGCGCATTTAGGTGGGATTCACTTTAAGGTTGTGTTTTAGCTTTTGTGGGCTCGTTTTAATTTTTTTCACCTTCAACCTGACTTTACATGTGAGCAACTGGTGGTTAGGCCCACAATTGGCCCTTGGCCTATTTTACTGCTGCTATTGAGCTTCTCCGTGGTCTCTTCCCACAGATGCAGTCCATTTGATTCGTATGTATTTCATTTAGAAAAGTCCACACCTATTATGTCGTTGAAAAGGGTATTTGTGTTGAAGAAGTCTTTGGCCTTGCAAAATTCTATCTTGTGATCTCCCATTTCACGTCTATCACCAAGGCCATACTGATTTCAAATACTGCCCCTTCCTGTTTGTTGAAAATGTTTTACATTCTAATTGCCAATACTTAGTGCATCCTGATTGTTTATTTGATCAACTTCTGACTGAAGTCAGTACAATTCTTCCATTTCTGCATCACTAGCTTTAGTGATTAATGCATAAATTTAAGTAATAGTTCAAACGGTCAAACGGTCCACGTCAGCTCACTAAGGCCTACAATGCCCAGCTGCATGTATTCCATTCCACTTTCACAACTTCCAGTTTTTTTAGAGTCGTCCTTCATGCATGCCAAGTTCAGATTATTGGTGGATGTGTGTCGCGGTTTCTTCCTGATTATGAGCTGTGTTCCATCAGCAAATGAGGGCCCCGAAACCTTTACTGCCATAGCTTTACTTCCTCTGTGTCCTTATAGTCAACTCTACTTTGAGGAGGCAGCTCTTCCTCAGCTACATTCTGAATGCCTTCCAACCTGAGAGTCTCGTCTTTTGGCGCAATCTCAGAAAATGTTCTGCTTCATCCATGACATCTTCAGTGTCTGACATGTTTTGATGTTATCTATCAAAAGGTTTCCAGTGGCTAATTCCTCTGACATGGACAGCCTATTCCTGCTTCGCAATCTCTTCTTAGTCTGTTAGCTCTGATGAAATCTATTTAGGTTGAGTGAACTCTGCTGGCATTAGAAATACCAGTGACATTGCATCCAGTATCACAGAAACCTGATAGACAAGTGGCCCATCTAGCTACTTGTCTCAAGGAACTCTGGTAGTAGACTGGATACACATTGGGCTATGATCCACATAGTCAGCAGTTCGAAACTACCAGCAGCTCTGCAGAAGAAAGATGAGCTTTCTACTCCCATAAAGAGTTGCAGTCACAGGAACCCATCGAAGCAGTTCTACCCTGTCTTATCAGTTGCTATGAGTCAGCATCACCTTGATGGAAGTGAGCCATAGACAAGCCAACTCAGCCGTCATGTAAGCACACTGCAATAGGACAGAGTACAACTGCCCCATTGGGTTCTGACACTAACTTTTTTTAAACGGTTTTATTGGCACATAATTTGTATAGTATATGCTTCAAAAGTTCAATCATATCAAGGAGAATTGTACAATCATTGCTGTATCCATTTTAGGACTCTCCATCCACCCCCAGCCCCGCACAGTTCAATGACCTTTCAAATGAGTTGTGCAGTCACAGTCAGGTCCAGTATGCCCTCCCCGCTCCCACCTCCATTTCCTACTCCCGAAATCCCACTTCCCTCCCTACCACTCCCCACTCCTGTACCCCCTATCAACTCCTGCAACAGCTATTGTCACTATGCATCCACTCCTCCTGTGGGTCACAAACTGGGAAACCCAACAGAAACAATAAATACCAAATTCGAAATAAGGCAATAAGGATGAAACAATAATAATAATATAAAGAACAAAATACAAATAATGAGTAAAAAAGAAAAGACCTTCATCAACATTCTAAAAGCCAGGGAAGAAATTTATATTATGGAATAAGTAAGAGATGCTTGCATTAAGCAAATGTGGTGAAAAAAGCTGATGGAGCCCAGCTATCGAAAGATATAGCATTTAGGGTCGTAAAGACTTGAAGGTAAAGAAGCAGCCATCTAGCTCAGAAGCAACAAAGCCCACATGGAAGAAGCACACCAGCCTGCATGATCACAAGGTGCTGAAGGGATCAGTTATCAAACATCAAAGAACAAAAAATCATATCATTGTGTGCTCACCTCCCAGATATGATCTCTGAAGACAAATGGGTGCATAAACAAATGTGGGGAAGAAAGCTGATGGTGTCCAGCTATCAAAAGATATAGGTCTTAAAGGCTTCAAGGTAAACAAGTGGCCATCAAGCTCAGAAGCAACAAAACTCACATGGAAGAAGCACACCAGCTTGTGTGATCATGAGGTGTCAAAGGGATGAGGTATCAGGCATCAAAGAACAAAAAATCATATTGTGAATGAGGGGGAGTGCAGAGTGGGGACCCAAAGTCCACCTGTAGGCAACTGGACATCTCCTTACGGAAGGTTTAAGGGTTGTGGAGAGGAGACGAGCCAATCAGGGTGCAATGTAGCAAT
Source organism: Tenrec ecaudatus (assembly GCF_050624435.1). Taxonomy (NCBI): domain Eukaryota; kingdom Metazoa; phylum Chordata; class Mammalia; order Afrosoricida; family Tenrecidae; genus Tenrec; species Tenrec ecaudatus. Next base: position 40,091,526 of record NC_134536.1, read on the forward strand.
GATGAAACTTACAACTTGCCTCTAGTTTCTAAATGTTTCCTCCTCCCCACCCCCGACTATCATGATCCCAATGCTACCTTACAAATCTGGTTAGACCAGAGGATGTACACTGGTACAGATAGAAACTGGAAACACAGGGAATCCGGGATGGATGATCCCTTCAGGACCAGTGGTGAGAGTAGTGATATGGGCGGTGATGAATGGGGGTGGAGGGAGGGTGGAGTAGAAAGGGGGAACCAATTATGAGGATCTACCTATAACCTCCTCCCTGGGGGATGGACAACAGAAAAGTGGGTGAAGGGAAACATCCAACAGTGCAATATATGACAAGATGATAATAATTTATAAATTATCAAGGGTTCATTAGGGAGGGGGAAGGGGGAGCAGGGAGGGAGGGGAAAAATGAGGAGCTGATGCCAGGAGTTTACGTGGAGAGCAAATGTTTTGAGAATGATGTGGGTAACACATGTACAAATGTGCTTTATACAATTGATGTATGTATGGATCGTGATAAGAGTTGTATGAGCCCCCAATAAATTTTTTTTTTTAAGAAAGAGATATTTTCACACAGAATCAACTCAGGCCCAGTCTCTAGGGAGGTCATTTGGCCAAGCATTGAGTTTGATTCAGCATATTCAAGATTACAACGGTCTCTGCCTGACAGCAAGACCATTCCAGATTCTGCCAGCGGCTCAGAGACTAACTTTTTAGGGGCGTAGAAAGCCTCCTCTTTCTCGCTTGGAGAGGCTGATAGTTTTAATCTGCTGATCTTGTGGTTCGCAGAACCCCCAACACTATCAGAGCACCTGGCCATAGCTTGTGATGTAAATGTTACCATCTACACTTGTGACTATAATCTCCTGTTGGGGTGTTTCCTGCTGTGCTATTGAGACAGGATGAGGGTAGGGCATATTTTGAGTTTCCATGTAACCAGGGGGTGTAACTCAAGTCACCACCCTTTGTGTCCATAGGGCTAGGAGGAGCCATAGGGGCACAGTGGTTACCTGTGGGGCTGCTGGCCACAATGTCAGCAGTCTGAATCACCACCCACTCCAACGGAGAAAGACAAGGCGTTCTACTCCCATAAAGAATTAGTTTTGGAGACCCATTCGGGCGGTTCTACCCTGTCTCAGAGGGCCACCATCAGTCAGAATCAACTCAACGGCAGTGAGTTGTTGTTGCTGTTGTTTTGCATGGTCTTTTTGCATGGTTGTTTTGCAGGAGGCAAAAACCACACGTCCATTCAAGCCCTGCTTTTTGGTATAGAACTTTCCTAAACGATCATGTGCAGAAGCAAGGAGACCTGCTTTGACAACCTGGCAGTTCACTACTAGCTCTCGGTCCTCCATCTGGCTTGCCTCTGCCTGACCGTCAGTTCTTGGACCTTGAGTTGCAGCCTCTCACCAGAGTTGTTTCCCTGGCTCTCATAGCTATGTGGAGGCTGAAGGAGGACCCTGCAGATGGACACCTGAACTTCAGAGTTTGGCTCCAGCCCCATTTCCTTAATTGTCTGTGAGTTCCATGAGGCATTTCTTTGACTTGCAGAAACCTGGGACATAAGGGAATACATGAATAGGGGTAGTAGTTGATCTAAGGGATAATGGGCTGGTGTCCAATTTTGGAAAAGTTGGACAGATGGAATGTCTTTAAGCTCCACCTTATTGGGTTTAGACCTGTACTAATTTTTCTAAAAGAAATTGTTTATGTAGTGTGTATGAGAAGCACAGGAGCAGAGCCTTCCTGGGTCTGTTCTTTAGTGAACGCCTCTTCCCTTTATAGCCTTGCTTCTTGTAAGTGGATATACACCAAGCCTTTTCATAATTAAAGGAAGATGATAAGTTACCTCATATTTTGGAATCTTATTTTCCTTGGTTGGCCTCAGGCAGTTTAGAAACCAAGGAAAAGAGATAGGTTTTGTTCAAAACATAGACAAATAATCTCATCTTTAATAGTTCTGGTACCATATGCTTTTTTTTTTAACTAAACGACTATATAGTTTATTGACTTCTACTTTCATGGTATAAATTTGTCCTATGACTCCTTTGATAATTCATTCTTTCTCTTTAGTCCAAAAGTATCATTGAGGGTCATCCGAAAAGTGAGAGAAAATAGCATTCTATATAATAATTGAGTAAGTCATAGTATAGCCACACCAGAAATACTTTGTGCATTGCTAGAAATGTCATGTGAAACAGTAAAATAAATCACCTGAAAATAGTGCTGTTTGAAGTATTTACTAGGAGATTTAGTATTTTTTTAACTTACAATTTCCAGATAGCCAGGTCTATGTTCTAGCCAAATACTTATTTAGTGCCCATTTTATTGCAAGTACTAGTTTCTGGAAACAAAGTGTTGAATAAATGTTAAATCATCACTCTTTGTAGAAGTAAAATGTAGCAGTGATGTAGTCAACAAACAAAAAAACATTATGATTTATGACATGGTAAAGGAAGTATAAAGTTCTATGGAGACATGGAAGAAAATAATTTTGTTGAGACTTAGGGATCATGATTTTTGTGCACATAGTGACATTTATACTGATATGTGAAGATAGAATGACGGTGTGCGAAATTCAGTAATGAGCAAAAAGCACCAATAAATTGGAAAAAAATACCATGATGGTTAGAGGAAAAGAAGGATAGCTAAAGATATTTCATTGCTTTCATTTATTTCAAAATATTTATTAAAAATATTCCTATCCTCTTATTCACATAAAGATTCCTGACTGTGTCTCTCTTCCTTGGACGTACAGGTCTATCTATGGACCTATCTGCAGCATCCTAGCAAGAATAGGTCTTGCCCTTCTGTAACAAACTGTACTTGGAACTCATCTGGCAGAACTCATCTGGCTCTGAAAGCTGCCCTCTGTAATGACAAAAACAATTTGTTCTTTTCGCCTCTGTTAATCCAAAGGTTATCAATTGCAGGACTCATGTTCACAGTAGGGTCCACAGCAGCACAGTGGAATAAAAGCTCTCTATTGCTAACAAAACACAATATAGGTGGACTAAATCCCCCCATGACTCTGCCAGAAAAGCATGTGGCAGTCTGCTTCAGTGAAGATTACAGCCCTGGAAACACTGTGGAAGAGTCTACTCTGTCCTATTGAATCTTGAGGAGCTGAAATCAACAGCTTTAGGTTTGGAGATTTTTAAAATGGTTCCTATTTGCACTATAATCAGGGCTAATTACTTCAGGACCTCTAGTAAGAATTGCCAAGTTGTTTCAACCACATACCAGACAAAAAGTTATGACTTCTCCCAAACTTCATTGTTGATAAAAGACATTTATTGACAATCAGCAATACATAGTACATATGCCAGTAGATTTTCAGCTTTCTTAATTTTATTTACAGTTTCTGGTAAAGTCAATGTTGTTACCAAACAGGTAAACTGTGCGTGAGTTTGTGTATATTCTCCATTCCTGCTGCATTCATCTGGCCACTTGACATTGATCTAGCCTATTTTTATGGAGCTACAACAGATTATATTTTTAATATAAATTTAATAAATGGAACAAGTGAAAAACTGCAAATGCACTTTCACCCACGATTTTCTCTTCTATTTTAACTGACATTCCCACACATGTGCGACATGATATTTGGCACAAAGTTATCCAATGGAACATTTCTGGTAAGAGCAAAAAACATATGACTCCATCAATAGGAGACTGGCTTAAACAACTGTGTTATATTCTTAAAGGGAAATAGAATGTAATCATAAAAAGGAAATTCTGTATCTATAGATGTGAAACAATTCCTAGAACATGTTGTTTAGTAAAATTATGTGTCAATTTGACTTGGCTAAGATTTTCAGTGGTTTGGCAATTAAGAATGAGAAATCCCCGTGATGAAATCTCTTTGAGGGTGGGCCCTGATTTCAATATAAGTAGATGCTGTGGGAAAGCTCACTTTGCTTTTTTTCTGGGCCTGGATCCTGCATCTGTCTTGTCAAACTCCAGTTCTTTGAACCTGAGCCAACAGTCTGCCATATTATTTGCCAAACCTGGAAGTCACCAGCGGCTTACCATTGGACCTGCATACCTTGAATTCATGTGCCTCTGGAGCAACAAGTCATCATTCTTCCTGGCTGTCTTTAGTCCACACAGCTATGTCAACCGGAGAAGCCTCTGCCTGACATCTGACCCATACAAATTCATTGACATCAAGTAAATTCTGACTCATAGATGTCAATGGATTTGTATTTTTAAATTTTTTAGACACTACCCGTCAATTTGTGATACTGTGGCGACCTTGGTGATGCTAGGATTCTGGAAGCTTGTGGTTAGTGCCATCGAGTCAGCTCTGACCCATAGACACCTGCCCTAGGCACAACAGAAGGAAACATAGCACCGTCTTGTGTCCTCCTCACAATCATTCCTATGACTGAACCCACTGATGCAGCATCGGTGCCAACCCATCTTGTTAAGGGCTTCCCCTCCTTCATTGCCCCTCCTCTTTAGCACTCCTTGGTTACTTTCAATATTCTTCCCCAGTATCACACTTCAAATGCATTTATCCTTTGGTCAAATGCATGTATTCCTCAATATCCAACTTTCAAATGCATACGAGGCACTGGAGAATACTATGGCTTGGGCCAGTTCCTCAAGGTAACATCTTGCTTTTCCATACTCTACAGCAGCCTTATGCAGATTTACCTAATGTGTCACATCTTTTGATCTCTTGACTGATGCTTCTATGAGCATTGGTTATGGATATAAGCAAGACAGAAATCCTTAGCCACTTGAACCTTTTCTCCATTGTGATGATGTTACCTATTGGTCCAGTTGTGAAGATTTTAGCTTTCCTTACATTGAGTTGTAATCCATATTCAAGGCTTCAATCCTTGATCTTCATCAGCAAGGGTTTCAAGTCCTCCTCACTGTCAGCAAGCAAGGTTGCATTGTCTGCAATTCACGGGTTGTTAATAAGACTTCCTGCAATCCTGATGCCACCTTCTTCTTCATATAATCTAGCTCTCCTAATCATTTGCGCAGCATAAAGAATGAACAAGTATGGTGAGAGGATATAACCCCTTTCCTGATCTTAAACCATGCATGAGTCCCTTGTTCTGTGCACACAATTACCTCTTGATTCTTGTACAAATTCCAAATAAGCACAGTGAAGTGTTCTGGAATCCCCACTCCTGTTAAGGTTTTCCACAGTTTACTCTACTCTACATTGTTGAATGCCTTAGTATAGTCAGTGAAAAACAAGCAAGTATCTTTCTGATATGCCATGCTTTCAGCCAAGATCCATGTCACATCAACATTATTATTCCCTGCTCTATGGCCTCTTCTGAATCTGAAATAAACTTCTGGCACTTCCTTATCAATGTATTGCTGCAACCATTGTTGGATGATCTTAAGAAAAAAATATTACTTGCATATTCTATAAATGCTATTATTCTATCATTTGAGCATTCTGTTGGGTCACCTTTCTTTGGAATGGGATCAAATATAGGTCTCTTCCAAGCAACCATCTTCAAAGTTTCCTGACATAAATGAGTGAGTGCTTCAGTAGCTCATTGAAACATTTCAGTTGGTATTTCATCAGTTCCTGGAGCCTTGGTTTTTGGCTAAAGTTTTCAGTGCAGTTTGAACTTCTTCCTTCAGCACCATTGGTTCTTGTCCATGTGCTGCTGCCTGAAATGGTGGGCTGTCGTCTGTTTCTTTTTGGTTCAGTGACTGTGTCTTCTTCCAGCTTCCTTTTATGCTTCCCGAATCATTCAATATTTTGCCCATAGAATTTTTCAAGATTTCAACTCATGGCTTGATTTTTTCTTGAGTTTTTTTTTTTGTTTGTTGTTTTTTGTTTTCCAGAAAGACTGAGCTTGTTCTTCCCTTTTGGTTTTTTTAATTCTAAGTCTTTGCTTATTTCATTATAATATTTGCCTTTGTTTTCTTGAGCTGCCTGTTGATATGTTCAATTCAGCTCCTTGACATCATCCTTTCTTCCATTTACTTTAGCTACTCTCTGATAAAGAGGAAAGGGTCAGTCTCTTCTGACATCCACGTTGATCTTTTCTTTCTTTCCCGTCTTCTTAATGACCCTTTTCTTTCTTCATGAAGCGTGCTCTTGATGCCCTCCCAGAGCCCATCAGGTCTTCTGTCATCAGTGTCCAATGTATTCAGTCTGGTCCTGAGATGTTCTCAACATTCAGATTGGACAGACGTAAGGCTGTATTTTAACTCTCGAGGGCTTGATTTCATTTTCTTCAGCTTTATCCCAAACTTACATATGAGCAATTGTTGGTCTGTTCCAAAGTCAGCCTCTGGTATGATTTTTGCTGCTGATATTGAGCTTTACCATTGCATCTTCCCAGAGAGACAGTCCATTTGATTTCTGTGTGTTCCATCTGGGGACATCCATGTATAAGTCACCTGTTGTGCTGTTGAAAAATGATATTTGTTTTGAACGAGTAGGTGGTTTTGCAAAAGTTTATCATGCCATCTCTTGTTTCCTTTCTCTCACCAAGTTCATATTTTCTAACTATTGTCCCTCCCTCTTGTCTTCTACCACTTGTCTGTCAGTTTTTCATACTGTGGATGCTTATGTATTGTTATAATGCTGAAAACTACATCACCGATCTTTCAAACGCCAGCAAGGTTACCCAAAGTGAACGGGTTCTAAGGGACCTTCCAGACTAAGGACAGACAATAAGGAAGAATTTGGCTTCCCATTTTGAAGGAAGTAGCCCCAGAAAATTTTAAGCATAGCTTCTGGAAGCTATACCACTGATATTTTAACTGCTAGCAGTGTTACCAGGGTAGACAGTTTTTAGCAAAGCTTCTCCATGAAGACAAAGTAGGAAGTTGGCATGGCAATTTACTTTCAAATATTAGCCAATGAAAATCTTATGAATCACAATGGCACATTGTCTATCTCTCTTACTTTGAACCTATTATAAGAAAGGACTAATCATTAGAGGAGATCACCATTATTGGTGAGTAGAGGGTGAGCAAGAATGAGGGAGATACCCAGGGAGATGGATTGGCCCAGTGGTCATAGAATGGACTTGGACATGCTGGTGGTTGTGAGCATGATGCCAAATGGGGCAGCATTCCTTACTGTTAGGCAGAAGATCACTATGAGTTAGTGTTGACTCAACCGCAGCTAACAATAACAATACAAACTAGATGTTGTCAAGAGAGACCAGTCCCTGCAGAAAGACAGCATACTTAGTAAAGTCGTAGGACAGTGACACAGAGGAGGTCCTTGAACAATGTGGACTGACACAGTGGTGGCATCGATGGGCTCAAGCGTAAGAACAATTGTGAGGATAAGGTAGGACAAGGCAGTGTTTTGTTCCGGTGTTTTGTACAAAGGATCCCTGTGAGTCAAAGTCAACTCAACTGTACCAAACAACAACATATATGAATATACCAGGTGAATGAATACATTTAAATATTTGATATGTATTTATATATTATAAAACTTATAAAATAATTTTAGAAGAATCTATTTCAGCTTTATAAAAATATGGCATTGTTCTTGTTTTGTGGCATTGAGTTGATTCTAACCCAGAGTGACACTATGCACAACAGAATGAAACACTGCATGGGCCTGCTCCATCCTCACAATTGTTCCTATTCTTTAGTCCATTGCTGCAGCCTCTGTGTCAATCCATCTTGTCAAGGGCCTTCCTCTTTCCAGTCCCCTTCACTTTTACCAAGAAATAAGCTACATCAATACCAAGTGTGTGTGAATGTAAATACATGTAACCTGATTACTAATCATAAGGTCCTCTAGTTAAAATTTACTAGTCCCTCTGGAGGAGGAAAATACAGTAACCTGTTTCCATAAAGATTTCAATCTCAGAAACCTCTACCCTTTAAGGTTACTCATTATAAGTGGGAATATACATCACGACTACATATATATATATATATATATATATATATATATATACATACACACACATGTATATATAATAAAACCCTTCAAAAAGTACATGGAAAATTCCATCATTTAAAAAATTTCATTTGCTGTAACCTTTTTGAAGTTCCCTTGTATATAATATATACAAAACCCATCGGTAGTCATTGGACATTACCTCACAGAAGGGTCACAAGGAAGGGATGAGTCAACCAGGAGCAGTATAGCACCGATGAAACACTCAATATTCATCTGGTTCTTTTGAGGCTTCCTCAGCCCCCACTATCAAGACCCCAGTCCTGCCTTTCCGTTCTGGCTAGACTGATGCATATACACTGGTATGGAGAAGAGCTCACAACATATGGAATCCAGGTCAGATAAACTCCGCAGGAACAGAAATGGGAGTAGCTATACCACAAGGATAGGGGGAAGGTGGGGGGAGGAGCGGAAGAAGGGGGAACAAATTGCAATTATTAATGCATATCCCCCACCCCCACCTCGTGGAGGGGAATGAACAACAGAAACATGGGTGAAAGGAGACAGCAGTTGGTATAAGATATGAATAATATAATAATAATTTATAATTTATCAAGGTGTCATGGGCTGGGGGAGAGGGGAAAAAATAGGAGTTGATACCAAGAGCTCAAATAGAAAGTAATGTTTCGAAAATGATGATGGCAACATATGTACAAATATGCTTGATATAATTGATGGATAGTATGGATAGTTATCAGTTCTAAGAGTCCCCAATAAAGGGATCTTTAAAAAAACCCTCACTATTAAAAGAAAAAAATAAAATGGAGAATTCTAAATATGTATTTACTTATAAAATGGCAGTAAAATCCACTAAATTTTTTCATAAGTAGTACATTTTTATGAAAAAAAGTACGTTTCTAAAATGAATTACGCTTATTAGTGACATATTTTACACTATTGCATATTTATTGAATGTCAGTCTTAATAAAAAACATCTGCATTATCATATCTGCCTGCATTCAATCTGTTAGGATACGCTATTCTGATTGAAGTACATGAAGAAAATATGGTCTCATACAGATAAAAATTTAGAAAGGAATATTTTAAAATCCTTTTCAGAGAGTTGTGGATATTTTTCTTTAATATTACATCAATATTTGAAAATTAGTAGTTTGTCAAAGGCAGACTTAATGTGAAATCTGAAACCTGACCATTGAACATTCAATACTCTGTTTCATGGTAGTCCATTGGTCTGTCTTTCACTTTGAATGGCTCTTTTATCCATGCACGACTTTATAAGCTCATGCATTGGTCACGTGGAAAATGTTAGTCCATTGAGCTAAGTTGATATTCCCAAAATTAACACATTTCATGCTGTACTACCCCAAACAATACTTTTAAGATATCCCTGCCAATTTCATCACCATGTCTTCAAGTGTTGGGAAACTGTTGAGTTCACAGTGGGGGAAACAAGTCTTCAAAAATTCAATTTTCATTTGACAAGCTCAAATTTTATCACTCGTATCTCCTATTGTTATTTGTCTTTCTTGATGTAAAAGGCTCATTTTATTTGTTTTCAAGTTGCTTACCAGCTATTCAAGTGTGCATAACCACATTTTGTCTGTCATACTTTCAAGCAACAACGGCGACCCCAGAGCTGACAGCGAGTTGAGCTGGCAGCACAGTCACCGGTGCATTTGCCCTGGAGACAGCTGTAGTTCTTGGTATGCAACACAAGTGTTGTTTGCATATCCCCATTGCATTAAGTAGAATATTCAAAAGACAGGTAGTTGCGCCAAGATTTATTAAAATCATTCATTTTTGCAGCTTCATCAGGACATTCTTAAGTGAAAGTTGAGTGTTTTAATCTGTGAGTGCATGGCAGTGAAGAATACACTGATTCTGTCCAAGATGTCAGCAGGATTATCCACCGTTGCTTTTGCTTCCTAGGTATAAATTCCAACATCGTGAAAATGGCAAATGATATCTTAGGACTACTATATGACAATCATTTTGATCTCACAAATCACATAGAAGTGTCTGGAGAAACCACCGGGCATCTACATATCACACTTTGAAAATAATTGACATCAATTATTCTTGAAGGCCTAAGAGGATAAGTAAAAACGTGTCCCTACAAAATCATAGAAACATTTATTAAACAAAAATATTAAAATGTGAAGATATCATTTCCTGACATAGCCTCCATCTAGGTCTATAGACTTGTGTCCATCTCTCTAGCACTCCCCTGAATAATTCTGTCCTCTTCAATTGACACCATGTCAAAATGATAGTCTCAATATGCTTGAGGTACTCAAATCATTTTCCTCTGAAATTTTTTAAAGTTTGAGGACACAGAAGAAGTTGGATGGGACAAGACAGAGCTGTAAGGTGTCCCAACAAAACTCTCCTAGGATAGCCTTGGCAGCCCTCCAAGAATGAGTTGGTGCATTGTCATGATACAAATAAATGTTCTTGGGGCACATTCCCTGGCTTTTATCTCACCAAAACAGCTTTCAGTTGTCGCAAGTCTGCTTCCCCGTAAGTCCCAGTGACCATCCTTTATCCATCAAGAACATCTATCGTGATTACCCTCTTGGAATTCCCAAAATACATGGCCATAGGCATCTGAGCTGATACCTTGGTGCTGAATTTAACTGGCCTAGCTGTCGCCCTCAGAAGCCACTGTTTTGCTGATTATTAATTTTTTGACAGTATCCTAACCAGACCAAGATAATAATATTACTAAGTGCACCTGTTTGCAGGCATCCACATTTAGACATATTTACACATGTTTTTGTCATACATCTATGCATGCATCAACTAGAACTCCAGTAGCAGTAGATTTTGACTTCCTCTGATATATTATTAGAATCACGCTGTCCTGACTGCTGCCATGAACACAGCATGATGGGAGGACAGGTATTGGAAGAAGATCTTTCCTATAGAGGCTTTTCTTTTTGAACACAAGCCAAGAGAAAGTGTCAGTCACTCCCAAATAAATAAAATCTAAAAGGGTTTTAAAGAGCCTAAGAAATGTGAAAGCTGGACCAAGGACAGGGAGGTGACAACTTAGATTTATAAAGGAGGCAGAGCTGCACAGTGGCAGTTGTGTGATGGGTTTGGAAGGGTGGCTCACAAGGATACTGCCTAGATAGGCGCTCACGTAAACTGCTAATTAGCAAAGTAGCATAGTTCAGACCTGAAGAATAGCAGGAAACGGGCAATAAATCACACCACCATTTGATAATCATAAAACACAGGGAGGAACACCAGGAAGTCATGCGTGACTTCTGATTCCAAAGGACATCCAGTAGTCCCTGAGTAACCTTGATTTTTTCTACCCCCAACAATCATACTCCTATCCCCATGCAAGAACCCTACATGAGACAAGGAGGGCTGGGTGCAGAGAAGGCTGGTTGTCCCATAAACTCACAGTCATCTTGTTGTTCTGCATGTGGGTTTCTTTGGCTGATTTTTTCAAAATGTCAGGACATTCTTCCTAGTCTATGTTAGTCTTGAAGTTCAGCTGAAACCCATTCAGCATTACAGCAACACACAAGCCTCCATGATGGAGGGGTGCAGTTGGTGGCCTCTCTTCCACAGACCAGGAAGCCCTGTCTCCTAGTCTCTGGTGCCTCTGGTTTCAGCCTCCGCTACTTCAGACAGAGCCTGGAACATGCGCGTCTGATGTTCCTGGGATTTCTCTCTGTTTCTGAGGAGAATTTTCTACATGGAGGAATGGGTTTGATGGAAATGTGGTTTTTGTCTTTTAGCTGACTCTGGTAGTTACATAATCTGGTGTCAATTTTCAAAGGGGTGGAGGCTAACCTGTCAATCGGGTTTTGGCTTGATGACCTGATTTGGAGGCACCATGGAGGAGAAAAATAACTCACTGGAGGCCAGATACACACCGCCTCTCTGCTTCATTGTCCTGTTGACAAGCCAGGACCCTGGAGCTGGAGGAGCCACGTGGAGACCCATGCCAGCCAGAGATGCTTCCACCACCACTGGATCCACAAGACTTTCCGCCCACTGGCCTGTGATTTTCTTGTATTCTGCATTATTAGATGGCTGTGTGAGTCTGAAGAAAAATGTATAGACTGGTACCGGGTATATGGGCTAATCTGAGATATATGGACTCGAGCTGGACTGGGCTGAGGATATTTTCTTAATATACAATTAGTCTTTTATATAAAGCTCCTTCTTACACACATATGAGTGTCTATGAATTTGTTTCTCTGTCAACACTGACCATCCCCTCAAGGAAAGTGAAGGGTGGTGTTAAAGTCACACCCTCTTGTGAAGTCGAATCAGCTCCAAAGAAACTGCATGTGGACTTGATTCACACCCTCAGCCACAGCCAGGATTGCACCTTAATCCTGCCCTTTCAAAGAGCAAAGGACTGCTTCTAAAATGGGACTATAGCTACCGGCATGAGGCCCAGTATTATACTACGCAACACAAGGAACTACGGCTTGAAGGACCATCTTCATTGAGTACATCTCCATTACTTTGGCTCTGCACCAACTCGATGGGAGTGGAAGTGGGTACGTGACATGCATTAGCGGGCAATGGAGCCCTGATCGCGTAAAGGCAAGAATTCTACCACTAGAATAACACCCGTGTGCTGGCCCTTCAGTCCCTTAAAGCAGGAAGCCCAGGTGTCCACAGCGGGTAACATCAATGAGTTAAGCAAGCGAAGAAGAAGTAACCTGTGGTTCTCTCTGTATCTTTCATATTCCTACAGAGAAGAGAGGCATTGGTGTAGGAAATGGGGCACATTTCGCTTGACACTGCCATCAGAAGACAAACTATGGGGTGCGGTAATAAGGGGAAGCTGCCAGCTGGCTGCCATGGCAGGAGAGAGTAATAACCTGCAGGTACAGGGTGAGCTGGTGCACCTGTGCCGTGAGGACACCTGCTCTTCAGCTCTCCTTTGCCATCAGGGACCTAGTGCTGCCGTTGGACGTGGGCGTTCAGCAGTGTTATCAAAGCTTTCATTTTAAAGGAAAAATGGAAATAAGTACTGGGGCCCTTTCCAGATTTAAAAAAGGGGGTGGCACCACTAATTGGGGACAAGTAAAGAAGTCCCTCCCCCAACCCAAAACTTCTTTTAAAGACTAGGCAGTCTTGTTAGGCAGGCAAACACACTGCAAGCCAAAGAATGCATGCCTGTGGGCTGATTCCAGACCCTAAGCTTACAGCTTGACATTTCTGATCTAAATTAACTTGCTAATATCTTAGGAAAAGCACCCTGGCGGGCCCCAAAGAGAACTCCAGTGCAGCGGACCTGTTTCTCTGCATCAGGGCAGCTCAGTCCAGCCAAAGCCAACTCCCCAGCGAGGGACAAAGAATTGTCAACAATGAAGGACCCTGAGCAGTGCCCTAAATGAAAGGGACTCAACACCCTCAGGACCACGTTCAAGAGCAGGCAAATGTGGACGCTGTTGCTTACATCAGATGAGGGGGTGGGGTGTGCTATCAGTTAGTAATAAGAGAGGGAGCCAAGCACCTACATGATCCTGCTGCCCCATAGGGGACAATATCAATTCCTCACCCAAAATTAACCCAGTGCAAAGCATCGCAACCTTTCAAGGACAGAGTTAAGAAAGGCAATCCAGGGAAAGCGAATCAAGCATTTGGTCAGTATCTAGAGCCACCTTGGAGCTGGTCCCCAGTCGTGTGGTCCAAGGATGAAAAAGCAGAGTTCTTAATCAGACCAATCAGAAGCATCTCCTGGTAGAGGTTGCCTGTTCACAAAGCCTGTCTACTCCTGCTAATAGGTAACCATCTCGGAAACGCACAGAGGCAATTCTACCCTGCTCTGTGAGGTCTCCCTGAGTGGGCCCTGACTCGAGGGCAGTGACTGTCAGGAAGTGCTAGTGCAGCCGCTAAAAAGGAGGGGTTTCAGAATTTCTGGTCTTTGCCTTTGAAACATTAACATTCAGAAGACAAGTTTTCGTGTTTCCTGCAGTAGGGAGGAGGTAGAGGTACTTTCTCACTTCAGTAATATACGCTGGCTCTTCATGGAAGGTCTAAATGCATTTTTATTCACCATAGAAGTCTCATAGCCACCTTTTCTACCCATTCAAGAACGTTATGTTCAAACTATTTCATTCCTACCCATTACCTTGAGTTCCTGGGTGAAGCAAACTGTTGATAAACTTGGCTAGTAACCAAAAGGTTTGAAGGTGACGTGGAAGAAATGCCTGATGATTTATTTCTGGAAAACCACCCACTTGAAGAACCTCTGGAGCACCATTCTACTCTGGGGCAAAATGAACTCAAAGAAAACCTCTTTTCTTTTTCTCCTCCCTTCTTATTTAGCTTCAGCAAATCACAGAGCATTGGCCAGGTCTAGGAACTGATTAAACTTATTTTATGAAACACATCTGTTCCACTACACTAGTTACTGCAGAATACACATCTAGACTCACAGCAAAGCTTCAAGACCACCCTTCTCTGTAGCAGCAATGATTTCTATTTCTGTTACTTTTCTTTTTGCATCTCGCTTTTTCAGCATCTGTTGAGTGCATGGAACCAATCATTTCACGTTATCAACAAGAGTTAGCTTACTTACTTCAACCTCACAAGACACAAAGAACAAAAGGCAATCGACCTAGAAGACAAAATCAGAATGGGAACATACCTTCTGGCACTTTCTTGACATACGCCTACTCCCTTTCCTCAAAGTTGCCGGAAGGCTGCTTCTCAAAGCTACCAAAGTCATAAGAGCATTAAATACACCTCAAATTAAGATAGTAATTAGATAAGTATAGGCACAGGACACATTCTCCTTTTATACATGCACGGGGAAGTGTATATATCAAATGTAAGTCCAAGATCGAGACTGAAAGCAAATTGCCTCCAAATGATCATCACAAATCCAGGTAGGCATCATGCTTCTTTCCACAGCTTCTCGCAAACCCAGACACAATAGAGAAACAAACAAGACCAATGAAGGAAAGAGAGTAAGACCCAAGGTTCTTTTGCCTAGACGTGGTATTGTGTAAGGAAGCACATGCATTTTTAAACACGAGCGAGCTTAAGGAATGTTCAGACATTGAGTCCTATTACAAAAGAACAAGAGATCTGATTGTTTAAAAATCCAATTGATTAAGAAGTAAGTCAACTTTTAAAACAAGAATGGAGACATTATAACAGAATAGCACACTAATGAAAAATTAATTCATTTTCATTAGGAATACTGGATAAAGTTGAATATAACTATAATAAATCTTGACAGTATAAAAATAAAATAACCCACAAACTTGGCAAAATTGGGCTGGGGAGATGTCAAGAAATATAAGTGCTGATGTTCTAATTTTTTATAGCAGTGCACCAATTGATAGCTGTTAAAACCAAAATGTGTAGTTGAAACAACAATAACAAAAATGATTCAAACTTCCTGTATTTAAAAAAAATGCATTTCTGTTTACTTTAGAGATGCTTTCAAATGACATTATGTATTATTTTGAAGAGACCTATTTGAAGCCCAGCAATTCTTTTAAACTTTTATAGAATAAAGGAAAAATGAACACTTTAGTTTTAAAAATGAGACTATTTTAACAAAAGTCCATGCACCCCTTTATCTAGCCAGCATCTCTCCAAGCGTTTGTCCTTCTACCTTTTGTGCAATGTGGCGACTCCTCGCTTCTTCCCTTGTCTATCTGTAGAGACCTTCAGGATGATGACCCCTAATGGGAACGGCTATTTCTGAGCAGCGGGACTTGAAACAGTGAGTCAACTTTCTTCCCCGCAATCTGACCACTACTCAAATTATTTGAATAAGCACCTTGCTACTCTTGAAAATTAAAAACTCTTTTTAAAATTAAAAGCAAATACAAATGTAAACGAGCAATTGAATGAACCTTACATCCATACCCAGACATCAGGCAATCATCCAGAAGCCATGTTTGTTTTGGGATTATTTTGCTTCAGTTTATCTTCCCAGCTACAAACTCTGGATGCCATAATCTGCATCTTGAGCCGCACCCCTGGCCTCTCTCTCCTGGCTGTGGGCCTGTGGGTACCTGGGTCGCCAAGTGTCCTGCTGGAGCCCATGCTGTCGTGTTTGCTTCCTAAAGACATCAGCACCTCCTTCCATTTGTAACACCATGTCCTAGTATGCAATGCCTGCAGACATGTTACTCAGAAATCAATGTAACCAAACCCCGGCAGTTTATCCAGAATTGTTGTTCGTGACTAAGTCAAAATGACTTAGTTATTCTATTTGGACTCTTAAGACTTTTATTAATTTCACTATAATAACACTACTCTATACAAATAGATTCTACATTTGTTCTTTTAATTGGCTACCCAGCATTGAAAATCTTGCTTCTGTTGGGGGGAATTCCTCAAGGTGTGAGCCTTTTCTCTACATGAGCGTGGCAGCTGAAAAGCCCCAGGGGTGTGTGCTTTCACTGCACCCCTATCTCACACCCACCCAGACCTACTTGTCTAGTCACTCAAAGCAGCCTGAGGTTTGGTGTCTGGACCGAGTGATACCAGAAAGAGGGTAAGTAGAGGATTCATTCTGGTCGCAGCGGCCTTAGCAGCAGCTACTAGAAGCCGTGTCAAAGGCATTGTCGCATCTGTGTCCTGAGCTGGCGGGGACAGGTGGGTGAGCTGCAGCTCCATTGTTCAGCCGCAGCAGCGATGTCTGGGTGCTCAGCCTGCCTTTGTTCCTGCCTGATTTCAAAGACTGGTGTTTCAGCCTTCCTGGAAATTCTGTGGGTTACCCACTTACCTTTCAATCAGTTCCTTTTGGTGTCTGTTTGTTTAAATTAGCCTGAGTCAGTCTTTTGCTTGCAATGAAAAGTCTTGAATGACACTGTCCCTATCTTTTGTCCATCATGATTCTGTGTACACCTACTTATATTTTAAATTATAGGCATGGGTTCTCCAGTCTTAAAGTCAAGTTCTGATCAGTTTGCTAATGCTGCCTACGCTTAAAAAAACAAACAAACCATATTTACTCAATCACAGACTCCTCAGTTTTTATTTTCCAGTAATGCATTTACTATCCTAAGCGCCATGCTGAATCTACCAGCTGCCTTTCACTTTGTCACACCGTGGTGGCTTGTGTGTTGCTGTGATATGGGAAGCGAGGCCACAAGTATTTCAAATACCAGCAGGGGCACGCATGGTGGGCAGGTTTTAGTGGAACTTCCAGACTAAGACAATCTAGGAACAAAGACTTGGTGATCTACATCCAAAAATTAGCCAATGAAAACCTTTGGCCACAATAGAGTATCTTTTTCTATAATGACAGAAGCTGAGCTTCCTATCCTGGAAGGCATTGCAAATCCACAGTGGCCACACACAATAGACGTGAGCATACCAATGATTCCACAGACAGTGCTGGGAAATGTTTACCTGGGGCTGTCATGGGATGGAGCTGACTCAAGGCCCTTGCTAACAACAGAAACAAATAGTGAAATATAGATGGCCCCAGTGGTACAGAAATACACACAGAGCATGAATTTGAAGTCAAACTCACTGCTGTTGAGTCAGTTCCACTCATAGCAAGCCTATAAGACAGAGTAAGTTGCTGAGGCTGTAAGCCTGTGCTGTGGTTCAGTGCCATCCAGGAGGTTCTGCCCCATAGCGATCATAAGCACAATAGAATGAAACACTGTCTGGGCCTGGGGCCTCCTCACAATCATTGTCCAGTCTGAACCCGTTGTTTCAGCCACCGTGTCAGTCCATCTTCTTGAGGCCTTCCTCTTCTTCACTGCCCCTCTAGGTTACCAAGCATGATGTTCTTCCACATGGACTGGTCTCTCCTGACAACATGTCCAAAGCATGTGAGATGATGTCTTGCCATCTTTGCCTTTAAGGAGGACTCCGGTTATACTTCTTCCAAGATAGATTAGTTTGTCCTTTGGGCAATCCTTCATGCGTTCGATATTCTTCGCTAGCACCACAACACACACATCAATTCTTCTTCAGTTTTTGTGGCAGTTACATAATCTGGTGTCAACGTGTAAAGGTGTGGAGTCTAGCCTGTCAATCAGGTCACATCTTGATGACCTCATTTGGAGGCACCACAGAAATAAATAGCTCACTGGAGGCCAGGTACACACTGACTCTCTGCTTCGTTTTCCCTTCTGACAAGGCACATGGAGCTCCCTTGATGGCAGCCAAAGCCTTGGAGCTGGAGGAGCCACGTGGAGACTCACGCCAGCACTAAGATGCTTCCACTGGATCCACAAGACTTTCCACCCTCTGGCCTGTGATCTTCCTGCACTCGGTGTGAGTGCCTGTGTTGCGTGAGTCTGAAGAGGAATGTATAGACTGGTATTGGACAGATGGGCTAATATTGGACTTATGGACTCGATCTAAACTGGGCTGGGATGTTTTCTTAATGTATAATTTCTCTTTGACATAAAGCTCTTTCTTATACACATATGAGTCTCCATGGATTTGTTTCTCTCGTCTTCCCGGATAAACACAGTTTTCCTGATTCAAAGTCCAACTTTCACATGCATATGCAATTGAAAGCACCAGGTTTGGGTCAGGAACACCTAAGTCATTAAAGTAACATCCTTGCTTTGTACTACCATACAGATGTAAACATGTACAACACTGTCAGTATGAACAAACGCAGAAAGGCTCATCTTCCTGCCCAGGATGGGTTTGAACCCTGTCCTTGCAATTAGCAGGACAACTTCTAATCCACTGACTCAGGATGGTGTAGTGCTTATGTGGTGGGCTGCTAACCGCAAGGTCAGCACTTCAAAACCACCAGCTGATCTGTGGGAGAAAGATAGGGCTCCTATTCCAAGCATTAGAGCACCAGAAACCCACAGGGACAGGGCTACCCTGGCTGATTGGGTCGCTATCCACTTGATGGCAGTGTTTTGTTTTGTTTTGTTGTTTTTGGCTCCTTGGGATGGGGCTCTATGGGACCTGAGAAGAGCTTTGGTGAATTAGCAGAATTGAGCCAGGTTGAAGGGTACAAATCAAGGACATAGCGAATGCCTGAAAAGGAAAGCCTTGTACTCATTGGCTTTCCAAACTGAAGTGACAGGTGTAATGGGCTTGTCTTAAGGCAGTGCTTCTTAATCTTCATGATCCTCAGAATCACCCGAGGCCAGCTAAGATCTGTTGTATCCAGGCCCCCGTCTTCCACGAGTCTCATTCTGTAAGTCTGGACTGGGCCCAAGCCATTGACATGAATGGGGCCAGAGGCAAAACTTTTGGAGGACCTTGTGTATTAAGAAGTTTGAATTTTTTATTCAGGCAAGGGATTTTGTGGACTGGTGACAAGACCAGATTTGCATTTTAGAAAGATCAGTCAAGCACTAGTAAAGAAGATGAATTGGCAGAGAAACAGAGATTGGCAGCAGAGAGGCCAGTTAGGTTTTTAGAAGTATTCCCGTTGGGAGAGAATGTGGATCTTAACTAACGCTGCTTTCCAGGAGAGAACAGTCCCGGGAGAAGGGAATCCTGCTTGGTGAAGTACAAGGGCAGCAGAAAAGAGGATGACCCTCAATGACAATAACAAAACAGTGGTGAAGATGGCAAAGGACAGTAGTGCTTCATTCTGTTGTACATAGGGTCGCTGTGAGTCTGAACCAACTAGAAATCACCTAAAGACAACACTCATGTGTTGGCTAAGTAATCAGCTGGGTAGAGCAGAGTGCACAGACTCGGTAAGTGTTGACTGTGCAGCTAGGTAATGGAGAGAGTCAACAGGATACTGGGTGGGCTTGGGGCTTGTACACTTACACAGCCGAGGAGGATGTTCAGCGGGAAAAGACAAAAGGAAACAAAGCAATATGTGTTTGTTTTGGGTTGTGTTGAATTGGAAGAGCATGTGCATTTAGTCGAATCATTTATGGGACTATGCAAACATTGATCTGGAGTTCAGAGAACCTGGAGCCTCCAGATAGAGACGGAGTTACGGCAAATACCATTCAAAGAGCTGAAATGAATGCAGTGGTGATGCAGCCACCAACCCTCCCTCAGAGCTGCAAGATAAGTCAGTGGATCTTAACACTCCACTACCCTGTCAAGAACAAACCAACAAACAGCAAGCAAACACACAAATAAACTGCTGTCTTTTCAACTTACCGAACCGCTCCGTAGAATTCCCATCAATCTTCATGGAAGCAGACCGCCTCATCCTTCTCGCCTAGATCAGCTGGTAGATTGATCTACTAACCTATCCTTAGTGGCCCCAATCCTTAACCAATTGCTTAAATTATATAAAGATTCCTGGGTCTGCTGTCCAAGTTCTAATGTCACCAAAAACCAAAAAACAGACTCACTGCCATCAAGCGGACTCTGACTCAGGATGGCCCTATAGGAGAGGGAGAACTTGAACTGCCCCTGTGGGTCTCCAACACTACCACCCCTGTCTTTCTCCCACAAAGCAGCTGGTGGTTTGAACTGCTGACCTCGTGGTTAGCAGCTCAGCACGTAACCATTATACCACCAGGGTTCTTTGCGTTCTGAGGTAGGACCCAGAAGTTGATTTTAATTTCCTCAGGTGCTTCTGATGAGTAATTGGATTTGAGAAGCGTAGTATAAGGCAGGAGTTCACAAACTGTGCTGCATATTAGAACCACCTGGCGAGCTTTCCAAATCCACTCCCTAAGTCCCTCCCTGTAATAATTAATCAGAAGGTCTGGGGTTGGTGGCCAGGCATCAGTATTTTTTAAAAACCTAAGGTAATTCCAGTAAAAATTTAGACCCACTGATGTAGATTATCAATGAATCAAGCCAATATTACTTACAGACTGGGTGACAAACCAGATAGTCAAAATCAGATAGTCAAATGAGTAGGCATTAATGTAATTCAGAACTGAAAAAGCAGACCAACTAGGATATTAGCAAAAGTGAAGGGGCTGGTAAAATTGACCTGTGTGACCTTCTCATAAGTGAGTGACAGCCAAAGCTGTGGCAATGTTGTCATTTTAAGGATGTTCTTTTAATTACGAACTAAAATATGATGGCAACAAATGTACAAATGTTCCTGACACAATGTATGTATGTATGTATTGTGATAAGAACTGCATAAGCCTCCAATAAAATGTTTTTAAAAACAAACAGAAAAAAAGAACTGACATAAATAAAAAGATTTAAGTTCTCTCATTTCTGATCTGAGGACTAGTCGCTGAAGGATTAGGAATAGTCGAAGAAATATTCTCCTGGGGAAAACCTATCAGCTGTCAAAAACAAACTGGAGTTTCTGTTAAAATTAAAAGAGTTTATTGAAGGAACAGAACAATACAGGATCAGGCAGGACTTTTAAAGGATTCACCAAAGGAAATTTTCACTGAGCCCAAATACAGAAGCCCCAGGAATTTACACAGAAATTCTGATTGGTGACATTTTCAAAATCAAGCTGTAACAGACACACGATAATGGCAAGTGCCCTCAAAAGATTATCTCAGTGATCATGGAATGTGCGTCATTTTTTTATGGATATTTTGGAGGACAATCTAAATTAATGCTCTTCCTGGGAGCATGCTATGAGAGGACTGGAGTGGAAGAAGAAAGGGTGCCTGGAAGCTTTCTGTGGTACGCTTGCTGGCTAGCTCACTTTGGAGTGCTACCTCAGAATAAGCAGTAAACAGGAAAAAATTGGAGTCTGGTCTGCATAGTTGACAGAAAACCCTCCTCATGTCAAACACCGGTCTCTTGACCTTCTTCCCAATGCCCATTTCTGATCAGGAATTGCTATAGAAATCCAAGGTTCACTATTTTTTAAAAATACTCTTATCATAATCTGTACATACATCAATTGAGCAAAGCACCCTTATACATTCCAAGGTTCACTATTTTAAGAATATCTTCGATTGCGCAGACTTATCAATTGCTTCTTCACCTTGCTCTTCAGGGCAAGCCCGTCTCATGACTCCTGCAAAGGTGTAACTCTTCTGCCAGAGCTTTCGCATGGTTAGTAGATGGCTGGCTGTTCCAGGTAGTCTTTTAAGGTCTGAGATACACCCTGTGCGTATTCATTGGTGGCTGCTTACCTTGATGAGCCTTTAAGGCTGTGGTCCTGTCATGTTTATCCCTGGCCACTACAGCACTGACAGACTTATCATACCATAGCTTGGACTTCTGAGATCTTTCTTCTTTTTTGAGAAAGGGTATATAAGACTCTGGTTGAATTCGAAGAAATATTTGGCAGATAGAGTCATCAGCCAAAGGGAAGAATTTAGTTGTTCTCTAAGAGATTCTCATTTCTTCAAAATTAAAAATATATAAATAAAGAGACAGAGTGACAGGTTTAGAAACCCACAGGAGCAGTTCTACTCTGCCCTGTCTGATCATCATGAATCAGAATTGACTCCATTGTAGTGAGTTTTGGGCTTGGTTTCGAACTGCTGTACTACTTGTTATGCAAGAGGTCATGCTTTTTTTTTTTTAGAAAATGCATATTTAATAAGATATCTGAGTAATTCTTGCAAGTACCTCTTACATAACAAATAGTACAGCAGTACAGCAATTCTCAACCTGTGGGTTGCGACCCCTTTGGGGATCAAAGGACTCTTTCACAGGGGTTTCCTGATTCATAACAGTAGCAAAATTACAGTTATGAAGTAATAATGAAAATAATTTTATGGTTGAGGGTCACCACAACATGAGGAACTATATTAAAGGGTCACGGCATTAGGAAGGTTGAGAACCACTGAAGTCGTGCTACATTGTGAATACAAGCATTAAAAACAACTAAGATATGATAAAATAATAATTTATAAACTATCAAGGGTTCATGAGGAAGGGGGTAGTGGGGAGGGAGGCAGGGGGGAAGAAAAATGAGGAGCTGAGAATGTATAAGTGTGCTTCACACAATTGATGTATGTGTGGCTTGTGATAAGAGTTGTATGAGCCCTAATAAAATGATTTAAAAACAACAACAACAAAAACCAGCTCATAACACAGCTGATTAGTTCCTATAATAATTATTATAGGGATTAAGATAATCGATACAGTCAGTAAAATTAAATGTAGGGTAACAGTCAATTATAGCAGGTAGCCAATTTAAAATGTTAAGAAAAAACTAGTGTGGTGGATAATGATTGATTGTCAATCAGACCAACTTCAGATTAGAGTTCTGAAATGTAAATATTGAGCATTTAGTCGTGAAGGAATGAATCAGTCCAGGTGAGAAGTCCCAGACCCTTTGGTTAGCTATAGACACATTCTACACACTCTATAGGACAAAACACCATAATTTTATGTGAAGGATCAAATAATTCTGACACACAGTATTTCACATAGGCAACATGTTGAATGGAAGCAAAGCAGGATTTTATCATTATAACAAAAGAAACTATGAGGAACAAAGATTCCACAATAGATTACAATTTTCCTTACTATCATCTACCCTGAGAGAAAAACCTATTCATAATTTCATTTTAACGAAGGAACAGTATCATTAAGATAAGACACTACAAGTTGCTCGCTTATGTTCGACAGAGTGTAGTGTGAAGGCTATTGCCAGATACAGAGGCCCAGTAATTAGATTTTACTATTGGTACAACTACCTCCTTGGACTGCAGCCCAGAAGTCAAGGCCCATTCTATTTTGGCGGTGGTTGTTTGGTGCCGTTGAGTTGGTTCTGACTTGCAGTGATGGTGTAAAAGAGAACAAAACACCACCAGGAGGGCCTGCACCATGTTCAGAATGGTTATGTTTGAGCCCGTTGTTGCGACTACTGAGTTAACGCATCTCCGTGGTGCTTTTCCTCTGCTTTTCTGACCTTCTGCTTTACCAAACATGACGTTCCTCTCCAGGAACTTGCTCTCGGACAATGTGGCCAAAGAAGGGGAGACGGAATTCCTTGCTTCGAAAGAGAATTCTCCCTGTTCTCCTTCCAAAGCCCAGTTGTTTATATTTCTGGCAAACCAAGCTACTTTCAATATCCTTCACCAACACTATCATTCAAATACATCAATTATTCTTCAGTCTTCCTTATTTAATGTTCAACTTGCACACGCACAGGAACTGACTGAAAACACCATGACTTGGCACAGGCACACCTTAGTCCTCAAAGTGACATCCTTGCTTTTCCACACTTTGAAGAGGTCTTGTCCTGCAATTTGCTCGGTGCAATTTAGATTTTTTTGAGTGCTGCTTCCATGGGCATTGCTTGTGTATCCAAGAAAGAGAAAATTCTTCACAGCTCAGATACTCTCTCCAGTTGTCTTTTGGTCCAATTTCGGTTTCATTTCATTGAGTTACAATCCATACTGATGGCTGTACTCCTGGGTCTTTACCCTCAAGTGCTTCAAGTCCTGATGGTTGTGTCATCTACACATCACAGGTTGTTAATAAGCCTTCTTCCAAACTTTGATACCAGGTCCTTCTTCAGTCCGGTTTTTCAGATTGTTTGTTCAGCATACGGATTGAAAATGTAAGGTGAAAGGATACAATCGTAATGACACCTTTTCTGATTTTAAACCACACACCATCCTCTTGTTCTTTTCCATTTACCAGTTCTCCATGAGAACAACGATGTGCTCTGAAAAGCCCATTCTCAATGTCACCCATCGTTTGTTATGATCCACAGGGTTGAAAGTTTTTGCATAGTCAATACAACATAAATAAACATTTTCCTGCTATCCATTACTTTCAGTTAGAGTGCGTCTGACTGCAACAGTGACAGCCCTCAGGCCACATTTTCTTAGGAATCTGGATTGAATTTCAGTACGGCTCCAACCATTGTTGAATTATCTTCAGCAAAATTTTACTTGCATGTGGGATTGGTGATGAGTGTGCCAAACTTTCCACATTCTGTTGGGTCACTTTTCTCTAGAATAGATGAAAATGTGAATTTATTCCAATTAGTTAGCCAGGTAGTTGTCTTATAAATTTCCTGGCATAGATTAATGAATTCTTTCAGTGCTCATTAGCTTGTTGAAACATTTCAATTAGTATTCTGTCAATTTCTGGACACTTGTTTTCATGAACGCCTTCAGGGCACCTTGAACTTTCTATAACACCATTAGTTCTTGATCATATGCTACCTCTTCAAATGGTTGATTGTTGATCAGTTTTTTGTTCTGCTTTTCCTCCTGACATCTTTTGATGCTTTCTGCACTGTACAATATTTTGCCAATAGAAACCTTCAATATTACAGCTTTTGGCTCAAATCTGTTTTTCATCTCAAGGTATGCTGAATATATTCTTTTTTTTTTTTTTTTAAGATTTCTAACTTCAGATCCTAACTTTGCTTTCCTGAGATAGCTTTGACATTTTCTGTTCAGTTCTTTTCATTTTTCATTTCTTGTATTTGCCTTTGGTATTCTACATTCAAGAATAAATGCTAGAGTATCATCCACTTTGATCTTTTCTTTTTTTCCTGCCTTTAAATTATGGAGTATGAGTTTTTTATCATAATTTTCCCAGTATTGTTTCTCTTGGAGCCCATGGACACTGACATTTACAGTAGTGACACATATTTGCTTGCAAGTTCTACATATCCCATAGAATTTTATCTGAGGTGTATATGCTGATGATTAATGATCATATCAAAGAAACACTGATCGAGACTATTGAACCCTTAATATGGGTGCATTCGCTGATAAAGGGAGTTCAGCTAAAACATATCCTTAAGTTCATCTCAAACCTAAAGTGCATTTTCCAATCTAACCTGACAGAAGACAGGGCCAAAGGTTGACTCCACATAATCAAAAGTTACCATTAAGGCAACTCAATAGATATCTGACTGTCCTAGACAGTGAGTGGTGAACCAGTGAATGACTTGTAAGGTTATAGCTGATGTGTAGTCAAACATAAGATGACATTCTAAAGATCTAAAGAAGACTTGTGCATTCATACAGGTGTGGTTAGACTGTTCTTCGGAAAAATAAGAGTAATTTGACTTCTTTCTCCTGCTTGAGGAGGTACCAGATGAGCCCAGTTGTTGGGATATTTGTTAGTCCGATAGACTAGAAAAAACAAATCCAGAGACACTCAGATGTGTATAAGAGAGAGCTTTATATCAAAGAGCAATTGTATGTTGAGAAAACATCCCAGCCCAGTCCAGATCAAGTTCATAATTCCGATATTAGCCCATATGTCTGATATTAGTCCCAAAATTCCTCTTTAGACTCACGCAGAACATGCAATGATGCTGAATGCAGGGAGATCACAGACTGGTGGGTGGAAAGCCTTGTGGATCCAGTTGTAGTCGAAGCATCTTAAAGCTGGTTCTGGCTCCTCCAGCTCTCTCAGTATCTCCTTCATAGGAAGGTGAAGCAGATATACTGTGATCAGCCTTCTAGGAGAAAAACAGAGGAATTTCCCAGAATTCTCATGATTGGGCCACACCCCCAAGGAGGCATCTTGAGGCTGTGACGTGATTGACAAGCTAAACTCCACCCCTGCATTCTTTTATCAAGTTGACATGAAACTGTCTGACTACCACAGTATGGAACTACAATATGAAGAGTACGGTTTGTAGGTTTAGAAGGTTAACTCTTCTCTAGTGACTTTACTCAGTAAAATACGGGTGTGTTAAGACTAAAGGTTAAGGAGTGGCCTCGGTTTGGGTCAGATCCAAAAAGAGGCCATTCATCAATGGACAGTCTTGTACTAGGAATCCTGGTGGTGTAGTGATTACAAGTCGAATTGCGTTCCACATGGCCAGCAGTTCGAAATCACCAGTTTGGCTCTGAGACAGACTGGGCTTTCTACTCCTATAAATAATTAGGGCTTGGGTAACCCACAGGGTGTTTCTATAAGTCAGCATCGATAGCAGTGAATTTGGCTTGCGTGACCTCCTGTAATAATGAACGGTTCCCCATTGTTTGTGTATCCATAGATCAAGAACAACACAGTTAGAACCCTGGAGTGGGGAGACCCACTAGGGAAAAACAGGCAGAGATGGGGGTGGGAGGTACCATGTTTCCAATCAATAACCTTTCAAAATGTAGAGTGTAAGCGTTCATTCACCTTAGGGAAACATTAGTAGAGGCATGAGTGTAACAAAAATAAAAGAAAGAAATATGATGATTTGTGTTCCTCAGCATGGTTCAGTCTCTGGTGTCAGCCACCTGTCTTAGATGTCATCTGTTTTTGGCTGTGGCCACAGGGATGTCTGAAGTTTAGTTAAATCCTTCTTTCGTTGAAGAGTCTAGGAGCTCACTTCAGTTCTCTTCGCTTGAGTTAGGTGGATCTAGATTTTTGACTTTCTGTAAGTTGGCACAAAGAAGGGCCAAAAAATAACCCCGGGAGGCCCCTGGAAGTCTTATAATCAGTGCCTCCTCCAATGTATGTAGTCACTTGGTTCAATAGTAGGTACTGTTCATATTTCTAAATTTTGGCTGTCAAAGGTTTCTCATACTCATCAGAGTCTCTTTAGAGCACTGAATTAAAAGATTGAAAGTATTTTAGTAATCCAGGTTGAATTAAATAGGAATCAGAGTACATCAAAACATAAGGAAGTCACTCATAAGCCATCCAGTAATAATTTCATGCAGAGTTAATTTATGTGGCTCAAATGGAATGCACCTAAAATTTAGAAGGACCATGGAAGGGCGTTGGCACGGATAAGTTTAAGGACTCAGAAATTTTGATTATTTGGGATTTTAATATACCATTTGTTCTTTCTACTAGCCCAAAAGATTGCAGGTAGTAATGGAAATGAAGTGTCTAATAAGACAGTAAAGTTCACTACTTCTTCAATTCCTTGTCCAGTGAAATGGTTGTCCTTTCACTGTAAAGAATTGTTGATGCTCCCCACTATGTGGTTTGTGTTTTCATGATGGTCCTGACCTACAAACATTGCAGTTTCAAGGCAGCTAGGAATGCCTCTACCCAATGTGAGAATCTGCAAACTGTTGCCAATACATATTTGTGACAAATTGAAGGTGGTGTTGGAAAAAATCTAATAGCCATTCAAGCATAGACCCTGAAAGTAATGCGTATTTTCCAAGTGCAACTTTAAAAAGTTGGCCCAAATTATAGTGAGACACACCTTCAATTGCATAAAAAATTGTCCCAACAATATTTCTTTGAAATTATAATGTTTTTTTCCTGACCCGTGTGTCCTGCTCCCCTGTGCTGAGCTGTGGGGGGGGGGGAGGGGGAAGAAATTATAATGTTTATCTCATTGTAAGTAAGATCTTTCTGGGATTACTTTTAAAAAATCATTTTATTGGGTACTCATACAACTCTTATCACAATCCATACATACATCCATTGTGTCAAGCACATTTGTACATTTGTTGCCATCATCATTCTCAAAACATTTGCTTTCTGCTTGAGCCCTTGGTATCAGCTCCTCATTTTTTCCTCCCTCCCTTTCCTCCTCCCTCATGAACACTTGATAATTTATAAATTATTATTTTGTCATGTCTTACACTGTCTGACGTCTCCCTTCACCCACTTTTCTTTTGTCCATCCTCCAGGGAGGGGGTTATGTGTAGATCCTTATAATTGGTTCCCCGTTTCTACTCCACCTTCCCCAAACCTTCCAGGTTTCGCCACTCTCACTATATCCTGAGAGGTTTACCTTCCCTGGATTCCCTGTGTTTCCAGTTTCTATCTGTACCAATGTACATCCTCTGGTCTAGCCAGATTTGTAAGGTAGAATTGGGATCATGATAGTGGGGGGAGGGGGGGAAGAGGAAGCATTTAAGAACTAGAGGAAAGTTGTATATTTCATTATTGCTACACTGCACCCTAGCTGGCTCATCTCCTTCCCATGACCCTTCTGTAAGGGGATGTCTGGTTGCCTACAGATGTGCTTTGGGTCCCCACTCCGCACTCTCCCTCATTCACAATGATGATTATTTTGTTCTTTGATGCCCGATACCTGATCCCTTCGACACCTCGTGATCACACAGACTGGTGTGCTTTTTCCATGTGGACTTTTTTGCTTCTGAGCTAGATGACTGATTGTTTATCTTCAAATCATTAAGACGCCAGATGCTATATCTTTTGATACCCAGGCACCACCAGCTTTCTTCACCACATTTGCTTATGCATCCACTTTGTCTTCAGCAATTGTGTCGGGATCTGGGATGATTTTTAACATGAAATAGGAAAGTTGAAATGATGTAGACAAGACAAGCTTCTGATTAAGCTGTAACCATAATTTGTTTATGGGACCCTAAAATCAAGTTTCTCTCACATCTCAATGTTCTCACTCCTAGCTAATTGTTTGGTTTAATTAATATTCCTAAAGTTAGTTTATTAAAACAATCAGTGTAGTCTAATTTTTGACAGGTCCATTTAGACAAAAGGTCTATGCCCAGTAAATTAACCTGAATGTCAGGGTTAAGCAGAAAAGGATGCAAATCTTCAGTAGAGCCAAGGGAAAGAGGAATATGTTTTGAATGAATTAGAGTCTGCTCCTAATTTGTAACCATGACAGTTTATGAAGTTTTAGTATTCTAGGGCCAAAACTTTTGTAAATATATGGTGCTGATTGCAGAGAGAGTAACACTAGTGTCAATTAGAAATTTGCCAGCTTTTCCTTGTGGGTTAAATGCCTCCATACCAAAAACTCCTATTGTGTCCCTATACCCCAGACCCACTCCCCACCTCCTGTTCTATGCCTGACTGAAGAATCTCTGGCTTAAGCTGTTTCTTGACCTTGTAGCAATACTTTTTTCTGATGCCTGAGTTTCTTGCAATAGTTGCAAGTGCGGGGTTTAGTGCCTCCAAAGGGCTTTAATTCTTTTTGGTTAACCAAAACCAAGCCCACTGACATTGAGTCAATTTGGACTCATGCAAATCCTATATAGGGTTTTGGAGACCACAAACCTTTACAGAAACATATAGCCTTATCTTTCTCCTTGTTGAGTAGCTGGTGGGTTTGAAGCTCCAACCTTGTGGTCACTAGCCCAATGCTTATCCTACAGTGCGACCAGGGATCCCTTTTCTGCTCATTAGGAGGTCACAATGGTTGTAATTGCAAAGTCACTACCTTATTTGTCTTACAGTTTTATGAGTCTCCAAGGTCTCAGAAAGTTTGTGAGCTAATTGGCCGACTACATTCCAATCTAAAGTATGTCTTCTTACAAGGGCAGCAAGTTCACGATTTCGGTCAGACATGAATACTGCATTCAAGGCTCTTATAGCCCCAGAGGATGATACATCAAACTCAGAATGTTTAACAAGCTTTAAAATTATCTAGATTGATAACTATAGACATTCTTGCCTTTATTTTGAATGCGAGTGGATTTTTGTCCAATATATTACTGGGGAGCGGGTAGAGATCTTTGTAATAGCCTCCAGCAATCCTTTACTGGCACCCCGAGAAGCTTCTAACAGTTCAGCAGCTGTTTACTTACGTCTAGAGCTAAATTATCTTCGGGATTTCTCAACTCAACCTGTTTTTAACCATAATTTTAACTCTCCAGGCCAGTTGTCATGTGATTACATGATACAAATCAGGATGATAAACCTCAACAAGGATTTTAATTTCCTCAACAAACTGGTAAGTTTCCACCTGAAGCTTTGACAAATTTTATGTAATTTTAATGCATTCCAGGAATAAAAGCAGTATGGGGAGGATCCTCACTATGAGCGCCAGGATAAATTTTAAAAGATGTTTCAGGAACAGGCAGTATTTTTCAGTAGACTTTGTAGGGACAAAGGGAATTTCAGACAAAGTATAAGCAGAGGACTCTTTGGCAAACCAGGGAAGGAAGGAGGCAGAGGCAGTAGCAGAGGCAAAATTTGGTTACAATTCTTACAAAACCAAAATGAAAACATGGAAGACAAAAGAAAAACAGACAAGGACCAAATAAAACTCGAAATCCCCAAGAGCTCAACAAGAAAGCCAGAGCTCAAGATTTGAGAGGTTCACCTAGTCAATCCCAGGACTCTGCCGACGTGAATGGGCACCAGTTGGCTCTTGTTGGGGCCAGAACTCCAGGAACTCATTCTTTCAGGGCTGCCGAAGGGAGAACTCCTTCCAATCCCTGCGTCTGACACCAAGAACTGCCAGAACTTCTCTTGAAATTGAAATTGAGTTTACTGAAGGAACAAAACAGTCTAAAATTGGGAGATGACTTGTAAGGGTGCACTGTCGTAGTATGGTGGAGAAATGTTCACTGTTTAAACACAGAGGACCGCAGATCTAGGGACACTCATGAACATTTTGCTTGGCTAACATTTACGAAACCAGGCGTTAGCAAGAGAAGGCAATGGCCTGGTCCCTCAATGAATTATTTTGATGATAAAATCCTGAGTCATTTCACAGCTTTTTCTATAGATATTTTGAGATCCAGCATTCAGCTCTTCCTGGGAGCGTGCTGTGAAAGGAATGGGTGTGAAGGACGAAGGTTGCCTCAGGCTCTCTGAGGTATGCTGGCTATCGCTTTGGAAGACTAGCTGATAATAAGCAGTAAACAGGGGACAAAAACAGAGTCAGGCCTGTATCTTTGGCAGATGCCTATCCTTGTGCCAAGGATCTAGTTCTTTTGAGCTCTGTCACAGGACCTTGGTGGAATGGTTAAAGTATCACCAAAAGGTTAGCAGTTCAAACCCACCTGTCACTCTGCAGGCAAAAGATGGAGCAGTCGGACTTAAAGATCTATAACCACAAAAATCCTCTTGGCGCAGCTCTACTCTGTCCTATGTGGTCACGATGAATTGGATTTGACTCAACAGCAGTAGGTATTTTTGGTGTAAGGATACTTTGGGGGATATAAACCTTTAGGAGCAGGCAAAGGAAAAGATACTGAAGGAAAATGGAAAGTTGAGTCAGAGAAAAAACATCAAACCCACTGCTGTCGATTCAGTTTCAATTCATGTGAGCAGAGCCCCGCCATAGGACTTCCAAAGCTGTAACTGTTTACAAAGCAGACGTTTACATTCTTCTCCAAGAGAGCTGGTTGTGGTTGTGAGCCAACAGCCCTTTGATGAGCTGCTAAGTACTTTTAACTCAGGTGCCATCAGGGTTCCTGCAGGTCAGAGACAGATGGGGGATCAGTAAGAGAGTGGCACCATCGAAGGTACCGGCACAGAGGAGTTCCTGGAGGGGGAAATTAGCAGAGTCAAATAACTGAGGGATGTCGATTGAACGCATCTCTTCATTCATATAAGGAACTACTGGAGGCAGGTGCTTTTCCTCTTGCACCTGCCTGTTAACCACTGTCACCACGGCATTTGATTGGTGCATTGTGGAGGGATGGAGAATGACTATTTGAACAGCACAGCATATTAGCATCGTCCTCTCTCAAGTCCACATTGCAGAAGAGTGGCCGTCCTTCTCACAGAACGTCCGAAACAGTCTTCTAAAATAATCACACGGAAAAGGTAAAACGGCTTGCTGTGACTTTCTAGCTCTGACTAAAAAGAGTGCTATGCTTTAGTTAGACAGGTGACGACTGGCAGGGCTGTGACTGAAGCGTCCGATTCGTCATCAGGCCTTTTCTGGTCTACCTTTGCAACCGATCTCATTTCTAGTCACTTTCTTTCATTCTCACACTTATTGCCTCAGTCCCTTCCCCGAAGGACAGCTCTTGGTCATTGTCCTCTGGAGTTTGGATTAGGCACTCCAACCCTCGCACTCACTGAGTTCTTGCAACTATTTCCTCTTAGGATGCTCTTTCATCATCCTGCTCTTTTACACACACACACACACACACACACACACACACACACACACAAAACAAACTAACAAATATAAACCAACAAACCAAACCTACTGCTATCAAGTCAATTCGGACTCCCCCCCATGAGGAACCTATAAAGGATTTTGGATATAGCCCTGCTTTGCCACTTAGCTATTGTGTGACCTTGGACTTGGGCTAGTTAATTAAACTCACTGTACCTTATTTTCGTCATCTGTGAAATGGGTATTAATAGTGCTTACCTCTTAGGATTGTTAGAATCACGCGAGTTATGGATAGATGATTACAATTGTACATTAGGCAATTAATTTGTTTAATTCCGCTTTATCAATTATGAAATGCCTATAAAAATCATACTCACCCTGTAGTGTTACAGAGAGTAAATTAGGAAACACACATTAAATAAATCATCTTAGAGTCTGGTATTTACTAAACATCAACTCATGGTTTATTATCAAATTCTGATTTAGTATTAACTCTAAGTAAAATAACAAAGACTTTCCTAATCCCAACTGCAATAAGTTGGGATTTTTCTATGTTCTGGTCTTTAATTTCATTTTAGCATGACAGTTTTCTAATTTTGGGCTGTCAGTGTGTGATACTGCGGTGGCTTACCTGGTGCAGCGATGCTGGGAGGTATGTCACTGGTATTTCAAGTGCCAGCAGGCTAACCCATTGTCTTAGCCTGAGCTCTCCAGAGAAGAAAAACTACATATCCATATGAGTATGTCTATATGTCTCTCTATATCGAAAGATATATTTATGTATATGCTAAGTGAATATATGCTGTCTATATCAAGCAAGCTTTCCCACAGTGTCTATTTACACTGGAAGAAGGTCACACCTTTGAAGAGAAGCTCATCATGGGGGATTACTACATATATAGTTAAGTATATGATATATAGTGCTTATTAAATAGTATATATATATAGAGAGAGAGAAAGAGAGAAGCCGAGAGAAAGATTTATATCAAGGAAACAACTCACACCGCTGCAGAAGCCGGTGTGTTGTAAGCATTAGGCTGAGGGCTTCTGTTGAGTCATGTAGCTCTCGAAGCCCAAGACCATCTAGAATATGATAGTCCTGTAGCTGCAGAGGTAAAGGAATCCAGGGTGGGCACATATGATTTAGGCTGATGACAACTCCCAATATTAGCAGGGAACACAGCA
Source organism: Tenrec ecaudatus (assembly GCF_050624435.1). Taxonomy (NCBI): domain Eukaryota; kingdom Metazoa; phylum Chordata; class Mammalia; order Afrosoricida; family Tenrecidae; genus Tenrec; species Tenrec ecaudatus. Next base: position 40,125,107 of record NC_134536.1, read on the forward strand.
GGCTATTAGTTCAAGCCCAAAGATTGGGAGTCAGAGCCAGGTGTAGGATCCATACCTAGCAAAAAGCAGGAAAGCCTTTCCAGAGTGTCTATTTCCCTTGGAAGAAGGTCACACCTTGGAGGAGAAGCTCATCATGGGGATTATTAGGTCTTCGCTGCGAATCCGCCCGGAGAGCCCTGGCCCAGGCTGGTCATCACAAACCCTTGCCAATCACAATCCGCCCATTGTCTATTGGCATTTTTGCAGATCTCTTTAAACCATATATAATTTCTCAACAAAGACAATTATAAAATGATGCTTGCCTCTGACATGAGGTGAGTCACCCTCACACACTGGCTCCATTTACATTTTATCTTTTTATTAGTGAGCAAAGCAAAAATAGTTGGTGCGTACATGCAAGGTGGAAGCACTCATAACAATTACAGTCCTGTTTCTGCAGCTGATCACGTGGGCATTAATGGTATGTAGAATTACCTTCTTCCACCACCTATACTGTATTTCCTTTGCCCTTAGCGAGTAGCTCAACAGCATTGGTTCTTTGCTTGGCAGAGGATCTGCATTCTAAAGGACCTGAGTCATTCGTAGTGATGTCAGAAGTTGGCTTCTGTAGTTTCCCATTATCTTTAATCACAGGGTGTGTTGGGCTGAGTTGACTAAAGAAACAAATCTAGTATACTCAAATATGTGTAAGAAAGAGCTTTATTTCAAGAGGTAATCATGCATCAATAAAACATCCCAGCCCAGTCCAACCCAAGTCCACAAATATGATCCTAGTCCATAAATCCCTCTTCGGACTCACAAGCCATATGCAATGAAGTGGAATGCAGGAAGCTCAGAGGCCAGTGGGTGCAGAGCTGTGTGGATCCCATGGCAGTGGCCACATAACAGGGCTCACACAGGCCTCAGCATGGCTCATCAACGGGAAGGTGAAGGCAGAGTGAGAGAGGAATGGGCCAGGGGGCCATTTATCTGGTTGCACCTCCAAAGGAAGTCATCAATTGCAACCTGACTGACAGGCTAACTTCCACTTCTTACAGGTGCCACATCTTCTTACAGGTGCCATGTTGGCACAAAAACCTACCATCTCATAGGACATGGGAATACTGATAGCTTGAGGAATAGCCTGGGTTCCAGATATATTCTTCTTCATGGTACTATCTCCCTGTGGTAATCAGGATCAATCATATCACCCCAAATTATTTGGAGGTATTTTTACCTTCCACTCCAATAAACTCAGTGTTATGTTGTCAGGTGGAATATTTCCCCCTTTGGAACAAATATCCGCAGACTTGAAGAACATAGAACCTTGGGGAAAGGTGCAGAAAGCAAAAGTTTTGTGAGTGCATCACTCAGAACAATAGTGGCAGTGCCACTCTCCTTTCCACTACTTGGTTGCTGGATCTATGAATCTGGGCTCGTGGAGAAGCAGCAGCATGGATTAGTGGCTGGTTTTGAGAGCATATCTAACCTCGAGGAGAACATTTTCCCAGCTCTTCAAAGTACTGTCACCTAGCTGGTGCCATAAATCTTGTGCTTTTAGAAGGCCATTCAATCTTCCTGATAAAAGCCGGAAGCTTCAGGATGATGGGGAACATGGCAAGGCCTGTGAATTCAATGAGCACGGGTTCATTCCTGCACTTCATTTGCTGTAAAGTGAGTCTCTTGATCCAAGGCTATGTGAAATACCAGGCATACTGTAAATTCATGGATGGTAGTTTTGGCAGAAGCATTGAATACAGAGAAGGCAATTCATGTTCAGAATGTGTGTCTCTTCCAGTAAGAACAAAATACTGCTCTTTCATGGAATTGGTCAAATGAAACCAACCTGCCCCAGGGGTTGCAGATTGATCTCCCCGAGGAACGGTCTCATATTCAGACTCTGTGTTGGTCTTTGCTGCTGGTCCATTGGGCAATAACAGGAGTGGCTGAAGAGATGATGATTTGTTTCCATAGAACATGTGATCCTATCCACTTGGTTGTTAACTTCCTCTTCTGCTGAAGTAACTTTGGTGAGCATTCATATTAATATTTTTTGCCCATTCAGAAAAGTTCTTTTTGTATTGTTGGCCTTGCTAGTTGAAGACAAACTGCTTCTGGTGAAATGGAATTGAAAAAGAGACATGGGCAAGATTAACAGTTGCATACTAGGTACCAGAAGATGGTTCCGGTGCTCAAGCAATGAAACCACATCTGGAAGACCAGCTGCAATTGGAATCACCACCTGGTTAAATTTATGACAATATACTGTTATTTCCCAAGAAATCATATATATATATGAGGGGGTACCCAAAATACCTGGATTATTTTTTCAAAGCTAGGTATTTAAAATTTTTACAAAACAACCTTAGCACATTCAAAGTACTCTCCATTACACTTTATGCATTTGTCAGATCGGCAATTCCATTCTTGGAAATATTTTTCAAACTCATTTGTTTGGATGGCTGACAGCACCTTCCTTGTTTTTGTTTGTTTTGTTTAAATAATTTTATTGGGTGCTCATACAACTCTTATCACAATCCATATATCCATCCATTGTGTCAAGCACTTAAAAATTATTTTATTGGGGACTTGTACAATTCTTATCATAATCCATACATCCATCTATTGGGTCAAGCACTTTTGTACATTTGTTTCCCTCATCATTCTCAAAACACATGCTTTCTACTTGAGCCCTTGGTATCAGTTCTTCATTCCCCCCCTCCCCACTCCCTGCTCCACCATTAACCCTTGATAATTTATAAATTATTATTTTGTCGTATTTTATACCATCCTATATCTCTCTTCACCCACTTCTCCACTTGTTTTTCCTTTACCTCTTCTATGTCATCAAATCACTGTCCTTTCATATCCCTCTTCATTCACAGGAAAAAAGAGTCATGGAAACAGAAAGAAGTCACACAGAGTGAGTAAGGTATGTGGAGCAACAGAGGCATGCTGTATTTAGCCAAAAAATGGTGCACTGAGATGGCTGTGCGAGCAGGTACATTGCTGCAATAGCAAACCCAGTCATCTGTCGGCCACAAATCAAGCCTTTTTTTGTCCCACACTGTTGTGCAATTTTTTCAGAACCTTTAAATAGAAAGCTTGATTAACAGTCTGATCTGGTGGAATGAACACCAAATGCACTGAGTCCACATTTTTATCCATTCAGGAAATTGATGGACATCTAGAACAAGGTTTGTCCTCAATCAACATTTCACCTTTTTAAAATGAGAAAACCACTCATACACTTGAGGTTTTCCCCATTGTGCTGTCCTTGTAAACTGTGCTCACCTTCACAACATTGAGTTGTTTGATGCTCATCTAGTGGAGGAAATGTGTACTATGAAAAGCTCTACTCAGCGGAGCTTTTTCCTTAAAAAAAAAGAAAAGAAAGAAAATCTCTTTCTATATAATCTGTGTGCATGTATATATGTATACATATATGTACACACATATATACATACATAGATATTTGCACAGGTCAAATAGGTATGTGGGAGTATGTTGGGAACCATCATCTTTACATCTTTCAAAGGTGGCACTAATCTTTGTAATTCTTCTAGGAATGGTGTATTGCTTTTGGCTTATAATTTTTCTAGATAGATACAGTTATAATGGTTTGATGTTGGCTTTACCTATCATTAAATTTTTTTTAATTTAACACATTTTAGTAGGTCTTATTCACTATATACAGGATTCTCTGAAGAATGTAGACAGTTGACACAGGCAATCCAGGACAGATGATCCCTTCAGGTCTAGTGCTGAGAGTGGTGATACCAGGAGAGTGGAGAGAGAGTGGGGTAGACAGGGGAAACAGATTACAAGGATCTACATACAACTTCCTCCCTAGGAGATGGACAACAAAAAATGGGTGAAGGGAGACGTCAGACTGTGTAAGATATGAAAAAATAATAATTTATAAATTACCAAGGGTTCATGAGGGAGGGGATAGCAGGGAGGGAAGGGAAAAAATGAGGAACTGATACCAAGGGCTCAAGTAGAAAGCAAATGTTTTGAGAATGATGATGGCAACACATGTACAAATGTGCTTGACACAATGGATGTATGTATGGAATGTGATGAGTTGTACAACCCCCCCATAAAATGATTTTTTTAAATGTAGATAGTTGATAGCCAGGTGAACTTAAGTGACCTCAAACATTAAAGGCTGCTCTAGGCTCTACATGTTGATGGTCTTGGCTGACTTCACATCCTCAATCTCAGAAGATAGCTAGCAGTACATGAGAGGAGAACGTAACACCTCTGTGGTTTTGAGTTCCAGGGTTGTGGCCTGAATACCAAGGTCTTCTAAGCTAGCCAGGTGAGGGAGTTTCATGTCTGTGATGTGAGCCTGCTCTTGTGGTCCAGGACTTAAACAGATTCATCTAAAAGAACCTTGCCATCAATCGATAGGCAAAGTGTGGCAAGGGGTATGGGAGGAAGGGTCTGCCAGCCACAGCAAAGATGTAGTGCATCAGGTCCAAGAGGATGTACCAGTTTGGCCCAGTGAAGGCAAAGGTTTTCCCTTTGGCATCTGGATCCTTAATTGTGTTAATAATTCATTTGGATACCTCTATAACGTAAGAGGATATTGGTTGTTTCTCTGTATTCAGGCCCAAAGAGAAAACAGACACTCCACCAAGCCAGCGAATACTTGCAAATAGCTGAGGAATCCGTCTTCTCTTCCCATGATATCTGATGGCTTTATGACAGAGGCTTCTGGAAATGCATCTCTAGCTTTTTTCTCACCAACAGACTTAATCCTCAGTTATCTACAAGAGCTTTTAATAGGAGCATGCAGATGAGAATCGTGAATCAACGTCTCAACTCTGATTTCCTTAGACACGAGCAAGTTCTTGGGGAATCTTCACAAAGACATCTTCAAAATCAAAGTTTTTAGTTTCCCATTCTTGCCCAACAAGATGATGACCACACTGCTGTGCTCCCATGGCTCTTTGGATTGAATCTTTGTCTCTCCCATTCCATTCCAGGAAGATAAGCTAGCCCAGATAACCCATGGGGTGAAGGTGCATGAAGTCATGTAGAGCACACCGATAGGGTGTGACTCCATATGTCCAAGGTGGTTGATAAGAAATGTATCGGCCTAGGAATGCTGTTGCTTCAAATACAATGGCCACGACCCAACTGACTGAAGAAGGCCCACTTTTCCCATGAGGCATGAGTGCATGATGGAGCTGGCTCTGGCGTGGGCCATGAAACATGTATGTGGCTACTGCTGTATTGCCAGAACATGATCTTGGGAGGTGCTGGACAACCCAGGGATATATGGCAGCTGCCAACTTCTCCCACAATCTTGTCAGGGATCCAGTATGGGATTTCTGACATCTGTTGGTATGTCTATTTAAATTACAAAGAGAGTTTGGGAGCCAATTACACCCACTCTGAAATGAACATGAGCTAAGATTCCATTAATAACTTGACTTCCATATTTCCCCACTCTGATTGGTAGGCCTTCAAAATGCATCGAGTCTCCTGGAATTTGTGTCAATTTAGAGCCAGGGTCTAGTAATCCTTGGAAAGTTTAAGGGATTGTAACTCTCTAGTCTGGCCTTTGGACTGCGACTGCTGTTCTCTTGACCTAGAATGTCTTCACTTGTACAGAAAACGTAAATATTTAGTAGGGGTCCCCTTTATTTCATTCCTGGAGACACTCTGCTTAAGTGGTCAATGAGATAAGGCGATATGACTTGTCTTAGACTATTCATGCAAACACACCCACTATACCTGTCAATTAAGTGCTTCCACTTAGCCCCTCCCACCACAGGGCCCAATCAGCCCCATTGTAGTTAGGTGTTTTAAGCATGAAGAATCTACTTACTGGACCCATATTAGCAAACTCAAACTGATCCAACTTTATGTTCTGAGCAACATGATCCTACATCTTTAATAGTCATTTTCACACTTATTTTACAGGTTTCTGTTTATACAATTAGAAAAAAAAACACACAAGCATCTTTTGGAGTGTGGCACTTCTCTTCCTGGTCATGATTTTTGTTTCACTTTGTGGGATTCTCTAAAAGTTAAGTCTAGTTATAGGTCTAAAAGCCATAATGTGTGGTAGGAGTGTTTTCAGGGAACAATCATTTAGCATTGTAATCCAGCCATCCTTGTAAGACAGTTTGTTTGGTTTTCAACAATATTAACCTGTTACTATGAGAAATAAGGCTCTCTTTCAGGGACTAAGGTCTTTTAAGCAGTGGTTTCACCTTGACTCCGAAATCTGAGCACATCTCTTTCCTTTAATGCTATAGCTATTGTAAGTAGGACCCACCGACTATTTTCTCTATCATCTCATCCTGACAAAATTACAGAGAAGGGTCAAATGCACAATCACCTAGAGCATCGGTTCTCAACCTGTGGGTCACGACTCCTTTGGGGGTCCAACAACCCTTTCACAGGGGTCACCTGATTTATAACTATATCAAAATTACAGTTATGAGGTAGCAACAACAATACTTTTATGGTTGGGGGTGTCACCGCAACATGAGGAACTGTATCAAAGGGTTGTGGCCTTAGGAAGTTTGAGAACCGCTGATATGCTTTCCAACAATACTTACCGGTAATCTATTGATGGTTATATTTTGTGAATTAATATTGCTATTTCAAGCTAAAAGCAGAAAACACATCCTTAGGATATTTTTATGTAAAACCACTCTTGACACCAAGTGATTTAGGCTGGGTTCTCTAGAGAAGTAAAACCAATGAAACATATATTACATAAAGAGAGAGGTTTATGTCAAGGAAATGACTCTCAAAGTTATAGAAGTGACTAGATCCAAGTCCATGGATCAGATATTAGTGGGGAGGAATCTTCTGAATATGTAGATACAGAGGTTGATGAACCCAAGGACTGTAACTGGCTTGTGGCTCAGAGGTGGATGAATACTAGGCTGGCAGGCAAGATACAAGATGATGATGAATCCCAGGATCTGTAGGCAAAACTGCAGGCTATCGGGTACTTCTGAAGTACCCTAGGGCAACAAGCTATTTGCAGGATCCAGAGTCAGCAACAAGCAAGTAAGCTTTTCCACAGCATCTATTTATATTGGAAGCAGCCACACCCTTGGAGAGTTCTCATCATGGGAGATTACTTAGTCTTAGCTGTCAAAGTGCAAGGAATCCTGGTTTAGGCAATTTATACGAAATCTAAATGTTTACATCTATGATGGACAGGTTTCAGGGGATCTTCTGGAGTAAGAGAAGCCTAGGAAAGAAGTAGGCAGCCCACTTTTGAGGGATTAAGCATTGAAATCCTATGACTAGCAAAAGTACATTATCTGATAAAGTACTAGCAGTTGAGTCCCTCAAGTTCAAATTAACTCAAAATGAGATTGAGGAAGAAGTTCCTCTTCAGAGAAGGGTCGACCTTAATACTGTGGATGAAGCAAAGCTTTCAGAACCGTTACTTGCTAGTGGGGCATGGCTCATAATGAAAAGAAACACCTGCAGGCATCCATCAATAATTAGATCATAAAATCTACAAAGTATAAATCCAGGAAAATTGTCAGCCATAAAAATGAAATTAAATGCATGAAGATCAATATCCTAGGCATCAGTGGGCTGAAATGGACTGGCTAGTGTCCTTTTTTATTGTCCATTTTGAATCAGAAAAGCATATGGTTTACTATGCTGGGAATGATAAACTGAAGAATGTTGGAGTCACTTTCACCATCAAAAAAGGACATTTCAAGATTTATATCAAAGTACAATGCTATATAAAAAGAATAATATTTATTGCCACAAAGAAAATTATTATTCACATTTACAAACCCACCACTAAAACCAGTGATGATGAAATTGAAGAATTCTTCTTCAACTTCTTTAGTCTGAAGCTGATAGATTATGCTTTGATAGTTACTGTTGATTGGAATGCAAATGTTGTAAACCGAGAGGAAGGATCGGTAGTAGGAAAAACATGGCCTTGGTGATAAAAATGAAGGTGGACCTCATGTAATGGTGTTCTGCAACAGCAACTGCTTCAAAGCCAATACATTATTTTTCAACAACAAAAATGGTGACTAACATGTAAACCTCACTGGAAGGAATACATAGGGATCAAAATGGCTACTTTGTGAGAAGGGATGGAGAAGCTCAGTATTATCAGTTAAAACAAGACCAAGAGCAGCAGACTTTGGAGCGGGCCACCCATTGTTCCTATGGAAATTCAGGTTAAAGCCAAAGAAAACAAAAATGAGTCCACAAGAGTCAACATGTGACTTTAACTGTATTACAACTGGATTTACCCTTTCAAGAACAAATTTACCACAATGAACCCCAATTTCCAAAGAATAAGAGAGTTTGGGATGACATCAAGAATATCACACACCAAAAAGTTATTAAGAAGACAAGAAGGAAAGAAGCGACCAAAGCTTATGTCAGAAGAAACTCTGAAACTTGTTCTTACATAAGAAGGGCTAAAGCAAGTGGAAGATCTTCCTCTTTGCAGACCAACTGATTTGTCAAACATGTGTCCTTCTCTCGGGAATGGGCCCTTCTGACATATCCAAAGTACACATGATGCCGTCTTGCCATTCTCTCTCTTAAGGATCATCCAGACTGTACTTACGCCAAGAGGATTTGTTCATTCTTCTGCCAAATCCATGATACTTTCAATATGCTTTGCCTTTGATTCATATAGTAGGTATCCATTAAAGGACACTTGAATTCTGAATGACTTTTTTACATTTTTGTATTGGGCTACGTGTTTTGTTTTTATTTCTGAGGGTAACTAAAAATTATTCGACAAAGTCATAGAAAAACCTGTATTAAACAAAAATATTGAAAGGTGAACTTATATTATTCTTGCCATAGCCCTTATCATGATCTACACACTTCTGAAGGCTATGTGACCCCTCCTCAAATAATTTGGAGCTGTTTCATTTATACCACATCGAAATGGCGTTTGGGGCAAGCTAGAGGGACTCAAATCATGTTCCTTTTCACTGCTCTTTGAGTCTGAGGAAACCAGAAGAAGCTGAAAGGGCCAGGAGCAGTGCTGTGGAATCCACGGGCTAAAGTTTCCAACTACACTCTCATAGAAAGCCCTTCTTGAAGAATGAGCAGGTGCATTGTTGTGGGAAAAAAATCCTCAGTACTACTTCTACAGATTTTTCCTCACCAATGGAATTTTCAATTTTCTTACAGTTTCTTCTTAGTAAGTCCCTGTGACCATCTGTGTCTTTACAATTCTTAAAACAAACTGACCAACCAACCAAACAAAAAAACATTGTCATAACCTTCTGAGCTGATCTAGCTGCCTTTACCTTAGTTGGCCCAATGGACCCATCAGAACCACTGTTTCGGTTGGAAAGTTTTTGAAAGGCACCCTAACTAGATTAAGACATGTGTGTCACTAAGACACATCTACTGATCACAGACACGTTTAAACATGTTTTGTTTGAAATAAGCTCATGAGTGCATAGACTGGAACCCCAGTATTGATACTTTTGTTTTCTCCTCATATAATGGACATTCTCATGACATGCAATATGGACGCAGTCAGTGAAGTATGGAGGAAACCATATTGGTTGGCATTTACATTGGAATTATTTTTTGGAGAAAAGCATGGCAACCATAATTTAAAAATATATATGTGCTGGTTAAAGACATTTTGGTAAGGTGTAGTGGTTTGTCTGTTGGTCTACTAATCAGAAGGTCACCAGTTCAAAACCACCAGCCACTCATTGAATAAAGATGAGATTTTTCTATTTTCTACAGAGTTACAGTGTCAGAAACCCACAGAAGTAGTTCTACCCTGTCCTTTAGGGTCATTATGAGTCCAAATTGATTTAATAGCAGTGAGTTTTTTGTTTGTTTTGAAATTATTTTTATGTAATAGTGTCTTCCATGTTAAAATGATTATATGTTTGGGGCCTTAAAGGCTTGAAGATAAACAAGTGGCCATCTAGTTGAGAAGCATCAAAGCCACATGGAAGAAGCAAACCAGCATGTTTGACCACAAGGTGCAGAAGGGACCAGTTATCAGACATCAAAGAACTAAAAATCATATCAATAGGTGCCCACCTCCCTGATATGATCAATAAAGACAAACGTGTGCATGGGCAAATGTGGTGAAGAAAGCTGATGGTGCCCAGCTATCAAAAGATATATTGTCTGGGGTCTTAAAGGCTCGAAGATAAACAAGTGGCCTTCTAGCTCAGAAGCAACAATGCCCACATGGAAGAAACACACCAGCCTGTGTGATCACAAGCTGTCGAAGGGATCAGGTATTAAGCATCAAAGAACAAAAAAATCATATCATTGAAAATGTGGGTGAGTGCAGAGTGGAGACTCAAAGTCCAATGGTCGCCAACCAGACACCCCTTACTGAAGGGTTGTGAGGAGGAGATGAACCAGGCAGGGTACAGGGTAGCAATGATGAAACATATAACTTTCCTTTAGTTCTTAAATACTCCCCCTCCCCAACCCACTATCATGATCCAAATTCTTCTTTACAAATCTGGCTAGACCAGTGGGTATACATAGTCACAGATAGCAACTTGAAACACAGGGAATCCAGGACAGAGGACTCCTCCAGGACCAGTGGTGAGAGTGGTGATGCCTGGAGGGTGGAGAGAATGTGGGGTAGAAAGGAGGAACAGATTACAAGAATCTATGTATAGTCTCCTCCCTGGGGGAGGGACAGCAGAGCAGAAGGCAGTGGGAGATGTTGGACAGTGTAATATATGACAAAAATAATAATAATTTATGAATGATGAAGGGTTTGTGAGGTGGGGGGTGGGGAGGGAGGGGGAAAATGAGCAGCAGATATTAAGGGCTCAAGCAGAAGGCAAATGTTTTGAGAACGATGATGGCAACAAATTACATATGTTCTTGACACAATGGATGTATATATGGATTATGATAAGAATTGTACGAGCCCCCAATAAAATGATTTTAAAAGATTATATACATATTGCTACCATTGAAAGAATCCCAAAAAGCATTATAAATATTTTAAAGGATTAAAATTCATATTCTGTATTTTGGATATATAGTGTATGTCTTGCATATTTATATAAAATTAAATAATTAAAATAAAGGTATGATTGAATTTGTGCACATTTAAGCTTTTTAAAATTAGGAAGACTAATAGGAAATTGTCCATTTGGAGAAGGTGTTGGGGAGAGAGCAGAAGAAAAGAAAATAAGGCCTTTCACTGTCCATTTTGTAATTTTCTGTCTCATTTACATTTTGTTCCTGTTAAGAGGTTGATGAGAAGAAAGACTAGGTTCTATATTTTGAGGGCTATTTATAGTTTGTACTTAAGGAATTTTAAAAAATCCCCAAACACCACAATGCAGTCATTTTTAAGGCACATTTTAAAAAGTGGATATGCATAGTCTGACTCATTTATAAATTACTAGCCCTCCTTGTTGAATATCTAAATGGGTTGCAATATTTGTGAAATTCTAATATTGAGATGAGTATTTGATTTGTATTTTTAAAATTATAGTTTTGGAAGTAAAATTGTTGCTGAGTGAAATTTTGTGAAACATGCCACTGATAACCCTGCTAAAAAGGTCTTACAATACTCTCCTGAGAACCACCAGAGGTTTAGTGTGCAAGCTTGAAATTAGAAATGTGGGAAAACTGCATTGTTCTACACACAGGAGAGACATTTGAACCCAGAGCGGCCGGCTGCTTCTGAAAGGCCACAGCGCTGAAATGGAGCAGCTCCGTTCTGCGCTCACGGGGGTCCCCGCAAGGCAGCAAAGCATCGTCGGCAGCTTAACTTCAATAAAGAGGAAGGGAGAAGTCAAGTCGATGTGAGACGGTGTTCTCCAAGAATGCGATCCTACCCCAGGAGGGATTTTTTTTAAAGGCTCGGTAACCACCTTTTTTTTTTTCTTTTCCTAAAAAGTTGAATGATAACATAGTGAAACAATGTCAAGATACAATACGGGAGCTTGAGGCTGATTACACAGCAGAATATATACAGGAGGATTAGCAGAAACCACGGGGAAGACTTGAGTTTCCCCACCCAGAGCACTGGGAATAGTCAAAAGTAACTAGCTTTCTAAGCAGCAGGGCTTCCTACCTCTCCTTTAGAGCCCCCGCCCCTCCTCTGAGGACATCAGTGTTATTGGCATTGGATACACATTATCAAATTGCCTCCCGGAGAGAGTGTCACATTTATGCTTTCCTAACAGTGGAGGAATAGACCTGATTCCTTCCGATATCACCAAGAGTAGGCACTTTGATAGAAAAAGAAACCATTTTCTCATTTAATTACATATCTTGCAGTTTTTAAATGGTTGACGACTTTTATATATTTATCTCATTTTATGGAGAAAACAGAAGTCCTTAACCAGGACTTTCTTCATCATTCCAACCCAGTGTAATAATAATTTTAGCTGGTGTCTAGCCATAAGGACCATCTGGTGAAACACTTGCCAGGAGCCTTGGTGGCAGAGTGGGTTACATGTTGGGCTGCAAGGAGAGCTGTTAGAAGCTACCAGCTGCTCCTTGGGAGAAAAATGAGGCTCTCTGCTCGGTGGGATTTATAGTCTTGGACACCCAGAGGGGCAGCTCTACATTTTCTTGCAAGGTGCCATGAGTCAAAATCTACTCAATGGCAGTGAGGGAGTGAATTATATAACATTTGGCAGGCCCATGTTGAGGGTCCTGAACATCGATGGCCTGTGCTGTGCCAAAATGCAGTCAATTACTATGGTTCTTTCGATCAGAACCCTTAGGTAATGTATTGTAAATTCTAGCCTATAGACCTGTGGTTATAATCCCATTTTGGAAGCAGTTCTGTTGTAAGATTAAGGTTGAACGTGTTGAATTTCCAGTTTTGTAGAACATGTGAACCAAGCCATCACTCTGCTTCCTTGGGAATATGGTTTGCTCAAAGATAAAAACCACACCTCCATTAAAGTCAATTCTTTGGGTATAAGGGGCACCTCAGAAACGTAGAGAAATCCCAGAACCATCAGAAGAAGATTCACCGATGAAGCATATTTGAGATTTCTGTCTGAATCGGCAGAAGTTGAGGCCAGAATCTATAGAGGTTGTGCAAAGGAGACCATAAGACAGAGCAAAGGAACCAAGCCAAGAGGAGAAGCCGTGTCAAGGAGACCAGGTGACAGAGGAGGCACTGTGCTGTGGCTGCAGACCGTGAGTAGAGACAACAGACTATGAAGCAGGCAGAAGTGAAGGTATCGCATGTGAAGAGGCTGAAGTCTGCAGAGAGAGGTGGCTATTGACCGCAGAGAGGTGTTGCTATGGACCAGCGGCTGTATTTTACTCTTTAGTGATTCTGACTTATGGCAACCTGTGAACTTCCTTACTAAGCCTACCTGAGTCACAAGTCTTGTCTGTGAGTTCTGTGTGACCACTGCAATGAATGATCATGGCCAGCATGGAGGTCGCGTGTTGAGGGAGAAAATGAGGGTGGCAGAGTAGGTAGAGAAAGATGGAGAGTGGAGGCAGCCTGGCTTCTGCCTCACGGGAACAGGAGAGCCTGAGGAGATCGGATATTCCTCCTCTCTCTTTACTCCTTGGGAGGAAGGCCACTTCTTACTATGGCTCTTCTTCCCAAGTCCCTGTAGCACCCAACAAATGATGGAAGGGAGCAATGAAAGCAGGGCATGTGTAACACTAGCACAGGAGACTGGTCATTTGTCATAAGCATCCTTCTGGCTCTTAGGGATGAGTTATCTCTGAAGCAGAAGCAGAGAGAAAAACCCCAAGGGCTGTGGAAGAGCAGGTTCAAAATCTCTGTCTGAATTTCAGCGGCCTGCAAGACTGGACACCTGACAATGAGGAGCAGCCGCAAGCCTGAAGGTACCTTCTCATCTGGCCTGAGACTATGGATTTGTGGGACTGTGACTGAGTGAAAGGCTCGCTTCCTAGCCTGTGCAGGGAAAGACCAAGGGACCTTGTGGCTGAGAGACTGAGAAGAGTTGAGAAGGGGAGACTTGGTTGCTAGCCGAGGAGACCAATGACTGTCTCCTTCTTGTTTGCTGATCCTGATGTGTGCTAACCTATTGACTTTCATAATGACCTCCCTGAATTATGAGTATCATCTGTGAGTTCCATGAGGCCATTAGAACAAATTCCCATATGCAGCATAGACATAGAGTGATGTGGGAAGAATAGTTGACGATGGACGAGGTAAAGAACAATGGAGCAGGGAAGCAGGACCTACTGTGGCCTAGAGGCAGTAGGGAAACAAACGGAAGACTTATATGTTCACTTCCATAGCCATTTCCCACACTTAGGACCCTTCCTCTGTTTATCCATACACTCAAAAGGAGTATGAGTTATAAACTCAAAAACCAAACTTTCTGACATTGAGTCCATTCTGATTCATAGTATCCCTATAGGACAGGGTAGAGCTGCCCCTGTGGGCTTCTGAGACTGTAACTCTTGACAGGAGTAGAAAGCCTCTTCTTCCTTCCATGGAACCGATGGTGGTTTCAAACTCCTGACCTTGTGGTTAGCAGCCCAACACTTAACCACTACATCATCAAGGCTCTTTCCACATGAGTTATATGACAGATTGAATGAAAAAGTATTGCTATGAATGATTTCAAAGAGTATGCTGCAAATGCAAGGGTATGTTCAAACTGAGATGTGTTTTGGTTTGCTTTTTTGCAATTCCCGATACATTATGGATCATGTGATCCTGGTGCCTCTGGTGTGTGGCTGACAAGAGAGAGCGGAATGTGATTTTGTTAAGCTGGGTTCTCTAGGGTCATAAAGCCAGTTATGCTTACATGTGTATGTATATAGAAAGAGATTGATATCAAGTAATTGCTCACACAGTTGTAAAGTGTGTAGGTTCAGTCCAGTCCAAGTCTGTGGGTTAAATAGCAAGCTGGAGATATCTCCAGATGCGTGTAGCTGCAGGGACCAATGGACCAAGAAGCAGGAAGACAAAGAAGGAAGACCACAGGCTAGTAGATGCAGAGCTGAATGAAGTCAAGATCAGCAGTCTGCTGTTGATTCTGGGATCAGCAAGCAGTATGACAGGAGGTCAACAAACTGGATGCAGGACCTAGACTGAGCAGCAGAAGGGAGCTAGCTTCCCCACAGTATCAATCTATGCTGAGTAGGCCACACCCAACCGAAATGTTCCTTCTATTGTACCAAGACTGTGACCACATTAAGCTGATACTCCATCCTACTCTTCGCACAGCTGCTCCGCTGCTTCACGGTAGATCCCATCATGGAGTTGACCACGCTGTACTCTATGACATCCTTGGAGAATCCTGGTCTACCCCTGTTCACATGAACACTAACACAGTGAGGTTTTACCCAATTGGTTTGAAATGAAAAACAAAATATAATTGTTTTACATGAGATTTGTAAAATGGTATCAATTTCATTTAGTGCCCTGTCAGTTCCCTTCCACTCTGTCATTTGCTTTTCCTGTGTCCTGTGTGCTTGACATGTATGGGTTTTTGCTCTGGACAAACTGGTGGGCCTGTTGTGTTGATGTCCTAAGCGTGTTCTTACCTCTCATTAGATAATCCATTCTCAACATTGGTATGGGCCATATACTTTTTATTGTTTTTACAAATGTTAACTCATTAAAAATTCACACTAAAAAGACAACAACAAAGAAAAAACCCTAGTACATACTCTATACCCCCAGAAAGTCCATACTTTCATCAAGTGGGGAAATGGAAGAAGGTGTATTTGAGCCTCATTCCCTAGTCTCATTCCTAATTAGCTCTGCCTTTGTCCATCTTATACAAACCTACTCACTGTGTGAGCATTCCTCTCCTACCAGAGCTCAATCTTTACCCTCACTTTTGGATTATAATAAATTGGTGTCTGGCGATTATAAATGCATGAGTAGACTTGCTGCATGTCATTCGTGTGTGTGTGTGGGCACTGTTATTGAGGTGAATTAAAAAGCACTTTTATGAATTTAGACAACATAATGTGATGCACACTATCATACAGAATAATTTCCTTGCCCTTAAAATTTCCTGTTTATCCCGTACATTCTGCCCTTCCTTTCACAACGCCCCTGGCAAGCAATGATTGCTATATTGTATATTCTTTTGCCAATTCCATAGTAT
Source organism: Tenrec ecaudatus (assembly GCF_050624435.1). Lineage (NCBI taxonomy): Eukaryota > Metazoa > Chordata > Mammalia > Afrosoricida > Tenrecidae > Tenrec > Tenrec ecaudatus. The sequence continues at coordinate 40,141,150 of NC_134536.1, forward strand.
CAAAAATGGAATTATACAGTATGTAGTACAATAGATAGTTTTTCCTGATTGACTTCTTTAATTTAACAATATACTTGTATGGTTTCTCGATGTCTTTTTGAAGCTTGGTAGCTTATTTTTTCCTGGGAGAATGGCAAGAATGCCCAATTTACAGTCTAAGAAGCCCTATAGAGCAAATAAATTCTATTTTATTCGATTGACTCTATGGCAGTGGCTTTAGCTTAGCGTCTTAAGACTTCCAACTATGTTTTCTTCTAGTTTTGTGCTTTTCATGGTTTTTATTTAGGTTTATGGTCTATTTCAAGGTCATGTCTGTGAATGGTAAACAGTAGATCATAAGGTTCATTGTTTTCTACCTGTCTATTCAATAATTCTAAAACTATTTTTGAAAAGACTATTCTTTTTTTTAAACGTTTTATTAGGGGCTCATACAACTCTTATCACAGTCCATACATATACATACATCAATTGTATAAAGCATATCTGTACATTCTTTGCCCTAATCATTTTCTTTTCTTTCTTTTTTTACATTTTATTAGGGACTCATACAACTCTTATCACAATCCATACATATACATACATCAATTGAATAAAGCACATCCATACATTCCCTGCCCCAATCATTCTCAAAGCATTTGCTCTCCACTTAAGCCCTTTGCATCAGGTCCTCTTTTTTTCCCCTCCCTCCCCGCTCCCCCCTCCCTCATGTGCCCTTTGTAATTTATACATCGTTATTTTGTCATATCTTGCTCTATCCGGAGTCTCCCTTCCCCCTCTTCACTGCCGTCCCTCTCCCAGGGAGGAGGTCACATGTGGATCCCTGTAATCAGTTCCCCCTTTCCAACCCACTCACCCTACACTCTCCCAGCATCGCCCCTCACACCCTTGGTCCTGAAGGTATCATCCACCCTGGATTCCCTGTGCCTCCAGCCCTCATATGTACCAGTGTACAACCTCTGCCCTATCCAGCCCTGCAAGGTAGAATTCGGATCATGGTAGTTGGGGGGAGGAAGCATCCAGGATCTGGGGGAAAGCTGTGCTCTTCATCAGTACTACCTCGCACCCTGACTGACCCATCTCCTCTCCTAAACCCCTCTATGAGGGGATCTCCAGTGGCCGACACTTGGGCCTTGGGTCTCCACTCTGCACTTCCCCCTTCATTCAATATGGTATACACACACACACACACACACACATATACACACACATATTCTTTTTTTTTTTTTTGCATGATGCCTTATACCTGGTCCCTTGGGCACCTCATGATCGCACTGGCTGGTGTGCTTCTTCCATGTGGGCTTTTTTGCTTCTGAGCTAGATGGCCGCTTGTTTATCTTCAAGCCTTTAAGACCCCAGTCACTATCTCTTTTGATAGCCGGGCACCATCCGCTTTCTTCGCCACATTTGCTTATGCACCCATTTGTCTTCAGCGATCCTATCATGGAGGTGTGCAGCCAATGATATGATGATTTTTTGTTCTTTGATGCCTGATAACTGATCCCTTTGGGATCACTCGCTCACACAGGCTGGTGTGTTCTTCCATGTGGGCTTTGTTGCTTCTGAGCTAGATGGCCGCTTGTTTAGTTCAAGCCTTTAAGACCCCAGTCACTATCTCTTTTGATAGCCGGGCACCATCAGCTTTCTTCACCACATTTACTTGTTCACCCACTTTGGCTTCAGCAGTTGTGTCGGGAGAATGAGCATCATAGAGTACCAATTTAATAAACAAAAGTATTCATGCATTGAGGGAGTGCTTGAGTAGAGGCCCAAGGTCCTTCCGCCACCTTAATATTAAACCTATAAATGTAGACACTTAGATCTATTTCCCCATCCTCATATATATATTTGCATGTACATGGAAAAGACTATTCTTACAAACTTGAACTACCTTGGAAATTTGATAGAAAAAGCAAAGGATTATATGTCCATGTATCTCTTTATAAGCTCTCTTCTGTTCCATTAATCTTTATTTCCTTTTTAAACTTTTATTTTATTTTTGGGGGGGCTCTTACAGCTCTTATCACAATCCATACATATATCCATTTTGCCAAACACATCTTTACATATGTTGGCATCATCTTTTCAAAACATTTTCTTTCTACTTAGCCCCTGGCATCAGCTCCTCCTTTTTCACCCTCCATCCCCTTCCCTCCCGCCTCCACATCCCCCTAACAATCTATAAATTATTATTATTTTTTCATGTTTTACACTGACTGCTGTCTCATTTCACCCACCCTTCTGCTGTCCCTCCCCCTGGGATGGGAGCCACATGTCTATCATTGTCATCAGTCCCCCCACTTACCCTCGTAGTTATATCTCTGCTCCCTTTATTCGCCCTGAGGGGCTTATCTGTTCTGGATTCCCTGTATTTCTAGCTCTTATCTGTACCATTAGTAAGATAGAGTTGGGGTCATGGTAGTGTGGACTGGGGGCATTAAAGAACTAGAGGAAGGTTGCATGTTTCATCAGTGCTACTCTGAACCCTGACTGACTTCCTTGTGGCCCTTCTGACAGGGGGGGTGTCCAATTGATGACTGATGGGCTTTGGTTCTCCACTCTGCCCTCCCCCTTATTCCCACTGATTTGCTTTTTGTTTGTTTTGTTTGGGGTCTTTGATGTCTGATACCTGATCCCATCTTATACAAACTTCTCCTTGTCTTGATTTAGCTTGATAATACATCTTGAAAACAGATGCTGTACGGCTTCCAATGTTAATTTTCTTCCACATTATTTTGGCTCTTTTAGATACTTTGAATCTCCCTGTATATTTTTACATTTTCTTTAAAAATAAAAACCCATCAGTATTGCATTGAAACTGTAGATCAATTTGGGAAGAACTGTGATCTTAATTATACTGAGTTTTCTGGTCCATAAACATGACTGATCTTTCTATACATTTAGATATTCTTTAATGGTCCTCAGCTATGTTTTGTTTTGCTTTTTCAATTTTTCTAGCATATAGGGCTTGTGAAATATTCTGTCTTTGGTTTCTACTATAATTATATGCTTTTAAAAATTATTCTCCAATTGTCCTTGCAGGCATATGGAAGTGTTATTAACTATTAAAATATTGGCCTTGTGTGGGAAACAGGACTGAGAAGAAAGTGCATGTTGACAAATTCTCAACATCCATATGCTAAGGAGTCTGGGAGACCTGGGCTCCATGGAGGGACCTTCACGTTCATAAATTGGAGATGCGTTCCAGTCACATTCTTTTAAGTAAAAGTCATTCCCCATGATGTCCCATCAAAATAATGCCAATCTTAAGGTGCTTTGCAAGGACATGGCCACTACTATATGCGCTTGAAGGTCAGCTGCTTGAAAGCTATCTGACTAAAGGTTATCGGCCATCAAAGAAGTCAGGCAAATGAAGTTGAAGTACAGCCCACTCCCTTCCGACAGGGATCATCATGTATTCCCCTGGAGAAGAGTTAAAAGACAACTAAGGTCGAGTTAGCTCAGAGACAACCAAGGTTGGGCTGTCATTTTAACCTGCCCATCTGGTTAGGTATGTACCTTCCTGTCACATGTATGCCTCTAGCACCTCCCCTATTGCGTGTGTACCCCTCATGTACTTGTATCCCTCATCTATAATCCCTTCCTCGTGCTTACCATGGCTTGCATATCTGAGATTATATAAAGCCACGAGAGAATACGTTACTTTCTCATTCTGGTTCCAGTCATCCTGGAAGAGGTGAGCCCTTGCATGCCTTGTTTCACCTCTCTTCTATCTACCCCTCAATCACACAACCTTCTCTTAGAACCCATTTGGATGTGGGGCTGGACCTCACAGTCTTGTCTCCTGATAAATTGGATTATTAGTTTTAGGACCTATTTTGATGTATTCTTTAGTACTACCTACATACGTGATTATGTTGTTTTTAAATTAAGACTATTTTTCAACCTTCAATTTGATTTTTCTTAGTTTATTCATGTTTTATTGTATGGGTGAGAGATCAATTACTGTTCAAAAACAGTGACAATGGCAAACCTAGTCTTGTCTTTGTTCATTGAAAGAATATACTTTTGTTTTCAGCAGAATATATGAGGATACCCCCACTCCAAAATGGAAAAAAATCCGCTGGGCGGAGATTTCAAAATAGACATTTTTTCCTGCTAGGCAAGCATCCAGCAACTCATTCTGAGTCAGTGAACCTAGTGGCATCACCAAGGAAGGTTCTCTCTGGTTACAGTGAATTTTTTCATAAAAGCAGTTTCTCTCCAACCTCATTTTTTTGTCATGGCCGATTGAAGAGAACAATGTGTGACTATGAAATTTTGTTTCCTGCTAGGGAAAAATGCTGCAGAAACTGTTGTGATATTGAACACAGCTAACAAAGACAGTGCCATGAGAAAAACTTAAGAGTAGGAGTGTTTTTTTTCTTTCAAAAAAGGTGAAATGTCGATTGATGACAAACCTCATTATAGATAACTGTCAACTTTCCCAACAGATGAAAATGTTGGCTTGTAGTGTATTTGGAGTTCATTCTACCAGGTGAGACTGTTATTCAAGCTTTCTAATAGAGGTTCTGAAAAGATTGCATGACAGTGCTGAAACAAGGCCTGATTTGTGGCAGACAGGGGACTGGTTTTCTCACACAGCCATTCCCCCCCCCCCCCCGCTCCAAATAGCATGCTTCTCTTGCCTCCCCCGCCCCACATTGTTCACCTGACCTCACTCCCTGCACCTTCTTTTTATTTCCATGAATGAAGAGATACATGAAAGGATAGCAATTTGATGACATAGAAGAGGTGAAGAAAAAAAGGGAGGTGCTGTCAGTCATCCAAACAGATGAGTTTGAAAAATGTTTCCAAGGATAGAATCACAGACTTGACAAATGTATTAAGTGTAATAGAGACTACTTCGGAGGTGATAAGGTTGTTTTGTAAAAAAAAATAATAATAAATGTAAATGCCTAGTTGTGAAAAAACAAATTTCCATTTTGGGGGGGAGGGGTACCCCCTAATATTATATTAGGATTATATTAGGTATAGGGAGATATATATATATATATATATCCTACTATCATCAAGTTGATTCTGACTCATAACAAACCTATATAGGGTTTTCAAGGCTGTAAATCCATACAGTAGCAGACAGTATCATTTTCCTTCCGTAGACTAACTGGTAGGTTTGAACCATGACCTTATAGCTAGCAAGCAGTCATTAAAAAGACAGGAAAGAAGAAAAAGATCAAAGTAGATGTCAGAAAAACTTGCTCTAAATCATAGTTAACCTAAAGCAAGTGAATGAATTGATGAAGTCAAAGAGCTGAATAGAAATTTTCAAAGGACAGCTTGAGAAGACAAAGTAAAATATTATAATGAAATGTGCAAAGACCTAAAGTTAGAAATCCAAACAGGAAGAACATGCTCATCATATTTTAAATGGAAAGAACTAAAGGGAAAAAAATCAAGCTTCGAGTAGTATTATTGAAAGCTTCTAATGGGTAAAATATTGACTGAGCAGGAAAGAATACACAGAATCACTGTACCAAAAAGAACTTCTTACCATGCAACCATTTCAAGAGCTAGTATATAAGCAAAACCCAAAGATACTAAATGGAGTTCAAGCTGCACTGAAAACATTAGTCAAAAACAAATCTCCAGGAATTGACAGAATACTAATGGAAATGTTTCAACAAACTGATAAAGTGTTCACTTATTTATGCCAAGAAATTTGGAACCCAGTGACTTGGCAAACTGCCTGGCAGAGATCATTATTTGTACCCATCTCGAACAAAGGTGACCCAAAAATGTTGAATATAATCCAATAACTGTTGCAATATTACAACCTGCAGCTCAGGCTAGAGTCAGAATAGTACCTGGACCACGTGATATTGCTGATGTCAGATGGACCTCTGCTGATAGCAGATGATACCGGGATGTTTATTTGTGTTTCATTAACTATGTAAATGCATGTGTGTCGATCATTAAAAACTATGAATAGGCTTGAGAAGAATGGGAATTCTAAAATACTTCATTGTTCTGTGTGAGGAATGTGTACATGCATCAACAGGTAATTGTATGAACAGAACAGAGGGAATATTGTTTGGTTTAATACCAGGAAAGGTGTGTGGTAGTATTGAATCTTCTTACCATATTTATTCCAAATGTATGCTGAACAAATCACCGAAGAAAGTGGCTTATGTGAAAAAGACTTGAGTATAAGGATTTGGGGGGGGGGAAGGATTGGAGGAAGGCATATTAACAACTTGTGATATGTCAATGACACGTTTCTTGTTAAAAGTAAGGAGGCCTGGATGTACTTGCTAATGAAGATCAAGGATTGAAACCTTTAGTCTGGATTATAATCCAATGGAAAGAGCCCAAACCTCACAACTGGACCAGTGGTTAACATCATGATAAACTGAGAAAAGATTTAAGTTGTCAAGGATTTCACCATGCTTGCAATCACAATCAACGCTCAAGGAAGCAGCAGCCTGAAGATCAAATGATGTGCTACATTAGACGTCACTTTGAGAACTAAGCTTCACCTGATCTAAGTCATGGTATTTTTTTGTTGCCTTATAAGCATGTGAAAGTTGGATGTTGAATAAGGAAGACTGAAGAAAAATTGATGCATTTAAACTTGCTTGGTTTTTCAAAGATTATTGACTGTACTATGGACCGCAAAATAAAAAACAAAAACAAGACTTCCGGGAAGATGGAGTCTATGTAGGTTTGCCCGGATGAAGAGCTCACTGTGTGATCACCAGATTTATCATGAAGAAGCAACTTGAGACACTGGGACATGGAGCTAGGTTTCACAACACCTCAGGGTTCTCTTGTCAGTTTTCCCATGGAAAGCACAAGTATATTCGGCACACACACACACACACACACACACACACACACACACACACACACCCTTCTCACACCACCCAACTGCGCTTTGCCTCCCTTCTCAGTGGGATGGCAACTCCCAGCCTCTTCTTCTTCCTGCTCCCCCCACCCCGCTCCCCCATCCCTGTTTCATGATTCGCCAGCATGGGGAGGTGACCCAGGCTACCCTATCCCTCAGGGCATCAATGGGTGCCATCATCATGGACTCCTGGAATCTGTAGGGCCCACAGAGTAGATTTCCCATTGGGGATAATCCCTAACCACAGTCCAGCTCCCTCCTCTCATGGCAAGGGTATAACTGGGTTTCACAGATAGAAAGCCTGGCTAGTTGGCAAGGGAACCAGTACTGGGTAGAAAGAGGCAAGGCTGTAACCTGCAGCATAGTAGCTCCAGGGAAGTGTTAGATTTGTTCCTATTTTCTTTTGAGAAAGGAAACACAAAATTCCTGATCCCAGCAGAGGAAACAGAACCCACCATTTTGGTTTCCTTGGCAGCTTGTCTGCTGCTGCCTGGGTAGCCTGTGGAACCAGGGCTGAGACAGACAGATCGCCTTCTGATTGGAAGCCCCTCTTCCCTGAGGCATCCACTACAGTAGCCCATACCCACCCTGGGACCACCCCTAAGGAGTGTATAGTTTGTGTTCTGCAGCAATCTACTGTTAAAAGCACAATAATGGAAGGTCCACACTCTCCCTACATAATACACAGGATTGACAAGGGACTCTGGTAGATTCAATACACCTCTCACTTACCCCAACCACCAGAACCTCTGGGATCTGTTCCCGCCACCTCAGTAACACACAATCTCTAACTTACCAAGTAAAATTTCATCTCCCATAATTCTCTTCTCCAACTCATTAAAAATTGATATACTTAACAGGAAGGCTTCCTATGATTAATACCACCACTTAAAACCTACTTCTGTGCACCTATACCCTAATCCCCTACTCACCCAACCAAGACTTCCTTCCTCCTATACAAATGATACGTTTTCCAGCACCTATCTGATCCTCCTTTAACCCAAAGAGCCAGGCCCTTGCCCGCTGAGCCCAGAAAAGTACGTACCTCCTTCAGCTCAAACAAGATGAGTCACAAACAACAGCCAACAACAGCAGCTACCATAAGAAAAATCTAGGGAAACAAAATTCAAATACTGAAGATGACCCAAACCCAACGGATTACACAGAAGAAGCAGCCCTTGAATTGCCAGAGAATGAATTCATAAGAATGTTGTTGATGGTTGTACTGAAATTAGGGGATCAGTCCTGAAAACTGATGAAAAAATAGATACTAGAATCTTCATATTGAAGGGGAATCCAGGAGTTAAGGAATGATGTAGCAGAAATGAAGAAAAGCCTGAATGGTCTCACAAGAGAATGGAAGTCATGGAAAACCATATCAGCAATCTCAAAGGTAATCAAGCAGAATACAGCAAATGAGAGAAACAGTCAAACAAAAGGAGCAAAAGAAACAGGAAAGCCTGGCGATCATGTGGATCCCATGAAGTAAAACAATATTTGAATTATTCGATGTCCCTGAACAGGAGGATAAAAATAAGCCTACAGTTAAAATAGTCAGGGAATTCTTGGAAGAAAATTTCCCCAATATCACAAAGGAGGAGTCGATAACCATTCAGGAAGAAGAGAAAACATCAATTAGATTAAAACACCCCCACCCCCAAACACATCAAGACATACAGTAGTCAAATTATCCAACTTCTAGGAAAAGGAGAGAATCATGAATGCAGCTAGAGATAAAAAAGCAGTTACATACACAGGTAAACAGATAAGAATAAATTCAGACCTCTTAGCAGAGACCACGCCGAAAGAAGAAATTGGAGCAATGTATTCTGAAAGTTGAAAGACAACAACGGCAATCCAAAAATCCTTTATCCAGCAAAGCTCTCCATCAAATTTGAGAGGAAATTTTCTCAAACGAGGAAACATTTACAGAATTGGGAAAACCAAAACTGGCATTACCAAAAATACTCTCCAGTTCTATGGGCAGAAAACCAACAACTGTAGTATACAAACCATTGCTGAGAGTGTTACCGCAGTTGTAACACCACCCAGAAACCAACACACCGAAACCAGTAGCCAAAGCATTACAGATCCCTAAGGGGTCCACAAAAGGATTGCTGTAAACAATAGAGGAGTTTAGTAGAGTAGCAGGATACAGGATTAAGAAGCAGAAATCAATTGGATTCCTATATACCAGTGATGGGAATGCAGAAAAAGATATCAAGGAATCAGTGCTATCCACAATAGCCAAACAAAAGCTGAATACCTAGGAATAAATCTTACCCCCCAAACCAAAAGATGTTTACAAAGAAAATGACAGACCGTTCCTACAGGAAACCAAAAGGGATCCACACAAATGGAAACATATTCCATGATTGTGGATTGGAAGACTCAATAATGTGACAATCTCAATACAACAACAAAGAATGAATATACAAATTTAATGCAATCCTGACTGATTCCAGTATCGTTCTTCAAAAAAAAAAGGAAAAAGTGATGACCAACTTCATATGGAAAGGGGAAAGGGAGGACGCCCAGGATAGGTAAAGAACTCCTCAAGGAGAAAAACAAGGTAGCCGGTCAAGTGCCACCTGACCTCAAAACCTACCGTACAGCCACAGTTGTCAAAACAGCCTGGTACTGGTATAATGATAGTTACTCGGATCAGGACAGAAAACCCAGGAATAAAAAAAATCTGCATAGAGACATTTGATTTTTGACAAAAGCCCCACAAAACAGTAAATGGAAGCAAAGCCCTCTTCAATAAATGGTATTGGAAAAGCTGGATATTCATGTGCAGAAGAATGGAAAAAGACCCATAGCTCACTCCATGACCCCAACAAACTCAAGGTGTGTCAAAGACCTACCTAGATGTAAGACCCAAAGTTATCAGGATCATTAAAGAGAAAATGGGACAAAGCTAGAAGCCCCAGTGTAGACTGGGAATGCAGAAGCTATCAGAAATAACAAAGGAAACCCATCCCATGGAAGATAAAATACACGAACAGGACCTCTTAAAGATAAAACTCTGTGTACATCGAAAGACTACATTAAAACTGTAAAAAGAGAGCCCAGGGACTGGGAAAGATATTTAGTAATGACATAACAAAGGACTAATTACTAAAATCCACAGAATTTTATAAGCTAACAACAAGAAAAAACTAGTCATCTCCTGAGAAGGTGGGCAAAACACCTGAGCAGATGATTCACAACGGATGACACTCGTATGGCCAATAAACACATGAGGAAATGCTCCTGGTCATTAGCCATCCAGGAAATACAAGTCAAAACAGCAATGATACCACCGAATGCCCACATTATAGCCCAATTAAAAAAACTGAGAACAACAAATGTTGGTGAGGGTTATAGTGAGATAGGAATGCATACCCACTGCTGGTGGGCTTGTAACAGGTACAACCACTGTGGAAGGTGACATGGCAATATCTAAAACAGATGGCATTTGAAGTACCGTATGATCCAGCAATGCCCCAATGAAACAGGAAACAGACCATGTTCATCGCAGCACAGTTCACAATAACAAGAAGTTGGAAACAGCCTAAATTCTCACCGACACAATAGTGGAAAAAAAAAAACAACTCTGGTGTATACACATAATGGAATATTATGCATCGCTAAAAACAGCCATGAAACCACGAAACTCCTCAAAATGTGCAGGGATCTGGAAGACACTATGCTGAGTAAAGTTAGTCAAGCAAAACAGGACAAAGACTGTCCGAGTCCACGGATGTGGGAGCAAGCAGCAGAATGGGCACGAGCTGCCGCTTGCAGGGCATACAGTTTTCTGGCTGGGGACCAGACTGGCTGGGAAAGAATCTGACTAGTGCTAATGAGCCACACATCCTCTGCTCCAGGTTAGTCCAGTGTAGGCCACTTGGCTGGGGGGCACATCACAACAGCTGGGATCAAATAGACGGGGGGGGGGAAGGGGGGAAGGGCAGTGTCTTCTGAGTGCTAGCCATGTGTAGATGGGGTGAGGTCCCCCAGAGAGGGAGGTTGCCTTGTCAGAGGGATGAGGCCTACAGATGGGAAGGGCAGCACTTGAGAGGGAGAGGGACCATGTTTGGGGGAATACAGGTGCATGTCTGATGAGGGGAGGGGAAAGAGGGCTGACCTCCAGGTGGAGGGAAGAGAGAATGAGGATGCTTTGGGGAACATTAGATGGGGAGGGTTTGAGCGCTAGGCAGCCCACTGGCAGAACTGACCTATGGCCTCTGGGTGTATCCTGGGAACCCAGGCCAGGTGCAGCGGAAGATTGAGTCCTGGATCCTCTGGGTGCACGTCATGCTCTGGGGCTACATCGATTAGACCCCATACGGGACCGCTACTGGATGAAGGGGACTTTACCTCCGACACACATGTAACCTGAGGACTTAAACAGGAAGTAGAAGACAGCTGTACCAAGTGCGGTGGACTCTTGGTTGGCGGACAAAAAAGGTCTTGTTACATCAACTCCCTGTATGCTGTATTAAGAGAAGTAATATTCCAGCAATCCTGTGATGGTCATTCTGTTATATTTTGTGTATGCTTGTTCATATTATGGTGTATTTCAGAGGTGCGTTGGTCCTGGGAGTCACCCTCTTGAAGCTGTGTTATTTGTCTATTTTTCGGTAAGTGAAACCCAAGGACATTGAGCCTAAAGGGAAAGCAAATGTAACAAGGGTTTGAGGGGAGGTGGGCATAGAGGGGTGGGAGACCTAATGGGAAGATGATGTCAAGAAGTCCAGAAAAAAAAAACAAGTTTGGAAACTGATTATGGAAGCAATTGTACAATTCTGTTTGATGTGATTGAACTATGGAATGATATGACATATGTATTAACTCCCAAGTTACAGCAAGCTTAAAAACAAAACAGCATAGATCCAGGAATGGGTTTTGGGCTAGCACTAAAACCTCGTTCCATCATGACCTTGCTTCATACTCACCCTCAGAAAGGGAACACAGAAGATACAGGTGCTAGCGCAAAATATGGTAAAGAATTTAGATGGTGCCTGGCTATCAGTTAAATGCCATCTGGTTGTTTTAAAGGGTTTTCTCCCAAAAGCAGTCATCTAAGTGAGATGTCAACTAAGTCCACATGGAAGAAGCACACCACCATCAGTCACTGGAGGATTAGAATCCACATAATCTGAAACTGAAGGAGGGATCAGTATCAGAGTCTAAATTGTGAGAATCCAGTGTGCAGAGGCGATGGATTGCAAGGGTCGGGGATGGGGGGTGGCAAGATTATTTTGTGGAGCTAGATAGGAAATAAGTCTCTGGAGAACTTCCACTATCTAAAAGTGAGGGAAGGGAGGAAAGTGGTGTTTGGGAGAGAGGCCTATAGAAGATCAAGGGCATAAAGCTGACCTGAACGATGGGAACTTTTTCAGTACATCCCCCCTATGATGCCGGCTGGACCTGATCTGTTTCCAAAAATGTCTGTAGCTTTGGTTTAGATTGTTTTCTTTGTTCCTATTCGAGTGTGTCTTGGAAGTGTTATGTCAATGGAGCTGGGTTATATGCTTTCCCAGTTTTCGGTATATGAAACCTAGGATCCATGAACCTTGAAAGCAAGAGAATAAGGGGTTGGCAGGGGGAGGGGGAAGGGGCGAAGGGCACAGGGAGGGGTGTAAAATAGTGGAGGCCGGGTACAAGAGAGACAATGTCAAGAAGTCCATGTAGAAAAAGAATGTTTGGAAACCAATTGTGGTAGCAATTGTATATTCTACTTGATGTGATTGAAATTTGGAATGATATATGTAGTAAAACCCAACTGATAATAATAAAAAATAGAAGGCATCCCAGCCCAGTCCAACTCAGTTCCATGGGTCTGATGCTTGTTGGAACTCTCTCTAACCTCATGTAGCTCCAGGCCAATGAAGTGAAAAGATGAAGCAGAACACAGGGAGGTCATAAGCTGGTGGGCGCAAAAACATATGGATCCAAGATTGATGGGAATGTGGCGGGGCACTGACAGCCAGAAGTTGGCTCTCAGATTTAGGGGCCCATGTAAAGCTGCCCCTGGAGGCGGACAAGAGACCCAGCTAGGAGAAAGGTGTAGGGCAAGAGAGAAGAAAGAGATTCATACTTGTCTATCTCACAAAAAGTCTGTCCCCCCAAGAGGGATTTTCAGGCTGTGACCTGATTGATAGGTGGGACTTCATCCCTACACTTTCACATGGGGGCAAGTTAATGGACAATCTAACGCCATAAGTGAATTAAGCATTGTGTTACTAACCTCAAGGTTGGCCGTTGATACCCATCAGCTGCTCTGCAGCAGAAAGACGAGACTGCCTGCTCCCTGCATTTGACCTCCCTGTTGACCCATTTTAAAGCTGTTTCAGTTTTTTAAAAAATATTTCTGCTTCATTTTGATTGAGGTTCTTTTTTCTCTCTTTTGTTTTGTCATTGTTGTTGTTTGTATTTTGCATGATTTCTGGAGATGACGTCCAGTACAAGTCAGTCTATAGAGACAGGAATCCGATGAATAGTTAGCTCGGGGAATGGAAACGGAGTTCAGGGGATGGATGTTAACAATGAGGATAAGAAGAAAAAGCTCTGAAATCTGTTGGCGATGAGCACACGGCTCTTCTTAGTAATGCTGAATGGCTAAACTATATGATATGTGAATTATATGCCAATAAAACTATTTTCAAAACCCAACAAATCTGTCTTCAAAGAAACACTATGGACGTGTTATCAGGAGAGTCTAGGTCCTGGGGCAGGACCTCATGCTTAATCAAGTGGAGGGGCCACAGAAAGGAGAAAGTTCCTGTATGAGATGGACTGGCACGGTGGCTGCAACCAAGTGCTCGATCGAGCATAAGGACAACTGTGAGGGTAGGCCGGCCCAAGCAGTGTTTTGTTCTACTGGACGGAGGGTTCACTAGCAACCAGAACCAACTACAAGGCACTCAGCAACAACAACATATGAGGGTAAGTAATAAAAAAAATCCTACTAGGGTTTCAGTTCAAACATGTACAGGTTTATTGCACACAAAGGATCTAGACATATCTTTGAAATCAGGCAGTGGCCGCAGTCTCACATTCTTTTAGCAATATCCTGTGTTACTTCTACCAGGGTGCTGCCCGAAAAAAAAAAAAAAAGATTCAATCTAAGCCGTGCCTTCTGAGAGGATCTGTTGGCCCAGTTCAATTCAAAGCAGCTCAGAAGGCTACAGAAACTATGTTTTAATATTCCAAAGGGCTAACCTCAATCGATTTTTTTTCAAAGGACCAGAATGATTATGGGGGTTTATTAGCCAGAAGTTTTTAGAAAATTGAAAATGTAATTGGCAAGGAAAGGCCAGCAAAGTTATGCCAAGACATATTTTTTCATCACAACAATGCACCTACTCACTTTTTCATGGTAGTAAGGGCTGTTCTTTGAGAATTTTGTTATTAAACCTGACCCCATCCCCCGATAGCCTTTACCTTGACTTTTAAGGCTTCTTTTTATCCCACAGTCATAGACTTTGAATGGAACATGATTGGAGTCCCTGGAGGCTGTCAAAAGTGCTGTTTTGAAGTGATATAAATGAAAGAGTGTAGACTCCTTCAGGGAAGGGTTAGAGCCCCGGGAACACTGCCTGCAGAATTTACACACCTGCATGGAGTGTGTGTGGAGAAACAACAGCTCCACATTTTTGATATTTTTCTAGGATTTTGTAGCAGTGCATTTTGACTTATCCATGCACTAATTTTTATAAAAATCTGTTATTGGTTTTAAGAAGTTATTTCTTGTTATTTCTATTTTGAAGAATTTCCCCCCATAAAATAGCTGCTGATTTTAAGTGCCTCTTGTGCATCTATTGAGATGGCCTTTTTTGTTGTGTACTCTGATTTATGGTGAATTTTCTTTGTTTCTGCTCACAGCAAAATCGATTTGTAATTGTATTTATTTTTTACCTGGCTTTTGCATCAGGGGAATGATGGCCTCATACTATGAGTTAACATTCTCTTCTATAGTCTGGAGGTTTGTGTAGAATTGCATTATTTCTTCTTTAAATATTTGATAGACTCACAGGGGAGACAATCTGAGACAGTTTGTTTTTGTGTATACATGGGTAAACTTTTTATTACAAATTCAATTTTTAAAATGGATATAGAGCCATTTAGAGTTTCTTTTTCTCCTTGAAAGTTTTGGTTATTTTCAATCTCTCATGAAATCTTCCTTTTTATTTAATTTATCTAATTTATTCTGCTAAAATTGTTCATAATATTTTCCTATTATTTGTTTAATATGTGTAGGATCGGTGTTGATTTTCCTCCGTCCCCACAAATATTGTTTTTTTGTGTGTGACTTCTCCCTGTGTTTTTGTTTTTCTTTGCTCATTACAAACAGATCGATTTCACTGATATTTTCAAAGGCCAAGTTTTCATTTCACAATTTGTTATTATTTTGGATTGTGAGGTCAGCAGTTTGAAACCACCAGCTTCTCGGTCGGGGCAAGACAAAGCTCTCTGCTCCTGCACAGAGTGACGGTCTTGGAAACGCATAGGGGCTGTTCTACCACTCCTCTAGGGTATTTATCACTTGGAAGCAACTCAATGACAGTGCATCTTGGCATTTCTATTTGCTAATGTCTGCTTTATAATTTTTTAATGATTTTCTTCCTTCACATTTATGTTATATATTCATTGGCTCTTTTGTATCTAGATTCTTTTTTGGTTTGGGGGTTTATTTATTTGTTTACACAATTTTATTGATACTTTATTCATATATCACACAATTCTATAGTTCAATCATACCAAGACAAGTTATACAATAATTACCACAATCAATTCTAGGACATTTTCATTTTCCTTGTATTCATCATTATTGGTATAATTATTATTTTTTAATTGTGGCAACATATATACAACAAAACAATTTCTAATTCAACAATTTCTCTATGTATAATACACTGTCATTGATTATACTCATAGTGTTATTCAATAATTATTGATGTCCTTTTCCATAATATTCAACCACTATTAGTGTAAACTCAATAGCCCCTAAGCAATACTTTTTTCTCCTTCAACCATGGTAACCGTGGGTAAACTTTGGTTTCTTTTATTTTTTTAGTTGTTTTCTTAATATAATATTCACATATCATATACTTCCATAGTTAAGTCACTTTTTAAAAAATTAATAAATCTTTTTATTGGAGCTCATACAGCTCTTATCACAATCTTTACATATATCATTTGAGCAAAGCACCCTTATACATTCGTTGCACTCGTCATTCTCAAAATTCGCCTTCCACTTGGGTTCCTGGAATCAGCTCGGTTTCCCTTTTTTCCCCCTCCGCCTCCCTCCCTGCTCCCCCCTTCCCCCTGGTCCCTTGATAGTTTATAAATAATTATTATATCTTATCTTACACTCCCCGGCATCTCCCCTCACCCACCTCCCCATTGCCCATCTCCCAGAGAGGAGGTTACACATAGATCTCCAAGATCGGTTCTCCCTTTCTACACCCCCTTCTATCCTGGTGTCACCACTCCTACCGCGGGTGTTGAGGGGTTTGTCTGTCCTAGATTCCCTGTGTTTCCAGATCCCTACTGCACCGCTGTACATCCTCTGGTATAACCAGGTCCGCAAGGTAGAATTGGGGTCCTGATAATTGGGAGGGGAGGAAGCGTTCAGGAACCAGAGGAAGACTTTGAGTTTCATTGTTGCTACACTGAACCCTGAGTGACTCATTTCCTCCCCATTAACCCTCTGGAAGGGATGTCCAGGTGTCTACAGATGGGCATTGGGTCCTCATCACGCACTCCCCCTCATTCACGGTGATGTGATTCCCACCATCCCCCAACCCCCACCCCCCGCCTTTGTTGTTTGAGACCTGGTCTCCTCTGCCCTTGACTATCACCTATGTTGGTGTGCTGCTTCCGTGTGGGCTTTGTTGCTTCTGAGCTAGATGGCCGCTTGTTTGCTTTCAAGCCTTTAAGTCCCCAGACGCTACATCTCTCAGTAGCCGGCCACCATCAGCCTTCTTCACCACACTTGCTTATGCACACTTTCGTCTTCAGCGATTATGTGAGGAAGGTGATCACACAATGATTGTCTTTGTTCCTTGGTGTCTGCTACATGGTCCATTCAACACCTTGTATTCGCTTAGGCCATGTGCTTCTTCTCTGTGGGCTTTGTTGCTTCTGAGCTAGATGGCTGCTTGTTTGCCTTCAAGCCTTTAAGACCCCAGACGCTATATCTTTTTGATAGCCGGGTACCATCAGCTTTCTTCACCACGTTTGCTTACACACACTTCTGTCTTCAGTGATCATGTCAGGAAGGTGGGTATCATGCAATGACTGTTTAGCAGAGCGAGGTGCTATTGTATTGGGGGATTATGCATGAGGGGGCCCAATGTCCATCTGCTACCCTACTACTGAACCTATAAATATATGCACATAAGTCTATTGCCCCCATAATCATAAATATATTTACATATGTACATGTCTGTATTTAGGCTTCTCTGTATGCACTTTGCCTCCTACTTCTTTCCTCTATTTCCTTTCGCTTTCCTCCCATCCTACTACTATGTTTAGCCTTTGTATCTAGATTCTTAAGGTGAAAATTTAGATATTTTAATTTTGGATCTTTTTCCTATTATAGCATGTTCCTTTTATACTCTAGCTGAATGACAGAGATTTGATTATATTTTATTTAAATTTTTATCCATTTAGAATTATTTTCATTACACTTTGATTTTTTTAAAGATAATGAACTCTGAAATAGTGTGTTGTTTACTTTTCAAATAATTTAGATTTCTGTATGTCTTGCTTTGCCAGTAGTGTATTAGGTTACATGTTCTGCCACTAAACCACAAAGTTAGCAACTCGAAACCACCATTAGAGAAAAACTCCATTAGAGAAAGATAAGGCTTTCTGCCCCTTTAAAGATTTACAGGCTCTGAAACCCAAAGCAGCAGGTCAAGTCTGTCCTGTAGGGTTGCTATGAGTTGGAATTGATTCAGAGGAATTGAGTTGGATTTTTGAGATTTTTTTTTTAGTGGCTTTAAATAACTTCATTATTATGAGTAACAAAATATGTATACAAAATATGTTTTCAATATATTTAAGTTTATTTAATGTTTCTTTTGTAATTGAGTAGATTGCCTACCTTGGTTAATGTTTCATGTACACTAAAATATTGCATATTCTGCCCTTGCTTGATAAAATGTACCATAAATACAAATTAAATCAAGTAATTTAATAGAGTTTTAGCATTCTATATCCCTGATAAAAATTTCTCAACTTAATCTATTAATTACTGAGAAAATAATAAATTCCTAAACACTCATAAGTTTTTATTTATTTCTCCTTATATGCCTGTCCATTTTTGTTTTGTATATATTGAAACCTTTCAATAGGCCCCTCTGCATTATCAATGTTGATATGTTATATATCACTATGTAATAGCTATACTTCTATTAATTATATCATATTTAAATGTATGATATATAAAATATGCACAAGACATTATGCCAAATATTATATTACAAAACATTACCAAAGATAAAGAAGAATATTTAAATTATGAAAGAAATAATAGATAATAAATAAAAGTAATATAAATAGCATAAACATATTATGTATACTATATATTTAATATATTGTGATTATCTTCTTACAAGTAAATATTATTTATGTTAATTTATAAATTACATAAATATATAATGTTATAGATATATTATATCTATTTTATAGATAATGTATTATATATTACATAGTATTTCTATTACTTTTCTATATTATATATAGATATTTTTATTCTGTCTCACAATTTAGTTTTTTCTGATATTAATATAGTGATTTTAGCTTTCTTAATGGATAGTATTTGCATGGTATACCTTTCTATTTTTTTAAAATCATTTTATTGGGGGCTCTTACAGTTCATGTAACATTCCATACATCAATGGCATCAAGTATTACTTTTCTATTTGTAACCTAGGTGTCTTAAGGTTTAAATTGCTTTCTTATGTAGAGAACATATACTCAGGCATTTCAACTGCACACGCAGCTGACGCCTCTGACTCTCAAGTGGAATGCTTGGATTGGTTTTTACTGAGTTCTTGTCAGGTGTCATCTGGTCGGTTCCGATCCATTGCGACCCTATGCACAAACAAGTGAAACTCTGCCTTGTCCTGGGTGGTTCTTGGATTTGTTCCTGAACTTTGGCCCATGGGTGAAGCCACTGATTCAATCCATTCCATCGACGGGCTTTTCATGACTGCGCTATTTTACCAAGCACGATGTCCTTCTCCAGGGACTGGTCTTTCCTAACCGCAGGTTGAAAGACACCACCTTTTTGTCGTGTGGGGTGGCTTATGTGTTGCTGTGATATTGGAAGCTGTCACTGGTGTAGAGTCATCTAAAGTAAAAAGGTGGCAGTGGGCCTTCCAGACTAAGAAGAGGCAACCAAAAAAAAAAGAAAGAAAAAAGGAATCGACTGGTCACTTCGAAGGGAGTAGCTGCTGAAAACGGGTTTTCATTCTACAACATTTTATTTTTATTTTTTCCTTTTTGCCTTACCTGCTCTTTGCCTTTTGCTGCTTTCCCTGCCTCCTGCTGGAGTTTTTAGTCCCTATTTTCCCTCAATTATCTGTCCTCATTCATCTATTTAAGTCATATGTATTCCCATTTTATCACAATCTTATTTCAAATATTGAAGCACTCATCTGTAATGTAAGAGCTCTAGCATATACCTTGATGTTCTCAATATGCGCCTTACTGTAATTTGATACAGTTTTATACATTAGAAAATTAAGGGGACAGTATTTTATATTGAACTCCATCTTCATCGTCTTGGCATTCTGTATTCCTTGGTGCATGTTGGGGTTTCCTCCAAGTCATTCCTTTAACCTGAGACGCTTCCTTTAACATTCTTCTTCTGCAGGTCTTCTGACTAGTGCCTTCATTTTAATTTTTCTTAAGGAATCTTTATTGTCTATATTATGAAAGAAATCCACCCCAGACTAATAAATTTAGGCTGTCAACCACTTATATATCTCCTTGTCATGAATTATTTTGTCAAATTCTTTGAAAGTTAAAAAAAATTGCACTGATCATTTTTTTACTAGTGTAGAAGTTGTTTATAGATGTTGAATACCAATCCTTTGTATGTTTTACAATTTTTCCTCCAGTTTGTGACATGCCTAATTATTTCCTTAAAATATCATTTGCTAAGCAGTACTTTTAATTTTTAAATACATTTTAATTTTTTCTTTTATTTATTGATTTCTATGAGCTATCTAATAAACTGTCGCCTACCAAGTCATACTATTGTGTTTTCCTCTGAAAACATTATATATTTCTTTTTTTTGCAACATATTCACAGAAGTTTTATTAAACAAATCTATAAAAACATAAAGCTCTTTTTCTTGATGTGGTGTCCATCTCAGTTTATACACTTCCTTCTTGTTTCTAACAGTTTACTTGACATATAGTTCATGTGTTATATGATTTAATGGTTCGATGAAAAGAATTGTGCAATCCTCACCACAATCAACCACGATTCATTTTCTTGTTTAGGTTTATAAACCATCTTTGAATTAATTTTTGTACAAGCAAGGTAGGGATAAAGTGAATTTTAATTTTGCTTTTTTCTTATTTATAGAAGCTCTACTTGATCATTTCCAAACCTGCAGTATCATTTGATATAACTTCTTCATCTCTACATAGATCATCAAGCTTTGTTCATTTCTTTAAATATGGTGAGCTGTGTTTTTTTAAATATTTTGTGTCTGATAATTCTAGTATCCAAGGTCTTTTGCAGCTATTTCTGTTGTTTGTTGTTTCTGTTGGCTCTCACAGACTTGCACTTTCTTATTTGCCTCTTCCTCGTTGACTATCTAATGGAAATTTAAAAATTTTGGAAATAATATGATCCTCATGATGAAGGTACATTGAGAGGGGTCATATTTGCTTCTGTCAGACACTTGGGAGCACTGCCAGTCCAAGACTACATTAAACCAATTCAGATGATTTGTACCTGTGTTGTACATTTCATTCAGAGTTTTGTTTTGCTATATTTTGTGTCAGTTTTATTTCACGCTTATCTTGATGGTGTAACCATGGAAGTATCAGCTCATTGTGGAATGAACTTCTATCTTGGAGGAGTGAAAGGTTTTGATTTCCTTTCTGTCTTATGAATTGTCAAATCTAAGCTTCTACTTTTCAGGAACCAGGAAATCCCCTTGGGGCAAAGGCGCTTTTAAGTTTCCTCAACTATCTGAGTTCTTATTTTCTTTTACTCTGAACAAAGAAATCTATCATTGATGTTTTAAGAAAGATGTGTCTTATATTTTGTACAGAATTTTTAGTTGTCTCTGGTATGGGATGATGTGAGTTGATCCAAATGGTCTAGCCTGTGATTGCTGTCTAAAACATTTTTATTCCCCCCAGCATCCTCTCCCCCAAATGTTTAACCAATTGCGTGACACAATTTGTTGCAAAATATGTCTTTTGCACATATGTTTGAAATATTACATTCATGTTTTACTCAATAAATATAATTGTTTGTTTATAATATTTCTTTAATTAATTTCTCATTATACCTAATAGAAATTTATGGTTGAAGAGCACCCCAGGAAAGCTGTCTAAATGTTCTTATTTTTTTTGTCTTCTTTAGCAAATAGACTAGCTGTTTCAGGTGATAGAAAAACATTTTCCCTTAAATATTTACCAAAGATCATCTTATATATTGCTCATGGGAATTCAAAATGGCATACCTTCAAGAGATTGTTGTTGTTGCTATCGTTAGGTGCCATAAAGTAGGTTCCAACTCCTATTGACCCTATGCATGACGGAACAAAAGCACTGCCTGGTCCTGTCCCAGCCTCATAATTGCTGTTATGTTTCAGCCCACTGTCTCAACCCACCTTGTTGAGGGTCTTCCTCTCTTTTGCTACATCGCTACTTTACCAAGCATAATGCCCTTCTCCATGGATAGTTCTCCCCTGATAATATGTTCAAACTGCTCTCAAGCATTCTGACTGTACTTCTTCCAATTTAGGTTTTCTTCTTCTTCTGGAAGTCCAAAATTCTTCTCCAGGAACAGAGTTCAAAACCACAATTCTCCGGTTGTAAAACCATCATTCTTCTATAATCCTACTTATTCTATAGATATCATCTAGATACAAAATATATATATATAAATACCTTAAACCTTGCTTAGTACTTCATTTACTGTTATTACTTGCATTCATGTGATAATTCTGAAACTATATCTGCATGTCTGATAAGTTTATTCCTGTTGGTGAGTGTGGTAGTTACATAATCTGTTGTCATTTTGAGGCTTAAGAGTGAAGGGGTGGAGTTTAGCCTGTCATTCAGGTCACAGCTTAATGATTCTCACTTGGAGGTGCTAAGGAGATACATAGCTCGCTGAAGGTGGAACACATGCTCACTCCCTGTGAGACATTACTGACAATGAGGCTGATGGAGCTATGCTGATGTAGCTGGAAGAGCCAGTGGAGACCCACACCAGCGCTGAGATGTTTCTACCACCAATGGATTCACAAGAGTTTTCACTCACTGACCTGTGATCTTCCTGCATTCGGTGTCACTGTATGGCTGCATGAGTCTGAAAAATTTATAGATTAGTATTGGACATATGGGATAATATTGGATGGAGAGTGAATGTTTGTTTAACCTCTGGCCCATAGTAGTGTTTATTCTTTGGCTTGCCAGAAGTCAGATATGTCCCTGCGGTTTACTGGGTTGTTCTATGGAAAGAATATGCGACGTTAAAGTTTTGATTATTTTATTTGGTTGTAGTCTTTGATTATTCCTGTGTGAAATGGTGAAAATGAATATGATTAACGTATATTTTGAGCTCAGGGGACACATTTTCCCATTGAATTTCTCAGAGCTGCTTAGCAAAAATGACTGACAGGTCAAAATGGCTGAGAGAAAGCCTGGCTCTGACTTGATGCTGTCAGAGGCTTACTCCCATATTTTTTATCAATAGAATAGTTTAGATAAAGATTAAGATAATTAATTGCCTAGAGTCTTGTTGACAGATTGAAGGAAAAGGAACTCTGGCTTTTTGAATCTTGAACTAGTGGTTTTTGTCAGAAGCTGGAAAAAAACCTGAAACCCTGAGGAAACTCTTAGTTCTAGGACTGAACTGTCAAAGAGAGCCCGAGGGCAGGCTGAAATGCTTGCTAAGTGACTACCTGGGTCCAGTTATTGAGTACAAGTGAGAAAAATGCAGCAATAAAGAGATGGTTGAATCTGGCCACTGACAGCTATGGACCTGGTTACTGCAACTAGAGGAGAAAATGAGAGCGGTTGGCTGGTCTGAAGTTCATTACCTAGCCCAAAGAGGTTAGGCTTGTTGAGAATTTGTGAAAAGACCCATAGTCGTAAGGCAAGACGACAATGGCCACCCTGGTAAAGCTAAGTGAGTCAGCCCACATTGAGTTGACCAGAACCCAGCCAGATGAAGAGAAGATATTTGAACCTGTGAACTGGTGCATATTGCTGCCTACTTTATGGATGGCCTGTCCTGATGTGACTTTGTTTTTGGATGCAGATTTCTCAGGGTTCCCACTGGAATGAAGATACTTCATGTTAAAGAATATGGTAGTCTCATCAGAGCACTGGGTTGATGTAAGTGGGCAGTATAGAAATTGGATACACAAAATGGGATGGGTAAAGGCATGAAGTAGCTGGCTTGCAAACTTTTATAGGTGTGGGAATATATTCAAAAGAATATGTTCAAAGGATTATGGTGTAGGTATTCACATAAATATAGAATGTTTTTGTTTTGTTCACTTATAGAAGGTAAAATTTAAATGAGGGAGGCACACATTGAATTGTATGCATTTCGTTTTATCCTGTTAGGTACAGATATGGTTTTATTATTGTTTGTTTGAAAATTATATATGTCTCTAAGCGGGTGTCCATTTACCTAAAGTTGGGCTTTGAACACCAGCCTGCATGATCACGAGGTGTTGAATGGATTACTTATCAGGCATCAAAAAACAAAAAAGTTATATCATTGTGTGCTAACCTCCCTGATATGATCGCTGAACACAAATGGGTGGATAAACAAATGTGGCGAAGAAAGCTGATGGTATCAGGCTATTAAAAGATATAGCATTTGGGGTCTTAAAGGCTTGAAGGTAAACAAGCAGCCATCTAGCACAGAAGCAACAACACCCATATGGAAGAAGCACACCAGCCTGTGCAATCACGAAGCCTTGAAGGGATCAGGTATCAGGCATCATCAGAACAAAAAATCATATCATTGTGAATGAGGGGAGAGTGTCCATTTATAGACCACTAGACACCCCCTTGCAGAAGGTTCTCGGGGAGGAGCCGAGCCAGTCAGGGTGAGATGTAGCAACAATAAAACATACAACTTTCTTCTAGTTCCAAATGCTTCCCCCTCCCCACTCCACCCCCACTATCATGGTCCCAATTCTAGCACAAATATGGTTAGATCAGAGGATGTACACTGGTACAGATAGGAACTGGAAACACGGGGACTCCAGGGAGGATGATTGCTTCAGGACCAGTGGTGTGAATGGCAATACCGGGAGGGTGGAGGGAGGGTGGGTTGGAAAGGGGGAACCGATTACAAAGATCTACATGTGACCTTCTCCCTGCGGGATAGACAATAGAAAAGTGGGTGAAGGGAGACAACGGACAGTGCAAGATATGACAAAATAATAATAATTTATGAATTATGAAGGGTTCATGAGGGAGGGGGGCAGAGAGGGAGGGGAAAATATGAGAAGCTGATGCCAGGGGCTTAAGTGGAGAGCAAATGTTTTGACAATGATGCGGGCAATGAATGTACAAATGTGCTTTACATAAGAGTTGTATGAGTCCCTGATAAAATGATTTAAAAAGCAAAAGATGGGCTTTGGGTCTCCACTCTGCACTCACCCTCATTTACTATTGATATAATTTTTTGTTCTTTGATGCCTGATACCTGATCCTTTTGACATCTCATGGTTACCCAGGCTGGTGTGCTTCTTCCATGTGGGCTTTGTTGCTTCTGTGCTAGATGGCTGCTTGATTAACTGCAAGGCTTTATGAGCCCATATGCTATATCTTTTGATAGCCAGGCACCGTCAGCCTTCTTCACCACATTTGCTTATGAACACATTTTTGTTCAGTGATCATGTTGCGAAGGTGTGTATCATGGAATGCCAATTTAATAGAACAAAGTGTTCTTGTATTGAGTAAGTACTTGAGAGGAGGTCCAATGTCCATCTGCTGCCTTAATGCTAAACCTATAAATATATGCATGTAGATCTATCTCCCTGGAGGAGATGAGCCAGTTGGGGTGCAGGATAGCAATGATGAAACATAAAACTTTCCTCTAGTTCTTAAATGCTTCCTCCCCTCACTATCATTATCCCAATTCTACCTTACATATCTGGTAGACCAGAGGATGTACACTGGTACAGATAGGAAGTGGAAACACAGGGAATCCAGGACAGATGATCTCTTCAGGACCAGTGGTGAGAGTGGTGATACCAGGAGGGTGGACGGAAGGTGGGGTAGAAAGGGAGAACCGATTACAAGGATTTACATATAACCTCCTCAGTGGGGGATGGACAACAGAAAAGTGGATGAAGGGAGACATTGGACAGTGGAAGATATGACAAAATAATAATAATTTATGAATTATGAAGGGTTCATGAGGGAGGGGGGAGAAAAGAGGGAGGAGAGAAAATGAGAAGCTGATATCAAGGGCTCAAGTAGAAAGCAAATGTTTTGAGAATGATGATGGCAACAAATGTACAAATGTGCTCGACACAATGGATATCTGTATGGATTGTGATAAGAGTTGTATGAGTCCCCAATAAAATGATTTAAAAAAACAAAAAAAATTATATATGGCTAAAGAGTTGTGTGAAAGTGTCAAGTTGACAAGGAGTAGTTTGTGCTAGTTATATAATCCATTGTCAATTTGAGACTTTGGTGGGAAGGGGTGGAGTTTAGCCTGTCAATCAGGTCACAGCTTGATGACCTCATTTGGAGGTGCTAAGGAGATAGACACACTCACTCCCTGGGAGATATTACTGACAATGAGCCTGATGGAGCTATGCTGATGCAGCTGGAGGAGCCACATGGAGACCCACACCAGTGGTGAGATGCTTCTACCACCACTGATCCACATGACTTTGCACCCACTGGGCCGTGATCTTCCTGTATTTGGCATCACTGCATATCTGTGTGAGTCTGAAAAGGAATTTATAGTGGCTAATATTGGACTTATGGACTTGATCTGGACTAGGCTGGGATGTTTTCTGGATTGCTCTTTTATGTAAAGCTCTTTCTTATACACATATGAGTGTCTCTATGAATTTGTTTCTCTAGTCTACCGGGACTAACATAGTGGATTCTAACACAGCAAATGGATTCTCACCATGGAAGAATAAAGCTCACTGATATTGAGTCAATCCTGATTCATCGGGACCCTGTAGAACAGGCTAGACAAACCCCTGTGGACCCCTGAGACTGTAACTCCTTCTGAGGGTAGAGCACCTCATCTTGGGAGAACCAGGAAGTAACTGGTCATTTCAAACTGCTGACTGTGTGGCTAAAAGCCCAACACTAAGAGGATAGAAACACAAACACATTGTGAATGGCAGAGAGCAAGCGATTAAAGTCAAAATGAAAGGAGTGTATAAAGATTGATAAGCTAGGCATTAGTGAGCTGACATGAACTGGTACTGATTAATTAATTCAGAAAATCATATGGTTTACTATGCCAGTAATCACAGATTCAAGAGGAATGGTGTCAAATTCATCATCAAACAGAACATCTAAATGTCTATATTGAAGCACAGTGTTGCCCATGTTAGGATAGTATCTCTTCACTACCAGGAAATCCAATCAAAACAACTATCACTCAAATTTACACACCAACAACTGAAACTAGTGCTACAAAAATTGAAGAATTCTACCAATAATTTTGGTCTGACATTGATCAACTATACAATAAAGATACATTGAAAATTATTGGCAAATGGAATGTAAAAGTTGGAAACAAGGAGGAACATGTGTTGGAAAATGTGGCCTTGGTGATAGAAACGAAGCTGGAGGTGGCATGATAGAATTTTGCATGACCAACAACTTCTTCATAACGAATAGCTTTCTTCAACAACACAAAAGGCAACTATGCACATGGACTTCTCCAGGTAGAATATGTAGAAATCAAATTGACCACACCTGTGGAAAGAGCAAGACCCCTGGTGGCATAGCGATGAAAACACCTAGAGCTAGAAAACAGAAAAGGAGAACACACTCAGCATCTACCCACCTGAAAGAACTCAAGGAAACAAATTCCAGTCTCAAGGTGTAATATGTAAAGATTCTATGCGCACAGTATCTGGTGGCATTGTGGTTACCAGTTGGCCTGCAATGCGAAGGTTGGCAGTGCAAGACTACCAGCCTGGTCAAGAGTTAGAGAAACTCACAGGGGGGAGTTTTACCCTGTCCTATATGGTTTCTATGAGATGAGTTGACATAGACTTGATGGCAGTGAGTTTGAGTTTTTTGATGAGCAAAATAATAAATGCTAGAGGAATCATCAAATGAAGGCAGGAAGAATACACAAAATTATTGTACCAAAAAGAACTAGCCAACAGACCAACATTTCAGGAGGTAGCATATGAACAAGAGTCAGGGGTGCTGGAGGAAGAAGCTGAAGCTGCACTGAATGTGTTAGCTAAAAGCAAGTCCAGGAATTGTTGGAATACCAATCATAATGTTTCGAAAAGCTGATGAAGCACGGGAAGCACTCAGCTCTTTATGCCAAGCAATTTGGAAGATAGCTACTTGACCAACTGACTGGAAGGGATCTATATTTGTATTCATTCCAAAGACAAATGACATGAAATAATGCACAAATTTTGGAGCAATGTTATCATTGATATGACATGAAAGTAAAATTTTACTGAAGATCACCCAATCATGGTGGCAGCAGCATATGGACAGAAAGCTTCCGAAAGTTCGCACTGGAGTCAGAAGAGGATGTGGAGCAAAGGACATCATTGTTGATGGCAGATGGGTCTTGGTTGAAAACAGAAAATACAAGAAAGATGTTTAGTTGTGTTTCATTGATTATGCAGAGGCACTCGATCGTGTGGGATTATCACAAACCAAGTATAGCCCTGAGAAGAATTCCAGAACACTTTATTGTGCTCGTGAGGAAACTGTACACCAACATCAGGACAAATGGACACCATTGCTTTATGGAATGAGGAATTGAAAAGCACATGGCATCCTTTTAGTTGTTTTTCTGCCAAAAAAAGAAGCGTAAGCTTGAAACTAATGATGAAGAAATGTCCGTCATACCCAAATGGGATCATGATGAAACAACTGGCCTGAATTCTTCAAAAATCTCAATATCATGAAACACAAAACAAGACTGGAGAAGCACTCCTGATTAAAGGAGATTATAGAACAGCTAAATACAATTTATAATCATATATTAAACATTTAATGAGAGAAAAGTAGTACAATTTGAAAATTTTAATTATTAGTTGCTGTAGTAGTTAGATAATCTGGTGTCAATTTGAGGATTCAGAGTGAAGGGGTAGAGTCTAGTCTATCAATCAGGTCATAGTTTGATGACTTCATTTGGAGGCGCTAAGGAGATAAACAGCTCACTGGAGGTGGGACAAAAACTCACTGCCTGGGAGACATTGCAGCTGACTAGCCAGATGGAGATGGGCTGATGGAAGTTAGAGACTCCGAACTGAAGGAACCACTTGGAGACCCCGGCCAGCACTGAGATTGCTCTATCATCACTGGATCCATAAGACTTTGCACCCATTGCCCTGTGATCTTCCTGCATTCAGCGTCATTGCATGTGTTTCATGAGTTTGAAGATAAATTATACATTGGTATCAGATATATGAGCGGATATTGGACTTATGGACTTGATTTGGACTGAGCTGGGATGTTTTCTTAATGTTCAATTGCTCTTGTACATAAAGCTCTTACTTGCACACATATAAGTGTCTATGAATTTGCTTCTCTAGTCTACCTGGACTAACACAGTTGCATGTTACATAACACTATTTTGGCACAGTTAATTTTTTTCTGTTTTATATATCACCTGCACTGTGATTATGATAAAGAAATATATGCTAAAATATTTAGGGGTAAGGAGGCATGATTTCTGTATAATGTTACTTTTAAATGTTTAAGAAGAATAATTAAATAAGTATATATGTATATGTATTCTCACACATACACACAAGCATATATAGGGATATAGCTTGTTTATCAAATGAAATATGGGGAAATGTTAATAAATGGTGATTCTGAGCTTTTAAAAATGAAGGCAATAAGAATCTGAGAAAATCTGCAATAGTTACTATATTTGGGTTTAGAAGCTTTAGTTTTTAAAGAAAATAGCTAATGCTTCCGTGTGTGCGATGTGTCTAGGGAACGAGCAGCTAAGTCCTAGAGGAATCTAGGCGGCTTCTGGTTGGGCCATCTTGTACTTTAGGAGAATGGGTTGCAGATAATACTTTAGATATAGGCCAAAAAGCATTTAGGAACAGGAACAAAATGTATTAATATTTCAGAGTTATAATTTCATTCTCATCAGTTGGATAATCATTAAAAATCTTCCAATTATGTGGGTTGAGGAAATGAAGACTCTCATATATTGCTAGTACTATCATTTTGGAGATTAATTTTTTATTTGTTAGTCTGAGTCCAAAACCACACAGATATTTGAACAAGAAAATGTTCACATAGAGGATTGTTCATTCTTATAGGGAATTGGGGTTAACCAGGGAATGGAAAAATTAAAGAACAGCTTCTATCCCTGAAACTGAGCATAAAAAACCCCACAACACCCAAACTGGAGCCCCCGCCCTTCAGGCTGAGATCCAAACTTTTCAAAAGAAGGCTTAGTCAGGGCTCACTAGATAACAGAATAGTCACCACGATGCCACAGAGGAGGAGTTGGCTGGAAATCTGTACCCTGAGACTTGCTGGAAGTCTGCTTTCTAGGGAGTTGGAGAAAACAAATCAAAGTGAGGTGTCTCATCAGAGGTACTCTGCCACAGAGCCACCTGAGTGCTATGCGGAGTGAAGCGGCAAAGGCTGGGCACTGTTGGCTGTTATGCACCGCAGGACCCTGTCACTGGACAAGATGCCTGTGCTGAGGAAGCCTGACATTGGAAAAATCGGCCAGATTGCAGGAGCTGTCTGAACAGGCACACCAGAACTGGGAAGCAAATTCTTTCATCTTCTGCTGAAAATATATCAGGTACAATTTACTTAGATTGAGTAGATGACAATGCAGAGTTACAGTGACTTCCCACTCACTGGTTTGTGACCTCCCTGCATGCATGTGTTTCATGAGACTGAAGAAGACTTTATAGATTGGAATCGGACATACGGGCTAATATCAGACTTCTGGAGATGATCTGGACTAGGGGGATGTTTTGTCAATCTGCAACTGCTCTTGTATATAAAGCTTTTTCTTATACACATATGAGTGTCTATGAATTTGTTTCTCTAGTCAACCCAGACTAACACAATTGCTTATGCACCCATTTTGTCTGCAGCGATCATGTCAGGAAGGTATCATACATTGCAACACTATTAGAATAAACCATTCTTATACTGAAGTACGATTGAAGAAGGGACCCAAAGTCCATCTACTTCCTTGGGTGTGTGTACACAGACATACACAAATACACCTATCTTTATATTTTATATATTTACATATATATGTATATTAATACCTATATATATATAATTTTTACTTTCTTGGCCTTTCCTCTTTTTCTTTTTTCTTTCCTCCTGCCCTGTTATCATGTTTACCCATCATTCACCTGTCAGTAATTCCTCTCAGCTATATTTCTTAAGAAACATAACTGAGATAGTTTATTGTGCCAACCTGGCCAATAAACACATGTGGGGTTAATTGAAGGGCAGAGGGATAAATGACTCAGTGAGTCTCACCTTTCTAATTCTCATGTCTTACTTTGTGATTGTCAAACCAGGGTGCAGCTGCCTTAGCCAGTTCCCTGCTTCAGCTGGCAAGACTCACTTCCTACAAGACATCCCTGAGGAGAAGCCACATGGACTTACCCTGATGCAGCACTGGGTGCTGGAGACCCCTGCCAATGCTGAGATGCTGACACACTCACTGATTCAGCTTTCCTCCTGCAGTCGGCATCATTTCATGTGTTTTGTGAGATGGAGGACTTTGTAGATTGATCTTTGATATAAGGGCTAATGTTGGACTTGTGGGCTTGGGCAGCAGTGGGTTGGGATGTTTTCTTGATGTGCGTGTACCCTTATATAAAACTCTTTTATATATATGAATTTCTGTGGATTTGTTTCTCTGATGTTCCCAGACTAACACAATCACCAGGAATACTTCTACCTCCTCACCATGACTTTTAGATCCCCTGCTCTTCTCCTGACCCTGAATAGATTAGTATCTCTCTGTTAAATAGTGAGCAGGCCAATTCCCCTGTTCTTTCAGGGACCCATCTCCCAGGATCTGCTTACTGAACAGCACTTATGCCCTTTTGATCCTCAGCATTTGTGTCCCAGGGGCGTACATCCTACAAGACCCCAGTGCTCTTCCTGCCTTCAAGGCTGGAGCTAACACCCTACCTCTACCCCATTTTCTGTGGCCCCTTTAACTTTCAGTGTGGCCCCCTTGGGGATATCTCCCAACCAGTTCAGTTGAGGTGCCAAGCACTATCCCTTCCCCCCAGTTAGATAGATGCTATCAAGATTCCTCAGGGACTTCGTGGTTTGCTCCCAATGCTGGTCCATTGCACTGCCCTCTTGGTTTGCCCATGTGGGCAGGTGAGACTGGCTGTGCTCCCCAGACTGTATCTTCAGTGTTGTCCTCTGCAATGCTGTCATCTGTGGGGCGTCTGTCTTGTCTGGAGGAGGCGCTGGCCCTACAGTCCTCTCTGAGGATGGGCTGCCCTGAGCAGGATTGTCACCCTCAAGGCTTGGAACCTCAGAATGAGGTCTACTCTTTCTCTCTCCCTTTCCTGTGGAGACAAACAATACTCTCCCCTTGGGCGCATTAGTAACCCTCTTCCCCCACCCATCTGTGGGCTGTAAAGGAGTATAGGGGTGGGGTGGGGATGGAGAAGATGTCTTTCTGAATAGTTGCTATCTGCATCTTTTCATTTTTTCCCCTTTTCTTTTTTGATGACAAATACATCATTTTTTTTAGTCTGGCTCTTGCCAGGTTGTCTGGTCCTCAGCCTGGGGACCTTGTGATATGTACATTTCCCCCGATGTTTGCTCTGTTGATTGAACTTACCTCAGTGGACTCATGTTGTAATTGTCCTTTTGTGGTTGGCCAACTTCTCCCAGAATAACATAATATGCTCCAAGTCCTTCCATGGGATGAGATGCCTCATCGTTTCTTCACTGTTTTGCAGGGATGTGTAATACTCCATTGTGTGTACACACTAGAGTTTTTAAATCCATTCATCTATTGATGAAAATTTATGCTATTTCCAATTCTTTATAATTGTGAACTGTGCAGCAAAGAACATTGGATTGAAGTTGTCTGGTCAGGGCCTGTTTCTTATTTCTTCTGGGTATATGGCCAGCGGTGAAATTTCTAGGCCATACGATAACTCAATTTCCATTTGTTTTAGGTGTCGTCAAATCGCTTTGAATGAGTGTTTCGATCTAACCACACCACACCCCCTCCAACGTTTGTTGATTTCTGTTTTTTTGAATTGGGCTATCCTTCTGGGTGTTAGGTGGTATCTCATGGTTGTTTTGATTTGCATTTTCTGCATGGTTAATG
Source organism: Tenrec ecaudatus (assembly GCF_050624435.1). NCBI lineage: Eukaryota > Metazoa > Chordata > Mammalia > Afrosoricida > Tenrecidae > Tenrec > Tenrec ecaudatus. The sequence goes on from NC_134536.1 coordinate 40,173,789, forward strand.
ATCAGGAACAATTTCTCATATGTTTATTGGCTATTCAGGATTCCTCCTTATTAATCTTCCATTCAAGTCTTTTGCCCACCGTCTCAGTGGGCTGGTCATTGCTTCTTGTTGTAAGGTTACAGGGTTCTGTAGATTTTAGAAATAAAAACTTTGTCGTATTTTCTTTTATTACTAAATATTTTTCCATGTCTGTGGGCTCTCTCATTACTCTCTTGATGAAGTCTTTCAATGCACACAAATGTTTAATATTTAGTATGTCCCACAAGTCTAGGTTCGCTTTCTCTGCATGAGTAGTCTTCATTATTACGGATAGCCCACATATTCCCTGACTTAAGGTTCCTAGCTTTGTCCCTATTTTCTGGTCGATGAGCCTAACAGTTTTGTGTTTTACTTTGAGGTCTGTGATCCACCTGGAATTTGTCCTTGTGTATAGGGTGAGGTAAAGTTCTTGCCTCCTTCTTCTGCAGGTTGACATCCAATTTTTTCCAGCACCATTTGCTAAAGTTATCTGCTTCCCATTTGTTTGTTTGTTTTTTAGCATGTGTGTGTGTGTGTGGGGGGGGGGTATGTTTTGTTTTGTTTATTTAAACAAAGATCAGTTGTCTGGGTTCTGCTGTTTTCATTTTGGGGTTTTCTATTTTTATCTATTGGTCTGAGTATCTACCATTATACCAACACCAGGCTGTTTTGATATATGTGGCCGTAGAATAAGTTTTACAGTCAGGTCACACAAGCCCACCCATTTTATTCCTCTTCTTGAGGAGTTCTTTGCCAATGCTCTGTTTCTTCCTCTTCCAGAAGAAATTGGTCTCTTTGAATCTGTAGTGTCTTAGGTAGGGTTGACATCTTTATAATATTGAGTCTAACAATCCACCAACATAGAATATTTTTCCATTTGTGAAGGTCCCTTTTGGTTTCTTATAGGTATGTTCTGTAGTTTTCCTCGTGTAAATCATATTTGATTTTTTTGGGGGGGGGGGTAGGTATATCCCTAGATATTTCAATTTACGTTCTGTAATCCCACCAGTTGTATATAACAATCCAATTGACTTTTGCTTGTCGATCTCTTATGCTGCCACTCTAGCACATTCCTGTCACTTCCAACAATTCCACTGTGGCGCCTTTGCGGTTCTCAGTATATACATCCACCCTCTTTCAATAACAAGAATTTCACTTCTTTCCCCAGATGTATACTTTTGTTATCCTTCTGTTGCTTTATAGTTTTAGCCAAGACCTCCAGGACTATGTTGAATAAAAGTGGGTACAAGGGACCTCCTTGTCTCTTCCGTTTTTCAGTGGGAATGTGTTTTTTTTCTTTTCTCCATTGATTGTAGCAGTGGCTGTTGGATTTTCATATGTAGCTTTAATTATATTGAGGTAATTTCCTTCCAGTCCCATCATCCAGAGTGTCTTAATTAGGAATGGGTGTTGAATTTTGTGGCCCAGCGTCAACAACCAAACAGGAAGCACAATGCCTAATGGGCCTCTTAGGATTTGAGGGCCCAGAACAAGGAAAGGCTCTGTAATAGGTTCAGGCTGCCGTGCAAGCCACTTTGCCACTGGGACCACATGATCCAGGTGACCCGATGGTGCTAGAGGTGTCAGTTGTAGATAGAGATGCAAGGTGGAGTCTTTGGCAGGCCCCTATTGGCGAATCACAGTGTAGACCTTTGGGATTTGAAGTAAAGTTCTACTATCCTCTGCAGACAACTACTCCCCTTTTGAAAAACAGCTGTTGGCCTGTTACTGGACCTTGGTGGGGACTGACACCTCACTATGGACCACCAAGTCATCATGAAGCATGAACTGCCATCATGACTGGGCATTGTCTGACCCACAGAATCATAAAGTTGGATGTGCACAGCAACACTCCATCATTAAATGGAAATGGTATATACAGGATTGAGCCAAAGCAGGACCTGAAGGTACAAGGAAGCTGCATGAAGATGTGGCCCAAATGCCTACAGTCTCTATTCCTGTCACAGCACCTTCCTTCTCCCAGTCTGCACCTATGGGCTCCTCAGGAGTTCCTTATGATAAGTTGACTGAGGACAGAACATTCATGCTTGGTTGACAGATGGCTGTGCATGATATGCAAGTGCTACTCATAAGTGGACAGCAGAAGCAATGCAGCCCCTTTCTAGGATCTCACTAAGGATAGTGGTGAAGGGAAATCCTCCCAGTGGGCAGTGCTTAGAGCAGTGCACTTGGCCACTCAGTTTTCCTGGAAGGAGAAATGGTCAAATGTGAGATTCTATACTGATTTATGGGCTATGGCTAATGGCTTGGCTGGATGGTCAGGGAAATGGAAGGAACATGATTGGGAAACTGATGACAAGAAGGTGTGGGGGAAGAGATTTGTAGATAGACCTCTTTGAATAGGCCAAAAAGTAAAGATAATAGTGTCTCAAATGAATATTCACCAAAGGGTTACCTCTGAAGAGGAGACTTTAGCAATCAAGTGGATAAGATGACCCGCAGTATGGAGACTAGTCCTCTTTCATCCACCACTCCTGTCGTTGCCCAGTGGGCACAAGAACACACTGAAAGAGGTGTCAGGGATGAAGGATATGCATGGGAGCAACAACCTGGACTTTCACTCACCAAGGCTGGCTTGGACACTGCTACTCCTGAGTGTCCCATCTACTAACAGCAGAACCCAACATTGAGTGCAAGATATGGGACCATTCCTTGGGGAGATTAATGAGCAACCTGGTAGCAGGTTGATTACACAGGGCCACTTATGTCATGGATGGGGCAATGTTTTGTTCTTCCTGGAATAGACACCTATTCTGGATAAGGATTTTCCCTCCCTGCACTCAATGCTTCTGCTAGAACTACCATTCGTGGACTTAAAGAATGCCTTATCCATTGGCATGGCATCTCACATAGCATTGCTTCAGATCAAGGAGCTCACTTCACAGCAAACACAGTGTGCCAATGGGTCCATATGCATAGAAACTAGTGGTCATATTGTGTTCCTCATCATCCTGAAGCAGCCGGTTTGACAGAACGATGAAATAGGCTCGTAGAGGCACAACACCTTGCCGGACTGGCAACACCTTGCAGGGATGGGGCAATGTTCTCCAGGAGGATGTGTATGTTCTAAAACAGCAGTCAATATATGGTGCTGTGTCTCCTATACCCAGGATTCATGGGTCCAGGAACCAAGGGGTGGAAGCGGGAGTAGTGCTACTCACTATTACTCCTAGTGATCCACTTGCAGCAGTTTTGCTTCCTGTCCCAGCAACCCTATGTGCTTCAGGATTGGAAGTCCTGATCCCAAAAGAAGGAACTCTCCCACCTGCAAACACAGCATGGATTACACTAAACTGGCAGCTGAGAATGCACCCTAGCCACTTTGCGGTCCTCATGCCTTAGGATCAACAGGTCAGGAAGAGTGTCATTGTACTGAGTGGTGTGATTGATTCTGATTACCAAGGAGAAATTGGACTGGTGCTACATAATGGAGGTAAATATATATTTATTAAAAATTATATATATATATACAATCCAGGAGATCATGTAGGCTGTCTCTTAGTACTACCATGTCCTGTGACGAAAGTAAATAGCAAAATAGAGCAACCCAATCTGGCAGGACATCTAATGACTCAGGCCCCTCAGAAATGAAGGTCTGGGTCACCCCACCAGGCAAAGAACCACGGCCAGCTGAGGAGCTGGCCAAAGGCAAAGGTAACAGAATGGGTAGTAGAAGAAGGTAGTTTTTGCATACGATCACATGATCAATTGCAAAAGCAAGGTTTGTGCTTGTCAGTATTTCTCCTTTATATGTACTTATTGAATATCTTCCTTTTGTTCATGTACAATATACCAGATACAATTAGATTCAGTGTGCTTTCATTTATATGTATGTTAAATGTATGATGTTAGGGCTAAATGTGATTTCATTAATGTCTGGGAACTATATATGGTTAAGGAATTGTGTAGAGGTGCCAAGTTGGCAAGGGACAGACTGTGATAGTTAGGTTTATTGCGCAAACCTGGCCAATGGGAACAGGTGGGGTTAATCAGGTCACAGTTTGATTGGAGGGCAGAGATAAAGGGCTCTGAAAGGCCTGTCCCTGCCTCTCTTGCTGTCTGGTGACTGGATCAGTGCGCTGCTGCTTTAGCTAGTTCGCTGTCTCAACCTGTGTGCTACGCCACCTGTGGGACAAACCAACCCGTGGATTGTGGATTGGGTCACTGGAGCTTGAGGCTCCTTTGAGACCAGCTTTGCCATGCTGCTGGTACATACATCGCTTGAGCTTGAGACTGGTGGATCCTATCGCCTTGCATTGCTTGAGTTCAATATCCCATCTAGGTCTGCTCACTAAGCTCCAGAGCTACTGACTATTGGTAACCCACCCTGCTATTTTCTGCCTGCTGGCACACTGTGCCTGACTTGCCCAAAGGAGGACACCACATCTGCTTACTTAACCTTGGACCCAGCAGACCACGTGAGTCAAAGGACTTCCAGTAGATTAACTGTACCACGAAAGTGAGTTGAACTGAGCCCTCTGTGGCACTCTGTGGGCTAATTAGCTCTTATATTCCTTCTTGCTGTATAAATACACACACACACACACACACATAATTATGAGTGTCCTGGCTTTATTTCTCTAGGGAACTCTGCCTAACACAAATGTCGAATGCTTTTTTCTGTGGTTTCTTTGTTGTCGTCTTGTACCTTTTGTGATAGACATCACCACTGGGCCACAGATTTCTTGGGCACTGCTTTTTGTGCTCTGACTTCTGAATAGAGTTACACTCTACAGTGGTCTCATATGTTGGTGTTCTGTGGATGTTGGTCTTCTGACCAAAGTGAGATGGAAAGTAATTTTTGTAATACTGTCTTTTTTTTAACATATTCTCTAAATTTTTCCTTATCTGGGAAAACTGTTACCTCTCCGTTTATTTTGATGGAGAATTTGGCAGGATAGAGTATTCTTGGGTTAGTGTTATTGTCAACTTTTGGAAGGTTCTATTACAGTCTCTCCCTTTTTCATGGTTTCTGCTGATAAGTTTTAGCATATTCCTATCTGATTGTCCTTACAGGTGACTGTCTTTTTTTTCTCCTTTAGCTGCTCTTATAATTTTCTCATTTTCCTCAAAATTGTGGCTAGTTTGACTACTATATGCTTGGTGTGGTACTGTGGGGGTTCAGTCTAATTGGTGGCCTCTCTACTTACTGGATGATTTTTTTAATTCTCCTTCATTTAATTGGAGATTTCTTCCAAGAATTCCCTCTTTCTTGACTGTTGATTTTTTCATTATGTCTTGCTCCATCAATCTAATTATATTAATATTGTACTTCTTCATGGCATCACTCATTGTTCTCAGATTTTCTTCAGCCTCTTTTATAATCTTGTTAGAATGTCTTTCATATTTATTGAATTCTATTTGGCTATCTTTGAGGGCGCTGATATGATTCTCTGCCTCTTCCAGTCTGGTGGTAAGGTCTTTTACCATTTGCTCTGCCTCTACTGCATTTTCCTTTGGCCCTTTCTTTCCCTTCGATAAGAAGACTCTATCCTCTCTATTTTTTTCATCCCTTTTATGTATGGATTCCCTTATATTCTGTATGACTCTAAGTAGCATACTGAAGGTTTCTTTTTGTTTCAGTGTAAAGTCTCCCTCTTCTATGCACTTTGCTAGGTTCAGGTCCTCCTCAGGCATTGTGTTTTGTTTCTCTTGCTTTCTTGTAGTGGCTGCTGATGTGAATTGTTTTCTGCCTGGGGTTTTGGTGCCATTTCTCTGTGAATTTTTTCTCACCGGCTAGTCGGGATGATTCTAAGGACTAGCTGGAGCCAGCTTTGCTGCATGTTTGAGCTGTGTCCCTATCTCACTGGGATCGACTCTCCAATAAGAAAGATCCTAAAGCCTTCCTGGAGCCTCCAGCGCTGCAGGATCATGCTATGTCTATAACTTACTGGGGTTTTGCTCTTTCCCTGGACAGCTGGGATTCTCTTTGATGAACAGTTCAGGTGGCCCTTTCAGGCAACATGGGTAGGGCGGTCTCGGGTAGTGGGGGTGGTTTTCGGCAGACTGTTTGCATGGGAAGTGTAAGGTAAGGGCCCTGGAGTGTGCTTGGCACAGGCTGTCAGCATTAGGAACTTGTACAGCGCTGGGGTGCTGGCAAGGAGGGGACCCACGTGGTGCTGGGGTGTGGGTTTCCAGCAGCAAGGGAAAGGGGTGGGGCCATGAGTTGAGAAGCATAGACAGCATGTGGGCAGGGGTGGGACCATGAGCCTTGAAGTGGCAGTAGTGGGCGGGGGTGGGGGGTGGGGGTGAAGCTTCAGGCCTCACCCCCCGTGGGTCTAGGCAGGTTATGCTAGGAAAACATGGCCCAGGGACCAGGCCACAAGCTGCTGTAGCTCAGCTGAGTATACGGAGGTGCAGGACTGGTCAACCCTGCAGGGAAAGTCTGCCCACATGCTGGTACAGACCCCTGGGTTGACGCAAGGACCCAGTGTTCTCTACAGACCTCTGTCTCAGCCTCCCTGTCCCCCAAACCGGCAATTGACCCCAGTACTCCTGATGCAGTTATCTCCATAACACAACCATCTTCTGGTAAGTTCCCCCAAAGTGCCATTTTGATATATTCTGCCACTTTGGAGATAATTCTGCAGACTGGCTCTTCTGCTTCCTGCTCCTTGGTAGAGAATAGCCTCTTGGAGAAATGAGCATCAGAAATGTTTAGGCCACTTCACCCAAGAGCCAGTCTCTTGGAAGAAAGGACATGATTAGTCTAGCTTAGATCATGTGCCTACTCTTTGGTCTGGGTATCATGATTGATGGCCCCACTAAAACTGTATACTATGTGAGCCAGAGCAATTCACCTCCTGCTTCATGCCCCACTGGAAATGGAGGAATTGTAACAGTTCTGTGCAAAGATCCTGGCCAGAGAAAATCAACAGATGCCATTTTGAGAAGGAGTTGACAAACTACAACCCGTCGGTCAATTCTGGTTTGCCATATATTTTTTGCATAATTTTTGCATTTTTAAAATACTTGAAAAACTTATTTTGTGACACATGAAAGTTATGTGAAATTCATATATCAAAATTCATGAAGTTCTGTTAGAAGGTGTCCATTTAAGTTCCTTTACATATAATCTATAGCTACTTTGCTATTACCATGGTGGTGTGGTGCAGTTGTGACAAAGCCCAGATGTTCTCTTTTATGGATTGATGAATGTCTGTCCAAAAGATATGTTCAGATCTGAAGCCTGTGAATGTGAAGTTATTTGGAAATCAAATCTTGAAGCTGTAATTAGTTCACAAGTTGTTCTGGAATACGGTGGGTCATAATCCAATCTCCCTGGTGTCCTTAGAGGAAAGAGAGATACAGAGAAAATGGTCATGTGAACATACAGCAGCAACTGAAGTTAAGGTGCCACATTGCAAGGAATGGAGAAGACCACCAGAGCTAGGAAGGAATCATGGTGCAGAATTTTCTCAGAGCCTTCCAGGAGGAGCCAACCCTGATGACCCCTTGATGTTGTGCTTGCTGCATTTGAAGCCGCCAATTTGTGATAATTTGCTATAGAAGCCCTAGGAAATGAATACATTTCCCCAGCCCTAAAATAGTCACAATGTGGCCTTTTGCAGACCTTTGCTCTGGAGTTCTCTACTCAAAGTGTGGCTGTAGAGCAGCAGCATCGTTATAAGCAGCAAACTGCATTCCAGACCTATTGACTCTAACTCTACATTTTACAGGGCTTCCAGCAAGTTATATGCACAGTACATATAGAGACACACTCTTTCACAAGGTAAATCTCTTTCTAGGAAAAGGCCTGCTTTGGTAGCTTATTTGTTACTATTTTGACTGTCAGTGTGGTGCCATTGTGCTTTAGAGTGATTGATAATTCGTTCTTTCTATTTTCAGAAGTCACAGATACAGCGATCTTAGGTTTTTGTCATTGTTGTTAGCTGCTTGAGCCACCCCGACTCATGAAACCTCATACACTGTGGAATAAAATGCCGTCTACTCAAAGGTTCTGACAAGCTGATGAAACATGGAAAGCACTCATTTGTTTATGGCAAGGGTTTTGGAAGACAGACACCTGGCTAACTGCTTGGAGACATCCATATTTGTGCTCATTCTAAAGATAGGTGATGCCGCAGATTGTGGAAATTATTGAGCAATATCATCAATATCACAAGCAAGTAAAATTGTGCTGAAGATAAATTTTAAAAGGTTGCAGCAATACAATAACCAGAAACTGCCAGCACTTTAAGCCAGATTCACAGGAGTCCTGGGACAAGGACTATCACTGCGGAGGTCAGATGGATATTGGAGGAACCCAGACAATACTTCTTTCATATGTTCACCCTCGAATGAAAAACTGAACCCACCGTCAGTGAGTTGATTCTGACTTCAAGCAGCCCTCTATGGGGCTTCCAAGACTGTAAACATTTACGGGGCAGACAACACTATCTTTTGCCCATAAAGCACTGTTGGGTTTGAACTGGAAATGATCGTGTGTTATTAAATGATTGTGTGTATCATAACAAACAATACTGGAAAATGGGAATTCCAGAACAATTGCTTGTGCGAATGTAGAACTTAGACGGAGACCAAGAAGCAGTTGTTTGAAAAGAACAAGGGGGATACTGGGCGGTTTCAAAGCAAAAGAAGATGGATCTGAGGGATGCATCTTTTTACTATAGTTAAGCCATTTGTATGCTGAGCCAACAACCCAAGAAGCTGTATCGTATAAACAAGAACAAGGCATTTGGATCGGAGGAAAGCTAGTTCACAACATTATACATCCGCATATAACCGACCCTTGCTTGCTGAAAGTGAAGAGGATTTGAAGTACGTACTAATGAAGAAAAAAACAACCCAGTCTTCAGTGTGGATTACAACTGTAATCCACATACATGAAAAGGAAATAAAAGCTCCCAAAATTGGACCAATGAACAACATTATGATAAACAGATAGAAGAGTAAAGTTGTCAAGCATTTCATTTTACTTTGGATCATTGCCCATGGAAACATCGGCCAAGAAATCAAAAGATGTATTGCAGAGGGGAAATCTGCTTCCAAGTATACATTGAAGGTGTTAGGAGCAAAAATGTCAATTTGAGGACTAGGAAGAACCTGACCTAAGCCATGGCATTTTCATATGTATGTGAAGGTTGAGTAATATAAAAGGAAGCCTGGGGGTGAATTGATCTATTGGAATTATGAAGTTGGCAAAGAAAATTAAGCATACCGTGGACTACTGGAAGAATCATTTTTCTTGGAAGTTGTACACCCATAGTGCTCATTAGCAGCTAGGATGGTGACACTTGGTAACACGCACTTTGGTCAAGTTATGAGAAGGGACGGTGCCCGGACAAGGACATCATGATTAGCAAAATAGAAGGTCAGCACAAGAGAAGGACCCGAAAGAGATAGGGTGCTACATTGAGAAGAAAGTCGGGGGCTCAAACACTGTAAATACGAGGAAAGGGCGGGGCTGGGCAGTGCTTTGTTCCATTGTATTTAGGGTTTCTGTGTATTCCAACCAACTCTATCGCTCCTAACAACTATAACCACATGGTTAGAGCACTCTCATTTTCACTGTTTCAGCTCTCACTCTTGGGCATGCCTCTTACAACAGTTGTCCAAGCAACCAGGGTCTCTCATCAGCATCTGCACCTTGGCTCAACCCTAACACTTGATTACTTCTAATTTTCCACTTCTCCTTGGTGACGGGAAACAGAAGGCAAAGTAGAACACAGAGGCTGAGGACGCTAAGAAATGCTCCTCTACACCATCAATAGGGCTCAGCAATCCATGGAATGCCCCCGACAGCTTCACTCTCCCCAATGTCCATCTCACCAGCCTCTTGTTTGAACCACCAAGATGTCTTTCCTACTCTCAGTGTTAGCCTATGACTGCTCTTTATATTTCAACCAGCTGGGGAATTATGCACTATCCCATAATCACATTTCTTATGCGCTATGTTTAGACAAATAACTCTGGTGGTACACCAGTGACCAGCTCAGTCGCTAATGAAAGGTTTGGCATTTGAAACCAACAGCCACTTTGCAAGAGAAAGACCTGGGGATCAGAGCCTGCAGGATCACGGGAGTATTTCTACTCCGTCCCACGGGCTTCTGGGAGTCAACTGTGATTCGATAGCAACAAGAGCAGCAGCAACAATATGTGGCTGTGCTTAAATTTTGAATGGTCTGAGATTTTACGCTGCTTGTAAGCCAGCCATTTACCTTGCCACGGATGCACAGACATTAGCAGAAGACGTAAGACTGTGGAGGTGCACGGCAAACCCTGCGAGCATCAGGGTGATCGCTCTCAATTGGGCTGCAGCGGAGACACTGAGGGATGCCTGCACGTGCTGTATACTATGTAATAGGAGAGGAACCTTGAAATGAGGAACCCTTTATCTCTTTTGTAAACTTTTCCAGTTTTTACATATTTATTACTTTTATATAAATTTAGTTTATAATTTTTTTTAAGATCTTCACATAGGCAGTAAGTCTACTCTGCGCAGTTTTGTTACACCAACAACCTTGATGAGTAGTTGGAGACAAAGGCAGTCTGAGTCACCGTGGGTGAGCCACACAAAACATGAGACTCACAGAGAATTGTCTCCCAGTCCTACCTGCGTCTAGACCAGGCCCCCAGCCATGTCCTCTGTGGCTGAACGGTCTATGCACACAGCAATCTCAATTCTAAAGGATTCTTTCCCCCATGCAATCCTGTCTCTCTTTGCTCATTCCTGAAATTTCTTCCCTTTGGTTTCTCTTTTCTACATGATAACATGAATCCTTAGAAACAAAGCAAAACAACGACAAACAACCCCCCCCCCCCAAAGCCAGAAAGTGTTTGACTTCACATCTCCTTGCAGCCTCTGACATCATTTATTTCTCCCTCCTGAAAAAGTTTTCTATGTTAGTTCTCTCCTCGTTCTTACTTTTTTTTTCACCTTCAATTTGCTCCTGAACAGCAGTTGGGCTTCCCATGGCTAAGTCCAATGCTCCATTTTCAGGTCTCTTCTTAATTGACCTCGCACAGCAGTTGACACAATCCCTCTCTCTCACCTTCTCAGAACACTTTCTTCTCTTGGTTTCCAAGACCTCTTGATTTCCCACCCCACCTATGTTCACTACTGCCTGCCCCCCCCCCCCTTTAGTCTCCTCTACACACTCCTGTGGTGGTCCCATCTTGCCTGATAGCTTTACATGTCACCCGTCCCCTGATGGCTCCTGACTGTAAATCTGCAGCCTAAGTCCCTGACCACAGCTTCTTATGTACAACTGCACACTCACTAATTCCTCCCGAGGCTTATAATTAACCAGTTTAAAAATAAAATCCTTAACCTACTAACCCTCCCCTACCTCCTTACAGGCTCTGATTTTCCTACAGTCTTATCTATTTCAATAGGATGCGCCCTCTTTGAGTGAGGTATTCCAGCCCCAAACCTTACAGTTATCATGGAACCATTTTTTGTCACATCCACCTACAACCTATGAGTGAATCCTGTGGATTCCGACTTCAAAACCTATCTACAATCCAAACATTTCCACCACCACTATTCTAGTGCAAGCTGCCATCATATCATATGTTTCTGAATCATTATAACATTCTAACTTGTCTGCTCTTTTCTTCTTCTTCTTCTTCTTCTTCTTCTTCTTCTTCTTCTTCTTCTTCTTCTTCTTCTTCTTCTTCACAGAATCCTGATTGCCAACAATCCTCAGTGATTTTCTGCCACACAGAATAAAATCCAGGGTTTTGCCATGGTCTCAAGGTCTTCCATAATTTGTGCCTCAACTCTACCTCATACACCCTATTTAACTTTAACTGCTGTCCTTCTCCTTGCTCATGATGCCCCAGCCAAAGAAAATTCTTTTCCATCCCTGAAGTACTTCTGCACATAGTCCTGAAGAACCGTTGTGTTTGCAGTTCCTTCCATGTCCCAGAGGCCTTCACCAGAGACCAATCTGCACACCTCACTTTTTCACTTCTTTCCAATATCTGCCCAAATGTTTCCTTAGCCGGGCTTTCTATGAACACCACGTGAAACAATAACACAATTTACCCATCGCTCTCTATCCATTTCCTTGCTTTATTTTTCTTTATGGCACTTAGTGCTGCCATTACACAGTTGCTGAATTTCAGAAACACTAAGATATCATCAGTTGAAACATATGCCATTATTTTATGTACCTACCAAGAAAGAACTCTGGCAAATAAAATTGTCATCATGCTTTTTTATCACTAATTTTTTTTTATGTTGCAATAGCTCTTTTAAGCTTAGACATGGTTAAAAAAATCCCGTAGCTCTCCCCCACAAAAAATAAAATATAAGCAAAATAAATCAGTTAGGATATGCCTAAAGCATCTTTACCTAAAGGTTTAATGTTCTGCTTTAAGCAGCAGCAACATTTATTTTTCACAGTAACTTATTAATAAAATGCCACACAGACTCATTAAATTGTGACTATTTCCCTTTCTTTGATCTCATAATGTGGGAAATATGAGATTGTGGCCGTTGCTCAAATGACAATCCTTACCTTTCTAATATTAAACTTATGTCCCACAACACTGTTTCTGAGCCCTGTTATATATGCAACAACATTTATTTCCAAGGCACAGAGGTGGTTGACCTCTTGAGGACAGTTAACATAGAATTTAAGCTCAACAAATGTAGTGCCAAAATGCACCTAATTCAATTTTATTTATAGTTATAAACAATTATAGCTTAAGCTCACATAGGGAAACTATTTCATGACTGCTTCCCGGCCAAGAGATACTGATCTAAAAAGTGTGAGGGGAAAAGGCTTGTCTTTCAAATGAACTGAATATAGTTCGTGTTCACTGTTGGTCTTTCCTACCTGAAGGGCAGGACAAGAAGTTGGTTCACTTTATTCACTTGCTATATTCCCATCATCCAGAACATCGGTTCTCAACCTGTGGGTCACGACCCCTTTGGGGGGGTGGGGGGTCGAATGACCCTTTCACTGGGTCACCTAATGCATCCTGCATATCAGATGTTCACCCTTGGTAGGCCACACCAGGTGGATTTGATGTGGAGACTCCAATGGAACAGGACTTCACTCAAACTCCCCTGGACCAGATTGAAGGCACTGACGGACTCCCTCAGACTCAAATCTGAAGTAGTCCAGCGTGAGAAGAAGCAGAAGACTGATATCCCAAGGTTATGGAATTCGGAGTCACTAGACTTTAATTCTGATCTCTTGCCTGAGGGTGTCCAGTGAATGGTGGCCTGGGACTACTATATATTTACAATTTTAATGCTCTCCTTGCTTTGTTATGACATGTATTGATCTGGTAGTGTGGCTTTGCTGTTGTGAATGAATGTGATTGAAAGTGGTGCTCTATCACCAATCCCCATCGTTTGTGTAAATAGTGTCAAGTTACTTGCATGTCAATCATTCTTGCTATTCGTTTTGGAAAGCTGGCCTGTATGCGTGCGATTTCCTTCTCTCAACCGTGTTTTACATTTTATACTACTGGCTAAATTAACAACACTCTCATTAGAATTGTTTTATGCCCTAGGGGGAATGATTTAAATGTTCTGTATAAAAAAATTTTAACGGTGTGTCCAAAGTGAACCATAGACATATATAAGCCTTAGATAGATGAAAGGATTTATGGGGTTACATTTAATTCTAGCCTCAATCTAAGAATAATTACTTCTTATGACCTGGTCTGCTCGATGCTTCCTCTTATGAAGAAATCACCGAAGATACAGGCACTATAACAAAATATGGTGAAGAAACCAGAAAAATATAGCGTCCGGGCTCTTAAAGGTTTGTCTCCAAACAAGTCTCCACCTAAGTGAGGCATCAACTAAGTCTACATGGAAGAAGCACGCCAGCCTGTGTGATGCAAGGATTTTAAATCATAACATCCAAATCTGAAGGAGGGAATGGTGTGAGAGATTAAATTGTGAACACCTGGTTTCCAGAAGGCTGTGCTTGACAGTGGCGGTCCAGAATCCTATTGTAGCATCCTCACATGGAGTTAAGCTTGGGTGAATCCCTCTGACCATTCACAGTCCTGGGAGGTAAACAGCCTTGCTATCAGACAGAGAGCAGTAAAGTCCATTATACAGATGTAGTTAAAGTCCATTATACAGATGTAGTTAGGTTAAAATGTAACACCTTATCATTTGGTCTCCTTTCTGACCCATTTAAAGTTGTTTTGGTTTTTAATATTTTATGCTTTCTTTTACAATTGGAGATTTCCTTTGTCGCTGTTGTTTTTTGTTTGCCTCCTGATTGTTTTGTGTGATTTTCTGTATATGAAATCTGGGATAGTTAAATCTATAGCAACCGTAATTGCAAATTGATTCACTGTCAGTAGACTTGACTTGAGTTTGGACAGGCATGGCAGGGGAGGTTGGAGAAAAATAGGGGGCTGAGAACAATGAGTACTGGGAAAAAGAAAATGTTCTGAAATTTATTGTGATGATGATTGCTCAACTCTTCTTAATATGATTAAACTATTAAATTGCAGGACATGTAGGTTATATGTCAATAAAATGACTCAAAAAGTGTTTATGACATAAAAAAGTAGATGGATTTCTGCTTTCATTACTAACAGCTGATTGTTCTTTCAGCTCTTTGTCCTTAAAATACCCATGAGAGAGAATCTGATTGGCTCAGTCAGTGAACATAGAACACAAAGTGCCTCCATTAGGGGTGGAACAAGGGTCTAGTTTCAAACACCTCACCAACTACTGATTAGCTGTCTTGTCATACACAGACAGAGAAGCCATATTTTAAATAGGCACAAACTTAGAGCCTTACTATAGCTCCTAGGGGAAGCAAAGACAAATTCAACTTTCAGAATCTTGTGGAATCTCATTCCAGTGGAAGACTGCAGAGAGGACCTTAGACAAGGCAAGCACTTCAAGACGCAAAAGAAAAGAAAAGGCAGACTACTTAAGAGGAAACTTAGCTGCTCCCCTTTTGATTGGTCTTTCATTTGATGGGTACAAGCACAGAGGCAAAATCTTCTCCCCAATGTATTAGACAGAGATTACAAAATTAAATCAATAAAGTTAATAGGTGTCTCATTTAATGCCACACAATAGCAGGTTTTTATGGCAATTTTGTGTTATTTCTGCTTTGCTGTGCACCTCCCACGTGCCAAACTCTCCACTAGTAGATTCAGTGGTGAAATAAATGCAAAGATGGATGCTGAGCTCATAGAATTTAGTGACATTAATCCACACACGCAAGGGGCAACATATATCAGAGTTTTCTAAATTAACTCAATTTTGACTCTGGGTGTATTAGAATCTTAGGGTTGCTATAACAAATGACCACAAACTATGCAATTAATTTTTTTGAGGACTAAATTGCACCTAAGCCAAGTCATGGTATTTTCAATCACTTCACATGCATGTGACAGTTAGACATTGACTAAGAAAGACAGAAAAGGAATCAATGCATTTTCATTATCATGCCAGCCATGAATATTGAAAGTTCCACAGACTACCAAAAGAACAAACAAATCTGTCTTGGAAGAAGTAGAACCAGGAATTTCCGTAGAGGCAAAGGTGGTGAGACTTCATCTCGTGGACGTTGGACACGGTGGCAGGAGAGAGCAGTCCCTGAAGAAGGATGACAAAGAAGGGCAACAAAAAAGAGGAAGGTTCTTGTCAAGCTGCATTGACACAGTGGCTGCAACAGGGAGTTCAAGCATGAGAATATTGTGAGGATGGCGCACGACCAGAAATGTTTTGCTCTGTTGTGCACCGGGCCGCGCCGGGTCAGAACCAACTTCATGGCATCTGACAATACCATGGGGCTTAACAGCAGGCAGGTATTCTGTCACAGTTCTAGAAGTTAGAGTTCAAATTCTAATTATCTGCATCTTTGATTCCCTCTATAGGATCGGTGGGAGAATCTTAGTTTCTGGTGTTTTAACTGCGACGTCTTTCTCTCAGTATCTGGTGTTGCCTGCAATCCTTGTTGCTCCCTGCTTTGTGGACACACCACTCTACCTTCCCCCTTTCTTGATATATGACATTATGCCTGTATAGCAATTATAGTTTCTTATGGTCACCAGTCATAACGTATTGACTCATTAATTTGATGGCGCCTACAAAGACATCATTTCCAAAATAGAGTATTATGACTTTAAAATATCTTTTTGGTAAGACAAGGGTACTAACCCACCTACAGGGAGGGTACTGTTTATGTCTCCACAGGAGAGGGTAGAGTGACCAGACCACCCTAGCGCACCAAACCGTGAGGGCAACATACCGGTAGACTGTATCCTGTCCCACCAAGCCTCAAGGATGACATTCCTGCTCAGAGACGTCAAGAGAGGACCACAGAGCCAGCCACACCATGAGACACTATGTCCCCTCACTGACCCACAGCGCTATGGGGATAGCACTGGAGACACGGTGTGGGAATTGTCTGATCTCCCCACACTGGTGAGAAACATGAAGGCAGTGCAAAAGAGCAGCAAGGGGAGCAAAGCAACAAAGTCCCTGAGGGATCCTCAAAATAGATTTCTGACTCAGGGAGCAGGGCGTGGCATCTCATCATACTGATGCAAACGAGGGAGGGTCAGAGTGTTCACCCAATGCCCATCTGTAGACAATTGGACATTGCCTCACAGAAAGGTCACAGGAAGGGAGAAGTCAGTCAGGGTGCAGTACAGCACTGCAAAACACACATTTCTTTAGTTTTTTAATGTTACCGCCTCCTCTCCCTGCCATTATCATGACCCCAGTTCTACCTTATCTTACAAATCCAACTAGACTGGAGTGTGTACACTGGTACAGATAAAAGCTCTCAACACATGGAATCTAGGGCAGATAAACCACTCAGGAACAGCAATGGGAGTAGCAGTACCATTAGTTTAGGGGGAGGGTGGAGGGAGAAAGGGGAACCGATTGCAATGATAGATGTAAAATGACCCCCCCCCTTGCAGGCCAACAAACATCAGGTATATGGGTGAAGGGAGACAGAAGATGGTGTAAGATATGGAAATAATAATAGTTTATAAATCATCAAGGTTCATGAGGATGGGAGGTTTGGGGAGGGAGAGAAAAAAGAGGACCTGGTACCAAGGGCTCAAGTAGAAAGAAAATGTTTTGAAAATGTTGATGGCAGCATATGTACCATACAATTGATGTATGGATTGTTATATGAGCTGTTAGTGTCCCCAATAAAATTATTTATATATATAAGCGAAACATATATTTTTGGGGTACACTTTAACCCACACCACCAAGCATTTATCCTACAAGACATAGTCACGTTGGAGTCCCTTTTCCTACCTCACACATCCTTACACCAAATTGTATGAAGTTCTGAAGTCTGAAGTGATATCAATGTATTTGGAATCCCTTCCAGTGGTCAGATTGTATTTGATGTTGTTCAAGGTATTTATCATCTCTGGCCATATGATCGCCAAAGTTGTATTTTCATCATGGAGAAAGTATCGGATCTTTGGCGAAGCTAGAAACTCAGATCTAGTATTTCTCCTTCCTCCTCCCCCCACCCAGCTGTCCTTTTTCAGACTTGCACTTGTCCTGGGTACAATCTGGCAGTTCTGGGACCCTTTGGCTTTCCTGATCTAGAGAACCTTTATCCTTTCTCGCAAAATCATTACTTCCCCATCGAGATGGACAGCAAATTCTCTTCAATGAGCATAAACTTACACAAAGAAACTATGAACCTCAGGCACCTTCTGCCACATTCCTGTGTGAAGAATTACAATGCTCGACTATCCTACCTGAAATAAGATAAAGGAAGACTATAGGAGTAGACACAAATTAATTATTAATTCAGTATATTATCCTTCCAGACTTCTCTGCCAGCATAGAATCCGGGTCCCTCTTCCAAACTGGCTTCTCGACATTCCCAGGCAAAGAGAAATACATGGTTTGAGATTGAGCATTTAACTTGTTTTCTGGTTACTCAGGTTTGAAGATTCCCATGTGGTGTGGACATCCCTGGGAGCCTTGTTGGTTAAAATGCTCAGCCATGAACCCAAAGGTTGGTAGTTTGGACTCATCCATATCTATGAATAAGGAAGATGCGAGCTGTTTGCATAACAATATTTAACCACCAAAACCCTATGGGACCAATCTACTCTGTCCTCTAGGATCCTTAGAGTTGGAATCAAGTGGACAATAGTGGGTAATGAGGAGGCAGGTGAGAGGTGCAAGGATTACCTGGCATTTCTCACCATTCTCAAAAAAATACTGAATTATGTTTTCTTTAGCCCATGTTAAGAAGCCTTGGTGTCACAGTAGTTAAAACACTCATTTACTAGCCTAAAGGTTGGCAGTTCAAACCCACCAGCTGCTCCACAGGAGAAAGAACGAACAGCCTTCTGCTCCGTAGGAATGTCCAGTCCTGGGTACTCTGGGTCAGGTCTCCATTCGACAAGGACTCTGTGAGTTGGAATCCACCAGGTGGAAGGGGGTTGTTTTGTTTTATAATCCATGTTAAGGCAGGGAACGAACACAGATTTTAATTTGGTTTCTTATATAATGCCTTATATCAAAGAGAATTTAAATAGCTAAAAAAAGTTAAGGAAAATATTTAATAAAAAGCATTGAAAGAGAAAGCAGAGGTTGCTGCTTAACCTGAAAAATTTAATTTAGAAGAATGATTCATTTAAAATGTTCCAGATTCATAAGATTTAATTATGTTTTATGTTCGTATTTACTAATACAACATTTTGTTCTTACTTATACAATGGGGAGTTCTTGAATAATTTGTCAAACTATAGAGACAGGGGTTTTGTTTTTTATTCCATTGTAAGATGATTAGCATTCTCCTGTTACTTTCGTAAATTTTTAGTCATCTTACTAAGCCATAAATACCATGAGTGGGGAGGCAGGCAATGACAGTAACCTGATTTAAAATATATTATTACCTGGATCACTCATATATCCCAAACAGGCTAATGCACCCTATTTCATTTAGTGAAGATGAATGTTAATCATCTTAGTTTTGACTGAGACAACATAGTCCAGCAAGAAAACAACCAGCTGCTGAATTGATCCAACTCATGATGCCCCATGTGTGTCAGAGTAGAACTATCCTCCACTGAGTTGTCAAAGGCAATTTTTCAGAAGAAGGTCCTGAGCTCTTCCTTCCAACGTATCTCTGAGCAGACATGAGCCTCAATATTTCAGTTAGCAGGCAGGCATGTGAACCATGGTTACCACCCAGTGACTCCGTTAACCAAAGTGTTGCTTCCAAAACTCTGATGTTCTACATGAAGATGCTGTACCCCTTAATAAAAAACCTGATTCTTTAATATCCTTGTGACGAGGGCCCAGTCTATTTGAGGGCATAAACATTGACACTAAAGTTGCACAGAGGAGAAGAAATTGGGGGGAATTGTTAGAGTCATTTGGGTTTCTTTATCACACTCTGCCAGAGGAGAGGGTGTGGGTTTTGTCATTCCTTGGACACCTTAAGAAAAGCTGGGGAGAAACTTAAAAGGGGACACCTAATGGGGCTTCACTTGTACTTCTTAAAGTCGGGGAGACTGCGGACTGTGAAGAAGCCATACCTAGAGCAGCGCAGACTGGCAGAGCAGAGAGAGGGAGCTAGATTTGGGTTGGAAAGAAAATGCTTTGCAGTCTGGGCAGAATTCAAGATTGTAGGAGTGTTTCGTGGTAGGAAGGATTTAGGCCAAATTGAAGGAAGTTGTTGAATCCATGTTACAGGCACTGCCTAAAAGCATTATGGGGGATTCCAAGTGACTCAGGAGAAAGCACATATATTGTCTGTAAGATTAGAGGCATTGGTTATGTATGTTAAGGGCACTGCAGAGGGGCATCTCCAAGAAAGCATGTCTTCAAGGAGACCAGAAAATTTCCTTATCAAGGAAGAGATGACGTATGGAATCTTCCATACCCCTGGGGATCACAGCACTTTTTTTTTCTGTGGTGCAGCTGCAGCTGGATCACCTATGTCCCTTTCTTCTCCAGTTCTGCCTTCCAGCCTGTGGCCATCGCAGCAGTTTGGCAAGGGCCAAGACAAAGCAAAGCAAGGCAGATGCAATCCAGTAACCTGTTTAATATGGCTCTTCTAGTCTAGTTTTTGCTACTCCCAGCAAATGACCTTTTGCTTATGGATTTGGGTAAGAGAAGGTTGGGGAAGACACGGATAGGATTCAATTGTGAATGATTGTTGACAGGGTTAATTGTGGTTGTCATTCTGCTGGCTATAAAATGATCCATCTCCGAACCAGGAACGTGGGGATCTTAATACCAACAAGAGAGAAGAGCCAAGTGTGGAGAACATCCTTTGGGCTCTCAGCTCCTTGCACATTTAACCTCATTGATCCAGGAGATAGCTCTTACCTTAGAGGAGTGACAGCAGCAGCAGCAGAAGGAGAGCTAAAGAACTAGTCAAATCAGCGGACTTCCTGTTCCCTGAGCAATTACAGCTGAGTGCCTTGGGGGTGATTCTGGGCACTTAATTGGTGCAGCTACTTTTACTGACCCATGGAGGTGGAGCTGAGTGCCTAAGGGCTGAGGTTTATAGTGGAGTGGTGTGCCCTTGGGGCATTTATTGGCAGCCCTAAAAGAACTTTGTAACATTGCAAGACGGGAACAAAAGCCAGTGGGTCTTGAAGCTGAGAAACCTGCCTGCAGAAAAGAACTGAGAAAAGGCTATCCTAGCTGAGTAACTGTATCCTAAGCAATTGTTACCCTTAGTATCCTTAATAAACCTCACAATCTTGTATTGTGTGTGAGTTTTTTGTGATTACTGCAGGGGATTATGCAGCCTAGCTAAAAAGTGGAGAGTGCTGTGGGAAGGAGAGTTGGTGTCAGAATTGGTAGGGTGAGGCATGTCTGACCTCAGCTTCGTAGAAAGATGCCTTGGGCGATGCAGATGTGCAGTTGATTTTCCCCCTTCTGTAGCTGAAAGAGGTCAGAAAGATGCCACCCTATGCCAATTCCTTTTCTAGCAGGATATTGGAAGCCTTGTGTGACCCACTGCAAAGCTCTACTCTGAAACCTGGGTCTGTTCGAACTTGCAGAGTCACGTGTCAAAGTAGAATTATGCCCTGCAGATTTTCAATGGTTGCCTTTTGGGGCAATAAGTCTGCAGGCCTTTCTTTTGAAGATGCCTCAGTGAATTTAAACCTCCAGCGTTTCCGAGTCGGCGTTAACATTTTTCACCACACGGGGGACTACTCAGTATAAATGTCAGGAAAAAGCCAAAAGCTTATTGAAGGGAGAAAGGGGGTGGTGAGATACCCTTGTTTTCTGCTCCTCTACAGTGGGGTTCTACTTACACAAATACAAAAACTGTCAACATCCAATATTGTCAAGAGGAACCCTGGTGACATGGTGGGCTCCAGAAAGTCCTAAATTCAAAACCACTAGCTGCTCCATGAGCAAAAACGAGGCTTTCTACTCTTGTAAAGATTTATAGTCTCAGAAACCCACAGGAGTGGTCCTGCTCTGACCTATAGGTTCTCTTCAATGGCAGTAAGACTTGAGGGGTTTGTTTAGAATACTTTCAAGACTTACTATTGATCGTGCAAAGGCCTAATAGTCCAGAGAAATTTGGAGTGAACTCTCCAAGGCTAATAGGAAACTCTGTCCTAATCCTAGTCTGCCGTGGGTTCATACTAGGAATCTGGCATTAGCATCTCAAAACAATGTCCAATAGCTTTGGAACAATCAGGGAACTGCATAACTACGTTCCTTTGTTCTTTTTACCAGTCAGTGCCTCAGAGTCCTTATATTTCTGCCTTCTGTGGTCCTCATCTGCATAAACCCTTCGCCATCCCCAATCTAAGGCTTAGAACATTTATCCTCTCTTTTTGAACAATAATGTCTGTTGGCATATACTTCACAAGCCACACAATTCAATAGTTCAGTCCTGTCGAGAAGAGCTGTGTCATCATCACCATCGTCAATTTTAGAACATTTTCTTCATTTTTGTTCTCATCGTTATGAATAATTTATTGTCTCTTTGATGATGAATCTTCTACCAATTACTGTCCCAAAGCTCAAACTCTCTTCAATGTTCATATCCCTTGTTCTTTCAGTACTAGATCTTCTTAGTCTTGCAGTACTTATCACAACAGGGCTTTTTTTTTTCCTGAAGATCTTGACCATCCCTACCCTCCCCTTTTTATTGGTCTCACTCATTGTGCAAAATCCAGAGCTGTAGTTGGTCCTCAAAACCTTTCAGCAGATAATTTAAATCCCAACTGTACCGGGGAGTGATTACAGCAGTACCAACGACTAGCCCCGACCTAAATCAATTAAATCAGAGTCTGTGATGCAGCTCCTAGAATGAGACCGATAAGGGCTGGCCTTCTGTCTCGGTCCTGCCGCTCTGCCAGCGCTCTGGTCTCTGCTCACTCAGACCTAGTGACATAGGAGGTTTTGCCGTTTCTACTTCAGGGCGGTACAGTTCGGTTTGGAATAGCTTTTAAACCTTCCCCATTCCTATTACTCTGCTCCCTCATTCCTTTCAGGCTCCAGCTAAAATAAGTCTTCCCTGACCAACTGAAAGAAAACACACCCACGACCCTCTCTTGCACATTCCCCTGACCGGGCTTATTTTTCTGGCTTTCCTCATTCGATTGTGAGCTCCACTAAAGACATGGTTTGTTCATTGACTTTTCCCTGGTGGCTAAAATAGTACTTGGCCCAAAGCAGACAATCAATAGATGCTTGGTGAATAATGGAGTGAACCTGGGAGCTTCAAAGGTAGAATGCCACACAGTAGGTGAAGAAGTCTGGGTTAGTCAGATGTCCAGAACCTAATGTCATAATCTTTTACATCACAGAATTTCAGTCAAAAGTTATTGCTTCTAGTTGTCCATCAATTCTCTTTCTTCTTTGTGTTTTTGGAAAAGAATCGCTTGCCACAGTCCCTGAGAGAAGGATCTGCTCACTTTCCCATGGTTCGATTATTGGCCACTGACCCTTACAGCCTAACAGCCTGCATTAGATGGGCGCTGAGGGAACCCCAAACCAGTAAAAGGGAAACCACTCACCTGAAGGTATATTTGGTGAAAAGAAAATGAATAGTGTCAAAAGTCTTCTGGGACAACGTGTCAGAACCCAGAGCAAAACAGAAGGGGGTGGAATTAAGGAGAGAAGAGACAATAGGAGGGCAGACACAGGAAAGCCAACAAGGGATTCATTCAGCAACATCTGCACCCCTTTCCGAATGCAGAGGAGCAAAAACTGGAAACGAAATAAAAACTTGAAGAGAACATTCTCCAGCCAGAAAGAGACCAGAGAAGGCACATTAGCCGATCTTCCAATTTTAGCAAAGATTAGTTTTAGAAAAAGATCATGGGCCTTGACCCTATTCGATACTGGATGCTTGTCAGATATATGATTCAAATTGGAAGGAGCGAATAGTAGCAGGGCTTAAATTGTGAGCTTCTGGTGTGCAGAAGGCTATGGGTGACCGTGGAAGCCCAAAATACCTGTGCAGGATCTACCCATGGACTAACCCCGCAGCGATTGCCCTGGAAACCCAATTGAGGTGGGGAGTGCAGTGTCCATCAGACAGACAGTGCTGGAGAGGTGGTGATCACAGATGAAAATGGTCCATCTGACTTGAACGGTTAAATCCCAGTCACTGCACTGCCAGGGCTCCTCCGGTGACCACTAGCACCCTTTAATAAGAAAAACGTTCCAAATCACCCAACTTGAAAATTCAATGAGGGAGGACTTGACAGCCGCCCAGTGTATGGCCCAGTACACTGCATCCCAGTACACTGCATCCCAGTACACTGTGTCGTTAAGGTCAAAAGAGGAAAACCCCTCTGAACATTAGCTCCCTGGAAATGAAAATGTACTCCCTCTAAAAGAAAAAGGGAGATTCTGATCCTCAAATGTCAGCACCAACATTAAAAAATGGTCTAGGCAGAAAACAAAATGAGAACCCTTCATCCCAAGACCTATGGAATATAGTTATACTGGAAGAATTTGATAGTCTTAGAAGTCTTTACTAAAAACAGATTAAAGAAAATGAAAGGCCTGCCCAGTTTTTGGCATCAGACAACCAACAAAATAGACTGAAAGGAAGCGACACTGCCAGCACCCCAAGAAAAAGTCCAATCTTTTTCTTGTTGTCACAACCAAAGCCAAACTCCCTGCCACCCAGCCAGTGCTGATGCATAGTAATCCCGGTGGGTTGCTTGTAACTGTTTTACCAGAGTTGAAAGCCCAGTCTTTTTCCAGGGGAGTTGCTTATATAATTTGAACAGCTCTCAGTAAGTATTTGTGAAGTTCATCAAAAGTATAAAGTTTAAACGCTTGTTTTCTCATAAGATTGTTTTTATAAAAATATATTTTGAATCATTGATTTTCTATACAAAGAAAAATGACATAAAAATTTTAAAGGAGGACAAAAGAGACAAAATAAATTATACAAAATTGAGAAAGACATAAATGATAAATCATCATATGGGTACAATTACAATGATTATAAGACATGTAGTTGTACAGTAACAAACGTGCAAATGGGGAGGAACTGGATGATCTCCTGGCAGAAGATAAACGACTGAGAATCAGAAGGAACTCAATGTCCATGACTTTCTGGCAGAACGAGCTTACCTCGTTGTCTCACCATTTTTCCCTGACAAACACAGCTTCTTTGTTATGACCTTGAAACCCTCAGAGTGGGATTTGAGAAAGAACGAGGAACAGAATGACACAAACTGCTTGCAATGATTGACACAGTGGCTGCAGCAATAGGCTCAGGAAGACGAACAATTGTGAGGGTGGAGGAGGCCTGTGCATAGTTTGGCCTCTAAAAAGGTTTGGCTTATTTCTCCCGTCCCTTCTTACATCTACTTTGACACCTACTCCCCACTTTTCAATAATCTCATTATCTGACATTTACATTTAACGCCAATAGTAAAATTCTACTATTGGGCTCCTTTGCCCATTGACGATGGATGCTTGGCAATATTGAATTCGGAGGAGTAAGAGGTGACAGTGAAATTGATTTTGATGGTTAAGGTTATGCGTCAACTTGTCTGGGGCCATAATTCTCAGTGGTCTGAAAGTTAGGTCATAAAATAAGTTGGAAGTGATGTAGTGGTGCTTTCATCCTCCACTTGGTGATTTGATGTGGTCCTCCTTTTTCCCCATCTTGCCTTTCACATTACGACCTACTCTTGAGAGCCATGCAGTAAGTGCTGCATACATGTCTTGCTGCTGCTACTGTGTGCCAGCATGTCATCGTGACTCCCATCCACTTTGTGTGACCATATAGAATTACCACCAGGTGTTGTTTAGGCAATAGTTTTTACAGGAGAAGAATGCCAGGCTTTTCTCCTGCAGAGCTGCTGGTGGGTGAGTTCGAACAGCCAACCTTTCTGTTGGCAGTTGAGTGTGTACTTGTTTGTACTACCAGATCTCCTTATGATGCTTTGAGAGAACACAGATTCCTGATGACAAAACCATAGGCTCGAGGGTGGACTGTCTGACCTACATCAGGCAATGGCACCATAACAAATTTTATTGTGTTAAACGATTGAGGTGGATTGTTTTGTTACTGTTGCCTGGAGTAGCCTATCCTGACTAATGTACATACACCATTTGACCAAGAAGAGATACAACACTTGTAAAAGAAAACAAATGAAGAACTCTTGTAAGCATTTGGAAAATCAATAAATTTCAACCATTTAAAAATCCTCAGGTCCATATGGATTTTCAACTGATGCTGACATTTAAAGACTATGCAATATCAACCCTATTTTAAATGTGTCAGCCTATGAACACTCCTCAGTTTAGTTTCTGAAGCTAATTTAACCTTTATGTAAATACTCAATGTAGATAGAAGTACAAAAGTTAGGTAGGACAATCTAACTAATGAATGTAGGCTCACTTTTTCTCAATCATTAACAAATGGAGTCCAGCAGTCCATTAAAAGGATGTGGCACGACTAAAGCCTCCTCTTGTTTGCTGCCCTTCCACTTTATCATGGATTGACACCATGACTGCAACAATGGGAACAATGGTGAGGATTGAATAGGTCTATGCAGTGTTTGTTCTGTTGTGCATACGTTTGCTACAGGTTGGAACTGACTTCTTAGGAACAGATGGCACTTAACAACAGCAACCACAACACCATGATGAAGTGGTTTGTATTAGGAATGTGTGAATGACTAAAAGCCAACAAAAATTTATGGTACTCATGACATCAACAAAGAAGAAAAGCTGTAGCTATATCATAGATCAGTAGTCCTCAGACTTCCTAATGTCGTGACCCTTTAATAGAGTTCTTCAAGTTGTGGTGATCCCCAACCATAAAATTATTTTCATTGCTACTTTCATCACTGTAATTTTGATACTGTTATGAATCAGGCAACTCCTGTGAAAGGGTTGTTTGACCTCCAAAGGGGTTATGACCCACAGGTTGAGAACTGCTGTCACTGATGCTCATAAATAGCCTTCAGATGCTGAATATAAAAGGATGGTGGTGGTATAATGGCTTAAATGCTGGACTGGTGACTGTAAGGTTGGGGGTTCAAACCTACCAGCATTCTGTGGGAAAGGAAGAGGTTGCCCACACTCATAAATATTTATGGGATCAATTCTATTCTGTCCTATAGCATAGATAAGAGTAAAAACCACCTTTGGGGCATTGGGTTGTTGTTTTTTTCAAAGCTGAATGGGAAATAGTATGAAAAGACATTCTTAAAACATGATCGAGGTTATTTACTCAAAATAAAGGGGCTAATTTAGGTGTATTCTTAATCAAAAGATAAACTGCTCCATAATAAAGTCTAAAAGTTAAAATTTTTAATTAATAAAAAGACTCTAAATGTGGTATTCCTCGGGGCAGGGGACGTGTGGCTATTTTATGTATCCTATATGCACTATTTTGACAGCTTGCAAATATGTTATTGGTACTTATTTTAAATGTACTTTTTTCCAATTTCCTAGCATCTGATAAGGTCCATGAGTCCCGCCTTCAGAGACCTTTATGCATTTATCACACTGTATCATGTGAAATTTGTTTGTTGATACATGCAAAAGCAAAATGTCCAGCTTAGTTAAGAAATACAGAAACAATACACTGTTAATAACTGAAATAAAGACAGAATCTCTGATATCGTTTGTTGCTGTCAAGGCAGCTCTGTGTGCACAGTCAAACTGCACCACAGGCCTTTCAGGGCTGGGACTTCATGGAAGTGGGTCGACAATTCTGTCTCCGAGGCAGGTGCCTCTGGGTGGGGTCAAAGTGCCAAGCTTTGGGCTAGTAGCAGTTGATCTCATAGCACAAGGTGAGTTCAAAATTTCATGGAAAAGCTATCTTTATTATTTATTTAATTATAAAATCATTTATTTGGGAGCTCTTACAGATATCATAAAATTCCATAGTTCAATCACATCAAGCATTATTTATTTTACAATAACTACCACAATCAGTTTCAGAACATTCTCCTTCTTGAAGTTCTGGATATCAGCTCCCTTTATACCCTCTCTACCCTACCCTAGCCCACACGAACCCTTATTTTTACATTTATTTTTATTTTTTCCATATCTTACACAATCCAATATATCCATTCATATACAATTCTGTTGTTTGCTCCCCGTGAGTGAGGTTATACAGTCATCAATTTTAGCAGCTCCCCCTCTCCTCTTCCCCTCTCTCTTCCCGTACCATCAGGGAACCATTACTCCTGTTACTGTTTCTAAAGGGTTATTTATCTTGGCTTTCATCTATAGAACAATCTTAAGTATACAAATTAACATATGCAAATCTAAATGATTTAAAACAAATAGAAGCATAATTGTAAGGGGAGGATATATTAAAGAATTAGAGCAGTGGTTCTCAACCTGTGGATCATGACCCTTTTGAGGGTTGAATGACCCATTCACAGGGTGCTATAGTTTATTGTGCCAGCCTGGTACTGTGGAGACTGGTCCTCCTCTTTCCTCTGCCACCCCTGTTATCGCCCAATGGGCACATGAACAAAGTGGACATGGTGGCAGGGATGGAGGTTATGCATGGGCACAGCAACATGGACTTCCACTCACCAAGGCTGACTTGGCCACTGCCACTGCTGAGTGTCCCATTTGCCAGCAACAGAAACCAACATTAAGTCCAAGATATGGGACAATTCCTCGGGGAGATCAACCAGCAACTTGGTGGCAGGTTGATTACATAGGACCACTTCCATCATGGAGGGGACAGCGTTTTGTTCTTACTGGAATAGACACCTACTCTGGATATGGATTTGCCTTCCCCGCACATGATGCTTCTGCCAAAACTACTATTTGTGGACTTACAGAATGCCTCATCCACCGGCATGGCATCCCACATAGCATTGCTTCAGAACAAGAAACTCACATTACAGCAAATACAGTGTGGCAATGGGCCCATTCCCATGGAATCCACTGGTCATATCATGTTCCTCATCATCCTGAAGCTGCCGGCTTGATAGAACGATGGAATGGGCTCCTAAAGACACAATTACGGCGCCAACTAGGTGGCAATAACTTGCGGGGCTGGGGCAATGTTCTCCAGGAAGCTGTATACGCTCTAAACCAGCGGCCAATATATGGTGCTGTGTCTCCAATAGCCAGAATTCATGGGTCCAGGAACCAAGGGGTGGAAGCTGGAGTGGCACCACTCACTATTACTCCTAGTGATCCCCTTGCAGCATTTTTGCTTCCTGTCCCAGCAACCCTGTGTTCCTCAGGCCTGGAGGTCCTGGTCCCAAAGAAAGGAACTCTCCCACTTGGAAACACAGCATGGATTCCACTGAACTGGCAGCTGAGAACACCCCTGGGCACTTTGGACTTCTCATGCCTTTGGATCAACAGGTCAGGAAGAGTGTCACCGTACTAAGTGGTGTGATTGATCCTGATTACCAAGGAGAAATTGGACTGGTACTACATAATAGAGGTAAAGAAGAATATGTCTGGAATCCAGGAGATCCCATAGGCCGACTCTTAGTGCTACCATGCCCTGTTATTAAAGTAAATGGTAAGTTGCAGCAACCCAATCCTAACAGGACTTATAATGACCCAGACCCCTCAGGAATGAAGGTCTAGGTCACCCCACCAGGCCAAAAACCACAGCCAGCTGAGGTGCTTGCTGAGGGCAAAGGTAATCCAGAATGGGTAGCAGTAGAAGGAAGTTCTACCTATCAATTACGACCACGTGATCAATTGCAAAAGCGAGGCTTGTAATTGTCAATGTATTTTCTTTGTATGTGATTATTGCGTATATTTCCTTTGTTCAAGTATGTTATATCAGATATAATCTGACTCAGTGTGTTTTCATTTATATGTATGATAGATGATTGATGATAAGTATAAGTATGTATGGGTAAAGAATTGTGTACAGGTGCCAGGCTGGCAAGGGGTGGATTGCTACAGTTTATTGTGCCAGCCTGGCTGATAAACACAAGTAGGATTAACTGAAGGACAGAGGGATAAATGGCTCAGTGAGCCTCACCTTGGTTGTTCTGTGCCTCAGTTTAAAGGGGTACACTACCTGTGGGATGCCTAGCCTGTGGACTGTTTCGCTGTAAGTTGAGGTCCCTTTAAGCCCACACGATTGGAATGTTCATCTCTGGAGCTGGGGACTGACAGTTGATGACAGTTGGGGACCTGCCTTGCTGTTTGCTGCCTGGTATATATAGCCCAGCTCTCTCTACAGAAGGGGACTGGCAACTGACAGCTCTCAAAACTTGAAGGACTGCTAGTGTCTCACTGCTTTATAATTTAACTGTTAATTTCTTGTATTATCTATCTGTATATTATTTAATGGTTTATTTCTTGAATTATATATCTATCTTTATAAATATATTTATATATAATTACTAGCAATCTGGTTTGTCTCTCTAGAGAACCCTGTCCAACACACAGGGGTCACCCAATTTGTAACAGTAGCAAAATTACAGTTATGAAGTAGCAACGAAAATAATTTTATGGTTGGGGAATCACCACAACATGAACTGTTAAAGGGTCGTGGCATTAGGAAGGTTAAGAGCCACTGAACTAGATAATAGTTACGTGTTTCATCAGAACTATACTGCAAACTGGATTTATCATTCCTTCCATGTGGCCTTTCTGAGAGGGATAGTCCAATTATCTTACAAGTGGGTTTTGGGTCTCTACTACATCCGCACCCCTTCTCACCAATTTGGTTGCTTGTTTTTGAACTTCTGATACTTTTCCTGTCGACACCTCGTGATCACACAGGCTGCTGTGCTTCTTCCATGTGGACTTTGTTGCTTCCCTGCTAGATGGCTGCTTCTTTAACTACAAGCCTTACGATCCCAGATAGTATATCTTTTAAAGCCGGGAACCATTAGCTTTCTTCACATTTGCTTATGCACCCATTTGTCTTCAGTGATCATGTCAGGAAGGTGAGTATCATACAATATCACATTATTAGAACAAACTGTTCTTGTACTGAGGTAAGATTAAAGTAAAGAGGCAAAGTCCACCTGCTTTCTTGTTTAATTTGCATATATATACATATGTAAACAAATGCACCTATATTTATATATCTACATCTATCTCTCTCTATATTTATCTTTTTCTTTTTTCTTTCCTCCCACCCCACTATAATGTTTAACCATCATTCACCTCTCAGTAATTCCTATCAGATATAGTTCAATTGTTCAAACACAACCAGAAAAGCTATATCTTCCTCATTATCAATGATAGGAAGCTTAATATTCCCCTGTACCTGTCTTTATTGACTTATGACTCACCTACCCCGCTTTCTCCCCTCCCAAGCCCCCCTGGAACTGTTGGTCCCATTGCTGACTCCACAGGGTCACTTATCCTGCCTATTTTGTATAGATAAACAGCAAAAACAAAACGAAATAATCCCATACATTTAATCACAGCTCTATCAGGAATCCCGGCACAGAGCAGATGAATATATCTCTGTTGAATAGACATAAGGACATGCTATAAAACATCAATCCAGTCCCCTCATTTTTTCAGGGTTCCATATTCTGGGTCCCACTTTCCTAACAACACATATACCATTTTAGTCTTCAGCATTTGTGTCCCAAGGCATGCATCCTAAAAGTCCCCATTGTTATTCCTGCAGTCAGGGGTAGAGTGGTTCCCCCACACACACACACACTTTCCTCCCCGTCCCCCTCCCCTGCCTTATACCTTTAGATTTTCAGTGTGACCTCCTTGTGAGTGACCCTCAACCAATTCAGATGCGGTATCAAGTGCTACCCCTGAGTTAAAAACCTATCATCGGGATTCCTTGGGGATTTCATCACTTTGATCCCATCACTGCCCTGTTGAGCTCCCCTACTGTTTTGCTCCCATGTGGGTGGGTCAGACCCGCCACTGTCCCAAAATGTCCTCTGCAATGCTGTCATCTGGGGAGAAGACATCATGGCATGGGCTGAGGTCTGCCCTGCAGTCATCTCTGGAAATGAACTGCTCTGAGAAGGAACATTGCCCTTAAAAATTAAGCACACCAGAATGAAGTTTACTGTCACTTTCCATTTCCTTTGGAGATATAAACAATACCTTCCCTTTGGGTGGGTTATTGCCCTAATCCCCCAATATCACCACACCTCCTCCAACATTTGTTGCTATCTGATTTTTTGAAGTGGGTTATCTTTGAAGGTGTTTGCTGCCATCTCATAGTTGTTGATTTGCATTTCCTGGATGGCTAATGATCAGAACATTTTCTCATCTGTTTATTAGCCGTTTGGGTTTCTTCCTTTGTGAATATTCTGTTCAAGTCTTTTGCCTACCTCCTGAATGGGCTATTCATTTTTTTCCTTGTTGTAAGTTTGCAAGATTCTGTAGACTTAATACTAAGCTTTGTGTCTGATATATCACTACTAAATATCTTTTCCCAGTCTGCTGGCTTTCATTACTATCTTCATGAAGTCTTTTGATGCACACAGTCTTTTATCTCCAGTATGTCCCAATCGTCTGTTTTATCTTCCTCTGGGTGTGCATCCTTCTTTATTTCTGACAGCTCATCTATTCTCTGCAGTGAGGTTCTTAGCTTTGTCCAGATTTTCTCATTGATGACTCTGATAGTTTGGGGTTTCACTTAGAGGCTTGTGATCCACCTTGAATTTGTTCTTGTGTATGGAGCAGCTTTTAATTGACATAAATTATATCATACAATTCAATGGTTTAATTTTGTTATCTTTTCATTCCATCAACTTTTTGAAGCCCCTCATGTGTATATATGTATTTTTATTTGTACATAATTGTGTGTATTTGTATGTGTATACACATACATATCAGAATGGATTCAGTGGCAGTGAGAAATATATATATTTGTGTATATTAATCTTTTCAAGCTTATGTATGACTGAAAACATTAGCACCGATAGAAACACAATTTAAGTTAAAGTTTCATACTGCTTTTTTTCAAGTTTTAGACATTTCTAGCTTCTGGATCTCTTATATGAATATATTTAAAACAATAATCTCTCTGATTATTTTTTTGAATACTGCCAGGAACTAAACTGTTGAAGCAAAATGCAACATGTATATCATAAGTTATTTATTTTATGTTCATACTTCTGAATGAAGAAAATAAATTCAGTCCTAGGTTTTATGGAATTATAAAGTGATATGGTTTATTTGACCCAAAAGGGAGGTGAAGATAGCATAGTCAATCATATTTTCCTTATAAAGAACACTAATCCTCTTCCTCAGACCATTACTTAGCTAGCAGTCTGGGCCAATCACCTTGTTCTGGCACTCCAAGTAAGCTCTAAGTCACAATGGCAGATGCACTTCATCTTAAATAGAAACAATCATATAACCCACTCACAAAGAGGAAAATTTAAATCACCTATTGTAATAAGTATCAAGAACAGCTAACGTTCACATTGGGCTGCTAACTGCAAGGTTAGCAGGCTGGAACCATGAACCATGCCATGGGAGAAAGAAATCCACAAGACAGTCCCAGAAAGCCATAGGGGAAAATCCTACAAGGGGTACTAAAAAAACAAAAAGGTATTGCTGGGGATGGAGTGGAGCCTTTGTCATACAAATTTTTCCTGGGAGGCAAGCATTAAGCAACTCACTCTGAGTTAGTGCACTCAGTGGTGTCACCAAGGAAGGATCTCTCTGGTCACAGTGAGTTTATTCAAAAAAGCAGTTTCACAGAAACCTCGTTTGTTTTTTTCTGATGGCCGATTTGATTTAAGAGAAGAGTGTGCAGCTGTGAACTTTGTTTCCTGTTTGAGAAAAATGTCTCAGAAACTGTTGTGATATTGAACACAGCTTACAAGGACAGCACTATGGGAAAAACTCACATGTATGAGTGGCTTTCTTGTTTCAAAAAGGGTGAAATGTGGAGACCCAAAGCCCATTTGTAGGCCACTGGACATCCCCTTACAGAAGGGTCTTGGGGAGGAGACGAGACAGGGTGCGTGCGATATAGCAACGATGAAAAATACAACGTTCCTCTAGTTCCTAAATGCTCCCCACTCACCCCCACTCCCCCCACTGTCATCTGTCATGATCCGAATCCTACCTTGCAAGTCTGACTAGACCAGAGGATGTACACTGGTACAGATGGGAACTGGAAACACAGGGAAGCCAGGGCGGATGGTCCCCTCAGGACCAGTGGAGTGAGTGGCTATACTGGCAGGGAATAGCGAGGGTGGGTTGGAAAGGGGACACCTATTTCAAGGATCTACATGTGACCTCCTCCCTGGGGGACAGACAACAGAAAAGTGGGGGAAGGGAGACGTGGGACAGAGCAAGATATGACAAAACAATAATTTATAAATTATTAAGGGTTCATAGGGAGGGGGGAGTGGGGAGGGAGGGGAAAAATGAGGACCTGATACCAGGGCCTTGGGTGAAGAGCAAAAGCTTTGAGCATGATGAGGGCAGCGAATGTACAGATGTGCTTCACACAATTGATGTGTGTATGGATTGTGATAGGAGTTGTATGAGTCCCTAATAAAATGATTTAAAAAAAAAGAAGGGTCACAAGGAAGACACAAGCCAGTCAAGGTGCAGTATAGCACCAATGAAGCATACAAATTTTTCTAGTTCTTTAATGCTTCCTCCCACCCACCCCACCCCCAACATGACCCCAATGTTGTCTTACAAATCTGGCTAGACCAGAGCATGTACACTGGTACAGATAAGAGCTTGCGACACAGGGAATCCAGGGCAGATAAATCCCTCAGGACTAATAATGAGAGTAGCAATACCAGGAGGGGCAGGTGGGCGAAGATGGGGGAACCAATCACAATGATCTACACATAACTCCCTCCCAGGGGGGATGGACAACAAAAAAGTGGGTGAAGGGAGACAGCAGTCGGTGTAAGACATGAAAAAAAAAAAAAAAGATAAATTGTCCATGACTCATGAGGGAGGGAGGGTGGAGATGGGGGCTAAATGAGCTGACACCAAGGGCTCAAGTAGAAAGAAAATGTTTTGAGAATGATGATGGCTACAAATGTACAAATGTGCTTGACACAATGGATGGATGGATGGATTGTCATAAGAGCTGTAAGAGCCCTCAATAAAATGATTTTTAAAAAAGAAAATAAAATGATGATGGCAACATATGTACAAAAGTGCTTGCCACAATGGATGGATTGATGGATTGTGATAAGAACTGTATTAGCCCCCAATAAAATGATTTTTTAAGTGCAAAAAAAATGGGGTGAAATGTCGATTGATGCCAAACCTCGTTCTGGACATCCACCAACTTCCCAAACAGATGAAAATGCCAACTAGTAATGCCTTTGGAGTTCGTTCTACAGACCAGACTTCTAATCAAGCCTTCTATTTAGAGGTTCTAAAAAGATTGTGTAACCGTGTGAGACAAAAAGGCCTGATATGTGTCAGACAGGGGACTGGTTTTGCCACCATAACAATGCACCTGCTCATGCAGCCATCTCAGTGCAACAGTTTTGGGCAAAAACAAAACAAAACAGAACAAAATAGCATGCCTCTCTTGTTCCATGCACCTTACCTCCTCCATGTGACTTCTTTTTGTCTCCACAAATGAAGATGGGCATGAAAGGACAGTTATTTGATGACATAGAAGAGGTAAAGGGAAAAAAAATGAGGGAAGTCCTATCAGCTATCCCAACAGATGAGTTTGAAAAATGTTTCCAAGATTGGAATCACAGATTTGACAAATGCATTAAGTGTAATGAAGAGTACTGTGAAGGTGCTAAGGTAGTTTTGTAAAGAATATTTAAATATAAAACTTTGAAAAAAATTCTGTTTTTTTGGAGGGGTACCCCGTCATATTCTGTTCTATAGGGTCACCATAAGTCATAATCAATTTCCTGGCACTGAATTGTGTGTGTGTGTGTGTGTGTGTTTTCAGTAGACAAATAAATCTGTCAATAAACAAATCTGTCCTGGAAGAAGTACAACCAGTATATTCCTTAGAAGAGAGTCTGGTGAGATTTGGGCTCACATGTTTCGTACATGTTATTCGGAGAGACAGTCCCTGGTAAAGGACATCATGCTCGTACACGTGGAGGGGTAGTGAAAAAGAGGAAGACCGCCAAGGAGCTGGATTAACAAAGTGGCTGTTACAATGGGCTCAAACGTAACACATAACAACACTTGTGAAGGTGAGGCAGGAACGGGTGGGGTTTCCTTGAGTTGCACATGGGGTCCCTAGGAGTCAGAGACCATTGGACTGCACCTAACAAAACAATAAGCACTAATCATGTTTCTGTTAATTCTCCTTGGTCAGTTTCAGGATGCACATACAAGTTTACGCAATCTTATCTCCTTAGGCCACCTTAGTCTGGAGGTAAATGCAAGATCACTTCAACAATGTATTGTGTGCTGGTAACAATGCTGGTGCTCAGAGCTCCGTTTAGCCCCGTTTTCCGCCAGGAGTGCTTCTGTGGTTCCAGGGAGTGTTATACAGGTGACCAACAGCCCCTAGGCCCTAGTGCTCTTTCTGCCAGGCCTTACTTTTATCTTTCAAGGATTGTTCTGACACATGGCAGCCTGAGCTGGGCACGGGCCAAAGTACAGCAGCAAAGAAAGCCTTCCACACAGCTGTCATGGGCGCACTGCCCTAAAGCAGGGCTCCGTGTGCTCCAGCAGTGTTTGCTTCGACAGCTCTGTCCACTGTAGGTGCATGCTCTCTCCTCCGAACCTCTGCACTGAGCCGCCGAAGGCCGAGCCCGGGCAGGTGAAGGACAATCCTGAGCTCACAGTCATCGCAGCCTCTCACCCCAAGGCTTGGTCTCATAGTCAAATGTGTTTTCCCCATAACCTTTTCCTTAGAATTAAAATTTCTAGAAGGTTCCTTCATTCTCCTAAGAACACCGAAAGCCTGGAAGACAGTCGCTCCAGTCCTTCAGAGCGGCCGAGACCTGCTTACACCTGAGTAAGCCCTCGCACTGCACTCAGATTATGGCCCCTCTTTCATAAACGCGAAGCTTTCCTCTATGCCCAATTTTTCTCATGTTTTTCTTAATGTTTAGTACTACACCATGCATATTTTCCATGTCATTAAACAGGCTTTAAAAAACATGATTTTTCATTTCTGCATAGGATTCTATTTATGAATATGCCATCATTTATTTAATTAGATTTACATTATTAGACATATAATTTTCCTTTAAAGCATAATGGCAGTTGAGCATTATTTTTTTATAAAACTCTTTATGGTCTTCTCCTAGTCTTTCCACAGAATGAATACCTGGGAGTGGAATTACTTTGTCTTGAGTTGTACATAAAGTTTCCTTCGAGAGAGTTTGAGATAATTTTTGTTTTGTTTCCAGGGATGTGTAAGTATCCAGTACAGACTGCCTTGGCAACCACTGGTGATTATAAAGGTTTGTTCTTTTCCAGTTTGTTAGCAAAATATATGGCATCTCGTCTACGTTTGTGGTTTCCCCAATTGCCACTGCTCAGCTTTGTTTTACTTCATTAAACAAAACAGTCTTGTCCTTTAAACAAAAACAAGCATTTTATTTTCTAACTAAAATATACAGGGCACTAATAAATGTGCATGGTATAAAATAAAATATAACCGTCGCCACATTATGCACCACACAGTTTAAGAAATAAATTATGATCAGTAGAGCTGTTTTTCTGGGAGTCTCTCCCTTCTTTTTTTCCTTTTGCCCAAGTTAACACAGTTACATCAATAGTAGAGATTAAATCTACTTCTTAGGCCAAATTAATTTCCTCTTTTTTTCTAAGCCATAAGGAAACAGTTGGGGATCTGATTGATATGAAACATTCCCCTGCTTGTGGGGCAGGGTTCGCATTCTAGCCCCACTGTAAGAACAGTGCATTTTTATGACACGGCCCTACTTGATGCTCGACCTCATGTAGAGATCACTGAAGATATGAATGCTAGAGCAAAGTGTGGTGAAAACACTAGATGGTGCCTGTCTATCAGACAAGATAGCATTGGGGTCTTACAGGCTTATCTTCAAACCAGCAGCCAGCTAAGTGAGGTGTCAATTAAACCCATACAGAAGAAGCACACCAGTCTGTGTAATGCAAGGATTGTAAATAAGAAAACCCCAATCTGCAGAAGGGAATGGTATCAGAACTTAAATTGTGAACACCTGGTTTGCTGAAAGCTATGGATGACAACCGAAAGCCCCAGAACCACTTCCAGCCTCCAAATATGGAGTAAGCCTCTGGCGACTGCCCTCTGACCATGGTATAGGGCTGTGACCAACCTTGCTCTCAGGCAGAGAGCAGTGTAAAGTCAACCATGGCAGATGCTGTTGTCGTTGAGTGCCATGGAGTCAGCTCTGACCCCTAGCGACCCCATGCACAACAGAACCAAGCCCTGCCCGGTCCTGTGCCGTCTTCACACACATTCCCATGCCTCAGCCACCGTAAACCCATCTCCCTGAGGTCTTTCCTCTTTTGCACCGCCCCTCTATTTGAGCAAACATCGTGTCCTTCTCCAAGGCTTTGCTTCTCCTGACAAGTCCAATGTATGTAAGAGGAAGTCTCACCACCCTTACCTCCAAGAAGCACTCTGGACCTACTTCTTCCAAGACAGAACAGCCTGTCCTTTTAGCAGTCCGTGGTATTTTCAATATTCTGCTCCAGCACAATTCAAATCCATCAGGTCTGCTTCGGTCTTCTTTATTCAATGTTCAACTTTCACCTGCATAAGAAGCTAGTGAAAATATGGTGGCTTGTGTCGGGCCCACCTTAGTCCTCAAAGTAACATCCTTGCTTTACAATACTGTAAAGAGGTTTGGTGCAGCAATGTGTCTTTTGATCTCTTGACTGATGCTTCCTTGAGAGTTGATTGTGGATCCACGCAAGACAAAAATCCTTGACAACTTCAGCCTTTTCTTCATTTATCATGGTTTTACCTATTGGAGTTAGGTTAGAATGTAATACCTTATCATTTGATCTCCTTTTTGTCTCATTTTATTTTTATTTTGGCCATTTCATTGTCATATAACTTACATATCATACAATTCAATAATTCAATCTCATTAAGAAAAGGTGTACAATCATCACCACAATGAGTTTTAAATCATTATATGTATTTTTTGCTCATCTTTATTAGCTCTCCATTTTCCCTCAATCTCCCATACCACACCCCCAAGATTACCCAGGATAAATCACCTCTCCTGCATTTCATATACAGAAAAACATTTTAAAAATTAACAATAACAAAGTAAGATAAAAACCTCAATTGTGAAGAAAGTAGAAAATATAAAAACTAGAACAAATTTTAAATGGTTCAAAAGGGAGATCAAATGATACGGTGTTAAATATTCATCTAACTGCATCTGTAAAAATTTACTTTCCAGTGCATTCTGTATGACAGCAAGGTGATTCACATTGATGGTCTATGGTCAGATGGAATTCTCTGCCTGAGAGTTAGGTTGGTCACAGCCCTATACTATGATCAGAGGGGATGCGCCAGAGGCTTACTCCATATTTGGAGGCTGGAAATGGACTTGGGGCTTCCACTGTCATCTATAGCCTTCAGCAAACCAGGTGTTCACAATTTAAGTTCTGACACCATTCCCTCCTGCAGATCAGGGTTTTACTATTCACACAGACTTATATAACAAAGACTGACGTGCTTCTTCAGTTTGGACTTAGTTGACACCTCGCTTAGCTGCTGCTGCTGTGAAAACAAGTCTTGAAAACAAGTCTTGAAAACAAGTCTTGAAGACCAGATGGTATTCCTTTTATTCACCGAGCACAGTCTAGTTTCTTCATCGCGCTTCCCTTGATTCTTATCTTCAGTGGTCTCTCAGGAGGATGAGTATCTAGTAGGGCCATGTCTTTGGACTCATTTTAAAGTTTTTCAGTTTTCAATCACTTCTGCTTTTGTAAAATTGTGATTGACCTGTGTTTTGTGTAGTCATTGTGGTTGGGTTTGTTGTTGTTTGTTTGATTCCTATTTATGTTTTATGTGACTTTCTGTTTATAAAATCCAGGACAGGCAGTTTTAGGGACAATACCTGGATTGATGACTGCCCAGGGTAGTGGCAGGGCTATTGGGGAAAGTGGGTCACTAACATCAGTGAGTATAAGAAGATAATGTTCTAAAATGGATTGTGGTGATGATTGAACACATTTTCTTAATATGATTGAATGATTACATTGTATGATATGTGAGGTATGTGCCAATAAGACTATTTAGGAAATAATCACAAATGAAATAAAACATAAAATGAAATAAAAGTCAACTAAAGGGATTTTTGCCGTGAAGAATAGGTTGTGCGTTTTGACTCTTCAAAGTCAATATTCTGGTTGTGATAATGTACTACAGTTTCATAAGGTGTTACCATTAGGGGAAACTGGGTAGTGGATACAGAGATCTCTGTATTCTAAGAGTGGAATGATTGAGCATCATCTAAAACTAAAATGCTAAAAAAATAATTTTGCTGCTCTTTAAAATAAAAACCATAAAAGCAAATTCACAAGTATGACTCATAGTGACCCACAGGACACAGGAGCGCTGCTCCTGTGGGTTTCTGAGACTGCGAATCTTCACTGGACTGAAAGGCCTTATCTTCCTCCCACTTCCTTCATACAGTGATCTCAAAACACACTTATTTACGCTTATCTTCATTATTCCAGCCCAAGAAAAACGGGTTATTTTCCAAATACAAATGCAATTGTTATCTAGGAAATGAAAATATTATTGTGTGCTAATTCAACATTCAAAAACAGAGAAAAATAAAAAGAACACACAAGCTTTCTTAAGAACTCTGTCTAGTCTACAGTAACCCAGAAAAGCCTCTCACAAACCTGGTGAATAATAATGAACCCGAATCGAGTGTTTTCACTGTGCCAGGTGGAATCCCTGGGTGGGACAGATGCTCTCTGAGATGTCCCCAGGTGGAATTCACCTCGTCAGAGACCCTGGGAGGAAAGGCCTGGCAACCTGCTTCCAAAAAATATCAGGCACTAAAAATCCTCAAAAACAGTTCTATTATGATGCACCGATGAGTCAGATAGAGTTCACAACTAACCCAGAGATTTCATAATCTTGGGGCTTTACCTACACAGATGAATTTTCTCATCCCTTGTGACAATTCTATGATGTGGTTCTTTCTTTTAAATGTCTAAATCAGAATGGGGAAAACTGAGGCACAGAGTGAGAATAAACAAGTTTTGAAACAGATTCTGAGCCGTAGAGCTGTAATGGGAATGTCAGCAGTTTACCGTGAGGGCCTGTACAACCTGCTTCCTATGTCAAGTGCGATGTGTGGCCCAGAGGCCAATGTCGCAGAAATCAGTTTTAGACAATCGTGTGCTCTCCATACCTAGCAGATGGATTGAGTGGTGACAGCCCGGGGAGCCATATCCTCATTTTAAACAATGCTGTATATCCTACTGCTACCTAACCATCTATACGTGCATGATTCTCTTAGAATTAGATTTTTTAAAAATCAAGAACATGATATAATAACCCCCACTGAAAGCAGATAGCTAAAGGATATAGAACCATTTGCTGCAAAAGTAAACAAATAGCAAGAAAGGGAGGAGAAGAGAGGAGGGAGAGGGGGAGGGAGGGAGAGAGAGAGATGGTGACATATGAAGCTGACAGTTTTATTATGACCCCAAGGGACAAAGCTTATAGGCAATGGAATATATTGGTCCACAGTTTGAATTTTATTTTGATCAAAAGCAGATATTTTTGCAAGCCACCCCAGACACAATCTTCTCGGCTGAAAGGCCAAATGGCTGGTGACTGTGCGTGCACCAGGGGAAAAGCCTCACATCAGCATCTTTCTTTGCCCCTGTATCGGCAGAAGAAATCGCTTACATAATGAGCCCATAAGATCGATAGGAAGAGCCCATGTTATAATGCTGTTCCCTGAAGTACCACTTTCCATTGCCGGTGAACTACTAAACTCAGAAAATAAATCAGAGGGAGAAACCAGAACTTTCTGGCAGAACTTTCTTTCTAACCACGGATGTCAGGTAGAGCCCCCAGCATTGCGGTCTGGGGCTACATTGCCCATTCACAAGGACCTTCTTCCCTTCAAAGTCTCTGGCAGATTTGTCTCCAGGGAGCTGGGCTGTCAATAGCCACCAACCCTGTGATCCATTTAAGCATCAAACTCCAACCCGCTGGTTTACATTGAAGGAGCAATGCAGCCTCACTGCTGGGCTGCCATGAATTTGGTCATAACCTTGCCATGGATGTAAGCTGAAGGGGGTCAGTGGAGGGTGCCATGACATCAGAGAGCATATTATTCCCCTTAGAACAACATTGGAGGGACCTGGAGGAAATGACTGAACTCTTTGAGTCTTGTTTCCCTGTATATGAGGCAGGAAAGACTAATTGACCTATTGAGTCATGTCTATTTTCACCGATGTAGGATAATCAAATACACAAAAGCTTCATTTCCTAGAACCCAATGCTATGCTTTTGTGCTTTGGTTTTGTTGCCCAGAGAGAAATAAATAGCTTTTCTCTGTTTAAAAGCTGTCTTAAATAGATCCTCACTAGATTTTGGCAGGGGGTAGTTGGTTTGGGGTTTTCCAGGGT
Source organism: Tenrec ecaudatus (assembly GCF_050624435.1). Taxonomy (NCBI): domain Eukaryota; kingdom Metazoa; phylum Chordata; class Mammalia; order Afrosoricida; family Tenrecidae; genus Tenrec; species Tenrec ecaudatus. The sequence goes on from NC_134536.1 coordinate 40,215,727, forward strand.
GTTGGAGTTGAGGAAGGCGGAAAAGGATAGCTTTTACTATTTGGACATGAAGGTGGTCTGTGAGGTCTTCGAGGTCGGCTAGAGGCTGAGAAAGGAGAGAGGCAGGAACGCTCCATGGGCATGGAGCAGTACTCTGCTCTGACATTGGCCCCAGGGGATAGCAGGCCTTCGGGCTTTTCTGCATCTAGAGTTCTGAAACTGCTGACCACTGCCCTGCACAGGAAAGCAAGCATCATAGGAGCTAAAAGTGGCATAAAAGAGCAACAAAAAGAACTGCAGAATGATTCAGCCTTAAAGAGCACACATGGGCATCCCCAGGGGGATCTTGGTGTTCTAAAGGCTGAAATCTCCCAAGTTCTCTGGATTGTAGACCACCCTGAACTCTAGTGTAGCTTAAGGAAAGGTCCGCCCGTTCAGTGAAAAAGAATGAAATTTCTCTCTCTATTTATTTTTTTTTTATTCCCCTCTGGAACAATAATGAGAGTAGCGATACCAGGACGGGAAGGGGAAGGTGGGCGGAGAACAGGGGAAACAGATCGCAAGGATCTGCATATAACCCTCTCCCAAGGTGATGGGCAACAGAAAAGTGGGTTAAGGGAGACACCGGTCAGTGTAAGGCATGAAAATAATAATAATTTATAAGTTATCAGGGGTTTAGGAGGAAGGGAGGGTACGGATGGGAGGGGGGTGGGAATGAGAAGCCGATGCCAAGGGCTCAAGTAGAAAGAAAATGTTTTGAAAAGAATGCAATTTCATCAACCTAACAGGTGAGGATTTTGCAAGACTCCGTTTGACCTGCAAAAGGAAAACATTTTAAACAATTAATGGTCACAAAGAAAACTCACAGCAGTTATTCCTATAAAAGTCCCCAGGTGGGGCAAAGGGTGAATGCACTTAGCTACGATTGAGAGGTTGGAGGTTTGAGTCCACCCAGCGGTGCCTCCGAGGAAAGGCTGAGTGATCTTCAGAAAACGCACAGACTTCACTGAAAGCCCAGTGGAGCGTGGTCCTGCACTGGCACACAGGGGGTGTCCAGGAGTCCGGATCCACTGGTAGGGTGTACACACAAAGCGAGGACAAAGGATCGTCAAGATAATTTCAGCCTGTAGATGTCATTACATCCTGGGACACGATGTGGCCCTCTCACAGTCCCGACCCAAGAAATTGTCTTTCCTTTACCAATATTTACCAGTTAATCAGAAATGACACACTTTATTTTTAAAAAGTCTTCTTTTTTAGGCAGAACCATTCTAAATAGAAATTGGAGAGAAGGCCATTTCATACAGTATTTTTAAATTTTTGGCAACTATTTACTAAATACTAGGTGGGTACATTTAATTTTACCAGACACTCCAATCTGCAATTACTTCAGATACCAATGACAGCAAGAGGAAATAGGGTTTCTATCAACTAAGCTTTTATTTATAAGGAAATAAGCCCTTTCATGTGAACTGTTTCGGTATCAAAGGAGTGTGTTATTATCATATTAATGTGGAAAAAAGACGTTTTAAGCACAGACTTCTACCTCAAAAAATGTACATACTCTATAGGAAAGCAGAAATTATAGTAGAAACAAACCAAAAATGATTTGACTAAGTTTGTCATACACATCGGACACATGGGCAACATAATGACTGGTCAGAAAAAGAACCACTGTTCCCCTGCGGTCCAATGTGAGTGAGCAAATGGATTCACGTCCAAGTGTTTGTGTGGAAAGGTCTTCTAGCTGTGATCACCTCAACTTAGCAGTAAGTTTCAAAGACCCGTGGTTATTACGCTGCTAGGACAAAAGAGAAAGGAGTGATTTTGTCCTTGCTCCTGTTTCTTATTCTGCTTGCCAACGGGCAGTGCCCTCTAAGGCCAATGGTAAATTTTAGCACAACAGACGGCGAGCAAACCCTCCCCACCCCCCAAAAAAAACCCTCACTCAGATTTTCACAGACATCTTGCTTTTGCAAAGGCTCTGGAGGCCAGAAAGCTTAAGAAAGCTTACAACGTAGTCAGAGAGGTGAGGGGAGCTTCGTTGGTTTGTCTGATTAAGACACAGACACACTGTCAAAGGAGGAAGGGAGGCATCTATTCAAGATGATGTCCTGAAGGGTGAATGTCAGAAGATGTGTACGCTTGTGGTTAGGGGGACAAGTTCCGCCGGTGTCCTATCGAGCCAGCCTTCTTTTTACTGGCCTTTGAGGGCAAAAAGGCATTAGCAAAGCAGACAGCCTGAGAAAACCTACAGAAAGAGCTCACCAGGACGAACCGGATCTGATTCTGGTCCTGGTCTTGCCACCATACGTATAGATTGTCACCCAATAGACAGAGGTCTTATGATTGATTTTATTTCATTATCGGTTTGTGCAAAAGTCTATTTATTTACATATCATTTTAGCTGATGTTTCTGAAGTGTTTGATGTGTTTGCAGCAAGCAATGTTGTGCACTACACGTCTAATCATACTTAAGAAGGGCACAACCCCTATTCTCAACACTCACACAATCCCTAACTTTTGAAACAATCGAGGAAATAGGAATGTGTGCATGGGGTGGGGAGGCAGTGGGGACCCCAAAGTCCTTGGAGCAGTTCCAGTATCTGTTAATTCTATTTTTTTCCACATAAAGTGAAATGAGGGCATACAAACTATTCCTAATCCAGACCCTATTTTGCTATTCAAGTTACATACTTGTTTGGAACATCCACTTGAGTTCATTGTAAACAAGTTTTAATAACGAGACCAGCTAAAAATGGCAGAAGTGTGTGCATGTACACATTCCTTCTTGCTTCACATCCCTGCAGGAAAAGACAGAGAAGGATTTTATTTGTTTCTCAAGACGAAATCTGTATCAGAGTTGGGAAATGGGAATGCCCAGAAAGTTTAAGTTTGTAGGAAGGGAATTCAAATCTAAATGGAATCAGGTTGATGAAGAAACATGGTCAGCGAAAACCTGTGGCTAAAACCTGGGCATATAAGCCCATTTTCCAAAGTTGAAGGAATTTGAGTAATTATACAAGCTCAGAGAGAACACATTCTTGAAATAGCTAGGCCAGTCGGGCACCTTCTTCCTTCCCTTCCCACTTCTTCTGAGTGGTAGGGATTAGTAGTGTTTGCCTCTGGATAAAGTCAGAAAAACATGAAGTGCTCACCGCAGAGTGACTAACCAATGCCTTCCCAGAGAACCACCCTGCCTTAGAAGCAGAGGTGCTCCGGAGAGGTCCAAAGCCTTCAGGCCCTCGCTTCCAAAGAGAAGATTTGATTCAGCCCAGGAGCAACTCCATAGAAAGGCCTGGAGATCTCCTGCAGAACCCCAGAGCGTGACACTAATCTGTTCTAGAAGGAGCGTCCAGATGCGATGCAGTTGCGTCCCGGATCAATTAACTGAAAATGAATTAATCCATTCTCGATCACCAAGTTCTTACCCTAACCTTGCCTTTTTATGCAAAACATTACACAGAAATTTCAGTCAAGTTCAGAGTTAAATAATGTCATTTAAATAAGAAACCCAACATTAAAAACGTTTTTAACAACGACAGTATGGCCTTGAGATGGATGAGGATCTGGATCTGTGGACACGGATGTGGAGAGGAGGGATGGAGAGAGAGAGTCTTTGTTTGGAAGGGGAATCCCCTTCCATAAAATCAACTGGTAGTTGCTTTTTCAGAAGTTCCCGCCCCCCTCTCCGCGCCCCCCCCCCCCCATTCTTTGCCTTTTTTCACTAGGACCTGGCTGGCTTTCTCTAAAAAAAAAATAATAATCGGTTTAATGTGTTGGCATTTCCTTAACTGTTTTCTAAAAAGGTTTGCTAAATTATCATCAACAGTATCGAAAACAGGGTTACCCAGTTCCTTATCATGATGATTTGTTTCAAAAAACTCTTAGGACCCATGTTTTTAATCTAAAAACAGTACAAAAAGGCACAAACACTAAGAAAAGTGTAGTAAAATGCTTGGAACACAGCTGCAAATGGTTTAAACAATGCGTACTCACAACGCCAACTAAGCCTAGTGACGGAAACATGAACTGCTTTAGTTTACAAAAATCACGTGCGTCGGATCGGATTCTGATTTTTTTCAAACTCTGATGCAAACTTTTCTCGACATTTCGCATCGAAACCCGATTATGTCGAGAACGGATGCAGTCAAGTGCTGGGTTCTACTGTGCTTCTGAAGACTCGGCCGATGAAAGCCTGAGGAACCCAGTTCCACTTTCATGTGTCAAAAGTGAAGTCAGAGTCACCTCAACCCAACAGCCTCCGTGACTGCTGAAACAGCCGAGCTGGTGGGGACTCTCAACTCCACCACCAGCATGGCGGAAAGGAAAGTGTCTCGTGACATTCATGCGTCTGCCCCAGATGAAATCTTGATTCTGGAAACTGTATGGCAGGGAGTGGCCAGACTTCTGGACTGATTTTTGTCTTGAATGAAACATGGCACTATTACTGTTCTGCCAACATCTGCCGTGTCTACAAGTGGGATTCCCTCTTTGGGAAGGTCAAGCAACACAATTCCAAGGACACCTGGCTCAGCCGTGTGGATATTAGCCAGTAAGTCTTTGGCATATCTGATTAAAACAAAAGAGAAAAGATCACAACAACATAATAAGTGAGTACACACGATTAATTTCTATAATTACATTTGAAAATCTAGGTGAAAGGGAAGTTTTTTAGGAGAGACATATGGTTTAATTTTTCCAAAGGGGAGGTAGGAAACTTTTAGAGACTAATAGCCAGCAAAACGTCTAGAACAGCAGTTCTCAACCTGTAGGTCACGACCCCTCTGGGGGTTGAATGACCCTTTCACAGGGTCTCCCAATTCATAACAGTTGCAAAATTACACTAATGAAGTAGCAACAAAAATAGTTTTATGGCTGGGGGGTCACCACCACATGAGGAACTGTATTAAAGGGTGGCAGCATTACGAAGGTTGAGAACCACTGATCTGAAACATAAGTCAGAAGTCAATCCTAGAAACACAGCCAGTCCCTTCCTTCAAAGTTCACATTGTTCATCTGTTACAATAACTGTTTGGGGCCTAAGCTGGAGATATTTTAAATGCGGTCTGCCTGGCTAGCATAATCCTGGAATCCAAACTGCAAAAGGAGAAGAGAACATCAGTAAATTAATCTCATTGAAGCACACAGATTTGAAAATGCAGTATGTTGAACAAATAGTCCAAACATGATGAAGCTGTGACTGTCGTAGGGACAAAAAGATGACTCAGCCTCAGGAAATCAAACAGGGCAATTTGCTACTGTAGCCAAGGAAAGAAGAAAATGTCTTAGTTAGCTAGACGCTAGAAAGCATTTGGTAAAACGCAAGGCTCATTCTCTGTAAAACATTTATTAGGAAAATTCCTAGGAATAAAAGGTTACTAGGATGCATTAAAAACTTTAATACGAGACATTACATTTTATGTTGAAATATCAAAAGCATTTCTATTATAGTTGAAAAGATGGCCTAGAAACGAATTCCTACTTCAATGTTCAACATTGGACTCATGCCCTGTAGAATGAGAAACTGAAATGAGGTCCTATTTTGAAAAGGAAAACAATACAATCTTAGTGTTTGAGAAAATATGTTTGATTATCCGGAAAATCTAAATGAGTCAACAAAGAAACCAGTAGAATAAGGAAATTTTGCCAAATAGCAAATTGATGAAGAAAAATGTGTTAAATCCATGCTTAGAGAATTCAGAAATAATTAGAAAATGTAATGACTTTTTAAAAATGGCATTCACCATAACAAGAAAAACAACAAAAATCACTAGAAATCATTTAGCAAGAAATATATAAGGCCAAGGAGAAAAATACAAATCTTTAATAAGGGATAAGATAGAAAACCTGAAATATGTATTACATAGACTTTTTACATTACATTATAATATATATTACATTTTTATGTGCTAAGATTTAGTCGTGAAAATACATCCATTCTCTTACACATTTGTAGTGTTTTAATACTCAATGACTACACTGCTGCCTTGCCAAACTTGGTTGGTTGATAGTTAAGTTGATCCGGATGGAAACATGCATATGAATATCAGGAAAAGTTGATAAGGGAGCATCCAAGTCCGCAAAGTAGAGTTGTGTGGGCGCTGTTGCCCTTGACTGGCACTGTTCCTGCCCTCGCTCGCCATTTCTGACTCCTGGTGACCCTACCATCCTGCTGTGCTGCCTGCAGAACAACCCACATGCAAATGCACTCCTTGGACAAATCGCTCAAGGAGCCTTCATATGACTCAGAGAACTTTCCAAGCAAGTACTCAGATCCCGTCTAGTGCCTGAAGATCAGTGCAGGAAGATCGGTGTTCAACAAAGACTAGGCTGGGTACATTACATGATTCATGAGCCATTCTGTAATGATTCACGAATCATTACATGATTAATGAATTCTCCTCTTTAGATAGTTCCTTCCAAAAGAGCCACAAAAAATGATGAAGAGATAAGGATTGTCAGTTGAGTATTTTTCAAATTTCATGCATATATGTACATAGGGTAGTATCCCGTGAATACTTGAAAAAACACACAAATCATTCCTCTGTACCTGTGCATGATCTGTATTCTCAATACAAAGCTCAAAGGAAACGGCAAATGGATTCCTATAAGGTGTTTTTCTTTCCAGGTTTTTTGGTTGTTTTTGTATAAGGTGTTAAAGATAAAATTTCTTCTAATCAGTTTTTCTGAAGCTAAGTAATTGCTTGTTGGACTTTTATCTACTCCTTTGTTTAACAAAGTTCCTATGTTGCCTTAAAACAACACAGAACAAAGCACCCATAATGTAAAGTTATAGTAACGGAAACAGTGTAGGCTGTTGTAATAATAGAAAAGGATGCGTTTTTAAATAAGGTCAAAACAAGGTAATCGAACATGGAAATTTCATGTATAAAAAAGAGTTTCACATTAAACCAAACCCACTGCCATTGACTCATTCTGACTCTTGGTGACTCTGTAGGGTAGGGGATCAATACCCCTGGGGGTTCTGAGATTGTAACTCTTCATGGTAGTAGAGAAACCTCACCTTTCTCCTATGGAGATGTCTAGTGATTTTTAACTGCTGACCTGGCTGTTAGTAACCCAATACATAACCAGTTCGCCAGCAGGGCTTACTATGTAAATACTGGTTGATTTCATAAATGATAGGGCTATTCATTTTTAAGAAAATAGAGGTATTTCCCAACTTACCATTAATCACAAATCATTCTAGATTATGTAAAAAGCTAAGCCTTTAAGAATATATTGTCTTGAAAAATTACAGAATATTTTAACAATCCTAATGTGGTTAAAACAAAAACAGCAACCACCCCCCCCCCATTTCCTAAATAGAATACAACACATAGAGTTCACAAAGAAAACAATGAACAGAGTTGACTTCCTAAAAATTGAAAAGTCCATGTGATAAAAGTACTATGAACAAAGTTAATATTTGCCAAGTGTATAGTTAATACAAATTGATTTTAAAATAGGGGAACATCAACAACAAAAATCATAAAAAGCATTCCTAACCACACAATTTAACAAAGAAACATAACTGATATACATATAAGTAACATACAAACCGATAAAGAGATATTCATACTCACAAACTCACTGCCAACTCACAGCGGCCCTACAGGACAGGGTCAAACTGTCTCCGTGAGTCCCCCGACTATCAGTCAACCGGAGCACAACCCACATCTTTCTCCACAGTCCTTTGGAACAGCCGTAACTGTAACCACTAGTACTGTAACCACTAGTGATGTAACCACTAGTGATGTAACCACGAGTGATGTAACCACTAGTACTGTAACCACTAGTGATCTGAGACACACAAATCATAACAAGAGGAAGATTTTTATACTTAACTTTCATACTGGCAACAATGAAAAGGCTTGCTTATATGAGGAGTGGCAAAGTGGTATGGAAATGGCCATCCTCATACATTAATGATGTGGTTGAAAATGAGGACGTTTTTCCTGTTGGACTATTTGCGTCTTTTTAATATAGCAGACATAGCTTCACCTGAACATGGAGAAGTAGTTCCATACAGTGGCAGCACACTACTTTTAAGAATAAAAATATGTTAAATAATAGTTTTCATTAATAGAGGGATTGTCTACTAAATGATAATTTTATAATCTATTAAATTGTTATACATCTATAACCTGGGATACTGTCAGAACATATGAAGAATGAGATGAGTTTATATACTGATTCATGATGATCATATATGCAAGATACATATATCTGGAAATTAGGGGAGGCACAATTTGTTTATGTATTTTTATTATAATTATAAACACACACTCCAAATCTCCAACTGTATATTTTTACATGTGTGTGTATAAATGAATGGAGTCCTGGTGGAATAGTGAGTTACTTGTTGGGCTGTTAATCCCACCTGCCACGGTCAGCTGTCTGAAACCACCAGCGGTTCAGTGGGAGAAAGAAGAGGTTCTGGACTCCTGTAAGAGTCACAGTCTCAGAACCCCCCCCAGGGGCAGGTCTACCTTGTGGTACTGGGTCTCTATGAGTCAGGAGGATTGACTCGGTTGGCTTTGAGTTTGTTTGTTTTGACTTGTTTGGTATATGTAAATTTTTAAAAATCCAGATACGACACAAAGTATTAAAATAATTTTGACAAAGCAATTGGATTGTGGTAGGGGGAAGAGATTTTAATTTGTATCTGTGTTGTAATATAATTTGAAAGAATGAGTATATTTGTGCATTAATTTAAATTGCACAGCAATAAATCTATATATAAACCATAATTCTGCTATGGTTAAAAAAAGACTATAACTCAGGATTTGTGTGAAAGGGAACTTTGAGTTTTACTAGGATTTTTTTTTAGCAATAGAAATGCACTCATCTCATCTATTACTTATATAACTAAAAACTAATTTATTAAAATATATAATTCGAGGACATAAGACTTGTTAAGTGTCAAAATAATGAATTTGCAGGACAATATCTTTGGTAAGATTTCCAAAAGAAAATGTTCTGGATGTTTATATACTAGATAAAAGGAAAAATTGTCCAAGCACTATTTAAGTTTCAAAAATTAAATACAAATACTAAGAAGGAAATCATACTTTCTGTGAATTCAGAATAGAAATCAACTACCTTATCATTGCAGCTGTAACCATGAGAATCTGCTGCCCTTTGTCCCTAATAAACAGAGTAGGTTCATAGTGCGAGGCTTTTACAAGATAATGCTGCACTTCTGATCAAAGCTGGCACTAGGAGAACCCTCCTCTGGTGAAGGAACAGAGAGCAGCTCCATTCTTTCATGAGACTTCGCTCTGTCTTCCTATGTGTCCTGGTGCTCGTGCGATTTCTCTTTCTTTCCCCATGCGGACTGAGCAGTAGAGAAAGACATTCCTCCGAGAAAGAGACACAAACTAAGTGTGTAGAGAGGACATGACATGAGAGAATTTGGAGAAAGAGAATTTTGGGAAAGAAAAATATCCTAGATTTTTCCCAATTCATTTCAATCTGGTTCCCAAGGATCCTGACCCTCAATTGCATTTCTATTCTTTGGTAGAATACCAACGAATCTACCATAAGTTTCTCTTCCAAGATGCTGTTTCCAACCAAAATGCAATCTTAGCATTTTTCAGTCTGACTAAGAGAATACTTCCAATAAATTGAGCTTATAAAATATTAATGGTCCCTGTGCTATGAAATGGAGCACAATTACATAGATATTACCTTGGTATACTGGATATTCGACACTCTTTCCAAGTTTAAAATATGAAAATATCAACCCTCCTGGCATTGTGTTGATTCTGACCCATAGCAAGAGCTAGAGTAGACTGGCCCCTCAGGGTTTCCAAAACTGTAATCCCTCTGGAAACAAAGTGCCAGCATTTGTCCCCTATGGAGTGGCAGCATTTGTCCCCTATGGAGTGGCAGCATTGGTCTCCTATGGAGTGGTAGCATTTGTCCCCTATGGAGTGGCTGGTGCGTCTCATGTTCCAATGTTTGCCGAGCAGCCAAGCTCTTGACCGCTATACAAATTAAAACCCTTCATTGTTTAAAAAGTAGAAATACTGATATATATAGTAATGAAAATATTTTAAAATTAAATATGCAATATTTCATTATTAAAATACAGATATAAGTAATAATGAAAATATGTTTCATAATGAAAATGATCCAAACCATAGAAGACAAAATAAAGAAGTACACCCACTAAAAATATGACATTTATACACATCAAACAGCCAACAAAACCCAAAGATTGGGGAAAAGTATTCAATAATAATATATCAGATAAAGCAGTAATCTCCAATAATCTATAGAAAGCAACCTCTTAACAAGAAAAATACAAATAACCCTGTCAAACAATGGGAACAGAACATAAAGAGACAATTTACCAAAGACAACATCCAGGCAGCCAATAACCATACAAAGAAATCTTCTCAATCATGCACAGTAAGAGAAATATAAATTAAAACAACAATGATATATCACCTCACACAGACACTTCTGGCCAAATTGAATAAAACAGAAAATAATAAATTCTGGAGATGTGTGGACAGACAGACATGCTTCACAGTAGTGCGGGTGGGACTGTAGAACTGGACAAACACAATGGAAATCAGTGTGGTACCTCCTTAAACAAACCAAATAAAAGTCCCTTAGGGTCCAGCAACCTCCCTACTGGGTGTATGCCCTGAAGAAATCAAAAGTACTGCACGAACAGACAGATTCACGCCTGGGTTATTGAAGCAATTTCCATAATAGCAAAACCATGGAAATAACCCCAAGCCCCAATTATATAGGAATGGATAAACAAACTTGTACATTCATACTATGGAATTTCATTCGTCAATAAGAAAACGGATGACAACTATCATACCATAAAACAGGGACAAAGCTAGAGAACACTATGCTTTGTAAACCTAATCTTACAAAGATGCATGTTTAATATCACCATTGTTGTAAGGAATTTCAAAGAAGAAATGTGCTTTATACACCCAAAGACAAGACTTTGATGACAAAGAGGAGGCCAGGAATGGGGGCAGGAACAAGGGGGCAGGAGGGATGTGGGGGCCCCCAAACCAGGAGAGTTTAATAGGCTATTGTAGATGTCATTTCTTGGGATGGACTGCGTAAATATATGTATATAGCATATTTTTCTAAAAATTAAAAAAAAACACAAAAAACCTCCCGTTTCCATATGCCTCAAACCTAAATAGCGTGGTTTAAGTGGCTTAAAAAAAAAGAGGAAGAAGAGTAAAACTGAAATGGACTGGGAGTCTAGAGTGACAACAAGTTCATCACAAACAAAAAAGAAAAGAAAAATTCCGATATGGAGGACATTTTCTGACTTTTCCCCCCTTGTGGTCCTAAGTAGTAAGCAGTGTTTGAAACCTTGCTTTCCAGTCACTCTGGGAAATTGCTATTTGGTACCCAAATAATGAAAAATTTTGTCCCCAAATTCCCTTCCAAAAAAGAAGCGGTTAGTTACTTTAGTTGAGATTTTACAAAAATTTTCCTATTCCTATAAGCTCTTAATTACTCTATTTCAGAGGTAAATGGCATGCTTAGTGAGGAAAACTATTCTAAATTATTTAGAAAGTTTGGACGCTTACAGACATCACCTGATAGAATGAGGTTTTCTTTTCTTTTTTTTTAAAGAACAATTTCTTAAATTATTCTTCAAAAGGTATTTTAATCCCATTTAGACGTTTTTTTCTGGGGGAGTGGAGGACTCACAATTTTCAAATATTGCAAAGATTCATTCTGGACAAGACGAAAAGACAAAAAAAATCGATCAAAATTTAGAAAGTCTGTGGTTGCTTTGTAGACATGATCACAAGTCTATCACAGATACAACAAAGAATAAAGCTCAGTATCCCAATGCCTGTGAGTACTTGTGGTGTAAAACTTTCCATAAAAGTTTACACAGACTCTAAAGTGTTTTCTCCCAGCCCACTTGGCTGGAAATGACGATGAAAATGGCAGACAACTAACTGCTCATTGGGTGACAAACACCGATATTGTAGATGCACGCTAGTGAATCGTTGGAATGAAGTTGATAAAACATGAGATTTGAAACAAATGTTCATAAGTAATGACATGACAAATAGCCATGGTTTTCGACAATCATGTTTTTATTTTTCAATTCATCTCACAAAAATATTAAATTACAGTTCCATAAGCACGCAGTGAATCAATTTTACATTTCTGTGTTCAAGGGAAAGAAAAAACCATGTCTTATGTGACGTTAACTCTAGCTTCACAGAAAGCTGTAAAAATAGTATAGAGAGGGCTCATGCATCTTGGGCCCAGATCCTGCAGCAGTGATACTGTACCTAAGAGTCAGACAGCTAACCCCATGGTAGAAGGTTCAAACGCAGCAGCTGCTCCTTGGGAGAAAGACGACACTATCTGCTTGTGTCGACATGTACAGCTTCAGAAACCCTACAGGGAATTGCTCTGATGAGTGTACTTGATGGAGGTAAGAGAGTTAACTACAGCATGATATTTAAAACCGGCCAATTGAAGCTTTAACCCACAGTAGGTTTTATGTAGGAGTCACTTTATGTCACTTAATCATGTAAGTAGATTCGTGTAAGCACCCCAGGACTAAATGTATTCAACTCTTTCAGCCCCACAAGGTTCTTATTGTTACTCAGTCTTTTATAGTCACACCCACCCTCGTCCCCTCCCACAGAAACATCCTTACCCAGAGTGGCACCCACTGATCTTTTCTCCACGCCATTATATAAAATTACTTCATTTCTACCATTATTTTGAAAATGGTAGTACATGATTCCATATAGTTGCCTACTATACGGTATGCAATATCTTCAATTTGACTTTTTTCTTTTTAATCACTCTCAGTAGAATGTCCTTAAATACATAGTTGGGTCATGGTTCTTACACTCCTGTGTTAGACAGGGTTCTCTAGAGAAACAAAACCAGAATGCTAATAATTTAATATATAGTTATACAGATAGATAGCTATATAACTTACGAAATAAACAGTTCATTAAATTATAAAGCAGTACAAATGACTCAGTGCAAACACACTCCCCCTGCCCCGAGACAGTTGTGAGACGCTGGCTATCCTTCAAGTCTTGAGGGCTGCCGGTTTGTCCTCTGTAGAGCAATTCAGGCTATCCGGCCACAGGCAGCAAACAGTAAGGCAGGCAGGTCACCAACAGTCAGCCAGATATTTAAAACAGGGTCCAATAGTCCCCAGCTCAAGAGATGTAAATTCCAATGGTGTGGCGAACCAGGACTTGAAGGAACCTCAAATTACAGTGACACAGTCCACGGGTTAGGTTTCCCACAGGTAGTGTAGCTTCCAAATTCAGGCACAGAACAAGTAAGGCAGCCACACACTGGTCTGATGATCAAAGAGCAAGAGACAAGAAAGGGGAGACTCGCTGAGCCATTTATCTCTCCGCCCTTCAATTAATCCCACGTGTGTTTATTGGCCAGGTTGGCACAATAAACTAACTACTTCAGCTCCAGTCTGCAGATCTTCATCTTTAATTGAGCATACTCAGACACTCAGAGACACTGACAGGTGCAAAGGATTAATACCCTTGGTTCTTAAAAGGTTGGTGATTTCAATCTACCTGAATGTATCCTGCAAGAAAGGTCTGAAGATGTACTTTCCCACAACCTGCTATTGCAGAGCAGAGTGCTACGCTGGTATGCCGGGGGCACCCATGACTTGGAATAGATTGCAAGGCAACTGGTTACATTTAATGTAATTATTGGTATGTTGTTTTAAGCTTGTCCTGCCCTTGTTTATTCCGCTGTTTTTATTTTGTTATTTTCTATTACCTGCCTTCTTGTGCTCTTGCTTCTATATATATTTTTAGAATGTTAGTTCAATTTATCTGGTGTTTTTTATAAATAAAGCATGCAAGGAAAAGAACTCAATTACTCTATTTCACTAAATAAGTCTGCTGTTAAGAAGGGTGCATCCATTGCGTGACTAAGGGCCATAAGTTCAGGGGGTACCAGTCCTATCTGTCCAGTCAGCCTCGTTTTCTTTATAATTGTGAGCTTTGTTACATGTTTTTTCTCCCACGTTATCCAGGACCTTCTAGTGCGATCCCTTTGGGAGAAGTTAGTAGTGGTAGTCGGGCACCCTCTAGTTCTTCTGGTCTCAGGGTCCTGGAAACTGATGCTCATGTGGTCGAATCAATCTATTGGACTGATTGTTTCGATGCATCTTAAATTTTCATCATGCTTCTTTCCTCCAGACAGGAAAAAATTTACAGTTACACCTTAGAGGCCACTCATGAGTTTTTAAGACCCTTGTCACCATTCAAGAAGAGAAAGACGGAGCTTTCTACTTCTGTAAACAGTTACAGTCTTGGAAACTCACAGGGGGCAGTTTTACTCTGTCTTATAGTGTTGCTATCAGTCAATATAGGCTCAATGGCAGGGAGTTTTGTTTTGTTTTAGTTACTACTCACCAAAGTAGGATGTCTTTTTCCCACATTTTCTTTGTGGATTATGGTATGACAATTGATCTGGGTATCTTCTAAGACTGTGGTCCTGAGCCTCTGGGCTCAGCGACTCATTCCTTCCAGATGTGTGGTTATGTCTAAGATGTTTGCATAACTTTGCCCCCTGTATGCGTCACATCTGCAGCAAAGATAAATATCCATGTACAAATATCCTGTCAAAATTATACAGATGTGTGGGTAAACTCTCACCCTCCCTCCCACACTCAGTGTGCATGTCTGCTTATGCATGCGCCCAGAGGTGGCCATTGCAGCGTCATTGTGTGTTTACCACTATTCACTTCTGCTTCCTTTATGTTTGCACCACCTTATGCGCCTTGGCCTGCCTCCATGGTGTTTTTTTTGCCACCCTCCCTCTGACTGTATCTGACCTTGTCCTTCACCCAAGGTGATACCCTACCTTCTCATTTGTAACTGGGTTAGTCTGGGTACTTTAGAGAAACATATCCACAGAAACGCATGTATAAGAGAGAGTTTTATATAAAGGTTAAGTGTGCATCAAGACAACATCCCAACCCAGTGTTGTCCAAGCCCACAAGTCCAACATTAGCCCATTAAACCATATGTCAGACACCAATCCACAAAGTCCTCCTCCATCTCACAAAACAGATGCAGTGATGCTGACTGCAGGAGGAAAGCCAAGTCAGTGAATGTGTAAGCATCTCAGCGCTGACAGGCTGCTTCAGAACCCAGGGCTTCATTGGGGTAAGTCCATGTGGCTTCTTCTCAGGGATGTCTTGCAGGAAGTGATCCTTGCCACCTGAAGCAAGGAACTGGCTAAGGCAGCTGCAGCCTGGTCCAGCCATCAGAAAGCAAGAGACTTAAGAACTAGAAAGGCGAGGCTCACTGAGACATTTATCGCTCCGCCCTTCAATTAACCCCACATGTGTTTATCAGCCAGGTTGGCACAATAAACTAACTATCTCAGTAACTTACCCTCCTTTTCCCTCTTACCCCTAGTAACCATTAAAGAACGTTTCTTTTAGTATAAAAGCCTTTCTTGACTTTTCACAATTGTCACATACAATCATTGTCCCTTTGTGATTGATTTCAGTCAGCATAGTGACCTTGTTTTGAGGTGTTTCACAGATTTATCATTAGTTTTTGAAGTTGTATAATATTTCATTGTGTGCGTGCTCCATAGTTTTTTTTTATCCATTCTTCCATTGACAGGCATTTGTCCTGCTTGCGCACCGTGCTACAATGAACATGGGCGAACATGGATCTTGCTGGACTTTGGCTCTTATATTTGTAGGATCCATCTCAAGTAGAGTGATTCTGGATCATCTGGTATTTTTATTTCCAAAATTTTAAGGCAGCACCCCGTTATTTTCTACAGTAGTTGTACCATGTTACAGTCACCCCAGCAGTGTATTGGGGGTTCTAGCCTGTCCATACTCCCGCTGGCTAATACTATTTTCTCCTAGTTTGTTTTTATAAACATTGTTGTTGATGCTGTAGAGAAATGGTATTGCATTGCTGTCTTGATTTGTAGCTCTCTAATGCTAATGATAGCGAACATTTCTCCAAATCATTCTTGGCTGTCCAAATGCTTTCCTTAATGAAGGCATTTTTAAACAGAATTATTGTGGTTGAAGTGCTAGGGATTTTCTATGCCTTGTAGAGATTAATCCCTTGTGTGATGTGCCTTTGCCATCCCCTCCCTCCACTTTGTGAGTTCTCTTTATATATTCCTTTGGTGAAATATTTTGATACACATAAGTGTCTAATTTTTAGGAGGTCCAGATCATCTAGTTTGTTTCTGTTGTTTGTGTGTTTTCAGGTGTGTTTGCAATTATGCCATATACTAAAACTAAAACACCAAACAGTCATCACTGCAGTCGCTGCGTCAAGCTATTGCTACCCCTCATTCAACCAAGCACGCTGTCCTTCTCCAGGGACCGACCCCTCCTAATATATCCAAAGTTTCTGAGATGAAATCCCACTGCCCTTGTCTCTAAGGGACATTCTGCCCGTAAAGATAGATTGGTTTGTTTTTTTGGCAGTCCATGGTATTCTTAATATACTTTACCAACACTTTTGTTCAAATGCATCAATTTTTCAGTCTTCCTAATTCAGAGCCCAGGTTCCCATGCCTATGAGGTAGGTGACTGGTAACACCATGGCTTGGGTCAGGCACAACTTAGTCCTCAAGGTAACATCCTTGCTTTGCAAAACTCTCAAGGTCTTGTGAACCAATGCAATACGTCCATTGATCTCTTGATGGAATGAATGAAATCCTTGACAACCTCAACCTTTTCTCCATTTCTTAGGATGTTTCCTAATGGTCCACTGTGTGAAGATTTTGGTCTTCTGCACATTGAGTTGCACTCTAAACTGAGGACTACAATTCTTGATCTCCATCCACAAGGCTTTGAGTCCTTCTCACTTTCAGCAAGCAAGTTTGTGTCATCTGCATATTGAAGGTTGCTATGAAGCCTTCCTCCCATCCTGATGCCTCCGGTGGCAGGGTGGTCTCCTCTCTACACACTGATTCGATCTGAATGTTAAGCAAATAATCAGGGAAGCTGGATTATGCAAAGAAGACTGTGGCATCAGTATTGGAGAGAGGCTTTCTTAGCACAGGTCATTTACTTCTCGGGTTAGGCTCATTCCTAAGTATTTCATTGTGAGTGGTCATTGTAAATTCTGTTGTTTTTCTGATCTCATTTTACAGCTCTCAAAAAAAAAGAAAAGGTGTGTGTGTGTGTGTGTGTGTGCATGTGTGTGTAATTTCTTAAATAGATATGTCGGTAATTGAATCTCAGGATTCTGTGCTAGATCCAGATAGCTCCAACCCTCCAAAGCATGGTTTGAGTTTGAGTCCCCCTTGTTTAGCTTTACTTATTAGAAAAAAACTATATACTTATTGGGAGGTTTAAATAAGTTAGTAAATGAAAAAATACATCTATAATGTCTGGCATAGATTAAGTACCAAATAAATGCTCTTATCATTATTATTTTTAGAGAAATATGTCTCATAAAACAAATCCAAACTTATTCTTTGCCCAATAATTCCATGTCTCTGAATTAATTCTGGACAAATAATCAGAAATGTAAAATGGTTCAATGTGCAAAAATATTAGTGGAAACATTACTTATAAATCCACATATAATGAAAGTTTATGTAACCACTTAATATCATAATGGAGGGAAGAAAAAAAGATACAAGACTGACTTTATAGTTTAATCTCAATTTCACTTAAAAATGATTAATAAACCACACTAATAAGATTGAAGCTAATTATTAAGGACTCTTAAGTAAAAAAGGTAGGTAGTCTTCTGGTTTAATTATTTGTTTAGTTATTTGTATTTTGCAATTTTTAACAAACACTATGTATTACTTTCATAACTATAAATTAATTATTTAAAGAATTTACATAGACATTTTGAAAATATCACTCTTAGGGAAAGTTATGCATCTCTGCTAGATGTGATTAATTGGCAAATTTTATATAATTAATAATATGGAATTATTTGTGAATTTTATATTAAATATTAAAAGTTATCCACTTTCTATTATATTAGATAAGACATCTTATTACTATGGGAGCAAGCCTTCAGGTTAACATTAGTGTTAAAGTAAAACAATCTGTACTTAATCCACATATAAAATTAATTTTTAACAAGATTGTCATTGAATATTTCAAATGCTTCTGTATACTTTTCAATGTTGTTGCACCCAAGATGTTATTATTAGAATTGAATGATTATTGATATTTTGTTTGCAGAATATATCCCATGTGAATACATAATAACTTAATTTGTCATCAGTCTTTTTCATTTTTTTGTATTTTAATGTAATTATGTTTGTCTAAAGAAACCAAGTAGTTTCTTTCTAATTAAGATAGAAATTATTTCATATATAAATCGAATTTTTTCCTGAGTTTATTTAATTCAGATTAATGTGTTTTTCAAACTAGCATATAGTGTAAAATCAAGCTTGATTTTTAAAACTGAATTAAGGGTCAGATATATTTTGTTTCTAAATAACAAGGGGAAAATAATTTCACCATGTACTAGATCAAGTAGTCATAAAATACTCAGCATGCTGAAATGCCTGTCTCCCCAACTCACTGCTATTGACTTATGTTCTCCCTACTGGGACCCGCTAGGCCCATGTGAAACTGTAACTTTATGTGAGTAGGAAGCCCCATCTTTGTCCTACTGAGTTTCAAACTGCTAACCCTGTGGTTAGTAACCAAACAAGTAACCAACTACGCCACCAGAGTAGGCTGCAGTAAACACCTCAATTATTTCCTCATCCCTGTGTTTGTCCTCCATGTGTCCTTTTAGCCTAGAATCCCTTTCGCACTCGTCTTGTGCCCAGACTCACCCTTTTCTCCAATCCCTCCGTCTCTTCCCTTATTGCCATAATCTTAACCTTCCCCAAGGGATCCTCTCTAAGAGCCTGTGTTAACTGTTCCCCGGACTCTTCACTCTGTGGGACAATTCTCACACACACGTTTTGAATCCTACAGGGACTGAAGACACAGAGGGGCAGACAATGTGAAATCCTGGTCCTGTTATGCCCGGAAGTCTCTAGAGAGCATCTCACATGTGCTCTGGGCCCTTGACGCTTTGACGGGGCTGTTTTGACAATACCTTTGATACAACCCTTCTGATGCAGCTGTTTTGACTTCTGAGATTTGTGACAGTCTCGTTAGCACAGCATTCCCCAAGACCGGGACATTTTGATGACAAGACATTTGTCTCGCTGTCTTTTTTTTTTACCCAAACAATTAGGAAATGGGAAAATATAAACCAACCTCATTCCTTTGGGATATATGTCCCTTTTTTTTTTGTTTTAACTTCGGTGATGGTAGTCTAAGATCAGAGATGGGCAGAAAGCTGAGCTAGGTACAATCCAATCACACAAACCGTTGTTACTGCATTAATCAGCTAAGAAAGGTCTCCAGTCATTCTGAGCAATACTCCTGGGCATCTCTGATAATGCACTTGTATCTTATACCTTTCTTAAGTTCCCTCGTCTCCCTTCTCAAGTTAAAGATACTGTAAAGAGAATATTTGGTCCATAGACATGACTGCTTGTTCTCAGCACAAGAATGCATAATTAAAGTTTTGACATTTGTCTTTCCCCTCAGCAATATTTATAAATCATAATTAATGCTGTGAAACTTTATTACTAATCTTGGATTTATTAACAACACTGTAATTTCCATAGAAGATAACACAATTCTTTCAAATCTTTTGTTGGGAAAAGACTTCTTGTTTTATAGATTTGCATTATGGAATACAATTCTATAAATATGCAAAGTATATGCAATGAAGTGGAAAGTTTAAATCCCTTATAATCTTGGTGTGGGTAGAGAACGGTCAGGATCAGGGATGTCATATGCAGTGTTTGGGAAAATGAATAAGTATAGTTTTGACAAGGCCAGTACTTCCCTGACAACCTTTAACGGTGTCATCTTACTTGTTCAAGGCCCTGAATGGTCTCCATCAAAACATATGCTGCATTCTGCTCCATTCTTGACTCCCAATTCCCCAAGCACCCTTCTCTTTGTGTGACTAACCTTAGCTTCTGAAGTTACCAGAGCCTCCCTAAGGGCCGCAGTGTCCCAAAGGCATGACGAGTTAAATGATTGTCTCCCAGGAATTCCAACTTTAATGGTTTTAAGGAATAATGCTAAGTTCACTTTTCCAGGCACTAGCTCACCTTTTGCCTCTTGGGAACCCAATCTCTGAGTGTGCTTCCCACTCTGGAATTCTGATTCTTCTCAAAGCTATCCACAGTTTCTTATGATCCACTCAGTGGAATGACTTTGCATAGTCAACAAAACACAAGTAAATGCTTTTCTGGTATTCACTTCTTTCAGCAAGGATTCATCTGAGAACACCAATGCTATCCCTTGTTCCTTGTCCACTTCTCAATCCGACCTGAGCCTCTGGCAGCTCCCCGTCAATGTACGCCTGCACCTATTGTTGAATGATCTTCAGCAACATGTTACTTGTATGTGATAGCGATGATGCTGTTCTACACTCTGCATTGTTGTTCTATATTCTGCAGAGTCGCCCATACAGCTGGGCAAGCTGTACTCACAAGCTTGTGAATACAAGGTGTTGCTTTGGAATGGGTCCAGCTATAGCTCTCTTCCAGTCAATTGGCCAAGTAGCTGTCTTCCAAATTTCGTGGCATGGATGAGTGGGTGCTTTCAGTGTTTCATCAGCTGTGGAAACAGTTCATTTGGTATTTGATTCAATTCCTGGAGTCTTGTTTTTGGCCAATGCCTTCAGTGAAGCTTGCACTTCTTCCTTCCGTACCCCTGGGCCTTGATCAGCTGCTCCCTCCTGAAATGGTAAAATGTTTCCAGTTCTTTCTGGTACAGTGACTCTGTGTATTTCATCTTCTTGGATGCTTCCTGTATCATTCAGTATTTTGCCTTTAGAATCTTTCAGTATTTCACCTGAAGACTTCATATTTTCCCTTCAGTTCTTCCAGGGTCAGGCATGCCGAACATGTTCTTTCTTCTTGGCCTTTGAACTCCAGGTCTGCATATTTCATTATATACTATTTCACTTTCTCTTTCGAGACGCTCTTTGAAGTTTTTTGTTCAGCTCTTGTCCTTCGTGGTTTCTTACATTAGCTGTAGCTCCTCTATTATTAAGAGCAAGATGCAGTCTCTTCCGACATTCACTTTGATCTCTCCTTCCTTTCTTGTCTTTTTAATGATCATCTCCCTGTATGACATTCTTGATGTTATCCCTCAGCTCACTAGGTCTTCTATCATTACTGTACAATGTGTCCAATTGCTTCTTGAGATTTCTCTCAATGAAGGTGGGATAGACCCAAGAATGCATTTTGGCTTTCATGGACTTGGTTTCATTTTTTTCAGCTTCATCCAAAACTTATAGATGAGGAAGTGATGGTTTGTTCCACAGCTGACCCTTGGTCTGGCTTTGATATTGAGCTTCTCCATTGTCTCTTCTACAATGCAGTCAATTTGATTTCTGCTTATTCCATCTGGAGAAGTCCACATGTACAGTTAGTTTCCTTTTGTGTTATTGAACACAGAAAGGTATTTGCCACAAAGGAGTCTTGCAAAATTCTATCATGCAGGCTCTAGTTCATTTCTATCACCAAGGCTATATTTTCCAACTACTGTTATTTACTTTTTGTTTCTAATTTTTGCATTCCAATGACCAATAATTACCGATGCCTATTGATTGCGTGTTTAATCTGTTTCAGACTGAAGACACTGTTAAACTTCTTCAATTCCTTCATCACTAACTTTAGTGATTGACATATAAGTTTGAATAATAGTTTGTATTGACAGTATTTCCTTATATATAAAAAGATATTATCCCATCAAGATAGATATTGAAATGCCCCTTTTGATTATGAATGCCATGCCATTCCTCTTGAACTTGTCATTCCCAGCATAGTAAATCATATGACGGTGTGATTCAAGATACATGAAGTGTGCCAGTATGAATTTTGTAATTTCCCTCTCTTGCCTTATAGTTAGTTCTGTGTAAGACTTCCAGCACAATATTGAAAAGGAGTATTAATATAGGGAACCTTTGGGTGGTTCCCTTTCACAAAGGGTGGGTGCTTTATGTGCTTTGCTATTGGGAGTGATGTTGGTCATTGGTTTTGTATATATATTATTTTGATATCTTTCCCTTCTATTTCTGTTTCCTTGAGTTTTTCTAAAGTAATGAATGACGGGTTTTTGTTAAATGTTTTTTTCTATAGCAATTGATATCACTGTGGGTTTTTTTGGACTTTGAACTTTTTTATTGGGGGCTCTTACAGCTCTTATCACAATCCATTCATCCATCCATCCATCCATTGTGTCAAGCACATTTGTACACATGTTGCCATCATCATTTTCTTTCTACTTGAGCCCTTGGTATCAGCTTCTCATTTCCCCCCTCCCTTCCCCACTCTCCTTCCCTCAGGAACCCTTGATAATTTATAAATGATTATTATTTTTTCATATCTTACACTGATTGCTGCCTCCCTTCACCCATTTTTCTGTTGTCGGTCTCCTGGCAGGAGTTATATGTCGATCATTGTGATCAATTCTCTCCAAATCTTCCCTTTACCCTCCTGGTATAGCTACTCTCACTGTTGGTCCTGAGGGGTTGATTGTGTGTGTGTGTTTTTTTTAACCTTTTATTTATGTGATGGATTTACATCGACAATTTTTGTAATGTTGAACCATCCTTTCAGATGCGGTATGAATCCTTCTTAATCATTTATGTATTCTTTTGTTTATTTAATGTTGGGTTTTATTGGCTAAGATTTTGTGAGTAGTTTTTGCTTCATTGTTCATGAAGGATATTCATCTATAATTTCTTTAAAAATATTCTCCGCCTAGTTTTGGTTTCAGGCTTATTCTCATTCCATAATTCAAATTTGGGATCCTTCCATACTTTCCTATCCCTTGAATCGTTTAAGGAGAATTAATGTTACCCTTTCAGGAATGTTTGGTAGAATTCACCAGTGATGCCATCTGGGCTCAACCTTTTCGTTTTCTGATTAAAAGTGTTTTACCCAATCAATTAATTTTGTTATGTGTCTGCTCAGGTTTTCTACTTCAGTCTATGTTCATTTAGGTAAGTGCGTTTCTAGAAAGATGTCCATTTCTTCTAGGTTTTCAAATTGTTGGAAAATAGTTCTTCATAGTATTCTCTTATTTTAATTTCCTCCAGTTCTGTTGTGATGTCATCCATATAATTTCTTATTCTTAGTGTTTGTTCCTGTCTTTCTTGCCCTTTGTGAATTGCCCAGTGGCATGTTGAATTTGCTAATCTTTCCACTAGCTACCCTGAAGGACAAGGATGAGGCCCTCTGCTCCTGTACATGCTGACAGCCTCAGACACCCACACGAGCAGTGCTACTCCATTGGACAGCGTCACTCTGAGTTGGAATCAGCTTGATTGCAGCAAGGGCTTGTTTTTTATTTCAAAGAACCAACATCTTATCTTACTGATTCTGCTGTTTTCTGTTTCATTTATTTCTTCTTTAGTCTTTTTATTTCTATTTTATTGTGGCTGTGGGCTTCTTTATTTTTTTTGAGATGTTTGGATGCTTTCTTCTTTTTAAAATATGTGTTTTTATTGCTATAAATTATGCTCTCAACACTGGTTTTGCTGTCTCTCAAAGGTTTGGGTATGTTGCGTTTACATTTTTCTCTGATAGCAGAATTTTTAAATTTAAAGTTTTATGTCTTTTATAATCCAGTAGTTTTAAGCAAATTGTTATTCAATTTTCATATATTTGGTATTTTTTCCTTTGATCTATTTCCCCTATTGCTGATTTCTAATTTTATAGTACTATAATTTGAAAAGATGATTTACAATACCTCAGTGCTTTTAAATTTATTGAGGTTAGCTTTGTGGTCTAGCATGAAATCTACTCTGAACAATGTTCCATGTATGCTAGAGAAGAATGTATATTATGTTATTGTTGGGTAAGTGCTTGACATATGTCTAGGAGGTCAAGTTGTTTGGTTGTGTTGTTTAGTTCTTCTCCCTGTATGTTGAGTTCCTTTCTAGTGTTACATCCTACATTGAAAGTGGTGTATTAAAATATCCTATTATTGTTGTTGAGTTATCTGTTGTTCTCTTTAATTATGTAAGAGTTTGATTAATGTATTTTGAGACTCTTTCATTGGGTGAATGCATATTTATTATGGTTATGTACACTTGTTCAATTGGCCCAATAATAATTGTATAAAGGTTTTTCTTTGTCTCTTATGCTGGATTTTGCTTTAAAGTCTATTTTATAAAAATGAATGTTGCTACTCCTATTCCTTTTTGCTTCCCTTGAGCTTTATTTTTTTCATTCTTTGATATTTTAGTCTTTTTTCTATATTATTTCACTTGTCAACACGTTAATGGGTCCATTTTTCTTATCTATTTTGCTGTTCTCATTCTCTTGACTGGTGCAATTAACCCAGTACATTCATGGTAATCCTTGAAATGTATGAACTTATTGTTGACATTTTGCTGTGTGTTTTCTTGTGGTGTTATTTGTTTCTTGATTGCACTCATTTCAGTACTGAGTTAATTTTGTTTTTGTGGGTTTTCTTATCATTATTTTCCATTGCTGCTGTTGTTTAGTGTTTTCTAAGTCCTCATGATTTTTTTCAATTTTACTTTTATGATATTTATCCATTTTCTTCGAGTTGCTTTGAAATTTCTTAACATTTTCCCAAATTTGGAACAATCTGTTCTATCTTGAAATGTACTTGACATCCTTTAGATTAGAGAGTTCTGAAATTACATTATTTCTCTATTTACTTTTCAGTCCTCATTACAAATTGAGGTCTCTTATTTCTAACCTGAGTTTGTAGATTTGTTTTGGATTAGCATGTTCTTTATCTGGGTTAAGAAGCCCTGGTGCATAGTGGGTGAGTTAAGCATTGGGCTGCTAATTACAAAGTCAGCAGTTCAAACCCACCAGGCAGTTTATGTGAGAAAGATGAGAGTCCTGTTTCCATAATGAGTTATTGCCTCTGAGTAGCTCTACTCTGTCCTATGGGATCCCTCTGAGCTGAAATCCTGTCAATGTTAGTGAATTTGTTTCTGTTTGTTTTTATTTCTGCTTTGATCTCTGGATGGCATTATGTATATTTTCTACTGTTGTTGGTTCTCTTGACAAAATATTTCCCTTAGTTCTTGTAAGTTTGGTATTTAAATTTTTTTCTTTAATTTACAAAGCCCTTACATTTCGAAACAGAAATTATCTGGAAATGTCCTAATTTCACTGTCACATTTGAGGGATAATATTGGTAGATATGATTCTTGGTTGATAATTGTTCTTTTAAGTTTTATATATGTCATCCTAGTACCTTCTTTAAGTCATTGATTTGGCTAAAAACTATACCTTGTACTTACTGGCTCCTTTCTAGGTAACTTTTTTTTTGTTGCTTGTACTGTTCTCAATAATCTTTACTTATCTTTGGTTTTGCAAACATTCATTATGCTATGTCATAGTGATTTTCTTTTAAGGTCCAGGTATCCTGTTTGGAGTTCGTTCAGCTTTTTGAATATATATTATTCACATCTTTTATGATGTTAGGAATATTGTCTTCCTATAACTCTTTGATATTTTTTCCTTATATTTTGTTGCTGAAGATAGAGTTTCCTCTTGTTCTGAAATTCTAATAACACATAAGTAATTCCTTTTGATGGTATCACACACACAATTCTTAGGCTTTTTCAGTTTTTTTTTAAAATGTTCTGTTTTCAATTGTTCCTCTAGTAGGTTAGTATTGAGATATTTTTCTTCTAGCTCATAATTTGACCATTCACTGATTCTACCTCTTTGCTCTTTTGATGCATTATCTATTTCTGAAATCTTGGAATTAATCTTCTAGATGTCTATTTATTATTTTTATATAGTTTTACGTTTTCATTTATTTTCTTCATTTGTTCTTGTTGTGTTTTCACGAATTCTTGATATTTTTAAATTGATTTCATATTTACCTTTGTCAATCTTTCTCTTGATTCATTGAAGATGTCTATACAATTTTTTAAAAATTCTGTTTCAAGTAATTCTAATGTCTTTTGTTTGTGAGAAAAGTCTTCTGACTCTGTATATTGGTCACCTGTTTGGACCACTCTATCTTGTTTCTCCATGTAAACTGAAATTCTCTATTCTCTCAGACATCATTGTGTTGTTGTATTTGTATACAATTAATGATTCATTGCTGCTGAGACTTAGGTACACACCTCCTGTCTTCTTATGGGTGTGATGGAGGATGGGAGTGTTTCTGCTCCTCCTATCATACCATTGAAAGCTGTTTTGCTGGTGTTTGAGGCTATCTATTGGTGATGAGGTGGTACAGGAAGGGCCATTACCCAATAGTCAGTCTAACTGGAAGAGGTATGGAAATGGCTGCCCTGTGTGGAGCGTGGTTCTTATTCTCATCAGCCCGGACAAGAAAAAAAAATTTTAAACAAATATTCATCTACAGTCAAAGAATATTAAAAAAAAACAGGGGAAAGAAAGAAAAATAATTTAATATCAAAATGAAAAAAAGAAAAGGAAAGGAAAAACAAGAGTAGATGAAAAGGAAGAAAAAATAAGCAAGACTAGGGAGGGGAAAAGAAGAGAGAAAAATAAGAAAGAAAAAAAAGGAGAGATAAAAGTAAGAAGAAACAACAAAAAGGCCAGGCTAAAGGAGGGATTTAAAAATGGAACTTATTGTGAAACTCACTGCCATGAGTCGATTTTTCAACTCATAGAGACCCAACAGGACAGAGAAAACCCCTGTGGTTTATAGGAGTAGAAAGCTGAATCTTTCTCCTGAGGAGCCACTGGTGACTTTTAACTGCTGAACTGTTGGTTAGCAGCAGCCCACTATTGCAAGTGTGTTTGCCCAGGTATGCTAGAGAAACTAACCCTTGGAGACCTATATGTGTGTAAGAAAGAACGTTACATACAAGAGCAATTGAATATTGAGAAAACATCCCAGCCCAGTCCAGACCAAGTCCGTAACTCTCATATTAGCCTAGATATCTGAATCCAGTCTAGAAGTTCCTCTTCAGACTCATGCAAGGCATGGAATGATGCTGAGTGCAGGGAGATCACATGCCAGTGGGTGTAAAGTCTTGTGGATCCAGTGGCATTGGAAGCATCTTAGCGCTACTGTGGGTCTCCATGTGGCTCCTCCAGCTCCAACGCTCTGGCTCCATCAGTGTGTCTTCAGGTGGCTCATTGTCAGTAAAGCCTTGCAGGGAGTGAGTGTGTGTGATGTCTCCAGTAAGCTATTTATCTCCTTAGTGCCTCAAATGAGGAAATCAATCTGTGACCTGATTGACAGGGTAAGCTCCACCCCTTCCCTCTAAAGTATCAAATTGACAACACATTATGTAACTACCACACCAAGGAAAATCAATCAATCAAACAAAGAAAGTCACAAATTTGGAGGGTGGGTTGGGAGTCAAGATACCAATTATGGGTTGGCATATTGTGTTCACTAAGAAGCTCACAGGATGGGATGGGATGGGTTGGGCAGCAGTACCACATGGAGTTCAGGCTAGCCTATATTATGTCTGGGGACAGTACACCTGATCCACAAGTAGTTCTTCTTGGCTAACATGGCGGCTAAGGTCAGGATGCTTATTCTCAAAATATTTCTTTCAGGCACAGAAGGCAGCTGGGCAGAGAGGCTGGTTATGGAAGGGGTTCTTACTGGGAACCAGGGACTAAGTCTGGGTGGCCAGGGACCTGGACCTACAGAGTTTACAGGGTTGAAGAGGGAAAACTCAAGTGACTTAAGACCCAAAGATGGTGCACCCAGCCCCAGGTCCACAAAGTGGGAGGGGTATTGAGAAATCTGGTGGATGAGGATGGGGATTGACCATATTTCTGGTCGCCGGACAAGTACAGAGACCAAGAAAACCCTGTATCACTTTTCTTGTCCATAGCCACCAGGGTGCCAGGCCTCTGACTGGATAGAAGACTGGTCGCAAGCATTCAAGACGCCGGAGCCGTGTCACCCAGCATACCCTGATCTTTCCTCTCACACGGCTTCTGTTCAGTTCACCTCCTAGTAGGTAATCGATCCGCTTCATCCTTCTCCCCCCACCCTTACAGATATTATAACATTCCATGACTCAATTACACCTAGCAGTGTTGTACAATTTTTGATCCTTTCCTGTGGATCTCAGCGCTCCGGGATGATTGTCAATATCTGTTTCTTTGTCTCTAGTGTCTTTGACATAGAGCATCTGTGTAGTATGTTTGCCCTCTTCCCAGAAGTCTCTTAATCAAGCCTTAATTAGAATAATGAACATTATTTCAAATGTATTTGTAAAGTGGGACTTATTAATAGGTTGATTTTTCATTATTGCATAGTTGTGTAAAAGTGACAACCCACTAAGGGTTGCTTTGAACTCCAACATTCTTTCTATGCCATTTGGTAGACAACCACAGCGAAAAATGGAGATTAACAAAAAGTAAAATAACCAGATCTAGTTTATTTACATTATGTAAGAAGATTTTAATAAAAATATGCATCAACTTGTGCAGCTGTGTGGCTAGGAGGAGAGCTAGATTCAAGGATACAAAAAGGTCATTTTATTATTATTATTCATTAATTGGATACTTTTTAGTCTTCAAAATACTTGGTTACAAATACTAAACAAGATCCAGTGATGAAGTAATACGTAGAATCAAAGTACAATTAATTTATATTATTTATTCTGATAAATAAATTCATTATTTATCATGTTCTTGTTACAAATAATTGAATCATCACTTTACTTACATTAGATGTTAAATTTTTGATTATTTTTATAGTAAATATTTTAGAATAGTTTTAGATTTACAGAAACGTGGCAGAATTCCTATAAGCCCTATTCCCAGCTTTTCTTATTGTTAATATCTTACATACTTTGGTACATTTGCCACAACTATAAAAACAGACATTGGTACATTGTTATTAAATGAAGTCCATACTTCACCAGAGTTCCTTTATTTTTATTAATGTCCCTTTACTGTTTTAGGATCCCCTTCAGGATTCCATATCATATCTAGTCACCATGTCCCTAGTTTAGATTACTCTTGGCCATGACAGTTCCTCAGACTTTCATGATTTGTGAATATTTTGAAAGTGTCATGGGTACTAGTCACATCTTTGGTAGCCTATCCCTCCGTTGGGTTTTGTCTGATATTTTCTCACAGTGCAACTAAGTTTATGGTTCTGGGAGAGGGAAATTATAAGGTAAACTTCTATTCTCATCCATTATCTCAAGGGTGCATTCTTGTAACATCAGCATAGCTATCACAGTGTTAAGCAGCATCAACTGGCCAACATGATGCTCCCCATGCTTCCTCACTTACTTCCCCTCCTCTTTCCATACCGTGTTTTTTGGAAGGAAGTCACTGTGGAAAGCCAACACTTCAAAGTGCAGAGTGTTATACCTGAAATGCTATTTCACTTCCTTAAGGGGAAATTACCTACATAGATTAATTGAACTCATCTGTATGAGATTATTTGTCTCTTCTTCCTCATTTCTATTTCCTATATTCAGTCAATTATTTATACTATATGGACTAATGGATATTCATTACTTTCCAATGTTATTTTCCAAAGTACTTTCCATAGTATGTTCATTCTTTCTTTTGTTGTTGTTGTTGTTTTGGGTGTTGGTGGCCATTGGGAGCTCCGACAAGTGGGTTCCCCTTTTGCCAGACCCCTTTCTGTCTTATTTGACCTTGGGTTGTCTTTTAGAACGTTCATACTTTCTGACCTTACAAGGCACTCCAGACTCGTCTTGGACATTCTCTGTCCCAGTCCCGGTCTCAGCCATTTCTCCAAGGGGCCTTGGTGCTTCCACTGGAGAACAACATGAGAAATGAAGACCTTCCTCCTGCGTGTGGTTTTCATTTATATCTTTCTATTCTATAGGTTGACATAAATACATTCATCTTCTTATCTTAAAAGATGTTTAGGAGATGTTTTAAAGATCTTTGGACTTTTTAGGAATGGCTTAACAAGATGTGCTTCACTATTGTTTCTTATTAGTGTTGCTATTAATACTTCTACATCACTCTTTGGAAAGTGTGTCACTCTGATATATGAATTCAGGATCCTGGCTTTCTTGAGAAAAAAAATAGAATTATTTGTGCAATTTTCTCACTACATTCCTTTTCACAGAATTGACAGGCAACAAACATGATTCTGTAAGGGAGTAACCGGGTTGTGTATATATATGCACACAGGTGTTTCCCTTTAGGCTTCAGATTGGATGAAATTTCTAAGGAAACATGCCCAAATGATTACACTCGATTCTGTTGAAAGCAGCACCTGTGTGCATTCTTCGTCTGTGGATCTTGGGGGCTAGCATGGAGCCTCACACAATCCAGCGTTTTTCTAAAGGTTTGCCCAGACCTCTAGAATGGTGTAGCCAACTATCAATTGTTAAGTGTGCCTGAGGGTTTTTTGTTTTATTTTTTCTTATTCTCTGTGTTTTTGCTCAGGGAGTCTCGAGTGCTAATAATTAAAAATTACTGCCGATACTTTAAAGATCACTAATATTTAAAAGGCCACTGTGGTTGGCTTTCTTTAACATAGGAATTGTTTTCATGCCTGTGATACTATTTTTCCATGTGCCATGAAAAATTAGTTCCAGTTTGCGCTCTTTTCCACTGATGAAATAAGGCCCAGGCTGCCCACTGAAGGGAAGATGCTTGCCCAAGGAAGCCTGTATTTTCACAGTGTATTTCCCCTGATCCACCACAAACGTGAACGCTTTGAGTTCTCTGTTACCAGGAAAAGCACTTTGACATATCCTGTTGAATAAGGTATTCTTCCAGTGTACTGTATTGAATTTAATTAGAAGGAAATATCTTGAAGAAAATAAGGCTTTGATGATATGCGGTTTCATTTTAAGACCATAAGTCATACAGTCCTCCAAATGGTGGGATAATGATGCTGAAACAAAACACGGTGGAAGAAAAGCCTATTCATGTGGTGCTCAGTCTTTCTGTGGGAAGAGTGCCTACTTTGATTCTTCACCTTTCTTATATCCTACCTTGTTATTTCTCCTTCCAAAGAAACTTCTCTTGTGTGGTTAATTTTAATGCTACTCTCAAAGCTGTACAATTTTTTATAAAATGAAATTCATTGAAATGTGACTCCGGAACTGAGAAGCTTTGAAGGAAAGTGTTTTACAACAACACCCATGCCTTCAATGTAAACACCCCCATCATCCATCGATCCATTCATCCACTCATCTACTTAGCAATACTTCTGTGGGTCCATGGTCACTCTTTGATGGGAAACCATGGATGTGGAAGATGGAGTCTTGCCCCCTGGTAATTAGCAAAGGGAACAGGAGGAAGAAAGAAACAGAATAATGTAGCAGGATGCTCGGACTGAGCAGAGGAGAAAATAAGACATCGGTGGCCAGGTGTCTGGTTCTATTGGGGCTCTGTTGGGAGCAAGAAGGCTGCAAAGATAAAGTGTTGTGCACAAATGCACAATGAGAGGGGTCAGTGCTGGGACAGCATAGTCTGCTGCTGTCAACTTTTTCAGTTGTGTGTGTGTGTGTTTAAGTACCAAAACACATTTAGTGAGTGTTAAGGGATTAATGGTATTTCCACCAAAATAGAAAACTAAAGCCCAAACTCCCTGCCATAGAGTCAATGCTGATTCATAGTGACTCTAAAAGACAAATTAGAACTTCTCCTATGGGTTTCCAAAACTGTAATTCTTTATTTTTAAAAAGTCATTTTATTGGGGGTTCATATAACTCTTATCACAATTCATCTATCCATCCATTGTGTCAAGCATATTTGTATATTTGTTGCCATCATCATTCTCAAAACATTTTATTTCTACTTGAGCCCTTGGTATCAGCTCCTCAGTTTTCCCTTCTGCCCCCCTCACCCTCTTTCCCTCATGAACCCTTGATAAATTATAAATTATTGTTATTTTTCATGTCTTACACTGACCGACATCTTTTCTGTTGTCCATCCTCCAGGGAGAGGGTAATATGTAGATCATTGTGATCAGTTCCCCCTTTCTCCCCCCACCTTCTCCTTTCCCTCCTGAGGGTACTCTCACTGTTGGTCCTGAGGGGTTTATCTGTCCTGGAGTCCCTGTGTTTCCAGCTCTTATCTGTACCTGAGTACATGATTTAAAGCCATGTGGCAACCCCTAGTTCTGTTTGTACAACTGTAGGTTCATGTTTAGGTCCACCTGAGCACAGTGAAGGGTTCTGAAATTCACAATCTTCTCGTGGCCGTCCATATTTCATGGCGGTTGGGGCACACAAACGCCTCTGCACAGTCTATGAAACACAAGTACACCTGCTTCTGGTGTTCTCTGCTCTGAGCCAAGGTCCATCTGACATCACTTGCCTTTCAGGTACGCCCTTCCACGCCCCCCCCCCCCCCACCGCATCACGACAGCATCCCAGGAACAAGCAGGCTGGTGGAGGTGGTCTGTCCTGTAGCCTCTGGACCCGGTGAACACATTTTATTTTATTTTCCCCATCTTGGTCAATTGGCTGTGCTGTGGTGGTTTGTGTGTTGCTGGGACACAGTTCTCCTCTATCCTATGGGGTTGGTAAGAGTCAGAATCAACTCCGTGGCAGTAAGTTGAAAAGGTTGCCTAGTAATCCATTGCATGTCGGTACCAAAGTATAGGCATCCATCCTTCCACCGATGGGCAGATTGATTGTCCAGTGTTTCCATCTTTTTGCTATTGTACATAGCACTGTGATGAACATGGTGCTAATATAGATACTCTTGTTGTGAAATGTTGCACATAGCCAAACATTTCTCTAGGACATACAGGGATTTCTGGTCCTGTCCTCTTCCTTTTCCCAATATTTGGAGGAAGCGCTGTAATACTTCCCATGTGGGCTCCAGTCTTACACACCGCCAATAGCATTTAGTTCCCCCCCTTTTTTTTTTTAAAAAAACCACCTTTGCTATTAATGCTAAGTGGTATTTCATTGATGTTTTGATGTGAATCTCCCAAGTGGCTAGTGTTCGCAAGCATTTTTCATCTATTTCGTGGCCACCTAATGTTCTCTATGTGTTTATGTAATCTTCAGCCCAGTTCTACAAATGGCCATCTCTTTCTTGTTGAGGCGTTGCAGTTTCCTATACATTTAGAGATTAATCCTGTGTATTTCAAGATTGTACTTCTTTTTTTTAAAAAAGCCATTTTATTAGGGGCTCATACAACTCTTATCACAATCCATACATACATCAATTGTGTAACGCATATCTGTACATTCATTGCCCTCATCATTTTCAAAACATTTGCTCTCCACTTACACCCTTGACATCAGGTCCTCTTTTTACCCCTCCCTCCCCGCTCCTCCTTTCCCCTCAAAAATAATTTATACATTATCAAGATTGTACTTCTTTATGTGGGTGGTTTCTAACTGCTGAACTTGTGGTTAGCAGCCAGGCTTGTGGTCCAGGAGTCCGTGAATTACCTCCTGCTATGGAGGGACCGAGAGGACATGATGCCGAGGGAAATCAGTCCATCATAAAACATCACATATTATTTGTGACCACCATTATTAAAAAAATTTTTAAAGGCTTTCACACTGAAAGATTTTTTTTATGATTATGAGGAGTGAGATGGGAAGGAAGAGAGGAAGTCATGGGCCACGTGGAAGATCAGTACCAATTTGCATGGAGAAAAGCAAGTCACAATAAGAAAGACACTAGCAAAAATGAAGCAGGAGGAGACATTGTGAGATTTGCCAGAATTAAAGACAATGAAAACTGATTGTTGAGTTGTATAGTCCTGAAAGAGTGATGATCTATGAGTAGATGCTTGACAGGTGTGGGAGGGAGAGTGGAAGTATACCCACACATATGCATACGCATACATGTATATCATATATATGATTTGACAGAATTTCTTAAAGATATATGTTTTTATCTATATATTATACCTTTGTTGCAAATATGTCCCTGAATATGGTGGAACACAGAGGAGGCAAAGTTATAAAAACTTTGACATAGCCAAGCACTTTGAGGGAATGAGTCATTAGGCATGGACACTCAGAACCATATTCTTGGGAGAAACACAAAGGTTTAAGAGAAAATAGTTCACAAAGACCACTTACTTTGTGAATAGTGACTGGAATCTTCAATGCTCATAACCAGCCATATAAGGGGCAACTATTTGTCTCTCTGTTCGGAAGATGGTGGATGGTGGAGTGATGGACACTGAAAGACACTTTGGTGCCATAAGTCTAGCAAGCCACAAAAATACCAATGTCCATGTCTCTGGATAGAGTGGGAGAAAAATGTGGAACAGAATTCAAAATAATAAAAGAGACCAGGTTTATTGGCCAGATAGACAGAGCCTGGTGAAACCCTAGAGAGGATGGCCCTTAGTCACCCTTCTGACCTTGAACTGAGCTAACTTCCATGTCATATTAACCAACCACTTAGGATGAAAAGGACAGCATCTACCCCAGGACAGAGGTTTAGGACAGAAGGAGAAAAAACAAGGTGCATGACGGTACATTGAGCGGATAGAGGTGATGGGTTGAAATAAAAGGTATATAAATTATGGAGTGTACAACTGATGATCTGATCTGTAAACTTTCCAAAAGTGGAATGTTTCAAAGAATAATACATTTTTAAAACATTACAAAATTTTTTATGAACAAAATCTAAGTTAATGGGTAAGATGCGTTTTAAGTATCTACCTTACTGCCACATGGTGGCGCCACCTCAGCTGGTGAATGTAAATCCGTGGCAAATTTTGGAGTACTTGAATTGCCTGAATTTTGAATTACATGACATCACCAGGATCACAAGCTTTGTCCTAACGCTACCCCTTATTTGTAAGTGAGATAAATGAGTCTTTCAAGTCTAGAAAAAATGTGCGACGGACCCAGGACTGAAATGTACTTCCTGCTACTTTGTCCTTGACCCTTTCTAGAGGTGTATTCACCTGAGGATTAAATTCCACACAACATTTAAACTCAACTCACTGTTATTGCCGATCGATTCCAACTCGTAGCAACCCTGTGTGACAGAGTAAACTGCCTCTGCAAGTTTCTGAGAATATAACTTTTGAAAGACGAGGGGTGGAAAGCCTTGTCTTTCCCCTGCAGAGAGGCGGGTCGTATCGAACTCAATGCGTTACTCACTACTGCACAAGCGCTCTTACACAAATTTTATGGGGAGGTGGTTGGGGTGGGGGTGGGGGGGGGATGATCTTTATAACGTTATCTAAGTTCATTTATGTAAATAAATATCTAACATGTATTCATTAAAATTTAGATCATGACCATTATCCTTTTTAAGGCTCCTAAAGGTTTGTGTGCTGCGTATTTTTTCTTTTTGCCCAAGAAAGTTTTATTGATTATTAAAAAGTCTAGGAACCATTCAGGGTAAGAAGTAGAATATGGACATCGACTAGAAGTGACTCGTATAAAGTACTATTAAGTGAAAATACGAAAAGTAGGAAAAGGTGGCATAATTCCACGTTAAAAACATGAATGACAAAAATGAGCATGCCCTGCATAGAATGCGTATTAAAGCATTGTCGTCGCCATCGACTAGTGGGACTCACAGCCGCCCCAGGAGAGAGTAGAACTGTCCTGTACGGTTTCCAGGGTGACACTCTTCACAGAGAGAAATGGTCACATCTTTCTTCTGCAAAAAGACTGCTGGGATCAAACACCCGGCCTATGGGTTTGAGCCACAAACCTTCTAATCAGCCTCTGAGCGTTTAACCACTGCCCCAGGATTCCTTTGTTTATGGATGTAACTGTGTGTACATGTATGTCTTGTGGCATTAGTCGATTGCACAAGGAAGAGCAGAATTGTACAAGTCCTGAACATGAGTGTGATAGTATTAGTTTTTTTGTGTGCCAACATGACACCCATAAGAAGATAGGGCTGGAGTCACAGCCTGATACTACCTCCTGGTGGGCGTGGCCTTTTCATAAGGAGGATCCTAGGAGCGTCCCCTCTCTTTCTTCCTTTACCTTCCTGTGCTGGAGCTCGCAGAGCCTACACCCGCCCTGAGATTCTTCCACCGCCATAGGATCCACACAACTGTGCACCCACTGGCCTGGATCTTCCTGCGGGCTACGTCTTTGCTTGTGGCTGTGCGAGTCTGAAGAGGGACTAATATACGATTGTCAGACATGTGGACTTGATGTGGACTGGGCTGGGATGTTTGCCTAATGTACAGTTACTTCTTGATAGAAAGCTCTTTCTTACACATATAATCAGTGTCACTGGGGTTGTCTCTCGAGTCAACCTGGCCTAACGACGGTAACCCTTGAAAGAGGAGGGAAGGGCCTCTTGTGACAGAACAAAGATAAAGGAGTAGGAGGAAGTCAAGTCAACAAGGGGAAAAATTGCACTCACAGAAAATACCAGTACATGGTCACATTACTCATTTACATAAAATTATATTTATGTGAATGTACACATTCATATTTAAACTTAATTAAGTACTTTGTTGTAAAGGTACTATAATTAAGGACTATAAATACCCATAAAGTGAAAATCTGGAAATACCATTTGTGACAAGAATGAAAACTAGTATAGCTACTCTCTTAAAACGTGAAGAAAAAACTCTTACAAAGCAATTAAAAATAAAAGAACTATAATTCAATAGAAAAACATTAGCTAGGACCACAAACAGGCAATTTACATAGAGGAAAAATACAAATGGCTTTTACACATTGCTAAAGATGATCATTCTCATTCATAAATGGGGAAAGGCAAATTAAAGTCACAGTGAAATATTGTTTTTAAATTCATCAGAAATTAATTAAATTAATACACCCTAATGCCAAATTTTGGCAAGGATGTGAAACAACAAGAACTCTTCTGCACTACTAATGAGAATGTAATTTAAGACAATCACTTTTGAGAAAAATTTGGCAAGATGTAGAAAAGTTGAAGATGCCCAAGCCACATAGCTCAGGTGATGCTCTCTCAGCTCTACGCCTGCCTATATATCGATGAAGATACATTTGAAAGAATATCCATAGTAGCATTGTCTAAGAGAGCAAAACTTGGAAGTGACCAAAATGGACATAATAGCAGAATGAATAAAAACAATGACAAAATTAACTAACTCTCTTCCTTATGTTCATATAACGGAGCTCTGAGCAGGAGGGTACATGAATAAATATGATCTAAACAGGTAACATCAGTAGATTCTCTCCCACTGACAGTGAGGATGAAAATCACACTGCAGAGAAACCCATCTCCTAAGACATCATTTATATGACACTAAAAAGCACACAAGCTAATTAAACACATTTATACACATATATAGAATCTGGGAATATTCTGGTTGTAAGTTATAGTAACATATATAATTACACAGGAAGGGTAAATAGTAAATTCAGAACACAAAATCTTTCTGTAGAAAACAAAATGGGCCACGTTCAGCTGAGGGAGGTCTAGGGTGTTCTTTTTCTGATCGGTAATCCACTTTTAAAGCTAAGTGGTATGTGCTCATTTATTATGACTATCTTTAGACTTCCTGTTGAGTTTAGAGGGCCCTGGGGGTATAGTGGGTTACACGCTGACTTTCTCACCACAAGGTCAGCGGTTAGAAGCATGAGCTAGCTTCTAGGTGCAAACTTAGGCTTTCCACTCCCATCAAGAGTTAGTCTAGGAAATTGTCCTACAAGGTCCCACAAGTTGGAATTGACTGGGTGGCACTGGGTTTGATTTTTTGGTATTATGTTTATGTTTATAATTATCATACCAAAAAGCCCCCAAACTCACTGCCATTGTGTCAATGCTGACCTCCCTGTGGATTTCCAAGATCGTAACTGTTTATGGGAGTAGAAAGCCCAGTCTTCCGAGCGGTGGGTGGTTTCCTACTGCCAACAATGCAGATCGCAGCCCAATGTGTATCCCTCACCCCATCAGGCAAGCAGGGAGGGTGAAGGGGCAAGGTGAGAGAGGGGAGGTGTCCCCAGGGTTTCTCTTATGAAAATGCGACACCTCCCAGGTGGCAACATCATCAGGCTGGACTCCCCACCACCCCACCCCCGCCCCTACACAGTTCAAGTTGACAATAAATGTCACTGCCACACAACGTATGTTTGACAAAGAGCGATTCCATAGTAGAGCTCTTCCACAGGGGTTTCAAGGCTATGAATGGACGGCTGCTTGGTATGTTCAAGATGTTGAGTTCCCACTGTGCTCCAGAGATGTCTCATGGAAACCACGGCAAGGAACCACTTTGCACACATCATGCAACGTGATGACACACTGGTTTAGCCAGGGTTCCGGGCCCAGTATTTTAAGTGCTTGTTTTTTGGCTGTGTACATTTCTAGAACTTGTAGAACTTCTATAATTGGGGCAATTTGGCAATGTTTATCAACCACAAATGCACATCCATATCATCTAACCCAACTCTTTCACTTGTAGGAATTTATCCTTTAGATTCAGTGAAGCGAATACATGAAGTCAATTATATCAAAGCCATCCATTGCAACATTGTGTCAGCAAATGACTAAAAGCAACATAAATAAACCCTCTAAAGGGTCTTGTTAGATAAGCTATGGTTCTTACATACAATCCAATCTATGCCTGAGGTAAAAAATAATGGGGCACTACTCAGAAATTGATGCAGAATAGACCAAGGAGAAACCCAGCAAGTGGGGTAGGCACCAGGGACAGGCCGTTGGTAAGGCAGTGGACATTTGGTATCCCCGGCCATCTCTGCGGCTGGAACAGTTAGTTGGGGGATGGAGGCAAGAGTGCATTTTACCAAGGCTTCATTTGCATGTTTTGAACCTTGTGTTTGCATGATCATTCAACAAACTTTGAAATTGCAGAAGCAAATAAATGAAAGGATAAACATTAAAATGAAAATAAAATCAAGAGATGCCAATCATACAGTTCATCTCGGAGATGGCATTGGCACTTACATTTTAGGGTTGTGATTGAATTCTATTGCTGCTTTACACGCGGTGTCTTCCGGTTCCACTACTTTCAGGGAAATCCAGTGATGAAGGGAGGACCGTCTTACTGAAATGCCGCAGGTGTGGGAGGCCGCGCAGTCCAGGCATGATCTCCTTCCCAAGACAACAGAACTTCCAATTTCTTCTTAAAAGGGAGATAGGAGCTATAATGATCAAGTTTAGTAGATTTGGAGCGGCCTCACTAATTGAGTACAAGCATTTCAAAATCAATTATGGTAATTTTGAAATAATAACAAGCGATGAACAAATAAGTACCAATATAGCATTATTTTAAAAATTTTAAAACGAATTAGCTATTGATTCCAAGTCATGGCGACCCTCTACGGAAAGGACAGCACCGTCGCTGTGAGTGTGCGAGGCTGCCTCTGGACAGGAGGGAGAACCCCCGTCCTCCCGGCAGCGGCAGGGGGCTTCCGACTGCTGCCTTTGCGTGAGCAGCCCCGCCAGTAACACGCTACATCAACAGGCCTCCTCAGATACCGAAACGCAAGGTGCTTATTCTGTAGGCCTTCTTAGAGTTCTTACCCATTTTTGCTTTACATGTGTTGAGGTCATGTTAAGAGGTGCATACAAATGGAAAATTGTTACATGCTCCTTGAGAATTGAAGTTTTCTTGCTATTAAGGCTCTACAAGTCTTTTGCCTTAAAGTATATTATCACTGATATCAGTAGGGTTACACAAACGTACTTTTCATTTTAATTGCATGGTGTATCTTTTCCACATTATTTCACATTTCTGTTTCATTGTGTATAGCGTATGATAGCTAATTTTAAAAAATCTCATTTGGCCATTTTGATTTTTTGATAATCTATACACTTCCATTTAATGACCCTTCATGTCATATTGGTCACGAGTTGAGGTGTTCACCATAAGGTTGTCAGTTTGAGCCGCCAGCCGCTCCTCAGGAGAAAGATGAGGCTCTCGAATCCCCATAAGGACTACAGCCATAGAAACCCACAGGGGCAGTTCTGCTCCGTCCTATAGGGTCGCTATGAG
The DNA here is from genome assembly GCF_050624435.1 of Tenrec ecaudatus. Lineage (NCBI taxonomy): Eukaryota > Metazoa > Chordata > Mammalia > Afrosoricida > Tenrecidae > Tenrec > Tenrec ecaudatus. The sequence continues at coordinate 40,255,631 of NC_134536.1, forward strand.
TCAGATTAAACTTGGTGGCAAAGAGATTTTTGTTTGGTTTGATAGTGCAAAAAAACTGGAAGTCACACCCACCCAGAGGCCCCATGGGAGAGTCTAGTGGTAGTTCTAGTCTGTCATGTGGGTGTCACTCTGAGCCCTAAATCAACCGAACAACACCTAAAAACAGTGGTTCTCAACCTTCCTAATGCCACGACCCTTTAATATAGTTCCTGATGTTGTGGTGACCCCCCCAACCATAACATTATTATCGTTGCTTCTTCATAACCATCATTTTGCAACTTTTATGGAATTGGGCGACCCCTGTGAAAGTGTCATTTGGCCCCCAAAGGGGTCGTGACCCACAGGTTGAGAAGTGCTGCTTTATAGCAACATCATTTACATATACTTATATGTATCTGGATTTATCATATTTCCCTCATATCACATATACAACATAGCCCACACAAGAAACTAATGCAGGAGGGTGTTGCATGGTTTGCAAAAACACAGTTAGTGTATATTATTTCCATAAAAATAAGGAATTTTACCATCTTATTGTATATTTTGTATTCATTCACCCATTTTGTGCTTATTTTTCCCATCCTGTAATAAGTAAACCCCACTTGCTTGTGGTTTATCACTTTCCATATACATGTATTTGATTGGATTTATCTATATTTTAAGTATTTTGTGTTTCTGTGCCTCTAATACATTGGTTTGTAATTTAGTCTTTCTCTTGTACTGTCTGCTAGATTTTGGTACCATGGTTATGCTACGCCACAAGCAAGTTGTTAGTGCTCCTTCTTTAAAAAAGAAAAACAACCCAAAGTTTATGTAAGAGTGTTGTTATTACTTTTATAAAAATTGGGTAGAATTCACCAATGAAATGATCTAGACTTTTGTGAATTTTTTTCTGATAATTAAACATACTTCCTAGATATATGATTACTCAGAGTGTCTGTTTTGGTAATGTCTCACTCACCCCCAAAGAATTTATCCACTCTAGGTATCTACGTAACTCATTGGTATAAAATTATTCATTATGGGGCCAGTAGGTTACATGTTAGGCCATGACCTATGAGGTTAGCAGTTCAAAATCACTAGATGCTCCTTTGGGGAAAGAGGAGGCTTTCTACTCCTGTAGAGAGTAGGGTCACTCTGAGTCAGGACTGACTTGATGGTGGTGATCTTGGTTTGGTTTTCGGTGTGTTTTAGTTATCTAGAGTAATAGTCCCTCTTTTATTTTCTTTACTGGTAATTTAGCTACTCTTCTTTCTATTTTGTTTGTTGTTTTAAGAGTCAGCTTTTACCTTGATTATTATTTTCTAATGCTAGTCTGTTTTCTGGTTCTTTTGTTTAAACCCTTTATAATTTCCTTTCCCTAATTGTTTGCGGTTACTCTAACATTCTTTTACTTTCAGTGTAACTAGGGAGTATGTCTAAAGTGGATCTCATAGAGGCACCTTATAGTTGAACCTTACTTTCATCCAGTCGTACTTTTTTTTTTTATATACTGGAAGTGTTTAGTCTATTTGCATTCGAAGGGAATAATTTCTGATAAAAGTCTACACTTTTTCTTCTTCTTTTAAGAGTAAATGAATATTTTTCAGAAATTTTAAGTTACGTTTACTATTCAGTTGTGTCTGTTTGCTTTTCCATGTGTTTGTCTCTCCTACGGATTACACATCCACACGGGAGTTTTAAGAATCCATGTAGAACCGCGGGCTCCCGGCTGACGGTGCCGCGCTTCCCGCCGGCTGCCGCTGTGGGACTGCGGTCATGGCGGACGTGCTGGAGGTGCTGAGGGCGCGCGTGAACGCCAGCATGTTAGCTCAGTTCATCGACCAGCTCGTCTGCTTCGTAGGGAAGCTGGAAAAGATCCATCCCACTGGAAAAATGTTTATTCTTGCAGATGGAGAAGGAAAAAATGGAACCATTGAGTTATTGGAGCCTCTTGTAGAAATTTCTGGAATTGTGGAAGTTGTTGGAAGAGTAACAGCCAAGGCAACTATAATGTGTGCATCCTATGTCCAATTTAAAGAAGATAACCATCCTTTTGATCTTGGACTCTACAATGAAGCTATAAAAATTACCCATGAGTTCCTTCAGTTTTTTCCTTTGGGGATTGTAAAGTATGATTGAGTTTGACGGACTCTTAGGACTGAATCTGATGGTGGAGAACTAAAGTAGGCCTCCCTCTATTGTTGGAAGAAGAGACCCCTGTGGTTTCTATAGGTAATTTGCTCAGTTTTCACTTCCATTTCCTTAACCAGATCTTTCACTGACAGTTCTTGCTAGAACGGGTATGCCAACCTTTTTCACATAATGGTGTGCAATCTTCATATAAAAAAGACCTACTGCTCATGTCCTTTGTATAATAAAATTAGGTGTAAAAGCAAAAAAAAAAATCCATGTAGAGCTAGAATTGAAATTCATATACTATTCAAGAAACTTAGAAATGTTTGCATCATCTTCAAAATTCATTGTAGTCTACACTGTAGTTATCATATGTGTTAATCCACACAATACAGTATCATTTTTGCCTAAAATATTCATCGGTATTATATATTAAGAGGTCAATAGAACCCATTACCAAGTTCACTGCCCAGGAGTCAATTCCATCCCGTAGCAACCCTATAGGACGGAGTAGAGCCGCTCCCTAGGGTTCCCAAGACAAGAAATCTTTACCGAAGCAGACAGCCTCAGCCTTCTCCTGCAGAGCCGCTGGTGGCAGGAACCACAGATGTAACACTTAGAAATCCACCACTGAATCCACTCGCCCATCGGGCTCCTTTGAGGACCATAGCCATGTTGCATGCATGTCCACTTATGGATTCTTTCTGGGGATCTCCATTCCTTCCTCATATTTAGATTTCCATCTGCTATCATTTCTTTGCTGCCTGGGGACTTACTTTAGTGTTTCTTATTTGCAGGCCTGCTGGCAATAAAAATTCCAAGCTTTCATTTATGATGGGTATTTTTATTCGATAGAAAATTCTGGGTTGATGAGTTGCTTTTTCTTTTCTCGCACTTTAAAGTTGTGACATTGTTTTCTGAGCTCCATGGTAGCTGGTGGGAAGCAAGCAACCATTTGTTTGTATTGTTTGCCTCTAGGAAATGTTTCTTTTTTCTCATCCTGCTTTTAAGATGTCCTTTTTCAGGATTGTTCATGGTTTCCAGAGTTCAAATATGATAAGCTGAGATGAGTTTTCTTTGTATTTATCCTTTATGAAGTCCTCTGGGTTTCTTGAATCTATACATTTCTGTCTTCCTCAAAATTGGGAAAGTGTTCATCATTATTTTTTGAAGTTCTTATTTTTACAATATTCTTTTTCTCTCCTTCAAGGACACCAATTACATACATATTAGATCTCTGATGACATACTTCCATTCGTTTGGGTCTGTTGATTAATTTTCTTTCAGATTGGATCATGTGCATTCCTCCTTTACGCACTGCTTCTCTTAGCATCTTTACATTACTTTTATGCCCATCCCGTTCTAAATTTATATTTTTTGTTTTTAATTTCTTCTATTTTATTCTGTTGTCTTAAAAATGTTTTTTAAAAATTCATTATAAGCAGGTTTTCCATTACACCTTTGTCATATTGAGAGTAACCACTTAACATCCTTATATGCTGATTCTAATATCTTTGAACTGGACTCTTGTGTGCCTTTTATTTTGCATATGGATAATTTTGTTTCTTTGTAGATGCAGTAATTTTGAATTGTGTTCTGGAGACTGTAAATCATATATTATAAAACTTCTATACTCTGTTACAGACACACTCTAATCATGTTGTGTCATCATTTCACAAGTGGCTAATCTGGCTGTTTTCAAATGCCAAAGGTTGTTTCCTCTGAAGTGGGTAACAGCTACAATTTCTATTCAATACTTTCAACTTTAGCAATGCTCTTGATGTTTGTCCCGTGTGTGTAGTTCAGGGCTCAGTCAGACACAAGGACAATGTATATGCACATAGTATAAAGTGCTTTCTCATTGGCTGTGTTCTTTCTTTCTAGTATTTTGTACAATTTTAATCTGTGGTACTTGCTTTAAACTCTTTCCTCTGATTTTTCAAGCTGACAGAGCAGAGGGTTCTTATATGGATTTTCACTGTGTCATTTGGTACTGACTGTGTCCCATGATCAGGAAAACATTGAAAATCCACCCAGCACGATTCCTTTCGTTTTCATAGGCTCCTCCCATGCTGCTCTGCTATTGGTCCCTCTCCGGCATGGGCGGGTCGGGACTTTCATATTTCGCCTTATTTATGGCTGCGATATTTGGTCTAATAGGAACGGTCACTATTACTGGAAGTTTCACTAAATCTTGCTCCTTGACATTTTAGGAAATAGTTTATTTAGCTTTTGAAATTGTTTTAAGCAAGAAAATTGCGCCAAGTTACTTTTACGTTCATTCTTCATGGTAGAAATCAAAGTGTTTTCCGAAGGAAGAAACAAGTTTAAAGCTTTCCTCTGATCTCCTTTTCTTCCCTGCTCTTCTAGCCTTGCTTCATGTCAAACGGCGAGGAGCATTCACCACATCCTTTCCTAATTATTTCCCGTTTCCTGTCAATCCACTGGATTGATTATTTTAAATCCTGGTCTCATCTCAGGTCAGTGTGGGCCACTTGGACTGTCCATTTTCCAGGTCTCAGAAAGGCCACGGGAGAGGCTCCTGAAAGCACACAGACTTCGCAGAGGTGCAGCGATGGGTGGGAAAGTATGCCGAGCCTTTCACTGAAAGGGCAAACCCAGGACACAGATGAGAGTATGGCACGAAACCCAAACTCACAGAGTTGACAGCACAATCAATAACAATGGCAAGAGGGAATGAAATGTAAGGAATGCATCTGAAAGGCCAGTCCAGATGAATTCATAAAGAGTGTGCGCGGAATGTCTTTTTCATGTGGTGCCCTATTGTGAGGGTGTGGGTGTTTTGCCAAAAAGAAAAGAAAAGAAAAATTCAGCTCTGGAAATCAGCCTTCTCCCACTGGTTAGAACCAATCCCCAGGCAGTTTCATCTAAGCTTGCTTCATTGGCTGAGGGTTTGTTTCCCTGCATGTCAGTAGCTGGGCCCTCTCACTGGACGACGCTTGGGTCCAGAATATTCTACATAGATGATTTAGGGACTCTTAAAGGCATGATGGTGCTGTGGTTTAAGCGTTGGTCTGCTAACCTCAAAATCTACCAGCCTACCAGATGTTCTACAAGAAAACGATGAGGGGGCTACTCCTGTAGAGGTTTATGATCTGGGAAACCTTGAGGAGCAGCTCTACTCTGCCCGACAGAGTTCCTCTGAGTCGGAATTGACTCTGGGGAGTGGGTGGCTTATCTTAGTGCAGTGGTTCATGAAGAAACGTGATGTTTACAAAGTCCCCAGTGGTTTCATGTAGTAAGCAACAACAGAAAATGGGATGCTAGACATTGAAGGAGGAAGCTAGAGCAAACATCCATGGAGGTCAATAGTTCGGAGAAGTTGAAGATTTTAATACTCTGCGTTTAGGGTCAGATGATGCAGCTGTGAATAAAGAGAGCCATATTTACTCATGCTGACACAGCACTCTGGAAATAATGTTGCTCATATGCTTCATTGAGCCATTCATTGAAGTTTATAAATAGCATAATAAGAAGTCTACAAGAACCTTCACTGCAGTATTTAAAAAAAAATATCAAAACATTCAGATACTTGCAGATAGAAGAATTGTTCAATAGATCATAGAAAGTTCATGCAGTAAAATATGATATTTAAAATGATGACTGTAAATGACAAAAATAATAAGAAAAACAAATGATACACTGCAGAATGGGAAAGAGATATAAAGCAGAATTTATAGTATGATTCTCTTTCTATGTGTGGCAGTTACATAATCTGGCAACTTGAGCAAATGGGTGGAGTTTAGTCTGTCAACCAGTTCTCAGCTTGATGACCTAATTTGGAGGCACAAAGGCGAATAATCAGCTCACTGGAGGCAGACCCACTCTCCCCGTGAGACAGTCCTGTTCACAAGCCACATGGAGCTACACTGATGGAGCCAGAGTCCTAGAGCTGGAGGAGACACGTGGAGACCCATATCAGTGCTGAGATCACTCCACCGCCACTGGATCCACAAGACTTTGTACCCACTGGTCTGTGTTCTTCCTGAATTTGATGTCATTGCATTTTCTGTGTGAATCTGAAGAAGAATTTAGACTGATATCGGACATATGGGTTAATATTGGGATTATGGACTTGATCTGAACTGGGCTGCAATGTTTTCTTGATATATAATTATTTTTTGAAAAAGTAGTTACCTATATACCTGTGAGTCTCCCTGGATTTGTTTCTCTAGTCTACCTGGACTAACATGCTATGGCTATTAAATCTATGCGTGATTTTGATATTTTAATTTTAAGTTCAGTTACTGTTCAAATTTTATCCCATTAGTCTTCCTTAGATCTATAATAAGAAAAAGTTAATAACATTTTTAAGTACATTTTAAAAGATTAGGTTTAAAGTAGACCAGGTGTTATTCAGTTACTCTGCTGAGTCAGGCATGGTGGCTCAGACGATGACCAAGGACGGAACTGAATGCAAGAGGAAGAGCGTGCTTTCAAAATGTGAAAGAATTTTCTACGTCTAAAATCCATAGCTGAAATAGCAAAGGAAATTTCAGTAGATTTGGCTGCATAAAACTATCAGAAATCCTCTATGATATAAATCATCGCAAATGAAATTAAAGGATAAAATACCAACTGGAGAAAATAATTATTATAAATGCAGCTAACATAATGAATAGTCACCATATAAAAAGAACGCATAAAAATTGGGTAGGAAAACATCAAAACTCCAATGGATGAATGGGCAAAAGACATGAAAAGAAAATTAAAAAACAAAGGCACAAAACTAATAAAGAAATGAAAAGGAGTTTAATTTGCTTTGTAATCAAAGATAAGCAAATAAAATCAGTAAAATTTGATCTGTCTATAATGTTAGGGGCTTTCATACATTGAAGTAGAAATATAAACATGAAAGCAATTCAGTAATGTAGACCTTGAAAATATATATGTGGTACCGATCACTTATTATTTTGTTTTGTTCCTTGATACTTTGTGTAAAGAGAGTTGTCCTGACCTCCTTTATGCAGTTCCTAGGAGGTTGCTGGCCACAGACAACACGTCTGTTCTTTGCCTACAACTGACTGGTTACTTAATGGATGGATGCTTAATTCAGAGAAGACCAATGGATCTCTTTCTGGGGAATTAGAGCTTAAGTCTTAGAGAATTATATCAGACTCTCGCTGTGTGGCTAAGTATATTAATAAATAAAACTCAGAAGTAGTGAAGGACCATATTTCCTGCAAGCTGCACATGAGAAGCACGTGGAATTACTCGTCCGAGAGAGGAGCGGGGCAGGGAGGGGGATGACAAAGGGGAAGGCGGGAAGGCTAGAGGAGAAAGAGCAGAAAGAGGTAGGCAAGGAGCAAATGGGCTAATACCGAGTCTTGATTCTACTTGCTCTGTGAAAGGCTCCAGAATGTTTGTATTAAACTGTCTTTGAGTTATTATTCTTGTATCATACTCCTGGATCTAGCACCAAAACCGTCTTAGCCACAGGTGTGCATCGTTCAACATCTGTTCAGTAACGTCTCGCTGCTTTTATACCCAAGGTCCCGAGAGGTTATTTTGTGGCTGTTTAAAGAGAAGGCAGCTCCGCTTTGTCGGGGACCACGGGCGGGGTATAGGCAGGGGAGGACGAGGACATGGCTCTGGGCGTGGGTTTGGGACTCTCTCTGGCGTGCTGCTGTGCAGGTGGGGCCGGGCACTCGGGACCACTCATTTGCTTCACACTCTGTCCCCTACCCTACTGCCGCCGCCCATTCCTTCATCCTCTGTCGGCAGCTCCAGTGGCCGCAGCAGCAATAAGGATGGCTGGAAGAGGGCGACCAGAAGTTCTGACCCAACACCCACATCACATCACATCACATCCAATTTCACAGACCGAATCACCAACATTAAGCGATGCCTATGTGAAATAAATATGTAAATGCCTCGTTGTCTCAGCCAAGCAAGGCATATATGTGTAGAAAAACAGCCCAGAAGAAATTGTGACAGCTTGTTAATATTGGGTACTTTAGAAGGTGGATTATGAGTGACTGTTATTTTAAATGTAAAAATATTTGCATGCACATTCAAATTTTTATAGGGGATATTATTATCTTTATAGTAATTAAAAGAAGATAATTTATAGTTTCTAGATACTTTTGGATTAAAAAAATGAAATCATCTTCTAGCACAGCAGTCCACGCTCTGCAGCTCAGGGCACTGCGTCTGTGAACCATGACAGGTGAGGGGCTGCACCTGGGCCTTCCCTTCGCTGCTACGGCAGGTTTTTCACTCAGGGAGGAGCTTTGAACGGGCATGCTCTTTTCTTTAGGTGTCACGTCAGTAGACTACTGTGTTCTATTTTGGAACTTAAAAAAGTTTGTGGGAAAATGCCATTATCTTTAAATTCTATTTTTTCCACAAACTTTTTGAAACCCTCCACGCCCCCACCTCCCTGCCACCCCCCACCCGAAGGAACTCTTGAATATAGACAGTGGTTTGCTATTCCATCTGAGATGGCCCATCAAAGTGGAAGGTATTACCTCTGAGCTCTGCGTGAGACACAGATTCCTGGAAGTATTAGTTTTTCCAAAAAGCAACTTGTTTAGCTTTACTTTATTGATACTATTGGCGAACAAAAAATTACTATGACTTATACTTTGTATTTTATATAGCTAATTTAATTCTATGTAATTTTAGTTAAGCACTTCCTCAACAAATATTAATTTATTTGTATTCTCTGAAACATAGAGTCATTGTGAGAGAATATTGAATGGACACATCCTGATGCATATATGTGGAGGAGACTCTGTGACATGGGGAGTACATATCTCCTTACAAACACACCCACACACTGTGTGTATGTGTGTTAGCCTGGGTTGACTAGAGAAACAAATTCATTGATACTCATATATTTATGAGAGAGCTTTATATCAAAGAGCAATTGCATATTGAGAAAACATTCCAGCCCAGTCCAGATCAAGTTCATGAGTCTGACATTAGTCTGTATGTCCTATACTAGTCCATGAATTCCTCTTCAGACTCACAGTGCACATGCAATGATGCCAAATGCAGGAAGATCACAGGCCAGTGGGTAGAAAGTCTTGTGGATCCAGTGGTGGTGTAAGCAGGAGGCTGACTGCCTTCAATGTGGTTCCATGTTCCTTGTCAACAGGAAAGTGAAGCAGAGATAGAGAGAGGGAAATACAGAGAGCGAGGCCTGCCTCTTTTGATGGCAGAATCGAGAGCAGAATTCCCAGAATCCTCATGAGAAGGCCACACCCACAAGGAGCATTCATTAGATTTTGACCTGATTGACAGGCTAAATTCCATGCCTTCATTCTTTTATCATGTTGACATGAAATTGTGTAACTATCACATACCAACCATTGTCAACATATATAACCCTTTAGCCATATATAATTTCTAAACAAGCAATAGGAAAATCATATCTATACGTAACATAATAACACTAAAATGCATACCATTCAATATGTGCCAGCCTGATTTAAACATAATATTCTATAAGTGAACAAAGCAACAATATTCTATGCCTAACAATTTCAGTTAGGTGTAGCACTTGCAACGATGCCAAATGCAGGAAGATAACAGGCCTGTGGGTGACAAGTCTTGTGGACCCAGTGGTGGTGGAAGCACCTCAGTACTGGCTCAGGTCTTCACGTGGTTCCTCCAGCTCTCTAAATGTGGCTCCTCACAGGAAAGGGAAGCAGAGAGAGGGTGGCCTACTTCCAGGGAGATAGAGAGGAAGTTCCCAGTATCCTTATGAGAAGGCTAGACTCCACCCCTTCACTCTTAGCATCCTCAGGTTGACGTGAGATTCAGTAACTACCACAGAATGGGTGGCGTCACCCCTGCCTCTGTAGGACTCAAGTCACTGTCTAGTCATAAGGTTTTCTTCCGTTTGCCAGAGCCCAGCATCGGAAAGAATCTGAGCTCATTCACCTCAAGATATTCATTACTATAACATTTAAATATGTTTTTCTAAAGGATATTTTCATATTAAGAGTTATAACTGTAAATGAAAGAGTAAAGATTCAGAAATTAATGTATTCCAAAATAGAAAAAAAAAACCAATGGAAATATGAAGTAAATCTAAAGTTGACATTTTGAAAAAAATACCATTAGCTAGTCCAATCAAGATAAAAATGAAAAAATATGCCAATTAGGATGTCGGCAAAGTTTTACCAGATTATTTTACTCTATGGGGTAAAAAATAATTTGAAAATCTCTGTGAGATCTATCAATTTTCAGGAAAATTTTCAAAACTAACAATAAAAGAGGGAGAAAGGTAAACAAAAATAGAGAACATGTACAGAGTCAACACACCCCAACTCTCATGCATAAAATTATAAAAGATTTGGTTATTGCATTGATGTATTTTCTGAGACGTAGTAGAGAAAGTGCTAACTAAACTGTCCCAGAATACAGGATAAATAGGGTGTCTTAGCTACCTACTGCTGCTATAACAGAAGTACCAAACTTGATGGCTAACAAGCAGAGACATATTCTTTCACAGTTTAGGAGCCTAGGAGTTCAAATTCAGGGTACCAGCTATTGCTCTCTGGCAAGCTAAGGGGAAGCTCCTTGTCTCCTTTAAGTACCTTTGGGCCTCACATCCCTTGGAGAGCCCCGTGGCCCTTGGCATCAATCTTTTCCTGGATCTTGGAGGTTCCCAGCACAGGGCCTTAGGTTTAATGGACTGGACACAGCCCATTCCCAGATCTTTTAAAATTTTCTCTCCAAACTATTTTATTAGGAGTCAATTCAGAGGTCATACCAATCCATAATCAATCACATCAAGCAGTATTGTACAATTGCTACCAAAATCAGGGTCAAAACATTTTCTTCCTTCTTGAACTCCTTGATATCAGCTCCTTCTTGCCCCACTTACCCACTTCCCCCTCCACACCCCTCAAGGACCCTATTCTACTTGCTGTCTAAAGGTTCATCAACCCTGGGTTTCATATAGTGAAAAGCATAGAAAAACATAAAGCAAAGGTTCAAGGATGCTTCCCACAATGACAAACTTACAACACAGATAAACCCCAATATGAAAAAAATATATAAATCCAAAACACAACAACACATAAAGTATTAAATCCAGATCAAACACAAAGTGTATTAGAGGGGAGATCAAGTGACAGGGTTTTAATCATTCAAGTCAGATTTATCATTTGTAACTATGATAGTCATCTCTCCAATACAGGTAACCAGCTGATTCCCTTCCCTCAATTATGGTGCGAGGGAAGTCACCAGAGGCTTCCTCCATGTGTAGATCCTGCAAATGTATTTTGGGTTTCGACCATCATCCATAGCCTTCTGCACACCAGGATTCCACAAAATCCGATACGATTCCCTTCTTCAGTTTTGGATTTTGTAATGTACAATCCTTGGATATGGACGTTGGTATATGCTTCTTTATGTGGACTTAGTTGACATCTCACTCAGATGGCTGCTTGTGATCCCAGACCCTCATCTATCTGACAGCTGGGTGCTCTCTGCTTGCTTCTACCTCCTTTTCCCTCTTGTAAGATAGAAGGTGTTACAGGCCACACCCCAGGAAGACTCTCTTTTACATCCTATCAGGATTGTGACAAGTGTAAAGGTATTGCTTCCCACTGTCACTCCTCCTTCAAATGATTGGCTCATCGCATCAGATCATATCCTGGAAGACCACTACAAACATGCCTTTTATAATATGTAGCTGTCAAACCAGAGACTCAAGACTCATCGTTGACACATATTTGAGGAGAATACCATTCAAACTGTAACACAAGGCACACTTCAAAATTTTTTTTTAAGGAACTAAAATACTATCAAGAGGAAACCCTGACAAAAACATAAAAACAAAAGCAACAAATATATTTCACTTATGACAATTGATTTTTAAAAATTCTAAATGTTCAGCAAGTAAAATTGATCACATCTTAAATGAATAATAGACCTTGACAAAAGAGGTATTATATAAGAAATGCAAACATTTCAATAGTACAAAATCTAATAGTATATTTCACTGCATTAATAAACCAAAACAGAAAAGTAAATATTCACCACCACAAATGCTGAAAGCTATTTGATAAAACACTAAACATTTTTGTGAAAGATACTTAATAAAGAGTCTGCATTTTTTATTTACAATTTTTACTTCATAACAAAAGAAGAAATTTCAACAAAACCACTGGGAGAAAGCTTTTTTATATACAAATAGCTACCAGGAAGAAGACATTAAAAAAAAAGAAGACAATGTTACAATACCAAAAACAGAGAGGATGTAGGAGAGTGAACTTAACAAGAAATATGCAAAACTATGTTATAGCAAGTTTAAATATTAATCTAAAGGCCAAAAAAAGACTTAATAGGTACAAAGTGTACTCAATTTTAAAAAGAAAGTATGTAAGAATATTTGAGAAAATTCTTCAAAACCCCAATGGGCAATAAGGAAAATAAGGTGTACCAATGCCAATATCTATAATAATGTTATAGTGGTATTTTCCAGCAAGGTAGCAGACTGAGCAGACTTGCTACCCAGACCCTCTACAACAGGACCAGAGTAAGCACCTGAAACAGGTGCAGAGGGTAATGCTGGAACCCTAGCAAGTATTTGAGAAGATGATCAATATTATGATAATTAAGAAAAAGTGCCAGTTGAAATAAACATGAGATGAATTTTGCCACATTCCTCCTTTACCTGTCAAAGCTCCACAGATGAGATAGTGTACTCTTCGGTGAGCGTGTGCAGAAAATGGGACTCTCAGACACTGTTGATGCACACTATGTGGAGGTAAATTGGCATTTTAGAGTTTTAAAAAGTGCATGGTCCTTGGGACATCATTTTAATTTTCAGGGGGTTATTTTGCAGTGGTTTATTTTTCAGTTATACTTATATATAAGGGCAAAGAAATATGTACAAAGATCTTCACTGTTGTATGATTTTGTAGCAAAAGCTGCATAGAGACAATAGATCCAACACAGATGGATTTTAAAATTATGATGCACACGGTACAATACATATTTTAAGAGAATGAGACAATCCTGCTTTATCATAAAATGGCTTCCAAAATATATTGCTAAAATTTGTGTACTCCCCAAAAGGGGTTTTATTCATGAGTGCAAATGTATTAGCATATATACTTGTATTTTCTTAGATGATCAGTGGAGATCTACAAAAGAAAAGGGTATGATTCAAAGCCTTTGGGGAATTCCGGGTGACTGGGGACTGGAGTGAGAGGGGAAATGACTGTCCATCATATATTATCTGGTATATTTTTAAAAAAATTGGACAATGCAAAGGATTATCTATTTAAAAATGAATGCATGAAGGAAGTCTAACAGTGCATTTTTGGAGATTTTTTTATATTCAGGAACTGATCATATTCATACTGGTAAGGAGAGAGTTTTTCCCTGTTCTCTTTATATCAAATCATGCACGGTTACTGTCTACTTTTCTTTGGATCCTAAGGAGTTAGGAGCCAGTAAATGACTAATATACTTCATGCCAATAAAGATTGGGAAGAAATGCCACCTAGGGATAGCTTTTGACGGGAGCAAAGAGGCAGACCTCAAGAGAGATGCAGTGACAAGCAGAGACAAGTCTCCTAAGAGCCACGGCGAGCAGTTCGGCACATCCCATGATGGCGATGTCTATTTCCACCTTCCAAGAGGCCTATCTGAATCACAGCTCTCCTCTCAGCTTCTCACGACAGGTCTCTATTGTTGATTCCGCTCTTTTGGGTGAAGTCGCTTTAGAAATATCTCTTTGCAACCTAACAAATTCTAATATTTTACACAGTTTTCCCCAACACCCCTTTCTGTGTCCACATTTCTAGTTTACGCTGTCACGAGGTATACTTTTTTCACTGAAGCTGCTAAAACACCTTCGAATGATTCTCTACAGTCTCCAGACCGTCACCCATCTAGTCGCCTACTTCCTCAAAACAAAGCAAAAACCACACCCAGTGCTGTTGAGTCTATTCCAGTTCATAAAGACCATGAAGGACCGAGTTGAACTGCCCTTCCCCGGTTTCCAAGGCCGTATGTCTTTACAGCAGAAGCCCACCACGTCTTCTCCCGAGGAGCAGGTGTTGTGTTCAAACTACCATCCACTGAGGGCGTAACCACTTTGCCAGCTGGATGTCTTCCTGCTTCCGCCACCAGGTCAACCTTCAGAAAAGCATAATCGCAACCACACAACTTCCTTGCCCAGAGACCTTCCATGACTCTCAATTAGCTAGCAAATGAAATAGAAAACACAGTGGACCCGTCAGAGGTTTTCACTCTGTAAACTCACTTACATGTGTATTTCCCCCTGGTTGTTACTTGATAGCTCAAGTATCATGCATGCCTGCTCTCAACTCCATGTGACACTAATCTCTGGGGAGCAGTTGGACTCTCTAGTTAGAAGGGATTGAAGGGGGAGTGGCCAGCCGTTGGTCTTGCTCTCGATCATTTGCTTTTGATGTTTGGATAATGGTCAAGGCATACAGTTTTTATCTTATTATCTGGTCCACTCACTAGAATATACATAAGATAGACATGCTCATTGCTTCCCATGGGTTACAGAAGCCTTTCTGCTATTTTAGTCTTGAAGAGTGTACCGATCTACTCCCTTTGTTCAAATGAAGTAAGACTATGAAACTTTTGTCTAAGTAACTATTGCTCAATAGGAGTGATGACAATTGCTACATGGAAAGTTTGGCTGCTAACTTTATATTTTGAAATCCTGACTACTTATCTATAAAATATATGTGACATTGAGACTTTTAAAAATTATTTGTGAGGCCAACTGATGGCTCTATCAACTACATCCTTTGTTCCTCCCTTTCTTAGGGCATTTATTTTATTCTGCCTTGCACTCTGCTTCATACTTGTCCCAGTTCTCCTCTTATCTTGTCACCTGCTGAGGGCAGGTCTTCAGGATTCTTCACATTGTACTTAAGTACTTGACAGATTTCTCTGTCCATAACAGCAGTTGAATAAATGGCTTGCGGCCTAATTTTTCATGAGAATATGAGCCTGGGTGGCGTGTACTCGTTAATGCAGTTGGTTCAAGGATAACCTATGAAGTGAGGCGAGTCCATCTGAATTTTTTGAAGGAGGATGGAGTTGGATGTGAGAGGAATGTTTGTCCCTATGGATCAGTATTGCTACAAAACCATAGAAATTGTCATTAAGCAAAATTATTAGAACATGAAGCTATGCTCCTTCACATAACCAACACTGGGTCTATACACGCCCGAAGGCAGTGTTTCCTCTCTCTAACCCTTCCCACAGATTTGTGAGCCTCCGCTTTGCACCAGGTAAAAACAGCAGTTTCAACATCCTTCGGGGGCTCAAATCATGTTCTTTTTATATTTTCTGTTATTTATGGGAACAAAAAAGAACTATACAGGGGCAAAAGCCTTGCTTCTGGGTGAACAGGGTAAGTTTTCCCGGCACAACTTTTGTTGAACTGCCCTGGCTAGCCTTGAAGAGTGGCAGGTAAATTATCAAGATGGAAAAATATCCCTTGGCATAATTTTCCTGGCCTTTTTAGTTTCAAACTAGTTTCCAGTTTTCTTTCTCCTTGATAAGCTCCCCCATGACTGTCTTGCATCCTTTGTGAAATTCCATCAGGATTGCCCCCATTGAAATCCTAAAGAAAAGTCACATAACCGTCTGATCATTCTTCTTTCTGATTTGAACTTAACTGGTCTCCAGGAAGCCTGTATATTGATAGGATTTTTTAGGTGCCCTAAGGAAACCAAGGCAAGTGTATTATTGAGAGAACTTGTTTGACATGACCCACAATTACAGACACATGTTGAAATATGTTTTTTTGGAGGAGTGAGGAATGAACTAGTATATGTATTAACCAGGAACCCAGTAGCAACATTTTCTATTTACCCTCATGTTTATATCTCTTTGTATTAAATATGCTACTTAATAGAATGAACATACCAAGGAATGTACATTATAGTTTAAAACTTTATAAGTGTGGCTGAATATTGTATTGAGATAAATATTTGGATTATCAGTGAAGCAAATAATTTTCTTAAAATCATGTATGTTCCTGTCATAAATAATAGTCCAAAGAATATCATCTGATTGAGAGATCTAAAAGAGGAATTGCAGATACTCTTAGAAAGCTAGAGAACTGTGTGTTTCTTCTGTGTTTCTTCCCTCCAGAATATTTGTACTGTAAATGCCAAGGGACCTGTCTCAGGCTGGAGTCTTTAGAGCAGAAAAACCAGTGATATAGATATAGATGTAGGCATAGATAGAGATATCGATATAGATCTCTCTATATAAATGCCCCCTTCTATATAGAGAAATTGATTAATGTCAAGAAAATAGCTCACACAATTATAGAGACCGGTGAGTTCCAAGTCTCTGGGTTATCTGTCAAAAGGGAAGCTTCTCTGGGCTATTGTAGCTGTGGGGACTAATGAAGAAAAGATTGGCAGGTCAGCCCACAGACTTTTGGCTATAAAGGTGAAGGAATCCAAGGTTGGCAAGTAAGGTGGCAGGCTGCTGGTGATTCCCAGAATCAGCAGGCAATAGGCAGGACACCACGTCAAGACCAAAGAACCAGAAGTAGATGCAGGATTTAGATTCAGCAAAAACTTTCCCTCAAAATCCACTTATATTGGAAGCAGGCCAAATCCATGGAGAAACTTTCTATTGATTGGATGCTCATTTTGGATCTCATCATGAAGGCAACTATATTGTGTTTTATTTTATCACGGGTTTATTACTACAAATGCAAAATCACTGAAAATGCTGGCTCTCCCAACTTAACACAAAATCTCCCCGTACCACAGACAGCTTTCAGTATGTCTATCAATCAGGGTTCTGATTCTTTTGACAATTACTCTATCTGTGAAGTTCCATCATTTAAGAAACATACATTAGCTACAAATTGTTTACAAAATACAGACTACAAAATATTTAACATAGCTGCTGTGTCCTGAAGAAATGTGGAATCTAACTGGGCAACAAATATATACCTGGATATATTTCAGTATAGGATAATTATATGATTATTACAGTTATCTATTGCTGTATAATAAATGGACCCAATGCTTAAAACCAAAAAAACGATAACTAGTTGGGTCCATTTTAATTTGGGAAGATTCTGCTGGGGATGACATGTGTCTGAGTGACCCACCTGGAAGTCCCTTTCCAAGACGGATTCTTCATCCACATATCTGGTGCCTTGATGCTGATCTCTCTCTCTCTCTCCACACAGTGTCTCATTCTCCATGACCTCACCACATCGCTTGGGCTTCTTTACTACATGACGGTCTTAGGGAAATCAGTCTTGTTTGCTAGTGTCTGATTCCCTTAGAACCAGTGTTCCAAATGTCCTTGGAGGAATCCATAGGCCTTCTTATGCTCTACACTCAGTAGCCTCACAATGGCACTTCAGTAGCATTCTGGGGGTTCACCAAACCACTAGGCAACTCCATCTCAAGGGGAGAATAATTAGACTATATTCACAAAGAGTAGCAAAATCATTTTTAATCCACCAAAATTAAGGATACACTAGATAATGCAAACAAGCAGGGCTTATACTTCAACACTGGTGGCGAGGTGGGGGAACAAATTGCCTCCTAGGGTCCAAATCTAACGTTTTGTCTCTTTATATAAATCAAATTTTCATGGAACATAACATAACTTCTTGTCTATGGTTATTCTTATATGTAAGTGCAGACTTGAGTAGTCACATCCAGGACTGAAGTTACACCCAGGATTTGAAGTCTACTCTATGACATGCAGCCATTTTCAGGATGAGTTTGCTGGCCCTTCCTCTGGCATCTTATTATATTCCCCTATAGTTAGCTTAAACTGCTTTGTAAAATACCATATATATTCGAGGATAAGCAAACCCAAATATCAGCCGAGGGACCTAGTTTTTACACAAAAACTGCATTAAAAATGTGCTGAGAAGCTCGGCTCACACATGAGTATATACAGTATTTATTAACCATGGCAGCTCCATTCTTCTTTTCCCCAGAAATTTCATTGGCATATAATCCACATATCATAGAATCCAATAGGTCAATCACATCAAGAAGAGTTGTACAACCACAATACAAGGGGGTACCTTCAAAAACTGGAATTGTGATGGGTGGAGCGGAGCTTTCCTAGTATACATTTTCTCACTAGGCATTGAGCAACTGGCTTGGAGTTAGTGCACCCAGTGGCATCCCAATGAGGATTTTCTCTGGTCATGGTGAAATTTTTCCTAAAAGTAGTTTTGCTCAAACCTAATTCTTTTTGTGATGGTTGATTTAAAAGAACAGCGTAAAGCTGTGACAGTTTGTTTCCTGATGGGGAAAAGTGCCACAGAAACTGTTGTGCTGTTGAACACTGTGTACAATGACAGCCCTATGGGAAAACTCAAGTGTACAAGTGATTTTCTCATTCCAGAGGGGCAAAATGTTCATTGATGACAAACCTCATTCTGGATGTCCATCAACTTTCTAAACAGACAAAAACGTCAACTCCTTGTACATTTGGAGCGCATTTCACCAGTTCAGGCTGTTTATCTAGTTTTCTATTTAGAAGTTTTGAAAAGATTGCATAACAGCATGAGACAAAAAAAGTCTGATTTGTGGCAGATAGGGACTGGTTTTGCCACCACGACAGTGCACCTGCTCACGTAGCCATCTCAGTGCGCCAGTTTTGGGCCGAAAACAGCATGCCTCTCTTGCCCCACCTTACTCCCCTGACCTCACTCCAGGCAACTTCTTTTGTTTCCACGAATGAAAAGGGACATGAACAGACAATGATTGGATGATGTAAAGAGATGAAGAAAAAAATGTGGGAGGAACTGTCTGCCACCCAAACAGATGAATTTGAAAAATGTTTCCAAGACTGGAATCACAGATTCGACAAGTGTATTAAGTGTAATGAAGAGTAATTTGAAAGTGATAAGGTTATTTTGTTTTGTTCTTTGTCAGTGGTTTGTTGTTGTTTTGTTGTATAATGTTGCTTTGTTTTCCTCTGTCTTGTTTTTGGGCATGTTATTATCTCCACAGGTCTGTCTAAATAAGATAGGCTAGACAAACTATCTGGAGGAAAAACAATGGGACCGACAGTTCCGGGGGGACTTGGTATAGGGGGAGGTGGGGAGTAAGGAAGTGGTGTTAACAAACCCAGGGACAAAGGAACAACATGGGATCCAAATTGGTGGCGAGGTGGGAGTGACAGGCCTGGTAGGGAATGATCAAGGGGAAGGTAATATAATGAAGAGTTATAGCTGTAACCCAGGTGGGGATGGAGCATGATAGTGGGGCAGGATGAAAGTCAAGGGGAATAGAGGAAAGAGCTAGGAGGCAAAGGACGTTTATAGAGGTCTAGACAAAGACATGTACATGTGTGTGTATATATATGTATATGTATATATATAAATGGGGAAATAGATCTATGAGCCTATATTTATAGGTTTGGTATCAAGGTGGCGGAAGGACCTTGGGCCTCTACTCAAGCACTCCCTCAATGCATGAATACTTCCTTCTATTAAATTGGCATTCTATGATGCTCACCCTCCTGACACAACCACTGAAGCCAAAGCGGGTGAATAAGCAAATGTGGTGAAGAAAGCTGATGGTGTCCGGCTATCAAAAGAGATAGCTTCTGGGGTCTTAAAGGCTTGAAGATAAGCAAGCAACCATGTAGCTCAGAAGCAACAAAGCCCACATGGAAGAACACACCAGCCTGTGTGATCACGTGGTTCTGAAGGGATCAGTTATCAGGCAATAAAGAACAGAAAATCATATCATTGGGTACACACCTCCATGATACGTTCGCTGAGGACAAACGGGTGCATAAGCAAATGTGGTGAAGAAAGCTGATGGTGTCTGGCTATCAAAAGAAATAGTGTCTGGGGTCTTAAAGACTTGAAGGCAAACAAGCGGCTATCTAGCTCAGAAGCAACAAAGCCCACATGGAAGAAGCATACCAGCCTGTGCAATCATGAGGTGTCGAAGGGATCAGGTATAAGGCATCATCCAAAAATAAAAAAAGAATCTTATCATAGTGAATGAAGGGGAAAGTGCAGAGTGGAGACCCAAAGCCCATTTATTGGCCACTGGAGATCCCCTCACAGAGGGCTATAGAGGCAGAGATGAGTCAGTCAGGGTGTGACAAAGCACCGATGAAGAATACAGCTTTCCTCCAGTTCCTAAAGGCTTCCTCCCTGCCCCCCCCCCACTCCCACTACCATGATCCGAATTCTACCTGGCAAGTCTGGCTAGACCAGAGGTTGTACACTGGTGCAGACAGGAGCTGGATGCACAGGAAATCCAGGGTGGATGATACCTTCAGGACCAGGGGTGTGAGGGGCGATACTGGGAGGGTAGAAGGTGAGTGGGTTGGAAAGAGGGAACCAATTACAAGGATCTACATGTGACCCCCTCCCTGGGGGACAGACAACAGAAAAGGAGGTGAAGGGAGATGCTGGATAGGGCAAGATATGACAAAATAATAATTTATAAATTATCAAGGGCTCATGAGGGAGGGGAAGCGGGGAGGGAGGGGGAAAAAGAAGACTCGATGCAAAGGGCTTAAGTGGAGAGCAAATGCTTTGAAAATGATTAGGGCAATGAATGTACGGATGTGCTTTATACAATTAATGTATGTATATGTATGGTTGTGATAAGAGTTGTATGAGTCCCTGATGAAATTTTAAAAAAATTAAATAAAATTTAAAAATTAAAAAAAATTGAATTTAAATACATAAATTTGACAAAAATAATTCCAGATTTTTGGGTGGTATCCTTATGTAGTTTTAGAACATTTTCTTCATTATTAGTTAACCATTTTCCTCCAACCTCCCCTGTCATTCACCCAAGGGACCATTCACTTAGTTACAGTCTCTAATGATTTGCCTGACCTGGATATCATATACTAAAAAACATATTAACAACAAAGAGACTAGCAAAAATAACAAAGTAAAACAGATAAAAACTTCACTTGAAAAAAGCAGAAAATATTCAAGACTACAAGAAATTTATGTGGCTCAATAGGACGATCACCGGTAGGTGCTAAATTTTGACCTAACTGCACATGCAACAATCCATTTCCAATGCATTCTGTGTGTTAGCCAGCTATTGACACCCCTGCTTCCTGGTCAGAGGAGACTCCCCAGGGGCTTTATCCACATGTATTTACCCTTCACTTTTCTTTAAAACTGAAACAGCTTGAAAATGGGTCAAAAGGGAGATAAAATGAAAAAGATAAAACAGTTTGACCTAAGTATGTCTGCCATGATCAGTTTACACTGCTCTCTGTCTGATAACAGGGTGATTCACATCCCTTAACTCTGATCAGAGGGGACTCACTGAGGACCCTGCACATGGATTGTGGGCTTCCACCATCCTCCACAGCCTTCTGCAAGCTCTGGTGCCATTCCCTTCTTTAGATTTGGATTATATTATTTACAATTCTTGGGTCACACAGGCTGGTGTACTTCTCTCATTTGGACTTTTCTCATTTGACACCTCATGTAGATGGCGGCTGATTTTAAGGTAAACCTTTAAGAACCCAGATGCTGTTCTTTCTGATAGGCACCATCTAGTTTCTTCACCACACTTTGCTATAACACCTATTTCTTCGGTGACCACTTCACGAGGTTGAGCGTCAAGCAGGTCTATGTCATAGGAATTAAGGATAGGATTTTTAAGGATAGGATTAGGTGCAAACTCAAAGTCCCTTCATGTATCTATGGGATATATATATATATATATATATGGTTCACCTTAGAGACATCTTCATCACTTTATGTTAGAAAGCATTATTAATCACACGCTTGGTGTATCACCTCCACGACCATCAAGTCAATGCTGACTTATAGTGACCCTATAAGGTATTGGGTTAACAAGCTGATGAAGCACTGGAAGCAATCACTCATTCAAGCCAAGAAATTTGGAAGGCAACTACTTGGCCAACTGACTGGAAGAGATCCATATTTGTGTTCATGCAAACAGAGGTGAACCAACGGAAGGATCAAACTACAGAACAATACCATTTATATCAGACAAGTAAAATTTTGCTGAAGAATCTCCAGCAATGGTTGCAGCAGTACATTAACAAGGAAATGCCAGAAGTTTAGGCTGGATTTGAAGAGGACATGGAACAAGAAATCAGATGTATCTTGGCTGAAAGTAAAGAATACTAGAGAGGTGTTTATTTGCGTTTTATTGATTTTGCTGAGGCAGTTGACTGTGTGGACCATAATAAACTATGGTTACCCTTCAGAAGAATGGGAATTCTACAACATTTCCTTGTGCTCCCGAGGAACTTGTAGATGGATCAAGAGGCAGTTGTGTGAACAGAACAAAGGAATACGTACTTCATGGTTTTAAATCAGGAAAGGTGTACAACAGCGTTTTGTCCCCTCACCATTGTTCAGTCTGTATACTTCATGGGACAGTTACTACTGAAGGTCCTTCCAGCTCTACATTGGCGCTAGCCCAAGGCCAAGGAAGCAGACAGTAGGAAGACCAAGTGGAGAGGGGTAGCAGAGGCCAGTAGCATAGCTTAGCAAAGCAGGTTGCGGTGGAGTAGTGATCCGAAGTGGCTGGTAGGAGGTGTGGTGTCTGGAGCAGTGGCAACACGAGAGGAGTCAGCCCGCAGGAAATAGACATGGTAAGGTTGGGTGGCACCTTGGCATCCAGCACACTCCACGGGTTGGCTGGGACCAGAGGTAGCACAGCACACATGTCGAGGCACAGTAGCTAGATCAAACAGCATGCTGGTCCAACCACCAGGGAGAGAGAGAGGGGGGTCAGCCTCTAGGGAGGCATTTATCTCGGTCACACCTCTAAAGAGGTCATCAAGTTGAGACCTGAATGACTGGCTGAACTCCACCCCTATCTTCTTATGGGTGCCTTGTTAGCACAAAAACCCCAATGATCACAAATAGAAAGTTTCCTCCTTCTCATGTGATGCTGCCTGGTGATGTGGACTTGCTGACCTTGTGGTTAGCACCTGACATGTAACCACTACCCCTTGGCTTAGCCTGTGGTAGAGAATTTAAAACACGGTTGAGAAAAGGAAATCATAGGCCAGTTTGATCCAAGATATATGAATTGCTGACTTGTACAGTTTCAGTTTTTAAGTGACTGGTCACTAGTTACACAAATAACAGGGGCTGGTGATAGGGACATTTTCTCAGTAATATTCCTTCACCGCAGCAGAGCCATGCCTACACGACTAATCCCCATCATACTGATGCAAGGAGCGCACTAAGATGGTTAAGGACCTGGTAGTTCCGGGCACCATTCCAGAACCCCCTTTCTTGTTGATATGTAACCTATGCATGTGAGAGCTGCATGGTTTGAAAAAGAGTCAGTACACATGTTATTTGCATAAAAATACAGTGTTCCTACTGTCTTACTGTGTATTTTTAATTTTTTCATCAGTGCTATGTGTATTTTTCTCATCCTAAAATAAGCCCCCCCCCCCATTATGGCATCTCATTTTGCATATACATGCATTTCAGGGGTTGATTCATGGGTATTTCAAGAGCTTAGTTTCTAAGCCCATTCAGGATGTTGTTAGTTCTGACCAATAGTGACCTTATGTGCAACAGACAAACACAACCAAGCCCTGCACCATCCTCACTGTTGTTATGTTTGGGCCCATTGTTGGAGCCACTGTGTCTCCCATCCTGTGGAGGGGAGTTCCTTCTTCTCTGC
The DNA here is from genome assembly GCF_050624435.1 of Tenrec ecaudatus. NCBI lineage: Eukaryota > Metazoa > Chordata > Mammalia > Afrosoricida > Tenrecidae > Tenrec > Tenrec ecaudatus. The sequence goes on from NC_134536.1 coordinate 40,279,399, forward strand.
CTCTCCGTTTTCCCAGGAATGCTGTTTTTTCCTGGTCTCTTCTGAGGACTTGTCCAATTATGTGAGAAAACGTCTCACCAACCTAGTCCCTAAGGCGCCTTCTGGCTATCCTTCCTCAAAGACTGACGTCCCGTGCTGGCTTGCAGGCTGAGATGCTGGAAGCTGTGCCCCTGATATTTCAACCACCAGCAGGGCATCCCTGGTGAACAGGTGTCAGCAGAGCATCCAGACTAGGAATGGACGAGGAAGGAGGAATAGGCTGCCCTCTTCTGAAGGAGTAGCCACCGAAACCCTTCAGAACATCAATGGGAACTGAAGCCCTTCAGGCAAGCTCTGCTTACAAACTTACAATTTTCCCACAGCCTTAGGTATGCACACAACTGTCCTGGGGTGTAGTGGATATGCCTCCGGCTGCTAACTGCAAGGTCAGCAGTTTGAAACCTCAAGCTGCTCACCAGGAGAATAATGGGGCTTTCCGCGTCTATAAATATTTACAGTCTTGGAAACTCACAGAGTCACTTCTGCCCTGCCATACAGGGTCGCTCTGAGCCGACATCGACTTGAAGGCAGTGTGTGTTTGTTTTAAGTGAGTAAACACAGGGTGATTTTCAGGAACAGCCTGGAGTGGGCTCTCATGGCCGCCCACTGATGGGGTTAGTAGCTCTGTTAGCTTTAGGGTGGCTCTGGCCATTTCGAGTTTGCTGCGTGTTTGCTGAATGGTTTTTTAGCTTCAAAATGTTTCTTACCTTGTTGAGAATAATAATTACGCCCCCCCCCCAAAAAAAAGCAATACGTTTTGAAATTGTAAGTAAGAAAAGAAGTTTGATTAGGACACAAAGTAAACATAACTTTTAACATTAAAAGGATAACAAAACGCACTTGCTATCTCGGCATATGGATTTCATCACGAGAAGGATCGATTCTGAGAAGCTAAGAGTGGATCCCGAACACGTGAAAAGTCCTTCGCCCCTGAGAGTTCCTATAAGCAGCAGGCTTCTAAAGGAACAAGGAGCCAAGCGCATGGACAGCTGAAGGAATCTTCGCGGAGGCTTTCGATCCAATGTCGATTCTGGAGAAGATCACAAGGGTTTGAGAATTTGAAGGCCAAGTAAGCAGCAGGGAGCAAAAGAAATGCACGATGCTTTGGACACAAGGTCCTGCTGCCAGAGGTTCAAGGCCACATTGAGACGCGTGCCACCACAAAGTGACAAAAGTGTGAAATAAAAGCGATTCCCTCGGACAGTTGGCAAGGAGGAGTGTTTCCAGCTCCTCTTTCTCTTAGGAAACAGACGCCTGGCCGCCTGTGCAGCTCACATCAAGGAGAAGGAACAAGACACAATTCACTCACTCTTGACGAGAACCCTTCCAGTGTTTGATCTCTCGTGGGAGAGATATATACCTTGGTCCTTGGCTTCGCGGGAGACATAATTCACTCTGAAACCTGGATTGTGAGCTAAGTGTTTTATGAAAGTTCGAAGAAGTTTCAGGCTTATATGGGCACCCACCCGGTACAGCCTGCCTAGAAGCTGCTTGAGAAAGTCACTCGGTGGGCTCTGGAATCCTGCCCTTTCAAGTCCTCTGTGGGGAGGCATGGCTGAAGACCCTGGTCGACCCCGTTGGCTGAATTGAATTTGCCTGGCCCAGATGGCCAATCCAGGTGTAACACCCACCTAGGTATACCACCCCTTCCTGGCCAGAAGCTTGAACCTGTGACATGTGTAATGGATGCCCAGTCCTTATGCTAAGCTACCTAACACCAGGACGCCAAAGAAGCTTGTAGAACAAAACTGATTTTTAAAAATGCCAAAAAAAATCTGTCTCAATTTTAAGCTCTCTAGTTAAACAAGCACACAGACAAGCAAAATGACATCCGCTCTCAAATGTGTGATGTAACAGATTTTAACACTGTCACTTCCACCAACCCATTAACTTTCATTGCAGACCTTGGAGTAAAATTATGAAGCAATTATGATTCATTGACATTGGAAACATGGCTATTTTTAAAAGTTTATTAACAACATCTGTTATTTTAAATATGTATATTTATTTCTATTTGTTCTTCTATTTTTTTAATTGAGATTTTCCCCAGTTCTACACAATCAAAATGAAATACAGAAATATACTGGATGCCGAAGGCTTTCAGCATCAATGATAAGACTCAATTCTTCTCTTTCTGTGTGTGTGTGTGTGTGTGTGTGTGTGTGTGTATCGAAATAGCCTCGTGGCTCCTACGTGACTATATCTTAAGTTCTTCTAAAATACTATTTCATGTGTTTCATACAAGGGAACGCCACATAAGGTTTCCTTTGTGGTGGGGATGTCCTGCTGTTTAAAAGCTCAAAAATCATGACTGTAAGTAAGAGAAACTATTGACAATTTTGAAGCAGGAAAGTTACATAACAAAAGTGGTGCTTTAGGAATACATTAATTTGGTTATATATCAGATGGATTGCCTAGAGATCAGTTGGAAAGATACTGTGGAAAGCAGTCTGTGAAAATAACCATCATCATACAATAGGAAATGGAACTAAGACCTATTACATCTGTTGGAAATCATGACAGGCATAAAAGAGAATAGTTGAAAATTACGTTTATGTACCAAATCAGTGTACCGAAAGGCTTTTTCACCTTCAAGCCTTCTTCCTTCCTGTATTTTGTGTTCAAACCAAAATTTCAAAATGGGGAAAGAAAGATCCTGCTGAAAATGTTCAGGTTGGTGCCTAATATAGGAAAACAGTATCTAGAAATGAAATATAATCCTCTTCATTAATCACTTTCAACCCCAAAGCATTTTTATTGACTCTACACAATTAATTTTTTTTCAAATATCATAAATGCTTATTGTAGAAAATTATAAAAATGTCTCCAGGTAAATACAAAATAATATGACTTTGACTTCTACAGCCTATGTAGAATGGATTTAGAGAGGATGATTCCAGAGTAAGGCAGGGAAAAGCCTGGCATCTACTTCTGAAAAAGGAGCTCTGGTGGTATAGGGGTTACATATTGGGCTGCTAACTGAAAGGTCAGCGGTTTGAAACCAGCAACCGCTCAAGGCTTTCTCCTTCCTTAAAGAGTTATGGTCACAGAAACAATCAGGGACAGTACTACTTTGTGCTATTCGGTTGCTATGAGTTTGAATTGACTCAATGACAGTGAGCTTATTGGTTTGAGAAAACCATCCAATGAAAATCTATAAATCATAGAGTCCTGATCAATAAACTCTGTTCCCTGTGCCTGACTCACCATAACTTGGGGTCACTGTCACTTTTCAGTGTAGTTTCTCAAGCATTATTCCAAACAAAGGCGTACAAATAAACAAAGAGGTTTATAAGTAAAATTATGCTAAATAACAAAACATCTAAACAATCTGTCCCTTTTAAATGGTTAATTACTCAGCAATCAGCATATGATTATTTAATGGATATCAATGGGAAGATATCTAATATATGATTTTACACAAACTGTAAATTCAAAAACTTGTTATAGACACACATCTTCCTGATCCCAATAATAAAAGTAGTTGGTATCCAATCTCTGACTTTGAAGTAAACTGTTAGAAATACTAATCTCCTTTTACTCCCAAAATCAACTTGACCCCATAGTAACCAATTTAGTATAACATGAGTCCATGGAAAACCTCACAATATTGGAACTTAAATAGACTTTAAAATATACTTATTTCAAGCCCCTATGATCTAGTTGAGTATTTCCCATTGGTGGTGGTGACTAGGCAAGTTTTTGTCCCCTTAAATTGTTACCTTTTCCCAGCCCTTCCCCCCTTCTCAAGTGTTGCCAGGTGTTCGGTGCTGTCGAGTTGGTTTCAACGCATAGTGACCTAAGTACAAGAGAATGAAACACTGCCCGGTAGCAGTGTCAAGAGTCATTAAAATTTTGATTCTCTTCTTCCCATTATTCTGCTTACTGATGTTCTTGCCACATGAGGATATTGAATTGCTAGTGAGGCAATGACTGGCTAAAGTCACATACTCACTTACTGGCAGATCTAAGATTTGATGCCGTGCTTCTGTATCTTTCTCTTGATTTGTACTCAGGTCAGGCACTCTTGTCATCCCATCTATTTATTATCTAATACTCAAAGGCCAAGAACTGCCCGTGCTAAGTGCCAAAGCAGGTTGAAGCTGAAGAAAATGAAAATAATTCCAGGAGAGTTTGTGAAATATGACGTCGAGTGCTTCCCACCTGAATGTAGAGAACACCTGAAGGACAGAGTTGATGCCCTGAACACGTGAACACCTGAGCACAGTGAGAAATCACCTGAAGCCGTGAGATGATATCATGAGCATCATACATGAAGAAAGCAGAAGTTCCTTTAAAACACAGGGAAGAAAGAAAATACCAAAATCGATGTCATAAGAGACTATGCAACTTGCTCTTGAATGTAGAATAGCTAAAGCCAATGGAAGATATTATTTAGCAAAAGAGCTGAACATGAAATTTCAAAGGACAATTCAAGAAAATTAAATAATTATAATGAAATGCTTAAAGATCCGCAGTTGGAAGGTCAAAAAGGTAGAACACGCTCAGCATTTCTCAAGCGGAAAGAAAGAAATGAAGGCAAAAGTTGAAGCTCAAGCTGCACGTGGGAATGGCCTAGTGGATAAGCACAGAAAGCCGTCCTTATCAGCACAGTTTAGCGGATAACAATGAGTCTGTGACATGGCGGTTGAAGACCCAAAGTGACAAAGAAATAGTGACAGTCATCGATAGATCCTTTCAACTACTCAAGTAGAAAGTTTGTGACCAAAAATAAGTCTTACTATTTTTTAAAATTTTTTACTTCTGAGATTGGCAACAATTTAAAAAGTTGACTCATGTTCTGTGTCTAAGGCTCTCAAACATCGCCAACTGAAGGGCACAATAATGCTACAAATGTATACCCTTGGACCTAGCCATCACATTTTTGAGAAAGTACCTTTGTTACTCACTCCTCTGCCCCCAGCAAAATGACTTTTATCCAAGGTTATCACCATCACATTGTTTGTAATAATAATATATTGAACACAACTCATACCTATCAACAGAGAAGTTGTTAATTAAACTGTATTACATGTACACAAGGGAATACTAGGCAACCATAAAAATAACTGAGAAAGAATGTGATGCAGTGATAAGATCCCAGGAGTTCTTGTTCAACGAAGCACTGAAGTTGGGAAACCCATAAAGGAAACAGTATTCCCCAGGGGGAAAGTAGGGAAGGAGGCAGACAGTGAGCCTTTTCACAGTACAGTAAGTTTTATTTAAGTTTAACAAGTGAAATGAATATATTACCTATTAAAATAAAAATGAACATTTTCGGATAAACAAGTTTTAGTGCCATTTTTCTAAATGAAAGGCCAGGGGGAGTGGGGAGTGCCCTAGGCCTTTTTAAAAAATGTAATCCCTTTGAATGAACACATAGAAATACCCTGTTAAATTCTTAAATGAACTCTCTTATTATAAGAAAAGGGTAAAACAAAATATCAAATAAATACAGTGACATCTTCCCATAAGTATTTAGTCATTTGCTACTTTATATGCTACTAAAATTTCTAAAGATTCCTGAACAATACCAACTTTACTGGCATTTCTTACTCTGATTATTTTGGAAATAGTTGATATAGCATCAAACGTTCCCTGTTTGAAAGATAAGGTATATGTTAACAAGAGGGGTAAAACATTGATATTGACATGCACTATTTTATCAGTGCCATAAATATAGCAAAAAACAGTGTCACTAAGTTGGGACAAATAATATAAAAGGAATAAAATTAAGAAAAACAACAAAAAAAATCCTTGAGTACACAGTCAAGTAAAATAGCAATTTGAAAAAATAACAAATTAGATGAATCATTAAACTGATAGAACAATTGTCAACTTTTAATTTTATGTGGACTTAAAAAAATGTGTCACTGTAAAGTTGATTCCAACTCTTGTAGACCCCATGTGTCTACATGTCAAAACATGGACATGTTTTATCCCTTTAAGTTATGTTTTTTTCCACCAGAATCATGTGTTGTATCTCAAAATAGGATTTCTGTAATAAAGTTGCACCGGGAAAACAGAATGGCTTTAGAATTTGAGATACATTTTGTATTGGTCTACTTTGAGAATTATGTATTGTTACATAGAATTCCACCACATGTCCATCAGTTTGTCATACTGTGGTGCCTTGTGTGCTACTGTGATGCTGGAAGCTCTGTCAATGGTATTTCAAATGCCAGTAGGGTCACCCAGTGTGAACAGGTTTCAGCTTCCAGATGAAGAGTTCCCAGTTTAAAGGAAGTATCCAATGAAACCGTATGCATAGCTTCAAAACATTGTCAGATCCTGAAAGTCGAATGAATAGAAGCAAAATTTTGTAGGAGATCGTGCCAGAGGATGGGTTCTTCAGGTTTGTGGTCAGGAGAAAATATGACCGAGAAGGAGCTGATTTCTCAGAGTGGAGTTGACCATGGTGATATGAGTTGGAAAAAACTGTGGGAGTGGAATCTTTGGGATCTTCATTTTCTGACGGGGCATGATACATTGAAACCAGAAACAGTTGAAAAAAATCTGCTAATGATTGAGACTTGGAATATGCAAAGTATGAATCTAGGAAATTAGAAGTTATCAAAAATGGAATGGATTGCATAAAGATGCTATCCCAGGCATTAGCAAGCTGAGATGGACTGGTATTGATCATTCTGAATCAGAAAATTATATGATTTACCGTGCCAGGAATATCATGATCAAGTGGAATGGCATGGAGTTCGTTGTCAAAATAGACATTGCAAAATCAGACATGAAGCACAATGCTGTTTGTGATAGGATCATATATATCCATCTTCAAGGAAATCCAGTAAGTACAATTATTATTCAAATTTATGCACCAACCACAAAAACTAGTGAAGAAAATGGAAAATTCTATGAATAAATTCTATGAATAAATGCAGTCAGAAAATGATCAAACATGCAATCAAGATGCCTTGATGGTGATTGGACTGCAAAAGTTGGAAACAAAGAAGAAGGAACAGTAGTTAAAAATAGCAACTTGGTGATAGAAACAAAATAGGAGATCTATGACTTGTTCATAGAAAATACTTTTTGTTCACTCACACAAAAGACAATTATGCACATGGGCTTCTCCAGATGCAATGCATGAAATTCAAATTGCTACATCTGTGGGAAAATACAACCGAGAAGGTCAATATCAGCCGCTAAGATCATGCCAGGGTCTGAGTGTGGAACAGATCATTAATTGCTCAAATATAAGTATAAGATAGAGCTTAGGAAAATTGCAACAAAACTGCAAGAACCAAAATATGACCTCGAGTTTATCCCAACTGAATTTTGAAAATATCCCAGGAACAAATTTGAAGCATTGAACACTAATGACAGAAGAACTGATGAGCTGTGGGAGGCTATTAAGACCATCGTGTATGAAGAAAGCAAAAGGTAGTTAAAAATTCAGGAAAGTGTCTATATAAGATAGGCAAGATAAACAGTCCCAAGGAGAAAACAACGGGTCCGATGTTTTAAGGGGACAGGGAGAGGGAGTGGTGGGGGAAAGAGTGGGAGCCACAAACCCAGGGGAAAGGGAACAACAAGAGATCTACAACTCAATGGGGAAGGAGGGTGTAGAATCCCTGGTAGGGTTTGATCAAGTACAATGTAGCAGAGAGGAATTACTGAGAGCTGAATGATGGTGGAACAGCATAGTGGGACAGGAGGAAAGTAAAAGGAAATAGAGGGAAAGAGCTAGGAGACAAAAGAAATTTATAAAAGTATAAATATAGGGATGTATATATGTAAATATATTAATATATAATGATAGAGATATAGATATATGTACATATATTTATATATTAAATATCAAGGTAGCAGATGGACATTGGGCCTCGACTCAAGTACTCTCTCAAAGCAAGAACATTTTAATAACCTGGCAATTTGGGGTGCTCACCTTCCCAATATAATTGCTGAAGTCAAAATGGGTGCAAACGAATGTGCTAAATGTGATGAAGAAAGCTGATTGTGGCCGGTTATTACAAGATTTAGCATCTAGAAGCAGCCATCTAGCAGGGAAGCAACAAAGCTCACATGGAAGAAGCACACCAGCCTGTGTGATCATAAGGTGTCCATGGGATCTCATATCAGGCATAAGAAGACCCCAAACATTTATGGAGTGGAGACCCAAAGCCCATCTGTAGACAATTGGGCATCCCTTTACAGAAGAGTCATAAGGAAGGGGAAAGCCAGCCAGGGTTCAGTATAGCACCTACATTCCTCTAGTTCTATAACTAATCCAGATAGACCAGAGCATGTACACTGCCATGGATAAGAGCTGTCAACAAATGGAATCCAGAACAGATAAACCCCTCAGGAACAACAATGAGTATAGTGTTACCATGAGAGTAGGGGGAAGGTGGGAGGCGAAGGGGGAGAAGTGGGGGGAGGTACAACAGAAATCTGGGTGAAGAGAGTGTAAGGTATGAAAATAATAATAATTTATAATTTATCAAGGGGTCACAAGGGTGTGGGTGTGGGTGAGGGAAGGTAAAAAGAGGAGCTGACACCAAGGGCTCAAGTAGAAAAAATGTCTTGAAATATATGGTGGCAGCATATGTACAAATGTGCTTGATACCACTGATGTATGGATTGTTATAAGGGCTGGAATAGCCCCCAGTAAAGTGATTTATTAAAAAAATAGAAAAAAGAACAAAAATATCAGAATGGATGAATGGATGTCAGGGGAGATTTTAAAATTTGCTCTTAATCATAGAGTAGCTAAAGCAAATGGTAGAAAGGATGAAGTCAAATAGCTGAATAGGAAATTTCAAAGGGCAGCTAGAGTAGGCAAGCTAAAATACTATAATGAAATATGCAAAGACCTAGAATTATAAAAGCAAAATTGAAGAACATCTCAGCATATCTGAAACGGAAAGAACTGAAGAAAATTGCAAACATGGAGTTGCAACTTTTCGAGTCTATGGGAAAAATATTGAATGATGCAGGAAGCATCAGGAGATGATGGAAAGAATACAGAGTCACTGTACTAAAGAGAACTAGCCGACATTCCACCATGTCAGGAGGTAGCACATGAGCAAGAACCAAGAGTGCTGAAGGAAAAAGTTCCAACAGCATTAGCCAAAAACAAGGATCTGGCAATTGATGGAATATCAATTGAAATGTTTCAACAAGCTGGTGAAGCACTGGAAGCACTCGTTTATGCCAGGAAATTTGGAAGACAATTATTTGGCCAACTGACAAGAAACGATTCATATTTGTGTCCATTCCAAAATAGGTGACTCCAAAGAATGATCAAACTATAGAACAGTATCATTGATATACATGCAAATTACATTGTGCTGAATATCATCCAACAATGATTACATTAACAGGGATCTGCTGGAGGTTCAGGCTGGATTCAGAAGAGGCCACGGAGCAAGGGATATTATCCATGCTGATTCCAGATAGATCTTGGCTAAAAGCAGAAAACACCAGAAAGGTGTCTACTAGTGTTTCATTGACTATGCGAAGGATTAGACTGTATGGATCATAAAAAACTAGAATACCTTGAGAAGCATGGGAATTCCAGAGCACTTCCTTGTGCTCATGCAGGACTTGCCCATGGAGCAAGAGGCAGTTGTGTGAACAGAACAAGGGAATACTGCAGGGTTTAAAATCGGGAAGGTATACGAGAAGGTTTTATCCTCTTACCACACTTATGCAATCTGTGTACTGAGCACATAATCAAAGAAGCGGGTTTATAGGGGGAAAAATGTGGCAACAGTTTTAGTGGATGGCTTCTTTACAACGTGCAATACACAGATAACATAACCTCACTTGCTGAAAGTAAGGAGAACACGAGGCACTTGCTGATGAAGATCAAGGATTGCAGCCTTGATCAGCATGGATTACAATTCGATGTAAGGAAGATCAAAATCCTCACAACTGGACTTCATGATAAATGGAGAAAAGGTTGAAATAGTTAAGGATTTTGTCTTGCTTGGCTCTACAATCAATGCATGCTAATGAAAGCAGCAGCCAAGAAACCAAAAGATATGTGGCATCAGGTAAAGCGGTTTTAGCAAGATCTTTTTAGAGTATGGGAAAGCTCGGATGGTACTTTGAGGACTAAGATGCACCTGAGCCAAGCCATGATATTTTTCATTTCTTCATATGTTTGCAAAAGTTGGACAAATAAGAAGGTCAAGTAAGAATCAATGCATTTAAATTGTGGTGGTGGAGCAGGATATTGAAAGTCACATGGCCTGCTAAAAGGACAAACAGATTAGTCTTGGAAAAAGTGCGACCAGAGTGATCCTTACAGGCAAGGATGGAAAGACTTCTGCTAACATAATTTGGATATATTGTCAGGAAAGACCAGTCCTTGATGAAGGATGTCATGCTAGGTAAAGTGGGATAGCAGAGAAAGACAAAAAGCAAGACCCTCAACCAGATGGATTGACACAGTGGCTACAACAATGAGCTGGGGTGTGGGAAGGATCTTGAATCTGGCTCAGGATCATGCAGTGCTTCATTCGGTTGTGCATAAGGTTGCTGTGGGTCAGAACTGACCGGATGGAGCCTAACAACAACATATATAGTTATTTTTTCAAAATTAAATTCATGTTAGCCATGTGATTTTGGAATAGTCAATTCGCCATCCGTGAGCCTCCCTTTCTTTATTTACAGAGATGAGAATACCTTGTTGAAAGAATTGTTTTGAGAATTAAATGAAATACTAAAACATTTCATCTACATGAGCATTCAGTGTCCTTAATGCCATGTGTGTTAGTCTGGGTACTTTAGAGAAACAAATGCACAGAAACTCATGTATAAGAGAGAGTTTTATATAAAGGTTAGGTGCACATCAAGAAAAAATCCCGACCTAGTGTTGCCCAAGCCTACAAGTCCAACATTAACCCATTTACCCATATGTCCAACACAAATCAACAAAGTCCTCCTCCATCTCACAAAACAGATGCAATAATGCTGATTGCAGGAGGAAAGTCAAGTCAGTGAGTGTGTAAACATCTCAGCGCTGGCCGGGGTCTCCACACGGGTACTCCAGCACCCAGGGCTGCCTTGGGGTAGGTGAGTGTGGATTCTCCTCGGAGATATCTTACAGGAAGTCATCCTTTCAAGCTAAAGCAGGGAACTGGCTAAGGCAGCTGCACCCTGGTGTGACCATCAGAAAGCAAGAGACCCAGGAACTAGAAAGGCGAGGCTCACTGAGCCATTTTTCCCTCCGCCTTTCAATTAACCCCAAATGTGTTTATCAGCCAGGCTGGCACAATAAATTATATACCTCACCATGCCTGTCACATACTCACTCTTCATGTAGTGGTGGCCTTTGTTTTGATTTCACACCAATTCTGACAGCTTGTCATTGGGTGGTGCTTTGTGTGTTGCTGGAAGCTCTGCCACAGGCATGTCAAATACCAGCAGGAGCCCTCATGGTGGGAAGATTTCAGCAAAGCTTCTACACTAAGACAAACCTGGAAGAAGCTACTATCTGTCTACTCATGGGGAAAAATAATGGCCAGTGAATACCGCTGGGTACCAGTGAAACACTGTCTGACGGCAAGCCAGAAGATGAGCCCGTCTGCTTGGAAAGCACTCCAAATAGGATTGGGGAGATCTGTCTTCCCAAAGTAGAGCCAGCTTTCATGATGTGGATGGATTAAACTTTTGGGACCTCCATTTGCTGATATGGCACAACAACAACAAAACAGCTGCAAACATGCATCAATAATTGGGTTGTGCAATTTACGAAGTGTGAATCTAGGGAAAGTGGAAACAGTAAAAAATGAAATGGGACACTCAAAGACTGATGTCCTTGGCCTCGGTTAGCTAAAAGGAACTGGTTCTGATCCTTTTAGCTCAGACAGCCATATGGTTAATTATGTTAGGAATGACACATTTTAGAGGAATGGTGTCACATACGTGATCCAAGGGAACATTTCAAGACCTATTCTGTAGCACATTGCTGTCAGTGGTAGGATTAATGTCCATACATATGCCAGGAAGATCCCTTAACATGAGCGCTTGTCCAAAAGAGCAAAACCGTATTTGACACATTGAACAGAAATGAAAAAAGATAACATGAAGAAAGCAAAAGATCATCAAAAAGATAAGAAAAAAGAAAAGACCAAAGTAGATGTCAGTAGAGATGATGAAACTTATATTTCATAGTCTTGTATTGTAATGTAATATGCCAAGACTTGGATTCAGAAAACTAAAGTGGAAGAAAATGTTTGGCATTTCTCAAGTTTAATGAACTGAAGAAAAGATCCAAACTTCTAGTTGGAATATTTAAGGATTCTATGGGTAAAGTGTTCAGTGATTAAGAAAGAATCCAAGGAGCTGGAAGGAATAAATAAAGTCAATTGACTAACAAGAATGTTCAATGGTCATTGTTAAATCATTTCAGGATGCAGCATGTGGTCATGCAGTGATAGCATTGAAGGAAGATGTCCAAGCTGCTCTAAAGACATCGTCAAAGCAAGGCTGCTTAAATAAATGACACAACACTTGACTCACTCACTAGGGGATGCCAGAAATGTAAAAGACAACTATCTGACTAACCAACTGAAAGAGAATCATGCTTGTACCCATTTTAAAAATATCCAACAGAATGAGAACATTATCGAACAATACCATTGCTATTACATGCAAGTACCATTTTGTTGACAGCAATACAAAATTATGGATTGTAGCAGTGCATCAATGTGGAGCTGCCAGAAATTCAAGTCAGATTCAGAAGAGGGCACAGAATAAAAATATCAGTGTGGATGTTAGAGGGATCTTGGCTGAAAGCAGAGAATATCAGAAAGACGTTTACCTGTCTGTTATTGACTTTGCAAACGCATTTGAGTGTGTGGCAATACAATTGCAAAAAATGGGCATTCCAGAACGCTTAACTGTTCTCTAGAACCTGGGTGTGGGCCAAGAGGCCCTTATTTGTACAGAAAAAGGACATACTGTGTGGTTTAAACTCACCCAAGACTTGTTTGTATTCTTTCACCATGCTTATTGTAGCTATAAACTGAGCACACAATCTGAGAAGCGGAACTATAGGAAAAGAATGCAGCACCAGGATTGGGGGAAGATTTTGAACATCCTGGAATACGCAGATGACACAACCTTGTTCCCTAAAAGGTAAAAGGACCTGAAACACTTGCCGATGAGAATCAAAGCAAAAGTCTACAATTTGGATTAGACCCCCAAATAAAGAAAATGCATCTCCTCACAACTGGATCAATAAGAAACACCATGATAAACAGTTAAAGTAGTGAATTTGTAAATACTTCATTTTACTTGAATCCATAGGCAATGCCCATGGAAGCAGCAGCCAAGAATCAAGGAACATACTGCACTGGGGAAATCTGCTGCAAGAAGATGCCTTCCCAGTGCTAAGAAGAAAAGCTGCAACCTTGCAGACTACATTACACATGGCCCTGGTCATGGCATTTTCAATCACCTCATATACCTTCAAAAGATGTATAATAAATAAGAAAGATCAAAGACGTACTACCATTGAATTATACCGTTGGCAAAGAATATTGACCATATCATGGATTGCCGGAAGAAGAAGCAGGTATGTCTTGGAAGAAGTACTACTAGACGACTCCTTAGAAATGTGGATAGTGCCTCTTCATTTCACTTGCTTTGAGCATATTATCAGGAGGAATCAGTCCTTAGAGAAACACAGCATTGAGAATAGAGGGTCAGTGAAAAAGACTAAGTTCCTCACTGAGACATAGTGGGCTTAAATATACAAGGGTACTTCTAAAAGTTCATAGGAAAACGGAAATAAAACCCAGTGGAATTTTCCTTGAACTTTTGGAAGCCTCCTTATCACCATGACTGTGAAGTGGCACAAGGCTGGACAGTGTTTTATTCTGTTCACTTGGGGTCTCTAGTGTTGGAACCAACTCACAAGCACCAGGAACAATGCATAACAAGGACACAACATTATTTTTATATCATAGGCATGTCAATAATTCTATCAAATGAAATTTATTAGTTTTTGTATGTAGTTCTACGTGCATGATTTACAGCAGTGTTGTAATTGTTGTAATACAGATGAATACATACAAAGTTAATTGCAAACTTTGAATCCACAATTCAATGAACACCATGATTTTTATAAATTGCAAAATGTCAATAGAAAATACAGAAATATTATTCCTAGACATATTCATGTAGTAACACTATCAGTATTTATATTTTTCTATCTACATTCTAAATGTTTTGGGGAGTTATGACAATAAAGATGAATATAATAAATTTGACATGGTGGAGAAATGGAAATTAATAATAGAAAGTAATTAACTGCTTTAATTCAGATTATAAGTGAACATCCTTTCCCTCATTTCTCCCTCTAATGTACTGTCATTCAGAATGAAATCTTCAAAGTGGGATACATAAGATATGGTTCTAGGAATAGATCATAAGATAAGAGAGAATGTATAATAGGAATGAATAGAGGAGAAATTAAATTTGCACCATGTGTCAGATACTGTTAGTGACCTATGTAAGGTCTCCTTTATTCACAGAACTCTACTGTGGTTATAACAGCAAGGGTCTCGGTAAAAATATGTTCTCCCAGGTTCTCTTGCAGCTTAGACTGAACACTTGACCCGGTTTCAGCCAATGACAGACGATCAGAAAGCACTGGAAACACTTATACATAGAGAAAACTCAGCCGATCTGGTTGACCCTCTACATCATTCCCCATCTTGTCCATAATGCAGTTATGTTTGCATGGTTGCAGTGGTCGTTTTACAGTTGGAGTTATGAAATTGACAAGCTATTGGTGACAGGTCAGAAATAATGCTAGTCACTGCCAGGTTTATTAAGTAGTTGCACCTTCCTTGACCACCAAATTAGCCTTATGCTGTGTGTTATCCAAGCCTCTGTATCTGAAAGCTGCCCGTAGAATTTTCTGCTTTTTGTAGATAAATTTTAACAGAGATACATTCACCTCTAATGTTACTTAAAGCTGAATGGAGAGAAAAACACTCCTTTCAAGCTTGAATTTAACCAATAGTGTCTGAGTTTAGCACACTCACTCCAGTTATTCACCAGACATCCATTTATCTCCAGGCTTTGGGCATAGTTCTGTCCTTGACCACCGCTCAGAAGCCACTGTCCTTGTGACTCAAGGCCCATAGGTCACATTCATTCGTTAACACCTGCGTCAATCTAAATGTAGCCCTTGGGTGGTGGGCAGAACTGTTCGTCAATAATGTCTTTGGTCACAGGACATGACATAGAATCAAGGATTTCTGCGGAGGAGAGGAGACACATTTGAGCAATAGTTAACCTGGAAGCTATCTTCTTCTACCAGAACTCCCCAAACAGCCTGGTTTTAAAAGTCCCTCCTATCACTGCAGCTGAGCTGAGACAGCACAAAGAGAGAAGCTGGCTTTGAATAGGAGGGAACTGTAATCTGCCGTTCACAGAGCAAATGACCTTCTGTTTGTACAAAGTTAGCATTAGCCATGCCTGTGGGGGGGGGGGTGAACTCGGGCACATCCCATGCTCTTACTGCTACACCATGGCTTCATTCTAGGCTTGATGTCTATATTAATGGTAAATATTTTAAGTAGTTGTGGACTAGGAGTCAAATTCTTAGGGTAACAGCAGACATAGCCCCACAAGACAGACTCAAGGTCTAGACAACCCGTCCCTTCATCATAACAGAGCAGAAAGAACCCAAAGGTGTGGCATAATGTGGCAAACAGAAAATCTGCAGGGTCTGACCGGCACTTAGAGAAGATTCATGTGAGACAGAATGGCCACACATCTCTTCTTTCCATAAGTGTGTGTGCTAGTCTGGGTTGGCTAGAGAAAAAAATCCAGAGACACTCGTATATGTGTAGGAAAGAACTTTATATCAAAGAGCAGTTGTACATTAAAAAAGATCCTAGCCCAGTCAAGACCAAGTCCATACGTCTGATATTAGCCCATATGTTTGATACCAGTGTATTAATTGCACTTCAGATTCATGCAACACCTGCAATGATGCTGAGTTCAGGAAGATCACAGGCCAGTTGGTGGAAAGTCTTGTGGATCCAGTGGCGGTGGGAGCATCTCAGTGCTGGTGTGGTCTCAATGTGGCTTCTCCAGCACCAGGCTCTAGCATAGTTCCATATGTCTTGTCAGCAGGAAGACAAAGCAGAGATAATGTCTGGCCTCAAGTGAGCTATTTATCTCTTTTGAGCCTCCAAATGAACTCATCAAGCTGTGACCTGATTAACAGGTTAGACTCCATCCCTTTGCAATTTGACAGGAGATTATGTAACTTCCATACTGTGTGTTCCCTGAGTGTGAGTGACTCACTAGTTCTTAGTGATAGAGAAAATAATTAGATTAACAAGCACAATCCATTGCATTGAAATAAATTAATATGCACAAACAACTCCACTAGAACGCTTCATAAAAATTATAATGGGAAAGAATACCTCATTAAAAGGCAAGAATCTGGTGGACAACATGTGGTTAAAATCAAAGTGAACTTTAAACAAAGTTCATGAAAAGAGACAATATTAAAAAGATCATCAGTAATTTTTGGGCATCTGGATTGCATGCTTGATCAATTTCAAATGAAAGAAATTAGGAGATTCTTAAATGTTTTCATTACCAGCTTTAGTGGGTTTTGCATAAATTTGAATAACAATATTAATTATATTAATCAGTCTTCCTTGGAGGCCTAATGTAGATATTGTCTAATCACGGGCAGCATTGTACTTCAAGGGAGATCTTGAAATATCCTTTATGGTGAGAGATGCTATTCCTCTTGAAGTTGGCTTTCTCACCATGGTGAATCATATGATTGTTCCGTTCAAATGTCCAGTGTAAGTCAATTTCAACTTACTTACACCAAGATCTTTATGCACTCCATTCCATGTTTGATGGCTTACAATTTTCATAGATTCATACATTATACATTCTGATTATTAATAAACTTTTTCTTTTTTTATTAATAGACTTTTTCAAATACATTTTCTAATTTTGAGTCATGCCACATCAGTAAATGAAGGTCTCCGAAGCTTTGTTCCATTCATGTCGCCAAGGTGGACTGTGAAGAGGCAGCCCTTCCCCAGTCATATGTTGAGTATTTTCTAATGTTCTGGAACTCTATCAGATAGTATTTTCCTGATATCCATAATTTTTCAGTGGCTAATTTTTTCAGAGACAGATTGCCTGTTACATATTCCTGCTCTATCTTGGTGTAGAAGCTGCACTGAAATTTGCTTCCTGCATCACAGCAACATGCAAGGCACCGCAGAGCAACAAACTGACAGATGGGTGTCGATCAGCATGCAATAATGATGCATTGATAGTTACTTGATAAGAAGACAATATTTTAAAATAAAGAGATAGGATCCGTAGTTGGGTAATGTGATCTTGGTGACAAAAACAATGCAAGAGGTTGTATGACAGAGTGCTGTAATACTAATTCACTGCAAACACCTTTCCTCAGCAACATATATGGCACACGATGGGAAGCCCTCAAATCATCTACGTACATGGAAAGAGAAGGCGAAGAAGCTCATTATTTATCACCAGCCAGAACAAGACCAGGGGCTGAATTGTTCATCTGCAAGTTCAAACGAAGGTTGACAAAAATGAAAACAGATCCACAAGAGCCAAAATTACATCTTATGTCTATCCCACTTACAATTAGAGATCATCTCAAGAGGATGCACTTATCACTAATGTTAGATTTGGTGACTTGTGGGATCAAGAACATCATACACACAAAAAAGGTAATTGAAAATACAGGAAAGAAAAGACCAAAGTGAATGTTGGAAGAGACTCTGAAACGTGTTAAAGCACCTAGACAAAATGAAAAGAGCTGAACAGAAAAATTCAAAAAGTGACTACTAAAGTCAAGATCAACGTAATAAAATGTGCAAAGATGTGAAGTTAGGAAACCAAAAGGAAAGAATGATCTTGGCTAATTTTAGGCTGAAAGAACTGAAGAAAAAAAATCAAACCTTGAGTTGCATTGTTGAAGGATTCTATAGGCAAAAGTCCACCATTTGTCTATCAGTTTGTTGTACTGTGGTGGCTTGTGTGTTGCTGTCGTGCTGGAAACTATGCCACCAGTACTTCAAATGTCAGCAGGTTCAGCCATTGGCAATAAGCTGCAGTTGAGCTTCCAGAGTAAGGAAAAGAAAATAGGGTGACCTCTTCTGAGAGAGTGGCCACTGCAAACCTTATGAGTAGCAGAGGAACATACTGCTTTGGAAGATGAGCCTTTCAGGTTGGAAGACACTGAAACTAATACTGGTGAAGACCAGCTTCCTGAAAATAGAATCCTTAATGACTCGGATGGATCAAAGCTTTGGGGACCTTCATTTGCTGATGAGGAATGACTAAAAATAGCATACAACGGTAGAAATCCGTTAATAATAAGAATTTGGAGTACCTAAGGGTTGATATCCTGGCACTAGTGATCTTAAATAGATTGTTATTGGCCGTTCTGAATCAGACAATCATAGAGTTTACTATGCTGGGAATAACAAATTTCAGAGGAATGGTACTGCATTCATTGTCAAAGGGAACATTTAAAAATCTATCTAGAAGTAAAATGCTGTCTGAATAAGATAATATCTATAAGCTGACAAGGAAGACTAGATAATACAACTGATATTCAAACTTATGCACCAAATACTAAAACTAGTGATGAAGAAATTGAAGAATTTTTATGTTTCTTCATCCTGAAATTGGTCAGACATGCAATAAAGATGCATTGAAACTGGTGATTGGAATCTCAAAGCTACAGGCATAGAGGGGGGTCAGTAGTTAGAAAATAAGCCCTTTGTGATAGAAATGAAGCTAGATGCCTCATATAATGTAGTAAGATCAATGACTTCATTGCAAAACTTTTTTTTTACTCAAAACAACAGAAGTTTATGATATGAGAGTTCTGTAGGATAAAATGCTTTTCTGTTATTCGTCCCCCAGGGAGGAGGCTATATGTCCATTCTTGTGACCATTTCCACTTTTCCCCCACCTTCCTCTTCCCCTCCTAGTATTTATATTCTCATTGTTGGTCCTGAGGGGTTTATCTGTCTTGGATCCCTGTGTTGTGGGCTCTTATCTGTAGCAGTGTACATATTCTGATCTAGTCAGATTTGTAAGGTAGAATTGAGGTCACAATTAAGGGGGGGAAGCATTAAAGAACTAGAGGAAAGTTGTATGTTTCATCGGTGCTACACTGCACCCTGAATGGCTTGTCTTTTCCTTGTGACCCTTCTGTAAAGGAATGTCCTATTGTTTACAGATGGGTTTGAGGTCTCCACTCCATGACCCCTCCTCCCCTCAATCACATTGGCATGATTTTTGTTCTGTGTCTTTGATGCCTAATACCTGATCCCTTCAAAACCTAGTGATCACACAGGTGTGCTTCTTCCATGTGGGCTTTGTTGCTTCTCAGCTTGGTCGCTGCTTGTTTATCTTCAAGCCTTTAAGACCCCAGATCCTATATCTTTTGATAGCCAGGCACCATTATCTTTCTTTACCACATTTGCTTATGCACCCATTTTGTCTTCAGCAATCGTGTCAGGAAGGTGTGCATGACAGAATGCCGAATTATTAGAACAAAGTGTTATTGCATTGAGGGAGTACTTGAATAGAGGCCCAATGTCCATCTGCTACCTTAATATTTAACATAAAAGTACACATATCGATTTCCCTATCATTATATATAAATATATTTACATATGTGCGTGCCTCTTTTTAGATCTCTAGGAAGGAAATGGTATTAACAAACCCAAGGACAAGGGAACAACAAGTGATACAAATCAGTGGTGAAGAGGGTGCAGGAGGCCTCGTGGGGCATGATCAAGGGTAAAGTAACTGAGAGGAATTACTGAAACCCACATGAAGGCTGAGCATGATAGTGGGACAAGAGGAAAGTAAAAGGAAATAGAGGCAAGAGCTAGGAGGTTCATTTATAGAGGTCTAAATAAAGTCATGTACATATGTAAATATATTTATATATGAGGGTGGGGAAATAGATCTATGTGCATATATTTATAGGTTTAATATTAAGGGAGTAGATGGACATTGGGCCTCTATTCAAGTACACCCTCAATGCAAGAATACTTTATTCTATTAAACTGGCATTCCATGATGCTTACCTTCCCAACACAATTGCTGAAGACAAAGCAGGTGCATAAGCCACTGTGGTGAAAAAATCTGATGGTGCCTGGCTATCAAAAGATATAACATCTGGGGTCTTAAAGGCGTGAAGGTAAACATGCAGCCATCTGGCTGAGAAGCAACAAAGCCCACATGGAAGAAGCACACCAGTCTGTGTGAACACAAGGTGTAGAAGGGATGAGGTTTCAGGCATCAAAGAACAAAAAAATCATATCATTGTGAATGAGTGGGGACCCAAAGCCCATCTGTAGGCAACTGGGCATCCCCTTAGGCAAGGGTCGCAGGTAGGAGATGAACCAGTCAGGGTGCAGGGTAGCAATGATGAAACATACAACTTTCCTCTAGTTCCTAAATGCTTCCTCCCCCCTGACCCCCTCCCCACGGTCATGATCCCAATTCTACCTTACAAATCTGACTAGACCAGAAGATGTACACTGGTACAGATAGGAACTGGAAACACAGGGAATCCAGGATGGATGATCCCTTCAGGATCAGTGGTGAGAGTGGCCATACGAGGAGGGTCGAGAGAGGGTGGAGTAGAAAAAGGGAACCAATTACAGAGATCTACATATAACCTCCTCCCTGGGGATGAACAACAGAAAAATGGATCACGGGAGATGCTGGACAGTGTAAGATATGACAAAATAATAATTTATAAATTATCAAGGGTTCATGAGTGAGAGGGAAGCGGGAATGGAGGGGGAAAATGAGGAGCTGATGTCAGGGGCTTAAGTGAAGAGCAAATGTTTTGAGAATGACGAGGGTAACAAATTTACAAGTGTGCTTTACACAACTGATATATGTATGATTTTGGTAAGGATTGTATGAGCCCCCAATAAGATGATTTTAAAAAACAACCAAACAGGGAAAAGTAATGTCCTTTGCTTCCTAGTTCTTTCCTTTATTTTGCAATGCATTTATTTCAACATAAACCTTGACTTTGCCAGATGGAACACACCAAATTCCCAGGTCAATATCATTAGCCAAAACAAGACCAAGGGCTATGTGGAACGGACTAACAGTTGCTCGTATGCAAGTTCAGGGTGAAGTGGAAGAACATTTAAACAAGTCCAGAAGAGCAAAAATACAATCATTAGTATATCCTACCTGCATTTAGAGATCTCAAGAACAGATTTTACTCATTGTAGCTAATGAACAAAAACCTAAAGAGTTGTGGGATGATGTAAAGAATATTAGACACCAAGAAAGCAAAAGTAATTAAACGAACAGAAGAGGAAGAAAGGCCTAAAGTGAACATCAGAAGAGACGCAGAAACTTACTTTTGAATATAGAGAAGCTAAAGCAGATGGAAGAAAAATGAAGTGATAGAGCTGAACCAAAATTTTCAGAATACAGCTCAAGAAGACGCAGTAAACCATGGTAATGAAATGTGCAAAAGTCTGGAGTTAGAGGCCAAAAGTGAAGTGCACACTTAGCATATTTTAAGCTGACAGACTGAAGAAAAATTTCAAGCCTTGAGTTAAAGTCTAGGATTTTCTTGAAAAAATGTTGAACAATGCAGAAGGCATTGAAAGAAGATGGAAGGAATGTCACGGCACTGTTACACTCCCCCCAAATTGCTTATCATTCAACCATTTCACAGATGACCAACAATTGATGGTGTTGAAGGCAGAAGTCCAAGCTGAACTGAAGGAGTTGGTGAAGAACAAGATTCCATTAATTAGCAGAATACTAATAAAAATATTTCACCACATTGATTCATTCAATGTTATTTTGACTAGTCTATGTCAAAATAATTCGAAAGACCTGGCCAATCAGCTAGAAAAGATCCATATTTGTATCTTTCTGTGACCCCACAGCATGCAGGAATTACCTAATAATATTATATACAAATACATTTTGCTTAAGATAATTCAAAAAGAGTTGCAACAGGACAGCAATAGGACCTGCCAGGGGTATTCAAGCCAGATTCAGAAGATGATTGTAGAACAAGGGATAAAATTGCTGACATCTGATAGACCATAATCGAAAGCAGAGAAATGTTTACTTATGTTTAATTGACTGTGCAAAGACATTCAACTTTGTAGATCATATCAAAATATAGATAACAATGAGAACAGTAATTCCAGAACACTTAATTCACTCATGTAGAAACTACACATGTGAAATACAGTGTGAGCAAAATATATCTAATCTACTATGGACTTCCAGAAGAATGAACAAACCAGATTGCTCCTCAGCAGTGAGGGTGGCAAGACCTTGGTTCATGTACTTCGAATGGATAATGACACCATGTCTGATAACGTAGATGGTCATTGTCACAAAGGAAGACCGTCAGCACGATGGATTGATATGGTGGCTCCAAAAATGAACTCAAACATGACAAGACAACAACTGTGAAGATGATAGACTGGGTGATGTCATGCTGTTGGATGAGCGCTATTAGGAGTCAAAACTGACTCCAGGGAAGCTATTAACAACAACAATATATAAAGAATGGAGCAAGGTTTAGGGGAAACAAAGGATGGAATTGCATGAGATGCCCAATAGGAGCTAAGACTTTGGAGGTAAAAAGGCATTCCATTTGCAGGCAGTTTGGGAGAGGGGTCGCTGATTTCCTATTGATCGTTCCTTTCAGGGGAACCTAGCTGCTAGCTGAACCCAGCTGAAAGGCACTGAGCAAGACCATCTGTTGGTGGCGTCTCCATGGTTCAGTGTCCTGTGTCATAAAACATGGTGGAGAGTGTATCTGGTAGGACGGAAATAAAGAGGCTGTAATGAATAAAGCATCTCCAGTGGTTTGGGCAAGGTCATGGGATATGAAAGAGGGGTTACAACACCTAGAAACTAACAACTTTAGGAATTAGCACCCCGGCAATATAATGGGGTGAAGGGTGCTCATGAGAAACTCTTTCACTGCCAAGGATGAGGCTCTGACACAATACTGCTAAGCCTCAATCCCTCACCAGTGCCTCACCCCACTCACGGAATCCCACCAATGACTTCCAGGATTTATCCTGTTTTCTCCTGATTAGATTTGGAATATGGTCTTTTGTTGTTTTTGGGGGTGTTGGGGTGTTGTTTTGGTGGCAGAGACACTATACAAGGGCTGCTGTTTCTTTCTTGGCGCTCAAATCGGAATGCACTCGCGTTCAGTTTGCCTCACTCTTGCAAGCAAATGTGAAATTTGAGCTGATAGGTAAACGTTTGTGTGCTAACCTACCACCTTTGGAAAAGTTCCTTTCCTTTTGAAAGAAAGAAATAAGCCATCGAGTGTATTGTAAACTGTGTATACAGCCTGGTCCTCAGCAAGCTTGCACGGAATACTTTTGCATTCATCGATGATCAGTTTCCATTTGGGAGGCTGCAAAAATAAGGATCCAAAATTCCATCGTTCCTTCAATGTTTTAAAGTGACATTCTTTTGTAATGAAGTACTTTCCATTCTCCCTGCTCTTTTCAATGAGCCCGTGTGCTCTTTCTTTATGCCATGTATCTTAATGAAATACTGTCATTCATTTTGATGCTCAAATTGTCAAAAATTTGGCCACTGGGTGATTCTCCAAACCAGCTCCTGTGCTCAATAATGCTCTATAATATTTTTCTGAAATGATCTTACAGATCTTTTGATATATTTAATCCTAAGTAATCACATTTCATATTATTGAAATGGTATCTTTTCATTTCACTTTAATGGTTATTGCTGATATATAGGATATGATTTTTATATATTGATTTAGTATCCATCAATCTTCCTATAGTCTCTTATTAATTTTAATACTTTACATCTAGGTTATTTTGGATTCTGTTTATTCAGCTACATCATCTGAAAAAAAATGACGGTAGTATTACTTTCCCATATTTATAACCTTAATTTTAATTTTGCCTTCTTGCACTGGTAAAGATCACCAGTAAAATACAGAAGTGGTGCTAGCAGGCATTCTCATATTGTTCCCAATATTAAAGAGAAAAATATTAACATTTCATTATTAAGAATGTTTGCTGTCGGGTTTTGTAGATACCTTTTATTGAATTAAGGAATTTCACTTTTATTACTGGTTTGTCACATGGGTATTTCTTTTTAAATTATGAATAGATGTTGAATTTTATTATATTTTAATCTGGTGGAAGACCAGGTGGTTTTTAATCCTCCATCTGTAATTGGATGTATACGAGATGTTTACATCCCCAAATTATATTAACTTATTTTCTAAATTGAACCAACCTTACTTTGCTGGATTAAATCCAAGTAGTCTGTGGTAAGTTATATATTTTTCAGAATTTTACAACTATGTTCAAGAGTGGCCTGACCTTTAATTTTCCTTTCTCATATTTTCCAGGATTTTAAAAAATCATTTTATTAGGGACTCATACAACTCTTATCACAATACATCCATACATCAATTGTGTAAAGTATATTTGTGCATTCATTGCCCTTACCATTCTCAAAACTTTTGCTCTACACCTAAGCCCCTAACATCAGCTTCTCATTTTTTCCCCTCCCTCCCTGATGCCCTCTCCCTCATGAACCGTTGGTACTTTTTAAATTATTATTTGGTCATATCTTGCACTGTCTGACGTCTCCCTTCACCCACTTTTCTGTTGTCCATCCCTCAGGGAGGAGGTCACATGCAGATCCTTATAATCGGTTCCCCCTTTCCAACCCACCCTCCCTCTACCCTCTCAGTATCGTCACTCACACCACTGGTTCTGAGGGGATCATCTGCCCTGGATTCCCTATGTTTCCAGTTCCTATCTGTGCCAGTGTACATCCTCTGCTCTAGCCAGATTTGTAAGGTAGAATTGGGATCATGATAGTGGGGGGTGGGGGAAGAAGCATTTAGGAACTAGAGGAAAGTTGTATGTTTCATCGTTGCTTCATCACATCCTGACTGATTCATCTCCTCCCTGTGACCCTTCTGTAAGGGGATGTCCAGTGGCCTACAAATAGGCTTTGGGTCTCCACTTTGTACTTTTCCCCCTCATTCACAATGATTTGATTTTTTGTTCTAATGATGCCTGATACCTGATCCCTTCGACACCTTGTGATCGCACAGGCTGGTGTGCTTCTTCTATGTGGGCTTTGTTGCTTCTGAGCTACATGGCCGCTTGTTTATCTTCAAGTCTTTAAGACCACAGATGCTATATCTTTTGATAGCCGGGCACCATCAGCTGCCTTCACCACATTGGCTTATTCACCCGCACTGTCTTCAACAGTTTGGCCAACTGTGGTCATTGGGGGAATACTTCCTTTTCATTTGTAAGACTATGTGTGAAACAAGGTTGACTTTTTTTTTCCTTTTAACATTCTGTTAGCCCTTACTAGTGAAAACCATATGGATCTAAATATGTATTTTGTGAATCTAAAAATCTATTTTGTTGATCAAAAGATATATTTGTCTTTACTAATGGGAAATTTAAAAGCTATAAAACAATTTGTTTTCTGTTTTCTCTCTCATGAATTTTAGTATGATGTATTTTGGTGGTAATATCTTTTGTAAGAATTAATATCAGGCGAGTTTCCAGGAGTTGGAGATTAAAGATGTCCCAATGTCCAACTCTTTCAAATACTCCTTGACTCCATTCTGCCCCCAACCCCATTCCCCCTTGAGTATATTTCCTGCTGTCCTTGGCTTCTGTAATTCACTGCAGAAGGCCCACAGAAATGCATGGAACGTTGAGGAGATATCTCGTGTGATGGTGAGTGCTGTTGAGTCCACACTTCAAGGGTCAGGTAAAGGTGAACTAAATACAGAGTCCCAAGCCAGAAACCTAAAATGTCCTAAAGTCACAGCCAGTCTTGCTTCTACTTAAGCTCAGTCAGGAAAATAGAGGTCGGGGATGAATGAAGCAGGTGAGTATGAACAAACATATGGAATTGTAAGGCGGCACCATGATATGTCCAAGGGAACAAAGAATGTGGCCTGGTTCTTGCCTGTTTCTCCCATGGAAACAAAGATATCCTCAAGGAAGCAGAGTGGGACCTGATTCACATCTGGTTCTAAAGTAGAGTCTTAAAGGTGTCACCAAGGAAGAGGTGTGGCCTGATTCATTCCTTCTCAAAGTCACTGCCATCAAGCCTATGCTGACTCACAGGGCCCTCTGGGACAGGGTAGAACTGTCCTTGTGGATTTTTGAGACTGTTTTGCAGAACTAGAAAGCCTCCTTTTTCCATCGGACAAGCTCGTTGTTTACAGCCCAGTGCAAACCACTATACCATCAGGATTCAGTCAGGTCTGAATCCCATCCCATTCCTGTTCTTTCATGGAGCATGCCCTCCAATATGGGACTATGACCACAGACTATAAAGTCCAGAATTATAATATATCATATAAGAAATTATAGCTAGAAAGACCAGATTAATGGATATCCTGTGTATTTCTAGGAATGACTATATATTTCTTTCTCATTTTCTAGTTTATTCATGTAAGATTCTGTTAGCTTTTAAATGTTTCTGGTCATTTCTCCTTTATACCTGATAGTAGTGATTTCTTAATTCTTATTTCTTAAACTTTTTAATTGTGAATTAGGTAAAGGTTTACAAAGTGAATCACCAGTGTAACATTCAACAATTCATAAACACTTCGTTCATCTCATTTATTTCCATGTCTTTGCTGATCCATCACTTAAACCTCCTCTCCTCAGTGTGTCCTGCTTTAATTCTTCCTTCTTTCCTAACCTTTCTGAACTTGGATCTTGGATAAATGCTGCCCTTTAGATCTCCAATGATTGGTTGCTCTTAGGTGCCCACAATGCATGAGCTTTATTGTTCCCCTTATAGACCTGTCTATTATTTGGCTGAGCATTTTACAACAAGGTTGAGTTCCGTTCCAGACCTGAATTGTGATTAAGGGTCATAGCCTCGGGATTTCCACCAGTCTCTCTCGGGCAAGTATACTTTTTCACTTTTATGATTTTGAGTTTTCGTTCATATTTTTCCTCCCATTTTTTCCAAGCCCACCTAAAGTAACCCCCTTCAAAGCCGTTTGTAGTGGTAGCCGGGTACTATCTAGTTAGTGTGGTTTCAGGTCACTGATAGCTGACGTTCATGCGATCTGTTTCTCCATTTTCCTCATTGCTTCCACATGGCTTTGCTTCTTCTCATTCATTGCTTTGTAAAGGGAGAGAGCACTAGTTGTACTTTAGATAGCCACTCATCTTTGAGACTACATTTCTGGTCACTCAAGTAGATGGAGAACATTTTCCTTGTGGACTGTGCTATGCCAATTGATACTATGGCCTGAGTTTCCAAGTCCAAAGAATCGGACTTTAGTCTAAGAAGTTTACTTAACTTTGTCCTTTTACCCCACATTTTGGGTATGTTTGCAGCAAAGGCAGATACCATGTACAAATATCCTGCATCACACCTATATAGTCATAAGTAACCTGCCATTCTTTCTCCCACGCCTGTTGAGCCATGCATTTACTCATTGAATGCCTTGATTTCAGGAGTGTGTATCTAACACTTGCCTCTATTACTTTTCACTCTTGCACTCCCCGGGTGTCTTCCGCAGCCTCCACCATTTCTTCATCAACTCCCCTCTTATTGTACACTGTCTTCTCCTTCATCCAAGTTAGCCTGTGTCTACCCTGCAGCTAGTGACCTACTCTTTCTTCCCCTCCCACCCCTGCTAGGCATCCAAAGAACACTTCTTCCCATGTGAAGACTGTTTCTCAATATTTACAATAGTTGTCTCATACAATATTTGTCCTTTTGTGGTGAATTAGATTCATGCAGCAGAATGTCCTCCAGGTTCATCCATGTTGTGGGTTGTTTTGCAGGTCCGCTGTTACTTGCTAACATTGTATACTCTTCCATTGTGTGCCCATACCAAATTTCTTCCACCGATGGTTGAGGTTATGTCCATCTTTCTGTGTTATGAATACTGCTATGATGAATGTGGTAGGCACTCTCATCTCTCCAGCAGATACGCCAAGTAGGAGGATTGCTGGGTCATGTGGCATTTCTATCCCAAATCTTTTCATGTTTTGAAGACGTCCAGATCACTTTCCACAGTGGTTGGACCAGTTGACATTCCCATCCGCAGTGTCTGAGGATTCCAGTCTCTGCAGCCTTGCCAGTATTTGTTGTTTTCTGTTTTATTTTTAACTCTGCTATTAATGCTGGGGTGAAATGATACCTCATTGTTGTTTTGATTGCATCTCTTTATTAGCTATGAACATGAACATTCCATAATATGTTCATTGACTGCCTGAATGTTTTCTTTGGTGACGTGTCTGTTCATGTTCTCTGCCAATATTTTGCATAATTCTCATATTTTGCTTCTCTTTTTCCCTTTCCACTCCTCCCTTTCTCTCACATTGTTATATTAGAATTTTATCAGTTTAATTAAATTTGTTGAAAAACCAATTTTTACTAAGATAATCCTCTTTATTGTGTATACAGTTGATTCTGCCCTTTTCCGTATTTTTATTAATTCTTTTTCATAGTTTTGTTTTTCAAATTTCTTGCAAAACTTATAACATTTATACGTCTTCCTCTAGAACAGTTTGAACTGCTTTTCATATGAGTATATTTCTTATTTTATTAGCAGATACCTGCGTTTCCTTTTAAACTGATTTCTAAATTAATTACGTGTGATCAGAAAATATACTTTAAATTTTTCAGCCCTTTGAAATTTGAATGAAGTTGCTTAGAGCTCAACACTTGACTCATTTAAAAAAACGTTTGGCTTATGTGTATGTAACCAACAGTGTTTGGATTTGTTCTTTAGATTAATTTTATGAATCTTATTTTTCAATGTTTATATAATCTTATCAACTTCAAATCTTACGTAGTTTTGCCTGTTTCTATTTTCAATTGTTGATAGAAATGGGTTAAAATTACCTACAATAAGCAGATTCCTCTGTTTCTATATTTATTCCATTATTATTATACTTTTGAATAACAATTTGGTAAAGATAAATATGACATTGCTATGTCTTCTTGTTATGGTTTAGGCTTTTAACCAGTATGAAATAGTCCTCTCTAGTCTGGTAATATAATTTACGTGGGAAAATGTCAATGGTATTTCTTTGTATATCGTTTATTTTTCTTTCTTTTTAAACATAAACATGAATTTCCTAGTTGCAAATATATGCATTTGTGTTTTGCACTGATTTGTAACAGGAATTTAAAGTCTATTTACAGTTGAGGCAATTACTGCAGGGACACCTACTGTGAATCTAGCGTACTATTTCGTGCTCTCTGTCTGTAGCACCTGGGTGCAGAGGACAGCAGAAGTTCAGTCATAACATTGTCTCGCTTTCCACATAGGAAACCTGGGTTCATTGTCTGCCACTTCAAGTGGCCGCGGCAGGGTGATGAGCAGGTCTCGGTGGCTCTTCTGGGTGAAGAGGAAAAGGCCCTGTGATCTAATTCTAAAAACCGGCCTATGGATTGCGTTCATCTGAGTCCATTGTGCATGATGCCATCATGAGTCGGGGACCGTGCGGACATCAGCTAACAACAACATAACAGCCTAAGCATTTTTTAATTGACTGCGTATGTGCGTGGAAATTGTTTATTCTTTTTCTTTTAGCGGTTACCCTAGAACTTTTAAGCTGAGTGCTCAAAATATACAAAATCTAACCTTAATCACTACTTTTGTCTTCCTTTCTGACAACATAAGATTCTTAGAATAATCTTAACTCAATTGATTAGAGCTGAAATATGTTTAGTTTACCTTTAAAATAACTGTACAGTTACTACTGTTGTTATAGTATATCGAGGTTCATTTAGATTTATTTACATTTCCCTTTGTCTTCATTCTTCTTATCACCAACTTTCTTTTGTCGGAAGTATGAGTATATCTTTAAAATTCCCTTTAGTAATGATGTACTCGTAGCACACTTATCATGTACTTGGATAAAAATATATTATTTTGCATTATTCTTAGATTATAGCTTTAGTGGACCAGGAATGGATGGGAGGTCACTTTCTTTCGGCATCCTAAAAAAATCATCCTTCATGGTTGTTAGCTTCCATCCACTGTTGCTCTTTTTACGGTAACCAATCTTTTGTTTCTATGGTTGTTTTAGATCTACTTCTTCTTTGTCTTGGGGTTTCTGCCACTTCACTATAATATAGCTATAATATAGAAGTGTAGACAGATTTTATTAGCCTGCTTTGGATTTCTTGAATCTTTCTGGCTTACCCTTTCTGTTTAATTTTGGCCATTTTCACTTGTTGTCTTTTCAAGTAGGTTAGGAAGATTAATTTTTCTTTTTCTAGCAGTTTTGATTGCTTTTATTGGGTGAGCTGTTTGTTATAGGTAGACCAACCTGGGTTTGCCAGAAAGAGAAATATCTGCCAGAGCGATGTTTTAATATACAAATCAGGTCACATCAGTACTCTGCTTAACACTCTGTAATAACTGCTTCTTATGCTTAGAATCAAATCCCCAATCCGAAGCCTGACCCTGAGAAGGATGCCCGAATCACATTCTTCACCCTCCTCCTGGAACATTCTCTCCCTTGAAAGCTCTGCTAACTGCCGGGCGTCTGTCATGTCCGTAATGTCATTGTAGAGCTGGCTTCCACCGGAGGAGACGATTTCTCTCCCTGCTGTTATTATTTTCCCAGTGAACTCCTAGATATACTTTCATTTTTAATATTGGAATTCAGGGGATGCAGACGGCTTTATCAAAGAGATTGAAAATGGCACTGAGAGATAATATTTCAGGGTAGAAGATTTTCCCCTATATTTTTCACAGTACACAATGCATGTATAATGGTTTCCACCTCATTCAATAAAGCTCATTTCACTACATATTTATTCACCATGTCTATATATCAAGTATTGTGCAGAAACTGGGGACTTTAAGGTGAATATGACCCCATTCTTTCATCTCAAAGACTTTTTAGCTTGGGAGGGAAGACAGATACATAAGAAAATAATTTTAGTATCTTTTAGTTACATAAATATCTGCAGAGAGTGTTGTGTGAGTGCAATAATGATGTGGATTTTGCCAAGCCTGTGATTCGGAAAGGATTTCTTAACACCTGCTCTCCAGATCCTACGTAGCTCAATATCTCTCGAGTCTAGAAAAGTATTTGTTCTGACTAATAGCAGGCAATAGGACAGATCATTGTAGAACTAAAGATATTCCCTCTTACCCTATTTAGCAAGGACATGATTACTTCTATTACTTAGTATCACCGAAAGATTTTTTTCTACACAGAAATCAATAGAGACTTGTCCATCCCAACTTAAGGAAATAAAATTTAAAAGAACGATGTTAGTAGGTTTGTTGGAGTTAGTTGCTGACAAGTCAAGTCCAGTTGATGCAGATTCATAGAACTGCTCGATAGGGGTCTCAAGAGGGTGACATATTAGAAGGTGGACATTAAGCTGCCCTTCCAATGTGCCTTTGGGTGCGTTCCAATAGTAATTGCGTGCTTAACCTTTTGTTCCACCTAGAGATTCTATTATTAGGCTAATTAACTGGTAAATGGAAGTGGTGGTCTCCAAATTGGGATTTGTGTCCATCAGATAGAACGTGGACATTTTCCAAGGTCCACATAGACTTGTGATACAAAGGAAACGGAATTTTAGCTCTTCAGTGTCCATATATATGCTCTCCAAAAACTCTTCCCAGATTGTCTGCTTTCATTGGTCATTTCTACTTTTGCCATGTCTTGTCTCACACTATATAAAAGGAAAACATATTCCTCATCCTTCCTAAACAAAACTTTATCATATTGTATTTTCCGTGTTTGTAAAAGTCAGTGAAAAATAAAGGGGCTGGTTCTCAGTATTATTGACTTTGCTGAAAAAGTGAATTCCCTTAATGATTCATTAACGAGTCCTTCTGGGTCTAGAGATTTCTTTTTTCAATAAAATGAGGATCTACAAACTCTTAACCAATGCTCTTGTTTTCTTCGCTTCCTCCTGACTCATTCCGTGGCCACAGCAAATAAAAGAAACTCTACCTCCTTCTGCACTATCCCCATGATAGACCACTAATTGGCCTGTTGTAATCCACCGGGTTTTCATTAGTTAGTTTTGGGAAGTACACGCCAGAACGTTCTTTCTACTCAACATAGCCCGGAAGTTCTGCTGAAACCTATTAAGCATCATCATTGTCGTTGGCAGGTACAATTGATTCTGTTCTAACTCATAGTGACCTCATTTCAAATGAATGAAGTACTAGCCAGTCCTGTGCTCTCCCCAGTCATGTGTTACGCTGGAGTCCATTGATGTGGCTACTGTGTCAATGGGTCTTGTTGTGGGACTTTTTCTCTTCTGATAACATGTCTAAAGTAAATAGAATTCTAGGCATTCCTACGTCTAATGAGCATCCTGGGTTAGTTCAGGTTGTTAATGAATCTTCCTTCCATTCGGGAACCATGTTCTTCTTCATAGAGTCCAGCATTATCACAGCAACACACAGTGCACAAGTGATTGATGGACTGTGGTGGTCCATCTGCTGCATTGGTGGAGAATCTAACCTAGTTTCTAACCCAGAGGAGACTTCTATCACCAAGCCACTGTTGCTCCCACTTTAACCCATAGATAGATGATGAAAGACTAATATTTGAGGATAGAAAATTATGCAATTTTTATTAGAAAACTCAGTAAGAGTGAAAAATTTTAAATCACAGGCCCAGTTCTCTATATCTAATTAGGTGAACTATGTTTCTCCATGATTAGATCTATTTTTAAAAACGGAATTTTAATTTTAGTAATAAATAATAGTCTCACAGAGATATAGCCCCATTGATATCATTAAAATATGTATTTCTAAGAAATTTTTACTTTTATGTTTCATGCAAATTTATTTAAGTTTATAATAACATTTATATTAGATCAACTTTTTTTAAAACAATTTATTAGAGACTCATGCAACTCTTATCACAACCCATACATATACATACATCAATTGTATAAAGCACATCCATACATTCCCTGCCCCAATCATTCTCAAAGCATTTGCTCTCCACTTAAGCCCTTTGCATCAGGTCCTCTTTTTTTCCCCCTCCCTCCCCGCTCCCCTCTCCCTCATGTGCCCTTGGTAATTTATACATCGTTATTTTGTCATATCTTGCCCTATCCGGAGTCTCCCTTCCCCCTCTTCTCTCCCATCCATCTCCCAGGGAGGAGGTCACATGTGGATCCTTGTAATCAGTTCCCCCTTTCCAACCCACTCACCCTCCTTTATAAGTCACTGTGCATGACTAATAAACATAATGAAAACTCAATCCAGATGAAAAATTTTTGACACTTAGGGACTTATGTTCACAAAATTTATGAAATTGTAATTGTGCACTGAAATGTTTATATACTTTTATGTAAAATTAATTAGATAAAGATTCTCACACATATAATGGTGATGGTTGCACCGCATGATGAACACAATATCACTGAATGCAAGATGTGAAGAAAATTGGAAATGGCAAATCTTTTATTACATATATGTGTAAGACAATTTTTAAATAAAATTTTAAAATAAAAAATTAGCAAAACAAAACAAAAACCTAAACACTAACCAAGGTAAGAAACTGGTTAGTTAGCCAACTTATCGACAAATTAATAATTATAAGTCAGTAGCTCACTCTATTTACAGAACTTCTAAAAATGTTTTATCTGCCATAAAAGAGTATAAGATAAAATCCTGGCCCTTGTACTTGCAATTTTTTAAGGTGAGACCTAAAAGTCACTTTGAATTTGTAATACAGCCAGCAATATTTATTAGATACAATACAGTCTTTGACTTACAGTTATGTAGAAGCATTTTATATAAAACAGTAGTCTGCCTCTCACTGCCTGACCCCAGGCTGTTGTTAGCCAGCTGCTCCTGCCGGGCAGTAGAACAGATACAATGGATACCTCAAATGATCTACCTAGACATGAGTCATTCCCATTGGAAAAAGAACCCTATACAATGGAATAAGGACAGTCTGATAGATTGAAATCTGTATCTGTCATTTACTTAGTATAAAAAACAAACTCACTGCTGACTCAGAGTGACCCAGTAGGACAGGGTAGAACTGCCTCTGTGTGGTTCTGAGACTGTAACTCATTAGGTGAGTTAGAAAGCCTCATCTTTATCCCACTGAGTGCCTGGTGGTTTCAAACCACTGACTTTATGGTTAGCAGCCTAACAAGTAACACTACACCTCCAGTGCTTTTCAAGAAGTGTTTCTGGGAATCATATAGCCATCAGATTGCTTGCTGTGGTTCACAACCTACATTCAGAAGTTGAGCCAAGGTTTTTAGGAAGTTACTGAAACCTTCAAGCATGTGATCACAGTTCAGGCATTGAAGTGCATCGGATGACTCCTGCCTGGCAAGAGATGACCCTAATTGTGCAAAGTACGACCTTGTTGCAACATGATATTTTAACTAGTTTGGAAGCTATATCCCCAATATATCTAAAATGTAGACCCCCCCTTTCATTTAAAAATAATTTAAAATTAGTGATAACCTTATAATTGTTAGAACTGATTTCTGATGGAAGAGCATTTAAACTCTTTTTATCATCGAGTTTTGGGTAAAAGTTAAAAGTGAATGTCCTGATATTGCTGCACTTGTTTTAAAATACCTTCTTTGATTCCCACCAGTATACATTTTAAAGACCTTTCACTATAAATTGAGAATTATATAACTGTACAATTAAAAACATAAGTAAA
The DNA here is from genome assembly GCF_050624435.1 of Tenrec ecaudatus. NCBI lineage: Eukaryota > Metazoa > Chordata > Mammalia > Afrosoricida > Tenrecidae > Tenrec > Tenrec ecaudatus. Next base: position 40,314,162 of record NC_134536.1, read on the forward strand.
TTACATAGTTAGCATCTAAGAAGCAAGCTTATTTGTCATATTGGAAATTTTAATTTAAAGTATGCACACAGGTGTTTAGCTTGGGAAATTGTATTTCATCCACAGGTTTTCTGTTTGTTACAAGTATGAAATGACAAAAACTCACAAATAAAATCGTGATTTCTACAGCAGTCACCTGGATGCATACAATTCCATGGAGTATGTACACCATTTAAAAAAATTTTAATATGTAACATTGTGTTTATTTGAAAATAATTATTAAATTATAATATGTGTACCAACTCCAATAATAAATGTTGGGGGTAAATTTGTATGTTTTTAATTGGTCTGTTTAACTTTCTAATAATTCAATTTTATTGTATTTTTAAAATGTACAAATTCACGCCCAGGGGTTAAGGTCAGGAAGCCCACACCATGCTCCTTCCCCATGCAAGGTGTGGGAATCACTGGCTGGAGGAGACCTTTCTGAGTCTTCTATAAAACAAAAGCATCAGTTTCTTGGAAAAGTCTTGTATGATTACATAAAATCATGAGCAAACATTCCTAGGCTCTAGTAGTGGTTTAGTAAATGAAGCCTGTTACAGTTTACCCAAAGCTATTGCTGTTGAATTGATTCCAATCCGTAGCCGGTCTACAGCACAGAGTAGAATGTCCTCATAGCATTTCAGAAGCTGTCACCTTTGTGGGAAAAGACGGCCGCATCTGCTCCTTCAATGTGGCTGGCAGGTTCCAACGGCTGGTCATTTTGGTTAATAGCCAAGCCCTTCCCCGCTGTGCCACCAGGAGTCCTGCTACAGTGTACCCACCTGGATTATTTTAATAATAATGTTTAACTTCTATGAAGAGAATGCAAGACAAGGGATACCAATGCTGATGTCAGATGGATCTTGACTGAAAGTAGAGAACACCGGAAGTTGTTTACTTGTGTCTCATTGAATATGCAAAGGCATTTGACGGTATGGATCATAACAAACTATGAATAATTTTTAGAAGAATGGGTATTCCAGAACGCTTGGTCGTGCTCATGCAGAACTTGTACATGGACCACGAGATAGTAGTTGTGTAGGCAGAATGAAGGAATCCTATATGCTTTAAAATCAGGCAAGGTGTGCACCTGGGTTGTATCCTCTCACCATACTTTTAAAATCGGTGTGCTGAGCAGATCATCATCTAAAGATGATGGTGGCATCAGGGCTGGAGGCAGGCTCATTAACCTGTGATGTGCAGAGGACACCATCTTGCTTGTTGAGAGTGAGGATGGTTTGATGCATTTGCTGATAAGGGTGAAGGATTGCAGCCTTCATTATGGGTTACAACTCAATGTAAAAAAGACTCAAATCCTCACAACTAGACCAATAGGTAACCTTTTGATAAATCTAGAAGAGTTGGAAGTAGTCAAGGATTTTATCTTGCGTGGATTCACAAACAATGCTCAGGGAAGCAACAGTCAAGAGATCAAACAACGCTTTGTTTAGGTAAATCTGCTGCACAAGACCTTGAGGAGGGTCTTCAAGGAGACACATGGACACAGTGGCTGCAGGAATGGGCTCAGGCACGAGAACAATTGTGAGGACGGTGCAGGACCATGGAGTGGTTCCTTCCATTGTGTATGGGGTTTCTGTGAGTTGGAATTGACTCAACGGCACCTGACAACAACAGCAACAATCTCTCAATGCTACATGCCTTACTACATTCCTTGTATGTGTTCGTTCTTTCCGATGGAGAATATTCCTAGCCTTATTCTAACAGGTGCATAAACGTAGGTCCTGAATTGTTGGAGTAGCCTAGTGCCAGCCCTGCACTCTTCATTGCAATATCATACTCTACTGTTTGCTCTTGAATAAAATGGAAGGGAAAATCTCAGCAGTGCTTCTTCTCTCTTTCAGTATCCAACAGGGTATGAAAAGTGACAGGCACACCGAATCTTTGAAGCCCTAGGACCACATGTTCAAAGATTCTTGGCATTATTGTGTTTTATCATCATCAATGTATCTTCAACCACGAGAGGTACCTTGGAGAGCACCAAAACAACAGGCACAACAAAGGTTGCTGAGCAAACGCCAGCACGCGGTTACCCTTTAGAACCTGTGGAACTGCCTCATAGGGTCTCCATGACAGTCAGTCTGCACAGTAGCAGACTGGCACATCTTTCTCCTGCAGAGAGACTGGTGCATTCAAATAGCCAACTTTTCCTTCAGCAGCTGAATGCTTAACCACTGCAACTGTACCAGTAGGGCTCCTTTGGAGAACACAAGTAAGGTAAATAATAAAGTCCCGTGTACGAGTTCCACATAATGACAAATCCTAGTCTATAGGCCAGACATCTGCTACTTTCCTTATATTTTGCTCTCTCTTAAAAAAAGCCAAAGATTTCACTTAAGATAAAAGACAACTGCACATCACCTATGGTGATGTTCCAAGAGGTAATGTGATTGACAATATACAGAAGGCATGATCTTAACTGAACAGTCTGGCTGTCTAAGTTAATGTGCCTGCATGATGCAGGGTATTTATTTTTTCCTTTGTTGCATAAGTCTACAGGGTCTCTATGACTCAGAATTGACTCGATGGCAATGTTGTTTTTTTGTTGTTGTTGTTATATGTAGATTGTTTGCCACCTAGTGGCAGTTATTTCAACTCAAATATTAATATTCATATCTAATTCTAATTCGTTTTGAAATCTTTTTTTTAAAGGCAACATCCCGAAGTCATAAAATGCTCAAAGTGTTGACAGTGACATTACTCTACTCTAGCAAACTTTAAAAATTAAAAAGCCCTTGTAAATTTTCTTCATATTTAATCTTTGACAATGATAGATGAGACAGTGTATTCAGAAGGCATTTCCTGTTGCAAGAAGAGTGTAGAGAATGATAAAATGAACATTTTCATTTTTAGCAAATAATAAAAGGATGGAACAGTTTTGTGTTTTACTTCAAACATTGCTTAGCAAAATATACACACAGTTCTTAAATTCACTCCTATATCCTGTACACATTTGGTCAGACTGACATCAGATAATGAGAGTCTATAGTAGTCATATTTTTCATTTTTAATATTTTATAAAATCAATAATAAAAATATCATTAACCATGGGCCCAATTAAAAAAAACCCTACTGCCTTCCAGTTTATTCTGACTCATAGCAGCCCTGTGTAGTGTTTTGAGACTATAAATCCTTCTGAGAGCAGACGGCTGCCTCTTTTTTCCATGAGGCAGCTGGTGAATTTGAACTGCCGACCTTTCAATTAACAGCCTGATGCCTAAACACAGAATTACAAATGAAAATGAAATCTCTCTTCACACCTATTAGACTAGAAAATATCAGAAAGCTAGCTAATGCAAAAAGCTGACAAAATGTGGCATCGTAGGGGTGATCATGAATTACTGGTTAGAGGGTACACCGGCATAGGCATTCTGGCTAGCAATATGCTGCTACTTGATGATATATTTAGTCTGTCATCAGGCATAAAGAGATTGTGATCTCTTGGACATAAACCCCTAAGACATTCTCATGTAGGTTTCCAAAGAGACATACGAGATGCTGTTCCTCACTATCTTTTGTAGTAGTAGAATGTGGGAAGAAATCAGTGTGCCCATCACCAGGGCAGCAAACAGGTAAGCAAAGAGGTAAAAATGAATGATTATACACCATAAAATATTATGCAGCAGTTAAAAGTATCAGCTCTCCTTGTGCAGTTGATTACGGCATATGCAGTTAGGTTAAAATTAGTGCTTCAACCTTTGGATCTCCCTTTTGACTCATTTTAAAGTAGTTTCAGTAGTTAATATTTTCTGCATTCTTTTTTTCTATGTTTTATTTAGTCATTGTTGTTGGGTTTTGTTTGTTTGTTTGTTTGCTCCCTAGTTGTGTTTTGTATGATTTTCTGTATCTCCAGTCTAGGTAAGTCTATAGAGGCAATAACTGGATTGATCATTGCCTAGGAGCATGGCAAGGGGACTAGAGGACAATGGGGAGCTAACAACAATAAGCATGAGAAGAAAATGTTATGAAATTGATTCTGGTGAGGACTGCACAGATCTTAATATGATTGAACGATTAATGGAATGTTGTGAAGTAAATGGAAATAAGACTATTTTTTTAATTGTCAGCTCTATCCCTACTTAACAATATCGTGAGGCTTCAAAAATATAGTGGTGAGTGGAAAAGCTGAGACATAATAAAATTGTGTAATTTAAACTATTTTATACATTTAAAATATATAATAATGAACAATAACGTACAATTTTGAAGACTATAGCTGGTCTGTTTAGATGATTTCAGCTCATAGCAACCCTACAGGACAGAGTAGAATTTCCCCCGAAGGGTTTCCAAGGTTGTAATTATTGTGGAAGCACATTACCACATTTATTCCATCACAGCGACGGTCGGCGACCTTGTTAAGTGGTTATGCAGTCAAATGCTTAACCACGGCACCCTGAGAGTATAATCCCCATCCTGCATAAATCATTAAAAGCTTCTGGCAGGGAGAGATATGACTGACCATGGATATAAAATAGAACACCTGAAAGAATAGCAACTCACCCACAGAAAGAGGCTCCCACCAAGGTGGAGTCCTTTCCGCCTCCTCTGCCACTGCTCCACTTCTCTGGAGTCCAGAACATATCTGTGGTGGTCCTGTGCCTTGACGGAAACTTCACTGACCATGAAGATCAGCTTGGTCTCAGAACATGGGGGCCAGATAATAATGAGGATTGTTTCAAATGTGAGACCAATGTACCATTTTTTTTTTAGAAACAAACCTTTCTCTCCTAAGCAAAGAAGATACTTCTCCTGAGAATGGGAAATGTTATTTTGGCTGCATGATTGTGTGTCAGAGTGTGTGTGTTACATGTAATCAGCTTGAGGTTATTTATATTTCAAATTCACTGTGCATTGAAATGAATTTTAAAATACTCTCATTAAATGAACAAAATTTGAGCTTAAGGGTAACCAACTATCTGATAAAAATACCTGGAGATTAAGGGGAAAGAGCTAAAAGGTAACAGAGGTAAAAAAGAGAGATAATTTAGTAGTGAAATAGCTGGATCATTGAATGAGGAAAATTGTTGATTATGTCAGGGTTTCTCCTTGTGGAAAGCCAATGCTGAGCATATCACATAGTAAAACATAGTGTCCCTGTGTATGTGTTGGGGGTTGGTCAGTCTTGGAAGTACCCCATTTCATTCAACAGCTCAAAGTTATCCTGCATCAAATAAAGAGAATTCTTTGTCTTCACCTAACAGTGTTTCTCCAACTTGATTGACCAAAGAACATTTTCTCCTATAGAAGTCCTTTGCATATCATGAAACTTGTGGAAACATTCGTTTTTTGCACACTATATATTGCTCATAGATGCCCTGGTGGTGAATAGTTACACTGAAGGCCTCATGGTTGGCACTTCGAAGCCACCAGCCACCTTGTGGGAGAAAGACTGGGCTTTCTGGTCAAGTGACGTTAGCATCTTGGAGGCCCACAGGGAGTCACGAGGAGCTAGCACAGACTCAATGGTAGTGAATGAGACGTGTTGTCCCCTCATAAGTCGCTTGGGTTTTTCTTTCACTTTTCTTTCTGATACCAACACCTCTTCATTGTCATAGGTTTGGGCTCACAGTGACCCTATGTAGGTTTTTAGAAGTTGTGAATAGTTATGGAAAGAGACAGCCTCCAATTTCTTGCAAAGAGTTGCTGGTGTGTTTGAATCACCAGCCTTACAGTTAGCAGTCCAATCCTTAGCTGACAGCACCGCCAAGGTACTTATAACTTACGTGAATTTGTTTATCTGGTGGGACTGCCGGGTAAGCACTGGACTGCTGGCCAAAATGTTCTACTTCTATAAAGATGTACAAACCCCTACCCAAGTCCTATATAGCTTCACTGTGGATCCACAGATGTATATACCTCTATGGGTATATATACATTTATACTTGGAAAAGTACAGGGACAGTGAAAAAGAGGAAGAGCTTTATTGAGAAATATTGACACAGAAGCTTCAATAATGTGCTGGAGCATATTCATAATTATGGAGATTACAGAGAACTGGGCAGTTCTTGCGCTTTTGTTCATAGAGTCGCTAAGAGTTGGTGTCAGCCACTACTAACAACAAAGAGAAGTATGGGAGAGAGAAAGGGTATCTTCTCACATCTTCTCTGCTAATTTAGACTTACATGGTATGAAACAGAAAATAAAGAGAAGAAATATTGATATTCCACTGAGATTGTTAGTACATTGAATCCTATAGGTCAGAACCAACATAACTAGGTAAATTGTATGTATAAACCTAGATGTATACTTAGATCTAGAGGGATACACACACATATTTATATATTTGAACTCATTGCTGCAACCACTGTATCAATACATCTTATGGAGAGTCTTCCACCTTTTTACTGACCCTGTCCTTACCAAGGATGAGGTGTCTACTCAGGGACTGGAATTCCCTGATAACATGTTCATTATACTGATGTCATCCTCATTTCTAAGAAATATTTTGACTGTACTTCTTCCAAAACAGATCTGTGGGGTTTGTGGCAGTCTGTGCTATTTTCAATGATTTTGGGAGCACACAATTCAAATGCATTCATTGTTTTCCATTTTCTTTATTGATGGTTCAGGTATCCCATTTAGATGAGGTGATTGAAAATACAATGACTTGGGGGCAGGTGTATCTTCGTTCTCAGAGCGACAACTCTTCTCTTTAACATTTAAAGTTCATAGGCAGCAGACTTTCTAGTGAAATACATTGCTTGACTCCTTGGCTGCTACTCCTATGAAGAAATAATCAGAGAATCTGGGTTATCTGAAGACAAATGTGGCATCGGGACTGGAGGAGGGCTGGGTAACCTTGCTTGCTAAAAGTGAGGGATTGAAGCATTTGCTGATGAGGATCAAGGGTTGAATTCTTCACCATGGATTAAAACTCAATGGAATGAAACCAAAATCCTCACGACTGGACCACTGGGTAACATCATGATAAACCGAAAAAATATTGAAATTGTCAAGGATTTCATCTTGCTGGAATCTGCAGCTGATGCCTATGGAAGCAGCAGTCAAGAGATCAAAGGATGTATTATTGCATTAGGTCAATTTGCTGCACAAGACCTCGTTAAATTGTTGAAAAGCAAGGATGTTACTTTGAGGGCTAATGTATGACTCGACTGACTGAAGCCATGGCCTATTCCATAGCTTCATAGGCATGTGAAAGTTGGACATTGGGTAAGGAAGACTGAAGAAGAATTGATGCATTTGAATGATGGGGTTGGTGAAGAATATTGGAAGTGCATGGACTTCCAATAGAACACACAGGTCTGTCTTGGAACACATATAACCAGAATGCTCCTTAGAAGCAAGGATAGCAAGACTTCACCTTACATACTTTGGACATGTTATTAGGAGAGACCAGTCCCTGGCGAAGGACATCATGCTTAGTAACATGGAGGGGCAATAAATAAGAGAGACTATTGATGAGATGGACCGACACCAAGGGCACAACCATGGGCACAAACATAATATTAACTGTGTGGATTGTGTAGTACTGGACGACGTTTTGTTCTCTTGAACATGGGGTCATTATGGACTGAAACTGACTCAGTGGCAGTTAACAATAACAACAAACTCCTATTAGTGTTGATTGTGAATCCAAGTGAAATGAAATTACTGAATACTTTAATCCCTTCTCCATTTATGATGATGTTGTTTATTGGTCAAGTGGTGGCGTTTTTTTTTCTTTACAAAGAGCTGTGTTTTGTGCTGAAGGCTACACTCTTTGAGTCTTGTCACCAAATCTTTGAAATCTTCCTCCCTTTCAACAAGCAAGGTTGTGTCATCTATGCAGAATATTAATTGTTAATTAGTCTTTTCCCACTCCTTATGCTATGGTCGTCTAAGATTGTTTGCTCACTACACACATTGAGTAAGTATTATAAAAGGATACAACCCTGCAACACAAGTTTTCTGATTTTATACCTTGCACTGTTCCCTAGTTCTGGTCGAACCACTAGCTCTTGATCTGTGTATCGGTTTCACATCAACACAATTACATATTCTGGAATTCTCCTCTTTGCAACATTGTCCATAGTTGTTATGATCCTCCCAATCGAATGTCTTTGTACAACCAATAAAACACACGTAAGCGCCTTCGTAATGTGTATTACATTTAGCCAAGGTCCATCGGGCACCTGCAATAATATACCTGGTGCCATGTCCTCTTCTAAAACCAGCTTGAATTTCTGGCAGTTGCACTGCCAATTCTGTCGATGTAATTCAGAATCTGTTTTTAAGTTATCTTCAGCAAAATGTTACTTGTTTATGATATTAATGATATTGTTCAATCATTTATGTATTCCCTTGGTTCACCTTTCTTTGGAATGGGCACGAATATGGATCTCTTCCAGTTGGTTGGCCACGTCTTCCAAATTTTAGGCATAGATGACTGAGTGCTTCCAGTGCTTCATCTGCTAGTTAGAACAATTCAACTGGTATTCAGTCAATACCTGGAGCCTTGTTTTTCCATAATGCTTTCAGTGCAGCCTGGACGTCCTTCAATATCATCAGCTCTTGCTCATATGCTACTTCTTGAAAGGATTAAATATTGGTAAATACTTTTTCATGCAGTGACTGTCTTCTTGCCATCTTGCTTTGATGTTTTTTGCATCATTCAATATTTTGATCATATAATCTTTCCATATTTCTTCAGTTCTTTCATCTGAAGACATGCTGAGCTTCATTCTTCACTTTGGTTTCCCAGCTCCAGGACTTTGCACATGTCCCTGTAATCCTTGACATTGTCATTTCAAGCTGCCTTTGAAGTTTTCTGCTCTGCCTCTCATTGAATCATTTCTTCATTTCACTTTAGGTACTCTCTTCAAGAACAAGTTTCAAAGTCTCTCTTCATATTCACTTTGCTCTTTTCTCTGCCATTTTTAAACGATCCTTTGCTTTCTTAATGTAGGATTCTCTTGAATTCATCATGCAACTTTTCGGGTCTTCTGTCATTTATGTTCAATACTTAACATCTGTGCTTGAGATGCTCTCAAAATTCAGGTGGGATAGACTCAAGGGTGTACTTTTTCTCTTTGGGAACTCAACTTCAACTTACATTTACATATGATGAGTTTTGACCAATAATATTGAAACCATGAGTTTGGGGCAATGGGAGGCATTTTGAATGAATGATAAACATTTTTGCAGTAATACAGATTTTGATACAATTTGGGGAGCGCATGTCCAAAGAGATCTCTACTGTTGAGCATGCTGAAATGATTTTATTCAGATTTACAGATATACAGGTCTCTATCAATATGCACTAACATGGGATATAGGTTTCCCATCAAACCCCACAGTCAGAAAAATAGATGGACGCTATATGTCTCAAAGTCAGGAATGGGTTAAACATAAAAGGGAAGAATAAGAAGTTGATGGGAAAATAAGAGGATAAAATGAGAAGCTCTGGAGATCAGAGACAGATGACAGATGAACATGCCACCGGTGTGGAAGCAAAAGCAATACGCAGTACAACGTTGGTCTATTTACTGGGGGCCAGACTTCACAATATATTTGAAGTGTACATTTCAGTGTATAAGTGGATAGACACACACATATACACATGTATATATTTTTTCATTAAAAGTCCTATGACACAAGCTTTGTTATCTGTTTTTTACATATGAAAAAGCCAAGGATTATCAAATGGAAGCAAATTGCCTGGGCCAGCGTATTAGTAAGTGGCATGCAAAGTTAGTACCAGTCTGTCCAACTGAATTTATGCTCAGGTATATAGCCTCCTTGGAAACCTGTGTAGAATCGCTATGAGTTAGAATTGACTTGCCGGGTTTTGTTTTTATGCGCCTCACAGCACAGAGCCAAAGGCGCAGACTAGGTGAGAGAGGCCATGAAGGTCAGAAACACTTCTTGGCGCCCTTCTCTCTTCCTGAATGTAAAGATTGAGTTGGAATCTCTCCCTTAAAGCCAGGGGAAGAATCTCACAAAACTATCTGACTTGGCACCCTTGAATAGACGTTCTCCTGGGCTCTAATGAGCCTTCTCACCTTTTCTCAAACACTAATTTCTGATCCTAATGGATCTTCAGAAAAGGACTCCCCTGAGTCTCCCCATGATTGCCACGCCAAACAAAGGACCACCTTGAATGACGAGTTCCTTGAGAGCAGATAGGGGTCGCTGTTCTTCCTGTACCATTCCTGGCACAACAATTGACAAACGAGTTGAAGCCCAGAATTGCCTGCCAAATGGACAGCAATACATTTTTCCAAATTCAATATGGAAGAGTAGAGAGAAATATAAGATTCACTCTTGGTTTCCATTATTTTATCTTTACCATCTTGACATGATAGAAAAGGTAAAATAATGTGAATGATCATAGCAGTATGATAATTCCCCAGGAAAATAGCTAGAAAGTGAGTTTGCCCATTTTTCAAATATTTTACCAGTAACTATCAAAAATTCAGGTACAAATAAAAAGACCCAACTATGTAGACATTACACATACTAATATCAAGAGTCCTCGTGGTGCTGTGGGTGGGGCACATAGACCCACCAGCTGCTCTGTGGGAGAGAGGTGAGACATATATGTAATATACTTTATAAATCTTTAAGTAGACTATTTGGCTCTGCCTAAAAATCTAGGTACTGTTGGCATAGATAGGATAGGAATTGGCATATCATTGCTTTGTTGTATGAAACAATTTCAAAAATTACTTCCTTCCATTTTGAGGGGAGATTTTAGTAACAAAAAGTTCTCCCAATAGAGATGTTAGTGAGGCACCAAAATGGGGTGACTTTGGTTTTATAACTTTGTAGTAATATGATACCAGGGATGTTTAATTCAGAGGTGCCTCTACAGTCCTGTGAGATCACTTCGGCAGTGAGCAGCAACAAGAGGCTTGGCATTTCATTCCCATGTGTACTACTTCTATAGTGCATGCATTTCGGAAAATGTTATGCTTTAATCTCCCTACTTGTAAAATTGCCACCTAAAATAGATATTTTAAGGATGAAAGAAGGTAATAAACTAAAGTATCTAGTTTGTATCCTATTCTAAAAAATTATACACACACACTTTGGACATGTTGTTAGGAGAGAAGTTTCCCTGGAAAAGGACATCGTGCTTGGTCAAATAGCGGGGCAGAGATAAGAGGACAAGCCTTAGAAAGATGGGTTGACCCAATGGTTGCAACATAGACTACCAGGGAATGATTGTGGGGATATCCATCACAGGAGTACTCAGTGTCTCACACTGCTGTGAGTGGGTCTCTGTGAGTCAGAACCAACCTGATGGCACCTAGGAACAATGGCTGTGCTTGCCAATAATATTTTGAGTGTGAGGCAATAGACACAATAGGCATTAATATTAAATTAAGTTTAAATAGAATTTTAGTCAATTTTTATCGATTACCCAACTTAATTGTTCTGCCTTTGGACCCATTTAAAATTTGTTCTTGTTTTTTTTTAAATCATTTTGTTATGTTTTCAACTGAGATTTTTCTATGTTTTATTTTGTTTTTGTTATTGGGGTCTTTTGTTTTGTATTTTCTTCTCTTTATGGAATCCAGGATAAATAAATGTACAGTGACATTGATTGGATTAAGAATTTCTTGAGGCAGCTCAGAAGCAACAAAGCCCACATGTGTGACCATGAGCTGTCGAAGGGATCAGGTATCAAGCATCAAAGAACAAAAATCATAACATTGTAAAAGAGGGTGAGTGCAGAGTGGAGACTCAAAGCCCATCAGTAGGCAACTGGACACCCCCTTACTGAAGGGTTGTAGGGAGGAGATGAGCCAGTCAGGGTGCAGTGTAGCAATGATGAAACATATAAATTTCCTCTATTTCTTAAATGCTTTCCCTCCTCCCCCACTATCATGATCTCAATTCTACCTTACAAATCTGGCTAGACCAGAGGATATTCATTGGTACACATAGCAACTGGAAACACAGGGGATCCAGGACAAATGGCCCCTTCAGGACCAGTGGTAGGAGTGGCAATGCCTGGAGGGTGGAGGGAATGTGGGGTAGAAAGGGGGAACTGATTACAAGAACCTACATATAGCCTCCTCCCTGGGGGACGGACAGCAAAGAAGACGGTGGGGGGGGTGGGGAGGGAGATGTCAGACAGTGTAACATATGACAAAATAATAATTTATGAATTATGAAATGTTATAAAGGAGGGGGAGTGGGAAGGAGGGAAAAATGAGGAGCCGATATTAAGGGCTCAAGTGGAAGACAAATGTTTGGAGAATGATGATGGCAACAAGTGTACAAATGTGCTTGACACAATGAATGTATGTATGGATTGTGATAAGAATTGTATGAGCCCTCAATAAAATGATTTAAATATAAAAAATTAATTAATTTAAAAAAGAATTTCTTGAGGTTATGGCAGGAAAGATGGAGGGGAAAAGGAGAACTAACAATAATGAGTACAAGGAAGAAAAATGTTCTTTGATTGTAGTTATGACTGCACACTTTTTTTTCCTTTTAAAATCATTTTACTGCAGGCTCTTATAGCTCTGATAACAATCCATACATATATCAGTTGTATCGAGCACATTTATACATATGTTGCCATCATCCTTTTCAAAACATTTTCTTTCTATTGAGCCCTTGGTTTCAGCTCCTCTTTTTTTAAAAAAAATATTTTATTAGGGACTCATACAACTCTTATGACAATCCATATTTTTAATATGATTAAACTTTTGAACTGTGTGATATGTAAATTATAAGCTAATGAAACTTAAAATTAAAATAACCAAAAACAAAGTGAGGCTAATATTAGTTGTCTATCTAGATGTGGTGTGTTGAAGATAAGACTTGGATTACGATGTGTTTATTGTGAAGGGTTCTATATTCTTCCTTTTCGGGCATTCAATCTTCCCTGTGAGAAGAAGGGTCAAAAAAGATGGAGGCGAGAAGGGAGGTCCTATGTCTGGGGACTGGACTTCGGTCTGTTTATTTGTAGGGGAGGTTGCATTGAATTGATGATAAAAATGAGCCAAGAAGTTCAGTAAACCTGACCAAAATAATGCCAAAGGTAGAAAGTACATTCGAACAAGATTGGGAAGCTAATGTTTAATGTTCCAGAAATCTCCGTGACTTCCTGTGACTGTTGTTGACACCTCTGACTTCCTATGGCTTGTAGACCATGGCTATTGGCAACGATAAAGGAAGGCAAATGGAAAGACTATTTGGTACAGCCTCCAAGTATTTCAATTCAACCAGCACCTATTGAATCCAAATGGCAAATGTTTCTTCCATGCTATGCCATGCCTCCCCTAATCTTTTTACCTATCAATGAAAATCTACCATTGGAAGTGAAATCTTAGGATTATGGCTTATTCTCTGTTAAAATCAACTACATATAATTGCATATAAAATCAAGTGCATATATTTTTGCATATAATTGTTCTAGTTTATTTCAAATCAGTATCAGGTGTTTTTTTTCCTTCCCCATATCATTTTTTTCCATATCAGTGTTTTGTGTCATAAAGTGAATTAGTTTATAGATACTTGCCAACCTTCTCTCAGTGCTGAGGCAGGAATGTCATGGAGCAGTCAAACTGAAAGGAAGCTTCAGCTGATAGCCCTCACAAAATACCTGACTCAATTCTCTGCTCATCTCTCCCAGCGACTCCCCTCATCATGATTCATAAAAGGACACGGTCTGTATGCATAATGGGGCATTATGTAGTTATTAAAATCATATTTTTGAAGAAAGTTTAATAAAATCAGAAACACTCCTAATATATCACCAGCCTAAAAAGAATAGGAACCACATTTTGTCGTTACCACAGAATGCTAACATTGTAGCAGATGTATGGGTGTGTGTGAGGGTACCCATGTGAATTGATGTGCATGTGTCAGAGTGTGTGTGTGTGTGTGTGAATGAATATGTGTAAAAGTGACTGTGTGTAAGAATATGTGTATGTGTGTGTGTATGAGCGAGAGAGAGAGAGAGAGAGAGAGAGAGAGAGAGAGAGAGAGAGAGAGAGAGAGAGAGAGAGAGAGAGACTATGTTGGCCATGTCAGAGAGAGAATGCTGGCCAAGTCAGAGAGAGCCTGGTTTGCAGGGGTCAACCTACAGACACCTATAGAGGTCATCTGCGTGTTCAGGAAAAAACAGCCTCTCATAAAATGGTCAAGAACCTGTTGCTGCTGTGCCTCCTTCTAATTCCTAACAAAATAAAAGCTAAGTCATTCACAATTGTAAGAGAGGGGCAATTAGAGAGTTCTGACTCTTGACTTCCTTTTCATTCACCAGTAAGTAGATATGTAAGTATATATCCTATTCCCATTGTTCACAAATGTAGATTTATGTTGTTCTGTATCATTTCACTTTCTACTGTATTTGTTTAAAACGTATGTCTTTTTCAGCACTTATTTCATAAACACCTAGATGGCAATTTCTAAACGACAAGACCTTGTTCAAATGCCTTGAAAATATTGGATAGTTTAATCCACCATAATCTATGAAATGGGTACTCTTCTTGTTCTACGTTACAGACAAAGAAAGTGGGGAACATCAAGATCATGATCCTTACTATAAACAACATCAATTAAATCCCACTTGTGAGCTGGGGTTCAAACCTAGATCTGGCTGCAAAATCTGCAATGAGGCTTCAGCATCTACTCCTAGCCACTAGACTGACATGCTGTTTGTCCTGTATATTGTGCATAATCTTAAAATATACCTAAATGTCATTTTCACTGCTGACTAGTATTGCATTGTGATTTTTACCATAGTTTGTTAATGTAAACCTCTACAGGCACTTACATTTTTTCAGTGTTTTGCTGCAACGAAAACTGCTACAAAGCCCATTGCATTTATCATCTAGCTTCATGTAAATGGGCACTGTAACCTAAGACAAATGCTTAGCAGTAACTTTGCAAAATAAACGAGTAAGTTCTCACAGCATTTGATAAATAATGCTGTTCTTTTCTTAAAACTTTAATCAAGTTCTTCTTTAATGATATTTTATGAGAATGCTTATCTTCAACGCACTCATGCCAATGCTGAGACATATGCTTGTCAATTTACCAACACAGGAAGGAGGAAACTGAGAATGCTGTCTTGCTAATTCTATTTGCAATTTTAAAATCAAGAGGAAAGCTGGGGATAGAATTGCCTTCCATGTCCTTCATTTTCTAATGTGTTCTTTTTCTTGTATATGAGGGGGTGCCCCCCAAAATGGAATTTTTTTTCATAGCTATGTATTGATTTTTTTTTCAAAACAACTTTATCACTTTCAAAGTACTCTTCATTACTCTTAATACATTTGCCAAAACTGCAATTTCATTCTTGGAAACAGCTTCAAGCTCATCTGTTTGAATAGCTGACAGCAGCTCCCTCTTTTTTTCTTCACCATTTCTACCTCTTCAAATTTGCTGTCCTTTCATGTCCCTCTTCATTCATGGAAACAAAAGGAAGTTGCAGGGAGCAAGGTCAGGTGTGGGGGACAAGAGAAGCATGCTGTATTTTGACAAACACTGACACATTGAGGTAGCATAGTGGCAAAACCAGTCTCCCATCTGCCACAAATCAGGCCCTTTTTTTGCCGCATATTGTTATGCTATCTTTTCAGAACCTCTAAATGGAAAGCTTGATTAACAGTCTGACCTGGTGGCATGAACGCCAAATGCACTATGCGTCGACATTTTCATCCATTCGGGAAGTTGGTGGACGTCTACAAGTTTGTCATCATCGACATTCCACATTTTATGAAACAGACTTGAGTTTCTCCCATAGCACTGTCCTTGTAAGCTGTGTTCACCATTACAACAGTTTCTGTGGCATTTTTCCCAAGCGGGAAACAAAATTTCACAGCTACAATCTGTTCTCTTCAATCGGCCATCACAAAAATGAGGTTCAAATGAAACTGTGTTCACAAAAAAATTC
Organism: Tenrec ecaudatus; assembly: GCF_050624435.1. Lineage (NCBI taxonomy): Eukaryota > Metazoa > Chordata > Mammalia > Afrosoricida > Tenrecidae > Tenrec > Tenrec ecaudatus. Next base: position 40,330,066 of record NC_134536.1, read on the forward strand.
ACTGTGACCCGAGAGAAACTTCCCAGGTGCTGCCACTGGGTGAACTGACTGAGAGCGAGTTGGAAGATGCTTGCCTGGCAGGGAAAATGCATATTACAAAAGTTGCACCTAGCGGAGCTTTTCCTGTTTTTCAGGGGGTGCCCAACTTATATTTACAAGTGTGCTTTTGATTTTTGTTTGGAGAACTGCAGTGTCAGTCAGGTTGGCATTGTGGAGTCAGTGGTCCTGAAACATTCAGCAACTTTGCATCGACATGGGCGATAATGCATGAGAGAGAGTCCAGTTGGACCCCAGAGGATAAGGATGCAGAACAGAAAATAGAGAGACTTACATTATCAAGTTAATCTGCCTTGGCTCAAGTCAGATATTTAAGACTTGTTGTTGTTGTTTTTAGACACCGTCCAGTCAGTTCTGACCCATAGCAACCCTATAAAACAGAAGGAAACACTACCTGGTCCTGCGACATCCTCACAATTATTGTCATGCTTGAAGCCATTGTCTCAGCCACTGTGTCAATCATCTCATATAGAGTGTTCCTATTTTTTGCTGACACTCGATTTTACCAAGGATGAAGTCCTTTTCCATGGACTGATCTCTCCTGATTACGTGTTCAAAACATTTGCCATCAAGTCTTGCCATCTTTGTTCCGTGGGAGCATTCTGGCTGTACTTCTATCAAGATAAAAGTGCTTGCACTTGTGGCAGTTCATGGTGCTTTCAGTTTTCTTCACCAGTACTGCCATTCAAATATAGCAATTCTTCCATCATCTTTATTCATTGTCCGACTTTCCCAAGCACATGAGGCAAACACTGTGAATTGGTTCAGGCGTGCCTTAGCCCTCAGAATGACACCTTTCCTCTTTAACACATTAAAGAGGTTTTGTGTAGCAGATTTTCCAAGTTCAATATGACCTATGATTTCTTGACTAATATTTCCATAAGGATTGTCTGTGATACAAGTCAGATGAAATCCTTGACACCTTAAATATTTTCTCCATTTATCATAATGTTAACTATTAGTCTAGTTGTAAGGATTAGGGCTTTCTTTAGCATTGAGTTGCAATCCAATTTAAAGGATGTAATCTTTGATTTTCATTAGTAGGTGTTTCAAGACCTCCTCACCTTCAGCAAACAAAGTTGTGTCATCTGCATATTGCAAGTTGTTGATGAACCGTCATATAGTGCAACTTCTATGAAAATTGCTGTGAAGACAGATTGAGTAGGCATTATAGAGGATACAATCCTGATACACATGTTTCTGATTTTAAACTAGGTAGTATTCCCTTATTCTTTTCACAGGTCTGCCTCTTGGTCCCTGTACAAGTTCTTCATGAGCATAATGAAGTATTTTGGAATGCTAACATCTGTGTTTATTATAGTCTGTATAGTTGAATTTCTTTGCATAGTCAATTAAACACAATTAAACATCTTCCTGATATTTTCTGCATTCAGCCAAGGTCTATCTGATATTAGCAATGCTATTTCTTGTTCCAAGTCTGGCTTGAATTTCTGACATCTCTTTTTAATGTACTGCTGCAACTGTTTTTAAAATATCTTCAGCAAAATTTTACTTGCTTGTGATATTAATGATATCATTTTATAATTTCTGCATTCTGTTGGGTTGCCTTTTTTGAAGTGAGTACAAATATGGACCTCTTTCAATTGGTTCTCTTCCAGGTAGCTGTCTTCCAAATTTCTTAGACATGTGAGTACTTCCAGTAATTGACCAGCTTGTTTTAAAAAACAACAACAACTAAAAATCCGCAATGTAACTAAACTAAATACTCCCTGCCATTGAGTTGATTCTGACTTATAGTGACCTTCTAGGGCAGATTAGAACTTCTCCCGTGGGTTTCCAAGACTGTGATTCATGATAGGAGTAGAGAGCCTCAACTTTCTCCCACAAAGTGGCAGGTGGTTTTGAACTTCTGACCTTGTGGTTAGCACCCAACATTTAACCACTAAATTCACAGGAAAATTAAAAGTCAAAAAAAGAAATAAAATGCACTATATCATAGGCACTTGTGAGTTGATATGGGTTAGTATAGGCTGTTTTGAGTTGAGCAATCTTATGGTTTCCTATGCCAGAAATGGCAAATTCATGAGCAGGGGTATCATATTTATCATCAAAAGAACATGTTAAGATCTATCTTGAAGTGCAATGCTCTGATAGGATAAGGTCTGTATACCAACAAGAAAGTACATTTTATACAATTATTCAAATGTATGCACCAGTCACTAAAGCTAGTGATGAAGAAACTGAAGGATTTCTCTCTAGTCGGACATTTTTAAACATGCAATTTAACACATTGTTAATTACTGGTAATGAAATGGGAAAGTTATAAACAAAGAGGAAGGATGAGGAGCTATAAAATATGGTCTTTAAGGCCCATGATAGAATTTTTCAAGACCAATGATTTCTTCATTACAAATATTTCTCTTTTTTACTTCTAGTTTTCCTAGATTCATAGTTCATGTGACCTAGATTCCAATTATTAACAGATGTTTACAGTTGTTCTCCATGGGTCATCCTGCGGATATTTGAAATTCCAGTGATATAGGTTCCAACATCTCATCAACATACAAGCCTCCACAGCACAACAAACTGACAGATAATAGTCAACTCGACAATCATGTAGAATTGAGGTAAGGATTATATGATAGCAAATGTAAACTAACTACCTGAGAACTTGCACTTGATGTTGTTTTGTTAGGTGCCTTTGAGTTCGTTTCAACTCATAGTGACTCTTCACAAAACAAAGAAAGCTGGCCTCATCCTGTGCTATTCTCACAAGTGTTCTTGGGTTTGAGCCCATTGTTGTAAACCCACTGTGTCAGGCATCTTGTTGAGGGCCTTCTCTTTGTTTGCGGACCCTCCCATTCACCAAACATGATGTCCTTTTCCAGGGATTGGTCTCTCCTGATAACATGTCCAAAGTACTTGAGGTGAAGTCTCACCACCCTTGATTCTAAGGAGCACCCTGGCTGTCCTTTCACGACAGATTTGTTTGTCATTTTGGAAGTCCATGGTATTTTCCAAATTCTTCTCCAGCAATGTACCATATATACTCATGTATAAGATCGGAGTTTTTCAGAACATTTTTATGCAGTTTTTGTGGTAAAATTAGGTGCCTCAGCTGATATTCGGGTCAGCTGATACTTGAGTATTTACAGTAACTCTAATGCATGGATTCTTTTTTAGCCTTCTTTATTCAATATACAACTTTCACATTCGTATGAAGGTATTGAAAGTACCATGGCTTGCATGAGGTGCACCTCAACACTCAGAGTAACCTCCTTGCTTTTCAGAGCTTTAAAGAGGTCTCGTGCAGCAGTCTGCGCTCAGTGAGTCATTTTAGCTACCCAGCACTGCTATAACCCAAATACCACAAGTGGGTGGATTTAAACAACAGAAATTTATTTTCTCTTAGCTCAGGAAGGTAAGGTCTGATTTCAGAAATGGGCCTAGTTTAAGTCCCTCCTTTGCCTGTATTCCTTCAAGTTCCTTGGCACCTAACTCCCTCTCCCTCAGTGAGCCTCTCTGCTTATTTCCCTCTTTCTGTAGGTCGTCAGTATAGGTTTAGCAATCACCCAACTCTGATATGAAGCACGGACATAAAACAAGCAAAACTTCTATTCCAATCACTGCCATAGTTTCAGGTAGAGGGTTAGGATTTCAGCTCATGTACTAGGGAAGACTCCATCCAGATTATGAGTTTTGGGGAAAGGAGAGTTCTGAAGATTTGAGCAGCAGGGAACAAGGATTTCATCTGGCACATATGGGGTAGAGATTAAATACTAGAGAGATTTATACCAAAATGTTAGCAGCTGGGTCTCTGGGAGCTAGGATTGTGGGAATATTTATTAATTTGTCTACATTTTCATTCGTGAACATATACTTTAATCATCTGAATAAAATATTACTTTTAATAAACTGTAGGCTTTGTTTGCTCACCTCAGCCAGCTTGTATTTCTCCCATTCCTCAGATCTGCCAAGATCTAGCTAGGTAGGCTGCTTTCCGTCCATGACCTTTTGCTACAAAGAATTTAAAATAGCCCATACAGGAGAAGAATAGAGACTTGAAATTTATACATACTCCAATAACTAAGTCAACAGAAAGGGGTTGGGGAAGAAGACATGATGTTGAAAGGCAGGCAAGTGTATTCCAAGAGCCACGGAAGCTGTTATATTTTGAGAACAACTTTGGCTCCTAGCTGCGAGGAAGACAAAAAGAAAATGAAGATCTTATTTTATTTAGAGAAAATTAAAGACCCTTGAGAAGAGCATTTGCTACCGAATGGGTTAGAAGAAATCCTGAAGGCAACATTTTTAGAAATGGGAGTTTATGCGGCAGTCCGTCTTACTCTCACTGCCAGGGAGGCGAGGCCAACTCAGAGTGAACTATTTGTTGATGTAACTTCTAGTGAAGAGTAAGGTAATAAAGCACAGTTGACATGACCTCATGGGTCAACACGAACCATGTTCGATGAATGGACATGTTTGTAATAAAAATGGGAACACTGCTGTCTGTCATTAAAACTCTGTTAATTAGCATTTTGTACCCCCTTCATGGGAATGTTTGCAACTGCCTACTCTTGCTGAGAGACTATTGGCTTATACCATAAACTTCATGTATGTAGGATTTATCTTGATATGATGATCATATTTCAAATGTTTGGGTTTTTTTATAACCAAAATAACACTTTTGACAATTTATAAGTCATTTACTAGCTTGATCTAGTGTCACATACTTTTTTTGAAGCTGTCAGTATTTGAATTTCAAATTCAACTTTTTTTAAACTTTAGTTTGGACAAAATCAGCTTGATAGTTTGAATCATATGAAGGCTTTATAAGAAAACATTGATGTTAAAAAACATTTTATTGCTCAAAGTTCAGCAAAGCTTTACTATTAAAAATTGGGATTGATTGTGCCCGATCTGACCCAACAACACTGAGGCAAAACAAAAACTGGCGTGCTAGGGGAACAGAGCGGGGCAGTCCCCAGGGAAAACCAAAAATAGACTTTGTGCCTAGAGCGTAGCACCCCATCAGACTCCACCAGAAAACACTCCCAAAGGTAAACAAACAGACCTTGAGCTATTTACAGATTTTTTTTGTCATTGGTTTTATTGTTGTTTTGTTTTATGTTTTGTTTTGCTCTGTTTTGCTTTTTGTGCATATTATTATCTCTGCAGGTCTATCTAGATAAGATAGGCAGGATAAACAATCTGGAGGAGAAAAAAATGGAACCAACGGTTACAGGGGTACATGGGAGAGGGGGATGAGGGGGGAAAGGAAGTGTGTGTTAACAAACCTGGGGACAAGGGAACAACAAGTGATCCAAAATTGATGGTGAAGAGGGTGTAGGAGACCTGGTAGGGCTTGATCAAGGGCAATGTAAATGAGGGGAATTACTGAAAACCAAATGAAGGCTGAACATAATAGTGGGACAAGAGGAAAGTAAAAGGAAATAGAGGAAAGAACTAGGAGGCAAAGGGAATTTATAGAGGTCTAAATACAGGCATGTACATATGTAAACATATTTATATGATGAGGAAATAGCTGTGTGCGCATATATTTATAGGTCTAGTATTAAGGTATCAAATGGACATTGGGCCTCTACTCAAAGCCTCCCTTAACACAAGAACACTTTATTCTTATAACCTGGCAATCTTTAATACTCACCTTCTGACATGATCACTGGAGACAAAATGGGTGCATAAGCAAAGGTGTTGAAGAGAATGAATGGTGCCTGGCTAGCAAATGATATTGTGTCTGGGGTCTTAAAGGCTTGAAGATAAACAAGCAGGCATCTAGCTCAGAAGCAACAAGCCCACAGGTAAAAAGCATGCTATCCTGTGTGATCACAAGGTGTCGAAGAGATCAGGTATCAGGCATCAAAGAACAAAAAAATCATATCATTGTGAATGAGGGAGAATGTGGAGTGGAGACTTAAAGCCCATCTGTAGGCAACTGGACATCCCTTGACAGAGGATCAAAAGGAACAGACAAGTCTGTCAGGATACAGTGTAGCACCGATGAAACCCAACTTTCCTCTAGTTCTTTAATGCTTCCTCCCCCCACTCTCATGATCCCAATTCTACCTTACAAATCTGGCCAAACCAGAGGATGTACACTGGTACAGATAAGAGCCTGCAGCACAGAGAATCCAGGATAGATGAACCCCTTGGGACCAATAATGAGAGTAAAGATACCAGGAGGGTAAGGAGAAGGAGGGGAAGAAAGAGGGAACTGATCATCACAATGATCTACATATAGCCCCCTCCCTGGGGGATGGACAACAGAAAAGTCAGTGAAGGGAGACATCAGACAGTGTAAGACATGATAAAATAATAATTTATAAATTATAAAGGGTTTGTGAGAGAGGGAGGGGGATGGAGGGTGGAAAAACATGAGCTGATACCAAGGGTTCAAGTGGAAAGAAAATGTTTTCAGAATGATGATGGCAACAAACATACAAATGTACTTGACACAATGGATGAATGTATGGATTGTGGTAAAAGTTGTATGAACCCCAATAAATGATTTTTTTTAAATTGGGGATTGAAATGTTCCTTCAATTTATCTCTTCTAATCACTTTGCACATTTAGAAAACACTTCAAATTGATGAGCTGCTATCCTCATCAGGCTGTTTTATGTAAAAATTTTTATGTCTATCATTCTGATTTCCCTATATCATACATTTTAATTTGAAATTTAAAATGATCCCCAAGTTTATTCAGGTTTGATAACCGGGAGCTAAAATCACACAAAGACGCTCTCCTTTCCAATAGGGTTTAAGCAAATCATCATTAATTTTGCCCGTTTTTTTAGTTGCCTTCCCCTTCCCCTACACCTGCTTCAGCAACCCAGCTCAGAAATGTACATTACCTTGTTTTAAATAAAAATTGATTTTTCCTTCACAATGTAGTGTAAGGAAAAATTGATTTTTTTAAGTGAACTGGTGTTTTCTTTATCCTTTGTTATATAAATCCATTAAAAACTACAGCCTTTTAAACTATGACAAATTTGTGATCTGGAATGGTTTAATTTTTACATCTAGCGTAATTATACAGTTGTCTTTAATTCTTGTTTTATTGTTACTTTTTCATCAATGTAAGTAATGCAGTCTTTCAATGCCTTTGCATTGTGTAAACAGCTTTTCTTGACATTTACGACTATTCTTCTCTTCACGTCTTATCATCTGTGCAGTTCTATAACTCCATGTATGTTAATAGTCCATTTAATTTTACTTTTATCACATGGGAACTGAAGGTAGGTAAGATGTACTATTAAATTTGGATGCTAGTAAGGATTCTTTTTACACTCACACCTTGCTGAAGGCGTTCTGGGGGCATGGCGGCCTCAGTCTTGGGCTGCTGTCCTAAAGATCTGCCACTCTGTAGGAGAAACATGTAGCAGTCTGCTCTCATAAAGATTTACAGCCACGGAAAGCCTTGGCAACAGGGCTGTTCTGTCCTCTAGAGTCACTCTGAGTTGGACTCGACTCTATGGCTTAGAGTTAACACCTTGCTCATTAATCCGGTCGTCCTCCTGCGCTGCTGAAGGGCCTACTCAGGACCCCGAAGGCTGTAAGGAGGATTCCCTGCTACTCTAACAGCTAAATTCCCTTGCTGGCAGACTGAGATGGAGTCGCACAATGCCAAACTCCAACACTGTAGTAGATTTGTTAGTCTAAAGTTTTATTCAACAGAATAACTAATGTGATTAGGCACAATAAAAAAACTAAGGTGTATATTTTAGGCTCTCGTGAAACTGGGAGCATATTTTAAAAGTTTATTGAATATATTCCTATATGAATACAAATGACTCTCCCAGTGTTTTCCTGAAAGCAGGTTTGAAACAAGAAGATAAATATGGAATTAAGGTCTCTTGAAGTAAGGGTTGGTGGGGAAGTTATTGGAAAAAATGAAGCAGAATTAACAATGAGACTGCTGCTAATGAAAGGGTTGAGCTAATCCAGTATTCAAAATGCAATGAAAACAGTGCAAAGCATGTCAACACTAGATGAAGTAAAGAGGCTCATAAAATACATTTCTATTACACTGTGGCCAGCTTGGGGGTCCTGAGGGATGCAAATAGTTAAGGCACTCCACTGCAAAATGAAAGGATAGAGGCTTGAGAAAGCCTAGCAACTGACTTCCAAAAATTCATCCACTGAAGACCAGATGGAGCATAGCTCTTTCTAGCACACATGGGACAGAGTTCTGTGTGACCGCGCTGTCTCGATGGCAATAGGTTAGGACACACATGCACTATTGGCAGCTGTGTGTTTGCCCTATTCCAAGCATGAGTTTCCTTCCTGAATACTTGTGTGAATTCTTAGAACTTAATATTATTATTATTCGAGTTTTACAGATGAGGAAACTGGTATAGAGGGATATCAAATACATTTCCCAAATCTAGTGGCTATGAGAGGAGAAAAAACTTAAAAAGTAAGCCCGCTGAGAGTGTGTGGGGATATAGAGAAGCGAGGGAAGCAAAAGTAGCAATTTAGCTGAGACCTTATCCCTGCCCGTGGGGCTGCAAGGGTTTAGTCCCTGCCCCGAAGCAGGCAGCGGCAAACTGTAGCTGTATTGAGATTAAGCCCTCTTATGGGCTCCACCTGGTCCTGGCTCCAGCAGAGACAGTGGCAGGGCTAAGGTTGAGCCCTAGCCTGCTTCCACTGTGGTGAGCCAAAAGCCCCCAGCCCCTCAAATCATTGTTGGTCTGGGCCTACTTATCTTAATGATGCTCCTCCTGCGTTCCAGCAGTGTTGAATTTCCCTCTAAGCAACTCTCCTGGGCTGAAATCTGTGGAGTCCCTCTGGTATGTGTCACTCCATCACCATCTTCCCGGAAGTTCCTAAAACTATACATTTTAACTTGCAGCAAGTAACTGTGGAGCAGAAAGTTTAAGGGAATATCCTGGTTTGGTTAACTCATAGAAAAGCCAAGAGGCCTAGTTTGGCTGACATGTATACTTATCAAAAATGATCCTGCCTCCCAACGATGTAAAACATTAAGAAAGCAAGAACCTAAAGTTAGAAATATAATCAGTGGTAAATGCCTACAGAATAATTAAACATGACCAAAGTTATTTAACCATTTCTATTTACATCACCCCCTTCCTTACTTTCTTTTTTTAATTCATCTGAACATTATAAGAAGCTTCAAGAAATTGATCTGGCTGAATTTAGTAGATACATATAATTCTGTCATAGTCCTGAGTTATAACAATGAAGACAAGTCCATGAATGATGTTATTAGGAGAGTGGCATTGTTTGGTTCATAGATTAAAGAGGTAGAAGCCTTCTGAACTCTTCACTTTATATCTCTCATTAATTTTAAATTAACCTAGAAATGAAACTGAGTTACTTTTATTAGAAAGAAAAATTGGTTTAGTAGTTATCTGCATAATCACAACACCACAGATTAGTTTTAGGTCATATCGTGGGTTGTTTATATAACCTTCACAAAGTCAGTAAATTTCTTCTGGTCTTAAGATAAAGATTATGAAGTTTAACCTTATCCTGTTTCCCGCCACTTAGCACTCCCTAATAATTTTGCTATGTGCTCTGTGTTCTGTTGATAAGATTGTAAGAGGCCCGTAAAGCTAAAAAAGCACACAAGCTTAGACTTTCCCCTCTAATCCTCAGGTGTTGTCCTTTTAAGACTCACTGAAGCAAGATTGTGTCCTTGGGTAGTGTGGGGCCGCTAACCAAAGAGTGGGGGTTCAAGCCTACTCAGGGATGCCTAGGAAGAAAGGCCTACTTCTGACCGATTACAGTCATGACAAAGGAGTACAGCTCTTACTCAGACACATGGGGTTACCGTGGGTCAGAACTGACCCCTTGGCGATTGGACTGGAGGCACAATTGTAAGTGCTAGGACAGAGGCCTTGAAAAGAGAATCCTTCAGCTCCTAAATTTCAGGTGAACTTGTCAAACATTATAAATTTTGTAGAGGAACCTTTTTGAAGACCCAACAAATGCTTGAACATTGGACAGGCCCTTATACTTATTAATTTCACTTGGAGAAATTTGTCTTAAAGAAATAATCAGAAATATATACAAAGAGTTATTCATCACCATAATAGAATTCACATCTCAGTATCATTGAAAATACTAAAAGAACATCTTTAATAACAACCAAATCTGTTTCTGGTAAAGGACCAGCAATGAAAGTTTCTTTAAAAGATATGTCCATCTTGTGGCATATTCTCCAGTTATTATAAATATAGAATAGTGATTGGTACATGGAAAAAACACTAAAAGTTTGTTAAATAGGATCTCTATTTTTCAAAAATCACAAAAAATGTGATATTAAATCTCTGAAAATTAACCAGCGCTTAACTAGGAGTGAAATTTTGTGTACATTTTTTAATCTTTATGAATACCTTTATGCCCATCTTGTTGTTAGGCATGGTTTAGACTGTTCTGACCCATAGAAATCTCATTTATAACATAGGAAACACTGCCCAGTCCTGCACCATCCTAGTTAGCTTCAATTAATGAAACAAATTTCCTGGTCTAACTCCTCTTTTGGTACTAATTTAAGGTTGCCATGACATTTGGTATATTTCTTTTAGCTTTCCACCTTGGCCAGGTATCACTTCCAAGACACCTTTCCTATCAGACAGTCAGGACACATCTATCTCTTTCCTGGTAACAGGTACTGGCCCTTTAAGTCCCTCCCCGACTTTTTATCCTACCACAGATTCTTTAATGCTCTATCAGTAAGGTTCCAGCCCAGGGAAGGCCTGACAGAAGTCCTGCACAGCTCCCAGTGATCTGCAAGCACCTTACTCATCACGCTAAGCTAAGTGGTTCTGAATTAATTCAGAGCCAAATGTTGGAGCAACTGAAAATGGCAACAATCTTTTTCAAATTAATTTTACTAGTATTCTTTATATTCTGGTAAATAATGCTTTGGGAACACTCAGGTCTGTCAATAAACATCGACAAAGGGAATGGTATGTAGAAGGAGACTTCTCCTTGGTCTCTTCTTACACAATAGCTACATTCTTCAAAATAAGTTGACATGGGAGCTTTGCAATTGACAGCAGGTCGGTGGTGGTATGTGTGTAGAAAATATACTTAATTATTTTTCTGATTGGTAAAATTTAAATTTCACATGAAATACTACATGTTTCATATTTTGGAGAAGGGCATGGTTGAGCTTTCTTAGAGGGAACTTTGTTAATCTGATTAGCTTCAGTTCTTCATGGGTGTGGTTTCATTAAATTAGGTTGTACTTCCTATATTAGATCTTTTTTTTCACCCCACAATGAAGATACCCTGTATAGTTTATATGATGGCATTTTGTTCAAGTTCTATCTATTTATTTCATCTGGGGTTTTAATGCAAAGCTTCAAGTTGTCCAGGAATGTCATTGCTGTAGGTTAACATTTTTAATATCCTGGGTTGGTGTGTTAGTGTGGGCACATTTGAGAAACAAAAGCACAGAAATTCATATGTATAAGAGAGAGTTTTATATAAACTGTAAGTGTACATCAAGAAAACATCACAACCCAGTGCTGTCCAAGCCCACAAGTCCAACATTAGCCCATATGTCCAACACCAATCCACAAAGTCCTGCCCCATATCACAAAACACACTCAAGATGCCGACTGCAGGATGAAAGTCGAATCAGAGAATGTGTAAGCATCTCAGCATTGGCAGGGGTCTCCACACAGCTGCTCCAGCACTCAGGGCTGCATCAGGGCAGGGCCAAGTGGCTTCTCCTCAGAGATATCTTGAAGGAAGTGAGCCTTGCCAGCTGAAGCAGGGAAATGGCGAAGGCAGCTGCACACTGGTGTCACCATCAAAAAGCAAGAGACCTGAGAACAAGAAAGGTGAGGCTCATGAGCCATTTATCTCTCTGCCCTTTAATTAACCCCACATGCGCTTATCAGCCGGGTTGGCACAAGAAACTTTAACTAACTCAGTTGGCATAACACTTTCAATGTAAATGCGTATATATGCAATTCGAACCAGCTGAGTTGCTCCTCTCACAGCTATTGTGATTGAATTGCACAAGAGCATCAGGTCGTAGATGCACATCTAGAGTGTATGAACTTATTTATGGACCACCTGTGTACATGTTGCCATCTGAAATGGTATTATTGGATGGCTCTTTTCATAAATTTAAAATATACTCAGTGCTATAACACAGAATCTATTATAAACCCAGTAGTAATTTCAGCTTATTTATTTCCAGAAAGTTTTTAAATGTTTGGGGCTTAGCAAAACCCAAAAGAACTTCTGCAAATCTCTGCGCCCTCCTACCTCTTTGCAACTCTTGACTCCAAAGTGTAATGGGTGCTTCCACATATGTCTGCTACCTCTTCCATTAAATGATCATAATGTTGCTTTATTGAAACTGAATTCTTAGACATTGTAGAAGTTATGTCATGAACTCCTGCTGCGGTTCCTCCTCATAAGTTACTGGAAAGAGACATTCATTCTCCTGCGCTGGGCAAAGCCAAATCTGGAAAGATTGGGAAATTTTAGCTGAGTCTCAACTTAGACTCCTAGCAGGTTCTAAATTGGGTAAACCTGTTCTCTCTCTCATATGCCAGCTTGTTTTTGAGTCATCTGGACTTGATTTTAAGAGAGGAGAACTTGGAGCTCAAAATTCAGCAGCACAATTTATTTGCCATCCCAACATTTTTCAGAGACATACATGTTCAGGTGTGTGTTAAAAAAAGCTGTGCATGAAACCTAATGATTATTCAAATCATGTTTCAGCCACCTCCACGCCCACCCTCTGTTGTTTGCCCTGGAAGACACAGTCGAAATTGTCAGGAAATAGGTTTAAATGTTCCAAAACTTTTTGGGGGGAATTGTATTTTTTATTAATAAATCTTTTTATTGGGGCTCATACAACTCTTATCACAATTTGTACATACATCAATTGAGCCAAGCACCCTTATACATTCGTTGCACTGGTCATTCTCAAAATTCACCTTCCACTTGGGTTCCTGGAATCAGCTCGGTTTCCCCTTTTTCCCCTCTCCCCATCCCTCCTCGCTTCCCCCTTCCCCCTGGTCCCTTGATAGTTTATAAATAATTATTACATCTTATCTTACACTGCCCGGCATCTCCCCTCACCCACATCCCCATTGCCCATCGCCCAGAGAGGAGAGGTTACACATAGCTCTCCAAGATCGGTTCTCCCTTTCTACACCCCCTTCCTTCCTGGTGTCGCCACTCCTACCGCAGGTGTTGAGGGGTTCATCCGTCCTAGATTCCCTGTATTTCCAGATCCCTACTGCACCGCTGTGTATCCTCTGGTATAACTAGGTCCGCAAGGTAGAATTGGGGTAATGATAATTGTGAGGGGAGGAAGCGTTCAGGAACTAGAGGAAGGTTTTGAGTTTCATTGTTGCTACACTGAACCCTGAGTGACTCATCTCCTCCCCACTACCCCTCTGGAAGGGATGTCCAGCTGTCTACAGATGGGCATTGGGTCCCCATCATGCATCCCCCCGCCCATTCACGGTGATGTGATTCCCACAACCACCACCCCCACCACCACCCCCACCTCCGCCTTTGTTGTTTGAGACCTGGTCTCCTCTGCCCTTCACGATCACCTATGTTGGTGTGCTGTTTCCGTGTGGGCTTTGTTGCTTCTGGGCTAGATGGCCGCTTGTTTGCTTTCAAGCCTTTAAGTCCCCAGATGCTATATCTCTCATAAGGCAGCAATCTGTGCAAAGAGTTATTCTGTACTGTAATTTCTTAGTAAAGGCACCAATATCTTTCCTGGACTGTTTTTGACAAAGTCATTTAAATATCATTATTTTTCACAGATCCTTTCACAGGACTATTTATATAACAGTTATTAAAAATTTTAGTCAAATGAATGCTCAGATAAATGAATATTTTAATGAGTGAGCCTGTTTACAAAAAGGCTTGAGATGTGCAATAACAAATAGCATTTTTAATTCTCTCCAAGCCAAACTCACTTCCATAGGCTTCCTTCTGACTCATAGCGACCCTGTTGGGCAAGGTAGAATTGCCCTTGTGAGTTGCTGGGCTGTAACTTTTTGAAAGTAGAAAATCCCTGACTTTTTAACTGGCGGTTTCAAACTGTTGAACTTGAGGACAGCAGCCCAACACCTACCCACTATGCCACAGTGCTCTTCCTGTGCATTCTCTAATTACACTTTTAAAAAATGAAAACACAATATTTTATTATTGATTGCTCTAATTAACTCATTCTTCTTTAGTCACGGGGGAAAACACGTATTTGTCCTGTGATATCATCTAATGATAGAATTTACCCATTGTTATCATTTAACCTTGGTATTAGCTGGTTTTGAAAACTGGTCCCTAGAGATCCACAGCTCTTGATATTATTCATGCACTTGGGAAGTTCACCTTCCACAATAAGTCAGCTCTGGTCCTAGGTGGCCAATAGAGTTCAACAGTATACTACTCTAAAGGTCTTAGGAAGCATTGTACCTTCTATCCTGATCTTTCACCTTGGGAAATGATAAGCCACACCGAGTGAAGACACACAAATGGTCCCTCAGAAAGATCCATCCACCTTGCCAGACCTGTAAGGGAAATGTCTTGGAAGTGAATGTCAAGCCCCATTCAAGCTTCAGATGATCACATTCCCAACCATCCTCTGACTACAACTGTGGAAAGACATTAGGATCAACCAACACCAACCTTCTTAAATCCTGATCTAGAATTCAGGATTATAATAAAGTATTGTTTTGTGTTATGAAGAGTTAGGGTGATTTGTTAATACACTCTCATAACAAGAACAATTGATAAATATTCTGTATGTGGAAAAGTCATAAATTTAAGTCTTACTATTAAAATATAGGGGAGCCATGGGTGGCATAGCAGTTATGTGTTGGGCTGCTAACCACAGGATAGGTAGTTTGAAATCACAAGCAACGCTGCGGGAGTAGGAGGAGGTTTATTTCTTTTGTAAAGAGTAAGAAGAGGACTTGATGCAAAGGGCTTACATGTAGAGCAAATGCTTTGAAAATGATGAGGGCAGAGAATGTACACATGTGCTTTACACAACTGATGTATGTATGGATTGTGATAAGAGTTGTATGAGTCCCTAATAAAATGTTTTTTTTGAAAAAAAGAAAAAAGAAGTGAAAAAAAAGAGTAAGAACCTTGGGAATCCACAGAAGCGATGCTATGGTGCTCTAGTTGGGCACTCTGTGTTGGAATCTATTCAATGGCTTTGGGTTTGTTTGTTTGTTTTTTCTAATTAAAATGTGATTATAAGATCAAGCACATACATTTCCAGTTTCCAGCAACATTTTAGCAAACTTTTCTTCTTTTAAAACTTCCTGAGAATATTCAATTCTGGGTCACTTTGATGTTTTTTAATATTAAAAACTAAAGCAACTGTCTAAACCCAGCTTCTTACTCTTAAACAATTTTAGTGAATTTATTATTTTTTAATGTGATTATCAAGACATGACCCCTTTACAGTCACTATACACAGTATTCCCTGGGTTTGGTGAACTAAATCTAGTGAGTGTGTCAATAAAAATGTGAATTAATAGTGGATGATGAGCCAATGAACACATCTTGATGTCTGATAAGTGTGGAATACTGTGTTAAATGTTTTCCTTATATCTTCCCTGTGTTTCCATCCCCATTATGCCTGCAGTGATTTTTGTAGTACTGCTTATATGCTTGATTTTCCCAATAATTCTATGTATTCAAAAATGGGAATCTCATAGAAAATGACTTTATTATTAGTTAGCCTTCCTGACCTGATTTTTCAGAATATAGTCAGCAATTGTTTACAGAACGACAATCTGAGAATTGCCCATTACTGACAGCTTCCACTTTTCCCACTGGAGGTACATCTGTTCCCAAGAGATATGAGGCCTGTGTTCTCAAAGAGATTCATTCTTGTGAGAAAACCAACAACCAAAGGTGAAATTTGTCAAATAGCAATAACATCTGCCGAGAGATAAAATAGTATGGTATCCTGGAGTCATTAGCAGTCTGTTTTATATGACAGATATTTTGTGATCTGAACAACAGGATGAAGCCCAAGCCAAGAACAGCAGAGGTAGAAGAGAAGAGTGTAACAACTACAGCGTGCGTAAAAGCTTAACATAAGTGTGCCTAAGGTTAGAGATGTAGGCTAGAGATGAAGATCCACTTAGGGAGGGGTTTGTATGGTAGAATAATAAATTGGGTATTTCTGTTAAATTAATGAAAAGGCATTAAGGAATTTAAATTAGTGTTTGGACTTATGCTTTTAAATGATCCTTCTGGCTACTCCGTGGCAAATGGGTAGTCTGTTTGTTAGGTTTCAGTGTTTGAAGCAGGGAGCTGGTCCTGCAGTGCTGTATGGGTGGTTAATGGTGGTTTGTCGGAGGAGGTAGTAATAGAGAAGGAGGGAAGCGGGTGTGTGCAGTGTCTGCTCTGGAGAAAGCTCCCGGAGAGATCACAGATGAATTTCATGGTGGTGGGTGGTGGTGAGGGAGCAGTTGCTGCTTGGACACTATCACCTGTCTGACCTGTACAGAACTACTTGTACAATTATTTTCATCTTCATGGCCCTTTCCTTCATTATTTCATAGCGCAATAATATTGGAAAATGAAAAGGTTGATATTGATGATCAAAACCATGATACTTTTTTTTAAAACATTTTATTAGGGACTCATACAACTCTTATCACAATCCATACACACATCAATTGTGTAATGCACATCTGTCCATTCTTTGCCCTCATCATTTTCAAAACATTTGCTCTACACTTAAGCCCTTGGCATCAGGTCCTCTTTTTTTCCCCCTTCAACCCCTCTCCCCTCTCCTCATGGGCCCTTGATAATTTATAAATTATTATTTGGTCATATCTTTCCCGGTTCGACGTCTTCCTTCACCCCCTTTTCTGTTGTCCATCCCCCAGCGAGGAGGTCACATGTAGACCCTTGTAATCGGTTCCCTCTTTCCAACTCCCTCTCCCTCTACCCTCCCAGTATCACCCCTCATACCCCTGGTTCTGAAGGTATCATCTGCCCTGGATTCCCTGTGCCTCCAGCTCCTATGTGCACCAGCGTACATTCTCTGCTCTATCCAGACTTGCAAGGTAGAATTCAGATCATGATAGTTGGGGGGGGGGGGGAGGAAGCAGTTAGGAACTGGAGGAAAGCTGAAGAATACATCGTACCCTGACTGACTCATCTCCTCCCCTAAACCCCTCTGTAAGGGGATCGCCAATGGCCGACAAATGGGCTTTGGGTCTCCACTCTGCACTTACTCCTTCATTCACTATGGTAAGATTTTTGTTTGTTGTTCTGATGATGCCGTATACGTGATCCCTTCAACACCTCGTGATCGCCCTGGCTGGTGTGCTTCTTCCATGTGGGCTTTGTTGCTTCTGAGCTAGATGGCCGCTTATTTACCTTTAAGACCCCAAACATTACCTCTTTTGATAGCCAGGCACCATCAGCTTTCTTCACCACATTTGCTTATGCACCCGTTTGTCCTCAGCAATCGTATCATGGAGGTGTGCACCCAATGATATGATTTTTTTGTTCTTTGATGCCTGATAACTGATCCCTTCAGAACCACGTGATCACACAGACGGGTGTGTTTTTCCACGTGGGCTTTGTTGCTTCTGAGCTAGATGGCCGCTTGTTTGTCTTCAAGCCCTTAAGACCCCAGATGCTATATCTTTTGTTTTTTCTCTTTTTTTTTCCCTCCGCTTTTCTTTTTTTACATTTTATTAGGGACTCATACAACTCTTATCACAACCCATACATATACATACATCAATTGTATAAAGCACATCCATACATTCTCTGCCCCAATCATTCTCAAAGATGCTATATCTTTTGATAGCCGGGCACCATCAGCTTTCTTCGCCACATTTGCTTGTTCACCTGCTTTGGCTTCAGCAGTTGTGTCGGGAGGGTGAGCATCATTGAGTGCCAATTTAATAGAAGAAAGTATTCATGCATTGAGGGAGCGCTTGAGTAGAGGCCCAAGGTCCTTCCGGCATACACGAGATATCTTGAGATAGAAATCATAAGGCATGTGAAAAGCTATACACTTACCCTAGATTGGTTTTTCCATTAAAGACAAGATCATCAGTATATGATATTGAGGAAGAGAAGAAAAATAGAGATTGTTGAAAATGTGCTAACATATTGTTCAAATTTATTTCCAAAAGAAGAGATAAACTTAAGTTGGGGGTTGTTTGCTAGTTTGTGTTTAATTTACCTCTAGGATTTGGAAAGTTCACTATCATGCTTAAATTTATTATCCACATTTTGCATATTCTTGATTTTTATCCATAGTTTCAACGTTTGAATATATATAAACTCTTTTACGTAGGATGCAGTATTTAATAAAGAATTGTTTGGATACAGTCCATGATATATTTATTCATGTATTAAAAATTACTTATTAGGTTACTGTCATGTGCTGGAAACTTCTATGTATTTGAACAGAAATAAACAAATGAGATCAGATATAGTACTTGCCCTCACTGGGCGTACAATCTACTGGCTATAAAGATAAATGCACAGGCAATCATAGCAGAAAGTGATGGGAGGCAGGATGGTCAGTGATCAGGGTATCATAGAAGCACCCAGGCGGAAGCACTAACAAGGTCATTGAGTTAGAGTGAGGAAGAGCATTTGAAAGCTACACTGGTGAAGGTCAAATGCAGGCCGAGGCCTAACTTTGAGTTGGGGAGGCTGTGGAGCTCATGCACAGGAGATAATCATCTCAGAAAGAGTGAGCCTGGTCATTCATGTAGCAATCACACCTCAGTGCAACATCTTTTGTTCCTTCCAAGATGGCTCAGACAGTAAATTGGTTAAATAAATTGGTGTTTATTTTTTAAAATTGGCCCTATGAAGAAAGTTAATTATTAATGCCAAAGATGGAAGTGAAGATGAAGTAAAATGGTGTACTAAATTAATGGTTATTAACTAGACAATTAAAGCAACCAACACTCTGATATGTTGAAAAATGCTGTAGCTCACAATGACTACGCGGCTCAGCTCCCCAAGGCTCTCAAAGGAAACAGAAAGGCATACAGCAAAACTGACTCAGCAAGTACCAGAGTCAGTAAAAAAAATGCACTGAAAGAGAGAGTGAGATAAATCATTATGTGTCGTAAGAAGGATATACATGTTCATTTGTTTTTGCTTTTGGTTTATAGGAGAATGGAATATTGTGGTAGAATCCATGTATTTGGTGTTTTCAAATGTCTCAGTACTTCTTTTTCTTCAAATATGAAGGCCTTTATCCCATTTGGGTGGATACAATGTATTCTCTAGAAAAGAATTTCAGGAATCCAATATTTTAACCTTGGATCTCTCACAGTCTTCAAAATAAACGTACAGTTTTGCATTGCAACTTGCCTTTTATGAGTGGCCCATGCCTACATATGACATGATATTTCTAGAGTCAAGCAGTCAGATGAACTTGGCTTTCAAATAGTTCAAATATTACAGAGAGTGAATCAAAAAGTATTGCTGCTAAGGCTCCAGTTCAGTTCATGCACAGTCTTATTCAAAACAAAACATGTTTCAGCATGTCTCTGTGACCCGCAGATTGGCTGCAGATACATCCTCCCAGTAAAACACTTGCTCTGGGCTTGTCAGGAGGCCTTCAAGACAGCTCTAATCACAAACAGTGGCTTCCGCAAAGATCTGCTGGGCCAGGGAAGTTCAAAGCAGAGGTGTCATCTTGGAAGGTTATGACAACTGTATTTTGGAATTCCAAAAGAAACACATTCAAAGAGTTTCTCAGAGGACTCAGGGTGATCACTGGGGGCTCGTGATGAAGGAGTTTTGGAAAGCATCATAAATTGCACTGGTGGGGAAAAGGCCAGGAAATGTGTGCCAAGGAATTTTCCCCATCACCACAATGCGCGTTCCCCTACTTTGAAGGTAGTAAGGATTGTCCTACATGAATTCCCTTGGGAAACTTTACCCTGTCCTTCCTGTACCTCTCATATTGCCCCATTCAGACTTCTTTGTGTACCCCAAAACTCAAAGCACATTTCAGAGGAACACAAACTGGCTTGCTCACAGATAACCAAACAACCAACCACTTTGAAGGGGTGCAAACCAAAGAGCACTGCACTACTTGTGGATCAGTTCGAGAGGCGGCCACTGTCCACAGAAATGTGCAGAACTAGATGAAGCAATGCTGACAAACAATAGCTTCAGATTTTGATTTTTTTAAGTTTTCTATCATCTTGTAGCAATATTTTTGTACTTAACCTTTGGTTATAGTTGATTTAGTCTGACCAGGTAATGATGCACACATTTGGCAATATCTGCTCTATAAATAGCTCCACAATCATCCTGGAGTCCACTTGAAATTGACCTTAATCAAATCAGCTGTCGTCATGTGGACACAGATGCCTGATTGAGCTGTGACAGTGAAAGTCGGACTGTACTCCATAGGGCTGC
This sequence comes from Tenrec ecaudatus, assembly GCF_050624435.1. Taxonomy (NCBI): domain Eukaryota; kingdom Metazoa; phylum Chordata; class Mammalia; order Afrosoricida; family Tenrecidae; genus Tenrec; species Tenrec ecaudatus. The sequence continues at coordinate 40,350,502 of NC_134536.1, forward strand.
CAAAGGTGATTTATCATTAGTAGATCTTCAGGGTTTCTTCCCAGATGACTCTGGGTGGACTTGACTTTTGGTTAACAGACAACTCTTTAGTCACTGACACCACCCAGCGATAGCTTAAAACTTCCATTATTGATAACTTACTAGCCAGAAAATGAAATGCTTCTAATTTTTTTTTGAACTTACATGAAACCTTCCTTCAGCTGAGCTAGTATAACTCATCCACAAAACAGGAAGAAAGCAAACTTACTTAATGACGCTTAAAAGCGAATATAAGGGAGCTGTAAAAAGTTCATGGAAAAGTGGAATTAAAGTATAATGGAATTTTCCCATGAACTTTTTGAAGCCCCTCAATTGAATAAATCAAGGTTTGACATACTGGCCTGTGTCTGTGGTATAAATTAAATCTGTAGGCATGTGGATTAAATATTGTAAATATTATTATACTTTTGGTATCCATATCCACGAGTGCTTACTGTACATTGTACTCCATGTATTTACCCCTATTTTATATGAGACAATGAATGTTTAGAAAACTGATTACTTATATCTATCATAGCTACTTCCTAAGCTATTCATATGAATAAGATGCTGTTTTAGATTCATCAGAAAAATGTATGAGAAACCAATGTTAGTCTAAGACTTTTTCTAAGGCCGACAATTCTTTAGCTCAATGAAGATAATTCAATGGAGATTTAAAAGCAATGGGTATTTTCCACATACTGTATATACTTCTGTATAAGCTGAGTTTTCAGCACATTTTTAATGCAGTTTTTGTGGTACAAAAACTGATATTCTGGTCAGTTTACACTCAAGTGTATACAGTAAATCATTTCATGAGTGACTCTGAGCATGCTTACAAATGAGGCATTGGGGTTCAGTGGTAGACTTCTCACTTGCCACATGGCATCTGGGAGACCCCGTGTCAATTCTGAGCCAGTACATTTTATGTGCAGCTATCACCTGTCTCTCTGTGGAGATTTGCCTTTCACTAGGATGTTGACCAGTTGTCAGGGTTCTGGAAAGCACCAAAGTTAGCATAAATTGAGTTCTGCCTTACCTGATGCTAGAAGTACCACAAGGATCTTGTTATGTAACACAATCTCACCCCAATCAAATTCTTATTGAAATAAGTACTTAAAAACCAATGGACTACTAAAACAGATAACCAAGCATCACTAAGTGTTTCTCATAATATCTAATTCCTTTTGTGCTTTATTTTCCTTTCATTGAAAGTAAAGAGTAGAAATGCCTAGCACAGACACCATTCTTTCTAAAGCATGTTCCTGCTGTATCTGCGGGCCTTGAGCCTTAGTGGCCTGTAGATCTCCCATCCTGGTTTGATTTACATTGGCTCTTAAACAGCCTTAGACTGGTCTCTTGGAAAGTTTGTGCTTATCTGCAGAGTTTGCTAGTTGCTGTAAAAGCAGTATCCCATGTCTTCATTAAATTACAATTAGGTGACTTTTATTCCTTTATTGCAGTGCAGTTTGTATAAATGAAAACGTTTGGCAGAGTTCTGTGTCCACCAAAGTACCTCAGACTATTTCTCAAATGTTTCTGGTTCGGTAAAATTCCAAATGCATCTTGCCAAGTGCCTTTTCCCCATGACTTCCATGTCCATGCAAATTCAGGGAAAATTTAATCCGTATGTTTCTGATTCACTCACTCTTAACTCATCATATTGTTGTTTTCAAAAAACAATTTTATGTCCAAGAAACCCTACGGGCATTCCCCCCCTTCTTTTTATAGTCTGTTTTTAGTCAAAAATTTTCCCAACTGGAGCATGGAAATTCTGCATTTTCAAGTATTAAACATTATTTGAACTCCCCCCTTCCTCAACTCCATTTTAACTTCAAATTCGTCTTTTAAGAGGTAAATTCTAATCAGAATACAGAGAATGTGAAACGACTGCACATTTTTGCCTGTAGCTGTCTTGTACCGACGAAGGCTGACAAAATCAGCGTGAGCCTGTTGAACAAACCCAGCTCGCCCCTTCCGTCCTTGGTGCTCTCGCCTTCTGCTGAGTCACTAGGGAGGGACCTTGCCTTGTGGATCTCAATCTGCCATTTTGTAACAAGTTCAAGTAAAGGCATGCCTGAGCCCTTTTGGAGCGATGAAAAACTACACTTTGTTACCAGGATATCAGATAGGAGGAGCATGGGGGTGGGGGTGGGGTAAAGGTCTATACCATGGTGTGTTCTGCATCTACTATAATTTTGTTTGCTTACTTTGCTAAAAATCATTTTAAGGTCATCTAACCACATTACACAGGATTTTAGGTTTAATGCAAAAACCCCAAAGTGCAACAAGATACTGAGCTCATTAAAAAGTAAATAACAAATACATGTTTATGCATTGGTTTCTAGTTGAAGCAATCTGGTTGGCATTTTCTCAAGGGAATTATTTAAATTTTAAATGGAACAACTCTGAGATTTCTACAAAGATGCTGGGGCAAAGAAGTAATTTATATGTACATGGAACTCTTCTCGTAAGCATCTGGGTACTTGACAGTAATTAAAATACAAAGTAGACTTATTAGTTTTTCCTTTTAACTACACACCTTTTACCATCTTCCCTGAGACAGAGGGAATTTCTAGAGTAGCTTATCAAGCACCAAGAGGTCCTTTTTCCCATTGCCACTCAATGTCTGATTGCAATGTCTGGCTCACTCCAGAATCTCTTTCTGATCCATGCTTCAAAATCTGTATGTGATCCTCCCTTGTACAGTCATTGTCTATGTTCAGAATGAATGCTTTTATTTCTGAAGCTTTCCATCTATCTTATTACAACTGCCAGAGTCTGACCATCTATTTCACTTTGTGCCAGTGATATAATTAAAGACAGAGGTGATAGTACAAAAATGATGGAAAGCCAGTTATTTCCCCAGTATAACTGCATTCTTGACCTGGGTAAGGGTAATTTCATCCTTAACTACTGACCCCAGATCACTGGCCAAACCTCCACCATTATTAATTGTCTTCCCCCAAACACCCCAAATTCACTGTCATAGAGTTGAGTCTGACTCATAGTGACTGTATAGGACAAATAAAAATTGTCTCTGTGGGTTTCTGAGACAGTATACCTCTATGAGAGTAGAAAGCCTCATGTTTATTCCTTACAGCAGCTGGTCATTTCGAACTGTTGGTCTTGAGTTTGATATTCCAAAACCAAGCCGCTGTGCTGGTTGTCTTCAAAGAGTGGCACTGAGAAATATGACCACTTGGGTTCACTTCAAACCTACTGAATCAAAAACTCTGGGAGTGGGGACTCGTAATCTGAATTTTAACAAGTCTTCCAGGTGGTTTTGATGCTCACTGATATTTGAAGTGATCCTAAAAATAATCCACTTTACTTTTCATTTATAATATTTTACCCTCAACACGTTTATCAATAATATAACAGTTCCCTTAATTCTTTGGCATCAAACATTTGAAATCACGTTTTCTCTTCTTTTTCAAGTCCCTCATCATGAAGACTGCCCATTTGGTAATCAGTGTGTTATTGAAAATCTACATTCTCTCAGGTAAGAACATGCTCAGACTTATCAACAGATAGCATGAAGAGGAGGAGGGAATGGAGTACCATCTTCCAAAAGGTGAAAGAAATATCAAAACCAAGAGTCCACTACCCTGACAAACTATCTATTAAGATTGACAGTGAGGTAAGAATCTTCATGGACAAGGAAAAACTTGAAGAATACACCATAAGACACCCAACTCCGTGGAAAACCCTTGCTGACTCATTGTGGTCTGTGATAGTTAAGGCTTATTGTGCCAACCTGGCCAATGGAACTAATTGAAGGGTGGAGAGGTAAATGCTTCAGCGAGCCTCACCTTTGTGGTCTCTTGTTCGCTAATGGTCAGACCAGTGTGCGGCTGCCTTAGCTAGTGCTCTGCCTGAGCTGGCAAGGCTCACTTCCTTTGAGACATCCCTGAGGAGAAGCAACATGGACATACCCTGATGCAGCCCTGGGTGCTGGAGTAGCTGCATGGAGACTCCTGCCAGCATTGAGATGCTCACACACTCACTGATTTGGTTTTCCTCCTGCCTTTGACATTATTGCGTGTGTTTTGTGAGATTGAGGAGAACTTTTCAGATTAGTGTTGGACATATGGGCTAATGTCAGACTTATGGGCTTGGAAAGCACTGGGTTGGGATGCTTTCTTAATGTACAATTCCCCTTTATATAAAACTCTCTCTTCTGTGGATTTTGTTTCTCTGGTCTACCCAGACTAACACATGGTCAGATGATCAACCTCCACCAAGCACAAACAGGATACTGCCATATAGCACAACTCCATCCAGAAGTCAATGCCTCAAAAACAACTACCAAGATAACATTGGCTCAGAGAGAAAAGAGTCAAGAATGAATCCTCCCACATATACAGCAGTCTGATATGAAAGGAGCTAGGAAAACACCCAGCTCAAAAGGTACAAATTGACAGCAATGAATCCACAGATGGTGGTAATAACTGAATATAAACGGACTGAACTCAGCCCATTAAAAGACAAAGGTTAGAAGACTTGCTCAGAAAACACAACCTATCAATCTGTTGCCTACAGTAGACATATTTAAGGTGACAGGAAAAAAGAGACTAATAATAAAAGGCTAGTAGAAATTGTACCAGGTAAACAGCAACTTAAAAAAAAATAAACCAAGGGTTTCAATCTAAATCTGTGACAAAATTGACCTCAAGGTGCAAACCATAACAAGCGACAAGGATGAGCACTCTATCATGCACAAAGGATCAGTAGACCAGGAACTAGTGATCATGATAAATATATTCACGCATAATGAGAAACCTGTGAAATTCATCAAGCAAACTATTCAAAAGATGAGAAAAGAAATCTCAGACTCAACAATTATAGTAGGTGACTTTAGTGCACCACAGTCAGAGAAAGATAGATCAGTGGAAAAGAAGCTCGGCAAGGAGGCTACAAAGCTAAACACTACAATCAGGTGACTGGACCTGATAGACATTTATAGAGCTCTCCACCAAATGCAAAGTAATTCACATTCTTTTCAATTGGACATGGCTCATCTTCGAAAATAAAGCACAGTGCTAGGACACAAGTTGAACCTGAGTAAATTCAAACACATAGAGATTACTCCAACATCCCTCTTGGACCACCACACCATAAAGCTGGAGATCACCATGAAGCTGGACCACCAGAAAAATACAGGCAAACAACTGGAGGATGAATACCGATCTTCTGCAACACGAATGGGTACTGGTTCCAATCAGAGAGGAAATTAGAAAATTTCTAGAAATTAATAAGAATGGTAACAACATACCAAAACATATAGGATATAGCAAAATCAGTTGTCAGAGGAAGTTTCATAGTGATTAATGTATGTATTAAAAAGGAAGAGACTTATGAGTGATACACTATCACAAAACTTCCAGAAACTAGAACAAAGTCAACAAAACAACCCCTCCAATAGCAAAAGAAAACTTATAAGTTGGTAGACAGGAGAACAATGTAAAAAAAGCAATGTAGCAAAAAGCTGGTTTTGTTGAAAGGATCAACAGAATAGACAGACTGCTGGCAAAGCTAACCAAGGTAAAGAAGGAGCAAACATCAATAGCCAGGATGAGGGATGAAACCAGTGAAACACAAAGGACCCCAACAAGATTAAAAGGATAATCACAGATGCTGACGGGGCAGGTCCCAAGCTGAGTTATATGTACCCCTCTCCAGAAGAATGTAATACAGAGGACACCACTGAAGCTCTAGCCTGGGAGTGTGATGGGTCTGTCCAGACCACACGGGTGTAAACTAAGAGGGAAAGGGAGAGAGAGAGAACCTCCTCATGGTCCATCAGACCCAGAGACAGCATCCCTGCTCAGAGCAGCCAATGCACAGAGAGGATCATAAGGGCTGGCCCTACCATGAGACATGCCGTGCCTTCACTGACTCATAACATTAAAGAGGACAGCACTGGAGACTTTGTGTGGGAAGTGTGCATAGTCTGCCCCACGCACAGTGGGGTGAAACGTGAAGAGAGTACAAGAGAGCAGCAAGGGGAGGACAGTAATGCCCAAGGAATTCTGAAAATAGACTTCTGATTCAGGGGAAAAGTAAGGGCTTGGCACCTCATCAGACTTGATTGGAAAACATTCATAAGTGTCAGCAGTCAGACCTGGACCTATTTTTCTTTTCGTTCACTCTATATCGATCTATATAAGATAGTCAGGACAAACAATACAGAGAAGAAAACAACAGGACTGGTGGTTCCTGGGGGGACATGGGAAATGAGAGGGTGGGGAGGGGAACAAGGTGCCAAAAAACTGAAGGATAAGGGAACAACACGAGTTCTAATACTGATGGTGAGGAGGGCTTATAATGCCCAGTGGAGTTTTATTGAGTCTAATGTACTGAGAGCCAAATGGAGGGTGAGCATGATAGTGGGGCAGGAGGAAGAGGAAAGAACTAGAAGGCAAAAGACATTTATAGAGGTCTAGCAATAGGCATGTATATATGTAAATATATTAATTTATAATGATAGGGATAGAGGTCAATGTACAAATATTTATATGTTAAATATTAAGATAGCAGACGAACTTTGGCCCGGTACTCCCTAAATATATGAACACTTTCTTCTAATAACCTGGCACGCTTTGATACTCACCTTCCTGACACGATCACTGATGACAAAATGGGAGCAAATGTAGTTGAGAAAGTGGATGGTACCCGGCTATCAAAAGGTATAGCATCTGGGGTCTTAAAGGTTTCAAGTTAAACAAGCAGCCATCTATCAGGGTAAAACACCAGCCTTTGTGATCCTGAGGTATCGACGGGATCAGGGATCAGGTATCAAAGGATCCAAAACAATTATATCGATGAGAACGAGAGGGTTTGAAGTGGAGACCCAAAGCCCATCTTTCGACAATTGGACATTCCCCCACAGAAGGGTTACAAGGAAGGGATGATTCAACTAGGCTGCAGTGTAGCACTGACAAAACATACATCATTCCTTTGGTTCTTTAAAGAACAGAAAACCCCAAAACAAAACCATTAATAAATGGACAACTTATCTTCAACAAGGGCTCCAAAACCATCATTCCAAAACCATCATGTGGGAGGCGGATGCCCTCTTTAACTAGAGGTGCTGGAAACAGTGGATAATCCCTTGTAGAAAAATAAAACAAGACCCTTACCTCATCCCATGCACAAGAACAAATTCCAGGTAGAACACAGATCTATCAATAAACCCCCAAACCATCAGGACCAACAACGAAGGAATTGGGACAAACCTAAGAACCTTGATGCAGGGATTACATAGGCTAACTCTAATAGGGAAGAGTACACACACAGATGAAGCTGAAATTGACAAGTGGGATATACTAAGTGAGAAAACACCTGTCTGCATCAAAAGTTTTCACCACGAGCCTAACAGGAGAACAAACAGATTGGGAGAGGATTTTAAGCAATGCAACAGACAAAAGATTTATTACTAATACCTTCTTAGCCTGCCAAAAAAAAAAGAAAATGGTTAAGCCCCTGAGGAAGTGGGCAAAAGACCTGAAAAGAAGTTTCAGTTGGGAGGAGACCTGAATGGATAATAAACATATGAGAAAATGCTATAGACCACTAGCCATCAGAGAAATGCAAATTAAAACAACCATGAAATGCCACCTAACACCCTTGAAGATAGGCCAAATCAGAAAATCGGACAGCAACACATGCTGGAGGAGATGTGGCGAGATAGGAATTCTACTCCACTGCTGGTGGTCATGGAGATACACACAGATTTTGTGGAAAGAGAACTGGTGATATTTAAATGGAAATTGAGTTACCTTATGATCCAGCAATCCCTCTACTGGGCATATACCCAGAAGAGGTAAGAAATAGACCACAACTAGTCGTCTGAGCTCCAATGTTTATTCCTGCTCAATTCGCAGTCACAAAGAATTAGAAACAATCTAAGTTTCCATTGACAGACAGTGGATTAGAAAACTCTGGCACATAAACACAGTGGAGTACTATGCATCACTAAAAAGCAATGATGATCACATGAAGCATGCAGTCTCCAGGGAAGAGTTGGAGGAAATTATGCTAAGTGAAGTTAGCCAATCAGAAAATGACAAGTACAGCCTGAATTCACTGAGGTAAATATAACCAGCACAGTAGATATAGAAGAAAAGCCACCTATCTCACACTATGTGTTGGAGAACAATCAGGTGGAGTACAGGCCAAATGCAAGAATGTACATGTCATTCCAACACAACGAAGGGGAAAGGAAGGGCAGGGGAGAAAATGGGGTGGGGTGGGGTGGGGGGGCGGATGATGGCATTGGGAAAGTAAGGCACTTATCCACCTAGGAGGAAGGTATTGTTTATGTCCCACAGAAATGGGAGTGAATGCAGGGACGAGTCAACCAGGGTGCAGTGTAGCATCAATGAGCCTTCCTCACCCCTCACTATCATGACCCCAGCCTTGCCTTTCAGTTCTGGCTAGACTGGAGCACGTACATAAATACAGATAAGAGCTCATGACACACAGAATCCAGGTTTGATACTTCCCCTCCCCCCCCCCCCCAGGAACCTAAATGGGAGTAGGGATGGTGGAAGAGAGGAGGAAGGGGGAACCAAGAGCAATGATTCACACACACACCCTCCACTCCCCGAAGATGCACAACAGAAACATGGTGAAGGGAGACAGTGGTCGGTGTAAGATATGAAAATAAGAATAATTTATCATTTATCATAGGGTGAAGGGGAGTGGGTAGCTGATACCAAGGGCTTAAATAGAAAGTAAATGTTTAGAAAATGATGATGGCAACATATGTACAACTATGCTTGATACAATTGATGTATGGGTTGTTATAAGAACTGTAAGAGACCCCAATAAAATGATCTTTAAAAAATTTATGTGCAGGCATGATGGAAAACAACTTTGGGGAAGTTTCCACACTTGACCATGAACAGTGCAGACTCTCCCTGGTAGGCCTCAACCAGATGTCATGCTCAGCCAGGGAGCTGTAGCCTTTGAAGGTAGTTGTGGTCTAAGGCTCATGCTCTATCCTTTCACATACCTGCTCTACTAGCCCAGGCATCTCCAAACCAAGCCAAGCCCACTGTCATTACGTTGACTCTGCATCATAGCAACTCTAGGGGATAGAATAGAACTGCTGTTTCGGATTTCCAGGACTGCAACCACTGGTGGGTTTGAACCACCAACCTTATGGTTAGCAGCCAAATGCTTAGTGCACTACAGCATGCGAGACCTCTTTATCAGAGGCCTTCCACAGATATCTTCCTCAGATGCTCTTCTTGTAATCTCTATCAGGGAAAGGAAGCTGGAAGACATTGCCTTCAAGTTTGACTCAATGCTTAAGTAATTTTCCTCTATCTTCTTTCCAGAGCTGTCCGGGTAGCAAACCAAGAGAAAGATGGCAATTCTTCCCTGTCACTAGGAGTCAGCATTGACTCAAATGCAGTGGGTAACCACGTTTTCAGAGGAGCCGTACCAGCATAGAGGTTTAAGTGCTGGACTAGTAACCACAAGGCTGGCAGTTCAAATCCTTAAACTGCTCAGAGGGATAAAGATGAAGCAATGTGCTCCCACAAAAAAACCCAAAAGAGCAGTCCTGCTCTGTCTTATAAGGTCACTGGAGGTTGGAATCCACTCTAGAGCAGTGGATTTGACTTCCACCACTTTCTATAACCCAGTGTCCATAAAACTACAGGAGATTTCTGCTATGGTGGCCCTTCAGCAGTAAGATAGATTTTCAATTCTGTGATGATCTACATGACCTTCACTAGGGTGCCATTTGTCGGGTAATATGCAAAAGGGTTTCTGTTGCTTTTACTATTGCCGTATGTGATTAAATGTTTAATGTTATTTTCATTTTGACTTGAAGTTTACAAAGCTACTATGAAGCAAGTAGCTTATCATCTATCATCTATCTATTCATCTATGCACACACACATATTTCAAGGAGAGCTCTAGGCACAAATTTGTACAACAGACTAAAAACACTTAAAAGCATGATGATCTGTCTGGGCACAACAACTTATGCCAAAAAATCTAAAAGTTTTTCACTATTTTCTCCCCCAACTTTCATAAGGGTATGTTAAATGGAAAACATGTAGACATACACAATTATATATATATGTATACTGTGTTAGTCTGGGTAGACTAGAGAAACAAATTCATAGACGTTCATGTGTATAGGAAAGAGCTTTATATACAAGAGCAATTGAATATTCAGAAAACATTCCAGGCAGTCCAGATCAAGACCATAAGTCCAATATTAGCCCATATGTCTGATACCCATCTAAAAAGTCCTCTTCAGACTCACAAAACACATGCAAAGATGCCGAATACAGGAAGATCACAAGCCAGTGGGTGGGAAGTTTTGTGGATCCACTGGCATTGTAAGCATCTCAGTGCTGGCAGGGGTCTCCATGTGGTTCCTCCAGCTCCCAGGGCTCTGACTGCATCACGGTAGCTTCATGTGGCTTCTTGTCCGAAATGTCTTGCATAGAGTGAGCATATGTCCTGCCTCCAAGGCGGTATTTATCTCCATAGCACCTTCAAATGAGGTCATCAAGCTGAAACCTGATTGACAGGTAAATTATACCTCTGTACTTGTAAGTCTAAAATTGACAATAGATTGTGTAAGTTCCATACATACAGATACGCATATTGTATTTTCACATGTATATATGTTATCAATGTATCAATATCAAGAAATACTTAGAAAACAGAATTGGAGACCATTAAGTGAATGTTTGTGAATACTGTGTCCTATTCTTATAGTAGGTCATAGTGGGGGTTTAAATAAAAAATGCTTATTGTCTATCTATCTGTCTGTCTATTATCTCTCTATTTCCATTCAATATACTCTAATGACAACTAATTTTTATTTCTTTTTTTAACCTTTTTATTGGGGGCTTGTCCAACTCTTATCACAATCCATATATCCATCCATGTGTCAAGCACATTTGTACATTTGTTGCAATCATCATTTTCAAAACATTTTCTTTCTACTTGAGCCCTTGGTGTATCAGCTTCTCATTTTTCCACTACCTCCCCCACCCTCTCTCCCACACAAACCCTTGAAAATTTATAAATTATTTTTTCATGTCTTACACTGACCGATGTCTCTCATTACCTGCTTTTTTATTGTCCATCCCCAAGGGAGACGGTGATAAGTAGATCATTGTGATTGGTTCCCCATTCTTCCCCACCTTCCCCTTAGCCTCCTGTTATCTTTATTCTCATTATTGGTCCTGGGGGCTTATCATTCCTGGACTATCTGTACCAGTGTATATCCTCTGGTCTAGCCAGATTTGGAAGATATAACTGGGATCATGATAGTGAGAAGGAGAAAGCGTTAAAGAACTAGAGGAGAGTTGTATGTCTCATCTGTGCTATACTGCATTCTGACTGGTTCATCTCCCTGTGACCCTTCTGTAAGGGGATGTCCAGTTGCCTGTATGTGACCTTGAGTCTCCACTCCATACTCCCCCTCATTCACAATGAAATGACATTTTGTTCTTTGATGCCTGATACCTAATCTTATCAACACTGCATGATCACACAGGCTGATGTGTTTCTTCCTTGTAGGCTTTGTGGCTTCTCAGCTAGATGGCTGCTTGTTTATCTTCAAGCCAGTAAGACCTCAGATGCTATATCTTTTGATAGCCGGGCACCATCAGCTTTCTTCACTACACTTGCTTATGCACATGCTTTGTCTTCAGAGATCATGTCAGGAAGGTGAGCATCTTGGAATGCTGGGTTAATAGAACAGTTTTCTTGCATCGAGGGAGTACTTGAGTAGAGGTCCAATGTCCATCTGCTACCCTAATATTAAACCTATAAATATATGTACATAGATATATTTCCCCATTGTCATATATAAGTATATTTACAATGTACATGCCTGTATTTAGACCTATAAATGCCCTTTGCTTCCTAAGTCTTTCCTCTATTTTTTTTTTTACTTTCCTTTTGTCCCACTATCATGTTCAGCCTTCATTTGGGTTTCAGTAATTCCTCTTGGTTACATTGCCCTTGATCAAGCCCTACCAGGCCTCCTCACCATCAATTTTAGATCACTTATTTTCCCTTGTCCCTGGGTTTGTTAACACCCACATCCTTTCCTCCACCTCCCCTCTCCCATATCCTGCTACCTTCCCCACCCCCGTCCAGAACCAGCGGTCCAGTTATTTTCTCCTCCAGATTGTTTATTCTGCCTATCTTATCTAGATAGACCTGCAGAGATAATAATATGCACAAAAGACAAGACAGGGCAAACCAAAGAACAAAAGAAAACAAAACAACAACAACAAAAAATGACAAAAGAAAGAAGAGCCTATAAATAGTTCAAGGTCTGTTTGTTGACCTTTAGGAGTGTTTTCTGGTGGAGTCTGGGAGGGTGCCATGCCCTGGCGCCAAAGTCTATTTTTGGTATCCCCTGGGGACTTTGTTGTTCTGCTCCCCTTGCTGTTCTGTTGCATGCCCTTAGTGTTTCGCATAGGTATGGTGGGGTCAGATTGGTGCAATTCCTGCACTGTGTCTCCAGTTTTGTCCCCTGTAGTACTATGGGTCAGGGAGGAACCTTGTGTCTAATAATGGGGCTGACCCTATGGTCCTGTATGTGTATTGCCTGTTCTGAGCAGGAATATCGTCCTCAGGGCTTGGTGGGCCAGGATTTGTTCTACTCTCTCTTCCTCCCCCTTCATTTGCTCCTGTGTACTCTGATCTGACATATCCCTCTCCCTGTGCTGTAGCTTCAGTGCTGTCCTCTGAAGTGAATTTTTCTGTGGGTAGGGGGGTTGTACACATAGACAACTAATTTTTGAGACTCTCTCTCTCTATTTTTCTTACTGTGAGCAACAAAATTATATTTTTCTCAAAAAGGTAGATAGTAACACACAGATAGCATGGTAAGAAAAAATTAATGTTTTAAAATGTGAGGCTAAGTCAAAATGTATTCCTTCAAAATAATAAATATTTAATAAATAAAAGAATCAAAATGTGTTGTGATTATATCTTGAGATATTCTCCATCTAATTCTGCACACTTGTAAAGGTGATATGCACATCTATCTAGTTCTTCCTTGAAGAATTCTGTACTCTCAACTTACACTAAGTCAAAATATAAGTTTTGGCATCTTCCAAGGACCCAAATCATGTTTCCTTGAACTGTCCTTTGAGTTTGGTGTGCAATAAGAAGTCTGAAGGGAAGATCAAAGCTGCGGGGTAGATGGGATGAGATTTCTTGATGGGCTTCTCCTAGGACAGCCCTTGCCACTCTTGGAGGATGGGCAGGTGCATTGTAGTGATGGGGCAAGAGCTCATCCTTCAGCATGAATTTCCTGGCCTTTTTATTACCAGGATTCCATTTTCTCAAAACTTTCCTGTTAAGTACCCATGAGCGTCCTTTCAGGACATCTATGAAGACGAGCCTCTTGGAAACAAAAAACACAACCAACATAATTTTCTGAGCTGACTTCTGTCTTGAATTTAACTGACCCATGCGAAATCATGATCTGATTGGACTTTACATTCTAGGTCAATCCAAGGCTCCTCCCTCATTATGATTTGTTTCATAAAATTGTGTTTCTTAGCTTGAATCTTGCTGTAAAAGCTCTTTGAGCTAGCTGCTATTTGCACAATGTTTTTGTCACCAACCTAGTCAAAAGCTTGTTGAGGTCAAGGTGGTCACTGGAAAAGACGGAACCATGTGAATTTCCAATTTCGATAGCTATTATATTAATAGCAATTTCATAGTCTTCTTCCACCCTTTTCTAGATTTATTCCCAGTTTCTTCATTCACCAAGGTTGATGGTTTTATATCTTATGGATCATCTTTGAAGTCTCCCAGGACTCTTTTAAAATGCTTGATCCGACTAAAAATCCTTGTTTTACGTGGGGTAGCATATACGTAAACTTGCTGAAAAGCTTACATTATTTGGGAAGATATCCACATGAGTTTAGTTTAAAATTTGACATTAACCTTGACCACAAAATTTGTTTTACAGCATAGATATAAATATAATTTTTCTTGGAGGGCACCCTAGGGCAACTAAGCAATTGTATCACTGAAAGAACTTGTCTGTAACCGTCCACTGATCACAAAGGCATGTTTGAAAACATTTTGTTTGGAATTGGAACCCTAGTAAGAATTTCCTTTTTCCCATTTATAGATCAGAATTATTTCTATTTATTTACTTGAACAGTTTTATTGACATATAATTCACATATCATACAATTCAATAATTTAATTGGATTCAAAAGAGCTGTGCAGTCATCACCACAATGAATTTTAGACCATTTTCTTCTTTCTTATCCTCATGGTTATTAGCTCTCCATTCCCCCCAACCTCCCCTGCATATCTTTAAACTCTATTAATTCAGTTACTGTCTGCATATTTTAACTACCCTGGATTTGATATATAGAAAAACACACAAAACAAAAACAAACAAAACCACTCAACAATACAGCAAAGTAAAACACAGAAAAACTTCCATTGAAAAGAAAGTAGAAAATATTTAAAAGCTAGAACAAATTAAAAATTGGTCAAGCAGGAGATCAAATGCTAAGATGTAAAATTTTAACCTAATTATATCTGTAATAATCCACCTTCTAGTGCATTCTGTCTCACACCAAGGCTATTTACATCCCCGATCTATGGTCAGAGAGACACCACCAAGGGCTTAATTCATGGGAACTCTGCAGTTGGATTCTGAGCTTTGACTGTTATCTATAGCCTTCTGATAACCATTAGAATTTAACCTCATTCCCTCTTCCAGTCTTAGATGTTATTGTTTACAGCCTTAGATCACACAAGCTGGTCTGCTTATTCTGTGTGGACTTAGCTGGTACCTCACTTAGATCACTGCTTGTTTTAAGACAAATTTTTAAGAGCCCAGACATTCTGTCTCATAGCAGGGCATCATCTGGTTTCTTCACCACACTTAGTAGCAATGCCTATACATCTACCCTCATATTTTATCTGGTAGAGTGGTTTTAATAAAATTAACATGTTGCCTGCCAATACACAGTTAACTTTCATAGAGGATAGGTGTTGGGTGGTTATTCTTTAATGGAATAATTCATATGAAGTCTGAGTTGTATGCAAAACACTTACTGTCTTGAGGCCAGAACAGTTGATGTGTAGGTAGGTCCCTTGCTCTATGCTCCTTCTGACCTTCAAGGAGCTGGTTTGCCCTCATTAGAAAGGAAGGCTGACTCCTCGCTACCACAAATAAGGAAAGGACTGAGATTGCCATCGGAGATCACACTTACTGTGGGCCAGTTGTGAGGACAAATCTGAAGTAGACAACACAGTTACAAAGGGTCTAGCTGGCAGAAGAGCCATTCTCTGCAAAACTTCACAATGTAAGCACAAGAACTCAGAGAGATGGAGGGAATGTTCAAGGAATATTAATAAGGAACATTCATAGTGTCATTCATATATATTAGGAAAGTCAAATTTCATAACATATTCTGAAGAAAAAAATGTTTAAATCTTGGGTTTGCTAAGTCTCTTTTCTTATTAGACCTATGATTGTATGTACACAGCCAATATTTTAAAATATGGAAACCCTTCTGTTTCCCAAAAGACAGTAAAAATTTTCATACCTTTTGCCATAGTGTGAAAGGACTTAATGTTTCTTTCTCTTGGAGTCTGTGACCCAGAGGGAGACAGTTGAGATAGGAGCGGTTTTATTTCAGCATGAATGGCAGCAGGATACACCAGCATTTGGAGAAACTATCTGGTCTGCTTAATATGAAAACTCATATTCCTAAATATAAGGATGAAGCAGCAATTACTCACACGGGCAGAGATGTACAGTCCCTGCCTACTTGCTGCACTGTCTGAAAACAGTCAGCTCACCTTTCGAATCTGACCAAAATGCAAACGGTATGAGAACTCAGTCGTCTAAGAAGGATGTTCATTTTGGCACCCAGCAGCTTACGTGGGGCTCACAGATGGCTTCTGTCTAGTTTCGTGTAATCCAATCATCCTGCACGACTGACTCTCACGTTCGCGCTTCAGGAGTAATTGAAATGCTCCCAGGGACAATTGCCTGTACTCCCAGATGCCGTCAGTGTTAGGAGTGTGACTTCTCCACTTCCTCGACATAGGAGGTTTGCAGGCTCTCAAGGTCAGGGTTGTTTCTAGCAAAGTAAAGAGACATGGCTGTTTGCGTTGCCTTTCTGTGGCTGACTGGCACTAGCGTCAATGAAGACGCTCTCTAAATGGCCTCTCTGTCAGTAGGAAACTTGTTTCACTTTCGGCTGGGTACCACATGGAAAACGTGGCTCCGCCCCGCTCACAATACAGAGGCGCCTGCGCCCCCGAGAGTCATCTGAAATACCGCAACAGTGACTGCTCAGGAAGCACCATTGTGCCCACAACCACCTGTGCTTCACGTATTGCTATCGGAAATGGCGGCAGCGTGCCCCTCAGAATTTTTCTTTCTTTTTTTCCGTTGGCAGGAAGTGGTTTTTATTTTTCTTAGTTCTAAAGGAGGCACGTGATTTTAAAGGTGGAACATGCGTGCAATCATTTGATGCTGCCGGTTTGTTGTTTCTTTACCCCGGGGGCTAGCATTAATAGTTTCTTCGTTGTTGCTTTTTATGTCAGTGTAAAATTGTTCCTTAAAAGAAAAAATCAAGGAATCGAAAATAAGTAAATATACAAAGCCTCACAGCAGCTGTGTAAATTAACACAGTCCTTGGGCCCTATTCAGAGGCAGTCTGAGGGAAAAGAGTCTCAGGGAAATACGTGTTTTACTTAAGCGTTTAATTATGATTATGAATCAGTGCAATGCTGTATGTATTTCCTCAGATTTCTTCTGCTCGCTGCCATCATTGCCACAATCAGTAAGGATGTTAGCTACGGCAACAGCTAAGAAAAGTTTTCTGGGTCAGATTTTAAAAAATCTGACAAACGTATTTTAAAACTGTATTTTTAAAGAATATTTTAAACTTCAAAATTTATATATAGGATTAGAATAGGATTTACAATAATAAATTTTGTTAGAAAGATAAAAATGAACAGATAATACCCTTGACCTTAAGTAGCTAATGTATTAAAAAGGCTCTATATTTAATCTGGTGTGTGTCTCTCTCTCCCTCTCTGTCTTATACACACATGTATGCGCCCACGCACACACACATACCTTCCAGAAGCATAAATATCCCAATACTTCAATAATTACTGTATTTCTTCACTCTTTTAGAATTCCAGAGCTTTGTGTGCAGAATCATAACTCTAGAGCATTAGACCAATAGTTAAGGTGCTCAAATTAGGTGAACAGATGGAAATCTGAAATTTCATGACATTTCCCTGTAAAGCATTAGTTAACTTTTCTTAAATCCTTATTGGTTGTCAGTTTTATCAGCACAATAACTATTGATATGTTCATAAATTAAAGAGACTTTATCAAAGACAACTCTAAAAGTTAACAAACATTTCTTGAGTGCTTACAATGTGCCAGGCATTGTGCCAATTAACCCTCGCCCCCACCCCATCTCTTCGCTTAAAGTGAGAGAAAAGCTGAGTCACAGAGGCATCATGGCCACAGGCTGTCTGCTGTCTGAGGAAACTGCACTGGGTCTGGGAAGAAAGTCCGGATGGAAGGACTGCAACTTCTAGTCCAGGAGTCCATGTAGAAGGGGACTTCTTCCAAAAGCCTGTGGGGAATGCAATTAGCCCATTTTCCTCAAACTTTCGAATCCCCCTTTTACTGTTGTCCAGAATGCAGTGCATCCCAGCCCAGTAGAATATACATTTCATGACTACATTACATGAGTGTAAGTGAGTACAAATACTGCAGGTAAAATAATCTGGGGGGCACACCACACACTCTTGTATTTTCTTAGGGGGGTTATGGATCTGAACTGGAGAATTTCTATCAGACAAGACACTTCCACAGGAGCAACTACGACCAGTCTGCTGAACCCTGTGCTAACGATGGTGTAGGCGAGAGATCCTATCGCAGAAATTGTGGAAAGAGCTGAACAGCAGATGTTGTGGGGAGAAGTGGAAGGAAAAGTTATTGCTTATTGAGTACATACAATACTTAGTGCTAGAAATTTTATTCATCCCCTGAATATAAAATCCCTATGAATTTTTACTCATATTTTATAGCACAGAGTAAAATCATACATCAACAATAATTGGCCAATGTCACTCAATTGCCAGTGAGAAGATGGGAAACAAAACCACTGTATCTGACTCTAAGGACCTCACTTTACATATACATGGTGCATCTCAAATTTTGAAATGTCATGAAAATTTTCTTCCTTTACCCATTCATTATTATTTCAAATACATTTATTGAATAGTTACCCTAAGATAGAGGAGCACTTGTAACATAGAGGGTTATGCGCTAGGCTGCTAACCACAAGGTCAACTGTTCAAACACACGCAGGAGAAAGATTTGCTCTGCTCCCTGTAAGAGTTACAGCTTCACAAACTCACAGGGAAATTCTATCCCATCCATAGGGTCACTTTAGGTCAAGATTGACTCAAGACCACTGAGGTCTCTTTTTTCCCCAAAGCGAAGTAATATTTTTGTTACTAGTAAACTGCTTTTCCTGTTTTTGAGAGGCAGGGAAAATTTTGAACTCCTTCAAAACAGTGTGATTAAACCTGTAAGTAAGAAAGATAAATGAATAATGTGTGGGAGTAATTAATAATAATGATAACGCAGGGAGTATCTGTCTTGGGTTGTCTTGAGATAGAAAAATGCGATGTAAGCTAAAGCTTTTAGGATATACAGGTACTTGCTATGTCGAAGCTATCCTAAGCAACGGGAGCATTCTGCTTTGGAAAATGACATGAAAGCTTTCAGATTTTACAGAATAGATGAGCATGCCATTTTAAAAGGACTACACTTATTAGGAGGGGCCTAGCAAAGGTCACTCAAAAAGAAGACCCTCAACTGAACAGTCATTGGAATAGAACAAGGGGCCCGCGGGTGGCTTAAAAGATGGAAAGATATGTCGGGATTTTCAATGCAGTGAATTATCTAATTTTTGTTCCTCCCACCAAATGACCTTGCTTTCTTGATGGGCTCGGATAGGAAGGTGGTACAAGGTACTGATTGGATTATATGATTCAGCTGTGAGTGATTGTTAACAGGGCTCAGTGTCATCAGCATCCTGCTGGGTATAAAATGAGCCATCTTGGAAGCAGGAAGGGATGGATATTTCCACCAGCAAAGGAGAAAAGCCAGGAGTGAGGTGTGAGGTTGAACCTTGAGATCCACGCACATTGAATATCCTGGACACCGGAGCCAGGTGAGAGACCAGAGAAGTGGAAAAGCACAAGCAGAGCCAGAGCATGAGCAGAGCAGTGGGCTGCCCAGCTCACCGAGCACACGAGCTGTGTGCTTCGGAGCATGGCCCTGGCTTGCGGAGGGGGGTATCTCTGGACACTAAATTAGGGGAATTGAATTGCTGACCCATGGAGCTGGAGTGGAGTGCCTTGGAGTTGAGGCTTAGAGCTGGACGGCATGTCTTTGGGGCATTTATTAACAGACATAAAAATCATCTGTAACATCGCCTGAGCAAGGCAGAGGGCAGGCCAAGTGGCCGAGGGCCCGAGCGACCCCTGCCTGCAAGCATGGCAGAGAAGAAACTTTCCTGATTGAATAACTGTGTCCAGAGCATTTATCACCTGAACCATAATTGACAAATTTCCCTAATAAACCTCCTAATTGTGGGCATCATCTGTGAGTTCTCTGTGGACATTGCAATGAATTATTGAACACAGCCACAAAAGTAGAGCCTTATTGGTGTTCGAGCAGGATATAAAGGGATGTAGTGGAGGCACACATGGACTGTGCCTAGAGGCATTCAGTTCTGGGAGCCTGAGGAGGTCAGGTGTGGGCCTCATCACATTTTTGCAGTGTTATATCCTTTCACCATGATTGTCCAGTGTGTATGCTGACCAATAATCCCAAACACTGGAGTAAGGAATGGCAACTCAACATCAGGATCGGGGGAAGATTCGTTAACATCTTGCAAATATGCAGGAAATGAACCCGTGCTTGCTGAAAGCTAAAAGGACTTCGAGCACTTACTGATGTAAATCAAGATCCTTCCATTCGGGTTACCCATGGAAGCAGACATCAAGAAATCAAATGACATCTTGCATTGGGCAAATTTGCTATGCAATACTTCTTTAAAATTTGTTTGTTTTTGTTTTTTTTAATAGTGCTTTGAGAATTAGTGTGCTTCTGATCCAAGGCTTTGTATTTTCAATCACCTTGTATGCATACAAAAATTGACAATAAATTAGAAAGACCAGAGAAGAATTGGTGGCATTGAGTACTGATGACGGTGCCTAAGAATAGTAACTGTACTGTGGACTGGCAGAAGAATGAACAAGTCTTTTCTAGGAAGAAGTGAAATCAGTCTGCTCCTTAGAAGCACAATGCAAAGACTTTGTATCACAGACTTTGACATGTTATCAGGAGGAAACAGTCCCCAGAAAGGACATCATACCTGGTACAGGAAGTTCAGCAAAAAAGAGGAGACTGTCAGAGCAGGATTGACAAGTGGCTGCGGCAATGAGCTCAATCATGGGAACGATTGTGAGGATGGTGTTTGGTTATGCCATACCTAGGGGGTCATTATAAGTCAGAACCAAGAGCATGGTACCTAACAATAATAAGTTTCATAGAATTTTCCCTAATATTCCAAGATTGCATAGATCCAAACTCAAAGCAATTCTGACACAGAATGCCCAGATAGAACAGAATAGAACTGCAGGAGCAGTGAATTATTTACTGTGATTCTTCCAGCCTGTCTCTAACTCCCATCAAATTTGTTTCTGTGCACGGATCTGTTAAGAAGGTGAATTACTGACAGGATTCACCTGCGAGTTCTCTAGAATCCAGATCAGGGTTCTCTAGGATGCCATTCTTGTTGCACATAAAATGAGCCCCTGGAGAAACAGGAGGAGGGATTTCATTACTAGCAGGAGGCGATAGTGGAATGTGTTCTCTGGACCTAAGGTCCGGTGAAATGAACCTGCTGGATCTAGAGAAATACGTCAGCGGAGCCCCAACAAAGCGCGGAACTTCTCAATGCATGGAGTGAGTAAAGCTGAGCGCTTTGTGGAGGGGGCTGGTTTGCAGAGTGGGCTGCCTGTGGACACTTAATTGGGGAAGTTAGTCTTGCTGACCAGCAGGAGCAGAGCTCAGTGCCTTCTGGCAGAGGCTTTAGGAGAGTTGGGTGCCGCCTCTGCACACTTAATTCCGAGAGCTGGGCTTGCTGACCCACAGAGCTTAAGCTGAATGCCTTCAGGTTGTCTTACAGCAGAGTCCTATGCCCCTTTGGGCATTTATTAGTAGACTTGTCAGAAAACAACTCAATCTTGAGCATCTATTGTTGGTGTTGGAATGTGTAGATTTCCTTATTAAAGTCTTTAATCATGAATTTAGTCACTGGGTTCTGTGTAGCCGTTGCAATGGGCATTAGAACCCAGAGAGGCAAAATAGATAACACGGAGACATCACAAGAACGCTCCCTGTGTGTTTCTGAGACTGTAGCTCTTTATGGGAGAAGAAGCCCCATATGTATCCAGTGTTACATAAATTGTGTCATGGTATAGAACACTGGACAATATATATTCAAAACTTTCCCTTGTGACTTAGGTGATGGCTTATAGAGCAGATCATCAGTTTCACATTTAAAATTTAATACGCATTTAGTTTCAATCCATCCATTCCAATCCTCTTAGAGCACTCTTTTCCCACTCACTCTCTATTTCCAAATTCCATTCTTTCTTTCCTAACTCCCTGTTCTTGGGTAAAACTGTCCTTTTGATCTTCAATGATTGATTAGTTTACCAAATCAGTAGGTTTCATTCCAGAATTGACAGTTGACTAAGGGCCACAGTTTTGATGGTTCTACCAGAAGCTCTCTAACCAGTCTACCTGCTCTCTTCATGATTCTGTGTTTTGTCCTGCATCTCTACGCCACTTGATCCAGGACCTCCTAATGTTACTCTTCCCAGAGCTGTTTGCCGTGGTAGAGCCATCCACTGCTAGTCTCAGGAGTGTGAGAACTGAGGTTTGCATGGCCCACTCGTCTATTGGATCAGTTATTTCCACATGTCTTTTGATTCCCATCAATCTTCTTTCCTGTGGATAGGGAGAGATCAATATCTCCACCTCAGATAACTGTTCATGAGCTTTTAAGATCCAAGTAGATGCTCACCAAAGTGAGATGTAAAAAATTATTAACTATTTTGTTGTTGTCAGGCACCATCAACTCTGTTTCAGCTCATAGCAACCCACGTACAACAGAACAAAACATTGCCTGGACCTACACTAACCTCGCACTCATTCTTATCTGTGAGCCCATAGCTACAGCCACAGTGATAATCCATCTTGTCATAATCTGTGGTAGTTACATCATTTCCTGTCACCTTGAAGGTTTGTACAAGTGTAGGGGTGGAGTCTAGACTCTTAATTGGGTCACAGCCTGATGGTAACCCCTTGTGGGCATGGCCTTCTCATAGGAGGTCTGGGAATCACCCTCACTCCCACCCTGCTCTGCTTTCACCTTCCTGTTGGGGAGCCACTGTGAAACTTGCCAGAGCCCTGTGGTGCTTCCACCACCATTGGATACACAAGACTTTGAACTCACCAGCCTGTGATCTTCCTGCCATTGCATGTGGCTACAGGAGTCTGAAGAGGGACTTGTGGACTAGTATTAGACTTATGGGCTTGAGTTGGACTGGGCTGTAATGTTTTCTTGATAATTATTTCTTACACATATATGAGTGTCTCTGGATTGTTTTATCTAGTTAACCTGACCTAACACAGGGGCCTTCCTCTTTTTCACTGCCCCTCTACTTTTCCCATGATTATTTCCTTTCCCAAGGACTGGTCTCTCCTGATAACATGTCCAAAGTACATGAGACTAATTCATATCATCTTTGCCTTTAAGAAGCCTTTGGACCCTACTTCTTCCAAGACAGCTAGGTCTGTTTGTTTTTTTTTTAAGTCTGTGGTACTATCAATATTCTTCACCAGAACCATAATTTAAATTAACATTTTTCAAACCTATGTATTTAATTAAAAAAGCAAAACGTATCTTATCACTTTTTTATCTTCAAAGTACTCTCTAGTACACTTAATACATTTATGAAATCTGCTATTCCATTCTTGGAAACACATTTCAAATGCATCTGTTTGGATGGCTGACAGCCCCTCCCTCTTTTTTTTCACCTCTTCTAAGTTGTCAAATTGCTGTCCTTTCATATCCCTCTATATTAGCAGAAACAAAGAACTTGCATGGAGAGAAGTCAGGAAAGTAGGGTGCGTGGGACAAGAGAGGCGTGCTGTGTCTCTTCCAAAATCTGGTGCACTGAAATGGGTGCATAAGTAAGTACATTGTCAGGGTAGCAAAATGAGCCCTGGGTCTGCCACGAATCAGGCCTTTTTTGTTGCACACTCTTATGCAATATTTTCAGAACCTCTAAATAGAAAACTTGGTTAATAGTCTGACCTTGTGGAATGAGCTCCAAATGCACTATCCTCATCACATTTTTTAAAAAAAGAGCAGCATCTTGATCTTTGATTTCACTGGACGAGCTTTTACTTTGGGCAAGGTGCTGATGGCATCTTCCACTGAATTGAATGATGTTGAATTTCAGGGTTGCAAGAATAGCACCATGTTTCGTCACCAGTAATGACCTTGGGGAAAAAGTCTGGGTGGCTTCAGAGCTGTTCTTTCAAAGCACGGCATGTGTCTACTTGATGCTCTTTGTCCTGGTCAGTCAGAACTCAAGGCACAAATTTTGCATCTCATTCCCAAATTTTCCATTTCAATTTGCTGAACAAGCTCCAAGATAATCCTGATAACTTTCCCATCTCTTCAGTGGTCTGTCATCTGTCTTTGAGCACAAGTGCATGAATTTTGTCAACATTTTTGTCCATTTGGGAAGTTGTTGGATGTCCAGAAGTAAGTTTGGCATCAATCAACATTTCACCTTTTTTAAAATGAGAGAAACCACGTGAGTTTTTCCCATAACACTGTCCTTGTAAACTGTGTTCAAAATCACAACTATTTCTGCAGCATTTTTCCTGAGGAGGAAACTCAATTTCACAGGCACATGCTGTTCTCTTAAATCGGCCATCACAAAAAAAATGAGATTCAAGTGAAACTGCTTTTATGAAAAAATTCAGTGACCAGAAAGAGCCTTCCTAGGTGATGCCACTGGGTTTATTAACTCAAAGCGAGTTGTTTGATGCTGGCCCAGAGAGAAAAATGCATACTCCAAAAGTTCTTCCCAGCTGATCATTTTTTCATTTTGGGGTGGGGATGAGCTGGGGGTTGGGGGGTACCCCTTGTATGTCTAAACAGTGTTCATAACTTTGTTTCCTAGATGGCCCACTATATTCATGGATATATTTTCCTCAAAGGCAAATCCACACCTGCAAATATATTGTATCCAATATTCCACCTCTCCTTTTCATACCTGTGCAGCCTACATGCTTATCCACGGATCTACTTTTTGATAACTGTTATTGCAGGAATGGCATATTCTTATGAAACAAAAAGTATGTTTTTAGGTAAAACTAGAGGATAACACACAAAATAAAACTACAGATCCATTCTACTTATGAATATGAGCTAAATGTCAAGATAGACTATAATAAAAAGTATCATCCTCCCCTTTCTCCCTTATGACCCCTTGATAAATTATTATTTTCATGTCTTACACTGACTTCTGTCTCCCTTCCCCCGTGGTTTCTGTGGTTCATCCCCTTTAGGGGTGTGTGGTTATATGTTGATCATTGTGATTGGTTCCCCCTTCCTCCCCACCTTGTATCGCTACTCTCATTTCTGTTTCTGAGGGGTTTATCTGACCTGGATCCCGTGTGTCGTGAGCTTTTACCTGTACCAGTGTTAAGGATCCAGTCAAGCCCAAAGTGGAAGGCAGGACTGGAGTCATGATAGTCGGGGGGTGAGGAAGCCTCAAGGAACTAGAGGAATATTGTGTTGCATTGGTGTTATACTTCACCTTGGTTGACTTGTCTCTTTCTTGTGACCTTTCTGTGAGGGATGTCAAATTGTCTACAGATGGGCTTTGGTTCTCTTCTCTGCTCTGCCTCATTCACATTGGTATTATTATTTTTTGGGGGGGTCTTCTGATGCCTGATCCTGTGGACTCCTCATGATCACACTGGCTGGTGTGTTTCCTCCATGTGGGCTTTGTTGCTTCCAAGCTAGATGGCCACTTATTTATCTTCAAGCCTTTAAGACCCCAGGCACTATATCTTTTGATAGATGAGCACCATCAGCTTTCTTCACTACATTTACTTATGCACCCATTTTGTCTTCAGCGATCGTGTTGGGAAGGTGAGCATCACAAAATGTCAGGTTATCAGAACAAAGTGTTCTTGTGTTAAGATGTTAAGACAGTACTTGAGAAGTGGTCCTATGTCCTTTGTTACCTTAATACGTAACATATAAAAATCTGTACATAAATATATATCCCTATTGTTATATATAAATAAATTTACAAATGTATGTGCCTGTATTTATACCTCTATAAATGTCCCTTGCCTCCTAGTTCTTTCCTCTATTTCCTTTTACTTTCTTCCTGTCCCACTATCATGATTGACCTTCATTCAACTCTCAATAATTACTCTCAGCTACATTGCACTTGATCAAACCCCACCAGTCATTCTACACCCTCCTTGCCATCGATTTTAGATCACTTGCTGTTCCCTTGTGCCTGGGTTTGATGGCTCCCTCGCTCTTTCCCTAATCTCCCCCACTTCCATGTCCCCCTGGAACTTTCGGTCCCGTTGTTTTCTCCTTAGGACTGTTTATCCTACCTATCTTATATAGATAGACATAAAAATTAAAAATCCAATAAATATATCCAAGTCTGTCTGTTGACCTTTATGAGTATTTTCTGATTGAGGCTGATGAGGAGCCAAGCCCTGCCCCTGATCTTTGGGATTCCTCGGGGACTTCGTTGCTTTGTCCCACTTGCTGCTCTGGCGCGCTCCTTTTGTATTTCACCCGGTGTAGGGACATCAGATGGTGCACAATTCCTGCACTTTTCCTCCTGTGTTGTCCTAGCGCTATGTGTCTGTGAGAGGACACCGTGTCTCATGGAGAGGCTAGCCCTACTGTGCTCTCCCAGCTCTAGGCAGGAATATTGTCCTTGGAGCTTGATGAGCCAGCGTGTGGTTCTCTCTCGCTTGCCTTCCCTCAGTTTGCTCCCATGTGTTCTGAGTAGACCGGCCCCAGAAGCCCTTTTATAAAAGGACCATTTCTTATTAAATACTACAATTGGAAATAAACTGGTTGCTTTAGTATAAAAAATAGAACGAATTAAGATTTAACAGGTGTATGTAAAAATCTATATCAGGCTAATTAAAAATAATTCAAAGATACACAAAATAGACTCGATAGCTTGAAAATATTTTTCTGGGTTTTGATGAGTAAACATTCTGACATTTTCATTTGTTGTTTCCATCTAAATAATAAATTCAGCACAATCCTAATAAAAATAATATAAGGCTGTTTTATGGAAGCTTTTAAAGTATAATTTTAAGAGTTTATGGAATAATAAACATAAAAAGTAGTTATGAAAACTGTAAAAAATGAATCATGAGAAGTAATTATCTTCACCAGATATTGAAACATACTATAAAGCTCTTATAGTCAAAGCAGTGTTATGTTGATTTGTGAATCAATAGTAATACAGTGAGTCCGGTGAAAGGAATTAGAATGTTCACAAATAGACAAAAGTGAATATGGGTATTTAGTAACAAAAAAGGGAGCATCTCACTAGGTACTATTTTTAATGATTCTATGAAACTATTTTACCATTTGGAAAAGAGTCTGAGTCAGTGATATAAACATTAGAACAAGAAACCTTACAGGTTATATATTTTTTAAAGAAGCAAAACAAGGCAAATATAAAACCATGGGTGGATAGCTGTACAATCTTGGCATGGATCTTTCTTACTATAACATAAAATCCATATTTAATGAAAAATGAGCTTCATGAAGCATCTATATGTACACATAATTTTTTAAAATAAAAGATCTTCAGCAGACCATAAAGCATTGTAAGGAATAGAGAAATAACAACCAAGAAAGTAATATTTGTTACAAATGCAACTGATAAGATGCTAATCTCACTAATATAATGTGATATAAAATAAGATAAACAATTACAAACCCCAAAATATTAATGGGCAAAACATTTGAAATCCCATAAAAATATACACATAGCTTATAAACATAGAAGATACCACAATTGACTTATAATAAGGGAAGTGCAAATTGGAACTATGATGAGATACCATTTCTTTGTTATCAGATGACCAGAAATTCAAAACTTGACAATTCACTCTGATGGGCCCGTTGAGAAGGCTGCTGGAAATATAAAATGGTACAATACTAATGGTAGTTCTAATATGTAGCAAAATTTTAAATACATTTACCCTGTAACTCCACATCCCCTTTCTAGGAATTTATTCTAAACACACACCTCTCTACAAAGATTATATATTTGTGTATATGTGCATGTGTGTGTGCGTGTGCGCACACATGTGTGTATATAGATATTGTGATAGATAGGTTTATTGTGCCAAACTGGCCAATAGGAACATGTGGAATTAATAAGGTTGCAGTTTGATTTGAAGGGCAAGGAGATAAATGGCTCAGTAAGCCTCATCTATCACTCTCTTGCTCTCTGGTGATCAGACCAGTTTGAAGCTGCCTTAGCGAGTTCTCTGTCTCAACTTGTGAGCTACACTACCTGTGGGACACCCAACCCATGGATCATGTCCCTGGAGGTTGAAGTTCCCTTGAGACCTGCTTTGCCACGCTGCTGGTGTATACATTGCTTGAGCTTAGGACTGTTGGATCCTGTCATCTGGTTGACTGCTGGTGACCTTCCCTGTTGTTTGCTGTCTCTGACTGGCCTGCCTGCATTACTCTATGGAATATTCAGTTGTCTGCTTCCTTGACCTTGGACCGAGCCGCCCTCATGAGTTGAAGGCCTTCCAGAATATTAACGGTTTCTTGGAAGTGAGTTGAACTGGGCCCTCTGTACCTCTGTGTGGACTAATTAGCTGTTATATTCCTTTGTGCGGTATCTGTCTCTTTCTCGCATTCTATCTGTCTAAAAAATCATTAGTGTTCTGGTTTTGTTTCTCTAGAGAACCTTGTCTAACACAGATATATACATAAACAATGATTTACTTTGATATCATTAGAAGTAATATGATACTGGACACAACCTAAATGTACATAGCTGGTTAAATAAGCCATATTGTTATTGCTGTTGTTCATAGACGCTGTTCATAGGTCCCAAATCAGCACTTCTACAGAACGACACATTGTTCGTTCCTGTACCATCCTCACAATTGTTCTTATATTTGAGCCCATTGTTCAGTGTCAGTTGAACTCATGGATGGCTTTCTCCTTTGTCATTGTCTCGTACTTCACCAAGTATTAGGTCCTTCTCCAGGGACCAGTGTCTGCAGATAACATGTTTAAAGTACATGAGATGAAGTTTCACCATCCTTAATTTTAAACAGCATTCTGGTTGTACTTCCAAAACAGATTTATTTGTTCTTTTGGCAGTCCATTGTGTCTTCAATATTCTTTGCTAACATCAAAGTTTCTATGCATTGATTTTTCATCTATCTTCCTTGTTCAGTGTCCAAAGGGAATAGTGTTACATTGACAGGAAGCTGCCAGAGGTTCAGGCTCTAATCAGAATAGACATGGAAGAAGGGATGTCATTGTTGACATCAGCTGAATCTTAGCTGAAGGCAGAGCATTCCAGAAGTACTTGAATTTTATTGGCCAGCCAAAGGCATTCAACTGTGTAGAACATAACAAATCATGTACAGCTTGAGTGAAATGAGAATTCCAAAACACTTAACTGTGCTCAAGTGGAACCTGTAAATGGATCAAGAAGTAGTTATTTGAACCGAACAAGGGAATACTGTACGGTTTAAAATCAGAAAAATGTGCATCTGAGTTGTATCCTTTCATCATACAAATAAGCAAAGACGTTGGATTGGAGGAAGACTTATTAACAACCTGTAATTATGAACAACTTTGCTTGATGAAAGTGAGGAGGGCTTGAAGTACTTACTGATGAAGAACAGGATTTCAGCCCTTAGCATGGATTTAGTATGGATTACAACTCAACATAAAGAAGATCAAAATCCCTCATAAGTGGTCCAATGGGTAACATCATGATAAATGGAGAAAAGATTGAACTGTCAAATATTTGGCCTTACTTGGATCCACAATCAATACTCATGGAGCAACAGTCAAGAGATCAAACAACGCATTGGAATTGCTAAGTCTGTTGCACAAGACCTCTTTAAGGTGTTGACAAACAGGGATGTTACTTTGAGGGTTAAGGTAAAAACCATGGTAGTTTAATATAACAGAGTACCCCAAACCAAAATAACTCACTACTATGGAGTAGATGCCAACTCATAGCCACTCTGTTGGGAAGAGTAAAACTGTTCTTCAGGTTTTCCTTGGTTGTAAATCTTTTTGAAAGCAGATTGCCTTATCTTTCCTCTGTGAATCGGTGATGGATTTGAACTGCTTATCTTATTTTGTTATCATTATATTTGGACCTCTTACAGATATAACATACACAGTTCAATTACATCAAACAGCATTGTATCATTGCTACCACAGTTTCAAAAGATTTTCTTCTTGAACTTTTTAGTATCAGAATCCCTTTAGCCCCTCCCTTCCCCACCCCACCCCCACCAGGAACCCTTAATTTTTTTGCCACCTCTTACACAACCCAAATTAGTGCAAATCAGTTGTTCATTTCCTTTGAGTGGGGTTTTACAGCCATCAGTGCTATTAGCTGTTCCCCATTTCCCCTCCCACCCCCTTACTTCCCGTTCCCTCAGAGAATCATTACTCCTGTTACCATTTCTAAAGGGTTATCTATTTTGGCTTTCATGTATTGAATGATCTTAATTAAACAAATGAACATACACATGTCTAACATGATTAATGAGGTAAAACAAATAAAAATCATGATAGTAAGGGGAGGGAATATTAGAACGCTAGAGGATAGCTGTGTGCTTCATCAGTACTATACTGCACCCTGTATTTATCATCCTTTCCATGTGAACCTTCTCAGAGGGATTGTCCAAAGGGCTATCACATGGGTTTTGGGTCTCTGCTAAATCCCCACCCCTTCACATCAATGTGGTTGCTTGGT
Organism: Tenrec ecaudatus; assembly: GCF_050624435.1. Classification (NCBI taxonomy): domain Eukaryota; kingdom Metazoa; phylum Chordata; class Mammalia; order Afrosoricida; family Tenrecidae; genus Tenrec; species Tenrec ecaudatus. The sequence continues at coordinate 40,380,736 of NC_134536.1, forward strand.
TTTGAACTTCTGATACTTTTTTTCATAGACACCTCATGATCACACAGGCTGGTGTGCTTCTTCCATGTGGGCTTTGTTGCTTCCCTGCTAGATGGCTGTTTGTTTGACTACAAGTCTGTAAGACCCCAGACACTTTATCTTTTAATAGCCAGGAACCATCAGTTTTCTTCATCGCATTTGCTTATGCACCCATTTTGTCTTCAGCATTTGTGTCAGGAAGATGATTAGCATATGTTGCCATATTATTAGATTAAACTGTTCTTGAACTGAGGTAAGATTTAAGTGGAGACCCAAAGTCCATCTGCTTCCTTCTTGCCTTTGTATTCATATGCATATATAAACAAATATACCTATATTTAAGTGACAATATATTTATGTATTTACATATATACATATATATGTACACCTATATATTTTTTCTTCCTTCCTTGTTCTATCATTTTATTCTTTCCTCCTGCCCCACTATCATGCTTATCCATGTTCACCTCTGATTATGTAATTCCTCTCAGATACAATTCTATTGATCATATTGACATGACCAGAAATGCTACATCTTCCTCATTATCCATTACTATTCTGCTGTACCCGTCTTTATTGACTCACTGCCCTCTTGCCCCACCTCTTCCCCTCTTGCCCTCCCCAGGAACTGTTGGTTCTGTTAGGATTGTCTCAGTAGGATTGCCTATCCTGCCTATCTTTATAGATAAACAGAAAAACAAAAAAAGAGGGAAGAAAAACTAAGAACATACAAGTAGCCATAAACCTATTAGGGATCCTGACACAGAGCAGATGAATATCTCTCTGTTAACTAGAGAGAACAAGTTATAATTTATCAGTCCAGCCTTCTTTTCTTTCAACTTCTTTTCTTTCCTACTTACCTAACAACACATACACCCTTTTTGTCTCTAGCATTCATATCCGAAAGGCATGTATCCTAAAAGTTCCCATTGCTGTTCCTGCAGTCAGATATGGAGCAATCTTGTGCCCCCTCCCCCCACCTGTCACACCTTTAGACTTTCAGTGTGGTCCCCTGTGCGTAACCCCAACCAGTTCTGAAGGGGTGCCAAGTGCTGCCCCTGAGTCTAAAATCTACAATCAGGATTCCTTGGGGACTTCGTGGCTTTGTGCCTATCACTGGTCTGCTGCACTCCCTTCTTGGTTTGTCCCCAAGTGGGCAGATCAGACTGGCACTCTCCAAGAACTGTATCTTCAGGGCTGTCCTCTGCAGTGCTGCCATCTAGGGAGAGGACTTCTTGTCTGGGACTGAGCTGCTCTGAGCAGAAACTTCATCCTCAAGAATTGGCATACTGGAATGAGGCCTACTCTTGCCCTCCTTTCCTGTGGAGATTTAAATAATATTCTCTTCTTGGGTGGGTTAGTACCCTGAGCGCCCATTGCCATAATGTTTCTTCCCAGAACCCTCTGTGGGCCTGAAAGACGAGGGGAAGCTGCCTTTCAGCACAGGTGCTTTCTGCATCTGTTTTTGATGACATGTGACTCTGCCATCATTGATTTAGCTCATGCCAGAGCATTGGACCTCAGCCCGGAAATTGTGTGCATTCTTGAGCGTTTATCTTTTGGTTAGCAGCTGAGTGCTTTGACCAACCATTGATCTTCTTTGGCTCCTTTGGAGTTCTATAGTCACAAGAGTATGGAGGGCGTGGCTTCTAGAATATTTTCTAAAGGAAGATGATCAAAGTCAAATAGTATGTAGAACCCAAACCAAACCCACTGCCTTTAAGTCCCTCTTGGCTCAGGGCAACCTTGCATAGTGTTTCTGAAATGGTAACTCTTTATGGGAGCCGACAACCTTCCATTCCTTCCATTGAACAGCTGTTTGGTTTCAACTATAACCTTGCAGCTAACAGAACAGCCCGACCCTATGGAACCATAAAGGCTAACAAACTATGATCTGTGAAGTGAACACCACCCTTTGAGTTATATGATATATAAAGTTTTATTAGAACAAAGCAAAACTTGCTTATTTATAGATTGTCTAAGACTGTTTTCATGATGCTATTATAGCAAATACCACTACAGAGACCATATAACCTAAAAAATGAAAATATTTACCACCAGACTGCTTGCAAAAATATCCTTTAACCCCTAATCTAAGTATGCTATTTTTGTATAAGACAGATCGGGGGTATGAACACATACACACACCCACATACACACATGCACATACACACACGCACACACACATATATGTATTTATCTGCATACAGATGCACACTGACTTCTCACGGACATCGAGATCTTCCACAGGTCAGGTTGTCATGTGAAAATTATCAGGATGAGAAAATAAAAATGACCACATCAGAGCACAAAATAGAAGATGATAACATTATTATATAATTGCCAAATTGTGTCATTACCAAAGTGCAAGGCCACTGAGGATCTTGGTCAGGTCAAGTTAACACAAAGTCTTAGCCGTCACAGCCAGCATCACAGCCATCCACCACCCAAACACTTCATATTTCTACATGGTGTGCCCTTAATGCACAAAATAAGCAGTTAGATATTTTCATTGTCATAAAAGCAAAATGAATAATATACATATAAAACAAGGTAATCTGTTTGTGAGGAGTATATGTATAGGTATGTATATGTTTGCTTTTAAAAAATCACTTTATTGGGGGCTCATACAACTCTTATCATAATCCATCCATTGTGTCAAGCATATTTGTACATTTGTTGCCATCACCATTCTCAAAACATTTGCTTTCTACTTGAGCCCTTGGTATCAGCTTCTCATTTTTCCCTTCCATCCTCCATCCTCCCTGCCTCACTCACCCTTGGTAATTTATAATTTTTTTTCATGTCTTACACTAACTGATGTCTCCCTTCACCCACTTTTCTGTTGTCCTCCCCCAGGGAGGGAGTTATATGTAGATCATTGTGATCATTCGCCCTTTCTCCCCCACCTTTCCCCTTCCCCTTCCTGGTATTGCTACTCTCATTATTGATGCTGGGAGATTTATCTGTCCTGAATTCCCTATGTTTCCAGCTCTTATCTGTGTCAGTGTACAATATCTGGTTAGCCATATTTGTAAGGTAGAATTGGGATCATGACAGTCAGGCGGAGTAAGCATTAAAGAACTAGAGGAAAGTTGTATGTTTCATTGGTGCTATACTGCACCCTGACTAGCATCTCCTCCCTGCGGCCCTTCTGTATGGGGATATCCAGTTGATTACAGATGGGCTTTGGGTCTCCATTCTGCACTTCCCCTCATTCACAATGATATGATTTTTTGTTCTGGGTTTTAGAAGTCTGATACCTGATCCTACCGATACCTCGTGATCACACAGGCTGGTGTGCTTCTTCCATGTGGGCTTTGTTACTTCTCAGCTAGATGGCTGCTTATTTATCTTCAAGCCTTTAAGTCGCAAGACACTATCTTTTGATAGCCAGGCACCATCAGCTTTCTTTACCATATTTGCTTATGCACCTGCATGTGTTTTTATTTATGTATTTTATTATATTGTAAGATACACAGTGACTTGAAGTCTGCAATTTACTTTAAAATGTCTCAAAACTCTGAGATAAATTTTGTTTCCACTTAGGATGATGCAGCAGATGGCAAGTGAATGCTATTCTCACCCAGTACATGAACAATATACTATCTGAAAGTCCTGTGTTATATTTAGTTTTTCCAGAGGTGGAGATTTTCTAGGCAACAAGGGGAGACAGAACACCTTTGACACATCATGGGAAGAAGAGGTGGCAGCCAAATTTGCATGTGAAAGTAGGTAATGGAAAGTTTAACTAATTCTTAAAGCTTAAGTATGGGTTAAGGAACCCTGGTGATGCTATGGCTAAAACTGTGTGCTAATCACAAGGTTAGCAGTTCAAAACATGACAGAAAGATGAGGCTTTCTATTTCTGTAAATATATACAGTCTTGGAAAAACACAGTAGGGCATCTCTATCTACCTTGTCTTGCAGGGTCAGTATGAGCTGAAACCAGTTCAATGGCAATGAGTTTGTTTTTTCTTTTCATAAGAAATAGATTAAATATAGTAGAAAGAAAAGGAATATGTTTTTCTGGGTATTTTTATAGAGCTTTGATAAATAATATAAAATTTAAAATACTCAATTAGTTTTGCATATAAAAGATAGTAAGAACACTAAAATTTAATACAAAGAGATACAATTAACCTAGTTGAACAGTAAATTGATAACATAACCAAAAAGTTGATTCTGTTATTGAAATGCATTTCAACATAGTACTATGTCTATCCTTTAGGGAGATGTACTCAAAGAATGAAAATATACAAATAAATCTTGAATTTTTTAGCTAGTCAGTGTGTTGAGTTGCAACTCCTTTGCATTGTCTCAATATAATTAAAGAGAAAATACATTTATATATCGAGAGAGCTCAAAGTTGCATAAGGCATTGTAAAGGTTCATGAGTCAATAGTTGTTAAAAACACCACTACCCACATGGAAGAAGCACACCAGCCAGTGCGATCACGAGGTGTCAAAGGGACCAGGTATAAGGCATCATGCAAAAAAAAAAAAAAGAATGTGTGTGTATGTGTATATATATATATATATGTATGTATGTATATATTTATATATATACCACATTGAATGAAGGGGGAAGTGCAGAGTGGAGACCCAAGGCCCAAGAGTCGGCCACTGGAGATCCCCTCATAGAGGGGCTTAGGAGAGGAGATGGGTCAGTCAGGGTGTGATGAAGAACACAGCTTTCCCCCAGATCCTGGATGCTTCCTCTCCCCAACTACCATGATCCACATTCTACCTTGCAGGACTGGATAGGGCAGAGGTTGTACACTGGTGCATATGGGAGCTGGAGGCACAGGGAATCCAGGGTGGATGATACCTTCAGGACCAAGGGTGTGAGGGGCGATGCTGGGAGAGTGGAAGGTGAGTGGGTTGGAAGGGGGGAACTGATTACAAGGATCCACATGTGACCTCTTCCCTGGGAGAGGGACAGCAGAGAAGGGGGGAAGGGAGACTCCGGATAGGGCAAGATATGACAAAATAACGATGTATAAATTACCAAGGGCACATGAGGGAGGGGGGAGCGGGGAGGGAGGGGAAAAAAAAGAGGACCTGATGCAAAGGGCTTAAGTGGAGATCAAATGCTTTGAGAATGATTGGGGCGGGGAATGTATGGATGTGCTTTATGCAATTGATGTATGTATATGTATGGATTGTGATAAGAGTTATATGAGTCCCTAATAAAATATAAAAAAAGAAAAGGGAAAAGAAAGAAAGAAAAGAAAGTGATTAGGGCAAAGAATGTACAGATGTGCTTTATACAATTGATGTATGTATATGTATGGACTGTGATAAGAGTTGTATGAGCCCCTAATAAATCGTTTAAAAAAAACAAAAAAAACCACCACTACCATCTTATTTTAGAAATGAAAACATGCCTTATAGGACTTGCCCAAAGTTATACAAGCTTTTATGGTTAGAGATCAGCCCCCCTTTTAAAAATGAATAATTTTATTGGGGACTCTTATAGCTCTTATAACAATCCATACATCAATTGTATCAAACACATTTGTTCATATGTTGCCATCATCATTTTCAAAACATTTTATTTCTACTTGAGCCCTTGGTATCAGTTCCTCTTTTTCCCCTTCCTCCCCCACACTCCCCTCCTCGTGAGCCCTTGATACATCATAGATTATTATTATTTTCATGTCTTACACTGTCCACTGTCTCCCTTCACCCATGTTTCTGTTGTTCATCACCCTGGGACAGGGTGGGCATTAAACATTGATCATTAGGGTCAGTTCCTCTTTTCTTCCCCCACCTTGCCCCCGGTCTGATAGTATTGCTAATCCCATGACTGTTCCTGGGGGATTTATCTGTCCTGTATTCCATGTATTGAAAGCTCTTCTCTGTATCAATATAATGAGGGGCAGGAAACATTAAAGAAGTAACGGAATGTTGTGTGTTTCATCAGTGCTATATTACACCCTGGCTCACTCATCCCTTCCTTGTGGCCCTTCTGTAAGGGGATGTCCAGTTGTCTACATGTGGGCTTTGGGTCTCCATTCTGACTCCCTCATTCATATGGATATGATTATTTGTTTGGATCTTCTCCCTTTCATTAAATATTAGTACAATATAGAAAAGGGATAGAAAACACTCATGACTTCACCACCTACAGACAAAAACAGTTATTGAGTTTAATATTTTCTACCAGAAATATATGTGTTTAGATATACAAATATACTCACCTCTTTAAAATACATATATTGATAAATTATTTTCTAATAGACTTGTTCTAATTTCTACTAAGAACGGTGTCTATGCCATCACCCTAACACATTTTTTATTTAAAAAAATATCTTGGCTAAGTTGATAAAAGAACAATGGTGTCTCGTTGTTGCTTTAGAGTGCATGCCTTTATTATTAGTGAAGAAAACATCATATTTGTTCATTTCAGCTGGAAATGTATCTTTCTCCTTTAAGCCAGAACCCAGATATTCAGCTGCCTATCCAAACTCTATCTAGACATTCTGCCTGACAGGGAACTATAGGAAAAAACAAGATTTCTGCTTATCACCCAGGCTAATTCTTGTGTCCCAAGTCAATCTTTGCATTGGAATCACACGGGAAAAATTCTATTTCCTTTGTCCCACCCAATGCTTTAAGAATATGGGTCTGTAGCTGTGGATTGTGAAAAATGTATAATGTTTCACATGTAAACTCGTTATATTTCTTAAAAATAAATAAAGCATACGATGTTACATCTGAATTCTTCCAAGGAGTCTATCTCTTTCTTTTCCTAACGCTATTTTATTGGGAACTAATATAGGTATATCATTCCATAATTCAATCACATCAAGCAGTGTTGCATAATTGCTACCAAAACCAATTTCAAAACACTTCCTTCTTGAACTCTTTGATATCAGTTCCTCTTTACCCACCTCCCCCACTGTGCCTCCAGACACACTTATTTTATTTGTTGTTTCTATAGGTTCATCACTGCTGGGTTTTAAATACTGAAAAACAGAAAAACTTATAACAAAATTCAAGAGGGTTACTCCCCAATCACAAAACATTTCAGAGATAAATCCCAATGTGAAAGCACACATATACAAAGAGAAAATGTTGAATACCAGATCAGGTCCAGCGTGATGGCAGGATCAACTGACAAGATTTTAACTGTTCAAGTTAGGTTTTCTCATTGTGATCTCCATTACAGTCATCTCTTGAATGCACCCTGTTTGGCAACCAGTTTATTTTCATCCCTCCACTATGGATAGAGAAGAATCACCATGGACTTATTTCCTGTGTAGAGCTCAGAAATATATCTTGGGATTCCACTGTCATACATTGCCTTCTGCAAGCCATATCTCACAATTTATGGTCTGGTACTATTCCCTCCTTCGACATCAGAGCATCTAACATATAACCCTTTGGTCACGGATGTTGGTGTGCTTCTTCCATATGGACTTAGTCGACATCTCTCTTAGATGGATGCTTGTTGGGAAGCAAGCCTTTAAAAGCCCAGATGCTATTTTGTCTGATAGCTGTACACCATCTAATTTCTTCACTCACTTTACTATAGAGTGCCCATGTCTTCTGTGTCCCCATCACCTGAGGGCAAGTATCGAGCAGGGCCACGATGTAAGAATTAATTGTTCTTAAATTGGAGCTAGGATTAATGTGAGCCCCCAAACCCATTCCTGGATCTCTATATTGTTTCTGTTTTTATCTGTTTTTGGTTCCTTTTAGGGACCTCTTTGGTAATTTATGGTAGAGAGTCTTATCAATCTTCTTGGAGCATAAATATCTTCCATTAATATTATCACTGGTTTGCCCCTCATACCAAATTTTAAAACACTCTTAAGAGAGAGATGTTAGGTCAATGTAGGTTAACTCCATATCATAGTACTTGAATTACTCATGTGTCCAGAATAAATCCCTTCGTTTCTGAACATTATTTACACAAACAATGGGAGTTGGTTGTCAGGGAAATTTTATAATAATATTCGCTGAGAATATCAGTCATGGGTTTGCTCAAATAATATCTCTATCATCTATCTATCTATCTATCGTCATCATTATTAATTATTATTATTATTAGCTTTCTTAATACAGCATATAGGGCATCGATGTAGTAACTCAGTGCTTTTCTACCTCCTAACAGTTCAATACTCTTGGTAGAGCTGCCTTCTGCTTCTTCAACCACCATGAATTTTCAGTCTTAAGTCTTCAGGTATCAGGTGGGTTTGTGGTAGAGTCCAGTTCACCTGTGGAGTTTCCACATTAGATCCCTCTGGTGCAGCCTTTGGAGCATGTTATGCGTTATGAAGATCCAGGATTCCATGTCCCAATGTTCTATGGCACTTGGCCAAGGTCTCCAGGGTGTGTCCAGAAACTCGGGTCAATGTAAGCTATTTATCCTTTTATATGTGAGGTATTTTTTCCTTTATAATCAGAATAACAAAGTTTACTCTCTACGTTGAAGTTAATAAACCGATCTAAAATCTCAACTCTTTCAATGAGCAGCAGTGAGTTCTTGAGAAAACTCACTTAATTTCTCTGAATCTCCACTTTGTCAGCGATAAAAAGGTAATTATAATCATAGTCCGCTTATTTGTTTTGAACAGTGGACTAGTCTATATAGATATATTCTTAATCTTAAATGATGTCTGTACCTATTTACATGTTCTAAATGTCTTCTGTGTGATCATTTTGTCTCCTCTCACTTCTTTCGTATTCCTGCACCCATGGCCATCAAGTCAGTTCTGAGTCAAGGTGACCTTATAGGACAGGGAAGAATTGCTCCATAGAATTTCCCAAACTGCAAATGCTTCTGAAGCTGACTGCACAGACGCTCGGAGGTTCAACTACCGACCTCGTGGTTTGCAGCTGAATGCTTACACACTGCACCACCAGGGCTCCTCTTTGTGTCTCCAGCAAGTCTGAAATTGCATGGGGCATGTTGCCAACACTTGGTAATTATTTGCTGATTGATTATTGTCTCACTGTATAGCAAAGATTGCTTTTATTTGGGGTGACATTCAGTATGGTTTGTGCTCTGGCCAGTATTGATACTCCTTAAACAACCAGAATGCCCTACAGGAAGTACAAGCAGAGTGTCAACTCTAATTCTGGAAATCCTAAAACTGTAACGAGTGATTCAACTCATATTCATCGAGTATTTACTATGTGCCAAGAACCAAGCCAGACTCTATGAATCTATTAGCGAGCAAAATGAGGTTCCTTTTTTTAACTCCAAATCTCTTCCTAGGTAATTGTCCTGGGCCTGCTGTGGGGGTGGATTGTCATCCCAACTTGTGCAGGCAAAGGAGGTTAGATGTGCCCCCACTTCTTTCTGTGTAAATAAAGAGTGAAAGGAGGTGACCATAGAGCTCTGGAAGAATTGAATAACTGTGAACATTTCCCTTTTCAGTTATGCCTATCACACCAGTATAATGATTGGCAATACCCTTGAGTGAATTTTGCCACATAAGCTCTGAGTCTTCATGTATGCCACCTGCACATACCTATATCCCGTGGTCCTAGTTGAATCCTTACAGAGACACTTTTCCTGATTTTAGGTGATTCAAAAATTTCATGGGCTCAACAGCAGTGGGTTTGGTTTAATTTAGTTTGATTTTCAACTCAGTAAAATATGTTTCATTGTTTATGGCTATAGAAGAAAGGCTAGCATGCACACACAGGTAACAATGTGAAAGTATGGTTATTGCAGATAATTTTTTGAGAACATCTTCCAAAGCATTTGTTGTTGCTGTGGTGCTGTGAGATGCTGTCCATTGCTGCAGCCACTATGTCAATCTTTCTCACCCTGGATCTTCCTCTCCTATGCTATCTTATTTTTCCAAGCATGAAATCCTTCTCCAGGGATTTCCCAAAGTGAGACAAAGTCTTGCCATCCTTGCTTCTAAGAAGCAGATTTTAAATGGACATGACAGTCCATGAAGACCATGACCTATGAGGGTACAGCATCAGAGACCTGCAACTGAAGTAAAAATTTTACGCTTTCCCTTGGCTGCTAATGATCTTCAACATCATCTAGCAAGATGAGCGAGTTTAGATGGTCACGTATTGATGACTCAAGTGGAAGACACTGTTACTGCCTACTTTACAGTTTACTGCACTCTCCTTTCTTGCCCAACTCACTGCCCTTGAGTCAATGCAGATTCTTGGTCATCCTATAGGACAGTGCAGGGAGGCCCCTGTGAATTTCTAAGATTTAAAATCTTTACTTGAGTAGAAAGCCCTATCTTTTCCCCATGGAGTGGTTTGTGGTCTAGAACTGCTGATTTTGCAGTTAGCAGCCCAACTTATAACCCATCATGCCACCAGAGATCCTTTGTTATTTGTTGTGGTCCAGCAGAGTGGCCTACATAGAACAAACCATGACACTGCCTAGTTCTCCATCCTCACATTTGACCCTTTAAAATATACCCATTCTTGCAGCCTCTGTATCAGTCTTTCTCCCTGATGGCCTCCCTCTTGTTTATTGACCCTCCACTTTACAAAGCATGTTGTCTTTTTTTCGATAGCACGTCCAAAGTACATGAGATGAAGTCTTGCCATCCTTGATTCTAAGGAGGATCCTGACTAATTGTTCCAAGATAAATTTGTTTACCTCCTGATAGTCCATATATTTCCAATATTCTTTGCCAACATCACAACTCAAATGAATCAAAACCTCTTGAGTATTCCTTATTCATTGTACAACTTTCATATGCATTTGAGGTGATTCAAAATATTAGACTATTTCAATAGTCTTCCAGTGACATCTTTACTCTTCAACACTTTAAAGAGGTCTTGTGCAGCAATATGTCATTTTATTTCCTTTTTATTATTATTATCAGTGTTTTATTGATATGGAATTCACATAATATACAGTTCAATAATTTAAATATATATAAAAAGAGTTGTGCAAGTAGTGTTTTGACTGATATTTCCATAAGCATTGACTGGGGATCAAAACAAAATGAAATCCTTGACAACTTTCATCTGTTCTGTCTGTCATGATGCTGTCTATTGGTTCAATTTTGAGCATTTTAGTTTTCTTTATGTGGCGTTGCAATCCATATCGAAGGCTGCAGATCTTGATTTTCATTAGAAAATGTGTCAAGTCCTCCTCACTTTTAGCATGCACGTTTTGTAATTTGGATATCAAAAGTTGTTAAGAAGCCTTCTTCAGTCCCGATGCCACATTCTTCTTCATATAGAACAGCTGGTGCTTTATTGGCTGCGCACAGGCATCCAGCTGTGTGGATCATAACAAACTATGGATGATATTGAGAAGAATAGCAATTCCAGGACACTTTGTTTTGCTCAGGCGGAACTTGTATGTAGACCAAAAGACATTTGTATTAACTATCTAAGCAAACACCGCATGGTTTCAATCAGAAGAGGTGTACGTCAGAGATATATGCTATCTTGCTAATAGAACTCTTATTTTTCTTTCTTTTATTATCAGTTGGTTGTCCTCCCAGGAACTATGTCTAAATATTGCAATACCATCATTAACCCTTTGCCTGTGATTGTCTAGAAAGTAGACCAATGACCCAGTGTTGTCAATGAGACATAATGGAAAGACTGATAGTGATGTCCAGGAAATATTTTCTTTCTATTATAAAGCAAAGTGAGAGACACAGACAGAGCATTGTGTAATGGTATCTTTTATATCCATTTGTTACTTCTTTCCTTAAAAAGTGTTATGTGTGCCATCAAGACACTGCAAGGCTATGGAAAGCTCAGGAGGAAGATCTGGGAGAGCACAAGGGGCATGGGTCTCTAATAGCACTAAGGGTTAAGGAGAATCCAAGGGTCATGAAAACCAAGGGACCAGGAGAAAGGCAAAGAGAAGGAGGCACACAGAGAAAAGGACCTTCAGGAGGAGAGGGTAGCCAGGGGCAAAGAGCGGAGGTGTTGAGGATGAATGAGAATCTGAGTGTCTTAGAACCCAGGAGTCCTGGTTTCCCATGACCATCTTAGACTGGAAAAGCCATACATTTAAAAAGAGTTCAAAGAAATACATGCTTGGTAAATCTGTAGATTTGGTCTATCCAACTAACTGCTTATGGTGTGCTCTGTGCTAACTCGCTCCTTCTGGTCCCCATTCTTTTGCAATGCTTCCTTCTCAAGCCTCCTTTGTGGCAGAGTTCATTTCAGGGCCCTGTGTTTTGTTTGAGCTAATTAGGCTGTCCATTCTTGGATTTAGGTTTAATTATTACTGTGTTCTGTAATTTTTAAAAAGAGTTTTCAAACTTTCTTTGCTATTTTCATGATTACTACATCTGAGCTATAGAAATATTTTGTCAAGTTAGAATATAAATATTGGCATCTAGGAACTTGTTCGAGTAGATGGATAATGAATGAGATGGGCTGTATAAATCCATGGTGCAAGCCTGTAAAAGGCAGACTTTAGTCCACAATCATTTCATTTCACAATCTGATGTCCTTTCAAGTCCATGGACATCCAAACCAAATAAGGCTAGTAATCTCCTTTATTTGTCAGCCGGTCACTAGCAACCATGTGAAGTCCCAGGTTTTGGAATCTCATGTCTATTTTTTTCATATCTACGTTTTGAAGTTGTTTTACGGTACCTTCTTTTATAGATCATCATGCTCCACACAGTTCATCATTCCACAGAGCACGTGTCACAGTATACTCAGCAAGCAGCATGTTCCTTCACAGGGAATTAATAAACTAAGGTTGAATATGAAAGGGATTTGTAACAAACACTTAATATATCTTTATGGAATAAACACACACACACAAAACAAAACTGCCATTGAGTGGATGCTGACTCAGAGGGACCCCATAGGACAGGGTTCCTCAAACTTTTTAAACAGAGAGCCAGTTCACTGTCCCTCAGACCATTGGAGGGCCAGACTATAGTTAAAAAAAAACATGAACAAATACAATATTTAAAATGAAGAAGACGTAAAATTAAGTCAACACACTTACCAGTATTTCAATGGGAACTATGGGCCTGCTTTTTGATAGTGAGATGGTCAATGTCTGGTTCCATTGTCACTGCTAGTTGTAACAAGTGATGCAGTGTGCATCAGTTAGTCTAGATCTGAGTGGAGATTTCAGGTGTTCCATTCTGGAAGAAGTCTGTTCACAGACATCAGTGCTGCCAAAGATGGTTGCCATTTTGAGAGCATGGTTCCTGAGATTAGGGTATTTTCCAGAGGAGAGAGATGCATAGAAATTAGGAAGAACTGCTTGACTTGAATGTATCACTTGGAGAGTCACAATTCTGCAGTTCAGCCAGTTCCATTAGGTAAATTGTTTCCACATTTTTAATGTCAATAGAAAATGGGTTTGGAAAAGCTGTAAGTCCTGTTCATGGAGACGAAGCTCCTTAAACCTATATTGGAACTCCTTTTGCAACTTTCCAGTGAATCCACACGTTTTGTTTGGGAATGCAACCAGCGGTTTTTCCACGAACAGATGTTGAGTTGTGGGGAAATGGCAGAAACTTTCCTCCTTCACTTGTTTGGTGAGCCCTAATTTTACTTCAGATGCTTTCACATGATTGCATCTCACAGATGAGCTTCCCCTTGAAGTTGCACATTGAAACTGCTGAGTAGCTCTGTTACATCTGTCAGAAAGGCAAGGTGCCATTTCCATTCTGCATCATTGACCTCTGGTACTTCTTTGATTTTTGAAAGCAGAAATGCTGTAATCTGTGGAAGTAAGTCATAGAAATGTTTCAAAACTCTCTCTCGACTCAGCCAATGGACTTCTGTGTGGTACAGAACACCTCGATAGGCAACATTTAGCTCAGACAGGAATTCCTGCAATTGCCTGTGGTTTAGTGCATTAGCTCTAATGAAGTCAACAGAAGATACCACAGTTTTCATAACAGAGTCTCACTTCAGTGATTTACTACACAGCGCTTGTTGGTGGATGAGGCAGTGTATGGCTATTAAATGAGAATGGTTATGTTTGTCCATCTCTTGGTTAATGCGAGCAATTACTCCTTTCTTAGACCCCACCATGCTAGGAGCACCATCAGTTGTCACACTGGCTAGTTTAGCCCAGTCCAGCTTCAAACCATCCACAGTTGGCAAACCTTTTCATAGATATCCCCTCCTGTAGTTGTTCCTTTGATACTTTGCAGTGCAACAAGCTCTTTTGTGACTTTGAAATAGTCATTGGTCCCACGAATAAAAATTAGAAGTTGTGCAGAATCACGAACTTCATTGCTTTTGTTGAGTGCCAAAGAAAAATAAGAACATTTTTTGGCGGAATTTTGAAAATGCTGATGCAAATTGTCTCCCATTTCTTCAATCTTTCGTGTAATTGTAGGTCCTGAAAGACTCACTGTACTAAATAAATAGGCCTTCAACAGAAAGAAGGCATTCTTTAACAAATTCTCCCTCCACAAATGGTCTGCTAGTGCCTGCTGTTAGCTTGGCAACGTGAAGACTTGCTCGCAGTGATGAAATATTTAGCTGCTCCTGATTCACAAAAGTATTTTGCTGAGTTGTCCATGTATTTCTCAGTTTTAATATTTTATCTTTCCTCACTTCTCCGACCAAACAATCATATTTAATTTTATGTTGAGTTTGATAGTGTCAACGCAAATTGTATTCTTTGAACACAGATACTATATTCTGGCATATCAAACACACAGTTCTTTCCTTGTACTGCATGAAAAAGAAATCATAAGTCCACTGTTCTGTGAATATCCTACACGCCAAGTCAGTGTAGGATGTTCTCTTTCTTGATATCATTGTTTCCTAGGGATTCCAAATTGCTATTAGTAAAATACCAATATGTATAGCTACAAAAACAATATACTGGCAATAACTTTGCCCACACAGAGACATATAGACTGCACAGCCCGTCAATGCAGTCTGATCAGTGCCCGTCAATGCAGTCTGATCAGTGTCTATTAATGCAGCCCTGCAAGTCCACATCATTTCAGCCTCACCAGTGCTCATATTGGTGGAACTCTGCTTTTACCTCAGGCTCATACTGGTGTGGTGCAGGAACCGGCACGATTTACAGTTCACACTACCCTGTGCGAACCGCACTGCGATCTGTGAACTTGTACAGGAATCTGATCACATGGGTGAGAAGACCCATGCGATCAGATTCCACTGCAGGAAAAAAGAAGGTACGTCTGCCTTTTTTCATCCAAATCTAATGCGAGTTTGGCCGTATAAGCATATGGCTGAACTCGCCCTGCTCAGAGATCACAGCAGTGTGAACCGGGGCTTACACAGCACACAACATAAAACATTATACACAACTGAATAGTATTCAGAATATAAATGCACTTACTGTCCATTAAATTGGGTTTCCTACTTCTCAGCTGTCTGCAGAGCCAGATTAAGTTCCCATGGGGCCCTAGACAGAGTACCAGTTTAGGGACCCCATGCGCTAACACTGAGCACTGATCATTTGCATTACCTCTGAGCGCTGACAATGTGCATTAGCACAGAGCACTGACTATGTGCGTTATCACTGTGATGCAACCCCCTTAGAAACCACCCCCAACCAACTGACCAACTTAAAAAAAAGATCTAACTTCAGGGCAAAAAGGCCCCCCTTAACCACAAAAACAGGCTCGACTAACTGCAAAATAAAAAAAATAGACCTCCTAACTTAAAAAAAAAATCCTAACTTGTTTTTACCTCAGTCCTCAGGCAGCAGCAGGCCCTGCACAGGCAAGCTCCTGACTCCTCTGATCACACCAGAGACTGAGAGGAGGATTCCAGAGACAGAGAAGGAGGGGAGTCGGAGAGTGCGGCGCACATTCCAAACATGCACACTGCGGCCCAGGACAGGACAGGCAGTGGTGGCAAAAACACCTGGCGGGCCAGATCAGTGTCCTTGGCAAGCCACATCTGGCCCGCAGGTCACAGTTTGAGGACCCCTGCCATAGGAGATGGTAGAGCTACCCCTGTGAGTTTCTGAGATTGTCATTGGATTTGTTGTTTTTTCATGAAAATTTTTATGCACAACAAAAATTCTCCAATTTAACAACTTCTACATGTATAATTCAGTGCCATTGCTTACATATTTCATGTTGTACAATCATTATTGATATCATTTTCCAAATTATTCCCCCATCATTAACATAAACTCAATGCCCCTGAGCAACAACTCTTCCTCCTTCACCCACAGTAACCACTGGCCAAGCTTGGTTTTGTTCTTTTTAGTAGTTTTTTTTGATACAGTATTCACATATTATACAGTCCCATATTTAATCACTTTTTAAAAAAGAGGTGTATATACCTCACTAACTCTTAACAGGAATAGAAAGCCCCGTCTTTCTCCCACGGAGTGGCTTATGGATTTCAACTGCTGACCTTTAAGTTAGTAGCTCAATGCATAACCCCTATGCCACCAGGGCTCCTTTATGGAATAGGAGATGTGAATTTGAAAGATCCAAAGGGGTAGTTCTGCACTGTCCTATAGGTTGGAATGGACTGGGTGGCAGTGAGTTTGTTTGTTTGTTTTGGTCCCTCTCATAATATAGAGAGTCTGTGAGCTCTGGTGGCAGTAGGAGTGGAAATATGACGGTGGGATTTGTGGAAGTAGGATACAGCAATACACTCTCTTCTATAAACTCAGCTATAGCTATAAGGACATAATGGATTGGACATGGGAGACTGAATGCAACAAAAAAGAGTGAATATTTTCTTTTACACTTCTAATGAGTTACATTGAAAGAAAGAGCCCAGAAGAGTTCCTGAGGCTGGAAAGCATCAGGACTTGCTTACTCACTAGGCACTCAGTAGCTTGCGCTCAGTAAGTCGCTGCTGGAGAGTAGTTCACTCAGGTGATTATTTTGCTTCTTGTGTTGAGAAATGCAGGTCTGCCCACGTAAATTGAATATTGACTGATTATTGAATTATGGGAACATGCCAATCACTTGTTATATTTTCAAAATAAAGAAAATTGATTTCTAGGGAAGGTGATATTGTTGACAAAGGGACTTTGGTAGTATATTCTATATTTATGACTTGACAGTTTTATGGCTATCACCTTTGAAATGACTACAATCTTAAGGATTAATATCAGAGGTAAGAGGCAGCAGGTGAATCCTTCACTTGTTCATAGCTCACTGAGATTTGTGGTTCCGACCTTTACAGATGTCAAGGAAACCGCTCTGAGATAACCAGTAGACTGAGAAGAGTATGTCCATCACATAGGGCTTTCATAGGGCCTTCTTGCAGCCACGGTTATCAGCTGGGTTTCCCAGGTGACAATTGGAATGCAAGTACACCAAGGAACTTATTTCCAAATTGGGCAAAGATTGGTACCAAAGAAACATTATCTATAGTTCAGTAAATTTCAGTAAATATTGATTATCTATCTATCTGTCTATCTATCTATCTATCTATCTATCTATCTATCTATCTATCTATCTATCTATCCTTCCAGTTCTGAAAACTCAGAATGGAATTCATCATTGTTTTTGAATATATCTGAAAATTAAATTTGCAATCCATTTATACTTTGGAATGCATAGGTTACATTGAAACTTAATTTTCTTTTACCCTGTAAAATGGGAAGTACAAAGTGAAACATAAAAAACATATTAGGAGCTCAGGACACAGGAGCAGGAGGGCGAGTAAAAATTAATTATTTTATATATGAATTCTTTTTCTATATCTCTTAAAGATTATGAAAAAGTAAAACACACTTTTAAAAATTCAAATGCAAATTTGAGGGTTGTTGAGTAGAACATTAAAGTGATTCCTATAAAAACTTCTTCATTAATAACTTTGAATGCTGTAGTTACTAATTGTAGTTTAGAACTGTTAGCTTCTCTAGTTCCACATAATAGTGGCACCGTCCCAATCACCCCCCCCCCACCCCTGCCTTTTGTATGTGTGTGTGTGGTTCATAGAGGTCATCTGCTTTGTGGCTTTGGGTTTTTGCTCTTTCAGTAACAATTCTTCATGTTACTATTATTTGGGCAGCTAAGTAAAACCAAAATAAGTGAAGAAAATTTATTAAATCTACTATTTTACCTAAATCACAACCTAGGAGTCAGATTTTATTGTATGAACAAGGGTTCATCTAATCTATTGTTTCCAGTTCCTACACGCACATGTTTATTTCCAACAACAAGTGCTTCAATGCGTCCCCGAGATCAGAGGCTAGCTGCAGTCAAGGTTTCTTGGACTTCATCTCATAGTTCCCTTGGGGGGAAAAAAGCTACAACCCAAACCAGGGACTTCCTGAAGATCTGCTTAAATTCAAAGCAGAGAGGTCAGCTCAGAATTACGTCTTCTGTGCTTTGGTGTTCCACAGGGGTTTTCTCCATAGAGAGTCTCAAAGGACATGAGCACAGGCTTATTCCGAGGAGATTTAAGAACGCAAGAGCAGCACTGGTTCGGGGAAGAGCCAGGAAAATTGTGTCAATGAGTTTCTTCCCGTCATGCCAAGGCACCTGCATATTATTTGAAGACATCATTTGCTATGCAAATCTGATTGGAAAATCTCACTCCATTCACCCTATACTCCCGTTCTTGCTCCTTCAGACTTCATCAGGTTCACCAAACACAGAAAAAATATTGGAAAAGATACTTCCTTGAAGATGCCCAAACTTTCCTTTTGATGTGGTGGCATTTTAAGAGCTGAGAATTCCTCGAGGAAGACTTAGATGGAAAATCACTTTTGGGAGTGTGAGAAATGTCAACAAACAATAGCTTTATATTTGGATATTTTTATTTAATATGATTTTTGTAACAATAGTTTTTTATTTACCTTCATATGTAAAAACTGTGTGAGTGTGAGTATCAATCTGTGTGCACATCATTTTGAAATTACAGGAACTAAAACAATGGATATGTATTTGTGACACACTTTTGTGCCTTTTTATGTGAATGCATTTACTACCTTCATAGTAGTGAGAGAAACTGTGTGATTTCTATTTTTTCTTTTGCTCAAAGACTGAACTGAATTTTTAATGCTAGCTAGGAAGCTAAATGAAAGTGGGTTTTCTCCAAGTTTTTCTTTAGCTCATGTTAGATACCACCCACAAACCATTTTTAAAAGTCTCCTTTCCAGTAAATTTGGAAAGAGTGTTTATCTAATGGTTGGCATATTTATGGATGAAAAATGAAAATACAGTGCTTCTCTATATTCTTCCTCTTGGAGTATGAGTTATCTGTTTGTCGTGTCAGTATCATTTACATTAGATATTAGTCCCCTTCCCTGGAGTTTAATTATCTACTTACCTTGGATGTCTATAAGCCTTAGATGTATACTTTCTCCAGAGTTATTTAATACAAACAGAAAACATTTGTGTACAGTGCCAATATTTTATTTTCCACAAGTCTATCAAAGATACATTTTTAATAAACAGAAAAAGGTTATTGAAAGAAATACTGTAACTTAAAATGAACTTTTCTCCATTTAAAAAAAAAGAACTTACAAGTTTGGATTTTATTTACAATACCCTAAGATTTTTTAAAATCATTTCTTGGGGGCTCACAAACCTCTTATCACAATACATCCATCCATCCATTGTGTCACGCACATTTGTGCAATTGTTGCCATCATCATTCTCAAAACATTTGCTTTCTAATTGAGCCCTTGCTATCAGCACCTCATTTCCCACCTCCCTTCCCACCGCCCCTTCCTTCATGAACCCTTGATAATCTATAAATTATTATTTTGTCATGTCTAAGATTTATTGCCCATGGTAAGCATAATGGAATGGCCAATAGAATGTAGTTCAATAGTTGGATGACCGTGTGAGGAGCAATAACCCAGGCTGACCCAATTGCTCAGGGGAAAGCTGCCAAGTGCCATCTCAGGTAACCTCCCTTGTTTTTCCCAGAGTAAGCAACTTAGATGTGAGAGAACAGCGGCTCACCTCAACACTGTGAGCTCCCCTGCTTCCTGTTGGCTGTCGCTGTGTGTGAGGAAGTTGTGTAGTTCGGGCAGGTCTTCATTCCCTCGTGGTCCTTTCCTCGGGGCCCTTGATCTTTCACGGGAGGTATGCTTTCACTGGCGCACAAGGAATCACAGATTTATGAAAGCCCTGGCGGGCTGAATCAATATTTTAAAACAAAGATGAGCCATTGGGTCAATGAAATCCATGCTATGGCCTTTTCATAAAACCAAATGGCTCTGGTAGGTGTTATCTTAGTTTTGTTTTGTTTTGTTTTTTTAATTTTATTAGGGGCTCATGCAACTCTTAGTTTTAAAAAGGTTTGCTTCATTGAAAATAGTTCCCAAGTTTAGTGAGCATGCTTTTCGTTTGTCGTCAAATGGGAAAGCATCATATTCAGCACTCATTTGTACTATATATGAGTATAGATGTATGTATATTCAATTCACATATATCTAAGAAACGCCCTCTCAAGACACTGTGATTGAATCAGTGCTTGGTTCAGGGTGTACTCATTGGCACCTGCAATTGGCTGCCTATGGCTGGGGAACCTGATCTAAATCAGATGCCCTGGGGGATGGAGGAGGCAGCAACTCTCTGCAGGCACCAACTCTTGGGTTGGCCAGATGAGACATGCACCAGAGGCAGTCTTGAGATCAGCCATAACAGTTGCAAGTCACACTGTGGCTCCCAGTCTGCAGCTAGATTCCTGGGGGCAAGCCAGCCAGGTAGCCTTGCAGCTGCCCCCGTGCAGCAAGCTCAATACCAGCCCTGCTGTCTGGTGCCATTAAAAACAAGTCCTCTCTTTTATGCTGCTGGACATATATGCCACTGGATATTTCCCAGAATGGACAGTATGGTGGCGCATACCTATATTTTTAAATAATAACAACAGAAACAAGTGGCAGGGCAGGAAGAGCTGAAAGAATTGAGATGTATAAATGAAAAGCATATATTTACACTGTATTGCCTTTGAATTTCTGAGTTCTATGAACTTCTTATAATTAATTTGACAAAATCATGCCTATTCCCTGCAGGAATGTTTGAATTTTAACAGTTTACCAAATTCAGCCTATATATTTACCTTCTCCTAGCTGAATCCATAAACGACTTCATTTTGAACCCTATGCCAAATTCAGGAACATTATTGTAGTCATGACAAGTATTCTTATTCATACTCTCAATAATGAATAATTCATTATTGACAGTTAACCAACACTTCCCTTTCATTTATTTACAGGATCCGGCTTAATTTCAATGATCGGTGGAAGCCAGACTTTAGCCTACTTTTTGTTCGCATACAATTTCATCTGTATAGGTCTGCATGATTTCTGACAACTGGAGTAATTTGCCCAAGAATGTCTACACAATTGCATGTGTTAGATTATAGCTATACTTTTGCTTATGTTCATTACTAGCTTCAAGGTAGATTTCATCCAGGATAGTTTATAACTATTAAACAGTAAAAGAGAAGTTAATGGAAAGCAGACCAATCCTGACAAAAAATTAATGAGCAAAATATTGCAAAACTCAGTGCTTCCTAAAGTGTGCTCCACAGAACACTAGCGCTGAATGATGTTTGTAGGGTTGTGTACAGAAAACAAATGTATGCTGAAGTACATTTGTGGAATACTGGGAATATGAAAACAAATGTGTTTCTCTGAGGCTTCTGAAAATCTTTAAGAAATTGCTATGAGCAAGACATCTCATCTCAATGGTAGTGCTCTCAAATTGATCTGACCGGGGATATTGTTTAGGGAATGCTGATATACATATTAGGCAAGAGAACAAGGACGTAACTGTGGTGCAGTGAATTCCTTCACTTGGCTCTTGTGGCTGCAGTCTTTGTAACTCACACCAAATAACTGGGTGGGAGTGTGTATATTGGGTGAATGCCTCTTTTCCTCATGGGTCTGGGTAAGAATGGATGGGATAAGATGCTGATAGGATTATATGATTCAGTTGTCAGTGATTACTAACAGAGCTATTTGACATTGTAAAATTTGGAACTCTAACCAATGGATAGAGCAATTTTGTCCTCCTGCTGTGCATAGGCGCAAGACATTTTTAGCGTACTGAAAAGCAAGGATGTTACTTTGAGGACTGGGTGTGCCTAACTCAAGCCATGGTGTTTTTCCTGGCTTCCGAAGCTTTTGAAAAGTAGGCATTGTGTAAGGAAGACCAAAGAAGAATGGGTGCACTTGGATTGTGGTGCGGGAGAAGAATCTTGAGAGTGCGATGGACTGCTCAAAGCACACACATCTGTCTTGGAAGAAGTCCGGCTATCATGCTACTTGGAGTCAAGCACAGCAAGGCTTCTTCTTACATATTTTGGACATGTTGTCTGCAGAGACCACTTCCTGACTGAGGAAGCCATGTTTGGTGAAGAGGAGGGGCGGGGCACTAGAGGAAGGCCCTCAAGGAGTCCGTTGACATCAGAGCTGCGACCATGCACTCAGGCATGGCAACCAGTGTAAGGGAGGCTCAAGACCACGTGGTGTTCTGTTGTGCACAGCATCGCTGGGGTCAGAACCGACTCAGTGGCACCTCACAACAACAACCACTGTGCATAAAACGAGCCATTTCAGATGCAGAAAAGAGGGGAGGGATCTCTGTACCCTCAGAAAAAGGAGAGCGAAGGGGAACCTGGGCGACGAGGAGACAGCCCTGTAATAGCGCAGGAGCAGCGGCAGCAGAGGCAGCAACGCCCATGGCACCACTGAGCTTCCCAGCCCCGGGAGTGAACCCACGAGTTCCTTCTGGCAGGAGACTTGTTTGTGGAGTGGGGTACCCCAGCCATTTAACCAAGGGAGCTGGGTGGGTTTGCTAACCCGCAAAGGGAGCCCTGAGTACATACAGGCACAAGCTTATAGCAAAGTGGAGTGCCCTCGGCCTTTACCAGCAGGCCCTGAAGAGCTTTTTGTAACAGTGCAAGAGCAGGGCAGAGGTCAAAGGGCTGTGAGGTTGAGATATGCCCAAGAGCCAGGCTGAGAAGAGACTCTCCTCTTCTCCGAATTGTATCCTTAACAGCTCTCATCTGAAATTGTAATGTGTTAATTTCCCTAAAATATTTCACAATTATGGTTGATCGTCCATGAGCTGGGTGTGGCCATGGCATTGAATTATTAAGCCCAACAGAAAAGAGAGTGTCGAGGGCGGAGCAGCTGTGGTATCACTCTTGGAAAGGTTATAGGGCAACAGGCATGCTGGACCCTGGACTCCTGGGGCTGGTTCGGAGCTTCATTCTTAGTTCCACGTATGCAGTCAGAGAATTCAGATGTCATTCCGATGCCATTCTTACAGAAACACACACATATTCTGTCAGACAGAAGTTAAGCTAAACCATCATCTGTAACCATGTTTTTTAATTAAATCATTTTATTGGGTGCTCGTACAACTCTTCTCATAATCCACACATACATCCATGTGTCAAGCATATTTGTACATCATCAGTCTCAAAATATTTTCTTTCCATTTGAGCCCTCGGTATCAGCTCCTCATGTTTTCCTGTCTTTCCCCAACCCCCCTTCCCTCATGAACTCTTGATAATTTATAAATTATTATTGTCTTGTCATGTTTTACACTGTCCAAAATCTCCCTTCACCCACTTTTCTGTTGTCTGTCGCCCAGGGGGGAATTTATTTGTAGATCCTTGTGATCGGTTCCCCCTTTATCCCTCACCCTTCCTCCACCCTCCCAGTATCGCCACTCTCACCACTAGTCCTGAGGGGTTCATCTGTCCTGGATTCTCTGTGTTTCCAGTTCCTATCTGTACCAGTGCACATCTCCAGTCTAGCCAGATTTGTAAGGTAGAATTGGGGTCATAATAGCAGGGGTGGCAGTGGGGGTGGGTTCCCATGAATTCATTCATTCAGCACTAAGAATTATAATTTTATATATCTCAAGTGATCTTGCAAAAACTACATTGTGGCCAATGGGATCAGGTATCAGGCATCAAAGACCCGAACAGTAAATCATATCAATGTGAATGAGGGGTAGTACAGAGTAGAGACCTAAAGCCCATCTGTAGACAATTGGACAACCCCCTTCCAGAAGGGTCACAAAGAGATGAGCCAGCGAATACAGTATAGCACCGATGAAACATACAACTTTCCTCTAGTTCTTTAAAGCTGTCTCACCACCACCACCACCACCACCACCATCACAATCCCAATTCTACCTTACAAATCCAGTTAGACCAGAGCTATGTACACAGTACAGATAAGAGCTGGAAACACAGGGAATCCAGGACAGATAAACTTCTGAGGACAAATAATGAGAGTAGCAATACTAGGAAGGTAAGGAGAAGGTGGGGGGAGAAAGAGGGAACGGATCTCAATGGTCTACATATAACCCCCTCCCTGGGGGACAGACAACATAAAAGTGGGTGAATTGAGACATTGGTGAGTGTAAGAAATGAAAAATAATAATTTAAAAATTATCAAGGGTTCATGAGTGAAGGAGGGTGGGGAACGGAGGGCAAAAATGAGGAGCTGATAAAAAGGGCTCAAGTAGAAAGAAAATGCTATGAAATGATGATGGCAATAAATGTGCAAAGGTGCTTGACACAATGTATGTATGGATTGTGAAAAAGTTGTATGAGTCCCCAATAAATTGATTTAAAAACTAATTACATTGTGCTGATCTTACATAGTTTAAGTATGCCATACACATGATTCTGTCTTCTTAGCTTCTTTCTCACTGTTACATATTCACACAAAACTGCTCTACCTTTCTATCTATTCCCATTCTTCCTGTGAATTTCTTCCAACATATTTATTTGGTCATAGGAGTCTCAAAATCTGTAACTAACTTATTTAGTCAAGGGACAATGAATTCCAATTCTAATAAAGATTATATATATATATATATATAACTTATGACAACATAGATTTGTTATGAAAGAACCAACACTTTGATCTTTGGTACCTCAATCAAAACCACCGTGATAGCACCCAAAGAAGACTATCTAGCTAGAGAGCTAACAAAACTCATCCTGATCGATGAAAATGCAGCGACTGTAGAATCCATAAGTGCACTGAGAGAAACTCGACATTACAGACACTCACTCCCATCGACTACATTTTTCAGAAACATTAGCTGTCAAAATAAATCTGCCAATAAAAATGATTGGGTTGATTAATAACTTTTTTAATATAAAAAGAATTCAGTTACTCCAGTAAATTAGAATAACAGTCTCTTCAGACTCAGAAGACCTGAATACAGTGACATTCTGTAGTGCAGCTTAATTAGCATGTTTATTCTAGGCTTAGGAACCCATCTGCTCAGGTAATTACTATTGTGTTAACCCAGCTCTTCATTTTTCCTCCCCATCGCAAGAATAATCTGTGGTTTCCTCATTATCTATTGAGGACAGTACTTGACACACAAAAATTTAAAAAATACAATTAGGGTTCATATTTTAGCAAAGAAACTCTTGTGTATCAGACACATCACCAAAATATTCATTTTAATTTAGTGCCTTAGATCTCAGTCTCCTCAAAGGCCAGGAATCATGACCATTGCTTTACTTGCCCAGGTCCCACATCAAATCCTAGCTAGTATTTTGATATATAATTTTTCATTGTTTATTATTTTCACACTTTCAAGATGGAAGTACTTTATATTATACAGAACATTCTTATAAATATATTTATGATACTATTGTGTTAACCTTATCATTTAAATCAATATACATATCCCTTTAACATTGAGTGTCCAGTTTAAAATAACTATGCCCCAAATGAATTAATAATAATTTTCCTTTCCTGGAAATGTGCCCAGTTCTGCATAAGGACTATTTTCATATTTTTATTTTAAAACTTCAATTACTACTTTAGCAGGTGTTTAGTATAAGTGAAAGAGATGATAGAGAATTTTGTTTAAGATACACATCCTAAGGGGGGGGAAAAGCACTTCCTACAGTTGTTATTCCATAAGCTTTAGAATCTTTACTTGCTAGGAAAATAAATGTGTTTTTAAAAAAGCATCCATAGGAATGGCGAGAGTAGAAATTGTCAAAAAAGAAAGGAAATAAAATATGGTTCATATGAAGATTCATTATTATCAAAATTGTTCTTATAGAAAGTTGCAACTATAATTTTATTTTTAAGTCTTTATAAAGCATATAAAATGAGAGAATATTTCATGTTTTAGTAGAAAATGAAGACGTTGATATTTTTGTTTATTATCTTTACATTAGTTGTTTGGTTTAAATCTCCCTTTATTCTTTCTAAATGTTCTTAGTAGTCTAATAACAAGAAATCCAAATACATTATAAAATACTCAAATACATTTTAACAACCACCAATTTTCTTCTTGGTAAATAATACACCATTCATCTCCCCTATATTTCACACTAGAATTAGTTAAAAATAGTATTTTAATTAATTACTTTCAATGATAATTTTACAGCATATCAACTCACTTATCTAATCAGAATATAAAAAGCTACCATTTATCTATGTGGCTGAGGGGGGTTGGAGTGGAGAACCAAAGCCTATCTGTAGAAAACTGGACATTCCCTCATAGAAGGGTCACAAGAAGGGGACGAGCCAGCCAGGGTGCAGTATAGCACCTACGAAACACACAACATTCCTCTTGTTCTTTACTGCTTCCTGACCCCTACGATCATGACCCCAGTTCTACCTTACAAATCCAGCTAGACCACAACATGTACACTGGTACAGAAAAGAGCTCTCAACACACGGAATCCAGGACATATAACCCCCTTAGGAACAATATGGGAGTAATGATATCATGAGGGTAGGGGGAAGATGGGGGAGAAGAGGAAGGAAGGGGGAACTGATTGCAATGATCGATGTATAACACCCCCCAAAGGGGCATGAAAACCAGAAATATGGGTGAAGGGAGACAGAGAATGGTGTAAATATGAAAATAATAAGTTATAATTTACCAAGGCTTCACAAGGGAGGGAGGGTGGGAGAAGGATGGAATAAAGAGGAACTGATAGCAAGGGCTCAAGTAGAAAGAAAATATTTTGAAAAGGATGATGTCAACATATGTACAAACATGCTTGACACACTGGATGGATGGATAGTTATAAGAGTTGTAAGAGCCCTCAAAATGATTTATAATTTTTAAAAAGTTAGCATGATATGTCATTATTTAAAACTATTCCTATGTATCACTTTTATATTAATAATACTAGAGATTGTCTAAAAATATTTGCTTTTATGCTTACAGAAAGGAAAATATTAAAATATGAGGAAAAAATTAAATAACTCCTAATCCCTAAATTAACAGTCAACATTTGTGTGTGCTTATTTATTGACCACTATATTTTTCAAGTCTTTTTTATCAACATGATATTCTAAATATTTCACTAAATCTATTTTACACATGGCACAATGGGTGTAAATTTCCTATAGTATAAATAAGTTCTAATTTATAGTTATTTACTTATAGTTCATGTTTGAATTCTTTATATTATTTTCCCAGATAAATTAGAATAGCCTTAGAGAAATTCTCATTTGTGTTCTCAGATAACTTAAAAATAGGTACTCTAGCTCTCAAAAATCAGTGCCATCAAGTCAGTTCTGATTTACAGCGACATCAGAGAACTGTTGATCAAATGGTGTGTATGCTGTGTTAATCATGGAAAATATTCCTAAATTACTTTTCAGACAAGTTGTACTGATTTGTTTTTCCACTGGAAATTTTAATGCACCTGACCAAAGTTGTCATTATTTTATACTCTCATTAACAAAGATTAAATAAAGCTTTTACAATGTATATCAACTCTTAATTTATTACAAAAGGGTCAATTGTATAAGTTAGATATAAATTAAGGGTGATAAGTAAGCCAATTTCAATCTAGACAAATTTTATTTCACTTCTGGGGTCTCCTTTAAAACCAATATAGATCAAATTCATCCTTTGCATAAGACATTAATTGCCTGTTTATCTGTTTATTCACTTAACCAGCCAATATAGCTATCCACTGAGTTCCTACTATGTGTCAGGTAATTATTAGAGATTCTGATCCTATCAAGTTAGGCATTATGGGTAATACAAAGCTAGAAGGCATGGTAGAAATTTCTCCTATCTTGGTCTTTGTATGTGCCTTAGTGCATAAAAGACTCTGAGTAGTACAAATATTTCAATGCTCAATCACTCATGGAAAGGTTCAAACTCACTGGTGCTTCAGAGGACAAGCCTGGAAATTGCTACTGAAAGGTCACAGCCTTAACCCAATAGAACAGTTCTTAATGCACAGATCAGCTTCCCAAAAGTTGAAATTGGCTCAACAGCAACTAGCATCAGCAGGAAGTGTAGAACTCTTCTTAGGGAAGATAAGGATAGAAAAAGAGAGCTGTCTGTGTTGGAATTAGGACTTTATATCTTATTAAAGATGTAACCTGGGCAAACTTTTTAATCTACTTTACAAATGAATAGTAATCATTAAAAATCACTATTTAGCTTGTTCAAGTGGAAAGCTGTTGTTGCTATCAAGTAGGTTCTGACCCATATCAACCATATGCAGAATAGAACAAAATACTGCCAGCATTCCATGATACTCATCTTCCCAACAAGATTGCTAAAGACATAGTGGGTACATATGCAAATGTGATGAAGAAAGCTGATGGTGCCCGGCTATCAAAAGATAAACATATGGGGTCTTAAAAGCTTGAAGGTAAACAAGTGGTCATCTAACTGAGAAGCAACAAAGTTCACGTGGAAGAAACACACCAGCCTGGGTGATCACGAGCTGTTGAAGGGAGCAGGTATCGGGCATCAAAGAACAAAAAATCATATCATTGTGAATGAGGGGGAGTGCAGAGTGGGTACCCAAAGTCCATCTGTAGGCAAGTGGACATCCCCTTACAGATGGGTCATGGGGAAGAGACAAGCCAGTGAGGGTGCAGTGTAGCAACAATTAAACATACAACTTTCCTCTAGTTCTCTAATGCTTCCTTCCCCCCACCATGATCCCAATTCTACCCTACAAATCCGCTAGACAAGAGGATGTACAGTGGTGCAGATAGGAACTGGAAAAACAGAGAATGCAGGACAGATGAACCCCTCAGGACCAGTGGTGGGTGTGGCGATACCTGGAGGTTGGAGGGAAGGTGGGGGTAAAAAGGGAGAACCCCATCACAAGGATCCACATATAACCCCCTCCCTGGGGGAAGGACAACAGAAAAGTGGGTGAAGGAAGACAATCGGATAGTGTAAGACATGATAAAATCATAATTTATTAATTATCAAGGGTTCGTGAGGAAGGGGAAAAATAAGGAGCCGATACCAAGGGCTCAAGTCGAAAGAAAATGTTTTGAGAATGATGATGGCAACAAATGTACAAATGTGCTTGACCCAATGGATGTATATATGGATTGTGATAAGAGTTGTATGAGCCCCCAATAAAATGAATTAAGACAAAAACCAACACTGCTGGCTCCTGCATCATTGTCACACTGTTTTGTTTGTGCCCATTGGTGCAGCCTCTTCGTCAGTCTATTTTATCAAAAGTCTCGCTCTTTTTCAAGAAACTGACTTTGCCAGACATGATGTCCTTCCCCAGAGGTTGCGCTCTGGATAACATGTTCAAAGTACGTGAGATGAAACCTCGCCAGCCCTACTTCCCAGAAGCCCTCTGGCCTGACTTCTTCCCAGACGGGTTTGGTTGTTCTCTGACAGTCCATAAGATTGTCCATGTTCTTCAGCTATACTGTAACTCAAATGTAATTTTTCTTTGGTCTTCCATATTCATTGTCCAATTATCATTGGCATATGAGGCCATTGAAAATACCGTGGCTTAGGTCAGGTGCATCTTTGTCATCAAAATGACACCCTTGCTCTCAAACTCTGCAAAGAGGTCTTGTGCAACAGATTTGCGTAAGCCATGGCGTAGTTTGATTGCTTGACTGCTGCTTCCTTGAGCGTTATTTGTGGATTCAAGTAAACGGAAGTCGTTGAAAACTTCATTCCACCCCACCCCCTCTGTTTATCAGGATGTTTTGTACTGGAGCATTCACAATTTTGGTTTTCTTCTATTAAGTTGGAAGCACTGGTGGCATAGAAATTTACAAGTTGGATAGTAGCAAGGCCATCTGTTCAAAACCACCAACCAATATGAGAGAGAGAGATGAGGTGCTCTACTCCTGTAAAGATTTACAGTTTGGGAAACCCATAGGGGTCTATAGGGTCCATTCTCACCTATAGGGTCATTATGACTCAGCAGCCAATCCTCAGTGAGTTACATTGTTTTGAAATCCATACTGAAGCCTGCAGTCCTTGATCTTTAACAGCAAGTGCGTCAGGCCCTCCTCACTCTCAGCAAACATGGTTATGTCATCTGCACAACACGGTTGTCAGTCAGCCTTCCTCCAATCGTGATACTTTGTTATGTAGTCCAGCTTCTAGGACTGTTTGTGCATCATAGAGATCGAACAAGCCTGGTGAAAGAACTCAACCTGACACAAACCTTTTCTAATGTTAACCGTTCAGTATGCTCATTTTCTGTTTGAATGATTGTTTCATGTTCTTTATATGAGTTCCACATGAGCACAATGAAGTGTTCCGGAATTCCCATTCTTCTCAATATTATTCACAGTTTTCAATGGTCCACGTGATCCTCTGCATAGTCAATAAAACACAAATAAGTATGACCATAGCCTTAAACTAAGAACAATTAGTTCCTGTGACAGGTCCCACTTGATACTTGCTCTCGTGAAGAGGTCACTGAAGCTACAGGTGCTATAGCAAAATGTGGTGAAGAAATCAGATGGTGCCTGGCGATCAGAAAGAACATCTGGGGTTTTCAAAGCTTGTCTTAAACCGAGCGAGCATATAATTGAGGTGACAGCTAAGTCCACATGGAAGAAGCACACCTGTGCGATTCAAGGATTGTAAATAAATATATCCAAGACCAGAGGAGGTCTTAGAGCGTACATTCTGATCACCCAGTGTGTCAAAGGTTATGGTTGACAATGAAAGCCGAAAATCCATGTGCAAGAGTCACCGCAGGTGAATCCCCTTGACTATTGGCCAGGCATGTGAGTAGCATTTCTGTAAGGCAGACGCCATGTGAAGGAGACTAAGGTGGATACATTTAGGTTAAAATGCAACCTCTTATGAGTTTGGTCTTTCTTGTGAATCTCAACCACTTTAAATTTATTTGTTTTTATTATTTCCTGTTACCTTTTTACCTAACATTAGTCAATGCCTTATTTTTTATTGTTAATTATGTTTTTTTTCCTTTCTTTAGCTTTTGTGTTTTTCTTTACATGAAATCCATGATAGATAAATCTATAGAGACAGTCACTGGATAAATAGTTTTTTGGCCTTATGGCAGTAGAAGTTGGTGGAAACTGAGCTAATGATGATAAATACAAAAAAAAAGAAAGTGTTCTACATTTGATTGTGGCAATGATTGCACAACTCATTTCAATATATATAAACTATTAAATTGTATTAATGCATTATATGTCATTAAGGTCATTCATAATTTTTATTGACAAGCCCTTCCCCCCACAGGGAGTGATGATGGTAAGATTTTGTCTCACATATTTTAGACACAGTATCAGGAGGAAAATATTATGCATGGTGAGTTGGAGAGTCAGTGTATAAAAGGAAAATCCTCCACGGGATGGATTGACACAGTGGCTGCAGCAATGGGTCCAAGCATAACAATTGTGAGGATGACCCAGGACAAGGCAGTGCGTCATTTTGTTGTACACCTGATCACTATGAGTCAGAACTGGCTCAAGACCACCTAACAACAACTAGAGAGACGTGGAACTCAAAAAAGAGAGGCTTTCCCTTGTATGCTTTGTGTTAATTTACTCTTTAATGAAATGGATATATTAACTATTAAAATGAATCAAATTAGTTTTTTATGAATAAAGAAGTATATATATAGACATATATAAAACTACATATAAACATCTTTCTTGTATTATTTCCCTTCAGCAAAGATCCATCTGAGGACAACACGTGCCCATCATTTTCTGAATCTGGCTTGAGTTTCTGGCAGCTCCTTGTCAATGTACAACTGAAACCATTACTTGAAGGTAGTATGAATGATAATTGTTTGATAATATCTGTATCCTGTTGACTCACCTGCTTTTGGAGTGGGGACAAATGTGGATCTCTTCCAGGCTGCAGGCCAGATGGCTGTCTTCTCAATTTCTTGGCATAGACAAGTGAGTCCTTCCAGTGCTTTCCAACTTGTTGAGGCACTTCAATTGATATTTTGTCAATTTCTAAAGCCTTCCTGATGCCTCGATTTCAGGTTGGACTTCTTCCTGCAATACCATTGCTTCTTTATGATATGCTGCCCTTGCATTTTTGGGGTTCAGTGACTATTTTGTCCGTCATCGCTTGATGCTCCCTGCCTTGTGAAACATTTTGTCCATGGAATGCTTGAGTCCTGCACACAGGGCTTGTATTCATTTCTTTTAGGGTGAAGTATGCCGAGTGGGTTCTTATTTGGGGGTTTCTATTTCTAGGTCTTTGCACACTCATGACAAGGCTTTGCTTTCTTGAGCTGCCCTTTGAAACCTGTTGTTAAGCTCTTTTCCTTATTTCTTCCATTTGCTTGAGCTGTTCTACATTCATGAGCAAGTTGCAGTCTCTTTTGGCATTTCCTTTGGCTTTCTTATTTCTTTACTATTCTTTTATTGACCTTTGCCTTTATGCATGTGTGATCTTCTCGATATCATTCCACAACTCATCTGGTTTTCCTTTATTATTGTTCAATGTGTAAAATCTTTTTTTGAGATGTTTTCTAAACTGTGAAGAGATATAGTCAAAATGGTATTTTGTCTGTTTTAATTTCTTCCACTTAAACCTGAACTTGCATAGCAGCAATTGATGGTATGTTCCACAGTTCACCCCTGGTCTCGTGTTGGCTGATTCTATTGAGTTTCTCCATCATCTCCTTCCACAATTATACACTTTGTTCACCAGTGACCTGGTACCATATCTAGCACATAATAACTATTTAATAAATGAGAAGAAGAAAAATATATTTTTTCCTTGTTTTCAAGGTGTTACAAATAATCCATTTGAATACTTGAATGTCGGAAGTTCAGGAATTCTACACTGGCAAACCCATACTGACCATTAAATTGCATTACCCAACCCTAAACCATTAGTGTTCTAAAGAAAAGACAGATTAATTTTGCTGAAAGGATACTCAGTAGCAAGGGAGTAAACTATTTAAACTGGACGTAATTAGACATGTCCGTATCCTATAGTCACAATGTTTCAATTCTGAAAGCATTAGTGAGTAACGCACATCTCCCACAAGGGTTTGTTGGGAGAGAGAGGAGTGGATTTACTTGCGTTCACCTTAACCCACTTACTCATTTTATCTCTAGGCATCTTGACTCTCCCAAGTGTTCTTCTCCTCCCCCTCTTCTTTTCACACAGCCTCTCAAAATCACATATGTGTTGGAAGTTATTGAGATTCTGGCCACAGCTAACATATATTCATACCAGTCACTGAAACAAAAGTCACAAAATCCAGAAGAGCAACCATCCTTAGTTCTTTCAGCCATGTTCCTGGGGGGTTTCATCCTGACTTCCGAAATAGTCACTTCATTGAGAGAATGTATCCAGTTCCCGGGGCCCTCCAAACACCCCCCCCCCCACACACACACACACTGCTGTAGAAAAGCCCTTTGTGCATTTCCTAGCAGTTCTGTCCACTGGGACTTTCTACAAGGATGGCACTGCTCTCTCTCTGGGCTGTCCTTCGTGTAACCGCAGGTGGTTGCTGGCCTACTATAATGAAGAGCTAAATATTTCATTTAATTCCATTCAAATTTGAACCAGGGGCTAGAGGATTGGCTTCTTGTTTACAAAGGAAAAGGAGTATTGACTGCAGGAACTGAGGCTCCAAATCGGGTTGAAAGTGAATTTGGAAGGACCAAATACCCCCCTAAGAAGAGACACCAGAGCTGATGAACATGCTTCTATGGATTCCAATACCAGGGACTTTCCTCCTCGTCCCTGGACGTCAACCATAGGATTATATTGAGAAATGAAAGGATTAAAAGCCCATGGTGTCCACAGTGCCAGAGGAATCCCGATGGAGACGACAAATTGGACCTTGTCGTGGTGTGAGGGGAGGACCTGCTCTCTGGTCTGGCCTAGAATGGACACAGCCATGTGAACAGTCTCGAGATAGATGGTGAAAATTCTTGTCCACTATGAAATACGTTCTCCAGAAGACAAAAGAATGGACAAAAGGCCACATTGACATGTGAAGGAAAGCCAGGCTAAATCCTGCAGGCAGGCACTGAGGTGGTGCCCAAGAAAGAGCAGCTAGCAAGCCCAGAGACTGTCATCCAGACAGTGGTATAAAGGTGGTGTGTGCATTGTCTAGTGCTGCACCCTGAGGTGGCCACTTTATTTTTCAGTCTTGTGTGTAAAAGTATGACACCTACTTTGACCCAAACTTGATTCCCCCCATCTACTCTTGAACATCAAGTACATATAGGTTTTAAAGTGAAAAAGTGGTAGTCATTAAAAAAAGGAAATGCCAGAAATTTCAATATTGAAACATAGCTCCTCTTTTTCCTTCTTTTTAGAAGCCTTCATAGTGGTGTAGTGGGTTACGCATTGGGCTTCTAACACAAGGTCAGCAGTTTGAACCCTCTAATCCCTCGGAGGGATAAAGATGAGACTGCTCCTATAAACACTTAGAATCTCTGAAACACATGGAGCAGTTGTACTCTGTCCTATAAGCTCACAATAAGTTAGAATCGCTCCCATAGCGGTGAGTTTGGTTTTGGTTAGAGGCATGATGGTCTTCACTGGAAATCTAATGACATATTTACCGTGTTGAAAGAATCCTGATGAATTAATGAAGTCGGGGGAAATGCATAGGATTTGGATGAGATTGGAGACTGGGTAATTATATCACTATTTGCAGGACAAAGAGTAGGTCTTGAATGGTTTGTGGACAGAAGGATAAGTACTGTTTTTTCAATAACTATAAGAATAAATTTAAAAGCGGCAGTTAGGATAGGACTATATTTATTTGGCATTATCATTTGGAAATGCTCTGTTAAAATGCTCAGATGATAATGCCAATTATTTATAAGTCTATTCTAATGCTTCCTTTTTAATCGCAGATATGTTTTCTGATTTTTCCAAAATTCACTGCTCTCTCTGCATCTTTTAGATAATGTTTTTCTTTGACCTTTAAAAAAATAAAAAGCTATTGTTTATTCCAGGGAAACCCAGTCACACTTGTAGTTTATTTTCCAGTAATTCCAAAGAAGTCAGCAAGTCTTATAATGAGTGTACCGGTAGTGCCTGGTTGTGAGTTATAAGCATCACTTTCCAGGATACTGCTGTCACAAGAAGGCGAGGATACTAATAAAATGAGGGCAGCCATTAGAGAGACAAACTCCTATTTGAAGCCCTCGGAGAAACTCCGAGGATTTTTGGATCGCCATACTATGACACAGATATTAAGCACTGCATAATTTAAATATTTCGCTGTTGACAAATGCACAAACCTCTAGGTGTTTGTAGAGAGGCATAGCAGACCAAGGTAAAATTTCTGCCTCTGACATTGGCATCTTTCACCTGTGGGATCATTATCTTTATTTGATCCAGTGAGTTGGCTACTGTTTCCCTCTCCTTCTCCTCCATCCTTCTTTGCCAGCTCTTTGGGCAGGATTATTCCTTGGAAAGCAATTTCATGCCCGCTTGTGGTCTTGCCAAATGCCAGGAAGCTTTGTGCCAAAGCCAGCAGCAGATCACAGCACCATGGACGCTCTCTCTCACAAAGCGGAGGACTGGCACCGCAGGCAGTGCTTTAAGCAGCCTGCCCTCGGCCAGTCTTGGCTAAAGTCAGAGGAAGATTAAGCACAATTCAATTGCTTCCTATCTCAGGAGCTCTAATCGACCTGGACCGTGTGACTGTCCTCGGTGCCAGCCTAGGCAGGGGCCCGCCTGATGACCTTAACTCGCTTCTGTGTTTCAGGCCCGGCCACTCTCAACTCCCCTGGATGCACCCCTCTGATCTCAGGCCTGGGCCGATGCGGGATCTTTCACAGAACTTGCAAAACTGAAGGGCTTTGCATTTCCCAGGAGCCACACAGTCTGGAGGGAAACAAGGATAATCGGGAAAGTGGTGAGGTCCCAGATGGGCCCCATTAAGAGAGTCTTCTAGAAGCGCTCCGTTGCTTCACCTACCTCACCTACACATGCCTCGGTGGCATGGTGGTTGTGCGTTGGGCTGCTAACTGTCAGGTCAGCAGTGGGAAACAAGCAGCCACTCCAAAGAATAAAGATTAACCTCTCTACTCCCATAGAGAGTTACAGACTCCGAAACACACAGGGACAGTCTGGCTCTGTCCTATAGGGTTGCTATGAGTCAAAATTGACTCGATGACAAGAGTTTCTTTGTTTGTTTGTTTTGGTACATGCGCACACAGCAGGAGGGCCCTCTCAAGGGGATCTAATGCAATGTTTTCTTTAAGACCATATGACCAAGAACAAAGCAACCAGGTGAACAGAAAAAAATAAACTCTACACAACAGAGTTCTTCCAAAATTGACAACTCTGTTGAAAACACGTACCTCTATGTAAGATGAGAAGATAAGCCAAAATTTCAGCCACAGAGAGTAGAGAACAGAAGAATGCAGTAAGATATATAAGAGAGCGTCAAATCATTTGTGACAAATGGAAATCAAAGATAGAAAATTTCCCTTATATTTGTCTTCTTTATTTAAAAGGAACAAAATAGGAAAAAATATTTAGAAATTATGGAAATGAAACATGCAGCTCTTGCTATAAACAATGAACAGGATAATTGATGGCCTCAATATGGCTTAGGAGGGAGAATGAATGCTGACTGAATTATATGACAAAAGAGTTGATAAACTTATTTAAAATTAACCACAGAGGAAGAGATGAAAATATGAAAGGTTGAAATTATGGAATATAGATTCAGACACCCTCTCAGCCATTAAATTGGAATTTAAGAAGATAGGTCAGTAAGAATGAAGGAGACAAAGATAAAATAGAATGAACACACCATTTCCTCTCCCCCCCTCCCAGCTGCCCCTCTCCCATGTCACCTCAGAACCGTGGGTCCCCTTGTTTTCTTCTGCAGATTGTTCATCCAGCCTATCTTATTTAGACCTGCAGAGATAATAACATGAACAAAAACAAGACAGAGCAAAACAAAACATCATCATCAATAACAACAAGCCAATGACAAAAACAGCAACAACAACAATGAAGAAAAACCTGTAGGTAGTTCAAGGACTGTTTGTTGGCCTTTAGAAGTGTTTTCGGTCAAGTATGATGGGCTGCCAAGCGCAGGCCGCAGTGTATATTTTTGGTATTTCCTGGGTTTAATAAACCCAGAGACAAGGGAAGAACAAGTGATCAAAATGGGTGGTGAGGAGGGTGTAGGAGCCCTGGTAGGGCATGATCAAGGGTAATGTAACCAAGAGAAATTACTGAAACGCAAATGAAGGCTGAGCATGATAGTGAGACAAGAGGAAAGTAAAAGGATATAGGAAAGAGCTAGGAGGCAAAGGGCATTTATAGAGGTCAAATTACAGGCATGTACATATGTAAATATATATGAGGATGGAGAAATAGATTATATGCATATATTTATAGGTTTCGTATTAAGGCAGCAGATGGACATTGGGCCTCCACTCAAGTACTCCCTCAATGGAAGAATACTTTGTTCTATTAAACTGGCATTTCATGATGCTCACCTTCCTGACAGGAACGCTGAAGACAAATGGGTGCATAAGCAAATGTGGTGAAGAAAGCTGATGGTGTCTGACTATCAAAAGATATAGCATCTAGGGTCTTAAAGACTTGAAGATAAACAATGGCCATCTAGCTAAGAAGCAACAAAGCCCACATGGAAGAAGCACACCAGCCTGTGTGATCACAAGGTGTCAAAGGGATCAGGTATCAGGCATCAAAGAACCCCCCAAAATCATATCATTGTGAATGAGGGGGGAAAGCAGATTGGGGACCCAAGACCCATCTGTAGGCAACTGGACATCCCCCTATAGAAAGGTCACAGGGAGGAGATGAGCCAGTCAGGATGCAGCACAGCAACGATGAAAAATACAATTTTCTTCTAGTTCCTAAATGCTTACACACACACTATCATGATCCCAATTCTACCTTAAAAATCTGACTAGACCACAAGATGTACACTGGTACAGATAGGAACTGGAAACACAGGGAATCCAGGACAGATGACCCCTTCAGGACCAGTGGTGTGAGTGGTGATACTGGGAGGATGGGGTGGAGAGGGGAAACCGATTACAAGGATCTACATATAACCTCCTCCCTGGGGGATGAACAACAGAAAAGTGGGTGAAGGGAGTGGTTAAGATATGACAGAATAATAATTTATAAATTATCAAGAGTTCATGAGGGAGGCAGTTGCGGGGAGGGCGGGCCAAAAATGAGGAGCTGATACCAAGGACTTAATCAGAAAGCAAATGTTTTGAGAATGATGATGGCAACAAATGTATAAATGTGCTTGACACAATAGATTGTGATAAGAGTTGTATGAGCCTCCAATAAAATGAGTTAGAAAAAAAGAAAGATTAAGAGAAAATATGTGACCGTTTTATACCTGCAAACTGCAGATGCATGTTCATGCTCAGATTTAAGTACTCACCAAAGATCAGTTCTAATGAATTCAATGGCCCAAACCTCAACACGTTAGGATTTTGCCAGGTGCTGCTGAGCTTCCTCTGCCTCATGGACATCTAAGGTAACAGAATGAAGTCCTGCCACGCCCTGCACCGTCCTCCTCAGTTTGACGGCGCTGAAGCCCATTGCTGCAGCCACCGTTTCTTTCCCTGTGGCTATCAAAGTCCTCTTCGTTTTTGTAAGCCTCTACTTTGCTCAGCATGAGGTCCTTTTCCAGGGAGTGTGCCTTCCTGAGGACCCGTCGAAAATATGTGAGGGGAAGTCCAGCTGTCTTGACTTTGAGCAGCTGTGCTGTTCTGCGAGCATTCCATGGGCTTGTCAATATTCCTCACCAGCTTCACAGTTCATGCACATCACCTTTAAATCTTCTTGATGCAAATTCCAACTTTCACACACATATGAGGTGACTGAAAATACAATGGCTTGGGTCAGGCCTGCCTTAGTCCTCAAAGGGACATCTTTGATTTTGAAAACACTTTAAGGTGGTCTTTTGCAGAAGATTGTGCCCAATGCAGTCCGTGCTTGATTTCTTTCTTTTTTTGTTGTAATTTGGGTGAAAGTTTATGTACCAGAATAGTTCTCCATTCAACCATTCCTACACATTGTGACCCAGGACAATGATTTCAGTCTTTCCAAAGAAATAGAACACTTTACGCTTCCTCTCAGTGTTGGCCCTTCCACTCATCGCTCCTCCCTCTCCCTTCCTTCCTTCTGGGCCTTACCCTAGGTAATGTTGACCTTTTGGTCCCCTATGGTTGATTGGCAAATGAGTGCATGCCTCTGTAATCTTATTGTTCGTGTTATAGAACTATGTATCCCTTGACTCAAATTTGAGCTCTGGGGCAATTTGAATTCCAAGCTAAAAAGGTATCTCTGGGGGCTGGAATTTTTGACCACTGCTTCTGTGGATGTTGACTGCATCCAAGTAAAATGAAATTCTTGACAATGTCAGCATCATCTCCATTTCTTATGATGTTCCTTGCTAGTCCAGTTGTGAGGAGTTTGTTTCCTTTAGTTTGAGATATAATCTATATGGAAGGTTGTAGATTTTGATCTTAATTACCAAATGTTTCAAATCCTCTATTTTCAGCAAGAAAGTTTGAGTTATCAGCATATCACAGGTTGTTAATAAAATTCCTTCCATTCCCAATGCTGTGTTCACCTCCCTGCAGGCTAGCTTCTTGGAATATTTGCTCAGCCTACAAGTTGAATAAGCATGGTTAAGAGACACAACCCTGAGGCATACTTTTCTTATTTTAAAGCATGTGGTACCCTCTGGTCCCGCTCAAATGACTGCCTCTTGTCACAGTTACAAGTCCCTCATGCACACAATGAAGTGTGTTGGAATTCCCATAATGTTATCTATAACCTGTTATTAGCCAGGTAGTCAAATGTCTTTGTAGAGTCCCTAAAATTCAAATAATTATTTTCTGTGTTTTGTTTGTTTTCAGCTAATATCCTTCTAACTTTGGCATGTCGCTTATTTTATGTCCTCTTCTGATACCGCCTTGAATTTCAAGAAGATATAATACCATTTCAGAAGGTATTTACCTCCAATCAGCAATATATAAGCACCCCGTTTCTTCAGAGCCTTTTCACCATCTAATACTGTCACCTACATGTCATAGTCAACATTATACTTCTGAGAAGCCCCAAAATATTATCAACAATATAATTTGCTATACCAATTAAATTCTTCAGCTAATACAATCACACTTTAATCAGATAATCCAATTTAATGATTTAAAGATTCTAACCTCAAATCTAAGAAGCACTGGTAGTGCAGAGATTAAAGTGCTTGGCTACAAACAGAAAGGTAATGGGTCAAACCTGCCGGTGGATACACAGAAGTACAGATGTGGCAGTCTGCTTCAGTAAAGATTTCAGCCTTCCAAAACCATATAGAGCAGCTGTACTCTGCTGCTACAAGTAGGAACCAACTCCACAGCAATGGGTAATCCCTACTGCCTATCGAATTCCTTCTCTGAATTCCTGGAGGCGTGTTGTCACCCAAGGCTCTGTGTGTGTGCGTGTGTAAAATTATAATACTAGCAGAGAATATTAAATATCTCTTGCATCACCGAAAGAACAGAACAAATATAATCTGTCTGAGAAGTATAGCCAGACTCCTTCTTTAAAGGGAAAAGGGCAAGAATACATCTAATTTACTTTATGTGAATATGTATACACACACACACACACACACTCCTGCACATCTATTTCATATTTTAGTGGTATGGAATGACATCACTGTATGGGCCAAGTCTGCTATCAATGACCTATTTAGTGTTCAAAAGCAAAGATGTTGTCTTGAGGACTAAAACACATCTTGCACAAACCAGGCTATTTTCAATCATCTCATCCTCGTGGTCAAGAGGGACAATGAAAAAGGAAGACCAAAGAAGAATAGATGCATTCAAATTATAGTGCTGGTCAAGAATATTAAATCTATCATGGACCACCACAAGAATGAACAAATCTCTCTTGAAAGGACAGCCAGAATGCTTCTGAGAAAGCAAATGGGCTAGACTCCATCCAACTTGCTTCTCAGGAGGGAACCGACCCTGGAGAAGAACATCATGTTCAGTAAAACAGGGTCCCCCTAAAGGAGGAAGATCCTCTATGAGATGGAGTGGCACAGTGGCGG
The DNA here is from genome assembly GCF_050624435.1 of Tenrec ecaudatus. NCBI lineage: Eukaryota > Metazoa > Chordata > Mammalia > Afrosoricida > Tenrecidae > Tenrec > Tenrec ecaudatus. The sequence continues at coordinate 40,421,926 of NC_134536.1, forward strand.
CAACAGCGACACCAAAGACAACCATAGTTGTGGGTATGGTGGGAGACCAGGCAGCGCTTTGTCCTGCTCCAAGGTCACTGCCTCAAGGTCAGCTAACAACAACTTCAATAATGCGGTTTTAGATGTATTTTTATACATAATTTCCACAAATGACAATTCATTTACTCAATCAACAATACATTTTGAGCACCTTTCATGAGCTAGTCTCCCATGGCTCAGAGAAAATTGCAATTGTGGCAAATAGGACATATTTGTATGATAAATCTCAGTTAATGCCTATAGAGTACTGTCATATCACCAGCCCAAATAACACAACCAAAATACTGTACCATTTCCCCACTCTTTTTTAATTGCATAAACATAATCAGTAAACAGGATAAAGGAATGTAATGTTAAACTCTCACATAATTCTACAATCAGATTCTATTTGGATTTTGTACATGGTTAGAAAAATAGCCTATTCTTTGAAGATATTATTAAATTACTGTAACATATTCTGTTAAAAAATCCTAGGAGAAATCATGTATAACTCATAAATGCCTCCCATAAAAATTTAAGCCTGACTTCACAGAAACAAGGACATTTGGCAATAAAATGTTTGTCCTCAGATCAAACCAAAAAAGAACTCATTGCATAGGGTTGATGCAGACTCACAGCAACCCTCTAGGACAGGAATGAATTGCCCTGTGAGATGCTGAAACTGTAACTGTTTGGGGGGGGGGGCAGTAGAAAGCCCCGTCTTTCTCCCATGGAGTGGCTGAAGGACCTGAGTCAGAGCCCAATGCTTAACCACTATGCCACCAGTGTTCCTTAGATCAGCAAAAAAACACAATGATGACTGAGCACCAGCAAATAAATCTCACCTGGGCTTATTTTCAACATTATGATATATAATTGATCTCATTTGTAGCACAATATTTTGAAGCAACATTTGGAACTGAAATTCCTAAGAATTAGAGCCTTCAGTGAGTTTATAGCCATGGTAAGTTCTCAAATTATGATAGACACTTGCAAATTGTCTTTTTATTATAGTAGTTTGAGCAGTCATTAACTTTAAGTTCACAAGCAGCGTTAGAAATGCTCTTTGGAAAAGGCTGCCTGAGACCTAATTTCACATGTCCAATTGCCAAATGGATATTTCAGTTTGACAATCCTATTGTCAGCTCAAAATCAGCATGTCCAATACTTAAACTGGTCTTTTTGTCTCTCTCATTCCCAGCCCCCCTCATGCTGCCCCCAGGCAATCAGTATCATTAACTTGATGTGAATGACCATTGCAATTTTGTTATACATGTATTCATCTGTGAAGAATATGTAGTACTATTTGTTTGCATGCTAAACATATATATAACGAAAATAAATGTGCATTTTCTTATTTTTCTACACAATATACTTCTGAGATCTATCATGCCTTTTTATCAATATTTTGTTCATTTATTTAAAGCTATATACTATTTTATCTTTTATTTTTAAAAATCCATGTTCATTTTAATATTGCTTCTAAATTTTCTACATTACAACCAATTCCGTATTCCACTCGAATAGAGAAAACAGTTCAAGACCAGATTTGATCCACTGAGGACTTATGATGGAAGACCAGATAAAGTGTGGATGACATCAAAGATATCATGCCTGAAAGAAATCAAAAGGTTGATAAAAAGAAAGATCAAAATGGATGTCAGAAGACACGCCGAGGCTTGCTTTTGAACGTGGAGAGACTAAAGCGCCTAGTAGAAATGATGTAGTAAAATAGCTGAAAAGGTTCCGAAGATTGTGGGACTGCTTCATAACCTGCTTCAGCCTGTGTCACACTGTAAATACCACAGCTGATCTACCTGGAGGATAAACGATGTTGTCACAGGATGTGGAAACATATAGAGGAGCCCTGGGGCCAAGTGGTTACGCATTGGGCTGCTAACCGAAAGATCAATAGTTTGAGACGACTCACCACTCTGGGAGAAAGCCAGACTCTCTACCAGGGTCCTCAAACTTTTTAAACAGGGGGACAGTTCACTGTCCCTCGGACCCGTTGGAGGGCCGGACTATAGTGTTAAAAAAATAAAATGATGAACAAATTCCTATGCACACTGCACATATCTTATTTTGAAGTAAAAAAAAAGGGGGGGGGAAACACCTGGCGGGCCGGATAAATGTCGTCAGTGGGCCGCATGTGGCCCGTGGGCCACAGTTTGAGGACCCCTGCTACAGCCTTGGAAATGTCACGGGGCAGGTCTACCTCTTCCAGCAGGGTCACTGTGAGTCAGCGGAGACCCTGGGCAGTGAGTTTTCCATATGTGTATCTGGATCAGTAAGTTCAATGGGGTCTAGCCCTTTTACCCGCCACGAAGCATTCTGCTTCTACTTCCGAGACAGATTTGATCATTCTTCTGGTGGTCTAAGACATATTGAATATTCTCAGACAGCACTATAATTTGAATATATTAATTCTTCTTTGGTCTCCCTTTTTCATTCTCCCTCTTGACCACGAATATGAGATGATTGAAAATAGCCTAGCTTGGGCCAGATGTGCGTTCGTTCTCCAGGTGACATCTTCGCTTTTGACTGCGAACGGAGTCATTTGTAGCTTGCCCCATGCAGGATGTTGTCAGTGAATGTTATTCAATACTACTAAAATACAAAGTAGATGCATATAAGTGTGGGTATACGTGTATATAAACACACATACTTACACACAGTTTACTGAAGGTTTTGGTGGAAAACATGGCTTCAGGAAGTCACAGAACACCAATTGAGATATTTTAAGAAACAGATGCAAAGCTAGGAACCTGTACAGTTCAATACCAAGGAATTTGGAAGACAAATACTTAGCCAACTGATGGGAGGAAATTCATATCTGTGCCTATTCCAAAGACAGGTGAACCAAAAGAATGAAGAAATTATTGAAACACGTCATTAACATCACATGTAAGTAAAATTTTGCTGAGGATATTAATAATAAAATTGCAGCAGTATACAAACAGGATTTTAATCTGGGTTCAGAAGAGAATGTGGAACAGTAAAATCCTTGCTCCTGTCAGATGGGTCTTGGTTGGGAGTAGAAAATACTAGAAAGATAGTTTTCTATCTTATATTGGCCATGTAAAGGTATTTGACTATATGGGCCATAGCAAATTAAAGATAGCATAGCAAAGAATGGGAATTCCAGAACACTCCAGTGTGCTCTAGAATGAGAAACCTTGACATGGACCAAGCGGCAGTCATTTGAACAAACCATATATTCAATCTGCATGCTGAGCAATCATCTGAGAAGCTGGGTTATGTGAAGAAAAGCACATTAGGACCGGAGGAAGGCTTGTTAACAACATGTGCTATGTGGATGATACAGCTTAGCTTCTGAAAGGAAACATGAACTTGAAGCACCCCGTGATGAAGAACCAAGACGACTGCCCTCAGCAGGTGACTAGCCATGCTGTCAGTAGAGAACATTGCAAAGTCAATTATGGCAGGCGTGAGGCAGGATGCACTGGAAACGTGCATTGTTGCAGACGCAGTTAGGTTAACACTTGTCACCCTATCGCTTGATCTCCATTATGATCCATTTAAGTTGGTTCTACTTTTTAATATTTTCTGCTTTCTTTCCTATTGAGGCTTTATCTGCTTCACTTTGTTCTTGTTCGTTTGTTTTCAACTGGTTTTTTTTCTGTATATGAAATCCAGGATACATAAATCCACAGGAACAGTGACTGGAGTACAGTAGATGAAGTTGGGGGAAGGGGGAACCTAACAACACTGAGTAAGAGAATGAAGAAAATGTTCTAAAACGGATCAGATGAGGCTTGTACAACTGCTATTGATATGATGGAACTATTGAATTATATACCAATAACACTGTTGGAAAAGACTAAAGGCCTCATAGATTGCACCTCGAAATAAAGGAAACAAGATTCACAACTGGACAAATAAGAGAAGATATTGAAGTGTCAAGTATTTCACTGTATTTCAAACCACAACTAAGGCCCATGGAAGCAGCAGTCACCAAATCAAACCGCATATTGCACCGGGCAAGTATTCTAGGGTTGGCGGGGGAGGGAGGAGGGCCTCTGTAAAGTGTTCATCAAACAACCTTGACTTTGCAAGCTAAGGTGTGCCTGACTCAAGCCATGATATTTGTAACCACCTCATCTGCAGATCATAGCTGGATGGGGAATAAGGAAGGCCAGAGATGAGCAGTTTCCTTTGAGATAACGGTGTTGGTAAAGAATTCCTGTTACATCACCGACCGCCAGAGAATGCACAAATCTCTTTCAGAAGAAGGGCAGCTCCTTAGGAGCAAGCAGAGTAGCTACTTGGTGGACGGACATGTTGTCAGGAGAAATCAGTCCCTGGAGAAGGGAACCGCGCTTTGTAAAGTGTACAGTGCGTGAAAAAGAGGAAGACCATCACTGAGATGCTCTGACACTATGGCTACACCAACCAATGGCCAACATCCCAATTGTGAAGGTGGCGCAGGGTTGCACATTGTTTATTCTGTTATGTATGGTGTTGTTCTGAGTCAGAGTTGAGTTCAACCCACCTAATAGCAACAATATAAACAAGAGTAACTCAAAAGGCATGCTGCCAAATCATCTCCACTGCCATCAAGTCAATTCCAACTCAGAGCAAACCCTATATAGGGTTTGGGGGACTTTGTAAATATTTATAGGAGGAGAAAACCTCATCTTTCCCACACAAATTGACTGACTGGTTCAAACTGTAGACCAGCTATCAGCCCAACTAGTAACCTACTGCCCCACGAGGGCTCCTGAGGTGTACGTAGAGAGATCCCATTTCATGTGGGGAAATGAGCACAGAAGAATATAGAAGAATATTCCGGGGTTTGGGGAGCTATAAGGAATATCAGCTCTGCCTGATAAGACTATAAAACTTCTGCAATTCAAACAGGACAGCGCCAAGACATGTTACAAGACAAGTCAAATACAGTAGAAAGTCCAGACATAAGCCCAAGTATATGCAAAAATGTAATATATGTTAAAAGACATATCTCAAATTACTGAGGCAAATACAAATTTTTAATGAACTTTACTGGGACAACTGTGTAGCCATTTGGAATAAGGGTAACATTAGTTCCATATCTCAAATCACACATAAGAATAAACCTAAAATGAATTAGTGTCTAATTATTTTAAAAGATGTGCTTTATACAATTGATGTATGTATATGTATGAACTGTGAAAAGAATTGTATCAGCCCCAATAAATTGTTAAAATAAAAAAATTAAAAAATAATAAATAAAATAAAAAGAATTTTTTAAAAAAGCCCATAGATAATCAAGAAGAAAATATGAAGTAAGTTTCATTTTAACCTGAGAAAGGCTTTTCCAAAATAAGCCCTAACTGAGATGAAATAAAATAAAGTACACGTAAATTTGACTATGCAGAAGTGGGAAATCTGCATAGCAAAAACAAAACCAACCCTATACACAAAATCAAAAGACAAATGTCCCCTGGAATAAAATATTAGCGGCATCTGCGTGTATCATAGATAAAGCGCTAGTGTTTATTGTCTACGGAGAGCTCTTAACAAGCGAGGATATAAAACTAAAACGCTGATTAAAAAAAAGAGGATAGACATGAATAAACACACACACACACAGAGGAGACCGTATTTAAGCTAACTCATCATCATAGAAATGAAAGCTCATCCTCCGTGAGATCAGATGCTTGGTGGTGGTGGTGCCGGCACTTCCAGGTTTAGACTCCCTGGACTCCACAGGACGCAGTACAGCCAGCCCCCTATGTCATTTGTCAGGTTAACAAACATTTTAAAATGTAGTCTACAGTTGGAAAACAGAAATTCTCCCAAGTTGTTACAGGGAATGCAACTCCTGGTGGGGACGTTTGCAGTTTCAACAAACTGCGCGCAGAGGCTGGTGGTGCTGCGAATTGGGCACTTGGCTGCTGTCCACAAGGAGAAGGCGGAGGCTGTGCGCTCCGTAAAGATGCCCGCACTCAGACGTGCTGTACAGGCTGCTAGGAGGGGCAGCCAATGCAATGGCAGTGCGTTTGGTTTGGGTAGCAAACTGCACATGGTTTTATCTTTTTACCTAGGAACATTACCTCTAGGGATCTAGTCTGAAGATACTCCTCTAAAAACCCAAAAAATGCACACACTAGGAAATTCATTGTTAACATTGTGTGCACTGTTGAAAAATATTTCAACTACTTAAATGCCAACACACAGAAAAACAACCAAATAAAGTGGCCGCACTGGCCCAACGCAGTACTATGTCGCTGGAAAACATAGACACCATTGAATTAGGGTGGGGTGGTTTCCAGGAGAAACAAGAATATCTACATTTAACTACGTATTTGACTGAGAAAAGCACAAGAATAATGGATTCGCAAGTATACCTATCGGCATGTCAAAGATGGGGTAGAGAGGGCAGAGGATTTTTCTCTGAATAAAGTTTTTATAGACATAACTTTTAGGATTCGTGTCAATGTTTCACATAGTTTTAAAAAGATAAAATAGATCCAATCTGCATTACTTGGGAAAGTGAAAACTGAATGCAAACAGAAACAAATAGCTGGACTAGATTTTTAAAAGACTAGTGTGACACAATGGGGCAGGGGCAGATTCTACCCGAGTTTTAAACATAATATCTGAACTACTTCCCCTCAGAGTAAGGACACAAATATTTCACACCATATTAAATTCTTATTAATAGGTTTCTTCTTTCCAGAGTCATGTTTCAGTGACTCTGATATAATCTTTCAAATATCTAGGGTAAAAAAATATTTTGAAGAATGGGAACCAGGCTGGAGAAGAGAGGTACAAATATAAAGAAAAGAAAGGGTAGAATGAGTCCTGCAGTGTGAAATGGGAATCGGAGATCTAAGGATCCCTTCACAGGGCGCTAGAGAAGCCCAAACCCAAAGACCTCCGCCACAGTGGTGTGCTGTACACAGAGTGGAGTGCTGTGCACAAAGCAGGGCGACCCCAGGGTTTCCAATGTTGAAACCACTGCAGAGCACGCTGCCGCGTTTTTCTCCCGTGGAGCCAGTTTGGGTTCACACCACGGACTTCTTGGTTAGCAGCCAGACTTCACCACCCTGCCACCAACACCCCTTCTTCTCGTCCTAAGGTGAATTAGTATTACTGTGGTTCGCTCCTGTCAAATGGATGCTGACTCAGGGCAGCTCCGTGGAGAGAGGGGATGACAGAGTCAAGGAAAACAGACTATTTTATACATCTCTGTGATCCAAGCATGCTATTGTACGCATACACTACAGCTGCTTAATAGGGCTTTCAGGGATGCGCCCCTTAGAAGCTGCTCGCCAGGCCTGTCTTTCAAGGCACCTCTAGTTCCTAGTTCAGTTCTCACCACTAAGCTTTTGACTAGTCATCAGACCCTTCACTCTTTGCACCACACAGGACTCCTCTGGGAAGAATACATGGCCGTATATTTAAGATAAGCTTCACAAATATGTGATCACATAACAGGTGAACAATTACTTAATTTCTCGAAGGAGTAGTTTTCTGTTTGCTTCCTGGTATGCTGGAATTCTGAGGAACTGACTAAGGGATTGACAGCAAGAAGATTGCAGAAAATATGTGACAAAGTCAGATTTTATTGCCCGTGTATTAACCAACATTTGGTTTTCTACAGTTACCCTCTCACATAGTCCAACACAGAACAAATGCCCTCCTTGCCAAATCCTCTACTGAGGAATGTCACCTTTGTTAAGGACACTCCACAACCTTCAAAATTTATCAGAAAAAGGTCCATGAACCCAGCTAAAACATAAACCACATCCTAGTTATTTATAATGTACATTTGTTTCCGAAATAATTGCCCCCCACACAGGTTCAGGACAACATAAAACTGCATAAAATACTGCTGATGTAAATTAATGCACATTTTAGAGAGTAATTTAAAAAATATTTCCAAATACAAAATGCACGTATACTTTAATGTAGACATTCCCCTGCCAACAGTTTGCTTTACAAATAAAATTGCAGAAAACAAAAACTATAGTAGAAGATTGGTTCTATAAGTTATAGTACATTCCCAAAGTGGAACATGAGATCCTTATTTCAAAGAATGAAGATGAGGTATATTGTAAACTGTCATAGAAATTCAAGGTAAATTATCAAGCAAAAAAAAGGGGGCAGCGTAGTGCACAAGATCTGATCTCTCTCTGTAAAGTTTTACAGAGCATTTAGTCTTTCATGGTTCTCAAAATCATTTTGGGGAGACAATACACAAGAAAAACAATGGAGAAGGGGATGACAGAGACCAGGAAACAGACTATTTTTGTTTTGTTTCTGCATAAACTAAACTTTCCATTGTGTGCATACATTTTGTTTTACAAAAATTGAAAAGGCAGTTCATGATAAAAATGATTAGTTTAATAATGATATGTACAAGCTTATTCAGTGCTTCACAGTGCACTTTATGCAGATTATTTAATTTCATACTTGCAGTTTGGGTGAGATGGGAACTAGTATGATATTCATGTTGACAGATGAGGAGCAGAAATCTAAAGGAGGTTGAGCAAATGATTTCCCGGCTTCCCACAACACTAGGGAAGGGCGCTTCCATCTTCAATTGAGGCGTATTTATCCCGAGTTGGTATGCTATTTTGCTACTGCTATATTTGCTTTCTTGCTTATATTTTTCTGTTAAAATTTTAATGGATATTATTATGTTTTTTATTATATATGTTTTAATACTGGCTTTAAAGGTCCTTAAGTACCAAAATGAAAACATTCCCTAAGGTTTCATAAATCCAAAAAGAAATTATTATATCTCAATGACCCCAACCTTTGATGCTTAACTTGTTCAACATGTGAAAAGTATCTTAAAAATTTTAATGAGAAGCATTACTCATGATGACAGAATCGGTAAACACTTAAAACAATGGGAATAAAATGAAAGAAAGAGGAGGGGAAATATAAACAGGGAGACTGGAACAGAAGAGAAAAGGAAAAAGAAGGAAATTTATGAGATTTTGCTAACGCTGCTGATTTAGAGCTTTAGGGAAATGCTTTATAGAAGTAGTCTAGGCTCTCATTTATGATGGTTGTAATTTTTTTTCCATTATATGCACTAAAGAACTACTCTCTTTTCATTACAGATGGATGAGGTTGGGTATTTTTCAATAAGAAGATGATATGACTAAGTCATATCACGCATATGCTAATACAATTGCTTCCATATACTGAGACCACTATTTTTTTATGAAAAGAATAAAATAGCAAAAATAAACAAGCAATTCATCACAGCACCACATATGCATGTAACCTAAAAATAATCTGCCTAAACCTTTTCCAGGTGAAAAAATTTACTTGCGTAGATGAAATATAGATCTAGTCCCATTCATTGCATAGTATTTGCTGCTTCATGAAGGTGATCCTGATGTGAGCCAGTGGTTTATAGATAACCTCATTCACATATGTCCTTCCTTTCGGATTTCTTTTACCCTGGATGACTCTCTTCAGATTAATTTTCTTTCCCTGCTGCTTTCCAAAGTTATTTAGTGTTTTTATTGTATGATCACAGTGTGGTATTAAGGATGGTGTACAGAGAGGGTTCCAGAGTCCCTGGTTAATTAATGAGTCATCACATGATTGTGTCAGTGGGCCCTGATTTTAACAACTGTTGACCTGTCTCTAATCCATTGCTAACTATTGCATGGCCTCCTACGTGAGTACAAATAAAGGGCGTATGGGGAAATATTTAAAACAGAATAGCAAAATAGTTCATCACAATCAAGATGTGAAAGTGCTAAACAAAATATATTCTATCTTTCTACCTTGATAAAAATATCTTAACAGCGATGCAATTGAAAAAAAACGTGAAACAAGATTGCTAGATTCCATTGTTATTATGCACAAGTTTGGGTGTTTTGTTGATGAGCTGATGATATTTAAATGTATAATACAATGGAAATATCCCATTAAATCAAAGTATATATAATTGTTCCACGAAATCCATTTTTCCTTTTGTCTCCCTCCCCCCATTTTTCTTTCACTTTATCTAGGACCTTGGAGTGTAATTGATGTCAGAGCAGTAGGTAGTGGACACCATCTAATTTTTCATGACTCGGGGATGTTTGCATCGTCTGTTTGTTCAATGGACTAATTGTTTCCATGTTTCTTTCTTTCTTCTGTGTCATAGGTGTTATGTCAACTTGGGTGGGCCAAGATTCTCCCATGATATTATCTAACATAGCTTGGTCAACTCCATGATGAGGTCTTCTGAGAAGTAGCCAAGCTGTTCGTTTGGTCATAGTCTTGATACAGTTGAGGGAGATTTCATTCAGGCTGTGACCTACTCTTTGTATAATCTGATAGTGTGCTAAAGCCAACTCCCTTCTGCTAGGTTTAGATTCTGGATCTGGATCATCGGACTCTTGTTCATTTGGCCAATCTCCGATTCATTCATTTCAACAACTGCCAGCCTGTGGTCCTCCTGATTCAACTTCCTGCTTCCTGTTCATTAGAAACCACCATACATGGCCCCTCACAAGGCCCCAGTGACTACTCACCAAGACAGGATCCAGAAGATTGAACTGAGTCATACCAGTTCCCCTTGTTTTCTCCCACTATCCCTTTCCACGTGTGTTCAGCCTGTAGCTACAGGAGTCAGAAGAAGTCTTCAGCTTACACCTGACTCACAAACTTGATCTAAAATGGACATATCCATTTCTATAACTGGGTAAGCCATTTTGTGACACAAATCTTTTTCTGAACATGTAGACATACAAGAGTCATTGGTTTTGCCTCTTTTGAGAACCCAATTTTCTGGATAGGAAGAGTCCATATTCTGGATAGGAAGAAACCAAGGTCCTGGTGACTACTCGCCAAAGTAGGCTATAGAACATTGTCTTGGCCACCAGTTTCACCAGTTCACCTTGTTTTCTTCCACCTTGGATTTTTCTCACACATGTTCAGCCTGTGAGTCTATTGACGCATCTGCTTATTACAGAACCCTGTATTTAACAGGTTTAAGTCCATTGTCTTTAACTCTTGCACCCCAACCCCCTGGTATTTTCCCTGACCTCCATTACTCTTTTACTAATCTTCTTATTGTATATTGCTTCCTCCTTCATCCAAGTTGACACATGTCTGCCAGCTAGCCAGTGATGTCCCCTTCTTCCCTTCCCTTCCCATCCCTGGTCCCCATCAAAGAATGTTTCTTTTTGTTGAAAATCCTTTCTTGACTTCTTAGAATAATCATCTCATATGACATTTGTCCTTTTATGATTGACTAATTTCACTTAGCATATAGTTCTCCAGGTTCATTTATGTTACAAGGTTTTTTACAATTCATTATATTCTTCAATTTTCCTTAGTATTTCACTGTGTATATGTACCAAAGTTTAAGTATGGCCCTGAGTCATCCTTCATATTTAGAGTTGAACTTACCCCATTGACTCAGTTTAAATATATATATATATATATATATATATATATATATATATATATATATATATATATATATATATATATATATATATATAATCATAGTTATTTGTTATATAGAATTGTCACTTTTCTTTTACCACTTGCTATCCAAGTTATCCATGACTTTTTAGGAATCTAAGGGGAATCATAACACTAGGGAAGAATGCATACCTTAGAATAACCAACCATTTAAAATTAAAAGGGTAACATTTATCCAAGGACAACACTCCAAAGCGTGAGTATAGAAGTGGAAAGCAAACACAGAGAGTGGAATGAACAATGGCACAGTGAGAAGACTGCAGTGAATGAAAGGAAATAGTCTCAAGAGTTGTTAGATGCAAGCCTGATGCTCTATTTTGCAAACCTTGACAAAATTCACAATACTTTGTTATAAAGTTATTTTTCTTGCTTTCATTTTATGGAGGGGGGGAATTATATTATTAGAAGCATGTTTTTTCTCCTAACTTTTGCTCTGTTAATTGAGCACTTCTCTTAAAGTTTTTAATTAATTTAAATTTGGAGAAACATTGCTGAGGAATAGCAAATAATCTTGCTAAAACATTTCGCATTTCTCTTTGGATGTCAGATGGATGTTTCATAATTTGTAAACATTATGATAGAAAATATTATGAAATATTTTATTTTGTCTTATAAAACTCTATTACACACATAGGGTTCCATAAATTCTTAGAGCAATACCTTTGTTAAATCCTCCTTCAGGACAAGGTTCAAAACTGTAGGGGATTTCATTTTGATTATTTAAATTACGAATTTGATTAATATAATTTGTTTTCATCATTTTCTTTAGTAATCAAATCTTTATTTAATAATTTATAATCTTCTGAAAATTTTGTAGGTGTCATGCCTAATATAAATCTCATTTTTATTGTTTCCAATTTTAAAAATTTTAAACTGACTGTTGGGGAGATATTTTTCCTTCTCCGTGCTTGACTTTTTTTTAATCTGAGCTCTAATTTCATCTAACATGATTGAACTTGACCTTTATCTCACTGACAGGATTAAGAAACATACAGAGTGTAATTGTATTCAAAAGGAACTTATTTGACAATGTTTTATCATAAATGTAAATTAATATTTTATGTTTTCAAAAAGGTATGTCCTAAAATGTTCAAATGAGACATAATTATTCAATACAAAATGCTATTATAATTATTAATATAAATTTTATAATATTATGCAAATGATTTATTTCAAAAGAAATTTAAAAATAAAACTATTTGCAACCCTGATATTTAATGTTTATCTATACACCATTAGAAACCTTTAGATTAATTTTTACTTGTGTCTAGATTTGACTGATCTAAAGATATGAGCAATATGAAAACTTTTAAATTGAAAATTGCTCCTCAAGTGCCAAGTACAATGGTGAATGACTTGAAGAGACTATAAAAGCAAGAATCTGGATGTTGAAAGAGGATGTTTCTGTTATCAGTGGGTCATACTGTGTGATGGCTTGTGTGTTGTTGCTCACACTGGAAGCAATGGCACCAGTATTTCACATATTAGCAAGTCATCCTTGTTGAACAGGTTTCAGCAGAATTTCTAGATTAAGAATAAATTATAAAGAAGGAATAGGCTGTCCACTTCTAAGAGATTAGTCACTGAAAACCATGTAAATAACAGAGCATCATCAGCTATCGTGCCTGAAACTGAGCCCTTCAGGTTGAGGGCCCTCAAAGTAAGAGTGGGGAAGAGGTGCTTCTTGAATACAGAGTCCATCTTAATGACGTGGAAAGAGTCAATAAAGATTTGGGAGGCATGACTCAAAATGATAAAAATAAACAGCTGTAAACATGCATTAATAATTGGAAGGTGGACTGAATTATGAATGTAGGGAAACTGGGAATCATCAAAGAAAGTGAACTTGTAGAGATAATTATCCTAGGCTTTAATGAGCTAAAATGAACTGTTATTGTCCATTGTAAATCAGGTAATCATATGAATCACTATGCTGAGAATGACAAATTCAAGGGGAATGATGTCACATTTATCATAAAAAGACAAAGGGATTCAGGGGGGCAGGTAAAAGGGAGACAATTCAAGGAGTCCTGGAAGAAAAAGAATGTTTGGAAATGGTTGTAGAAATTGTACAATTCTGTGTGATGTGATTAATCTATGGAATGATATGATATAGCCTTTAACTCCCAATAATACATTTTTTAAAACACACAATTTTTTTTAAAAAAACAATAAAAAAGATTACAGCTAAGAAAAGAATTTAGAAAGAACATTTTCGAATCTCTCTTGAATTGCAATGGAGCTGTGACAGGATGATATCTACATGCTTATTTGGAAGTCCAGCTAGGACAACCATTATTCCAGTTTCCCCACCAACCACTAAAGCCAGTGAGGAAATTAAAGAATGTTGTGCATCGTCCAAGAGAGAGCCATTGTACGAGCACAAGGAAATACTGCGTGGTTTAAAATCAGGAAAGGTGTGTGTCAGGGTTGAACCCTCCCATCACATTTATTCAACCTGAGTTTTGAGCAAATAATCATTGAGGCTGGTTAAATGAAGAAGAGCAGGACATCAGGATGGGAGGAAGGCTATGAACAACCTGCGATAACTCAGACCACACAACCTTGTTTCTGGAAAGCGAGGTGGACTTGAGGCCTTTACTGATGAAAGTCAAAGATTTCCATCTTCAGTATGGATTGCAACTCAACAGTAAACAAAAATCCCCACATCTGGACCAATAGACAACGTCATAATAAGCAGAGAAAAGATTTACCTGGAGCTCCAATCAATGCCCATGTCAATAAATTAAAGGATGAATTACATTGTGCAATTCCACTGTACAACACCTTTTTAAAGTGCTGTAAAACAAGAATCACTTAAAGACTAAGATGTGTCTGATCCAAATCATGTTTCCAATTGCCTCATGTGCAAGTGAAATTTGGGCAATGAGTGAGGAAGATCAAAGAACTGATGCATTTGAATTATGACTTTGATGAAGAATATGTATCATCATGGACTGCCAGAAGATCACTAGGAGCACTCTAGGATGGCCAGGCTTTGTCTCAGGTATTTTGGATTTGTTATTGAGTGGGACGTGTCATGGAGCATTCCCAGAGAAGGACATTATGCTTAGCAAAGTGGAAGGCCAGCAAAAAGGAAGAACCTCAAGTCAATGGAGTGATATTTTGCTAGAGAAATAGGCTCAAATATGACAATTGTGAAGAGAGGGCAGGCTTGGGGAGTGTTTCCCTCTGTTGTACATAGGGGACAATGAGTGGCAACCACTTGGTAATAACCATACTTGAGGGAAAGGATGAACCAACATGAAGAGTTTGTCTTTTCTGTTCCTAAATGCTTCTACAACTGAAAAATGTCCTGTCTCTGAAGCAGTTCCTGCTACACAATTCACCAAACTTGACAGCATTCAAGTTGAGGATATTGGGAAAGACATGTGAAATGTTTCCTTGAGGATGGGAAGGTGTTACTACCACTAGCTCATATTTAGGATCACAGGTTCTGCTGTGTCAGCAGAAAGCATCTGTTCACAAGTGACAGTGCATTTATACTCTGTGGTAGTTACATAATCCGGTGTCAACTTGAGACTAATAAGAGTGAAGGGATGGAATCTAGCAGGCCAATCAGGTCACAGCCTGATGACCTCATTTGGAGGCATGACAGTAATAAATAGTTCACTGGAGGCCAGACACACACCCATTCTGTGTGAGACATTCCTGTTGACAAGCCACATGGAGCTACACTGATAAAGTCAGAACCCTGGAGCTGGAGGAGTCACGTGGAGCCCCATGCCAGTGCTAAGATGCTTCCTCCACCACTGGATCCACAAGACTTTCCACCCCTGACCTGCATTCAGTGTCATTTCATGGCTGTCTGAATGTAAAGAGGAATTTATGGACTAGTATTGACTTATGGACTTGATCTGGATGGGGCTGAGATGTTTCCTTAACATACAATTGTTCTTTAATATAAAATTCTCTATTATACACGTAGGCATGTTTATGAATTTGTTTCTCTAGTCAACTCAGACTAACACATACTCTTTCATAGAAAGGTATCTTTCATAGAACTTTATGACACACAGAGTACTCCAGAGTGCAAGGTCTAGGTCAAACCCTCCTTGCTCAAGTCCTAAGGGAGGATGGCTGGGAATCCTCTGTCTGTGGTATGTCCCAGTCAGGAATATATCACTAAGACCTTCATTTGGCTACACTTTCAGGCTACAAAGTATTTGGGAACAGACATGGTGCCAAGTGAAAATACTTTGACATAATTGGATTTAAAACGTGGCTCTCAGATAAGAAACTAGGTGGATTGTGATAGTAAGTCTACCTGTAAGAAATTCCTTCTGTAGCCTCTATACTTTGTAGGAAATAATAACTACCATCCTGTGGCAAATTGGCCCCTTGAGGGCTGTGTATCACCATTACCCATTGCTGTGCCACCAGGCTCTTCTTTTCCACACTGTCTAACACTGTGGAGGCAACTGACTCAGCTCTGCAAGATGCATCACTTTAAACCTGACAGAAACTTTATCCAAATCCTAAACATCTCCAGCCATCTTGCCAACTTTCCTTGTTGACCCAGTTACTGTGTCAAACCTTATTCACTTCTGTCAAATGTCTATCTCTCTTCATTCCCAACAGATTAACTCTGCCTCTTATTTCATAGTCAAAATGAATTCATAAGATGGCAACTCGCCCAGCCAAGTCTATAAAACTAATTTCGCTGTATTCATTCTCTCCGCCTTCTTTAAAAAAAACAAACACTTGAAGTCATCTCTCGACACTTGTCCCTGAGCTCTCTTGGATTTTGCATTATAGATCACTAGACCTTTCTACCTCGCATATGCCGTCTTCTTCAGGTCTTTCTCATATATATTTTATTATGTTCATTCCTCTCTTAACTCCTCTCTAAGGAGGAAGGGAAAATACTGACTCAAAAGAATGGGGTAAGTCAAGTGATAAAACTGACTTCTGGGGAACAACCAGTGATCCAAATCGGTGGTGAGGAGGGTGTAAGAGGCCTGGTAGGGCGTAATAAAGGGTAATGTAACCGAGAGGAATTACTGAAACCCAAATGAAGACTGAGTATGATGGTGGGAAAAGAGGAAAGTAAAAGGAAATAGAGGCAAGAACTAGGAGGCAAAAGGCATTTATGGAGGTCTAAATAAAGGCTTGTATATATGTAAATATATTTATATATGAGGATGGGGAAATAGATATATGTGCATATATTTATAGATTTAGTATTAAGATAGCAGATGGACATTGGGCCTCCACTCAAGTACTCCCTCAATGCAAGAATACTTTGTTCTATTAAACTGGCATTCCATGATGCTCACCTTCCCGACACAATCACCGAAGACCAAGTGAGTACATAAACAAATATGGTGAAGAAAGCTTATGGTGCCCAGCTATCAAAAGATACAGCATCTGGGGTCTTAAAGGCTTGAAGGTAAACAAGCAGCCATCTAGCTAAGAAACAACAAAGCGTACATGGAAGAAGCAGACCAGCTTGTGTGATCACAAGGTGTCGAAAGTATCAGGTATCAGGCATCACCAGAACAAAAACTCTTATCATTGTGAATGAGTGGAAGAGTGTGGAGTGGAGACCCAAAGCCCATTTGTAGGCCACTGGACATCCCCATACAGAAGGGTCGGGGGAGGAAATGAGCCAGTCAGGGTGCAGTGTAACAATGATGAAACAAACAACTTTCCTCTAGTTCCTAAATGCTCCCCCTCCCCCCCACACACACACACAATCATGATCCCAATTCTACCTTACAAATCTGGCTAGGCCAGAGGATGTACACTGGTACAGATGGGAGCTGACAACACAGGGAATCAAGGACAGATGATCCCATCAGGACCAGTACTGAGAGTGGCGATACCGGGAGGATAGATGGAGGGTGGGATGGAAAGGGGAAACCAATTACAAGGATCTACATATGGCCTTCTCCCCGGGGGATAGACAATGGAGAAGTGGGTGAGAGGATACGTCGGACAGTAAGATATGACAAAATAATAATAATTTATAGGTTATCAATGATTTGTGGTGGGGGAATAGAGGGGGGAAAGTGAGGAACTGATACCAAGGGCTCAAGTGGAGAGCAGATGTTTTGAGAATGACAATGGCAACAAATGTACAAATGTGCTTGACACAATGGATGGATGTATGGATTGTAATAAGAATTTTACCAATAAAATGGTAAAAAAAAGAAAAAGAGAGAGAGAAAAAAACTAAAACTTTCACCCAAAACCACAATATAGTGTCTGAAAAAAAAATAAAACAAACAACCAAAAAATAACCCAACTGGTTTCTTACCTGACTCTCTCCAGGATGGTGACTAATGATATTAAAAATTCATTATTGTTTTCCCTGCCCTCTCCTCAGTGTTGTCTTCATTCTTGGGCAAGTTTTCTTCATTAGCAGCCAAGAGAGAGACTGGCAGCTCCAGAAAGGTGGTAACATGTTTCTGTGATCAATGGATGCCTGCAGACAAGCTCTCTCCATAATATGCTGGCTTTAGTTTTGCTAGGGTGCCCCTGCCAAAAAAACAACAAAACAAAACACCACTAATGAGATAGCTGCTGAAGTTGGAATCTCATGTCATTTGGCATCTTCAGTTCTAAGCAAGCATCTCAGACTTAGCAAGGTTTCAGTTCAACCGGTGTACAAACTTTGCACAAGGACCAGTTTGCTCAAAGAGCCAAGTTTTCCATTTGTCTTTTAAGAAAGAAAAAAAGCTAATAAAGACTAGTTTATGGAATAGATCATGGCCAGAAGTAGTCTTGGATTTACCAATACAATCCAGAGAGAAAGATCCAATCAAAATAGTGGCTTCCGGAGATCTGGGGGACCTGTTACATTCAAGGCAAGGAGGTCAGCTCAGAAGACAGCTGGGATCCCAAAGTGTCATTGTAATAGATTTTCTTGGAAAATAGCTTTTCAGGATGATCACAGAGCCTTGTTATGAAGACATCTTAAGAAAATAGAAAAATGCATTGGTAAGAAAAAGGCCAAGTACATTGTGATGAGGACATTTGTCCCCCGGTCATGTTAAAATCAGTAATATACCTGTTCATTCCTCAAGGGTTCAGTGGCCTGTCCAACAAGAAGTTGGTTGGCAGTCTTATTCCACCCGCCTTCATAGCCTTAACTTGCCCCTTCAGACTTCTTTATATTCTTAAAGGTCAAAGAACATGTTAAAGGAATGTGATTTGATTCCCTAGAGGATGCCAAAACTGCTGTTTTGATATGGTGCAAACAGAAAAATGTAGATTTTTTTAAAATTTGGGGGGGGGGGAATGGAGAAATGGACATACTGCATATTCACCACCATAGAGGATGTGTCAAGAAAAGGAATTTTCTCCTTCTGATATTTTTGTTTTAAAAAGGTTTCTGTGATTTTTTAGCAGCATTTTCTTTCTACCTTCCCTTATACAGAAAACCAGAAGGTGGCAGATCTACAATTTGTGGAAAATGTACTTAAAGCAATCCAGTATCAGTAAATAAACAACCCTGACTCTCCATGAACTATAGAGATTGTTTTCTGAAAAGTCTTGAACAATCGTCCCTTCCTTTCAGTCATTTTTGTCTGGCCTAATGGTGTGTTCACCCTATGTGTGAACATTTGTATTCACATAAAAATCAAGGGTTCCGTACTGAATAATTTTGTAGATTTTATCTGTGCGGCTTTCTTCTTTTCGGTAATCTATCCCACCAATTCTAGAAGGCTCCGTGTCTTATACTGTCAATCTTGGTCTAGACAAACTCAGAGTGACTGCTAACTCAGGGTGACTGTCAGATGTGAGTACACACTGCCTGTGCCGTAGGAAATTACCTCTGGCCAGAAAGCATAGGTGATGGTGTGTCTAATATGGGTTTTTTCTTCCCTTCTTCTTTTCTGTAGGGGTCATGCTTCTTTGCTACCAAATCGCCAATGTTTGAAAATAGATTTTCCCTCTAACATTCAACTATTTAGGTAATTACAGCAATTAATTTTGGAATGCTATTATTTCCTCAAAACCACAAACAAACTTGTACATACTCATTTTGATGGTACTGTTATATCTATTTGTGTTGACGTTGGAGGGAGTTATGTGTACAGTTTTTGCTGTTAGAGATGATCCTGCTTGCTTTTCCCCTCTCTGACCATCGTGGCAGCTGCTCTTGATTGGGGGGTTCCCAAACCTAAGACAGGAAGATGATGCCTACAAGGAAGATGGGAGAGCCACTGGAGCTGATCAACTCTAGCTCCAACTTGTTATGGAAAGTGGAAAATAGGTTGCCGGGCTACAAACAGACTCTGAAGATGATTAGGCAAGGCATAGCCACACTAATCGTCCTTGCTGCAGGGGCGATGCATTATTTAATACGACTCTTCTGGCCACAGTCTCTACCTCTCCCCAAGTGACTTTTCCTGCGTGGGTCTGCTGAGAAGGTGGGGGAAGATACTGATAGAATGAATCTGTGAGTAATGGTCATTAGGAGTCCCTGCAATGCCATCCTGCTGCACACATAATAAGCACTTTGAGGGAGGGATCCCATTACCAGAAAGAGCCAGGAGTGGAATGCATCCTCTGCAACAAAGATCCCTGTCCAGTAAACTTCCTGGATCCAGAAAGCTGCTGCAACGTTAAAGGGACAGCAGCAGATCCAGGAGCCAACTCATGGAACAGTGATGAATTTCCCAACACACAGGGCCAGGAAAGCTGAGTGCTTTTGTGCGGGATGCTGCTTACAGAGTGGGTGCCTCTGGGCACTTAATTGGAGAAATCGGGCATGCCGACCCTCAGACGTGGAAGTGATGCCTTTGGGCTGATGCTTGCTGGAGTGGGGTGCTGCTGGGCACTGAATTCAGCGAGGTAGGGCTGCTGGCCCACTAAGCTTGAGCTATATGCCTTCCGGTTGAGGGTTGCAGCATGCCCTTTGGGGCATTTATTAGCACACCAGGAAGAACTGTGGTACACGACCTGATAAGCAGCTCACCTCCAAGTGTGTTTCACTGACCCTACAACTTGTTTACTTCCTTACGAAGCCCTATAATCATGAATTAGCCTATGAGTTCTGGTTAGCCATTGCATTCCCAGAGAGGTGAAAAAGAGACAATTAATTAAGATAATGCATTCCCCACCAACTGCCCAGTCATGAGGAAATCTCAATTTAAATGGAGATTGAAATGGTGTCCTTCACCACAGTGGTTATTATATTGAACTGGGTAACACGTGAAGAAAGCTCTACAGAATATGCACAGGCGATTCTGACCTCCTTAGAAGCATGCCAGAACAAACTGGTGAAAATTAAAGCTGCAATATTTTTCCTCAATTAAACTATCCAGAGCTTGTTTTTAAACTCTGTAAAAATGAATGATCATGCTTTAAAAAGCTTTATAAATAATGCATCTCTTGAGGCAAGGTTGGCATGTGAAAGTAGAAGAGGAGGTCTGTGATTTCTTACAGAAAAGAATCATGTCTAAAAGTCGTTTTTATTCACAGAAATAATAATAATATTTAGTATAAGCTGGCTCCCCACATTGTTGATCAATAAACAAAGGATGGGAGTACTGATGAATGAAAAGATAAAAAAGTTATATAATCAGAAGTGGGATTCTTTTGTCAAATGACAGAAATATATTTTAAAGATCTTGCTATATACCACCCCTTTACTCTTTAGAAAAATGACACCAATTTAGATCGCCATCCACCACAAATGTCTTCCCTCACTGTCTTGCAGTCTTGCCTACATGGAACTGAATCATTTTTATATCCCTGAAAAGTGATGAACACCAAACATCTAAAACTCTTAATTTGCAAGCTAGACCTTTAACAGTTGATGCCAATTTTCGTGCCAGAATTGTATATTATATAATTATGCGTAATTATATATTGCATAATTATATAATAAAGAAGAAAATCTGGGGAGAAGAAAAGTTGTTTACACAATTATTACAGCTGAGCCATTTCTGCATTTACTGTTTTCTTGCAAACAATTTGGTTGTGATCATTGTTGATCACTTAATTGTGAGCTTACGATGATTCATAGTTTTTTAGTCTTTTAACATGACTCATTTATTGCTCGCCGCCAGTGTAGTTCTGTCCTGATTTCAAGGTGTTCAAATACCTTCAAAACTAATAGCAAAATATTATAGACAGTTTATAATTACATGGAGAAATGAATGCACTTTATATCATATAAAAATGCTAGACTACTTGCTACCACGCAGCGTACATTGGAAAGTACATCATCACAGATGCATTTACCGTATATACTCAAATATAAGTCAATCAGAGTATAAGTCGAGGTACCTAATTATTACCTGGGAAACCAGAAAAACTGATTGACTCAAGTATAAGCCTAGAGTGGAAAATGCAGAAGCTATTGGTGAGTTTCAATAATCAAAACAAATGAAAATAAAATTACTAAAAATTGAGACATCAGTGGGGTAATGTATTTATATATTTATTTTAAATGAAAAACATAAATAAAAGGACAACAAGTCATTTAACATTAGTAAACCAGCACAGACAATAAGGTATCAATAATGATACTTTAAGAGTACTATTCCCTGAGCTCAATCAGCAACCAAGCTAAAATGGAAAGAGTTAACATCCTTCAAAACTGGATTCCTCATCATCATCCATATGCCAATGCAGAATTCAGCTGGTGTGAGGTCCTCATAGACGCTGTCCTCACTGAGATCGCCATCATCACCATCACTGCTGTCATTTTCATACAAAGCGCAGTCCTCACTGCCATCCATAGCATTACTAATACTACATTTCTGGAAGGCACATCACACCATGTCTTCTGGAATGTCTTCCCATGCATCTCGCACCCATTTTGCTATTAACTCTATGTCAGGCTTTATGAGATTTCCTCCTTTTGTTAGTCGGGCTTGACCAGATGACATCCATTCATGCCACATCCTTCGCACGAGGTCTTTAAAAGGCTTATTCAAAGGTGCACGTCATAGGACGGCTCTGATTGGTTAGATGTGAGTAAACAAGCATTCAAAGCCCTGCAGTGTCAGCGGGGCTTTGAAAGAACAGCAGAGAAACGGCAATCATCCACAAGACTACGGGCGCTCAAGCCAACCATATGTTACACCATGCTGGGGGTACTACTGACCTGTGTATAAGCAGAACCCCAGTTTTTCAGCACATTCGGCTTATACATGAGTATACATGGTAGGTTAAAATTTAACACCTTATCATTGAATCTCCCTTTTGACCCATTTTAAATTCGTTCTCAAATTTAATACTATGTTATGTTCAATTGAGGTTTTTCTCTGTTTTACTTCGTCATTGTTAGTTTGTTGTTGCTGTTGTTTGGGTATATTTTTCTGGATTATGAAATCCAGGGTAGGTAAATCTATAGACACAGTAACTGGATTAATGGTTTCTTGGTCAATGTGTGAAAACTGGGAGCTACTAATAATGAGTACAAGAAAGAAGAAAATGTTCTAAAATTGATGGTGGTGATGATTGCCCAACTCTTCTTAAAATGAATGAACTATTGAATTTTGTGATATGGGGGTTATGTGCCAATAAAACATTTTTTAATTAAAGTTTGAAAACTGCCAGACTAGAAGATATTCAAACAGCAGCGCAGCATAGGTAACTGTGGTTGCTCTCATCATTATTCTGCTCTCCAAACTAAAAGATCACTGTGATTTTTCAAAACATTTTCAACTCATGTCTCTTATCCTATTTATTGTTAATATCTTTGCTCAGTCGACTTTTTTAGTTGTTTAATGATATCACCATTCTGTGATGGGATTGAAAAATTTAGCAAGTTTCTACACTTAAAAATAATGTTTGAAATTACACACCCAATAAATTAACAACCCGAGAATTAAAATCTATGTAGTGGAGATTTTCTACCAGAATATTTTCTTCCCTTCTTTGTGCTGCTAACTGCAAGGTCAGTGGTTCAAACCCACCACCCATTCTGTTTGAGGAAGATAAGGCAGTCTGCTCCTGGGGAGCTTTACAATTTCAGAAACCCCATGTAGGTTTGCGATGAGTCAGAATAGACTTCATGGCTGTGAATCTGGGTTTTTAGTCCTTCTCATTCTAAATACCTCCATCCAGTTGCATCCATCTGTGTGTCTCCTTTTGTGGGAACATTTGGTTATATGCCTGTTTTTGTCAATGGGATTGGAGTAGAAGCAATTTCAACATCATTTTTTTTAAAAAAAGAGTTTATTTATCCTCCACTTTCTCTCTTTGTCCTTTTATGTGGAAACTCAGGAGGGCTTTTCAGGGAAATACTAACACAGAATGAGCAAATTTATAAATGTGGTCCTGCTAAGAAAAGAAACACATACTTGCTTTTAATTGAAAAAAATTTCATTTACTTTGGATAGGTGAGTTACAGAGTTCCCTGGTGTTGGATCTAACAGAAAGAAAAGGAAAAACCACATTGTCTTCCCTTTATCCGTAAGCCACAGCTACCGCAGAACATAGGCTGAATTTCATTAATGAGCCCATTTTTACCATAGGGGCAATGTTGACACCCCAAGGCAGTAACATCACTAGGTGACTGTAGAAGTGTGGACTGCCCTGAGTGTCCCTCTCAGAAGGGATTGGTCAGTTTTGCTATTCCTTTGGGTATAAAGTGAGACAATTCAGAAACAGGAGGGGAGCATTTCAGAAGGGAGGGGTTAGCCTATCACCACCCCTGAATCAGGGCCACAAGAGCAGGGCCTGCATGGGGTCCCTGCAGAGGAAAGTGGAACTGACAGCAACAGCATGAAGTAGAGTGGTGGATTTGTCAGCCTGCAGATAAAACTGAGTGTCTCTAAGCAGCAGGCTGGCTTGCCAAGTGGGGTGCTCTTTCCTGATCATGGCCCACCAAGCCCCAGGGATGACATCCCTGCTTGGAGCAGCCAGTACATAGAGAGGACCATTGGGCTGGCTCCAAGGGACAAGAAGTTCCCTAACTGACCCATAGGGGAACAGCACTGGAGACATTGTGTGGAACGTGTACCTGGTCTTCCCCGGGCACAATGGGGTGAAATGTGAAGGGAGTACAACTGGGCAGCAAGGAGAGAAAAGTAACCAAGTCCCCAAGGAATCCTGAAATAGACTTCTGACTTGGGGGACGGGACTTGGCACCTCATCACACTTGATCAGAAAACATACATAAGGGTAGGTAGAAAGACCTGGAACTATCTATTTTTTCTCTTGTTCTGTTTTGTTTTGTTTTATTATGTTTTGTTTTTGTTTTTCTTTAGCCCTATATCTATCTATATATAAGATAGGCACGACGAACAATCCTGAGGAGAAGACTACAGGTCCGGTGGCTTAGGGGGACATGGGAGTGGAGAGGTGGGGAGGGTAAGTGAGGAGTCAACAAACGCAGATAAGGGAGCAAGAAATCTAAAATTGATGGGAAGGAAGTGGTATAATCCCAGGTGGGGCTTGATCAAGAGCAATGTATATGTGAAGAAATATTGAGTGCCAAACGGAGGGTGAGCATGATAGAGGGTTCGGAGGAAGGGGAAAGGAAATGGAAGAAAGAAATAGGAGGCAAAAGTTACTTATAGAGGTATAGCTATAGGTATGTATAAATATATTAATTTATAATGAAAGAGATAGAGGGCAATGTGTATATATTTATATGATAGGTATTAAGATAGTAGACAGATAGTAGCCTTTGGGCTTCTACTCAAGGCTTAACACAAGAACACTTTATTCTGATAATCTGGCACTCTTTGATACTCACCTTCTGACACGATCACTGAAGACAAATGTGAAGCAAATGTGGTGAAGAGAGCCAATGGTGCCCAGCTATCAAAGACATAGCATCTGGGGTCTTAAAGTCTTGAAGTCAAGCAAGCCACCATCTAGCAGGGAAGTACCTAAGCCCACATGGAAGAAGCACACCAATCCATGTGATCAAGAGGTGTCGACAGGATCAGGAATCAGGTATTAAAAGATCCAAATCAAACAACTCTATTGATGTGAATGAGAGGAGTTGGAGTGGAGCCCCAAAGTCCATCTGTAGATTATTGGATATCTCCCCACAGAAGTGTTATAAGGAAGGGATGATACAGTGCCAACGGATCACATGTCATTCCTCTGGTTTTTGAATACTTCCTCACCTCCACTACCATGACCCAGTTCTAACTTATAAATCTGACTAGACCAGAGAACACACATTGGTGTGTATTGAAAAGAGCTTTCGACACATGGAATTCATGGAAGATAAACCCCTCAGGATCATTAATGGGAGGAGCAATCTCCTGAGAGCAGGGGATGGTCAGGGGAGAAAGGGGGAACCCATCACAAGATTGGATATTTAGCTCCCCCCTGAAGGGGACAAATAGCAGAAATGTGGGTGAAGGGAGACAATTGACAGTGTACCATATGAAATAACAATAACAATATATAATCGATCAAAGAACCATGAAGGGGGGGCACGGGGAGGAGCTTATACCAAGAACTCAAGTAGAAAATATTTGGGAATTGATGTTGGCAACATATGTACAAATATGCTTGATACAATTGATGTATAGAATGTTATAAGAGCTGTAAGAGCCCCCAATAAAATGATTTTGAAAACAGAAAACGCTTTCCTGGACAAGTCAGAGGCCAAGGAGCCACATGGCTCAGCGGCCAAGCACCTGACTGAGACATGCCTGTGTGGGTGACTCGGGAGAGAAGCTGTGAACAAGAGGTCTGGATCCTTAATATTTTCAGGCCTGATTTGTGGTGACCTGCTAATATCCCTGGTAAACCTCCATAACCATTAGTACTGTCTGTCAGTTCCCTGTGGCCATTCCTCTGTTTATCCACCCCGGCAGGGAAGTAGAGTGCCAAGGGAGGGCAGGTTGGTATCAGAGTAGGTAAAGTAGGTTGGAGAATACAGGAATGTTTGACCTCCGCCTCAGGGAAATCAGGCTAGAGTGGAGTTGAATTCTCCTTCATGCACATGTAGCCAGACGCTGTCAGATGTAACTTTTGTGCCATTTCCTCAGGGGGTAACACCGAAACAACGATATCAAATGTTTGTACGGTGTTTCAGCAGAAACTTGTTATTTTACAATTGCACTACGGCACCGGACCAGGCAGTGTTTCCCTGGGCTGCACATGGGATTCCTATGAGTAGAAACCATCTGGACGGCAGCTAACAACCACAACATCCGCGTAGGTAGTGACAACAACAAAAACAACTTTTGTAAAAGTTGCAAAACAGCTTATCTACAAGTCGAAAACTCTGCGTTCAATTATTTTTTCAACCTCCCAGTCTGCACCAGTCAGCACTGTCATTACTCAATTACAACAATGCTTCACGTCCTGTGGTTTCATCTGCTAGAATTATAACCACGCACCATTGTTTCCATTGCTACTGGTGCTTTTATAGTCACTGGTTTTGTCAGATTTTTCTAGGAAAGGTACAAAATCCACAAACTCCACTGTCATCAAGTCAAATATAACTCAGAATGATCCTAAAGCATTGGTTCTCAACTTTCCTAATGCCGTGACCCTTTAATACAGTTCCTCATGTTGTGGTCACACACACCCCAACCATAAAATGATATTCATTGCTACATCCTCACTGTAATTTTGCTACTGTTATGAATTTAGTGACCTGTGTGAAAGGGTCATTCGACCCCTAAAGGAGATGCGACCCACAGGTTGAGAACCACTGCTCTAAAAGATAGTGGTGAACTGCTCGCGAGGATCTCCAAGACTGTAAACTTTTACAGGAGTGGAAAGCTTGATCTTTCTCCACAGAGCAGCGGGTAGGTTTGAACCACAGACTGCAGTTAGCAGCTCCTCATTTACCCCACTGCTCCAATACAGCTCCTGTTTTAGCTACAGTACTGTGCTCATGAAGACTTGTGAAACTATATCAGTAACTTCTTTTTTCTTATGTGTGATAGAAAACGCATTAGGTATCTAAGGTGACTATGATTCTGAAGTCAATGTTTTCTTTTCTGCTTTTTAAAACAGTTTGATCGGCATATAATTCACAACTATCCAATTCAATAGTTCATTCCGATTAAGATAACTTGAACAATCGTCACCACAGCCCATTTTAGAGCATTTTCTCCAATCTTAAACTCTTCATTACTGCCTCTTCCCAGGTCCTCCAAACATCCTGTGCCCTGTTCACAAGAAACCATCCACCCACCGGCCGTCTCTATACATGTACCCATCCTAGAGTTCATATCCAGAAATGCAAGAAAATACCAAAGTAACAACAATAACCGAGTAAACAGAGAAAAAACGCAATCAAATAGAAAGGAGGACATATTAAAAACTAGAACAAATTTTAAATGGATGACAAGGGAGATTAAATGATAGTGCGTTAAATTTTATCCTAACTGCATCTGTAATAATCCAATATTTTGTTAATAATATTCATACAAGTACAATCTAAGAAAAATGCATTTAAGTCACTTACAACTATGTTTCCCATAGTCCATGATTAATATTGATACCAACTATTACTCCAAATTCCGTATGGTCTGGTTTGGGAGAAATTCCAAAGATGGGGAGATGGCTGACATCATTAGTTACCATATAAGGAAAGCTAACCCTAAGGACACCATTGCTCACAGGAATGGCCGACCAATAAGAAAAGAGGATTCTGGAAGATTTTATGGAACAGAACCTACCTGAGGCCTGTAACAAGCAACAAAGTCCACATGGAAGAACACACCAGCCTGTGTGATCGAATGGTCCCGAAGGGATCAGTTATCAGGAATCAAAGAACAAAAAATCATATCATGGACTGCACACCTCCATGATAGGATCGCTGAAGACAAATGGGTGCATAAGCAAATGTGGTGAAGAAAGCTGATGGTGCCCGGCTATCAAAACAGATAGTGTCTGGGGTCTTAAAGGCTTGAAGGTGAACAAGCGGCCATCTAGCTCAGAAGCAAACAAGCCCACATGGAAGAAGCACACCGGCCAGTGTGATCACGAGGTGCCAAAGGGACCAGGTATAAGGCATCATGCAAAAAAAAAAAGATATATGTGTGTATATGCATATATATATATGTGTGTATGTATGTGTATATATATGTGTATATGTATGTGCATATGTACCAGTGTACAACCTCTGCCCTATCCAGCCCTGCAAGGTAGAATTCGGATCATGGTAGTTGGGGGGGAGGAAGCATCCAAGATCTGGGGGAAATCTGTGTTCTTCATCGGTACTACCTCGCACCCTAATTAACCCATCTCCTCTCCTAAACCCCTCTATGAGGGGATCTCCATTGGCCGACACTTGGGCCTTGGGTCTCCACTCTGCACTTCCCCCTTCATTCAATCCAATGCTTAACCTACAGCACCAGGTGGCTCTCTCGCCTTTTTTATTTCTAGGAACCATTATCAATCTTCTTTTTGTCTGAAATATGTGTCTGCAAGATCACTTCTTGTATCATCTAAAAATGAATGCTCAGGAAATAGTGGATAGCCTACCATGCCAGGAAAATATATTTCTTCATTCAAGACACATAGCGTATTATAAACTTAACCCAAACCTCCGATTATTCACTTTCCTGAGTGATGAAGTTATCAGGGATGTGGTATTAGTCAGCAAGTATCCAGCTTCACCACCTCACAGATGCTACAGATCCAGAATCCAACTTCCATCCAGAGGCACATAGGCTGACAGGCTTCAGAAGCCAGATCCCTGAGGCTGAGTTAATTTTTCAAAAATATTAATTAAATAATCAACTGTATTTTACATTTTCCAGAAAAAAATTCTTATCATCTTTAGCGGGCATTTTCCCTCCTACTTTTTCAAGAGATTTCAAATACAGATATCTGAGGCAAAATATTTTAGAATTAAGTTCAGTAATAAGCCAGCACTCGGTTGGGCTCCTGCTCGGTGAAAGCCACAGTGCGGTACAAAGTGGACTGCAGGCCCTGTTTTGTCAAGCAGGGAAAAGATTCTTGCATATGAAAAATGTCATTTAGGGCAAATTACAAGAGTGACAGGGTCCCTGGATAATGAAAACCATCATCATGCTTGTCTGCTTAACTAAAAGTTTGGAAGTTCCAGTATATTAAGAGGTACCATGGGAGGGAGACCTGATGATCCACTCCTAAGAAATCAAACATCAAAAATCCTATGGAATGCAATTGAACTTTGATGTATATATGTCATCATGACTTGGGGTCAGCGCTTTGGGAACTGGTAGAATGAGAAACAAATTAAGAGTGTGGCAGCCTTGAGAACACACCTCCCAAACCTGGAACTACAGGACGTGTAACTGACCGAGGCCCCAGCCGAGGCATTCTGACATTTCCCAGCTCTGAAGCCACAGCTTCTCTAGGCTGCTCTCAGCCAGTGACTGAGTCTGTCTGGTCACAAGAAGAGAGAAGTTCATTTCTGAGAGATGCAGGACTCCTCTCATGAATGACTTTGGCTTGAGCGCTCATCCACAGTCTTGCCAAACTTCCCAGAGAACGGCCCAGTCATCTTGGACACTTCCACCTAATCTTCTTTATTCCCTCCATCCTTCACTCCGGGTCCGGCTCACACTCTGGTCTGACAGTTGTCCGGGGCTGACCTAGTTCCTTCTCCTCTCTTCTCACAGATAGTCCCTCTAATAAATTCCCTGCACGTTCTATCTTTGCTCTGCTTTGTGGAGGACTCGGGCTAGCACACAAGATAGATGGAGGACAATAGAGACCAAGGAGATGCCAATTCTAAAAGATCTATTTCAGAGAAAATACCTTTAATTTCGAAAGAGCAGCTGGATTTTGATAGGCGAGGACAAGAGCAAGGGCAGACTGGACGAGGACAAGGGCAAAGGCAGACAGGACGAGTGCAAGGGCAAAGGCGCAGCGTAAAATGCATAGTAAAAGGCAAGGGAAGGCTGAGGCACAAAGAGTGGCCAGGAGATAGCGCTCAAATACTACACGAAGAGGTCAGCTTGCTCTTTGGGCAAAGGAGAATCAGGGCAGTATTTTGCAAAGGAAAGTGATAAAAGCTTGTCTCAGACAGGACACCTTTGACTAGAAGTAAAAAAATCCAATCTAAAATAGCGTTTTAATAGACGATGGGGGCTCACATTTTAAGAAATCAAGAGGTGAGTTTTCTGTGTGGGTAAGGCCCAGTCAATGATATCACTGAGGACACCTTATTGCCTCTCTTCTTCCCGCTGCATCATATTGACTTTATCAGAAGGCTGCTACTTTCCAGATGGAAACATAGTTTCCAATCGCACTGGGCTGTAAGTTTCTTTGTTTAAATATGAGATGTTGGTGGAGTTTCATGTTTTCTCTAAAGAAGAGCCTTCATCAAGTCCGCCACAGCTTCGCCTGGCTTTTTCAACAGGTAATACTGGCCCACCCAGTCCCCTGTATCCAGTGCATGGCAAGAAGATGGTTTTACTAAAGACCACTCTGACCAGTCAGCTTTCCCTGGGGAAAATGAGCTATTTGGGCCTGGGGGTGGTGAGTAACTTTATCAGAAGAAAGTTGTGAAGACTTTCCAAAGCATTTAATAATCTCTGTAATGGTAAAGGGGTTTTAGAAAAATGCTTTTTTGGCTGTGTGGGAAAAGGATTGGAGAACAGGACATTGAAACCGAATAATGAATTGGGCAATGAGTGCAGAAGTGATAAACAGGAGCGGTCACAATAGAAAGAATAAATGGGTAGGATATAAATCTCTAAAAAATTAAACAGAAAAGGCATAGGGTCAGGAATAGGCAATGTCAGGGGCTTAAAAGAGGAACCGTTTGGGGTTTCAGAGACTAAATGGAGGGACTGTGGCAGAGAATGTAAGCGTAGGCTTTGAAGTCAAGCTCCCTGGAACTGTCCTTCAGTTCCAGCTTTCACTTGTCGTGTTTACTTGAAAGTCGCTGCTGAGTGAGATGGCCCTTGCAAGTAGTTAAGCACTAATGAAGGCTGGCACCGAGCAGCCTGGAATTCACGCACAACTCCACGGAAGAGCTGTACTCCACTGGGCCCTCCAAGTCTTGGCTTTATAACCCGTAGAATAAATATTATAATATTCCTTATCTATACCAATTATACTATGTGTGTCTGTTTTGCTTAAACATAGACACATGATTATTTCATGCAAATTTAAATTGTGAGCTTGTGGCTAATGCTATTAAAATAGGCTTCTTGTAGAGATTAAAGATGACGTGGCAATTACCCTGAGAAGAATTGAGCAATGCCTGGCAAACGAAGAAGGTGCCAAATAAATAATCGCTATGATTTTATCATCAAGACTGGGAAGTTCTTGGCTTTGATGATTAGGACACCCTGATAACCTTTGAGTACCACATGCAATGCATCTGTGTAATGAACGTAATGAATGCTAAAACAATTGTTGGAGGTTAATGAGGGTGTAGGGAGGAAGGGAACTCTGTTTATGGAGTGAAATGAGTATGCCCAAAGGAGCCCTGGAAGGAGCGGTTCTGCTTCTGCTACTTGCGTTTCTATTCCTATTTCTAGTCTTGGGCACAGAGGTAGGTACTGAAGACCAGGCAACACTGCCTCAGTCATCTGTACTTGTCAGATCCACAGAAGTAAATCTGGACACCCTTTCTAACTGTCCAATCCTTGATTCTACCGAACTGAGTTGTTGTTGTTGTTGTTGTTGTGTTTCATCTTCTTATTGAATCACTTCCTCTAGCACATGGCCCTCCTTCTAATCTGGACACCAAGGGTTGAGCAGGGTGTTTCATAGTCTGGATGCAAACAATCAGCATTATCAGCATTCTTCCAGTGTTTCCAGCTGATGGTCAGTGGGACTGATAAAAACAAAGCAGAAGTAACCTACCCAAGGGGACGGTACTGTTTATATCTGCACACAGAAAGAGGGACCAGGCTTCACGTGCTCCAAGACGTGAATTCAACACACTGGCATGAAGCAGGGAACCAATAGAGAGGTCTGAGGGGCCGGCCCCAATCCCAACTAAGTGGACAGCCCCGCCTCCTTCCAGAAGAATTCACTTCAGAGGACAGCATTGAAGCTACAGCTCAGGGAGAGGGACATGTCTCATCAGAGCACACGGGAGCAAATGAAGGGAGAGGAAGAGAGAGTGGAGCACAACCTGGCCCACCAAGCCTGGAGGATTATAATCCCACTTAAAGCAGTCAATGCACACATATGGCACATACAATGTACACACATATGGCTCACATAGAGCAGCCAATGCACACACATAGGATCATATGGCTAGCCCCACTATGAGGCATGATGTCCCTCACTACAGGGGACAACACTAGGGACATAATGCAGGAATTGTGCCCGATCTGACACCCCCACACTGAGGTGAAACGCTAAGGGCGTGCAACAGAATAACAAGGGAAACAGAGCAACTAAGTCCCTAGGGAAAACTAAAGATAAACTGTGGGGCCAGGGCATGGCACCCCCTCAGACTCAATCAGAAAATACTCCTAAAGGTCAACAAACAAACCGTGAGCTATTTACAGTCTTTTCTCTTTTTTGTTGTTGTTTTCTTTTGTTGCCTTGTTTTGCTCTGTCTTGTTTTTTGTGCATATTATTATCTCTGCAGGTCTTTCTAGATAACATAGGTGGGATAAACAGTCTGGAGGAGAAAACAATAGGACCAACAGTTCTGGCAACATGGGAGAGGGAGAGGCAGGGAGGGGGAAGGAAGTGGGTGTTAACAGTCCAGGAACAAGAGAACAACAAGTGATCCAAAATCGATAATGAGGAGGGTGTAGGAGGCCCGGTAGGTCTTGCTCAAGGGCAATATAACCAAAAGGAATTACTGAAACCCAAATGAAGGCTGAACATGATAGTGGGACAAGAGGAAACTAAAAGGAAATAGAGGAAGGAACTAGGAGGCAAAGGGCATTTATTGAAGTCTAAATACAGGCATATATATCGATGGGAAAATAAATCTATGTGCAAATATTTATAAGTTAAGTATTAAGGCAGTAGATGGACATTGGGCCTCTACTCAAGTACTCCCTCAATGCAAGAATGCTTTATCCTAATAACCTTGCATTTCAGGATGCTCACCTTCCCGACAGGATCGCTGAAGACAAAGCAGGTGCATAAGCAAATGTGGTGAAGAAAACTGATGGTCCCCGGCTATCAAAAGATATAGCATCTGGGATCTTAAAGGCTTGAAGATAAACAAGTGGCCATCTATCTGAGAAGCAACAAAACCCACATGGAAGAAGCACACCAGCCTGTGTGATCATGAGGTGTCGATAGGATCAGGATCAGGTATCAAAGAAAACAAATCATATCATTGTGAATGAACAGGTGTGTGGAGTAGAGACCCAAAGCCCATCTGTGGGCAACTGGATATCCCCTTACAGATGAGTCGCTGGGAGGCGATGAACCAGTCAGGGTGAAGTAGAGCACACATGAAACATACAACTTTCTTCTAGTTCTTTAACACTTCCCCACCCCCACCCCCCACTATCATGATCTCAAGTTTACCTGACAAATCAGGGTACAGATTAGAGCTGGAAACACAGGGAACCCAGGACAGATAAACCTCTCAGGACCAATAATGAAAGTAGAGATACCAGGAGAGAAAGGGGAAGATGGGGGAGAAAAGAGGCACCGATCACAATGATCTAAATATAACCCCCTCCCTGAGGGATGGACAACAGAAAAGCAGGTGAATGGAGACATCAGAGAGTGTAAGACATAGAAAAAATATATATAAATTATCAAGGGTTCGTGAGGGAGGGAGGGGAAAAATGAGGAGCTGATACCAAGGGCTCAAGTAGAAAACAAATGTTTTGAAAATGATGATGGTAAGAAATGTACAAATGTGCTTGACACAATGGATGGATGGATGGATGGATTGTGATGAGTTGTACGAGCCCCAAAAAAGTAATGTAAAACAATGACAAAGCAGAAAATGTCATGATAATTACATGGACCATGGTGGCATGTAGTGGGTTACGTATTAGGCTGGCTAACCTCAAGGTCAGCAGTTCAAAGCCACCAGCCACTTCTCAGGAGAAAGATGAGGTTTTCTATTCCAGTAAAGAGTTACAGCTTCGGAAATTCTACTCTGACCCATGAGATCAGTATGAGTCAGAATAGGCTTAATTGTAGTGGTTTGAGCTTTGAGATAGCTGCCCCCAGGGGGAGAAATGGGGGAGAGGAAACAGGCTGGGCTCTGGGAGAGATGGGGCCTGTCTCTTTACAGGGAAGATGAGCAAAGGAGGAGGGGTAGGTGACTTTCCTGTCCCCACAGAACTGTGGGGATCTGTGGGCCACTAGGCATCTGATAAGGATGCTAGAATGCGGAAGGCTCTAGTTAGGACAGCTAGAGAATCTCTCTCTAAGTACAGAGAAAACCAACATGGAAGAAAAACCAAGTGCCCAGAATCTCAGAACAGTGTCAAAGCTACGTGAACTGAAACAAGCAAACTGAATTCTCCACATACCTGGGGCTGGCTGTGTGATGGGACCAAAGAACGGGCAGTACAGGCGGATCCACTGCATGGCCTGGGAGGCTTTGGGAACAGGGGCCAAATAAGCCCTGTTTTCCCAGGGCCCCTGAGCACTCAGCGTGGCTGTAGTGTCCATTTCCCAAGTGGACTGGTGCTACAGAGTCTGCCCCAAACCAGTGGAACTGATCGCCAGGCTGGCGGGGGCATGGGGGCGCTTCTCATCTCTCACCGCATAGCCTGTGCTAACAGACTAGACAAGAGTTTTTTGTTTGTTTGTTGTTTCCTAAACTTATAGACCTATGTAAGAGGGGAACCAGCCATACCATCACCCCTGCTCTCTGTGAAAGGAGACAAGCCCACTGCCCCCAACACAGCACTAGAGGCTCGCTGGCCATATCCTACTCCCTGCTGCTCTCTGTGGTGCCTGCCGACAGGAGAGCCTGACAAATAGCACCAGCCTGTCACCAGCGACTGACTCTCTGCTGCTCTCTGTCGCTGAGGGAGCGCCTACCCAAATAGCACTAGAGCGTCTCTGGCCACACATTTCCCACTGCTCTGGGTGACAGGGGAGACCCTGTTCTAACAGTGCTAGAGGATCACTGGCCCCCTATTCTCTGCTGCTCTCCATGACTGAGGCAGAGCCTGTGGAGACAGCGCTGTAGGCACACCAAACACATCCTCCTCAGCTGCTCCCCAGGGCTGAGGGGAAAGCCCACCTGAACAGAGCTAGAAGGATGCTGGCCACCACATGGACCCCTGCTATTCTTCACGGAACTTCCCCCTTCCAACAGCTGCAAGGCGACGATGCAGAGATAAAGGACAACCTCAGGCCACAGAAGGCAGCAAGAAAATCCAGCATAAACCAGTCACTTGCAAGACTTTCCTGAGGAAGAAAAGGCAGGGGAACAAATGGCAAGAAAAAGAATTCAGAAGAATGTTGTTTGGGTGCTTTCAACAGATGGAGAAAAAGATTGCGAGAGCTACAGGGAAAAAGGAAAGAAAGGAAGAATGAGAGCGAGCGAGGAACGAAGTACCGACAACAAAAATAGAGCCCCAGAAGATGAATAACCAGAAAATCAGACCACATTTCAAGAGCACAGCAATAGAATTAAAGGGTTAGAAAACTGAATTTGTGAGTGTGCAAAAAACATGGGAGCCGCATGTCGCCTACTTCCGCTTCACAAGGTAGGAGAATGTAATTCCAGCAGAGGTCAGACATGTGTCCCCTCCACCCTGTGTTCCCTCCCTGCCCTGACATGAAAAGTTCCTCCTGTGACACTCTACTTCTCTGCTGGATTCGATCATTTGTCGCATTGGCTCCATAGAACACACAGACAATAATCACAATTCCAAACCCAACTACAGACAGGCTATAATGGCCCCTGCCGGTCCCCAGATCGCAAATCTTTACCAGAGCAGAAAGCCTCATCTTCCTCCCATGGTGTGACTGGTGGTTTCAAACTGCTGACCTTATAATTAGCAGCCTAGCACCTAACCCAGTATGCCATTAGGGCTCCCTAATTACAACTAATTGGTTTATTGGAGCAATTAACTAGTTACCACAGGTCAAAATTAGTAAACAGCAAAGATACACTCATTGCTCCACAACAGCACCTCTCCTCAACCAGTAGCCAAGAATAAAAAATTACAGACCAATAGCACTTATATATAGAGAGAGACACACAAAAAATCCTAACAAAATCCTGGGTAATAGAATCCAATAAAATAGAAAAATAAAGCAAAGCAAAAGCACACACATCATGAACAAGTGGGATTCAAATCAGATATGAAAGGATGGTTCAACATTTGGGGGGAAAGCAATTGGTCATATGACTAAAACAAAGTACAACAACTACATAATCATATCAGTTGACACAGAAGGGCCTTTGACAAAATCCAAAATCCATTCCTGATAAAAACACTTGGAAAAATAGGAGTAGAAAGGAAACCTCTCAAAAGAATAAAAGCCATATATGCACAACCACAGGTGAAGCGGTGCCCCTCGAGACTGGGGACTAGCAAAGAATGAGTGTCCTTTATTACCATGCTTATTCAATATTGTGCTGAAACTCCTAAACAGAACCAATAGACAACACAAAATAAAAATTTGCAAAAGACAAAGTGAAACTATTTACACATTATGTGATTCTACATGCAGAAACCCCAACGATTGATGAGAAAATTGTTGGAAATAATTGAAATATATGGCAGCAGAGCAGGGTCCAAATTAACAACCAAAAATCAATCGGACACCTGTAGAAGGAAGAGAGCTCTGTAAAGGAAATCAAGAAAACAATATCATTTACAATAGCTACACAAAGATGAAACCATTAGAAATAAATCTAACCAGGGAAACAAAAGATTTGGACAAAGAAAACTCCAAAACACTCCTAAAATAAGAAGAAACACATAAATAGAAAAATATGCTATGCTCACGGTTAGGAAGGCTTAGCATTTTGAAGATGTCAATGTTACCCCAGGCAATCTGTAAATATCTTTCCCTTCTGATCCAGATCCTAGTGTCATTCTTTAAAGACATAGAAAAACTAATCCAATGTTATATGGAGAGAAAAGAGACTCAAAATAAGCAAAACACTGCCTAAGAACAGCAAAACAGGAGGCCTCTCACTTCCCAACCTCAAGCTTGATTACATAGGAACAGTGGTCAGAAGAGCTTGGCATAATGATAGCCATGTAGACTGGTGGAACCGAATAGAGAACCCAGAAATAAATTCATCGAACTATAGACGACTGTTCTTCAGCAAAGACCTGAAACGCATCAACTAGGGAAGAGGTAGTGTTTTCAACAAATGGCACTGACAAACTTAGATATCAAGGGACACAATGAAACAAACAGAACCCATAACCTACCCCTTATTCCAAGATGAACTCCAGATGGATCAAAGACTAAAGGCAAATCTTAGAACTGTGAAGATCATCGATGAGCAAATACGGATGCATTTAAGGGCCCTAACGGGTGACATAGTAGTTGTGGGCTGTGATCTGAAAGGTCTGCAGTTCAAAGCCACCAGGCACTCAGTGGGAGAAAGATGGGCCTTTCTGCTCCTGTAAACAGTTAGAGTCTTGGAAACTCACAGGGGCAAATGCTACTCTATTCTACAGGATCACTCTGAGTCCTCATTGACTCTACAGCAGTGAGTTCAGTTTGGTTAGGACAGGGAACAGAGGAGACCTGGTGGCATAGTGCTTATGCATTTGACGGCTAATTTCAAGGTCAACTGTTTCAAACCATTAGCCATTCCTTGGTGGAAAGATGAGACTTTTTACTCCTGTAAAGAGTTACAGTCTCAGAAACCCACAGGAGCCATCCTACCCTGTCCTATACAAAGTCGCTGTGAAATATGCTACCAAACATACTTTGACCTTCTAAATGTAAAACGCTTATATGCAGTAAAAGACTTCATCAAAAGAACAAAAAGAGAACTTATAGACTTGGAAATTTTTGGCAATGATACAGAGGACTAATCCTAAAATCTACAGGAAACATGAACAACAACAAAACATTGGCAGTCCAGTTAAAACAATGGTTGGAGGGTATGAACATAGCATTCACCAAAGAAGACATACAGGTAGTCAGGGAAGATATGAAGAAATGCTCACAATCACTTGACAGTTGAGACCTGAAAATTAAAAACAATGGTAAGCTGCCACCTTACACTGGCATTGATAGCAAAGTTCAAAAGAACCGAAAATAACAAATGCCCGAGAGGGTGCAGAGAGATTGGAACCCTTGAACATGACTCATAGGACTGCAAAAGGGTATAAGCCCTGTGGAAAGTGGTATGGCACTTCCTCTACCAACTGGGAATAGAAATACTCTATGGCCCAGGAATCGCTTTGCTGGGTCTATACCCTAAAGAATTAAGAGCCGTAGCATGAACTGATATATGAAATCTATGTTCATCATAGCACTATTCACAATGGCAAGAAGATGGAAACTACCTAAATGCCCATCAGTGGAAGAACGGATTAGCAAGCTTTAGTACACACACAATGGAATACTATGCATTGCTAGCAAATAGTGATGAACTTGTGGCTGGACTTGGAGGACATTATGCAGAAGGACACATGCCGTATGAAGCCACTGACAAAATATTTTCGTAATGTAGGAAACAAACTTTGAAGGTTACTGAAGGTGAGAGGAGAAAGGAGAAAGGAGGGAAGGTGAATTCATATGCTAGTTGATAAACAAGTGTCAACTTGAGTGAAAGGGGAGATATGATTTTACAAAAGAGAGAATAGGGAAAAAGGTGTGCCCTGGGCACGCTATTGGGAAGTTTGACATATAGTTTAAGTTGATGAATAAAACAACGATTATGTGAAATGTAAACTGCCACCTAATTCACACATTACAAAATGAAAAGTAAAAGAAGAAGAAAACAGCTGAGAAAGACTTGATATCCAGCTCACTCCTGGTTTGAGGGCCTAGCTTCTCTTGGGCTGGTTCCATATCAGTCATGAAAGCCTCTTAATTCAGCCTTCGCAGGCTCAGCAGCCACGGCTGGTTACAAATTTCCCAAAGTAAACTAATTTTGTTACCTGCAAACCGTAGGGAGTCGATGTTCCTAGTTTCAATTGTATATGAGAGAATATGCTGGAGCCTGGAGAATTTGACTCAACTGGGCAAGCAGCATCTTGGAGAGCTGGGAAAGAGGGGAAAGGGGACCACAGAGAGTCATAAATGTGAAAATTAAAAGTGTTTTCCTTTGCCTTGGATGCATATGACAACAGTTTAGGGTCTATTCTTATTTCCAAACATTTGCCAAGCCCCAAATGGAAAACTGAGAAAACAAAGAATCCAAATTTAGGTTCAAATCTAATTCAATAGCATTAGTTTCCCTTTGGAAAAAATATAACCCCTTATGATCCATTTTAGATGTTTTAATATTTTTTTAATTTCTTTTCAATTGAGATTTTCCTCTGTTTTGCTGTTATTGTTTGTACTTTATTTTAGTATTGTCCCATTATATAGAATCCAGGACAGGTAAATCTATAGAGGCAGTAGATTATTGGTTCCTTGGGGGTCTGGCAGGGGAGGGTGGGGGAAGTGGGGCGCTACTAATGATGAATACGACAATGAAGAAAATGATCTACAAGGAATTGTGGCGATGACTTCACAGCTCTTTTTGATTCAATGTAACTATTGAATTGTATTGGTATGTGATTTATATGCCAATAAAACCATTAGAAACAAAACAAATTGCTCCCAGGACCAATACCAGGAGGAGAAGGTGAAGGTAGGGGAGGAAGGGGGAACCAATCACAAGGATCTACATATAACCCCCTCCCAGGGTGATAGACCACAGAAAAGTGGATGTAGGGAGACATTTATCAGTGTAAGACATGCAAAAGAAATTGATAAATTATCAAGGATTCATGAGGGAGGGAGGGTAGGGGAGGGAGGGGAAAGTGAGTTGATACCAAGGGCTTAAGACAGAAAGAAAATGTTTTGAGAATGATGATGGCAACAAATTTACTCGACACAATGGATGTATGTATGGATTGTGGTAAGAGATGTACAAGCCCCCAATCAAATGACTAAAAAACAACAACAAAACCCCAAATAAAAACAACACAAAAACAACTAGTCTTAACAGCTATTTAGAGATTACCTAACAATCCCAGGGCTCATCCTCACTCAAACATGCTGGGAGTATTTGCTGTTATTCGGCCCAGCGCACGGATTGGTGTTTACGTTCGCCAATAAGTCAGAAATGCCATGCCTTCAAAGAGCCTGCCCCATGGCAACCTTCAGTTTTTAAACAGTCTTAGAGCACAGGTTAACATTACAACTTCGAAATCTGCAAGACATACTAATTCTTGTTACTATTTTTGGGTAAGAAAAGTCATTTGCGATGAGACACTTTCACTTCTGTAGCAATCGGTTGGGGACCGTGGTGGCTCTGTGGGAGTGTCCTGGCCTTTCAGGCAGAAGATCAGGACTGAGATTCCCAATCGCTGCAGCTCTTGCAGCCACCACCCATCTGTCAGTGGTGGCTGCAGTGACGCTCTGATGTGGAACAGGCTTCACGCAGGGAAGGAAGAAAGGCCTGGGGATGTGCTTCTGAAGGAATCCCTACCCATCTTGGAAACAGTGCTAGCACTGGGCAAGTTAGCGCTCTTGTGAGGGTGGTG
Source organism: Tenrec ecaudatus (assembly GCF_050624435.1). Taxonomy (NCBI): domain Eukaryota; kingdom Metazoa; phylum Chordata; class Mammalia; order Afrosoricida; family Tenrecidae; genus Tenrec; species Tenrec ecaudatus. The sequence goes on from NC_134536.1 coordinate 40,462,890, forward strand.
GGGGGCTGAAGGAGGTTTGCTACGAGTGTGGGGTAATTGCACGGCAGCTATAAGGTCAGGAAATCACGGTGGGTGTAACCTAGGTCCTCAAGCATAAGCAGTTTCATACTTCAACCCTGAGTGACAAGGATGGGCTAGTGGAACTTGAGTCAAAGACTAAACACGACTAATGGCTTATCTGTCAAATACACACACAACATACACACGAACACAAACAAAAACACACACACCAAATTCGCTGCCATCCAGTCAACAGGGTAGAACTGGGCCAATCACAGGCGAGGAGTAGAAAGCCTTGTCTTTCTCCCATTGAGCGGTTGGTGGTTTCGAACTGCTTAATCTCCAGCACCCCACCAACCCAAAGCATTGCCCTGCCCCCGCTCACCATTTTTTATGGCGGGGGAGGGGGGTGGAGGGCGGGGACGGAGAGAGAGTGTTTATTCCCATGATTTTAAAAAAATCATTTCACTGGCTGTCACCCTGGCCCTCTTCCCCCTTCTCCCATTCCCAAAGCAGAAAGAGAAGTCCACGCTGGAAGAGCCTCGAGGAGCGGCCAGGAGCCGGGAGCCGAGCATGCTCAGTAGCCCGGCAGCGCAGTCAGCACCCAGGCGTTGCCACTTGCACCCGACCGCTCGCCCGGGCTGTGGGAGACGTGCGCCCAGGGCCCGAGCCAAGCCGAATCCCGTTCCTGGAGAGCCGGTCCCCGCCCCGCCGCGCGCGGCGCTCGCCCCCGGCCGCCGCGGGGAGGAGCCGGCCAGCTGCAGCCCCTTGCTGCGGGCGCTCGGGCGGGCGGCGGCTGCCGGCCGTAGTCTCCCCGGGGAGAGGGGCGTGTGCCGCCGGCGGGGCAGCGAGCCCTGGGCCGATGCCGCCCGAGCTCCCGCGCTCCTCGTTCGGCGCCGCCCGGCCCCTGCGGCCCGTCGGGGAAGATGGTCACGATCATCACCAAACTGCTTCACTGTTTCCAACTCCGGTAAGGAGCGCCCCTGCTCAGCCTCTCTCGTGGGAGCGCGGTTCTCGGCTCGCCGGCCGCCTCTGGACCGGGGTCCGCGTGGCTTTACTTGGGTCTCCCAGTTAGTTCATCCCCAAGCCGGGCGAGGGGCGCAGAGCTCCTGGGGGGTTGAACCTGGTCTTGCGGTGGGAGCGGAGGACCTGCACCTGGTTCCTTCTCCCGCTGCCCCTGACCTCCTTGCTAAGGGGTGGCTTGAGGCTGAAGGTCTCCATCCCCTAGATGAGGTGGAGGGCTTTTTTTTTTTTTCCTTTTAAGAGAGTCCTGAGAGACCCTAGGGAACGTTATCTCGTAATGGATTCCTTTTTGAGGCGTGATTATGTCAGTAACAGCCAAGAGCGGATAATTAATGATATTAACATTTAACATCGACATTCCGCAGCACTTGAACTTCAGCTGACTAGAGGTCACGTTCATTCCACAGTTACCTCATTATTTGCTTTAAAAAAACAAAAGCCACGAACTGTTCAAGTTTTGCATTTGAGGGGTAAATGGAACTCAAAGGGAACTCACTGCTCTGGAGTTGATAGGCGCTCACACTGACAGGAGGTGACAGGTCAGCCCACCAGGGTCTTTTGGTCCTGCTGAGCAGGAGGGCTATGGTACCTGGGTGGTTCAGAAGGAAAGAAGTGTTTTCAAAATGTAGTTTTGTGTTAGCAAATCATGGACGTTTGATGGCAACTGGATACACCATCTTCTGGGTGACTCTTCATGTAAAAGAACAAGGGAAGTTTTTAGAGAAATAAACCAACACCATGTGAACACACATTTCGTGCTGTGTAACCGAAGAAAATCCCTCCACACTGGCATCTCCTAAGAGCCGCAGCACCAGTTGCTATGAATTTGGTGATTTTTGAGATAGAGGAGCACTTTTCCAAATAAATTCCAAGTCAATGAAACAATAGTAGGTCGTATGAGTTTAGATAACAGCAACTGTAATCAAATGGGGGAGTGAAATGTTTTCTTCCAGTTATACTAGACTTCTTCATTTCCTGCTTAATCTAAAATAGCTTATTAATAACAACTTACTTAAAATAGCAATATGTAGAATTTCATGAAGACATTTCCTGTTTTTTTCTTACCCAAGTTAAAAACAAACAAACACACCTTACAGTGATAAAGAGGAATAACAGAAAAGGTCTTTTTTGGACAATTTTAAAATATGTGTCTAAAGTACAATTTAGAAAATGCTTAATCTGCGACTCAGGAGTTTGAGGTTAGGCTGGGCAGCTGCTCACTGCACCCGCAGAGCAGGCCTGGGGCCCTCCCTGCCATACCCTTGGAAAAAAAAGATTTATTAGTGCTCACTGGTATTGCGTTAAAAGTCTTTTTTAAAAAGCCTAACTTATTATTTTTGATGGATTTGTGTTCCTTTGGGGGCCCATTTAACCATGTGTGAGTGACAATATCTTTTTTGGCAAAATATTATATAGGTTAAAAATTTGTTTTTTGTATCTAAACCTTCAGTGAGGAACTTGATTTCTATTAGAAGCTTTATACAAGCTTATAAATAGCATGCCTACACATGAATTTAACACTGGTATGAAGATGGAGTAGATAAGGCCAGGGAAGTGCCTCTCGGACCTGCAAAGGGTCAATCTAATGGCTGGAACCAGCCCTGGTGACCTAGTGGCTCAGTAGTTCAAAACCACCAACCTCTCCTTAGAGAAAGACAGGGCTTTCTACTCCTGTTAAGAGGTACAGTTTGGAAACTCACAGGGGCAGTTCCATCCTGTCCTATAGGGTCACTATGGTAAACATTCTGACAAAGCTATCTGAAGCCACCTCCTTTTCTATGGATCAGTATCGAAGAGCTAAGTATTGAATTGAAGTTTGTTCTTATAAGACTGAACCTGAACCACATTTCTGTAGGGCAAAGTGCTTACGGTCAGATTACTAGCCTTGGGACTTGAAGAAATCCATATCTTCCTCCCCTTTTGGGGTATAAATAATCCTGCTCTATTGATTCTGGGTGATCCTACCGTATTAGTGCTTAGCTGACCAGAAGCAAGACAAAAGCTACCTTGGTGGCTCTAAGGTTAATGGTCTGGACTGACCTTTACTTGCAGCAATAAGATGTCCCACCTGGGCTTCTTCCTCCCAGTCAAATTAGCATAAGTAGCTCTGGAAAATTAGCATAGGAAAATCTGTAAGATTTTCAAGGACTCAGGATTTTATTGAGAAAAACTGTCTTCCTTGCTTGACCCAAAGGTACTCTTTGGGCTCCTTCTGTGGAAGACTTCCTAGAAGGTATGTCTTTAAGTTCCTAATCCTGTCCTGATGCTCTGGCGGAACTGCTGATGGGAACCCACCAGACACCCCAAGGGCAGAGACGTACAGCTGCAGGACCCCTTTGGAGCAGTGGTACTCCGCCCCATAGTGTCACTTGAGTCGAAATTCTCTCAATGGCACTGAATTTGTTTGTTTTCTGGGGGCTAATCATGTCCCAGTGATAATAGACATGACATCAAATCTAAAATTTGCCCACTGTACACTTCAGTGACTAATTATACAGAATGGTGCCTTAGAGATTAGTTGTAAGAAGAAAGCAAGAGATATTTGGGTATCAGAGGGGTAGGTAAGAAGTTCTGTTCCTCCCTTTCCTCCTCTTCCTCTCTTAGGATAGCAACTGAGGAGAAATAACAGAATTTCCATTTTAACAGGTATTGAGGGAGACTAGTCTATCGTTTGTCACTAACCTGCCCATCTACCATTGTTGTTGTCTCTTCATGTCAGGTAGAAAATTGAGGCTTTAAAAACTTCCTCCGAGTAACTTAATCTGTGGAAGAATTGCTTGAGCTATACTGAGTTCAGATTTCCTTTTTCCATTAAGCAACCAGAGTTCCAAACTTAAGTCTCGGTGTGCATTTTCCTCGTCTTTTTTTTAACTAATAAAAACCTCACACCTGCTTCTTTTTATTTCTATCACTGGTTTTGAAATGGATTAAACATGTTTAACATTAGAACAAAAGTCAACTCTCATTTGTGTGTTCTCAACTTAGATAGACATATAACACAAGAACTTTCAACAGAGGGCTATATGATCAGAAATACTTTAATTTTAATAATAATGTAGAATAGTCTCAGAAATCCCCCCTCTGTTATCAGATTTTTCTGGGACTTTGAACCAGTTTTTCTCAGTTCAGTAATGATTTATTAATTGAAATTGGGACAGCCCCAGTTTATAAAATTTGGGTATGTTGGCATGACCACCAGAACTGGAAAAATCATGGGTTAACATCTTGCTGACTTTAGTCCCTGAGTCCCAGTGTGGAGATTCAGTGGCTACAGAAGCAGTGACACTGAGCGCAGGAGACCATGGCAGGCTTCCAGCACAGAGAGTGAGTAAAGCAGAGTACCATTACGCAGGAGGCTTGCAAGTGTGGTACCTTTGGGGTATTTATCAGCACTAAATGAGTTTTGTAACACTTGCCTGAGCAAGACAGACGCCAGGGGGCTGTGTGATTGAGACGCTGAAGGTCAGAGGGAGCGATGCCTGTCAGAATAATGGCCGAGCAAAGATTACTGTACAAAAGGATCTGTATCCTAACATCTGTAATCCTGAATTGTGACTTGATGACTTCTAAATTAATCCTAATATTCATGAGTTCTGTGTGGCCCCTGCAGTGGGTTATGGAGCCCAGCAGAGAAGTAGGGTGCTATGGAGGGGTGGTTGGTGTCAGAACAAGGTAAAAAAGGGTGGAGGGTGAAGCATATCTGACTTCTCCTTCATTAACATCTATCTTGGGATTGTGCGGAGTTGGATTCTCTTTCCTCCATTTGTAGCTGCAGGAGGTCATTTTTGCGGTTGGTGTCAGAAGTAGGATTCATATACAATGGCTCTAGCCCATAGAAGCATGGGGCTTTGTAAGCAAAAGAACCATAGCAAGTCATAGGAAGTGAAACCTGTGAATCTTAGTAAGTTAATTTGGTGGTTTTACCTGTAGTGGTTGAAAGGAATGTAAGACATTAAGCTGTAGCCTCGGACAGAGAAGGTGCTTCGGGAGGGTCCAGAGCATACGTGAGGCTGGCTAAACAGGTGGCTAATAGGAGATTAGGAGCTACTGGATCTACTGCAATAGACACCTGAGGCCATGTGCATGTGAATGAAGATAGTCAAGGAGGGAGTGAGGGAGAGAACATTGCAGTTGAGCATTTTTAAAATAAGTAGATGGCTGTATCAATGGGCTCAGGCATAGGCAGAATTGTGAGGATGGCACAGGACTGGGCACCCTGCGTTTCATTCTGTTGTGCATAGTGTTGCTATGGGTCAGAACCAACTCAATGCTGCCTAACAACAACAACAACATCAACAACAACCACATGTGTTTAGGGTTATGTGGTTAACTGACTGTACAGGGATATTGATTTTCCCTACTTAGTGTAAAATAGACATAGCATGCGTCACAGAAACAGATATTGTAAAGTAGAATTACAGAGAGCTTGTAAACCTGCTTCGAGCCTATACTTCATGGGTCTGCTAAAAGGGAAGTTAGCAGCCGTGTGGAAGAAAACAAGTTTTTATCTTAAGCCAATAGAGACTATATGGGGCCTTCAGTGGAAATCTGAGCCCCACCCAGAATCTTCTGTATCACAAAATTTAGATCTGAAAAGACATGCAGATGGATAAACAATTGCCGAGAGAATGTCGCTGTTGTGTGTGCCCTCGAGTTGGTTCCGACACAGAGAGACTCCTCTATCCATACAGAATAAAACATTGCCCAGAACTCTGCCATCCTTATAATTGCCGTTATGCTTGAAAACACTACTTTGGCCACGATGTTAGTGCACTTCTTCGTGGGTCTTACTCTGTTTCTGATATTCCACTTTGTGAACCATGATGTCTTTTTTAAGGACTGGTCTGTCTCGATAATATGTCCAGTATATTAGAATAAGTCTCTCCCTCTTTATTTCCAAGGAACATTTTGACTATACTTTTTCCATGATAGATTGACTTGTTTTTTGGGCAGTCTACAGGACTTTTAATTGTCTTTGCCAACAGTATAACTCAAATACATAAATTCTTTCAGCCCTTTCTTACTCCTCGTTCAATTGTCACATACATATGAGGCAACTGAAAATGCTATGGCTTGAGTCAGGTGCACCTTAGTCCTCAAAGTGAGATCCTTGGAAGTCCTCCTCATTTTCAGCAAGCAAGACTGTTGTGAGTAAACCTTCTACCAGTCAATGCCACATCCTTCTTCATATCGCCCAGCTCCTCAGACGATTTTCTCCACAAACAGACGGAATGAGTATGGTAAAAAGATACAATGCTGACGCACACCTTTCCTGATTTTAAACTACGTAGTGTTCCTTTATTATGTTTGCATGACTGGCTCTTGGTTTATTTTCAAGCTTCCCATGAACACAATGAAGTATTCTGGAATTCACATTCTTCAAAGCATGATGATGCACACGGTCGCAGGCCTTTCCCTAAGCAGTGAAACCCAAGTCAACATCTTCCTGGTGTCCTCTGCTTTCAGCCGGGATCCATCTGATGTCAGCACTGACATCCCTCAGACCAGGCCTTAGCACACTTGGGAGACAAAGGAGCCAATCCTATTCCTCACAACAATTTAAAAATCATTCTAGGGACATCAACATATGTTTACAAACAAATGAAATCACCACTACCTGAATCATATTCCTTAAAAAATTATAAAGTGAAAGTTTTATTTTCATTTTCAATTTTACTTCAGAGCCACATACATGTACATAGCAAGACTCATGCACGGCTTTTGAGCCACAGTTTGATGACCCTTGCCTCAGGTCATATCCTCTACGGAAATTGGCTTGAATTCCTGGGAACTGTCTGTCCTACTCCTGCAGCCATTTCTGAATTACTTTCAGCAAAATTTTACTTGCATGTGATCTTAGTGATATTGATGGATAATTTTCATATTCTGTTGATTCACCTTTCTTTAGAATGGGCATAAAAATGGATCTTTTCTAGTCAGCTGGGCAGGTAGCTGTTTTCCAAATTTCTTAGTATAAAAATTTATCGGCTTGTTGATATTCAATTATATTCTATCAATTCCTGGTGCTTTTTTTTTTGCTAATTCCTTCAGGATGACTTGGACTTATTCTTTCAGCACCATTGGATCTTGAAATGTGCTTCTTGTTGAAATGGTTGTTGGTCCATTGATTCTTTTTGACACAGTGACTCTTTGTATGCCTTCCATTCTCTTTTGATTCCTTCCTGCATCATTCAATGTATTGCCTGTAGAATCCTTCAATGTTGCAACTCGAGGTCTGTTTGTTAACATTTTTCTTCCCCTTTTCAGTTCTTTCAGTTTGAGATATGTTGTTGAGTGTGTTATTTTTTTACCTTTCTTTCTAACTTCCTATCTTTGCATATTTCATGATAATACACTACTTTGTCTTCATGAGTTTTCTGTTCAACTCTTTTGCTTCATCATTTCCCTCTTATTTAACTTATTAACTTATTCTATATTCAAGAGCAAGCTTCAGAATCTCTTTAGACAGCCACTTTAACTGTTTCTGTCTTTCTTTCCTTCTTAGTGACCTTTTGCTTGTTTTGTATACCATGTCTCCCCTACCCCTTTTTTTGCGATCAAATCACTTTATTGAATAGCAGCTAGTAGGCATGAGATTCAATGACTGCAGTCTGACTAAATCTTGTAGCCACTAATGTATAACATGTTCTTGATGTCATCCTAGAATTCATCAGTTCTTCAGACAGTAGTGTTCAGTGTGTCTAATCTGTTCTTGCGATGGTCTCTAAATTCAGACAGGATATAATGGAGTTGTATTTTGGCTCTTGTGGACTTGTTTTAATTTCTTCAGCTTCCACTTGAACTTGCAAAGGAGCAATTAATGATCTATTCAATGTTTGTCCCCTAGTCTTCTTTTGGCTGGTGCAATCAAGCAGAGATAATAAATTTGATTCTTTTGTATTCCATCTGGTGAAGCCGACATGTATAGTTGCCATTTATGTTGTTGTGCAAAGGAGTTTGCAATAATAAAGTTGTTGGTGTTGCAACTCCAGCTCCGTCCTCGTTTCCAACTTTCCCATTCTAATTTCCGATAATTATCATTACATCTTGATTACATGTTTGATACATTTCAGTTGGTAAAGTTGCTAGACTCCTTCAATTTCTTTAACATTTGTTTTAGTGGTAAGTAAATTTAAACACCTGAAAATTTAAATATTTGAAGGAAAGACCCACAGGGGAAAAGAAAGATGAATTTAGCTGCTCGATTTTGAGCAAGCAGTTGGTCCTTGAAGGCATTGTGGCAGGAAAGTCTCTTCCCACCCGAGAAAACTCCCTTCTAGGACTAAATGTTAAAGGGGCTGGGGAACAAACAGTCTGGTATGCTTTCTGGTAACAACCTGAGTCCACTTGCTGAGGTGTAGCGGGAGAGGTGCAACAGTGAAGTGATGGCTGACTTTGGACATGCTCATTTGACACTCCCTCCCCCTTATGTCGATAGACCAAGGAAGTCAGAGGTGGCCTCCAAGCCCGTCTTGCACTGCCTCCAATATGGCAGTTTACCATCTTGCTTTCAATGCATGTCACTTTCCACAGTCTTAGCAATAATCTAATCTGCACCAGGCTCTTGAAAAGACTCACTGCACCTCCTCGGAGTCTCGGGCTTCAGTGCACTCACCTGTTATAAACTTCATTGCATCAGCTATGCTGATTCAGTCCACTTTGAAACCCTGGATTGTTATTCGCAGCTCTAGAAAGAGTGGACTCACTGTCAACATTGCATGCAAAGTAGTGCTAGTCTGATTGTGCTGATTGATTTTGACTAATTGAATCAATTTTTCCATTATGTTGGTTTACACCTCACTTTGGTTTCAGAAAGTTAATGAAAGAATAATTATATCTCCACAGAACTAGAAATAGTCAAAGAACACAAAAATATCACAATAGGAGTCAGATCGTTAGAATCATATCCCAAAATCCAGGCAATCGGTGTATTCTTTAAGGCTATATTCTTTTTCAGATCAACCATTGACTTTCAGATTGTCTCTCTGTAATAGGAATATATCTTGTAATATGAATACATCTGGAGGTTTGAGGGCAAACAGGGCAGTCTTCCTCTGAGGGAAGTGATATTGCTTCTTCTAAATAGCCGAACCCTGGAGGATAAGTGTAGGCCATGGCGGACATTTTAAATGCGCATGTTCAGATGGAATTGGAATATGTGCAGTTCTTGGAGTAAATCACTGTTTATTTTCCACTCTCTGTACATATTAAGTTATTTGTATTATTCTGTTTGAATGTCTTGGTTATATCAGTTAAAAAAAAAAAGCTTGCAGACACTGCGCAATTAGCCTGGTGATGGCTTGGAGCTCTCAGTTCTAAACGTCTACCAGTGAAAGCTCTCACTAATCGTAATTCTCTGCTTCAACTCCAATAAAGCACAGGTAAGGAAAACGGTGATGATGTGGGTAAGCTGAAAAAGAAATCGTACGTTCTTAATATCGATACTTCAAGCACATTTAAAAAGGTTTAGAGAAAATCTTTCTAGCTGATAACTTATTTCCTTTGTTCCTTCCCAGTGGATCATTGAGCACATGTATGATGAGATTTATAGTAATGTTGGGGAGAGACCTTTGGAGAAGATAAGGTTCCTGTTCTTAAGGAACTTATATTAGGGCATTGTGGAAATGGGTAGTGGTTGACCTGGGGATGGAGACAGCAAGGCCATGTTCAGTGTGCTGAGGTGCAAACAGGGAAATGGTATAAAGGGTGACTTTAGGCAGAAACACCAGGAAAACTCTCTGGAGAAATTACACTTGATCTGAGAGCATAATGGAGTGGAATTCTAGGCGCATGTTCCTGTTGGCTTGGTTTGGCTTAGGGATGGATATGAAAAAGTCGGACCAAATCTTAGGGAAGAGATGGGGAGTTCTGAGATCGGATCTAATAGACCAAGGGCCAGATTTGTGAGTCCAGGAGGCCATGACTTTACATTGTACTGACAGTGGAACCCACCAGAGGGCTTCACATTGTCAAAGGGCAGTTTGGTCTTATGAAGGAGCCCTGGTGGTGCTGTGTCCTCAGATACCGGACTGCTGGTCATAGAGGGAGATATGACACTGTCTGCTCTGGTACAGTTTTACCATCTCAGTGACCCTGTATATAGTCACTGGGAGTTTGGAGTCAACTGTGGATTTGGGCGGGGCGGGGTGGGGTGCTTTATGGCACTATGTGGGATGAAAATGTGGCTTTCTACTCCCTTAAATATTACATTCCCAGAAACCCACAGAGCCAGTTCTGCCCCACCCTAATGGGTCACCATGAGACAGCGTTGACTTGATGGCAGTGAGTTGGCACGCGGTGACAAATTCCCATAGGGTAAGAGGGAAGACGCTCGCTAGGCAGTAGAAAGGGAGAAGATATTGGTAACTTGGGAAAGACATGGCAGTGGAGGTAGATGCCATCATGTAGACGAACTTTCTTCTGTAACTTTTGGTTTTGTTTTTAAATCAAAAAACAAACTTATGAGATACATAAACATTTTTCTGAAGGAAATTCAGTCATCCATTATTCCCGTCACCCCAATTTAATCACTGTAATATTGTTGATAATGATTCTGTAGAAACCTAAGACAAAATGGGGGATATGTTCCCAAAAGAAAGGAAACCATCCAAAGTCCTACCAACCAATGGTGATCTCTGGTGGAACCTTGATATTCTGATGAAATATTTCTTTGGGCTTAAGTAAACTAGACAATAAATCTGCATGGAAAAATGAGTTTATCAGCCACAGAGTAACTTTACTTATTTGTTAAGTGTTTTACTGTGCATCAGATGTGAAAGTTGGGTCCTATCGTCTATGGTGTATGCTGTCTTAATAAAGCATCCTTTGCTTACTTATATCTCAAATATGTACTACTACATGCCTTGGGATAGAAGAAAATGTCAAATTATGAAGGCTGGATTTGAGCATCACACCAGTAGATAAATTGAACTCTAGCAAAGATTTAGAGCAGTTGTGGATACACAATTAGAACAGTTGTACATTTCTGACATCTTCCTAAAATTAGCCTAGAAGAGGTTTGCACTTGGCAGGCCTGACCTCGCGAACACTGTGAGAAGTCTTGAGATGGGGAAGGTCAAACAGCTTTGGTAGAAGCACCCATCCATGAGGGAAGATCTGGGCTGCTCCTTCGAGGAGGTGGACACCCGACAGATAACAAGGAGCATTCTTGCTGTGCTTGCTTTATGAATTCCTAAACCTCTGTCCATTTTTACATTTACTCTAGTCTCAAAATAGATTACATTTTACAGATTTACCGGTACCTTGTTTGCTGTGGGAAAAGAGTAGTACTATTCGTTTGCATTCTGTTTTCAGCTTTGAGGGTGGTGTCACTGAAGTGACATGTAAGCTAGTACGATTTTATCTGTCTCCAAGCACCTGAAATTCAGCATGTCCAAGCAGAACAAAATGTATTTTTGTATTCCAAGCTTGCCGCCTCCCTACATGCCATTCTTTTTCTGAGTTCCATTTTCTAAAGTCTTCTAAGGGAGAAAGGGGGGCATCCTTTTTTAGCTTTCTCTTCTGCATCTAATGAAAAAGCGTGTCTGTACAGGTTCAGAGAAGCCTCCGTAAACTCTTCCTTCCATTCATCCCACTGGTCATCAAAGAATTCTCCTGAAGTAGTTCTCTATTTGGTCCTCTGTGCCACACGACACTGCTCATAACTGTAACTCGCTTATAAAATATGACACCACATAGCTGGATACGTCCCAAATGTCTCATGTTTTATATAAACGACACCTCAATTTGCCATCATTTTCTGATTCTCCTTTATTCCCCCTACCACTTTACCTAGCTTTGTTGATCTCTTTGTTTGTTTGAAGGTGTCAATGTGGAGTTTTTATGCCTTTGAATACAGTTTTCTCTCATCGGTAATATCTTTGTCCTCCTGCAGTGGCATAATCCTGCCCATCCCTGGACATCCTGACCAAATGTCCCCTATTGTGACTTTTCACAGCTTCTTCACCGCTTCTAGTCCCCAAGAGCTCTTTGTGAATACTTTCTCACTGGTGATCCATTTTCTTCTTTGATTGGACTTGAGTGTATGAGGGTCAGACTCTTGTACTTGATTCTAGCTGTTGATTTGAATCTGACTCATGGTGCCCCCATAGGCTACAGAGTCCAGAGAGTTTTCAGCCTGTGACCTTTCAGACATTGGTACCTTTGGGTGGATTTGAACCTTTAATCTCTTAGGATTTAAACACTTAAACCATTTTGCTATCTAGGGACTCTTAAGATGACTTAATTAGTATTTACTGTGTGAAGTAAGGCCTGGTAGGATAGTGTTTATGAGTCAGATTGTATTCGGTGGATAACCTCGAGGTCGGCATTTCAAAACCACCAGTGCCTCTGTGGGAGTAAGATGACGCTTTCTACTCCCATAAAGAGTGACGGTGTCTGAAACCCATAAGGAAATTTCTATCCTGCCCTATAGGATGGCAGTGAATTTTTTGTTTGATATGAATAAATGTGAATACATGATTTTGTTTCTTTCCACCTGGACAAATTTGGCCTACCAGATTGGATGACTTTGAACTCATATATGAGTACAATCAGGGCTAAGAGCTTCTGCGATTCTGCCCCCACTCCCCAGTACCCAGCCCTGTTCTCAACTTGTCTGCGAATTAATATACAGCTGTTCTGCCACTTTTGTTTTAATAAAACTTTATTGGGACATCACTACACCTATCATTTAGGACTATGGCTGGCAGAGTAGAGTACTGTGAGGAAGACCATATGGTCTGTAAATTCAAAATCATTCACTCGCTGGCCTTTTAACAACAAAAGTTTGCTAATCGTTGTTCTGACTCAAAGAAAGTGCTAGAGACAAAAGAGTTTCCTTAGTGGAGTGTTTTCAAAGCGCTTGTTGGGTCTTGTTATGGAGTCATGCATTTCTAAGATAAAGCTATAATAAACCAGAAGCTTTGCTGTCTCATGAATTTTGACTCACGGTGACCTCACACATTACATAGCAGCCCTGCTTCCTTGGCTCTCCCAGCTCTTATCTTATGGAAGCAGATTGACGAGACTTTTCTCTGAAACACTGCTGGGGGTTGAATCATCAATGTTTAAGTTAGTACCGTATATACTCGTATATAAGCCGAGTTTTTCAGCACATTTTTAATGCAGTTTTGTGGTAAAATTAGGTGCCTTAGCTGATATTCAGGTCGGCTTATACTCCAGTGTATATGGTCATTGTGTTTGGCTGGGTGTCTAGAGAAACAAAAATAATGATATTCATATATATGTATGTGTGTATATATAGATATGGATATGAAATGGAAATTTATATGAAGAAGTGATTTCATATCAAGAAGGCAGTCCAGCACAGTCCAGTGCTAGTCTGAGCCCTCTTCAGACTCAGGGAGCAGGAGCCTGATGATGCAGAGAGGTGAAGCAGGAAGTTGGTGGGTGCAGGGCTGAATGGATTCAAAGTTATTGGAAATCAGGTTGGCCACTGACAGCTTGGTGGCCCACTTGGCACTGCTCCTGGAGGCAGACACAGAATCCAAGCAAACAGGAAGGCAGAGACAGAGAGAGAGAGAGAGAGAGAGAGAGAGAATTGATTGATTGATTGATTGATGATGGATTGATTCTCAGTATCTCACCTATAAAAAAGGCCACATCCCCACAGAAGCATCACCAGTTACTCCCTCCGCTCCTCCCTAAATACCATCAAGTTGGCATAAAATCTAACCCTCCAGTTGTCAAGTGCGCTGAAGAAAATCTGGGGGAAGATTTGGTCGTTTTATAGATGAAAAGGTAGTTCATTTTGTCCTAATTTATCTTTAGATTCAAGAGTGATTCCAAACTTTAATATGCATGAGAACCACTTGAAGTGTTTGCTAAATACAGATTGGCGCTGCCCCACCCACCTTTCCACATCTGAGATCTGAAGCAGTGTATGTGAGATTAATCTTCTAGGTGGCCAGGAGCCCTAGTAACTTGGAGAGTTATGTATTGCCTGCTAAACCACTAGCCACTCTGCAGGAGAACGAGGAGGCTCGCTGTGCCTGGGAAGAGGGTGGGCACTTTCTTCATAGGTACAACTGTAAGGCGGGGGCAGGCCCCTGCAGCGAGTGTTTCATTCTGTTGTGCACAGGGTTGCCAGTCAGGGCGGACTCACGTCACCTAACAACAACAAGTTTCTGTCTCCGAAGCCCACGGGGGCAGTTCTACAGAGGGACAGAGGAGAACCATCTCTACAAATTGCACTGAGTCTGGGTCCTCTCCCTCACCCCCTTTGATTTCTATTTGTTATTTTGAATGTTTCCTATTTACTTATCAGTTTGTTTTTAGAGGGCTTTCTTTTCTGCATTCATCTAAAATTTCACGTGTGTTGTCATCAATTTTGTCAGTAGTTTTCTTGATATTTCTCTCCATCCATTGGAGAAACCTAAGCGGATGCTTTATCAGGTAATTCCACTATTTCTGTAGGGACTGTGTAGAGCCACAAACATTTTCTGACTCTGTATTTCGGTCACTTGTTTGAGCCACTCAATCTTGTTTCTTTGTGCTCACTGTTGTTGCCTGTCATTCCCAGGGCACTCGAGGGGTGTGTGTTTTATATTGGGTGCTTTTGGACTCTCACACTCACCATTCATCTCTTGGTGGGAGTTACCGTGGATAGAAATGCGTATATGGTCCTGTGTTTGCTCTTTGTGTGGTACGTTTTGGCAGCTTTGCTTGGTGTTGGCTGTTCCCTATCAGTCATCTGGTGGCACAGGAGCAGGTTCTGGGTCTTGGCCAGTGGGCGGAGCTGCAAGAAGTACAGGCGTGGCTGAACCTTTTGGGTGTTGTTGCTATCTCACATCAAATTGGAACAACAGAGGAGAACAAATGTTAAGAAAAAAGGGTGAAGGAAAGCAAGGAAAAAATAATGACTAAAATGGGATGGAGAATTCAAACAAAGGGGGAGAAAAATGAAAAAAGCATGAAAACCAAAAATAAAAACGCATGAAAAACAGAACTATGTGGGGGGGGGGGAGGAAAGCGAGACTAGTAAATACAAGAACTAAGAGAAAAGAAAGGAGAGAAAAACAGAGAAAGAGGTCTTGGGAGTAGATGTGCCAACACAATCCGTTGTTCGATTTCTCGATTGCCGTTTGCACGGGTGTGGGTCCAAGTGAAGCGAAGCCCTCGACAACATCGATCTCGTCTCTGTTGACCATGATCTTGCTTATTGGTCCAGTTGTGAGGAATTTTGTCGTTGTTCTTGTTGAGAGAACTGATTTCTCCTCCTCTAGAATTTCAGAATGCTGTGTGGTTGCGTTCATTTTAATTTTGTTTGGTTGCCATCTGTAATACTCTGGAGCCACGTATTATGTCAGAATATGAATAAGACAAAGCAAAAATGAAATAGCACTGGCAAATAATATAGTCACCCTGAAGGTCAGCCTGCCCAAGGGACTTTAGGGATAGTGGTTAGGAAGCCTTCCTGGCAAGCCTTACACCTGCACCTTTATTTGACATTGCTGCACTCTTAATCTTAAAAGGATAGGGATAAATAAAAAGATTTGGGTTTATACAACCTAAACACCACACAATAAAATAGTCATCAACATCTTAAAGCTACATAATTCAATATTATTGAGTCGTGACTATTATGAACATGAAATGTCAGAATATAAAACTGACAAATGGCTTAACAAGAATAACGTTCTAAATTATTTAACAGCTCATTTATTAAATGCATTTGGATTCATTCAAGTTTCAATGAAGTTGTCATGAATGAAAATTCTCTTTTACACTTTATGCTTTCTTTTGCACTTCATTAAGATTAGAAAGGATATTTAGAAGCTATTGTAAGTTAAATAGAAATAAAGAGCTGCTATTCTTTCCTTTTCTTAAATCCATAGATGTCATTTGTTGTTCCTCAGTCTACAAAGATGAAGCCTTTATTCCTAAGATTTATTTTATTAGCTTCTAGGAAGGAATTGCATGCCCCAAGTCAATTCTGACTCATAGTGACCCTAGGTGACAGAGCAAAACTGCCCACAGGATATCCTAGGCTGTAACACGATAGCACCGCCATGAGTCAGAACAGACTGGATGGCAGGCAGCTTGGTTTGGGGATCTTTCCTCGGACAGATGGCCAGGTCTTTGCTCCCTTACTGTGGGTCTTAGATAGGAACCATCAACTTTTCAGGTAACAGCCAGTACTGGGCGAAGCACCCAGGAAACCCCTATACTAATGGACAATGGTAATTTAATGTTGTTTGAGCTTCGCTGTTACTACTTTAGCAGCATTTACTGGAAATGCAAAGGCTTGTCATTTCTTCAATGGGAGAATTGGTTGAAATGGAGATTATTTCTTAACGATAGATAGATACATTAAAAACAAAGCAAAACAAAAAAGCCAACTCACTACCATGGAGTTCCTGTCAACTCATAGCAACCCTGTCGGACAGGATAGAGCTGCACTTGAGTCTCTGAGGCAGTAACTCTTTGTGGGAGTAGAAAGCCCCGTCTCTCTCCCATAGAGTGGCGGTGGTTTCAGATCCCTACCTCTTTGATCATAGCCCAATTGAGAACCACTATACCACCGGGCTGCAGATAGATAAATAATGGGTAGATGGATAGATAGATAGATAGATAATGGATGGATGGATAGATAGATAGTGGGTGGATGGATAGATAGATAGATAGATAGATAGATAGATAGATAGATAGATAGATAGATAGAGTGAGCTATAGGGTTCTATTGGGCCACTATGAGTCAATGTAAACTCAATGGCAGTGAGTTGTTAGATAAGAAAGACAAACAGATAGTTTAATTTCTTGTTAGATGCTACTAAATTGGTTCCAACTCATAACAATTCTATATACAACAGGAAAAAAACCCACACCCAACACAATTTTTTATCCCCATAATTGCTATGTTTGAGCCCATTATTGCAGCCACTGGGTCAATCTGTTTTGTTGAGAGTCTTCTCCTTTATGCTGACCCTGTGTATTACCAAACATGATGTCTATTTCCAAAGACCGATCCCTCCTGGTAACACATTTAAAGTATGTGAGGCATAAATCTTCCATACTTACTCCTAAGGGAACCTGTTCACCATGGGTGTCCCTGTTGGTATTTTAAAAATTGGCAACACATCCTTCAGCATTAAAGCAACATATAAGGCAGCATAGTCTGATAAAGTGACAGACAAGTGATGGAGTTGAATTTCTAGATTCTGAAAATGCCAGATTCTTCTTCACTTACTGGCAGGCACCGGGTCATTGGTAGGCAACTTGTGTGTTTTCAGAAAGCCCTCAAACTTGGTCTTATGCTTTGTTGACACTATCTTGAAATTCTTCGTTCTTTTGAACAAGGGAGCCAACACTTTCATTTTGCACCATGCTTTGCAGGTTATATAGCCAGTCTGTCCACAGGAACTGTATCAGATTCAGCTTTGTTTCCTAAAAGAATTTTAGGATGGTGCTTGAAGCATGCATGAGTACTTTCCTTGTTCTGAGAGCAAAATGACGTACTCAGCATGACTTTTTGGATTGCTCCTAGGAGTGTGGCTTAGGTCAGTGGATTCCAAAGTGAATAAGCTACAAACAGAGAGAGGTGGGTGGTTGAGTGGTTGGTAAAAGTTACAGTAGGGAATGGGTAATTAATACAGATTATCTAACCCTCTCCAAACATTCTTGAACCAAGAGTCTCCAAGGATGGACCTTGGAACTCTGTATATATATATATGTGTTGTATCTGTGCAGGGAATAGAGTGTCACTAGCAGACCCCTCTAGAGATGTGGATGTTGGATTCTGTTTTTGTCCATGTTGTTATATGAGATTTACAGTGACATGAAGTAAAATTTCAGAGGAAATGGGAAGGCAAACTAAACCACTATGCTCAGAAATACACGATAATTTAGCGAAAGGATAACTGCAATATACCCAAGTACTGGAAGATCCTATGTGAAACCAACAGGGTGTCCAATTGGGTGTGCCTCCATTGGAAGGCATATGGTATTTATACACCCAGACTTTCAATGTGTGATGTGAAGTTGGTTTTATAAGCCACGTTTCAACACAGAGTGCTATCCACTTTCTGCCTGCCAGCTTATTCACAGGTGTGGCGGAATGAGATCTACCTCCACGAGGAGGTTACAGGAGAGGAATGTGAGGAGTCCAGCCCCAGGGGTCCACCTGTCTCTTCTCAGGCAGAATAGACAGGGGTCTTGCTAGAATAATGACAAGGTCTTGTGGGGTCAGCAGGTCTGGATTGATCTATTGCTCACAGTAATAAATCCTAGCATTGAAAAGGCTAGGGTTCAGAGTAGAGGTACATCATACGTGTGTCATGGTACAGAATGAGGCAGATTATGTGCTAATGGAAGAGGCTGACATCAGATAGATCTAGGCAGAAGACAAAGAGAACTAGAAAGATATATTCTTGTGATTTTTTAAACAATGTGCATCATAACAAACTATGGAAAACATTGAGAAGAATGGAAATTCCAGAACACTTTATTATGCTAATGTGGAGTCTGTACATGGGTCAAGAGGTAGTTGTCTAAACAGATTCAAAGAATACTATATGGATTAAAAACAGGAAAGCTGTTGGTATGCTGGGAAAATAAATCAGAAAAGCTGGATTATATGAAGAATAATGTGACATCCAGACTAGAGGACGATTTAACAACCTGTGATCTGCAGACACCACAGCCTTGCTGGCTGCAAGTGAAGAGGACTTGAAGCGCGTGCTGATGAAGATCAAGGACTGTAGCTTTTAGCATGAATTACAGCTCAATGTAAAAATGAAGATCCTTACAACTGGACTATCATGATAGACAGAGAAAAGATTGAAGTTGCCAAGGATTTCATTTTGCTTGGATCCACTGTCCATAGATATGGAAAGAGCAGTCAAGAAACCTAACAACATCTATCTTTCAGAAAATCTGCATAAAACTTCTGTAATGTTAAAGAGCAATGAAGCCACTTTAAGGACTAGGACATACATGACCCATACCCTGGTATTTTCATATGTACATGAAGTTGGACAGTGACTAAGGAAGGCCACAGAAGAACGGATGCATTTGAATTATGGCGTTGGCTAAACGTACTGAAAGTACTATGGGCTGCTGCCAAAACACAGACAAATCTCCCTTGGAAAACGTGCAGCTGAGATGCTCCTTGGAATTGAAGATGCTTTGGACGTGTCATAGAGACGGCCCTGGAAAAGGACATCATGCTTAGTAACGTAGAGGATCTGAGGGAAAAAGAAGGAAATCCTCAATGTGATGGCTTGACACAGTGGCTGTAACATTAAGTTTATACATAACAATTGTGTAGATGGTGCAAGACAGGACAGAGTTTTGTTCTGTTTTGTTATACATAAGATTTCTCTGAGTGTGAGGAAACAGATCTATGTGCATATATTTATAGGTTTAGTATTAAGGCAGCAGATGGACATTGGGCCTCCACTCAAGCACTTACTTACTCAATACAAGAACATGTTGTTTTATTAAATTGGCATTCCAGGATGCACGCCTTCCCAACATGATTGCTGAAGAAAACTGTGTGCATAAGAAAATGTGGTGAAGAAAGCTGAGGGTGCCTGGCTAGAAAAAGATATAGCATCTGTGGTCTTAAAGGCTTGAAGATAAACAAGCAACCATCTAGCTAAGAAGCATCCATGCCCACATGGAAGAACACACCAGCCTGTCTGACCACTAGGTGTAGAAAGGAACACTTATCAGACATCAAAGAACTAAAAATCATATCAGTGGGTGGCCACCTTCCTGATACAATCACTGAAGACAAACGTGTGCATAAGCAAATGTGGTGAAGAAAGCTGATGGTTCCTGGCTATCCAAAGATAAAGCATCTGGGTTCTTGGAGACTCAAAGATAAAAAAGTGGATATCTAGTTCAGAAGCAACAATGCCCACATGGAAGAAACACACCATCCTGTGTGACCACGAGCTATTGAAGGGACCAAGTATCAAGCATCAAGGAATAAAAAAATCATATCATTGTAAATGTGTGAGTGCAGAGTGGAGACTCAAAGTCCATTGGCAGCCAACCAGACACCCCCTTACTGAAGGGTTGTGGGGAGATGAGCCAATCAGGGTGCAGGGTAGCAATGAAAAAAACATGTAACGTTCCTCTAGTTCTTAAATACTCTCCCCCCCCCCCCACTATCATGATCCCAATCTACCTTACTAATCTGGCTAGACCAGAGGATGTATATTGGTACAGATAGCAACTGGAAACACAGAGAATCCAGGACAGATGACTCCTTCAGGACCAGTGGTGAGGGTGGTAATGCCTGGAGGGTGGAGGGATCATGGAATAGAAAGGGGGAACGGATTACAAGAATCTACATATAGCCTCCTCCCTGGGGGATGAACAGTAGAGATGAGGGCAGGGGGAGATGTTGGACAGTGTAACATATGACAAAATAATAACAATTTATGAATTATGAAAGGTTCAGGAGAGAGGGAGAGTGGGGAGGGAGGGGGAAATGAGGAGCTGATATTAAGGGCTCAAGTGGAAGGCAAATGTTTTGAGAATGATGATTGCAACATATGTACATATGCGCTTTACACAATGGATCAATGTATGGATAGTGATAAGAATTGTACGAGCCCCAATAAAATGATTAAAAAAAAAGATTGCTCTGAGTTGAAATGGGACTCAGTGGCATATAACAACATCAGCAGCAATGAAAGATAAAGATATTTATAAGATACAAACTTATTAGGGTGGCCATGATTTAAAAGAAAAATAGGGAAACACGTCAGAAAGGATGTAGATAAACTAAATCCCTTATCCATTGCCGCTGAGATGGTGAATTGTTAGAAAAGAGTTAGGTAGCCCCCTGCCCCCCCCCCACAAATGAAACAAAATTACCATGTGGCCCAACAATTCTACTCAAAGAATTGGAAGCAGAAATACAAACAAATACTTGTATGTCAATATTTGCACTTGCCTGTGCACTGGCACAGATGAGATCATGTGACATGGCATCCAGGTCAGATAAAACCCTCAGGAACAGAAATGGGAGTCGTGATACCAGCAGGGGAGAGGGAATGTGGGGGGAGGATGGGAGGAAGGGGTCCTGAACACAGTGACCCCAACCCCCCACCTCGAGGGGGACAAACAACAGAAACATGGGTGAAGGGAGGCAGCAGTTGGTGTAAGATATGGAAACACATTATAATTTATCAAGGGGTCATGGGGGTTAGAGTTGGGGGCAGAGGGAAAAAGAGCTGATACTAAGGGCTCAAAAAGAAAGGAAATGTTTAGAAAATGTTGATGGCAATATATGTGGAAATATACTCGATACAATTGATGTATGGGATGTTATAAGAGATGTAAGAGCCCCAAATAAAATGAATTTTTTAATATTTGCACTTGCCAAAAGTTGGAAATAATTTAAACATCCTTCAGCCATTATATGTATAAACCAAATAGCAGTTGTCCCATGGGAGAAAGGTGACCATGGGAGAAATGTGAGGCTGAGAGAAAGGTGACTGTCAAGACTAGGAGAGGAGATGGGTCAGTCAGGGTGTGATGTAGTACCGACGAAGAACACAGCTTTCTCCCAGATTCTGGATGCTCTGGATGCTTCCTGCCCCCAACTACCATGATCTGAATTCTACCTTGCAGGACTGGATAGGGCAAGATTGTATACTGGAGCATATGGGAGCTGGAGGCACAGGGAATCCAGGGTGGACGATACCATCAGGACCAGGGGTGTGAGGGGCGAGGCTGGGAGAGTGGAGGGTGAGTGAGTTGGAAAGGGGGAACTGATTAAAATGATCCACATGTTACCTCCTCCCTGGGAGATGGATGGCAGAGAAGCGGGGGAACGGAGACTCCAGATAGGGCAAGATATGACAAAATAACAATCTGTAGATTATCAAGGGCTCATAAGGGAGGGGGGAGCGGAGAGGGAGGGGGGAAAAAAAAGAGGACCTGATGCAGAGGGCTTAAGTGGAGAGCAAATGCTTTGAGAGTGATCAAGGCAAAGAATGTATGGATGTGCTTTATATAATTGATGTATGTATATGTTGTATGAGCCCGTAATAAAATGTAAAAAAAGAAAAGAAAGAAAATGATTAGGGCAAAGAATGTACAGATGTGCTTTATACTATTGATGTATGTATATGCATGGATTGTGATAAGAGTAGTATGAGCCCCTAATAAAATGTTTAAAAAAAAAAAAAAAAGACTGACAGTCTCAGCAACACACAAGGGCAGTTCTGCTCTGGTCTCCCGGAGTCCGGACCAACTGGACGGCAGCGACTTTGCTCTGGGCTTTGGATATCTACAATGAACGGTTATTCATTCACAATGAGGACTGAAGTTTTGATGCAAGAATGAACCTTGAAAACATTGTTGAGTAAAATAAGTCACTCACAAAAGTTTTCTCGCTTATATAAAAAATCAAAAGTAAGCAAATTTATGAAGACCGAAGTTCATTAAAGGCAACCAAAGGTGATGGGTGGGAGAATAGATGGAGTATTTCATTTGAGGGCACTGATTTTCTGTTTAAGGGTGATGGAAAAAATTGGAAATG
Organism: Tenrec ecaudatus; assembly: GCF_050624435.1. NCBI lineage: Eukaryota > Metazoa > Chordata > Mammalia > Afrosoricida > Tenrecidae > Tenrec > Tenrec ecaudatus. The sequence continues at coordinate 40,485,436 of NC_134536.1, forward strand.
TATAGCAGTGATGGTCATATAACATGGTGAATATCATGTCACTAAATTGAGCATGTGAACATACTGAGATGGTAAATACTATTTCATACATATATATTAGTACACATACACACAAAAGCAACATGTCAATAAAGAATGTGGTAACTTTAGACATGGTGATCGACAAGGGACTTTATGTTGTAGTATGCGGGCATTTAGACCACGGGCAAAACCTACGACAGAATATATAACAGAAGAGAGGGAGCCATCCTAAGACATCTCCTATCCAGGGAAAGGCTGTGTTCTCAGAGAACAAGTATCTTTAGAGTTCACGATCAGGTAGCTGATGGCTAAGCACCATATCATCACTCTATGTCACTCACTGCCTAGGAACATTTTTCAAATTGAGCCTCACTTGGTGGACAGTGGGAGGAGATTGGTCATGGAGGATAGAGAGACAGAATGGACAATAAATAATAGGTAGTTAGAGATATAAAGTATCCAGAAAAAGGAAGTTTCTCTTTAACCACATCGCATGACCTAACTCGTGTAGTGTGATCTCAGTAAATATGATCTGAGAATCTACTATGTTATAGGTACTATTCTAGAAAAATTGTAGGGACAAGGGATATAGGAAGAAGAAGACAAATTCTCAATAGCGAAGATTCTAAATTATGCTGGGGAAGAGCGGAAAAAGTAGTAGGCCAACTCATCAGGGCCCTGGGTGCTGTGACAAAAATGCACGGTGTTACATGAAATGTTGCCGACCCCAACAATGGATGGGCAGGAAAGTGGGGGTGTCTTCCTCCTCTCTCCTCCTACAGCAAACATAGTTATTCTAGTGGCATGCCAATTTGTCAAGAGCTCATCAGTCCTCTTATCTCAAGAGCCCCTACAGACTTCTCATTATTGGCCAGGCCACGGAACAGACGTCGCTGTCGGCGATGATTAATGGGGCTTAGATCCAGAGTAGTACTGCCTATTAGGTCATTTCCAACAGTTTCCAGTTGTCGGATGTGTGGCATTTTCAGTACTAAAACAATGGAGGGTTGCCTGAATATCACTACCACTTTTCCTTTCATGAAACCTGTCTTTCGTCGGTTTGAAGACATGTTCTTCTGTTAATGCTAGCGTTGATCTGTAATAGTTTTCCCCCCTTGTACTTTATTTACTAAAATAAAAAACTAGGACTGGCCAATAACTAAATAAAAAGATTACATTTTAATGTTAAATATTGAAATATTCTAGAGTAAGAGAAGACTATGTGGTACACATCAAACAAGGTTTAGGCATTCGTTTTAAAATATTGCTTTCTCTCACTGCCATTGGGTGGATTCTGACTCACAGCTACACTGGGTTTCAAGACTGTAACCCTCTAGGGAGTAGAGATTCTCATCTTTCTGCAGCAGAGTCATTGCTGGTTTTAAACTATTGGTATGGTGGTTAGGAGCCCCACACATATAACCACTGTGCTACCAGGGATAGAAATATTTTGTTTTTAGTAATTGCTTTAAAAATATGTGCTCATAGATATTGAAGGCCTCATGACAATGACCAAATGCAGAGTTTAGTAGCATGTGCCCGATCATGGCTGCACACTGGGCAGCAAAGTCCGCAGCTTGAACCCCGGAGGCTCTTTGTGCGAGGAAAGATTTCCAGCCTTGGAAAACCCATTGAGCAGCTTGTTCTACTGCCCTTGAAGGTTGTTATGTGTTCAAATTAACTTGATAGCAGCAGGTTTGGTTTTATACATTTTGAATTCTGAATTAAATTATATTAAACCTAAACGTGGAAACTCTCACATATTGCACCGACAGAGGTGATTTATAATGTTTAGAGCACAAATTTGAGAAGTCGTGAGTTGATTTATTTTTTAATTTTAAAATAAATCAACCCCTAGTTTTACTGGTCAGATTTATGGAGTAAAAATATTTGCTTTAAATTGTAGAGATGTGCGGGCTAGACCAGAGCATGTGCACAGGTACAGATAAGAGATAAAGAGCTCATATCACATGGAATCCAGGATCAGGAATGGGAGTAGCAGTACCAGTGAGTGAGGAGGGGAGGAAGTGGGAATCAATCACAGGGATCGACACATAACCACACACTGCCCACCCTCCCCACCCCGCAGAAAGAACACCAGAAACCATGAAGGAATGGAGATAGTGATCGGTGTAAGATATGAAAGTAATAATAATTTATAAATTATCATGGAGTCATGAGGGTGGGGGAGGGAGGGGAAAAAAGAGGAGTTGATACCAAGGGATCAATAGAAAGTAAACATTTAGAAAATAATGATGGCAACACATGTACAAATATGCTTGATACAATTGATGTATGGATTGTTATAAGAGCTATAAGAGCTCCCCCTGCCCCCAATTATCTTTTAATTAAATAAGTAAATAAATTGTAGAGATGTTAGTATCTTGGATCATTTGGTCCAATCACTCTCATTTGACATGTAAGGGAAACGAAGATTTACAAAAATTAAGACATTTGCTTTGAATTCTTTCGGAGCACTGCTTCTACCATATAGAAGCAGGGAGGCACACACAGAGCGCATTGGAAAGTGGATTGCCACAGGGATCAGACTCAAGTAGATTCTGACTCAGGACAACCCTTACAGCACAGTTGAGCTGTTCCTGTAGGTTTTAGATTTTTTTTTAAATTTTTGAATTTTTTACAATGTCTTATTAGGGGCTCATACAACTCTTATCACAATCCATACAGACATCAGTTGTGTAAAGCACATCTGTACATTCATTGCCCTCATCATTTTCAAAGCATTTGTTTTCCACTTAAGCCCTTTGCATCAGGTCTTCTTTTTCCTCCCTCCCCCCCCCCCCGCTTCCCCCCCCAATGAGCCCTTGATAATTTATAAACTATTATTGTGTCATATCTTACCCTGTCTGACGTCTCCCTTCACCCTCTTTTCTGTTGCCCGTCCCCCAGGGAGGAGGTCACATGTAGATCCTTGTAATCGGTTCCCCCTTTCCAACCCACTCTCCCTCTACCCTCCCAGTATCACCACTAACACTCCTGATCCTGAAGGTATCATCTGCCTTGGGTTCCTGTGCCTCCAGCTCCCATATGCACTACCAGCCCACCGTGTATTGGCCTCGGTTTGCGCTCTGTGTACCTTGGTTTAGCTGCTTTGTGAACGTCTTGAGGGAACTGAAATCTCAGAAGGTGGGGATCATGATCTTGGGATCTTCAGCCCCTGCCCATAGCTACTCATCCTCTGCGGCTGTCAAACTCCAGGGGTCCCCGTCAGGCTCGAGCCTCTCCAGGTACTCAGTGGGAATCAGGTGGTTCTCCTTGGGGGACGCTGGATCCTCTCCTGGGCTGCTTGCTCACTGTGTTTCATTGAGGGCCTTGTGGCACAGGTACTTGAGGTGCAAGCCCGAGCACCGAGCACCACTTACATGAGGGTTTACAATAATCTATCTTTTCCCTTCCATTACCTTTTAATTCCATTTTCCCACAAACCTTGTGAAGCCCTCTCATATATTAGAAACACCTAAAATATGGATGTTTTCCAAGTTGTTTATGATTAAGGAAATCTGCCTCTGTAATGTGGCAGCAGCAGCCTTTTTCTTAGAAATTTAGGTTTAAGTTTCATATTATTAATTTTACAGCAGGATCATTACTCTCTATATAAACGTCAAGGATATACACTCAACCCCTCACTTGTAGGCAGGGGTAGGGGTCAAAGACCAGGTCATTATATAAAAGTTGGTGCTAAACCCAAATGGAGGGTGACCACAGCAGATCCCCAAAGAGAAGGTGGTTGAGCATTACACAACTGCCCAATGACATCATAACTATCCAGCCACTGAGAACCATGACCCAGCCAGGATGACACGTAATCCTAGCCACTCAGTACTCGTTGCTGCTGGATGAGTGTCATGGATGTGCAAAATACTATAGCAGAGTTTTTACCACCCTCATTAATGTAATATATCAGATAATAAGATGGTTGATAAATGAGTAAGTGTGTGTATACGCTTCCTCTCTTTCTCTCTCCTTCCCTCTTTCTGCCCCTCTTCTCCCAAGGAACTTTTTCATTATCTTTTAATTCCCCTTTGTTCCTACGAACTTTCAAAAGCTCTCTCATATATAGGAGCCCTGGCGGTGCAGTAGTTAAGGACTCTGCTAATGGAAAGCTCAGCAGTACAAACCCACCTGTTACTCCATCAGAGAAAGCAGTGACCGTGCGCCTCTGTACGCATTCACAGACTGGAAAACACACTGGGGTTGTTCTACTCAGCCCTATAGGCTGCTGCTGTTGCTGTATGTATGTGTTTGTGTGTGTGTGTGTGTGTGTGTGTGTGTGTGTGTGTGCAGTAAATGGCATGGAAGGCCATATCTGACCTTCTGGCTTCCCTATTGCCAAGAGACAAGGTCAGACATGGCTCCACAGTCCGCCTTCTTTGACCTACTCTGGCACCAGCAGTTCCTCCCACACACTCTGTATCCAGGCTGGGTGCCATCGTTCCTAGAAATGACCACACAGACAATACTCATGATTACAGGGGTTTATTAGGGAACTCATTAGGATTATTACCAGTCAGGATCAGGAAGCAGTCAGGATACAGTCACCGGTCCACAGCAACACCTCTCCTTAGCCACCAACCATACTCTCTGGTTCTGAGTCTCTCACCATGTGGTTCCCTCCCTGGCTTCTGTCTCTGTGGACCAGGAAGCCCGGCTGTTACTCTCTCACAGCACTGCTCAGCAGCCTCCTTTGTCCCATTGTCTCTGTGCCAGACTCTGGTGCTTCTGGTCTCCGCCTCCACCACTTCAGACAGGGAGCTAGACTGTCCTCTGGTTTCTCTCTGTGTCTGAGTTGGCTCTTATACCCAGAGGAATGGCGTTGATGGAGGTGTGATTTCTGTCTTTTAGCAGACCATACCCAAGGAAACAAAGGGTGTGCCTTGATTTGCATCCTCTACTAAAGTCAGGACTTAATCCCACCTGAATCCTGTCTATTGGCATAGCGGAGAATCCTTCCAAAATTGGCTTATAGTCACAGTCATAGAGTTCAGGATTATAATACATTGTAGCGAGAAGGACCATATTAACTGACTATATCTCAGGGTATATTTATGTGTGTGTGAATTACAGCTAACGCATAACAAGTTAGATAGCACAGACTATGTGCCAGGAACATATATCAGCACAAGGAAACCACAAGACAGGTATCACTATCGTGCCCAAGTGACAGATGATGAAAGTTTGCCAAGAGAGGCCAACAGCAAGGCTGGATGGGACGTGGTTGCTCAGGGGGGTAGGTGGGGTTTGAACCCATTCTTTCAGCTCTAGGACCTCTGCTTTCACCCATTCAGTCTACTGCCGGCACCCCAAGGAGCCCAGGTGGAGCAGACTTCTGCATTGAGCTGCTAGCCATAGGCCAGTGGTGCAAACAGAACAGCTATTCCGTGGGCGAAAGATGAGGGTATTCACTCCTGTAAAGACTTCGACTCAGAATCCCAAAGGGCAGTCTACTCTGTCCTCTTGGGTTGCGATGAGGCTACACCCAGGGATGGAATTGTCAGTAGAAAGAACAGATACTCTAGTCCTTTAACAAAATCAGACTTTTGTTTGATTCAGGTGCTGATTTAGTTAAAGTGTTAACTTCTGAGATCCTGTTTCTATGGGAACTTATACAAGGTTGAAAATGGTGACCAAAAAATTACGGCGTCTCCGAGCCTGACTCCCAAACCACCTTAGCACATGTGAAGAACACGTGTACAAAGGGGCTTCAGAAAGTCCACAGGGAAGTGGATTTTTAAAATAATGGAATTTTCCTAGACTTTTGAAGCTTATTGTCTACAGTATGGCTCTGAAAATGACAATTCAGAAATTAAAAACCACATCATGGCCATCATGGACAGTTAATAAAGTACGTCAGTTGGGGCTAGTGGAAAACACACTCGCCACTAACCCGGAATAAATCCTAATCCCAGATTTTCTGCCAAATACCTGTGTTTGCTCCAGAAAGCAGCGAGCCTGTTTCTTATGACAAGAGCAGGGCTTTGGTCTGTGATGATTTCTTTCCAGACTACGGTCTTCCTTCCTCTAGCAACCCAGAATAGAGCTGGGGACTTTGGGTGAATATTCTCTTTTTCAGCACTAGATGGCGCTTGAGAACAAAGGAGATGGGAGACATACAAAGGAGACATGAAACCGTCATTTTGATTTGTAATAGAATTTTTGTGAAGTGAATCATTGATTTCAGGTGACTCATAACTCATTTAAGGAGCAAGTTTTCTCAGACCAGTCACCTAGCTTGAAATTTTGCTAATATAAAACCTTGTTTTCTATTTGGAGTAGAACTTTATTAAACAGAGCCTGAAATCCATTTCTGTATTTTGGGTAATTATTAAACAAGCAGGCTTACTAGTGTCATTCTACTAATTAACCGGCCATCAGGAGAGCAAAATTAAATTGAATATCAGAAAACACAATATTGAACTCCTTATCCCTCAGCCAGTGGCACTGAGTTGATGTTCACTGAGACAGACTGTAAATAAGGTTTCTCAGGCTGTAAGTCTTTCTCAGAGCACACAGTCTCATCTTTCTCCTGAGGAGCAGCTGGTAGTTTTCAACTGCTGACCCCACGGTTAGCAGCCCAGTGCACAACCTACTATCTCACCAGGACTCCTTCTTAGGGGGAGTCTATAAAATGAATTGTTATGCTTCTTTGTTTCTCTGCACTTTATGGCATATGCAATTTAGAACACCAAGCTTATGACATTTTTCAAGGATCAATGAATGTAAACAAGAAGGGTGTAAGTAATTATTGTTCTTAGTTGGTCATGATTCCAGACTGTGGGTCCTGTTAACCTAATGCATTTGTATTCTGTTCTGTGACATATATGTGCAGTGCTGTCCCTTCTCTTTAGTCAAATGAGGCAGGCCTCCCTTGGAAGCGCAGCAGGACCTCGGGGAGGCAGAATAACACAAAAGATGAAAAATAAAAGACGGATGTTACCAGGGTCCCGGCCAAGTACGAGTGTTCAAATCAAATGCTCGAATGTGGCTGATTCATATCATTTTCTAATTCTCTCCAAAGAAAGACGGTCACAGCAGGCAGAAGGCTAGTTCAAGAAGAATAAGAGGGACCCGTGAAAGCAAAACACTGTTCCAGGAGAGAAGAAGCACAGCCTCCTTATAGACAAAGCCCACGGGGCTCTTTCTGCTTCACAACTACACACACCAAAGGGACAAACACTCGGCATAAAGATGGACCAATTGCTGGGAAGCGAATTTAGGAGTTAATTTATGGAATGCTCCCTACTTAATACTTTATACTGTTTACTTCTTTTACCTGATTCCATCCTCCTGAACAGTTCTCTGGGAGGATGCAAGCATTACTTTCACTTTGTAAATGAGAGAATTGAGGTTTAGGAAAATTAAGGAATAGCCCAGAGTCTCATGGCTGCAGAATAGAGGAGCCAAGCCTGTCTGATTCTAAAAGGTGCAACTTTCCACCTCATAACTATTATGACTTCCTGTGAAATGTGACATTTAAAGGCCAAGCCTGTGTCATTCATTATTGTTGCTGTTGGTAGGTGCCGTTGAGCCAGGTCCAACTGTGATCCGATGAACGAAACACCTCCTGGTCCATCCTGCCATTGTTATGTTTCAGTCCATTGTTGCAGCCACTGTGTCGATCCAGGCCACTGGGTCTTGGGGCTTCCTCTTTTTCACTGCCCCTCTACTTTGTGGAGCATGATGTCCTTTTCCACGGACTGGTCTCACCTGATAACGTGTCCAAAGTATGTAAGACGAAGTCTGGTCACCATTGACTCTATGGAGCATTCTTGTTGTACTTCTTCCAAGACAGATTTGTTGTCTTTTGGCAGTCCATGCTGCTTTCAATATGCTTCCCCAGCACCACGTTTCAAAGGCATCCACTCTTCAGTCTTCTTTGTTCCGTGTCCTATTCCCATGCCTATGAGTCTATTGGAAATCCCACGGCCTCTAGTCCTCAAAGCAACCTCCTTGCTTTTCAACACTTTAAAGAGCTCAGCCTATATTGTATTTTAAAGTAATTGAAAGATTTCTTTAGACATCCTCAGCAAGTTCTCTAGGATCCTCCACCCGTTCAGCTAGCACCTTGGAGTCTACTCAAAGGCACCTCAGAAGAAAGGCCTGGCTGTCTACGTCTGAAAAATCAGCTGTTGAAAACCCTGCGAAGCAGAGTTGCACTTCAGGAGACATGGGAACATCATGAGTCACCGCTGGCAGCACCAGGTTATAGTGCCCAAAGTTCTCTAGGATTCGTGGGGGCTACTAGCGTGGGAGAAGAGAGGGGCAGAAGGTGGGAATGAAGGGGAGGGAGAGAGAGGAAGGCCCTCAATTGACACCGTGGCTGCAACAATGAGCTAAAGCACAGGGACATTTGTGAGTATGGCGCAGGACCAGGCAGTGTTTCTCTGTGTGTAGGGTCAGTATGGTCTGAACCAACCGACAGCACCTCACAGCTAGCATGGGAGACGAGACAACACTATGTGTGTGAGAGAGAGAGAACACAAGAGAACTTCAAGAGAGAATCTACAGAAGCAGCTCAATTATTTTACAACCTTGCATTAGAAAAATTAGAATACTTCTTTAGATACCGCTACATACCCAGGACTCCTTTAACTTTGGCATTGCCATGATTCACTGAATTGTACGTCATATCTTACATGGAGCCAATTAATCTAATATTGAAATAGTAACCCAAATGTTGAAAATTTCCAGAAGGGAAATATGTTTTGCTGAGTTCTGAAGATTGGCCATTATACATTAATGGCATTTGTACCCACATGCTGGGCCTCATGACAGAGAAAGATCCATAAACTGCCTCAATTCTTTGAGTAACTTAGGAGGCAAGCAAGGAGAAAACGCTGCTGCAATGAGCGATGTTGGCAGCAGTTCAGGCACAGCCTCGGAGCGCAGGATGTGGCTCACACTATGCTTAGTCTGCTTCTTGATTAGTGAGGTGAAACTGGCCACATCTCTTAACCGCCCCAGTCTCACGAGCATCATCTGTAAAAGCTAAGACCATCGAACATCTTTCCAGACTCTAACCTTCTAGGAGTTTTCAGGCTCTCAACTTGAAGACAGTCACTGAAAGTAGGGCACGTAATTTTAATCAAAGCCCCAAATAATTTCAGGACAGTGTTGTTATAATTAATATTCCAAAGTTATTCGTGATCCTTAGATGAAAGCTCAAAAGGAAAGCTGATCATGGCTTAGAAAATCCAACGAGTAATTAATTGCAGCTGACTAATGTTCCTCCTTCTCTCGCTCCCTTCCTTCGGGGGCTCGAGGAGTGGGATAAGCAAGAAACGTGGCTCAAGTTCTTCCTGGCGTGCCTAGAAGAGCTGAAAGCTGTTTCTCAGGTGACTGAGCGGCACTGTCTCTGCCCTGGTGATTCATTGTGCAAAAAGAATCTGCTTACTATCCAAGACGACCGCCTCATTTGTAATTCAGACCAGTCCAATTCCACCCTTTGTCTGCAGTGCCACCCACAAGTTTCATTTCACACAGGAACCGATAATCTGCCACCTCTCCTGCCTCCTTGGCTCTGTATTTCTTTATTGCAAAAGTAGAGCAGATGTTTCTTCCATTTTGCCAGAACGGTCAGTTTTTCCAAGCAGTACTGCTCAGGGCACAGTACTGAGGATGGAATGCATACTCGTCCAAGTGCAGGTTCAAGGTAGGACAGCGTAGCCATACATCAGACTGGAGCTGTGGCTGGGCGCCCTGAGTTGGCTCCCAGCTCATGTGACTTCGTGCACTATGGAACAAAACACTGCCTGGGGCCACACCAACAGCACGATGGTTCTAGACCGGATTGCTAGGATCTATAGGTTTCGTTGGCTGATATTCAGAAGCAGACCATCAAGCTGTCTTTACATTGGATCAGTGTTGCCTAAAGCGGGGACTAGAATTAGAGGGGGCTGCATACCAGGTTACACATTAGGCTACTAATTGCAAGGCCAGCTGTTCAAAACCCTCAGCCTCTCCATGGAAGAAAGATGAGGCTTTTAAAAAAAATTTACCTCCGTAAATAGTTACAGTTTATTGGAAACTCACAAGGGTAGTTATACCCTGTCCTGTAGTGTCTCTGGGAGTCAGAATTCACTCAGTGGCAGAGAGTTTGAGTTTGGGAGGCTGGATAGAATCTTAGAAGTTATGTGATCATCTTTCTTCCGTTCTCATATTTAAGGAAACTAAAACCAGAGAAGCCAGGACATTTACCCAAAGTCACACAGCAGTTTAAATGGAGAGCCAGTACCAGAACCAAGGGTTCCTGGTGCCCACACGAGCCGCCTTTGCAGTAACTGGATTAGGAAGAGAAACGTGGAAATCAGATCACTTGCAAGCTGTGTTTTCCTGCCAAATGAGTTGAGGTTTGTGTTTGAGTTCTACGTGTGACATGAGGAGACTTCAATGTGAAGTTATAAGTTTTATACATTATATCCAGAGTGTACAGCATCGGAATGATCTAATTACTGTCAGGAGAGCAGACATGCAGAATTAACTGTATTTTCTTACCAAGGAGATGAAATTGCCTTCTTGGATTGGTTCAGGATACATGCCTTGAATGAATATTAAATATAGTGATATCTATTCATAGTGTTACATCTACTTGGTACACGTTATATGTGTAAGTGAAAGTAAAACGAAATGAATTATCAGGATAGGCTGAGAAAGGCCATAGTGTCTGACAGCCTAGATCAGTGTCTGCCCCGGCTCTTGTGTAAGCCAAAGGCAAACAACCCTGAGACACAGAGGGCATCCGCCACCAGGAGCTTTTGAGTGGTATGACTTGATTGTCATCTGGTCTGACGGGAGTAGAGAAGGATCAGTTTGCGGTCCCAGGCTCCTTACCTCCCAGCGCCTATGTGTGCTTTTGCAGTGCACCTGGGAAAAGAGTGCCAGGCTGCCGTCGCTCTAGAAGATTCCTTATGTGTTTTCCTGAATTGTCGAGAAGAAATGTAAAAACAAATAGCTGTAGACAACAGGCACGGTGATGCGACTTCTTAATGAGAAAGTAAACATCATCTTATAGAATCTCCTACTAAGGTAGATTTTGATTAATTGAGCTATTATCAACATGGAAGGTTAGAAGATCCACATCTCTTTTCTGAATACATGCTATTTGTTCTTCTCCAGAATCATTCAGATGACAGATGCGAGCCTGAATTTACACTTTACCACATACTAGCTTCACAGAAGATCAGACAAATCAAGTAACTTCTGTGAACCTGAATTATCTGCATGTGTGGATAGATGTACTAGGTAAAGTATTTGGTGTGCAGTCAGTACCTTGCATGGAAATGATTACTGCAAGTTTTGTTTGTCAAATAACTGAAGTCCCATGTGGTGTAAATGGTCAGTGGGCCTCGATGCTAATAGAAAGATTGGATGGTTGAGTCCACCAGAAATACTTCAGTAGAGAGATCTGGCCCACCTATTTCTGAAAAGGCAAGCATTAAATTCTGTATGAAGCAGAGTTCTAAACTGATACGCATGGAGCTGACCACGAGTCTAAATTGTCTCGATGGCAAAGATAGAATGATTGATTGAGTTCACGTGAAGAAAGAGTAGGTTGTGGGGAGCACATAGTTTTTAAATGTGGAAATGAAGCCTTCAGGTTAGAGATTTATTAGAAAGAGCAAAATAGATTTAAAGTATTTAAAAATACATGGATGTTTTCTTTTCCCAAATCTCCAAACCATTTGTAAAAGGTTGTTGAGATAGTTAAGGTTTATTGTGCAGCCTGGCTGATAAACAAACACATGTAGGTTTAATCGAAGGGCAGAGAGATAAATAGCTCAGTGAGCCTCGCCTTTTGATTTCGTGGGTCTCTTGCTTCTGATGATTGGACCAGGGTGCAGTTGCCTTAGCCAGTAGGGGAAGCCACATGGACCTACCTCGATGCAGCCCTGGGTGCCGGAGCCACCGTGCGGAGACCTCTTCCAGAGCTGAGATGCTTACAAGCTCACTGACTCGGCTTTCCTCCTGCAGTCGGTATCACTGCGTGTGTTTTGTGAGATGGAGGGGGACTTTGTAGATCAGTGTTGGACATATGGGCTAATGTCAGACTTATGGGCTTGGACAGCACTGGGTTGGGATGCTTTCTTAATGTACACTTACCCTTATATAAAACTGTCTCTTATACATCTGTGTTTCTGTGGAGTTGTTTCCCTAGTTTACTCAGACTAATGCAGTAATCAACGAAATGAATGATCATTCCTTGTCCCAGAGCCTGTTAAATGATTTGGTGTGCTGGTGCGGGGTACGGGCCCTGGGGACCCGTTGCGCTAAGACCTGGGCTGCTGATGGCAAAGCGGGCCGTGTATACTCACCAGACATCCCACAGGTGAGGCTGTCTACCCTCGTCAAGGTGTGCAGCCTTAGAAAGCCCAAGCAGCGGTTATACTCTGATTCAGCTCTAGGAAGCAGAATCGACTCAGTGACAGTGGGTTTGGGTGAAGCTTCATTAACTAATTGTGTTCTTTCGGAATTATTTTCTCATATGTTCTGGTGAATTTTAAATCAAGGATGCTGCAGGGGGTTTTTGTCTCCTTTATAAAACAATGCTCGTCAACATGCATAGATATATGGGCATGCGATTGCTGTTAATGCCATGAAGTTGGTTCTGACTTGTAGCAATCCTGTTAAACAGAACAAAGCACTGCCTGGCCCTGAGCTGGCCACACAATTACCATCACATTGGAGCTCATTGTTGCAATCACCACATGAATTCAACTCTTCCAAGGTCTTCCTATTTTTATTAACCCTCCACTTACCAAGTATGATGTCCTTTTCCAGGCTCTGTTCTCCTCTAATAACACGCCCAAGTTCTGTGACATAAAGTTTTGCCATCCTCACTTCTAAGGAGTATTCTAGCTGTACTTTTTCCAAGAAAATTTTTTTGTAGTCTGTGGTGCATTCCATTGGCTTCTCCAACATCCTAATTTGAATGCATCAACTCTTCTGTGGTCTTTTGTATTCATTGTCAACTCTCACATGCATATGAAAATAAGATGGTGTGAGTAAGGCACACCTGTCTTCAAATTGACTTCTTTACTCTTCAACACTTCAAAGAGTGTTGAGAAAATTTCCATTGCAATACATCATTTGATCTTTTGACTGCTGCTTCCAAGAGCATTGATTGTGAATCTAAGTAAATAAAATCCTTTGTAGCTTTAATCTTTTCTTTGTTTACTATGATGTTGTCTACTGGTCCAGTTGTAAGGATTTTTGTTTTCTTTACATTGAGTTGTAATTCATACTGAAGACTGAAGTCCTTGCTTATCATCAAGGGCTTCATGCTTTCCTTGCTTTTTATTAGATACAGACTTGAGATTATACCATTATAATTTTATTAGCTTTTTATTAAATACAGACTTAAGAATATGTCATTAGATTTTACATATCTCAAATTTTACGATCCCTTGCTATTGACACAGATAAGGCACTTCAGATCTGGTGCTTTCTGTCTATCTGGGAAGCTAGAGAACAATGCATTGCTCTTACAATTAGGGTATAAAATGTGATAAGAATCTCTTAAATGAAGCACTGACCTAGAGTTAAAGGTCTTGACCTGAATCAATGTACTGTTTATTGAAATGAAAAAAAAAATATTGAAAAGCTATCAAGACAAGCACGCTTGAAATCACAAGTAGGTTTTTAGGCTCTGGTTTACAAATAGGTAATGTCGATTAAAATAGAGCAGGGATGTTGACAAGTACAATGAAACAGTTGATTCCTTGGCTTCCTGGAGATTGAGGCTTCAGGTTCTGGGAACTTCATGATGGGGGTAGTTCACCGCAGTCCCTCAGCCCACCGTCCTTTAATAAGCATTGGTCCTTTGCCACAGCGAACCAGAAGTAATATTCATGCAATGTCTGCATCAAATTTCCGTAATAGTTTGTATAATGATAATAGTAGTATAGATTACTCAGATCACTAGAGAGGGTCAGCTTTTATTAATGTCTATTTGGCATTTGGATATGTTCTTTTATGCTTTTTATCTTAAGATGGTTGCCTATTAAAGTATTTATCTTATTGTTATATGTGGCAGAGGTCGCTAGATTATTCAGATGAATACCCATTTGTATGATATATTCAATCATTTATTTCCCACTGAATTCAATTACCCTTTATTAGAGTCTCATGAATACTGGGTTAGGTTTTGCACTCTGTCTATCTTGTATGAGTAATTCTCTCTACTCTGTATCATATTGTTTATAGTGTTCCTATATTTTGATACAGTAAGTGCTTCCCTACTCTTACTTTTTAATGAATGTTTTATTGTGGATTAAATGGGAGGTTTACATTTCAGACCATCACCTCTATATTTAACAGGTCCGGCCACTCATCCAGACCCCCTCATTGTAGCCCATCCCCTCCAGCCCAATCTTCCTTTTCTCTCTTAAGGATCGACCCTTCCTTTAACCTAAGTCAATACCTTTCACTCTCTGAGCCTGTTGCTTCACCTTTCCACTCCCCGCTCCTTCCATTCGAAACCTTCATGTCTGTTCCCTTTGATATGAAAGTCTTTGTCTCGGTTTAATCTTTACAGTTGTAGTCTCATACAGTATTTATCCTATTGTGATTGACTGCCTTCACTCAGCATAAGATCCTCCAGGTCCATCCATGTTATGAGGGGCTTCCTGTTTTCAGCACTGGTTTTTCGTGATGTGTAGTATTCCATGGTGTGTATGTACTGAAGTTCTTTATATATTCTTCTACCAGTGGACACTTGGGCTGTTTCCAACTTCTCACGACTGCGAACGGTGCTGCGATGAACAAGGGGGTGCATGTGTCTGTTTGTGTTATGGCTCTTACTTCTTCAGGGTATGTACCAGCAGAGGAATTGCTGGCTCATATGCAAATTCATCTTCCCAGTGGTTGAGGTCCCACCATAGCACTTTGTACAATAGCTGTACATATAAGCAAATGTGGTGAAGAAAGTGCTTGGTGCCCGGATATCAAAAGATATAGCATCCGGGGTCTCAAAGGTTTGAAGTTAACCAAGCAGCCATCCAGCAGGGAGGCAAATAAGCCCACATAATAGAAGCACGCCAGCCTGTGTGATCATGAGGTGTCGACAGGATCAGGTATCAAAAAATTCAAAAGAAACAATTATATGGATTGGAAAGAGGGGTGTTGGAGTGGAAACCCAGAGCCCATGTGTAGATAATTGGACATCCCCCCACAGAAGGGTTACAAGGAAGGGGCAATTCAACCAGGGTGCAGTACAGCACCAATGAATCATACATCATTCCTCTAGTTCCTGAATGCTTCCTCCCACCAACTACCATGACCCAGTTCTATTTTACAAATCTGGCTAGACTGGAATACACACATTGGTTCAGATAAGAGCTTTTGACACATGGAATTCAGGACAGATAAAACCCTCAGGAACAGTAGTAGGGGTAGCGATATCATGAGGGTAGAGGGATAGGCGGGTGGGCGACGAAGGGGGAGGAAGGGGGAATCTATCACAAGGTTGGATATATAGCCCACCCCCCAGGGGAAGAAAGAACAGAAATGTGGTAAAGGGAGACAACGGACAGTATAAGACATGAAATAATGACAATTATATTTAATTCATCAAGGATTCACGGGGGTGGAAGGTGAGGGAGGGAGGGGAAAAAGAGGAGCTGATACCAAGGGCTCAGGTAGAAAGAACATGTTTGGGAAATGTTAATGGCAACATATGCACAATTGTGCTTAATACAATTGAATGATAGGTTGTTATGAGATTTGTAAGAGCCCCCCCAATAAAGTGATTAATGATAAAAAGTAGTTATATATATTTATAGATCTACTAGTAGTATATGAGAGTTCTAATCTTTCTGCACCCTGTCCAGCATTTGTTGTTTTCTGTGTTTGTAAATTGGCTGTCATTTTTGTCTCATTGTTTTGATTTGCATCTCCTGGGCGACTGATCATGAGCATTTTTCATATGTTTCTTATTTTTACAATTTATGCAGCCATTCTTTAACATGTATTCTCCTTTGTGAAGATTAAAAACACTTAATTCATTGGGATTCTAATTAGAATTACATTAAAATTTTGCATAAAACATTAATTATGTTTAAATTGTTCCATCAAAAAATGTCCTTTTAGACTTTTCTATCTAAGTCAGGTGGCATCACGTCCTGATTTTGTGAGTGGTAACTGTAATCTTCAAACTTGTGAGTGACCGTCTAAGATTGAGCTCTCCCTTTCCGGAGCAAATGAAAACGAAGGAAATCACAGGTGCAGGGAAAAGTTAGTTCAAAGGACGAGTGGACCATGCAAACCTCAACTGGCACAATCTTGGGTCCAGAACTAGATGGTGGCCAACTAACACTAGCAAATGGTCTGACCGGGGTTACACTAAGAGAAACTGGATAGGAACGTAGGAAATGTTGAGCAATATCGTAAAAAAGACCAGACTCGGGTCCACCGTTCCCCTAGTGGAATGCCTGAGGTTATGGAGTGGCCTGCAGACCTGGAGCTGCGCTCATTCCTGTGGATCAACCTTTAGCCAAAATGGGCAGGCCCAGCAAGTGAACAGCAGCACCATGGGGGAACACATCTCTTAGCACAATCGACTACATGAGACCAAGAGGGCACCGTGTGCCCAGAAGCCACGCTTACAGGGCAGGAAGGGGCAGGAAAGAAGGTCAAATGGAAATTAGAAACTCAGGGAGAAATTGGAAAGAGTTCTCATACAGTGTGGGGATTGCAATCAATGCTATGAAAATGTGCATGTGTCATATATACTTAAATATAAGCCAAACCAAATATCTGCTGAGTCACCTAATTTTACCACAGAACTGCATTAAAAAATGTGCTGAAAAACCCCGGCTTATACTTGAGTATATACGGTATATAATATGTACATAATATGTATAAGAGTATTGAGTGAAATTGTTCAATGCTCTTTCTACCTCTTTCTATATATGTGTTCACTCAATATAAATTTCAATATAAATCTGTTCCATAAACTTTTATTCAGATAACAATAAAGGTCTTTTTTTTTTAAGTGACATGCCACATGGACGAAGCACACCAGCCTGTGTGCTTATGAGGTGTCAATGGGATCAGGTATCAGGCATCAAAGACCCAGAACAATCAGGTCAATGTGGATGAGGGGGAGTACAGAGAGGAGACCCGAAGCCCATCTGTAGACATTAGGACATCCACTTACAGAAGGGTCACAAGGAAGAGACGAGCCAGTCGGTGCAATACACCACCAATGAAACATACAACTTTCCTCTAGATCTTGAATGCTTCCTTCCTCCTCCCCCCACTATCATGAGCCCAGTTCTACCTTACAAACCTGGCTAGACCAGAACCCGTACACTGGTGCAGATACACACTGGAAAGACAGGGAATCCAGGGCAGATAAGCATCTCAGGACCAATAATGAGAGGAGCCATTCCAGGAGGGTGGAGGGAAGGTGGGGGAGAAAGGGGGAACCAATTACAATTATCTACACATAACTCCTTCCCAGGGGGACAGACAACAGAAAAATGGGTAAAGAGAGACATAAATCAGTGTAAGACATGAAAAAATAAAATAAAATATCAAGAGTTCATGAGGGAGGGAAGGTAAAGGAGTGGGGGGAAATGAGCTGATACCAAGTGCTCAAGTAGAAAGAAAATGTTTTGAAAATGACGATGGCAACATATGCGCAACTGTGCTTGACCCTAGATGTGCCTGTGGCTTGTGATAAGAGCTGAGCCTGCCCCCAATAAAACAATTTTAAAAAGTGGCAAGGTATATTTTTCTTGGTAAGTATTTTATGCCCTTGATTAAGATGTTCATGGCCTTTAAAACGGGGCATATCCTTTTCTTATTAATTTTTTTCTAAATTATTTTATAAGAAGCCATGGTGGTGCAACGGTTAACTTAGATAGCTGGGTATAAATCTCAAACTTTTGGTTTCTGCTTAGTAGGCTTTGAAGTGGATTGGCAGAAGATCTATATGATTCTTTCCATCGTGCCCAAATGGTAAAGCTGTATGCATTGTTTTGTGTCTCACGTTATAATACTATCTGGAAGTTGTTTTCCATGTGTAGTTTTTTTTAATTAATAAATCTTTTTATTGGGGCTCATAAAGGTCTTATCACAGTCCGTACATACATCAATTGGGCAAAGCACCCTTATACATTCGTTGCACTCGTCATTGTCGTCATTCACCTTCCACTTGGGTTCCTGAACTCAGCTCGGTTTCCCTTTTTTCCCTCTCCCCCTCCTTCCCCATTCCCCCTTCCCCCTGGTCCCTTAATAGTTTATAAATAATTATTATATCTTATCTTACACTCCCTGGTGTCTTCCCTCACCCACCTCCCTATTGCCCATCTCCCAGAGAGGAGGTCACACACAGATCTCCAAGATTGGTTCTCCCTTTCTACACCCCCTTCCTTCCTGGTGTCGCCACTCCTACCGCGGGTGTTGAGGGGTTCATCTGTCCTAGATTCCCTGTGTTTCCAGAT
Source organism: Tenrec ecaudatus (assembly GCF_050624435.1). Taxonomy (NCBI): domain Eukaryota; kingdom Metazoa; phylum Chordata; class Mammalia; order Afrosoricida; family Tenrecidae; genus Tenrec; species Tenrec ecaudatus. The sequence goes on from NC_134536.1 coordinate 40,503,921, forward strand.
CCCTAATGCACTGCTGTACATCCTCTGGTATAACCAGGTCCACAAGGTAGAATTGGGGTAATGATAATTGGGAGGGGAGGAAGCGTTCAGGAACTAGAGGAAGGTTTTGAGTTTCATTGTTGCTACACTGAACCCTGAGTGACTCATCTCCTCCCCACTACCCCTCTGGAAGGGATGTCCAAAAAAGAAAATAACAACAAAAAATTAGTTGACAATGACTAAACGTATACTTTATTAACTTTGCATAGAAGGTCCTTTGAAGAATCTAAAATGTGTTTCCTCTTCACTTATATCTGGATGGTCTATACCAGTGTCATGTATTCCGGCACTGTTAGTGCCATGGCACCAGTTCTGTTTGGAGTGACTCTGTGCACAGCAGAAGGAGACACTGCCCCGTCCAGTCCTGTGCCATTCCCTAATTGTTGTGTTAGTCCATTTCATCAAGGGACCTCCTCTTCTTTACTAACCCTCTACCACGCACGAGGTCCTTCTCCAGGGACTTTTTCTCCATGTCTAGGGACATGAACGACAGCCTCCCCCACCCTCGCTTACACAGAGTCGTCTGGCTGTACTTCTTCCCAACGGATTTGTTCATTCTTCTGGCAACCCATGGGATTATTAAATATTCTTTTCCAACACCATAATTTAAAAGCATTAATCATTTGCTAGTCTTCTTTAGTCACTGTCCAGCTTTTGCATTCATATGGGAAACTCTACCATGGTCGGGTCAGGCACAACTTCGTCCTCTGGTGTGCATCTTTGCTTTCTAACATTTTCAAGAGTTCATTAATGCAATGCATCATTTGATTTCATCACTACAGATTCCTTTGATTGTGGATCTAAAATGAATCCTTAGCAAGTTCAATATTACCTCTATCACAATGTTGCTTATTGGACCAGTTGTAACTATTTTGTCTTTCAATGTTGAAGTAACCCACACAAGAAACTTTAGTCTTGAGTGCATTAAGTCCTCTAGTTTTCAACGAGCAGAATTGTGTCATCTGCGCATCGGTTTCCTCCGTCTTCGTACAGTCCAGTTTCTCAGAGTCAGCGCTCAGTCTCCAACTTGAATAAACTGAAAAGTAAAAATAAAAAAACCCCACCTCAGTGCCATTGATTCCATTTTGACTCACCGTGACCCTGTAGGAAAGGATAGAGCTCCTGTGTGTTGCCGAGACTGGGACTCTTCATAGAACGCCTCGTCTTTCTCTAAAGGAGTAGTTGGTGGCTTCAAACTGGTGACTTTGAAGTTAGCAGCTCAACGAATTACCCACTGTGGTATAAAACCTGACATATACTTTTCATGAGTGATTACCCATTGGTTTATGTACAGGTTCTGAAAGAGTAAAACAAAGCATTCTCAAATTCTTATTCTTTGAATGTTATCCAGAGTTGTGTGTGTGTGTGTGTGTGTGTGTGTTTTAATGACCCACACAGTTGAATGTCTTTGAATAGTCAACAAAACGCTAAAATCTTTTTGGTATCCTCTGTTTGGGGGCAATATCCATCTCCTCTCAGCAGTGCTGTTCTTCCTGACACATCCTCTTCGGAATCATTTTGAATTCCTGCTGATGTACTGCAACACGTTTACAATTATCTTCAAACTTTTACTTGACTGCGAGATTAATGAGATTGTTTGATTATTTCTCTATTCTACTGAGTCACCTTTCTTTGAAGTGGCACAAATACAGAACTCTTCCAGTTGGTTGACTAGGTAACTCTTCCAAATTTCTTGGCATAGGCAAGTGCTTCAGTGCTTCTTCAGCGTGTTGGAACATTTTAATTGGTATTCTGCCAGTCCTTGCAGCTTTGCTTTCCACTAATTCCCCCAGAGCCACGTCTAATTCTCCTTGCAGTACCCTTGATCATGTTCCCTCTGGCTCATATGCTACCTGTTGAAATGGTTGGATATTGACCAATTATTATTGGTCAGTGATTTGTTTCTTCCTCCCATCTCCTTATACTTCCTCCATTGTCCAATATTTTGACTGTCGCATTCTTTAGCATTGCAACTTGAAGTTTGAATCATTTTATTCATTTTTTTTTCAACTTGAGATATGTGATTGTGCTCTTTATCTCCAGATCTTGGCACATTTTAATATAATACTTTGCCTTCTCATGCTGTCCTTCGCAATCTTCTGTTCAGCTTTTTCATTTCATTATTTCTTCGATTTCCTTTGGTGAGTCTATATTCAAGAGCAGGTTTCAGAGGTTTTTCTCTCATCCATTTCAGTCTTTTCTCTCTTTTTTGTCTTTATATGACCTTTTGCTTTCTTTATGTTTGATGTTCTTGGGGTTTTCTCATAACTCAACAGGTCGTCAGTCGTTAATGTTTGATGTGTCAAATATGTTCTTGAGATGTTTTCTAAATTCAGGTGGAGTATATATCAAGGTTATATTTTTGACTCTCATGGATTTGTTTTCATTTTCCTCAAGTCTAACTTGAATTGCATGTTAACAATTGATGGTGTGTTCCACAGTCTGCTCCCAGTCTTTTGGCTTATAATGTTGGGCTTCTCTATCTAATCTTCCCACAGATATAGTGTGTTTGATTCCTTTGTTTTTTGTCTGGAGAGGTCCATGCGTATTTCTGTTGCTTTTGTTGTTGAAAAGAGATATTTGCAATGAGTTAGTTATTAGTCTTGCAAAATTCTGACATTGGATCATCAACCTTGTTTCTATCACCAAAGCCATATTCCCTACTTCTAATCTTTCTATTTTGTTTCCAGTTTGGGGATTCAAATGACTAGTAATTCTCAAGGCAACTTGATTTCATGTTTGATTTTAGAATGGAGAATGTGATTAAGTTGCAATTTCTTCATCACTGACTTTAGTGGTTTGTGTGTAAATTCAAATGATAATTGGACTAACTTGTAGGCAAATCGGTGTTATACCATAACACACAAACAGCATTATCCTTCAAGAAAAATTTTGAAACATTCTTTCTGAAAATGAATATGATGCCATTATTGTTGACTGTCATTCCCAGCATCGTGACCCATTTGATTGTCTGACTAAGAGTGGTCAATACCAGCACATCTCAGCTCACTAATGGCTAAAATATTGTTAACAGTTTTATTGGCATATAATTTGCATGCTACACAATTCAATGGTTTAAGTATATTTAAAAAGTTGTTGAACCATCCATTTTAGAAAATTTTCTTCATTCTTGTACCTATGATTATTATTTCTCCATTAGCCACCACATTCACCTATCATTAACCCTGAGGGACGATTAATCTAGTTACTCCCTTTATGGATCAGATATATTGGATACTACATAAAGAAAGTCATACACAAGAACCCCAGCAATGACAACAAAATAAAACACAGAAAAACCTCAATCCAGGAGAAAGCAGAAAAATAATAGAAACTGAAATTAAAAGATGGGTTAAAGGAGAGAACAAGTAATAAGGTGTGAAATTTTTACTTAACTATATCAGCAGTAATCCGCTTTCCAAAGTACTGAAGGCAAAACTACCCCCTCCCTAGTCAATGAATGGTCTGAGGTAGTTCAATGGAGGCCTAATCCATGTGGGAACTCCACAAATGGATAATGGGCTTCCATTGTCCTCCATAGCCTTCTGCAAACCCGGTGCTCGGAATTTAAGTTCTAATACAATTCTCTCCTCTGATCTTGGATTTTATTTTTTAATTGTTGGATCACGTATGTAGTGGTGTGCTCCTTCTGTGTGGACTTAGCCGATATCTCACTTAAAGAGCTGCTCATCTCCAGCCAAATCTTTAAAATTTTGCTTTTCGTTCTGATAGCCAGGCACCAGCTAGTTTCTTCACCACATCTTGCTATGGCACCAATCTCTTCAGTTGTCACTTCTTGAGGGCAAGTATTGAGTAGGGCCACATTGTAAGAAGTAATTGTTCTTAAAGTAGGGCTTACAATTAAGTGGGAGTGCAAAATCCATTCACATATCAAAGTTTACTTGTATCCCTGGTGTCTTTTGAGGTAGCATTAGCAGCTTGGTGAGAAAAAATTTAAGTGTCTCCATGAGACATTCGGTAATTCTCATAATAGTATCATTAATGTAGTCAATGGTGTAGATTTTACAGTCCTATTAAGAAAAGGCAAATATACACATATAAGAAAACATTTTATACCAAAATAAATGGGCAATTCACTTATACGGGATAAAAACGCAGGTAACTGAATGCTGTTTAAGAAAGAAATGAGGATTAAACATAAGTCAAAATTTTCATTAATTCTCAGTACACGAAAGCAAACCTTGGTCTGCACAGAAAGTGTGAAAATAGAAAATATATGGTAGTCTTAAATTGATAATAATTAAGCAACTTCAAAAGCAAGAGATGAGAACCATAGTCCACTGACTTCTGAATCCATAACCTTGGGATGGCAAGCCCTCTCCTCCTCACACGAGGGCATTCCAGCCCTAAATTCCTTTAACCTGAAACATTTGTATTTAAAATAGAGCCCAGTTCCCTTAGCGGAGCTTCAAAAACGCATATTTTTTGATGTGGCCTATAAAGAATGCTATATACCTCAAAGAGACAACATCTAAAATTCAGGTTTGACCAAGATACTGATTTTTATATGTTCCATGTCATTTTTGTCAAGTTCTAATTTTCTTTGTAAATTCCACATTTCAGTTACTGTATATCCACAGCTAATTTCTCTCATTTGGAGTCCTGCCCAATCCACAAGGAGAGGTCCTGAAATTAAGGTCGACTGTACTTCGAGCAGGCAGCTCTTCCTCAGTCATGACTGAGTGCCTACCAACCTGAGGGACTCATGTTCTGGCCCTGCATCCAACAGTGTGCTGCAGCTATTTGTCAGGTTTTCAGTGACTAATCCCTTGAAGTGAATAGATAATTTCTTTTTACTAGTTTCTTCTGAGTCTGACAGCCCTGCTAGTGACAGCTGTTGACTATAGGTGGCTCTGCTGATATTTGAATTCCTAGTGGCACGCCATAACTTCTACCATCACAGTAACCCTCAGCCCACCACACTATGATAAACTGACACTATGATAAACTGACCGCAGCTGGTAAGTCTAATGAATTGCATGAGTGTGTTTTGTATTTTGCTAAGAAAATATCTTTCTTTTTCCTCCTTGGTATCTATTTCTTCCTGAATCAGAGTCCTTATGATCAAGTCTTAGTCTTTGGTTATGCAAATGTGTCTCTTCTAACACTTCCCATATTAGCTTAGGGCCTAAGTGAAAAATAAATACATACATATTAATTTGTGGTTTACCTAATCTAGAGATGGCAATGGCAGTAACAGACCAGGGATGACCATGTCTAATATTTGGTCAGCTAGAAGGGAAGCTTTTAAAGTATCATAAATATGACATATCAGAAATCAAGTAGGGAGAAATTTGTGACATTAAGAAGAAATATGATGGGACCACAGCCCAAGCAAAATGTCAAGTCCATGAAATTGACAGAGCATTGGGTCATTAATTTATGTTTAGAAATGTGTGTAGAAAGGGTCATGGACTCATGAGGGAGAGGAAAGCATGGAGGGATGGGAAAAATGAGGAGCTGATGCCATGGGCTTAAGTGGAGAGCACATGTTATTAAAATGATGAGGGCAATGAATGTACAGATGTGCTTTACACAATTGATGTATGGATGGATTGTGATGAGTTGTATGAGCCCCTAATCAAACGTTTTAAAACTAAATAAGACCATTCACTTGTGGTATTTATACTGTAGTGGCATTAGATACACAAAAAAAAAAGAAAAAGAAAGGGTCTAGGAACTAGGCAAAAGAGAGAGAGAGAGAGAGATTGAAAGAGAGAAAATCCCAACTGCAGTGAAGAGGATAGAATATCTCTTTAATGAGTTCATGTGCCAGGATCAAATACCAGTTACCATTTGGTTAATTCAGATTTAGGGCAACTCAATATGTATCATATAGAACTATGTCCAATGAGTTTTCAATATCAGTGTTTTCATTAGGAGATTACTAAGCTATCCTTCCAAGATAGATTAGAACCTTTAACTTTTCAATGAGCAGCCAACTATATTAATTATTTCCATCACCCAGAGACTATCTAGCTAAACATATGTATTATAAATAGATCAGGCAGCAGAAATGGCATTTGATAGTATAGTTATTTTTAGGGGAAATTAAGTCCCTATTTTGAGTGAAAGGACTTGGTCACTCGGTCACTCACTGCCAGTGAGCTGATGTCCACGCATAGCGACCTTCTAGGACAGGTGGAGTTGCTGATACTGTAACTACTGGATTAGAAAGCTCCCTCTTTCCCCGCAGAGTGGATGGTGCTTTTGAATTGCTGACCTTCTCAGGGAAAAAAATGACAGAAAATATTAAGTTCATTGCTCTCTGCCAAATCTTGAGACGAAATAGATAATCCTTTCTTTCTTTAATCCCTTTTCCACATCTGATTAAGAAAAAGCACAGCTATAAGATGGAAACAGGAAACAAAAAAAGCACTTTTTGTTTGGTTTAGGATGTTACCCCGCTATGCTGTGAGCCTCCCCTCCCCCAGAAATGTGTTTTTTTATGCTGTTGGATTCACACACTTCATACGATGAATTGTATTTATTTGTTTTTCTTCATGGATTATTTGTCATCATAGCCACATGTTAACTTACTTGTAAGAGAAAACTCGAAGCTCTTAATTAGCCAGTTTCAAAAAAATTTCTTTTAAGTATGACAAAAATAGAAGAGCCAGAATGTGTTTATTCTGTGTATAAGTCATAAGAATGGTGGGTCCAATTTAAATATAGTTTTTTTCCGACTATATATTATACATAGCTTTGGGTAGAGGTTCTAGGATATAAAAGCAAATTTGCCTATAAAGTTACTAAAATTGTTCTAAAGCAAACCAGAAATTGTCTCCTTTGGGGGACATTTTGGAGGAATCAATGCCTTGGGGATTTTTCCTTATAATGAATCGCTCGTGCATCAAGGTACCGTAGGACCCTCTCTACCAAGGTATCATTTGAGATGGGCATATGGGCCACATACAAGTCTCTCTGCTACTCAGTTCTCGTGTGCTGGTATTAGAATGCATTTATTTTAAACCCAGTTAACTTACTTTGTAGAATCACATGAGCTATCAGCTTTCTCTGGAAACTTAAGTGGTACTAATGGGGTTGTCGTTTGCAGTAATCCTTCTCTAATTTCTCTAATTAAGGGACTTATTGTGTTTTAGTTTCATAGTAAAACAAGTATATTTGATTTCAGCATTTTTTGCATGCTTTGTTTTTCCCCCATCAGTTTTATTTTCAATTTCAATTCAATACCGTTTTAAAAAAATCACTGGTCTATTAAAAAAATGGGTACAGGGTGATTAAAGAAATTGTGGATATTATATTAAGTGTGTTTTTCCCCTTTTTGTTGGAGAAAGAGCTCTTGCTGCCATTTGCTTTTCATTGATAGGGAGATCTAGAATCATTCAGAAATACACCTTTAGTAAGAATTCTAACATTCATTAGGAACATGGACATCCTGATCAAACTGTTAATTCACTTTGATTCCTCTCTGTGAAACGAGCTTCTTTGAGCATTTACAATCCAAACATTCATTCATTCAAGTAACCAGTTAGTTGTGCAGGAACTCCTGTCAGTGTACCTTTGCAAAAGATAAAGGAAGAGTCCTACCTACCTGTGTGCTTAGGGGGTCGCACAAGAAAACGATGATGGTGTGTTGTAGACATGTCTACAAGGTGGAAAACAGGATGGACGTAGGAGCAGAAAGGGAGATCGCTCCCAGGCTCCCTCGCAGAGCGGAACAGGCTTTGCCCCAGCTTGAAGAATGCCTCTTTGTGGGAGGCTAACTTGGCCTCAGACAGTGGTTCTCAACCTTCCGAGTGCCACAGCCCTTAGCTACGGTTCCTCATGTTGTGGTGACCCCCAACCATACAATTATTTTTGTTGCTACTTCATCACTGTCATTTTGCTACTGTTAAGAATCGGGAGACCCCTGTGAAAAGGGCATTCAACCCCCCAGAGGGGTTGCGACCCCCAGGTTGAGAACCACTGGCCTAAGAGAACCAGAGTGTTGCTGCTGAGGAGAGAGCATGTGCCTAGACACTGCTTTGATGAGCCCTCAGGGTGTCCTGGGGGAGTGGCAGTGGGACTGTCACGGTGACTGACTAGGGCTTCTTAAGAACACAGAGATGAGGTTCCAGGAGGTTAGGAGGACTATCGTGCCAGGCCTGATGCCCTTTTGCTCTCCAAAGTATGGCCTAACTGGGGGATGTTTAGGTTGTCATTTGAGTTGTGAGTTGGAGCAGGAAGCCATCCGTCACCACATGCGTTTTGCACATACTCAGTGGAAGACCGTTTCTGCTTCTAGCTGTACAGCTTTGGAGGGCATCGCTCTATGCTGTGAATTATGGTTTCCCTAGAACGAGAAGTTCCATCATTGTCCCTCTAAGTCTCCTGATCACAGAACTCTGCTCCCCACCACCACCACCGCCACCTCCTGGCCCAACTCACTGGGAAGTGTGCTCAGGTGATGGGGACCCGCAGGACGCTTTATGCTTGAGACTCGGAGTGTTTCCCCCTGCTTTCTCCTCTACGCACTGGATGTTGCCAACAACTTTGATGATGCTGAGTGGCTGAATGCAAGGATCCTCAAACGCAAACATCTCATCAGGCTTTAATGCGTTTTCTCATATGAAGGAAGATTCCTCTGTAACTGCCCTGTGGATCCATGGTCTCTTTACTTGTTCCAAAAAGTTGTAAACAAAACATATTGTGGTTGTATTTCTTGTTTAGCTTTTCAATAGGTGAATTTATTAAAATAGATTAACTTGAACATTGAAGGGATCTTGAATTCATGGTTTAAAAAGTCATTCTAACTTGCATGTAGTCCAATCATAGAACAAATAATTTGTTTAGTCAATATAAAAGAAAATATTCTCTGTGTAGGATTATGGATAATTAATTTTCTTTATGCTTATTTGGGTTTTCTGCATTTTCTGCAATGAACATTTATTGCCTGTGCATTAGGAAAATACATTAATAAAATCATTAAGCTGTAATAAAAACAGGAACACATAACATCAACAAAAAGAAGGGCTTCAAGAAGGTTGTAACTCAAGGTTTGCTGCTAGTTATATATTTTGCTGTCATTGGTCAAATGAAGTTTATAGTCATAATACGTTGCTCATTTTTCTCTTTTCTGTCAGAAGGTTTTGTTTGCTGCTCAGGCTTCAGTGCTTAGAATGCATGTGGTAGTAGACTTTTGTCCTAAATGCTAGCACATTCCATCTTCTAACGCTCACTATGGGGCGTAATTTACCTGTGGCAAAATACAGACATCCTACGTGCCCAGTTTGAGGAATTTTAACATATGGATACATTTGGATAATTATTAACCCAAGTCAAGATTGAGAGTGTCCCTATCATCCCAGAATGCTTTCTTGTGCCCCTCTTAATCCAATTATGCCTTCTCCTTTCCACTCAGTATTGGGATTTCTATCATTGCAAGTTTTTGTCTGTTATTTAACTTCATTTCACATGGAATCAACCAACATGTGTTGTTGGTGTGTGGTTTTGTTTTCTTCCCTCCCTCAACAGAATGTTTTTAAGATTCACTGTATTGATCAGAAGTGACTTTAAAAAAAATTCTAGATAGCATTTCATTGTATGAAAATACAAAACCTGAAACCAAACTCACTGCCATCAAGTCAATGATGACTCCTAGGGACCTTGTAGGACAGGTTAGAACAGTCCTTGTGCTTTGCTTACACTGTGACTCTTCACGGGAGTAGGTAGCCCAGTGTTTCTTTCTTTCTTATAATGACTGGTGGTTTTGGTTTGCCAACCTTGCAGATTACAGCCCAGCATATAACTATTCTATCAGAGCTCCAAAAAATTGCTACATATATTTTTTCCATTTTTTCTTTAAGTTTGCATTTGGATATGTCTCAGATTGGGGTAAATATCAATGAAATTCACATCTTGCCTTCTTTTACATTACTCAGAAAAGAATAAGGACAAAAAAGAATTATGATTCACATCGTCCACAAAGACAATGTTCTACATCCTACTTTTGGGTGTAACGATTCGAGTCTTAAAAACATGTGAGTGGCCATCTAAGGCGAAGTCACTGGTTTCTCCCTGTCCAGAATAATTGAAAAATCAAAACTTCAAGGAAATAATTAGTCCAATGGACTAATGGACCATGCAAACACCAGTCTCCATAATTCTGAGACCAGAACAGCCACTACCCACTGCTTTGCAAGGGAACACATTCAGATGTCCTACCAGGACTGGAGTAAACACAGAAGAGAACTAAATAATAAAACAGGGCCCGGCTTACTGGTCAGATAAAGTTTTATAGAATCTACAGGGCTATGACCTTTAGCCCTTCAGATTTAGAAATGAATTCACCACCATGGCTCAATTTCCGCTAAACAATAGACAACTGGGTCTGTAGAACATTATCTTTAGGAAATATACGCACACTTTACTGAGTTATGCTCAATTAAAATGGCCTTTCCAGCCATAGACCCTTGTGTGATATAATTCTAGGTTTCGTTTGCCTGTGGCTATAGTTCTCTTTTGCAGGGAACTGTAACAACTCTTACAAACAGGAATAGCATGAGATTAAGATTTGGTCTTAGTAGAGGGTGTAAATTCAGGCCACAATCTTAGTTTCATGATTATCTTGGGTGATTCTTTAATGTAATGGATGTAAGGAATTATATGTTACAGCAGAGTGCAGAAGTAACAACAACAAAAACCCTGCTTCAGGAGTGACCTGGGAAAAAGCCTGGCTGATTAGTAAGATGCCACTGCTTACTGGAAACATCTTGCCAGAGGCCCAGGTCGTATATGCTTAAATAAGATATGGTCAGGGCTGGAGAATAGATTACTCTATTGGGGTGAATTTTGATTTCCCCCTGTAACTCTCACCAAACCATCTTTCCCTGCCATGAGCCTGGTAAGAAGGTGGGGAAATACTAATAGGGTTCAGGTGTGAGAATCTGAGACTGGGATTCCCTGCAATGGCAACCTGCAGCATATAAAAGGAGCCCATAGAGAAGCAGGGGATGCGATCTCCTACCAACAAGAACCAGGAGTAGATCTCATTCTGTGGTCCCAACATCTGGCTCACCCCTGCCTAACCATTGGATGGGGGATGAAAAGCACCCATCACCACGTGAGACATTTCTTCAAACATTCATGTGCTCTGTGGGACAGTGCAGCGATTCAAAGAACCTGAAACAAGCATAAGGACACATATTCAAGGGAGACGTGGGGCTGGAATGGAGCTGACGAGCATCTTGAAAAAGTTGAACTTTTGGGTCCTCAATCTCCAACTCTTTGGGACTACTAGCTTGGTATTAATTCTTACAAAAGAAATTATTACCATACTTAGAATAATCAGACATTTGAGATCAAAAGGGCAGTATTTCCCCAAGAACAAAGTTCACAAGGAATAATTTGGCAAACTGATTTACTTGGTATGACTCTGCTAGCCAAAATCTTACACTTTCCACCAAAGGACTGAATGGGGTCATGCAAATGTTATCTTTGTTTCTTCATGATCCTAAAGGAAGATCGGGAGATATGCTGGTAGGATTGCATGATTGAGATGTGAGTGGTTGTTAACAGGGTTAATTGTGATTGTAAAAACTTAAGAATCTAACAAGGGGATTGGCCAGTTTTGCCATCCTGCTGGGTTTAAAATGAGTCATCTCAGAAGCAAGAGGGGTGGGATCTCTCTATGATCAAGAAGAAAGACAGAACAGGAACTTGTCTTTTGATTTCTGAGATCCTTGCACATTTAACTTCCTCAATCTAGGCGGTGGGGGGGGGGACATAGTGGGGGCACTAGAGAAGAGTGAAAGAGGAGTGGCAGCAGCAGAGTGAAGAGCTGATAACAACATAGCGTGGTGTACTTCCCAATCCACAAAGCTAGTAAAGTTGAATGTTTGGGGGTAAGAATCCTGCTTATGGAGTGAGGTGCCTCTAGGCAATTAATTAGGGAGCTTAGTCTGCTGGCCCATGAAACTAGAACTGAGAGCCTTCAGGGTGAGACTTAGGGTGAAGTGGTGTGCCCTGTGGACATTTTATTGGCAGTGCTAAAAGAACTCTAACATTGCCTGAGCAGGACACAGACTAGTTGATCAGCAATGGAACACATAGAGGCCTCCATGTAGGCACAACTGAGCATAGGCTAGTCTGACTGGAAGAACTGTGTCCTGGGCATTTTAGATCCTCCCTTGTTACCTGTTATCTTCTCTAATAAGCACCATGTAACTGTATGGCCTGTGTGTTCTGTGTGGGCATTGCAATGAATTATTAAATCCAGATGAGGAGTAGAGAGTGGGAGGGATAGTTTGTGTCAGAATTAGTCATCAAGATTAGAGAGTAGTAGCATGTCTCATCTGCACCTCATAGGAATCTGCCTTGGGCAGATGCTGAGTTTGATTCTTTTTATTCTGGTGAAGTTAGAAAAGGTCAGATAACTTCTCCACATCTCCTTATTGTTAGGAAAGAAGGAGCACTGGAAAAAGAAAATACATTGAGGAAAGGGTATAAGTTATTTTGGGGATTGCAATCAATGATGTGAAGCAAAATGTGCATGAGTTACTAAGTGGAAAGCTGGTGTGCTCTATAAACCTTCACGTAATTAACAATGAATATTTAAAAATATGGCTCTGCGTGTCTATCTAGATAAAATAGATGAGATAAACAATCTGGAGGAGAAAATAATGGGACCATTGGTTCCTGTGGGACACGGGAGAGGGGGATATGGGGTAAAGGAAATGGGTATTAACAAACCCAGAGACAAGAGAACAACCAGTGGTCTAAAACTGATGTTGGGGAGGCCTTAGGATACCTGGCAGGGTTTGTTTAAGGGCTTGTAACAGAGGAATTACTGAAAACCAAGCTGAACATGATAGTGTGACAAGAGGAAAGTAAAAGGAAATAGAGGAAAGAACTAGGAATCAAAGGGCATTTATAGAGGTCTAAATGCAAGCATATACATATGTAAATATATTTATATATAAAGATAGAAAAAAGATCTATGTACATATATTTATCAGTTTAATATTAAGATAGCAGACAGGCATTTGGTCTCTACTCAAGTACTTCCTCAGTGCAAGAACACTTTGTTCTAATAACCTGGCATTCCGTGATGCTCACTTTCCCGACACGATCATTGAAGACAAAATGGGTGCATAGGCAAATGTGGTGAAGAAAGCTGATGGTGCATGGCAATCAAAAGATAGAGCGTCTGTGTTCTGAAAGACTTGAAGATAAACAAATGGCCATCTAGTTGAGAAGCAACAAAGTTCACATGGAAGAAGCACACCAGCCTGTGTGATCATGATGTGTCGATGGGATCAGGCATCAAAATCAGTGTCAATGAGGGGGAGGGCAGAGTGGAGACCCAAAGTCCATCTGTGGACAGTTGGGCATCACATTACAGAAGGGTCACAAGGAAGAAAGGAGCCAGTCAGGGTACAATATAGCATCGACAAAACATACAACTCTCTTTTAGTTCTTTAATTCTTCCTCCCCCAACTATCATCACCCCAATTCTCCCTTACAAATCCATCTAGATCAGAGCATGTATATGTATATGGGTACAGATAAGAGCTGGAATCACAGGGAATCCAGAACAGATAAACCCATTAAGACCAATAATGAGAGTAGCAATACCAGGAAGGTAAGGGGAAGGTGGGAGGACAAAAATGAACTTATCGCAATGATCTACATATAACCCCTTCCCAGGAGGACAGCAGAAAAATGGGTGAATGGAGATATCAGTCAGTGTAAGACATGGAAAAAAATATATAAATTATCAAGGGTTCATGCGGAAGGTAAGTGAGGGAGGGGGAAAATGAAGAGTTGATACCAAGTGTTCCCGTACAAAGAAAATATTTTGAAAATGATGATAGCAACATATGTATAAATGTGCTAGACACAATGGATGCATGTATGGTTTGTGATAAGAGCTGTATGAACCCCCATTAAAATGGTATTTTAAAAAAATAAATTTAAAAAATTTTATCAAGAATTTATTTTCCATTTTCTAAGGGACGAATGTAATTTTAATTTTAGATACAAGTTTAGCTTTGACATATATTATCACCCTCTCACTCCAGTCTTATATTATGAGTCAGTTATGACTCAGCCAGCCTCTATAGGGATTCCAAGATTTTAAATTTTTATAGGAGCAGACAGCCTCAATTTTCTCCCACAGAGTAGCTTTTAAGATTGAACCCCTGACCTTGCAATTAGCAGCCCACTGCCTAACCTACAGGACCTATTATATTTATACTCTATTGTGAGATACAAAGGTAAGCATATACTAACTTAACAACTGAATGCTCTAAAAGTATATCAGGATGACATATCAATATCCATAATGTAAAACAATATAATAGATGCAGTAAGTGAAATAGGCAGTTACAGAAGGTAAGAAAAGGAAGCGGCAATATTTCTTAAAATGATGCCATTCCTGAAATAGGGATTCCAAGGGTAAAAATAACTTGGGGGGGGAAATGGCAGCATATAAATATGTTTTTATAATTAACTACAGAATAAAAAATATTCAGAGCGAAAAATGGTGCTGGGGGTGGGGAGTGGAGCAAAAGACTGAGAAGGAACAAACAGGAAGCTGGAAAGCTAGACCCCCAAAGACCACAATCAGAACACTTCCCAAATGGTTGACGTCTGATTTGACAAGCTGAAAGCAGAGCTTCTTAGCCTACAACTTTAATGGATCGAGTCCCTGAAGGTGCTAATTTGTTAACATGCTCAGACACTAGCCTAAAGGCTGGCGATTTGTGTCCATCCAGGGGCACCTTGGAAGAAAGATCTGACACCTTCCTTCTGAAAAATCAGCTATGAAAACCCCTCCCAAGCACGGCCTCCTCTGATACACAGGCAGTCCCCAGGAGTCAGAGCGGGCTCCCAGAGAGGGGTTTGCAAGAACTTAGAAAGAAAAACTAAATAAAACACTATCCTTGACGCATTTCTTTCAGTTAGAAATGAAGACCCAAACCCCAGTGGTATTAGCAGAGCTCATTGGTTTGTTAGCAATAGATCCCACAGATGTTTTCTTGTCACCAAATCGTTGTTGCAGATACATTGGAGAACTGTTTATACTTATCATTAGTTTGAAATTACAGAGGTCAATAGAAGCCCCATTAGGTTACACTATTGAATGTACCAGTAAAGAAAACCCTATTACTGTATCACAGTGATTTTTAACAATTAATTTGATAATATATTTCAAGCAATCTGATTTCGTTTGCTTTCCTGCTTATTTTATGCATTTAAAAACATTAGTCTGGGACAGCATCTACAAATTTCACCAAACCCAGAGGCCCTTATGGGTATCTAGAGACGATCATACTTCTGAAGTTTGAGTCACCGCATTTGAGCAACACTCATGGAATGCGCATTAGTCAGCAGTCACCAATCACTGCACCGTGGAACTGACAGAACTACTGGGAGAAGTGGACAAATCCAAAGCCTGCCAGAAGAGGTGATCACACACCTCTCTGGGTAACTCACAGAAAAAATCAGGGGAAAAGGAAAAATGGAGAAAAGGTGAACAATACCATGAGTGAACCTGACTTCAGAGCAGAGGTAGAGGGCGATGTCTACCTTGTTTTCAGCATACGCAAACCATTCATGAAAATGGACGATATGCTGGGTGAAGGACAAGCCTCCACATGTTCTAGAGGATTGAGATCATGGAGAGTATTTTTTCTGGCCACAATTCCAATAAGCTCAAAATCTACAGAGATTAACTAGGAGAACAACAAAATCAAGGCTTGGGAATAAACATATGCCTGAGGAATCACATGTAAATTTAGAAAACATTTTTAACTGAATGATAATCAAGTATTAGGTATTGCTATTTTTGGACAGAGCTAAGCCATAAATAAACTCTGTTTAGAAGGAAATGCTGTCTTACATGTATGCATTAGAAAATAAAGTCTGGATATTAATGAGTTATTTATTCATTATGAGAAGTTAGGAAAGGATAAGAGAATGTAGTCTAAAAACATGAAAGAAAAATTATAAGCATAACATTTAATGACACGAAAAAGAAAAATGCAGTACAGAAGAATCATGTATCTTAAAGCCTGTTCTTTGAGGGGTCCCATAAGTTGGATCACTTCCTAGTGAGATGAAGGTTAGGAAAGAAAAGACACACTTGGTGAATTTGGGGAATGAACACATGCCATCACTGTGAAGAGAGCATAGAGACGTTAGAAGGTTACAAACAATGCTAGAGGACAGTGGCGGTTCCCTAGGAATTCTTGCTTTCCCGGTGGGAGGCCTAAGTTTGATACTGCCCCTTATGGGTAGGAATCAACCATTTGGAGACTTGGTGGTTCTGATGTTGCACAGGTATCAGTGGCTCTTTCCGCCAAAAGCCAGTAGCAAGGAAGACCTGGCTTCTTACTTCTAAACATCAGCCAATGAAAGCCATATGGATCACCATGAACTGACCTACACATGATGATGGGACTGGGCCAGGCAGCCTCTGGGTTTGCTGGGTCGAGACAGCTGTGAAGGCCTACGCTGTGGGAACTAGCAGCCACCACACCAGCCAGCGACTTTGTGCCATCGTATTTGAAATTAACAAACGCCTAGGAAATGCACTCTAAGAGACTGACATTAGAAGAAACAGGAAATCAAGGTCCCTTTACCATTGTTAAATAAATTGAAATTGTAACTGACATCTTTCCCACAAGGAATATTGTGGGCCCAAATACTTTACTGGTGAGTCCACAGAATACTTTAGAAGCAACCACAGCACGAGTGCTTGCAGACTCTGGAAAAGCAGACGTAGCTCCAGCATTATTTTTAGAAATGCGATTGCTAGAACCTTGATATCGAAACGTTGACAAAATCATTACCAGAAAGTGGTATGATCATCAGTTCCTTGCTTCTCTTGGTAGAATTGCCACCTAAGCACAAATATTGTTGGGGGTTTTTTAATTGCTGCGGGAACAGATTACTACTGTGGCTTAAAACAGAATATGTCTGTGGGTTAGAAATCTGACACAGGACTCCCTGGGCGAACAGCTGTGTGCTGGCAGGGCCATGATCCTTTCTGGAGGCTCAAGGGACAATCTGTTTCCTTGCCCCTTTCCGCTTCTCTAGTCACCACATCCTTTGGCTCCTGGCCCTCTCTCTCCCTTTCCAAACCACCAAGACCAGGTTGACTCCTCACAGTGCACCTCTTTAACTTCCTCTTCTGCCTCCCCTTCCACTTTTCATGATGATAAAGACAGTGTCTATTCAGGTCAGCAGATCAGCAGCTTTCTTGCCATCACAATCTTAGTTTCCCCCGTGTGAAACCTCGCGTGTTTGCAGTTTGCAGAAATTAGAACCCGGGCATCTTTGAGAGGGCCTGTTAGCATCCTACTATAGCACATTCCCTCAGTTTATTCACAAAATCTTAACAAAATCTTTTTATACCACATATTTGAAACATGCATGTAATATGAAACCAAATTGGCTTTGACCTAGAAACTGCTTTGACTTAACATCGAGAAATCAATCATTACAACATACTATATCAACAGAAAAGGGGAGAATAATTATTGGACTGAATTGAAAAACAATGACAAGTACAACTCTACAGTTTACACATGCACAAAAATATTCCAACTAACAGACTGAATACATTTTTAAAAATTGACAGTACCAAATATTGCTAGTGGTGTGGAATAGCAGGAACTGCTTTGTACTGCCGAGACTCTGTAGGCGGGACTCCTGCGGATAACTGGTTTGCATTAAAGTTGAAGATAGGTGTATCCTATGACTGAGAAATTCCACTTGTAAGTGTGTATGCAACAGAAACGCTCACACATTTGCACCAAGAAACACAAAAGAAGTTTATGTGGACAAAAATTACAAACTTCTTTAACTTCTATTTATGGCAGCAGCATGAATCAACAATCATGGTCTATGATGGATTGACACTGCGGCTGCAAGAACAAACTCAAGCATAGTAACCATCAGGAGGACGGCCTGGCTAGTCCTTTGTTTTGTTGCACGTAGGGTCCCTATGAGTCAGAAGTGACTCAATAGCACCGACCAGTCACAACAACACACATGTCATGGGTCAGCATCGAGAATGAGTAGCAAAAACCCAAGTTCCATTGAGTTGATTCTGACTCATATAGCAACCCTATACAAACAGTAGCCTTGCTTCATGGAGTTTTTGAGAGTATAAATGTATGCATGATTATGACTCATATCGCAACCCTATACAAACAGTAGCCTTGCTTCATGGAGTTTTTGAGAGTATAAATGTATGTAGGAATGGAGAGCTTCATCTTTCTCTCACACAGCGGTTGCTGGATTTGCGCTTCCTGGTTAGTAGCCCGAGGCTTGCTGTACTGCATGGCTGCTTGGAAATGAATACACTAAATCTATACTAACCATGTGGATGACCCAAGAGAACATATTTGTAGCAAAAGGAATCAGGCACAAAATAATTCAGATTGTATCTTTGCTGTGTGTGTGTGTGTGTGTGTGTGTGTGTGTGTGTGTGTGTGTGTGGTTTAGATGGCAATTCCAGAAAGTAAAATAATTGTCCCTGAAGATCAGCTGGCAGGTGGTTGTTGACTGAGAAGGAAGGGGCACAAGGTTTCTGGGGGAGCTTGCTTGGTTCTCTTTCTAACTGGTCTGGTCTTCATCTGAATGCTTGTGATAAATCATGGAGATGCATGCTTCTGGGCTGGATACTTTTCTCCATGTGCTCTATTTGACCTGTCACAGGGGGATTCAAGAGTTGTCAATTAATACTCTGCAAAGCCTGTTAGTTAGAAGTAATTTTACTGATCTATTATTAGAGAGCAGTGATACAAAAATGTGGGGAAATTATTAATTTACGTTTTTTTTCCCTGAGAACACACATAGAACAACAAATTGAGCAGTGTCTACAGGTGCCATGATGTGTGACAATGAAAACATTCTTGGATTTTGCCACTGTTTTTCGCTTCCTTTTCTGAGCAATTCTCCCCAATTAACAAGAACTCACTGTCCCTGAATTTTCCAGCTAATTTTTTGATTAGCATGATTTCGATTCGGCGTGATTCCATATAGTTAGCTCATGAAAGAGTACAATGCCTAAGGTATACATACGTTACTAGTTAAAGTAAACTGGTATTTGGCTTTAAGAAAACTTCAAGGGATCTACAGAATTGAGAAATTCCTAAAAGTTTGTCTGATTAGCACACCGTCTTTTTATTATAGGTACAGCAACATGTCAAACCATGTGTTTAAAAGGTCTCCTTAGCACAAGTAAAGGTGAGGCTTGAGGTGTGTTTCTATCAGTGATGGGTTAGGCTCTTGATCTCCTGAACAGTGTGTATACAGATAGAGCCGCTTCCAATGCTTTTGTCTGAATCCCTTGTCTCTCACACCTTTTGATCCACAGAGTTAACTTAGCAGGATAACAAGTTCGTCTCCCTGCCAGGTCCTGCTCTCGTGATGGCTGATCTGCCCTGCCAGCTACTTCGCACATCTCTGCATTGACCTATTGCAGGCCAGTGGACTCAGGCCTGCTAGTTGCTATTATTTTCAAAACACTAGGGGGCGCCTTTCAGTAATCTCCACAAATTGACATCCTCAGAGTGAGATGTTGGAGGGATGTCTAATAGAAATATTCAACCAGTAACTAGAAGTGTACGATGATCATTAAAATGGAGAGAAATGGAGAATAGAAACTGCAGCTACATATTATCTCTAAAGGGACCATTTATTTTATAGAATAGAATGTCGATACAACATTGATTTTTCTATCAACGCTGAATTTTATTTTTGCCATAGCTTTCTTAGATTGAAAATATTTAAATATGTTCATATTTGAGAATGTATTGCTGTAATAAGTATTGTCAACATAAAATTTATCTCTTGATTATAGATGCATTTTTAAGCAAATGTTCAGGACTAAACTAGCAACATGGAGTGGCCGCCTGGGTAAGTCAGCCTCCTGCAACCCCATACAGATCAGAGGATCTGCAGCTCCATGGGGCTTTCCCTGGCTGATTTTCTTGGGACTAGATCAGCACATCATTCTCATGAGGGATTCTTAGTAGACTCCTGCCTTTACATTTCAGTGTGCACCCAGCAACTCCATCATCACTACTGCCAAATTATGTTAAAATGAGTTCTAATCATTTTAGCATTTAAAGGCTTCAGAATTTGAGTGACAGTGTGTGAGTTATAGGAAACTAACAGCAACAAGAAATCCCAAAGAGTATAATGTTAACATTTTATTATTTAGAAACATTCAATTCAGAGTCTACCTCTGGTCCGATGCCCTTATGACAAAAATGTATGAAAATAGTATGGTATGAAGATTTTTGACATAGAATAAATGAGTCTGAGACCGGTGTTTTCACTTATATCTTCTACGTTGTGAACCTTCCTATTCCCTTTATTCTTGAGCAATGTCAAAAACAAAGAAATGTACATTGTAGAATCCAGCTCTGTGTTCTTGTTCTGCCATCCAGAGCAACACAACAGTCATTCCTTTTGCATTGTGTGTTCTTCTACAAATATGTGGAACTTGAACTTGAACTCAAAGGAGCTTTTAGCTCCTACCACCTTTTGTTTTATAAACTATGGGATGATGACCCATGGAAACGATCATTTACCCAAGGTCATGTCCCCAGGTGGCTGCAGTGACATTAGAACGGATGTCTATTAACTTTTGTCCCTCAGACAGCTCCTGAGCAGCTGTCTTTTACCCTGTAGAATACTGAACAAGACATTAGACTTAAAGGTAAGGCCACCGAGCAGAAAGGCTTTAGTTTTCTCTTTATTGACTTTATGACCTTGGGTAAATTGTGAATATTTCCAAGTCTTGGTTTTCTTCATCTGTGATACTTACCTCATGCAGATGTCGTCAGGATTAACTAAGATAATTTCTGTGAATTTTTAACACACTGCTTGTATGTAGTCAGAATTCAGTCCATGTTTGCTATTATGCTTTTCTGAATGTTTTCTTTCTGCTTGAAGACAAACATCATAATTTCCTCCCACCATTCCACATAGGATATATTTTGAAAATTTTATACTCTCCAGTGAACTTCTCCATATACACATTTTTCTTAAAATGTAATCTGAGAAGTTAAAATATGTGTTGGTTCTTCAGCTCAGAGACAGAGTATAATGTGTCTGTACTCAAGTTCTTTGCAATAATTACATTGTTGTTGTTGTTGCTAGGTTCCACTGAGCTGGTTCTAACTCACAGCGCACCTTTTACAACAGAACAACACACTGCCTGGTCCGACACCATCCTGGCAATTTGTGTTTGAGCTCATTGCTGCAGCCATGTGTCCATCAATCTCCTTGAGGAATTTCTTCTTTTTTGCTGCCCCTCTGCTTTATGAAGCATTAAATCCTTCTCCAGGGACTCATCTCGCCTGACAACAAGTCCAAAGTATAGGTGATGAAGTCTCACTATCCTTGCCTGTAAGGAGCATTCTGGCTGTACTTCCCAAAACAGATTTGTTTGTTCCTTTGGCAGTTCATGATACTCTCAGTGATTTTCACCAGCACCGTAGTTCAAACACACTGATTCTTCTTTGGTCTTCCTAATTCAATGTCCAACTTCTACATGCATATAAGGCAATTGCAAATACCATAGCTTTGATCAAGTGTACCTTATTTCTCAAAATAACCTCTTTGCTTTTAACACTTCAAAGAGGTTTTATGCAGCTGTTTTATCCAAATGCAACATTTTGTCTGCTCCTTCCATGAGCCTTGATTGTAGACCCAAGCAAGATGAAGTCCTTGAGCACTTCAATATTTTCTCCATTTACCATGATGTTTGTTATTAGTCCCATTGTGAGGCTGTGGGTCTTCTTTACACTGAGCTGCAATCCATACTGAAGGTTGCAATCCTTGTCTTCATCAGCAAGTACTTTAAGTCCTCAACACTTTGAGCAAGAAAATTAAAACAAAGTTACAAGAACCAAAATACAACCTTGAGTCAATTCCTCCTGAATTTTGAGAGCATCTCAAGAGCATATTTGATGCATTGACACTAAGGACAGAGACCTAGGATGCTGTGGGCAGACATCAAGAACGTCATACACGAAGAAAGCAAAGGTCCCTAAAGAGAAAGGAAAAAAGAAAAGATCAAAGTAGATGTCAGAAGACACTCTGAAAGTTGCTCTTGATCACAGAGAAGCTGAAGCAAATAGAACGAATGATGGAGTAAAAGAGCTGGACAGAACATTTGAAAAGGCAGCTCAAGAACACAAGTAATATATAATGAAATGTGCAAAGACCTAGAGTCAGAAAACCAAAAAGGAAGGACACGCTCAGTGTGTCTTAAACTGAAAGAACTCGACAAAATGCTAGCCTTGAGTTGTAATATTGAAAATTTCTATGGGAAAAATATTGAGTGATGCAGGAAACATCCAACAAAGATGTGAAGAATATGGAGTCACTATACCAAAAAGAGCTAATTAATATTCCACCATTTCATAAGAGCAAGAACCAATGACATCGAAGGAAGAAGTTCAAGCTACACTGAACACATTAACCAAAACTAAGAGTCCAAGAACTAAAAAAAACGATTACAGAGTATTTCAAAACAATGAAAATTACAGCTCACTCACTCCCATGAAGTCACCTACATCACCAGTATTTCTTTCTCCATTTGCCTTGTTTTTATTTTCCATTTTCCCAGAAGCTGCATCAAAGAAAACAAGCCTATCATTCTTTGGTAAATAAATACAGGGAGCTATCACAGGATGAATGCCCTAAAAAACTGAATAAAAGAATCAAAGAAGAAACTTTTGAATCTACTCCCTGGTGACCACTAGCCTTGATTTTATGTCTTTCAAGTTCTGGATAGGTTAATTCGTTATGTGGCTTATAAATAAAATACCATATTTGTAAGAGTTCGTTCCTATCTACCAGTGTCAGGTTCATTGTATAAACATTGCCTTCAGGGTCAGCATTTTGTTCCGTGGCAAATACTAGTTGGGAACTGTTGCTTCCGCTTCCAATTAGATCAGTTTTAGGTTAATATAAGAAATAGTTATAAACAATACTGATTGTTACTGCAAAAACTTGTAGATAAAATTTCATCTGAGGCTAGGTGTTACTTCCAGAGGAAGAATTTTAGGGTCAGAACTCAATTCTCATGTCTTTGCCATGTGTTTCTGAACACAACAATTTGGATTTTCAAATTTGTCCCCAAGCGGATTTGTCACTTCCCCTTGATCAGCCGCGGGACTGGAAGCTCACCTTGCTGCCCTTTCTCAGGGGGCAGGGCCTGCTGGAGGTGTCAAGTTCATAGAGTTCCTGGCCAGCACAATGGTTGCTGTACAGCCGGCTTTTCTGGGCAGCTGGCTTTCCAAGACGGAGAGAAGTCCACCGCCCACTAAGGAGCCTGAGCAGATGATGACCCTGCAGATGGCTATCACTGACCACTGACGCTCAGCATGGTCAGAGGGGAGCAAAAGAGAAATAAGGCTACATTGTCAAAGAGGATGGGAGGGGCCGGGCATTCTCATTCCTTATTCATTGAAACCCCTGTAACATGAAAAAAAAAATGACGTACGCTGCCTTCAAGGAATTTACAGTTCCTCCCTCTGCTTTCTCAGACAGACTGGGAAGAGGTGGGAATGTACAAGGATGATTTTGGTGTGGGAAGTGCTTGCTTCATGGCTGGTGCCAGAGGTCTGGCAGAGTTGCTGCCTAGCATGACATTATTTTCATGAATGGAGTTAGGTCAGGATGAACCTGGAGTGTTTCTCTTTGGCCAGGGGTTTACATTACTGCTCCCGTAAGTAGTGCTTTGCTCTCGGTTACCACCCAGCCAGGTGTCCCACCTCTCTAACCTCAGCCTCGCTCTGCCCATGGGAGCAATGTGGCATAAGCAACAGGATTCGTGCTCAAGATGCTAGTCTTATTTATTATCTGAACATTTGAATATGGCCCATGAAAGCTCTAGAGCAGTGGTTCGCAACCTGTGGGTCGCTACCTCTTTGGGGGTCAAATGACCCTTTCACAGGGGTCGCCTAAGACCATCCGAATTCCCATGATCTTAGGAACCAAGACACCACTCCTCTATCTGTCTCCAGGCGGGTCCATCCACCTGCAGATCTGCCCACATACAAGTACCCTGGCATGAACACTGTTACCCAGGCTGCACCATGTGTCAAGGCAAAATTTTATTTATTTGTCATTAGAAATAAATATTTCACACCATATACTTATATATTGTTTTGTGATTAGTCACTCTGGTTTAATTATGTTCAATTTGTAACCATGAAAATACATGTGCCTCTCAGATATTGACATTACGATTCATAACAGTAGAAAAATTATAGTCATGAAGTAGCAACAAAAATAATTTTATGTTTGGGGTCACCACAGCATGAGGAACTGTATTAAAGGGTAACGGCATCAGGAAGGTTGAGAACCCCTGCTTTAGAGAGACACTATAGAAGCTAAAGTTTGGTAACCAACCCACTTCACATTTTATATGTCCAAATCAGTTCTTTTCCCTCTGGAGGCTATGCGTTTATTTGACTGATTTGCATAACTGCCAAACGAGGTTGGGAGGTCTTCTCTGGGAATCTTTTATGAAGATGGCATTTTACTTAAGCACTATCCTACTTTTCCAGAACTTGTTCCTCTCTCCCTGACTTCACCACCAACTTACGTGCTTATTATTTTTGAGCCGGATCTTGAAATAACTCACAGCCTCTCATAGTCTTGACTGAAACAAGTCCACTCCATTGTCATCGTGGTACGGATTCTATTCCCAGCAATCTGACCTGGAATAGATGACAAGTGTGAGTATTCTGGATGCTTCTTGTATCATTTTGCTTATTGTAAGAAGCTCCATCTTAGCTGTAATAAAGAACTGGACTGATGAATAGAGAACTAAGTGCCTCTCTGTCTCTGCTGGCCGTAGGACCTTTTTGTTCCTGTTCTTCTGTGGAACCAGGGCACCCACACTCCCTCTCATAAGAGGCTGCGCCATCTAGTAGTTAAGTAGATGAAGTTTGGCGCAAATCCAACCAAAGCTCAGTTGATTTTGAGTCAGGGTAGAACTGTGCTTCATAGTGTTTTGAATGGCTGTGACCTTTCAGAAGTAGGTTCCTGTAGATGTAGTCGAACCTCCAACCTTCCAGATGCCAGCCAAGTGTGTGAACCCTTTGTATCATCCAGGGACTCCATCAGCAGAAATCAGCCAGGTAAGCTTTCCATACAGGGAGAACCATCAATCATTGGTCAAGGTAATATAGGAGGAGAATAGTGTAAGAGCTATCAGTAAAAGGGACTTCAGGGTACCTGAAAAAATAGTGAATAAAAAATGGGTAACTTCATCTATAAGTCCTATAGTAAGAAAATATGGAGGGGGAATGGTGAATTGGTTTTTTTTTCTTTTGTCCATTGAGGAAGTTGGCATCTTTGCATATCACCTTATTATCTCTAGTGCAATAGGTACCCCATCAGCATGTGCACAGACCTCAAGCAGTTTAGTGATCTGGTTGGCTAGACACAAATATAAAAGAAGATCGTCCTGTATCCTCCATTGGCCTTAGGGAATCTTCATCTATCTTCCTCATCTGACGTTTCTTTTAGTCTCTGGCAGACGTGGTTTAGTGAGCAAGTGTTGCCCTAACAAAAATTCCATAATGGGTTGCTTTGCAAGCTAAGGATTTATTTTCTCGTGGTTCTAGAGGTTTATGGTCTAAATCAGGGTGTAGGCTGCACGAAACCCTGGGTTTTTGCTCTCTGCTTAACTTGTGAATTATTATGAAAGCTTTATGACATTATACCGTGAGCTATGGTTCCACTTCTTACACTCCTAAGCCTCAAGCCATTCACCAGCATTTTATGTCTAATAGGAGATGCCGTGGGTACATTATTGTAAAGTGCCATCATGGAATAACAAAAACAAGATGTGCTAACAGCTCTGAGGGACCTGCTTTTGAATTCATGGCCACCTTTTGATTGTGTCATCAATCAGCAGTCACTTACTTGCTTTCTCTTCCCCAAAAAGGGCAACACTGATACTTAGGTCGTGTAGTTTGAGCCTAATTAATTGTAATAATATATGCAAAGCAACTAGCATAATGCCTGGCGTTCAATAGACCCATTAAGTATTAGTGCACGTCCTGGTAGAAGATTCCCTGCTGCTGCTAATGGTACGGAATGGGAGGGACTTACATTTGCCTCTTACTTACCAAGTGTGGTTTGCTGCAGAAAGATTTTTGTCTTTCAGCCAGCAGGTGGCAACCAAATTAAAGCTAAAAGTTCACCTCATTAAGATAACATAGACACGTTTTCTCTTTCATTTTGATGCTCGGTGGAAATGACAGGTCGGTGAAAAACATTTGGCAGTGAGGCGGAGTCACCCCTGACGAAGGTATTTTTAACACTAGGTCTCAGATACAGAAGTTTAGTTTTCCTTTGACTGCTTTTGATTTCAGTACCTGAATTTCACTGTCATACATCTTCCTAGAGCCCTGTCAGAGGACTCATCCAGATTTATGCAACATTGTGTTTAAAATAATGAATCCATTCACTTGGTTTGGCAGTTTCAGGAAGCAGAGTAGAAAGCAAAGTTATCTGTTGATAAAATAGAGAAGTTACAAAGATATGATTTCATTTGATTTTTCATCTGGCTTGAGGTGATCTGTCTGTCTGTCTGTGTGCTGTTAATTTGTGTGTGATTTTTAAACAAAGCCTACCCTTTCTCTAAAATTATTATTTTTTAAACTGTGGGTAACCTAGAACCTTTGTCAGCTTTATGTTTATGAGCCTTAGGTTCTTTCTCTCTCCCTCTCCTTCCTTTCTTCTTATGCATTGGGCTGCTAACCACAAAGTCAAAAGTCAGCAGTTTGAGTCCCGCAGCTGTTCTGAGGGAGAAAGACGAGTCTGTCTCCTCCTGTGCAGCTCTATGGTCTGGGAAGCCCTATGAAGCCGTTCATGTAGCCTATAGGGTCACTTTGCGATGGAATTGACCCAATAGCAATGCTTTTTTGGGTTTCATGTGGAAGTAATATGATCAAAGTCACTTGTTATAGGAAATGAATGATGTTTAAGAAGCCCTGCACATGTTGCATGTCACATTGTAACCAAACAGTAACTGGTGTCTTTTAAGAGAATTGATCATTGTTATCACAGAATCCGTGAAAGAGGAAGGAATCAAGAGGTCATATCATCTACCTAACCTTTTCATTGTTTGATGAGGAAAATCGAGGCACACAAAACCTAACTTGCACAACATTACCGAGCTAAATAAAGTCAACATTGGTTTGGGAAACCACCTCTCCTATAGCTGCAGACCTCTTTGTACCCTTTGCTTTAACCCACTCGAGATGGAGGTGGATGCTACAGAACACAGCTGTGGCAGACAGTGGCCAGAGTAGTGGGCGTGGCAGGCAAGGTGGCGACTGCATTTATGAAAGGTGTCAGGATTGGCCCAGTGTCATATGCTACATCCTGCCGATCTCCTTTGAGATAAGGGTCAACTGACAAAGATAAACCCTCCAGACTAGCTGGCTTGTCCAGAGCAAGTCTCTGGCAGACCACATTGTTCTCCACAGGAACACCAAGCCAATTTGTACTCAATAGGTTTTATGTCCTTTGACTGGGAAAAATGGCTTTTAGTCTATGTTCCATAGAAAATAACTGCTGATGCTCACTTGTTAGTCTCTTTGCTCAGTCCCTTTGAAAAGGCCTTTCAAGGAGAAGGCAGCTAAAGGTGCAAATGATCTTTTTTTCCCCTGTTAACTTGCCACTCAGCACCATCCATTGTCTCTAGAGGTCAGGGATTTGGGGATATTGGACCTTGAATCATTCTGTGAATGCCATCGCCACATCTTTATCACTATTGTATTAGTTTTATGGTCTTCTATAACAACTACTATAAACTGAGTGGCTTAAAGCACAAAATATAACAATTTATTTGCTGACAGTTATAGAGGCCAGAAGTCTGAATCCAAGATATTGGTAATGCCATGATCTTTCTAAAGGAGAAAGGAGGAGGATGCCTTCCTTGATCCCAGCTTCTGTAGGTACCAGACAAGTCTTGGCTTATGGATGCAGAACTCCAGTTTCTGCCCCTGCTTTCCCATGGTCTTCTCCTCCATGTGTCCATCTGGCACTGTCTTCCTTAACTCTTTATAAGGACACCAGTCCATCATATTTGATTAGAGCAGTGGTTCTCAACCTTCCTAATGCTGCCACCCTTTCATACAGTTCCTCATGTGGTGGTGACCCCCAACCATAAAATTATTTTGTTGCTACTTCATAACTGTAATTTTGCTATTGTTATGAATTGGGAAGCCCTTGTAAAAGGGTCGTTTGACTCCCAAAGGGGTCTAGACCCACAGGTTGAGAACCGCTGAATTAGAACATGCCGGGTAATTTTCTCTCGCACTTCGTGTTAATGTAACTAAATCCTTCTGCAAAGATCCTATTTTCAAATAATGTCACCTTCACAGACACTGGGGGATTATCACTTCAATATGTCCTTTTGTGGAGGGTATGCAGTTAAACCCGTAACACCCATGTGCAAAATGCTGGCCATCTCCAAGAAGCCAACAGTGAAACTGATGAACTGACAGCTTGTAGACTCCTTGTGCTGGTGCTGAATGAAGCCATCATGTGTATTGTAAGCCTTCCTTTTACAAATCAGAAAACTCACTAGGATGTTATTGGTTATTGGGCTATCATGTTCCAATGGTCACTGGCTTCTCCATCTCCCCCGCCCCCTTTCATTCCAATAGATTTACCTGGCAAAAATAACAATTTGGTCTTCTCAGTTAAATCTGGTAATGTTCACAACCCAACAAAAAGTGGTGTGGTTACTAGAGGGCATTTAGTTGATTCTGACTCATAGTGATATCCTACGAAATAAGGAGAATGTTCTAGTTGCATGACTTTCTAAGCCAGGAACACCAGGTAAGAGGACAACAGAACGAAACACCACTCAGTCCTGCAACCATCTTCACAGTTTTCTTTAGAAAAGTCAACAAAACCAAACTCACTGCCATCAAGTCAATTTTGACTCCTGGTGACCCTGTAGGACAGGGTATGAACTGCCCATGTGGGTTTATGAAGCTGTCACACTCTACAAGGGTATGCAGTCTCATTTTTCTCCTGCAGAGCTGCTGGTGGTTTTGAACTACTGACCAAGAGGTTTGCAGCCCAACCCATAACCATTATGCTACCAGGGCTCCTTTAAGAAAGTTAGGTGATGGTTATTCAAAGCTGGGAAGGAGGAGTGATGCCCATGACCATACACTTGTGTCTAGTCCTCAAGCAACCTTGTTTCTTTGTTCTGAAACTTCTTTGTCCAAATGAGGTTGTTTTCCTCACTTAGATCTTTGTTAAGCAAATTTCTGTTTCCACATTTCCCTGTATTATTTATATGAAAAATCATACCAGAATCTCAGGGGAGGCTTAAAGAATGAGAAGCATGATTCGGATGGCTAGTTTATAGGTGCCTTCACAGAGATGCTCAACTCATACCAAGTGGGTTGCTCCCTAACTCTGACCCCTAGAAACCAAGGAGAAGATGCTGATTACGGGACTGTTTCTAGGCCAGAAGCATTAGGCAAGAGCATATAAATAACTTGAAGACTATTTCCAGCCCTGTATAATTTCAAGTAGCTGAATGAATAACATCTCTAATGCCTAAGATCTGTAAAGCAAAGGTCTTCTAAAATTCGATACTTGTAATTTATAATTAGGCTTAATTGTAGTTGCTGATTAGTGATGCCCGTGGTGGTGTAATGCTATGCTGTAGACTAGTATGGACTTTGTGTTCTCTTGTTGCATTTTTATCACATATTCTGGAGCTCAGCAAGATAAACACAGGTTGAGTTTATTGACAAATCGGTCAATTGTATTGTGATAGTAATCCTGGTTTCTTCAGTGGAGGGCAGGTAAAGAATAGAGTGAAAATAATTTTCCCTTTCTATTTCAGAATACATAAGTGACATTACTATCACGGGTGGTACAGACTTATATTAACAATGACGGATTCAATACAATAGCTTATTCTTACCACAGATGTCCAGCATTTATCTTAGCAGCCTCCAAAACTATTCCGACAGGGCTCCAAATTCACTGCATTTCTCTACTGCGCTGTGCTTACACCTTTGTCTGTGGGGAAGCGGGTTTTGCGGGCTTTTACATGCATCTCTGGCTAGATCAGCTGATTTTCTCTGAGCATGTTTTGTCAACAAATACTAATGAATGATAGTGTACTAGAGTTCATACTTAGAGTTCAGGGGTGATAAGACCCTAACCACAACCAAGGAATTTATAGTGTGTGTGCGTGTGTGTGTGTGTGGTGTGTGGTGTGTGTTTGTGTGTGTGTGGTGTGTGTGTGTGGTGTGTGGTGTGTGTTTGTGTGTGTGTGGTGTGTGTGGTGTGTGTGTGTGTGGTGTGTGGTGTGTATGGTGTGTGTGTGTGGTGTGTGGTGTGTGTGTGTTTGTGTGTATGTGGTGTGTGTGTTTGTGTGTGTGTGGTGTGTGGTGTGTGTGTGTGTGGTGTGTGTGTGGTGTGTGGTGTGTTGTGGTGTGTGGTGTGTGTGTGGTGTGTGTGTGGTGTGTGTGTGTGTGTGGTGTGTGTGTGGTGTGTGTGTGTGGTGTGTGTGGTGTGTGGTGTGTGTGGTGTGTGTGTATGGTGTGTGGTGTATGTGGTGTGTGTGTGTGGTGTGTGTGCGTGTGTGTGTGGTGTGTGTGGTGTGTGTGCGTGTGTGTGGTGTGTGTGTGTGTATGGTGTGTGTGTGTGGTGTGTGGTGTGTGTGGTGTGTGTGGTGTATATGGTGTGTGTGTGGTGTGTGGTGTGTGTGTGTGTGGTGTGCGGTGTGTGTTTGTGTGTGTGTGTGTTATGTGTGTGTGTGTGGTGTGTGTGTGTTGTGTGTGTGTGTGGTGTGTGTGTGTGGTGTGTGTGTGTGTGGTGTGTGTGGTGTGTGTGTGTGTGGTGTGTGTGCGTGTGTGTGTGGTGTGTGTGTATGGTGTGTGTGCGTCTGTGTGTGTGGTGTGTGGTGTATGTGGTGTGTGTGTGGTGTGTGTGTGGTGTATCTGTTTGTAGGAACAAAGATTACGTCATTTCCTCTTTACCTGGTGAGTGGTAGAATAAAAAGAGCCAGCTGTATTCCAGAGAGACTGGTTCTAGGTGAAATCATCACATAATCAAGCCATGTTTTATTCTTTAGTTATTGAACCTTTCTAGGTGGTGTCCAAGGGAGACATTCGGCTCATCTCTGGTTCTTCTCAGTGAGAAATGGAAGCTTTCACATTTTTAAGATGTTAGAGCCTGCATACGGGGCCCCTGGCTGCTGCAACTTGCTCATACGCTCAGTTGCTGACCAAATGGTGCAGTTTGGGCTGGAGAAGAGCCGGAACCCCACTTCCCAGAGCTCAGTCCCTGAGAACCCGGGGGAGCGCGGCTCTGCTCAGGATGTCACCACCAGGAGTCACAACCAACTCCTGGCACCAAACCTAGCATTCATGGGCATTGATTTTCAGCTGGGAGGCCTAAGACATGGGTTCCACTAACTGATTGTGTTTCATCTTATTCGTTCATTTTGTCTATAGCGCTAGTAGGTTTCACACTAGAAGTATGTGCTCAGAGAATAGAAAAATGAGTGTTCAAGGGATGCATCCTCATTGAAGAAGCAAATGGACTGATGCCATTTATACCATAGATTTATTTGTTGTTTTAGGGCCATTTCCATCCAGCAAATGAATATTTCAGAGAAAGTCCTCAACAATCAAAAAAGTAGCTTAAGGCCTTTCTTGTTCTTTTGTTACTTACTTTACTGTATCACGTATGGGACAAGTGAGTGACTCTGTGTCCAGAAATGGAAGGAGGCACTTCTAACTGAAGTCTCTCGGGTTGCAAGTTCTCGGGTGGTGGAAATCACACAGCTGAAACAGAGCAAACGGTGCCATTGTCAAGGCACTGGGGGACCTCGGGTCGATGTTTGCCCACTCTGAGAGAACGTGGGAACCTTCCCTGCAGGGCTGCTTCAGCAGAAATGCAGAAGTTTGGGTGAGCTGAGGGCAGTTCCAGAATCTTCCAGTGGCCTCAGACCACGCCAGGGAATGTCAGAGGTTTCAGGTGGTCACAAAGTCTGGTGGAATCCAGGCCCAAGGCCAATTTCAGATAAACTGTCCCTTTGGAAATGTTGCTTTTCCCAAAGTCAGTGAACCCCTGCAAGATGAAAAGTGATAAACAAGCCTCGAAAGAAAATGAGCTTGAATTAGTCTTTCTGACCCCTTGTGACCTGTGTCCAACGGAATTCATATTAGAAGAAATAAAATGAGACTTCTCCTTAGACACAGAGTAGTGAGATGTGGTGGTGGCACTGGGAAAAACAAGTGCTAGGAAAGAACCTCTGGGCCGATCCTGTAGAAGGCCCATTGAGGCCCAGGAAACCCTCCTAAGATGAGTTGACACTGGCCACAATAAAGGACTCAGCCACGTCAGTGATCATGAACATGGCACAGTACCGGCCATGTTTCCTTCCTTCATCCGGAAGTTATCCTCCTGCCGTGAGTTAGAGCTGACTCATTGTTAACTGGCAGGAGTAGGGAGCTCACATTGCACTGGTGTCTGCTATTTGTGTATGAATGAGAGGAGAAATAACCACCTGCCACTGACACAAGCGTTGTGTTCATCAAGAAAAGACTGAAGATTTAATCTAGCTCTCTTTCTTCTTTTTTATTTTATAGGATATTATTTAATTTACTCAGTAGTTTGATCTTACATCTCATGATCATTCATCCAGCTGTCTGCAAAAGCAGAAATGCCTGGTTTCTTCTGACATCCAGGTTTCACCTTCAACGCTGTGCGGTGTGCACAGAACAAGTCCTGGCAGAACTGACTGTGCCGTGCTCGGAGCCCTCTCTCGCAGCTACAGGCTGTAGTCCCACAGCACTTGACTGCTGTTTCTTGGTAACATGCCTATTGTTTTAGAAGGCCAAGATCATGCTAAGCACATAGCAGTTTTTAAAAAGTATATATTATTGATTGAATGAAATAAGTGATCAGCATCATGTAGTAAACATGTAAAATTTGAAGAAAAAAAAAACCCTCTTAGTACGAACAAATAATTAGTTCTTTTTGGCCAGTCTGCCTATGTCTTGTATTCTAGAATATTCATTGATTCTACATTCTAAGAAATTCTTTCAATTCTTTCCTTCTAAGAAATACATTTGTATAGTTCACATCTCAGCATCTGTGAAATTGGAGCACGATTTATGGCTGGTGTTCATAGTTTTACCAACAGTATTGCTTTCCGTCCCAGCGGTTCTAAGAAAATGAAAGGCAGGTGTGGCAAAGAATAGGTTTCTTAGATTTCATAAACCATCACAAGCCAGAGCACACTGGAGTCGCCGATCTGGTGCTTTGTACTTAGGATAGAATAATGAGGAAAACACACAGTGCAATCAAATGTGAAACCTGAGTCTTTCATTTTTTTCTTTTCCTTTTGAATCTGGGAGAAGCACTTTCCCGCGTGATAATCTTTGCGCCGCCACAACCTTGTGGGTAAGATGGAAATGAAGCATTCTTGTTAGTATTCTGCTCTCAGGAAGCATGCAGTGGCCTCGGTTCAGGGGCTCTCTGGTTCCTCCGAACAGCTCTGTTATGGAGGAACATGCAGTTTCGATTTTACAGGTTCAGAAACAGGTTTAGTGGCATGCAGTGAGTTAAGGGGGAGACTCCCCTGGTGCATTTGATTTCCCAGCATCCCTCAGTGTTCCCATTAGCCTTCTCACAGGTAGCTATTGACATTGTAAGAGCCTAGAAAGCCACTCTTTTGTTGCTAAATCTCCCTAGGTCCCCAGTGTCATGGTTTTAGACAATAGTTTAATAACAGTTGCATACACCACATCCTTTTTGGAAAGGATTTTACCTTTTGCCCTCACCCTGTAAACAAGGATGGCCTCTATTTAAGGTACAGGAAGAGGAAGAGGGAAGAGGATATTATATCACCTGGCCTAGCATTTTGAGAGCAGATGTTGTCCTTGTCTCATTGTTCAGAGAAAATCACTTCTTGATTATATAAAAAAAATGTTTAAAAAAATACAATGCCATGGTCTATAAATCAAATCACACTATTCTTTTGCTTGAATAGAACAAAAACAACAAGAAAGGATTGTAAATTAAAAACTGATACTGAAACCTCAGGCAAGGCATAAAACCCAAAGCTTGTTATCAGTTCCACACCAAGATACAGTGATAGAAATTGGAATTTGCACCTTCAGGTTTAAATATATGGGGTGGATTGATGGCTATGCCACAGAGACTGCTTTCGTATTACTTCGGGCTAGGTGTTGCAAATCAATTACAAGATTTATGTTTTAACCTTAGCATTTCTTTCTTTTTTTTCTGTTTCGCAAACAAACAACCACCACAACAAAAACTATTGCCATCGAGTCGATTCGGACTCCTGGTGACTCTATAAAACAGAGCCAAACTGCCCCTGGGGTTTTCTCATACTGGAGAAAGCCTCGTCTTCTCCCACCTAGTGATCACAGGCTTAATTATTTTGTGAATAGATCAAATACAAAGGAAAGAGACTTATTTCAGTGATAAAATCGCATCAAACCAACGGAGAAGAGGAGACTCCAAGACCTCCTGTCATGGGGTTAATTCCACTGGAAGGGGTACAGTAGAACTGACCCGAAGGGTCCCTAGACTGAATGTTGACAGGAGCAGCCAGCCTCCTCTACGAAGAGGATATGGGTGTCAGTCACTGGCAGGTAGCTTTCTGTGTGAGCCTGGCCCTCTCCCAAACTTTTCAAGAGCCAGCTGTATGATGTCATGCCGTTTTCTTGTGCATCGAAAAGCTTCTGTGTCCCAATATATTTAAAAAAGGGAAATTAACAGATAAGCTATTTTATGGGGTCTAGTATCTGCCTTGAACTTAAGTATGCAGTAAATTTACTTTTCTGATTTTTCCTTGTCCCTCTTCCTTTAGCTGTTTATCTTTAATTCAAAACATTTATCAACAGAAGTAGTTTTGCATTATAAGGGGCCCAAGTTGTATGTTCAGTGTGGAAAGTAAACATCCTTGGCAAAAAGGGGAAATGCATCCGGTGCCTCAAAGGCAGGTGCAGAGGATAACCCTTTGAACAGCTCGGTTTCTTGGGCGAGGACTGGCTATTGGTCTAAGATTTCAAGTTCGTAAGTGAGTTTGGGACAGATTTCCTCCCCTACCATCTGTCACCAGGTTCATCATAACTCCCTACTGTCCAAGGCCTTCCCACTGTGTGAACATGTCAAGTCCTGACTTCAAAACAGCTCTGTTTCTAGCCGTATGCTGGTCATCTCTAGTCATCTAGGCAGGCAGTCGTGGGGCAACTTTCAACTCGCCCTTTTTTCTCTTTCTTGTTAAAAATAGCCACCAGGTCTCTTTCTACTGGTCTTGCTGTATTGGGGAGAAGAAGAAGAGAGATTTGCTGTAATCATTTTACCCTAAACCACCTGAAGCCACAGATAGGCCCGTTACAGTGACCGCCTAACTGATCTTTCTTCTCCAGCTCTTTTCTGTTTTCTCCCAATCTGTGCTGTTTACACAATTACCACCATCGGGATTGTTCTTTACATGGATCAGATTATGTTACTCTATT
This sequence comes from Tenrec ecaudatus, assembly GCF_050624435.1. NCBI lineage: Eukaryota > Metazoa > Chordata > Mammalia > Afrosoricida > Tenrecidae > Tenrec > Tenrec ecaudatus. The sequence continues at coordinate 40,539,518 of NC_134536.1, forward strand.
GCACAGTAACTTTCATTTCTAGTGATGGGATATAGATTACATTCTTCTATAGGGTTAGCTATGAATCAGAAACGACTAGCCGGCAATGAGTGAAGTTTGGGTTTTTATATTAATTCACCTTCATTTTGAAACAATTGAACCAACTCCTCCCAACAAATTCTTGATTACACTCTCCATCACTTGCTTTTGATCTGCTGCTTATAAATTATTTAAAAGGTTTTGAGCCTTTCTTTGCACTAAACCACCACCATGTAGTCAACCCCAACTCATAGGGGTTCCAAGGCCATACCTTTTTATCAGGGCAGCTAGCCTCTTCTTTCTCTCAAGGAGCGATCGGTGGTTTAGAACTGCATATCTCGTGGATTGCAGCCCAACACTTACTTGCCAGCATCACTGGGCTAAAGAAGAACCGTGGGCACCTGTTCCAATTTCTTACAGATTTGACTTAAAGATGTATTAAGGAATGGGTCTCAATTTCTCCCAGGGTTGGCCTGCATTTTAATTAGAACTTCTTCCCCACATTCTCAATAGGTATTTCCTAAGGATTGTTTACCTATTTTGAGATGTTCCCATTATCATTTCGGTTATACTTGCCCTTTCTTTGCATTTTAAATACAATTCTTGATATTATAACTAGGTACGTATTTGTTCATCCTGATTGAGTATCCATTGCTGAGCGTTAGGGTATATCTGGCTCTTCTTTATTTCTCCCACATATTTGTTTGACATGAGTCAGAAGCTAAAATATAGTGTCAAAAGTACGCTTGAGAACGGAACAGTAGGCTGCTAGGGGAGGTTTAGGTTTGTTTGTTTGCTTTTTTTTGTTTTTTCTTTAAGAGGCAAGTTTTCGTTGCCCTCCCAGTTGACTGAGCAGGCCATTGCTGATGCCTGCTATCTGCTTTTGGACAGACAGGAACCCTTCTCTTCTTTTCAATCAACTTGGTGGGTGTTTTGCTCAGAATTAATACTTTTGAAAAAGTCTTTGCTTGCAACATTTTCTACTGATTTCATTTATATCATTCTGCAAAATGTGAATGTTTATAATCTACCATGGAACACTCAAAAAGGCACACTCTCTGGAAGGAAGTCAAATCATGAAGGTTCTCTCTGCACATTTCACTGGTGTAATTGTCTCTAAGTTGCATGTCCATTTGTTCACCACAGCTTTGGTCGGATGATATTTGCAAGGCATGACAAGTACCCCCATGCCTCACTTGCTTAAGTTCCAAAGATTTCATCATTATGGGAAACTCAGCACTATGTGAAAATAAAGGGTGATTACAGTAGGTCAAAGAGTGGTGGATGACTGCATCGTTACATAATGGTTAAATGCCATCATGCTATAATTGTCAACTCTCTGGGAATCGTGGTTCAGATCTAGCCTTACCCATTACAGCCAACGTGCTCTACGGCCTTGCACCTTGGCATCTGATACTGCCAGACAGCAGTTGCTGCTGTGCACATTTGTTTGATAGTCGATTTTTACTACTGTTTTCTGTGCAGAATGTCAGATAACAAGATCATTGATCAATGAGGAATAATCTAGTGATTTATAGAGTAGCAAGCTTATTATAAGGAGAATGCTATATTACTTGATCTTTTTTGACCAAAATATGTGTCTCTATTGCCTTGCTAATGCATGGTGATATAAATTTTCCAGAAGGCCACAGTGCATGCTTTATAGAAAAAAATTTTGGTTACACTCACCTAGAAAAGTTAGGAAACGACTTCTGTTTTAGAGGAAGGATCAATATAGAACCTGAAAACATTGTGTGTGTTTGATGAATGTATATAATATTTTGTGACTAGTACTTGGAAAGATGGTGACTGGATGGAATTTTATTATTTTTATTGTTATGTAAGGAGTTTATTGTTACTGGCACTGTGATGAAGTACTCTGCTACTAGCTGAAAGGTCGGTGGTTCAAACTCACCGCCTACTTTTAAGGAGGAAGATGTATCAATGTGCTTCTGTAACGATGTAGACTTGGAAACCTATGGGAACCGTGCTGTTCTCCTCTGTTCTGTAGTGTTGTAATGAGTCTGAATTCATTGGGCAGCAGTGGGGTGTTGTTGTTAGTTTTTAGTTCTTACTTGCGGGAATATGACATGGCTGGCATTAAACATGTATTTACATTATTATGTAGAGAATATATACTTTCAGAGAAAAATACAGAAAAAATAGTTACAGAGAGAACAAGGCGAGGGAAAATAATATATGTTGTGCCCAGGGCATATAGTGGAATTTAAATTATTTCACTGATTGTATTATAGATAACTTGTAGGGATTGTGTTGTTGTTACTTATTTAATTGAGTGGTAGGGACAAGAAGTTTTGAAGACATTATTTAGAAATTCTTCATAGTAACTTAACATTGATACTAAAAGTAGATTTAAAGAAGCTAGGGACTGTGTGCTGAGTCAGCCACTGATCTTCAGCAATTTTTACTGTAAAAAAAATATGTGGGTGCCAAATGGGGAGTTTTACTCATATCTTACGCTCTGACTCGTAGTCACCAGTCTGGTCCTGCATTGTCTGCCCTTCCTTTTCTTAGCAGCTATTTTGGGAAAGGGAGGGGGAGAGGGAGGAAGTAGATTAGACTATATAATCTTTGGATTGCTTCAAATCTATCATTTAGAGTTTTTATGTTTTAAAACTTCAGCAAGCCAGAGTTCTCACCATTATGACTGTACTCTTTGAACCTTTGTAGCAGATTGGCTAGCCAATTATTGGGCAAAAAATTCTCCATATATTCTGAGCATATTTCAGGTGTTCAGGCAATTTGAGAACAAGGTATTATGTCATGAAGTCTTTCACAATTAATGTGGGATATGGGACATTTGGTTGAAACCCTTTACAGCAAAGTCAGAGATGACAGTGGTTCCCTATTTTTTCTGGGGACTCTCTCTGTGGATATAGTAATGCCGATGGACTTTGTTTTTAAAACAAACAAAAAGTATAAAGTTATAGTTAGAGTTTTGATATAATATTCTTATTTTATTGGAAATTTGCTTTTGTAAGGAAAAATATATTTCCAGTGAAATAAATAAATTACAACCAATGAAGCAAGACTATTGTACCAAAGGAGATAAGTAAATTATACCAAAATGGTGCAGAAATTGAACACTGTAGTTCTTCAATTCTAGATTGTCATTAATTATAGGATAGGCAATCAAATAAATATATTTTGAGAAGTAAAATGTATTGCAACCAGATAAAATAGTCATTGATTTTAAGGTATATGTTAGTTTTAAACATATTAAAATATTTATCAAATTTTAAATAAAATATCACCTTACTCATTTGAGAAGATTAATATATATTCTAAGAAAGAAAAAAAACAAGGGAGGCAAAACCATCAAAACATCAAACAAGAATAAATTAAATTATTTCCAAATATACTTTAAGTAAGGCTTTTTCACAAATGATTGTACATATTTTCTTTTATATATCACTTTGTTGTATTTTGATAGCTATTTTGATAGTTATTTTGACAGCTATAACTTTAATTATTCAAAAGTTTGAGTGGGTCATAACAGAGGAAATTAGAGTTCATATAGCTTGCCATGATGAATGCAACCTATGTCAAGAAAGATGGACTCATCCAAGTGTCTGAGTTGAAATCAATCCAGAAGCCTTAAATTCTTACTCTACCATTCAGATGAGAAGAAACACGCTCGAAAGAAGCCCTGGAGACATTATCTTACAGAGGAACCAAGAAGTTGTCCCTCTTTGCAAGCATCCAATTTTGGAATCCAAAAGTGCAATGAATCTTCTGTCTTCAACCTCCATTGATAAGGTGGTTGCTTGTGTAATTTTACTACCTTTTTTACATTTCAAAAAATAATATATTTACTCATTTAATGGACCATACATAGTTACCATTAAACAACTGAAATTTCCATCAAACGGCTCTTTGAAATTATCCTGAGTGGGCTTTTTAAAATAAATTTAAGACTTCTCCAAAAACTATTAACATGTTGTTAGGAAAACTAACTAATGTCTATGTCATAGAGAAGAAGCAAATGTTTTCCTGTTGTTTTAAAAAATGTGAATTTTGCGAAGCTTTACATGCAACAATTCATAACATTTTGCTTCAAATTGTTGATTGTAGTCCCCACAATTTATTATCACTTGTCCCACTTGCTCCCTGTATTTCCTGTTGTCTTCTTTCCTAACCCTTCTGAGCCATTCTTGAGTAAGTGCTGCCTTTTTGATTTATTCTAATGTGTGTGTACCTCCCTAGTGTTATTGTTCCCCTTACTCAGCGGTCTATTGTTTGTCTCAAAATTGAGCCATGGAAGTGGGTTCATTTCCAAGCTTGAAGGGTAACTAAGAGTCATAGGTAGTCTCCGGGGTTCTCCCCACCTTTATCTGACTAGTAAGCCTATGTGATTAAAAAAAAAAAATTGTCTACATTTTTGCCATACTCTATGTTGGACCTCTAATGTGATCCCTTGCAGAACAGTTGGCAGTATTAGCCCAGCATCACAGAGTTGTCTGGATTATGGAGACTGATATTTGCATAGTTCATTAGCCTTTTGGACTAGTTGTTTCCATCTTTAATTTCATCTTTTTTTTTTTGCCTTTGGAGTGGAAAACCCCATAGTGGCACCTTAGATAGCCATTCATGAGTTTTAAGACCCATTACTACTCACCAAAGTAGAATATAGAACATTGTCTTGTTGTCTATAGTATATCAATTCTGTTTCTTTTTGACACTCCATTTGGAAACATAAGGAATTAAGGTTCAAACTCTGATTATCTCGACAGCTTGAATGTTTATTTTTCCACCAGTGTATATACTTAGAGACCACAGTGATCCAAGACGACATGTACATCTATTTTTCTCTGGAAAAGTAAAACCAGATATGCTGCCAATCATTTTAGGTGCTTCATTTGTAAATAGAACACCAAGATTATTTTTCCCCCAGAAAAAAAAAATTGTTTCACCATTTTAAAAGACATTATTGATCATAGAAATTTCCCAAAGAGCACACAAAATAAAATTTTTTTCGTTAACATCATCTGTGTGGTTGATCACAAGAATGGGACCTTGGTCAAAATACTTGGGATAGCTACTCTAGATTACTGTAAAATATTACAAAAAGTCCTTCATTTTTCTAGATCTATAATAAAAAAATTGCCCTTATTATCTTTGATAACCATTCATTAATGCTGGTCACGTTACATTTGCCTTTTCTTGGAGTTGTAGATAAGTTATTTGTCCGTTGTCGTTTTAGGTAAGCCTTGCATCTTGTAGCAAAACTTGTAGCTAGCTACCCATGTAAGACACAGGAACAGGAAGAGGAAATAGACTATGTGGCTAATTAGCTCCTTGAAAATTGATCACCTTTGCCATGAGACCAGAAGAATTGAATAGTGCCTATCTACTCTTACTGAACATTTTGATCACAGATCTTTTGAAGAATCCTGATCAAAGGGGAGAGAGTAGAATACAATATTAGTGCTCTTGAACTCCAGACTTGCTAGAGCCATGGAGGCTGCATAAACTCCTGAAGCTATTATTCTGAGATCATTTTTAAACCTTGAACTAAAAATACCCCCAAAGTCTTCTTCAAACCAAGAAATAGTTTAGCTTACCTGGTAAAGAATGTCCACCTTGACCACTGGGCTCTTTAAAGGTCTGTCTACAGGGGATTTCAAAAAGTTCCTTACTGTTCAAACCCATTTTTATCTAACTGTCTTGAAGACCCTTCATATATGAGATCAAATTGACAACAGCAACTCAGAGGATTAGATAAGAACCTCACAGGGGCAGAAGGTTTATGTTAATAGGGATGGAACGCCCCAGAAAAGGAGGGGAGAATAGTTGCGCAGCTCAGAAAGTATAAAAAATGTCACTGAATTAGATGTGTAGACATTGGAACTTGCTTATGCTTTACTGTATTCTCAACAACACCATATTTTGAAGAGGATGTCCATAGTCTTAGTTTCATTTCTGTCAGTTATTAGGCATGATGGCATTGTGATTCCCTCGCACCGCTGTACTGTGTAGTGTTGTACAGTAGCACTGTACTACACGACCCCTGTAATTTGACATAAAAAAGAAGTTTCAAAGTGCCAGAAGAGAAACTGATATATTTGTGCCTGTGTGAATGTTAATCGCCATACCATTGCATTTACATCAATATTCCATTGGATGAAGCACTTCAGAGATGCTAGATAATTTTACCTCGTGAATTATTCATATATTTCTTTTCATAAAAGCAATGAAGTCAGTAGCAAGACACCGTAACTTTTATCATGTTTAAGAGCTCTGGCTGGCTGGGCACACAAGCCTGGGTTTGCATGTCCTGGTTCTGCCCCCTGAGCGCCCTCATATCCTTGTCTGTAAAGTGGGTATAATTCTAATGACCATCGCGGGGTTGCCATGATTCGATGAGGCTCTTTGTGTTATATCTGGCAGAAGGAGCATTCCAAGGTTAGCTATTAGTGTTTAAAGGTAATAACCTCTTCAACTGGAAAAAGGGCCTTTTACAGATCTTTGCCAAGAAGTCTAAATTAGCAATTGTAGTTCCAAATTTTCCCAAGCACGTGCAAAATAGCTTTGAGAACAATACAGAAACATTTATACCATTATCTGGAGAAGGGGAAAAGGCTTATTCCTTGTTGCTCTGGAGGACAGAGCTAGTAACAATAATGGTATTTCCAAGAAAGTAGATTCAGATTCTACACACAGAACAATTCTCAGGCATCACCCACACAATATGGGTAGCTTGCAAGCTCATGAGACATGTTGCTACAATGGCATGGTAAACAAAGGTAAGGAATGGCAGGACACTTCCTTTTCATTAGTCAGTGCTACTTTATAAAGGCGTTATCAGCCTATGTAAAACTTTAACTTCACGGTTGATGATTAATGTATCCACGTTCTTGTTATTGTAAAGTTGGCTTAACTTTGCAAATTGAAAGGTTAGTTTCATAAGACTGTGTCACTAAGCAGCCTTTCCTTCTTCTTAGAGAATGTATTTGAAGAGAAACATTATCCTTTTAAAGCACAATAAATCATTTAAGAAGGATTTCAAAAAGTACATTTAGTCCATTGCAATGTTGACACCCAGCTACTGTGCTCAGTATAATGTCACATTTCTAATAAACTCCTTCGTACAACTGGGAATTTTCTGCCTATTTATTTTAAATGTGGTTGTCAAATTGTGGGGCCTCAGTACTATCTCCCACCTCCTATTTTAAAACGGCTATTTAGGTGCATAAATTACTGCTCTCTTTTCCCTTTCGGTGCCATCTAGTACACGCTGTTAAAGGGGGATGGATGAAATAAATGTTTAAACTGACTTGATGTTATTAATTACTTCTTAAGATGCCTCGCAACAGGAAAGTGTTTGGCAAGCAGTCAGGAGCCTGGGATATTAACAGTTTTGAGGGCATTCAGTTCTCAATGTTTGTTTACGAAAAGATCACAGAAAGGAGTAAAATTGTGTGTTTTCATAAAGTCTATCTTGAGGTGAAAGGGTGATGTGGTATAAGGGCGGGAGCCATAAGAGTTCTTGGTAAGGCTTGAATGTGGAGTAAAACAGCTTTTCAAAAGGAAAGATAGGTAGGAAGGTTTGGTTCCCTAGGGCCCCAGGACATTTCTGAAATCCATTTATTCACATTTGAGGCTGTGTGTCCTGCTGCAGAGCCTTACCTGCTGTCTGTCCATGACAGGCAACTCCCTCAGACCAATACAGACAGACGGAGATTATTGGGAAGTGAGGTGAAGGAGCCCAGAGAATTTCTCTGTGCTTCGAAGCTCAACGGTTAGAGGTCAAATGATATGTACTGGAAATCTATGAAATCAATTTGTATCAGATTGTAGCCTCTGTCTCTTCAATATTAAAAAGCATGGTTATTTTGAACCCAAATGTTAATTTGAACGGTAAAATATTTACATGTCAGTCTATGTATTACATGCTTTGTTACTAAGTAAGTAAAGGGAGTAATTAGACAGAGATATAACTTAATCATCGTGTTGGTTAATGCTGGGCTGATGGCCTCTTTTTCATGATGTGGGTCCTAAGAGTTGGCAAGCCTCTAGCTGCTATTAAGGGTGGGTGGCCCTGACAGATGGAAGACCCAGTAGAGGGAAAAATATGAGAGAAATAAAGGGGAACGGTGAAAAGAAGTTGAGGGAAGTATGGGAAAACGAGGATTGGGTTGGAGAGGAAAAACAAGGCGAAAGAAGACTTTTCAAAAGATAGAAAGTGCAGGCTTCCATTGGGAAGGTAATGAGTCCTGTAAGAGAGGAAAGAACACCATAGAAAATGTATTAAACCAAACTATCAAAATGTACACCAATTGTCATTTTCTTCTTCTTTTTTTAACCTATTGTTTCTTGACATCTGGGTCTGTATTCTTCCAAAAAACAATGCTCTATGTCTCTAACCCTTTCCTGAAGATGATACTCTTCAACAGACAGCTGGTCAATGCAATAGCAGTTTTAGCATTCTTGTGAGATACAAATCATGCTTGTTTTAAATATTCTTAGAGTTTGGGGAACAAAAAGAAGTTTGAAGAGGCACGATGAGGCCCATAGGATGGACAGGATAAAGTTTTACAATGAAATTCGCTTAGGACAACCCTTGCTACCTGCAGGGACAGTGACTTCTTTCATGTGGCTCTTCCAGCCAAAGTCTCTGACTCCCACCAGACACTTTCCCTGCAGGGGTCTGGCAAGAAGCTGGGGGGGGGGGGGGGAAGATACTGACAGGATTCACCTGTGAGTCATTGTGAACAGGATTCCCTGGAGAGTGCCATCCTGCTGTGTACAAAATGAGCCCTCTGAGAACAGGAGGAGCGATCTCCTTACCAGCCAGAGCCAGGAATAGAGTGCAGATCCTCCTGGATCCAGATGACAGCTATAACATCAGAACAGTTACAGAACAAGAAGCCAGAGCACGGAACAGAGAGATGGACTTCCCAACACACAGAACAAGAAAAGCTGAGTGCTTTTGTGCAGGAAGCTGGCTAGCAGAGTGGGATGTCTCTGGGCACTTAATTGGCGAACTGGGCTTGCTGAACTACAGGAGTGGAGCCGAGTGCTTTCTGGCTGAGGCTTGTTGGAGTTGAGTGCCTCTGGACACTTAATTGGGGAAGCTGGGCTTGCTGACCTACCTTAAGCTGAATGCTTTGTGGTTGAGGCTTACAACAAAGTGGTATGTCCCTTGGGTGTTTATTAGCAGATTTGACAGAACTTTGTCGAATGTCTTAATATACAACCCAACCCTGAACATTCCTCACTAGCATTACAACTAGTTAACTTCCTTGACAAACCTTTAATCTTCAATTTTGTCTGTGAGTCCTATGTAGCCATTGCAATGGACAAAAGAACCTAGAGATAAAATAGGAAACACTAAGTCAAACATTGCACTACCCTTGAAGAGTGAGCAGATGCCTGGCTGTGATGGGGGTGGAGGTGGGGGGCTGGGCACAACTTTCTGGTCTTTTCCTCACCATTGCAGTTTTCAGTTTTTCTCAAAAAACTCCCTAGTAGCACTGCCATGAGTAACCTATGTCCTTTGAGAAACTTTATCAAGATTTCCCTTTGAGAGTCCCAGAAGACAAGGACCACACTCTTCTGAGCTTCTCTCCACAGATCTCCTCAAAAAGCCAGTTTAGATTGGGCTTTTATTTTAAGGCTCGCTTATAATACTAAGGCAGTTGTCTTATGAGAGAACTAGTTTGCAGCCATCCACTAATCCCAGGAACACATGTCAACATGTTTGTTTGGAATGAATTCATGGAAGTGTGAACTGGAGCCCCCAGTAGCAATATTTTTTACTTGCCCTCCTCCTTTCCATTGCATTTCAAAGTAGTCACCTATTTTTTTAAAAAAGTGAATGCATATGGGATCCTTCTATCTTTTTTCCATGTAAAATTATTAAAAATTAATAACTCAGATATTCCATTGTATTTACCTGTTGTCTCTCCCTTCCTATATTATTGTGTATGAACATGTCATGAAATCTACTCGACTCATGTTACCTATATCAATGACAAATTTTACTAAATTCTTTAGTGATGCATATTCACTCAGTTATTCACTCATTCAACTCTCATTGAAGGCCCACAATGTGGAATGCATGATGTTTAGAACTGAAGGCGGGGGAAGGCAGTGCCCTCTGAGGTCATGGTATCTGACAGCTAAGATTAGAAAAGTTTCATATATGGGTTTGGAGCTGCTTGAATTGCAATGGATCCCAAAGCAACCAAACCAAGCTCAGTGCCGTTGAGTGGAATCCAACTCATAGTGACCCTGTACAGCGGGATAACACTGCCCTTGTGGGTTTCCAAGACAATGACTCTTAATAGCAGTGGAATGCCTCCTCTTCTCCCATGGGGCAGCTGGTGGTTTGGGGCTGCTGACCTTCTGAGTGACAGCCTAACCTGTCATCCACAATGCCACCAGGGTGCCTTCAGTGGACCCAGTGAAGGTTTTTAAGCATAAAGGGGCATTATAAGGACACACTTGAGTGTACGAATAATATGGAGGGTAATTTGAAGGGGACAAACAGATGTGCTAAAAAGGTTATGGCTTTGCTTGCTGTGGTGGTGGTGGTGGTGGTGGCAGCGGTGGTGGTGGTGGTTAAACTTCGTATTGTTTATTAAGTAAATGTTTGCAGATCAGATCATTAGTTTTACATCCAACACTTCATTTGTGTGTGTGTTTTCACATCTTTAAAAAAATTATTAAAAGATCCTTTTTAATGGGGGTGCTTACAGGTCTTATAACAATCCATACATAAATTGTATCAAGCACATTTGTATATATGTTGTCATCCTTATTTTCTAGACATTTACTTTCTATTGAGCCCTTGGTCTCAGCTCCTCTTCACCCTCCTTGAGACTTTATTTCAACTCATCACATTTTCTTTCAGTCCATCCATTGTCAAGGACCCTTGGCGGCAGTAGTGAGTTTAGTGTTGGACCCACTAGTCTGTGTAACTATTCAAGTATCTACTTGAAAACCTCACTCTTGCCAGATTGTGAATAATCACTTTGGCTTGGTTGCTTTTAGCCTTTGAGAACGCCCCAGTGTCATCCCTGCCTCCCACCTACCAAGCTCATCACACACTGGCCTCCTCTGTACCAACCTTGATCTTGTTTACCTCTCGCCCAGGAATTCCCCTGCCTCTCATCTTTCATAACTATCAAAGAGTATTCATGTTGATGTGAAGGCTTGTTCTGTGCTTTTTATAAGAATGGTTTCATACAATATTTTCCATTTTGTGACTGATGAGTTTTACTCAGCGTAATATCCTCCAAGTTCTTCCACGTGTTTTGAAGATTCATCATTGCATGGAATAGTAGTCCAATATGCCTATGTACCAATATCTATATATTCCAATATAAGGCGATTTTAATAGTGACGCTAACACGTTATCTTAGTGCCCCGCCAGTGCTGGGGCAATGGGAAGAGAAAGCCCTGTATAAAGCCCTATATATATAGGTGGACAAGGAAGACAATAGATATAAGAGAAAGGCTATTACAACTGAGAGAACTGGATGTGCAAATGAAAGTGGAAAATTTTAAAAATAAATTTTAGGTTCTTCAGATTCTTTTAGGATCTTCAGGAGTATTTAAGTATTCTTCTCATCTTTTAAAATACTGAAAAATAAAGAGCACACTTATACACTGAAGGCCTGTTCATGCAGCATTGTAGATAGATCACTGCATTGTAAAGGGAACACTTAACAATAACAACAACAAATTGAGAATTTGGAAGAGAGTAAAATTATTAGTAGAGGGAGGATAAAAATGTAGGGTAGTTTTTATAGTTTTCCAGTTTGTTCCCAGATCTGCAAATAGCAATGGCATGGTGGTTAAACAGAATGTAATTTAAACTTCTGTTCAAAACCAGCTTCTGGAATTTACCAAGCCAAAATCCAAGTCCGCTTGAAGTCAATTTAGGTTCATCATAACTCTCTACGAGGTTTCTGAGTTTGTTTCCGCAACAAATAGCTTTCACCCTCAGCGCAGCTGGTGGGTTCGAACTGCTGACCCTGTTCAGCAGTCTTGTCCGTATCCCCCACAGCCACCAAGGATCCACCTTGCTCTCAGACAAGTGACTTAGCTGGTCTCTCCACTGCACTTTCTTAATCATCTGTAAAATGCAAATGATGCTGGTGCCTATCTCAGAGGGGAGAGGGAGAAGTGATTTGGGTGAGATACTATTTAAAAGCTCTTGGAAGAGTGCCTACCATGGTGTAAGAAGGCGCTCAACAAATCATAGGAACTATTGTGATTTTCCGCAATAACATCTAACAGCCTCTTAGTGGCTGGGTCTTTGGAATACTGAGGGTTCATTTTTCATGGGCTTTTCTCTGAAGACGACATTCCAGAGTACAAGGTAGTTTTTATGAGAACAATTTTAACAGCATACAAGAAGCAGTAAACCTTCTCTGGGCAGCTGCCCCGTTGTTCTCTCTGTAATTTCCTTGGTTTTTGCTACACTTGTTTTAACGCCGGGCGTGAAGGGGTTAATAAATGCCTTACTCAAATTGCAGGAATTAGCAGAAATTATCAGATGGAAACTGAAAGGTGGGGGCGGGAGGTAGAATGTAAGTGGAGGCTTTGGAAGCAGCTTATTGTCTCCTAACCGAGACAGCTTGCACTTACATTAAGGATCCGAGTCTACAGTTTGGTAGGGTAATCAGATCGGAATTACCAGGGACGTGGGGAGCCACGAGTCCCCGCCTCCCGGACTGACGCTGGGATCCCCGGGTTTCAACAATGCTGGGAGTCACAGCTTCTAATTGGAGAGCCCCGCAGCCCTTCACCGGGAGAGACCCCGCCCTCTCCGTGTGAATCGCTGGCCGCGGAGGAGGAGCTGGCAGATGCTAATGAGCGGAGTTGCCAGGCAAGACAGGAACTTGTCTTTCTTTCTCCTGTCAGTATCGCAGACATTATGCCCCTTCTCTCACCATGAGCTGGCTCTCCAATTCGCAGGGGGTTGTGCTGACTGCCTACCACCCCAGCGGCAAGGATCAGGCCGTGGGGGTGAGCCATGCCAAGGCAGGGGACGAAGACACCTCCAGGTAAGCCCTGGCATTGAACAAAACAAAAGCCTCCCTATGCACCAAGGGCAGGAAAAGTGACCGGGAAGTTGGTCTGGAGAGAAGGGACAGCTTGGGCAGGGAAAGTTAAACCCATTGTAGCAACTGAACTGTCTGGCTTTTTTTTTTTTAATGTGCTAGTCACATCTCTAAATCTGAACTATGAAAACAGCCGTATGGGATTCCTGGTGAAGACGAGGAGGAACGCATTGGCCCCGTGGCTATCAGACTTGTTGCTTAGCAGGTGCATTTGCAAATGCTGCAAGATCAAGTGAATGTTTGAAACACTTCCGAAGAGATGAAATTCTTGAATGGGCTCTGGGCTCAGGCCTTGGAACTGTTCCTGGGGAAAGGCAGCCAGGAGCACGGGGAGGTGGCTGACTAGGCAGTTGTTGGAGCCGTGTTTTTGCTTTGGTTTGTTTTCCTGTCTCTCCTTTGCTGAAGGAACTTCTTAGGTAAAGAGCGCAAGACACTGACCTGTGAAACACCTACCACAATCTTTTGCAAAAATATGCGGCTTTGGTTTTCCCCCTGGACTTTCCAAAAGAAGTTTTTGTAAGGAGGGTCTGGAAGGGGGTTACTGCTAAATCACTTTATGGGCACAGAGGGCAAACGTTGGAGAGACCTCTGCAGTACAGAGTTCCTGTCTTTCTGTGCACTTTGTTCTGCTTCCCAAGGGCCCCTTTCCCTCTTTTTTCTCGTCCCTTCACGACCTTGTCACTGGCAGGACATTTTAAACTCCAGTCTGGGATTTAAATGTAAATGTTGGCCTAAACCTGGCAGTTTAGGAAAGCAAAGGCTAACCTCGGAGTTATCAGTAAGTAAGCATGCTTCCTCCTCACTGTTGAATATGTGATAATAAAGCCTTCTTTGTTCTTATGTGGCTCGTGGCTCTGCCTTCAGCGAAGAAGAAAATGCCATTTTTCACTTTGTTTAAAAATACCTCCAAATATGGAGGTGGGGTCGGGGAAAGTCAAAGGGATGACTCTGTGCTAGACCCTTAGGGTGACCTTCACTGTTTTTCCCACATAGCAGTCTAAGTATGTTTTCCATTGAATTAGTTCATTTCTGAGGATAACAGAGAATTATTGCTGGGTCTTTCCTTCGTGTCCATGATAGGAGAATTAGGTTTGTTTGTTTTTCCCTTGTGAAAAATAATAAATTGTTTCTATCCACTGTACTGCCTTGGCAACAGGAGCGCCCTGGCAGTCGGGCTGCCAGAATTGTGCATGCACACTCAGCATATTCTCACATGGACCTTAGGCTGGGATGGGTGGGCCCCAGGATCTGGATCTCAGATCTTACCTTGTAAGAGTCGGATGGACTTTGAGGGACATTTACTCTGGACCTCTCATTTGACTTTGAAGATTCATTGTAGATCTGCAGGTGGGCGACTTTGCCTGCTGGCTGCTTACTCGGCTCTGGAGACTGGTCAGCCTGTGTTTGAAGTTTTGCAGCTTGCTGTGGGTGTCCTATGCATGAGTGGGTTGAGAGAACAAAAGAGGAATGAACCATGCTCAACCATGCTAAAGCTTGGCAAAGAGGCAGAGTGGGCAGCTTCCTTGGGGCTGTAACATCAGGGGTCTGCTCTCAAAAGCCACTCTGCCCTCACAAGCTGCCATATTACTAGCACATAAACCCAGTTGCCTGATGTGGATTAAGACTAATGGTGATCCATGTATATCCGACTAGAGCTGTGTACCACAGTGTTTTCAACGGGTGCTTTTTTATACATAGAGTGGCTCTGGGTGACACCCAACCTCCCGCCTTTCAGTTAGCAGCATAGTGTTGACTATTTATACCACTTGGGGGCCCCATCTTAGGGACAAAGTTATGTTGACTCAACAAAACAGGATCTTGGCTTGAAGACTGGGAGGGAAAATAAGAAAGAGGGAGAGCAGTTCTCATTATATTTTATTCTTAAACATGGACTCATATATCAAATAAGTTCATCATTACTTTGGGAGGAATTGTTTGCTTTGAAAGGCATGCAATATTAGGGATGGGTAGAAGGAGGAGAGGGTTTAGGGTCAAATAGAATCCAAAAGAGAATCAAAACAAACTCCATGCTATTGAGTCAATTCTGACTCCTAGCGACAGATTAGAATGATCCCTTTGGATTTCCAAGGCTGTAAGACTTTACAAGAGCAAGCTAGCTCACCTTTCTCTCCCAGAGTGGCTGCTCGATTCAAACGGCTGACCTGTGGTTAGCAGCCCCACATACCCCCCACTCTGCCACTACGGCTCCTTTCAGATAGGACCAGTATTACCAAGGAATGATGGTGATGTGTGGGGTACGGGACGGGAGAGGTGATCCTCGTCTACAGGGCTTTACTCTAACTGATTGATCAGCTGGTGATTTGGCATTTTGGAGGTGGATCCACGGTGTAGGGTTAATAGCTTTTAAAAATAGCTTTTAATGCAAAACAAACAAAAGGAAACAACCAATACCCTTTTTAAAAAAAAAAAGACATAGCTTTAGATTGTGGGCTCCCTCCCTATTTAAAAGTGACCTGGAACCAATTCTACGGCAGTGGGTTTGGGGAAGTGCACAGAGCCTGGGCCCAATGGTTGAGGTGTTTGTCAGGAAGGTTGGTGTTTTGAGCCCACCATCTGCTCCCTGAAAGAAAGATGTGTCAATAACCTTGTCAGCCCTGTGGAGCAGTTCTGCTTTGTCCCGTACAGTCGCTATGAGTAAGGATTGACTCATGGCAGAAGTTTGTTTAGAGAAAATGCAGAAGTCTCAATTTTATCATGAGATTTTGTCTCTTCTAAATTATGCGGGCTAAGCAAATAATCCAAGAAGGTGGGTCATGTGAAGAAGACATGGCATTGGGACTTACTTGTGAAATGCAGATGACACAACCTAGCTTGGGAATTTTAAATACTTACTGATGACAGTCAAGCCTTTAGTATGGATGACACCCTAACATAAAGAACACAAAAATTCTCATAACTGGACTCATAAGCAACATTGCCAAGATAAATGGAGAAAACATTGGGGTTCTCTGGGATTCCGTTTTACCTGGATTCTCATTCAAGGCCCATGGAAGCAGCAAAGAATCAAAGGCTGTATTGCATCGGGCATACTTGTTGCCAAACACCTCTTTAATGACACTTTGAGGACTAAGGTGTGCCTCGCCCAAGTGATGGTATTTTCGATTGCCTCCTATATATCCAAGAGCTGCAGAATGAAAAAGAAAGACTGAAGAAGAATTGATACCTTTGTGTTAGGATGTTGCTGAAGAATTTCATATATACCATAGAATCCCAGAAGAAGAAAGAAAAATTGTCTTGGAAGAAAAACAGCCAGAATACTCCTTACAGTGAGGAGGGCAAGATTTCATCTCCTGCTCCCTGGAGAAGGGCACCACGCTTGGTAAAGTAGACAGCAAAAACAAGGCGGGCTCTCGAGGAGATGGATGGGCTGAGTGACTGCAGCAATGGGCTCAATGGTAGGAAGGCAGCGGGGAGGGTGAAAAAGCAGGCAGCTTTATTCTGTAGCAGAGGCTCACGGTGAGTTGGCATTGCTTTGCCGAACCTTTAGGACAGCAGCAAAAAGTAATATGTACTTTAATAATCTATTTAGTCAAACTTAGTAAGGTGCTCTTCTGTGTTACCTGTTGGGCTGCTAACCACAGGTTGTTGGTTCAAACCTACTAGTCACTCTGAAGGAGAAGATAAGGCTTTCTGCTCCTGTAAAGAGTTAAAGTCTAGGAAACCCAAAGGGCCACTTCCCCTCTGTTCTATAGGGTTGCTGTCAATTCGAATGTACCCAATGGCAATGATTTGAGTTAGTTTAATAAAATTATCTAATATGTATTATAGAAGTCCTGGTGGTATAGTGATTATGTGTCAGGTTTTGATCTGCATGGCTGTCAGTTTGAAACCACCAGGACCTCCTTGGGAGAAAGACTAGGAGTTCTACACCTATAAACAGTTAACAACTTCAGAAACACACACTGGGTCAGCTTTATTTGCATGCTAATTTTAAAATGAATTTCTTAGTATTTCCTTTTGTGAAGCCAGTTTTCAAAGAATTCTGAATGTTATCTATTCTTATAATTCCCTCTTGACTCTGTCACTATTTTAAGAAAAATGATGCTGTTGTTTGTCCCCCTCCAAAAAAATCTTTTTATCAGGACCTCATGCAGATGTCATCTGAATCACATCAAGCAGTCTTGTGCAATTGCTACCACAGTTTGAAAGCCACCTCTTTCTCCTTGAATGCCTTTATCGCCTCTCCCCTTAAGCTCCCTGCTCCCCCGTGCTGTTGGTTTTGTATCCTCTTTCTATTCATTTGATAAATGCTATTTTCAATGAAATCCCCCTCCCCGTTAGATATTTTAATTTTTTTTGCTCTGTCCCTCCCCCCGCCCGATATTTTAATTCTATAAACCCAGCTGCCTAAGTAGGGTTGCTGTGAGTTGGTATTGACTCAATGGCAATAAGTTTTTGAGTTCAGGTAAGCTTATGCCTTCTATAAAGAAATCTTGGACATCTAATGTGTAAGGTCTTGCCTGGAGGTCCCGTTTGCATTAGGTATTGGATAAACAGAGCCAAGGAGGAACCAAGAAGCACCCACAGCCTGCTGGCCTAACCCTTGAAATGCTAGACTCTTCAGTTAGGCTGCCTGCTTTCTCATGGCCTCATCAGTGGGTCCCTGGAGGACCTGCCTCTGGACTTTGTCATTTGAGCTTCATTATAGTACTGACTTCATTGGGAGCATGGAGTGGAGTGATCTAGATAAAGCCCATAGAACAGTTTCTAGTTCTTTCATAAACTTTAGATAAAGAAAATAAAATACATTTTTGAGCTTTAGAACATATTCTTCTAGTTTCAGTAGTTTCATTTACATAATTTTGTTAATATGTTAAAAAATATGGCCATGGCCCATGTGTTTTAAAATGCCATAAATCAAAATCACCATGATGTTAGAATTTAGGCCTCAGAAAGTCCTCGAGAATGTCCTTTTAGTCCTTAAGAACATTTATGGTTTGAATGAATGGCAACAGCATAGAGCGGGCCTGCCTAGGGGTCTCTAAACGTTTTTATGACAACATGGAATGTCGTGGACCTTCATTAGATCTTTTGGCAGTCAGATTGCTTGTTGCCTCTACAACTCCCCTCCTCCATTCAGAGCTGGTTCTGCCCAGTGTGTCCAGGGAGAAAGGGTTGACTTTTTAAAATCGTTTTATTAGGGGCTCATACAACTCTTATCACAATCCATACATACATCAATTGTGTAAAGCACATTTATACATTCATTGCCCTCATCATTCTCAAAACATTTGGTCTCCACTTAAGCGCCTTGCATCAGCTCCTTATTTCTCCCCTTCCTCCCCTTCCCCCTCCATCCTGAACTCTTGATAATTTATAAATTATTATTTTGTCATAGCTTGCCCTGTCCGACGTCTCCTTTCACCCACTTTTCTGTTGTCCATCCCCCAGGGAGGAGGTCACATGCAGATCCTTGTAATCAGTTCCCTCTTTCCAACCCACCCTCCCTCCACCCTCCCAGTATCGCTACTCACACCACTGGTCCAGAAGGGATCATCCACCCTGGATTCCCTGTGTTTCTGGTTCTTATCTGTACCAGTGTGCATCCTCTGGTCTAACCAGACTTGCAAGGTAGAATTGGGATCATAAAAGTGGTGGGGGAGGAAGCATTTATGAACTAGAGGAAAGTTGTATTTTTCATTGTTGCTACATCACACCCTAACTGGCTCTTCTCCTCCCCGAGACCCTTCTGTAAGAGGATATCCAGTGGCCTACAAATGGGCTTTGGGTCTCCACTCTGCACTAGCCCCCTCATTCACTATGATAAGATTTTTGTTCTGATGATGCCTGGTACCGGATTCCTTTGATACCTTGTGATTGCACAGGCTGGTGTGCTTCTTCCATGTGGGCTTTGTTGCTTCTGAGCTAGATGGCCGCTTGTTTACCTTCAAGCTTTTTAGACCCCAGACACTATATCTTTTGCTAGTCGGGCACCATCCGCTTTCTTCACGTCATTTGCTTATGCACCCATTTGTCTTCAGTGATCATGTCACGGAAGTGAGCACACAATGATATGACTTTTTTGTTCTTTGATGCTTGATAACTGATCCCTTCGACATCTTGTGATCACACCGGCTAGTGTGTTCTTCCATATGGGCTTTTTTGCTTCTGAGCTAGATGGCTACTTGTTTACCCTCAAGCTTTTAAGACCCCAGACACAATATCTTTTGATAGCCAGGCACCATCAGCTTTCTTCACCATATTTGCTTATTCACCCCCTTTGTCTTCAGTGGTTGTGTCAGGAAGGTGAGCATCATAGAATGCCAATTTAATAGAAGAAAGTATTCTTATATTGAGGCAGTACTTGAGAGGAGGCCCAATGTACCTCTGCTACCTTAATACTAAACCTATAAATATTTGCACATAGATCTATTTCCCCCTCCACATATATAAATATATTTGCATATGTACACACCTTTATGTAGACCTCTATAAATGCCCTTTGCCTCCCAGCTCTTTCCTCTATTTCCCTTGACTTTCCTCCTGTCCCACTATCATCCTCAGTTCCCACCTGGGTTTCAGTAGTTCCTCTTGGTTACATTACCCTTGATCATGCCCTACCAGGCCTCCCACACTCTCCTCACAACCTATTTGGATCACTTATTGTTCCCTTGTCCCTGGGTTTTTTAACACCACTACTTTTCCCCCCACCTCCTACTCTCCCATGTCCCTCCAGAACTGTCAGTCCCGTTTTTTTCCCCCTCCATATTGTTCATCCAGCCTATCTTATTCTGACATACCTGTGGGGATAATAACATGCACAAAAACAAGACAGAGTAAAACCAAGCAACAATATAAAACAAACCAATGACAAAAAACCCCAGCAAAACACAAGAAAGAAAAGCTTGTAGTTAGTTCAAGGATTGTTTGTTGGACTTTAGGAGTGTTTTCCAGTCCAGTATGTTGAGGCACCATGCCCTGGCCCCAAAGTCCACCTTCAGCATTCCCTGGGGACCTTGCTGCTTAGTTCCCTTGCTGTTCTGTTGCACCCCCTTAGTGTTTTGCCTTGGTGTGGCTGGATCAGATCAGGTGCAGTTCCCACACTGTGTCTCTGGTGTTGCCCCCTGTAGAACTTGGGTCTGTGAGGGGTGTCATATCTCATAGTAGGGCCAGCCATGTGGTCCCCTCTGTGGACTGGATGCTCTAATTGGGAACATTGTCCTCACAGCCTGGTGGGCCAGGATGTGCGCTCCACTCTCTCCTCCTTCCCTTCATCTGTTCCTGTGTGCTCCAATCAGGTATGTCTCTCTCCTGGAGCTGCAGATTCAATGTAATCCTTTTAAATAAATTCCTCTGGGTGGAGGGGCAAGTGTCCACATAGTAATTGGGACTGGGGTCAGTCCCCCAGATCTCTCCACTGGTTCCCTACTCCACGCCTGCATGTTGCATTCATATCTTGGAGCACTGGGTTGAAGCCTGGTCCCTCTTTCCCTATGAAAATATAAACAATACCTGCCTCCCCCCTTTGGGTGGGTTAGTGCCCTGTGATCCCACTACCCATTTCTTTTTTATTATTTTTTTTCCTTTCCCCAGCTCCTTTTTAGTTGTCTACCATGTGTAGTCCCTGTATTTGGTCTGGCCCCTGAGGGCTGGCACCTTTATATGCTTAGTGTAGCTCTGAACTTTCTCAAGTCTGACCCATTTCTTGGTTCTATAAACTTACTTGAACATTCAGTCATTTTAAGTGTAAGTCCTGAGCTCATACTGTGTTTGAAGGGTCTCCGGGTTGTGACTCACTTACTCCTGAAAAGCGGGAGCTTTGAGCCTATCCGGCAATGCCTTTAAAGAAAGATCTGGCGATCAGCTTCTAAAAAACCAACCACTGAAGGCCCCGCGGAGCAGAGTTCTCTGACACAATGACGTCTCCTTAAGTCAAAGATGATTCAATGGAACTGTATGGCAGGTAGTTTTCAGGTTGCGAGGGCACCAAAACAGACACCTGTGTATGTCTTACGAGGGAAATGGGCATGCAGAGTGGAAAATAGAGATGCAGCAGGCCAAGGGAATGGTGAGCCAGTCTCAGAGGAAAAGGTAAGGTAATAGTTTTCCAGGCAGAGTGAGTGCAGAAGCCGTAAGCTTGTATGAGCAAAGAGGTCAGTCTGGAAGGAGAGTGGGAGAAGGTCTGGGGTGCCAAGTAGAGCAAACAAGGAGGGTCAAGGAGACTTGCTCCCGTTGCCGACCCTTGGAGGACATTGGTTTTTACAGGGTAGTGCGGAACAGGCCGGGGGCAGGTGTGAGCACTGGAGCGAAGAGCAAGTTTAGGTGTAGGAAGTCCCTTTGGCAGCTGTTGGTATCTACTCGGGAAGTTGGAGCAGCAGCAGATTGGGTAAGTAAGGTAAGCATGGTATTTTCAGGTATTCGTTGCCAGCACCATAATTCAAATGACTCAATTCTTCTTTAGTCATCCATCCTTACTTGATATCTACTTTCATATCTATTGGAGGCAACTGAAAATGCCATAGCTTGGGTCAGACACACCGTAGTCTTCAAAGTAACATCTGCTTTTCAACACTTTAAACAGGTCTGGTGCAGCAGATTTACCCAATGTAATGCACATGGTCTGTCCCTGTTAGGCACTATACATTTAAAGTAGACTTGGATTACTCAGGAAAGTGCTGTGGAGTTGGGTGACAAATGCCAACCATGCCTAGAAAGAGGGGCTTTGATATGGTGAAACAACATGACATTGTTCACTCTATAGAATAGTAAGTAAGCACTAAGACACTAGTGCTTGCCTTGCTCATTGAGTCATCTGCCCTTGTCCCCACAGCTAAAGCCTATACCAACAATAGCTAAGGTACTTTTAAAATCTGAACTTGTATACTGAATAATCTGATACTAGGCGGTTAAGCCAATACTATCACCGTGTAAGGCCAAGTTGACTAGAGAAATCCAGTGACATGTCTGTGTAAGAAAGGCCTTTTCTTTCCTTTTTTAAAAAGAAAATCAAGAGCTTTATATCAAGGAGTAATTATATATCAAGAAAACACTCCAGCCTAGTCCAACTCAAATTCATTAAGTCTGATAGGTCCTTAAATCCCTCTTCAGTTTCATGCAGACACACGCAAAGATGCAGAATGCAGGAAGCTCACAGGCCAGTCAGTGCGAAGTCGTGTGGATCGTAGGTCATATAGAAACATGGCGGTGCTCTTGCAGCTATCAGGATGGCCAGTAAGCAGGAAGGTGAAGGCCGAGGGGAGGATTCCCTGGGCCCTTCTTAGAAAGGGCCACGCCCACAAGGAGACACATCAGCTATCATCTGATTGACAAATTGAATACCATCCTTATACTTTTATATATCAAGTTACATGAAATGATGTAACTACCACAATCATGGGCAAGAGTTTCTGTGATTTTGCTAGTAGATGTATCAAACAGTGACATAGTTTAAAGTTAGAGCCGGTAAGATTTCCTGAAGTGTGCAACACAAGCAATTGAGATGAAAGATTATTGCAAGTTTTTGGTGCACAACAATTTGTAATGATTACATTCCCACGTACGAACTGGGGAAGACTTACTCCCAAAAGGGCACATGGAGGAATGGGGTGGATGATGAGTTAGATAAGATCCAGAGCAAAGTTGGGAGCAAACAACTTAGAAAACCATTTTTGAGATTAGCATTTAGGGAAGCTCATGACTGTCTTTCTTGATGAGGTTAAAAATTTTACTCAAATCAGACAAAAATTAAATATATGTATATTACATATAAACTCTAGCATTTAATAAGTTATTTTCTTCAGAAATCATATATCTTCTAAATGGTGGATATTTTTGGTGCAGGAAAGAATGGTAATGATTTTTATAATGCAGCTGTTATTTGTGAACTAACATTTCCTTTTATTTTCCCTAAGCACGTGTTTCCTCATTCTAGTTTTACAGAGCTGAGTGACAAATGCATTTCCTTAACTCTGTCCTTATGTGTAATCATATCTGCAGTATTCTATTCCTTAAATTTTGGCAGAAGTACTTTTGGTAAAATTTCATTTCTTTTCCTGTTTTGATTATTTTAGAATATGGTTTTTGTCTGTATCTTATTTGCATTTTTCCTTTGAATCATTGAAAGACCACTAGTATTCCAGCTGAGCAAGTCTTTCTTTAGAGGCGCTTGATGTTAGGTGAAGTGTGGTTGGCCTCACCCATAGCAACCGTGTGACCAGTGGAATGAAACGCTGCCCAGATCTGCCCCATCCTCACCATTGATCCTGTGCTTCGTCCATTGCTGCAGCCACAGGGTCAAGTCTACCTCCGGGGACTGGTCTCTCCTGACAATATGTCTAAAGTATGTAAGACAAAGTCTTGCCTTCCTTGCCTCTCAGGAGCACTCTGGCCTTACTTTTTCCAAGACAGATCGCTTTGTCCTTTTAGCAGTCCATGGTACTTTTAATATTCTTCTCCAGCACCACAAATGAAAGGCATTAATTCTTCCTCAGTCCTCTTTATTCAATATCTGACTTTCAAATGGGTTGCATATGGTGCACCTTAGTCCTCAAAGAAACACTCTTGCTTTCAGTACACCAAAGAAGTCTTGTGCAGCAGATTTATCTAACTCAACTTGTCTTTTGATCTCTTAACTGCTGCTTCCCTGAGCATTGTTTGTGGATCCAAGCAAGATAAACCCTTGACAACTGGAACTTTTTCTCCATTTATCATGATGCAGTGTGACATTTTATTTTTAAATGACCTCATCTGAGGGCTACAATTTTTGTGGACCTGTTTAAAGTAATCTTTGTGGCATAGTTTGCAAATATAAGGATTTAAAAAAATCATTTAAAAAATAAAAGAAAGAAAGGACCCTCTTCCTTCCTCTCCCGCCCCTGCGCAAATCCATAAAAATAACATCCTGCTGAAAACTTTGTTTTCTGTGGCATACTGCGTTTTTCACAGATGCACTGTCCACCCTCATTTAAATTGGGGCTTGCACTTAAAGGTTTCTCATTGATTCCTTGTGTGCTTTACTTTCTCAGTACCTATCAGACTTGAGAGCATTGGTGCAAAATGAGCTGTCAAAAATTTACATTATACACATGATTGCTACTGGTCTGTGTGGTCGTTAGGCTTAAATGGCATTTAATAATTGGGCTGTAAAATGAATTAGATTTTTTCCTCTCATTTTTAATTCCACTATAGCTGTCAACATTAGTTTTATCATGGCATTAGAACAAGAACCCAGCTTCGTAGAAACCAAATCCACAATGATGGAAACAGAAGTCCCATGGGCTTTGTGATCCTTCTCTGTGGTTGCTCTGCTCGAGTCCCTAGAAGACTGCCTTCTGGCTCCCTAGTTGGATCACGGAGAGATCCCAGAGCTCCAGAAACTTGAAGCCTTAACATGTGTGTGCTCTCACACGTGCTCATGGACGTGCACACGCTCTTGTCGGGTGGTGGATGTTGCTGATGATGGTGGTGGTGCTGAAAGAGGAGGTGGAAAGGGAGAACTGAATGATCTTCACACTTGATCTGGAGAAGAAAGTGGCCGGCCAGGCATGATGAACCCTTCTTCCTGGATCTCTCCCTTAGCTTTCATTGCATCCTAATTCTTTGAGATGGAGTGGCTTCTTGTAAAAGTTGTAGTGTTTTCTTTTGAGAAGAGGAGTTAATGAGAAATCAGATTGTTTGGGAGTGGGCATGCATAGAGTTATTATGTGAAGATTGGGCAGAGGGAGTAGATGGTATGTTCGATTCATGATTTTTAGAAGTTTTATTGGCATATAATTCACCCGTCATACATTTCAATTATTAAATCATTTTAAGAAGAACTGTACAATCATGACCACAAACAATTTCAGAACATTTTTTTTCGTACACATTGTTATTAATTCCCTAATTGCTCTTGTCTTCTTCTGCCATGAAAACGCAAAACTCAACAACAACAATCAAAAAATCCTTAAAACTCAATTCCATCAAGGCGTTGAAACTCATGGTGATCCTATAAGACTCGGGTAGAACTGCCGCTGTGAGTTTCCAAGACTGTGACTTTCCACAGGAGTAGAAAGCTCTGTCTCTCCCACGGAGCGGATGCTGGTTTACCCAGAAACCATTAATCCAGTCATCTAACACACAGTCTCTGTAGATTTACCAATCCTGTGTTTCAGGAAATGCAGAAAAACATCCCCCCAATTTTTTTTTCTTAAGCTAACATCAATAACAAAGTAAAACAAAGAAATACTTCAATTGAAAAGAAACAGAAATTATTGAAAAGTTGAGCAAAGTTCAAATGTGTCAAAAAAGGAGGTCAAATGTTGAGGTGTAATATTGTAACTGCAATAATCCACTTCCCAGTATGCTGTGTGCATGGTACGAAGGCTATTCCACATCCCTGGTCCATGGCAGAGGGGATTCAGCAGAAGCTTAATCTACGTGGGTTTCCCCTTAATTTTTAAGAAAATGGAAACAACGGGTCAAAAGGGAAACCAAGTGACAAGATAATACATTTTAACCTAACTATATCTGCCATAATTGACTTTACCATGGTATACGAGCTTATCTTGTGCAAGCCTGGTTTGGAGAAGGCTATGGACAACAGTGACTTGGCAGCATGCATACATGATTAAGGTTCCAGTGAATTCCTTCTGAAAATATAGAGATGGGAAGGGCCTTATTATCAGAGAGCATGGTAAAGTCAGTTATGGCAGATACAGTATTATGTGCAATCCCCACGTCTATTCGTACTCCTCTGATAATTCTGATGACACATTCCTTGACTTCTCTGTTGGCTATGAGTTGGTTTAACCTTTTCTGTTTGACCTAATTTTTGGTTAACCAAGTTTAATCTTTTTTTTTTCAAGAAGTAGACAGGAACTATGGAAACTGGGTTTTGTTACTACTTTGACTATGTACAGAGTCCTGGTGGTGTAGTGGTTATGTGTTGGGCTACGATCTACCAGGTCAGTAGTTCAAAACCACCAACTGTTCCTTGGGAGAAAGATGAGGCTCTCTGCTCCCGTAGAAGAGTAGCAGTTTGCAGCTGCACGGGGAAAGTTTTACTCTTTCCTATAAGACAGAAGGAAAATGCACCGTAGCTGGAGGTTTTTTCATAACCATTTTCACTGTGTATTTAATTTCTGTATTGTGAGTTGGAAGCATCATCTCCTTTCCATACCCTGTTTAGGGAATTGCTTTTTGACTATAAAGAACAGCATCTAGGTTGCTTTATAGAAAGTGGGATTTATTGTAGGAATCTGGGTAGACTAGAACCAGAGCAGAAAGCCATAGGACAAGAAGGCTTGTCAGTCTTCTTCCTCCAGTGACTCCTTGCATGGGTCTTGCTCATAGAATGTTGACTTTCTCTATGAGACTGCTTCATTCTTTTCCTAGGGCTTTATTGTTTTGTCATTTCAGTTTGCATGTGTTCCGTTGCCCTCTATCCTTTGACACTTCTTAGTAGTAACTGGCCCACCTGTTTCCTAATTTCAGGAAACAGCTTCACAAGGGATCTGGCAGGTCCAGGCAATCATTTTTTTCTGCAGGCCACGGCAGGTCCCCAAGCAGCCTACACATGATCTGTGTTGGGTTCTGTAGAGCAGCTTCCCATAGAGGAGGTGTGGCACCCTTGATAAGATGGTCCTTATCTGTAGACTGGGCATAATAATGTCCTGTCTGTTTACTAAGGTGAATTACTAAAGACTGAATATGGAGCTCTCTAGAAATCCACATTCAAGATACAACTGAAGACGATTATCATGAAGTTCTCTTCTGGATGATGTCTTAAAATCTCCCTTAAGCAGAGTTGTCATGTTGAGCTTACAGTTTAATTTACTTATTATTCTTTACTATGTACTAAGATGTAAGTTCCCAAGAATCTTTGGCTTTTTATGCTCAGGCCTTAGCAAAGTGCTTGGCCCACTCTCCGCAGTTAGTAAATGTTTAATGAGTGACTGACTGCAATTATGCTTGCAGCTTTGCAGCGAGACTGCCTGAGTGAGAGTTGTGGTTCTGTCATTTAGCGGCTCTGTAAGCACAGAGGCCTGGCGGCATAGTGGGCTACATACTGGATTGCTAACCTCCCGGACAGAACCCAACAGCTTCTCTGAGTGAGAGAGAGGAGGCCTTCTACTCCTGGAAAGGTTTACAGTCTGGGAAATCCGCGGGGGCATCTACTCTGTCAGATAGAGCCGCTACGATTTGGACTCAACTTGATGGCAGTGCCTTCAACTTATTGTTTGAAGCTTGGGCAAGTCACTTAACATCTCAGGGTCTTAGTTTCTTCAGTACCTATATTTTAGTGTCCCTGTAAATATTGAAAGAAGCATTAGTTGAAATGGACTTAGAAAGGAGCTCTGGTGATGTAGTAGCTAAGTTCACACACACCAACCCATCCATGGAAGAAAGATGTGAAAATTTGCACCCATACTGTTTGCTACCACCTTGAGAGCTCCCTGGGGCAGTTCTCCTTTGTCCTATCTGGCTGCCGCTAGGAACGCAATGGAATGAACTCAATGGCAGTGGGTTTTGGTTTTTAATGTACATCACATACAGGAAGTGAAATCTGCTCTCTAGGACACTGAAAGGCCATCAAAGACCTCTTCGTTAATCAATTTGGAAATAGTATGACTATTTTTTATAAGCATTTTTGAGATCAATTTGTAAATGGTTTCAGAAAAGTTAGTGTTTGCTTTAGTATGTGGATAATATATAACTTCCGTATTTAGAAGATAACAATTGGGGATTAAATTATACAAAGCTTTCAGATTATTTTTTTATTTTCATAACTAATAAAAATACTGAAGCACAGCTTTGAGAAAGACTAATCACTACCATCAAGTTGATTCTGACTCATAGTGACCGCATACAGGGTAGAACTGTCTGTGGGTTTCTGACATGTAACTCTTGACAGGAGCAGGAACTCACACCTTTTCCCTCGCCAGTATGTGGTGGCTTCAAACTCCTAACCTTGCTGTGAGCAGCCCAACACACAACCATTATGCCACCAGGGCTCCACAAGCTTAGAGGCATTGAAATCTTGTTGAACCCAGGTGATTGATTCAGATAGCCTTTGGGGTTGAGTTTGGACAGAGGTAAACTTGTAAATCAAGTACTTTTAAGGGAAAAAAAACACAGGGCAGGGTCAGGGAGAGTATGCGATCATATTCTTCAAAGAAGAAAATAGACTATAGATTATTTGAATACTTGTAGGTAGAAGTATACTAAGGTGATAATAGTAAAGTATTTTAAAAAACGATCATTTGGGGCTTATTTTCCCTTCTAAAATATGTTTATGTACTTCATGAACAATGATTGGCCACAGAAGAAAGAAAGGTTTCATGAAACAGAACTAAGTGATGTCCATGACATACATCTGAGGAGATATAGCCTTCCACCTAGTTCACTTGCTGACTCCTTGCTTGGAACAATTGTCCCCTGTCTGATTCCCTTCCCATTTTGTGCAAAGGTTGGAAAACTGCCCTGGTAGGTTTTCCCTTCATCTGCTTCATACATAATACATTTACTTTAAATGCCGGCTGTGCATTAGTTACTGGGCCAGCAAACACCAAGAGTCCACACTCTGCCCTCTGATTTCCTCACAAATCCCTCGCTTCACCTGCATTCCAGATTCCCATACACCAGGCAACTCCTGCTTACAAGTAGAAGAGCAGCTTCTGGTTTGCTTTTACCACCAACAGCCTAGAAACCTTTTCTGTGGAAATAGAAGAAATTCGAGGATGAGATTAAATGGTGAACTGGAGGGAGGAGGCGAGTCAAGTGTCAATTAAAAATGCACAAGTCATTTCCACAGGGGAAAACCACTTGTACATGTTATTGAAAAGCCATAACCTTATGAAATCTTACTTCCTAGTGGCTATATAATGGTTAAAAATCTTTCTTTCTTTCTTCTTTTTTTCTTTTCTTTTCACTATCCAGAAACTTTACTTGCAACATTGTTGCTAAGGGAAAATAGTCTCAGTTACCTTCAAAAGGCATAGAATTAAAATGTTCAGACCCCAATAAAATCTTTAAGTAACTGGGGATGATGGAACCATGCTGTTTTGACGCCCCTCCCACTGTTCATTGAGAAATAGAAGCGCTGTTGTTACTGTCTTATTCGCAAGTCCCTGGTTGGTGCAAGTTGTAAATAAACTTAGCCATCGCTGTGGCTGTTAACCCAGTGGGTGGGTTCAAATCCAGCCCAGGCCTGTTGGTCTTCCAAGAAAATCAGTCCCCGAAGACCGTCCGGGGCACAGTTCTACTCCGACGGCGGGGCCTGACAAACCGAGAGTCGTGGTCAAGTCCAGCACTACAACTGCACCGTGCGAAGTCTTGTAGCTCTGCCTGCCCAATAGCCATGTTTGTTTGTTTTTTAATTTTCATCTCTGGGAAAGATTCTGTTTAAATTTGTCATGTATTTGGAAAGATTTAAGAAAGTGAGCATTGACATATGCTCCCATGGTTCCAGTTGAATCAGATGGTCAAAACCAAACTCAACAGCCACGGGGCGTTTCCAACTCCACTGATGCTGTGGGAGAGAGCAGCACTGGGTTCTGCTTACAGGTCAGAAAGCTTCGTCTTTCTCCCGAGCACTGCTGACCCGGTGGTTAGCAAGCCGATGGATACACCATGTGCCACCAGGATTCCTGAATCAGAATCATGTAATTTAAATAATTTACTGAAGTGGAAAATACTTTCATGCCATGTAACTGTAAAATTCAAACTGTGTGGGAAAATATTGGAACTCATCAGAAGGACAATTTTGAATTTTGGAGGATTTGATATAGAAAGTGCTAATGCTACTGTTATCTACTGTCTATATTTTAAGGAAACTAATAAAAAATGTATGTTGTTGATGAAGAGCATAAAATTTACATCTTACCTAGATAGTAATTTGGGTGACTCAGGAAGACATTAAGGATATATAAAGAATATCACATATTTTACATATATTTTAAAAATTAGATATTATTTAGTGAAATAAAAATGAGGACATGGTAGTCCTTCCTGGGTGGAAATGATAACCCTAGAATGAAATATAAGAGCTCTTGCTCTGAAAGAGTTTGTCAAATATTCAAGTGGACTCGGAATAACTTTTTCAGTAGCCTATTTAGGAAACCTTAGCATGAGTCTCTCTTTTGAAGTATAGAACATTAAAATAATTTGTTGTTGGGTAATTGAGATTTGGTTTGAGTAAGAAAAGAAAGATACATTGGCAACTGAATGTTGAAGGGAACTTAGGCTATTTATAGGTGGTCTAGAAACATGTAACTTGATCAACTTATTCTATAATTTATGTTTTTAACTAAAGTTACTGTGTGTCTGTTCATTTCTTTCAGGCTCAAACAATATGCCCAAAGCTATGAATGCTATCATCTATCATCTAATATCGAGGTTTATTTGTGTGAGGTTAGAACTAAATTTGTGTAGTGCTTCTTTTTTTCATCATTGATTATATATATATATATTAAATGGTGGGTGTATAAATTTCTTTTGAGTAAAACTCTTGAAATTTAGCACTTTTGAGGCATGCTATATTATAGATCACACTGGATAGATTTAGGTCATTATGTAAGTGTATTAATTCTTTTGTTCTTCCTTTACTTAGAGCAAGTTTTATGTATTGAAAAGTCAACAGGAACCTGACGGGTAACATCACAAATGAATATAGGGAGTGGCTGGATGGTGTAGGTTTTAGAAAAACTTGGTTTGGGTCTAAAGTGTTAGCTACAGAGAAATAAAATATCGAATAATTAAAGAAGGAGCCCTCGTTATGTAGATGATACCGTGCTAAGCTTTTAACCAAAAGGCTGGTAGTTTTAACCCGGTAGCTGCTCCGTTGAAGAAAGATCTAGCAGTCAATTTGATCTAGCAGTCAATTTACAGATTGATAATAAGCCAAGAAAACCTTATGGGATAGTTTTACTCTGCCATAGGAGGGCCACAGCACCTAATGACAATAAATCAAGATGACAATACAACAATACAAGTCTGTATATCGATTAGAGATGGCCCAGGTACCACCATTCCGTGATCCCTACATCTGTATTGGAGAAGTAAGGCCAGGCTGCTCCTTAGACGCAAGGATGGCAAGACTTTGTCTTACATTCTTTGAACATATTGTCAGGAGAGACCAGTTCCTGAAGAAAAACATCATGTTTGATCAAGTGGAAAGGCAGCCAAATGGAAGAAGGCCCTGTACAATATGGATAGTGTTTGCATCACTGGGCTCAGTATTTGCATCAATGTACTCAGGCCTGGGGACAATTAATTGTGAGCTTGGCTCAGGACCTTGCCAGGTTTGGTTCTGAGGTGCATAAGGTAGCTATGGGTTGGAACCAACTTGATGGCACTTGGCAACATCAACAGTCTGAAGGGTAGAGTTACTGTTTCAGTGGTCCGTGACCGCCTCACATACCAGCCCCCCACATCAGTGGTTTGAATATGGTTGTCTCACGAAACGGCGGGATCAGGATACAGCGCTCTCTTGGAGTCCTTCCAGGCAGATGGTCTAGAACTGGTCTGCCATCTGGGGCGCTTCACACAACCGCTCCGTAGGCTGGCTAGGGCTTCCTCATCGTGCAGCCTCTGGGGAGTCAGTGCTCTTCTAAGATACCAGCTCACCGCAGAGTGAGCAGAGCAAGAGGTCCAGAGACCCTGCAAAGTCATTCAGCATCGCTTTGCATATTCTATTGTCTACTCACTCACAGTGCAGTTTATGTGCTAGTGGTGAGCCACGAACTAGCAACATTATTATAGACCTCTATGTGTCTGTCTTTCTTGCTCTGATTGCCTATTGATTTTTTTTATGGATATCTTTGTTCCCTGGAGCTTGACTTTATAATTCTGGGTCAGTGTATGCACATTTGTTGTGCATTAACCCGGCAGGCTTGCTTTGGTAGGTAAATTTATATTGTGAGAGTTTTTCTACAAAATAATGTGAATACTTCAAATGGAGGCCTCGTGTTAATTTTTAAATTCACCCTAAGCTCAGAGATGTGTTCAGTACTCCATATAATAAGACCTCAGTTACATTTATTAGTTGATTAGTATGTGATTTGCTACAAGGGTTGGTTCTGATCATGCACAGGGCATATGATGGAGGCTTTTTTTTTCTCCCATTGAAAAAATATGCTCGATTCTTTTTTTAATATGTGTTGATCCTTAATGTTTTCAAAAACTATTTTGTAAATTTGTTTTTAGGCATACCAATTTGAAATTGCAAAGAGAATTTTGAAGAAAAGAGTTGCTCACTGTCAACAACATAGTGGGATGCAGCTGGTTTTCCAGAAGAGAGAGCTAGGCCTTTGCTTGAAGGGACCGTTGGGCTCTTATGAAATGCGAGCTTGCTAGTTCTTCTGCAGGACTTAACGTGTTTTTACACAAATAGCACATGTACCCTATTGGTTTTTGTAAACTGCACAACCCCTTAACATGTTAATGCCCTGTGAGCGCTTTCCACACTAAGTCCCTGTTGTGTCCGTGGACATGTAATGGGTGAGAACTGAGGTATTAAATTACGCAACCCCCTCCACCTGATGGCAGCAAAATTGTTAAAGGCCCTTATTTGTCTTACATTCGGTAATATTTACTCTAAGGGACTGTTGGATGCAGATGCAGTATTTTAGACGACAGAATATTTTGAACTGCACATTACACATGGAAAAGACCCCGGAGGCCGTATCAAAATTAATTGCCAGCCTTGGGTTTTGTGGTTTTGCTACTCCCAGTACAATAGTTAGAGTTAGCAGTCATCCAGTAATTGTTATAATTGAGCCTTAACATACTCAAACCGCCTCGCTATAGGATTTCCTTTCTCTTTTTATTTAGAGATGTTTGCTGTGCGTCACCTCTTAGTAAACTGTTTTTGCTCTTGCTACACTTCCCTCACAGAAAGGAGGAAGAAATGACTAAGATATTCTCTACACTGCTGGGTGGGGGTGGGTAGAGTATTTTTCTTTTAAATTAAATAAGGGGACTGTTGTTTTTTAAATAGTCCTTTTACATTTCTTTAAACGTTGTTCTTGCGCCTTTTGTTTGTGACACCTAGTGTTTCTGGGGGAGCTTAAAGCACAAATCTAAATACTTTGTCTCCAGATATGTTGGTAATTATCTATCTGTCAGATGATTCAATTCCTAAGAATTTGATGTCATTTTGAGAAATACATTTTCTTATCCCATATGCTTTAGAAGTTGTATCATTTTCATTTTTCAGGCAAAGGAGAGAGAGGCTTAGCCCTTTTCAGCTTAGTTTCAGACCTCTAGCTTGCAGCCAAAATCTAGGTTAAGGACCTTTGCAGTGAAAGGCCATCCTCATAACTGTTTATGCATGTCTCAAGAGAAATGAATACTTGGTTTATCTGCTTAAAGCAACAGTTCTCCAGTAAGTAATCCCACATGTTAGATGCCTGTTTCCGAAATTATGTGTGGGACGCTGTTCGCAGTTGTTCCATGAAAAGGATTCTGTGGTCCAGTATTTTGGTGTAAACCAAGTTCACTTAGGATTCCTTGTCGCATCAAAGTGTGCATTATGAGTTTGTAAAAGACAAATGGGAAGATTTTTGTAGCTAGTAACATACCACATCTATTTGAGCAAAGTCTCAATTTTGGGCCAAATGCATATTACTGATCTTCCAGAAAACACCATTTGTAGAATCCCCAGATATTGTCTCCTCTATACATGGAAAAACATGAAAAATAATGCATTTTTCAGTGGTTTAACCTGACTGGATGCTCTGCGGATGGGTTTGGGGCTTCTACTGCCCTCTGTAGCCTTCCACTAATTGGGTGTTCATAATTTTAGCCCTGGTACTTTTCCCTTCATCATATTTGAATTTTGTTATTGTCATCTTTGGATCACACAAGCTGATGTGCTTCTTCCAGGTGGACTTGGTTGACTCCTTTCTTAGATGGCTGCTTGTTTGAATACGCGCCTTTAAGACCCCAGACACTATTCTGATTGATAGCAGGGAACCATCTGTTTTCTTCACCACACTTTGCTGTTCAAAATCATGTATGTTTGAACTGGGAAGCCCTTGGCAGGTCGGTTATAGTCACAGTGGAGGTGAGGTGTTGGTTACGTGTTTTCCAGTCTATCCCTCTAATAAGCGCACTGTGTGCAGCAGAATGAAAGAGCGCCTGCGCCTGCACCGTCCTCGTGACGGTTGTGGTGTTGAGTCCATTGTGAAAGTCAATGCGTCTACCCGTGTTGGTGAGGGCCTTCCACTTTCGAAGTAGAGGTGTGCTACTGTAATACTACTAGTAGGAATAATGTTAAAAACAGGTACTGTTGTTTTAGAAATGCCCTCTTTCTGCCTCCGTACCAGTCACTGTTCTGAGCGGCTTAACGTTACAGACCTTCCCTGACAAATCTTTCCTGGATGAACGCATTTTCAGTAAGTGTCTGAATTGTTAATACGCAAGTTTCATTAAACACAAGTTTCTTGGCACAAACATCTTTTTTTGGGGGGGTGTGCTTTTACAAAGGTTTTCATTTATGTCCTCAAAATTTTAACACATTATAAACTCATTTACATACTGACCATACATAACTCCACTTACATTTTTATTATATTAAAATGTATACAACAAAGCAGTTTCACTTTTTAAAATGATGTATAGGCATTTTGCGAAACATACTGGGTGTCAACTGAGAGAATGTGTGCTATGTCACGCCCTAGAACTGCTGGGCACCATATTGCATGCTGCCCAGTAAATAGCACTTTAGGGATTTTGTGTTTTAAAGGGATAGTTTATTAATTATATATTGGAATTTTGTGGTGTCCTCATATTCTAGAAAGCTTGTTGGGCAGTTGGCTCATTGCATATTAATTTTTCCAGGTAAAATGATGTGATAATCAGTTAGTATTTCTTGCAGAGCATACGTAGATTTTCATTTGAGGGTCACTGACTTGCGTTCAGTCCAATGGAGCGTGAATGCTTGGGCAGGAGTTTGAACCTGAGCATTCAGTCAGTTGGGATAGTTCTCTCTGCAATGCCATACGCAGAACATGTCTTGTGGCCAACTGGTGCACAATCAGGGATGTGATTTCCAGTGCTGCGTTCAGTTCAAGCTTGTGGGGTGCTTGCTGGGTTGTCCATTTGCTTATATTTGTTTTTATAGTGAAAGCTCTACTCTCCTTGATATTGAAGAAGGAGTTCCCATTTGGAATTTTCTGTTTCAGCAAAAACCTTGGTAGAAAAAGGCATGAGGGAATCATCGTAGATACCAATTTCTATAAATAAGTAGTGAATCATTTCACCAAAGTCTGCCATTTCCTAAATGGCACGTTTGATGTACCCTTAAGGTGTCTCCTTGTGTTTGGTGCTCAGCTGTCCACGCCGTGGTCCATGTAACACGTAGTATCAGAGAATGAGAAAAGGAAGAATGATGGCTGAGCACCAGCACCGTTCCTAGCCTTGTGGGATGGAACTTTGTTCAGTCCTCGTAAGGTGGAAATGGTATGCATGTCAAACTCATGCACACGAACTGCCTTGTCCCAGGCCATACTTCATGTGTGTCGGTGACTGTGACTGGATTGCTAGCCATTTTCCTTTTACTGAGGGGCACTGAGTGAGGGCAGCTACCCCAAACCACAGGTCTCTGCATGGCAGGGGGGCTGCATGGGCAGGATGACTTCAGTGTGTTTGCTGAGGCTCTACCACAAGTGATAGGCTTGGTCCGCAGTGTCTGTGTTGGGGGCCACGGAACCACCTGGGGAAGTGAAAATCTGTAGGTAGAACAGAAGAGAAAGTCTCAGAAAGGGGCCTTGCTCCTCTTTATCAGCAAGCATAAATCAGAAGCCTTCTTTAAATGCACTGGAAAGAAATCTCTTGGAAACTGCATGACTCAGCAGCAATGTATGCCTTTAAATGTATGCCTTTTTTAAAACATTTTATTAGGGGCTCATACAACTCTTATCACAATCCATACATATACATACATCAATTATATAAAGAACATCTGTACTTTCTTTGCCCTAAACATTTTCAAAGCATTTGCTCTCCACTTAAGCCCTTTGCATCAGGTCCTCTTTTTTTTTTTTTTTAAACACTCCCACTACCAACACCATCACTGAATTGTGCTGGCTGCTTTTGAGTTGGTCCCTGGTTCACAGTGACTCCATGCACAATGGGATCAGACCATCATGATCTATAGGGCCTTTAGTCCTTGCTTACTAGTTTGTCTTAGACAGGAGGTTCTGCTGAGACCTGCTCAGCATCTCAGCAACATGCCTACCTCCACTCGACTGCACAGTGGCTGCACTCCAGTACAACTGACTGGGAATTGATCCCAGGTTCCCACGTGGAAAATGTGGGTTCTACCACGGAACCACTGCTGCCCCTGCCACTGATGTTATATGATTGTATTTTCCATAAGGGGCTGACTTAACCAGGTGTTCCTTAGACTTCGAAATAGGACCACATGATGGCCCTAAGACTTCATGGTTTGCAGGGCTTCCGCAGTGACCCCGGCCAGGGTAACGATATGTTTCCACTAAAATCCAAGCGAGCTATGCTCTCTGGCTGTGAAACACCGAGGGACTCTCAGTCAGTCACCGATACATAGCTACTTTTCTCTCAGTAAAGTTATCCAAACACCACAAAGACAGAAACCTGGGCACACCCCAGAACCCAGAGGGCTCCAAGTAAAATGACATATTGACTGTGTCCCAGCCTTTTTATGAAGCTTTGCAAACATTGAAGAAGGTGCTAATTGAGGGCCGGCTGGTGAGCGTGCATTTAGAACTTGTGTAATATACAAGAGGACTTCAGAAAGTCTCTGCAGGGGTTCTGTTATCTTGTTATTCTGTTGTCCTCAGGAACTTTTTGAAGCCCCTTGTATTTCCTAGCCAGAGATATTTTTCATAGAATGTAGAATTTCCTAGTTTATACATATTAAGCAAGTGATCAGTCCACTAACCCTCTTGTAAGAGCTCTTCCCCGTTTTTAGGCAAAATTGGAAACCTGTCAAAGATCTGGGGATTGCCTTATTTCTGGTCATAAACCTAGGCTTGTTTTATTAATAGCTGATGTCCTGGCCAAGGTGTCCCTGGGTGACATGTTCCCATAAATATGCTGCTACCACAAACTGCTATTCTTGGCAGAAGTAGAATTTTCTGTCCACTCTGACTTCTGCTTACTAAGATGCCACCCCATGGATGGCTTCAACCCAGTCGGAATACTTTTGTATTTGTGCCTGAAATTCTGGGCCTGCTTAGGTTCCTTCCCATTATAACCTTATTCCATACCTGCACAGGCGGCTGGCATGAGGGGCTAGAGAACCCGTGGGGACAGAGCAGGGAGGGGCGAGGAAAATGTCAGTGCCAGGAGCAAATGGAAGCGCCTTGAGAAAGGGACCTGCTCCAGGTAAGGGTATAGCTCGTGCCTTTAGAGTAAGGAGAAGGCAGCGTGCGTTTTGTAAATATTCTGTGCATTTCACAGAATAAAAGCAAACCAGGTGGGGGAGAAGAGGGGTAGCGTGGGGAGGGCGGCAGAACCCAGACCTCATTTTGGGCCAGTGGGCACAGAGTTCGCAGGATAGTGAGAAAGAAGATCCATGAGTTGATTGCTAAGGGTTGGAAAGGACACAATGGCATGGGTTCTGGGATAAGGATAAAACAGCCTGAACAAGGGAGACCTGCGAGGGGAAAGAACCTTTGCTCCCAGTGCCCTCCAAAGGGCTTGGCAGTGCCAGCACGGAGGCAACTGTGGGAGGCCTAGAGGCCAGAAAGGGAGGCTGTTCCAGAGGTGCCCATCGTAATGGTGGTGGTTTGCAGACACGAGACAAGGTCACGACAGGATGCTCAGGAGCCAGGGGTTATAGTTAAGAGTGGATACTAGTCTGCGGTGCAGGGGGCGTGGATGTAACTCCGGGCAGTCATTTGGGGACCTACACATAGACTGTAGGGGGGAGAGCATCCCACACTCAGGAGGTTGGGGCCGCACGACAGGTGAGACCAGTTGTTGGTATTATAGGGCAGTCCCCGCCTCCTCAGTTACGCATGCTGCCTAGTGGCCAGGAGAGCACCCCTATAGATGTGACTGCTGATTTTCAATGGGAAGTACTGAAAAAAGTCTCATCAATTATTGTTTGTGAAGCCTTCCTGGGTGCTAATGTTCAGAGAGCATGCTTTTTAAATTTCCACCTGAATTTCTAATGATCCAATCATTTTGAATAAATGATTGCAATCATAGTGTCACTTCAAAGCCTTTAACGCATGGCCATCGAGTTGATTCAACTCAAAGTGACCCTATGGAACAGGCTAGAACTGCCCTTATAGATTTCCAAGGCTGTAACTATGGGAGCAGAAAAGCTCATCTTTCTCTTTCAGTGAGTGGATTTGGACCACTGACCTTGCAGTTAGGAGGCTGCTTGTCATTATTCTGAATAAAAATGCAAAGTGTAATAGGTAAAGTACTAAGGTGCACAAAATTCCTTTAAGGATGAGCTGTAATTCTTTGTGGAGAGGGTTAAAGCAAGGACTCTACCTGATTCACCATCTCAACCCCCACCCACAATTCCTACCTCAGAGCTGGTTAAGTAGCCCTTCCCAGTGCTCTGCAGGCCCCAGGCTGATAAGAGCCTGGGCTAAAGTCCATGTTGTCCTTTATCAAGAACTGGGGTTAGGGAAAGCCTGCGTTACTCCAAATGAAGGTGACCATTTCTGGATTATTCATTTCTTCCCCTGCCTTTTGGTTGTATTCACTAAATTAAATGTAACCTGTGTTCTTTATATGTATAGCTTCTTGTCTGCTTGAAGCATGAGTTGTTTTCAAAATGAATATTTGCATCATTTAAACGTGCATTCTATTTTTAGATACAAAGTAAATAAAAACATCATTTGTATGTAAATGAACCTTATCTCGAACCAAAGAAACCATTCACTTGCCATCCACTTAATTCTCACTCATCACCATTCTGTGGGACAGACTAGAGCTGCCTCTTTGGATTGCGGACACTAAATTTGAATGGGCGTGTAAAGCCTTATCTTTCTCCCATGGAGCAGCTGCTGGTTTTGAACTGCTGACCGTGTAGTTAGCAGCCAAGGCGGAACTCACTTCTAGACACTCTACAAATGTATATGTGAGTAATATAAATACATGATCACTTCTTTCTAGCTGAAATGTCCTCATGGTTCATTTTATTTGAAATGTGAATCATGTGGCATTTGGAGAAATAATCGTAAGGATGCATGAATTGAAACAAGGGCAGGAGCAGCCTCTTTTGTTTAGAATCATATTTCCAAGTTGGGTTGAACCACAAAGCATCAGTTTGAACCCACTGTCTGCTCCGCAGGACAAGGTCGAATCTCTTGGCTCTCATGAAGATGTCCAGCCATGGAAGTCCAGAGGGGAAGTTTTGTGTTGTCTCATGGTATTGCTATGAATCAGAATTGCCTACATGACAGTGAATTTGCTAGTTTGTTTATTTTTGGGTATAGTAGATACCACAGGGTCACCATAAAGTGTCATCAGCTCAATGAAAAAAGGTTTGATTAAAAAAAAATATATATTATATATATATATATATATTTATATATATATATATGTTTATATATAAATATATATATATCCTTATATATATATATATAGAGAGAGAGAGAGAGAGAGATTCAAATATTTTCTGTTTTAAGTAGATAACATTTGTAGGCACAGATATGGTCTTATTTTTAATTCAGCTACATTTTTATTCATCTTCATGGCCTACACCACTTGAGGTAGTGCTCATCTGTGAAGATAATAGTCCATTAATCAATAATTTAGTGCATTTTTACATATATAATCCACTAAAATAATTTTGTAGACATAAGTTTACATGTAGAAGTCATTTATATTGATTTTGCGATGGATCCTATGATATTAATAGACTGTCTAGCCAAATTACAAGTCTTGTATACATGTTAGATTCATGAGCTTGCTTTTTGTCACTGTGGAAAAATGAAATGGTGGGGGTTCCTTTGAAACTACACAAGAGGTTGACTTCGTAGTCAGACCTCGTTGGGGCTCTGAAATGGTGACTGGGCCATGGCAGGGTGCCAGGGCCAGTGGAAGGAAAGTGACCATTGTTTGCCAGGGGCTCTTTAACACCATCCTGGTGAAATGCAGAAAAACATGAAAGTGCATGATCCTCCTCCCCACCCCCAGGGGGACGAGCAATGGAAATGTGGGTGGAGGGAGACAGCAGTCGGTGTAAGATACGAAAATGATAATAATTTATAATTTATCAAGGGGGTAGGAGGATGGGATGGGGGGAGGGAGGGGAAAAAGAAGAGCTGATACCAAGGGCTCAAGTAGAAAGAAAATGGTTGGAAAATGATGATGGCAACCAATGTACACATGTGCTTGACACGATGGATGTGTGGGTGGTTATCATTGCTGAAAGGGCCCCTATGAAAAGACTACGCAAACAGAGTGTGATTTCCCATGTCATACAATAGAGGAAGGTCAGACGCGGCAGAAGAAATTCTGTATGCATGCAGCCTGCAGTCATCATTTCAAGGCTATTTGAAACTACACGAAAAGGATTTTAAAAAACCGTTTGTTGTAAATTAGGTGGTGGTGTACGGAGCGAGGGGCAGTGTTACCTGCAGCAGTTCATACACATTCGGATTCGGCTCTTCCGCTGCCTTGAGTCCACTTCCTCCCTGCGTTTCCTGTTTCCATCCCTCCTCCTCTCCTCTCCCCCTGAACTTTGCCCTTGGGTCAATGCTGCTCTTTGACTTTATTTTTTATTTATTTAAAACATTTTAATGTTCAAATCACTTATAGTCCATGCTTTCTGACATTGTTTTCGCCACTTCTTTTATTGGTGGTATGAGAGAAATAACCAAGTATGACTAAGGAATAGGAATTACAGAGAAACAAGGAAGGAGCCTGGTTGAAACCTAATGGCATCTACAAACACCACCTCACGTATCTGGCCGTAGTGCCCACGGGGCTGCCAGGAGGGCCGTTCCCGGAGCCAACGGTTAATTACTCTCGTGCTGAGGGGAGCGCCCTTCCAGACCTGGAAGGTCAGGGTCACAGTCTCGAGGGTTCCACCAGTCTCTCGCCGGCCAGGAAGCCTCATCTCTATTGTGATTTTGCGTTCTGTCCCACGTTTTTCTACCGCTCTGCCGAGGGCCTTTTCATGGCCGGAGGGTCCGTTAATAAAACACATCAAAATGGGAAAAGTGATCATCATGTCTATACCTTGAGGGAAGTTTTCCAGTGCAAATCTGTATGTGCATGAGTGCACATTAATGTCTCCACAGGGGAAGTACTCATTTCATCTCAGAGAGGAGTCCACTGCTCCCAGCTTCAAATTCTCATCCGTCACGTAATAATTGGATACATGTCTTTCCAAGCTGCTCTCCCTGGTCTCAGAGACCTAGCTTGGGAAAAAATAACCACTGCTCGTAACACCCATGTATGTTCCTCTTGGAATTTCAGGATAGAGCCCTTTGTTCTGCATGTTCAATTCCAGACAAAGAACCATGACTGTACGCACACATTTTTATTTTTACTTTAAAGAATGACGATACTTATATTGAGATCCTTAAGGGGGTAGCAAAGAAACAGCAAGCCCAAAGACCAAACCTGTCGCTATCCAGTCTATTCCAACATTGCTGCACAGCAGAGCAGGACTGCCTTATGCTCACAGCTCACTGTTTCAAGTTGGTTCTGGAGACCCTGGAGGACAGTAAAACGTCCCTGTGGGTTTCTGAGATTGTAACCCTTAATGGGAGTAGAGATTTTCATCTTTCTTCTGAGGAGCAGGTGGTTTCAAACTGCTGAACTAGCAGATCTCAGCCCGACGCATAACCCCTCTGCCAACCAGTGCTCCATCGGGACTGCCTCATAGGGCTTCCAAAACCTTTACAGAAGCCGACAGCTGCACAGTGGCTGGTGGGTCCAAAAGATGATATAGGTTTTATATTAGACATTAGTTTAGTTGTAGTAAACTTAGAACTAGTTTACTGATTTTTTTTTAAGAATCACTGGCAGCAGCCATATTTGCTTGCCTTGCCTGGTGTAACAGCAGTCAATGATGAAGAATCTTTTACAAACACTATAGTGTGCTAACTCTGTGGAACAACTACTTCGTGTACTAGCTTGTCCCACATTCACCACACTAAACAGAGAGAAGCTCCTTGAGGGAGATTTCAGACTCTGCTTAAGGATGCTGAGCTGTGTCAATTATCCATGACATAGAACTGGAAGCTGGGTATTCCAGAGACCAGGCAGACGTATGAAGAAATTAGCTACTTGTGACTAAGGGACTTCTGGGTAAACCTGACATGTATCAGCTTTATCTGGTCTATATTCTAGCACTAGTTTAGCCTCTAAGGGAGTTCTGGCACTCTGTTAATCATGTGTACGGTGCTCAGGGAGCATCATCTTAGATGACTGGGAAGAGAAAAGCTCACTAGGAAATGAGCGGCTCATCCTACCGGGGCAGTGGACATGCGTGTGCTCAGGCAGAGGGCGGGGATCAGACAGTTGTAGGTAGGTTTGCACTGTTTGTTGTTTGTATTTCTGTGTGTGTTGGCTTTTACCACGCAAATAGTCTGGTCTGCTGATGTTCATCAAGAAAGTTGACTTTAGGACATATCCTGTTTGTTTGTCAATTTTCATCATGCGGTATCTAATCATTATAATGCATAAAATATCCAAGAAGCGGGATTATATGTTGAATGGGACATCAGGATAAGAGAAAAGCATATAGCAACCTTATTAGCCGGTGACACAACCTTGCTTGCTGATTACAGGAGGGTTTGGGGCACTTGATGAAAGTTCGTGACACAACCTTGCTTCCTGATTACAGGAGGGTTTGAGGCACTTGTTGATGGAATTCAAAGACAATATGGGTAGCAATTCAATGTAAAGAAACCACAAACCCACACAACTGGGCCAATTGATAACATCCTTATAAAGGCTTTTATTTATTACAATGTTCATAGAAGCAGCAGTCAATGAATCACACTGCCTATTGCAGTAGCAGATCTGCTTTAAGGCCTCTTTACAGGGTTGAGAAGCAAAGATGTCACTTTGAAGACTAAGGTGTGTCTGACCTAAGTCATACCATGTAGGAGCTAGACAGGGAGTGATGCGGACTGCCAAAAAAAAAAAAAAAAAGAGGCAGTTGAATGACGGTGTAGGGAATAACTGTTGAAAGGAACGAAGTCTAGGCAGAAGTATAGTAGCTCAGAAGGGAGGATGGCAAGACTTCGTCTCACATACTTTAGACATGTCATCAGGAGGGACTCCTACTTGGTAATATAGAGGGTCAGCAAGGAAAAGAGGATCGTCAGCATGGGTGGACCCAGTGCCTGCAGCAGTGAGCTCGAACGCCGGGACGATGGCGAGGACGGCACAGGACAAGGCGATGCTTCTTTGTGTGTTTGGTTTCTTTGGGTTGGAGCTGACCAAATGGCCCCCACCAACAACAGCCACTACAATTGAAAACACATATATGTTTACTCAACTTTTCTTTAGTACACACTTTTCTTTTGTAGCAGCGTCAGTTTGTTTTTGATTATGAAAGTTGTTGCTAGCATAAGGGATTGTTTCCATGGTGCCTTAGGGGAGAGTTAATAAAGGGAAGAGTGGAAAACAGTGGGAGAAATATCTAGGCCACTCGTTCTTCGGATCCCATTATTTTTTATTGACTTTAATATCAGCTGTGTTAATCTTTGTAAGTCAGAGGGGGCCATAAGGGAACAAGGGAGACAGAAAAGGCAATCTTTTATTTGTTCATTATAGGAAAACTACGAGTAATCTGCAAACTTAGCAGAGCAGTTTATGGCGTATTAAATATATTTTTTGAGAAGTCTGGGATTTTTCAACATCTCTCTTTACAATAAAAACATGATAGTAATTTACCCTTAGAGTCCCTGCATCATGCAAATTGCTAATATACTTGAGGGATAACACAAAGGGTAGAGGCTTGAGTTAACTCACAGGAACCTTAGAGGAAAGATTTGGTGATCTACTTAAAACTAAAACAGCCATTGACAACCTTAAGGAGCGAGCTTCCATTCAGATGCACACGGTGTC
This sequence comes from Tenrec ecaudatus, assembly GCF_050624435.1. Lineage (NCBI taxonomy): Eukaryota > Metazoa > Chordata > Mammalia > Afrosoricida > Tenrecidae > Tenrec > Tenrec ecaudatus. Next base: position 40,583,617 of record NC_134536.1, read on the forward strand.
CCCTAAGTTGAAGACAATCTGATGGCAAAGGCACTGGTTGGTTAACTTTTGTGAAGTTCTTTATGTCTGCCTGGTTCTGTTTTATGTGCCTTACATCCAAGCCAAATTAAACCCACTGCCACTGTATTCATTCCAACTCACAAAGACCCTAAGTAGATTATTCAAGAACGACAATTGTTTCCAGTAGCAGAGAGCCTCATCTTTCTCTTGTGAAGCACTTGGTGGATTTGAACTAGCAACTTTATGATTAATAGTCCAATACTTGCCACGTATTTGGATTCATATAAACTTTCCAATAGTTTTGTGGAGTACATCTAACTATTACCCCTTTATTACCAGTGAGGATACTGAGGCACAGAGGTTAAGTAACTTGCTTCAGACGACATGTGAGGGAAGGGGAGAGACAAGCTTTCAAAGCCCAGTACGTTAGTTTCAGAGTCTGTCATTGTACCAAGTCCAGTGTCAACACAGCCTGATGCTGGTTCGGAGTTCTGGTGACTTCTTGTCTGTTCTCTTTCTCAATGGTCTTTGGTCCAGTTTCTTTTGGAAGTGCCCATTCCATTTTTTTTAAGCTCAGGAATTATTTATTTAAGTTAAAAAATCTTAATGCTGATATATTTTTTTAATTCTGGAGGGATATTTTTAACAGATGTTTTTGAAAAACTCAATATGATCTTGTTTCTGTCAGGCTTTTGATTAAATAACTTCTCTGTTGGCCAAACATTTCTTGGACTTCAGGATCAACGTTGGCTGGTTAGACTGTGTAATGAGGACATACAGCGAGTGTGGGAATCACCAGACAACATGGGTGCACGTTCTTTACCATGGCTCTATTAGGGAAGTTTGGGAGAACCTTGATGTGCCAGAGGCTCCATAATGCTTCAAGCAGATGGACACATTTGTGTGTGTGCCCCCCAGAAATTGGCAAACTCACCTGCAGTAAATATTTTGATATTAATATTCAATGAAGAGATTTAAATCTAACAAGTAACATGTACCCATTAGAATTTGAAAACATGTACATGAGTAAAAAGAAGAAAAAAAGTTGTAATTATACTTCCCCAAAGCTGGCTACAATTACATTTTATTTGCTCTCTTTTAGAATATTTTCCCCCTAGGTACACATTGCTAGACATGCTATGTTAAAGCAACAGCCTGTGTCATTAATATGTTGTTATCCGTACCGTTAAATTTTAACCAGGCTCTAGAAACCATGTTGTTTCAGTCATGCATCTGAGCAGGAGAAACCACAGATAGGGAACTATTTATACTGTGCCTTAGCTATCTCCTGCATCATTTCCTCTCCCACTTCCCCGGGTCATGGCCACCTTGTGCTGGCCTGCTGACTCTGCACTCCTGACATCTGAGTCACCGCGGACATCTCTCTCAGCAGGCTTGCTCATGGAGCTCATAGGCAGCACTGCTCTTTTTTCTTTTTAACTCTCTTGAAACTTTCTCAGATCTGTACTTTGCTTTTCAACGGCCACAGCCCTAATCTGCACTTCAGTCATCTCACGCTGTCCTTATCTTGCTTTTGGGCTTCCAGCCTCTTCTCTTTTCAACCCACATTAAGTTTTTTGTTTTGTTTTTTTCCCTTTTTCCTCCAAGGTACTAGCTCTCTCTTGCTTTCATTTTTCCCGGAATCATTTTGAGAATCTTGATGGTGTCTTCATCCAGCTTATCCATATCAAGCCAAAAAAAGACACATCTTGATTTTTTTTTTTGTTTTTCATCTTTAGCAGGAAATTGAGCTGACCTTGGTAAGAACTGTGAAATTAGTAAAGTCTCTGCCATCTCCAGCCTCTACTTAGACATTAAGTTTCTCTTTATTGGTTGGTTTGTTCTGTAATGAGCAGTGTTAATCCCCAAAGTGAATGAAGCTAATGCAAGTAGATATAGTTTTTCATAGTTAGACAAAAATACTGCTTTTATTTGCCAAGTGGTCTGTGATCTCGTGTTGAGGGTTTCAACCCCAATGTAACAGCAACAACAATAACAGCAACAAAACAAACCTTGTAATATGTAAGTCTGGCAATAGCTAAAACCCAAAAGCCACTGTCAAGGACTTGATTCTGACCGTATGAAAGGTCTCCAAGGCGGTCAGTCTCAAAGGGAGCAGAGTCCCTCTTTCCTGTGTGGAAGGGCTGATGGGTTTACACTGCTGGTCTTGCAGTTAGCAGTGCAGCATATTATCCACTCCACCACCAGTTCTCCTGGAACCACCAAAGCATAACATTTTCAAGATTGAATGAAAAAATAAACGAGAGGGAGAGAGAGAGATGGAAATAGAATAGCTGGTAATATTATCAAGCTCATAATATTATCAAGTGATGTCCTTTGATAAAAATTTATTCCTGTATGTCTTTCTTTGCTAAAAATGTCTTGTATGCCATTTTTTTCAACAAACCATCTTCTCATTGTTTACTCAATTTCTTGTATGTTTCAGCTACTGTCTGTCTCAGCTACTCAGTTACTATATCTAGCCTAAAATGTAACTCCCTGAGAACATTGACCATGCTGTTTTTCAGTTCTTCTCTGATTCTCAACCTCTAGTTAGAGCCAGGTGGGTTGCACATTGCCAGGCATGTTTGCTGATTTCTGAAGGTGCTTTGATACATTGTCATCTTTCATTGTAGCCCCAGGGCTGCAGTTCATTTTCAACTAGGAAGCATTTAAAACCTGATTCTGTAACAACAGTGTCAGACGCCCATGTGTCCTCAACAATCCGCTGACAGAGAGGGTATGATCTGGATTGGGTCTGGTTGCCCAGGAAGAGAATCCATTTGTAACCTATGTAATGGCATCCATGGTCTTTATGCCTCTTGGATCTGTGCTGCTACCTGGCTCTGACACCTCTTGTTTTGCTTTGGGGTCTGGCCCAGAAAGGGAAGCTAGCCAGGAGGAGAGGCCACATGGAAATGTGGTGAGTGTGTTTGAGCGGTCTTGTCAGGATTCTGGCTTGGCAAAGGGAAAGCGCATGGGTTGTTTTATCGTACAAGGCTGGAGGTATCTCTTCCAGGACTCTGGCATGCCTTCACACTCATGGGCACAAACCAACACTGGCCTTTTCTTGATTCAGGGAAACGTGAGGGGCTGCGTGAGGAAGAATTGAGGGAGGATGTGCTTTTGCCCAGAATGCGTGTTAAGGATTGACAGAATATCTGCTTTTATGCCCCGAACCTCCAGCGTCCTGTCCACTTTTAAGATTCCACGATTCAATAATTATAGTGTGTTCTCTTGGCACTCTCGTTACATTATACATTTAATAAGTTAAAATGAGCTCTAAAGAAAATATTGGCTTTTCCCTGTATTAGCAGGATACTGCCTGGTGAGATAGTGGTTGGGAAAAATAGACTTACTGGGAAACTGCCTTGAACATCTGCTACCTGAAGGCAAGCCAATACACGAGGAAGGCGAGGCAGGGGATCTCCTAGTTCATGCGCTTGCTTCCAAGACCCTTGGAAAACAAGAGAATGGAATTCCAACATGTTATGTCTTTGGACTGCCCCACTATGCCTGCTGTACGCTAGACAACCCTTGTCTAATACCCCATGGATTGTGGTTTGTTATCTGCTTTGCAATTGCCTTTATATTGTGATCTTCTAAGTCCGTGCAGCCAGGAAGTGGATTTATTTTACTCTGTTTATAAAAGGAATTATATCCCCCAGAGTATTAACATCTTGAATAAAATGGAAATCCACCTGTAATGGCGCTGTAGCATGTGAATTGGTTTTCTTCCTCCTGCTCAACACACTTCTTTATATATTAGTTCCGATCTGGAGTGGGAATAAAATAGAGATGAGTAATTACTGGTTCATTTTGAATTACACTTTCATTTTTGGTGGATACCCTTAAATATTAACAGTATCAAGAAATACTTGTGATTCAGAATTTTATCCCCAGATGGTCACAATACTCCATATTCAGGCAGCTAGAGCACGAGGCAGGTTAGGCGGTCCAAATGTGGTGTTGTACAAAAGGATTGTTCAGGAAATCAAAGATATGACATAGTCTCCCCCATTGTAATTGCAGACGCTCAAGAGGCATAATGGCTCCTCAGTGTTTTTGCCTGGAATCTTGAGATCTGTCTATCTCACTATCCTTGTCCATATAATTTTAGCTCAGCTGCGTCTTAGTACCTGTAGCTAAGACTTCCTTCTGGAAAAGTCCCTGCGAGAAGTCCATCTCCAGGGTGAATGCCCCGCCACGGCTTCAGTTCTAAAGGTTGGAGAGGTTCTCACTCCAGGGTCCACCCTACGACACTTGAACCTTAACCACGTTTCATTTTGGTCCTGAGGACGCCTGGGAACTGGCCCGTACTGAGCCACCTTGCTCAGCACTGTTGGTCTCTTTCTTACAGCCCTCAATGAACACCCAAGCCAAGGTGCTGAAATGGGTATGTGACTGTTACGGGACCTGCTCTGTGAAGCAATTTGAGGTTCTGATTGAGGAAGAGGAGGAGGAAAACAAAAGGAAAACAAAAACCTTTTAATTTTGTGGTGCTTCCCAGTTTCACTTAATTGAATTCTTATCATAACAAGCATGCGAGGTAGTAGAGGTATAAACAACTTTGACTCTGGGCCCCTGTTCAAAAGCAGGTAAACCTTTCAGGTTTGTTGGGAGCAAAGCCGGGGATCCGCTGGTGAAGTCAGACTGGCTCTGTAGTACCGTCCTCTGCTCTTTCCACCTCAGGCTTTCTGTGCCGGTGTGGTCTTTTGAAAAGGGCTCTTAAGGACATCAGGCTCTACTCCCTGAGGCCCTCCCTAGAGGTTGCTGAACCAATGTGTAAATTAAGGGTTTTGAGATGAGGAGATTCTTTTGGATCTCCTAGGAGGGCCCACAATGAAATCAATCCTTCTAAGAGTGAGACAGACGGGACTGGACACCACCAAGGAGAAGGTCCTGTGAAGATGGAGGTCCAGATGGGAGGAAGGTGGCCACAGGCAAAGAAATGCTGATGCCACCTGAAGCTGAGTGGGGCAAAGAGCCCGTGTCCCACCCCCACCCCTCCTCCCTTTGGAGGCTGCAGAGCCTGAGTCACCCTGCCAAAACCTCGATTCCTGTCCAGTGATGCTGATTCCAGACTCCTGGCCTGCCTGCCGAGAGCACATTTCTGTTGGTGTAAATCACACAGTTTGTGGTAATCTGTAACAGCTGCTACATGACAGGATGCAACAGGGAAGAGGAATCAAATGAAGTGGAAAGCAACTGGGTCCGGCACCCCAGGCGGTCAAACCGACATTCAGGAGAAGCCTCCTTTTGTCCCTGACGTGTGTCCAGCGTGCCCGGCTAGTGAATTCCTCATCATTCGGATCATCAGGCTTTCCAAAGCCACATGCTTCCTGATCGTGCACGCTTGTCTGTTTTTCACGGGACTGTTACACTTGGGACCCTCTTTGGCGTGCGCACAATTAAATACACTTGGCGCAAGCAATCACTTGTCATGATCATACACAGGTTCTTAGTAAATATTTCCAAAACAAATACATACTTAGGTATGACGATCTTCGTAACCAGGGCTTCAGCTGGCTTTTCCAGATATGTTTCTCACTAGTGTTGTTATGTTCTTGCCAGGAAAAAAAAAAAGTCAAGTGGATGAAAGCTCTATAATGAATAATAACTGCAGTTTCCCTTATGAATATTAACTGTCCAGGTGACAGATGGCATGAGAATGGACTGATGGTGTAATAATTAACAGTAGTTGATTGGAACTTTTTTTGCTACATCTTTTAGGGGAAAGAAGACAAGTTAGAACAAATTAAATATATATTAAAGATCTATTTACAAATGTACTTTCAGCTGTGCTTTTTAGGGCCACCCAACCAAAAACCCACTGCCATCAAGTTGATTCTGGCTCGTAACAACCTATAAAGATAGAGTAAAACTTCCGGTGAGCTTTCTTGAGCTGTAAGTTATTATGGAAGCATACTGCCCCATCCTTCTCTCAACTAGTGTCTGATGACTTTGAACTGCTGACCTTCTGTTAGCAGCGGAGGCTTTAACCACTGCACTTTTAGGGTCTGTAAAGGCAAAAAACCAAATGCATTCTTTGTTAGCCTCAGTAAAGATAAAAACCCAAATGCATTATTCTCTGTCTAGAGGTAATTGATGTTCATAATAATGACAGCAAAGTACTGTGCTCACAAAGATAGGATGATTTTGCATTAAATTTTTTAATTTTAAAAATAATCATAGAAACAAAAAGTTTACAGTAAACCTATTTCCGTACATCAGAATTAAGCAGCTTGATGAATCCACCACGTGAAAATACATGTCCATCATCTGCATGTTGTCAGGAGAGCTGCATCCATGGAGAAGGACGGCGTGCTTGGTGAAGTAGCGGGGCAGGGACAGAGAGGAAGGCCCTCAGTGAGCTGGATTGATGCGGTGGTGGCAACAATGGGCTCAAGCCTAGGAACACTTGTGAAGATGACACAAGGCATGGCAGTGTTCTGTTCTATGGCACAACGTCGCCATGGATCAGAAGTGAATCGATGGCCCCTTTGGAGGGCAAGCTTGCTATGTGCTGAATTTTGTGCTTAGGAAAATATTCTGTCAGGAACATCAAAGGAACAAGGTGGTTGATTTTGCTTCCCAACTTATTGATCTGAAAAATATCCCCAAATTCCAAACTCACTGCCAGCAAATAGATGCTAATTCATAGTAACTTGGTAGGACAGAGTAGAATTCCCCCTTGTCAAATTTCTGAGGTTTTAAATCTTCACAGGAACTGAAAGCCTCATCTTTGTCTGGAAAAGTGACTGATGGGTTTAAACTGCTGATTTTGTGCTTAGCAGCTCAATTTACATACCCCACTGTGCTACCAGGGATCTTATTAAATATGTCCTTAGACATGATATTAAAAATGGCTTAATAAATATGCATACAGCACATATCAGGACTCGACTTTTAAATAAAAGAGCTAAGTATTCTAAACCTCAGGTCATACCCTTGCCCTAGTGAAGTCCCGGTCCCTGGATGGCCCCGTCGTTTCTCTTGGTAAACTCTTGGGTGATCCCGTGAGTACCTGTGTTGGATAGCCACTGCATTAGGCGTAACCACACCCGCCGTCATTCTTGCCTACTCTGCAATCCATGTCCGTGTTTCCACGATTGCCCTGTGCATGTCCTTTACAGCTGTTTTTGTTTCCCAACTACCACGGTTGCTATGGCTCCGGCTGGGGAGCTGTGGTTGTGTGCTGGTGAGGCGCTTGGCTGCTAGCCAGAACTCACCCAGCAGCTCTGTAGGATAAAGACCTGGTGATCTTTCCTGTAAAGATTACAGCCTGGGAAACGCAATGGGGGTCCTTCGGCTCTGTTACCTAAATCTAAATGTGTCTGCAAAGTCCAAGCTTCGCTTTTCCATAGAGATGGGCCTTTGCATTTTTAATGGGGGTGAAGGGCGTGTTGGTGTGGTTCCTGCTGTATCTCCAATGTCAAGACAAGATAGTGGTGCACAGTAAATGATCAATGGATTTTATAAATGGCTCCATCATTTAGCCTGGCATCGATTGAGTGTGTTATGTGTGTCTGAGTAATGGCCTTACCTGTTTCATTTTCTTCAGTATATATGTATCATTGAATTTAGAAAAATGATCCCTAGAAAATTGCACTTTTCTCATTGATGATAGGTGTGTTTTAGCTCAGGTATGTGCACAGAACCGTAAGGTGCACTTCTGTTTTGTGTGCCTATTGCCCAAGCCTCTGGTTATGCCTCTCTACGGAACTCAGGTGGCGTAGTGGGCTATACATTGAGTGCAAACCATAAGGTGAGCAGTTCAAACCCACCACTTATTCCACAGGAGAAAGACAAGTTTTTCTGCTTCCAAAAAAAATTTTTTGGAAGCTCCAAAAACCCTAAAGGGTCATTATAACCTATCCTGTAGGGTCACTATGTGACAGAATGGACTCAACGGCTTTGAGTTTGGTTTATTTGTTTTTGTTAAAGATCTCTGATATTCAATAGGAACAGTGCGAAAAACACGAACTTAAAATCCCCTTTGTCCAATCCATGATAAGCAAGCACATAATCATTTTTTTATCTTGAAGCACCAACTTTAATTTCACCTTGGTAGAAATGTGAAGGAGAGTTAGTATAGAAAATACAGGTGGCTCTAATATGTGAGTTTTATTTGTTACCTTTCCATTTTGCTACCTTGCATTCTCTTTCCCCATGCATACATTAAGTCCCCACACCTTCCACAAATAGCATTCCCACACCTGGAACACGCATAGTGTGCTCAAGACAACAATGCACACAGGTTTGTCCTTTGGCAGCACACCCATATAATGCATGCATTGTGTGTGTTTACGTGTGGTGCGTGTAGTTTGGATCTGGTGCTATCCCAGTGGGGAAAGCCGGTATTCTGGGTGGGGGTGAGGGTGGAGAAGTGGGAAAGGCTTATGATATATGAAAAGACAAAGAAAAATGATGCTAGAAAGTGGCCTTGGGAAACGAGGACGGGCCATGTGTGTCCAGGCAAAGGATCGATGAGCTTTTCTAGGGAATCTTAGTAGTGACAAATGTTCTTGGAAATATTCTAGCCATTGCTATATTTCACCTTTCTCTGAATATTCTCTCATTATCAAAAATCATTTTACTTTTAGTTCTATAACTGAAGAGAGCTCCATGAATTTGCCAAATAGGTCACACCCATCTGACTCAGAGATAGAATCTGAGTGCTTTCCAGCAGCACCTGCTGTCTTTGGGTGGTGGGGGCCTGGGAGACGTTCCATTCTGCTGTACCCGGGCGCCCAGGGTCGGAGCTGGCGTGGCAGCAACTTACATGTCTTTTAGTGATGAGTTTGGATGTTGGCATGCTTCTCGACAGTACGAGTGCTCTACCCTGGCTAGTGCTAGCTGCTCATGTTCATAAGCAAGTATAATTTTCATTAAGTAATGAAAACAGGTCGTAAAAGATATGTTAGGCAACAAAAGTAACCTCATTTTAACTTGACCTTCGGCATAATGACTCTGACTTAATCGATCTTAATTTATCTAAGTTTGGCAATGTGAATATTCAACAGGGTTATAGTTCCTGAATATCCCAATTTCCTTCCTTCTTCAGGAAAAGTGTACAAGCAATACTTTGTCAGTTTGTTTTCACGAATTACCAATTTCTAGATAATTTTCAAGGTTGTTGTCTTTGCCTTGTAATCATAGATTTTTTTTGAGTGTTAGGGAGTTTAGGTATCATTCGGCTTAATCCCATAGAGGTGAAAGGACTGTGCAGGAGTTGTCAGATTCATCTGGTGATGGAAACAGGGTCGGAATCTAGAATCTGTGATCAATACTTTCCATGCTTTTAAAAGAGTATCATTAAAACAGCCTGACAGAGAAGCTGTACAAAACATATTATCGTGTGCTCCATAGACAGAAACATTACAGTCTATTTTCAATTAGGAGGAACTAGAAATGTTTCGGTCAGACTTCTCACCTTGGACAGACTGGCATGGCATGGTTGTGACCTCATGAACCACGTTCAGGGCTCTGATACCCTGTGTGCTTGGCGCCCATATCCTCACGGACCGTTTGGAAGTTTTATAGACTGTGAATACACACACGTTCATTTAAACCTGCTTTAGTGTACCTGTACACACAGAAACACAAAGATGAGTACAGGCACACTGTCTACCTGTGTAAGGTTTAAGGTGTATTGGCCAGTCAGCTATTCTTTCCCTCCCCATCCCGTCTTGCCTTGCTCAGCATTACACAGACTTTTCCAGAATATTACCAGAATGTATAGATTGGTGTCTGATCCCCATGGCACCAACCAGTTTTTATATGTCTGTTGTGGGATTTCAGCAGATATAAGAGCTGCCATTTAAAATGGCCCCGGCTGCTTACTTACAACATTGTTGTGCGTGATATAGTTCTATGTCCAGGTCAGAATAGGGAGGTAGAGGTGGAATGAGGGTTGGTCTGGAACTGTGAGTTAATTGAGGTAGCGCAAATAGGCACGGGAACATAAGGAAGGCATTGATTACCTGTACCATCTGAAGACCAGAGAGTAGGGAAAGACAATTAATTCTGTGTTCCTTGTTTCTTCTGAGATACATATATATATATTAAATTTTTCCCCAACTCTCTTAGTGCTGGGAGCCAGCTTTGCTTCCTTGATTGTAGGTTCAGTTACTCTGTAGGACAAAAGGGCAGGTGGTTGTGACATAAGAGATGCTCCAGAGAAAAATCCCAGTCATTTTCAATGTTGCTGGCCAATATTTGTACGGACTTCTCAGGGGCCACCACCAGACACTGCACTATCAGAGCTACTTCAACACCTAGCCTCATTCTGTAGATTCACACAATGGGCTTGAGGGTTCTATCCTTGCCTGGTGTCAGCCAGGACGCATATTCATGTGGCCGATGGCCTCTTCACCTAGCGTCCTGTAAGGCGAAGGAGTTTGCCAAGTGAATGTGTTGGCGCCGGAGCCCAGCTCTCCTGTGTGGAAGGGACCTCAGCCAATTTCAGAGGCCCTGGCGCAGCGTGGTGCCTTGCTCAGCTGTTAACCAAAAGGTGAATGGTTTAAACTTGCCAGCTGCTCCAAGGGAGATTTCCAGCCCTGGAAACTAGGAGTCGGTCTGCTCCGAATCAGGATTGGCCTTGGGCAGGGGGCTGGAGTTACTTAGCTGCTTTGGGCCTCTGTTTCTCATCTTGACAAATCAGAATAGTAAGGCTGTTGTGAAGATTAAATGAAAAAAAAAAACCAAAAACAACCAACTATAGAAATGTTTAGAAGCGTTCCTGGCAGATGGTAAGAGCTCCGTGTGAACTGCGGGCATCTCTTGCGTTATTCTGTGCTTTCTGGGCTCGTTTGCTCTTTGTTAGCAGCGTTGTCAACATTTTAGAATGAGAACTTGAGGTGTCAAGCTATGAAACGAAAATTTTTGTGGATTATTTATAGATTCAATTGGCCACACTTGATATGCGATAATGAGCTGCTGTTGCCTCATAGTGTTGAGCATCAGGGCTTCCGAAAATAACCTCTCTCGGGGATAAATAAATATACACCGAGCCTTCACTAAGCCATTACAGAAAAATAGTTTTGTAGCTCTTGGCGGGGGGTAGGGTGGGTACTTTTCTAAAGCCAGAGTACTTTAAAATCAAAACAGACATTGAGACCACCTTCTCTACTGTTCTCATGTATAACTAAAGACATGGGAGAGCCTGGTGGAAGGGTGGTTACGTTTTGGGGTGCCAGCAGTTCAGAGCCTTTAGCCAGCGCCCAGGGAAGAAGATGGGCTTGCCACCTCTGTGAAACCTTACAGTCTCAGAAACTCACAGAGGAAGTTCCACCCAACTCTCTAGGGACTCTTTGATAGTCATCAACTGATGGCAGTGAATTTTTACTTTAAGTAAAGAAGTAGACCAATTAGGTGAAATCACATATTCACGATTATACAGTTAGTGAGAGAGCCTGGCAGGCAGTCTATGGTCCTTTTGTTCTCAGCTGTAGAAAAATATTATAAAATCTTCAGATGTGTGTTTTACTTGCTTTATCAATGTCTTACTCTAGTTTGTTTCAATAATGAGTGGTTAGAATAATGAGGATTTCACTGAACAGTTTTTATGTCGATAAAAATAGTTCATTGGAATTTTTTAGACAGTTTAGAAAACACTTCATTAAAGTGAATTTCCTTAATGGAGATTAAAAGCTTGAGGCAAAGTTGAAAAGAAGCTAAGAATAAATGAGTGACTAGAGCTCCTCGGAATAGGTGAGGCATGCGCACGCTCGCTGTATGTTCACGCGCATGTGGTTGTGAATTTCTCTGTGGAATTTGAAGTCAGGTAAATGAAACATGAGTCAGTAGCTGAGAATCATCTATGTGGTCATTCAGTGGAATGGCTGTGGGAAAACATAACCACTTTCCTACATTTTGATGGTGGTCAAAATAGAGCATAAAAACAAAGACAAAGATAAAGTCTTTTTTCCCCAGAAGATAGAAATATCAGATTTTCAAAAGTGCTGGAGTTCATTCAATACCGTTAATATGTTCCCGGAGGCCGAGAATGAGTTGTTATGAATTTTGACTGCTGTCTTCCATTGAGATATCGTTAGAGAAAGAGTTCAGTGGTGGAAAATTAATGTGAAATGGACAAATTGTGGAAATAAATTTGCAAAGTAATCTAATGGAATGGAAATAATCTAATCTGACCGTCACCATGTTTGGATCCTAGAGTTGAGAGCAAGGAGTTTAAAGAATGTGTGAATCATTACTGACTAATAAAATTAAAGCACACAAGACACAAATTGGAAACTTAAAAAATGACTTCAAATTAAAAGCTATGGTTTCCTTTACTCCATATAGACATAAAATAAAAAGGGAAACACTTATGAGATAAACCTTGTGTGAAACCTAATTGCTCGAAAGCTTAATTTAAAATCTTCATCTGCCGCATTAATTTAACTACTCCATTAGAGGTTTTTTCTTTCTTTCTTTTTGGTCATGGCCATTTTGCTCTGGAAACAAGCTGAAGATGGATTTTGACTTGAAAAACTTGAAACTAACCAGGGAAGTAGGAATTGGATATTTGCATTATATTTTCCTATAATATGCAAATATGTAGCAAATGAAAACATTTCCATTTTTAAGTACTAATAAATGATGATATGAAGCACAATAGAATTCACTTTTGAAAAAGGCCACTTGAAAAAAAATCATTTTATTGGGGGCTCATAGAGCTCTTATCACAATCCATACATCCATTCATTGTGTCAAGCATATTTGTATATTTGTTGCCATCATCGTTTTCAAAATATTTTTGTTCTACTTGAGCCCTTGGTATCAGCTCCTCATTTTTCCCCACCCTCCCTTCCTCATGAACCCTTGATAATTTATAAAATTTTATTTCCATATTTTACACCATCTGCTGTGTCTCTTCACCCACTTTTCTGTTGTCTGTCTCCCTGGGACTGGTTATACGTAGATCATTGTGATCGGCTCCCCCTTTCTTCCTCTACCTTCCCTTTCCCTCCTGGTATCGCTACTCTCATTATTGGTCCTGAGAGGCTGATCTGTCCTGGATTCCCTGTGTTTCCAGCTCTTTTCTGTACCTGTGTACATGCTCGGGTCTAGCCCAATTTTCAAGGTAGAAGTGGAATCTTGATAGTCAGTGAGGTGGTGGTGGTGGTGGGAAGAAGTTTTAAGGAACTAGAGGAAAGTTGTATGTTTCATTGGTGCTATCTTGTACCCTGTCTTGTCTCTTTCTTGTGACCCTTCTGTGAGGCAATGTACAAATTGTCTCTTTCCCTCATTCACATTGATATGATTGCTTGTTTTGGGTCTTTGTTGCCTGATACCTGACCCAATCAACACTTCATGATCACACAGGCTGGTGTGCATCTTCCATGTGGGATTTGTTGCTTCTGATCTCGATGGCTGCCTGTTTACATTCAAGCTTTTAAGACCCCAGACGCTTATCTTTTGATAGCCAGGCACAATCAGTTTTCTTCACCATATTTGCTTATGCATCATCCACTTTGTCTTCAGCAACTGTGTCAGGAAGCTAAGCATCACAGAATTCCAGGTAATTCGAACAAAGTGTTCTTGTGTTGACGGAGTACTTGAGTAGAGGCCCAATGTCCACCTGCTACCTTAATACTTAGCATATAAATATATCTACATAGATCTATTTCCCTATCTTTATATATAAATATATTTACATATGTACATGCCTGTTTTTAGACCTCTGTAAATGCCCTTTGCATCCTAGTTCTTCCTCTATTTTGAAAAGACCACTTATAAAGGCAAATAAAGATTTCCTGACATTTTCCAAAGAATGTAACTTAACTCGCTGCCATGAAGTTCATGCTGACTCAGAGTGACCCTTTATGATAGGGTAGAACTGCCCCTGTGGGTTTCAGAGATTATGACTCTTTATAGAACTAGAAAGCCTATCTTTCTCCTGTGGAGAAAGCGGCTGGTAGTTTCAAACTGCTGACCCTTGAGGTAGTAGCCCGAAGTGTCACCACTATGCCACCAGGACTCCTTGTAAAATTTGTAAAGATGACCAAATTAGTCACTGTATATGAGAGCTACTGGGCCCAAATGCAGGCACCTGGTTTGCACCATTGTCTGCCAATAAGTCATTTGTTGCACCAGTCACGGTTTCCTAGCCTAGCTGACCCTCCAGCGTTTCATCTCTAAATTAAAAAGATTTGATTCGGTGATGTGAAAACCTCTTTCATCTTGGCAGTGCAGGTATTAATTGGAAAATTCAAAGGTCAGTGTTGGGGCCAAGGTCTCAAAAGCTTTCCTGATGATACTAATAGCAAGCAGAGCTTGAGGGAACCTCATTGTTTGCTGTTAAGTGAGTTTCTCCTCATAGCAAGCAATCCCATGTGATAGAGTAGGACAGTCCAATCGTGTTTCCTGGACTGGCTTGAATTAAACTTCATGGCAGAGGTTTATTCTTTCCAGAAGGAAGTCTGGGGGAACAGTACTTAAGCACGCAGCTTCTAAGCAAACGGTTAACGTTCAAACTCCCCAGCTGCTTGCTCCATGGGAGAGAAATGTGTTCTGTACTAGAAGGAGCCAGGAAAAGGCCACCTGGGGCGTATCTATCTAGGCTCAGAATATACGTGGTTGGTAATGCTGAAGGAGCTCGCTGATTACTTCTGGGTTCAGAGAGTCTTGTGAGGGGGTAAAGAGAATTGACCAAACGTGCTGGCCGGGAAGAGGAACGTCTCGCAGACAGTCAGGAGGTTGGTTGTGGTTCAGGAAGAGGAACACTGAATTAGAGATCCTTGTGATCTGAGTTCCCGAGGCTCCTGCTGTGACCCTAAGCGGCATGTCAGCATAAGCACTTCAGGGAGAATGAGTGAGGTGTCTGATCAGAAAAACACACAGGTTTAATTCTAAGGGAATGATTTCATGAGCCCAGGGGGAAAATTGGATCCAGGATGAAGGAAAGGGAGAGGAAATATAGTATGTGTGCACGTGGAGTGATGAGCAGGCCTGTTTCTGCAACCAGCCACATCAGTGTCAGAAAGAGCCTGCTGAGAGTACAATCACTGAACCTCTCAGGATTTCTGTGCTCTGGAAGGCAGCCTGCATGGCTGCAGTTGAACTAGAACAGCAGTTCTCAGTGGGGGCAGTATTGCCCAGTACCCGGGGTTTGGGGAATTTGTGGAGATAGTTTATGCTGTCGCCTTATTGAGGGGCAGAGTTCAGTTGCATCAAAAGCCCCACTGTTTCGGGATAGTCTTGCAGAACACAGAATCATTTAGTTCCCTGTCTGACTCTGAAGCAACCCCATTGGCATTGCTGAAGGCAGTGCGCTGCACATAGGTCTCATCTTTGCTTACCCTAAACTCAAGCTGCCGATGCTGCGCACGCACCATCGGAGACCTTTCTTTTTAATGTGCTGTGTTTTTGATGAGCAGTATGGTCTGATTTTGTCACCAAATCTAAACTCACCCATTATAAATGGATATAAGCATGTGGCCACTTTGTTCTGTCCGTTAGCATCTAAATGTTAACTTGAGTCAACATGTAATATTTTACTTAGAATTGTTTTATTTGATGTCTCACTATCATTGTTGTTAGGTGCCAGTGAGTCGGTTCCAACCCTTAGCAACCTTATGCACAACAGAACGAAACCCAGTCCTGCGTCATCCTTGCAGTGGGTCTTTGCCCGAGCCCATTGTTGCAGCCACTGTGCCATTCCATCTTGTAGGGTCCTTCTTCTTGTACGCTGCCCCTCCACGTTCCCAAGCATGCTGCCCTTCTCCAGTGACTGCTGGAAGTTGTCGAGAATTTCATTTCAATACCTGGCAGGGTTGGATCAAATACGATGTAGCTGAGAGGAATTACTGAGAGCTGAGTAAAAGCGAACATGATAGTGGGACAGGAGGAAAATAAAAAGAAATAGAGAAAATAACTAGGAGGCAAAAGACATGTCTAGAGGTATAAATATAGGCATGTACATAGGTAAATAAATTATTATATAAATATAGGGATATATGTACTTATATTTATATGCTAAATATTAAGGTAGCCAGCGGACATTGGGCTTCTACTCAAGCCCTCTCTCAATGCAAGAACACTTTGTTCTAATAACTTGGCATGCTGTGATGCCCACCTTCCCGACATAATCACCGAAGACAAAGTAGGTGCATAAGCAAATGCGGTGAAAAAAGCTGATGGTGCCTGGCTATTGGAAGATATAGCGCCTGTGGTCTTAAGGGCTTGAAGTTAAACAAGTGGCCCTCTAGAAACAAAGCCCAGTGGAAGAAGTACACCAGCCTGTGTGATCACGAGTTGTCCATTGGATCAGGTATCAGGCATCAGAAGATTCTAAACACACAATCATACTGATGTGAATGAGGAGGGTTGGAGTGGCGACCCAAAGCCCATCTGTAAACAATTGGACATCCCCTCACAGAAGGGTCACAAGGAAGGGACAAATCAGTCAGGGTGCAGTATACCACCTACAAAACACAACATTCCTCTATTTCTGTAATGCCACCCCCCACCAGTCACGACCCCAGTTCTACCTTGCAAACCCAACTAGACAGGAACATGTACATCGGTACAGATAAGAGCCCTTGACAGATGGAATACAGGACAAACAGACTCCTTAGGAATAGTAGTGGAGTAGCAATACCATGAGGGCAGGGGGAAGGTCAGGGGGGAAGGGGAAAAAAGAGGGAACTGGTTGTGGTGATCAACTTAAAACGCACTCTCCCCCCAGAGATGAACAACAGAAATATGGGTTAGAGGAGACAGTAGATGGTATAAGATAGTAAATTTATAATAATTTATCAAGGGTTCACGGGGGCAGGGAGGAGGAAGAAAAAAGAACTGATACCAATTGCTCAAATAGAAAGAAAATGCTTTGAAAATGATAACGGTAACATATTCACGAATGTGACTCATACAATTGATGTATGAATTGGTACAAGAGCTGTAAGAGACCCCAATAAAAAGATTTAAAATCTTTTCATTTTATTTAGATTTATAATTATGTCCATGGAAACAACAGCCAAGAAATCAAATGACATATTGGATTGCGCATTCTAGTGCAACAGGTTAAAACTCTTTAGGGTGCTGAAATGCAAAGTCGTCATCACTGAGCTAAGCCGTGGAGGTTTGATTGCCCTGGTTTAGCAGTTCTCAACCTGTGGGTCATGACCCCTTTGGGGGGTCGAATGACCCTTTGATAGCAGTGGCCCGACTCATAACAGTAGCAAAATTACAGTTATGAAGTAGCAAAGGGAATACTTTTATGGTCGCGGCATTAGGAAGGTTGAGAACCACTGCGCTAGTTGCATTTGGAAGCTATAAAATGACTAAGGGAAACTTTATTCAACCGAATAATTGATGGATTTGAATTAAAGTGTTGGCAAAGGATTTGAATATACCATGGATCGCCAGGAGAATGAATAACTGTCTTAGAAGAACTACAACCCCAACCCTCCTCCGAGGCAAGGATGAGCAGACTTGGCCCTCCGTGTTTCAGATATCCATTAGAATGCACTGGAGCCTGGAGATGGAGAGAGAGAGGTGACCCTAGTGGAGGACCGATCGGCCGTTGGAAACACCAGTGCTCAGTGGGAGAAAGCGGAGGCTTTCTACTTCCGTAAAGAATTACGCTCTTGGCAAACCTCCAGGTACAGTTCTACCCTGACCTGCAGGCTGGCTGTGAGTCAGGGGTGACTTGGGGAGAGTGAGTGTGCTGTTTGGTTGGAGTCCTTGGAGAAGGGCACCGTGCTTGGTAAAGCAGAGGGTCCAGGAAAAAAGAGGAAGGCCCTGGACAAGATGGAAGAACACACTGCCTGCACAAGTGGGCGCAAATGTGGTGTGGTTGTGCGGGTGGCCCCGGGCCGGGCCTTGTTTCATACTACTGTGTGTTGGCTCCACTTGTCAACACTTAAGAACACAGTAAATATGATGGAGGTGTTTGCATGGCTGTATGCACACACATACAGCTAGTTCATTAACACTGTGTGTGGGTAAATGACGACTTTCACTTCTGCTGGTAAAGTTGGAGATAATAAAATTTGTGTTGTCTGAAGGGGAACTACTTCTGATAAGGCTGAGAACCATTTAAGTAGCCGATTGCTGGCTGAGAAGCATGTAAGTAGATGATCTGCAGTACTTTGGGTCCATGAACTTGATGGTTTGAGGAGGTAGGCTTGCTCACGGGGAGTACTTGAACTTTGTTAAAAACTGATGACAGCACAGCCTTGGGAATTGGGGAAGGAGCAGCGCTTCCTGTGAATCCAGGAAGTCTGGGAGAAGTTGGGATCTTTCTGGAAGGGAAGGGTGTGAACCATGCTGGGAGAGCCACTCTCCAGCAGATGAAGGGCAGTGGCTATGTTGCTTTTGGTCACAGGGGAGATGGAAGCTGGAAGCTCTTTGGAGGGAAGGGCATTTACAATAAATGGATTTATGAATGCATCATCATTATTTTGGAATTCATCTCTGTATGAATTTCCTTTGGATGTGTGACATGACTGATTCAAGAAAAACATTTTTTCCAAGAACGCATCTCCCTGTATCTCTCTGTCCTTTGCTGGTGCCGCCGCCCCTTATTCCTAGCATGTCTCCCACCAGAAAGTGGGGGGCGGGGAGGAGGTGACTATTTTATGAGGGCTTCCTTCTTCTTTTAAAATGCTTCTCATGTTCCCACTTCAGGTTAGAATTAGACAACTCCTCTTTCTTTTGTTTGTAAACCTGAATGATATATTAAAGGATATGTTGAATATTAAAACTGCAGGTCACTGTGGATACCTGCCAGGCGAGGAAGGATGAGCCAGGTCTGAAAATAATGATACATACTTTAAAAAACCAGGGAAGATTTCTTAGGTGAAGCTTTGTTTTCGTCCATCTCTTTCATGTTTTCTTTAGAGTTTATTTTAGACTAGCAAAGGTTTGAATATGAAATCGATAGAGGAGATTGACGCCCACAAAGGTGGCAGGTGAAATTCTGAGGGGGTTGTTTCAGAATCAAACTCAGGGGAATTTTAATAAAAACTGTTGTTGTTTTAATTTAGAAAATGTTGCTTTAGGGATAAGAAATGCTTAAGGAGAAAAATCAGATGAAGTAGGAAAACACGTAAAGTTGAGCGAAAGAAGGAAACAGCTCTCAGTGTGGCCTTTCTTTGCTGTGTGCAATGGAGATCAGTAAGAAGCCCCGGTGGTGCAGTGGATTACACACTGGACTGTGAACAGTAAGAAGCCCTGGTGGCGCAGTGGATTACACACTGGACTGTGAACTGCAAGGATGGCAGTTCAGATCCACCGACCACTCAAAATTGTCTGGGCCAGAGTAGGGGGCTCTGAGGGAGAAGAGGTAGATACGCTTGGTGCTCAACCGGGAGGAGAGCTGGGAGAGAGATGATGGAGAACATTGGGGCGCCTGTGTGGCTTACATTTATGCTTTACAGTGGGATTGAAAATTCTTATAGGGGTTGAGACCAGCTGTACCCCGCGGATACTTTTACATGGATTCTGGTGAATATTTAGAAACACCGATTGTTGGGGAACTAGTGGTAGAAAATGGTGCCACTTTTGTGCTGCACGTGGGCTCCATCAGGCAGTGATAATGTTCTTCAGTAAAAAAGGGTCATTCTGAAATAAACGACAGCTAAATGCAGGGGATTTGCATCATGCCCTGGTGTGGAAGCATAATTACCTCTATTTCTGGATAAAAACTCTTTGCGGGAGAGGAAATGAACCTAAGCCAGACCAGAAGAGCCAGCTGTCTCCACCCAGAAGGCTCTAAGGCACTGACTGGGGAACTTTTAACCGGCTGTGGTATCTGGAGAGGCTTCCTTGAACGCTCCAGGCGCATTTACAGAAACTATCCTCTGGGGCTGCTGTGAGTCAGAATTGGCCATGGGTTTGGCTGGCGGTTTGCAGGACAGAGGGACATGGCTGTTGTCAGCCTCTGTCCTGGCCCTCAGTTTTCACTTCCTCTTGATAGATGTGCCTCCCCTTCCTTCCCCTTGATGAAAGGATCTGCTGATGGCCTCCCTGTTTCTCCATTGTTCTGCCCTGGTTCTCTCCCTTCTTGGTTTCCAACCCTTTTGTACTTGTGCATTCCTGAGTGCCCAGCAGTTCTCCCCCTCTTGGCCCAGAGCCCAAGCAGAGTTTATCACACTCTTGCCCTTGGCCAGGATCCTACTGGGAGCCGCTGAGGTCTTGTCAGTTCCTCTTTGCCCTCCATGTACCCACTGCCTTCCGCTTGGCTGGTCCTGACCTGAGGATGGTACCCAATACTGTGCTAGACACTTTGGTTCCCTATACAGGTTTCCTGAATGAGCTCATTGCATATGGGAAGGAGAGAAATCTTTCATAGAATGATGTCCTCTTTAGGTACCCATGAATCATCTTTTTCTTTTCTCTGAAGACCTCCTTAATGCCTGGTACAGTTTTGCAGGTTTTAGAATGATTTAAAAGCTCAAAAGCAGTCTGCAGGATCCCTGAGGGTATAGTGGGTTACTCACTGTTCCTCATGAGGGCAGCAGTTTGAAACCACCATCTATCTGCTCCTTGGGAGGAAGATGAGGCTTTCCACTCCCCCAAACATTTATAGTCTCTGAAACCCACATGTGTAGTTCTACTCTGTCCCCTAGGGGCACTGTAAGTTGACAGTGATACCTTGGCAGTGAGTTTTGGTTTGAAACATGTAGCATTTAATATGAACAGAAAGAATTGCTGGTTTATAGGGCTCATATAGATTTCATATCAATTCTGTCCATGCCTAAAAAAGTGCTAAGAGAGGGTGCAGTTCTGAAAAATGGCGCCATAATTTTTTTTAAATGTTGAGTAGTGGTGCCCACAAGATGGGGATATTAGTCCATGAAGACAAACAAAACAAAGAAAACAACAACCTCGGCTTTTCTTGGTAAATTCGGGGCCCTGTGGGATTCCCCTACTTTTTAGAATGGAAAGTTAGCTTTTTAATTGTTCTTATCTTAAAATAATGGATAAAAAGATTTAAAGTAATTTTAAAATGTATAAAATATTTATTATTTTATGAAATATGTGTAGGTAATTGAGATATTTGGCACAATTTAAAAAGGATGCTGTATCACAGTCTCAGTGCCTAGCATTAGGAAAAGACAGCAAACAGCCTGGGATAAGTTCAAGGGGAGAAGATGGTGTTATCTGCCAGCCAGGAGTTAGAACCTCATTTGTGATATTATACACACACACACACACACACACACGGAGACACATGGGGTGATGAGTGAACCGACTGTGGTATTTATAACTGTGTATTCATTTGTTTTTACGCTTTACCCTGTGTATTGTGTCTTTTTCTCTGTGGAAATGGATACCAAGCCAAGCTCACTGCCATCAAGTGGAAGCCAACTCTCCGTCGATATGGAAAATCAGGGCTTATATTAGTTGACAAGAAGGAGGGGATTAGCTGGAGAAGGATGGGCAGGCAGGTTGGAAAGCAGAAGGGGACAAAAGACTTTCCTGATGAGAGAAGTCCTGTGAGCCAATAAGAAGGTCCTGGAAAGTGGGCCAAGGAACCCTGGTCTGATAACCCACAAGGCTAGCAGTTCAAAACCACCAGATGCTCTACAGGAGAAAGACGAAGCTTTGAACCCCAGAAACCCACAGGGGGAGTTCTACCTTGTCCTATTGGGTCACTATGAATCAGAATTGACTCAGTGGCAGTGGGAGAGGGGGAAAGTGGGTCTGATGAGGAAACTGCATGTTACAAAACTGACACAACTGGATCAGACAACACACTAACCGAGGAGCTCTGGTGCTAGTGTTCGCTAAGCGTTGAACTACTGATGGTGAAGTATGAGGCTGTCCGCTGCGAAGATCTGGAGTCCCGATGGAAGGTGGCTATGTGGGATAAGTAAGTGAACAAACCCTTTTTGTTTCTGTCTCCTTACCTGGAGAGTTGACGTTTCGTGGGAGCAAGGGCTTTGGTTTTTGGCTGCTCAGCAGCCGAGTGCCCGGTTTTGTTAACAAAGTTACGGGGTCCAGTTTGTCCAGAAGTACCAAGGAGGAAAGGACTGGCAATCTTTAGAAACCGACTATTGAAAGCTCTGTGGAGCCCAGCACTACTCTGGCACAGGTTTCTGAGTTTACCGTGGTTCAGGGTTGAGGCCGCGGCAGCCATGCTTTTTAATTTGTGTGCATTTTAATCTGGTGATAAAGGCATTGTCAGTTTGAACTACATCATCATGGCTCCAGAGTGTCTGTGTCCCGCTCTCTGGCCTGACATGGGTATTATTCCCGGCTTGTGGGTATCCTGAGAGCCACCGGCCAGCTCTTAATCAATGTCTCTTCTGCTTTCATCAGAGTTGATTTCTGTGACTTGCCAGAAGACCCCCTGATTCAAATAGATTCACATCCCTGGGCTCTTCCAGGAACACCCTGTGTGCTTTATGCATATCAGCTCCTCTGACATCACGATCACTCAAACATGACAACAGCGGCGAGCCCCGAGGCCCACTTGACTCATTTTCATGACACCTTTTTTTTCTTAGCCACCTGACAGATTAGAAATCCTTTTGTATTCAAGCCTCTCTGACTTCTAATGTCCCAGGGCCTCCCTTGCCCTTGAACGACTTTCCAGCTGAAAAATCTTTCCATCTGAGACGTCCTAGTCCTATGCTCCTCCATGATTTGGGTCAACGGCAGGCATGTGAGCAAACTTTCCAGGTAGCACACATAACTTCCAATAGCCAATCTCACTTTCCAGTTTTGCCAATGAACACGTAACCAGGGAGATACCGAGGTTGAGCGGTTTGACCAAATCTGACTTCGTTTTACTGAGGAGCGGTGGGGTCAGGATGAGCTTCCCTTTCCTGCCCTTCTCTCCTGCGGCTTTCTCCTTACAGTGGTGGGGAGGGCCGGTCTCAGTCATTGGAGATGGCTCTGACCCAGTGGGTCTTGTAAATGTCCTAACATCCGCCCAGCAAAGCAGAAGCCGCAAACCCAGATGCCCACGGGAGCCAGCAGAGTGTGTGCTCCAGAGGGACCGAGAGGACTGCGTGGCTTACTGGGCAGCCTCAGCCCCTGTTCAGAGGTGCCAGCCCCACAGCACCTGCTGCCTGCCCAGAGAAGCAAGTTATAAGAGAGAAACTGTGGCAAACCTCTCTAAAAATGTTTGAAAGGGCACGCTGGCCAAATAAAACACTCAGCCGCCAGCCAGCTATCCCCTGCAGGCGCCTGGTTTATAACTGCTGAAGTCTTATTAGCAGCTCTTTGCTTTCCAAAAGAGCACATTTCAATACGTGCCAGAACGTTTATGCCCTGGGCACTTGTTCTTGGGCTAGCCAAAGGATTAGTGGGTTGGGCTGTCAAAGTTCACAGACTGACAATCATGATCAATCCCAGAATATTTACTGCCCCTCTTTATTGCCCTAGTGATAAGGTTGAAGAGTAATGTGCTTTCCCCTGCCTGCCATGCCACCGTCTGCCTCAGGGGAGGGACTTGCTCATGCTGTGTCCTGACGGGGATCTGGAAACCTTTCTCTGGGATTCACATGCCATTTAACTACCTGTATGTTACGGTCAAATCGTGCATGCTCTCTCGCTGCATCGTGAAGGGACGAACTTCCTTTCACAGGACGTAGGAAACAGGAGGCCCAGAAGGTTTCATGCTGGGCTTGAACCCCATTCTTTATCTTGTCTCTGGGGGTGGGGGAAGAGGGGGATGGACTAGGGTTGATTGTTATCTATCACTGATGGTTTTAAATACATCGCTTTTATTGTGTGCCTTGGGTCGCCAATCAATAGAAATGGGCAACTAGACTAGAGTCAGGAGGCTTCGTGGCACCGCTGTTAAGCAGTGAGCTGCTAACCCAGAGCTTGGCTTGACGCCATCAGACCCCGTGCTAGAAAGAGATGTGGCTGGCGGCTTCCAGGAAGACCAAGGAAGGTGGCCCAATGGAGACAGTTTTTTCTATCCCGTAGGGCTGCGCAGAGTCAGAGTAGACGCCCAGGGCCGTGGGCAGAGTACTTTCGGCTGTGAGGTGGCCTTCCGTGATGTAGAGGCCCAAAGGTCCCAGGAAAGGCCCCCTGGCCTGGGTTGCATCTGGCTCTCCTGCCGGTGCTGGTCGGTTTCTCCAAGCCTCAGGTGCCTCCGCCTTAAAATGGCGCCAATGGCAGCCCTTGCCTCCAGGTCTCGCTGCAACCATGCTTCCTGGCAAGTGAACACATGTTCTTTTTGTGATCATGGAAAAGCAGCCCGGGGTGAATCATAAAAATGTAATTAACATTTACATCCGACACGTAGCATGAAAGGGTTCCCCCTTTTCCCATCGATTTCAGGTTTGCATTTTTACGGGACTGCGAGATGTTGAGATTAAAAGCCGGCAGAGCACATCAGTGTGTTTCTCAGTCTTTGAGTGGTGCCAGGAGATCAAGGCGCCGGGGCAAGGATGAGTGACCTGGCCCTGACGTTAACATTAGGGCTCGCTGTGGGTGAGACTGGGCAGATGAGCCCGCGAAGCTGGAAGGCGTTTACAGGGATGGACTCCTTTTCGCCCCTCTGCTGGAGATGCAGGGCATCCTTAGCCCAGGAGCCGGCCGGATGGTGCCTTGGGCGCTTGTGTGCTAATGTGGAAGGCAAAAACCAAACTGCCTCTCCAGGTTCTTGCCAGAGCATAATTTAAGGCAAGAGGATGACAATAGACAAAGGGCAGGTTTACACTGAGGACGGGTTCTGAGGGGGAGCTGAGAGGCAGGCTTTGTGCCTGATGGGCCCTGCAGACTGGTTGCTGTCCTCCCGGAACGAGCCGTCTGTCCGCTGCGCTTTCATCTTTCTTGCCGTGCTTGTATGCGCGTGCAATCTTCCCCCACAGCAAAGAGCACAGCTTGACATGCCTGGTCTCGCTTGTGTGACCTGCAGGAAAGCTGTTTTTTGTTTTTTTTTAAGGAATGGTAAGGCTTTTCCATGGAATGGCAATTAGGCACAACTATTTTTTAATTATTTGCCCTTGAGTTTAGCAAGGCATTCAGAGGGCCTTAGGCCTCCAGAAAGGGCTCTTGGTTGCAGGGCAGTTGCCTTCTGGGTATGTGCCCGACAGCAAGGGCAGCGAGCGACCTCAGTGTGACCCAGGCAACGGATGACTGCATGGTGGACTTGAAGCCAGCTCTGAACAGTGACTGGGTTCTGCACCACATTTTAGGAAAGCTGTTAGCTGGGGGAGATAGGAGATGGGTGAGGAGGTCGGGCGGGGCTAAGGGTGGAGATTGGAATGAATGCCATGCACCTTCATGTGCATGCCTGCGTGTCAAGGGGGAGGTGCGGGGGAGGCCTGTGGAGGCAGCAGAGGGATCTCATCTTGTTAGCAATGCGAAGCAGAGAAAGGCCCTTGGAAGAGAACGCCTTGTCCTCCACTCCCCTCAGCTGAGGAGCCAGGGCACACTGAAGAAAGGTGACCTTCCTGAAGCCCAGTAGCTGCCTGCTGAAGCCAGCCAAGAACTCAGGCCTTCTGACACCCTCAAGGCGCGGGTGACTCTGCCCAGCCAGCAGCGGCCACTTCTGCTTAATTCGGCTTTCAGTCATGGCATGCGAGTGGTCAGCATCTTTGAATTTTAGGGAATATGAAATATGGCACTCTTTTCTGTGTACATGTACGTTCTTTATATGGTCAATGGGGTTGGCTTACTGTTTTGTGTCTTTCGTTATTTTTAGGAGGTTTTACTTCCTCTTTCTTCTTTTGTGTTGCCCCTACTTTTTATTTAATGTACTTTAAGAGCCACTGTTTACCTTTTACATGATTTTTGTTTT
Source organism: Tenrec ecaudatus (assembly GCF_050624435.1). Classification (NCBI taxonomy): domain Eukaryota; kingdom Metazoa; phylum Chordata; class Mammalia; order Afrosoricida; family Tenrecidae; genus Tenrec; species Tenrec ecaudatus. The sequence goes on from NC_134536.1 coordinate 40,609,340, forward strand.
GATTCAACTGTCTCCTGCACACAGATTCCTTTGTCCTCTTTAAATATCATATTCTGTGAGTAGGGTTAACCACAAGGTTAGCAGTTCAAAGCTGCCAGCTTGCTGCTCGGGAGAAAGCGGAGGATCTCCAGTCTCGGAAACCCAGAGAGGCGGTTCTACTCTGGTCTTACAGGGCTGCCATGAGTCGCTTTGGACTGGAAGGCAGGGAGTTTGGTTTGGTGTTTAAATAAGGAACACATCTTGCATTTTGACTTTGTTTCTACCAGGGCCTCTGAAGATACTCTTGTTGGCCACATTTTCTTGTTGCTGGTGCACTGCCTTCTGGCCAGGGCTTTCCATGCACAATTTGGCTTCCATCTTTCTTCCTAGACGCTGACCCAAATATTTCCCATGTGGCGGCGCCCTTTGCGAGTCAGTATGGTCCCGTCTGCCCAGGCCTGGCCGCAGTCACTGTCCACGCCTTTGTACCGTGCCTCTAATTCTTTCTTGCAAAAATCCTGCACAGGCGTCAAGCTCCACCTCCTATCGCTTTTCTGCCTCCCTGCTGCAGCTTCCAACCCCCTAAATTTGTAACGCAGGAGCCCCTTTCCAATGTGGTGGTGGAGGCTGCCCTACAGAGCGCTCTATTGCGCGCGCAGCCCCGTGCTTCTCTTGCGAAGCAGCGCAGCCGCACGCACGTGCAGTTTACCGTAGTGGAAGGCCCGCTCACTAAATCCTTGGTGGATCATGGAGGCACAAAGATTCTGCAGGCGAGCTGCCATTCGCGTTTGGGTACTAGCAGTCGGAGGGATTTGCCTCACTTGTGTGCTCGCGTGCTGGCTTATGTGAGGAGACCGTGCCTACTGCCTCCTTCATTCCGGTGCGGTGTTGCCACTGCACCAGCAGCCATGTGTGGCCATTGGACGGTTAAGGCAGCGGTTCTCACCTATGGGTTGCGACCCCTTTGGGGGTCGCCTAATACATCGTGCATTTCAGATGCTTACATGATGATTCAAAACAGTAGCAAAATAACATTTATGAAGTAGCAATGAAAATAATTTTATGGTTGGGGGTCACTACAACATGAGGAACTTTTATTAAAGGGTCGCAGCATTAGGAAAGTTGAGAACCACTGGTTTGCGGTGTGATTAACTCAGATAGAACTTGATGTAAGTATGTGTAAACTACACCCTGGCGTTGAATGAATGAACTCAGAATGAACAAAAAATAAAAATAAATAAAAGGTCTCATAATTTTATATTGATTGAATGTCAAAATGATACTTCACGTGTATTGGATTAGCTGAAGTATGCTGTTAAAATTAATTACCCCTCTTTTTCTCAGTTACTTAATGTGACTGCTGGGAGATCTGAATTCCTTTCGTGGCTCACCTTTTCACTCTATCGGACACCACTGACACCTGAACAAGTTAGCAGTAAAACTCACCACTTACCACAGAGTTTTCTCCCATACCGCCACCCCCTCCCCATTGTGCGTTCGATGAGTCTGTTGAGAATTTAATGCTGAGAGTTTAAATTAAAAAATAAATAAATTAGTTTAAAACGTTAAAAAGTTGGTTTGTGTAATTGAATTTCGTTCTTTAAATTGTCAACTCACTGTCACCGAGCTACCTAAATAAATCTCAAGGTCTTTGCTCGATCCCAGAAACTGTTGATTATAGATATGAAACCTCAAATGTTACTCTTCTCTTTTAAACCATGACCTAGGCAATAAGGAAACTTGGAGCCCTGGGGCGTAGTAGTTATGAGATGGGCTGGTAACCACAAAGTCAGCAGTTCTAAACCACCCGCTGCTCCACCGTGGAAAGACAAGGTTCCTACTCCCATAAAGATTTACAGGCATGGGAACCAGGGCCGTTCTAACCTGTCTTATGGGGTGGCGGAGTCAGACTCAACTTGACAGCAGTGAGGTTGTTTTTAGTTTTGAGTGAGGCTGTGGATCCCTAACTTTAAGGCTGTCTGTTCCCATATAGATCTGTAAACTCAGAAGCCCTATATATACAGTTGACTTGATGGCAGCAGCAGTGGATTTGGTTTGATTTTAAAGAATAATAAGAATTGGAAACTCAGCCATTTTAGTGAAAAAAATAATATGACGCACATCCTCCAATCTGGTCCTAACATAGTTTCTCACTACTGTTGCTTGGTGCAAATTCATATACAGTGTATACGATCCCAAAGCTTCAAGCGTCTATAACTTTAAAACGTGTGGTTGTTGGTTTTAATTGAAATGTCATAGCATCACGGCTAATGCAAGTCTCTACTGGCCTGTGGGTGGTGGCTATTCATGGGGTACGTTGGCGGCTGGAAATTGAAAATGGCGTCTCCCGTGTGGAAAATGAACATCCTGCCACTGTTACACTGCTGTTCCAGTAGCCGAGTCCACCTCAAAAACTCACTGCTTCCAAGTCTCTTCTGACTCACAGTGACCTTATGGACAGAGTCAAATTGCCTGTGTGGATTTCTGAGGCTATCAATCTTCATGGGAACAAAACGCCTCATGTTTCTTCCAAAGAGTGGCTGGTGAGTTTGACCTGCCAACCTTTTGGTTAGCAGCCCAGTGTGTAACCTACTACACCACCAGGGCTCCTTAATCGAGTCAATGCTTACTCAGAGCAACCGTATAGGATAGAGTAGAACTTCCCTCTGGGTTTCTAAACCTATACGTCTTTATGGGAATAGAGAGTCTCATATTTCTCCCGTGGAGTTCCTGGAGGTTTCACACTGATGATCTTGTGGTTAGCAGTCCAGCCCATTACCCTGCCATCAAGGGTTCCTGCATAACAGATTAGAATGTATAATCTTTGGAACTGGAAGGATCTTGTGGTAGGGTGAATGTATTACGCTCCCACAATAAACATCCACCTGGAAATAGACCAATTCTTCTGTCACCCAGTCGAATCTTCTATCCTAATAACCCAAGAGAGATTCTTTCCTGCGATATTAGTATGCCTTTAGAATGGCAATAGTGCCGCTGGTGTGAGTAACACCTACTGGACGTTGATGAAGGAACTGTGACGGTGCATGTCTACTATGACTGATGCTGGAGGTTAGGAGGAGGTTCAGGAGGTAGCCCAATAACGTCAAGCTCTCTCCTCGCGTCTGTCCTAACTTCATTGCTTATTGCATTTCTCTGATTAGGATTTAAAATGGCACGATGAATTATGCAAAAGCTGCTTCTGCGAGAGGGGCTGCCTTGCAGGCTAATGCAGCGCAGATGGGGAGATCCTCTTTTGATCATCGTTCTCCCAATACTTGGAAGCTTTTTGAGGAATAAGCACTCAGAAGTGGAAGTGAATGGCCTTCCGCAGTAAATGAATTCCTTTTCCAGAGAGGAACTGAAGTGCAGTTGTGATGCAGATGGCTGCCCGGGTGTGAATACTTGTCCTTGTCATCTGAGATTCATGCGTCCAGGCAAAATCTCTCTCCAAATACCGAGGTTTTAGATGGGTCCACTGGACAAATGGATTCTGTTCAGTGTGACCCACCATGTGTTATTATTTTTTTTATTTCAAGATTGGTGACAATGACTGTTTAAATGCCAATTCACTCCAATCAAGCGAACATGCAAATTACCCTCCTCTCTCTCTGATCCGTGGTTACTACTGGAGAGACAGAATTAGCTAGCATCCCCTTACTTTTATTAGCATAATATTAATGCAAATGATTAGCAAAAGGCTTTTTAAGAAAAGATTGCAGAGCCACAGAAAGCAATTACTAATAGTACTCATTTCTTCAGTAAGAAAGAGAATGCATGCATGATTGGGCTTTTGACTTTTTTTTGTCTGGGCCAGGGACTGTCTACCTAGGCCTAAACCGATACCTATTTCTAAAGCTGATGTCATCTTGCAGGTTTCATTTGTAGAGCAAGAGCCAACCTGCAAAAGGCTCAAAGAGAGAACATTCTGAACTGAGGCGCTTTGTGGTTGCCTGTAGGTGTGTTTTTATGATGTTGGTGCCATTAAGAATGTGTATGATGGTGCTTATTTCTAGAGAACTAGTTTTGAAAATATAGGAATGAAAAGGTAAAGACGTTGATATTCATTAGTCAACTTGTAGTATAGTGAAGAACCGACTTAAAACTATTTCCAGCCAAAGGGTTGCTATAAAGAGGCCACTGATGAAATCATTACTTGCGCAGAGGAAATGGACTTAAATTAGAGGGAAGTAGGGTTGATTCAGAAAACAGGAAGACAGTGTTGGCTCTGGGGAAATCTTTACAGCCTTAGAATGGTGGTTAGTAAGAACTTGGAATCTCCCTTCTTGCCTTCTTTTTAAGAAGCATTTTCTGCCTGTGTGTCTTTGCCAACCTGCGCCGTCCCCACAGCCGTGGCTCTGCTTGAACCCACGGTTGCACTCACTGTGTCACGCCATCTGAGGGAGGGTCTTCCTCATTTTTACCAGGCATGATATTTTTCTCCAAGGACATAATCTTGGTGATATGTCCAAAATACAGGGGAACTCTCTGCATCCTTACCTCTAAGGAGCATTCTGAATGTCCTTTCTCCAAGGCCAGCTTGCTTGCTCTTCTGGCTGTCCGTGGTACATTCAACATTCTTGCCCACACTTGGATTCAAAGGCATCAATTCTTCTTCAGTCTTCCTTTTCCGCAGTCCAGCTTTTGCATGCAGCTGGGGCAATTGGATCCGAGTCACCTGAGTCCTTGAAATGACATCTTTGCTCTTCAGTACTTGAAAGAGGTGTTTGCATCAGATTTGCCCGATGCAGTAAGTCCTTTGCTTTTTGGATTGCTGGGTCTATGGGAGTTGATTGTGGAGCAAAATGTAACCTTTGACAGCAGCGAGCTTTTCTCTGTTTATCTTGTTGTGTTTTTTGATCCCAGTTGTGAGGCTTTTGTTTACTTCATGATGAGCGGTAATCAGTACTGTAGCCTGTAGTCTTTGGTTTTCATCAGTGAGTGCTGCTAGTCATTTTCAGTTTTAGCGAGTTACATTGTGCCATCTGTATACTGCAGGTTTGATGAGTCGTCCTACGTGTCGGTGCTACATTCTTCTTTGTATAGTTCAGCTCCTCAGACAGATGGAATAAGTATGGTGAAAGGATTCAATCCTGACACACATTTGTCCTGGTCTCACATCTTCGAAGGATGGCCTTTTGGTCTGTGTAGTTTCCTCCTGAGCACAGTGAAATATTTTTGCTAATATGAAAACTGGTCTCATCAAGTTCATTTCAACTCAGGGAGACTCCATGTGTGTCTGAAGAGAACTGTGCTTTGCAGGGTTTCCAGTGGTCATATTTTGGCATGAGATCACCAGGTGCCCCTGGATGGACTTGAACCTTCAACCTCTCCATCTCCTTTAGCAATAGAGTGTTTTAAACCTTGGTACCACTCACGGATGCGTTCATATAGTGTGCAAATGCTGCCCTGAGTTGCCTCTTTCTTTATGTTTTATCTTCTTAGAATGCAGACTTTTGGAGGTCAGTGGTGAAGCCTAGTGAGTTTGTGTATAGGGGGCGGGAGGGGGAGGTACTCTGGATATCAAAAGGCTGTCTTAATGAAGATTCAGTGTTTTTTTAAATGAATGTATGAATCACAACTGAACAATCTGTTTATATTTAACAAGCAAGAGGTCACGCCCTCTGGTCTTGCTTCACTCACAGACTGAAGTACGGACTTCATTCCAATTCCACAGTTGCTTTCAGGGTCTGCTTCATGACTTGGAACAGAAAGCCTGCTTCACTGTAGAGGTTAACTTCATTTCTAAAGAGTCACTGCCAATGATTTTTTAAAACTTGAACTTGACATTCAGAAGGCAGACCAGTATGCGGCAAGCAAGGTGGGCCAATGAATAAACCTCTCCCGGGGCCCTCCGTGGAGCGTTCCACTGGCCAGGCTGCTGGGTTCCATAAGTGATATTTCTGAACGGGATTGTTGTGGTGAGAAAGTATGTTTAGAGGTTTCACAAATGTTTGACTTGTAAAAGCTGTGCATTTCACTTTATGGGATGAGGTTGAGCGAACAACGGGTGTCTGACCATCTAGCTCTGTTTTGAAGATTTGTCTTAGCGAGATAGTTGAGGCGGCTCACCTTTGATGTCACGCATATGCTTCCTGGCTCCTGTAGCTGGGGTGCCCACTGCTCAGATGCCACCTGCTGCCAGGGTGCATTACTTGTTCCCAGTGCTTTCATCTTCTTCGCCTTCTAGAATTTGCCCAGGCTCTCTTCTTGTCTCCAGGGGCTCTGCCCGCTATTCAGCAATCTATTGGCGGACCTCATCAGAACTCTTGGCTGCCGGATGTGGGACTTTGGGAGACAGTGTCATGTTCTCCTTCTTGTCTCCTGGCAGCGGATGGCCCAGGCACCAGACCTGCCTGGAATGTGAGGTGCCTGGAGCCTTGGCCGGTGCAGAACATGGGACTCAGGCGATGTGCAGCAGGCAGCATTCAGGGGGGATGTCGAAATGACTCAAGCTGGGCGGTTTCTTTGTAGGACCTGAGCCGAAAGGAGAACTTATTGGGTGTCTGGAGTAGTGGGGAAGCTGGTCAGAACCAAAGCAAAATGAAAGAAAACAAAGCTGCAAAACCAATCAGTTTCTGGGGATTGATTACAAACTCTTGTGTTTTGCACAGTTGAACTCTATTCCACGGTCTTTTCAAGGCTGCTGCCTTTCTGAGGTGGATCACCAGGCCTTTCTGCTGAGGTGCCACTGGGCAGTTCAGACTATCCCTCTCTCAGCAGTTACTAGTTTATCCACCAAGGGTCTCTTAGAGGAGAGGTAAAAAAAGCAACAAATAAAACATATCAAATCCAAACCCAAAATGAAACCCATTGCCATCAAGTCAAGTCCCAACTGATAGGAGCCCATGGCGCAGACTAGAGACTCCTCTTGGGGCTTCCAAGGCTGTGCTCTCGATGGAAGCCGACTGCCATGTTTCTGCTGGGGGTGGGGCAGGGAAGAGATGACCAGCTGGCTGCTATCACTCCGACTCACGCCGACTTCCTGTGTAACTAGAGTGGAGCCCTTCCACGGGCTTCGTCTTCATGGTAGCCTTTTCTGCCACCACAGTTTGGGTGGGTTTGGCGCATTTTGATGGGTTGTTGTTATGTCGCTGCATGCTGTTGAGTTGATGGGACTGTCCTTTGCGTTTGCCAGATCCCAGTGTCTTCCCTGTGAGGCGACAACTATTAGGTGATGTGGTATTCCTAAGCAGTTGCGTCAGTTATGTTTTCCCCTTCTTCTTCTTTTTGTTGTTGTTGTTAGTGTTTGCCGTTGCCTTTGTGATGTCTGTCCTCGCCCCTTGGGGGTTCCCATAGTTCCGTTCAGTAAAGCCCTTGCCTAACCCTTACTGACCAACAGCCTGTAGATCCTGTTTCTGTCTTCTAAAATAAACTCAGTGATTTTTTTTTTTGGAGAACCCTATTTTCTCTTTCAGATGTTTAGGTGAAAGTCCCACCAACACCCCCAAGTCATATCTTAAGATTAGAAATTGCCTTAAGTATTTCTGGAGCCAGTGCACTATTGTAGCTATTAGTCTATGCTTTGATATTTTATTTCATGTATCTTTAAAGTTATTGGGACTCTTGTGTTAGCTTTGATAAATGGGCCCATTGTAAAAGGAAAATGTGCCCTGTCGTATTCACATGTTCTGCCACAATGACTGAGTCAAGACCTTCAGTGGGACTCATTATGGATAAATTGTTTCTAAACTTGGGTAAAGAATTTGAATATGTAGAGATGATGTCTCCACCTATTTTAATCCCTAATAGGGGTGCTGGTGGCATAGCAGGTGATGAATTGGTCTCAAGGTCAGTGTTTCAAACCCACTAGCTGCTCTGTTGGGGAAAGATGAGGCTTTCTGCTCCATACAGATCGACAGAGCCTTGGAAACTCAAAGAGGTAGTCCTACTCTGGTCTATAGAGTCACGATGGTAGGAATGGACCCAATGGAAGTGAGTTTGGTTCGGTTTTGGATTTGATTTTAAATCCCGACTAAAGCTGACTTTTAGCACCTCAGTTTTAAGACGACTTTGGCCTTCAGTACCTCTCAGTGGAACACTGATAGCACTTGAGGTCACCTGGAGGCTCCCAGAGCACCTTACAGTCTAAGTGAAGCAGCCCACCACCTGGCCTCAGTCAGCTTTTTCCTTCTGCTGCTGCTATCTTAGTTGTTTTCCTACCATTCTCAACACCTACTCCCTTCATTGCTGGTGACGTAGTGATTACACATTGGGCTGTGATCTGCAAGGTCATTTCTTTGAAGCCACCAACCACTTCATGGGACCAAGATAAGGCTTTCTACACCCGTAAAGAGTTACAGTCTCAGAAACCCACAGGCACATTTATGCCATGTCTTATGGGGTCATCAGGAGTCAGAATTGACTCAGTGGTAGTGAGTGTTAATGTCTATAGGAGCCCTGGTGGTGTAGTGATTATGCTTCAGGCTGTGATGTGCAAGGCCAGTGGTTCAAGCCCACTAGTTGCTCGCCAGTAGAAGATGAGGCTGTCTATTCCTGTAAAATTTTAACATCTTCTTCCAGTGTTTGCCCCCTACCTGCCAGCTGATTTATGTCTCTGAAACCCCAGTGAGATTTGAAATGATCTCCCTGCTTTATTGCAGTAATTACAAAGAATAAAAAACTCCCAAACTCACTGCCACTGAGTAGATTTTGACTCACACTGACTCTATAGCACAGTATCCAACTGCCCCTTTTGAATTTCTGAGCTGTGAATCTTTCTGGGAGCAGAGAGCCTTATCTCTCTGCCATGGAGCAGCTGGTGGCTTCTGCCTACCGACTTTGTCGTTAGCCATCTGATGCATCACCCACCTCCAAGGTATGCCTGATCCGTACAAAGAAAAGTTTAGCAATAATGTGCATGTTTCTTCCACAAAATGTCATCTATTGAGCTTTAGTTAGTCCCAAAAAGAGTTTGTTTTTAAAACTAACTTGGCTTGTTTTGAGAAAGGAAAAACTGAGGTAAAGATGTATATAAAAGTTTTATTGAAGAACAAGAGTCTTTTTCCATAGGAAATAAATGACATTCACATTCCACTACCAATGTATTTAGTAGGATTCTAAAATTGAATTTTAAGAACTGTTAATGCTCCCTACTCTGTATTAGATCAGTAAGTGTTTGCTAGTCCCGTAACGTGATAGACATGAGTCAAAGGCAATCTTCCCTATGGCCAGAGGGGTACTAGAAACTATTGTCTAATATCCATCAGTGCCCTGGATGGAAATCTTGACCTCCATTTAAATGCCTTTCCTGAATCCAAGCTTTTGAAGTATATTGTTACATGTTGCATATGAGGTGTTTGTGTCTTAGTGTAAGTTTATCTGTTCTCATTAATGTTTGTTTAGGGCGACTGGGTTATGTAATCGTGAGGTTCTGAACTAATACAAGGCATGGGAGTTAGCTTTTAAGTGACAACTTCGAGATTTGGGTGCATTGAAAACCTTGAGAAGTGAAGACCTTTCTTAATTACATCTCAGAGAAGTTGCTGAAAATTTGAAGAATTCCTCCGAATTAAAACAGGATCACAGCTTTGAACTGAAAAGGCAGCTATTTTCTAAGAGCATTAAAAATTGAGTCCATAGGAGACTGACAACAATTTAGCATACTAACTTTTGCCTTTGAAGAAACTGGCCATTGTGAAGCAGAAACAAGTCCTAGACAGACCTGGCGAGGAAGCAGGGCTCCATCTCAGAGGAGGGCACCCTTAGCACAGTGGACCAGTGAGGACACTGCGGACAAGCCCAGGTGGGCTCTGAGAAGCAGACACGGGGCGAGGGTGGGATCCAGGCAGAGGTACAACAGAAAACTCCAAGCATTGGTATGAACACGGGCCATGGTTACTTAAAGTGAGGGAAGGTGTTGGGTGAGAGAGTGACAATTGCAATGGCCGTCAGAGAAGGAAGCGAAATCCTTGCTGGAAGGAATGGTGAACCATAGCAGAACTGGGAGAGCGTGGGGAAGAGACGAAAGGAGGGCTCACGACTTGGAGACTCAGTCTTGGGGTTTTTTGGGCTGCTGAGAGGAACTGGAAAATTCTACCCATACCTAAGTGCTGATACAATTTTATGATCCGCCTCACACCAAAGGATATGAACAGTTTGGTCAAGCAGATCAACAACTAGGTTTGAGTTGTAAAGAGCAAGAGGGAGATGGGCAAAAGAGGATAACAGGGCAAGACATTGGGAAGTGTGAAAAGTTGTTAAATATACCATATATACTTGAGTATAAGTCGACCGAATATCAGCTGAGGCACCTAATTTTTTACCACAAAAAACTGAATTTAAAATGTGCTGGAAAAACTTGGCTTGTACACAAGCATATATGGTACCAAGCATATATGATCTGCTTAGTCAACCACGTATTTCAAAATAAATGTTAAAAAATAAAATAAAATGGCAGGAGTGAACCATGGAATATGTGCTTAATAGACTATAAGCCAGTGCATGTGTGTGAGTTAATATTAGTTACAATCTGATACAAAATCAGCCCCTTAGTGTCATTCTGCTGTCTCTTCGGGAAGCCTACTTTCAAAAGGCTGAGGAAACAAGAGTTGAGTCAGAGAGGCAGGACAACTACCTGACTCATTTTGGGGTTTTCTGATGACTGGTGTTTTTGTATTGTCTCCTTTTTAAAACTCCTGTCTATCTCTTTGTGTTTACGTACAAGGAAATAAAAGTAAAGTCTTTGCAATTAAAATGAGGCTATAATTTTCGAGACTGCAATAATTAATAATTCAGCAGCTCAAAGGCATCAGCTACGGCAAGCAGTTTGCTCAGCACAGGGCAACTGAGAAGAAACCAACCAACAGGCCCGGATTCAGTTTTCAGCGGAGACACAGATGTGGGCAGGGCTTCACGGAGTAGGATGTGGCCAAAGCAAGCGGTGGGGACACTGTCCTTTTGATTCCCGCCCCGCGCCCCCCAGGGGAAGGTACCTGGCTAGGAAAGTGAGCGGTAACCCTTGGCAAGCGCATCAAATGGCCCAAGGTTTGTGCGCAACAGGCAAGTCGCCGCAGGTGCGTGGCCCCTGGGTGGCTCCGCAGCTGACGGGCATCGGGAAAGGAAGGCGTGCTGGAGAAGAGTGGCAGGTATGGTGTTGGGTGGGTGCCCGCACGGGGTAGTGACAGGTAGTGGGATGGAGTCGATGTGAGGACGCCATTGCTGGAGCATGAATGCTCCGGGGTCCTGTGTGTAAGCTTCGTTGCAGACACCCTCCTAACCGTCTCCTGGGATTGCTTACAACCAGAGCTCGTCTACCCAGAAGCAGAGCTCAAAGACAGGAAAAGCCGTGGCCTAGTTGCCAGTGAGGGCGGAGAACTCTCTTTTTATGAGCCCTGTGTCTGCCCTCATTGGGAGGGAGGGAGGCTTGGGGCTTTGCCTTGCCTGCCTCCTGCCTTTCTGTTCTGAACCTTCACACTCCTTCCCACCAGGCCTAGCTGTGGTGGTTTTTAAAAATGTTCTTTCTACACATGCGCGTGCACACACATGCACATATATATGTAAACAGCAACTACATATGGGTTGGTTTTGCCATATTTTCTTTAAAAGTGATAAAGCTTTCAAGCAAAGTTCCTGACAGGTAATACTATGGGTTTTATTTATCCACCAACCAATCTATGTATTTCTGTCTCTGTCTGTATCTATATATCTAGATCTGTATCTGGCAGTTTTCCTAATACTGCATAACTAGAACCTGGTTTGTTTCCTCACTGCTTGGCTCTGTGTCCGTGCCCAACTAAAACGTGTAATAAGGCTGCCCAGGGTCAGAGAAGATGTCTGGAATTCTGCAAAGGAGCCCCGCTGGTACAGTGGTTGAGTGTTCCGCTGCTAACAAAGGGTCAGTGGTTTGAAGCAAGCCCACCAGCGGCCGGTGGAGATAGATGGCCTGGCAATCTGCCCCCTACAGGTTACAGCCTGGGAAACCCTGTGGGGCTGCTCCCATCTGTGGAGTCAGAAGTGATACACACACAAGCACCACACGTCGTTTTGTAAGTGTTAGGCCTGGTTTTGTTTTTAAAGAGAATTGTTGAAATTACACTCATTTGCAATAATTTCGACCACCTTTTAGAAACTGATGTGGAAAGAGCAGAACTTGCCCTGATGTCTTTTATTAACTTTATTTTTCAGAATAATTTAAGGGCTAGGAACCAGTGGCAGCATTCAGAATGCTTCCAATTTCTTTGCGCTATAAACAAGCAAGTTCAAAAGATATTTGGGCAAATGTTGTAGGGGGGAACAACCCCAAATTCAAGTGTGTTTTGCAGACACTCCTTTCTTAAGTCTTCAATAGGAAAAAAATAAGACATAGATAAAAATCATTCAGATGCGGGAGACCATCAGCCTGAGGCCATAGTGAAGCGACATGACAAGTATAGCTCATGGAAAACAAAGGAAATCATCACAGTCACGACATACAATTGATCCGTTCTCACTAATAACAGAAGCTGGTGAAGGGCCACGATGGGGACATGCAGACACATACACTTTAGAAAAGTTCACAGGATTGATTTGGGGATATGAGCCATGTTCATTTGGCCCTGGCATTCCAATGTCCTTTAAGCACACTGCCAGATAATCCACCTATCTTCCTTTCCTTGGTCCAGATCCAAACCCAAAAAATCCAGGCTATCAAGTCAACTCTGATTCATAGTAAGTCTATAGGACAGAGTAGAACTCTTCCTTTGGGTTTCTATGGTTATAGATCTTTCTGGAGGTAAAAAAAACCTCATCTTTTTCTTGAGGATCTGCTAGTGGATTCAAACTGCTGACCTTGTAGTTGGCAGTCCAATGTGTAACTCATAGGGCCACCAGAACTTCGACTGAGCCTGTTGGGTTAGGGGGTTATTTTCTACTTTCAAAAGCACTCTGCCAGATGGCAAAGCTTTTTCCATTGCTGGTTATTGATCAGAGAGGACACAAATGGGAGCAGAATTAGTGTCAAGGCTGATAATGGAGTTAAGCTCTCCACAGTAAATCACCGTCTTCAGCAAACCAGGAGCCTAGCATCTAAGTTCAAACACAGACGGAAGGAATGGGACAGTGCAAACATGAGACTGAAAGGTGTAGATTTGTGTTGCCCAGGATGTGCTCAGTAACACCACCATTGTTTTTTCAAGATTTCTGATTTAACTAGCTTTGGCCTAAGGCAGGAACAACCAAGAACCCCCAACTGTGCCTGCTATCTTTTTGCTATTGTTGTAATGAGATTTGTGTATCTTGGGGAAGGCACAGCCCACACTCCCTGTGTACTTGGCTGAACGAACGCCCTGAAGGTAGACAGGGATGCCCAAGACAGCCTTTGTCCACATGTCCGCTTGCACCTCTCTCGCTTCCCCAGCCCGACTCTGTTTTCCAGGGCAGAGGTGGCTGCTGTTTTCATATATATATCCTTCCTTTTGAGAGCACTCCTCCCTCCAGACTCTGCCTGGAGCCCCCATCCCTTGGGGGAGCACTCATCCCTCCTTGTCTTCTGTACCTTTGACAACTGTCCCAGGGAACCAGCCACCTCATTTGAAAAGTGGCTACAGTAGTCTCAAGCTCAGGGCCTTGTGGACCCAGTGGTTAAGTGCTAGGCTGCTGACTGAAAGGTCAGCATTTCCAACCCACAAGCTATTCCATGGGAGAAAGTTATGGCAATTTATGCCCATAAAGATGAATTCCAACACACAGCCATCCCTTGACTGACTCGCAGTGACCTGCTGATGGCCCTGGAAGCCCGGTGGGACAGTTCTGCTCTGCCTTAGGGTCGCCATGAAATAGAATTCACTCAGTGACAATGGGTTTGGCCTTTGAGTTTCCTCCTTTAAGCCTCCCCCGACCCCTCACATTGTGATGATCAAAGTAGATGGACGTTCTTTGAAAGACTTCAGAGCCCAAATAATTGTGACTTTATCTGAATTATGCTTGCTTATTATGGCTGATGACAAAGTCACACAAAAGCAGTCCTATAACTGGTGCGAGTGACTTCATTTAAAAAGAAAAGGACAGCGAAAAGAAATGCATTTTATTCATTTCCCCCCCAAATAAGATAGGAGAAGATAAGGAGTGGGAGAAGTACATTTACATGAAACACAACGATTCCTATGCCCTTCAGTCTTGGCCTTGGTGGGAGAAGAGATGATGACTTCTCTCCCCGAGTTCTGAGGGCCGGCTGGGGATGAGGGGGGCTGAAGGGGGTGTTGATGTGGAATTGCTTTCTAATCCACTTCTCGCTGCTTTCAGAAATTGTCCATGCTCTTTGTTCCTGAATGTCAGAGCCACTTGTAATAATTACTGCTTTCAGCTTCACAATTGGAGGCATTCACTCCCAAGAGGGGGTGGGTGACGTGGGTCATTCATAGGACACAGCTTTCCAGAGTCATTCAAATTCAGTGTATTCTGATGGGCAAGTCATTTGTACAGTAGATTAGCTTTACCCTCTCATGATGACAGAGATTATTTCTCTCACAACACTGCAGAAATAAAGGAGAAAATCCACGTCAAAAACATGTGATTTTGTTTGTTTTTGTTTTATTTTTTAAGACAGAAAATGTAGATGGGAAAGCAGAACGAATTCTTTAACTGTTCTTAAAATTTTAATTTGTTTCAGAACAGTTTTAGCTAAAAGGGTTATATTTGAAGTCATGCCCAGCATGACACAACAAACCATAGTTGAGTCATTGCATTGGAAAAAGGCTTCCTGTGCACTTTAAAAAGGTCTGATTTGATTGCTAAATGCTTTTTCTTTTCTTTCCTAGATAAGTGTAGTGGCCATTTAAAAAATGCTAATTATAGATTGCATTGAAAAGATCACTTTTGGTTTTGCTCTATGCCATGCAAACACAGAATGGTTGGAATGTGAGATGGGAGAAAGGAGATTCTGCCTGCTCTTGCCTATGTGCTCTAATAAAAGACGCCAGGGGGAAGACATGAGGACAGTGATCTTGGTTCTACCATGCTTTATTCTGTGACATTAGCGAAGAATTAACCCTGAGACCTGATTACCTCATCCAGAAAATGACGGGCGAGGATGATCCCCTTCTAAGTGGATGCTTCAACAAATGGCGGCTCTCTCTCAGATCATCTTAGTCATTATGGTTCCTGATAAGCCGTGATCTGAGTAAGAACTTTCCTTTTTTTTTTTTTTTCTTCTTTTTTGCTGCAAGATGAAAGCACAGCAGGGACAAAATCAAGTTGCTATTGTTCAGTCTTCGCCCTCGGGCACTTTGTGTCATCCACTGGAAAGATGTGGAGGCTAGAGCATGAGAGGAAGCACAGGCTTTTTAGAAAGGACCGAATGGGAAAACAAAGCAAAGTATGTCCTCCCATCATCGGACTTTTAAGAAAGAGGTCATAGGCGTATTAAAAAATTGTTTTTAAAGTATAGCGACGAAAGTCTTCATGAGATCCTGTAAGCTGCTGTTGAGTTGCCCCTCACCCCAGGCAGCCCCATGCACAAAGAAACACAATGCTGTTGTGTCCTTGCCATCCCTCGATGGGTGGTAGATCCAGCTGTTGTGACAAAAGCCAAAAACACTGCCATTGAGTCGATTCTAACACATAGTCATCTTGTAAGACAAAGTAGACCTAAGAGTTTTGGAGACTGTAAATCTTGCCTCATTTTTTTCCCATGGAACAGCTGGTGGATTTGAACTTCCAGCCTTGTAGGGAGCAGCCCAACACTTAACACACTATGCCACTGGGGTTCCTGCAGATAACACAGGAGCATGGAAAGCAATGCGTGTCTTCACAGACACTAGCCAAAAGGGAACCCAAAGAGAACTGCGACCCCTTATACATCACAGATGATGGAAACGATGAAAAAGATTGGGAAGGTGGGAATTTTTAAATGATGATTTTTACCATTTCCGTTATTATCTAAGCCAAACTCGCTGCTGTTGATTCCGTTCTGTTTCATACTGATCCCATAGGACAGAGTACAGTGCCCTTGAGGTCCCGAGGCTGCAAATTTTTATAAGAATAGAGAGCTTTGTCTTTCTCTTGTGGAGCGGCTGGTCACTTTGGACGGCTGACCTTGTGGTCAGCAGATGAACTCATCACCGACTGTGCCACCAAGGCGCCTCAGTTGTTGTAGTATAAATATGGACACATTATGGGAGTAAGGCCAAGTTTTGATGGAAGGTCGCGGAGTTTAACTAAAAGAAGAAAAAGTAGGTCAAGAAAATGTGACATTTCTTTCAACAGGACTTTGCTGGAACATTGCCCACAGAAGGGAGAAGTACATTTTCATATCTATTAGGTGTTGTTTAGAAATCTGTTCAAAGTGTAGAGTAATTATTTCCGAAGTGTGGACTGTGAAAATGTGGAGGTCAGGGTTCTAAGAGAAAAAAACACTATTTTTATAAGAACACTAAGTTGTTATTAGCCCATTTAAATGCTTATTCTCTCAGGAGAAAGCAGTTGAGTTTCCCAGAGAGTATGTGATGTGTGATAGAATGCAGAAAGACTGCGTGCAGAGCAGATGGGAGACTCCGGCTGTCCTCTACTGAGCCAAATATTAAAGATGCCTTTAAGAATGTAAGGCAATGCAACTTACTGTTAGACTTGTAGGAGGGGGTAGAGGGGAATATTTCCCCCAAAATGTTATTTTTAGTACTGTTTTTAAATGAATTAATATTTACTTTTTTGTTGTAATTGCTGATATTATAAAGATCAATAGATACAATGGCATAAGCATAAACTCCTAAAAAAAACTCAAAACAACCCAAAGGAACCAGACCCAATGCCATTAAGTCACTTCTTGCTCAGAGCAACTTTCTGTGGGTTTCTAAGACTGTTCGTCTTCTGGAGACCAGATAGCCTCTTCTTCTCCCTCAAAGAAGCTTGTGTGTTTGAATCATTTCAATTAGAGTCCTGCGTTTACCTAACATTGGCACCAGGATCCTTATAAACTGTTATGGTCCTTTAAAATTTAAATGATTGAACTATTGAATTTTATGATATGAAAATTGGGGACCAGTAAAACTGTTGGGGAAAAATATGTAAGACTATAAAGTTCCAGAAGATAAGCGATTTACCCTTATCCAGAGGCTAAGGATAAGAGGCTAACTGAACCTTAGATGGGGGCAAGAATGTTCTCATTCAACTGTGGGAGGACTCTTTCGAAGCTCCCGCATATAGTTAGCAGTTTGGATTTCAGAATGATATTAACTTGAGGACCCTCTTCATGGTTGGTATCTAAGACACTTGGGTAGAAATTTGAAACTGATCGCCCCCCCCCCTCCCAATCTATGAGAACAGGAGTCAGGGCTATGAGCAATCTTTCTGTTTTATGGATATAGGTTTAGAGAAGCTAGTGAATCTCCCGAGATTATAAAGCTGGGTAGATTTGGAATTGTAATTTGTCAATTCTAGCTCTCAGTCCCATATGTTTCCATTTCATTTTGCTTCCACCACGATATCATTGATTCCAGAAGGAATCATCAGTCAGTGAGTCAGTCTGCACCCCTCAGTGTAAGCCGCACATAATGCCTGTCAACCACTCCCGTTTTGTGAAGCATCCAGTGTGTTAGACCAGGATAATACCCTCTGAAACAAATTGGAGTTCCTGCATGGTACAAAAACTTACCCAGCTTGGTTGCTGATTGAAAGGTTGGAGGTCAAAATCCATCCCTAAGTGCCTATGATGAAGAAAAGCCTGGTTGATCTTCCAAAATAGAATCTGACACACATGGGGCCATCATGAGTCTGGGTTGACTTGATTCCAGCTGATTCAGAAATAAACAAGACAAATAACCTAATACACAGCACACAATTAAAACTCACTACCATGGTGTCAATTCCAATGCAGATTGGTCTTTTAGAACAGAGTAGAACTGCCCCTGTGGGTTTCTGAGACTGTAGCTCTTTACAACTAATAGAGAGTCCTTTAAGTTCACTGACCAGGTTGAAAAAACAACAACAACAAAACTGTTTCAGAAAAGCAGGAAAAAAAGCAGTATGCCTGAGGAAAGCACTACTCTTTAGGAACATGGCATGGTGGAGAGGTCTGAGGGGCCAGCCCCAATCCCAACTACTACATGGATACCTGCCTCTCCCCCCAGAAGAATTTATTTCAAAGGATGGCATTGAGTCTACAGCTCCGGGAAAGGGACATATCTGATCAGAGCACATGGGAGAAGATGAAGGGGAAGGAGGAGAAAGTGGAGCACGTCCTGGCCTACCAGGCCTTGAAGATGCTGTATCCAATTAGAGTAGCCAGTCCACAGAGAGGACCACATGGCTGGCCCCACTATGAGACATGACGTCCCTCATTGACCCAAAGCCCTACAAGGGACAACACAAGAGACACAGTGTGAGATTGTGCCCGTTCTGATCCCACCACACTGAGGCAAAACACTAAGTGGGGTGCAACAGAGCAGCAAGGGGATGGAGTGGTGAGGTCCTCAGGGAATGCTGCAGGTGGACTTTGGGGCCAGGGCGTGGTGCCCCAACAGACGGGACTGGAAAACGCTCCTAAGGGCCAGCAAACAGTCCTTGAACTAAATACAAGCTTTTATTTCTTGTTGTGTTTTGTTTTCTTTTTGTCATTGTTTTGTTGTTGTATATTGTTGCTTGGTTTTGCTCTGTCTTGTTTTTGCCCATATTATTATCTCTGGAGGCCTGTCTAAATAAAATAGGCTGGATGAACAATCTGGAGGAGAAAACAATGGGATCAACAGTTCTAGGGGGACATGGGAGAGGGGGAGTTGGGGAAAAGGTAGTGGTGTTAACAAACCCCGGGAATTACTGAAACCCAAATGAAGACTGAGCATGATAGTGGGGCAAGAGGAAAGTAAAAGGAAATAGAGGAAAGAGCTAGGAGGCAAAGGGCATTTATAGAGGTCTAAATAATGGCATGTACATATGCAAATATATTTATATATGAGGATGGGAAAATAGATCTATGTGCATATATTTATAGCTTTAGTCTTAAGGTAGCAGATGGACATTAGGCCTCCACTCAAGTACATCCTCAATGCAAGAATACTTTCTTCCATTAAATTGGCATTCCAATATGCTCACCTTCCCGACACAACTGCTGAAGACAAAGCGGGTGAATAAGCAAATGTGGTGAAGAAAGCTGATGGTACCTGGCTATCAAAAGATATAACGTCTGGGGTCTTAAAGGCTTGAAGATAAACAAGCGGCCATCTAGCTCAGAAGCAACAAAGTCCACATGGGAGAAGCACACCAGCCGGTGTGATCACAAGGTGTTGAAGGGATCAGGTATCAGGCATCATCAGAACAAAAAAAATCTTACCACAGTGAATGAGTTGGGGAGTGTGGAGTGGAGACCCAAAGCCCATTTGTAGGCCACTGGGCATCGCCTTACAGAAGCGTCTTGGGGAGGAGATGAGCCAGTCAGGGTGTGATGTAGCAACGATGAAACATACAACTTTCCTGTAGTTTCTAAATGCTTCCTCCTCCCCCACTATCCTGATCCCAGTTCTACCTTACAAATCTAACTAGACCAGAGAATGTATACTGGTACAGATAGGAACTGGAAATGCAGGGAATCCAGGGCGGATGATCCCTTCAAGACCAGTGGTATGAGTGGCGATACTGGGAGGGTGGAGGGAGAGTGGGGTGGAAAGGGGGAACTGATTACAAGAATCCACATGTGACCTCCTCCCTGGGAGACGGACCACAGAAAAGCTGGTGAAGGGAGACGTCGGATAGGGCAAGATTTGACAAAATAGTGATTTATAGATCAAGTGTTCCTGAAGGTGGGGGAAGTGTGGAGGGGGGCGGGGAAATGAGGAGTCAATGCCAGGGGCTTAGGTGGAGAGCAAATGTTTTGAGAATGATGAGGGCAGTGAATGTACAAATGTGCTCTACACAATTGATGTATGTATGGATTGTGATAAGAGTTGTATGAGCCCCCAATATAACGATTAAAAAGAAAGAAAGAAAGAAACATGGCATGGATGCTATCCAGATGGTAATGACTGGGTCCATCAGTAAATCCTGGTGAATACTTGGTGATGTTAGGGAACAGGAAAAGGCCACTGTGATGTGCCCCGTGACCTAGGAAGCAGGTCTCTAGGGAGCAACGCATGGTCACGTGTTTTCTGCTTAACTCTGCCATTCGAGTTCAAAAAGACGAGATGCTGGCGTTTGTGAAGAGTGCCCTCAGATGTTTATCAGGGAGGAGAATCCGGGAAGGGGAGTGAAGGAGACAAGAATGTGGCATCATCTCTTGCCAGCCAGTCTGCTGGGAGTGATATGTAGGTGCCTGTGGTATCAACTGTTTTTTGAGTGGTTTCAGCACCCCATTTCCGCTTAGAATTTTCCTTTGGAAATATCAAATATTACTGCTCTGCAGTTCATTATGTCTAGCAGATGTTGCTTTATGTTCCTCAACCCAAATGTATGTGGTGTCACGTAACATTCTCGGAAGAACAGGAGAGAAGAGAGAGCTATTGGCCGTGGCCATGACAGGCAGCATTCAGCAGCTGTGAGAAGGGCCAGACTTGCAACCAGAATCGGCCTGGGCTCCACAAGGGGTATGGGTCCTAAGAACGAGGAAAGTGACCTTCACTTTAATTAAACAGTCTTCAGGTAAGATTTTCAGAAAATAGAAATGATGTGGCAGACTGGCTGCAGAGGGTAATTTATTAGTGGATGCCTATTCTCCGCAACTTCATATTTCAGAAAGAAAATGTGTTTTTGCAACATTTATCTGTGCTTTAAAACGGGGGTGGGGTGGGGGAGAGTAAAACAAACCTCCCCAAAGGAGACCAGATTTTAACATTGGTAAAGAGGGACACCAGCGAGACCCCACTGATAAAACTCATATCCTGGCGAAATAGCCACTTGGGAGCCCCAAAACCGTATACCCTACCTTGTGGTGCATTCTTTCCAAAAATCAAGACTTTTAAAACATGCCACGGGACGCGGAAAAGTTTGTTAAAAATCAGGGCATCTGGTCACCTTGCTTTCCACAGCTCATTATCTCCGGTTATCATAACCCTGTTCAGCGTCTGAATTTTATTAAAGTCAAAATACTGTGTCGATTCGTCAGTACCACGTTATTAGATTTTTGCTTTATGCATGTTCTGAAAGCCTGGCTTGATATAGAATAGATGGTATGTTTATGTAACAATGCTGTTACTCAATGTCCTTGCATTTTCCACATGTGCTATCTTAATGGAAATTTACTTACGGGAAAAGTCTTGCCAAAATAAACACATTCTTTCAGGAGGGAAAGGTTGAATATACTTCTAGTTCAGCTGCACCTCTCTCCTCTGAGCAGATAAACCAAATTATTTGGCGCTGGCCATTACACTTGCCTCCGTTCACAGTACGCACGGCAATCTCCCATGGGGCAAAGTGTCGCAGAGGCACAAATAAGGTAGCTTGGCTTGAACTGTCATGCCAGATAAAACCAAAACAAGGGCTGCCCATGTGATGTGACAGGAAAAGCAAACTGTCCGTTGATTTTAGCTATTCTGTTCATCTTCTAATCGCAGGAAATGAAATGTATATTATGTATTTCTATTTGATTTTGTTTTTTGAAAGAGAAGAATAATTTTCTCATTCACATTTTAATTTCAGAACCAGGAGGGTAAACTCTAAAGTGAAAACAGGGGATCCTAGTGGCGTAGTGGGTTATACAGTGGATTATTAACTTCAAGATCAGTAGTTCAAACCAAGAGCTACTCCCAGGGAGGAAGTTGATACTGTGTGTCTGCTTGCATAACGAAATCCTAGGGAACAGTTCTACTTGGCCCTGTACGCTCATTGTGGCCCCATGGCAATGGTCTTGGGTTTGGGTTTGGGAAGAGAGAAAAGAGAAGGGAGGGTGGGATGAAGATATAGACATGGAAACCGTGGGACTGGTCCAGGGAGGGCAGAGAACCCAAACCAAAATCACTGCCATTGGGTCGGTTCAGGAAGAAACCCTGAATTAGGGGATGGAAGAGCAAACAGTGGACAATAGGAACTTGAAGAAAGAGACCCACACCAACGTGTTCACACATCCTCCGGTGATCCCTCGTCCATCCGAACACTCGCCAGTCAGGAACCCAGGTTGGCCACTGCGGAGAGATTTAATTGTTCATTCACTTTTGCAACCAGACTGAAAGAAGTGGGAAGTCAAGGCAGAAAGAATCATTTTTACTGGACGAGCACTGGCCTTTTGGTACATGGCAATGAAATACTTGGTTACATTGCATTTGTTTGTTGCAATAGCCAATCGGATTATTTGTTACTTTTTCTAGCAAAGCAGTTGGAATGAAAAGTTATGGGTAGGTCTTGGGGAGGAGATGAGACAGTGAGACAGTCAGGGTGCGATGTAACAACGATGAAAAATGCTTCTTCCGCCCCCCCCCCCATCATGATCCGAATCCTACCTTGCAAGTCTGACTAGACCAGAGGATGTACACTGGTACAGATGGGAACTGGAAACACAGGGAAGCCAGGGCGGATGATCCCCTCAGGACCAGTGGTGTGAGTGGCGATACTGGGAGGGCATAGGGAGGATGGGTTGGAAAGGGGGCACCTATTTCAAGGACCTGCATGTGACCTCCTCCCTGAGGGACATACAACAGAAAAGTGGGGGAAGGGAGACATGGGACAGAGAAAATAATTGATAAATTATCAAGGGTTCATAAGGGAGTGGGGAGGGAGGGGAAAAATGAGGACCTGATGCCAGGGGCTTGGGTGGAGAGCAAAAGTTTTGAGAATGATGAGGGCAATGAATGTACAAATGTGCTTTACACAATTGATGTATGTATGTATGGATTGTGATAGGAGTTGTATGAGCCCCTAATAAAATGATTTTTAAAAAATGAGGAGCTGATACCAAGGAAGGGCTCAAGTAGAAAGCAAATGTTTTGAGCATGATGATGGTAACAAATGTACAAATGTGCTTTATACATGGATGTATATATAGATTGATAAGAGTTGTAGGAGCCCCCAATAAAATGATTGAAAAAAATTTATGGGTAAAGTGATTGTCTCCCTTATAGAGTTTTACAATTCAGCTACTCTCAATCAGTTATGGGAAAGATCAGTTTAAATATGACAATGTTCACTCCCTACTAAAACACATCTGTTTTACTTTAAAAGCATGCAGTCCATAAAACCAGTTAGCAAAACATTATTTTCCACAAGTTTTTCTTCTAGGAATATCCCATGTATTCTTGAGTATAAGCCGACCCAACTATCAGCCGAGGCACCTAATTTTACCACAAAAACTGCATAAAAAATGTGCTGAAAAACTTGGCTTATATTCGAGTCTATACGTTTTATATATAAAAATGAACTAACCTGAAATTATATCAAAACTATAGATTATTAATTATTGTCCCCCTGTGTTGTATTTTTTAAATGTTTGAATGTAGAAGACTCCAATGTCATTTTCCTATTTCATAATTAGCCATTTTTCTATCTTTGTGAAAAAATAACAAATTTAAGCTTTCTGTTGAGTTTTCATAATGTTTTTTACTTCCAATTTAGAAGTTTGTGGAGTGTGCTAAAAATGCCCTATTTGAAGTTATAAAAACATCATTGATTTGATTTCTTCCCCCCTCATTGACAAAATCAAGGTAATTCTTAAGTGGTAACTCCCAAGTATTCAGAATTGCCTGATGAATAAGATTTTATCATGTTTAAAAATGGATATATTAAAATATTATTACATTTATAAGTAAAGATGAAAAGTTGTTCTCTGTGTGCACTATGACAACAAACTAAATAGCATTCCCTCTTTGTAATTCATGTCCAAAATGAAAAAAGTAAGTTAAAATCATGCTTCCTTCTTTGGTTACAGAGACTTGCTGTGTAAGGCTTTAGACTGAGTTTTGAAGATAAATATAAATGCTAAGTATTATATGTGGCATGGAATTTAACCACAATTTAAGTCAGAGCCTGTAATCAAGAGCTCTCCTGCTGCTTCCTAAGAACAACCTTTCAAATTTAAAGATCTTAAGGTAATTTACCTGGACAGTAAATAGAAAAATAATTGATCATATCGGTGATCACTCTTCACCATACTTCTCTGGAGAGAATGAAACTTGACCTTAGAGCCTGTTATTAAAATCAGCAGCACCTCAAATAGAGTTTCAACATGCTTATTCCTCTGGCTTCGATAAGAGAACTTATAGAGCTTCCGGACTTGGTGCTGTGATATTTCAGAATGGCACTTCTTCTTGCTGTGCTGAAACCGACTGTCTTCTCTTTTGAATTTGTAGTCGCAGACATGGCGAGTATACCCTGAACAAGGAAAGCTCCACCAAAGTATCGGAGAAGTCAGTGTTTAACCGATCGAATTCACAAGATTCTCTGGATGAAATATCGATGGAAGACTATTGGACAGAACTCAGAAGTATCCAGGACAATAGACAAAAAGACCAAGCAGTGGTGGTCGTCAAAGAGCCTGATGGTAACAGCTAAATAATCCACTCCCCGCCACCCCATATATTAGTGGGAAAGAATGCATGGACAAGAAGGGGACATGGCTTGGAGGGGTGGGGATTGGAACTACGATAACCTAAAAGACAATGTTAGTTACCTGTCACCCTGGAAATTACTTGTTTTGACAGAGTTGAGATGATAGCTGTCCAAAGCAAGGTGACAAGAGTAAATTCACTTGGGCCTAGATCTGCATAGACTCTTGCTGGTGAAAAGGTACTAGACCCTAGAGACTCTTGGGTTAGACTTGATTGTTCAGATCATTAACGCTCCCCTTAAATTCCTTCTGTGAAATCCTAGCCGTGTGTTCACTGGGCACCTCCAATGAGTATGCCTAGAAATCGGAAGCTCACTACTTCTCAATAATGCCATTTTGCAGTGGTCAACTGGCTTGAGCTATTTTTTTATTCCTCACTTTAGTGACTGGCAATGTGCGTTACTAAGGAACACTCGCCATCTTTCTATTTTCTGGAAGACCAGAACAAGAATATTCAGCTTGAAGTATTTGACTTTGTTTAGCTTTTTTCCCAGCCAAGTTCTTTTAGAAGGAAAATACACACTCCCGCACACACCAATATTGTGGGGGTGTTGTCAGCGATAGCTCCGTCTTGGTCGTTTTATCTTTGAAAGCTGGATTCTTCCTGATTGGGTGAAAGGCTACAGGGTAAATTGATTAGCCCAAGATGATCAATTTGGACAATGTAAAACGGTATTCAATTTTTTAGCCTCTCCATTTGCTTCTTTCTCTCTTTTTCCCATAATTTCACCAAAGTCCCTTTCCATCCAGAGTCCACTACCTCTCCACCATTACGTTGGCCATTCTGGAAGAAATAAATGAAGCACTTTCCATTTCTTAGATTTCATGGATGGTTTTCTTACCACCGACATCCAGAGGTCACCAAGTTTAACAAACCCAATTTTATCACCTATTCCCTTAGTTCTCTTTGTATGCGTTAGGGCATCCTGAGCATTAAACTTCTGCATACAATTTATATAAATACTAAATAGAAAAGAGGAACTGTGAAAACCAGCCCTGGAGCTTTATCTCTCCGTGCCATGCCTAGTCGCTAAATGCTTGGGGTCTGTTGCTTAAGCAACTAACTCAGTGTAAATATATCTTTCTCCCTTGCTAAAATATTGCAATAAAACCTACTAATGATACTTTAAAAGGAATAATTGGGAATATCCTTTAATTTAATGTTTCTTGTGTGTGTGTGTGTGTGTGTGTATGCACATAAAACCATCTCACTCTTTAGTTTCTCTTTGTTTCTCAGGTACATTATTCATAAAGGTGAGTTTGTTTGTAATAATTTTGAGTATCTCTCAAACTTTGAGTCTGTTTTTGGAGACGCATACAAATGATCTGCTGACTAAGGGGAGAAGGTGTTGGAGAAAACAACGCTCAAGTCTGATTCAGATTACATGCTGGCTTGACATCAACTGTTTCAGGATTCTTCGAAGTTAAAATAAGTACATATATGACTGCTAAACGAGGTGATCTCCCGAAAGGCTGTGATTCCCCATGGCCCGGCCCCTTCTTTGGGTCTGCGTTGTTTTGAGTCTTGCTTTTTTTAATGTAACAGGTGACTCTTCTAGTAATCTTGTTTGTTCCCCTTGGCCTGGCAATGCCAAGGTTTTTTCTGGCTACTTGGTTTTATGCATCGGTGTCGAATTCTATCTTCACAGCATTAATAATGACTTACTTTTCATTTCAATAAACCAGTTCTTGTTGCCTGGCACGCAGTTTTGAAACCAACGTTATGAATAATTGAGTTTTGCCCTCAAGCAGTTGATAATATAGCAGGATAGACAGGCAAACCAACAGTGCTATACCACGTGTTACAAGCTACGGTAACACTGTGCAAAGCTCTTCCCATCTCCCCATCTCCCTCTGGTTTCAAGGTAGCCCGAGCACTGTGCTTGAGTTGACAGGTGAGGAAATGGAGCTTGCTCGAGGCTAAATGACTGGTGCCAGGCAGCTGTGGCCCTAAAGGTGCAGAGAGGAGTTACAAACCCAGGCATGTGTGCACTAAGTCTGCATTTCCCTCGTCTCTCTCCCTTAGAAACAGAGTTCTTGGAGTCAATCAATTCTAGCTCGTTCTCTTTGGTGCTAATTTGACCCCACACTGAAATTGTTTTGCCGTTCTCTTCCTGCCTTCAGTATTTTGAATTGACTCTGGTATTGAATTAGTTTCCTATAAACTCTTTTCTGAAAAACCGTCTTCTACGTTTTTCCTTAATTTGTTAAAATAACATAAATCTGATGTGCTGACTGGGAGGATTTAGAAATTAATTTGGAATTGATTTGTTTCTGGTGCCCAGATGCGGTTTACGTCTGCCCACACTCCGTGTCAGCTACAGTGAACAGAAAATGAGCGTTTCCATAAATTAGGGTTGGACTCTGGGATCTTAAGACGGGCTGAATGTAAGCAAAGGAACTGGACTTTCAATGCATGTCTTCAGCATTGACTTCCGTCTGTAACTCAATGCAAACACGTCATTTCATGGTTTGCTCCTCTGACAAAGCAATGATATATCCTTCCTAGTTCATTTGCATGGAAGTGATAGAGGTTAATTACATGTGAAGCCATTTAAAAATTTTAATTGCGTATATTTGACATGGATCTAAAATTTGATATCTCTGTGGCTGGAGTGGATGGCAGTTGTCCAAGTTTCAGATAATGATCAGTAGTGCGGTGGTGTGGTTGAGAGAGAAGCATTTTCACAGCTTACGCGATGTGAGTGTTCGCATAGTGCTCAAAATGCAAACACGTTTTTTTCCTTTGCTGTCTCAGAGGGCGAATTGGAAGAAGAATGGCTGAAAGAGGCCGGTTTGTCCAATCTCTTCGGAGAGTCCGCTGGCGATCCTCAAGAAAGCATGGTGTTTTTATCAACACTGACTCGGACCCAGGCAGCAGCGGTTCAGAAGCGAGTCGAGATGGTCTCTCAGACCCTGAGAAAGAAAAACAAACCGCACCAGATTCCGGACGTCAGAGACATATTTGCTCAACAGACAGAGGCAAAGGAAAAAGTGGGTTTTGTGATTTCTGTTTCATTATGTTAAGGCAAAGACATCCATCGTTGCTTGGGATCACCTGGCCCAAACCAGTGTAGTTCAAACCATTGTAAACGTCGTGAGCACCTATTACATTCCAGCACAAGAGCACCCAGCCGACGGGTCCCTGCTCGTTTAGAAGCTAATCCGGTGGGGCACGCCCCTCTGACACACTTTGGACCTGATCTGGTTTTCAGTACCACTTGTCCTTGTGTTGTTTCCAGAGTGGTGTTTATTTCGGATGTATTTTGTGAATGTGGCTTGCCCTCTCGAATTGTTGTTATGTGGTTTTCGATGCATGAAATCCAGGATTTATGAACCTATGGGGACAGCAAGTAGAATAAGGATTCCTGGGGAGTAGGGGGTACAGTGGGCAGGGGCGGGGCGGCATAAAGGAGAGCTGATATCAAGGAGTTCAAGCAGGAGGACGGTATTTTGAAACTGATTGTAGTAGCAATGGAACAAGCCTGCTTGATGCGATTGAACCATGGAATGGTATACTATCTGTAAAATGGTTTGGGAAAGAGTGTTAAGCAAGGGTAGAATGCAGTGTAAGACTCCTCATGTTAGGGAAACAAGGTACCTTTGAAGCGTTAGAGGCGGGCCTAACCCCGTGAGGGTAATAGCGGAGACTTCTCGCACCACATGCCTACCAGTGAGTCATTGTGGAAAAGTAGGATGTAGGTGATTGCTATCTTTAGTGTTTCCTGGGCCCTTTGCAGAATGACGACATGTAGAATGTGAGCGGATTGAAGCGAAATGATGATGTGGGAACCCTGCGATATGAAGAACTTCCCTTTTCTCCCTAGTACTAAGCACGCTGCATAGCATGTCAGTGCATATTTGTTACATGATTAATTGATCATGGGAAGTTAGTGGGATCTGAAAAGAGTCCTGGTGGCATAGTGCTTACTCATTGGACTGCCAGGTCAGCAGGTCCTAAATCCCCAGCTGCTCCGAGGGACAAAGATGAAGGCTTTCTGCTCCAGTTACCATCGTGGAAGCCCATAGGAGTAGTTCTTCCCTGCCCTCCCTTCCCTGGTCTGCATGAGTCAGAATTGACTCACTGGCCGTGAGTTTGGTTCCTAGAGGAGTGTGACAGACTGCGGGACTCAGGAATGAAGAGATTCCAGGGGAGGTATGGTAGAGGGAGAAGGTTTGCAGTGCCCTGAACACAGCCAATCAAAACAGTCACTTGGTGAGCGATGTGTTACTTGTCTGTGGGGAGATATGGGTCCCATATAATATATGAATTCATATTTTTGCCCTGTCAAAAAAGACTTGCGACTCATCATTCATCCCCCAAAGCCATGGGGGAAAAGTCACTTAGAACCTAAACAGCGTGCTTAAGATCTAAGTTGATTTACTTTGTGGTCTATACACAGGTCACAATTTGAGTCGCTCTCGGCAGAAGTGGGAGTGGTTGAGATGCGTCCCCCCAAAAAAGGGAACCTTGGATGGTGATGGCAGTGACCCCACGACAGTATTAATTGCTGCAATCTTTATTGAACACTTCCTGTGCTAAGTACTTTGAGTAGCGGATCGCCTTTCATTCTGGCCACCACCCTGGGAAGGTGGTATTGCTTTGCTCCTATAGCTGAGGCTCAGAGACTCAGTAACTTGCTCCATGTCCCATCGAGAGTAAAACCTGATCTTTTTGGCAATGCAGTTCAAGCCTTAAGCAGTTCTCCACCATTCTCTATTTGGATATTCACACATGCTTTTGATATGAAGCCATCTGATTGACATGAGATTCCTTTAACACTGTAAACATTCCTTTAATACTATAATACCTTAGTACTATACATGTAAGCAATAAACATTTTGTGATTCTGTATTATACATGGAGAAGCAAAAGGGTTTTTATAAATCTTTAATGGTATTTTGTTATTCAGATTAATTCTTTCTAGCTGCAGATTGCTACTCCGTTTGCACGGTCAGTTATGGCTCAGGCCCAGTCCTTCCATTTATGGGAGCGTTGGGGATCACTAGATTTCCAAAGACAGGTCTCTTGCAGCTGTGAGACAGTCATGGACTTGCCCACCATCTGGAGGATGGTTGGGGCATCCACTGAAGTTGAAGGACTGGACTCAGTTTCCAGCTATAGAAAAAATGAATGGTGGGGAAGTACAGTATTATGACATTTCCTTCCCAATTACAAAACCCTCCCGAAGGGAGTTAAAAGGAAATAAAACAGGGGAAGGGGGTAGAGAGCTGAGTTTAAGCAAAATATATATTGTGGGATTTCTGCCAGTCTCCAAGAGGATGTTGCTCCTCAGTGCCAGAAGCAGCATTTTTCAGAAAATTCTTGGTAATATTTCAACCACATGTTTTGAGTGCAAGGTCATGGTGGATTGTATCATCTGGAGTCATTAAGAGTGAAATAGCGTGAGTGAATTAAGCTAATGTTAACTTGCTTACACGGCATGCCTGTAAGTTAAACTCTGCACTCATTAGAGATTTGCTTCACATCCCCGATCTCTCAAACAAACCAGGGCCAGCCATCTTCTTGTGCAGTTCTTCTGTTCTCAGAGTAAGGGTCTCTTCGACTCTTCCATTTTAAATGCCTAGTATCCCCTGCTGACACTAGGAAATAGCACACAGAAATGAATACCACCTGCACTGTCATCTTCAATTGCTGACAAAAACACTCTTAACCACATGTTCCAAAATATGCGTGTTCATATGTAAGATTAGAATCACTCTCTGTGCCCCTTGTCTCCAGGCAGGTGAGTGCTCAGCAGGCTGGTGGGCAGAGGGAAGGAAGATGGTATAGTTCTGCCCTGAGGTGGGAGAACGATCAGGCTTTCTACGCCAGTAAGGAGTTGCGCTCTCAGAAACTCCCAGGCATAGTTTTGCCTCTCCTGTAAGGTCGCTGTGCGTCAGTGTCCACTCAATGGCAGTGAGCTTGAGTCTTGTTTTGTTTTTGGAGGTGCTGAAAGTGGCGCGGGGCATCCTTATTCCACACCTGTGATCTGGCAGTCTCTGAGAGGCATGTTGGCACTGTGGGGTAGGCATTGGGCTGCTCACCACAAGGTCGGTGGTTCAAACCCACGATTTGCTCTGAGAAAGAAAGAGGAAGCTGTCTGTACCAGTAAAGACTCACGATCTTAGAAAGCCTAAGGACTAGCTCGCCTCTGTCCTAAAGAGTCACGATGAGTCTGAATCGACTTGATGACAGTGGCTCTGGTGTTTGGGGTATAGTTTGGTTTGGGGGCATCATTCTGGGCACTGCTAGTCTCTAAGCTGTATGCAATGGCCCTTACACATCTGCCTGAGTGCTTTATAAGATACTTCTTAGAGCTGAAGTGGAGCAGGAGGCTTGCTAGTCCTTTGAGGTAAAATGGCAGCAAAGGCTAGTTTCTTTAGTGATGAAAATCCAACCGCGTGATTACTTTAAGAATCCTTCAAATAGACCAATTCATATAATTTATCCAGACTCCTGTCTGATCCCTAGCTTCCCCTGGAAGCCCTAGTAACTAGGCGTGAAGATCACATGTCGCTGCCTGACCATGGCTAAAATAGCGGTGGGTGCTTCCATCAGCACCCTCTCTGACCTCACGGTCTTGCCAGATTACCAACCCTAACCAGACTCACCCAACCTCACCCCTGCGTGGACACGCTGCTTCCCGTTGTAGCGTCTCCTCTGGGCCCATGAGGTTCTGTAAGATCGTGCTAACCACCTTCGTGCGCCTGGCACACTGGCGAGAACACAGCATTGGGACTTGCAACCACTAAAATAAATGTTTTTCTTTTTAATTGACAATTGCAGAATTGTGGAGTGTTTTTACCTTGATCTTTGCTAATGCAATTAGCATTGTTTTGCATGTATGACTTAATAAATCCTTGAATCATTAAAAAAATATGTGTGCCATTCCACCTGGCTTCTTTCACCCAGCACAATGTTTTCAGTGACCAACCATGTTGTGGTGTATATCAGTACTTAAGTTCTTTATATTGTGAAATAATAAACCCGCCACTGTCCCACTGTCTGGATCTCTAATATTGTGTTGTTGATTTGTTCATCAGTGGGTGTTACTGGTTTGGGTGTCCTTGATGACAGGGACCCCCGGTACTGTTCATATTGTCCACAGAGCGTTGCATTATGTCTTACCTGTCATCGCACACATGTCAGTACTACCTCCTCATGCTGTGAGTCCTATAATTCTGAGTGTATATCTTGCATGCTGAAGGGTGGTAACAGGATGGTTTATGATACCATTTCTTCTGGTTGTAAGTGTGTGACTAAATGGCCCATTTTCTATCTTTAGGCACCAGATGGCACTGAAATTCAGTCAGTCAGAACAAATGAAAACAAACACCAAGGAAAAGATGGTATGTTGGACTGATTCTCTTGTATTTTCCCATTTATTACAGTAACAAGCAGATACAACCTTTAAAAATACTCATCCTCAATTCTAGTAAACAAACAATATTAAAATATGAAGGTGAATCACGTGGATAATGTCATGATGCTGACAGCATAGTGGGCCCTCGATGTTTAATGTCTGAGGTCTCTTATATTGCAGCACCCATATGCATATTCATATCTTCTGTGAGTGTTTCCACTGTGCCAGATACTATGCAGAGCGCGTTACCTCACATGATAAACTCGAGCCCAGCATGGCGGGTCTTTGTGTTCCATATCTAATATTGCTGTAACAGAAATACCACAAGTAGATGACTTCAACAAACAAATCTATTTTCTCGGAGTTTTCGCCGCTAGAAGTCCAAGTTTAGATTGCAGAACCTTATGACCCCTCCTTCCCCATCTCTGCTCTGGCTGTCTGCTTGTTTCATCTCTTCCCTGCCTCAGAACAGATAGACTCAAAAGACAGGCCACACAAGTCTGCCACAGTAATATCACAAAGACAGCCATGGCTGATCATCTCGGGCGTGGAGGTTAGGACTTACAGCATCTTTTCTTAGAGGACACAGTCCCATCCATAATGTACTCAGCCATTTTACGGATGAGAGAATTGAGGCTCAGAGATATGAAGTCCCTTTCTCTGGGTCACACTCTGAGTAGGCAGAGCCTGCATTTCAGTTTTATCACTCTATCCCATAAGCTCTAGCTAGGTGGAATTGAGCTTTCATCATGTCATATTTATTACCAGCATCTTTTCCCTTAATTGTAAAGAAGTTACACAGTTTTTATCTACATGTCAGTCTATGACTTTATTTTATAACAAGAGTTGAGATGTCATTATTCAAGCATATGTTTCAATGGATTTTGGAACATTCTTCTCAACCTCAATGCATGAAAGGATTGCTTTTCAGAGGTTTCTTGCATAATTGATCACAATTCTCCTTTTATTTATGCTTGTCTATATTTGTGGTTTCAGAAATGAATTGGAAATTCACAGCAGAGATGAAAATAAATATGAAGGCTTTATTATCAGTTATTTATTATATAGCTATTTTCATTTGTCTAGTAAAAGGAAAAACGTACTAAATTACATTTTAAAGTTAATCCTTAATGTAATATATATATATTTTTAATTGTGACTAAGGTAGTCTGTGCCTGCTAGATTCTAGTTCAGAGACTTAACCATTTTCTCCTGATGAAATTTGGGAGACCTGGTGCTTGGAGGAGCCACCGCTATCAATAAGACTGTGTTTGGATTGGGATTTGTGGGAGAAGGAAACTCAGGCAAACTGTGGACGACAGAGAGGTATTCCCAACCTTCCTGTCAATCATGTGTTAGTCCAAGATTGCATGGCCCATGGTAAAATCTTCGGGCATTCGGTATCTCTATTTTTCCTTTTATATTTTTCTTAAACCTTCTGTCCCACATCCATGGCTTTAAAATAAACATATCTATATCTATGTCTGTTGTTAGCTGCTGTTGAACCATCCTGGACTCATTACGTCCTGCACTTGTTACAGCGGAAATGCTGCTTGGCACGCTGCACCATCCCATTGGTGATATAGCAAAACATTATGGTCCGTAGGATTTTCATTGGTGGATTTTTCAGTAGGAGATTGCCAGACCCTTTTCCTAGTCTATCGTAGTCTAGAAGCTCCGCTGAAACCTGTTCAGCATTAGAGCAACAGAACAGGTGGATGGTGACTTTTCACACGGTACCACTGGCCAGGACTGGACCAGGTCTTCTGCATGAAAGGCAAGAACTCTCCCACAAAACCACCATGGCCCCCCATGTAGCTTTGTATAATAAATATTATATATACTCGAGTATAAGCTGACCCAAATATCAGCCGAGGCACCTAATTTTACCACAAAACTGCATTAAAAATGTGCTGAAAAACTCGTCTTATATATGAATAGATATGGTAGGTGTGTAAATACGTGTGCATCCATACATACAACATTGGTAGTTGTTCTGGGGTGCCTTCAAGTAGACTCTGACTCACAGTAACCTTTTAAGACAGGATAGTACCGCCCCATAGGGTTGAGAAGACTATAGTCTTCAGGGGAGCAGAGTGCCAGAATTCTCCTATGTGGCAGCTGGTGGATTTGAAGCCCCAACGTTTTGTTTAGCAGCTCAGCTGTAAACCACTAAGCTACTTGGACTCCTTCATAGATACACATTCATGCCTGTATAGTTACATCACTATAAGCACTTGCAGCTTACAATTATTCTATAGAAGTTTCTTTAGCTGTATGTTTTAAATCCAGATGAAATTAGTGATTATTTCCCCCAATTTAAAAATCAGCAACAGTTTATGTGGCGAATAAGCTAGACGAACCAGCACCGGTCTGCTAGTGAGCCGGGTCATGTGGGGAAATGAACCCTCATGCCAATGTCCATGTGCTACTACCAGCTTTGAGGGAAGAGTGGGAATTACTAGATAGATATTGAAGCAAACACTGTCTATGCTTGGTGGCTTCCTGTGGTGCCAGAGATTACCAGTGCAGGCCAGATAAACAGAAGTTCTGGAAGTCAAGTTCATTAGGTGAGCGCTTTCCAGCATAGCTTGCAGCAGCAAGTGAAATGTGACAAATTGCCACCTGATTTACATCTGCTCTTGCTGGAATGTTATGAAGTGGGCACAGAGCCTTAAATCTCTATAACAAGAGCATCTATGTAAAGCCAGCCAAATCGGAGTATTTACTGCCGCACCTGTCCGGGCAGTGCCATGTTCTCCCGCCAGCCAGTGAATTAACCAGTGCTATGCAAACATGGGAAGGTGCGGAATAAAATGCAGGGAAAACAGGGCCTGGAGTTCCAAAGTTTGAGGGGCTCTGCTTAAAATCTACAGGCATGGGTAACGTGGTCTATATTCAGTCATTTTTCCCATACACATTTTTCTCCACATCTAATTAAAAATACTTTTTCTAAATGAAAAATAGCTATAAAATTTTAACATGTTCTCACATTTCAAAGTAAGCCACTGTTACATATCAATTTTGACTTTTCATCACACTGTACAGGTCCAGTGTTTAATATACTTAATTATAATAATGCTCAAATGAACTTTTTTTTTATTCAAAACTTTTTGTTGTGAATTAGGTGAAGATTTACAGAGCAGATAACCAGTTTTACAGTCAACAATTGATTTGCGTTCAATTTAATCTCATTCCTTGAAATTCCCTCCATTTTTTTACTTCTAAATTAATCCCTTTGCACTTTGTCCATCAGAAAATGCGGGTCCCTTGACCTCATCTGGTCAATCGTTCTAAGGTGTGTACAGCTCATTAGCGTTATTGCTCCTTTTTTGGACCTCCCCCTTGTGTGGGTGAAAACTAAGCTCTGAGGTAAGTTCGGAACTGAAGAAAAGCTTGCATTGTTGAAAGACTTTAGGGCCAAAGTACGGAACCATGCTGGAAGCATCAAAAGGAGGAACACATACCCTCACAGAACCCAAAAGAATTTGTTGACATTCGTCCATCTCAGGAGTTGCAGGGTATTGACGGACAAAGGCCAAGCTGCACTGAGGCATTAGAGGAAAACCAAGGTCCGTGCACTGATAGAGTATCAGTTTCAGTCAACTCTGAAAGCACTCACTCATCTATGTCAAAACTTTTGGAGATAATCGTCAGCCCAGCCAACTAGACGAGATTCATGTTTGTGCCCATTCTAAACTATAGTGAGCTAAGAAAACTCAAATAGTAGAGAACCATAGTATTAATATCATACACAAAGAAAAATTTGCTGAAGATAATTCCAACACTGTGGTAGTAGTAAATGGACAAGGAACTTCCAGAAGTTCAAGCTGTGTTCCCTAGAGAATGTGGAACTCGGAATACCATTGGTGATGTCGGATGGATGCTGGCAGCAAGCGAAGAGATTGAGAAAATGTCTGCCTGTGTTGTATCGCGTATGCAAAGGCATTTGATTGCCATATTGACTCAAGTATAAGCCGACCTGAATATCAGCTGAGGCACCTAATTTTACCACAAAAACTGCATAATAAATGTGCTGAAAACCTTGGCTTATATACAAGTATATATGGTATGTGGATGATAAGAAATTAAGAATAACATTGCAGGGAATGTAAATTTCAGAGCATTTCTTTGTGCTCATGTGAAACCTTCATATAGTCATTCCAAACCGATCAAAGCAATATTGAGTTGTTTAAAATCAGGAAAGATGTGTATCAAGGTTGTCCCCTTCTACCAGACTTATTCAATCTGTCTGCTGAGCAAACAATCCATGGAATTGGATAGATGAAGAATATGGCGCAGGAGTGAAGGAAGACGTTAACAACCTGTGATGTGTAGATAATACCACTTGGTTTGCTGAAGGCGAAGATAACTTGAAGCACTTATTGATGAAGACCAAATATGTTAGCTTTCAGCATGGATTACACCTCAAAACAAAATTCTCCCCAACGGGACCGATAGGCCACATCGTAATAAATAAAGGGGTGACATTGCCAAGGCTGTCATTTCACTTAGATCCACAACGACACTTACGGAAGCAGCACTCAAATGAGAAGACACAGAGCACTGGGGAGATCTGCTACAAAAGACCTTTTTAGCATGTGAGAAAGCAAAGATATTCTAGGACGAAGGTGTGCACCTAACCCAAATCATACGTGCATATGAAAGTGGCACAGTGAATGAGCAGACTGAAGAATTGATACACTTCTAAAAAAAACAAAGAAATGTTCTTGGAAGAAGTGCCACTAGAATGCTCTTCGTAGAGGACTTAGGACTTTTGTCAGGAGCGAGGAGTTCCTGGGGAAGGACATCATGCTTTGTAAAGCAGATGGTCGGTGAAGAAGAGGCCTCACCGAGGCAGGCCAACCCAGTGCCTATCAGAGTGGGCTCAAACCTAGCAGCCATTGCGGTGCTCGCACCAGACTGGGCACATTGCATTCTGTTGTCGTAGGATCAATGTACATTGAAATAGAGGTCCTGGTGGGGTAGTGGTTACACATTGGACCACTAGCCACAAGGTTGCTATTGGAAACCACTAGTCATTCCATAAGTGAAAGACAAGACTTTCCGCTCCTGTGAAGAGTTACCATCTTAGAAACCCATCAGGTCAGGTCTACCTGCCTTATTGGGTCACTATGAGTCAAAATAACTCAAAGACAGTGAGGTGACTTCTTTGTTTTGAGTTACGAGTTAAAACCTACTTACTGAGATTTAGCAACAGCATTGTTCCTGTGTGGCTGGGCTGTGAGTTAGCCCCAACTCTGGCAACCCTTGCCGAATGGGATCTGTTGTGATTCATGGTATTTGCATTGACTAGTTTGGGGAATTAGATCACCAAACCTTTCTTTCTAGTCTCTTTTAATCTGGAAGCTCTGCTGAAACTGGATCAACATTATAGGAATCTATGAGCTCTTTGCTGGCAGGTGGGGAATACAGTGTTTGATGTGTGTTGCTGGCGAATCAAACCTGGGACATACGTTTAGCCTTACATTTAGAATTGACTTAGGATAGTGGTATTGATTTTCTTAGCTTTGAAATGTCACCTAGAGCAGCTGCAGAATTTGCAGGGTCCTGTGCAAACTGAAATTACAGGGCTGCTTGCTCTCATTCAAAACAGTGTAACCAGAGCGTTTAAGCAAGTGTAGGAGAGGCCTAGGAGACTGCACAGGTGGCCTGCCCAGGAAGCACATCTTGGTGCCACACCTGATTGCTGAATGGGAGTTGCTTCTTAATTTTTATTTCAATAAACAGATGTTTTTGTTTTTTCATTTAAATGATTCACTCTAAGGATGATATTTTTCTGAGGCAATAGTGTTTGAAATCCTGCCCCTAACAGTCTCATTACTTTGTTGCCGCTGTTGGTAGGTCCGAGTCAGTTCCCAGAATGAAACATTGCCGCCGGGCCCTGCACCATTCTCACACTTGTTCTTCGATTTGTTGTATTGTTGAAGCTACTGTGTCCATCCAGCTCATGGAGGCCCTTCCTCTTTGTCACTGCCCCCTACTTTATCAAGCATGATGTCCTTCTCCAGGGACTGGTCCCTCCGGAGAACATCTCTGAAGTTTGTGAGACAAAGTCTCCCTGTCCTTGTCTCGAAGAAGCCTTATGACTGTTCTTCCCAGAAGGTTCCGTGTGAGCAGGGACTAAATGTTCCATCTGAGTTCCTCCTGCAGTTTGGACTTTCTCCAGATTAATAGTCAGCAAAGAGAAAATGTCAATAATCCCTGTTATAGGCTCCCGACTTTTACAAATCAGAATGACATTAAAATCTAAAAATTCACTACATATTGAATGTATAAGTATTTTCTTGGGAGGACTTTTGAATGTCAGCCCTTTCCTAGATGATCGACAAAAACAAACCAACTAGAAGAACAAAAAGCAAGTCAAATTAATTTTACCCTGGTCAAAATATGTGTAATTTATTGAGGTCAAATCAGGTATGAAACCTTCTGGCTCCTGTACCAGGTACCTCTCAACCTGAGCTCCGCGGCGATAAGCGTTTGGCAGTAATTCTTGTTTTGGAATTTTCACTGTGGTAGGTATGTGGTGTTTCATAAAGGACATGGCAGTTGCAGGTAAATTTTTCTCTAGGAATCGGTTCATCCCTGGGGAAATGGACTACCACATCATTAGTTCTAAGAGGGATTGTCACTAACCACCTCCCATTTCCATTTTTGCTTTTAACTCTTCAGAATGACCATAATAATAAAAGTATTTCCTTATTCTTTATAGGGATTTTTCATTAAGAATTTGATATCCACTGGCAATGTTTGGGAATTGGAGTTTAAGAATTGTGATTGCCAAGAGTCCTCTATTGAACTATTGACTCGCCTGCTTCTCTCTTGCCTCCTCACTTTTCCCATGACTTTTCGATTCCATAAATATGTTTTCCCTTTATAATAATGGTAATAACTCCCTGAGGAGCTTTGGTGGTGCAGTGCTTGAGCAGTTACCTGCTGACTAAAAGGTTGTTGCCTTAGACTCATCCAGCTGTATGCTGTAGCACGACTATCCGCCTCTGTCAGAGTTACAGCTGAGAGAACTCGATGGGCTACTTAGATTCTGAGTTAGAATGGACTTGACACACTAACTATTGCCCAGAGAAAAGAGTATTAATCTTTCAGGTTTTTACCGAGTCTTCGAGTTGAAAGAAAAAGCACACATGTCATAGACGACTGTGATCTCTCTCCCCCTCCCCCAGACCAAGCATCTCGGCTTGTTGCTGAACAGGAGCCGCAGCCACTGGTGCCCGAGGAAGCACGTGGGCCGGAAACAGACATGAACTTGGAGATTTCGTTTGCAGAGCAAGCCCTCCTTCAGAAAGAGAGCACCAGAGACAGGACCCAGAAGAGCAAGGGGGATGCTACCCAGTTACTTGTACGTAGCTTCCTATTTAGATGTCACCAGACCGTGTCATGTTGGGCACCAGCTTTTTATCTTGAAAATTTGATAATATGTCAGTGCTTGATAAGTTGATAAGAGAATAAGAGCACAAACATCAGTGCACTTTTCCCCTGGAACAATCCAACTATTGTTGCGTTGTATGGCCTTCCTATCCTCTATCTGTACATGTGCTGTGTTCTTAGGTACAGTTACACTTATTATGATGTATCGGCTTGAGAAAGGCATTCAAAGACTACTTATGACGTGGAATGAGAGTACAATAACTACATCTAATGTACAGACAGGCTGTAATGTCTCCAATTGTCACAATATTGTCTCATGTTGCTTCCCCCTTTCCTAGTCCTGACCTGGAATCCACTCAAGGATGATACGTTGCATTGAGTTCCATTGCATTGGCTGCTTTGAATCTTGGTCAGCCCTCTACTTTTTATATTTAATATTTTTGACCAGTCCAAACAAGCTTTCTGAATTTGTCTGATTGTTGCCTCCTGATTTGTTGAATGTTAAACACTCTTAGCCAAACGACTTCAGAGATGACACTTTGGTGTGTGGTGTCTGATCGTCCCAGAATTGGTGCTGAAGTCTGAGCACTTGGTTAAGATGATGTCTACCAGAGCTCCCTATTAAAAATATACTTTT
The DNA here is from genome assembly GCF_050624435.1 of Tenrec ecaudatus. NCBI lineage: Eukaryota > Metazoa > Chordata > Mammalia > Afrosoricida > Tenrecidae > Tenrec > Tenrec ecaudatus. The sequence goes on from NC_134536.1 coordinate 40,649,160, forward strand.
TTTTGGATCTATCTACAATTAATACTAATCTGTGGGATCATACAAGAAATTTGTATTAAGGCCCTATTTGCCAATAATAACCTGTCACTTGATTTTTTTAATTGTGCTTTCTTAAGTTTATTCTTCCTACATTTATTGGCTGGCATTCTTCTACACTAACTGTTTTTCATTCTGTCTCTGTTTTTGTTTCTGAATATCATTACAGGCTAATAAACTGTTTATTTTTATTATTAATTTTAGATGTTCATATTTGCCCCAGTTCAACAGAAGCTTCGTTATTCTTAAGGGATTCAGCACACCCCACAGCAAAAGTTCCATCCTTTACTTCTTTCTTTGATTTGTTGCAAAAGATGTCTCTGAGACTGACTATCCATTTTTCTCATCTGACTTGGAGGCATGGTTTCTAATGGAGTTTCCATTCCCTTTAGTGGCAAATTATATTTACAAATCAAGCTCTGGGCATTGTGTGTTGTTAGTGCTGCTGAGTACTATGGACTTAAGATTGGGTGAGCATTGGACTGCTAACCACAGGTTGGTTGTTCAAACCCACCAGATTCTTCCTAGGGAAAAACACGAGGAAAGCTGCTTCCAGAAAGACAAGTTTCATAAATAAGGTGGCCACGAGTTAGAGTCTATTCCATGGTAGTGGGAAATGAGGAATTTCAAACATATAAATATTTTAAATAAACAGTAAAAAAAAATAAATTAAGAAAGAATAATGAACCTTCAAATACGCCGCATGACATCTCCATGACCCCAGGCTCTTCCCCATTCTGTGTTACTTTAAAGTGCATTTCTGAATTCTATGTCAGCATAACTATTTCAGTAATTATTTCTAAAAAGATAAGAAGAGAGTTTTTAAAAAAAATCCTTTTATTGGGGCTCATACAACTCTTATCGCATCCATATATACATCAATTGAGTCAAGCATCCTTATACATTCGTTGCCCTCATCGGTCTCAAAATTCGCCTTCCGCTTGAGTTCCTGGAAAATATGTTGGCATTACTCTTTTTGTACCTTAAAAATACTACATTTGCATATTCATCTGTGTTCAAATGTTGTGTCACGCATTTATTTATACTGTTAGTTTGTATCAGAATCAAAACAAGGTCCCAGGGTTGTAATTAGCCAATTTGTCGAAAAGGTTTCTTTACAAAACAGTGAAGTACAAACCCTGAAAATTTTAAACATTGAAACAGTCTTGGTTGCCTGGAAAAGCATTCATCCTGAGGAAATGATAGCGAATGAAGTACCCTAATAAAATCACATTTTACGCATGGAAAATCTTAGGTAAGAATTGGATTTCCCAGAAGATGATACGAAGAAGAAATTGGCCAGTAAAGAGTAGCTTCGGCTGCTTTGTAGGTTGAAGTTAGAGTCATCTGATCACTTAAAAGAAAATGTCAAGTTCATCATTACTGGGCCGTGCAGCTAAGTAGCACTTCTCACACGGCGGAGTTTATGGAAGAGGACTGTGGTCACAGAGTGCTCCCTGACTGATTTACAGCAACACAGAAAAACCAGTGACTTGGTTCATCAACTGTTTGAAATTTTCATTTTATGTTTTTGAAACGAAACTGCTTTTTCTGGGGGTAAAGGGGCTTATTTATTTATTTTGCTGCAGTGTCACTGCTTTCCCTTTGCCAGCAAACTGAACCACCCAGCCTCCTAGCTAAACAGCAATGACAGGGAAATGCATAAATATTTAAAGTTGCTGCTATGAATTAAACATCGGGATGAAAGAACGAACTCCTCTCGTTAAGGACAGTGTTGAAATAAATAAATAAGTGAAGCTCATGACATACATTGCTAGGTAAATCAAATGTTTGAACTAATAGTATTTCAGGTTTCTCTAAACATTTACCTTGGCTAATGCTTAAAACAATTGTATTACATGTTTGCTTTATTAGATAAAAACAGTTAATGAAATCTTTTTTTAAAACATGGTTGATAAATAATATTCCACCTGTCAGAAAACAAAGCAATCATCCAAACCATGACAGTAGGTGTGAGGAAAACAGGACGAGTTTGTATGACTTGGAGACATAACCCGCCGCAGAAATCCCAGGTAATGAGGTGGATGCGCATCAAGACAATGCCACCAACCCCTGTGGTCACATCCAAAGAGGAGTTTGTCTTCATTTGCTGACCAGTCAGCACAGAGCACCCGCCGGGTGTCAAGCTGGTAGTACAATAGGCCTACAGAGCCGCCCAGACATGGCTTCTTTCTGTGATGGACAGATAAGAGTCCCCTCCACAGACTCTTTATCAGCCTACATTTTCCCAGTCTGATGACTGACCTACTGGGAAATGCAGTTGAACAAAACGGGCACTGAATGTGGGATTCAGAACATCCGAATGTGTGTTCATGTTATGTCAGTAGCTGCATGACCACAACAAGCCTCACGTCTTTACTAAACCTCAGTTTCCCTGTCCAGAATATGACAACTATTCTTACCCCACGGGGACATTAGGAGGCTTTAAAGAGCATTGATCAAATATAAATATTAGCCTTGCAAGTTTGTCTTAATTTGTCATGATATTAAGAAGAAAAGGGAAACTGTTACTACCGGCAATGTGACTTTTCATTATGACAGGATCAAAGTTCTCAGGGTGATCTTGAAATTATTTATTTTTTTAGAATTATTTTTTAAACATAATTTTTGTGGAAAAAATATGACAAAGAAACAACAATATTTGAGCATGTAATATGTGCCAGTTGGCCTTCAACCACAGCGTACAAGATAGGTTTTGTTCTTCATAGCATTTTACAGATTTAAAGGCTGAGGTGGGGAAGGTGGTTTAATTTCCCCAAAGTCACAAAGTGCTGTGGACAGGGTTGGCTGCCCGTGGTCGTCCTCCGCATTCCTCCCGCTCCCTGCAGGGCACCGTGGTGGCCGCTAGCACCTATGCGTAGGCTACATACACTTTTAACCATCTCTGTGGCTGTTTTATGAAATGTTCTCATAAGGGAAAGCGTATCTAGTATAAGAATAAGACTAACCCTTTTCACCTGTAATAAGTTTGAAAGGTCTCCACTGGAAATAAGTTTGCCTGAGAGGAATGAGCCATGGAAGCGACGTCTAAGGCCTTTTCTAGGACAGTGACTCTCGAAGCTTTTCATTTCAGCAGTCCTCTTGCTGTTAAAAATGTTCAGAAACCTACCCCTCTATACTATATTTGGAGTTAAAATTGAGAAACTTAAAATATTTGCCAATCCCTGTAAGCTCACAATAATTCAGCTTACGTAAGTAGGATTTTAGTAGAAAATATGTGCATTTTTGAAAGCATTTTTAAGAAAGGAGCTATGGTTTTATATTATAGCAACTATCTGGGTTTAATAATTAGCTGGACGTTCATATCTGCTCCTACATTCATATTCCTTTGGGAAAGTCCATGTACATTCCTGAGAAAATAAGTGTGAAAAAGACAACTAATGCCAAATAATGATTATTAAATTTAGTTTTAAAGTCATTTTATTAGGGGCTCATACAGCTCTTAACCCAGTCCATACATACATACATCAATTGTTTAAAGCACATTTGTACATTCATTGCCCTCATCATTCTCAAAATATCCACTCTCCACCCAAGCCCCTGGCATCAGTTCCTCATTTTCTCCTCCCTCCCCGCTTCCCTCTTCCTCATTAACCCTTGATAATTTACAAATTATTATTTTTTTCTTATCTTGCCCTGTCCAACATCTCTCTTCACCCACTTTTCTGCTGTGTTACCCAGGGAGGAGGTCACATGTAGATCCTTGTAATAGGTTCCCCTTTTTCAACACACACTCCAATCATCCGCCTTGGATTCCCTGTGTTTCCAATTGCTATCTGTGCCAATGTCCATCCTCTGGTCTAGCTAGATTTGTAAGGCAGACTTGGGAACAGGATAGTGGGGGTGGGGGTGGGGGGTGGGGGGAGGAAGCATTTAGGAACCAGAGGAGAGTTGTCTATGGTACCACCTTGATGGTCCGTGGACCACAGTTACGGTACCACCTTGATGGTCCGTGGACCACAGTTACGGTACCACCTTGATGGTCCGTGGACCACAGTTATGGTACAACCTTGATGGTCCATGGACCACAGTTAGGGTACCACCTTGATGGTCCGTGGACCACAGTTAGGGTACCACCTTGATGGTCTGTGGACCACAGTTACGGTACCACCTTGATGGTCCGTGGACCACAGTTAGGGTACCACCTTGATGGTCCGTGGACCACAGTTACGGTACCACCTTGATGGTCCGTGGACCACAGTTACGGTTCTGCTGCTCCAAGACATGCTTCTTGCGCCAGTATATGATCCCTGAGGTGTACATGATAGGGCGCAAAATCAGCAAAGCAAAGAGAGTAAAAGGAATCATTTGAATATCCTTGGCCACTGAATGAAATTAGGAAGCCAAGAGATGTAATCTTGACAGCATGATTGATATCAAATTTCCAGAGAATGGCCATAGTTTTAATAGTTTGACTGTTATTTATATTGTTGTTGTTAGTTGCCAGTAAGTGGGTTCCTATTCATAGTGACCTTTTGTACAACAGAATGAAACACTGCAGTCCTGTGTCATCCTCACAATTGCTCTGATGTTTGCGCCCTTTATTACAGCTTTGCCGATCCTTCTTGTCACGGGCCTTCTGCATTTTCCTGTCCCTTCACTTTGCCAAACATGATAATCTTTCTCCAGGGACTGGTCTCTCCTGAAAACATGTCCAAAGTATGTGAGATGCAGTCCGGCCATCTTTGTCTGTAAGGAGAATTCCTGCTCCACTTGTTATATTACATGCGTTTAGCTCTTTGTCACTTTTCTTTTATATTTAATGTAAAAAAAAGACTGAGTGGGTAATAGGTGGTATTTGAAGAAGACAAATAACAGCAACAACAAAAATTACTGCTACTTAAAAAAAAAGGTATTTTCCCTTTTCTCTGAGCTAAGAAACAGACCAGTAACTGATCCATAGTTTATGGGTAGAAACTAGTTTTAATACATGAAGTACCAACTAAACTATAGTATGTGTGAACCTGGCCATTAATTTCTTTCCAGTGGTACCGGTTTGGCATAGAATGTATACCCAAAATAAACAGACAAAATACTCTGCTGTCATCAAGTTGACTCCAACTCAAAGCAAGTCTCTAAGGCTGGGTGGAATTGCTCTCCCAGGCTGTCTATCTGGACCGAAACAGCATCTTCTTTCTTCCATGGAGGTTTCCAGTGGCGGACCTTTAAGTTAGCAGATGAGCTCTCAATCATTGTGTCATCCAAAAAGAGAAACTCAAGACTCGTTGCCAATGAGTCATTTTGACTCATAACAACCTTTCCTAGGGTTTGTGAGACTTGAGATCTTTTAGAGAACAGGGAAAAAAAGCCTCGATTTTTTTCCTTCAGGAGGCTGATGGGTTTGAACCCCTGATCTTGTAGTTAGCGGCACACTGATCCAGCAGAACCCCCAGAGCTCATCGGTTTTCTCTTTTCCTCTGCCCTGCTGCCCCATCATTGCCAACACTTGTGCCTGTGTGTGGTGTGAGATAGGAGATAGAAGAAGACAGGAAACTGAGTTACCAAGGTGGGGAACGTGAGGACAGATGTTTTCCATTGTAATTAACACAAGGCTCCACTGGTAAGAGGAGGTGGGAAGCAGTAAAAGATCAGACCCTACCCTGAAGGTGCTCTTTTGCCTCTCTCTAGACTCCATCATCGGCTCACAGAATTACAGGCCACTCTTGAAAGGGGAAAGGGTCTCTTTTATTACACAGAATACGACAGTGTGAGTTTGTGGTGTACCAAGGGGAGATACTGGGTGGAAGGAGCCCCAGCAAGTTCTGGGTTTTATCCTAATGTTGCCACTTACTTGCCCTGACTACCGATAATCTCTCCAAATCCCAGTCTGTCTGTTCCGTGGTGACAGTAGTAAGAGCAGTCACACGAAGATGCTGGGCAAGCGCATCACCGCAGCTTGCTGGAGTATGTGATGGTGTCTTCATCTCCCTGTTTGACGGAGGGAGAGGTTACACACATATCTAACGTCCTATAGCGGATAAGCAACTCCATGACTAGTGGGGCTTCTTTCTGGCTCTGAAGCCCTTGCTATTACTCCTCTCCCTTATACAGTCTTCCTATACCCGCCTCTTGGGTTTTCTTAACCTTTGAAAGGCTATATAACAGGGGTCATCAAACTTTTTAAACACTGTCCCTCAGACCATTGGAGGGCCTGAATATAGTTTAAAAAAAAACTATGAAAAAATTCCTATGCACACTGCACATATCTTATTTTGAAGTAAAAAATCAAAATGGGGCAGAAACACCTGGTGGGCCAGATAAATGTCCTCTGTGGGCCACATGTGGCCCACGGGCCGTAGTTAGAGGACCCCTGCTATACAATATCTGTAGCCAGGAGTCTTGCTAACAGTGGTTTAGTGCTTGGCTGCTAACTAAAGGTTGGAAGTCAAATGTTCCTTTAGAAAGATTATAACCACGTCTCCCTTTACCCACTTTTGCGTTGTCCTGCCCCCAGGGAAGGGTTATATGTAGATCTTTGTGATCGGTTCCCCCTTTCCACCGCACCCTCCCTCCACTCTATGCAGTAGAAAGCCTCATCTTTCTTCCATGGTGTGGCTGGTGATTTGAACTGCTTCTCTTGCAGTTCTCAGCCCAACACCATGGATTACACCAAGTTACCAGGGGTCCTTTTATTTTACTTTATTTTAATTTTTTTTATTGAGACCATTTTCCTGGGGGCTCTTACAGCTCTTATAACAATCCCTACATCAATTTTATCAAGCATATTTGTATATATGTTGCCATCATTTTCTAAACATTTGCTTTCTCCATGAGTTGTAATCTGCCAGAGGGCAATGTGTTGGTTTGTTGATTTGTGTGAAAGGTGCCTAGCCCCTTTGACCTATTCATTCCTGGCTGTGATTTTTACTTCCTCCCCTTCTTTCACATCCTCTTCCTCTTCGTCTTCACCCTCCTTCCTCTTGGCACGTGCTTCACTCTTAATCTTCCTTATTTTGTGCAGATCAGTTAACTAGGTTGTGTTGGGTTGTTTCCCCCCTCCCTTGGGCTTATTGCTTCCTTTGTCCTCTGAGCTACTGGTATTAGCATTCCTAATACAGATCTGGGCTCCTTGCCTACTGGACTTCAGATGGCAACTCTTACCAACCCCACAGGTTTAAGGATCGATTCTCATTGTGACCGAAATGTCATTAATTCTGATTAGAGGAATTCTGTTGTGGAATTCTTGGCCATGAATCCTGACACTTTTTTCTATCGTTATATGCTGTTGTTGTTTCTTTTTCTTCCGTTTTATTTCATGATAAAATGCATGAGGATCAGGCACCATCAACCTTTATTGTCTGAGTGATGTTTGTTTTAGAGTTTCAGATTGCCAAAGGACAAAACGGGCACCACAAAGATTGGTGACCTGGCACCCCAGGACATGAAGAAAGTTTGCTGCTTCGCGCTGGTGGAGCTCACTGCCTTCTCTGATGTGCTGGGTATTGAAATGAAACAAGAAAAAGCTGTGAAAATCAAAACAAAAGGTAATCTCGACATGAAAACTAGACTCATTTCTAATGGAGAAAGGTTGTATTTGGCTTTTGTTAATATTCTTGGAAGAGAAAAACATCTACAGAATAAACCAGCCTTTGGAACAGCTATATCTCTGGCTTAAAACATTGGTTTTTAGAATTTTGTCACAGCCCCACAGACTGTAGAAAAGAAAAGGCTGGTCAAATAATGGGACTCCGGTGGAAGCACATTCGGAGTCCAGGAATCTCCGCTCGCATGCATTCTCATGTGAAAGGCAGCTAGTTAAAAAGATATGACTAATGCACCACTCATTTCCAAAACACCATAGAGACTCGCATATAAGCCGGCCCAAATATCAGCCGAGGCACCTAATTTTACCACAAAAACCGCATTAAAAAATGTGCTGAAAACTCGGCATTTACAGGAGTATATACGGTAAGTAAGATTCTATTTTTTTTTGACTTCTTGAAAAATGAGTTTCCCCGTGTTGATCCTGAATGATTACTTGCTCTTATTCTTCTGAAGGAAAGTTCATCTAATGGGTAGTTAGTAACTTCCCTTTGTTCATTTACATTCAACTGTGAACTCTTAACGACATTCTTCACTCTATTAAATCAGCTATTGTGGTGCATGGTACCACTGGCTGGTACTCATGCATTCCTATAGTTTTTCAGAAGCAGCTCCTAGTATTTACACAGAATCCATCTCGTATAATAATATGATAAAGAAGACAACCACCATCTGAGGCTTGTTTGTTTTCTTTTTCCCTTGGACTTTACTGCCCCTGGAACTTGATAGTGTTCTATTAACAAAGCGTTCGTGTTTAGGAATCTCCGTCCTCTTGTTTAACCTTAAAGGTATCTCCTTAAAGAGAAACCAAGAAGGAGGATTACTGAGTTGCTATGGTAACCTTAGCAGAGCTAAGTGCTCACCTGATTTGTGTTTTAGAGGTAATTTCTCTGTGGGTCTGAGGGCTACTATCCCCTCAGGTTGTCTGTTCCATGCTGGGTCCCAAAGGGTCTCTTTCTCGGCCCACTTCCTCTGAGCATTTTAAGTTGCGACTTGGGACGGTGAATTTACAAGTTCATCGGTGCTTTTGGTTTCCCACAATCCATTATGCCTAATATGAAGTCTTCGAGTGCCTTTTTTAGAAGCTCTTAAGAAGGCATTCTGCAGATATAAAATAGAAATATAATTTAAATATTGCTGGAGATTTAGAAAGTGGCCTATAGAGGTTTTTAAATATTTTTTACTTCTTAGCAGACAGAAAAACATTAAGCAATTCTTATTAACCATATTACTATTAATAGAATAGATTTCTCCTATCTTTTATATATCTGTATGTCATATCAAATTTATTTATTTTATAAACTAGACCCTTGGTATTCTTAAAGCTTATTGGATTGTGGTTTGTTTGTTTTCTTACTGGGTCTCTGGCATTCCATTGAATGACATCTCAGTTGTCATGATGTCTGATATGATCTGCCCTCATATCACGAAGTAATTTTAAATTTCCAGGATCACAGATGATTTATGTGTAACTGCACAATGTCTGCCATAAAGCAAGCAATCATTACTACCTCTGTGTTCACTCTCTGCCCGTTACTGGGGAAGGAGTCGAGGTGCTGGGTAAAAAATTGTGCTTATGGTAGACTCAAGGTTGTCCATTTAATTTTAAAATATCAAATGATCACCTTTTATTGCTCTGGAGTTAATACATATGTGTAAAACTACAAATTTAAATTTAAGAATGCCAAATGTCCAACAATTTCCTATAAAAATATTGTAAAACAAGATCATAATACTGGTTGGTGTCCCCAAAAGCAAATCTTTTATTTATATACATTGCTGTATTGTAGAATTTTAAATGTTCATTCAGTGTGGGAGAGATGAGTGATGTTTGCTTTAAGCCAGCCTTTCACTTTGATTACACATAGTCAATTATTTATATACTTTGTGTAAGCCTGTAGCCTTTCATTTCTGTGGTGGAGGAGTAGTTTGGACTTATCCAGTGGTTTCCGTGATTAGTTACTGTTAGCTGTCCGCTTGTCTTAGCTAGCTACACTGCTCTGAAAGCCAGGCCCGTGACCCTGTGGGGCTGTGGAGGCTGCTGCAGAAGACAGTGGCACCCAGTGAGTAGATGCTCCACAAGGAGATGTCTGTTGAAGGACAATGAAAGAAATCTTGGGCCTTACCATTTTTTATTCGTATTTTATAGATTGAGTGACGTGAAGAAATCGTATGTTCTTTCTGCAGATTCTGGCGTTTTTGGTGTTCCATTGACCGTATTGCTCGAACAAGATCAGAAGAAAGTACCAGGTACACGAGTGCCCTTGATCTTTCAAAAAGTAAGTGGATCTGAGTGGGCCAGCTTCAAAAGCACATACTCGAGCTATTTATCTATCTATTTATTTATTTATGCGTCCAAGTTATGACCGTTTTCCTGTTGATGTGCCTTTTTATTTTGTAGTTCGATTTTCTATTCAAGAATCAAATTTGCTTCAAGGGCTCATAAGTTTATTTCATGGGGATGCTTTCAGTGTTATTACTGTAGCTGTGATTACCTGGCGTCATTTTCCTGTCTTTTATTAGCTGACTTTATATAATTGAGATTTCAATGCTATAATAAATAGTAGAGGGGCCTGCTTAACATTTCCTGAGAATGGAATCTTCATGAATGTTTTGCGGGCACACGTATTTCCCAAGCTTTCCTATTTACAATGAGGATGTCCAATTTAATTTACCAGTGCCTATTTCCAAAGTAGGTAAAGAAACCATAAAGTGGAATTTGAAAATGATCGCTAAACTATTGAGTTACTTGTGTAGTCAACACTCAGTTATTCATAAGGGAATTATCCATGGCAACAGAGACATTTCAGTCCAGTCTCTAAGCCATAATTATTGGAGACACAGATTATTTTTAATAACAACATAGCTAGGAAGGTAGGTCGGCTTCCTTCTCTTGATGGTTTCTAGAATCAAATGATTCATGGACAACCCAAGTATAGATCCTTGTCACTAACCCAGACAGCTTCTGAAATGTCCAGGGACAGCTAGAGTGAAGATGGGAACTTTGGGGTTTGGTTGGTTTAGCGAACTCATTCAATACTAAAGCTCTTGGGAAATATTACCTGGCATGCTGCTAACCTCTGGCTCTTTTAGCCCTTGTGGCTACTCTTATACACACAATCCTGTGTCTCACTGTTTCTCCTGATGGGCTTTGTTCTTCACATCTTTGCTAATCACCTGCCAGCCTTCACAATTGGATAGCGTCTCAGTTGTAGCTATAGCTGAGAGATGCTGACAAATATGGACAACATCATCACATTCTTTGAGTACAGGTAGCTGCCGCTACCTCCCCAGTAAACGCGAAGGTTTGGTCTCCACTGATGTCAGTGAATCTTTCTGACCAGGCTGAGCATTTCAGTCCTGAAAAACCACTCGGTCATTCGTCTTATCGGCTAGTTATTTATTTGGTTAGTTTGATTTCCAATTCTCTGTCTACTCAGTAGATTGAAGTACTGAGTAATGGGCCCCTTTTTCTTCCCTGCCCCATTGGTTCCAGGGTTAATTTGCCAGAGGAACTAGCTCTTCAATTCCCAATAGGCCCTGACTTTGCTGTTGTTGTTGTTCGGGTAACTAATTGGCTCTGGCCTCAAGGAGACCTTATGTATAAGACAACAAACATTGCCTGGTCCTGGGCTATATTCATTGGCGTTGGCTTTATGTTTGCCTAAAGTTTGTTGCATTTTTTGTAAAAAAAAAATCATAGATATACAACCAACTGTTATCGCCTTCACAGGTCATCATAAAAAGTCAGGTTTATTTAACCAATGGAAGATCTTCCCCACTTGATGCTTTCCTGTGAATGACATTCTTACCGTTTAAGTCAAGCATCTCGGAGTTATCTTTGACTGCCTCTCACTTCTGCCTAGCATATCCTGTCAGCTCCTCAATTTCTACCTTTGAAGTTATCTTTAATTACTCCTTAGGGCCTTCTTGAAAAGCCCTGAATACCTCTTGTCCAGGGTTATTAACTCTGAATATTGTATAATTTATTTTTTAATGCTTGCGATTTGCAACTTCCTTGCCTGTAAAATAAAAGACAGTTCTTACCTTTGGCGCGAAAACAGCTGCTTCTAACGACCTTCTGTTGGCTTTAGCTGCAGTTTTCTTGTATCTGCCGAGTCCATGACCTTGCTCAGTGTTACCGAGGGGCTTCGAAATTGTGAGAAATTCTGTTTCCTACAAATGTTTTCAAGTCTTTGCATATTTTTAATTTGACATTCAAAATTATAGTAAGTTTAAATAGATGCAAAATGTCTAACTTCTGGTATAGTGTAAAATATGGACATTTTAGAATGAAACTTCTTTGTTGGTCTTTTAAATGTTTCCAATACTCAATACCAGAGCAATTTAATGTTCATCATCAGTCACGTGTACAAACAAAACTACACCCATGCCTGGTGACACTGTAGGAGAGAGTAGGTTTGCCTCATGGAGTTCCCAAGGCTATGATCTTTGTGGAAGCAGACGGCAGGCTGCTTCTCTCAGGACAGCTGCAGGCCCAAACCACCAACCTTCCAAATGCCTGTTACGTGCTCTGGCCATCAGTCACCAGGACTCCTAGAGACAAAGGAGCGGATTATCAGATGGAAACTTTACATCATTTTTTCCCCTTCCTTGAAACTTAATCACTATTTACTAATTGTATCTGTTATTATTATGTGCACCCGAGGAGCACTGTTTGAACTATTATAAAAAATCAAAAAGATTTGGAGAAACAGAATTAGTACTAGTGAGTTGATGGAAGAAATCTTGCCTTATAACCTAATGACCAAATCTCACTATCAAGCAAATTAGCCAAATCAGTCATATTTTGCATCCAAAAATTCTGACTTAATTTTTCAAGTCATAGAACATGATGTATTTTGAGAAGTTCTATGAAGATTACTGATGAATTACAGACTATGTCTTGTAGGGTAAATTAGCTAAAAATGGCCTGATTAAAATAGATTGGGGTGTCTATTTTTCATTTATGTCTTAACAATAAGAAAAACTATATACTATTTATTCTTACTATATTACATTATTTGTACATTAACTATAGAATATAATGTGGTATCTGAAAATGATATTTTCTAAGTGAAAAACATGACAAAATAGGGCAATCCCTCAGTCTATATATGCATAGCTCATTGATTGCTAGTCTTCAGCTTTAGCGAAGAATAAAAAAGACTTAAATATAAAATCCCCAAATTATTCCCATCTAGTTATTCAGAAATCACCATAAATTTTTGTGTGTGTTTAATGAAATTGAAAGGAGCATGCTGCTGAAGATGAATTTGTTCTAGAAGCAAGCACATAATTTTATTGTGTTTTTTGTTAATGTGTGATAGAAACATTTTAAATATTTTATAACATAAAATGCCTATGAATTAAATACATTTTTCAGGGTATGACTTCATAAATTTGATTTTTAAATTCCCTATTGAATAATGTGTACCTAAAATAATTATTGTATTCCTTTTGGGAGGTGTTTTATCCAACGTAACTTGAAAAATGTGGTTCCCCAAATCATTCCAGTTGAATTTTAGAAAAGTCATGTACTACCTTGACTAGTCAAAATAATAAATCCTTATGTCCTTTTGAGAATACTCTTTGCTTGTGTTGTTCCAGAGCTACTCAAGATCTGTGCATTCTTTGGTTATAATCTAGATCAGGGGTCCTCAAACTACAGCCCGCGGGCCACATGTGGCCCGCAGAGGACATTTATGCGGCCCGCCGGGTGTTTTTGCTGTTTTTGTTTTTTTTTTAACTTCAAATAAGATATGTGCAAGGCCGCTGGGAAATGAAGTCCAAGCACCATGTCGCCTCAGGCCAGCGCTCCAAGGTGCCCTCGCCTTTCCCTGGCCCCTGTTCCTTTTCCTCCTTAGCCCAGGTTGCAGGATCCAGAGGCTGAGAGAGGGGCCTGTCTGATCCTGCAGCTCCCAGCCCCTGTGAAAGGAAAGGTTCTGGCTGGCGGGAAGCTTCGGGCTGCTGCTGCCCGACAGCAGGACAGGAGGCGCTGATCAGCAGGGGACAGCGATCTGGAGTCCTGGGGCAGAGTGGCCCAGGACAGCGACTTCCCAAGCGTAAGCTGGGAGCTAAAGCAGACGACTGTAGGTAGAATGGCCGTCCTCCAGGCACTCCCGGCATTGAAATCTGGTTTCCGGAGTCCAGGAAGGCGTCCCCATGACAACGGAGGATGGCTCTTTGAGATCCTTGCCTTAGAGCAAGGGAAACAGCCCGATTCAGACTGCAGGTCTCCTCTGTGGGTGCTCTAGCCAGGAGCTGTTTTCTGGAAAACTCTGGAATGTGCCCCTGGAGCCCAAGAGAGCAGAAGGAAGACGCTCCAGACCAGTATCTGCAGCCTGGTGCTCGCCGCCTTTCCTGTGACCTCTTGTCAGTTCCTTCATGGAGCTCCTCCCAATAGCTCCCGGCATCCAGCTCGCCCTCTCCATCCTCCAGGACGCTGCAATTCTCTCCAACATCATCATCGCCTGCCTCATGTTCTTCAACACCGTCTCTTCCAGGCGGGGCTGGCCAACCTCCTGTTCCGCAAGTTCAAAGACACCATCCTCCTGACAGTGGTACACTTCGCCCTCAGCATCTCCCTTCACATCTGGGTGATGAATTTACGCGGGAAAAACTCCAACCGCTTCGTCTGGACCGATGGACTGCAAACACTGTTGTGTTGCAGAGACTAGCGGCCGGCCTGTACTGTTACTTCTACAAGCGGACGGCTGTGCGCCTGGGGGAGCCGCGCTTCTACCAGGACTCGCTCTGCTGCACCAGGAGTTCCTGCAAGGCCGACGTTGACCTCCTCAGATCCCTGGGAGGCGCTCTTCCTTCCATGCGCTGCTCCCAATCAGAGGGTGGCCTCCTCGGACACGGGCAGACCATGTGGTCGGCATTCCCGAAGGAAGGGCCTCCCCTCTGGGACATTCAAGTGTTCCAGTCCCTCCTGCCTACCTCAGCCGCGTGCCCCACCCTCCGTGTTCCACCCCTTCACCCTCTTCTCAGAACCTCTGATTGCTGGGAGCTCTGCGGCTGTCGTTTAGTGTGTGTGGCACAAGAGAACCTCCGGGCCTGCTTCCCATGCACCACGTGCTCAGGGCTGAATGAGCCCAGAGGGAGGCTGCTCGGCGCCTGACTGCCCACACCTCCGACTCTTAGATTTGATACCCAGGATACTTACCCCTCCCATGAGCCCCCCCCCAACACACATTTTCTAAATCTGGAATAAGTGGATTTTTTCCCACACCAAAAAAAAAAAGTGAAGTGTGCATAGGAATTTGTTCATAGTTGTTTTTGTTTTTTTAAAACTATGGTCCGCCCCTCCAATGGGTCTGAGGGACAGTGAACTGGCCCCCTGTTTAAAAGTTTGAGGACCCCTGATCTAGATAGAAGTAAGGTCATTAAAGAAGAATTACTACCCTTTCTAGTGTCTACAGGGTGCAATAGATGTGATGTCAGGACAGGTAGACAAAGGTCAAAAGGCCTCTTTTATAATATCACACTTTGCTCCTAACAGATAAGCAAGGTAAAAAGACTAAGCTTTATGTAGTTTATAAAGCTAAGATTAATCATTAAAGAGGACTTCCCTGAGTAAAGAAAGCTAAAAATTTAAATACCCTAGGTGTTCTAGAAGGTTTTATGCTTTAGGGCATGTAGAAGAGAATATTTTAGTAAGATTCGGGCTGAGCGACGGGTAGGCCTGCCTTTGATCAGTGACAAAAAGAAAATAAATTGGGCAAGTGTTAGAAAGTACGGATTGAAGCCCACTGGGCACCCCACTCTGCTGGCCAGCTTCCTATCCAGAGGCACTTAGTTTTTCCTGGTTGGCGAGCCCACCCCTCTGTCTCATGCTTCCAGCACCGCTGCTCTGCACACGCATCACAGACAGGCTCAGCTCTGTGGTTCTTCTTCCGGTAGCTGTGGAGTTCTCTGTTCCTGCTTCTGAGCTGTCTCACTCTGTACCCAGTCGAACAGCAAAACTGACCTGTCCCCTCATTGGAGTCCTTTACACCTTATTTGTGTGCGTCCACCCAATCATTTCAGTACAATTACAAATCTGTGGTTTAGAAACAGGCTTCCTCAAACTACTACAGCCGGCGGGCCACATGCGGCCCGCTGAGGACATTTATCCAGCCTGCCGGGTGTTTTTGCCCATTTGCTTTTTTACTTCAAAATAAGGTATGTGCAGTGTGCATAGGGATTTGTTCATAGTTTTTTTTAAACTGTAGTCCGGCTGTCCAATGTGTCTGAGAGACAGTGAACTGGCCCCTGTTTAAAAAGTGTGAGGACCCCTGATCTAGAACTATTTCAAGCAATTTCACTTCAGTGCAACACTTAGACGTGAATATTTGGGATCAATGTTTGACTTTATATCTATAAATAATTCTCTTTTGGAGCAAAGTAAAAATGAGATATAAATGTACAAATATTAGAATTTCATAAGATCAGTTTGATTGCAAAATGCATGTTTCTGGAAAAGCAGACTAAATGGCTGTTTTTGGTTGCATTTAAAAATGAGCCCCTAGCTCCCTTTGTTTGGAGTGCCACAGCTGTGTGTGAAATCACATATTTGTGTCACAAAGCAGCATAAGACCCAACTTTTTTCTAAATTATAACTAAAGTTTTGGGATTTGTTGGTTTAAAGGATGGTGATATTGTAATAGCATTCAGAACCTCATAAAATCCGGTTTGCATGTCATTGCAATCAGTTTTCATTTATTTATATGTGAAGCAGATGTTAAATTTGGAATTGTACCTGTTATGAATACCAAATCCAGCTTGTTCCTCTCTTTATCCACAGTTGATATCTCGAATTGAAGAGGAAGGCTTGAAAACTGAAGGCCTCTTACGAATACCTGGAGCTGCCAATAGAATCAAGGTAATCTCTTGTGCCTACAAATGGAACATTTGACTGTTTGAATTTTCCTTTCCTATTGTAAAAGCTAACTTGCCCTCTAACATTATATTGCTAGTAAAGAGGATAAAATGGAAGTACGAAAACCTTTTACAATAAGTTTGTAATGAGTTCTTCTACATTCCCTTCTGATATGTCTTAATTTTTCAAAATCACCATGTTACCTCTATTATTACTATAATATGTAAACATGCAAACGATTTTAATCAATACACTCTGTAAAAAATAAAATCGGAACAAAAGGCAATAACAACCACACCACCAATAACAAAAGTAGTCGCATCCTTCTGGTGAACAAAGACCATAATAAATCAGATTATTTCTAACTGCTGATGATGAAACTCCTGGGGAGTATCCATGGTTAAGAACACAGCTTTGGACCCACCCAAAGCTACTTGAGGAGATCACCGCCATGGAGCGCACGTCTTGCTATCATGTCAGAATGCAATGGATGGCTACTGGGTTTGTTTGTTGAAAGATTTAGTTAGTCACGATGAGTTTTATCACTTGAGTTAGCAGAAAAAGGAAACACGCAAAAACAGACAGGGTCACAGACTCTCCTAAGTGAGTAGAGTGGGATCCCTGATGGTCGTCCTGAAAAGAAGACTTCTGAGCTGACAGAAGGAGATTGTCTCAACGGCTCGCCTCCGTGGAGCTCCTCCTCCTGCCTGGCCATGCTTCCCTGTCTGTGTCTGCTGTCATGAGACTGACTGGAGGAGCAGGCGTGCTGATCTCCAGAATTACCTGCTTTACACCCTCTGTGCCTGGTTTACTTTTCTTTCTTTTCTTCTTCTCCTCCTCCTCCTCCTCCTCCTCCTCCTCCTCCTCCTCCTCCTCCTCCTCTCCTCCTCCTCCTCCTCCGGCTCTCTGTAGATATTTGCTTCCTAATTTTCTTCCAATCCTGTGTGCCTTCCTGGTTTCATCTCTTTTGCCCAACTCCTATTGTAGGAAATCAAGTTTCCAATAACTGTGGGATGGGGTGGCAGGTGTGGGTGTGTGTCTGGTGGCATAGTGGTTACTCATTGGGCTGCTAACTGCAAGTTCTGTAGTTCCAAACCACCAGACACTCCCTGGGAGAAATATCAGACTCCTCCTCTAGAGCGTCCCAGCTTCAGAAACTCAGGGGCAGTTCTACCGTCCTATGGAGTCACTATGACTTGGCATGGACTGGAAAGCAGTCGAGTTTGGTTTGATTCTGGAAAGATAAAGACGGAGTTACCCAAGGTTATACATATGATTATACATAAAATCAAAAAGGTTGTGGAATAATTCTATTTTCTTTAATTATATCTTCTGGAAAATTATTGAAGCCCCCTCATAATATAGAGTAATATGCTTCCCAAGGTATTTTATGTTTTAAAGTTGCCTCAGACTCAGAATTATAACTCTTTCTCTGAAAAATGTATGTAAGCAATGCTATTGGTTAGCGGGTATTAACTCTCTCTGTTATCCTGGGTGCCTTCCTAACCCATCCTGATTTCTTCACTGAGAATAGCCCAGGTAACTGAGATGGTCACATTCCTAAGTCCGAATATCCAAGAGAAAATGGGATGAGAAACAGAGATGTTCTGTTTACTTACGTCAGGCTTGTTCTGTATGAAATATTTAGTGTTGGACCAGGGTGAAATGGCTCTTGGCTATTAGTCACTGTCCTCACCAGTCGATAATGTGCTCCGATGCTGCCAGGATTGGAATGACTATTTATACATTCCATGGTTTTGCATCACCTGCTAGGTTGAATACATTTCGGCAGTGAAAGACATGGTTTTCCCTCTTCATTCTTACTCCATAGTCTTGCCAACCACACCCTGCCCTATGAGAAGTCTATTACTAATTTTTAAAGCAAATATAGAAAAATGACCTACCACACTTGTGAAAATACCTCCAGGAGGAGTGCGCCATTGGCAGAAAACATCTGGTAAACATCTGGTCCTCCCTCAGAGATGGGGTGGCGTTGACTTCATGTGACCCATATCGGAAAGATCACCGTTTTCCAGTTCTCTGTCCACAGCGCTTGGGCCCTCACCCACAGAGCGTGGCAGCCAAGTCACAGAAGTGAGCAGCGTGCTTATGTTCACGCCGAATAGTGAGTACCCCGCACGTTTTACATGCTCACAGGAAGGCTGTCACAAGGACAAGGCCAACTAACTGTAATTTCTAAAAAGCCCAATTAAGTGGCTTCAGCTGCCTCAACTCTTCCACTCAGCCTGTTGTTGCACACCAAATTATGCAGCAGCTGGTCCATTATGAATAATTTAAAAATAATATGTACAATTTTTGGTTCTCTCTCCCCTCCATTGCTCCAAATTTCTTTGTATGCTTCATTCTCTGTCTCTCTCCCTTTGTATGCCTTTCTCGCTCTTTCTCTCCTATCTTTGGGGCCTTCTTCATGTATTCCATGTATTATAAAAATAATTGGATTAGAGGTCTATGGTTATGCTGAGGAGAGAAAATGTAAAAGTTCTCAAAAAATGACAGTGTTCTTTGAGAGAACTGTTTCAACTAACAGAAGACACTGAAAAAAACTTGGAATGATTTCTAGCAGTAAGATTTATGCCATTTTGAAAGCATACAGAAAATAGTAATTTTGAAACTAAATTGATTAACTAGTCATAATATGCCTGGCAAAATTTTGTAGAGCCAGTGTGGTAAATAAGCCAGGTATTTCTAATCCGACGTGGGTTCCAACCACCTTCGGCATTTGGCTCAGGAGGGCTATGTCGCGGCCTCTGTATTTAAGACAGGTGTGTGGATCTTGATGTATGTTAATGCCTCTTTTGCTTGGTTCTCCATATCCCAGCTGTGACTAATCCAAGACAATCATTTGTTTTATGCCCAAAGACTGATTATGCCTTTTATAAAGACTCTTTTTTTCATTGTGAATTAGTTGTCGGGCAGGGGGAGGGGGTTATATTCCAGACCATGAACTCTGCATTATGCAGTTTAACCCTCTCCTCAATCATCCCATCCCCTGATTATGCCTTTTAGTTATGCAATACAGTTGAATGTAAATGCAAACAGAGGTTTTTTGACAAAGATTTTTTAAAATTTTGGTTAAGAATAATAGTATCTGGGTCAAGCCAAAGGAAAGACTGTCTTTATTAGTATTCCAATTAAGCCTTTACTTGTGTTGAATGTACAAGCAGTTGAAAAACTTTAAATGTTTTAGCCATTGTTGCTTTTTTGCTTTTTTCAATTATTAAGGCATGTGGATGGACCAAGGAAGGGGACAGAGACGTGTTGGCGTTTGGTTCTTTCAGATGTCTGTTTCAAGAGCAGAATCTTTACACTGTCAGGGGCCCTGGTGACTTAGTGAAGTGCTCAGTGGGCCGCTACCCCGACAGGGAGCAGTTAGAAGCCACTAGCCACTCCTCAGGTGAAACATGAGGCTGTCTACTCCACAAAGACTTCTTCAGCCAAAGCGGCCGATGAGTCACCATTGACTCAACGACAATGAGTTTGGTTGTTGGAGTCTAAAAAATGTGTCAGACTCTCAGCCAAATAATAATAATGTGTTTACTGGTAGTGTTTTGTTGTTCTCTTTCCTTCTGCCTTTCAGAATCTTTGCCAAGAACTTGAAGCAAAGTTTTATGAAGGGATTTTTAATTGGGAAAATGTCAAGCAGCACGATGCAGCCAGCCTTCTGAAGCTCTTTATTCGGGAGCTGCCCCACCCGTTGCTCACCGTGGAACACCTGCGAGCCTTTCAGGATGTCCAAAGTAAGTGCCTCCCCCGTGGAGCAGCTGTGCTACCTCGCCATGCAGGCTAGTTGTTTTCCATGGCAAGGAATGGAACCAGAGCTGCTGGAAAAGACATACTGCCTCACTGATGTCAACGGGTGGTGCTCAAATGCCATACATTATTTTCTGTTTATGAATATACCTCTCCAACTATGTAGATAAGAGAAGGCTCCCTGACACACCACAGTTCTGTGGCATTTCAGCGGTATATCTATCTATATTTTTCAGTGTTAGAATCTGGGATCTTTGATTCCTTTTGTAATAGAATGAGTCACATAGGATCTCTGATACACTTTTCTTGCCAAGTGTGAAAAGCAACACTTACTGGAGAAGCTGTGGATTAACAGCTATTATGAAAGCATAAAGAGATGTGGCAGTCTGTCAGCATTTCCTGAGAAATTAAGTTCTGAAATAGTCATGCAGAAACATGGAACAATGCATGTTGGTAGAAAGCAGGCAACCCAAACTTCATATATCTTGCCATTGTGTGGTATTGGACAAGCTTCAGATTCATCCTTCTGACAGTTCTTGACTTCTTTTCACAGGAACATAGAGATAACATGAGGCGTATGAATTGGCTTGCTTATCCCTTTTACTCTTTGAGGCCATCCAATGAAACTACTATCGTACACTTGAGTGAGAATTTAATGATTCTTCCAAACTGAGACCCTAGGAAAACTAAAACAGGGCACTGTTAATGATCACGCTGAGTTAGCGTGTCAGCCAGAGCTGTTCCAGACCATTCACAGAGCACGTGAGGCTTCACCTGGCACCAGAACATTTCTCTCAAAATTTCTAAGCGAGAAATGGCTGAGTTTATTTTCTATCTGAAATATTTTTCACCGTGAAGTTGTCCTATTTTACATACACTTACTGGATCTGAGTGGCAAGGCTCCATTTGCCCCTGGGGAAACAGTTACAAGAGTGATTTCCAATATCCATAAGTCTCACGGAAGTGGAGTAAGAGACCCTGCAAATGATGAGCAGCAGCACATGTCAAAATGCACCTTTGTCGCTGCTGTGGCGGGTTAGGTGTCTTCCAGGTGAGTGTGACTCAGACTTGTAGTTCGCTCCGTGAACTATTATCGAGCACCTGTTGTGTTCTAGGGCAGGCCTTACATATTCCTGTTAGAATTAACAGGCTCTGAGCCCTGACCATGAAAAGAAACAAACATCACGGTGACAGACGACACTCTGGTCTTTTCACTGGGAAATAGCGATCACACCCAAGGTAGAAATTATTTGCAGAGCGCTGTCAGGTGTCTGCAAACATTAGGCTGCGGGTCACCTGATGGCATTTGGCAGTGAGCATTCTGAGAGAGCAGAAGTGCTTTACAGCAGCCACTTTGCCTGATCTCCCACAAACACACATGCTGCGGGGCTTGCTGCCCTGTCCTCATGTCGTACATTTCACAGTCCCGTGTGTGCCAGAGAACTTTTTTCTTAAGAAAGAAAAAATTAAGAAAACTGTTCAGTAAAGAGTTCAGGTTGATTTTTCATGTGTCTGCAGAGCTTCAAACCAAGAGGGAGCAGCTACAGGCTTTGAATCTCCTGGTCATCCTCCTACCTGAAGCCAACAGGGACACGCTGAAGGTCAGCTGGATTCATTTACATGAAATCTCCTTTAGAACGCAGCAGAATAATTTTTCTCCGTGGCAGCACAATAGGATATGTGTCTTGGGAATGCTAACACATTGGGCAATGTAGAGAAAGTGTATCTTTAAGGGCATATAAAAAAAGAAAGCCTTTAAGCGCTTCATTAATTTGGACACTGGGCTGGTTGTGTTATTGGTATTATGACTTCTTTCCCCTTTAAGTTTTACACTTGAACATTTCTTATACCATAACAGATCACTGGGGTTCATTTATGAATGGGACATGAGTGGGTTTTGCTTTTTTCCTTTCTACCTGTCTGCATTTTTAAATTTAATTGAGCATGTACTTTAAATTTAAAAATAAATGCTTACAAAGTGGCTGAGTCTCATCACATGCAACCCTCTGCTACGGTGCTACGTTTTGCAGTTTCGAAGTGATAGTAAACCAAACAGCAACAACAACTCACTGCTATTGGGTCAGTTCTGACTCGTAGTGACCTTGGAGGCCAGTACAGAACTTCCACTTTGACTTCAGACAGTAACTGTCTATGGGAACGAAGAGCCTCGTCTTTCTCCAGAGGAGTGGCAGGTGGTTTTGAACTATGAACTTGTGGCTGTTATTACTTGTCCCAAACTGGCAGGTGCAAAAAAATAAATATTTTCACTAATGATCAGAAGCTTAATTGAACTAATCCTAGTGAAGGGTTTAAGTATGAATTTGAGTAATAATTGAAACAACAATGACTTGTGTGAGAGAGAATAAACCGTCTAAATTTAATTCAGTTAAAGAGAAAGGATGCTCCATGGCAAAGTAATTTCAGGAAGCCCAACACACAGTTCTCCAACTTAGAAGGAGTAGGAACACTCATTGTGTGTGTGTGAGACTAGATAAGGCATCTGTAGGGGAAGGGTCATGAGTTGTATCAAATATTTCTACTAGACACCTATAAATGATGAGGCACCATGCTAAACACCGTGTCATGGTAGGAGCACAAAATGACAGGTGTCTTTGGGTCAGCTGCTTAATCAAGATTTCATTTTTACCTTTGATTATTGTGCCTTGAAGATTGCACCTACCTCTGGCCAGGGGGGTTTTCAGATGCCAATCAAGCACCCATGACAACATCACCATTGGCCCTTTGCGGTCCCATTTTGTCACTTCAGGAAGTTCTTTGTAGGCTTTGTCTCACTTAGTTCTCACAGGCCATGAAATGAACGTTCCCATTTACAAAGGAGAAAAAAAATGTGAAGACCAGGGAGATGAAAATTTCCCTAAGAAAATTCCTCCCCACAGACCTAAGTTTCAGATTGTGTACGTGCAGTGATGTTTGACGCCACTCGGTTAATGATAAAGCCAATTCTTTCTGGTAGTTCGAAAGAAGGGAGAGCGCAGTGGGCCTTCCAGCCAGGACCAAGCTAGCTTTTACTCTGTGTTTCATATCTAGACACACATGCGTGTGCATTCTAGGATTCTGGAGGTCATAATTTGAATAACCTTATCACATATGCACACAATTAAGACGGTGTATTGACTAATCTCTGTAATTTATGCCCACAGAGAAAGAGGTACACTGGTCCCCAAATAATTATTCTGGTCTCTGTGGAACAAAGTTAAATATTTCTTCCCAAACCGCTCTAAATAATCCTTTGTCCTCAGTTGGGAATGTGTCATTTCCATATAACCTTATGCTTGGATTACAATTTAACGTTCTAAGCACTGTGCCAGAAATTAGGCACGTCCATCTCTTTGTTTGCTATTAAGGCTGCGTCTTGAGTTTGCATCAAAATGCTGAGGTCTGTGTAGCAGCTGACTGTGTTGAAATTTAACCTGCTAGCACTTTGAAAAGTGGTTTTGTGGATGCTTCTGTGAGTTATGGATAGACCTTCCCTCCTTCCCCCTGTTGTGATTCCTGTCCAATTTGTTATAGTTTATTTGGCTTTTTCAGGGGCCGAGTTTAGGGCAAAATCTGACACGATTCTTATTAGTGAAGCATCCAGAAACAACAGCCAGACAGACATACAGCTACATTTCTTTCCCACCGTTCTCTAGCCATGGGCCCCGTGGTAAACTGCTTTACGTTTCGACATTACTCTTTTCTCACCTGGACACTGGGGATAATCATGGCATCTCATAGATCTCCTTGGGGTAAAGATTATGCAAAATGATCTCTGCCATTTGCTTGATTCAGTGCCTCCTACGTGGAAAACACTGAGTGCCTGTGTGGTGGTGGTTATAATTGATAAACCCAAATTAATGAAGAAAGCAAAGGATGGACTGAACTGTGCCATCAAAGGAGAGGGACCCCTGTCACCTGTGACATTGGGGTGGGCAGGCTCAGGGGACACCCAGTCTCACAGTGGAGGTGGTCCCAGGGTGGCCTCCAGCTCTGTCTGGTCTAACTTCTTCTGCTGAGAAGTTCCTTCTCATTCGTTCACTTGTATCTTGAAACCCTTGTTTCCTCCGTCTCTCCTCGTTCCACTTCCTCCCCCGTCAGTCTACACTCTTTGTAGGTGTTATGCCAACCAACTATTGATTGCTTCAAACCAAAGCAAATGGAGAAGGGATGAACCTTTTAAAGCTAATCTCTGTCTTTTTTTAATCTCTGGGGATAAAAGTACAACTCTTCCTTGAAACAAATGAATATCTGTATGATGCTAATGTTTTTCTGGGCTCCATGGCTCCTGTAGGCTAGAAGGCTGAGATACTTTTCAAGTTCGCCCTCTGACTAGGAGTAGAAAGCTGCACCCTCTCTACCTCATTCCCCGTGTTATAGCCCTTAACAGACAACAGCAAATCTCAGTTGCCCTATGTGCCCGCCCAACAGACAAGCTTTGATGGAAGGCCTGTTCTATACAGCTCGCTGACTATAATGTGCGCAAATCTTTTAAAAGTTAAATTAAAATCCTACTTGTGCTATCATAATTGATTTAATTATTAAATCAATTAACTAAAATGATTTTTTTAATCCTTCATGTGACAGTGTGTTAACCTCTTCATGTACAACACAACTCTCAACAAATCATTTCTGTTCCAGGCTCTCCTTGAATTTCTCCAAAGAGTAATAGACAATAGAGAGAAAAATAAGATGACTGTCATGAATATCGCCATGGTCATGGCCCCCAATCTCTTCATGTGTCACACGTTGGGTGTGAAGCTCAATGAACAGAGAGAATTAGCAATGGCAGCTGGGACAGCTAGTATCATGCACTTATTGATTAAGTACCAAGAAATCCTGTGGACAGTAAGTATCTATTTTAAGTTGTGCTCGTGGCTACACGAGTCCCTGGCATGCTGGTTTATAGCAAGTTTCAACTTGATTTTATAAAGCTCCTATAAAAATGCCCCGTGCCTTGTTCTTTATTGGTGAACACACAGCGCTTTTGTTCCCAGCTCGATAAAATTGTTTTAAACTCACAGAACATATTAAAGGCATTTTATTCACATACATAAGGAGGCTCTGTGAATTGCTACTTTAACATCAGGAAACAAGCCTTGTAAAAGTTACTTAGTGCTTATGTACCTCTCCCATTTTATTTTACCCTAATATTTACACCTGTAGTCTTTTAAAAATCTCGTGCTAGCTTGGCATCAGCTCATTCACAGTTATTTTTCATAGAGCATTTTTAAAAGCGTGTATGCACATTTTGCTAACGCACACTCCTGATTGTTGAGAGGGTCTTGAAAATGGCCGCCCAGTTTTAGCTTTATTTTGAGCTTGAATTTTGACCGATGGTCAGGGATCTACTTCTCGACAGCCCGAAAACAAGGTGGTGAATGAGAATGTACTTGGTTAAGTTCCCAGGGTCATTTTTAATTTTTTTTAGAGGGGCGACTTATGGGCATTTAGGAAAATGAGCTAAAGGAATTCCAAGTAAAATATCCTACTCAATAGCTCAGTCTTTTATTTGAGCACCCTGTACATGCTAAAATATGGTGGAGTATACAGGAGGCAAAGTTTTGAAAACTTCTTAGCCATTATCAACCCCCCTGAGGATGTGAGTCAGTGCCCTTGGTGGTAAGATCAGAGCCTTAGGGGTGATCTAGGTCAATTGGCATAACATAGTCTACAAAGACAGGGTTCCACATCCTACTTTGATGAGCAGTGACTGGGGTCTTAGGAGCTTCCTAGTGACCATCTAAGCTGTAACTGTTGGTCTTCCTCAGTCTGGTGCAAAGAAAAATGAAGGAAATCAATGATGCAAACACTTAGTCTGCAGGACTAATGGACCACGTGATCGACAGCCTGAGACCAAAGAACTCAGATGTTGTCTAGCTAAGCAGACCACTCTGAGCTGGTCCACAACAGAAGCTCCTGGACGGAGAGGCAGGATCCCAGACAAAACAAAAACTCATTAAAAAGGCCAGATTTAGTGGTGGGATTGACCAGTAAGAGCTCCTATTCACCATCCAGGCCTATAACCTTCTGGGATGAGCTTTCAGCCCAGCAACAGAGAGCTAGACCTGTAGTGTAGACCTGCAGAGTAAATAACAACAGCAGGGGAGGTTTGGTTCTCAGCAGGCTCACCATAAGAGATCAAAAGGGTTGCATTTGCCTAAAACAAAGCTCTTGGCAGGACAAAGGAATGAATGGGATGGAGCGTCTGAAAAGAGGGTCCAGCTTGCTGTCCTGTTGAGGGGTGTCCGCCATGACAGGAAGCACACTGTGCATCACTTGCTGAGGGGAAAACAGATTCACTCGATGAACTGACACCTAAACTGCCACAGAAAGCTTTTCTGAACCCTCCTTTAGAACTTTGCTCAGTGGTGGTCACCGTGTCACGTGAACGGTCTGTACCCATCTGGGGTCGCTTCACACATCTGGTGAATGGTGGCTGGTAAATGACGTAGTGTGATCAAATGAACAAAACCTTAATGCCTTTTGAAATTTAAGATGTAGAGATCATTGTTTCTACCATTTAAAATGGTGCCGTTTTTTTTCTGCTTTCTTTCCCAAACTTAATTTCATTTCTCTTTAGATCCCTAAGTTTATTGTAAACCAAGTGAGGAAGCAAAACATTGAAAGTCAGAAAAAAGATAAAAATGCCATGAAGAAATTACTGAAGAAAATGGCTTATGACCGGGAAAAACATGAAAAGCAAGACAGGAACCCAAACGATGTAAGGAGAACATGACAATGTGCCTTTGTATCTGTTTCAGTACTGCTTTTATTCCCCCTTTCCCCCCAAGGAGAATTTTATACGTTCCAAGTGTGATTGTCTGCACCCTAAGCAGGCCCTGCTGCTCCTTGTGAGGAGGTAAAGCCGTGCAGACCTGGAACACGACTTCTGCTCTTACCGATGCGCAGGGTGACGGTGGTTGAGGTGCTGGTGACTAAGGATATCCGTTAAAGGGAAACCAAGAGAGATGATACGATCGGAACACACACACACACACACACACACACACACACACACACACACACACACACACACACACACACACACACACACCCTCCCACGGAGACCCTGGATGCCCACTGCTTGTGCAATGTATAATGTGGAAATAATGCCTGGCAGTCCAACTCCGCTCTTCCTTTTTGTCCAATTTTCCCACCTGTAAAATATAGGGAAACAATAGCTTAATAACCTGCATAAACTTATAGGTTAATTTTTTTGGTTTCTCTTAGGATAATACCTGTACTTTTGTCAGAAATGGATTTGGATAGAATTCTCTTGGAAAGAAGGAAATTGTTTCCTTAAAGAAATAGCTTAATACGAGTGTTTGAAAACTGCTCTAAGAATATAGTAAGACAAGAGAAATGTTCTGGAAGCACATTCATGAAGTTTTTCTGAAAGCTTGAACTTAGATGGTGGAATCCATTGTTCCCTTTGTGGCGCCTGAACCACTGCTGGTGACATTTCCTTTGAGGTTGGTCAGTTAGGTGCTGACATCTAGTGGCAAACTGTGGAAATGCAGTGCTCTCTTGGAATTTTTGCTCTGGCTTGTTTAACAAAAACAAAACCCACAACCAATAAATGGATTCTGACTCACGGTGACCCCATACTGAGTTTCTGAGACTGTAAACTGCTACCAGAGCAGACAGCGCATCTTTATTCCACACAGCAGCTGGGGGGTTGGAACCACTGACCTCCTGGCTAACAGCCCAATGCCTAACCCAGAGCACCACCACTGTTTCAGTTTAGGGACCCAGTACTTGTATGTAATGTATAAATTTGTTGTTGTTGTTGTTATTCTTGTAGTAGTCCAGGCAAGGATGATGATGACTTAGACCAGAAAGTTTGGGGGTGAAATAGGTTGAATTCTGGACATATTTCAAACTTGACTTATTGGTGATTGATTGATGGATTGTGGAAGAAAAAGAGAGTTGTAAAAGAGAGGATACAGGGGTGACTCCAAGGTTTGAGGCTTAAGAAATTGGAACCACGCAATTGACGCTAAGCTGTGACAAAGATCGCGCTTTCAGTTCAGGACTGTGGGCTGTTGAATGGGAGGTGTCTGCTCTTGTCTGAGGGTGTTTGGAAGGAAAACTCGGTCCATAAGGACTTGCCCCAGTGTGTATGGGGAACGGGCCCGAGGGAAGACAGAAGCCTTCGCTGCTGTGCATGGCAGGGGTCTGCTGGAAGATTGTGGCCTGGAGTTATCCGAATAGAAGTGCATTTTACAGCAGTCCCAGTGACGGTGCTGTGAGGGCGATGTTGGTGACACAGAAGGGGAGGTGTGGAGCCTTTCGCCAGTTGCTCGCCTTCCTGATGGGAGTACGGACTGGGGCTGCCCCTCTGGAGGGCAGTTGCCACAAAACAGACGCCATCAGTCTTGCAGAAATTCCTTCACAGGGAAGCTGTAAATGTTTATGCTTTAATTCACAGCCATTTTGTTTATAGAGGCCCCAATTAGAATTGATCTAAAAGATTAGATGCAATTAATGCGTGATGGCTTGCCCATACAACGAGACCCATGAAAGCATACACGTGGACGCACTGACATCAAAAGTTAGCCGCACGCCACTAGATACTGCATACAGTATGTTTATCTCCCACCTGACCTCTAGTAAACGGTAGAGGAAATTATGCTTATCGCTACTCCTGTAATACTAAGCAGGAGCAAACAATATTTACTAGTCATGTAATTGGAGTAAGTTACTGTTTCTTTTCACAGAGGAGGAAAGTGTGAGGATCAGTGATCTTACATAACCTAGGTTTACTTACATGGGAGATGGTGGAGTTGGAATTTTAAGCCAAGTCTGAAAATAAAAACCAAACCAGCTACCTTTGCATTCGTGCCACCTCATGGCGCTCCTGCATGTGTGTCAGAGTAGCGTGCCAAAGAGTCTTCAGTGGCTAAGGTTTCAGAAGTAGGCCGCCAGGTACCGTAGGGAGAGCACAAACTCCCCATCTCTAAGTTCTCCACCCACTGCTGGAACCACCTGTGCAGGCACCAGTGTCCTCTACCCTGTGGGACAGAGGAGTGGGAGTGTATGACCGCGAGGTGCTAGAGCCCATGAGATATGGGACTGATTGAATGTGGACGCTCAGGGGAAAGAAGGCGTCAAATGACTCTCAGCGTTTTTGCCTTGGGTGCTTTTGTCCCATGACTCAGCAGGAAGCCCAGGAAAGGGCAAGGGAGGCCTTTTGTGATATTTGTGGCTGACAAGCCTGTACGTGAGGCGGTTCCGTGGGGCTGGGGCCAGAGCAGCAGGACGCACTTGGGATCCGCACAGAAATTGTCGCTCATGCCAGAGTTTCATCGTCCACATGGTGGGTCTAGGGAAAAGGGACGTGAGGAGACAAGGGCAGAGCTCAGCGGGACCCTCAGCGGTCATTGTTGGACAACGGAGACGACCCGGGAAGAGAAGCCAAGAAGTGATAACTGGACATAATACTAAGGAGAATGTAGCCTGTTGGAAACCCAGGGAGAGAGCAATGAGGTGGTGAGCGTCAAGTGCTAACGAGAAGGTGGGTACATCTAGCCATGGGTGCAGGGTCACGGAATTTTGCGCTTAGAAGGCCACACGGCATCTATTCCAAAATGCTTTTCACGATGGTTGATAGAAGAAACCAGATTTCCAGGGACTGATAAGTGGTGGAGATGGTGGATCATGGACATTCATTGGGGCACTGTTTTCCGAAGCACTTAACCTGCTATCAATGCTAACAATGTAATCGGGCATTCAGAGTATTGAGGCATGCTTGACTAGGTAAATGAATAGTTTTAGTTAATTTGTACGGGACATACTTCATCTACCTATACCCAACATGACAAATGTTTTCAGCGACTACGGTGTGTTCAATGTTTCATGATATAAATGTTTCAAGACCCTGTCACCGCCATCACGTTGATGGCCATTTTGCATGCTCTCTTCATGCTGTCTTGGACTGCCCATCTTCTTGTACCTTGCCCAAGTTTCATGAGGGCCAGACATGTGTCTGTCTCGGTTAGCACCGAACTCACTACCACTGAGTTGATGCGAACTCGTCGTGACCCTGTAGGGCAGGGTAGAGCTGCCCCTGTGGCTTTCTGAGCCTGTAACTCTTCACCGGATTAGAAAGCCTGTCTTTTAAGACAAATGTGAATGTTTTTATACTAAGAACATCCTTGTTCATTACAGTAGGAAAAGACACTGGATTTCTCAAATTGCATCTGTAATTAAGAAAGACTTGGGGGTGGTTTTGATGGTCATCATATTATGAATTATGGAAACATCCAGTCTCCAAGACCCATTGTCGACCAAAGCTGGATGGTTTCTCTCATGTTGTCCACACTCACCTCAGCCAGTGAAAGCAGGCTGTGAGCAGATGAGAGGCTCTGGGCACAGAGTGCAAGTGAGAGTCTGTGCCATGTGCCAAGCTTCTCAGCCCACCTGATCTCAGGAGTCTCTCTCTCAGAGTTAACGTCATGCTCACCTCAGGAGGGGCCACTGTCACGCCCGGCATTTGCAGATGAGAATGATACACTGAGGGAACCTGCATGACGTCAAAGATTCCCAAAGGATGGCAAAGCATTTTCTACCCTGTGCCGGCGCAGCCAGAGCCAAGAGGTCTCGAGTGTGAACCCCCAGCAGGAGAAAGATGGGGCACCCCACTTCCATAAAGATGCATAGCTGGCAAACCTTAGGAAGCACTTCTCTGTCCTGTCAGAATCAACCCAGCAGCAATAACGGGATTTGGGGAGTGGAGGTGAGGTGGGGGTGGGGTTTGGGGGAGTGGGGTGGGGGTTGGTGGTACCAGGAGAATTCTAGAGTTGACAGCGGTGCAGTAGGTTCCGGTGGCTGGGATTGTGTCTTTATCACGACTCTATTTAAATTCCACGTTGGCTGCATTCCGCAGCTCTAACCCCAGAGCACCGTTGCAGGGATTACTTCAAGCACCTGCTCTGGGATTGGAAGCAGTGTCTGAGTTTGCTTGGAGGCTGTGGTAGAACATTGCATTAAAAATTCAAGCACAGAGCCTTGCTTCATTTTAATATACTGCCTGACTTTAATAGTGCATAAGATAACCCCTCTTCAAGGACAGAGGACCAGAGAACTTGTCTCATTGTCAATTAAGTGTTTATTAACTATGGAAATCATTTAAGGCCTTTCTTTCAAATTCTCTGCATCTGTAAGCTGGATAAAAGTTTAAAACATTTGGATAACAGAGGCTGAAGTATAATAAGCATATAGAGGGTCCAGATAAACTGAGGATTCCTTCCGTAGCTCCACCTCCCAGTATGCTAAACTCAGACTGGACGATTGGTATGGCAAGCTAGTTTAAGATACCTTGCTAAAATGTCCTCGTTTAATTTTCAGAATTTGTGAAAGCTGTATTTCCAAATTTTGCTTTTGAAGATTAAAAAAAAATAAAAGATTTTTTGTGGTATTAAAGATGCCAACCCTAAACTAAAATGAACATTTAATGGGAAAAAAAACAGAAATTAATGTGTAACTTCTAAAGGTCTGATGAGTATTTAGATTTCCATTTTCTAGGGTGCAAAATTATGAGCAATGCAATACCTTATCTACACTTTGTACAAACCGTAAAACCATTGTTTATTTAACTGAAGGATGAGAAAGAAAATCAGGTCTTAAAAATTCTATAGTTCAATGTGTCAAACATGTGAGGATCATCCAAGATCAATTTCTCTGCAATAATAGTCATTGATGGATAAGAAATTGACTGTAACATGTTTTCCGTTGTCAAGGCCTTCAGGACTAGATGATAATGGGGGGTAGCCAGAGACTGTTCTCCGAGCCTGCTGCACGTTGCACAGGTTCAGTTCACAAGCACACCTCAAATAAAATAAAATAAAAAGTAGCTGTTTAGACAAGAAAATGTGGACTAGGAAGGCTAAGAAGATTATACTTTACACCTTCAGCTCAGATGGCTCCAATGAAGAGAGACTCTTGGGCTCACTGCTCAGACAGTGTATCTTTTCAAAGCTTGGCAGTGAGTACCGTACCAGCTTTAGGACTCGATGAAGCATGATTTTGGAGCTTCGCTGCGGGTGTCATACACTCTTTAAAGGAGACCTTGACATCCTTTATTGTTTATGATCTTTCGGTAAATATACCAAGACATCCAGCAACGTTTTCCTAGGACCAGCTTCTAAATTCTTCCTCTCCAGCAGTGACACGTACCAATTAACTGAGTTTCTCCTAAAAAGGAGGAGTGCGGTAGGTTCACCTTGAGTTAGAACTGCCAATCTCAAACGGCGGTGAGACTCCAGCGGCACGAACTCAGAGATACGCAGGCCGGGATCCCTCCTGTCTTGTAATCACAGCCTATGTGGTGGTTGGGTCGGCCTCGTGTTCAAGTGAGGAAGTTGCCATGTGGGCGTTGTTGGCTTAACTAAGGGCTGGTCAGAGACCGTGTGATATTCCATGTCTACGTGCACCTGCAGCGAATCAGGACTTTTACAGAGTCCAGCTTGGCTAGGGTGAAAGCTGAATCAGGATTGGCCCCGTCTCATTCCCTGCTCTCTGAGGGAAAGCGGTGAGAGAAATGTTTCTCTCTACAGTCGTTAAGAAGCTGTGGGGAATCCCCCAAACTATTCCCCTTGCGTTGGCAAAAGTGAACCCCTTTTGCAGCCCACAGTATGGCAACCACCTGACATTTCATGTCCACATGCATGCAAACTCTCAGGTCCCCTCAGACGTGAACTCTTGGAATGCGTTTAAGCTTTATCAGGACAATCGAGGACCCCTGTGCACATACAGGGCTCTCCACACTGAACTCAGTGCTGAGTGGTGTGGGGAATATGGCCGTACTTCCCGAATGGATAATGCCTGAGCTGGTTTATAGAGAAGAGACCTGCAACCAGGCTATTTGACACTGTTGGTTGTTCAGGAGATGTTATGGAAGGAGATGGCTATGTTCCAAAGCAGGAACATGCTAATTTGGATAACCTTGACTTTTCTGACTGGCTCACCCCAATAGAAAATGACTCATCTCTTTTAGCACCTTCAATGCCTTCCCCCCACTCTTTCCCTTTCTGAGTCTTGTCTATATTGACAATGATACCATGTGATAGAAGCAACATAGTTTTTACTGTGTTCTTACAATACTTTTTTGCCTGTACTTTCTTTTAAAGGGGCATTGGTGATGCAGTATTTAAAATGCTTAGCTGCCAACCACACGGTCCGCAGTATGAACCCACTCCCTGCTCTGGGGAGATGGAAGCAGTCTGCTTCCATGAGAGACAAACGGTTCTGTAAGCCCTATAGGCAGCTCTGCTCTGTCTGATGAGCTGGGCTGACTGGTTCACGGCAGTGGGTTTGGTTTTTGTTGTTGTTCCAGAAGAACAAAGCATCCTCACAACTAGACCAGTGGGTAGCAGCTTGATCAATGCAGACTAGATTGAAGTTGTCCAGGGTTTTGTCTTGGTTGGATCCACATCACTGCTCATGGAGGCCACAGCCATGAGATCAAACACACTGCGTTGGGTAAACCTGCTGCGCAAGACCGCTTTCGAGTGTTGAAGAGCAACGGTGTTACTGTGAAGATGAAGGTGCTCCCTTCCCAGCCATGGTATTTTCAACCATCCCAGATGCGTGTGAAAGTTAGACATTGAATAGAAAGACTGAAGAAGAATCCATGTGTTTGAATGTGGTGCTGGAGAAGAATATTGGATGCCCCATGGACCACCAAAAGGACAGCTCATCTCTCTTGGAAGAAGTCTGACCAGAGTGCTTCTTGGAGACAAAGGATGGTGAGACTTCGTTTTGCATACTTTGGACATGTTGTCAGGAGAGAACAGTCCCTGGAGGAGGACATCTTGCTCGGTAAAGTGGAGGGGCGGGGAAACAGAAGCAGGAGCGGCGGGGAAACTGAGGCAGGCTCTCATCCAGATGGATTGACACAGTGACGGCAACAAAGGGCCCAAGCATGGGACCATTGTGAGAAAGGCGTGGGACCAGGAAGTGTTCGCTTCTGTATGGGTCAGAACTGACTTGATAGCGCCTAACCAGAGCATTCCAGAAGCACTGTATTGTTGGCTTACAGTTTTATTGAGAGATATTGCTGAGTGATTCATTAATAAACACTGAGAGGTAACCACAGAAAATATTCTGACAGATGGCATGTATCTAGCATACCCACGTGGATGCTGTGTACTAAGATACTTCTTCTCATAAAGAGATGCAGAAATGTATGGCGGGGGAAACCCAGTGGGAGGAGGAGACTCCCTCTGATACGCGGGATCTTAAACGTTTCGAGGCACTTGAAGTATTGGAGTTACACCTTAGAGAATGAGATGACCTTCCTGACATCCAGTCAATACCGGCTCCTAGAGAAGGCAGGGTAGGACTGCCCCTGGGGGCTACTTTTTATGGGAATAGAAAGCCCCCTCTTTCTCCCTTGGACCAGCTCGTAGTATTGAACTGCTGACCTTGTGGCTGGCAGTCCAACATGTAACCGCTATGTCACCAGGGCTCCTCTAGAGAATGGTAGCAGGAGGATAGCTATTTCAGCAGGGGGATCTCTCCAAGGGAACACAGAACTAGGAAAGTTCCCTGCCCAATGGTGGAATGTGTCACAAGACATCCAGAGATAAAAAGGCAGGGAACAGACTCCAATTTGCTGTATCTCTGAACTCTCTGTGATAATATATTATTTGGCAGGGTCATTTTGGTTTTCTAACCTGGATTTATTGTGTACTTTCTTTATCAAACTTAATCATATCACCTTACCTCATTTTAAATGTCACATAGATTTGCCTGCCTTTCTTTGGTATTCTGGAACAAAGTAAAACAGATAAGGGAGCCATTCCTGTCACCGTTTTCTTCAGACAGCGCCTAGATCGAGGGATGCTTGGCACCCTGGCTTGGGCAGCTTTTCCTGATTTCAACAGCAGCATGTAGTCTAAAGTCCTCTGACCATGCCAGCTTGCTTCCCAGGATGCTCCACAATATAATATTAATTGTCATGGACTTGAAATAAAATACCAATCTTCCTCGAGCTTCCTGAGCGCATAAAGGTAGACTGGTGGGTTTATTGGCCCCGCGACTCAGTTCTTCGAATGTTCCCATTACGGTGACTGTGACGATGTAAGTGCTGCCTTATGGTTGTCCACCTCTGGAGAGAAAGCAGTGAGGCCAGGTGAGGCCCACAGGTGGAACAGCCGCTGCAAGATAGAAGCTAGAGATAGATTCAAAGGATAAGTTTATGGTGCAGAATCCTGCAGCCACACCATACGCCATTGGTTGAAGGAGAGGCGAAAAGTAGAACCATGTAGCACACGAGACGGCCTTCAGTGGTGAGAAGCCAGGCAAGGTCCGTGCGTGCCCCACATGAAAAGAAGTCACTTGAGGAATCACGGAAAAAGATAAAGATGAAAGAAAGAAAGAAGGAAGGAAGGAAGGAAGGAAGGAAGGAAGGAAGGAAGGAAGGAAGGAAGGAAAGAAGAAAAGGATAAAGATGTGAATCATGGAGGCAAAGTCAAGTTCAGAGACTAGTCTGAGGTATTAGGTCAAACGATATGGCCTAGAGAGTAGAAGTCAACAAAGCCCAATGAAGGCGCCAGAGAGCCCAGTAGAGATGAAATGGGAGTCGATGGGACTGGGCACGGGTTGCATTTGGCATTGAGTTGAACCCCACACACCTGGAAGAAAAGTTTGACGAGAAACTGCTGATGGAGGGTCGCATGCTTCAGACTAGAAACGCTGCTTTGTCTGGGTTGAGGTTGGAAGTAAATGTTCCACGTGGCCTTTCATTGCGCGTCTAAGGGAGGGGCAGTAGAAGGGATGGTGCCTGGCCTGCGGCGGGATTCCTGAGGTGGGTGACCAGGCCTCTCGAGTGTCCTGCAGGTGTAAGAGGTGGTCGTGGTCCATCAGGGAGAATACTGTGACTTGACTTCCTGAGATGTGCCCTGTGCCACCTGAAACAGCGCCCCGCTTCTCTTCTCCCTGTGCCCACAGCCAATCTCCGATGTTCCTGAGAAGCAATTTGGAATGTTTGAGAGCACTTCCGTTTCTAAGCAGCCTGGTTCTAGAGCCATAACATCTTTTGTTGAACTTTAAGAGAAACCTAGCAGCCCTTCCGGGTGGCCACTGAGTGTGATCGATCGTCAGTCGAGGCCGGGAGGAGGCACTCAGTGGCCTGTGACCCTTGTTTTCTCGATGGGCTTAGGGGTTAGGAGGGAGGTGGGTATCAGGCAGTGCGGTCTTCGTCCCCTTTAGATACGAAAGCAGAGGGTGGGTGCTCTTCTGTCCCTAGAAGCTTCCTCTCTACTGGTTCCGTCTTCAGGTTCAGGGACAAGGGACAAAGATAATAATAAATAATAAAATGAATGACAAGCTAGCCAGTCAGGTCAGAGCGAGAGGGGAAATAATTCAAGACCACTGTGCCCATAGGAAACATGAGCATGAAGCTTGAGAATCATTTGTGAAAAAGATGTGCGTTGCGTTCACTACGACGTAGACCAAGTACGGCGTCTGGTTTGAAGTAATTGCTTAGTCACTGTTGGTGGTATTAAGCCAGGTACACTCCTTGTGGTGGTCACAGCTCTGTCTCTGGATGCGTTTATGTGTGCTGTTTGTTCTCAAGCCTCTGTGATGTAGGGTTATAACCCATGGAATCGCATTTATTTTAGCAGATCAAGTTAGGAATTAGGTCAAATGACATCCACTGCCATTCTGCTCTGACCAACCTCAAAATCTTTTCCTCAAAATAGTTCCCCAAATGCAAATAAAACTTATTTCTCATCCATGTGCCAAAGGGCTAGAAAGGAACCAGAAGTGCCCCCCTTAACCCAGTGGACAGTGAACAGCAAACACATGGGTCAGGAAAGCCCTCAAGCGTTCTGTAGACTCCCAAGGACTCTAATTTTTGTGAAGTTCTGTTGAACACGCACAAACATTAAAAAAAAAAAACACGTTGCGACCGCACATGAAGCTACTTCTTTCTGATTCCATTTCAGAAACTGCTCCATGAAGAAGCACCCTCTCGTAGATAATACTCAGAAATCAGCACTTAATATGGCAGTAATGGTTATTGCTGTCATTTTTTACATCTTTAAAAATAATTAAGCATTACTGCATGGGCATTATAAAGTTCCCCTATCACCATTAAGAGGATATTTGAGGTTTGATGTAATTTAGCAAATTGCATTATACAGTAGTTAAGGTTTTTATGTAGTGGAGGGAAATGCGTGGTAGTTAAGCACACTTACCGTGGAATGCCTCGCGCAGAGATCTGTGTTCCAGCTGCTGCCAGCTTTGTTCCAGTGTCGTTACTGCTTTGCAGGCTGATGTTCCTCAGGGAGTGATTCGCGTGCAGGCGCCCCGTCTCTCCAAAGTTTCCATGGCAATCCAGCTCACGGAAGAACTAAGAGCCGGCGATGTTCTGGGCAGGTTTTTCAGCCAAGAAAGGTAGAGGCCTGTTTCTGTTTTAATGATTTCATGGTATAACTCACTTCCCGTACCCCCCCCCCCACTTCTGTTTCTTTTTTAATTATAAGGTAGTGTGAAGCACTGGAGGGCGGGGTGGGGGTGGGGGGAGGCTCTTCTACAAAGAGGAGACTTACCAATTGAACTGTTGGGATGCATGGAGCTTCACGGACACACAGGCAGTCCCGGGGGTTCCCAGCGTCCTGACTCACGGACAATTCCCAGCGCTCTAACCAATAGCTCCTCGCAGTGCGCTCTTCACCGCCAGCACCTTCACCTGCAGTGCGAGATGCTTTCTATTCATTGAAAAGCCATTGCCTGCAGTAACACAAGGCCCAGCAAGAACCAGAGGCACCTGTTCTGACTGGCTGACATAGCCCACTTGAAGATTTAAAAACGTGCGGCGGCAGGGAGATGCTTCCTACCCCAGCAGCTCTCTGCCCTGCTTTGCTTTCATGTTGAACCTGTGTCACGCGGCTCTGGAAGAATTCCTTCCTTGGGCCAGCTGTGGACTGGCTCAGGAGACCACTCAGTATTCTTCCCGGGTTATGTCAGTTGGAGGTTCATTACTGTTTGTAACTTATATGAACAAATAAGTAGGGAGGGTACAGTTGGATTAGTACAAATACGATGACATACCTTTTCTGATGAAAGATGATGCAGAAAGGGAATGCACACACACACACACACACACAACAATGTTCAGAATCAGAAAACAAAGCCCAGTGGAAGGTCTGAAAGTTGAGAGCAGATGCCAGTCCCCGGAGCACGGAGGCCACAAGGGCACCGAACTTGCCCTCTCTGTCGGCAGCGGTGACCAGGCCTTGCGTTTATGCTCAGCACCTCTGTGGCCCCGAGTCTTTGACAGCCAGTGGTTCCTTCTCAGGGGGATACAGCACAGGCTTTCCATGACAGTTTGCAATATCTGGTTATAACCTTTAGGTACTCAAACAAGTGTGTTGGGTTTTACATTCTTAACTCCTGGCATCTTATTTTTAACCCAGGTCATTTTTTTTCTGGAACTGTGTCCTCCTCATCTCAGAATTATACATAGACTGTTTTATTTTTAAAGCCAATGGCATTTAAAAACCAGGGGCATTGGCAACTTGGTTTATGAATACTCCATTTTGGTACCTCATTGACTTTAATCTCATCCTAACATACAAAGGCTTTCCATAAAATTTTCCATGGAAACTTCTCCAAATTTAACCTAGTCCCACAAGTATTTAACATGTGCATGCTGTCTGTTTAAGGCCCTCAGTTAGGTGTTAGAATGGACATAAAATTAATTTTAAGGAATTTTCCCCTCCGGGTTATAACTTGGGAGATGAGGTGAATCTTTGCAGTTAGCAGATGGTAGTGAAATGAAAGAGAGGCTGATTGGTCATATCCGAGTGTCTGGGCAGTGATGAGAAACAGCCCTCTCAATCCCGTCTGAAGGCCCTGCTGAAGAATGTCTGCCTGGCCGCTAGGAAAACCTACCCTTCACAAGGTCACTCATTCCTGAGAAGGGGGTGGGGTCAGGGGACGACTCGCAATCTGGGTTCTGCTTCCAAATGCGGCACAGACTCACGGGCTAAAGGGTACAGAGTCTCATATACCTGGGAGCCAGTGGTGTTGGCTGCGAGTGGACAGGGTTTCTCTCAATTAAGTGTTGGGGACTATCTGGAAATTCTTCATGTCTTTGCACTTAGTCAATCCACTTCCTTTCTAACCTTTCTCTCGACCTAGTAGCTACCAGCCCTGTGCCACTCCCCTTCCAACAATGAGCATGCGCCCAAAGAGCTGGTCAAGCTTGAGGTGGAAGGACAATTTGTGGGCTCCAGCCAGTTACTTTGTACAGAATTTCCTTTTGCAACTGAAGCGCTCCAGATAGTGGGTACTTTGGTTTACGCACTGATCCTTTAAGTTGGTCACTGTGAAGCTGTGCTTGGATGCACGCTACTTTAACCTTGGTGATAACGTGAAGCAAGAGCCAGACATTGTTCAGGGAAGCACCGTTTTTGCGATCATTTCTTTCCAGTGGTGCTTTTATTAAGCGAGCATTTACTAAGCCCTTACTCAACCCGAAGCGACCCGGTCTGGTCACGTTCCCTCCTCTTTAGCTTCTTTCCCCCAGACCCCAATTCTCAGCCTTCATATTTATGTTGGGGGACACTAGAGAAAGGATACCAGTGCTCAAATGCCCATACTGCCTTTGTCTGGTTTATAATCCCCCCTTTAATTCTCAAAACTGAAATCTGTAGTAAGATCCACCTTACAGTCTTGTGACATTCTCAAGCCTTTCCCAGTGAGATTGCACCACAGTGGGTACAATAGTCTTTTCTTTAATTGTGGATTTGTCTGCTATGCTCAAGCAAAGTCTTTTATAGCCCAGACAATCCATTTTGGTTTGGTTTTCTTTTTTAAGTGGAATAAGAACATAGACACTTGGAAAAAAATAATCTGGAGACAATTCCTGACTTTGTGTTTTGTTTTTTTTAAATCACGTTTCCCCAACCATTCAACTTTGTTGTCCTGGAAGCAAGGACTCTTTTTATCTTAAGATTGACCGCATTCCAAACAGAAAGAAATCACCATTATTATTCAATTCTTATTAAGCACAAGCCAGTTTGGAAACAACTGGAAATGGCTCTTGGTTAGAATCCAGCTCAGTAGAAGAGAGCTTCCGTGGGAGGTTCTAGGTATGTACCGCTCAGTGTCTGGACCGCCCAAGAGTCTGCACCGCCCCAGGTGTGGGCAGTCGGACAGCAGATGCGAGAACCAGATGGTGCGACCTGGATGGCTGTTGATCAGGAAAGCTGCTGCCCTCCAGATGTTTCTTACTGGCTTGAAGAAGCAGAAGACCTTGTTTTCTCTTAACTCCAGGGTGTCTTCACTACTACAGACTATTTTTAAAGCACATTCTCAGACTTCATCCTAAATGGGCTGAATCATGATTCCTAAAGCACTAGATTTGAATTTTTAGCAGTCTGACCCCGGAAATCCTTACACAGAAAGTTTCGCAGACCACTGGCCTGTACTAATTTTTACTATGGTAACCTAGTGTTCTGGAAAAATTTATTGAATGAAGGTAAATGTTTAAATACATCCCTCTTGTTATAACCTTCATTGTGATTCTGACACACACAGGGTTATGGAGCAGGTTTTATTACTTACATCCATCGGGTAACCTGGTTACACAATTAGAGTTTTTAATACTGCAGCCGCATGATAAATAGTGGTTGGGTAAATGCACTATTTTAGTGGAAGCTAAAATGTTACTTTAGCCTCCTTTTGCACATTTAAATCCCGATGTACTCTTTAGACCTCAGATGTACGATTTGATTTACTTATTTGTATGTATAGGTGTGAAATTTTCATTACTTATTAGGCACATTTAACAGATGGGAAAATACAAACATGGTGATCACTACAGTCTGTTTCAGTTACAATTTTTTCATACACAGTAGATTTCCCCAACTACATGGAAATGATTTACTCAGAAGCTCTGAATGGTCCAATAATATGTTTGTTCTTGACCCTGATAGTGGAGTGGCCCAGATGTTCCAGAAGGGAGAACTTTTTTTGTATGAAATTGGAGGAAATATTGGTAAGTGCATGTTTTTTCTCTGTCCACCCCTCAGGCATTTTCTCTGTACAATGGTGATTCAGCATCGCATGCACGTGTATTTGAGGTGGGGGGGTGGAATTAGAAGTACAATATAATAACTGTAGCTAATGATGAATTTGTGGATTTAAAAGCTCTGCCTTTTTCCTTAG
The DNA here is from genome assembly GCF_050624435.1 of Tenrec ecaudatus. Lineage (NCBI taxonomy): Eukaryota > Metazoa > Chordata > Mammalia > Afrosoricida > Tenrecidae > Tenrec > Tenrec ecaudatus. Next base: position 40,690,582 of record NC_134536.1, read on the forward strand.
GCTCTCTTTAAGCAGCTTTTGTACACATCCCTGTCCATGCTCAGCGCCTGTCCTATAACAAGGATTACTTGGTTAATGATACAGGTTTTTCAAAAGTCACATCTTCATAAAAGAAGTACTTGAACTTATTTACGGCTGAGATAATACTTTTACGATGGCACAATACTAGATATTTTTAGAAAAAGTAAAAACCAATTTTGCCTTAGTTGACTTCCTACTGCATAGGTAGCTCAGGAAAGACAAATAAGACCAACAGCGTCATTTTGACCGTGACTTACATCGTGTTTGCCAGGTGAGATTAGCATCCTGGGTTATATCGCCTCTTCCTTTTTAAAACGGAAAGTAAACGGACTTCTCCCCTCCCCCTTCTTTTTGACTCTTAAAAATGACAATAGTGATATCGTCAAGAAATAAATGAAACAATGTTAAGTTCAAAGTAGTCATGGAAAGCTGTTAAGTGACATTTTATAGAAAAAATATTTTCTGGCACTTTTAAGTGTTAGTAATATCGAATACGGGATACAGCAATTTGAAGGTACATTCTTAAAATTCAAACAAACCGTAATAAGATTAGAAATTTAGGAGGCCTGGGAGCGGGTTAGACTTTGGGCTACTAGCTGAAAGGTCAGAAGTTTGAAACCACCCGCCACTCCACAGGGGAGAAAGAGGTTTTCCACTTTCATAAAGAGTTATAGTCTCAGAAACTCACAGGCAATTCTACTCTGCTTTATAAGTCTCTATGAGTCATAATGAATTTGGTTTCTTTGGGATACTATTAGAAATCTAACGTTGTTAACTCTGTAAGTAAAAATTGTTTATATGACCCCTCCCTTTTTTGTCTTTTGCTATTAGCTATTGAGTACCAAATGTGATTTCTTATTTTGGTAGATTCAAAACTGTTGCCATTCTTGATAAACATGAATAAGCTTTTAAGAAATTATTTCAACAGCCATTCCCCAAAGTCTTTTCCGCTTTAGAAATTAATTTTAAATCCACTCATGTAGTACTTAAATAAACTTTGTGAATAGTTTGGTTAATATTATTATAGAAAATGAGAAAGGATGAGAAGTATTTTGAAGTCTAGGGCCTTAGAGTGAATCTCTTAGACTACGTTTAAAAACTGCATTCCAATTTCCCCACTGTATTAAACCGACTCTCTCTCTCTCTCTCTCTCTCTCTCTCTCTCTCTCTCTCTCTCTCTCTCTCTCTCTCAGGAGAGCGCTGCCTCGACAATGACACTTACATGAAGGACTTATATCAGCTCAACCCAAGTGCCGAGTGGGTGATAAAGCCAAAGCCGGCCTCAAGGACTTACCAAGCTGCTGCCAGACAACCAGGAGGACTTTCTTCTTGAGACTTGCTGGGTCAAGAGTGTAAATAAAAGTCACGGCAGGACTCCTCTGTTGTTCCACTGTGCTCCCCACTATTAAATAACACCCAGGCCTTAACAACAACGACAACAAAGATAGCTTTGAGTTGCTGCCAGAAATGCAGGTTCCCAGTGACAAGTGCTATTATAGAGCGCCCTGCATCTGGAGTCAGAGGAAAGAGACTTAATTGACTCTGGGACCTGCTCACTTACTTACCCTCTATGAAATGTGCCCAGATGTGACGCCACTTTTTTTCATTTGAAAATAAAGTCTCTTCCCTCTCACTGCTTTCCTCCTAAGTCATGTATCTTAATACTTTTGTCCTCCCACCTCTCTCTCCGCCTCTTCCCTCCCTTTCACCAGCTGGATGAGCTGCACCGGGCACCGAATCGATCAAGTGTGGCCAGTTGTTCCTGCAGCACATTTGCAAGTCCACTGAACTCCCTAGTATTTCAGGGATTCGAATGTGAAGAGTCATCTCATTGGAAACCTTTGCTCAAACAGTAACATCTTAACTTTGTCGGTCCATCTCATCGTGAGGTGATTTGGATGTTTTTCAGTTCACCCGACATAAGTTTACAGAAGCAGATCTGCTACTAAGAAACTAGAATTCTTAGAAACTGCCAATTATAATTGAACCATCGCACACTCCCATACAAAGAATAGAGCTATGTGGAATAACTGGATTATGTTATTAAGAGAATGTAAGCAAAATCACTCCATGTATGCTATACTCTACTAAATGGAATTTAAGAGGCATTGCTGGATGTAACTTTTGTCCTGTTGGCTTTATAAATATGCATCATCGCATAGTTTGGTAGTGCTTGGAGAATGCATTCTACTTAAAGAGGGATTTTTTTCTTCTCATAAATAGTCTGCCAGAAGAGTTACTCTCTTGCGTAAGACACAGTCACATGTGAGCAAGCTTTTGTTTATGTACTTATTTAAATAATCAGAATATATTAAAAAGCTGTGGAATGTACTACACCCGGGGGTTTTAATGCACACACCATATTGTGATGAGAGGAACCTCTGCTGTAACAAGAGGAAGAAAAGGAGAGAGAAGTGTTAAGTATTTTATGAGTTTAGAGTGTAGTAAATAAAAGGTGATATCAGTGGATGCAACACAAACTGTGTTCATGATACTTTTGTAGTACTTTAGGGAAAAATTACACATTCTCAGCTGCTCCTGATGTCACTCTAATTAGGAGGGAAAATGCTGTTAATGAGAATGATCGTCAATTTTTAGCCTATAATTACAAGAGCAGCCTGTGGATATGATCACAAAATAACCTGATTAGTGCCATTGCTTTTTTATTCAGAGAAATTTTATAATTAAATGCATCTTTTTTCTAAATGATCTTCTCCTGGCAGTATTGCTTTCACTCTTATGTGTATATGAAGCTCCTGATGCACATATATTGGGAGGGGAGAGGGGAAGTTAAATATGTGTTTTAAAGTGGGAAGCCATTTTTTTCTCTCCCTTCTGCTCATTTCTATTCTTTAGGATTTTTCAAGCCACACTGATTTTGAAACGAGGGATTCATTTCCCCAGGAGGTTATGACTTGGTTGCTAATCTCAAGGCCAGCTGTTCAAAACTACCAGCCACTCCACAGAAGAAGAGGCGTTCTTCTCCCACAGTGATTTACCGCCTCGGAAATCCACAGGGGCAATTCTACGCTGTTCTATAGGACCAGTAGGAGTCAAATCGACTGGTGGCAGTGAGTGAGAAGTAACAATACAGAAAAGTGCTTGAAATACATTAGGCACGCACCCCTCCAACCTAAGGAACGTGGTTGTGCTGTTGTAAATAAAGTGTTCTAACATGGGGACTACTTTTCATCACGTTCACGACTGTGTGTGTAGTTGTGTATGTGTGTGTGTGTGTGTGTGTGTGTGTGTGTGTGTGTAGTGGGGCAGGACGCACGGCCAATCAGAGTGTCAGCTTTCCTTTGTCCTTCGACACTGCGCAGTAATGCATGTAAATAGCCAAGGAGTCTTGTCTGTCTAAAGAGGAGAAACGTGACGGCGGACAGCCTGGAATATACCCTTACCAGTTTTAACCCAATGGCTTTTCCTGTCAGTTTTTCTCTTAGAAAATATGAATTATCAGGTCAGATTTATTTATCTTGGTTAGTGTGTGAAGGAAAACTGAAAGAATTATATTAGCGTTTAACTCTGGGACGTTCCTGTGAAAAGTTGATACCCTGGGTATGTGGGGTTCATAGAAGGCTTACTATTTTGGAGAGAATCCCCCTCTTCTGAAGGAAGACAATGTAATTCTAGATAGTTACACAAGTTGTGGAATTTATATAAACTCCTGGCTCACCGTACTTGAGAGAAGCAGCTTGTTGTACTAACTCCACAGGATTTTCAAACTTGATTGAATTTTCGCTTACTGTGCTGCCTTTCCCCCTACCCATCAGTAGGTGGCAGTATTGGTAAGGGATTTGTTTGCATCTAATCCACGGGAGGTTTTGAAAGTAAGAGTTTTTAGGGAAATTCATGGGTAATTGTAAGGCAACTAGTTCAGAACCCCGCCGGTGTCTCTCATCTGGATTACTGGTTCTGAGAAGTATAAAGCATATTTAATTTCAGATTTTTTGATGTTTAGTCTATTCCTCTTGTTTATCCTTACATCTTGGAGCAGGAAGAAAGAGGGTTTTCTGTCCTTAATAAAAACCAAACAGTTCTATTATCACATCATTTGCCTGTCATACAATTCAATAAGAGGTGCTTTTTGACTCAGTATGAGACATGTTGGCAGTGTGTGTGTGAGTGGAGGGGCAGTGAAGAGGAGGAAGACCCTGACAAAATGGATCAGCACAGTGGCTGCGACCCATAGCACTGTGGGGGTCAACACTGGGGACGCAGTGTGGGAATTGTGCCCCATCTGACCCCACCACACTGATGTGAAACACCAAGGGTGTGCAACAGAGCAGCAAGGGGAGCAAAGCAATGATGGCCCCTGGGAATACAAAAATGGACTTTGGGGCTCAGACTTGACTAGTAAGCACTCCTAAAGAAGGTCAACAAACAAACTATTGGCTTTTTGTTGTTGTTTTTTGTTGTATTGCTCTGTCTTGTTTTTGTTCTTATTCTTGTCTCTGCAGGTCTATCTAGATAGGTTAGCCATGAAAAAATATCCGGAGGAGAAAACAATGGCACAATGGTTCCGGAGGGGGGAGGGACATGTGAGAGGGGGAGGTGGGGGAAAGGAAGAGAGGTGCCAACAAACCCAAGGCCAAGGGCACAAGTGATCTAAAATCAATGGCGAGGAGGGCATAGGATTCCTGGTGGGGCTTGATCAAGGGCAATGTAACCCAAAGGAATTACTAAAACCCAAATGAAGGCTGAACATGATAGTTGGACAAGAGGAAAGTCAAAGAAAAAAGAGGGAAAAACTAGGAGGCAAAGGACATTTACAGAGGTCTAAATACAGGCATGTACATATGTAAATATATTGATATATAATGACAGAGAACTAAATCTATGGACATATTTATATATTAATTATTAATGTCACAGACAGACATTGGGTATCTACTCAAGCACTCCCTCAACACAAGAACACTTTGTTCTAATAAACCGGCATTCTATGATGCTCACCTTCCCAACATGATCACTGAAGACAAATGGGTACATAAGCAAATGTAGTGAAGAAAACTGATGGTGCCTGGCCATCAAAAGATATAGTATCTGGGGTCTTAAAAGCTTCAGAATAAACAAGTGGCCATCTAGCTGAGAAGCAATAAAGCCCACATGGAAGACACACACCAGCCTGTGTGATCATGAGGTGTCAGTGAGATCAGGTATCAGACCCAGAACAAAAAAGCATATCAATATGAATGAGGGGGAGCACAGAGTGGAGACCCAAAGCTCATCCGTAGACAATGGGCCATCCCCTTCCAGAGGGTCACAAGGAAGAGATGAGCCAGTCTGGTTGCAGTATAGCACCAATGAAACATACAACTTTCCTCTAGTTTTTAATGCTTCCTCTCCCCTCAATAACATGACCCCAATTCTAGCTTACAAATCTGGCTAGACCAGAGAATGTACACTGGTACAGATAAGCGCTCTCAACACAGGGTATCCAGGACAGATAAGCCCCTCAGGACCAATAATGAGAGTCATGATACCAGGAGGGGAAGGGGAAGGTGGGGGAAGAAAGGGGGAACTGATCACAATGATCTACATATAACCCCCTCCCTGAAAGATGGAAACAAGATAAATGAATGAAGGAAGACAGAGGTTGTTGTAAGACATGAAAATAAATGATAAATTATCAAGAATTCATGAGGGAGGCATGGTGGGGGTGGGGGGAAATGAGCTGATACCAAGGGCTCAAGTAGAAAGAAAATGTTTTGAAAATGATGATGGTAACATATGTACAAATGTCTTTGACACAATGATGTATGTATGTGTTGTGATAAGACCTGTACCAGCCCTAATAGAATGATTTAAAAGAATAATGAATGATCTATAATAACATGTTGGGGGTGGAGGGGAGACAGTTTGCAGTGAGGGTAAGCGAGAATGGGAGAATTGAAGGCATGAGAATGGACACCTCTTACAATGCAGATCAGTGAGCCTAATTAGGTGGTGTGACTTCTAAAGAGCCCTCAAATGTTGGATTTGGAGTTTTTACAGTTCAGTAATATTTTGAAATGAAGTAGCAAGAGTAGTAAAACCAGATTGCTTGGGTCAACTAAGGGGACGTTCGACAAATTATTTACCCTGTATTTCATTTCCTGCTTAGTGTAGTGAGAATCGTTGGAATATTGACTTTAGAGATTTAGACATGCTATAGAGTCACTAGCAGGAGCCCTGGTGATGTCCTGGTTGGTGAATCACTGGGCTGCTAACTGTGAGGTCAGCAGTTCAAAACAACCAGCCAGTGTGTGGGACAAAGAGGCTTTCTTCTCCTGTAAAGAGTTAGTCTTAAAAATCCACAGAGGCAGTTCTATCTGGTAGTTTTGAACTGTGGACCTTGCAGATTGTAACCCAATGTGTAACCAATTCACCACCAAGGTTTCAGTATGGTAGATATAGTTAGGTTAAAATGCGATATCCTGTTATTTGATTTTCCTTTTGATCTGTTAAAAAGCTGTTTCAGTTTTTAAAAAATTAAGAGGAAATATATATGGATTAAGCCTCTGGTGCCCACCCTCTCCTCTGATCATAGACCAAGGATGGGCGGAGGCTGTGACCATGCCGTGGGCATTGGAGAGGCGTGATGGCAGATGCAGGTCAATGAAAACCTATCACCTTTTCATTTGATCTCCCTTTGGACCCATTTTAAATTTGTTTTAGGTTTCAATATTTTCCACTTTCTTTCTGATTGAGCTTTCCTCTGTTTACTTTGTGATGGTTGTTATGCTTGAGTTTGTATGTTTTGTTTTCAGAGTGTTCTTCTTTTGGGGGTATGTTTTCCTGTATATGAAATGTGGGATAGGGAAAGCTTTAGAGATAGTAAGTGAATTAATAGTTTCTTGGGAGTATGGCAGGGGAGCTACGGGGGAAATGCGAGCTGATAACAATGAGGCTAAGAAGGAAGAAGATGGTCTAAACTGGATTGTGGTGGTAATAGCACAATTCTTCTTGATATGACTGAACGATTGATTGTAGGGTGTGTAGATTATGAGCCAAAAATTGTTTTAAAATATAAGGAAGCTTTCTAAAAATATAATCCATGTAAAAGGCAGCAGAGAACCTGACTCGTGGTATTCAATAAACTCGAGTATTTAAATTAGTCATATCATCAATATTGTCAAAACTATGCCTTATGAATTTTCTCAAAACCTTATTCTACTGCCATATTCATTGTTCATTTTCTCCCTCATTGTCTCAGTTTTTCTGGGCCCTTGGTCTCTTTCACTCCATACTAAGTACCGTGATACGTTTCCTTCCATCTCAGTTGACCTCACATTTGGATCTGAAATAGGCATCCAGCCTCGTTCTTTCACTTTGAGCTTTAACGTGCTATGTGGTGTAACGCAGAGCTGATGGACAGGGATTCCCGGGAAGCAGACAACGTTTTCTTCACTCAAAACTGTTTTTGAAGGCCTTTATGTATTATTTGAGTATGTGGTTTGCGTGGAAAACACAGATGGGTTGCATCAAAACTAGCTTTTATGATGATTCCAGCTCAGGCCAATTCACGCTGCCTTTGTCAAAAGCAAGCTTTTATATCTTCACATGTCAGGTCGGAGGAGCTCAGATAAGGTCCCAGGAAGGCAGGCCCTATATGCAGTGCCTTGGTTTCTTTTTAATGTCACCCTCCCCACACCCCGCGGCTCAGTCAGTCTCCCAGTGCGTCTCCGCTAGCCTTCACAAAATGACAGTTTTCCTGAGTGTTTACAGGAGGGCCACAGAGGGAAGCCCAATTCTAGAGTTGATTATCTATCTATCTATCTATCTATCTATCTATCTATCTATCTATCTATCTATCTATCTATCTATCCATCCATCTATCTATCTATCACCCTTATCTATTTATTTATTTATTTACCTTCTATCTGACCAGTAATCTTGTTACCCATGTGAAAAGGCATTGCATGAAACTCATTCCCGGTGGCTTTCAAGGGCTCATAAGGCATTCTTGGCTTTGGCTGCGTTTTGTTGCCTAGCTTGGGTTTGACGAAAGAGAGCTCTACTAAGAATAAGAAGAATTCCTGTTGGCGTGTGCCTCATGCATCCTCACCCTGTCTCCATAGGGAGGAGATGAAGGACTGTGAGGCCACCCCCAGTGCAGGGCTTCCCATCGCTTCCATCTGGTTCTGCCTCTCTTGAGACGTGGTATTCCCACACAGGATGCACTGAATCAGAATCTGCATCTGTGTTAGTCTGGGTAGACTAGAGAAACAAATCCATGGACACACATATGTGTATAAGAAAGAGATTTATATACAAGAGCAATTGAACATTGAGAAAATATCCCAGCCCAGATCAAGTCCATAAGTCCTATATTAGCCCATAAGTCTGATATCAATCTATAAAGTCCTCTTCAGACTCACAAAACACATGCAATGATGCCAAATGTAGAAGATCACAGCCAGTGGGTAGAAAGTCCTTGGATCCAATGGCATTGGGAACATCTCAGCGCTGCATCAGGGTGGATGCATGTGTTTTGTCAGCTTCTATGTCTCCTAGGGTGTGAGGAGAGTCTCCCACCTCCATGGAGTAAATACCAGATTTCCCAGAATGCTCAGGAGAAGGCCATGCCCACACAGAGGCCTCATTGGCTATGATCCTATTGACAGACTAGACTTCACCCCTACACTCCTAATCCTCTCAAATTGACAATTATATAACGACCACAGCATCTTAAGAAGCTCTCTGGGTGATTCTTTTTTTTAGGTTTATTTTTAAATTTTAATTTATTTATATCATTTTATTGGGGGCTCTTATGTGCATAGGTTCACATGTTCTTATTACTATTATTAAAAGATTACTTTATTGGGAGGGGGCCTTCAAACTCTTATTACAATCCAACATTAATTGTATCAGGCATATTTGTACATATATTGCCATCATTCTTTTCTAGACATTTACTTTCTAATGAGTACTTGGTATCAGCTCTTCTTGTCCCCCCACCTTGTGACCCCTTGATAGATTATAAATTAGTATTTTTTTCATATCTCACACCGAATGCTGTCTCCTATCCCCCATGGTTTCTGTTGTTCATCCCCCTGGAGGAGTGTGTGTGTGGTTATGTACCAATCATTGCAATCAGTCCCCCACCACCACTTCCTTCCCCTCCCCACTTCTCTCTATGCTTTTGGTATTGCCATTCCCATTCCTGTTCCTGGGTTCCATGAGCTTTATCTCTTATCTATAACTGTCCACGTGCTCTGGTCCAGCCCAGAGTGAGAAGCAGCACTGGGGTCATGATAGTTGGGTGTGTGGAAACCTCAAGGAACCAGAGGAATTTGTGTGATCCATCAGTGATGTACTGCACCCTGATTGACTCATCCCTTCCCTGAAACCCCTCTGTGGGGGAGGTGCCATTGTCTACAGATGGGCTTTGGGTCTCTGCTCTGAGTCTCCTCATTCTTAACACTGTGTTTTTGTTGGTTTGTTATTTGTTATGAATCTTCTGATGGCTGTTACCCAGTCCCTATGACACCTTGTGATGACACAGGGTGGTGTGCTTCACCCATGTGGGCTTGTTACTTCACTGCTGGATGGCCGCTTGTTTAACTTCAAGCCTTTAAGACCCCAGACACTCTCTCTCTTTTGATAGCTAGGCACCATCTGCTGTCTTTACCACATTTGCTTATGCATCTGTTTGTCTTCATCAATTGTGCCAGGTGGGGGTGGGAGTGAGCATCACAAAGTGCTCTTGTCTTGAGGAAGGGTATGATCTGAGGCCCAAGGTCCGTCCACCACTTCAGTGTGTTGCCTTATAAATATTTGTACCTAGGCCAATGCCTCCATTTTTATGGATGAGTGTATTTACATATGTGTACACCTCTGCTTACACCTCTACCCATAGCGTTGCTTCCTGGAGCCTTCCTCTGCTTGCTTTTGCGTTCCTCTTGTCCCACCATCACGTTCTCCCTTCTTCCACCTCTTAGCACTTCCTCTCAGCTAGACTGCTGTTGCTCCAGCACCCACAGGATCTCTACAACATCCTAGTTGTTGGTTTTAGTTCCTGCGTTGTTCCCCTGTCTATGGACTTGTTTACTCATCATACCCTTCCCTCTGCCACCTTCTTCTCCCAAGACGCTCCAGGGTCGTTGACCCCATTATATTCTCCCCAAGCTTACTTCCCATGCCTGTTTTATATAAGTAGACAAACTAACAATGTCATAGACCAAACAATAAGAAAATCATATCAACGTGAATGAGGGGAGCGTGTGATGGGGACCTAATGCCGATCTGTAGACAACTGGACATCTCTTGCAGAGGCATAGTGGGGAGGAGATGAGTCACTCAGGGTTTAGTGTAGCAATAATGAAACTCACAACCTTCCTCTAGTTCTTAAACGCTTCCTCCCCCCGAACTATCATGATCCCAATTCTACCTTGCAAACCTGGTTAGACCAGAGGTTGTTCAGTGATACAGATGAGAACTGGAAACACAGGGAATCCAGGATAGATGAACCCCTCATGACCAGTAGTGAGAGTGGCGATACCGGGAGGGAAGGGGGAGTATTGAAAAGGGGAGCTGATCACAAGGATCTACATATAACCTCCCTGGGGGATGGGCAACAGAAAAGTGGGTGAAGGGAGACACTGGGCAATGTAAGATAAGATAAAATAATAATTTATAAATTATCAGGGTTTCATGAGAGAGGGGGGGTGGGGAGGAGGGAGGAGGAGAAAATGGAAAATGAGGAGCTGATTCCAGGAACCCAAGCACAAAGCAAGTTTTGAGGATGATGAGGGCAATGAATATATAAGTGTGCTTTACACAATTGATGTATGTGTGGATTGTGATAAGAGTTGTATGAATCCCAATAAAATGATTTAAAAAAGAAAACAAACAATTGAAAAAAGAAGATAAACAGAAAGAGAGAGAGAGAGGGAGAGAGAGAGAGAGAGGAGAGAGAGGGAGGAGAGAGAAAACATACATAGTTCCAGGTCTATCCACTGTTGCATGTATTTTTTATGACTTCTGAAATGTGGTAAAACCTTGATGAAATTGTTCAGTACAGATTAGCATGTAAGCATGAATAAACTCATACTTACTTTGCCTCTTGGGTAATCCTTTCCCCTGGGGGAAAGGCCAGTTCTCAGTGTGGGGGCAAACCCAAATGGACTGGAGTGGAAGCCTGTTTGTGTGCAACAGGAGACACTGCCCCCTATGGGTCAGCCTCACACTTGTTGGCGTGTCCACTGTTGGGGCTGTTGGCCCAAACTATCCACTGCAGGCCCCTCTCATTGTCCACTCTCAGTTCACCCAATAGCATGTCCTCCCCCAGGTGGTGAGTTTCCTTGATGATGTATCTAAAGCAAGGGTGTTGGAGGCTGCTCTGTGGTGACTCATTAAGTTTTCATTGGCAAGGATTTAGAAGTAAATCTTTCTACCATTCTTAGTCTTAGTCTAGTAGCTCGCCTGTCACCTGTGTGCCATAGGTGAGCATGCTGGTGTGATAACTTCCAGCATTACAGATGATGGAATTGGGGCAGGGAGTATTAACCTTCAAAATCCACAGCCATGAAGTCCAGACAGACTCTTGACAACCCTACAGGACAGCGTAGAACAGCCTTGAGAGTTTCTGAGATTGTAACTCTTTACAGGAGAAGAAAAATCCTGTCTTTCTCCTGTGGAGTGGCTGCTGGTTTCGAACCACTGACCGTATGGTTAGCAGCCCAACCACTACATAACCAGGGTTCCTCTTTATTCTTTAAGAATCTATTATATACAATCAGTTAATACCTTAAAAGTGTGCTGTGAGTTTATTTTAAAATGTTATTGTGATAAAGTAGCTCAATGGTTCTGAAAGCATAGGTGTATATTTGTTCCTCTTTCTCTCCCTCCCTCCTTTTTCTCTGAAAACATCTTTGTGTTTATTCCACGCTCCCCTATCTGTTATGCTGCAGTGATGTAAAAATCAACCGTGTGATGCTTTTCCCCTGTGGATAGGTTGTTGATGCAGACTGATGATAGGAAAGCATTCTCAGCAAGCTACTTCTGATTGGAGGGAGGCAGATGTGGGTACAACTGCCTGCAGGGGTGAAACCTAGTGTGGGAGCATCGAGAAAGGACACTTTACACTGAATCGTTGTTAATCGGGGCAGTGGGATATAAGTTTGAAGAACAGTGTGTTAGGCAGTGTTCTCTAGAGAAACAAAATCTGGACACTTATAATTATATATATATATATTTATAGGGTTATACTGTGAGAAGGAATATAGCAGCTAATTAGTCCACACAGCAATTACAGAGGACTCAGTTCAATGCACTTTCATAGAGCAGTTAATTTATATACTGGAAGTCCTTCAACCTACCTGGGCTGTTGGGTCCAAGGTCAAGAAAGCAAACAGTGGAGTCTTCTCTTAGTCAAGACAGGAAGACTCTGCCCACAGGCAGCAAACAGCAGCGTGGGTCCGCAACAGTCAGTAGCATAGGAGCTTAGGGAAGTGGGCCCAGATGGGATATTGAACTCAAGCAATGAAAGGGGACACGATCCACCAGCCTCAAGCTCAAGCAGTGTATGCACCAGCACATGATGAAGCATGTCTGAAAGAAGCATCAAACTCTAGTAACACGATTCATGGGTTGGCTTGACTCACAGGCAGTGGAGCACACAGGTTGAGGCAGAGAACTAGCTGAAGCAGCAGCACGCTCGTCAGATTAGCATGTAGCAAGAGAAATATGGGTTGCCAGATGTGCTCATTTACCCGGGTCACCCTCCAATCAAGCTGCCCACATGTTCCTAGTGGTCTAGTTGACGCAATAAACCTAACCATGACAACCAGTCAGGACTCCACACACTAAGCCAGGTCAGAAATGATGAGGTTCCGATGAGGTCTGTGACAATGGGTTATGTTGGGGTTGGGGTCCAGAGGACCACTGGATGGAGTGAGTGAGAGAGAGGACAAGGTGATGGTGCCTGTCATTGAGGTATGGTGTAAGAAGAAGTACTTGTTTGGAATAAGGGAGTTAGAGAAAGAGAGGAAAATGTCATGGGTGTAGAAGAGAGAGAAAATAAAGATATGTATAACTTAAGATGCTGAGCATTTACAAACGAAAACTATTATAGACAAAACTGGTTGGAAGATACTCAGAAAACAAAAATACTTGACTACCAAGGAGTTGATTCTGACGGATGGTGACCCTATAGGACAAAGTAGAACTGCCCTTGTGGGTTCCTGAGACTGTGCATCTTTACCAAAGCAGACAGCTTCCTCTGTCTGCTGCAGACAGGCTGGCAGTTTCCCACTGCTGACCTTGCAGTGAGCAGACCTGTGTGTATGGAACCGACTGTGCCACCGGGTCTCCTACTGTTTGAAAGATAGATATTTGGAAAATGCATGTGTGTGTGAGATGCCATAGGAGCAAAAGGGATAGTCTCCTGCAAGTGGAGTCAAGAAGCACTTCAGACAGCTCTGAGCAATGGCTCCCGGCATTGACAGTGGGCCTCAAGGAACAGAGGCCGTAGAAGGAGTAGTTCAAACCCCAGTAGGATCACAGCTGCCAAGGAAGATGACAGTTTTCACAAAGGGCATGTTGAACAAGAGGTCCACAATGTCAAGTAATTCAGACATGTGAACTGGATGAGGGTTGAATAGAGACCAGTGGACCTAAACTCGATAGATTGACCGTATAAAGCCTAAGGAGTTTAGGGATGGAGCAGAGACCTAATAGAGCAGTCCAAGATGGAAATCAGAATCGGACGTTTTGACATTAATTGGGGCTTTTAGGGGTTGGGACAGAATGAGTAACGTTTATCAATGTTTACCCCCCCTTGATATTTTGAAAAGGGAAAATTTGATCATAAAATAAGTTCCAATGTAGTTTCTAATACATGGAATTATGCATACGGGTTTTCCCTACTTTTTAGAAGTTTGTTTTATGTCACTTTGTTCTTACAAAAGACAAACATTATTATCTGCTTTCCCTAACCAAAAGGTAAAAATCTGAGAAGGATGTTTGTTTTTGCCACATAGCCTAGAAAGGTCCCTCGCTTGTGTTTCAGGGTACAGCTAAAGCAGCAGCACCGGTCCCTAAGGGCAAAAATGGGGCCCCCCGCGCCTTCATCGGGAACTACACCCAGCAGTGTTTCAGCTGCAATGAGCGGTCACATTTTGGCATGGTGGGGACACTTGGTGAGGGTTGATTTTGGTTTGATGCTTTCTTTGGTATGACTCAGTGGGTTATTCCTTTGGATGTTATGGTGAATGCAGAGAGCTTATTTTCATATGCATCAGCGGTATTTGCATCTTCACTGCAGACATTTTGACTTAAGAAAGTTTTCAGGAAATGCTCTGCTTTTTTGAAAGCAGGGGAAACAAGTATTTTAGCTTTGTGAATTCAAGAGCTTCTTGGTCCCTCCTTGTGATGTGAAATACTGCTCAAGAAAGTAAAATGGCAGAGTAGCTTTTGATGAAAATCGTTCTCCCGGTGAAAAAACTGCCCAAGAATGCTGCCAGTTCTTATGAGAGGTGGTTTTCATTTGTCCAACAAAGGACCAAATGTTGCCTGGTCCCCTGACGCCTGTTCATTCAGAATAATGAACCCAGATGGCATCCGCCCACGATACCGTGTCTCCTCCTATCCCAGGCCACTCTCTCAAGAGTAACTTAACTTTTACTATTCTGATTCTTGAAATTAAGTATAGTTCTCACCTTTCAAATGATGTCAAATTGAGTTTGTTTGGAAGGTGGTGCTTGTTGGAAGGCACTGACAACTCTGATCTCATTTGTTCCGTGTTAGCAGCTCTTTCGATAACACCTGATCTAGATTACGCTATCTCCTCAAAATGCTATAGTGCTTAAGCTAACAACACAACCAGCAGTTCAAACCCACCAACCGCTGCTCCTCGCGAGAAAGACTTGGCTTTCTACTCCCATTAGAATGACAGTCTCAGAAACCCAGTGGGCAGTTCTACTCTGATCTGTTGGCTGGCGGAGTCAGATGAACTCACTAGCAGTAAGTTTAGTTTTTGTTTTGTTTTTCCTATTGATGTAAGCCTGTTTGGAAATAGATTTTTTGTGGGATTAGGTAATGGAGGTATGTCCTAAACCTATTCACTTCTGAATTATGAAAAGAGATTAGACACGGAAGTGGGCATTTTCAGAGCGTGTGGGTGCTGGGACACACGGATCCACAAGAACCAAGGACTGACTACCCAGGGCTCCCCGGGGACAGTCCTCCAGACCGTGCCGTCTGCCTCCAGAGCTGAGGGAAAAGGTATCCCTGTTTGTTGATGCCATAGTGGGTTATGTGTTGAACTGCTAATTACAATGTCAGCGGTTCGAAAACACCAACTGCTCCATGAAAGAAAGATGAGGCTTTTTACTCTTGTAAAGATTTATAGCCTCAGAAATCCACAGGATGGTTCTGACCTGTCCTATAGAACTGGTGTGAGTCAGAATCGGCTCGATCGAGGGCACTTAGTTGAATTTTTGTGAGGTTTGTAACTAAGAAAAGACCCTTGGTTGGACTTGCTAGCAGGTCTCTCATTATTTCCTGCCTGGTCATGTTTACTTTGGTTCTGCCTGCTATACTCTAGTAGAAAACATGAGGAAAAAATACTAGATCATTTGAAAATAGGATGTTATGCCAAAACATAATCCAGAGTAGATATAAAGGAAAGCTTTGTTTTCCAATCCTAATCAAAGTGAAAACACGTTGGCATTTTCCCATGCATTTTTGAAACCCCCCCCCCACCTGTACATTGCAATGCTCCATTCTCTGTTCTTCAAAAATTTTAGTTCATTGCTCCCTGAAGCAGCTGGTTTTTAAACAGTTAAATAGTTGAGGTGTACTCAATTACTTATATGGTTCTTCTAACCACAAATCCCTTATGTATTATAAATTCTGACCCCTTCTTGTGGCTATACTCCCACTTTGGAAGGGATTCTCTGCCAAACTGAAGGACTTAATTAAGGTGGGATTAAATATCTGCTTTATTAGAAGCTGCCAGCTAAATTACCACACCTTGTTTCTCTGAGGGTGTGATCTGCTGATAAACAAAAACCACACCCCCTCAGGCTATTCCTCTGTGGATCAGAACTATCTCAGAGACAGAGACATCCCAGGAGCAGAGGAAGAGGGGCCACCAGGGGAGCATGTTCGAAATCCCTGTCCGAAGTGGTGGCATCCGAGATGGCGGCACGCAGACTATGTGACAGGGCAAAGGAGCCGGCCTAGGACCAGCGGCCCAGTGAAGGAGACTTGGGGATAGAACGAAGGAGCAGCTCGGAGGCTACAAGACTGAGAAAGCGAACAGTAGGCCGGTTTCCTGGCCCCGGGAGACAGAGGCCAACGGATCACATGGTTGCGAGACAGAAAGCTGGTGAGAGACGTAGCTGGTGGTGGAGAGGACTAACTAGTGGACCAATGACTACATCCTTCCTATGGATGCATCCTGATGTGGGCTAATCTGTTCACTCCCCCAATGAAACTCTCAAACAGTCAATCTTGTCTGGGAGCTCTGCGCGGGCGCTGCAACAGATTGTTGAACCCACCGAAGAAGTAGAGTGGCGTGGAAGGAAGGGTTAGTGGAATGAATAGGCCGATTTATTTACAGATAGATAAGATACACAGATGAATCAGGAAAGATGGATGGAGGGTGGAAGCCTGTCTTCCTTACCTCATAGCAATACAGAGGCCAAGGAAGGGTAGATTTGACGCTTTTGAGCCTTTTATACAGTAATACTCTGTATATTTGAATCTAAATCGGTCTAAAATCAAGTTGAATCTAAAATGTGTTATTATAATTTTAAATAATTGCAGAGGACCTTTTAATATCTTAGAATGTTTCAAGTAGAATTTTAATACCATAGTGATTAAAAAAATAATTTACTTATGTTTAACTTTTTCTTGTTAATTGGGTAAAGGATTGAAGAACACATCAGTTTTCCATTTAGCAATTCATGCACATTTTGTTTTGTGGCATTGATTTCTATCCTCACCATCACTAATAATATGAGAGTTATTTAAAACTCTGATATTTGCTAAGAAGATTTGGAAAAACTGTCCTAATCATAGCAGTAAATTTCCCATTTGCTCCTTTTCCCCCATTGGAACTCCTATGTTCACAGTACTTCCCCTTTAGAAATTTCTCCTGAAGTAGTACATTCAATACTAATTTATTTCTTTGTCACTTTTTCTCTCCCCCAAATATATATATAATTGTCATATATATATATAATTGTCATTGCTAGCATGCAATTGATCAAAACTATAAAATTTATCACACATTTTTATACTTACTGAATGCTATTTTTAAAAATTTATAGAAACCAAAAATAAGCTTCTTGAAGTATCAATGGCTAGACATTACTTAGTCCAACAATTACATAAATTCAACTTGAACTTTATTCCTGTTTTTTATATGTATATATATGTAGAACCTATGGTGAGTAGAGGCTACGAATTGGGCTACTAAACTCAAGGCCTGCAATTCAAAACCACCAGCTGCTCTATAGGAGAAGACAGGGCTTTCTACTCCTGTTAAATTATAGTCTAGAAACCCCAGAGGGCGGCCAATTCTACCCTGTCCTACAGGGTCCTAATGAATCAGCAGCGAGTTGATGGCAGTGAGTTTGCTTTTGTTTGTTTACATGTATTCACGCAGGTTTGCTTCAACTCAGTTAATCTATCACAAAATTATTTGTGATGATATGTCACTCAGAAGACTCTCTGCCATCAAGTCGATTTGTGATGAGCCTATGGGACAGGGTACCACAGGCCAGGTGGATTTCTAAAACTGAAACTCTTTTTTCCTTTCTTCCTTCCTCATGGACTGAAACTCTTATGGGAGTAGAAAGCCTCCTCCTTCTCCAAGAAGTGGCTAGTGGTTTTGAGTCGCTGACCTTGAGCTTAGCAGTCCAACTGGTAACCCAAATATGCTCTTTGCGATACTTAGGGTGAGAAAGAAAATCCTTCATGTGGAATGACTGATGAACCCTTTAATAAAGGCTCAGACCTATGGTTGGTTTTCACATACAGAGTACATCGTGAAGAATCATGATGATAAATAAGAAACAGCAAAATTGAAGATAGAATGTAAATGGAGTCAATGGTATGAGATGGTATTTTTTGTGTACAATAAAAAACTAATGGAACAATTATAAACCATCTTCTCTATATAAAAGCACATTACATTTTTCCTCAGGTCTTAAAATGACAGTTTAAGGGAAAACTAGCCTAGAGATTTTATGTATTATATTTATTTTGAATATACTTGTGTACAAAATTTGTAGGAAGTATTAGCTAATTTGTAGAAAGTCATATATATATATATATATATATATATATATATATATATATATATATATATATATATATATATATGTATATATATGAAAGACTGAGCTTTCTACTCCTGTAAATAGTTACAGTCTCGGAAACCCACAAGGGGCCGCTACAAGTCAGCATTGACTCAATGGCAGTAAGTTTGGTTCATATACAAAGAAAATAATGTGAGTTAAAATGATAAGACAACTGAGAGTATGTTTTTGTCTCATCTTTCTTTCCCTCTGAGAATATTGCCTAGATATTTCTAATGTTATTAAAAATTATTGTAAATGATTTTAAGTGATATTGTGGTCAAAACAAGCCATAGTTTATATCATATTCCCCTCGTGTTATAGATTTAAATTGCTTCTGATTGTTAGTCTTATAAATATTGCTGAACAGAGGATTTTGATGTATAATAATCGCTTACATTTATTGAGCAATGTTATGGTCCAGGCATAGATTTTTTTAATAAGCCTTACCCAGTTATGAGAGGAGACTGTGGCACAGAGAAGTAAAGCTACCTGCCTGAGCACACACAGCTGGCACATGTAGTGCAGTGACTAAACACAGGCAGTCAAGCCGGAGTTTCCATCTGTCCTGCATCTCTATTCTACTGAATGGTCTTCCCTTAGGCTAGAGACTACCTCAAAGATGATAAATACAGAGAGCTCTTGTTACATTGATGGCCAAATTACCTTTTCAAAAAGTTATGCTAATTTATACTCTCACCAATGGCTCATGAGTGGTAATCTTAAAGCATTCTTGTCATTGTTTTCTTTAATGTTCATTAATTTCATGGGTGAAAAAATGACATTTTAATGTTTTGATTTGTTTTTATGGATTACTAATGAGTCTAATCGTGTTTTTATGTTTATTATTGAATTAATAAACCTTGGAAAATGATACCCCTAATTATTTTTCCATTATTGGACTAGCTTATGTGTATACATAATAGAAAGTATATGTATATTTTTGTGTGAAAGGTGTGTGTATCGCATAGTGATTACTGGTGATGTATTTTAAGCAATAAATGGCCATCATCACTGACTTCATCATTATTACCAGTGGGAAATATTTCCTCCAGTTCGCCCTTCAAGATTTAAATATTTTGTCATTAAATATTAAATCACACCTTTAAAAAATCTGTATGTTCCAGAGTTCTTCTGAGCTGGGAGGTTGTTGCTATATATTAAAGGTTCTCTTAAAAGTCATGAAGAATCCATCCCAGGAAAACAGTGTTAAAAATAACTGATCCACATCTGCGCCTACAATGTTTTGATTTATATGTAAGAATTGGTAGAGAATAGAAATGTCCTTTCAGCCATTTACTTTCAACTGAAAACCTCCTATTTACTTGTCCTTTTGTCTAGACAAGTGATTAAAAATTGTTTATCCTATATTAAAACGCCTACACGTAATTCTGTGGAAGAAGCACTGGGCATGAGAACAGACTAATCAGAATTGACATGGTATTTCACTGTAGACCTGGTGTGACACTAGCCCCAAGTATACTCATTGAAACTCATCTTTAGTGAGGTGACAGGCATTGAGAGAGAGGGGAACCAGTATTTGTATTTGAAAACATGTCTCTCAAACATTAAAATATATTTAAATAAAATATAATTTCTATACATTGATGAGGGTTGTTTGGTTAGGGAACTGTCAACTGAAGCTATAGTATGGAATAAGAATGGGGAACTCTTCAGATGGAGCAATATAATGATTTCGATTATAGAATTATAGATTTATTGGTAACAAATATTGGTAAAGCATAAAATAAAATGATAAACTGTCAGTCCAGCATAAGATCATCTTGGAATGACAAACACTTGGGATCTGACTCATACTGTAAGAATGTGGAAATCTTTAATATAGAGGAAGGATATCAGATGACCTTCAAGAACATGAAAGACAGCATCCTATATTTGACAGTCCTTAGTAAAGGTTAAAACAAAGTGTCAGACCCTGGGCATAAGCCTACATTGAAAGAAATTTAGAAGATACTATTTAGCTCATTCTATGAAGACAAGGCCAATGGACTGGTGGGGCCAAAATGTCTACTCATTATCTAGCCTTATCAAAAAGGAAACTCAAACTCAATAGAGATTATACTCCATTGAGATACTGTAAATCAAGCCATAAACTAAGTCTCGGTAATAAATAAGGTGAGTCATGTGAACATATTAAAAAAATTATAGACATTTTATGAATATTATTTATGAGAGTGGTTAAGTTTTGTGTGAACGTAGCTCACTCAGGATTCTAAGTAGTTTGTCTGTTGGGGCCTGCTAATGCCCCATTCTATGACTTAACACTGTGTAATCAAACTTCATGATGGAATTAAATATAAGTAGCCAAGAAATTTTAAGATCAGGGATTGAAGGGAAGTTCCCTGGGGATATAACTTACTTATACAGATAAATAGATACAGTGGAGAGTTTCTTAACTTCTTGCTGGTCTGGATCCTGCATCAACAACCTGGTTTTTGAGACTTGAGCCAATGGCCCTCCATACTGCCTGTTGACTTTTGGAGCTACAGAGCTTAACATTGAACCTGTGGATCTTGGAATCGCCTGCCTCTGCATCCATTAGCCTTGGGCTTATGTTTCATCATCCTACTTCCTGGCTGATTGGTCCCAGAAGAAAATCTCTCTCTTTCTCTCTGAGCTCCTCCTCATCCCCAACCCCACAATCTGAGAAGTCTTGGTTGGACTACTTACCACAAGGTTATAAGGTTACCTGTTAGAAACCAACAGCCAGCCAGCCACTCCATAGAAGAAAGATGAAGCTTTCTTTTCCTGTAAGGTTTCACAGTGTCAGAAACCCACCGGGGCAGTTCTTTGTCCTTTAGGGTTGCTATGAGTCAGAATTGACTCAAAAGAAGTGAAAACCTCCATCTCTATCACTATCTATCAATCATTTATATATATATATATATATATATATATATATATATATATATATATATATAACTTCTCTAGAGAACCCAATCTAATACAGTGATGTTGATGCTTCTGTAATGGAACCTGAGGAAGCGTAGATTGTGTTGACAGTGTTGACATCAGGGCAACTGCCAGTTGAAAAAGATGGTGACTTTTTTCTTTGAAACTATGAAGACTGAGATGTGAAATCATTACAAATAACCAAGTTGTGTAAATTGTGTCTAGGTGAATATGAAGACAACATTAAATTAAGTCTTAAAGTTGACAATGCATCGGGTGAGGTTTTCAGCACCAGGAGGATAGACTGTCTGCTTTTATTTTTGTGTCATTATTGTTCAATGCCTAGATCCTTCCTACATGTACTAGAGGTAGAATTCTAAACAAAATCAAAAAGGAATGGATTTTTAGCCATGCTACAGCATAATTAACTAAACACATTTGGTGCCTTTCCCATGTTTAAAGTTGTCATCAGGGAAATATTCATGACATCTCATTAGGCCTTATTCTTCTAAGTGAGTTGAGGTCACTCTCCTGAGCCTAAGAAGTTTGTTTTGTCCTCTGGACTAGATTGTTGACATTATAGTCCATCTAAGACCCTGGATCAGGTGATTGGAGCCAGTGTCTCAGAGTGGCTACTTTTCTGTTCGGTTCATTTATTGTTCTTATATTTAGATATAATCAATGCATTCAAATATCAGTGCTACATAGCCTATTCCCTTAAGAAGTAATATTATTAGGATTTATGGTGCAGCTACTTGGTACCACTTGGTCTGCTATGTGTTTTATACACCTTGCTACTTAATTTTCACAACACACTTAGAGACTATTGATTTTGTTTCTTATCTTACCAATGAGCCATCTTCCCCACTAGCTCACACAACTAAGGGATGAATCAGAATTGGAACTAACAATCAATCACATATGCTAGTCACATGGACTATAATGTTAACAATCTAGTCCAGAAGACAAAAACAAACATCTTAGGCTCAGGAGGAGGGTGACCTAAAGTCACTTGGAAGAATAAGGAAGACCAATCTGATGAGAGGGTGCTGTGTTGGAGCTGCGTGGCAGGCAGTGGCTTAACATGTCCACTCAGTTTCTTCTAGACTGGAGGAGTGACCATGCCCCCTCGCTGAGTAGCTGTCATTCTATGAAAAAAATGTACAATGCCTGCTCATATGCCAACTGGGGTGACTCAATATGATTCTAATTGTTACAGCAACCATGCTAGTGTTTTACAGATCAAAGAGCTAAGTTGAAAGTCACTGACACTGAGTTAATTTTGACTCACCCTGCCCCATAGGGCAGAGTAGATTTCTCTTTTGGGTTTCTGAAGCTGTAAATCTTTTTTTTATTAATCATTATATTGGGTGCTCGTACAACTCTTATCACAATCCATACATATATCCATTGTGTCAAGCACATTTGTACATTTCTTGCCATCATTCGCAAAACAGTTTCTGTCTACTTGAGCCCTTGGTGTTGAGCTGTAAATCTTTATTAGAGCAGAGAGTCTCACACTTCTCCCCTGGAGCAACGGGGAGGTCCAAACTGTTGACCTTGTGGTGCAATGTATCATGCATGACACTACCAGCACACCTTGTTTCAAAGCGAGCTTTCCCAAAATGCTCCATTACCAGGCTTCTGTTGCTCAAGCGCCAACCTCCACATGTTTTTCATGGTAATGACGAGAACATAGAAGAAACCCTTCACTCTCAGAACATCTGCAACGCTTTGACATCTTGGATCTTTTACTAATACCCAATATAATTGGTTTGAGATCTATAGGTCTGACTGTATATTCCGATCTATTTTCAAACCTAGTCCTTGAGGGCTCCCCTAGTTGAGGTTGTATGTCAACTTGGCTGAATCATTGGTTTGGCAGTCATGATGTAATTTTCATCCCCCATGATGTGATCTGTTATGATCCCATTATCTCCATATGTGATCTGCTATCAACAGCCAATCATTGTAAAGGCAGTTTTCTCAGCGTGTGACTTGCTTCCAATATACATGGATTCCCTGGCAAAGCTTGTTTGCTTTTTTTCTTGATCTGGATTTTGCTTCTGTCTCATCAACCTCTAATTCATCAGACTTGAGGCAGTGGCCTGCTATATTGCTCGGTGATACTAGGTGTTGTTAACTTATGCAAACTGTGAGTTTGCTATTTAGTATCTTGACTGATAACCTTGGATTTGTTTGCCTTCATAGCCAGCAGTCTGAGGTCCGACCTGCCAACCTTGGGATCATCATCCCCTTTGGGAATCAAGAGAAGCCTCAAGCCTGACATCTGACCCCTCTGACTCATGAACTGACAACTGCATGAGCTATTACTTTGAGAGAAATCTTTCTGAATATACATATACTTCACGCGTTTGGCTTCTCTAATTAACTCAGTCTGAGGCAAAGCCTGGGTCAGTTTCCCCCAAGAAGTCGCTGTAATTCCGTGCCATTGAATCACTTTCAACTCATAGCAGCCCTATGCAATGGAAGAAAACAATACCCAGTGTAGCACCATCCTCACACTCATCGCTGTACTTCATCCCTGTTGCGGCCAGTGTGCCAATCCATCTCATTGAAGATCTTCTCTACTAGTAAGCATGATTTCTCGCTACAGGAACTGGTTGCTTCTGATAACAGATCCACCATGGGTGAGAGGAAGTTTCCTCATCCTCGCTTCTGAGAAACATCTGGCTGTAGTTCATTCTCTGGGCAGTCCACAGTACTCTCAATATTCTTCCTCAGCACCATAATTCAAAGACAGCCATTCTATAGTCTTCCTTAGTCATTTTACAGCTTCCATCTGCATATCAAGCTACTGGAAATGATACCTGAGTCAGGTACACCTTATTCCTCAGCATGAAATTTTGCTTTGTAACACTTCGCAGCAGGTTTGCCCACTGCAATGTAATGTTTGATTTTCTGACTTCTGCTTGGGGGGCACTGATTGTAGATCCAACTGGTTTCCAAAATTTTCTGTATTTTTGGTTTGCAGTATTTTGTTTGTTTGTTGTTCGTTCATAGTAGAGGGTATCTCAGAGGTGTTATGTCAATGGAGGCCACCCTTTTGAAGCTGTGTTAAATGTGCTTCCATTTTTAGTATATGAAACCCAGGATTGATGAACCTATAGAAACAGCAGGTGGAATAAGGGTTTTGGGTTTTGGGGTGCAGTGGTGGAGGTGGAGTAAAAGGGAGATGATATCTAAGAGCACATGTAGAAAAAAAATGTTTGGAAACTGATTGTGGTAGCAACTTTACATTCTCCTGGTGTGATTGAAATGCGAAATGATATACTATAGGTATTAAATTCCAACCAATAAAAAATGCAATTCTAACTCAGTTAAAATTAAAAATAAAAATATTGGACAACTTCCAAATGTTTCCTCTGTTTATCATGATATTGCTTATTGGTCCAGTTGTGAGATTTTTATTTTCTTTATATTGAGGTATACTCCATCTGATGGTTGAAGTCTTTAATCCTTAATCATCATCCTCAACCTCAGTCATCATACTTCCAATCATCTTCATTTTCAATAAAGTTGTGTTGTCTGCATACTGTAGGTTCCCAAATAAATAGGCTTTAACAATTTTATCCTAGGGAAAATCATAAGTAAATTTAGAGGATCAAGTGAAAGACAGGATCAATTGTGTAATGTGGCCGAGGCTGAGACCAGGAAAGAGAGCAGGACACAGCGGAGGATCTCTGGCGAAGCTCCAGTCCACCTTCGTGCGGCGCACACGGGGGATGCAGCAGCCGTGTTGGGGTAGGTGAACTTGCCGTGAGTGACTGGGCCACAGTGGACACTGGTGATGGGCAGTAAGGCCTGTCCTGGGAATCTAGGAGTCTGACTTGGCCTCATCCGTTTGAAAGTCTCCTTCCACAGCTGAGATTACACTTGGGAGGCTCAGACTTTCTTTATTTCACTACAGGGACTCAAGTAGAGAAAGTGAAGGTTTTCAAAAACAGAGGAAGGAGCTCATAATTGGTATCAAATGGGGAACCACTGAAATCCTTTAGTATGGGAGTGACAGCTCATCAATCATATCTAGTCTTCCAAAGCCGTCTTAGACTTCTGAGTTCTGAAAATTGCTAAATTCATCTTATGTCAGCCATTCCAAGCGCCTGTTCTAATGTGCTTTGCTGTGGTGAAATCAAAGCATTTCCTTCCAGTAGCAAAAAATGCAATCTTCTCAGTCTGATTTTGTAAATCACCGAACAGGAAGACTCTCAGCCAGTCTCTTTCCTTTCTGGGGAAGCTCAGTCAGGTCGCCTTGCTTGTCTTGCTCTTGACTTCCACTTACCTCACTGGCATTTTGCAAATTAATTATATATGTGTGTGTGTGTGTGTGTATATATATATATATTTCATTTTTCCATCTAATGGGATTTCACTTAAAAATGGTGGTAACTGGACCTGCTGGGAGGCTCAGAAACACTGGACTCTCAGTCTTGGTAATATCTAACAAGATTGTGTCTTCAGAATTCTCTTTATTGACCACAGCAGTCTTGTTATTTTTAAGTGGGATCTTTTTTTTTCTCACTCCCCTAGCAGCCACTTATTGCCCTCTGGAGTAGCCTGTAAACAAACAGCTTCTTCCACCCCTTTCATTTAAAGAGGGTCAATGGGCCTGTGCTCTCACAGAGCAGGAAGCTGCAGCCAGAGAGTACAGCCTGGCTTCTTGTTTATCCTTTTCTGTTTAACGAAGGCAAGCCCGGGCTCCAGCACATGAGTGCCTCTGGGCGCGCTGACACTGGGGTCCCCTCTCCGTTGGTGATGCCCACATCTTCTCTTGATGGAACTCAGCCTGCTCTTTGATCACGTGGCTCAGTTGCAACACAAATCCCCAGCCTCACTTGAGTCAGGTGTGCTCTTTGGTCTGAGCGGTGTTGGCCTTAATATCCCCCCTGCTGCTTCTCTGCTGGCCTCTTTCCTGTCTCCCTTAACCTGCGGAACACCATTTTCAATCCCCAGAATATACAAAAACCAAAAAAACCCTGCAGCAATTACTAATATTAAAAATAACAATAGTAAACTTTGGGGTACTTATTCTGTGCACTTTATAATCAATGTCTCATTTAATTCTCATGGAAACCTACACGTGAGGCATTTTTAATTACTATCTCAGTTTTCAGCAGTGGTAACTGAGGCTCACAGGGTTTAAATGACTCTCCCAGTGATAAAGCTAGTAAGGAAAAAAGGTTAGTACTTGAAGCTAGTTGTCACGCCTAACTACATCTACTCTTCTGAACACAGTGCTATTCTTACTCATTATGGTAACTTCAAGAACAGAAATTCTGAGAACCTTCAATCTTACTCATTTTTATAACGGCCAATATTTAGCAATCAAACACCCGGTTGTGATTGTGTTTCTCCTTGTTTCATTGTGATTAGAATCTTGGATCAAAAGTTCTCACTGAGCTAAACGTCATTTCTTCCATCCTGTAGAAGCAGTTGCTGACAATGGAATCAGACAGTACAGCGATCAGCTCTTTCTCCCACTGTGCTTATTTATGATCATCCTTTCTTGGTTTTGAAAACAGTGTGTTAAATGAAACCAATGCCTTCTTTCCTTGTAATCACTGCCTCAGCAATTGTTTTTGTTAGGAATGGATATCTCAAGTCTGAGTTACAATGACAATCTCCAACACTGTCTATGTACCTGTCTTAGGGTTAGTTTCCTAGAGAAGCAAAACTAGTCTTAGATAATATAGATATATAATGACTCACATAGTTGTAGAAGCAGGCAAGTCCACGTCCAGGGAAGGTCAAGGCCAGTGGATCAGGTGTTAGGCTGGATTTTTTTCCTCCTGATTTTCATCATGTGGGCTGATGACGGGCAGGAGGACCATAAACTTGTGGCTGCAGAGAAGGATGAATTCAATGTTAGCAAATCAGGCTTGTGGTTTCAGAAGTGATGAATCCACGGTGCTGATGACTCCCAGGATTGGCAGGCAATATGGCAGACTATTGACTCAGGTCCAAAGACCCAGAGGTAGATGAGACCACTTCAGGATCTCGACCCAATGAAAGCAAACACATTTCTCACAGCATCCATTTATTTGGGAAGCAGGATGCACATCCTGGGCAATGAATTGCTTCATGTGACCTGAAGAAAGGTATTACATTCCATCTACTACAATCCCATTATGTAGGCTTACAGCAGATTAGCTGTGATGTTGTGTTGGGTCTGATCATGGTAGACTACTAGGTGTTAACTGTCAAACCACTGAGCTGTGGCTGTGCCTGACAGAAAGGGCCAGGTTAAAGGTTCTTGTTATTTTGAACATTTATTCCTTAAACCCTGTCATGTTTCTCTCTTATGTCTCATGTTTTCTGTTTTGAATAACTTGAAATAATTAAAAAAACATTATCTCAAGATTTCTTGGATACAGTTTCCAAACACTGATGGGAAAGGAAGAGAGCATTCGTGGTAGAGCTTACGATTATTATTACAAACATGTTAGCTTCAAAGTAGATTTCCAGCTTGATTTTATGCTGCCATGGATGAGAACTTTGGCTTTAGGAGGAAAAAAAATAAGATAGGTTTATTGTAGGTCCCACCTTACAATACTGCAAAATGGGGAGAGATTCTGAGAAGCCAAAGGAACAAGAAAGTTAAAGCTAGTCATGATTGCTGAGAACCTGGTTTGTGGAAGTCAGAAAAGTCTGACCCGAGAACATTGCTAAATTAACAGCATATTCATTCAAAAGGTGCACATGTACATGTAGGCGATAACCCCCACAGAGCAGGTAATTTTGACTACATGGTTCCACGTGAAGGACTCCAGAGAGATCAAGGATTATTTGTCTGAGGAATAACTACTACAGAGAATTAAAAAAGTTAATACTCAATGTCATCGAGTCGGTTCTGACCCATAGCAACCCTACAGGACAGAGCAAAACTGTCTCAGTGGGTTTCTGAGGCTGTAACTTTTATTGGAGTAGAAAGCCTACCCTCTCTCCCACAGAGTGACTGGTGGTTTGAACTGCTGACTTCTGACTAGCAGCCAGGGCTCCTGGACAGGTGAGGAGAGAATATTCAGAAGCCCTGTTAGACAAAGTCGATGTTGATTGTTACTATGTGTTAGGTTAGATTCTCTAGAGAAGCAAATTCAGTGATTTACATTTATATACAGAAAAGTAAAATTATGTCAGAAAAATGGCTCACATAGTTGTAGAAGCTAAGTCCAGTGTGAATTCAAGTACGAGTTATTTATGAGTTGGGTTACTAACTGCAAGGTCAGCAGTTCAAAACCACCAGCTGGTCTTTGGAAGAAAGATGAGGCTTTCTACTCTTGTAAAAAGTTACAATCTCTAAAGTTCACCTGGGGGCAGTTTTATCTTGTCTTCCAGGGTTGCTATGAGTTAGAATCGACTTGAGAGCAGTGAGGTATATTTTTTTATGTAGGAAAGTACTAATCTGAGCACTTCATGGTCCTTAAAGTCACCAGTACGTTTATAAATCTGTTTTATAATTTTTCTTGGGTTATCTATGGCTGAAAAAATGAATAAAAAGAAAAACTGCTATGAGATTAGGTTGTTGCAAGACCGTGAAAGAAGATAGTGGTGGGCAGTCAAGATATTCTATAAAAAAGTTTGTTCAATAAAGAATAGGAAACCAAATGTTAAGGAGGTATCTGAATAGTGTAAGAAGCTTTAGATCAATATTTGGCAGGAGAGTGAAAAGACAGTGATTTTTATTAAATGCTTTAAATTCGACCTGCTTTACATTTTAATTCTTAGAACCAAGTTATAAAATAAAGATTATACTTAAGTTATATGCCACCTTTTGACTAGACCAAGGCTGTCCCTGTCTCTGCGCTTCTAATGACTGTCAGTCTTTGAGCACCGTGGTGAGGAACTGCTAGTCACTCACATGGTCATGAATCTCACTTTCCCCTCTCTCTTTAAAGGTAGAGTGGCAGAATTAGCAGACTGTGAAAGACACAGCATTAAATTAGGCAAATATTTGATCACATCTTTCTCATTTTAAAAATAAAACTGCGAGCTGTGAAAAAATGACATCATTCTGAGGCTTAAGTGAATATTCAGGGTTAATTGGTGGATCATTTTAAAATCAGAGGGAGTTCGCCAGCATGTTGACACTGTCCAAATGAAAATTCGCTGTTCATAACTTGATTGGGGAAAAAAAGACATACTTATCAAATGTGCAACAGAGACAACCAGCTTTGTATACCACTGTCAAATTAAAATTGTGTCAAGAGTTTGAACAAGCTTGGCTTTAGAGGGATGTATACTAATATATTTATGCTTGTTGTTAGTGGCAGGTGCTATCAAGTGGGTTCTGACCCAGAGTGACCCTGTGGACAACAGAATGAAACACTGTCCAGTCCTGTGCCATCCTCTCAGCAGTGGAGACCCTTTAGGCCATCATCTGGTCACGTGTCTCCTCTTTTTCAGTGCCCTTCTGCTTACCAAGCCTGATGTCCTTCTCCAGGGATGGGTCTCTCCTGTCCAAAGTCTTGCCAAGATGGCCTGTTTGGAGCCCTTTGGTTGTAGTTCTTGCAAGACGGACTTGTTCTTGGGTGGTCCATGGAATTTTCAATCTTCTTTCCCAGCACCAACATGCAAATGTATTCTTTGGTCTTTCTTCTTCAAGGTCCAACTTTCACATGCATCAGAGAGAATTGAAAATGCATGGCTTGGGTCAAGCAAATCTTAGCCCCCAAATTAGCATCCTTGCTTGTCAATTCTCCACAGAGGTCTTGTGCAGCAGATTTGTCAAGCTTTGATGAGCACTGATTGTATATCGATGCAAGACAAAAGCCATGCCAACTTCAATCTTTTCTGTTTATCATGATGTCCATTGTGAGGATTTTGATTTCCTTTACATTGAATTGCAGTCCATATTTGAAGCTGCAGTCCTTGATCGTCATCAGAAAGTGCTTCAGGTCCTCCTCACTTTCAGTGAACAAGATTTCCTCCAATCTTGATGCCAAATTCTTCTTCATATAATCCAGCTTCTCTGATGATTTGCTCAGCATACATGTTGAATTCATATGGCGAGAGGATAGAACCCTGACACACATCTTTCCTGATTTTAAACCATCCATATGCCTTTGTTAGTTCACCCAACTACCTATTGACCCAGGATCAGGTTCCACATGTGCACAATGTGGCGTTCTGAGATTCCCATTCTTCTTAGGCTATTCACAGCTTAGTATGGCCACACAGTTGAGTGTCTTAGAACAGAGGTTCTCAACCTGTGGGTCACAACCCCTTTGGGGGGGTGTCGATCAACCCTTTCACTGGAATCGCCCCATTCATAACAGTAGCAAAATTACAGTTATGAAGTAGCAACAAAAATAAATTTATGGTTGGGTGTCACCACAACATGAGGAGCTGTATTAAAGGGTCATGGCATTAGGAAGGCTGAGAACCACTGCCTTAGAATAATCAGTAAAACACAAGTAAATATCTTTCTAGCATTCTCTGCTTTCAGCCAAGATCCGTCTGACATCAGCAATGATATCCCTTGTTCATGTCCTCTTCTGAATCCGTCCTGAACCTCTAGCAGTACCCTGTTAATGAACGGCTGCAACCATTGTTGTATGACCTTCAGCAAGATTTCACTTGCATGCAATATCAATGATATTGTTCTATAGTTTAAACATTCTGTTGGGTCACCTTTCTTTGGAATGGGTACAAATAAGGGGCTCTTCCAGTCAGTTGGCCAAGTAGCTCTCTTCCAAATTTCCTGGCACCGATGACTAAGTGCTTCTAGGGCTTCATTAGTTTGATGAAACATTTAATTGGCATGCCATCAATTCGTGGAGCTTTGTTTATGACTGATGCTTCCAAGGCAGCTGGGACTTCTTCCTTCAGCACCATCGTTTCTTGCTCCTGAAATGGTGGAATGGTGACTAGTTCTTTGATGAAGTGACTCTGTTGCTCTTTCCAGAAGCCTTTTTTGCTTCCTGCACAGTGCAATATGTTTCCTATAGAAGCTTTCAATATTTCAACTTGAGGCTTGAATTCTTTCCGTTTAAGGTATGATAAGGATGTTTTTCCTTTTTGATTTCTAACCCTAGTCCTTGCACATTTTATTATAATATTTTTTCTTCTTCTGGAACTGCCCTTTAAAGTTTTCTGTTCAGCTCTTTTACTTCATCACTCTCCCATGTGAATCCACTCGGATGGTTTCTCTCGTTACTGTCTTTTAAATGATTTTGTTTTCTTTATGTAAAATGCTCTCGATGTCACTCCAGGACTTGTATCATTAGTGCTCAATGCATCAAATCTGTTCTTGAAATTCTGGTGGGATAGACTCAAGATTATATTTTGACTCTTGTGGACTTCTTTTCGTTTTCTTCAACTTTAATCTGGACTTAGATAGAGCAATTGATGGTCTCTTCCACAGTCACAGTCAGTTCCTAGCATGATGTTAGCTGCTGACATTTATTCATTTTACCCATTTTCTCCATTGTCTCTTTCCACAGATGTAGTTCATTTGAACTTCATGTAGTCCATCCATTGTAAAGCTGCTTTGTGTGTTGTTGAAGAAGGTATCTTTTTATGAGCAAGTCATTGGTCTTGCAAAATAGTATAATGAAATCTGGAGGCTCATTTCTATCCCCAAGGCCATATTTTCCAATTATCTCTCTTTCCTCTTGTATTTAACTTTTGAATTCCAATTGCCAATAATTATCAATTTCTCTTTATTGCATGCTTGATCAATTTCAGACAGAAGATGTTTGTAGAATTCTTCTATTTCTTCATTGCTAGCTGTTATGGTTTGTGCATAAATTTGAATAATAACTGTACTGATGGGATTTCCTTGAATTTAGATAAATATAATCTTATGAAAGGCAGGTATCCCATCAACAGAATGCCAATTTAAGTGTTTCAACAGGCTGAGGAAGCACTAGAAGCTCATCAATGCCAAGATTTTTGGGAGAGAGCTACTTGGCCAACTGACAGGAAGAGATCCATATTTGTACCCATTCCAAAGAAAGGAGACTACACAAAATTATAGAACAAAATTATAGTTCAAGTTATAGAACAATATCATCGACATCACATGCAAGTTAAATTGTGCTGAAGATCATCTAACAATAGTTGTAGCAGTGCATTGACAGGGAGCTGCCAGAGGGTGATGCTGGGGGTTCATGCTGTCATGTCCAGATTCAGGGGTTGCTCACCATGAATTCCATTAATAGTTACTCACAGGTGAATCCTTCTTACCCAGACACAAGAAGGTAAAGGTCATTTCATGGGAATGTTAGAGATTTTGGCTAGATGAGTCACATTAAATAAACCACTGATCCTTCAACATATTGGGAGTTAGTGTTGTATTAAGTGTTGTATTAGTTACAACACAACCTCAACCATCAGCTACATGGGAATCGGCTCTTAACTTACGCAGGTTAGTGCCTAGCAAACAGAAAATAAGGCAGAAGTTCAGTTATGCAAATAGTTAATTTTAGAAGACCTTAGGAGATTTCTCAAGAACCCTGGTGGCATCGTGTTTATGCACTGAGCTATTAAGCTGCCAGAAGCAAGGTCAGCAGTTCAAATCAAACCATCACTCCAAGGAAGATAGATGAGTTTTTCTGCTCCCCTAAAGATTTACATTCTTTGAAGCCCAAAGGGGCAATTCCACTCTATCACATAGGGTTGCTCTGAGTCAGGGACAACTCCATGGCGATGGGCTGGTTTGGCTTGGTTGGACTCTCTATGAGTTGGAATTGAATCGAGAGTACACCACAGTATCAAATTTACATAGTATCACGTGTTCAGTGGCTCCTGCTGAATCAGACACAGGTGGAAAAGAAGGCTCAAAGGCAAAGTGAATAATGCAGAGAGCGGACCACGCGCCGATTTACAGCTGAGGAATAAAGCCGATGTATAAAATTAGGACCCTCATTATATGTCAGATAGAAGGTTAAAGAGGCCCCGCAGAAGAGCAGAGCAATTGTGAACCAGTAAATACAGTGCCAGACAGACAAGCAAACTGTTTAAAACTGAGCTCTGGGTAGTGGACAGGGATGTGATCTGCAGACAAAGCAAATACGTCTCACTTCAACTTACAGAAAAGGTGCAACTTGCATTGCTGTCCTCTGGGGTCCCATTGGTCTGCGGACGGATGGTTTTCCGTTTCTATGTTAAAGAAGCACTGAAACAATGAGGATGAAAAGGAAAATTTTAAAATTAATTACAACCCCCCCCCCTCAAAGGAAACTGTGAAGTTCTTTATTAGAATTTAGAAAGAAAAAAAAAGAATCCTAAGGAAAAGTATTGGTGCAGCTTTTTCGGCAAAAGTTTCAGTAAATTAAGAAAAAACCCTTAGTTAGCCACACATTTGATGGACTTTGCATCATGCAATACGTTTATGGAAACCGTATCATTCTCGTCAACTCTGGCAACTGGAGTAGGGAAAGCAATTTCAGGAAGCAACAGCTTTCATATCCTGCAATTTGAAACCATCCCTGAGGAATTCTATACCATACGAAGAAAGTCATTTAAAAAGTACTTTTGACCACCTAAACTGGATTCGGAGCACGAGGACCATGGTGGGAAGTCTGATGCGACAAGAAGCATGGCTGACAATACCCCAGGGCATTAGGACTACTTCGGGTAGGCGTTATAGAATTATGCGGGCATTCAAGAGCTTTCAGTGTACATGAATGGAGAGTCGGTGTAGTCTGTGCTTGACCAAAGAATGGAACTCAGACCCCTGAGTAGACAGCTCACGGTTGGAGAGTAGGGGCTCTATTTTCTATTAAGTAAGAAAAACCTTTTATAAAAATGAAAATTTCCCCACACTGAGTGAGCTGTTTTGGGCAAGAATTCAAATAGAGATGAGATCACCATATGTCAAGAAACTCCATAAGATTCTCTCATTCTGTGGAAATTGGTCGCAAAAGTAAATGATTAAGATCTCATTCAAAATACAGGCTTGACATTTGGCTTTCTTGTGGTGGTATAGTGAGTATAACATGTTAGAGTGCTCATAAAATATGCTAGATTCCACTTTCTAGATATTTTGTAGCTCAGTTTTGAGTAAAAATATGATGCAATGAAGGCAAACAAGCCTGACTTGGGAGTTAGAAGACAAGCTTACTCTAGTCATTAGTTGGGTGAAACTGAGAAAGTCCCTCTCTCGCTTTGAGTTTTTGCCTTATTATTTTGATTTTTTCCATGAAGTGAGCATTGTAAGTCTATGCCAGTCAGCCCACGTTTCTCACACCTTTCCTGAGCAACCACTGTGGGTCAGGCCCTGTGCCTGTCCTTGGAGATTCCGACCAACATCTGTCTACAAGGATTCCAGAATCCGGCAGGATTGTCATAAGTAGTAAATGGGTTTAGTGACACACACATGGCAGCACAGTGCACATTGTAAGCTGTTATATTAATATAAGGTGGTATTATTTGTGTCAATGAGCATTCATTAAGCACTGAAAATGTCATAACTCCTACATAGAACATAAAATTAAACTATTGTAGGAGAGCTATATTCCTGCTCTGCTTCTAATTTTTCTTCGTTAAGTGTTTGTGTTTCTAAGCATAATCTCCTTGAAAACAGAGACACTCTAAGAAGCAATTAGAGCATCACACCCACGCCATGCCCTTTTGTCCATTAGCTTTCTTTCGTTTTTTATTATTATTATTTTGAAAATACCCAAGCTGAAGAAGAGACACTGCCAGGTGGAAGTGCCAGGGAAGTGTCACACCTGCCACTTACTCTCCGGCAGGGTTTCTGCAGCAGAATGCCAAATGCAACATCGGGTTGACTTTGCAGGTAGACCCAAAGGCTTGTGGGATGGTTTGGAAACACGGTGTGAGAAAACAATTAAGCTGCAAGGATCATTCTCAGGAGCTTAGCTTGAGAAATACTGGAAGTGTACCTTTGTCGTGGTTCAAGATCGGAAGCGTTCAGGGTGAAAAGGTTGGGGCTGGTGATAAAGATCATGCATGCACGCAATGCTAAGTCAAAACACACTGCTACAAAAGCATAGCCAACTTAATCTAGCACCCAAACAAGACCAACCAAAAACCAAAACAAAACAACAACAACCAATATAAAAGCGTGACCCTATTGCTGCTGCTTGTCATGTCCTCCATCTGGGTGTGCACACTTCTGTAGGCAATGTGTACATTACCTTTCACTGAGAAATTCTGGGCTCTTTGATGTGCATACACCACATGAAAGTGGCAACTTTGGCATCCTCAAGGGATTAAAACCACCTTCTTCTTAACTGTTGAGGTTGGGGAACCAAAGGAAGTCTGGGGGCAAGAGAAGGGCTTTCCTGATGGATGAAGCTGTCCCAAGAGAATTCCACGAGGACAGCTCTCCCAGAATGAGCACGGTGATGATGGAAGAACGTTGCGTGGTATCACTTTCCTGGCTTCAATCTCACAAGTGCAGTGTGTAATTTTCTTAAAACTTCCTCCTAATAAGCCCCCACAATGTCCCTCCTAATAACCCCCCACCATGTCCCTCCTAATAAGCTCCCACAATGTCCCATGTTCTTCGAGAAATGGAATCAAGATGATCTCTTTGGAATGCCCTGAAAAAAATATGAGTGGGCCCCACTGCCTTCAAGCTAGCTGGCTCGGCAGCTTCTTTCAAAGGCCGCTTGCTATCTGCACTGGACCCCCTCTTTTGGTGGTGCTGTGACTCATCGCAGACCCCGTGCACAACAGAGCAGAACCCGCCTGCACTGTCCTCTCAAGTGCTCCTCTGCGGAGTCTATTGGTGCTGCCTCTGGATCATCCACCTCCGAGGGCCTTCCTCCTTTCTGCGGCCTCTCTCCTGACAACGATGTCCCTCTCCAGGGACTGGTTTCCCCTGGCAAGATGTCCTAAGAGAGTACTTGGAGATGAAGTCTCGCCATTCCTGCTTCTGAAGAACATTCTGTCCTTACTTTGTTCAAGACGGTACTTTCAATATTCTCTCCAGCCCCACAATTCAAAGGCAGAGATTTTCCTTCGGCATTCCTTATTCAGTGTCCACCTTTCACAGGCATTTGAGGCTATCGAAAAAACCATGGCCCGGATCAGGCATACATTAGGCCACAAAGCAACTGTCTTGCTTCTCAGTACTTTACAGAGGTCTTGTGCAGGAGAGCTACCCAATGCAAGGCCATGATGGCCGACGTACATTTCATCACATGTTCAGTTGGGTTAAATCTGTGTGTGTATGAGCTGCAACTCTAGCAGCCAGACTTTGGACTTAGCCTTATGCAACTTCACTGTTTCTGCATTGCCACCCAATGGTTCCTGGTTCCCAGCGATCCCAAAGAATAGAATTCCCTCTGTGGACTTCCCAGACTGCACATCTTCACAGGAGCAGAGCGCCTCGTCTTTCTTCCGCAGAGCGACTGGTGGCTTTCATCTGATGCTCTCGTGGGCAGCAGCCCAGTACACAAGGCCATCAGGGCTCCTTCCATCAATGGTAGGGATGTTACGTTTGAAATGTCCGTTTGAATGCCAAATGGAGATGTTAATTGGCAGTTAAATATGTGAACCAGAATTTAAGAGAGGGCTGGGCTGAAAATACAGACTGGTGAACTGCGAGCATTTTCAAAGCCATGCAGCAGCATCCATTCACCGACAGAATACATGCAGTTTGTAAAAAGTTGAGGGCAGAAACACAGTGAGGGCATTCTAATTCTTTAAAAGTGAAGAAAGAGAAGAAAATGAAGCCCATGGGAGGAAAATCCAAACTATGTTGTCCACAAACCAAGGGGAAACTGTGTATCGGGTAGAAAAGAGCGGCCAATTTTATTAACCAACTGGGTATAAGTTAAATTTTATTAGCGAATCAAAAGAGGACTGACATTTGATCACTGACTTTAGCGCCATGGGGATTATTGTCGATCTTGACAAGGGGCAGAGAGGGAAAGCTGGCATGAAGCAGGTTTCCGAGAGATGGGGGAATTGGGAGAGATCACCCTAATAGAGCGCTGCTTGTACATATTATAACAATAGAGTAAACAACCGTTGGCAGGAGAAGCACCAGTGTCAAGGGAAGGTTGCTTTCCGTTTATTTTTTAAGCATAGGAGAAATAAGAGAGTGCTTCATTTGCTGTTTGGGGAAATGATACGCAAAGGGAAATTGTATCATAGCTGAGGAGACAATTGCTGGAGAGAGATTCTTTAGTAGATGAGAAAGAATGGGGTGATGCTCACGGAATGAGGGCTTGACTCTGTAGGTCCACAGAAAGCTCCTCTTTAGCGCTCCCTCTCCCTCTCACATTGCATCGGTTCCAACTCATAGCAACTCTATCGGACAGAGTAGAACTGCCCTCGTGGGTTTCTGAGGCTGTCCATCTGTATGGGAACAGAGGAGCAGCTGGTGCTTTCAAACTACTGACCTTGTGGTTAGCAGCCCGATAAGTAGCCCACGACACCACCAGGACTCTTTGTCTCCTACTAAAAGGGGGTCAAGGGATGTTGCGCTGATGCTGGCAAGTGGGGCGGCTGAGTAGGAAACTAAGAAGTGTTTTTCTGGAGCAAGCAGATCACCAGGTCTTTGTTCAGCTGCTTTGCTGGGTGGGTCAGAAATGCTAACTTTTAAATAAAAACAAAACAAAACACTGCTATCAAGTCCATACTGACTCACAGCGACCATGGTTTTCCAAGACTGTAACTGTTTATGGTAGTAGAATGTCAGATTTTTACTTCTAACTTAGCAGTTAGCAGCTCAAAACATAACCACGACCCTGCCAGGGCTCATAACTTCTAGGTTAGTCGTAGATAAGGGTAAATCATTGGTGCTACCCAGCACCCCTAGTTAGTTTACAGAGGCTAATCTCTCATTTTATCAAAATCCGTTTTAGAGGTTAAGCTGTATTATAAATGACAATTAATAAAAGACAAGAGTTCATATTTTGTGTTCTAATTTCCATTTTCAAGTGAGTCGTGCGTTTTCACATGAGATTAATATTGCTTATACCTGAAAGAACAATTGGAATGCATTTATCCTGGGCATAGGAGGCTGCAGGGTAGTGTAGGAATCAGATCCCAACATCACTACAGCGTCCATTTCAGACTCGACGATTGAAAACACAGACAGATGTGTCTGACAGTATAGTCAACAAGGGAAATGCACTTGTCACTACTCTGCTCATGAGCTGGGAAATTCTATCACAATCACTGGTTTTTCTGTTTGCCATCGTTCAGATGGATAGGAGTGTCAAAATCAGGCCATTGTGGCTGGGAGATTGTGCAGTGCAATTCAGACATTCCTGCCTACCCTCCACTTTATGGAGAACTTTCTTCTGTTTCTCAGCATGATTGTCAGTGACTTTCACTAGGTTGGCAATTTGCGATATTGATCGAGTCCGAGGCCTTATTCAAATCACTGTTCCCAAATACCAGGTTGTGAATTTGTTTAAAGGTCAAGGCACAGCTTTTATTCCAATAAATTTCATGTATATATTACAGGGATTTTACCCACTCAATCCTTAAATAATCCATATCTACCCTTTAATGTGTTAGGCCGGGTTGACTAGAGAAACAAATCCAGAGACACTCATATATGTATAAGAGAGATTTATATCAAGAAGTAATTATATATAAGCAAACATCCCAGCCCAGTCGAGATTAAGTCCATAAGTCTGATGCTGGTCACTTTGCAGACTCACGCAGTCTCATGCAAGGTGCAGGAAGGTCACAGGCCGGTGGGTCCATAGTCTTGTGGATCCAATGGCAGTGGATGTATCTCCAGGATTCTGGTAGGTCTCAGCATGGTTCTTCAATAGGAAGATGAAGCAGATAGAGAGAGAGAACGTTCCCAGGACCCTCCTCATGAGAAGGCCACATCCACAGGAAGACATTGGCAGGCTGTGATCTGATTGACAGGGAAGGCTCCATTCCTACACTCTATCAAGTTGACATGACATTATGTAAATCCTACATATGGGCAGAGGTCAGAAGTCCTGATGGCCTAGGCCTTCCTTAGTCGGCAAGCTCCCTCCAAAGCTGACTCAGCATCATTAAAAACGAAAACAAAAGCAAAACCCACCGATTCCAACTCACAGTGATCCTACAGGGTGGAGAAGAACCTCTTCGGAGGGCTTCTGGGGCTGCAGAGCTTTCCAGAAGTGGACTGGAGCCTAAGCACCTCTCCTTGAGTTAGCAATCAAGCACTCTACCCGTGGTCCCCTCCCCCCTGCCCGCCCCCAGGCTCTATAGCAGATGCAACCCTCTACTGACACAGGAGTGGGGGCTCTGCAGGAGGAACGTTGGCTGGAATTGGACCCAGAGTGGAACCCAGATTCCCCGGAAGGGGGGGAATTCTACCACGGCACCACTACTGACTTATTGACTAGATTGCAGCGATGGGGATTGGCTAAACTAGCCAAACAAATGCTAACAAGCATAGGAATAAACACTGCAGAGCGAAGCCTCCACGCTGAGACCCCTTCTTCCAGAGCTGGGCCCCAGACCTTCTGGGAAAGGGCAGCCTTGGCCTGATGGTTGGAAGTCCACTGTGGTGCTGCCTTGGCCAGCCAGCTGAACTTCTTCCGCTGGAATGCTAAGAGGTCATCTGTCCGTTTGGAGATGCTGTGTCTTGGAACTCAATACCCTGGGGGATGTGGTTCATGGGAAACTAGGAGCCCCAACCAGGGCTGAAGCCTCCAAGGAGGTGTGCAGGAAAGATGCTCCTGAGGTGGTGCCGGACAAGTGTCACTAGTCTAGGACACCACCTGAGGACCAAGCCTCCTGGGTAGCCTGTCACCGGCACATAATTATAGATACACTACCGTGATATCTCCAGGGAACTGTGCTGGGGAAGCTGCCCACAAGAAGGTGTTGCTAGTTGCCATCCTCCAATCATTGTTGATGGAGCCCTTTGGGGTAAGTGCGTATGTCTCGGGCTACTAACAGCAAGGCCAGCAGTTTGAAACCACCAGCTGTCCCACAAGAGAGAGAGGAGGCTTCCCACTCTCCTAACGTGTTATGGTCTCAGAAACCCCCAAAGACAGCTCGACTCTGGCCACCAGGAGTGGAAATCCACTCCAGGGCAGTGCTTTGAGTGAGAGGCACCATGGAAAAAAACCCCGCTGCGGAGGCCACACATTGAGCACACCGGAGCCAAACGGGAAGAGCCATCTCTCTCCTGGTCCTGTGTCCCTCTTCAGGTGATCCCTAGCGCTGGTCCACTGGCAACACACAGATGTTCGCAAAGGTGCATTGCATTCCGGCAGAGCTTGGAAGGAAGCAGGCAGCTCGAAGCCTGGGAGGCAATCAACCAATCAACGGAGAGCTGACTCAATACCCCTGGAGTTTCCCACCAGCGCCTCGCATCCCTGGAGGGAGCTGACCCCGCGTCCTTGCTTTCTGGAGAAATTCTATTTAAACGACAGCGCTTGCTGCAAGGTGCCCTCTTCCGTGCTTAAAGAGGACGGTGATATTAAAAGTCTCTTAATGAAGAAAAAGACTCAGTGCCCAGCCTAACATGCCCTGCACATAAAACAATTACGACTCCATGCCAGGTGTCATTACTTGGCCCTTGTCCTTCACAGCGATACCCTGAGATTGATTTGAGGCTCGGCCAGAGAGCAGCGAGAAAGCAATTTGGGAAAGCAATCATAAAATGGATGGCGGCAGCCAAAGTCTATTCACAGGGAATTACCTTAAATATATTTGCCATTTTTGTTTTCTACAGTGTTTCCTTTGTAATTACCTGGAGGCCTCGGAGGGACCCGGATTTCTTTATCAGCTCCTGCAAATGACATCTGTTGAAGACCGGGCAAACGTCATTTAGGTCAGCATCGCTTTTGCATGCACTCCTTTTCTGCTTATATTCCTGGACAATGTAAAAGAAAAGACACTTTGTCCGGACACACAAAAAAAACGAACCTTTATCCTTCTTAATGGGATTCCCCTAAGTTGAATGAAGTCAATCCCAAATTGATAATTCTTCTCTAGCTATGAGGAAAAAAGACAATTTTGCGGGGATGGAGGGGTGGGCAGGAGGCAGAGGGGCAGGGGGATTTGCTGGTTTGCCGTTTTCTGAGCTGATGAGTGCCCTCCACCCCAAAGCCCAACATGATCACAGCTGCGCAAGCATCACCAACATCACCCCTACGCGGCACACCCTCTGAAGACAGTCTGCTGATGGAGCTGTTTGCTCCTGAGGCGTCTCCGCAGCTGAGGGGCCATGGCGCGACCTACCAGTGCTCTGGGTGTATCCAGCACCCGGTGAGTCCATGTATATCAGGGGAAAATTGTGCTCCAGGGGGGTTTCTTTCTTTAGTTTTTTTTATAAAGCATGTTATCGTAGTTTGATGGAAGTTTATAGAAAAAAAAGTGTTGCCTGTTCAGCAATTTATCAAAGCGATCTTGTTTAATGACCTTGGTTGCAATCTCCTCAACACGAAGTCCCTTCCCACTTCTTCCTGGGTTTCCAATTTCTTTTTACCCCTTCCTGCCCTCTGCCCTTTGTCTCGGGGCCGATGCTGCCCTTTGGGTCTCCCATGGTGGATTGACTTAGGAGCGCATTCTGGCCTGACGTTGTTATTCCCTTTATCCTGTATCCTGTTTGGCTGAACCTTGATCACTGGGGAGTGGGCTCTGTTCTGGACTCATCAGGTATCTCAGGGCCGCAGTCTCTGCTGTTCCCCTAGTCTCTCAGACCAATTAAGCCTGGCCTTCTTTCTCTACTTGTTTCCAGTCTCTTAATTTTTCATAAGTAGTTCGCCAAGTCTTTCTTTTTAGTAGTCGCTGGGTAGACTCAAACATTCAACCTTTGTTTCACAGCTGAGCATGTTCACCTTTGAAATCCCCATCACGGTTCACTTCAAAACTAATTCCCTACCCACACCCCACAGAGGACCTTCAAGAGGCTGTCAGAGCTGGAGCTGACAGTTACATGTGACTTGAAATTATGTGGCCTTCAACCAACAATTGACACGCTCAGTTTCCTGGTTACGATTTCCGAAGAGGCTGGAGTACATAATCCCGAATCAAGGTGGTTTCTTTAGAGGGGGGTGTAGCGAGCATCTTGCAAACATACAATGGGATCCAAGAGGAAAATAGTAAGCGGGGCCAGTTGATTTTAGTGCCTCAGGACCCTGCGAAGGTGCTGATGTCCCTTACGCTGATAAGCGGAAGTAAAATGAAAGGGCGGGTGGGGTGGGGAAAGTCCTTGAGTCGTGGAAGGGACATCAAGAATAAAGAAGGCAAAAGTGAAGTCGGATGGGTTTTATTGGCTTTTTTTCCTTATGGCAATTAAGGATTTTTATAGTGTTTAAATATACCCAAAGGAGGTCTTAACGTTTTAGAAAAAGTCAGTGAATAAAAGAGTCAA
Organism: Tenrec ecaudatus; assembly: GCF_050624435.1. Lineage (NCBI taxonomy): Eukaryota > Metazoa > Chordata > Mammalia > Afrosoricida > Tenrecidae > Tenrec > Tenrec ecaudatus. Next base: position 40,733,101 of record NC_134536.1, read on the forward strand.
GTATTTTGCCCCTGTTAAAATCCTCTCTAGGGAGATAATTCATTTAATAGGAACTCTAGACTCAGCTATCCAATGGGATAACGCTGTATCCCTCAACAGCTCTTGTGAGATGAATAATCTGATACTATATTCCTTATCACATTTTATTCTGGAATTAGAGTGTGCTTATTTTCCAAAAGCTCACTCTATGAAAGACGTTTGAAAGAAGAAGAACAATAACTATTATTATTGCTATTTAGCATACAATGACAGGATGGCTGCAGGGACTTGTAGTTGGCTGAATTACTTTTATGATGGCCTAGTAGAAACATTCCCGGGCTCGTAGTGAGCACGGTCCATTCCTATTGGACGAATGCACCATGGACCATTGTTTTTATGGTTCCCTCGACTCAAGCCTGAAGCAAGGTCTCTCCTGGTTCCTTAACTTTTCTATAATTGTTTTCTATCCCTCGCTACCTCTAGTTTTTGTTGTTTGCTAACGCCCCGCTGTGCTCTCATGACACGTGCCGTGAAACTTGATCACTTCGCAGAGTTAGTTAGAAGAGACCCAGCGCTAGGAGAGGGCACGGAATCGGAAATGTGTCCAATCAGCTTCTCCTAACGCATTAGTCGCTTCCCCGAAGGGAGTCAGGCTCATTGGGAGCCAGTAATAACCCAGGCCAATGGGGAGCCCTTTCATAAATTACTATTGCTTCATAATAAGCTTTTCTCTTCAGTTGCAAATTTCTTGGCTGCTCGTGGTGACTGTTGCCGAGGTCCAAACAAGTGGGGCGGTGCATTGGAACAGGGAGATAAGAGAAGTAGAGAGCAGAGCTGGAAATAGCTTTAGGATGGCACTGCTGACTGCAAAATGCGGTCTTCTGAGCGTAGTAGTGCTCCATGTTTTCCCCATCTATCCATCTGGTCCATCCAGATGGTAGAGGAACTATTTTGAAAGTCCCCCCAAACTTGGATATTAAATTGGGAATGTTGTAAGATTAAATGGGAAACAAATGTATGTAAACCCTAAATTTAGGTCTGAAATATCAGTTGCACATTTACAGAATACAGAATCCTTCCCTTGAATGAGGCTGCTTGGGAAACAAACAGATGACTCAGAGCCCAGTCTCAGCCACTAGCTGCTAAAACATGTGCGTGCATGGGCACATTAGCAAAGTCAGTGTGTCTTTCTTAATGGTATAAAAGTCATGTTTTCTTTGATGATGCCTGTGCCACATTAGTTCATCTTGATCTGAATTCTACGTATAAGAGCCATGGTTTATACTGCAATTTTCAAGCTGAGACTCAAAGGAAGACTCATCCCCTCTCCCCACATCACGCTGCCCATGAAGCTGTTAGAATGAGGTACTAGGAACTGATGGAAGCTATCTTTAAGACGGGGGAATAAAACCGATGAAAATGAAGGCAGATATGGCCCGTTAATAGCTGAAGGCTCCTCAGTGTGGTCTACACCGTGACAGGTGAGTGTTTAACACTTCAAATAGCATTATCAAAATCCTCACCGGAGGGTTTGTTAATCGACATGCGAGATCATAAATCATTTCTTCATTAGTAAAATGAGTCACGGTCAAAGGAGATGTTGGGTTGGGTACACCGAACAAGGACCATTCATAAAAATCCAAGGCGTGCAGCAGACTCTTACATTTGTAGTGCATTGAGGGCTGCAGGACCATTGGTGCTTGGTTTTCATGAAGGATCCAGTCTCCTGGCCTGACTCTGAGGATGACTGGTTCTGCCATCAAAGTATTGCTTCTCAAAAATATGCTATCCATTTTGTACTTGCTTGCTTATCAATGTGTCCTTTGGGGTGGCGGGAGTGGGGGTAGGGGGAAGGGGGAGAAGATTGGAGATTAGTATTTGTTTCAGGCCTTTACTGTGATATAGCACCTGGTATGGGAGTTATAAGTGAAGTGTGTGTGTGTGTGTGTGCACGTGTGTGTGTGCAGCAACTTAATTTCTATTCACAAGAAATTCACAGTAATTACCAAATTACAGCAGCAGTGGCTGAGTGGGTTAAGTATTGGGCTGTGTGTTGAGCTACTAATTGGAAGGTCTGTAGCTCAAACCCACCAGTCACCCTGTGAGAAGAAGAGGAGGTTGTCTGCTCCCATGAAGGTTGTGATCGGTAGGTTTGTTGTGCCAGCCTGGCTGATGAACACTTGTGGGATTAATTGAAAGGCAAAGAGAAGCATGGCTCGGCGAGGCTCGCCTGTCTGTCTCTTGCTCTTTGATGATCTGAAATGGCCCAGCTGCCTTAGCTTGCTCTCTGCCTAATGTGCAAGCTACACTACCTGTGGGACACCTAAGCCATGGACTGTGTCGCTATAGTTTGAGGTGCCTTCCAAACCTGCCTGCCATGCTACTGGAGTGTACATCGCTTGAGCAGGGATTGCCGGACCCTGTCATCTGGCTGATGACTGGTGACCTGCCTTGCTGTTTGCTGCCTGTGGTCGGATAGCCTGAATTGCTCTACAGAGGGCTCAGCTGCCTGCTTCCTTGACTTGCACCTGGTGGCCCTCAAGACCTGAAGGACTGCCAGTGTATTAGCTGTCTCACAGAAGTGAGTTGCACTGAGCCATTTTGTACTGCTCTATAATTAGCTGTTTATTTCTTATGTTATCTAGCTATCTAGCTATCATCTACCTATATAAACATACATAAAGTCATACATGTCCGGGTTTTGTTTCTCTAGAGAACCCTGCCTAATATAAAGGTTTACAGTCTCATAACCCATGGGGGGCAGTTTTACTGTGTTCTATAAGGTTGCTGTATGAGTTGGAATCAATCCACGGGTGGTGGGTTTTTATATATGTGTGCTTGGCTTACATCAGTTCACTCCGGGAGGGTGGGGTCTTAATATCATTGAAGTGATGGTGCTGAGGCTGCAGTTCTCTACGTGGTAGAAAACTACACTTGGACCCTATTCCTGAAAGCAAACTGGAAACTGCCTATGGGGATACCTCTATAACCCAGGGTACAGCTCATCATCATAAGCTATCACGACTCTCATCATCAAGGCAATCGAAATCACAAAGCACACAAGTCACTGAGATTGATAGACAGCTCAGTGACAGAATGTGTATTCAAAGAAATATTGATTATAGAGCAGTTTAAAAATGAATAAAAACATGTGTAACCTGTTTTGAGATCAAGAATAAACTGAGTTCAAAACTGAGAAGAGGATAGCAATTTAAAAAAATTATGGAAAACTTACAAAAAGAGAAAAATAGACTATTATTTTAAAAATAGCCTTTAAAATGAAGGTCAATAGATGTACTAAGTGGCAGGCAGTTAGACTCAAAAGAAAATCGGTGAAATGCAAGACAGAACTGAATAGAGCAGAAAGATAAAAGGATGAGAACCATTGGAACCAAGGCAGCATATTGACCTTGAAGTCAAGATAACGAGGCCCAGAGCCCGGCAATGTTTTGTGCTGTTGAACGTCAGGTCACCAGAATAAACTTGCTCAATGGATCAGCAACTTTTATCAGACTCACAATGGAGCATGCGTCCAAATTATGTAATGATTATGTGTCACGCGAGTCGTTGGATTGAAGGGGCACTGTTACACTCCAAGGCCTTGGATTGGCAAGCAACAATAACCTTATGCAAGCTAAAGCATCTCATTGCCTGGTTTTCTTCTTTTTACGTTTTTGCTATTTATTGCTCGTATCACTTCTTCCTGCACTGTGGGAAGCAAAGATTTCTCCAAAGTCTTCTCCCCCAAATATGTTATATTTAGGACTCTGCTTGCAGCTAATGATAAAAATTATTCCCCTTGAAAGCAATAGCCCCAGACCGCTGTCTCCCCCACTGCAGGGGTGGGCCTGCTCCCTGCTGCTGGGGACAATGGACTATTTCTCCCTGAAGCTTGCAACCATTAGCTGGGTTCCTGTAGGTGGAGTTCTCACCCTACTGATAAGGGTCTCTATCAGTGGAGCCAGGGAACTGGTCTAACAGGCTCTGTGACATCCAAAGTTAGGCTGCCATCCTGTATCTAGGATCCGCCCATCTTGCCACATGTATACTCCCTATCCCTCCTCCTCCTATCGCATGGATACCCCTAGATCACCCCCTCCCATTACTTATAGCACAACCCCTTCCTGTGATGTATGTCTTCACCTGTAATTAGGGGGCTTGCATGTCCCCAGAGAATATAAAAGCCTTGGTTAGCATTCAAGACTCTCTCTCTCTCCACATGGACCATGCTACCATGAAATGTGTGACTCCATTATTTCAATATTTCTTTTCTAACTCTCTTGCTCTCTATGACTTTACTATAATCTTTACTTATAATCGCTGTACAGTTGTGCCTACCAGACCTGTAATGATGTGCTAGGGGCTGACTTCCTCTTGCACTATAAGATGCCAGGGATGCAGTTCTTCACAAGGTGGGGGGTGACCTTTAGTTATTTACGTAAGCACTCTTCCTTGTTTTCCTCTGTAATTGTTTTTGTTATTTTAATTTTAATAAATCATTTTCCTGGGGCTCTTACAACTCTTACAACAATCCATACACCCATTGTGTCAAGCACGTTTGTGCGTATGTTGCCAGAATATTTTTCAAAACATTTTCTTTCCTCTTGAGCCCTTGGAATGAGCTCCTCATTTATTTCCTCCCTCCCCATCCTCACACCCCCACAAGTCCTTGATAAATTATACATTGTTATTATTTTCATATCTTACACTGTCCCTTTCTCCCTTCACCCATGTTTGTGTTGTTTGTCCCCGAGGCAGGTGTGGGGCTGTGGTGGGGGTGGAGGCATTATACGATGATCATTGTGATCAGTTCCCTTTTTCGTTTCCCTCCTTCCACCTACCCTCATGGCAGCACTACTCCCATTATTGCTCCCGAGCGGTGTATCTGTCCTGGATTCCATATATCAAGAGCTCTTATCTGTACCAGTGTATGTGCTCTGGTCTATCTGGATTTGTAAGGTAGAACTGGGGTCATGATCTTGGGGGTGGGGTGGGGGTTAAGCATTAAAGAATTACAAAAATGTTGTATGTTTTGTCGGAGCTATGCTGCTGCACCATGACTGGCTCATCCCTTCCATGTGACCCTTCTGTGAGGGGATATCTAATTATCTACAGGTGGGCTTTGTTCTCCACTCCGACACAGCTCATTCACATTGATATGATTGTTTTTGGTCTTCTGATGCCTCACACCTGATCTTGTTAACATCTTGTGATCACACAGGCTGGTGTGCTTCTTCCATGTGGGCTTTGTTTATTCCCTGCTAAATGGCTGCTTGTTTGTCTCCAGGCCTTTAAGGTCCCAGACACTATCTCTTTTAATATCCGGACACCGTCAGCTTTCTTCACCGCATTTGCTTATGCACCCATTTTGTCTTCAGTGATCATGTCAGGAATGTGAGCATCTCAGAATGCCAGGTAATTAGAACAAAGTGTTCTTGTGTTGAAGGAGTACTGGAGTAGAGGCCCAATGTCCATCTGCTACCTAACCCTTAAGTACTCTTGTCAGCCTTTATCTTTCAAAGACACACATTTAATCCTCCCCTGCATCTTGAAACACTCACCTCTTGTCTTTCTCACATCATATTTACCTACAATTTAATGACTTTCCTTCACTTTATCCTTGTTGACATCATCTCCTCTATATCCAAATTATAAATACGGTAGTCCTTTAACTCTCACCTGACATCTCCTCTCTCCCTCTGCTTACCCGCTTTTCCTAGTAGATCGTTCTGATTTTCATAGGTTCTTGTATTCATTCTTCCCGAATCACATCCCCAGCCCAGAGTTTTCCTTTGACTGTTAGAGTCACACATCACGTGGTCCACTTGATATAGCCACATGTTGCTTTACGTCTCAAATTAAATATGCTGAAAAAGGGACAGTCGTTCCTATTAGCAACCTATGAAACTCTGTTTATCTTATATTCTTTGTAGGCAGAACCTTGACTGTATTCATAAAGCCGCATAATTCAGGGAAAGAGGGCTCTACCTTCATTCCTGTGATTAAGTCCTCATTGATACAAGACAATAATGGAGTCCCTTCCCACTTGTACACAAATTGGTTTGAGATGGTCAGCTCCTGGCCAATTTGAGTTAAGTAGATTCTGTTCCAGGAAACTTGTCTTCACACTTAAGAAGGCTACATTGGCCACAATGACTATTCCCCTCTCTAGATGTGATAAAATGCCCACAACTTCTGCAGCTTCATGTCAGATGACAGCCTTCTACAGGAAAGCGCCGAGTGGTGAGGAGCACAGAGAGGAGGTACAGCAGGTGGCGCATGCCAGTGGTGTCACCAGGGAGATGAAGTGTGGGCCACAGCAGACGAGGATGCCAGAAGAGGTGACACTGGAATGACACGTATAAAAATTGTGTGCAGCTTAAATATCTCACTTAACAATTTATAAAAATCAAACATTCAGCAGTCAACTTTGAGTGACTTCTACCTACTTACAAATAATCATATATAAAATATCATACATGATTATATAAAATAATTTATATCACAATATAATAATTATAAATAGTATTAACTATAAAATAAAATATTTAATACAAGCTTACATGCATCCATCTATTTACAAGGCTTAAACTCTATGAAAATTTACTTTGAAAACTTCTAACCTGCTCCAGCCAGCCCTGTTATGATGCCCAATTACAATGGCTCAAATCACAAACGTTCACTGTTATTTTGTGGCTGCCATGTGTTTTCAATTTTTTTTTAAGATAACTGCTTTTGTCAAATTTCCTTGTGTTTTAGCTACAATTTTGTGGTGATTAGTATTGGTGTCACTAAGTCAAAAACATTTTTGAGAATGAAGTAGTAATTAAAGGAAAAGAAAGAAAACATTTTTTTCAATAGCTTTTGCTCATTTACTAATAGTTTCGTAATTCAATGTAGAAAAATTGTGTCAAACCATTGTGTTGCTTTGTTGATGTTGTTAAGTATTATCATGTCAGGTCCATTCATAGAGACCCTATGTGCCACAGAACCAGACACTGCCCACACCTGTTCCAGAGTCATAATGGTTGTTATGTTTGCATCCATTGTGTAGCCACTGTCCATTTTGCCGACAGTCTTCCTATTTTACCAAACATAATGTTCTTCTCCAAGGAATGGCCTCTCCTGTCAACACTCCCAGAGTCTCGCCATCCTCCCCTCTACGGAGCATTCTGGCTGTACTTCTTCCAAGTCAGATGTGTGGATTCTTTTGGTAGTTCATGGTAATTCATGATCCTTCCTGAGCACCAGAATTCAAATGCATCAATAGTTGCTAATATTCATAAAATCAAAGAAATATAACATTTGAGCAATATATCATTTTGTCTCATGTTATTCTATGATGAAGTTGATGATAAACGTGACTGAGGATTCTGTGTGGTCTTGTGTGGGAGCAGGTTCCGTGGGCAGAAGGGAAGGACCACACCATGAATTAGCTCGTTGCACTTAATGACCCCGCTAGGTCCTGCCTTCTCTGTCCTGTCTCCTTAGCATGTCAAACAAGGCATTGTCATAAGATTTACGGCAAAGTAAGAGTGTGGTATCTGTGAGTCCCAAACATCTTTGTTGTTATTGTCCACTTCCTTTCTCGAATATTTCACAGTACACCAAATGGAGCCATTATCAACTAGACACCGAGCCATACATCTAAGAGCTGTCCTTGTGTGCTTCCTGTCTGCTTACTCCCTCAGGCATCTCTCCAACCCCTCAAAGTCTATCTGTCAATCTAGCTGCTTCATCAAAATATTCTTTAATACCCTGGCTTGTCTTGATTGCTACAGACTAACCCTATAGTCCTGGCCACTATTATACTTTTGTGAAGATTGCTGTAGGATCGTGCTGCCCCCCCCCCTTTATGTTCCTTTAATCCCAGGTAGAGAGTAGCCATCATAATTCATCAGACCCTAAACTTAAGCCCCGTCAGTGGCTTCACCTGGCTCTTAAGCCCAAACTCGAGCAGCTATCCATGGCCTGTGGCACACAGACATGATCTGATCCCTGTCTACCACCAATTCAGGCCACCCTTCTCTGGACACACTGATCCTCATCTGGTGCCTTGAGGACAGCTGTCCTTATATCTCCAATAGGGACTTTGCACATTCTGCTTCCTCTGCTTGGGTAGCTTTCTGACAGGTATCACTCTCCACAAATGTACATGCTTTTCACAAAATTAACTTATCTTCCTTTAGGTATCAGGATCAAGGTCGTATGCTCAGAAAAGCCTACCCTGATCTCTAGTTCTAAGTTGGGTCCCCAGACTCCTATACCATCAGAGTGCTCCTCAGGCAAGGATGGCAAGACTTCGTCTCACATACTTTAAACATGTTGTCAGGAGAGAGCAGTCCCTGGAGAAGCCCATCGCGCCGGCACCTCACAACAACAAGAGCCAAACCAGCTTCTGGGTTTGTTCCTCATTTATTAACCTTATGGAGTAGTGAAAATTTTAAATCTGTTTACTGTTCTCTTTAGCTCACCCAATTTTATTCAACCTTGTGGTCCCAACCCCAAGTCCTTTCCTTGGGGCCGGATGAATGGCAGGTAACTGCTTTTCTTCTTTTATTTAGTAGCTGTCACTGTTGACATCAATCTGGTGGCCATCAAGTTTAGATTCTTTAGATGAAAGGATGGGGAAAGGGGAGAGTACGTAATAGAGAAGACGGATAGAAGATGCATTTTAGAATTCATCAAGCTTGGATGGCTATCTCATTTTAAAATTAATTGAAAAAGTCACTTCTGAGAATCAGAACATTTGATCTAGATACCACTATTTACATATTTAGGTGATCTTATGATTTTTATTCCATTTGATGGAGAGAATTGCTTACTTCAGTAGCGCTGGCCATGGATCCAGTGGCCGCTTGTACATGTTTATAAAGTATTTCCAGAGAATGAGTAAGAGGTCACTGGGATTACTCTTGGAATCACTAGTGAGGGGTATTTTTATTTAATGCCACAAGGAGCAGGAGCTTCATTAATCTTTCAGAAATACGTTCACTTGAGCCAAGTGTTGTCTTCCATTAAGAAAATTAAATATTTTTGTATAGTTTCTCTATGTGGACTGCGACAAACGTATGCACAAAACATTTTGAGTAGACCTGAATCTTTGAATTCTGCCTCAATTTAGACTAATTTATCAAGCAGATGAGATTGTTTAGAAGTAGGAGGAGAGAGAAGGGAGATTTTAAAAACATTATCATTTGATCAATGGCAAGTATTTTTTAGTTGTGGTGATAAAGCTTGTATTTCAAAGGCAGCACTTTGTTTAAAAATTTATTTACCCTGCCTGCTGGAGGGGATTCTAAGCAACATCACATTGCTCCTTCAACCTTTTTGGTCCTTCAGGATTATGAAAACAAACAAACAAACACAAAAAAGCCGTCTTTTACTTGTTCATTTAAAAATTTATTTTGGCAGCATCTATTTTTTGTTACTTACAGATGTGATAAAATTATATTTTTATTTGTCATATCACTTCCTATAGAAGTTGTGTTTTAATTTCCCAATTTGGATTATTTCTTATTCCTCTGCTCAACCTCAAATCCCCATGAACCCATTCAAATTCTGCCTGGACTTGAAGCCTTTCCTGATTGGCTCACAAAACCCTTTTATCCAGGAACTTCTCTGGACCCTGAATTTAGCACTGGTTTTGCTTTGTCTTGTTTTGCTGCTGTGCTAAAAGTGAACATCTTTCTCTCACCATATATTGCTAACTCTCACCTATTGTGCAGAACTAAACAAGAAAGCTAAATCTACTGTCATTGAGTTGATTTTTAACTCAAAGTCACTTCATTTCTACCAAAGAGTAGCTAATGGGATTGAACCACTGACGTTGAGGTTACCAGTCCACCTGCCTAACCCCCAGGACCACCAGGGGATCCTTTGGGCAGTACTACATGCAGTACTACTTGCACTGCGAGATCCACCACAGGCCCACATTGATTGGATCAGAAGACAGCAACACTTGATTCACATCAGTCTTTTTTGTTTGGTGAAATTAGGATTTGGATTGAGAGCAGTTCGTGTGACATTTGAAGGTAATTTGATCATTAGAACTTGTTTGTTTACACACAGGCAAAGTGGAAGCAATGTGGAGAGAAAGGGAAAATGGAAGCAGCATTGCTGTGGGATCAGAGGTGGAGACTAAATAGTTCAGGAACCTGATAGCCTTCCGCTTTGCTGGCACATCCTCCTGAAGGACTCTTCTTCCCCTGACTCTATGGACACTCCCATGCACTGATAATAAGCTTCCCTGTGTTTCCTTGGCTGGTTGAAAGAGTTTACTTATGGAATAATGATAACAAAATTGAACTTTGGGAAAGATATGTGTTTTTAAAATCTCAACAATGCCTGTGTATTTTGGGATTTAGATAAATATTTGTGGGGGCAAAGGAACATTGGGATCATGATCTTTATCTCCTTGTGGATGTGAACAGCCCTGAGTTCCCAGCAATGACTTTTAATTTGAGCTACATCTTGACAATTTAATTTTCTAACAGTAATAGTTCTATGTGTAAGAGAAATAATAATTAAGTATTTTTACTTTCATCGGTGTTGAAGCTAATGTGAATGTTTTAGATTTAAATCAAATGGTCCAGGACTTCCTAAATAGGTGATTTGGCAGAAGTTATGTAAGTGCTTTAGGTCTTCCTTTCTCTTCATATTTTTTGTGGGAATCATACACAGACTGCCTTAATGTATGTTGTGAGAATGAACTGGGATCCTGTGCTTTTAGTTTGGTGAATTAAGAGAGCCATGGGTATCAGATAGAATCCAACATAGAAGTCTCCAACACTGACATACACAATACAATCACTATGCTAGTTTATAAAGATGAAGAGCTGACGGTTCCGACTGGCTTCAGGGGAGGTTTTGTTCCTCAAAGATTTGGTGTCTGTGCTCTGCCATTTGCCATGTCAGCTCCATTCTGGGGTTCCTTGGCTAACCAGTGGACGTTCATTTGGTTCAGCCTCATGGCAATTCCAAGTGCAGCAGAGTATAACTCTTTGGTAAGGGTTCTGGGCTTTAATCTCAATGGAAGCAGGCCATCAGGCTTTTCCTTAGTGGTCTCACTAGGTCAGTGCAAACCACCAATCTCTAGGTTAGCAGTCTGAGCTTTCCCTAAAACCCAAGAAACCTAGTTCCCCGTCATCAGATAAATTCTGACTCATAGCGGCCCTATAGGGTTTCAGAGACCATTACTCTCTGAAGAAGCAAGCAGCCTCATTTTTTCCCCAGATGTGACTAGTAGATTTGAACTCTCAGCCTTACAACTAGCAGTGCAAGGCTTACCTGACAGCACAACCAGGACTCTGCCCTGTCAAGCCAGTAGCAAATTGGGCTTAAGCATTCCAACTTCCCATCCTGGTGCACAGGATGCCTTAGCTCCGGAGAAGAGCTTAGGCTTCAAAGAGGCCTGATAGAAAGACAGTTGGTTCTGATTGGATTCCTTATCAGCTCATGCATTTTGTTCAGGGGAATGGAATGTGATTCATCTCTAGCGTCCAGGGAGTGTGAGAACTTAGCCCAGGGGAAATGTGGAACAGTCTCCCCAGAAGTAAGGGGAATCGTTTGGAGGCAGGTGCTCGCTACATTTCTATAATATTGATAAATGTTTATTGAGAGGGAAAAACCCCCCACACAAATTAAAATAACAATTTCCCTACTAGTTTATTAAATGGGACATATTACAATGGTCGCATAATCTTGCATTAGCTTACCTCTCAGTGTACTTTGAAACTGTAACCTAATTTTGCCTTTCATTGAAAGCTTGATTTGAACAACTTGCTCCTTGTTTATTTTATTATTTGTCTTCTCTCTCATTTTTTTAAATGGGGAACCAACTCTTTCAAGTCTGATAAAGTAATCGGATTTTGATAATGTTTTATTTAGCTAGATAAGTTTTAAAATTAGTGTACCAAACAATACTTGGTCTGTTTAAGCCACCTGTTCTGTGAGGGTCCTCTTTCCTGGTACCTTCAGCAGCTGTCTGCTCCCATGATGCTTCTCTGTGGTGTCACCACACCTTTTCAAAGATGAGCTAGAAACAGCACACATTTAAAGGGCTGATATCTGGTAGAGTGGGAGCCATCAAAATTGGGGAGATATATATATAAGAAACTATATTTTCCAATATGATATCTTAGTGTACTTTGCAAGAATACTTGATGAAAGTTGAAAGTAGTTTAGTTACAAAGAAATTCAAGTTAATATATGTGCTTACCTTGATTTTAACTAATATGCTTAGGTTTATACATAATATTCATAAATGTATTCTTCTAATATTCCTGTATAAAATAGAATTCTTTCTTTATTGATTAACTTTCTGTTCCCCCAACCCCACCTCATTAACTTAAATGATTATTTCTGGTTATCTCAATATCAGATTTTAACAATTTTAAGCCACAGAAATGAATTCATTTTACATTGTGACAGCATATATACATACTCACAAGGACTACTTGCTCTGTATAATGCACCCGGATACCTCTTTTTAAAAATAAACTTCTATTCTAATCTATTCTGTTCAAATGTAGTCCATTCTCTTTATCCCTGCCTATTTTATTAAATAAATTGCTCTTTTACAATTCTATAATTTGATTTCATAATCCACTGATGAGTCTCACCCATAAAACTTGAAAATTAGTGCTCAAAGCAAGATTTTTCTCATGAGTAGTAATTTTGTATGCCTAGGATTTTATGATTGTGTTCAAGAGAGTTCTTGTCTTCAAAAGGCAATAATAGAACACATCTCAATTTCCATTTAAATATCTTGTGCAAAAATTAAATAATTATTAATACATTTTCCTTAATAACTGCACAGCTGAGAGCCCACTATGCACATCAAGTGAGCATGCGTGCACACCAATGAGAGACAACCAGAGAAACATGGTCATTATTCAATTAGGCAGTTGGTTTACAACCCAGCAGAGTGATACTGGATACCTGGATGGTCTTAGCTCTTCTGAAGTTAATGTCTTCAATTTCCTCTCATCAGATTCATGCTTTTATTAATCTGATAACAATACTTATATGATACATAATGATCTCTGCTACATTAAAAAGTAATTTGCAAAAGAAAACAGAAATATTCAATTTAGTTTCAATTTACTAGGACACAGTAAATTATGGGTTATTTTTGAGAAGTGACTGCATGTAGCAAAGTAAATTTTCCTCTTTTAATTGAAAAACAAAGTACTATGAGTTTTCAAAATAAATCAGTTGACATTTGAAGCCCAAAGCACAAGAATTGCAAGCATCAGATCATTTTTCTATTTTTGATGCCATAGACATTGCTAAACATTTAATGAATACATTCTTACATATTTTGTATATTAACACCGAACAAAATAAACTTGTAAATTAGTTTTACTTACGTATTTAAAGTGAGCACTACTTATAATGTGAGCAAAATCTGAATGAATTTTTCTCACTCTTTATGCTACTTTATCCTTTCTTCTGATTCTCTCTACCTGCCTATGCTGGAAAGATTTAGCTGGAGGTTCAGTGGGTTCAAAGCCACCAGCCATTGCTCCACGGGAGAAAGATTAAACTTTCCACTCCTGTAAAGTTAATGTCAGAAACGCACAAGGGCACTCACACACCGCCCTGCAGGTGGCTATCAGTCAAAACGGACTCAATGGCAATGAACTTACATTTTGAGCTGGGAAGAATCATAAACCACCATTTAGCCATGCATGTACATATGTATGTATGCATGTATGTATGCATATGCACTATGCATTTAAATGTTTTGTGGTTGTGTGTTTGTGTCTCTTTTTGTATACAAAGTGGAGGCTGAACTAAAAGGGAAGACCAATTGTTAATGAAAAAGGAAATGGAAAACTGTGGTTGTCTTCTGAATCATTCTCGCCATCAACAAAATGCTTAAAAGAAATTTGAAAAGAATTGTTTACTTCATATGGAATGCAGAAATAAAAATAAAGGGTTGAGTTGAGAAAAATTAATTTAAAACAAGCAAATTGTATGACCTGATATATAATTTTCAGTTAAGCTTGGCAAATTCAGCTGGTGCCTTTCGATTAAAATATAATTTTCAAAAGGTTAAAAATGTATGACTCTCATGGGAGATATTAATCACTTTTTTCTTGAACTTCCTTAATGTTAATGTCCCCTTACCAGGAAACTTAATTTTGAATATTACCTTTTAAAAAAACACTAACTCATAAGGAAGTATTCAGTAGTTAATAGAAGTCAGTAAAATAAAAAAAGAAACTCTAAAATGAGTACTTGTCAAACATTTAATTTTACTCATAGCTAATGAAACTATTACTAAGGTATTACATTTGGTTCAGAGATCCTTTGAGAATGCTGTGAAGTGCTGGGGAATTGCTTCGAACTCATAGTGACACCTTAGGGGGATTCAAAAATTTGTGGAAATTTCCACTATCTTTTCATTCCATTATTCTACAAACATGTGGAGGCCCACTCAAATGTACATGAGAAGGAAATATGACCAGGGGTTGCCATCCTCAAGTTCTTGCTGTTTCATCCGGGGCTGCAGCCATTGTGTTTGTTCATTGCATGGTGGGTTCCCTCTTCTCACTAACTGCATGCCTTCCCATGTATGATGTCTTCTCAAGGGACTTGCCTTACCAGATAACGTGTCTAATGCATGTGACACGAAGCCTTATCATTCTCACTTCTAAGGAGAACTCTTCTTGAACTTCTCCCAAGACTTATTTTTTTCAGTCTTCTGGCAGTTCATGGTGTCTTCAGTATTCCTCACTAACGATATCAGTTCTTCATTCTTCTTTCCTCGCTGTCTAGCTTTTGCCTACAAAGGAGGCTATTGAAAACACTAGGGCTTGAGTCAGGCATGCGTTTGCTCCAACTGATATCTTTGCCTTTCTGAACACTTTAATTCTTTTGTAGCTGATTTTCCCAATGAAATACTTCAATTGATTTCTTTCTTGACTTCTGCATCCGTGGACATTGTCAATAAAAAATATGAAATCCTTCATAAGGTCAAAATTTTCTCCATTTAGCATGGATGTTATTTATTAGTCCAGGTCTGAGGCTCTTGTTTCCTTTACGTTGAATTGTAATCCACATGGGAGAATGTAGCCTTTGATTTTGTCACCCAGGGCTTCAAATCCTCTTAGTTTTCAGCAAGCAAGGTTGTATCATC
Organism: Tenrec ecaudatus; assembly: GCF_050624435.1. Lineage (NCBI taxonomy): Eukaryota > Metazoa > Chordata > Mammalia > Afrosoricida > Tenrecidae > Tenrec > Tenrec ecaudatus. Next base: position 40,748,228 of record NC_134536.1, read on the forward strand.
TGAATATTGTGGATTGTTGATGAGTCTTGCTCCAATATTGATGCCACTTTCTTAGGTATATAGTCCAGTTTCTTGAATTATTTGATAGCCAGAATTATTTTTAGACAGGTTGAAGAAGTAGAGCAAAGGCTATAACTCTGATGTACATTTTACCTGGTTTTAAATCATTCTGACCCCCTTGTTCTGTTCAAATGACTGGGTTGGACTATGTACACATTTCACATATGAGCACAGTGAAATGCTTTGGATTTTTCATTATTTTCACTATTATTCAAAATTTTCGTGATCTACACAGTTGAATGCCTTTTCATGGCTAAGAAGACACAGATAAACACATCTTCCTGATATTCTTTGACTTCAACCAATATCCATAAGGCATCACAAGTGACGTGCTTAGTTATCAGACTTCTCCTATATTCAACTTGCATTTATGGAAATTCCCTGTCGATACACTGTTGCAACTGGTTTTTAGTTATCTTCAGCAAAATTTTACATGTGTGTGATATTAAGGATATTATTCAAGAACTTGGATCCTTGCTGTTGCAGTGGTTATCCGTTGAACTGCGTCCATTCCACATAGTCAGTGGTTCGAAACCACCACCAGCTCCTCGGGAGAAAGACTGGGCTTTCTACACCCAGAAACAGTTACAATCTCAGAAACCCACATGGCAATCACTATGAGTAAGCATTGAATTGATGGCAATGCGTTTTTTTTTAATTAGTTAACTTACTTTTGGTTGGTTCATCTTTCTTTGGAACGGGCAATCTTTTAGTAGATTAGCCAGGTAGGTGTCTTCCAATTTTTTTTTACATAAATGAATGAGTGCTTTCAATATTTTGTCAGCTTGTTGAAGCATTTCAACTGACATTCCATCAATTCCTGGATCCCTAATGCCTTCAGGGCGGGGACTGCAGTGGCACTCTCCTAAGCCAACAAACGTCCAGGCTGTACCCTTCTTGGACTTCATGGAGAGAGTATCTTAAAGGGACCTTCTCTGTCTGCTGATACGATTCTCGCAATCACGCATCAGCAAAATCTGGGTGAGTGTATGTAATCTCCCTTTCTTGGGTCATCTGTTCATCTTTCTATGGCCTTTAAAGGTCCTCGTCTCAAAAATCTTAGTGCTAAGTTCAATGACTGTCTTGGCCCTTAGGGAGGGGGTGGGAATTCAGTAGGAGGACATTTTCTTGTTTTGCTACTCCAGTACTGCCTTTTGGAATTCAAAGTTTAACGGGCCTTTTGAGGATGCTCCCTAAGTCTGTTAACTTTCAAGGGTGCTTGAATTTAACTCACCCTTTTACCATGGGATCTACCCAGTCTAAACCACCTCAATATTCGCTTTGGGGTTTCTAGACACCAACCTTAAACTGCTGGGTCTCCAATCAATTATCGAACAAGAGCGTCTCATATTTTTGTGCAACAAAATCTGGCCCCAGTGCAAACTGGACAATAACTCAAGATGGCCACAGATGGCACTTTCAATTTAAAGAGCCTCTGAGGTTTTAATGATTTCTGCCAATGTAACAGCAGATAGTTGGAAATTCCCTATTTTAAAGCTTTTTTCTTTGTTCTGATCCCCATCTATGCCAAGACTGCACTAACACTCAATTCCTGCTAATTCAAGGAAAAAAACCCACTCTCCGACAATGAATCCACTTTTGATCCTATGGATCACTCTTCACAGTCTGCAACCAGAGCTGTCTTCTCTGCCCCACCTCCAACTGTGCCAGCCTTCTCTCTTCCCTCTTAGGAACCTCTTCCTGATTCCTCACCATTCCTACAATGCCTCCCTCCACCTCTGAGCCAACTTCAAAATCTGACATCTCCCACTCCGCTGTGTTCTCCCTCTTCTGACTTGCAATTTTCTCATCAGCCAACTTCCTTAATGTCCCCTCCCACTTCTTCAGCACTGCCATCTTCCACCCCATCTGACCCCTCTCCTCTGCCGGGTTTATCTCCAACCCAGCTGTTCCTGCCTCAAAAGCCTCTTCTAGAAAGCTGAAAATTCGGCCTTCAAACCCTGCTCCTGTTTTTTTCTCCTTGTCAGGAGGCAATGACTGAAGGATTATTTAAAGAACACATCCCATTATCTCTTTATGACTTATATCCTCTCAGGAAATATATGGAATGCTTTTATTCTGACACAGACACTTATTAAGGAATTCAAATAACTCAGTCTTACAATCTTATCTGGCATGATATCTACATAATTCTTTTTATTAAATCATTTTATTAGGGGCTTATATAATTCTTATCACAATCCATACATACATCCATTGTGTTAGGCACATATGTACATTAGTTGCTATCATTCTCAAAACATTTGCTTCCTATTTGAGCCCTTAATATCGGCTGCTCATTTTCCCCCTTCCTCCCCACTTCCCCCTCTCTCATGAACCCTTCATAATTCATAAATTATTATTATGTCATATGTTACACTGTCTGACATCTCCTCCCGCCCTCTTCCCTGCTGTCCAGCCCCCCGGGAGGGGGCTATATGTAGATTCTTGTAATCAGTTCCCCCTTTCTACCCCACATTCCCTCCACCCTCCATGCATAGCCACTCTCACCACTGGTCCTAAAGGAATCATCTGTCCTGGATTCCCTGTGTTTCCAGTTGCTATTTATACCAATGTACACCCTCTGATCTAGCCATATTTGTAAGGTAGAATTGGGATTATGATAGTGGGGGGTGGGAGGGGAGGAGGAAGCATTTAAGAACTAGAGGAAAGTTGTATGTTTCATCGTTGCCACCCTGAACCCTGACTGGCTCATCTCCTCCCCACAACCCTTCAGTAGGGGTGTCTGGTTGGCTACCGATGGGCTTTGAGTCTCCACTCTGCACTCACCCACATTTACAATGATGTGAATTTTTGTTCCTTGATGCTCGAAACCTGATCCTTTTGACAGCTCATGATCACACAGGCTGGTGTGTTTCTTCTATATGGGCTTTGTTGCTTCTGAACTAGATGGCCACTTGTTTATCTTCGAGTCTTTAGACCCTAGACGCTATATCTTTTGATAGCCAGGAACCATCAGCTTTCTTCACCACATTTGCTTATGCACACGTTTGTCTTCATTGATTGTATCAGGAAGGTGAGCACCCATTGATATGATTTTAATTCTTTGATGTCTGATAACTGGTCCCTTCTACACCTCATGGTCAGACAGGCTGGTGTGCTTCTTCCATGTGGGCTTTGATGCTTCTCAGCTATATGGCCGCTTGTTTATCTTCAAGCCGTTAAGACCCCAGACACTATATCTTTTGATAGCCGGGCACCATCAGCTTTCTTTACCACATTTCCTTATGCACACATTTTTCTTCAGCAATTATGTCGGGAAGGTGTGCATCCTGGAATGCCAATTTAATAGGATAATGTGTTCCTGTTTTGAGTAAGTGCTTGAGTGGAGGCCCACTGTCCATCTGCTGCCTTAATACAAAACCTATAAATATGTGCACATAGATCTCTTTCCCCCACACTCTTATATAAATATATTTATATATGTACATTTCAGTCTTTAGACCTATATAAATGCCCTTTGTCACCTAGCTCTTTCCTCTATTTCCCCTTTCTTTCCTCTTGTCTCACTATCATGTTCAGCCTTCATTTGGGTTTCAGTAATTTCTCTCTATTACCTTGCCGTTGCTGAATCCTTACCAGGCCTCTCACGCCCTCTTTGCCACTGATTCTGGATAACTTGTTGCTCCCCTGTCCCTGAGTTGGTCAGCACCACCTCCTTACCACCTCCCCCTCCCTCTCCTGTGTCCCCCTGGAACCATTGGTCCCATTGTTTTCTCCTCCAGACTATTCATCCAGTCTATCTTATCTACATAGATCTGTAGAGATAAGAATATGCAGCAAAAATCAAGCCATAGCAAGATAGGTGATGAGTGAGAACACAGCAATGACAACAAAAAAGAAAACCAATTACCCATAGAAGAATAAATTAATTAAAAGTAAAAAATTTAAAAAGAAAGAAAAACTGTAAATAGATCAAGGTCTGATTTTTGATCTCTGGGCGTGTCCTTCAGTCAGGTCCACTGGGGTACCATGCTTTGGCCCCAGCGTCTGTCCTTCTTACAGCCACTTTATCCTCCAAAAACATGAAGAGAGTCTAGATAGCGGCTCAGCAGAGAGGAAGTGAAATTCATCCCCAGAATTGTGATGAATCAGTGGCTCCAATGCAGTTCTTTCACAACACCCTCACTGGGATTATCAGCTCGGCCGTGGGGACCGCACTCGCTGAGATGACGTGGTTATTCCCTCTTATTGAACGGGTACAAAAAATGGTCCAGAAGACCATCAATCATGATGAAATCGAGAAATCCTTCCAGACCCCAAAGATAATCCTGCCCAATTTTTGTCACCATTCTCAGAGTTGACCATTCAACACCAGGGATTATTTTACTTTATTCAGACTTAATTTCACAGTCGCCTCCTGACACCAAGAGAAAACTTTGAAAAGTAGAGGATGGTCCTCAGACTCTAGAGCAAGACCTTCTCAATGCAGCATTCAAGGTTTTCAATAATAGAGAAGAACACATTTTTTAAGAGAAATTAGAAAGAGGCAAAGCTAAATATCAGATGCTGGCTAACACCCTTCAGAGAAAAGAGGTGAATCCAAACCAATTAACAGTGGGCCACAGGGGTTAATTCCCATGGACCGTGCTTTGAATCTTCCCAGATGGGACATTGGGAATGAGAATGTCCCCAGCCTCATCCTCCGTCAAAGCCTCACCCACATTGCAGACCAGGATGGCACTGGGAACTGTCAGCCCTTTCTGAAAGAAGCTGGGAAGGATAGTCTTTTCCACAACACCTTTAGAGAAACCTGCTCAAGACACTTCATTGTCAGTGCTGTTAGGACTGGTGATGGAGGATTGATGATGCCCAGGGCTGACAGCCTCCACAGAGATCATTCATATTGAGCCCAGGGGAAAAATCGCTGTTTCAGGTAAGCCAATTTCTTTCATTTTAGATATGGGGGTCCCTTATTCTACACTCCCAAGTCTACCTTACAAATCTACCTAAACCAGGGGATGTACAATGGTAAAGTTCAGAGCTAGAAACACAGGGAATCCAGGACAGACAAACCCCTCAGGACCAATAATGAGAGTAGTGATACCAGGAGGGTAAAGGGAAAGTGGGGAGAAAGGGGGACGCAATCACAAGGATCTACATATAACCCCTCCCTGGGGGATGGACAACAGAAAGTGAGTGAAGGGAGACATCGGACAGTGCAAGAAATGAAAAAAAATTATATATTATCAAGGGTTCATGAGGGAGGGGAGGGGAGGAAGGGGGGAAATGAAACCTGATACCTGATTCGAAGGGCTCAAGTATAAAGAAAATGTTTTGAGAATGATGATGGCAACCAATGTACAAATGTGCTCGAGAGCATGGATGTATGGATGGATGTAAAAATAAGTAAATAAAATACTTTAAAAAAAAGAGACAGCATCCTCATCTTAAAGAGTCAACTGGGAGTGTGGCTCCAAGTGCAAATGAACTGCAGATGGGATGGCAGCCTAGAGACATCCTTAGGGTTGCCGATGCTATTAGAGATGTTGAAAAGACTTCGCCGATTCCTGGGTATGATCATTATAACATCACAGGACTCATAGCCATCACCACCACTGCTGCACTGCAGGAATCCATGAAAACTGACCATTTAGTACAAAAGTGGCAAGCAGACTCACACCAACTATAGGCCTTGCAAGCCATGATAAAATGATTAATTAGAAAAAGAAGTGGCTGAATTGCAACTAATATCCAGTGGCTAGGAGATCAAAGTATGGTCTTGCAGCACCAATTGATGCTAAAATGTGATTGGAATATTATTGATTTTTGTGTAATTCCTTATCCACATAATGTAACCTAACATGATTGGGCTGTAATTAGCAATCATTCACAGGGATTTAAGGGGAGATTTTCTCTAGATCAGCAGTTCTCAACCTGTGGGTCATGAGCCATTTGGGGATCCAATGACCCTTTCACAGGGGGGTCACCTGATTCATAACAGTAGCAAATATTACAGTTATGAAGCAGCAATAAAAACAATTTTATGGTTGGGGGGTTACCACAACATGAGGAACTGTATGAAAGGGCCACGGCATGAGAAAGGTTGAGAACCGCTGCTCTAGATGTTATTCAGCTAAAAAAGAAAAATTTTAATACATTTAAGGATGGGTTAGACTGAGGCATATTCTAGCTCTGATGTGATTAAACAATTGTTAGAGGGTTTAGAGGGATTTGACCCACATGCCTGGACTCAAAGCATTTTACATAGTGTAGGCTCTAGCCTAACTATGTTACTCTTGGTCATAATTTTTGTTCTTGTAATTAGATGTTGTTTCTATAGAAAATTTAAGCAGATATAAAAAAAGTCATTTAGCCTCAGCTATTCCCCTGCAGTCAGCCTGAGATCCAGGGGGTTCTACTCTGTCCTATGAGGTCACTACGGGTCAGAGTCAAGTTGGTGGCAGTAACGTTGGGAGGATATTTTCTTCTGCTGATCCCATTCAGTAACCGGGATAAGTCCCCCAATCATGACAGTGTTCCATGCAGAACTAATGTTTCCATTTTCAAAATGTTTTAGTTTTTAAAAGGTTTTATTGCTTAAAGATGGGTCCAATGGCCTTACCTAGATTCAATTTTATGTTGTGCTTATTTGTATTGGCAAGCTTCAGGCCAAGTTAGCAGCCTGATTCTCATAGGACTGTGCACCTCTGTCCTGGCTACATATATTGGTTGGTTCTTTTTCTCTTTAGAACAGTGTTTTCCTCTTTGACGGAACCCTGGCGTCACCTGGGAGCTTCCAAAAATCCAATGGCCAGGCTACATCCTAGCCACGATCAGAATCAGGGGATGTTTTTGTAATCTCCATTTTTGTTTTTGGAAACGCTTTCCAGATAGTATCGAAACAGACCCAAGATTGAGAAATGTTCTAGAATGACACTTGGTGTCCAAAATATATCGAGCCACTGGCCAAAGAAGAGCTGCTCACCGCCTCGATTAAAAATAGCATCTTCTTTGGCTGGTAGAAAACACTTCAAGGAGGATCCTTCTGAAAATTCCATTGTGAAGGAAGTCTCTCTTTTTCAAATGTCTTGTTTTATTAGATAGTATCGATTTCTACTGAAAATAGCAAATGAAACTTTTCTGCCTTAAACTGATGACTAAACTTGGCTATTCTTCCCACAGACCCTTTTGGCAGATTATTGAAATAAAAGCAAGAAGAACACAAAACAAAATTTTGGGGGGGTGGAAATGAATTTGTTTTGCCAAATTAGAATTCAAACACACACAGTGAGATGATATTTAAATCTCTGGCTTTTCTTTTTCCTGCCAAGTCAAAATGCATTTCAGCACGATGCCTTTCCACTTGTGCATAGATTGTCATGCGACTCACAGTGAATTTCCAGAGCCCAAGGCCTCAGTACTGGAGTATCAAATGTAGGTTTAATTGTTATTCTTCAGCTTGGCTCTACTCTGTCCCCAAAGCCTATAAATCATTATCAAACAAGAAAATCAAGTAATTAAGCTCTCTGCCCTGAATCTGATCTATAGCAACTACCTTCGGCATAAAACGGTATTCACTCAAGTGGCTAGTTAAACTCTCTAATAATGAACCTGGATCAGGGAAATGACTTGGTAATGCTTTCACAAACACTGGGAGTCTGGGAGCTGGTTTTCTCCCAACGGCACCTGCCCTATCCACTGCTGTTTTCCGTGGCCACGGTGCATGGCATAGGGAAGAGGAGTACGTTCAAGGGGAAAGGGCGCCTTCACAGATTACAGCTGAGGTCTCCTGTAGTGCCTGCAGGGCGTCTTGTACATCAGAAACGTAAGGTCAGTTGCCTTTTGTTCTTAGACACAAACAAAACAAGCTGTGGGTTAGAAGGAAATCACTGGTTTATTATTCACCACTTGAGAAAGAAGCGGAATTAAATTCAGTCTAGGATCTGGATTAGCGCCACCTGAATACAGAAAGAACTTCACACAGAAGCAGCTCAGTTTTATTAACATGCACAGGCAAAAGAGACTTTTAGTGGGTATACTTGTTTGCGGGGGCTGACCTCGCTCTTGTCAGTTTGCTGGGCACGCCACAGGCTGCACCCCCCTCAGCTCCAAAGCCTTGGTAAAATTCACCTCCAGGGGCTTGCCAGTCCCCTTGGTGAGCCGCAGGGAGCGGATGCAACCTCGGAATCGAATGGTGGTCGTCAGGCCAAACTGATTGAGGCCATCTGCAAAAGCAAACAAGCATGAGGGCCGTTAAGAAAAGTTGCCGCGATGATCAGCACATGTCTCAAAGTTGAAGAGTAAGCTGGACGTTTGTCTTCTAGACCAAATGTCATTTTGTCATTCCGTCCCCACATGGCGCTGCAAGCGCTGATGCCAGTATTTCGGAATCTCAAATAGCAACTGTCACCCATGCTGGCTGTACATTTCAGAGAAACTGCCAGACTGAACTTCAAAACTCTAAACCAAACTTACTGCCATCGAGGTGATGCCAACTCCTATCCACCCGGGGACGGAACCCACGCTGCCCCCGTGGGCTTTTGAGACCGTAATACCTTACAAGGACAGAAAGCCCAGTCGTTCTCCCAAGAAAGGCCTGACCCACTAAACTCAGGGCATCCAGCCAGTGCAGACTCATGGCGATCCCTTGTGGGTTCTGAGACGGTAACTTTACAGGAGTAGAAAGCCCTGCCCCTGTCCCTCGGAGCTGCTGGGCGTTTTGAAGACGACCTTGCTGGTCAGGGCCCAACACGACTCCACCCGCAGGGCTCCTGGTTATGTGAGAATTGGCTCCCCTCAGAGGACGGCCCTTGGCAGGGTTTGGAAAGGTGCGCCCTGGGTTGGAAGGCCCTCACAATCACAGTGGCACAATGGACTCCTGGCTGGCTCTCCAGGACCGGGAGCATGGTGCAGGACTGGGCAGCGGTTTCTTTGGTTGCGTAGGCCCCTCCACGGATCAAATCCGCCGCGATGGCCACTGACAAGAGTCACCAAGTTAAGAGCAGATCTCAGCATGGGCTGTTTGTTTGGGAGACATGGAAAGGCTGCCTTCCGTCAAGTTTGCGATTCTGTTTTAGCTCTACCAACCGTTGTGCCTTCAGAGGACTATCAACATTTTGATATTATGCTATTCAACGTTTTGAGTTCTGGCCTGTGAAATATGAAAACATTTAAAACTATATAGATTTTCAGACATCCAAGATTTGTTTTGGCATGAACTAATTTAAAGTCGGGATTTAAAACGCTTAGTTTTTGTTTAGTGAAACGAAGCAATTGATCAAAGACCTGAAAGAGAATTCAGACTTGGGGTTTTAAAGGTGACTGAATGCTAAGTGCAAGGTCAGTGGTTCAAAGCCACTTGCTTCTCTGTGAGAGAAAGCTGAGGCTATATGTTCCTGTAAATATTTACAGCCTTTTAACCCCTATGGAGGGTTGCAATGAGTGGGAAGCCATTCAACGGCTCCGTTTCAGACTTACGGTGTGCTCAGTAGGATGGTGTTTCCTAGAGGAGGCAGAGTGTGCCTGGAGAAGAAACTAGCATTTCCTTAATAATATCTTGAGGTTATTCCTGATTGAAGCAGAAGTATGTCTTTATAAAACTCAGAAGCAACTTTGGAAAAGGGAGCTCTCAATCACTCACCATTTCTCCTATATCTTTACCTCTGTCAACTACAGCTGCATACATTTTCTTCAAGCAAAGGAGCCTGGTGGAGGACCGTTTCTCTTGCCCAACGGATGAAAGGGCATTCAATCAAGAGCCTGTATTCTTAGAGTATTTATGAAGTGGCACTTGGCTTATTTCTCATCCACTTGGTCGCTTATTTATAGGCACTTTAGGTAACCCTCTGTGGTCCGCATGCCATACTTAATGTGCTGGACAGGGGTATTTGAATGCAGATTTATTGCTTGGTTTTCTATGTACTATAAATATAAACTCTATAATAACCTAAGGGAGAAATTTAACCCAATGCTTTCCAGAATTCCAGGAAATAAATTCCCCAACATTTTATGATTCCTTTGATATATTCATTTCAGAAAGCACACCGTCTCTGGCATTGATTTCTGTTTTAAATGTCTCATATCTTTTATAAGTCAAAATTCATTTCCTCTCGCCTCAGTCTCCTTCCAAATGAAAATTTGGAGGCTATCCCCATGTCCATTCCCATGTGGTTTTTATAAGCAACATGCTCATTTTACACACTGGAAATTTTTGGTGAGGTGTTATTTGTGCAAGTCAGTTCTAAAGGTTGGGCCCAAGTACACGGAAAATCACATTCTTGGTCATGTTTATATGAATATAAATATTTTCAAAACCACACTCATAAGAGAGCAAAGGCATTCTTGCGGGGGTAGTCCACACTCACCTGGGAAACCTCCCACAAACACAGGGTCATTTGTGTCAGCCGATGTTGAAGCTCTGTTTGGGCTTTGGGCTTCCACCTGGTTCCCATCCACTATCAGTACAATGCGGTGTCTGAGCTTGTTAGCCATGACCTTGTGCCATTGTCCATCACACAAATGTCCTGGGACCCCAGCATCATAGACTGCTGTGAATCGGCCAGCTCCATTGTCCACATGAAACATGAGCTAGAAAGTAGGGGATTGAAAAGTCACAGAAGGTTGCATTCGGGGGAGATCATGATGCTCCCCAAGCACCATGATCAGGTCACTATGAGAGCTATGGGCTGGAAGAGTGTGATGTGGATCTAACTGGGTCACTTCAAAGGAAAAGTGACAGTAATTAAAATATATAGATGTGCTCACCAATAGTGATACAGTGCCAATTTTGTATTTGGGCATTACTGGGGGAAATAGGCACGATGTATGATGTAGGCAATAATTCTGCTTCAGAAAATGTGAGATACAATTTGAAGTCAGATAACAAAAGTGAAGGACATGGTGCACATGGAGAACAATCCCACCACTTTTCTTTTTAGCGTCTCAGTGTTCCGTATGTATTTTTCTTATGCTGTTAAAATTGATTCACCAATTTGATTTACAAATACATTTGAAAGGATTGTTGTCTTTTTGAAAATTTCAACATTTGATACTATAATTTCAATTCTATATGAAATTATATGAACTCCTTTGCATGGAGGATAGAAAGTTACTACAGAAATTACTTCACGTCATAGGTGCGAAAGACTGTGAGCCAGGAGGCACATGAATTCCCTAACAATGACCAACTTAGATGGGAAATTCTTGTTCAAACTTAAAACCAACAACAACAAAAAACCTGCCTTCAGTATAACATGGGAAAGTCCTTGAAATTCGAGATGACAGATTCTTTTGAAGCTGATACAGACCAGAAACATACTGAAATAATAAGAACATATATCCCCATTACAATTAGGGAGTGCATTTAACAAAGTAAAAGAGAAGAAGGCTTTTTTTTTTCAGATGTAAAGAGCGAGCAAATCGGTGAATGCAAACTAGAGGGTGTTGTACATACGAACAAACAATTTGGCTATGCTTGCTGTGGGTTCTGCAAGCAGGGCTTTTCAGAACCTTGGTGAGGAGGCCCGGTGCCCTGGAGGGGAGCATGAGCCCCGGTGTATTGATAGTAGCTGCCGTTACAAGCAGGTAATGAAATAAAGCTCAGTCCAAAAAAAGCAAAAGAGAGCTTTTATTTGTTTCCCGGTTTGCCTGTGAGCACCTGGGTCTCTATTCCTATACTGTCTCTGAGGATGACTTTGACTCTGGGGTTGATATGAAGGCAAGACAGAGGATAGCTTAGTCATTGTGTTTCTTTCCCCTTGAGAAGGAGGCAACAACCCCTGTCATAATAAAGTATGAATACAGCTGAAGTATGATTCCCATTTAATATCCCAATGGGAAATGTGGCATTTCTTGCTTTTCCCACATTTCATAACTGCTCCCCACAGTACACAATGAAGACTTAACATCTCTCACTGTAGGTTGCTGGTGTTGGGTAAGCAGAGATTACAGAGATGCTTTGAATTAGATTATGCATTTCTTTTGAGAAGCATAGACAAAATATTATAACTTTTATGATTTGTAACGATGTTTTTTTCCCAAAAATGTTTAATGGTGCTTTTTAAATAAAAATTGGGAAAATGATATCATGTCTGTTAGAGACTGTGGCTTCTGAGAGGGGTCTACACTAGTATCCGAAGCAAAGACTGATTTTGGATAATACAAAGCTTCTCCTTCACTGGAATCAACAGTTTTATAAACTGTGTTTGCACCAAGAGGAGAATAGCAGTGTTCTTATAACAGCCCAGTTATAGGAGCTGAGATCTAAGCCATCTGTTCTTGCCTTAGCCACCACAGCCAGCTTGTTTGGAATGAACATGTTTCACGTTTACACCGCTCCACAGAATAACTGTGTTATAACCACGTGCAGACTGAGAGAACCTACAAGGATGAAAAAGATACAGCGCAGGATTCTGGAAACTAAGACTATAGCGGAACTTCAATCGGAATAGTTCAAAATAGGAGTGCTCATGTTATAAGAGTTGTAAGAGCCCCCAATAAAATGATTTAAAAAGAAAAGGGTTCTCGACATGGGACTGGTGGTGTGATGAGGAGAAACAGAAATATTTGAACTGCTGACATTCACCTTTTCATCAATCATTTCGATGCCCATTCCATCCATTTTTTGGCTGCTAATTCCCAGCAGAACGCCAGTGGTCCTAGTTGTACGGAATTCAAATTCTACAAGAAGGTCCAATCCCACCTTGAATCTGTCAACTGCAAAATGAAGATTGTCTTATTTAATACAGCTTAGAGTTTAAATAATATTACTTTAATTTGTACAATGTAAAGGTTTTATTAGCTTTTAAGTTCTATGTTATCCAATTGTAAATTCATATGCTAAAGCATGGTTCTCAACCCTCCTAATACTGCGACCCCTTAATATCGTTCCTCATGTTGTGATGACCCCAACCATAAAATTATTTTCGTTGCTTCTTTCTAAATGTAATTTTGCTACTGTTATGAATCAAGCGACCCCTGTGAAAGGGTCATTTGACTCCCAAAGAGGTTGCGACCCACCGATTGAGAATCACTGTGCTAAAGAATTAAGCAGAATTTCCATATGATTTTTACAGTACATCACTTAACAAACTTTATTGGTTATTGCTTATTTTCTCAACTAATTTCACTTTAGCATGTAGATTCTGTGAGGGTAGGGACTCTGTCTTTATTACCCACCAATATATGCCTAGTGTCTAGTAAAGAGTGGGCCATATGAAAACAATCAACCAAATAAGAGCAACAATAACAACAACAAAAAGGCCTGTTGCCATCAAGCTGATTCTGACTCATGGTGATTCCATGTTGTACAGTGTGGAGCTAGTCCAGAAGATGCCCTTGGCTGCTCAGATTGTAAAATAGAATTCCCAGTCTCTCCATGGCACTTCCGGGTAAGTTCAGACTGCTTGCCGATTGGTTAGTAGTGGAGGGAACGTCTTTTCCAACAACCCAGACATTTTCTATCTGATACAAATAAAAGCAACACCCGCCTCAAAAAACAGAAACCATTGCTGCTGAGTTGGTTTCGACTCACAGTGATGCTACCCTACCGGACAGAGTAGAACGGCCCCATAGAGTTCCCATGGAGCAGCTGGTGAGTTAGATCCACAGAGCTTTCTGGGTGCTTAAAAATAAGCATTGCCTTGTACAGAGTAGAGGTTTAATATATTGTTGAATACATCAATGAGTGAACACATACCAAGATTGGCCCAAAGTATATTACAGCCGGGTATGATTATGGGACAAGACACCCTGCTGGATTAAGTAAAGCTTTTCCGCGATTCTCTAGAAACTTCTTACTAGAAACATTCTAAAAGGCACCCAATGATTTGGAAAGTGTTTAAAAGGTCGCTAACATCTTATACCCATTTTCCTTCTATCAACATGGTTAGGTTCCCAAGACCAGGTCAGTATGTGAAAATAGGCATTATGTAAAAATGAGGATGACTACACCGGATCATATCAAAAAACGAAGACCGCACATTCCACAACTGACGCACTGCTCGGCTTTCCTCAACTGCCAAGCCACGGGGAATCACGGCACAGCCACGCTGACACAGAGCCATCAACATCACAGGCAGCGTTGCTCTCGCCTAGCACCTCGTTACTGTCAGACGCATGTTGCGAATGCCCACAGGAATCAGAGAGTAGGGTTTTAATATTATCATGACTGTGCAGGACTAGAGGAGACAGTCTGTAAATGAGGAGTAGGTGTAGTTATAAACAGAGGGGTGAAAGTACTATTTGGACAGGAAGATTTGGGGCTTTAAAAGATTTCTCTAGTTCATTTGTTTTTTTCTCCATGATCACTGCCATTGAGTCGATGCTGACTCACAATGACCCTCTAGGCAGGGTGGATCTGTCTTTGGTGGGCTTCTGAGACTATAATTCTTTTCAGGAGAGAAAGCCCCACCTTTCTCTTGATTTTTCTCTCTAGTCTTTCATATTTGATGGGTTCATTTATTTATGTTTTTACAAATATTTAAGATATGCCTCTTAGGGAAAGGTGATACTGGAACTATATCATGAACGCTTGTCTCTTAGGGCCACGTAGAGTTGGAATGGACTCAATGGCAGCGAGTTTCTATGAGTGTAAATTAACAATAGTCAATCTAAAGCACAGATGAGAATTCTAAGGGTGTGGTGATTTTTGTTGGTTTGTTTGTTTGGTAAAGAAGAGCCTAAATCTTTTCAAAAGTAAAGAGTAGAAGAAACTTAGTATCTGTGAAAAATAAAGCAGAAAGCCTGGCTTTCTCTCACTGAGAGGGGAAGCAGGAAAAGGGACAGAGGATGAACATGACACCGTGCCGCTGAGGGCGTGTGGGTGTGTGCAGGAGGATATGTTTGCGGAGGAGAGATGGTGGTGCGCCGTGGTCAGTTAAAAACATATGTACATGTCTCTCTCTCTTTTATGAATTAAAAATATCTAAGGTTTAATTTGACGCTGTTCGTTTTTCAGTGATGTATTTTCTCTGACAAACCACAAAGATTTATGTAGGTAGTTATTTACCAAACAACTTATGATGACTATCTGACACTCTTTGTAAAATTGTCCATCGGAAAAGTGATTAATTCTTGGTCTGCAGTGAGATAAATAGAACTGAACGCATCCAGGCAGTAGGGCAAATCAACCCACTGACTGCAGTGCTGAAGCCTGCCATCAAATGAACCCAGTGAATGCAGCAGAAATCTTGAAGTGCTTGGCTTCCACTGCACATAGAATTGGGGACTTAAACAACCAGCCTGTGGTTTTCTGTTTCAATGTAGGTGAGGTTTTCCATCCCTCTTCTGTGTTGAAGCACCCTGCCTTGCCGCGCCCCATATCTTTTGTATGTGAGCGTACACTTAGCTCTCCATCCTACCTTGAAAACTATTTCCTTCATAAAAATTTCTTTGATTTTTCTCAAATGAATTTAACCTTTCTTCAAAATATTCACAAAATTTTGACAAATGTCTTTTATAGTTAATGGCCATTCTTATATTTTTCCTGTGATTTCTCAGTATATAGACTATATCTTCTTGATAATATATTCTTGAAGGAGCAAAATATGTCTGATTTATCTTTCCCATAATAACTTGTACATATTAAAAGTTCATTTTTTTTGATGAACAATAATTGCATGCATCTAATTATAGGAGTGAATGTTCTATCAGAAAGTAGGGTAATGTTTGGTGTATTTTAATAGTATATGAAAGTTGATTCATATTTTTGTCCACATTGTACATTCACTATCAGTGATCTAGATTTGTGCTAGGAGCAGTCAATGGCAAGGCAAGGAGGGAATATGTAAAGAAAGCCTGGGAAAGATAGATTCAGCCCCATTGTTGTAGTTGCCTAATCTGGTGTCAATTTAAGGATTAAGAGTGTAGGGGTGGAGTCAGGCTGTCAATCTGGAGATAGCCAGTGAGCCTTCTGTGGGCATGGCCTTCTCCTGAGAATTCTTGGAAATCCGGTACTTCTTCCTTGGAGGTGGAAGACATCTCTCTCTCTGCTGCTCCCTGGGAGACATTGCAGAAGACAAGCCACATGGGCCCAACCAGACCTCAGAAGTCGGAGAAACCACAGAGAGACCCCTGCCAGCACTGAGATGCTTACACCACCACTGGGCCCAAAGATTTTCTACCCACTGGCTTCTGATTGTCCTGCATTTGGCTTCATTGCATGTGTTTCGTGAGTCTGAGGAGGAATTTATAGATTGGTATCAGACATATGAGCTAATATCAGATTTATGGCCTTGGACTGGACTGGGATGTTTTCCCAATGCTCAATTCCTCTTGTAAACAAACCTCTCCCTTATATACATATGTGTGTTCACGGATTTGTTTCTCTAGTCTAACCAGACTAGCACACCCATCTACAAGAGAAGGTGTGCATTGTTGGGGAGGGGGAGAAATGGAGTCTAGCACAACAATGGAGTGGAAGACAGAAAAATGGCATTTCATTGACAGATACGTAGAAGGAGAAAATGGGAAAGTAGATAAAAATTGCATCGTATAAACAGAAGAGCCATTTGTCAGAGCTACCCAGGCTTTATGGTTGATTTCCAAGGAAGCAAATGGAGTGAATAAACTCTCCAAGTAGCATTTGACTTTATTGTTTGTATTAGTTATCAGAATTAGATGAGTTAATTTTTAAGAGAGATGCCTTATTATCTCTCTATGTTTCCTCTTGGGCTTCATATTTGGTTTAAACAAAAGAGATCCATTTAGGACTAACTTTGAGCTAAAAGCAGCAAGTTTTATCTCTGTAACTGGTTAATACTCAAGAGAAAGAAATGGAAGAACTTCACCTGCTGTGGCAAAACCAGTTCCATCAAAATATGTTCCCTTCTGAGCACTTGCAAAACATGTCCCAACATTGAAGGTGGAAGTTGGCTTTTCAAGGTCAACGGGGGCCTCTGACATCTGAAGATTCCTGATGCAGCCATCAATACTGTAGGTCACCTAAATGTTCGAGGTAGAAGACACACGGATTAGGCTGAGCATGCCTTTGCCTTTATGTGGCATATAGAAGGAGCTCTATGCAGGTGCTGCTTAGCCAGTTGTCTAGGGCAGCCTCAAAAGTTGCCAGCAGCAGCGCTATCACCTCAGGATTCAGAGCATGGTGTGGATAGATGCCTAAGTTGTACCTCTCAATTATCATGTAGACGATCATTTTGATTTTAGGCGGTCCTCTATTGGGCTCCTGGCTTAACCGATCACTGGCCTGCTCTGGAGTGAAATGACGGGATGGCTCTCCTACTCATACTCTTCAGAACTCCCACCAGACAGGGGGGGGAGCAGATGTAAATGAAGTGTGGAGGACTCTCACTCAGGGATTGGTCAGTTCTGTCAGTCTACTGGATATCCAAAGAGCTGTTGAGAAGCAGGGCCAAAGAGCCATGGCCCGCAGGCAGGGGAGCCATGGTTGTGTAGCATCCTGGGTGACAAGTGGCTACAGGTGAGATGACCAGGAAGGAGCTAAGGTGACAGTGTTCCGGGTTCCTTAGCCATAGAAACAGTGAAGCTGAGTGCCTTCCACCAGGAGGCTGGCTTGGCTGGGTATCTCCTGGGGATGTATTCTCACTAAAGGAGATTTTTCAGTACACGAAGCATGAATCTGGGAAAATTGGAAGTTGCTAAAAATAAAATGGAATGCATCGTGAGCAACATCCTAGGTGTTGGGCAGGGATGGCCGTTTGGAATCAGAAAGTGACATGGTTTCCCAGGCCAGGCACCGAGATGCCAGAGGGATGGCGTTGCATTCGTCGTCCAAAAGGGGCAGCGTGGGGGCACAGGGAACTGATGTCAAGGAGTTCAAGAAGGAAAAGAATGTTTTGAAATTAATGTGGTAGCGATTGTGCAATACTGCTCGACGTGACTGAACTATGGAATGACATGACGTTTGCATTAACTCCCAATAAAATGGTTTGGAAAAACAAAGTATTGCTACAAGATAATAAGAAACCTTTACTTTAAATAAATACATAATAATCATAATAAAGGACATTTCACGACCTATCTGGAAGTATAGTGCTGTCTGTGATTTGGGAGGAAGGTGTAGGACCGGGTCGGGTTTGGTGTTTTGTTTTAAACCCTTGTCTAAGTTGGGCAAAGGCAACGAGGCTGCGTGGCTGTGAGGTTAAGGAGTGGAGAGGGAGACATGCCTGCTGGCAAGGTTGACAAGAAGCACTGGTGCAGACAAAAGGACAGACTGCATTGACAATACTTCCTGATCTAGACTTGATGTAAGCTGCAAACTTCTCTAAGAAGCCCCGATTGTGAGCCTTGTCTGTGCATTCTATGTGGCTCTCACAGCAGGTTATTGGACCCAGTGGAGAGGCAGGCTGTCGTGGGAAGGAAGGCTGGCTTCAGAACAGAGTAAAGGCTTAGAGGGTGCCTCGTAGGAATCATCCCTGGGCAGAGGGGTTGCTGGCGCATTGTCTCCCACGCCATTCCTGCAGGGTCCTACTGGCTTGTCGTAACTCTTCATTAGTCTCTAGGTTTCTGAGTTCATGTCTCTATTA
Source organism: Tenrec ecaudatus (assembly GCF_050624435.1). Taxonomy (NCBI): domain Eukaryota; kingdom Metazoa; phylum Chordata; class Mammalia; order Afrosoricida; family Tenrecidae; genus Tenrec; species Tenrec ecaudatus. The sequence goes on from NC_134536.1 coordinate 40,766,755, forward strand.
AGAGCTTATTAACCTAACTATATACAATTTAAAAAAATCTATGTTCTGTTCTATATGAAAAAAACTAATTAGGTTTGGGTCAGGGCTTCTCTTCATCTTGGAAATCTAATAAAAGCAGGGGAGCCTCCCCTAAGAAAATGCACATGCACGTAAAACTTCACGGTTGGCATGGAGCAGCTGAGGTCCGTAGCTCTCCACATCAGTCAGCCACATTCCGCTCCACTATACTTCACCGGGCTTTGGGGACTCCTGCCCGTCCCTTTGGCTACTCCCACTTGAAGGTGCGTAGCCTTGCCAGGCCCTGATAGCATCTAATTGCCTTGAAAGGGAAGTGCGCTGATTATCACCGAGAAGAGGAATGATGAGAGCCACACTAATGGGCCATTGTCTTCTCTGGATGAACAAATCTACATAGATTATCATGTGTTTTAATTTCAGTATAAACATGCATCACATTTATAGGGGGTCGGTGTTCTCTGAAAACACAGATTGGTGCTTTTCAAATAGAGGATCGCATTTGATAACAATGATATCAAAAACAAACCAAGACACCAGGTTTTGAAAAAGATTATTTTGCACATATTTGATTTACAAAATCGTGAGGGGCTGTTACGCTCTGAATCCATTAATGAATAACTGGGCTCGAAAGACTGCATTGCCCGAGACGTGCCAGGTTTCTGGTCCCGACACGTGAGCCTCAAGGCCATCACCCCAGGTTCCTTTAGAATCCCCCCCCCCCACCGTGGGAGACTGTGGTTTGATTCCTGGTCGATGCACCCGACGTGCAGCTACCATGTCTTGGTCAGTGGGGGCTTATGTCTTAGGTAGTTTCCTGACCATGGTGGACCAGGGAGAGATATCTGGTGACAGGCTTGGGGAAAAACTAGCCAGGGAGAAGTGTTTTTGGTCATCAGCAGGGGGTCCTGTTGTGCAGGGGACCATCCTGGGTTGAGGGATAACTGGGTGGCAGCTCACTGCACAACCTTAGTGCCCAGTTTTATGAACAAGGGGAGTTTTGAAAGAAAAGTACCGGTAAGGCATTTGCTAAAATTCCCACAGCTAGTCAAGAGCGAAGCCGATGTTAAGATGGAGGGAGTGTGGGCGATGCCTTTCATGGTCAAGTCTGTCTGTGAAATCCTTGTCTTGTTCAACTATTGTGGGCAAATGTGACCTGACAATTCAAAACATCTTTCGTACATCAATGATGCTGCCAGTTATTTAAGTAACAGGGAAACCAGTTAGCCACTTACTGGACCGATTCTCCGGGTAGTGTAGTTGATGGGTAGCCCCCCCACATACAGCATTCCCACAACATCCAGGATATCAGCTTTCTTGGGACTGGTGGTTCTGTTAGAGGCATCGTCTACATAAAGGATTCCTTCTTGTTTAACTCGCGCAATCTTAATCTGCAACGAAAACAACAACAAGACAAGCCACCCGTGACAATTCTGAACACATCTCAAACACAGAATGTAAAACAAGAACTTCCATCGTATCCCCAAGAGAAATAACTTTGACCCTGTGTTCCGTGTGTGTAAAGGAGCTTAGAGGCTTACAAATGGGCAAGGGCAGCGGTTGGAAACCACCCGTTGCTCCCAGGGAGAAAGACGAGGCTTTCTCACCGACAGCCTCAGAAACCTGAGGGGCAGTTCCACTGTGCGCTACAGGGTTGCCAAGAGTAGAACGCGAGGGGGTGACAGTGAGAATGCGTGCCAGCCCATCTGTAAGTGGAATTAGGGCTCTGTCACAGCCTCTCTCAAACCCTGCCCTCCTCGCCTTATGATCACCCTCTAAAAGAGCATCACCATTTCCTGGGTATATTTGAGACGGGATGATGGTCAAGTGTGCGTCTGTTTCAAGAAGCAGGCATGTTGGAAAGAACCCTGCAGACTGGCCCAGTCACCGGGCTGCAAAAGAACTGTCTAGTTTTTAAAGTGCATTTGTTTGATTGAGCAAAGCCTGGGCCAACCCCGTGTGAGCCAGTCCACAGGACTCTGCCCACGACGCCCCTCGCTACAGAAGGAAAGGAAGAGCAGTGCCCACAGGCCGCACCTTGTCGGGGAGGAGGGGAAGCAGACGGACGCTGGAAGGATGTCCCTTGCATGAGTGTTCTTCCACTGGAGGGGAGGCTGCCTGGAGTTTACAGCCAGGACTCCAAACGAGGAGTGGCAATGGGGAAGCCCGTGAAGGGCTAGCGTCCGCGGATCACTTACCCATGGCCCTAGATCACAGCGTCAAAGCAGGGCTTACTTTAACTAGTCATTCCAGCTATCTGCTCGGGAAGTAACGTGTAAACATCTTCAAAAATAAAATCCTTTGAAAATGTGGTTAACGGTGGCCTTTTCTACCACCCGTCTCTCGGTCTCTCATGCTGCGGGGGCTCGTGTGTGGCTGTGATGCGGGGCGCTGTGTCCCTGGCGTCTCAAATACCTGCAGGGCCACTCACGGCGAACAGGTTACAGCAGAGCTTCTAGACTCAGACCAGACTCCGAGAAGGAACAGACAGTGCCCTTCTGACGCACTAGCCCCTGAGAACGGTAGAGATATCAGAGGAACGCTGTCGGAGTACAGAGCCCTCTGCACTGGCGGCAGAACCCTCTCGGATGGAGTGTCACGGTGGCCTGACAATTGTGAGGGCAGCACAGGACCTGGCAGTGCTTCCTGCTGTTGTCCTCGGGGTCGCTAACACTTGGAACTGACTCGAGGGCCCATAATAACCTTTTTGTCACTTTTGTTTCCTTGTTGAATGCCAGCCTCAGGATGGCTTTTCCTCAAGTGTTCCATTATCCTACTAGCTGGAGATTAGATTAAACACACTGTAAGCGCTCCTTCATAAGGACTGATGTTTCCTAATGATAAGGTCCCAAGCAAATGAGATTCTTTCATTTCTCATTTCCAGTGATAACAAACCGGTTGACTTTGCATTTTTATTTTATTTATTTTGAGGTTCTCTGGCTTTCTCTCTGATAATGAAAAGTCGACGTATGCTAATACATCAGATCCAACATTTCATGATTTCCTAGTCAGAAAATTAAAACATGTTATTGGTCTGCTTTGGGAAGCTTTACTTAATAGTCTACCACAGGTGCAGAGACAGATTCAGAGATTTTATTTTAATCAGCCAGTATATTATCTATTTGCAATCATGCCAAAGAGGACAATAAGCTGACAAATGAGCCTTCGGTGGCCATAATCATACCAGCTTCTGGCTGTAAGGCCAGCATTTTTACAGTTGTTCCAAATGAACGGAGGGGACAATGGTGCCCAGGAGCCCTTGAAACACAGTGTAGCAGAGACTCCAGGCTCCTGCCCCTCACAGGCCAGTAGGGATTGAGTCTTGGGGGGCAATTCTTAGGACCCATTCTGGCTTGGCAACCTTTAATTTTCTCACACACGATCTCATAAAAGAAAGGCCATTATAGAACAATACGATGTCAGAATACATTCTTCCTTTACATGGGGCAACTAAGAGCTTCCCAATGAGCATCTGCCTTGTTGCCTATGTCACATACGCAGAGCAAATGGCCACCTGGACTGGGGGCCCGATGCTTGACAAGCTCAGTTGTGCAGTAGGGTGGAAGTGCCACGAGAGGGAGTGGAGGGCGTCCCAGAGAAACCTGTCAGTCTGTGCTTCCCCATAGCCCCAGTGGCAGGGTCTGCCCTGGCCCAGCAGTACTGGCATCAGGGGAAGGCGCAGGCATTCCCTACCCCTGAGGGTACTGCCCATGTCCTGGGCCATTAATACCTTGTGCCACTGGCCGTCGTTGATTCGGGTGGGGATCATGGTTTTGGTGTCGCCACTTCCCAAGTCGTAACTGAAGTAGGGCAATCCATCTCTCAGTTGGACGGTGGCAAAATCAGCATGATTGATCCGTGCCATGTAAAAAAGCAATCCTGCCGCAGCTTCGGTGCGCACTTCAAACTCAATTGTGAGGCTGTGAAAGAAACACACGAAAAATAAAACAAAAGTGCTCTTCTGCGAGAGGGGGCGGGGGGCAGATCCCAGAGGCATCTCCAGAGAAGTGCAGCCCACTTCCTCGGGACAAAGACGCTCCAGGACTGCTAATTGCCTAATCTGAGCTCCTCAGGTTCAGAAACATAGAATTTTAGTCTCCACGATACTTGATGAATTACAACACACACACACACACACACACACACACACACACACACAGCCATACCCCGCATTAATTAATACATGTCGTTGATTAAGCTTGATTAAACGCAAACACTCAGTACTCCCAGTTACCAGCTTTTTTCCTAACAGCTCAGAATAATACATACCGATTCTTCACCTTGGTGTCATCAAATGCAATCGCCACATGACTGTTTTTTGAAAGCCCAAACTGCTTACTTCCCGCCAAAAGAGCTGGTTCCGATTCTACAGCACAGGGACCCTGGGAAGTGCCAAAGGAAGAGAGAGGAGGTTCAAGACTCTCTTCTTTTACAGGGAAAACATCATGCCGGTGCTCCGTCATTCCATAGGTATGGTTGATTTCAGTCCCTTAGGTCAGAGAACGAAGATGGACTCTTGGGGACCTCTGGGTGGTGCTTACTGTGAACCGGGCGCGGACGGTGCATCTGCTGGCCTGCGCGTTTGAACTACCCCGTGGGCGTGTGCAATTAATTCATTAGCATTTTCATTCGTTTTATTCGTGTTTTCCTTTTATTCCCCCCAAAGGGAAACATTTTTTTTTATTTCTGAGGACACTTGAATTTCCTTTCCATTCGCGCTTTCCTCTTAGAAGGCTGCAGCAGGACAAGCACAAGCCAGCCAGCCAGGAGACCATGAGAGCCGACAAAGAGCTTTCTTCCTGCCCTCCCCGGGACCGTCCCCTGCTACATTACTGTTCCTTGAAAATGATTGGTCCGCTAGAAGGCTTCCATGATTGTAGATGTTCAAGATGGGGAATCGAAACCTGCAAGTCAGCCCCTTCCGGTCCTTAGCCAGTTGCTAGGCAACCGAGTACATTTTTAAACGTAACCCATCGTACACCATTTCAACGGGGCCGGCGCTGTTCAAAGATCAGCATCCCTGGGCGCTTCCGAGAGGGGGAGGGGAGGTGTGGGGCCAGCTTCCCGGGCTGCTACTTGTGCAGACACTTGGTGGAAGGCCCTGCGGTCACCATCTTGACCTTCGCAAGCATTTGTGAACAAAGGCCCCTGAATGCTCATTTTGCACCGGGCCCTGCAAATTAGCGAGCCGGTCCTGCTGACGCGGGATGTGTGTCTGCTAGGGCACCGCTTAGTGCAGTCGATAACCAAGGCACCGTTCAAATGGCCAAAGCCTCAATTCTTCTCCCTCGTCCGTCTTCACCAAGTAGCTTCACAGAGGGGCTGTCTTGTGAAAATAGGCTGTTCATGAGAAAATAAGTAACCTGCGCACTATGAGCGACCCATGGCATCGAGATCTGTGCTGTGTAATAGAGCTTGGGGCCACGGCCCGGGTCCGCGCGGCTTGGGCAGAGGCTCCCCACAGGCCCCGGCTGACTCCGCACGGTGCCCTTCAGAGATGCCTCGTGGTGCACAGCGTGTTCCTACCCCACCGGGGAAGCCTCCTGCTCCTCTGTCCTGAGCTTCGTCACACCGAGTTTTCGGCCACAGCTTGGAGAGTTTTGAAATGCTGTGAAATTCGTCTTCACAGAAGTTCGCTCTTTCATTCTCCCCAGGATATGGTCAGCGACAAAAAGCCGACTGTGGCTGAAATTCGCACAAATAGGCACAAACCCCGAGTGGGGGACAGGGCAGTGCTACCACCCAGGAGTGGAGCGGGCCCCTGGGAACCAGCGTGTGGCATCTTTCTCTGCAAAAGGGAGCCGGGTGCACAAGGCACGCAGGGAGTGCTTAGTGTCCCCAAAGTCACTGCTGCTATTAATGGAACGGAGAACATTTACACATCTCTCACCGCCTTTCCTGCACAGAGAGCCATCGTGATGCACATAAGTAGCTCCGGGCCTCCCCACAGAGGTCTCTAAGAATCCTGCCACACACAAGCCTACAAGGGCAGAAACATCTCTGAAACCCCCAGCTGGGAAAATTGAGGGGCTGAAACCATCAACGTGTGCTGGGGGATTAGGGAATCATGCTGCAGAGCCTAAAAGAACATTACGTCCAGCCCACTGGGTCCGCACGAGTGTACTCATTGTGCTCGTGAGTCCAGTTATGGCAAATGGACATGAGACGGAGGCTCTGGAGTGAATTCCCACACTGGCAGTTCGTGTGCATCAGGCTAGACCCACCTCTGAGTCCATGGCTGCTATTTGGGGGTGGCTCACCAGGACTTTCTTTGGAAGTCCTCCGGTTGGACTCAACTTTCACCCTGTAGGTTTGCAACCAATCCCTCACTTTAACTGTGTGTGCCACTCAGGGTCTCCCAGTTGTGGAATACAACGTTTAATATTCAATAGCAATCTTAATATCATTTAAGAAATTACCATGGTGGCAGCTTAAAAGTATAGACACGTGACAGCAGCTCGTTGTCTGGGAGCATTTTGTGTGGCCTCATGGCCTTAACAGTGACCTCGCTGCTTGCTACCTCAGAGAGCGGTTGTTTCCCAGGTGGGTCCTGGGCTGCGCAGTTCTCCATTACAATCTATCAGATGCAGATGGAAAGGGCTCTGCTTAAGTATTTTCTGAAAGAGCTCTGCCCAGAAAAGGATGTGGTTCATGTAGGGATTTGTGTGTGTGTGTGTGTGTGTGTGTACAAGTTATTACAGGAAACACCCACTTAAAAAAAAACAAAGACGGAAGAAGCAGGACCCCCGACCCAGTGGACTTCCTGCATCAGTTCTACAACAGATCGGCCTTGGGAACAGGTGCCAACAGTGGCCGATTAGTGTTGTCAACGGGCCAAGGGGATTGGAGCGAGTGGTGGCCCTCTACTCACGCCAGTTAGCAGACAAAGAGTAAACAATGAAACCAGTACGTGGACCAGAGCCGTTCACGTTTATTCAGAACACACAGGGCAGGTGCTTATTATTATGGATTTGCAATGCGGTGGATAGACTTGTGGTCATTTCTTTAATAAAATTCTGACCAACATCCTTTATAAAACAACAGTTGAAAAGGGACAGAGACGTGGCCTTTTTCAGATTTTTGTACATATCATGTATACAGGAACTAAATTCTCTGGACTTTAATCTGGTAAAATTTTGTGATTCAAATCTAGATCTCCCCTCTCCTTTGGTTAAAGAGAGCCCCACTTCCCTCAAATCTTCCTGGGTATATTTGGAAACATGCCTCGAACGAGGACATGCGAAGACAAGCTAGTGAGTTTCCCCAGAATTGCCTCTGTTAATGGAATAGGCGGAAGCCTGGTGGCGCAGGGGTTACATGTGGGGCTGTGACCCACAAGGCCCGCAGTTTGAAACCACCAGCCACTCCAAGGGAGACAGACTGGGCTTTCCACTTGTGAGAATTACAGCCTCGGAAACGCACAGAGGCCATTCCATAGGGTCCCTGAGGGGCCACATCGTCCTGATGGCAGTGAGTATCGCCATAGGGGGTGGCACACATACGTTTAGGAGGAAATCCTGCTCTCTTTCCATTCCATTTTCCACAAACTTTCTGAAGCCCTCTCCCCTCAGCCTTACTGTGAGGGTGGAGCTGCCTCTCAAACATCTTACTTCTAAAATTTTGAAGGAGAACATGTAAGATAGTACAGAAACTGCTCCATGGTTCTCACCAGAACACAATAATCTTGCCGTTAGGAGCCTTCCAGCACTTTCTATAGTCAGCTAAGCTAACACAGAGGGATGGGAGGGTCTTCAAATGAGCTAACCCAGGCTCGCTGCCATGCGTCAGTTCTGACGCACAGTAACCCAAGGGCAGAGTAGAACTGCGGCCTTGGGTTTCTGAGGCTGTAAACATTTATGAGAGCCTAAAGCCTCATCCAGACCCCGTGGAGAGGCTGATGGTTTCGAACTGCCGATCTGGGGCTTAGCAGCCCAACACACAAGCCACTACCTCTCCAGGGCTCAGTCAAAGGAGGTCATTACAAGGCATTCTTAGGCAGGGTCATTGCAAGATCAATTTTCCTCCTTTAAGTGACTGTGATCATGAGGGATGTTATAATTATGGACACGATGATCTACTGTACTGTTTTGGAAACACTGGTTTCTGAGATGTGCTAAAGCAGTAAAAATAATAACAAAAATCAGGTTCCCCGCAGGGGCTCATCAATCTCAACATGTTACAATTCTGCCACCTGGTGGGCACTCGTTAAAGTACTCCAAGTATCCCAAACCCAATGCCTTTGAGCGGATTCCAGCTCATGGTGACCCTGAGAGGCAGAGTGTAGGATCAATGTTTTGATTTCCCAACTCATAGCGACCCCAAAGGACAGGGAAGAACTCCCTCATAGGGTGTCCAAGGCTGTCACCTTTAAGGCGGCAGGCACTCCCATCGTTCTCTAGTAGAGCCTGGTGGATTCAAACCGTTGACCTTTTAGTTTGCAAGTAAGTGCTTAACCATCCCTACAATTGTATGGTTCTTAGGCCGCGTGCCAGCTGCTTATTTGTCTTCTGCTCAGCAGGTCATGAATTGTGGGCACAGCGGTGCTGGCTGGGCGTCTACTTATTTGCCACCCTGGCCATATTCACATAGCTACTTGCTCGTGTCATTTGTGCCCGGGACTGCCTTTCTCAAATCTCTCTCTTTCTCTTACTTGCTAACAGTGCTGCGCTCTTATCAATCTTTGCATGTAGGACGCTCTTAATAAATGTTTTAAAAAATAAATTGTCAAGCATTCAAATTCTAGTAATTTTTAAAAGGTACTCCCCTGCCAAAATAAAAACAAAGAAAATAAGAACATAAATTCAAAGAGATGATAAGTATAGCTCCATAATGTGAAATTCTAAAGTATTACAATTCAACAGAGATGGAAATTCTAAATATGTATATGTGTGTGTGTGTATATAAATCTATGACCACACACTCATAAATAATTATAGTGTGCAAAATAAGGAACAGTGGCAGCTGAAATTTAGGCCTCTCAGGTTTAGCGCCGACTCTGACAAACGTGTGTGAGCTCGAGTCATTCACTAGGCTTGCGGGCTGCTCTTCCTAACATGTGAATTACCAGTTCACACCCTCAAGGTCTCCTCCAGCTCTAATGGCCTATGATTCCACAACAACCACATGGGCGGAGACTCTTCTCGTTTGTTCTGCATTGCCAACTAAATGCATACTCTGTGTTGGAAAAGTTAAAACACACTGCTGAGAGGAAATGGAAGTTAGAATTAGAACAGAAGGTTATAAGAAAACTTAAATGAGCTAAAATCTTCAGTTCCAGATGGGTAAGTATGTTAATCTCAGAGAGAAGGAAACATGTGAATTCAAGAAACCACAGAGGGATATGATTGAGATTGGGGGAAAAAAAACCTGTGTGGGTATTTAGAAAAGCAAGGTGACCACTGGAGGGGCAGCAGGCAGGCCACAAATACCCATACCCTACCACCTTCAGAGAGCATCCACTCAAGACAGGCGGAAATGATCAGAAGGCCTGTGGGAGAGTGATTGACTAGAGACGGTATCTCACTGTTATTTGTCAAAAATATTAATGAGTTATCCAGTGCATTCCTAGACATGTGATGACGCAGCAGAGGAAGGACGTGTCCTAGTGTCCCCTGGTTTTAACACTCTGCCTTGAGAATTATGGTCGATTCTAGGCCTCCTATTTTGAAAAGAATATTGATTGATAGGGATATGGAGTTAGAAATTAGGTCATATGAAGAATATCTAGGATAAGGGAGGATTTGGCCTGGGCAAATCCGAAGACTTAGCTAGTTTTAACTCTTGAAGATCGACTTGACAAAAGAGTCTATCAGTTTAATTCAGCTGCAGAAACACAATAATTACATAGAAGTTATATAGAGGTGGTTTTACTTCAATATGACCAAGACCTCTGTAATAGCTTCCCTCTCCCTGCCATCGAGTCGATTCCAACTCACAGTAACCTTATCTGTAAGGTATGTGTGTTCTTGAGACCGTAAGTGTTTAAAGGAGTAGAAAACCTTGCCTCTCTCCCACTTCTGCCATCAAGGATTTGCTTTGGAATGACAATGTAAAACCTTTATCTCTAAAATGCTCCAACAATGGGTGCAAGTGCCCACTGGGGATCATGACAAATGACAGGCATTAAGATAGCAGATGGACCAGATGATCGACAAGGCTTCCTTCCATGCATGAAAACATGTAGTGTAAGGAGTGCTAGTGATAACGTTTAGTACTTGGGTGTTGGTTTTTATTTTTAATAGAAACTGTGTTGTATATGAATATTAGAATCCCAGGTCAAGAAACTCTCGTGATGCTTTTGAAGCCTTCAGTTGACAATACATCCTGAAGTCTAGGGGATGGAAGAGAAGGGGTAGCATTAGCTTTCTTTTCCTGAGGGAAGGTTCTGGCCAGAAGTAAAATCATAAAATAGCCAAGAAAACATTTTGTTTCTTCCAATTTCCAAGCCATTTTCGCATAGACTATCTCATTTAATCCCTCATCAGAACTCCAATATTGGCTACTTAGCTTAATATCTAAATTTCACGGAGAAGAAAATGATGCTGCTAGCAAGTAATAAAGGAGTCCTGTTGGGTTAGTGGACTGATTACACATTGTGCTGCTAACTGCAAGGTCAGCAGTTCAAAACCTCCAGCTGCTGCACAGGAGAAAGGTGAGGCTTTCAACTCTTGTAAAGAACGAAAGTCTCAAAACCCCACAGGGCTGTCCTACAGGATTGCTCCGAGTTAGAACTGTTTCAATAGCAGTGAGAGAATAAGTGAGGAGTTTCTCTGACATTAGCGTCTGCATTGCTTTTTGATATCTACTCCTACAGGCCAGCAACTGACTGCGCTGTAACACAACCAATTCCATCATGGAACCGAAGGAGAAGTGAAATGTTTAAGAGACTTCAAAACCTGCCTTCAAGACAACATGCCCCCCCCGCCCCCATCAGTTAGAAAGGGTTATCAGCATGGAGTCTGCGCTGTCAAGTGTGGGGAGATGGCCCTTTGTGATTCACTGGCGGTGTGTGGGAATCCGTTGCTGTTGCTGCGGACTGCTGTGGAAATCGGTGCAACCCTTGGAGAACGCAGTGCAGGTCTATGCAGTGAGGCCCTTGAGCATGGTAATCTTTTGACCTCATAAATCTCCATCGAAGACACTTTTTAAGAAACTAAGCAGATATAACAGGAGCTGTGGTGGTGTAGTGGGTTAGGCACAGGGTTGCTAATCACAAGGCCAGAGGTTCAAGCTCACCAGCTGCTCCCAAGGCAGAATGATGAGCCAGTCTACTCTTGTAGAGATTTGAAGTCTTGGAAACCCAAAGTGGGCAGTTCTACCCTGTCCTACAGGGTCACTATGAGTTAGAAGTGATTCAGTGACTAAGTTTGAATTTTTGGAAGCAGAACTGATAGCAAGCATAGTCTCTCATAGTGGAAAAAATACCTGGAAACAATCTAAGCGGCCCCTAGTGGGAAAGAGATAAAATACATTGTGACGGCAGTGATAGATGTCAAACTTTGGAATCTGATTCAATGGATTCAACTTCCTACCCTACTGTTTACCACCTCGGTGTGTGAATTAGCTAAATCTTAGTTGATTCACTTAAATCAGGATACTTATTAAAGTGAGTTTCTGAACAAAAAGTATGCATATATAATTTGTGTACTTATTAGAATACATATGGTAAAAGACACACACCCATGTATAATATACTGTTGTATGGAAACGGTGATTGGCACAGTGCAAGCATTTAAAACTAGTAATATCTTTATTACACAATAGATATGCTGTGTCATCGTGCCAGATGCTGCACTATTGAAATGCACGATCATTTCAATTCTTTTAAGCCTTATCATCCTCCTGATAAGTCTTTTGTCCTATCTGCCATTACTGTGGTCATTCTGCAGATGAGCAGACTGACGGGTAGATGGAATAAATAGATTCCCCAGTTCATGCAGCTCAGAGGTGAGAATGCTGAGACGGGAACCCATGCTGGGTGTACTGTCTCCCATCCCATGAACATGTGTGTGCGTACATACATGCATACATACACAGGCACTTACATGTTTACAACGGTCTTTATGATCAATTACCAGAATGTAAGAACAGGATTCCTAGCAGCATGGCTCTAGTATATAAAAGGCACATAAAAGGAACTGAAAATCCGTATGGCTGCCTCGCGTGGTAGCATGATGGGGTTAGTTTTATTGACTGTTTGGATGTTTCTGTGCATTCCAATGTTTCAAGTGAAAACATGTAATATTTTGTTTGCAGAAAACTTAAAGGAGGACAGATACATAAACAAAGTCATTTAAGGAGGATGCGAGCAGAAGAGCTTTTCATATTTCTGGCACATCACACTGCTAGAATTGGCTCCCTTTGTTCCACTTCTAGCAGTATGGATATATTAGGGATTTTGGATTGTCTTTCAGAAAATGACCCAGAGCGCTGACTGGAAGACTGGAAACTCTGGGATTGTCAACACTTACATGCGCCAGGACTGGGGGGAGCCCAGGGTGGGTGGGTGCGGGCGACGGCTCTGGGTGGATGACTATTTCACCAGGAACTGCTCCATTTTCATCCTCACGGAGCTTCTGTGTCGCGCAGTGACCGATGTCTGCATTTTTGAAGGATACAGGCTGTGCAAAGTCCACAAGGCTAATGGAATATAATTAAAATAAAATATTTTATCTTGTTTTGATTGATTTGCTTCCTTATGATTAAATCAGGTTCTCTCCTCTGCCTTTTTTGTTAAATAAAACGCTATCCATATAATCTTACAAATGTAACTCAAAGATCATTGATTCCTTACTCTCAGTTCTTTTACCACAAAATTTTGGACAGTGTGAAAGCCATAGGGATCCACATACCTGAAGGAAGAAATATAAGAGACAGACTTACACAGAGTTAATAACCAAGTTCCATATGCAGCCTTCGAAAGGAGGAATATTTCTGAGGGGGGGAGGTTGAAATTCCAGTGGAGCGCCTCCCACAAAGAACTTTTTAACTTCAATCGCTTGCTCTATCGTCAGGTTTTGCACATGCCTTTTATTTTCATCCACTTGGATGCTAAAGATGCTGGTGAAATATCACAAATAGAAAAGTATAAGATACATATGTTCAACAATTTGGAAATCACAGGACTCTTTCCTACTGTCCCCTCACCCCTCCTCCTGTGGACCAAAATGCGCTCTACACTGAGAACATGCTATTGTTTCTTGTCCCTCTGTCTCCTTTATTAACTCTCCCCAAGAGTTTACTCCAGTTAGGCAATGGTGTAGCTGCGACATTAGCCTCTGGTGGAGCTGACAACTGTGTTCGGCAGCGTGCAAGGGCTGAGGCTTCTAGGCTGTAGTACTGCCTAATCGTGAAAGGCTCAGTGGGTTTTGCACAGCGTGGGGTCACGTTTTGTTTGGCTCTTTTTTTCTTGGTTTGTGTTAGCTATTATCTTCTTGCTAGGGGACAAACGGTCCTCCTGAGAGCTTAGATTGCAGGAATCAACAGCAGCGCCTACAGTACCATTAATAAAGAATGTAGCTGCTGACTTTTGAATGGAAGAGGCAGGAGTGAACCATGCTAATTGCTCCTTGAAATGATTTTCCCCTAATTTGCTTCTCAGAGATAACTCACATTACTAATGGAGAACCTCATGCTACTCATTCAAAACACCCGTGGGATCCTGGGGCAAAGAATCAGAAGGAGACAAAGAGTTCTGAAGATGAACATGACTAAAGACATCTTCTCTTTTGTTCCAGGAGCAAGGTTTTGAGTTTCAATACCAGCAGTCAGCATGTCTGTATTAGTCATAAGTGTTAGTCACTAACCTAAGGATCCTGAATGGATTACTGAAAACTTACTTCCTCCTTACAGAGAAAACCAATCTCTGTGGGTGAAAAATTTCACTCTGAAGCAACATCTTGCTTGGTTTTATTAGGAACAACTACATGCAGAACCAGACACAAGCTAGAGAGAAGATGCTCAGAATTGGCACTAAGGAATGGCCCACTTTTGGACACTCAGATGCAAGACAATGGAATCAAAGGTAGATGACTCTATGGCCCCCAGATGTAGCTGTTCAGGGATGCACAAGAGGCAGGTTAGACTTTGATCAATAGGAAAATAGAAGCAACTGACCCGTAGTGTGTGTTCTGGAAGGATGTGCGTACCAAAATCAGGAGGTTCAGCCTTACATTAAAAGTGTCAACCCTACGTTGGACCTTAGCTAAAAGTGCTGGTGGTTTGACAAGACCATTAAGACTGAGTTCTGAGTATGTGTGACTCACTGAGAAGTCCTTCCTACCCACAGCCCCATTTTCTCTTTTGTGAAAAGCAACCTCTTACTAACAGGATACAGAAACACTCTGAGGAATTTTAATGAGAGCTCTCAAGGCCTTATGAAACTCATCTGAGGAGAGAAAAGTTCTGCTCTTGATTAGCATTTTTAAAGAGCCAAGAACTCCCAGCTTCCAGCACAGACTCCTTCCAGTCTGAGTCTGCTCCTAGGTCCATGATAGAGATCTTTTCATAGGAGTTCACAGGGTGGGGATGTAGATTGATCATCGGCTTTTAAAAAGTAACAGGCTGGGATTAAGGACTGGCTTGGAAGTTTACTATCTGTGTGATCTGGGATAAAGTATTTCATCTCACTCAGTCTCATTTCATTCATTTATAAAATGGAAATTTAAAAAGTCTACTTCAAGCAATCAGGGGATAGCACCAATTCTGTCCCTAATGTGGGAAGGCTTGGGGGAAGAATGCTTTCCCAGAGGGGAACGCCAACAATCTATGATCTTACTGCTTAAGCAGCTGCTCTAGGCTCTGACAGTCCAGGAAGAACTTCTTGCCCCAAAGATGGGCTCAGAGGAAGCATTAGAATGTAAAACAGAAAGAGAAATCAGGAGTCATGGAAGAACCAAGAGATTATGTGATGGAGTGACTAACTGTGAGAATTTTGAGTGTTAGGGGGATTAGAAAAGAAGAGAGAATTAAGAAGAAGACAGATGGGGAGAGAGGAGAGCAAGAACAATTGTAAGAAGTTTGGTTTGGGGTAAGAATCCATTGATTTTACTATGTGAGATTAAAAGCAATCCCTCACCTAGGGTTTGAAGGAGAAAAAGTGATGTTCAACATTGGTTTTCTGAAAAGTCTTGGGAGAAAGCAAATATCCTCAATTAATCAGAGTTCTGTAATCAGTATAAAGTACTTCAAGTCATGGAAGCCACAATAAAAAGAAAGGATAAAGAATTGGCTGAACGTAATGGAGGGGCTGAATTCTGGTTGGGTCCTTCACTAGCTAGACGACGTTGGTAAATATCTCCTCATGTGTGATCAAAGCATATTGCTACAGGCATAAAGGCATGATTTAGTATTTGATAGACAACATGCCACAAGTTGGCTTTTGAAGCATTAAAAATGTTTCTGGGTGAGTTCTAAAGGTCATTAGTGATCTCAGGCTAATCAGTTTATGGTAGCCCTTGTTTACAGGGTAGATGATGATCGCTTTTTGACCTGAAAATGCTGACTGGGGCACTGCGGTAGCAAATGGGTTCTGGTTTTGGAACGGAGTGGTTGTGACTCCACACTAATACGCCCAATACACTCTCCTATAATTAATGGTGAATGGCAAAACTGTTTGTTTATATGGCCAATTAACTGAATGGCCAGTTTTCAGTGATGTACTATACACAGAGCTTAATCAAATAAAGGTTGGATTGATGGCCAACAGCTGTGAAGCTGGCATAATAAAATGTCCTTTTGAAGAAACACCTGCGAAAGGACACCTTAGTACAGCATCCTAATGCGTTGGGGAATTTACCGATGCTCTCACTGCAAGAAATGCTGCGTGTTGGATGTTTTTTTTTGTCAACTAAATTTTGAGAATCTTCCTTTGCTTATTGAAAAATCATTAAACTATAAAGACATTAAAATTCTTCCCACAATAATGAGGAATAAAATTTTCCAAATGGCTTAAAATCTATTCTACAAGGAATGCAAAACCAGTATCGTAAACCATTTCCAAAGATTCAAATGAGGAAAAATTCAGCGTGTCTTCCTCCTCAGAGACCATAACTGCACTATCTAGCTATTAGATTAGTCGACGTCCTATGTCCAGGCTTTGATCCCTCATTTGTCTTAATCATGGGCACTAAACATGTTTGTCAGTAGAGGCTTTGTATGACTACTTGGAACTGTTTCAACATACAACTTCACCGTCTGGATTATAGATTCCCAAACTTATTTTGCCTTCTCAGAAGAAAAAAAAACAAACTTTTACTCAGAGCACCTGTGGACATGCAAAACTTTGTACTAGAGTCCACAATCCAGGATAAAGTATAGGTATCTGCCTGGGCAGCCCCTCTGGAACTTTCCAGTGCTTCCCAAGGGAAGCACTGCCCACATTGGGAAACACTGGTCTATAAAATCAGCCTGTGAGCCAGGAAAATCTTTTCTATCGATTTAGAAGATAAAAAATCCTCACTGCTTATCTAACCTGTAGGAGGACAATTAGAAACTGTATTTAAACCGAAGAACAGTAGTTGCTTATTGAAGTACTGTTAGATGCGTATACTGTTGTCATATTTAAAGGTATTCTTTGTGTTTTGAGGTTCAATAAGTTTGATGTTCAGTTTTTCTTTTGTCTTCAGTCTAATAAGTGAATAACTGGTTTGGGAATTGGAAGTCCCTAAAGTCTCTGAGCTTCTGCTTTCTTTCTCTCTAATTGTCCTTCTAAACTAATTACCTCGTGGAGTTGTCATACAATATTTTGATGAAAAATTCAAATGACTTTCCCAATAAAGCAAGTATCATATACTGCAATGTTGTGAAATCAAGTTATACACGATTATGGTCAATTCTCAGATGCAGTGGCTCACATGGGTCTGCGGAAAGGGCCCCTGCCCTCACAGACCACAGGGCGTCCATCTAATCCTGGTTCACTTGATTCCCTGGTGCTGTGACTCCCTCTCCGGGCTCAGGCCCACGCTGGGGAGCGTGCAGTGCACCTAGCAGTGCCCAGTGGGTCCTGCAGCTGCTGCCAGGCTCTTTAGCTGCGACAGGTTTTCAAGCAGCTGCCATCCCCGCATCGGAACCCGAATGAGAGAGCAGCCAAAGGCTGCCGCTTCCCACAGACCTGTTCTGTGCGCTCTGATCTGCGCCCACCTATCTGAGGAGCTGAGAGGGGAGAGAGCTGAGCCTTTTGTTATCTGTGGCTTCAGAAGATGCAGCTGGTGTTTCCCATAGGTGGGGAAGGGCAGTGAACTAAATAGAAAGGCTCTTAGCAGATCTTCAAGAACCAAGAACCAAGGCAGGTGAAATCCCTGAAGTACACAATGCAAAGGGCAGGAAACGCTCCCCCCCCCCCCCCCCCGCCCGCCCGTGACTCTGCAAGGTCTAATACACCCCCTCGCGCACAAAGGGTCGGGAGAGCCTCATGCTAGGGTTAGTGGGTAGGTTAGTTTGTAGGTTGTTTAAAAGTGATTGCTCAAGTGCCATTGTTACCCTCTGGTTCTGGCGACATGAACAGAATGTTCTCTCCCGTCGTGAAACAGTCTCGGCTCTGGTTTGATGACAATTTTCCTCATTGTTCGTGGCCCCGTGGAGAGCTGCACTTCCAGGCGGCCTTTGTTCAGGAATATCGCATAATAGGCCTGCAATAGCAAATGGTTATTGAAGGGTAAGCAGGAGGCTCAGATGTGGCTTGGCTGTCCAGGTCCTCTGATACAACTGCAAATCACCCTTTTGGGGATCTTCCTGGGGAAGTAAGACTCACTGTTTTCTGCAGCAGTATACGAAGGCAGCTGGAAGTACCTTTGGGCTAATTTGCTGTTTGTGACTGGTTAGATGATTTAGGCAGTAGACGCTGTAACATACATAGCATTTCCCTGCAAAATGGAACTGAGCTGCCGAGAGTAACAGCTGTGCTTGTGATGGGGCTTCTCACCGAACGAAACCAACCAGGCATCAAAAGAGGGGCCTGCGAAAATCCCTCTCCCTTCCATTCACAGGTGGACCCTTAGCTGCTGGAAACCGGTCTTCATCTCAACCTCAGGGCGTTTGGAGGATTTAAACTCCCATTTTGCTCTCCGGACTGGTTGGGCTAGTTTGCTATCACACACATGCATCTTGTCTCCCACATTCAGATAGGAGGAGGATGGGCTTCGTCTCGCTACAGTTACCATAGCAACCAGTCTGGTTCTGATGGCCGATTATGGGCAGATTATGAATGCTGTTCTCCTCCCGAAGCTATCGACAGGGCAGGCTCTGCATGTGCTATAACCCTGGGGCATCTGGACACCGTGGTCATCTTGGTTCTGCAGGGGTCACCTGCGATACTGGCACATTTCGAGCAAAGCCACCAAGTCTCCAGCCATTGGATACTGAGCTACACAGTTCGGTGCCTCACGCAACATGTTCAGAGGGCCAGGAAGGGGCAACTGTGCGATTCTCAACCAATTAACCTTTTCATAGCTAATTGACCATTTGATACTGCAAATTCATTTAGCCAACTATATTCACAAATAACCTGTGGGTATCAAAATGTTGACCTTTAGAAAAGAAAATGTGCCAATTTTACCAATATTGGTTCTAGAACAGATTGAACTGTTTGAGATCACCTCCACTTTCAGACAGCAGTTATTATGGTAAGTTTCCAACGAGACCTTCCTTATTGAAATGCTAAAATATTAAAAATGCCATTTCCACTCTACTTTGGACAATAACACAGTATCTGCTATGGTTGATAGCTTCTTGTTGTTATGGTGTATATATATATAATGAGATACACATGTTTCACCATATATATGTACATGCACACACTGAAAATTGAGTTCCAGTGTTTTACCATATACATGTATATATAAATATTTACAAGTGTGCATGTATATGCATATATATAGAAAATTGAGTTCCAGTATTTGACCATATACATGCATACATAAATGTTTATAAATGTACATATATATGCATATATGTATACACTAAAAATTGACTTCCAATGTCTTCCTACTGGGTGTCTCTGTTACAGCCATTTTACAGATGATTCCGGTACTAGTTCCCTCCCTTTCCTACTTACTATGCTTTGGTTTTCTGTTTTATTTCCTTTAGACATGAATTGATGCAAAACGCTTTTAAATATTTTTTTTATCTCTTGATGTCTATGTATATATATATATATATACTCTAGTATTAAATCACTTGTGTATTCCTGAGATAATTCAATTTAATCTTGATGTACTAAAAATATTTTGTACACCTTTGGATTCTATTGGCAAATATTTTGTTAGGTTTTTATTTTTAGGGAAATGACTAAGATGTTCTACATCATGCTATATGTTTTTAAATATTAAGTGCCAGAATTGATTTAAGCGTCTATTTTGTATCACATTCTAGTCTGGTCATGGCAGGCTAAATGATGCCTACGACCTTTTTTCACTGAGCAAACTGGTTGAAGGGGTCGGTTAAAGGTGAAGACACAACTGAAGGTACGGAGGGACACAAAGACAGGAAAGAATGACAGCACCCAGACCTGGGAAGTTCCCTCAGAGCTTTCAACATGACCTTAGGGTCAAGATTTTGCCGAATAACCGAAGATTGCTACCTTTAAAAGTTGGACCCCAGTATTTAGACTGTATTATGGCATCAGGAGTGGGATTGAGAGATAAGTTTTCTGTTGATTTATTTTTATCTTTTCTTTCTTTTTAAAATAATAAACCATTTTATTGGGGCTCTTACAGCTCTTAGAACAATCCATATATCAATTGTGTGAAGCACATTTGTACATATGTTGCCATCATCATTTCTAAACATTTTCTTTTTACTTGAGCCCTTGTTTGCAGCTCTTCTTCCACCCCCATTCCCTCCCCTCCCACCCTCACTAACTCTTGATAATTTATAAACATTTACTTTCCTATTTTACTGTGTCCCTTTACCCATGTTCCTGTTGTTTGTCCCCTGAGTGTGTGTGGGGGGAAGGGGTGTTGTACAAGCAACATTTTTTCTTGCATGCAAAATTAATAATACTGTCTGTAATTTCTGAGTGTTGGTGGTTCACCTTTCCTTGGACTGTGCGCATTATGGCTATCTTTCAGTAGGCTGTCCAGGTATCCGTCTTCCAAATGTATTGGCCTAGACTAGTGAGTGCTTCCAGAATGCATCATTTATCAAAACATTTCAATTGATCTTCCATTAGTTCCTGAAGCTCCTATTACCTTCCCCCAGAGTGAAGCTGATTTTTTACTTTTGTCTTTAGTGTAGCTGGACTTTTTCTTTTGGCGCCATCAGGTTTTGATTATATGCTACCTCTTGAAATAGTTCAACGCCAACCAACTCTTTCTGGTATAAGGATTCTGTATTCATTCCATCTTCCTTTGATGCTTTCTGCCTTGGTCTCTCTTTTGCCTACAAAACATCCAAAATTCTAAGTTGGGGCATGATTTTTTCTTGACAGATCTTGAAATATTATTTTTGACAAGAAATGTGTCATTCTTGGCACAACCAGTCATATGCGTGTCTGCCTCCAAACGGTTCACATCCAGTTATAGCCCATTGCCTACTTGGGATTCTGATCTTTATTTATTCCATTTCCTTTTCTACAACTTCCAATTTCCTAGATTTGCATTTCATGTTCTAATGATGAATGGAGATGTACTGCTGCTTCTTCCCATGTTGAGACTTGTGCCATCGCAGACAAAGATCTCGAGACCTTGCTTTGGGACGGTAGGTCTTCCATAGTTTATTTTCAGTGTTGTCCTGGCACTGTAGGCGGCAATATTTCACTTCTGTTCATCAGGTTTCAGTGGCTAATCCCTCAGAGGAGAGCAGCCTATTCCTTCCCTGTAATCTCTTCTTAGTCTGGGAGCTCCGCAGAAGGCTGATCACCATGGTGGACTTGCTGGTGTTAAGTACCAGTGACAGACATAGGCTCCAACATCACACACCCCACCAGCCCATGGCAAACTGACAGATAAGCGGTGGTGGCATGGGGTTAGAAATGTTCGTTCCTGGATGACTGAGATGATTGTAGAAATAAATGACACAGATATAAAAATATACAAGCCATTGATAAAACCCTCCCAGTTCTTTGCAAACCAATTGTCACAGAAATATTAGAGGGATGCTGTCAGAGCTAGTAATGGGCGTACCTGTCCAGTCTGTCTTCGTTTTCTTCTAGGTGTTGCTGATGTCCCTCCACTTCCCAGGAGAATGATCCCAGACTCGTTCTTGGTGCTGAAGGACAGGTTGATTTCGGTTCTTACATGAAGTGGCATAGGGGTCAACTCTACAAATCCAGGCTTTGGGAAGTTTACTATGTGAACATTCTGCAGCAAAAAGTGAAAATGAGAAAATACATTAGAAAAGAAAATTTAAAATAATGTCTCTATATCACTCTTGTTATGAAATTCCCTTTTATTTGAGAAAGAATGAAAATCCACAATAACATAGAGAGTTAAAGATCAGTTAAAAAAGCACCATGTACATCTGTCACCAAATTATTTATAGCCTTGGAAGCCTTCTGGCACCGTCTTACGCTGTTTTATGAGTAAAGATTGGTGGGAAGGCAGTGGGGTTGGTTTGATTTTGTTTCTACCTACTTGTTACATTGACTCCTCCTAAGGCACGAGTTAAATTCATCACTGTGACCCAAGATTTCAATCTAGAACTTTTGACTTACAATAGAGATAGTTCTGATTGAATTACATTTTCTTTGGTTTAAATTCGCCTTGCTACATCTTCCTGGAAAACACTCTCGTCTTGTTAATATGTGCTATAAACTAATTGTTTCTCTTTTCAGGGAAAGCAGTACCACTTTCTCTGTCAACATTCCTGCTCCGAAGACAGTCGCCGCTATCAAATATGCAAAAACACTGTGTCCACCGTAAATTAATCACACAACCCTGAATCTTAACCAAAATAAACCAAACATTGAATAGTCCAGACTTTTCTCAAAAGCTAAAATAGTACCGTTTCTTTTGCCAGATGATAGAATTTTAAAAAATAACATTTCAGACCTGAAAGAATAGGAAGTTGGTAGAGCAACGACTATGCTGTCACCAAAGCGGTAGAGAAGCGTATGGCTTTTTAGAACTCATTTACTCATTCGTTTTCTCTCTCCTTCTCATCCCTTCCCTTCCTCCTTCACCTTCCCACCCTACCAATAAACAGACTCGTGATATACATGTTTATTGGTCACTTAAATGTGCAAGGATAACTCTCTGTCAGCAAACACAGATCCCATAATCACTTCTGATAGATGGAGGGTATTTTATTCTGAGAATCTGTTGGATTTTGCTGGTATCAAAACAGGACCCCTTTAAAAGAGCCCCCCTTGCCTGTGTTTCAGGCCAGTTAAATGGCATCAGCATGGGCAATGTTTCATCTACATTCAATTCCAATTTCCAAACCATGGAGTTTTGGATATTTTAGATAAAACCACCATGCAGCGTTTTTAATATTTATTCACATAAAATTTCAGCCTCGTATTTCAGTGGCAAAATAATTCCTGGTTACTGCAAAGAGCCTTTACAGAATCATCATTTCCACACATAGAGGCTATTCATTTTCCGGACAGGTCTCATCCTCGTGCATATCTTTTGAATGTGGATACGAGTGAAGGCTTGGAAGATTAAAACGGAGTGAAATGTTCTTTAAGAAGCTGGTGTCAATCCTTAGAACTTTAATTCTTTATATATTTCCTTTTTTCTTCATTCCAAAGCTCCTCAGGTTGGAGATTTCAAATGGAACACCCAGCTGCAAACAATAAAGTGTGTCTGGTAGTTCTTTTCCAGCCTTCAATCCCTGAAGTCATACAATGAATTCTTTTTTAACTCCCCCCCCCTTCTCCCTGCATTGCCCTAAATCCCATAAGCCCAGGGCATCAAGCCAATTCTGACCCATGGCAACCTCACAGGCGTCAGTGCAGAACTGTCCTAATAGGATTTTCAGAGGCTGATTTTTTTGTCAAGTAAGTGGTGGACTGCTAACCACAAGGTTGGCTGTTCAAGCCCACTAGTTGTTCCTTGGGAAAAAGATGAGGCTTTCTGCTCCCATAAACATATAGCCTTGGTATCCCCATATCCGGTTGCTATGGGTTGGGACTGACTTGATGTCAGTGGGTGGGATTTTTGGGAAGTAGACCAACATGCTTTTCTTCTGAGGTTACTTTGGGTGCAGTGGGAGCGCCACCCTTTGGGCTAGTAGCCAAGCTTGTTAACCATTCACTACCCAGGGGTGTGGATTCTACAGGAGTGCTTTAAAATAATCTTAATTGGAGGAAGCAATCAGAATGAACAGTTGTATATTCTCAGCGTAATTAACATCCACCAGTGTATTTGACATTTTCCTTTTTTTATAAAAAGCACATCAGTTTTGAGAGCCCGTAACATTCTTACTGACATTTGCTGATGTCAGTACTTTCTGGGTTGTAGATATTTTAAGAGCGAAGAGCTCTGACCTGAGTTTCTCTCTGCAACCCCTATGAAGAAAGTTAGTATAGAACAGTCAAGTACAGCTGGGGGCTGCTGGAGGGCTGGAGCCACAGAGAGGAGGAGACACTGAGCATCCCTGGGACTGTAGCTCAAACTTAACCTCATGGTGATTTAAAAATCCCAAGCAGTCTTCTCCAAGACACTTCTTCAGCACATTGGTGCCACAGTTCCTAGACGGTGCCAAAGGACAGGGAGTTCAATGAAAAGGATGTTTGACTCCGAAGCTTTAAACAAGATGATGTTCACTAAAGATTTTAGTGGAAACTGCAACTTACTACTGTGCTAACCACAAGGTTAGCAGTTTGAATCCACTAGCTACTCCTCAGGAGAAAGAGGAAATTGTCTGCGTCTATCAAGATTTACAGTCTTGGAAATCCAAAGGGGCAGCTCTATTGACTCCTAAAAAAAGTTGCTTCAATGGCAGCAAGACTATTTTGGTAACAATCCATTTGGATCACAGGAATTTAAAATAGATTGTAAAAATATGGGGAAGGGGAAAATAATGTTGGGACTAGATAGAAACCGAAAAGAGATGATATTAAACATGGGTATCACAGTGCTCTATTCAGGTGGGTAGTTGCATTCCGATCTGGGGTTTTCATGGTACCATTCAGGTCAATTGAACATGGGCCTGCACTTCCATCTTGCGGTATAATGTATGAAGAGTTAAGATGAGCATCGGTAGGATTTTAAAGCATGGGAACATGGAAGTAGTCCGTGCAAAAGCATCACCATATGACCTAGGAGACACCTGAGGAGAAGGTGTTCAGGAGCCATTCAAACCAGACCAACCTCCAAGGAGCATCCTTTGGTGACACCAACACAATCAGGACTGCTGAGGAGATTATATGGTGTTCTCGAAACCTCAATATCTCGGAGGCAGCCGGAAAATTTCTTCAAATTTACTTCTGGTCTGTTGGAAGTTAAATGGAAACAAAAAGCAGTGTGTTTCAGGCAATAACCGTTTCATGCATGTAACTATCAGAAGCAAGCCACAGGCACAAAGAGACACATGAGCAGGCATGTCTTTCAATGTGTGCACATGCACACACGGGGTCCAGCAAACTACCCATCCCTTTACCTGCTGGTTGAATCAAGACATGTCATTATCATCTTACAGAAGAAAGCTTTATAGAGTTCTGTTCTCCCTTCCTTCTTTCCCAACCCCACTACCTTTCTTTCTTTCTTGTTTAGTAATATCATTCTTGGAATTTAAGCATGGGCACAGGGATTACTGATGGGTATTACGCCTTTAGGAGCCCTTGGTCACACAGGGGTGAAAGCTCTCAGCTGCTAGCCAGAATGTTGGTGGTTCAAACCTTGCTGCTCCATGGAAGACAGCTGTCAGTCTACTTCCATGAAGAGGGACAGTCCTGGGAATTCTAGGAGCAGGTCTACCCTGTTCTTTGGGCTCCTGATGACTCAGATCTAACTCATGGCAGTGGATGTGGGTCTGTTTGATTTTATGAAGTGCTTGATAGATAATGAAATTAGCGGTTTTCCCCACTTAGAAGTGGGTATTGTGAAAACAACATCATAAAAATACCTACAGAAAGAAGTAAAATAAGAAAAAAAAGTAACTTTCTCAAATACCTCTAATAGAATTCTAGATAATATTTCTGTCATTATAGATTTTGGGGGGGGGATGTGTGTGGGGTGAATAGGTTGGGGAGAGTCAGTATAAATCATACCTTAACACAAACCTTCACCACTTGACCAAGAAGCAGCACCATGATATCCAGGGTGGGGGTGGTGGGGTGGTGGAATTTGTCTAGGATTTCATTTTATTTGAGTTCACAATCAGTACCCATGGAAAGAGCAGCCAAGAAATCTAATTATGTGTGACACTGGGCAAATCAATCTGAAACCAGGTGTTCGATTTCTAAAATCACGTGCTAGAGGGCACAGAGGTCAGTTTGAGGATTAGTGTGTGTTTGAACTAAGCCATGATATTATCAATCCCCCTACACGTGGAAAAGCCAGACAATGGATATGAGAGCCTGAAGAAGAGGTAATGCATTTGAACTATGATGGCAAAGAATAGTGAAGAGCCAACGGGCTGCCAGAGGATGAATACATCAGTCTTGGAGGAAGGACTGCCTGCATGTTCCTTAGAAGGGAGAACAGGAGACTGCGTTTCAAGTACGAACTTTGGACATATTATCAGGAGGAACAAGTAGTTAGAGAAGGTGCTCATGCTAGGTCCAGAATATAAAGTCATGAAAAAGAGGAAGACCTTCGAGTAGATGGACTGACACAGGGGTTGCCACAGTGGTTGTGCGGAAGGCAGGGGTCCGGGCAGCATTACCGTCCGTTGTACAGGGGCATCGTTAGTGAGACTAACTCTAGGATACTCAACAACAACAGCTGCTCAAGCTTAAGAGAGCACTTGCTTTTTCTTTAACATTTTTATCCATAAGAAACTTACAATCACACATGCATTTGGATTACCTCATCTAAAAACACAAACATGTATTTGGATTACATCATCATCATCATAAAAAACTAAAGAAGTTTCAAAGTTGAGTTTTTCGTTTGAACGGAATCCTGGTGAAGTGGCGGTTAGAGCACTAACCTGACAAGCAGAAGGTTCGTTATTCCAACCTACAAGTCACGAATATTTACAGTTCTGGGACGCACGTAGCCCAAAGACTAAAGGCCCACATGAACTATAAGGTCTTCGAACCTGAGACAAGAAGAACTAGATGGTTCCTGGCCTCCCCTGGTTACCTCTACAGACATTTTTGCCCAAGATCACAAGAGAAGGTCCCAGTTAGGATGGGCCAAGAGATGTATAGCAAAATCCAGGTCCTCCCCCACGCTAAAATCCAGGCATCTGGGGTCAAAGAGAGAGGAACCAGTGTGTCTACTGCACTGACGATCAAGGGAAATATAAACAAACAGCATGAAAGCTACGATCCTCAAAACAGCCAATGACACATGACCAACAGGGCAACTATGGTTGCCCAAAACCAAAGTGGAGAAGACAGAGGGGGACGAACGACAGGACATGGGAACCAGAGAGGAAATAGGGAGAGTGGTGCCATGTTGCATGGATCGCTACAATGTCAAGGGTAGCTTTATGTACGGACTGTTGACTGGGGAAACATATGTGTTACTCACAATAATATGAAATGAAAAAGAATCTTGGAAACTCTTTGTCTACCTAGTTCCACCTTGTGAGTTGGAATTGACTCAGCAACAGTGGCTGTTATAAACTGACTCCAAAGTCCACATTTTACATACGAGACCAATAGCACATAGAACAATGGAAAGATATAGAAGATGCATTTCATTTTTCCAGTGGGGTTTAAAAAATGGTTTCTATACCCAAATTAAGGTCCCCAGGTGGCTCAAATTGTATCAAACAAGTGACATTATAGTTGACAGTTCAAATCAACCCAATGCATCCCCCCCCCTCCCGCTGAAGATAGACTTGTTAATCTGTTTCTCAACAGAGAAAGCCCCACGGAGCAATCCTCCTTTGTACCACATGGGGTTAGTATGAGCGGGATTCAACTTGATGGCACTGCGTTTGGGTTGGGAATGTCGTCGTACCCAAACCACTCTCGATCGGTTACTCTTGCTCACTACTTCCTTTAGCAGGGCAAGCTTCCCATCAAGTCCTAGCGCTTCAGTACAGCATGTGGCCCTGGCTTCGGGGACATTCTACAAGTGGGTTTACTCTGCCCTGCTGACATTATGAGCTGCTAACTGCAAAGCCAACCGTTCAAAACTGCCAGGTGAGCCAAGGAAGAAAGTCGGGCTTGCACTCTGAGGAAGAGTTGCGGTCTCCTCAGAAAGTCTCCAGGGCAGCTCCAGCCGGTCTCATAGGGAGCTCTGAGTTGGCATCGACATGATGGCAGGGCGTTTGCTTTGGGTTTCGTAAAGAAATGGACAGAAGAAAAACAGTGCCTGTGTTCTCCAGCTGCAAAGTTTGGATAATAAAGCAAATGCATGCACTTTAACGAAACCTTAGCAGGTGGAAGGAGCTCACCAAACAGGCGTTAGCAGACTATTAGAGATGATGATACTCTTAACTCCTGAAGCACTGTCTCAAAGCTCTCGTGATGGTGGAATTAAAAGCATGTTCTGCTCTGTCCACTTTGGTAGCTAAATAGTCCCATGCAGCTGAGGCTCATGCCAATGAAGAACTTATTATCCGTTAATTTCAATTAACTTAAAATTAAACTTACCCCGTGGCTAGCAAACATTACCCTGTACAATGCCAGTCCATGAGGCTACATAAAGTAACATATTCTTCTTCTTGTGATGTTATCAGGTTCTACAAACACTGGCCAATCGCACACAAATATTCCACTTTTAGGGTAGTGACTTATTCTCTTTTCATTGTCCATGATTCCAGGATCCATTTACCTTTTTGATACTAATTAAAATACATGACCCCAGAGGAGAGGTTGCAAGCACATCAGACCCTGACTGTGTGAGCCAGGTGATTTCTATCCTGCCATATATTTGTTCTTTTTCTTTGACCATTTTCCCCAGTTCCCAAGGTTTCTCTCTCTTCTTAGCTCCTCTGTCCCCTCTTCTACTAATGAAAACATGTTTAAGTGGAAGGTGAGTACCTTGCTTATGTCTTTCTCTTATAAGTCAAAAGGAAAGACTCATGTGACCTTTTTTCTTTCAGAGCGACGTGGATGAAGTGCATACCTCCAACCAGTCATCCAGTTTGGTATGGGAAAGAAGCACAAAGACCCACTCCAAAACACCATAGTTTTGTGGTCTAGTGTTCTGAGAACCACAGAGAAGGCAGGAGTCACATATGATCAGAATTATAACGTAAGGACAGACACCTGCGGGTCTCTGCTCAGGAGGCAAACCCTTGTTTAACAACAGTCTCCCCAGATTCTGTTCATCTGGTTCTAAGCCCTGGTTTGAAATGAAGGCAAGAATCAATGAGCAGCTCGGCCACGAGGTGAACAGGCTGTGTAAACATGTGCACATTTGCAGCCTTGTGAAAAGCAGCAATGCAGTGGTAAGCACTGGGGAGCGCCGGATGATTGTCTAGCAGGCAGCACAGTACGAGGCAGGCCAGAGTCACAGATCCAGTCCCAGAGAGGCCGCTGCTCTGTGTTTATGTGGCTGTACCCGTGAACCTGGCCTTGTGCTGTCGCTTGTGTGTGGCGCTGGGCATCAGGGTGTGAGCATTTGAACAAGTAAGCAGCGCAGATCCATCATTGCTGCGGATGAAACAACTCCAACTGCACGCCCAAATGGTGGTGGAGAAGCAGCAGCATCTTTGGCGGCAAAGGGCAGCCTGAGAAACATCTCAGGGTGCGTGGCTTGCTTATGAAATGGAGTATGGATCAAGCTGCTTCGGCCCTTCTGCTTTTAGGTGAGCGCCCCGTTTCCCCAACCCATGCAGACAAGGACGGCATGCATAAATTTAACGTTTACCTTGCTTTCCTACTACGTCACAGGGAAGGGAGAAAAGAACAAAACCATTTACTTGCGATTGCCTGTTCATTGAGTAAAACAGTACGCATTGACCATGACTCTCTAAAGAAAGCATCGCACAGGGACCCACAAAGGAAACCATTGTCCCCCAAGCCCCAACGGCACAGAGAGGAGACACGTGCCCTTGACCCCAGGGAGTGGCAACAGAATCTAAAATGGCTTTTCCTGAACAATTCTCTTGGACAAATTTACTTTGAGTATGGATTTCAGGTTTGATATTTATCCGTAGGATGAAGGGGGAATGCTTGTCTGTATTCTGTAGCCTTCATGAGCAGTTCCCCAATATGGTCTCTCCCAGAGGTTAACTTCTAGGAAGCCTGTACAAATAATTTATGTTTTCCTACTACATCTTTTGCATCATATCACAGTGATATTCTCTCTGCAGGCAGAACCTAAAGTAACAGAGGGTTGTGGATCAGTCACGTGTACACCTACAGGTTGGTGGGGTCACGCAGCCACCAAAGTGGCGTCTCACCACGGAATGCGCTGTGGCAGCGAAAACGTCTGAGTGCTGACGGAGCAATGGCTCACAAGGAATATATTTTGATCCCCGACTAAAACATATACCCATCTCAATTCACACGGACTCCTCTGCAGATGATTCCTTCACAATGTACTTCGTGATCATTAAAACCACGCCCGCACTAGATGAAGTGGACTTAAGTTTAGACAGCCTGATTTGGGCTATTATTTACTCACAGTAGAATATCAGTTCTGAAAAATACCTTTTAGATTTAAAACAACTGCTGGATTCATGGCATTTAAAATAGTGCCTGGTACGTAGTAGATGCTCAAGGAGCTTTTGCTGAACGAAAGCTGAATAACTGAATTTTCAAGGAACAACTCTGTCAGAATTCCAACACGTGATTTGTAAAGACCTTTCTAACTAGTCACTTTAGAGCTACATTGTTACCTCAAGATGTACGTAGAAGGACATCCTTCAGTTTATCTGTATCATGACATGTGTCAACTTATGTACTTGAAAGATTTGTAATTAGATAGTTGCTTGGACTCACCAATCCTCTGCATAAAAGAATATGTCTCCATCTGCATGTTATGGCTTATAAAATGAGGCTGAAATTTCACCATTCGTTATGGGAAATTTGAAAATCATTGATTACATATTCCTCAGCCAATCAGAAATCCCTCCAAGTTGAATGTGAGTTGTTAGAGGAGAAACATGGAGGCGGGCCTATTCTTCTCATTAAAAACTAAATCATCAAATACAAAAAATATTAAACCTTGTAGTCTGCCTCTTGAATCATCTATATTTCATCCAAATCAGTTTGTTTCAATATAACTAAATTCAATAACCATTTATTGAACATCCAGTAGTTTATATTATGTCTTTTGTTGTATAATAAGCAGGATATTAAGTAATGTGCCATTATTTCTGAAATTGTTTTGCAACTTATATACATATTTCTTTATTGATCATTGAATTAATGAAACAGCGAATTGAAAATGTCCTCCCACCATCCTGCTAGCTACAAGATAGGTAAAAATTTTTTAAAGATCAGCATGAGCATGAAAATAGCTGATATCGTTCAAATACTAGGAAAGCTCCAATGATTCATAATGAGACTGAATGCTTAGCAATAAGATAGGTTGTACTCACAGCGTCCTGGAAGACAGACTACTTTTCAGGGGATTCTACAATGCCAGTACACCGTGATCTCCAGTGAGTGCGCAAACAGAAACCAAACAGAAAGCTTCACATCCAACTCTGATTGCCAGCTCAAATCATGCTAACACTACTTTTCATTAGTGGAATATGAGGGAGACAATAATTTTGATTAATCTCTTCTTCAAAGGTGTCAGATTAAACCTTTGTTTTCTAAAACCTAGTGTTGCTTTAACAAGCAATACACTTGGTTTATTTTTTGGCCTATCTGCAGCCAAAGGTTATGTGACATTCCTCTCATAATTAAGCACTCTGCAGAGTAGAGTGGGCTTTTAATTAAAATAATCCCCAACTAGAAATATAAACTAAGTTACCTCAAGTTCCTCAGAGTTGGCAGGCCGCCAAAATATATTTTGTCATCTGCTTTCAAGTCAAGACCAAAGTTGTTTCCAGGTGATGAAGTTGCCATGTTCTCTTCCTGGCTTGTATCTATATCTATAATTGATATATTGGCTACAGAGGAGACATAAAGTTTAATAATTTATTTGAGAAATATCAATCACATATAGGTCACCACTATCATTTCAAGATGAATTGAGCTTATTTCTCAAATTATCATTGACTTCCTCAAACATTGGTATTTTAAGTAGTCATTTAATAAACCGGAGAATTAATAACATCAATGATTAAACTGTCCAGAATGAGAGAACAAGGAAAGGCCTCACTTCTCAGGGCAACATCCAGGAGGAGAAAGGATGGATGTTTAACTCTACTTGAAAGATCAGTTGGATCACATTGTCCACGACATATATAAGGCGTTAAGAACAATTACAAAAAAAGAGAGATAATTATATAGGAGATAATGAATTATATATCCAATAGCTATATAATCAGAAATTATATACTTGACTGAAACCATACTGAGTCTGTGGCTTTTCCTGTAAATATCAGTATCCACAGAACTACCAGGATTTAGGCCCATGTGCAAAGAATTGAACCCTGTATGAAATGATGGCTCCTAAGTGGAGAGATGAGAAATGGCAAGAGGATGAGAGCCACAGCCCACCATCGTGGGCATCTCTGGGGAGGCAGCATGTTGTGAGAGGCACAGTCCTCTCCCCTTAGAGCGCCCTTCTCAGACATTTCTGATACCGCATTCAGAAACAGGAAGAAAAAGGGAAGGAAGAGAAGCACTTGGTATAGAAAGCAGATGGGGAACACTTACCTCACCGACTATTTTTTTGGGGGGTGGGGTTGTCTTAATCTGCAGGGCCAAGCTAGAATATTTGCTTGGACCTACTCCTTCATCGTTTCATAGCTACGATCGTTGATGCGTACTGAGGTATACCAGCTCACTACAATGGCAGATGTTGCTGCTAAGTCCTTGTCTGATATATGGTCTGCGTGATCCGATAGAGGCTCTATCTATTTTCACTTGTGCCTTTGAGCCGATCAATGAAAGGGCATTTCTAAATGTATTTTTGTTGTTAATTATTTCTTTCCTTAAGAAAAACTAGGTGTTTGGAGAGTCATAGGTCAACTATAGTTGACAAGCACTGGTTTAAGCAAAGTTCAAGGGAGCTCCATTGTAGGATCGACCCCACAATTTAACACTTTCGTATTCAAGGGGAAGGTGGGAGGAGAGAGGGGGAACCTATCACAATGATCTATAGATAACCCCCTCCCAGGGGAACAGATAACAGAAAAATGGGTGAAAGGAGACATTGGTGAATGTAAGACATGCAAAGAAATTTATAAATTATCAAGGGTTCATGAGGGAGGAAGGGAAAAAATGAGGAGCTCATACCAAGGGCCCAAGTAGAAAGAAAATGTTTGGAAAATGATGATGGCAACAAATGCACAAATGTGCTTGCACGATGGATAGATGCATGGATTGTGATAAGAGTTATAAGAGCCCCCAATAAAGTGATTTTTAAATAATGCTTAGGGAGAGAGACATGAAGCATAAAGTATCCCCCAAATATATTTCACAATCAGGCATTGTTTGTTTCTCTAACTTTAATCGTTTAGGCCTAGTGTGATTTGGAAAATGCATAGAAAAAACAAACACTCAAATGTCATCGTAATCTGTAGCCCCTCCATTCCCAGAGCAAGTATTTTCAGTGAAGTCACGCAGTAGTTACCTAGCTTTAAAAATAGAAATATCTGCACCTATTAACACCTCAGCTCTTCAAAAACAGGCAACAAAAAGCAACCTCCAGGAAAATTATCCATGAAAATATTTAGCAAGTTTACAATGGAAAGAATTAATTATTAATATTAAAATATTTTATCTTTAACCTAGAGTGCCTAAGAGAAAAGCGATTTCTAAAACTGCCTTCATGACTTTTCATACAAATTCCTTTCTATCAGCTCAGGAAAGAGTTTTTCCTATGGGCCTGTTGACTGGAAAGTGGAAATCGCCTCTTCTAGCAGCCTGGATGGTATTTCAATGGTGCCTGTGAAATGAGATTCTGCCTCTCTATCGCGGGGAAACCACTGACTGGAGGTTGCGTTCCTCCTTATCCCTGAGTGAATATATACATTTTTAGAAATCATTCTAAGAAAAGCTGATAAAAGAGCAGCAACACAATTGAATTGAAACTTACTGGCCCAAGAGTTAGCTCTAGCAGCGGTATCTTGAAAGGCATAGTTTTGCTGAGTTAAAGGAAGGAATTTACCCTTCATGGGTAATAGCAATGAAGTAGGTTCTGCTAACAGTCATTCTTATTTCTTGCTCTATTTCTTTTCCTATTATACAGAGAAACTAGAAAATTTCAGCATTGATTAGGATGGACATCATTTAGGCATGTGTAGAGTAACAGGGATTTTATTAACTCCTAAGCACAGCATAGAGGCTTAATAAGCATTTTATACTTAATGCTGAGTTGTTATAAGCAAGTCGTCTTTAGTTGAGTACGTATTTGTGTTTCTCCCCACTCTCAGTTCATTATAAATCTAAACAGTCATTCCAAAATTTGTCTTCCCATCACCACCCTGTGGGATACGCCACATTCTCATCAATGGCTCGTGAAGAAGATGGGAAATGTCCCCTGAAGGATGGGCTGAGGCTCTAAGGGATCATACTTTCATCGACTTGTAGAGAACAATTCATCTAACACCCGATTTAGTCACTGGAAAGAATCAACGATCCACCTTGCAGGAGTCTTATTTGGACTTCTGTCTAGTTACTCCTTTGTCTCCGTCTTTACAGAAGGCTTCAGCGACGTCGCACTCAATGGAGACGAGTTGGCTGAGCGGTCAGATTTCATGCAGCGTCTGGAGCTCTTTTCTTCTTCTTCCTTCGAGGAAATTTCATTTTCTTGGATGTCATTACACCATGTACTTCAACGTCTCTTACGCTCTCTAACCTCATTGTTAGTCTTCTTTCTTGGAAGCTATTTCTTTGAACGCCTCTGAAATGTTGATGCTCCCTAGTGTCTGCCCATTCACCTTGCAAGGTTTAGCTATGTGAATAAATTCAAGCTTTCATTTACTTAGGATGACTAAAAGATGGGTATGCCTGGGCCCGACTTTCATTTTAATTTCCAAATTAAATCAAGGAGATACCATTTTTCCCTTTAGTATTTCAAAGAAAGCACATTCCAAATCACTTTTTTTTAAAACTTCCAATCTCTATGCCTATTCTACTTGTTGGCCCTAGTATGGTCCTCATCCAAGCTCCTAAACCAGTGCTTCTCAACCTTCCCAATGCTGTGACCCTTTAGTATAGTTCCTCATGTTGTTGT
The DNA here is from genome assembly GCF_050624435.1 of Tenrec ecaudatus. NCBI lineage: Eukaryota > Metazoa > Chordata > Mammalia > Afrosoricida > Tenrecidae > Tenrec > Tenrec ecaudatus. The sequence continues at coordinate 40,801,083 of NC_134536.1, forward strand.
GAACCCTCCCAGCCATATAATTATTTTTGTTAATTTATAACTGTCATTTTGCTACTGTTACGAATCAGGCGACCCCTGTGAAAAGGGGCGTTTGATTCCCAAAGGGGTCGCAACCCACAGGTTGAGAACCACTGCTGTAAGCCAAGAACTTTTGGGGGGTGCTGGTCCAACAGTTAATCAGATTCTTTCTTACTGAGTAATTATGCAGAGTCTCTAATGCAGAGATGTGCATTTTTTGTGCTTTCCTTGTAGGTGGATAAAGTGTGGAGGCTGTGTTCATCTGATTTATAGAAATGCAAAACAGATTTGTCTCCACGGAGGACGTTCTCCTCCGGCTCAGGCTCCAAGGAAAAGCAGCTAGGGAATACTTTCGTACTGACATCTTCATGATTGTCCATTGCTCTGAAGAATCCGAGTGTGCTTTTCGGCTGTGCCTCAGTGGTACTCCCCTGGGGACCAACCTTTGTCTGACCCAGATGTTTCTCCCTTTTGAAATCCATAGCCTGCCATGCACAGCTCTGCTAAGACAGTCAGCTCTCTACTGTCTAGCCATTAATGTACTATCTCTCTTCCCCTTTAGGCTGCCAATCCCTTGCAGGCAATGACCTAGCTAGACTTTACCCGGCTGTTACACAATTCTTAGTAGGTGCTTAGCAAATGTTTGTTAAATGTAGGAATGAAAGGTAGCACAAAGTTAAATCAACCTTTTCATGAAAATTCAAATGAGCAAGGCTAACATGAATTAGTCCTCTTTATAGTAGCGGAAACATAAAAGGTCATCTGCAAATCTCTGCAGCTCTGCCATCCTACCCGGAATTAGCAGGATCAGAAGTACGGGAGGATCTGACACCACGGGAGGATCTCATACGTGGGGTTTGTCTTGGTTCTAAGAGTTTTATTTGTCATTGACTGCAAATAAGCTTCCATCTATGTTTCCCTCCTGAAAACATCAGCACAGCCTATGTGGAAGAGTTTTGAAAATGCCCATACCCAGGAAATGTCAAGTTATTATTAATCAATTAGTGACATGCATGCATGTGCTTTTTGGGCAACTTTGGACAGTGAAACAGGATACCACCTATAGCCTTACAAATTCTACTTCTGGGCTATTCTATAGGAAATATATTGGAAAATAGGGGAAAGCACACTTACTTACAACATTTTTTCAAATCTACTACAGGATACAATTTTACAAGTAGTAAGACCATGTTATGGTCTTTCAAATTAAACTCTAAGTTTCACCTGAAATGATAGAGAGACATTAGGCTCTTTACGCAGTCATGTCTAATCTAGACCACCTATAGTCTAAGCAAAAGAAATGTCTCAATTTTTCAGAGAATTTGTGAATATCTAAAATTACAGAAAGAGTCTTACTCATTATTAGCTCCAGATAGCTTGATTAAGATTCATATTGCATTACTATACTGTAAACACTCACCTTGTTTTTGAATTCTTGACAGGGTGAAAGATTTCCATTTCCCGTCATTATGGTTTTGATTGCTGACAATGGAAGTCATTCCTGAACCCAGATCATAGCTGACTTTTATGTGCCCATCTGTGAGCTCTACGCTCATGAAATCTTTCTGTTAATAGGATCAAAACAACCATAAGAGCAGTAGTGGTTACATACACAGAGAAATGTATGGGTATTTGCTTTTCTTTTGTTAATGCTAGGGATTTATGGCTAAATTACCGAAGTGTTGCCCTGTAATAGAAATCCATTTTGGAAATAGAATTGGTGTGGCTATTATTGTGTGTTTTCTTCAGTGGGATGCCCTGGTACAAATGGTCATAATCATATTACTAGGATATTTTTCATTAATGTTAGCATGGGTTTGTCAGAAAACATATTAAGCAAAACAAAAAAATATGTTTCCCAAAAGAATTTACTAATAAATATTGATCTGGAAAAAAAACAAGGCAAAAGAATATGTAGAATTCTCTTAATTTAGGTCACTGGAAGAAGACAAAGGGAACAGGTCTTGTCCCTCATGAGTCCACAGTAGGTGCTTTACTACAGTCTCCACTGGGTGCTTCTCTTAAAGGATTATATGGGAATTCTATTGAAAATAGAACATAATTAAACCGTATGAGTAAAATTATCGAGGTAAATATATAATTCACCTCTACAGCCATGCTTAGCTATCCCACAGCCAATCCTTTGAACAATCATAGGTCATTTTAACAGTGACTAACTTTCTGATTGGAATCTCAAGGGGAAAAGTGAACACAGTTTCCATTAAGGAAGAGGAGCTGCTTACCAGGTCTCGTGTGGCAAGGTACATGAGGAGAGCATTGGAAGAAAATGTTCGGAACTTGAACATGACTGTGGAGATGTTGGGATACCAGCGGAGAGGGCGGCTAACCAACGCATAACCTTCTCCATCGAACTGAATTATCCCCTCACGATCTTCCACCTGGGGACTAAAGAGAAAGGCATTGTGCATGACAACTTAGTCGTTATATAAGATTGTCCTCTAGACTGTCTGCTGCTCTAAGGCAGGGAACATCCAAAATCAATCTCTGACCACCTTATGCCGTCATTCTAGATGACACCATCTTTTACCCGAACTTTTAAAATCATCTGCTTACTTCTGTTCATGGCCCAGTGAAATCTAAACTCGATTTATAGGAGTGATGGATTCTTTCCAGCCTTGGGATTGTCAACTATCTTGTTGTTTTACTCTCATTTAAAAAAATAATTTTATCAGTGGCTCTTACAGCTTTTATAACAACCCATACATCAACTGTATCAAGTGCAAGTGTACATATGTTGCCATCATCCTTTACAAAACATATTCTTTCTGCTATCAGCTCCCCTTATTTTCCTCCTTTCCCCCCTCATGAACCCTTGATAAATTATAAATTATTATTGTTTTCATATCTTACATTGTCAGCTGTCTCCATTCAACCACATTTCTGTTGTTCATTCCCCCTGGGGGTGGGGTGGGTTAAATGTCAATCATTCTGATAGGTCTCCCCTTCCTCCCTCTTCTCCCCTGACCTTCCCCCTACTCTCATGGTATCACTACTCCCACTACTGTTCCTCAGGGGCTTATCTGTCATGGAGTCTGTGTTTCAAGAGCTCTGCTCTGTACCAGTGTACATACTCCAGTCTATCTGGGTTTCTAAGGTAGAATTAGGGTCAGGATAGTTGGGGTGGGGGCACTAAAGCACTAGAGGAATGTTGTATGTTTCATCAGTGCTAGACTTCACCCTGGCTGGCTCATTGCTTCCTTGTCACCCTTCTGTGAGGCAATGTCCAATTGTCTACAGATGGGCTTTGGGTCTCTGACTCCACTTGTTCATATTGATATGATTGTTATGGGTCTTCTGACACCTGATACCTGATCCTGTCATCACCTTGTTATAACACAGGCTGGTATGCTTCTTCCATGTGAGCTTTGTTGCTTTCCTGCTAGATGGCCACTTGTTTAAGTTCAAGACTTCAAGACCCCAGATGCTATACTTTTTAATTATCAGGCACCATCAGCTTTCTTCACCCCATTTGCTTATGCACCCGCTTTGTCTTCAGCAATTGTGTCAGGAAGGTGAGCATCAGGGAATGCCAGTTTAATAGAACATAATATTCCTGCATTGAGGGAGTACTTGAGTGGAGGTCCAATGTCCATCTGCTACCTTAATACTAAACCTATACATATATGCACATAGATATATTTCCACATCCTCATATATAAATATATTTACATATGTACATGCCTTTATTTAGACCTGTCTATATATGCCCTTTGCCTTCTAGCTCTTTCCTCTATATCCTTTGACTTTCCTCTTGTCCCACTATCATGCTCAGCCTTATTTGGGGTTTCAGTAATTCCTCTTGGTTACATTACCCTTAGTTACGCCCTACCAGGCCTCCTACACCCTCCTCACCACCAGTTTGATCACTTGTTGTTCCCTTGTCCCTGAGATTGTTAACATCACTTCCTTTCCCCGTACCTCCCCTCTCCTATATCCCCCCGGAACCGTCCGTTCAGTTGTTTTCTCCTCTAGATAGTTCATCCAGCCTATCTTATTTAGACAGACCTGAGGAGATAACATGCACAAAAACGAGACAGAGCCAAACCAAGCAACAAAAGAAAACAAAACACCAACACCAACAAGCTAATGACAAAACAAAACAAAACACAACAAGAAAGGAAAGTTTGTCAAAACAAAACAAAACACAACAAGAAAGGAAAGTTTGTAGTCAGTTCAAGGACTGTTGGTTGGCCTTTTGGAGTGTTTTCCGGTCGAGTCTGATGGGGCACCAAGCCCTGGCCCCAAAGGCTATTTTTGGTAGTCCCATGGGGACTTCGTTGCTCTGTTCCCCTTGCTGTTCTGTTGCACACCCTTAGTGCTTTGCCTTAATGTGGTGGGATCAGATCGGCGGAATTCACACACTGTGTCTCCAGTGTTGTGCCCTGTAGGGCTATGGGTCATTGAGGAATGTCATGTCTCATAGTGAGGTGGGCCATATGGTCTTCTCTGTGGATTCACTGCTCTAAGCAGGAACATCATCCTCAAGTCTTGGTGGGCCAGGATGCGCTCCATTCGCTTTTCCTCCTCCTTCATTTGCTCCCGTGTGCTCTGATCAGACACGTCCCTCTCCCTGAGCTGCAGCTTCAGTGCTGTCCTCTGTAATAATTTCTTCTGTGGGGAGGGGCAGGTGTCCACATAGTTGGGATTGGGGCCATGAATGCCAGGTTATTAGAACAAAGTGCTCTTGCGTTGAGGGAGGACTTGAGTAGAGGCCCAATGTCCATCTGCTTCCTCAATACTTAACATATAGATGTATGTATATAGGCCCATATCCCTATCATTATGTATTAATATATTTGCATAAATTCATAGCTCTATTGCTACTTCTATAAATGTCTTTTCATCCTAGTTCTTTCCTCTATTTCCTTTTACTTTCCTCCTGTCCCACTATCATATTCAACCTTCATTTGGCTCTCAGTAATTCTTCTTGATTAACTTTCCCTTGATCAAACCCCACCAGGCATTCTACACCCTCCTCACCATAGAGTTTAGATCTCTTGTGGTTTCCTTGTTCCTGGTTTGTTGCTTTCCCCCTTCCTCTCCTCCCCTTCCCTTCTCCCTTGATCCCGTTGTTTTCTTTTTAGTATTGTTTATCTTGTCTATCTTATGTAAACAGATATGAAATAGAAGAAGAAGAACAACAACAACAACAAGAACTATAAATATCTCCAGGCTACTCTTAACTTTTATATTTCAGTTCAGATATTTTCAAATGGGGACATCCTGGACAGTGTTCTTTCTTGATGTTTTCTTACTAAGGAAGCCATGGTGTTTTCTTTCTAAGAACCAGCAAATTATATAAGTTTATTTAAGTATCTCTGCCTATTTTCTACACTTTTTAAACATAATTTTAAGCTTAAGTTCATTTCCTGAAGCATGTTATGATAAACATATAAATGGCATCACAAACACATAGTTTGTGTGAATTTAGATGGAAGAAAGGGGTTTTGGTGATGTATAGGTTATCCATTTGGCTGTGCTCACAATGTCACCTGTTTGAAACCACCCCCAGCTGTGAGGGAGAACAGTGAAGCTTTCTACTCCCTAAACAGCTCCAGTCTTGGAGCCCACAGAGGCGGTCTCACCCTGTCCTAGAGGGTTGCTATGAGCCACCATGGACTGGATGGCAGTGAACTTGAGCTGGAGGAATTTGGAATGCTTTCTGAAGTACTCCTGTTACTCACTCAGTTTCTGCTTGAAGGATTTAAATGTACCTTTTTTTTGTATCTCATGATTTCCTTTATTCTTTCTCTTCAGATTTAGCCTTTTATTTGCTATAGTGGAGTGGTATTGACATGCTGGGTTCAATTTAGATAGTCACATCAGCATCTTAAACATATTAATTCATTGTATTTTAAAGTGAATGCTCCTGGCTCTGTAGAAGGAATATATCATTTGCTTCTGATTCTGTATAGTCTTAAACAATCCTGTGTAGAAATATCCCCATGAAAGACTTCACCATATGTCGAATATCTAGGTCAATGGTGAGTCACAGGAGCAAACACCTTTATCTTTCTCCCCTGGAGAGTCTGGTGCGATTGAACCACTGACTCGGCTAGGAGCTCAATGCCTAATCCATAAAAGCACCATTAAAAACGAATTGCAATCAGGTTAATTCTGACTCACAGTGACCTTATAGGACCGAGTAGAACTGCCCTTCGGATTTCCAAAGCAGTACATTTTAATGGGAACAGAATGCTGGTACGTTTGGACTGCTGTCCTATCAGTTAGCAGCCCGATACGCACCCCATTACACCACCAGAGCACTGTCAGGGTTCTGAATTTCAAAGCAAACTCGTTGTCATTGATTTGATTCTGACTCATAGTCAGAATCATAGGGCAGAGTAGACCACCCCCTGTGAGTTTTTCAAGACTGAAAATCTTTATGAGAATAGAAAGTCTCTTCTTTCCTACTCAGAAGGGGCTGGTGGTTCTGAACTACTAATCTGAGGTTAGCAGTCCAACTCTTACTTAACCAAAGGGATCCTGTAGGTTCATATAGAACATTAGACTTTTGTTTTCATGAAATATTGGCTCTTGAGAAAACATGAGTGCACACTATTAATGGGCTTCTGGAGGAAAGACTGTGCATTTTCAATAAAATTCTTTCTCTACTGAGAAATCAAGGTGTTGAAAAAAAGAGGTAAAAGTCTTGGCATATCTATTTCAAGGTCAGGCATTTGTTACTTTACATTACGTCTTATAGCAGATAAATGGACTTTTATTTAGCTTCCTTCCTGCTATACATACGATAACCTCTGGAGCATGAAATTGCACCGTGACAACATTGGGTAAGTCTGCTACGGAGAAGGCTCTTTGACTTTATCAAACACTTGGATTCTACATTACAGGCCGACAGACATACTACCACTGAGAACCAAGAAAGGGTGTGGGAATCATACCAGAAGTTTGGGTCTCAAACATGTCACTTACTAATGTGCAACACAGCCAAAACATAAATGTCGCTATATTATGTCACAAGGGGATTTTAAAAAATCCAGTTTTATTGAATAAATCTCTGGAACATTTATACCTTGATGTCTTTATGCCTTGACTTTATTAATTGTCTCAACATAGAATAGAAATACAATAGTGGATTAGCTGGCGATACCCTGGGTTCTGATGGAATGGCACTGAGGACCTGCCTCACTTACTACCAGTCCCTTAACATTTCTGTCCTCAATGTCTCAATGGTGAGGTATGCATTAACTAACAGAGTGATTTCTAAGGAAATCCAAACACTGTAGGAGCTTCTCTGATTTAAGCAAATGTCCAATCTGTGGGAAAGAGTTTTTCTGGAAACAGCAAATCATAAGCATGCAGATCCATCAACCTCACTTAATTCAATAGTGGATTAGAGTCAGTTTACCAGGTCAGTATCAATCTGAATTGGGAACTTTGGGAGTGGAAAAATTGAAAGAATCCTTTCAGATGCAATATGTTTCAACATCTACCATCATATTAAAATTTTTACATCCATCTTGAACACATTTTGCTGTAAAAGCCACTATTATGCTATTCCTAAATGCTGTTTCTTCACATGCCCCCTTTCTTCTCTTTTGACCCATGAGATCTGGTTAGGTAAGAATTAATCATTATTTTGGAATAGCTACACTCTTCTACACATAACTATAAAACTAGATGCACAATGAAGTTTAAGATGTTTTAAAAATCATTATTATTTCAAGGCTGAGCTGAATGCATTTTACTTGCAGCAGCGCCCCCACCCCGCCCCCCCAAAGCTTATTTCAGTCTTAATGAGACACTCAGAGTATAAGGTATAAGATACAATTATTTTTTTAGACCACTGACAGATTGATTGTGCTCCTCTACTGATTGAGGAACAAATACAAATTTCTAAAACTGACATTCTATGGTTTTCTATGAAATTTTGTTGGCTCTTTAATGGGAATGAATGGCCTTTATGTTAAAATGTTTATATATATATCTCAACCCAACAGACATGCAAAAAATGAGGCGTTCTGTAAAATACCACTACTACGAATACCATTGATGATGGGAAATTAGGCAGGCAGATTACTCAAAATCTATGCAATTTTATAATCAGAGGACTCACAAAATAATCCCAATCAGTTCAATCTATTTGGAGAGGACTCCTTATTAAGAGAGAGAGAAAAAAACGATGTCTAGCCACAAGACACCCACAAATGTGTTACAGACATCCTGCACCCATAGGGAAGGCAGAGTGGGAAAGGAGCGAGGGAAGGTAAAATATCTACAAACTTTACAAAAACCATGGCCATCTTAAATATGACTTGCACGTCTCCGCAGACTTTGGATAGATCGTGTCCAACTAAGGGGGGCCCTTGGATGTTTCTTTAGCGTCATGTTAACTGTACCTTTGAATATCATCCCTGCAAACCAGCTCCATATCATGACCCAATGATAAAATATTACACAATAAAATTCAAGCGTTTGTGTTGTCTAGGAAAGCCCCGGGGAGAGCTCTCAGCTCAACGCACCTGACTGTGCATCCTTTGCAGTCACCTTCTTTTTCTCGGAAGTTCCATAGCCCTATAGGCTTGCTGTCAAAGTACGCCTCTCCCATGCAGCCATGGAACGTGATCACGCGCACAGCGTCGGCTTTCTGCAGGGAGAAACGTGATGTTTGTTAGGATGTGGAGTTTCAAAGATAATCTAAACGCATGCATGAGAGCTATCAGCAATAGAATATAGAGTAGTTACTAATCATTTCTTTGGGTTCACTTGATGATATTCAGCTTTGAACCATGTCCGATCCCTCCAGCTGCTGAAGGGATGCTGCTGAAAAGATGGCTGTGGCTGGCAGAGAGGAAAAGACCAGCCAGCCACACCTGGTACATCTGAGCTATACGCGTCTATGACTTTATGAATTCCTCCCTAGCTTTGGACTGGGATTACTCTAGAAGAGATACACAGATTATACCTATCTGTCTGTCTATATCTATCTATCTATCTATCTATCTATCTATCTATCTATCTATCTATCTATCTATCTATCAGCTATCATCTATGCCTCTATCTATGTATCCATGTATCTATCTATCTATCTATCTATCTATCTATCTATCTATCTATCATCTATCATCTATGCCTCTATCTATGTATCCATGTATCTATCTATCTATCTATCTATCTATCTATCTATCTATCTATTCTTATGCTAGCATTTTCCCAAATTAAAAGTTTTTCCCTAACATACCTAGACATTTTACAGTTCATAGGCATGAAAGGAAAAACAACTACTTTTGGAAAAGACCTTGCTGGTATTCTTTGCTGCTAAGCACAGCGAAGAGCCTGACATCTAACCACCAAAAACCTGCTGCAGTTGAGTTCATCCTGACTCCTAGTGACACAATAGGACAGGGCAGAACTGTCTCCCTTATGGAAGCAGACGGCCACATCTTTCTAATCGAAGATCAATTCATATTCAGTGAATGACAATCCTAGTAGCAGCCTTCTTACAAGGGGAGAGCAACACATAATACATGCCACCATCATGAGGGAGTGAATGGACTTGTGTCACATTTTGATGTAATTTTCGTTGTTGATGCTTACGCTTAGATATGACACATAACACATTCTGGTCCCTTCTACAAGGGGGCTACAAAAGTTCATGGAAAAATGAATTTGAAAGATAATGGAATTTTCCCATGAGCATTTTAAGGCCCCCCTCCCCTTTTTCATTTAGAACCTGTGCCAAAGGTAATCCACAGGTTCCCAAATAATCTTTTGAAAAACGGCAATCACTATGTTTGAGAGAGTCATGCAAGAAGATGGTCGCTGGATAGCTAAATGTTTCCAGTGATAATTTTTCTTTGTAAAGAAAATATTGATTGCAGCCACTACCATTTCCAAGTCGGGTGGTCTCGTTAACGCTCTGCCATAGCTGGAAGCCTCTCATAAAGCCACAAGGTTTAATTATCCTACTTTGGGATTCTACTTGATTCCTGCTATTTTTCCGCTTGTAAGACCACACTTGGGCCATGTTCTCACTCAGTTGAATTATTATCAACAAGTTAATTTAGTTACTTGTTTTCAGTTTTGGGTTCATGTTTTGGTGAGGCAGGAGCCTTGGAATACTTGGCCCAACTGTGTTTTCAAGAGTTTCTGTGATTTCATTTGATTATGTCTCCTCTTTTTTCCTTTTGAGTCTGACAAAAAAAGCTGCTTTGTGCAAGTGACATGTGACTAACAACATTGGTGGCAAGAAATGTGGCGATTGCTGTATCTTATGCATTCGTCACATATTCCCTACAGACAATTTCGGTGTGCGTCGTAGACGTAAAGTGCGATGGCTCCTGGTCACAAATCTAGGCTCTTGTGCTGGCTTTCCTGTGTTAGAATTCCAGCCCACCATTAACTAGCTGTGTGACTTTGGGCAAGTCACACTGATGTTGTCTATGCCTCAGTTTCCTCAACTCTACAGTGGAGGCTACCTTTCCAAATGTTGTGAGATTAAGTAAATTAATTTTTCTGAAACATTTAAAAATAGTCCTCGGCACATGATCAAGGCAGTGTGAGTTTATGCAATTTTATTATTATGTCCTGCAACACATGAATATAGTAGACAATTTCTCTCTCCCTTTTCTAGGAGGAAACAGAAGGTCAAGAGGTTAAGTGCCTTGTCTCTGGGCAAAGTTTAGTCGATGCTAGAATAGGAAAACCAATCCAGATTTGATTTCAAAATTCATGGCTTTAGTACTATGCTGTGCAGCCACTGTATTTTACCTTTTGTCTATATGCGTCTACACATGTGTGTCTTTATGTGTGTGTCTATATATTACTAGGTATCATATATATTTATATGTGATTCTAAGGAGTGAGGATGCTTTTTCGTGTGTAGTTTTAGAATCACTTCTAGTACTTTAGAATCACATCTCATACGTAAAGCAAATAAAATAACCTTACTCTGAAAGGAGGTTGAGTTCTCATAAATTTGGGGTCACTTGGCGTTTTCACATTTCCTGACTAATCTCATCCCAGGATGATTCTGACAAGTCCAGTATTATGCATTATATTTGGTTATGCTCTTACATCTCACCCCCAGGTCATTTTCCAACATCTAATTCTATTTAATCAACATGAGCTCCTTTAAAATGTAGGCATTTTGTAATTTGAAATTCACAAGGACCTGTCATGCAGCAATTATGAATATTAAGTGAGTTACCCAATAAGAATGAGGCGAATCACAAGTTGAAAACTTTAAAACCAGATCATGATTTGAAAGCTTATGACTCATATGATATTTCCCCAGGTATTCATAAATCTTTTAATTAGATGTGAGTATGAACTTTATAACACTTAATATCTATAAATCATAAATCAATTCAAAGAATGAAGTATATTAAAAAACACTTTTTCCTAGCAGTGACTTCAATGAGAATATAAAAACTATGTCACAGATAAAGGTCGTAGAGGAGTGGGTTAAGGTAAATAGACTTAGACTTAAAAACAATGTTTTGAGATTGAAATTTAAGGAAGGAAGCATTCTTACTCAAAATAAAATCATGTGTTGAGTAACAGATTTGAATTAGAAAGTAGTCTAGGTTTTTCAGAGCTATATGTGCTTCTGATGGAATAATCTATGGGAAGAGTTGACTAAATAAAAAAGGAAATAAACAGGATAGGGAGGAAGACATTACCTTCAATTTCCCAGTCAAGCCGCCAACAAACAGCATGGCATTGGCGTCCACATCTAGAATAGTGTATCCTGGGGGAGACACGGCGCTGTGCACCCTAGGCACCATACTGGCTTTGGGTCCATCCAGGGCTCTCACAGAAATTGTTCCATTTCTCCCAGTTCTTCCAGAGTTAGGGGTTGGAGTGAGGGGGAAGAAAATATAGAAAGGAGATAAGGATCACTATGAAGTTAAAGGGTATAAAATGAATATTTTAGAAATAGGTTTTACCATCGGACATTCCAGATTCCTTAAATCTCAAATCAAAATCCAGAATCTGACCTCTACAGGAGATGAATGGCCAGACTCAGTCAAAGTCAGAGAGTAACCTGCTCTGATTCCGTGGGCACCCACTGATGTAAGAGGACACCAGTCACCATTAGCTGAGGGGTGGCTATTGGCTAAATGGTAAGTCTTTCTCCTATTGTTTTACCTAACGCTTTAGTATTTACCACCACATGCAATTTAAACAAGTTGACCGTATTTCTTTTAGCATGCTGTTCAATTTAATTTACCAAGCAAACTCTGCAAGAGCCCCCTTTCTGCATTACATGCTGCATAATTTTTCCTAAAATCTCTAATTATATCTTGGACCTAAAGTTGCTGATGTTGTCTTCCTGGAACTGTACTGTCTTCAATGTCTGGCACACCATCTTATTATACATAAAGTAGCATTTAGTCTTCAGAGTGGTGTGTACACAGCGTATGGAAGAACTTCACTTTTAAAATTCAATTAATAGAATTTTGAAAGCTGCTGTCATTGTATTTCAGTGCCTCTTTAAAAGTGATTGATTTCCGTGGATTGTTAAAGATGAAAATCTGTTCCCTCTGCTAAGGCAAGCAGTCATAACAACACTTCAGTGTCGTCTTTCTCTTCCTGCTAGCTCGTTTTGGTAATTATTTTTTGTCTTTGTGGGTGCAGCACTAAATGAAATACAGGAAAAGAATTGAATTAATTTATTCAAATAATTTCACAATGTTTTCATTTGAATACAATTGCACAGTTAGCATAAATCTCCTTAATTAAGAAAACACTTAATCACCACCCCCAATGCCACCACTCCCAAGTACATTCTCTCTCTTCTCTCTCTCTCTCTTCCTCCTTCCCTCTCTCTTCCTCTATCCCTCCCACCACACACTTTCAGAAATGTTGCTTCTCCTGTTATTGAGATGGTTTTCAAGTCAAGGTGACCCTGTGACAGAGTAGAAGGGACGTGTAGGGTTGTCTAGAAGCCTTGGCAGTGCAGTGGTTATGGTGGGCTGCTAACCTCAAGTTGAGCAGCTTCAAACTCCTGGGTACTCCACCGGGGACAGAGGAAACCTCTACTACCCTGAAGAGTTGCAGTCTCCGGAAGCTACAGGGGTGCTTCGACCCTGTTCTCTTGGGTCTCTGTGTGGCCAAATTGACTTGATGGCAGTGACTTTAGTTTGGTTGGAAGCTCGATGGGAGCTGATTTCCATGTTCTTTCTCTGTCAGCACCACTAGGCAGGTTAAGATCGCTGACCGTTGGGTCAGTAGCTGAGCACTCAATCATTGAGCCACCAGGGCTCCTTCACTTCTCATTCTTTATAGCTTTTAAAATACAGACATTTTAATGAGAAAAATTAAACATATGCAATAATAGAGTAGAAATTTTGCAGCCATCACCTAGACTCAGTAGTTACCATTTCAAGTCTAGTTCCCCCATCTCTCAGCAGCTTCGTCAACTCTAACCGTATCTTTCAACTTGCTCTGGTTAATACCTTGAAGGTTTTTCAGTTCCTATAAGGCACTTCAATGATACTCCTCTCCCCTCACATGTGTTTGTCTACTGTTTCACATATATGTGCAGACACATATCCACAGCTATATTTGTAAAATGAAAATAAAGTTTTCTTATCAACTGGAAAATGATCTCAACATTCTGTTGTATTTAATTGTATTAATTACTGTGTTAGTTACCTTGATGCTTCAATTCGGTACCAATATGAGTCATCAATAGTCAAATCTGGATATTCTACACGTCCAACTCCAGATCCAACATCCCAAAGGAAGCTTACTTTACCATTGCGCATTTCTATAGCCAGAAAGTCAATCTAGTGCAGAGAAACACAAAACAGTAGTTGTCACTTGCAAACCACTCCAAAGGCGAGGTCAGCGGAGTACTCTCTGATGGATGCCATTTACAGTCATGCTAAAAAGGGACAACTCATAATTGTGCAATAAGACTCCCCAAATGAAGTGGTCTATCATTATGTAAGTTTAAATTAATATTTTATTAATATTACTTTAAGGAAACACGATGTCCATTCCATACAGGCATATGTATTAATTTGATCAATTCTAGTTAGGTCTTACTTTGAGACAAAAGGCTTGTCTCATTCTGATATTCGTAGTGCAAATACAATAAAATATTTCAATCAGAAATTATTTATTATTATCACCAAGGGCACTGATATTTTTGAGATTGAAGTTATGCTTTTTAACCCAAGGTGAGCCAGAACTCCTAAGTGGGATGGCGAGTATGCACTGATATCATGCTCGATCTATTGAAGAATCTGATATGGTTTGGAATCTCTCCATGCAAGTAAGGTCACATGGTGCCAAAGGAAGGAATCGGCATTTTCGTGTGGCCTTTTATTGACCCAGCTTCCATTATGTTCGTTTAAGTAACATAGGCAACATGAAACAGAAGCTTTTGTAGGTAAGAGATGAGTATAGGGTTAGCTACTTTATTTGCATTCACATGAAAATAGGTTGAAAAGTGTTTTAAGTTCTGGAACTTAAATATTACAGGAAAGCATCTTACTCAATATTTAAGAACACTGTACGGTAGGCTTCTAAGGTTTTCATTGCTGGAAGGCCACATTAGATGGTTTGGGGGTCGGGTTCTTGGATTCTGTACACTTTCCCTACTTCAAGATGAACCCTCTGACATGCACAGTAGGCCAAGAAGAACTGAAGATTAGACTTACAAATTTTACACTTCCAAGATAAAAAAGAAGATTGTCGGCAACCGCTGTTTTGACATTGACAACGATATTATTGTAGCTTCCTTTCTTGATTTCTGGCTTGTATGTTCGAATGCAGTCACCTCCCGAAGACACAGATACTTTGATCTTCAAGACAAACAAGGTACAAAGAACCAAAACTAAATCTCTCAAAAAGTTGGAAGTAGCTGCCAAACAAGCCCAGAACTGTCATCATTTCTTCTTTGAAGTTATTTTCTTATCATCAAATAGCATCATTAAATGCCCATATGCAGACACCATTATACTCATTAATGAAAGCACAGGCGAGCAATTTTCTACCAGTATTTTGACAATGAGCTATTCACTGTCCCACATCTTGTTAGCATGCTATTATTTTTTCTGACACATGCAACTAACAAATTCTTGCCTTCATACCTTACCCCTTTACAAAAATGGGAACAAAGGAGAAATATTTTCCAAAGAGAATTTTACATGAATCTCATGGTAATGATCTTCATTAAAATGCTTAATGGAATTTTAAGATAGAAATTTCAGCTACCTTAGTTTTGGCTATCAATTAAAGAAGGAAACAGTCTTCTTTTCTTGTCATATTTGGAGGAAAATTACCTACCCCCCATGTTCTTAGCACTGCAAGAGACCAAATAGATTTTGTTCTAGATGTTCTAACAATAAGAAGAATATTAATCATTTTTGCTCAGAACATATATTTCAGAATGAATTATACCTTTTATTAAGATGCTAGGAAATGATATGGAAATTATTTCTAGTGGCTCTCCCTACTAATGTACTGAATAGGTCTTTTTTTTCTTTTACTAGCACTTTCAAAATTACTATAAATTACTAAATGAGGAATCGCTTTGTGACTATAACTGACACTGCTCAGTCCAATTTCTACTTCCATTTAGGGAGTCTGCCTTTAAAACTAGTTAAGGGAGTCCTAAAAAAAACACTGGTTCATTCTTTGAGCTAATTTTCTTAGGTGATGTACAACAGCATCATCAACTCCTAGGGCAATTTCGGGACAGCATTGCTGTCCCTTGGACTCAGAGATCAGCTACGACTTTCCTCAATGGTAGTGTTCAAGGATGGAGGGAGAGACAGAGGATGTGAAGTCTCTCTTTGCCACTGACTCAAAGGCCCACCCTCAAGACATTTCTTGCCCTTTGCTGTTAATTACTATCGAGTTGACCCATCTCCCATTCACAGTGACCCCACAGGGCTTTCAGGGTTGCGACCTTTGGAAGCAGATCGCCAGTCCTGTCTTCCAACCCGCTTCTGACATTTAGGCTAGCCATTAAGTGCTTGATGGCCACCTTGACAAAACAAACCAACCCCCTAACCCCTGCCTTCTAGTCAATGCTGACTCACAGTGGCCTTAGAACACAGAGTAGACCTGACCCAGAGCATTTCCAAAGCCACAAACAGCTACAGACAGGGCTCCAGCAACTTCCTCACACAGGGTAGCTGATGGGTTCAAACTACCAACCATTGGTTTGGCAGCTGAGGACTTAGTGACTGTGCCACCCGGTCTTTTTTGATGGCACTTTACTAGCAACGCATCATCATTTTCATTTCCTCTAGCATTTTATGCTTCTTGTGTAGGTTGCAAATAAGGTATGTACAGTCCACGCAGCTTGGAGGAAAGCCCACTGGCATTACTGTTATCCTCCAGGAAAGAAATTGTTTAATACCAAATAAGAGAGCCCAGGTCATTTAACCAGGCTGCATGTTATGGGGATGCCAGGAGATGAGAGTGTAGGCAGAACCGTGACTGCTCTCCAAGGGTGGTGCAGACAACACTGAGGGAATGCTGGGTACCAACTTTGCTTTGGACAAGTATGTCCATTCAGGTATAGATGTTTAAGGTGTCTGCAGACACAGCAGACCTGTGGCATGGCCTGCAGACCTCACAATGTCAGAGTCAAGCTGATCCTGACTCAGGCTGTTTCCATGAGTGTTAGAGTAGAACTGTGCTCCACAGACCTGTGTGTGGTGACTTGGAAATCATGTAGGAAGCCTGCTGCCCAGATGGCTTCCTCTGACCTTGTCTTTCCCTGAAGGTTTCAGCCCAGCCTACAAACTGAGGACCCCACGGACCTAGTTATTGTCCCTAGAGGGTTTTCCCTGTGTCCTGAGGGATGATCTTCTGGGTGTGGGAGGTTTCAGGTAGGTAGTTAGGACTTTGCGCTGCAGATAAAGGGGTTTCTCTTGTTTTTACTGTGCGGTGAATAATTAAATCGTAATGAACTGCACATATGCAGCTATGTGTGCACAGAGTGTTATGTGGCAGAGTAGGCATTACACAAAGTTATCTGAGGGCTTAGAGATTCTAAAAACGATAAAGCAAAATAAGAGAAAGACAATCTAGTAAAAGGGTAGGAAGGAGGAACACAGCATTCTAATGCTTTTAAAGTTCAGGAAAGGGTATAAGACATATGTATCCTGTGAATCCAAACTGTTGTAAGACCTTGACATTGGTCACGTGTGATATCTGAAGCATGTTCTATATGACATTAATATCAAAAGATGATCAAGGAAGACAAAACATCAAGAGCTCACTCAAACTTATGAATGGACATATGTAACAGGCTTGGCAATATTGGGGCGGGAATCATATCTAAATGGTAGTGGGTCTGGACAAATAGTCACAATGGGATCATGTATGTAGCTTG
Organism: Tenrec ecaudatus; assembly: GCF_050624435.1. Classification (NCBI taxonomy): domain Eukaryota; kingdom Metazoa; phylum Chordata; class Mammalia; order Afrosoricida; family Tenrecidae; genus Tenrec; species Tenrec ecaudatus. Next base: position 40,818,448 of record NC_134536.1, read on the forward strand.
TCTGTTCTTGATTTTGTACATGCTTTATAAAGTGTGGCATATTGTAGTTTAATCATAAACCAGCCACCTCTACCCTTCCCTGTGAGAGCAGAATTAAATGACCATTCTCAGTTACTGTTCAGTGAAGAAATAACTGGAAAAAAAAATAGTAATAACTGAATATGGGTGGAAGGCATGACTGGCCTAAGGAAGAGTTTCAAGCCCTGTTCAGCAAGCTTGATGGATTACAAATTGGAAAGGGGGAATTTCCAAATGGAAGAAGCAGAGCATTAGTACTGAAATCTAACTAAATTGACGAAACTTCAACTGAATATTGAAAGTCTGAAAGGACAGTGAATTTATTATTAGGATGTCTCATATAACGAGGAGTCACAAGTACATTTTTTGTTATTATTTTTTTTACAATTCATTTGATTTGTTTGTTATTCAAAAGAGCTTCATTTGTATTTATTTAGCTTTCTGACTTGGTGCTTGTGCCTTCCATACTTTCACAATGATTTTCTGCTCCTCAATAAGGAAAGCACGCTTGACCCTGTCCTGGACACATTTAGCACACATGGAACCACCACAAGGCCTGCTGACATGGTTATTGCTTTGGACAACCTCACGAGATCTTTAGCTCTCACAGCACAATCCTCCTTGAAGTCGGCCTGGATAAACACCACATGCAGATTTCGTGCATTACCAACCATCTATTCTATTTTTAGGGGGTTGGGACAGCCTAGTTTCATTAGAGGCTGTATTGTATGACAGCCTACACCAGTAGGTCAGACACTGAACCATTTTGAATGCTTCTACACAGCGTTCTCAGAAGAGAAAAAGTACACTATTAGCAAAGTTTGGAAATTTAAAAAAAAAAAGCATCTCTGAACAAAATGATTGTGTTAGTCTGGGTAGACAAGAGAAACAAATTCATAGACACTCATATGGGGTTTTTCAACATGAATGTCTTGCAAGGACTCAGCCTTGTCATTTGAGAGTTTCCAAGGGAGTGAGCCTGTGTGCTGCCTCCATTGAAATATTTATCTCTTTAGCACCCCTGAATGAGGAAATCAAGCTACGATCTGATTGACAGGCTAAACGTCACCCTTTCACTCTTAATCCTCTCAAACTGACAACAGAGTATCTAGCTACCACAGACCACCCCTTGTCAATTTGACACTTTCACACAACTCTTTAGTCATATACAATTTTCAAACAAACAATAATAAAATCTTATCTGTACTTAACAGGATGAAACTAAAACGTATACAATTGAATATGTGCCACTCTCATTTAAACGGAATATTTTATAAGTGAGCAAAACAAAAATATATTATGCCAAACAATTGCAGTTAAGTAACACCTACATCTTAGACCTATAATCCGATGACTATATTCCCCCGCCTATGAAAGTTTGTAAGCCAACCACTTCATGCCTTTGTCCGCCCCATTTTGGGTATCCGGTTTCTATACTGCCCACTTACAACAACTCAGGGCTCTGAGGAGACAATCATAATTTTTGATGTGAAGAATCTTCATTCCATTTGGAACCTTGTGAAATCTGCATCCATAAGCAAAGTCAAATCAGGCCATTCATAAAGTCTGCAGCAATATGTATCCGTTCACAGGCTCAAAAATCTTCTCTTTATCTGGTCAAATCCATGTGCTGCTCAATTGGGTTTGTCATCAATTCTCAGCAACCCTAACCCCCTTGTGCAAGGTCATGAAGTTCAAACCAGTCAACCTGCTCTCATCTTCTCCTCGAGTTGCTATAAAGCAGGTCCACAGATGTCAGTGGTCAGATTCAATCCATCTCTTCATTTCTGCATTTCTCTTTAGTCCACTCAGCAAGTGGATCCCGGTGGTCACCTAGCAAGCATTTCAGCTTGCCCACGGGGTCCCTTTAATGTTCAATCCTAGAGAGGAGTTTTCATCATGGTTCCTGATTTTTTTTCCAGCTTCTGACAAAAACTACTAGTTCAAATTCAAAAATCCAAAGAGTTCCATTTTTCTTCAATCTGTCAACGATCCCCTAGGCAGGTCCCTTGGAATGCAAATATCCTGAGTACTCCAGAGCACTGAGTGGGGCTTATCTTTCCAGAGCCTTCTTTGTAGGCATGTTCTAACCCCACTTAAACATCAAATTTTAAATGTTTAAGGCAAGTGGACATAGAAGCACTCTGTTTTCATACTTTCAATAATCATTTCTATCAATCATTGTATCAACAATAATAAACAGAAGAAATCATTTTAAACAAAGTAGAATCAGATACTAATCTCAATTCTGAAAACACTCAAGTTCAGTCCTTATTTAGCTTTTCTTATTCCTTATCTATTCTTTTGATACAAAATATCAGATTAGGCCTCTGAAACCATCAAGCCAGAGACAGGCTTTCTATCAGCCATTTTGACCTCTGTCAGTCATTTTCCCTAAACAACATGGTTTCTGAGAAATTTGAGGGGCAATTTCTACCCCTGTGCTCAAAATATACATTAACAAAATTCATTTTCCTCATGTAAAACAGGAACAGCCAAAAACAACAACCAAACAAGATAATCAAAACTTTACCTTCCCATATTCTTTCCAGAAAACAACCCAGTAAACCACATGGATATATCTGATCTCTTGCTAGCCAAAGAAGAAAAACTACCATGAGGTGGAAGTCAAACATGCACTCTCCATCTTTATGATTTGTTTCTCTAGTACCGGACTCTCAAGTTACTATAATGTGTTAGTCCGGGAAGACAAGAGAAACAAATTCATAGACACTCTATGTATATAAGCAAGTACTTTATATGCAAGCGAAATTGAATATTGAGAAAATATCCCAGCTTAGCCCCGATCAAGTCCATAAATCTGTATTAGCCCAGATGTCTGATAATCTATAAATTCCTCTTCAGACTCACAAAACACATGCAATGATGCCGAATGCAGGACAATCACAGGCCGGTGGGTGGAAAGTCCCGTGGATCCAGTGGCAGTGTAAGCAGCTTAGCACTGGCAGGCTTCTCCAGCTCCCTGGCTCTGGCTGCCATCAGCCTGTCTCCATGTGGCTTGTTAACAACAATGTCTTTCAGGGACTCAGCTTTGTCATTTGAGAGTCTTTAAGGGAGTGATACTGTGCCCTGCTTCCATTGAGATAGTTATCTTCTTAGTGTCTCCAAATGAGGTCATCAAGCTATGATCTGATTGACAGGCTGAACATCACCCCTTCACTCTTAATCCTCTCAAATTTACAACAGATTATGTAACTACCACAATGATGGAATGCTCCAAGTATCAGCAATCAGTTTTGTGAAATAACTTGCTCCATCACTCATACCCATTCGTGTATGAAACATGGATTTCCTATTTTGTTCCTGCCCTCTTTGTGTTTGGATTCCCAATCACAGGTACTCCTTTCAGCCACACAAAACTCTTTAGCCACATACAGTATTTATACACTCCTCTGGAAGAAATCTGCATGCATATGCCACTCTCATAAGAAGGTGCATGTTTATGGAAAACATATCTTCTCAGGAAGTTGGGTTCTATCAATCACTGTTATTTCTAATGTGAACCTTAGCAAACCTAAGAATCATGAAGTAGTAGGTATCTCGAAGGCATTTTTCACACTCCATTGCTTATCAGTTAATCACCATGAACAAATTAACCATTATTGAGTACTCCATTATTGTATTTGTTGGATTTCCCCTGCATTTTCTATTCACTCATTCACTTAAAACTACCAGCCGCTCAATAGCAGAGCCAACTAACCAAAAGAAAGCCACATCAAAATCAATGTCTTCTTTTTCTTGGTCATATCCATCTGTATACATTAGGGTCGTATGCAAATTCTCAAGTGCAGTTCCAAAATATATTTGCAAAACAGACAAATGTAGCCTTCAGTTAGCACAAAGCTCATTTGGAAAAAACCCAAAAATGGCTGTCTGCATATTTGTAATTTGTTACACTGTGTAAGGCAGTGTTGTAGCTTCAAATTCTGTAAATGTTTGGAAATAATCTACAAATGCATGGACCATAGTTTCTCTATAGCTATTTATATCTTTCATTAATTTTGTATTCCCCATTTATATATTTACATGTCTGAATTTTATGAGTTGGAGGGGTTATTTACAACATAATTATTTTGGAATGTATCTAGATTTCATTATAAGGAAAAAATAATAAAACATCCAGATATACTGATTTGATGATTAAATAAGAAAACGTGGCTAAAAATGGGATCCACAAAGAATATACTGATATACTACTACTGCTTCTTCAAAGTCAACATTGCAAAATATAGGCGCAGCACATCCTGTTCTTCCTTATTCTTGCCCCTGCCATAACCACCGTTGGGTCTCTTGCTCAGTTTCATTCGCTCCTCTCTAGTCTCTTCCATCTAACGCATAGACTACCTGCAGATTCGTGTTCAAAAAGCACAGCTCTGATTATCCACATTTCACGGTCAATTACTCTCATCTTATCATTGCCAATGAGGCTTATCGCAGATACAATTGTTGCTAAATGGAACTGCTTACCATGCCAGTCAGTGTCTGGCGGCTCTTGGCCAACGAGGCTGCTCTTTCGTGAACTGAGCGCAAAACTCATTTTGCTCAAGCCATTCTCCCTTCTGCAAGTCCTGTCCATCATCGCTCTGCTGTCACAATGCATACTTTAAAGCCTGGCTCAATTTTTTCCTTTTAAGATATCTTTTCATAGCCCCTGGAGGAGTCCCTCCCACCCTCGCCCCCAGATGTCTGTAGCAGTGGTTCGCAACCTTCCTAATGCCGCGACCATTTAATATAGTTGCTCATGTTGTGGAGATTCCCAACCATAAAATTATTTTTGTTGCTACTCCACCACTGTAATTTTGCTACTGTTATGAATCATAATGTCAATATCTGATATGCAGGATGCATTTTCATTGTTACCAATTGAACGTAATTAAAGCATAGTGATTAATAAAAAATGTAATTATATATCATGAAATATTTATTTCTAATTACAAATAAATGATATTTTGTCTTGAAGCATGGTGTAGCATGGGTAACAGTCTTCACACTGGTCCTGTAGATGGGCCTATCTGCATGTGGGTGGGCCAGCCTGGAGACGGATAGAGGAGCGGTGTCTCGGTTCCTAAGACTATTGGAAAGATGTGTTTTCCGATGGTCTTAGGTGACCCCTGTGAAAGGGTTGCTCAACGCCCAAAGGAGTCGTGACCCACAGGTTAAGAACTGCTGGTCTGCAGGCAGCTCTTTCCATATCTCATGCAATATACTACACTATTTACATTATATAAGATTTATTTATGTATATGTTTTAGTTCATGATTGAGGAGACTAGTTGCGTAGTGGTTACACATTGGGCCGATAACCTCAGGTTCAGCAGTTTTAAATCACCGTCACTTGCCGGAAACATATGGAGCTTTCTACTCCCACAGAGTAGCAGTCTTGGAAACCCTTGGGGACAATTCTACCTCTCCCCATTGGGTCCCCATGATTCAGAATGAACTCGACGGCTGTGAGTTTGATTTTTCTGCTATCTTATTTTATGACAGGTAGTCTTAAGGACATGCACATCACTTGTCATTTAGTTGATTTTCAGGAAAAGAAACCATGTGTGTCTGAGTAGCAGTATGCACGATAGGGTTTAAATGCCTGATTTGGGCAATGTAGGTATTCACGCCTTTCATCTGAGCCATGTTGAGGTCCTTCTAGTGTTTTGTGAGCAGCGGGGTCCTTTCCCCATTTCCACCACTCAGGGAGTGTTTTTCTATACTGGCCAAATCTTAACTAAACCACACAGCCAGGACTAGACTTGGTTTTGTTTCATATTTTGCCTCACAGAGGCATACACGGACCACCTGCATACAAGCTGCACGGCCCAGAACAAACAAGGCTTATCTTCTCAGGCCTGATGGATGCCTCTTTTACTCCAATATCCTTTTATTCTGATTGTCTTTGTGATGCTTCTTCCCTCCCCCTGCACTCCCCTTCCCACCTGTTTCCCAGGTTTTTCTCCAGTCGTGAGTTCCATTTCAAGTTTCAGTTTGAACCTACTGTCGTGGCCATCGATATTGGTGTTAGCAATATACACACGGAGAAAAGGATACCTTCTCACGTGGGAATTAGATTCTGGGTTGCTATTACCAAAATCCCCACAAACCTAAATTTATGAGTTTTTCTTTTTTAAAAGCACTTCTGACCATCTTATCTAGCTCTGGGCTTTTGAAGTCAATGGTAATTTTAAGATAAAAGACTTAGGCTTCTAAAAAGGTTTTAAGTTTGATCTTATGACAGAAAATCTGATGTTACTTAGATATGAATGGTGTTAATAGGCAATATAAACTGTATACATTGGCACTTAACATCTGTCTTGATTCACTTAAGATGTTCCTTCTAGAAAGTTTGGTTTTGATTTTAATATTCTTCTAATGAACCCAATAAAGAGAAAAAATTGTGACAAAGCAAAAGCTTCTATGGATGATGTGAAACCCAAAGTCCATTGGCAGCAATCTCCTGGATTAAGCCTCCCAAGAATGCCCTCCATCATAGACCTGGAATACAAACAAGCTTGCCCTTAGACAGAGCGCACTGGAACATGGATTAAGGCTGATGTAGTTAGGTTAAAATTTAACACTTTATCTTAATCTCTTGCTTTGGACTCATATAAAACATATTCTAATATGTATTATTATATAATTTCTTTTGGATTGAGGTTTTGCTGTGTTTCATTTTGTAATTGTTGCTTGGCAGGGTAAGGTGGGGTTCTTTATATGAAACCCAGATAGGTAAATCTATAGAGATTTATTAATCTCTATAAGCCTAAAGAGATTCATAGTTTCTTAGGGTTGTGGCAGAGAAGGTTGGGGCAAATGGGGAGATGGGAGTACAAGAATGAAGACAACGTTCTAAAATTGATTATGTGAAGACTACACAACTCTTTTAACTATGTTTAAACCATTGAAACAAATAGCATGATAATTCTACATCAATAAAACTGTAACAAAAAAGAAAGAAAAGATTCCCACACTTACTTCATATTTTTAAGTATACATTATTTTGAACCTAAATGTTTTTGTTGCTAATTGTGCACTGACAAATGGATATATAACTTTAGTACATATATTGAAGAACAATGGTCCTTCTTTACCCTATTCTAATACAATAATCAGGTTCATCATATCCACGACAGCCCAGTAGTTGCTTGTGCAAGTGTTCCCAGCCTGATAATTAAGCTACTACCATAAAAGGATTAGAAAAGATCTCTGTAGCATTTTATTCATGCAGTAATACATGATAACAGAACTTCATATCTAAAACAATGAATGATGATGATTTTTCCCATGGGACATCTATTGAACTTTCTGAAAGAAATTAACTTGTTTCCCCTCTGAATTACCTTCAAGTTCAAGGAAAAGGGCCAAAAATAAATTAACAGGGTACTTTGGGGGAAAGCATTCCAATGGGGAGAATAACAACCATTATTCTCTGAATTGTTAACTGATACTGAAAATACAAGGAGCTTACCGAATTGGCTTGTTTCCTGGCTTGGTTTATGAGTTCTTTGATCTCAGAAATGTTTTTCTTCAGGTCATCCTCAAGTTCCTTGATGGGTTTGAGTTTATCGATGAGCCGATCAGCCTCCCTTTCAAGAGTTTTCACAGTGGCGTCTGCATCTGCAACTGGATGGAAAAAAAAGGAACACACACACCAGAGACAAGCTTACAGGAGGATTTGCATCCAGCATGCGAGGAGTCAGTTCCTCTTAGCCAAAAAACCAAACAAAGCCAGCATCGCTGAAGCCAAGCTTGTAAAGGCAAATGGGCTCTTGTAGTCGGGATTCAAGCAGACTGGAGGAAATGTTAGAGAACAAGATCAACACTTCGGCAATGTGATCAAGGTAGAAATTAGCTCTGAAACCAGAGACTATGATGAATCTCATTCAACCTTTACTTTCTAGCTTCAACAAAAGAGCTACGCTTTAGAGAACTCCAGTCAGAGCATTAAAAAATAATAAATGAAAGGGGTTTTTTTTAGGGGAGAGTGTGAACGCAGTCCCCCACTACCACAAATCATTCAGTCGACTTTCCCACATTTGGGGAAATCGCAGGGGTCAGTATATCCGGAGTGCAATGGGTGAGCCTCGCCCTGGGAAAACCACCTTCATGATCATGGTGTCTCCCTTGCCAGGTAAGTATGAAAGAGTCTTTTAAAATATCAATGAGTCTGTCCACACCAGAGAAATACTTAAATCCGTAGGATGATACACAATTGATTTGCTTCTTCTTTTTTTTTTTTACTGTCTTTCTCTGCATATGATGAGAAGGACTATCAAAATGTCTTTCATAAAACATTTCAATGTGAAACACACTTAGACTGTGGACAAATCATATATTAATGAACCCTCCACATTGCAGTCTCATTTTACTTTAACAAATAGTTGATGATTTTTCTCTATGGATTACATTGAATCATATGAGACTGCTCTATTTGTAGATCAAGAAAAGGTCAAATATGGTCAATTTCTAAAGTCTCAACCCCCAAATACTTAAAGGCTTTAAGTGATCCATAGATTTTCAGCAGGTAGTGTTTATAGAAGGGCATATGACACATGGGAAACCAATTGTTCTATCTCTGGAATGCTGGCAGTATTATCCAAACTATGTAATTTGTGATTTGATCGAGCATTCTGCCTTCTGTCACTGTGACCCCAGTGAAAAATGAAACTGCCTGTAGCCCAGGGCTACCTGCCCTGCTAGACGATGACTGATCCGTTCCTTGACTGACTTGAACCATGGAGAACGCTCGTCGAGAATGAATCAAATGCACTGAAAGGAAAGGCATTATTATTTTAAAACTAGGTTTTGAATACATTTTTGAAGTCATTTTGATAAAAAATGTTCTTTAAAGGGACATAGGTCTGTGATTAGCCTTAATTAACAGAGTAGATTGACCAAGAACTGAGTATTTTCTTGAAATATAAGTCACCTTCCTAAAAAGTCTTATCAATATCTGTATTATTATTTGAATATTCAACATAAACACTGTCTGCCATTTTTATACTTCTAGTAAATAATTGGTCCATTTTCTTCCACTTTTGAATTTTCTAGTATTACCATAATATTCTACAAGCCATTATAGAATTGGGGGAAGCTTGTTTCAATTTACATTTGCGATAAAGTTAAAAAAAGATTAAGCAAAGTCAATTTAGGATTAGATAAAACCAAATTATCTTTTTTTCTAAAGCTCCCAGAAGTGTGTTCAAAAGCTACAGAATGGACTTTGGATTCGGCTCTTTCTTTCTTTTTTTTTTTTGATGCTCTCTATCTTCTGGAAAGGAATGCTGGTGGAGCTGTGGGTGAGGCTGTCGGCAAGGCTAACCACACTGTTGGCAGTTCCAACCCTCCAGCCACTCCTTGAGAGAAAAAGGTGGCTGTGTGGTCACTTAAGATTTGCAGTCTCAGCAATCGACTCAATAGCAGTGTTTTTAAAATATATCTTCTGAAGCAGTTTAAGTCATATAGAAATTATTTTCCTGAAGGTTGCTTAATATATAATCTGCGATTTTGAGTCTTATGCTTTCCAATTGGGTAGTTTGTTTTTATTTAACCTGCTCAATTGGTGCCACCCTCCCCACTCCAATTACTTGGCAATATAGACTTTTTAATTCCTTCTGTAGATCAATTTAGATAAAATGCTTTTCAAGAAAATATGGATTTTTAAATCAAGTTTATTGTTTTTGTGTCTTTTAATTCTGTAACGGTTTCTTTGACTTAGGCTTTCTTGAAGTAACTATAGCTATTTCTAACTTAAGGAATTGATTGCCCAACATGTTCCTTCCGATGCTTGTCAAGTAATACAATTTCTTTTGTTTTCCATTTATATTTTTTAAGTTTTGATATGCTTTATTTGATTATTAATTTCTAGTATTTGGGATATTTAGTTTTCACACTCCATTGAAAATATGTCATGTTTAATATTTTTACATTCTAGTAGTTGCAAATGTGTTGACCTAATTTTACTCTCCAGGAGGCAGAATGACCAGGTTGTTGTCAGGTACTGCTGGGTCAATTCCCACTCCCTGCAGCCCTCTCTACAACAGGGCAGAACCCTGACTGGGCTGCCCTCCCTCCTCCCAATTGTTATGTTCATGCACATTGTTGCAGCCACTGGGTTAATCCTTCTCTGGCTCAGGGCCTTTCTCTTTTTGCTGTCCCTCTACTTTATTAGCCATCAAGTCCTGTTCTAGGGACTCTTCTCTCTTGCTAACATGCCCAAAGGACTAGTAAGAAAGAGAAACCCCATTGATGTTTATGGCAACAACGTTAACCACATCAATTTTAATCTGACAGCAAAGTAGCCAGATGAACTTCAGTGGCTACATCTACCATCACAAATACATTCATTTAGTTCAACCTGTGGAAGAATTTAGTTACCAACTCTTATATGGATTTCATATAGATACCTCACTAATTTTCACAATACAATTGAAAACATTTTATACCAAATTTATTTTAAAACTACCTACTCTATACAGGAAAATCCATTTTTTTATATTTAAACATTAATAGTGTGACACTGGGAAGAATAGCTATTTAATGTTTAAAGCAACATCAAAACACCATAACATGCACAGCTAAAGATTTTTGCATAGGCCATCCAGGATAAAAGTTAATTAAAATATGCAAATAAACATATACATACTGATTTCTGCAGGTAATTTCACATGGGAAGTAAAACAAAAACAATTAGAATATCAATGACAAAGTACTTTTCTCATAGATACTATAAACTAGTGATGACCCAAAATGGTACTTATTTTAAGACAAATGCCATCAGATAAAGATGTACAAACATGTATCACCTAGCAATGCAATGCTCAAACTATAAAACCCATTAATAAGATAAACAGCAGACCCCGTTTAATTGATTCCTCTTGACTTGATTTGGGATCAAACAAGTTGGAGGTGAGTGCTATAAAAGGTTACTATCTCTTAATAATCAATCTGCAGTTGATTGAAATGATATATTAAAATATGTAAACGATAGTGAGATTTACATTAAAAACTTATTTTCATTAATTTTTGAAGAAAATATGGTGACTTGGCATGTATCAGAGCCAATTAATCTAATGGAATTTTTGACTGATGGGAAAGGCTCAGAGATTACATACAGAAAAATAAACCTCAAGCATTTCTATCTTGCCTTCTTCCTTAAAGATATGTTAAGAAATGAAACCTTCCTATCCACGGCTCTGAAGTCCAGATTGTCTTGAAGGGGCCATCAATTGTATTTATCATGGCACAGCATTCTGAGCGTTTGATCTGAGTCTAGGGTGCTGGAACCAGTGTGTGCTTCCCTGTCTGACAGATTCTCGATTCTCAACAGGTAATGTCAATAGTAATGACATATTTTGTTATTGCACCCTGCAATACTGATACTCAATTACAATGTTGGCATCCTCTTGAAAGTGACAGAGTCCAGCTACCCAAGTGCTTCCTTTGGGGAAGCAATGTATCAGGAGAATGATTTCTCATTTGTTAGGATAGAAAACGTGCATTTATGACTCCCCCATGTTTTTCTCCTATAGTTCACCAATAGTTGGGATTACATTAAGTTTATCCATATTTTCTGAGAATTTATTTTCAACAATCCCCATTAAGTCACAAGAATTTATGCAATAGGATAAAAGTTGTATTTGTAAACTAGATGAATGCCTCATTTTTAATTTCCTGGAAATATTAAATAATAGAAACCTATATAATAGCATATCATGATTTAAGATAATTGAATGCATTTCATGTTGTTACCCTTTCTCCTGAAAGAGGAGCCCTAGTGATACAATGGTTAAGGTGTAGGCTGCTAACTCACAGGTCCAAAGCTTGAATCTACCAGCCCTCTCTAGTAGAGAAGCTGTCATGACTGTCCCTGTCAACATCACAGGCTGGAAAACCTAGAAGGGCAATTCTACACAGCTTTATAGGGTCAGTGCCGATCAGAAAGAACTCAGCAGCACGCAGCAAACACCCTTTACTGGCTTGTTCCAGTAGACCTGCTAATGGGACCTCTTTTTATCTTGAAACTTCACAAAATCTGAGGCCGCAATTTCCCAAAGTCCACCTATCTGAGGGTATTCAAGAATTGAAAACTCGTTGGCAGCATCATCACACCAAATACGATGCAGGCTTTCTGGATTCCCAATTGTCCTTATGAAACAATATTTAAGTGCAAGATGCCCTGGTGGGATCTGGGTGACCTGGGCCTTGGTGTCAACTCTGTAGGACACTCAATTCCCGAGTTGAGTCCATAAAGCAAGGAAGGCAGATGACCCCGGCACCTGGGCAAGCTCCGGCACTACCATTTATGGCTCTGAGAGTACTATTAGTGATGTGAAGAAATAAATGACATAGACAAAGTGGAAAAGGAGATCTTACTGTTCTTGGCAGGCTCCTGCACCACAGCATTTGTTTTGGCTACACTGTCTGCCAGCTCATTGTAATCTTTCCTCAGGCCATCCAGGTTCTGGTGGAGGTCCTTAATCTCAGCCAGCACATCCTTTGCTATGTCGTTGGTGTCTCTTGCTTTGTCCTTAACAGCTTGCAGTTTTGCGGCTGTATCTGTCAGCAGCACCACAGTGGAGAAACGATACAAAGGTTCTTGATTAGTAGCAGAATCCTTGCTTGTCAAAGGAAGGCTGGGGCTGGCAGACCTCAGGGACACATGGACCAAGGTAAAAGGCTGAGCCCGCCTCATTGGCTTGTAGCAAATGAAGTGATTTTTAGGTAAGCGCCATGTTTCTCAAGGAGCTCTGCTATGAATACCTGGCTAGCTCTTAAGACAGCAAAGTGATGTTCAAAATATTCATTGAATAGGGATAGGTTGAGATTTGCAATGGATTATATTAAAGAGACATACTTTCCACATGGGCCATATAAGTATAAAATCCAAATGCATTGCCACTGAGTTGATCCCGATTCATGCCAGCCCTATTGGGAAAAGTCGAACTGCCCAAGAGACTGTTCCAGGTTGTCATCTTGGAAGCAGCCTTCCACATCTTTCTCCCAAGGTGTGGCTAGTGGGCTCAAACCACTGACCTTCTGGTGACAAGCCACGAGTTTTACCACTGTGTCTCCAGGGCTCATTATAAGCTATAAAATTACATCACCACTTGAACTTGGTTAAAGAATTAACTTGCATGTCCAGGAAGAGGGACATAAAGTTCTTCGATTAGAAAAAGACTCCGTTGGGTTTGTTATAGAGAGCATGTGCTTATGCTTCATGCTTTTTCTCAGCATTGGTGATTTTTTATATAGTTCACGAAATAGTACTGAACAAGGGGCATGAAAACAGAGATTGTTACTCATGGTTTTAAAAATATTTTAAAATGTAAAAGTGATTTCGATTTTACATTCTTCTGGGTTGTGCCTATACCAAACTGAAAGCCATCAAGTCATAGCGACTCTTTAGGACAGGGTAGAACTGCCCCTGTGAGTTTCCAAGACTGTAACTCTGTATGGGAGTAGAAAGCCCTTTCTCTCTCTCATAAAGCAGCTGGTGGTTTCAAATGGCTGATCTTGCTGTTAGCAATCCAAAGGCATACCACTGTACCGCGCACACTCGTTACTGGGATGTATGAATCTATGGATGTGTCTCTTTGACTAATTCTGAGTGTGGGAGGATTATGTTATCTCTGAAGACTGTAGGGGAGGAGTCCTCTGTCTCTGCTTCTGGTGGCCTCAGTCCTCAGCTTGCAGCTGCAGCAACACCTAACGGTTTCACTACTTACTTGACCATCTTTCTCTCTGCTACTGTTTGTATCTCCTCTCTCCTTTGAGAGCCATGCAACTCATACTGGCTTTAGACCCATCCTACTCTGGCATGACTTCATGTTAACTGACCACAGTTTCTAAGAACCCACATCTAAGCCAGGGCAGGTTCACAGATACTGGGGGTGGGGGGTATTAGGATTTCAATTTTAGCGAATTGGGTGGTGGTGATGGGATGCATGTATAGTATTATACATAGGCAAATAAGCATGGCACATCAGGAAGAAACCCAATATCTACTCTCCTGACATCGGTACAAATATAGTGTTGAACAAAACAGTAAAAGTCACAGGATTCTTCAGAAGTTCCAGTCAACCGACCAAGTTTTCCAAGTTCTCACTACTTACCACTTGGAATGGCTGCCAGCATTCCTATAGTGTTGTTCAAAGCTTTTAGTAGATCCTCATTTCTACCATCAGCACTTTCTATCCTGTTTGATAGGCCATTCAGTTCATCAGCATTGTCTGCATACAGAAAAACAAAAATAAAACAGGATACACAATATATCAAATTGTAATGATCTGTGAGTTGGTATCTGAATATTTGATTTTAGTTTGGTATCATACGAGGTTTATAAAAAGCAAGAACATTAATTTACTTCCTTTAATTCACTGGCACTTATCCAAGTGCACTTCAAGTTATAACAGAAAATGTGTTTTTATATGATCATTTGACACTTCAATATGTTCAAAAGTTAGGCTTCTTTTTTGATATCTGATCTTGAACTGGCTTAAATTGATGGTGGGTGATAGAGAAAAACAGTTCCCAAGAAGCAATCCTTCTATGCATTTAAAATGATGCTCCCCAGACAACATTTCCACGACACTTGACTTAAAGTATAGTGCCAAAATGGATGAGCGGACGAGTTTTTTTTTTTAATTTCCAGTTAGATTTGATTGTTAAACAGAATCTCCAAAATCCAGGGCTTCAAAATGAATTGAAATGGTTCAATCATGGCCGATGTGAATGCAGACATGAGGCTACCATATACATGATGCCTAGTGAACACGTTTCTGGTGAGCTGAGTTTCCAAGGAGGAAGCGGGCAGGGGTCTAACACTGACATGGCAGCTGCTACATGGACAAATGCAAAGTGGCTCGGTCAGCTGCCCTCCCTGAGTGGGCCAGGTTTCAAATCTGGTTGCTAAGAGTTTTTTGGTTGTTATGCAAGGAGTTAGCCTCTTATTTCCATTGGCCATTCCTGAATTTCTTCAAACTGGTTTGAAGCCCCATTGGAAACATATAAAAATGAAATAAATGGGAAAGAAGCTTTCAGCATATTTCGGGGGCGGGGGGTGGGAAGAGATCATTTCCTATATTTAAAAATAAACTGACTTTCAATGGACCTTATCTTAGCTTATCTTCCTTTTAGTGTACTTCCATCAACAATCAAAAATTATCATTTGCTAGAGATAATTGGAGTGGTAGCTTCCAGCTACTTCTTCCTAGTTTTTAGTTTCCCTCCAGCTTGAGGCGGGTTTATAGTGTATGATTAGCTACAACGTTGTGACTATAACAATACAAAGAGTAAGCGTTATGAGACCATCTAGGAAAAGAAAAATAAATATCCGATCTGCTGATACAAGAATGTGTGTTTAGCAATCCCACTTAAGTGGCATCAGAACCGCAACTGCACCTTAAGGGGGAAATGGAAGTCATCTGTCCTCTTTTTGCTTACGTCATTTGTTGGTCAATAACCGGAGGGAACGACAGATGTAAAATCGATTCTTCTCACACAAAAAAGTTGAACTCTCCCAACTGGATGAAAGCAGGCCATCCTTTGGATTTAAGCAGCTATTGTAGCATAGTGTTTGTTCCCCGGAGACGCACATGTTGATTTTCTCATTGTTGCTGCTGCTGTCGTCAGGTGTCTTTGAGTCGGTGCTGACTCACAGTGACCCGAAGTACAACAGAACAACACACTGCTGGGCCCGCTCCCTCCTCCTGGTTCTTCTTATATTTGAGGCCCTTGTTGCAGCCGCCGTGTTGATCCACTGTGCTCATTAGCAACACAGAAAGGTAAAGTATAAATAAAAGGCAGCGTCGCCAAGTACCAAGCAGACGTCAGGAAGGGCAGTGAAGGGAGTGCCCAGACAGTGGGAGGGCTGGGGCGACATAACCGTGGCCAGTCGGTTGTTACTGTGTGTGTGCTCTGCACTAGCTTAGGGACTGTCAGTTTAGGTTAGCAGACCAATGCGTAAACCACCACGCCACTCTCACAGCCACTCAATAGAGTTTGCACCGTTGCCGCTGCCATTTTACACTGGACTTTATTTAAGGTTACAGAATTTAAGTCATTCCCCAAAGATTACGTGGTTGGCAAATGTCAGAGCGAGGGTTTAAGTCCAGGCAGTTTTTATTTTAGAGATTATGCTTGATTATATCTTCTTGTGCTGGTTACAATGTTTGCTCTGTGCATATATTCCTGTCCTCTGATTTAAAACCCTTGAGAACAGATGCTGCCTTGGGAAGAGTGCTCTTGCTCTCACTCCCTGGTCCTCCGAGCAAACAGACGGAGCGTGGAGAGGCAGTGATCCCGTGTTCACCTGCTAACCAAAAGACCAGGGGTCTGAACCACTGTGAGAAACGCTGTTATCTGTTTCTAAGATTTACAGCCTTGGAAACCCCTTGGGAAGTTCTGCTCTGTCCTGCAGGAGCCCCAGGAGTTAGAATGGACTCAGTGGAAATTTGTTTTGTTTTGCTTTATTTGTGGTTTTGAAGAGAGAACACAACACGAGAGAGAGAGAGAGAGAGAGAGAGAGAGAGAGAGAGAGAGAGAGAGAGAGAGAGAGAGAGAGAGAGAGAGAGAACTGCTCACATAATGGAGCCGGCCTAGTCTGCATGTGGTTGACAGCTGACCCTTTCGCAGGACGGCCTTGTTGAGTCGCTGTGCGGCCACGGGCGGCTGGAGAATGGTGCTGCCCTTCAGTGACTCCCTTATGGGAAGAATGGAAAAGGGAAAGGAAGCCAGGCGGAAGATTCTTAACCGTCAGTGTTCCAGATGGGGAAAAAAAGAGTGGTTGAACATATCAATTAGTGGCCCGCTCTAGTCTACATAACGGGTATCACAGACCAACCGACTTCGCCACTAGGTTACTGTAGAAAGCGTAAGCAGAAAGCAAGACTCAGTAGAAAGATAAACACATCCCAGTGTTTACAAAGGAGTGGGTTATGTGTTGGACTGTTAAACACCAGGTTAGCGGTTCAGAACTGCCATCTGCTCCTTTGGAGAAAGAGGAGGCTTTCTATGCCAGTAAAAACCTGTAGTCTGCAAAACCCATAGGTGCAGTTGCATTCTGTCCTGTGGGATCACTATGAGTCGGATGCACTTGATGGAAGTGCATACAGCAACCGTAGTATCTGCTTCAAAGTTCCAAACAAAAGACCAGCCGCGTAGAAAAACAAGGGACAACATATCCCAGCAAAGCGTGGCTCAGAAAAATCAATGTGTTCATTTCAGTCACTAGTATTAGGAATATTTTCAATTCTAGTGCTTTCCAATTAATTAGTCTTCTTCCTCTGTCAGTCAATCACAATTCACCTCTCTTATTCTATTTGTGTTGTTTTCACTGTTTGTGGGAAAATAAAATCTTTAGGCAGTTTACCACAAGTTAACTTTCTGAAATTAGCTGCTCTGAGTATGACTGTTACATGTGTAGATATTCTGAGAGAATAGTTATCATGAAAGGGAGGGATGCTCTTTTGATTTAACTGGGAAGTATTCATCAATTAAGTAAATAGAACTGTACAAATTTCATTTCTTAGTTTCTTGATTGAATTTGATTTCTTAAAT
Organism: Tenrec ecaudatus; assembly: GCF_050624435.1. NCBI lineage: Eukaryota > Metazoa > Chordata > Mammalia > Afrosoricida > Tenrecidae > Tenrec > Tenrec ecaudatus. The sequence goes on from NC_134536.1 coordinate 40,836,036, forward strand.
AATGAAGCATTCAAAATGATCCAGCAGGCAAGTTATTCATGTCCAGTGAAAAAAATCATTAATTTAAAGGGCATCATGGGTTTGTACTATTTCTTGAATCCTAATAGAAGATATTGGCTACACAATCAGGCCAATTATTCAGAAGAAAGATTGGCCTGAAGAGCATTTTACCGCTTTCCTTCAAATTCCAAAGCAGTCATTTTGATCCTCTGCTTTCTGTACTAGAATGTCAAAATGTTTTTATTCTGACCCCAATCCTATTCCTCTATTTCAGCCACTTTGCTCTAATTTGTTCTTAATTTATCCTTTTTTGCACCCTGATCTCATTTTTCCCCTGTTATCAGTCTGTGATCCACAAGGTCAGCAGTTCAAAACCACCAGTCCCTCCTCAGGAGAAAAAAAGGTGGCAGCAGGTAGGGACTTTACAGTCCCGGAAACTCGCAGGGGCAGTTTTACCCTTCCTGATAGGTTTGGTGTGAGTAGGTATCAACTCAATGACAGGGAATTTAAAGTAGCTTCAGGAACTTCTCAAAGGCAGTCTAAATGTTTATAAGCGTTGGCAATAGACTCAGATGAGTCGCAGTTGTGCAGAGAATTGCTAAGTTTTAAGTGAGAACCTAGAACTGAAATAACAACGAAGACCCAGAAAAATAATCAGGACGAGGTTGGTTTTAAATTAGAAGCCATATGCAGCAGAACCTATGACCAAAAGATAAAGAAGAATGCATATGGTCTGGTTAGTGTTGTGATATAATCAAAGAACCATCGTGATGGATAGAAAAAGCCCAGCTCCATCCTTACACATTTCAGAGACCCTCTGCCCGAGTTATCATCTGTGCCATCGGACTTGCCTTTCCTTTCTCACTCAGCTCTCGGACCCAGTAGCCGCAACCAAGACTTTTCCTTTTCTCTAAATATCAAAGCCAGCAAATTCCATAGTTCTCTCTCCATCTACCTCATACAAACACAGCCTCTTGGGCTATCCTTTGCCTTCCTTCTACAGTCTGGAAGGTAAAAATCCAGGACTGGGTTTGAGAAAGACAAGGTTCCTAAGGGAAGGGAAGGAAGAGAGAGAGGAATGTGTACAGACTTTGGACATTTCTGACTTCATGTCACCTCCTTTTGTCACATGGCCATTAAACTACACAAGATAGACACAGCACAATGCAAACCACTGGACAGATTTCAAAGTCACTGTGATGAATAATAAAGTTTATTTGTTAACCAGTTTCCTGATACTGAAAAGTGAATTAGAATTTAGATAAATTGGAACTGGTAACGCTGAACTATTTATATAAGATATGCATACCAAGGTCATTTCTTTGATCATTAATAAAATATAGGGTTTTTTTTTACAAATAGCATGAAATGGTCTTGCTAATAGATTAATGATCCTGTACATTATTTTCATAAACACACTATACTACTTATTTTAAAACATGTTGCTGCTGTATATTTCTATTTCTGATCTGATCACATGGAAACTTCATCTAGCTAAGTATTGGTTTGGGTTTCATATTACTTGGAACTTAAATCCAAACTATTTCCTGATATATCAGAAGAGATATGCAAATTTAGCTCTTACAATTTAACTGATAAAATATTGTCCTTCTCGGGATTAGAGTAATGAGTCACCATGTGGCAACCAGAGCATAAAAGCAGAAAGCACTACAAATTAGTAAGAAATGATCCCAGGCTTAAAATGGAATGAAGAATATGAAAGAATTCCTCCTTTCAAGATTTATTGGTAGAAAAATTACTAACGGCCTATAACTTCAATATCTTATTACTGTGTTTCACTTTGGTTCCAATGGTCCTTCTGAATCAGGGGATAGGGCAATATTTGAAGGCTTTAATTATCAATCCTGAAACAAGTCTGGGATAGGCATAGGATCCTCATGAAATCATTTTGTTGAAATTGACTTTCAGCTTTATTAATGAGTGATTCTTTGCTTCTTTCAGGTATTCATCCAATCACTTATTCATGTATCAATGATTTATTAGGATCATGATCAATAATATGCTACCTTCTGATCTCTATCAGAGGAAGCCTAAAGTTTCAAAAATATCAACTTTAGAGGCAGACTGATTTGAGCTGATCTCTGGACTTCACTAATTCTAGCACTGTTACAGCACAGACTGTAACTAGTTCTTCCTTTTCTCTGAACCTTATCTTTCTAATATTTGGGACTAACCATGCCAACCACAAAGGAAAGACGTAAGGGAGATAGAAGATATATGTGCAACTTCTTAGAGTCCGTTGCATGATATTTGGAGCAAGATGTAGGAGATCCTCTCCATACAGTTAGGCACTCAGATGCTCACCAAAGAGCTGGTCATTTATCTTCAAACAGAGATGCCCTAGAGGAAGGACTGGGTGATCCACTTCTGTCAGATCAGCCGTTGACAAGCGTATGGGGCACCACTACATTCCGAGACATCCGGTGCTACCATAACCCAGAATGGACCGTTATCCCAACTACATGACTGACTCGCCTGTCTAGTCTTGTCTCCCAAATTGCCTCAGTAATTTGTCTTAAGTAATTAAAACAGTAGAATCAAAGCACAAATCTTCCTCAGTATTAAGTATTTGCAGTAAAATAAGGCACAGAGTTTTAAAGCAGAACAGTATTAGAAGATTTCCAATAAAACTGGTGGCCATTTGTCTCAGTCTCTTTCCAGCCTGTCTCTCCTGAAAGGCACACATTTTAAACTCTAGTAGCATTTCCTGCAGGAATACATCTTTCTATATGCTAACACAAGCTTAGGCTGCTAATTGATGTTTTAAATTTATAGCCCATGGTGTCTTTGTACTAATGGAAGAATATTTAGCTTTCTTATCTGCTTAATCATTTACCTGTGTGGAGTAATGTGGGAGGGGGGAGCATGGAGGGAGGGGAAAAATGAGGAGCTGATACCCAGGACTCAAGTAGACAGCAAATTATTTCATTGCTACTTCATCACTGTAATTTTGCTACTGTTATTAATTGGGGGATCCCTGTGAAAGGGTTGTTTGACCCCCACAGGGGTAGCTACCCACAGGTTGAGACCACTGCCCTATAGGGTCATCATGAATCAGCATCAATTGTATGGCAATGAGTTTAGTTTTTTATCAATAGAGTTGATTTTTAAGTTAAATCAGTGCAAACATTCCAGATTTCCCTTATTCACTGTTCATATCATTATACAAAGATTGTCTGAGGTCAAGCCAAGCTGCGAATCATGATCTTTTGGTTCTGGTATACACATACCATATATATATTCTTCTGAGGGTGGTTTAAACCAATTATCAATGAGGTAGACTTCCAATTTGAAATGTGGGATGGGAAAGCCAATATAAAACCCACAAATATTCAATTCTTGAAAAGTTTTCATGTAATCTACATACGTTGACTATTATTAGACTAATTAGTATATAGTCACTGTCTCATTTTTTTCCCATCCAGTTTCTAAGGAGATCATTTTGAGAGAGACACCATCTGTGTGACCTTTCCGACTGAACATGGGCGTCCGGAGGAAGAGTGCTGCGTTGCTGGTGACAACAGAATCAGATGCCAGAAAGACCGCTGGCCGGGGCCTCCTGCAGCCTGCTTGCTGGAAGGCCCAGTGTGCCCTTGAGCCTCACCAACGTCAGCATGGCCTTCATAGTAGTGAAAGTTTTTGTGTGTTTAGTTGTTTGTAAAGCAAGCACGACTTGCTTTCACTTTCAGACATTTTGCTCCCTTGCTCCAGACTCCTGCCTCTGACTTGCCTAGCCCCACCTCCAGTTCTTTGGATTGGAGTTTAGCACCTGGCCAGTTGCACCAGCTTCTGTGGCCTGTGGGTGAGGAGGGATCTCCAGACAGAAGTCCCCCCTCCTCCACCACATGACCTTCAGACCTTGTGAGCTCATGGCCGAGGACTGTGCAACCCTGAGATGGGATGGAACGCATCAAGGGGAGGAGTGGCATTGACACGAAGGATGCCGGAGTGGTCTAGCGGTTTAGCAAAATCAGACATCTGGGACATCTTTATGTCCATCTTTCTGAGACTAGTCTTCAGTCCACTTTGTAAAAGACATTAATTTTGCAGATACAATTTCACTCCAGTTGTCTTACTATACTTTTTCATCTACTGGGATAGTCCTTAATCTACTAACAGTGGGATTTCTCAAGAATCTGGCCCTGCAGTTGAGCTCCCTGGGATCACTAGAGGAGAGAGGGGCAACTGCACCAGGTATAGAAGCAGGCCACATCTGGACGACTGTTCCTGCCCCAGGAGTTGGGTTGGTTTCATACGCTTCTTACGCCCAGTCTTCGCACTCTTTTAAATCCTTCAGATTCTCTATATTATGTTGGCAATCCTTGACTTTAGTGACAGTGATGAGGGATAACATCCCGTTTTTAAATTTTTTCTACAAATCTAGCCTTTTTCCTGATGTAATTCCGGTGCTCCCAATTCTCCAGCGGCTGCCGCACATGAAGGCTGTCTCTGCTAGCTGATGACTTATATTTCACAAATATGCACAGTTGGGCTGTTTGGTCACGGGAGCTTCTGGCATCACGTCATCAGGCCCAAGCTTTCCAGGGAGCTCAGCTACTGAGGAAATTTACCTTGATCCCAAAGGTCTGATTTGACCTTGACTGAGATGGGCCCAGTGCTTTACAGACCCTCAGAACTTTTAGCATCCTTTCCCTCTCCTGCTCCTCTCACCAGCGCTTGTAGGAGAAACTCTCAGCAAGCGGCAAGTGGCTTGTGAAATGAGTAACCAAATGAGTGGAAATGGAAACCCATCTTTCATCCCCATCGGAGAAGATTTAATGCTGGACTCCAGTCCCCCTGTCTTGTTTGTTGTGTACATTACTTTTAAAATCAATTCAGTTGTAATGCCTTGAAGACAACTATTCTCGGGCTTCCCACAGGCTCACACCCTTATCTCTCTGTCTCAAACGTAGTATATTGATCTCTCGTTTAGATGCACTTGCTTGCATACATGTCTCTCTTAAATTCTGATTAGCAACACAAACAAAACCGGAAAGAGCTTTCCAGCGGCACCCTTTATTATCTTTCTTTCCGCAGACAGACTGTTGTCCTTTGCCAGCATGACACACAGATCTTTCTGGAAACTCTTCGTCCTGTACTCTGCCCCCGTCTGATGGCGAGTTATGGAACAGATCGCCAAAGAAAATCTTCCCCTGCTGTCCATGGTTACCTCCACATTGTCACTTTCCATTTTTCCTCCTACGTGCGGTCCAGCTTAGCTTGACCACTTGGGCTTTCTCCGTTCATATCCCAAAGAGAAAATAAACTCTCTTTAGTAAGAACCAGTGATTTCATCAACAGTAAACACCATTGCTTTGTTCTCCAGGCTAAGGCAAGTAAATCAGGGAACTCTGGTTTGACTTTGTCTATTTAGTACATTGTTAGCTGACAGTGGATCCGATTGTATTTTCCTTTTAGAGTCTGCTTTTGGAAATGCTACATAATTGACCATTATTTAGCATAATTAATTTGCCACATAATTAATAAAAATGGTCCAAATGAGACTTGCAAAGGTATGTATCTCTAATAATAAAATTATAGTTAATCAAATTTAACTCTTACATCATACATTTGTTTACCAACATTTGTATTCCTGTTTATTCTCTTTTTCTAGTAAAAACTAAGAACAGAATCTCAACAGATTAATATTTCCAAGTGCATTACACAAATGATCACAGATCCTTCTGGAGTAAAAGGTTGTGCTTGGAAAACAGTAGTATTGAAGCAACGTGTAGATTGGCCAAGGAAGAATGTGTGGAGTAATGTTTGATACTGTTCTGTGTGATGGGCATGATTCTGTCATGTGATCTACAAATTCAGTATGCTAGGCTTGGGAATATCTCTGCTGTCATGAGAGTGCAATCTGTTTTACAGAAAGAGCACTCATTTGTTCCTAAGCACTAATTCTGGACAAAAGCAAAAATTAGGAGCAAGTTAAGAAATAAATAGAATTTTAAAAGTTATGCTAATAAGCTAGAATCAAACCCCCAACCACTGAATTGATTCTGACCCTGTAACACTGAGTAAAACTGCTCCCTATGGCTTATGAGGCTATACATCTCCACAGGAACAAATAGCCTCATATGGAGGGCCTGGTGGGTTTGAACAACCAACTCCGCAGTTTGCAGCTCAAAGCATAACATTTGTGCTATCCGGGATCCATATATTTATATGTAAATGTCAGGCGGATTAAAACCAGGCGGAGAGAGAGATTAAATATAGAGTCTAATTTTAAAATCGTAGTATCCTCAGTCTTCTAATATATTATTCTATACTTCATTCCTTACCTTTACACATTTCATGATAACTTCAACTGGCTATTTTATTGATAAAAATTTTTTATGTGTCTACACAGTAGTATTAATTCACCTAGTGGCATTCATTCGTCTTCTAATTCTTTCCATCATCAATTTCAGCCAAGCTTCATATCCATCAGCAAAATGATTTTCATCTCCACAGACAAGTGCAATGTGGACTGGCTTCAGATCTCAGCCTTACACAAGGACAAATTTACCTTTAGCAGATGTATATTCAAAAATTAAAAAGCAAGACAAATAGCTTCTGGCAAGTTGAGACTCCCTCAAGGCAGGACAGCATGACAGTGGCAGGGAGCAGCACTAAGTCATTTGTGACTAAGCTGATGAACTAAGCGAACTGGACTGAATTGAACCAAGCAAAGATTGAGAAATATGGAGGGCATATCAGCCCACCATTTTTATTCCTTCTAACTCCAGGCACCAGAGAAAGAGAAATGACTAAATCTCTATTTTAATAGCTGCTGTCAAGAGTTCTGCTCTGTAGGGCCTATTTCAGCAGTTCCTGGTGGTAATATATGGCATTTTCCTGATTAACAGCCATTTTATAACTTGGGTAATTGGCCACAAATCAGGGAAATGTCATAATGTAGCAAGAAAACATTCCAATCTCCATCATAGCCTTGGCTTGGCTTTCTGGAGGAATTATTACCTGAGGAGTTTGTGGGTTTTCATTACATTAAATAATGCACTACCTGGAGTACAAAACAAGACGTTTAAATGAAGGAACATTTCTGCTTCCTGGTCCTTTCTACCATGGACACCATTAGATTTATTAGTTTCTTGGAAAAATCCCTAAAATTGCAATTCTTCCTTTATCTTTCCAAGAGTAGTATTTTTGAGGGGAAATAGAAGCAAGTAAAGGGATGTGGATAGGCGAGGGGAGTAAGGTACTCAGCCTATGTGTGAACGGGACACCTCAGAATTCAATAGTCACCATAAAAATATCTACGGGGAATATTTTTTAAAATCCAACTGAATGTAACAATTCCATGATGAAAATTATATCAGCTGTTTCTAAAACACAGCACAAATAAAGACTCTGACCAGGATGACTCACTTCAGGGTCCTCCTCCATTTCTTTGTTTTAAATCATTTTATTGGGGGCTCGTACAGCTCTGATCACAATCCATACATCCAGCCATGTGGTGAGCGAACTTGGACATTTGTTGCCTTCATCATTTTCAAAACATTCTCTTTCCACTTGAGCCCCTGCTATCGACTCCTCATTTGTTCCCCTCCCTCGCTCATGGACCCTTGGTAATTTATAAATTATTATTATTTTTTCATGTCTTACACTGACTGAGGTCTCCTTTCACCCCCTTTTCTCTTGTCACTCTTCCCAGCAGGGGGTTATACATAGATCATTGTGATCGCTTTCCCCCTCCCCCCTCTCCTCCTGGTACTGCTATTCTCAGTATTGGTCCTGAGGCGTTTATCTGTCCTAGATTCCCTGTGTTTCCAGCTCTTGTCTGTATCCATGTACATGCTCTGGTCTAGCCAGATTGTAAGGCAGAATTGGGCTCATGATAGTGGGTGTGGGGTGGGGGAAGCATTAAAGAACTAGAGGAAAGTTGTCTGTTTCGTCGGTGCTATACTGCACCCTGACTAGCTCATCTCTTCCTTGTGATCCTTCTGTAAGGGGATGTCTAACTGTCTACAGATGGACTTTGGGTCTCTACCCCATGCACCCCCTCATTCACATGGATAGGATTTTTTTGTTCTGGGTTTTTGATGCCTGACACCTGATCCCTTCGACACCTCATGATCACACAGGTTGGTGTGCCTCTTCCATGTGGGCTTTGTTGCATCTCCGATAGACGGCTGCTTGTTTATCTTTAAGTCTTTAAGAGCCTAGACTCTATATCTTTTGATAGCCAGGCACTATCAACTTTCTTCACCACATTTGCGTATGCATCCATTTGTCTTCAGTGATCATGTTGGGAGGCTGGGCATCACAGAATGCCAGGTTATTAGACCAAAGTGTCCTTGCATGAGGGAAGACTTGAGTGGAGGCCCGATGTCCATCTTCTACCTTAGTACTTAACATATAACTATAAGTATATAGATCTATTTCCCTATCATTATATGTAAATATATTTAAATATATCTATGACTGTATTTAGACATCTATAAATGCCCATTTGCCTCCTATTTCTTTCCTCTATTTCCTTTTACTTTCCTCTTTTCCCACTATCATGTCTTGCCTTCATTTGAGTTTCAGTGATTCCTCTGGGTTACATTGCCCTTGATCAAACCCTACCAGGCATCCGACACCCTCCTTACCATGGATTTTGGATCACTTGTTGTTCCCTTGTCCCTGGGTTTGTTAACACCCACTTCCTTTCCCCCACTTCCCCCTCTCCTGAGTCCCCCTGGAATCTTCAGTCCTATTGTCTTCTCCTCTGGATTGTTTATCCCACCTATCTTATCCAGATAGACATGCAGAGACAATAATAAGCACAAAAACAAGACAGAGCAAAAGAAAAACAAAACAGCAGCAACAACAACAAAAAGAGGCCCCCCTCCAGTTCTTATCCTTTTGCAAGGGCTTCCACCAGGAAGGTGGCTGTTAGGAGCACCCACAGTGACTCTGTGTGACCGAGAAGAACTGCTGCACGAGGTTGCCATTCTGTGATCTTTAAGAATCTTGGTGGCACAGTGAATAAGCACTCAGCTATTAAGACAGAGGCTGCAGTTTGAACCCTGAATTGTTCCATGAGAGAAATGCATGGCAGCCTGCTTCCACGGCTTTTGAAACCCCATGGAGCAGTTGTCTTCTGCGCTATAAGGTTTCAGTGAAGACTGAGCTTACTGGGTGGCATGAACAACACACATTTTTATGGAAAACATCATCAGGTTTTTCTGCTGTGGAGCAACTGGATAAATTTTAACTGCTAACCATTTAGTCAATAGCCAAGTGGGATAGGAAGGAGTGACCACAACACAAGTGACCACAATTCCCCCATTCAATGGGGAGCAAATTTTTGGCTTTAAAGTCACTCTTTGTGTTATGCTTACAACTACTTCTTAGGTAGAATTATAAAGAGAGTCTTACTTCACTTATCATAAATACACTCACCCACTCTCACTGCCCTCCAGTTAATGCCAACCCATGGTGACCCTGTGGCAGGGTAAAACTGCCCCTGTACATTTCTGATAGTGTAACTGTTTACAGGAGTAAAAAGTTCCTTCTTTCTCCCATGGAGTGGGTTTCGAACTGCAGACCTTGGGATCACAGCCTAACTGTTGCATAACTCCTATGCTACCAGGGTTCCCCCACACAATCCCGAGCATTTTCCTCTCAAGAGTGCCATCTATAATGGAGGCAGACATCGTAATTTCATATCGTTTGTTATTGGAGACCAAAGACTATTAAAGCATGCCAAAGACAAATAATTGTTAAGACTTCTTCACTTCCTAAGATAAGTAAAGGTCAATATCCTTCTTTTAGGTAAAGAAGCAATATATAAATGCTCATACTATATATATAAAGTTTATATAATATATTATATAAGGTTATATATAAATTTATGTACATATTATATACAAAGTTATATAATTTATATTTATATGTATTGCTATAAAATTATAATTTTATATAGGTGATTAATTTGAGTTAGTCACTATATACTAGAACTACAGAATGAAAAAGGCTTTTATCTCTAATGTCATTAAGACAGAAACATAAATCCATGCTGGTTTGGCAAGTGTGTCTGAAATGTGTTCAGAGAGCCCTAGAGCAAACCCAGTTCTGCTGTGCTGATTCCAGTTCCTAGTGACTCTAAGCAGGGCTTCTTACCCCTCTTCTACTCTAGTCCCCCTTTCACCCAGGAAATCCGCGAAGTGGGTAAGCACTTTCAGAGACCCCTCACATTCCTTACCCATTGGATTCTGAATTAATCTTTGGTCAGCATGTGCTCAAAAACCTTTGTCTGTTGCCAAATTGGTCACACACCCCACACTCAGTTACACGACCACACACGTGATCACAACCTACAGCTTGAGGAGGTTTCCTAGGCCAGAGACCTGCCCATAAGTTTTCAAGATTGTGATTGTTAGGGAACCCAACTGGCACCTGTTTCTCCCACGGAGTGGCTGATGGGCTGGCTGCTGGGTGCCTCGCCTCACCGCTGCACCACCAGGACTTCCTAGGCACGGAGTGCAGCGCATAGGAAATGGGCAGAGCCTTCGAGATCCTGGAGAAGATTTCATTTGAAATAAATCTTAAAATCTAATAGAAGGGAGTAAGATTAAGAAAAAAGGAAATGAAGCATTCCATGGGAAAAACGTCATACCACACAAACAGGGGCTTGCAGGGGTGGGAAAGGAGCCCTGCTAGTGTAGTGCTTGTGCACTGGGCTGCTAATGTCAAGGTCGTCAAACAGTAGCCACTCTGAAGGAGAACGCCAAGGCTTTCTAGTCCCATAAAAAGTTAGTCTTGGAAACTCAGAGAGGCAATCTGACCCTGTCCTGTAGGGGGCGATGAACTGGAATTGACTTGATGACAGTGAGTGGTTTTGAGTTCCATGGAGGATAAAATGGAAGGGTTATGAAAGTTAGGTAAGGATAAAGAGACGGGTGAGAAAGCGATGAGGGACGAGACCGGAGAGAGAAATAAGGTGATATTAGATACGAAAACATGTACATGTGCCATATTTACACAGCTATCAGTGTTGATATTGTATAAACATTGATCATTGAATTGGGAATAAGATGCATTATAGAATGTCATTAACAAGCTTTGAAACTTTTCAGGAAATGTGTTCACGTAGCACAATGGAAAGTTTCACTGACATTTGAATGACATGTACCCGGGTGATTTCCTCTTGGTTTATTGCTTCTCAAGACAATACAAGGAAGGTTTTGGCGGGCATAAACATTTATACTTCATTTTAAAAACAACCATCCTTTAACTATAGGCAAGTGATGCTATAGAAACTAGGTTTAAAAATTATGAAACTTTACCCAATGAAAAATGAGATCGGAAGACAATGCTATACAATGAATGAGAAAGTGTATTTCTTTCCTTAAATTCACACAATAATTCATCATTTAAAACATGCTGAAATAATTACATTCCTACAACACTGTGATAAGATCTCTTACCCATTAAAACTAATACTAAATGCTATTGCACATAATAATAAGCAGAGGCCAGACTCACCTTTTACATTATTCGCTAACTTCTTGGCTTCATTAAGAATCCTGAAGCTTTTCTGAAGAGACCCCTTGGCACCTTCTTTTAATAAACCCCGAGGACTTGTTGCCTGTGGACATGAAAATCAGTCACAAGGATTACACCTCAGAATTATGGAGGAAGGATGCCAAAGGGGGAATTGGCGTGTGAAGTTTGCTTTCAGCAAAGAATTGTGGACTGAACTTGAGATTGGGATCTCTTTGGCACATGGTTGGTCATTTAAGTCAGGGAGACTGCATACAGGAGAGCATGCTAAGAAAAGAAGCTTTGTGAAACCAGTGTGGAAGAGGCGGGCAGAGGGCTGCGGTTGGTGAGGTGACTGAGGGTCCAGAGTAGTCGAGGGAAAACCAGGTGAGCCTATTATGGAAGTCCATCCTGGCTCAATGCCTGATCATGGCTGCTTTGCAAGGGGGTTGTTACTAGGAAACCTGACCTATCACAACCGTATGTGTCTATACCTGGACTGCCCTCCTCATCGTTGGTATGTTTGAGACCGCTGTTCCAATTGGTGCGTCAGTCCATCTCATTTACGAACTCCTTGGATTTTGCTAGCTCTCTACTGTCCCACAAGTTTGGACATGTACTCAGCAGAGACTGGTCCCTGGGAAAAGTCATGATGCTTGCTGAAGGAGAAGGCCAGTGAGAACGGTGAAGAGCCTTAATGAGTAGGATTGGCACCGTCTGCCCAACCCTAACAATTGTGAGGATGGCACAGGACCAGGCAGTGTTTGCTGTCTTGTTTGAAGGATCACTAAGTTGGAACTTAGGGATAACCACCTCACCAGGCATGATAATTAACAAAGCTAGACAACCACAAACATTTTTTCTTGGTGTCTTGGTTTTTAGGCCTGTTCCAGAACTTGTTGGGGACAGAGAGTCAGAAGATTGCGTTGAATAGACCACCACAAGCTCTAGTTTCGTAGATACAGTGTTCCACTATATTCTTAGCTACATAGTTATGCTAATGTAATTATTAAGGAACTTCCAAGGGAAGCTATCCATCGACCTGCAGTGACTAGTTGGTTGTATCTTGAGTGACCTTTCATAAGGTCAGTATTTCGAACATACCAGCCTTTAAAAGATTAGAAGGAATCAAATATTTTTTGTCCCTGGAAACCAAGGTCTTCTCTGTACTATATGATCACCATGATTTAGAATTGGTTAGACGGCTGTGGGTTTGTCTCTTTAGTACGAGATTGTACAATATTTACAGAGACTACAAGTTTGTGTGAAGCCAGAACACAGCTGGGGGAGAGTGGAAAATAAAAAGAAAGGTGAAAAGTTCCACATACAGAAGGTGGGAGGGCAATTTAGAGTATTAGAAACATAAGACTTCATAGCAATTTTCATAAATATCTTGAAGATCTAAATTTTTCTTCTTCAGATTATGCAGTCAACATCTCAGAACACATGTTCATGGTGTCACACTAAAATTGTGAACATCTGATTTGTGGAAGGTAATGGCTGACAATGGAAGCCCCGAATTCATTTACAGGTTCTCCACCTGGATGAAGCCTGGTGAATCTTCTCTGACCATAGTCAAGGTCAAGTGAAGAGCCTTGCTATCTATCATTCAGAGACCATTGGAAAGTTGATTGGGGAAGATGTTGTTGGGTTTGAATGCATTCACCCATCTCCTTTTTCACCCATTTTAAAGTTGTTTCAGTTGTTAATATTTTCGCTTTCTCACCATCTTCTTTCGAAGCTGTCCCTCAATATTTGGCACCTAGAATCCTTCACTACTGAAACTTGGGGATTGATTTTTTTTGTTCCCTTCAGTTCTTCGTCCATTCTTTCAGCTTCAGTAATGCTGACTGTGCTCTTTGCTTTTAGTTTTCTAAATCCAGGTCTTCGCCATCTCATTATAAATATGCTTTAGTAACTTTTGCTGTTAATCAGTCACAAACTAAGAAAGGCTTTAGAATTTGCTACTTGGGGCCAAATGTGTTTGGTGCTATACCAAGAGCTTTCATTTAAATAACCTAATGCTCAGAGAACAGTATTGGAAACACCTACAGCTGAATCTAAAGGGACGTTATGAATCGAGGCTGATTACTTGCCAAAAGAGCTGTTCTGACAACATTGGCAAGTTATTCTATGGAAAACTGGCAGTGAACACGGAAAACATGGGAATTTTTAGTGCTACAGTTCACCTGAGGTATTATATATCTGATATATAGTGATATCACTTATCTTGAAAAAGAAAAGGAAAAATAAAATTACATTTAATTTTATTCAAAAAAAGTAAGCCTTAGGCATTCATTTAATTCTAAATGTATTCAAAATTTGTGTATTGTGTCCACTTCCTCAGTTGCAGATTGTCTGAATTAAACCAGATCAGAGGCAGACTTATTAAAGCAAAAGGTGAAGATCCTCTTAGTGGACGCTCGGGGACAGAAGTGACTGCTGAAAATCGACAACGAGGATGGAAAACTAAAAACCAGAGAGAAGACTTTACAAAGCTCTGAAATCCACGTCAACTTGGGTCAGAGCAAAATGATTTTTGTAGCTCTTAGGAGACGCCAGCATGACAGTAGCAAAATAAATAACCTCGATAATGATGATTCTAAGTCATGAAGATCATATGAGACATCCATAATCATAGAGAGAATGAACCAAAACAAAGAAACACACACACAGTCACACATACAATTTCCACTGCCATCTTGGGTGTGAATGACTCTCTATGAGATCAGAAGTTCGTAATCACATAAAAATCATATATTGATAGCAAATTTGGACAGAAAAGTGAAGCAGAAAACTGACTTGCTGCATACAGATTATTAAAGAGGACAGAAAAGAGCCAGAGGGATCACAGGACAAGGAACAAGGCTTGAGAGATGGAAATTGTTGAAGACCTATGAACAGTGAGGCCAATATGCCATTATTTGAAAAGTTTTAAAATACTTTCCAAGAGCTGTATTGAAGTATAGTTGACACTCAGTAAACCGCATTTTAAAAACTCACAATGTAATACATTTCAACATAAGTTGTGGAGGAAAGTATGGTGGGTCCTCTAAAAAAGATGTACTGAAATCCCAACTCCCAGGAAGCACCTGTGATATGGAACTAGGAGTTTCCCCTTTGTTATGCTACTGAACAGTGCTCACACCAAAGTCTTTCTGACTGGTGTGTTACACAGGGAGGTTCCTCTACCCACACAGGGGTCTAAGAGGCTCCATCCAGTGAGTGTGTCTTTCATAAGCCAGGCAACTCCCTGGGGTAGAGAAACTGACCCAGAGCAGGAAGGACCTTGTCCTGGAGCCACACAGAGAGAACAGAGGCCCGGATATAGACTTGACTCTGAGTTTGTGAAAAAAATACATTCAGTTCTTCAAAATGCTGCCATTATGGCTTTTTTTTACAGCACCGAGATGACATATACAGCACTGAGAAGTTTTCACCACTCAAGAGAGGCAACACACATCAACCCCTTCTCTGGAATCCTTCTTTCCCTTCCACCTCTCTGGCTCCCATCCCCAGACAAATGCTGATCTGTTCCCTAACACCATCAAGTAGTCTGCAGTTTTCTAAAACCCTATGAAAGAATGCAATATGGTCCCTTAAACACTTTTTTCCCCTCTGGCTTCTCTCACTCAGCATCATGATTTTGAGGCGGACAAAGGTTGCGTGCGCATCAGTCAGTCATTCCTGCTTTATTGCTGAGTAGTATTCATTGAGGTAACTCAATCTGGACCTTTAGTTTTTGTTTTTTTCACTCGGAGAGTTTCTGCTTCTGTAAAGAGTGATGCATGATCCTTTTTGGTTATGGTTGGATTCAATGTGTCATGACTTTAGAATTTTGATAGCTTCTTTCCTAATATTGGTCTGTAGTTGTCTTTTCTTGTAAATCTTTGTCTGAGTGTGTATTAGAATAATACCAGCCTTATAGAATCTGATGGAAATTATCTTATCCTCTTCAGTTTTCTGGAAGAATTCATTATAAACTCCTCAAATTCCTTAAATTCATCAAGGAAAGTCACCTTAAAGTGAAACTGTGTGTGCCCGTATATAAATTCTTTAATCACTAATTGGATTATTTAATAACTCTAACCCTCAATCTACTGCCACGGAGTCTGTCTCAACTCCCAAGGCCTCGATCTGGGACTTGGCAAACAGTAAACTTGGGACCAGGCAGCCAGTCTCGTTTTCTCCCACGGAGCAGCTCAGGGGTTTGAATTGCGAACCTTTTGGCTAGCAGCCCAAGAGCAAACCCACAAAGACAGAACGATTCCATTAACCTATTTGTTGTACATGAGCTGCGGTAGTTTGTGAGTTTGGAGAATTTGTCCATTTTATTCAATTTGTGGATACTGGCTTAACCCACTTCTGTGGACTCAATTGCGCCTCGCTGAGTGCAGCCGCTCCTGCCGCGGGGAATCTCTACAGGAGCAGAGCCTCGTTTTCCTCCCTCCGAGTAGCTGATGCGTTTGAGCTGCCACCTTGGCTTAAGCACAGTGCTTATGCTCCTGCAAGACGAGGGCTCATTTATTGGTTTAAAGTTGTTCCCATTTCTCTTATTATTCTTTACATCTTCAGATGCTATAGCAATCTCACCTGCTCTATTCCTGAAATTGGTTAATCGTGACTTTGCTGATAATTTTCTTAGTAGTTTGGTGGGGAATTTATTAACTTACTGATCTTCTACTGGCCCCCTGAGCTCCATTCAGCAACACAACTGAGTGGTTGAGAAAGCTGTCTTGTTTACTTGCATTTTAAAATACTGCCTAATTTTTGGTCCCAAGTTAATTATTTTTACCCGAACCTGCAGTTGTGGGGGGATGACGTATAGGCTAGGAACATAGTAAAAATGTAAAGGAGAGGTGGCAAGAGATATTTGATGTGTCAACTCAAGAATTTCAGTTCCTTGATACTGTAGCGTTCGTGAAGGGCCTTGTAGTAAGGTGAGGCTGTTTTGTAGATTGGACTCAATTTCTGGAAGGTCAGAGAAAGAAAGACAGCATGGAGTCATTGAAAGTTTCTGACTTGAACCGAAAGGAGAAATAACATTACCAGAGTTGTAGTCCAAGAAGATGCGGATGCAGCAGTATGGAAAGGAAAAAGCCATACCAGCCATGGCAATAACGGAGATTAGAACAAAAAAGAACTGTGACCTTGGCCAAGGGCAATGGAATATGGCTTTGTGTTTCCTGTCTAAAACACAAAATGAATATGGTGGGAGGGAAAGTGCAGGTAGCACATATTATCAGTTGGATGCAGTCTGCCAACAATTCTGGTTTAAAAGATATGTCTATCACATGCTAGCAGAATGGAAAACATTGCCATGTAATGGATGAGCACATATGTTTCATCTCACTGGAATCTAGAGAGATCCTTTCCCAGCATTACTCAGGAAGCCACTGAAGCACATTAGCAATCTCAGTACAGGTGATGAAGCAGCATTTTCCACACTAATTATTCTTCATCCATATTCATAAGCATTCTTCCAAGTTTCTGAGCTGTGTCTACCGCACATGTGAAATTCTAATGAGGTTCCAAGAGTCTCAAGATATTTTATTCTTGTCTTTGTAAATATTGTATTTTTAAAAAGAGTAAGTTCTTTAGGGCTCTTTGTGCAAACATATGTAAAAATATATCAATTATATATAATTTTTATTATGATACATCAAAAGAGACTGTAGTTGTGTGTAGGTTGATTTCTGATTTTGATAGTTATTAATTATTGATTGAAAATGAGAGATAATTTATGACTTCATTGCAGAGACAAGGCAGGAGGGAAAAGTTGAGATGATAAAGTCAGGCAAGCATTTTTGCCAAGCATTTGGTATAATTGGCTTTTAAAAAATGTTAATCTTCCTATTTTTGTCAAATATTCACAGCAACTATTGTTAAAACATTAAGCCATTGACTAATTGATTAATTATTTGATTTAATCAACAAAATCTTAAGCTGTCTCAAGAACTGCATAAAACTCTAAGTTCCAAGATGGAAAGACTGAACTTTCTTAGTGGGACTACAGAATTGTGGAGAGAAAGACAAAAGTTAAAAAAAAAATCACTTATTAAGCAAAGAATATTTTCCATGGCAGAGACCAAAGCACCTGTGTGGCTACCAGAGAAGATGCTATAAGGGGGAAGGGGGAGACATGAGACAGTAAGGTGACTTATAGTTCGCCAGACTGATAAATTTACAACCCAGAGATTTATGATCTAAATAAGCACATTTAAAATTTATTACCTATACTACTTTCTGTAGTATACTTTTATTATATTTCTGAATATTCTTCAAAGAACTCACTGTATAGAAATGTGTTTTTCCCTGAATCTATTAAAGTTGGCCCTAAGGAGGGGTGCAGAGTTATTTTGTTTGTATATAAGAAAACAGTAAGTGAAAACTCATCAGCTTGGTCTATGACCTATTTCATTGCTTTCTATTTATGAAATAATTTATTTTAGAAGGCGAGTCTCAAACATTTCCACAGGGATTCCTGTGCCAAGATAATATGTAATTTAAATGATTTCCAATCTAAAATGTGTTCAATAAAGAATGTGTTCCAAATGTTCAGGACTACAGGGCTGGCTGGTGATTAGCTGCGTTGTTTATGTTGAGTGTGTCAGGAGAAATTTAGATTCTGGTTTGTTGTACTACTGTTAAAGATATGAAAGAATGTTATTACCATAGTGGGATCTATGAAAAAAGGTGAGATCTAGTCCCAAGCACATTTAATATAATACAATATTTCTAGAGTAAAATATAGATGATGTTAATTATATTAAATTAAAAACAGGTATTCAATACATCAACCATTTGTGAAAAATGTAATAAGTATGGACATATATCCAATAATATTTTATATTTAATAATTTGTAATTGGTGAGATTAGCCACATTTTTGCTTGTTTCTATTGATTTTCTGAGGGCCTCTTATACTATAATGGGCATTGCCTTTATAATAATTTTATAAACACAATTTAAAAACAAACAAATCCACATGTACATATTTTAAATGCATGTTAAGATAATTTATATTTCTAAAATATGATAGGATCATAAAAATGAAATATCGAATCAAAAATCAGGAAAGAGACCATTCAAAGAGATAGCTTTGGTCAATAATATAAAGAAAGCTGCTGACCCCAGGACTTGCATTCTGCACCCTCAGGTGAGGGAAGAGGGACTCTGAGTTTCAGTGGAAGATAGGAGGCACCTTGAGTTCACCAAGGCACGAAAGAAAGGCTAACTTGAGCAATCCCACAATTTGTGCACGAGAACCCACATTTTGTGTTTGAGAATTTCAGCTCGGTGGAGACAGTTAAAATACCAAGAGAGGATCAAACACACAGATATACATATGCACACCTATGATTTAATATTGGTATGAATATCAAAATAGATCTATATGAGACTCTCCCTCATGATTTGAATGACGAACAGACTCCGTTGCTAAAAAGAAATTAGTGGAGTTCCCCTAGAGGTACCTTGGGAGAAAGCATTAGCCATCTAATTCCCAAACACCTGTCACGGACAATGCCGGGGGCAGAGAGCGCCTCTGACTGTCTAAGTCTCAAGGGGTCAAATGACCATTAGTCAGAGCAGACCTGATAACAACTGGTCCCTGTATGTGCAAACAGGGTTTATCAACTGATATCCCTAGTTAATCCTAGCACCTGTGAGTGACATGCCTGCTGAAGCGAGGCGGAGACACACACATGTTGGGCATTAGGGGAGGGAGCGGATACTGCAAGGCGTCATGGTTTTGCGTAAAGGTTGTCATGTTACAGGACAGCTTCACAGGGCATAGGTGTCTCTCTGCTAGATGTCCAGGACCAAACCTAGCAGGGCAATCTCACCACTTGATTAAAGCACTGATAGGTACGAATCCTCAACAGTAGGTTTAATGACACCGAGAGTGCTGTTGTGTTAAGAAATTTTATTTCAAATTTATATTGAATTTCAGCATTTTCCCAAGACTGTCTATGTTTACCTGATGACACACCCTTTCTTTTCTTTTATAATTTTATGTACTGATTAAAAGCATATGTGTAATATTAGGTTATGAAACTCAGATTTCCATTTAACCTTTCCATGGTTGTTTCTATTTTTTCATTTTTGACTCAAATGAGTTTATCACTTACAAAGAAAACTTCTAAACTCAAGGTGACTTAATAAATACTATTGTCATAGTTTCAATATTTTTCTATATAGCTTAAATAGTCATTGACTTTTCCATATTTTCCATTGTGAGTCGCTCAATTCTGTTATGTTTCTGAATTTTTGATGAAAAAGAAAAAATGCTCAATAAGTTTAGTGGCAGATTCAATGATGACGTCAATTCTGGTTTTATGTCATTTCTCTATGAATACTCTATTGATGCGAGATTGAAATGCCAATGATGATAGATAGCAATACAACATCAAAATTCATATTTTCATGACTGCTAAGTAATAGTTGATAAAATAAAATACAAAGTATTTGTATGCTGAAGTTTGCAATATGGCTGACACCATATTTTGGTAAATCTTTTGTATGTGACCTGTACTCTGTTAATATTTATATAGTCCCTTATATAGAGAATAAAAATTAAAAAGTCACCTTTAACTCTTTTCTGTGCATATTTGTTTATTCAATTACAAAAAATTAAATAATACAGGCTAAGGAGAATATATGACCACCCTTCTGAATAAATACTTATTAGGAATGCCTAGATGTTTAATCATACCATTGCAGGAGTCAGTTTTTAATGATATGATTTATTGACAACAGCAAAGAATTATTTTTTTCTAATATGAATTCTCATAAGGGAAAAATACATCATTAGGATATAAAAGTAGGGAAAGCATTGTGTATATTCAAATTACAAATAATAAAATCATGAGTTATTATTGCAAGTCTGAGGACAGGAAAATATTTCTATTTGTCTCTGATTACCCTTTGTTTCATATGGCTGTTCTCATGCAAAATACAGCAAGTTTCTGGTTAAAACATTTAAAATATGTGCATCTTTAATGCCTGTACCAATACATAGTTAATTACATACTATCATCAGCATAGCATGGTGTCAAGAAATGGTAAGACATTATTTTATGCAATTGGGATTGAAATGAAATTTCACTAACATGTTAGCATCTACACTTACCATAGGAATTAAGCCAGAATGGACTACACAATGCTTTCCTGGGCAAGGCAGTGTTTTCACTCAATTCCAGACCTAAGGTTGGATACAGAGCCTCTATTCTCCACATTTGATCAATTTGAATAGAGTGTCAATCAAATTTTGAAAATCCTACATGGTAGGAAAGCTTACACGAAAAGATATTCTAAGATAACCTAGAACTAGACAGAAAAGGATGTATTTTTCACCTCATTCTATAACTTTCTACTCTACTTCCCTACCTGTCATGGAAATCAAAATATTTTGTTAGTTCTGAAAATCCAGAGGCTGCCAGCTATTCAGATTTTGGGCATGTGCTTGCAGCTGGGAGGTCACCTACATGTCGTGACCAACTGCTATGTGGACGGTGTCCTCTACGTGAAAATCACAAAATCTTGTGTTTGAAATAGTGCGTCTTTACAGAGATGTTTTGTGGTGACCATTTTCTTCCCACTGGGGTTCGATTGCCACTTCAAACTTTAATTCTGGAGCATTCTTTTCTGAAAAGGGAAAGTGGGGACAAAACAACACAGCAGTGCCACCCAGCATGGAAGAGATGGGCACATGCCAGGAGGGATGGAGGACTCGGATCAGAGAGGACTGGGAGGCTGCGTATTTCCAGTTAGAGAAGTGAGCTACATCTCGTTCATCACTGACATTGTTAAGTAGAGAATGTCTGAGATTTATGGATCAAGAAATAACATGAACACAGTATCATTGAGATATGATAGAAGAAATAGTAGAAAGATTTAAAAGAGGTTGCCCCTGGGTGAAAAATGTTAGGTAAAGGAATGGCTGCTTAACGTTATTAGCTTTTCTTCTTAGTTTAAAAGCAAACAAAAGCTTACACACCATGAATTTCACAAGAAAGGCATCTAAGGTCTCTTTGTACAAAATCAAGAGTTGTTATTTATTTTCTAGGTCCCTTCTACAGTTACTTTTCTGTATTTTTCAGGCCAGATCTTCCTAGAGAACTGTTTTTGTTTTGTTTTTAAAACTCTTCTCTCATTAATTTTAATGAAAGCATGTACCTAGAAAACACTTTAAGCATACAGATGAGAACAGAAATTAATGATGCTGCTGTTGGCCAACCAGGCGAGAACTAGAACTGTCCGCAGGGTGTCCGAGGCTAAAATACTTGGCAATGGCCAGGTCTAGCTTCCCTTGGAACCTTTGGAGGGCTCAAACCATTGACCTTTGGTTAGCAGTTGAGCTCTTACCCGTTTCCTCACCAGAGCTCAAGTAATGATCCACACCTGTGTTCCCATCACTACATTTGATGAATAGTAGCATTTTGTATCACATTTCCCAGATCTCTAAATTATACATTTAGAATCGGTATGGTGCCATTTTATTTATAATTGGTACTATTTTTATGCTTGATAAAATATTTCTTTTTATATTGTTCTATACCAGATGCTTTTCTTTGTTTTGTTTTGTTTTTCTCCTTAAGGAATTCAAAGAGGTGTGGGTTAGGAGCTTCTCTTTGGTTTACTTTGGGGTATGTTGGAAATAGGTACTGGATATTTTAGTAGACATTGATATGTTCTATAGATAAATTATAAATGATTGATTCAGTTTATTTAACAGTTATTAGATTTGACATTTACTTTTGAGAACATTTTGTTCTTGGTTTATTGTCCACTTTAGTATTAAATATAATGATATAAAATTCCTCATCTTTTCTATATCTGTATTTATTTTCAATCTGTACTTTATAATTATGCCTCTCTTTTCATTCCTACTACTACTTATATGCACCATTTCTCTTTGTTTAACTGCTCTTATCTTCTATGTTTATTCTCAGATTTAGCTATTTTGTCAACCCTGTCTAATGATTTTTTCTAGGCCATTAATACTTGCTTTCAATTTTTCCCTTGTGCTTTTTGAGCTGTTTTTTAAACTAATTTTTATTAGATACCTCAGAAAATTATTTGAGTTCTTTCTTTTCTAGTATCTTCATTTAAACCTATATGTTGTTCCCAGACTATTTTTTGTATTTTCCAAATTTAAAAGTATAGAAGTATTAATTTCATTCATTTATTGGATCTTTTGTAACTTTTAGTTTAGTTAGACTTTCTCCATCAATAAATGCATTATGTTCAGTGTGTTTCTCTTATTTTAAAATAGTTTTTTTGACTTACAGACAAAAATGGCAGCTTCATTACACACACTGACCTATACCAGCTAGCATCACGTACCTCACCCAGTTAGTGCCACAGGGGTAAAGTAATTAAGTGCTTGACCAAATATAGCAGGCTAATCTTTAAGTTGACAATTTTTGATGGTCATGAGTATTATAAATATCCAAATGGCCTTTGTAATAAAAACTGTTTCCCACCCCTGCTATACCGCACATGAAACAGATGCAGAAGAAAACCATGGGACTTGAGCGGGACATGAAAGGACGATGAGCTAGATCAGACACTGATTCGAAGAAGCGGACTGAAAACAGGGAGGGAGAAGGGACAACCTCGAAGCACTCTGCCAGCCAACTCAGCATAGCATGTCCGTCTGGAGGCCAAACAGCAGCCATCTTGGGTGAGGGACACAGAAGGCAACCTCATGGCCCGCCCACAAAGATATAGAATAACGATGTGGACCTTCCCAGAGTGGATTAGGGAGTCAATTGCTAGCTGCAGCCAATGGGAAGATACTGGGCACCATTGCCCAGTGACCGGAAGAACATATTCCCCATTCACCCATTCTGCTGGTGGTCAAGTGTACAAAGGTTCCATTCCTGCAGCCCCCCTTGTCGGTCTGCAGGGACCATAGTAGGTCCTACTTAGGAGCATCATTCATTTGACCCCGTTGCAACCAATATCACCTTCTTTCTGCCCCACCCCATTCTCAAACTCTCTTAACACTCAACGGCCAAGCTAAGTGGTCACAAACCCTTCAGTGGCACTGCCTTTGCCCAATTTCTTCCATCAGCTAACCTAGCTTAGCTCCTCTCTCTTCCCGCTGCCTGCCAAGAAGGGGCTACAGTGTGATTATGCACACATCTGCCCTGTCCGCCCGACGGTGTTCCTCCATGATGAGATTTGAAGTGTATGCCCCTATGAATCACTTACACCTGCCACCCCATCCAGCTAACTGCCACAGCTATCTACTGCAGCGGTTCTCAACCTATGGGTGGTGACGCCCTTGGATAACGAATGACCCTTTCCCCGGGGTCACCTGATTCGGAACAGTAGCAAAATAACAGTTATGAAGTAGCAACAACAATCATTTTATGGTTGGGGGGTCACCACAACATGAGGAACTGGATGAAACGGTCACAGCATTAGGAAGGTTGAGAACCAGTGCTGTCTGCTCCCGTGACCCCCGGAACAAGGACAGACAGCAGCAAATATGCAGTCAATTTCCCCTCAGCTCCCACAGAGCTAGAAACTTGGGCCCTCATAGCCAGCCACCACCACCCCTACCCAAAGACAGGGGCAAGTGTAGCACTGCGGCCAGACTGGCACCAGCCTAGCATCTCCATCCCTCTTGCTGGGACACATAGACACAAAGCATAATTCAAAAGCAAGATGCAGCCCCTAACATACAATTAATACATAAATATTGTAGCAATTTATTTCCTTGGGGCAAACAATCTTTCTTGGAAGAAGAATGTCCAGAATGCTCCTTAGAGACCAAGATGGCAAGACTTTGTCCTATAGACTTTGGACATATTGTCAGAGAAACCAGTCCCTGGAGAAGGACATCATGCTGGGTAAAGTGGAGGGCCAGGAAAAGGGGAAGGTATATCAATGAGATGTATTCCCACAGTAGCTGCCACAGTGGTCTTAGTCATAAGAACCATTGTGAGGATGGCACAGGACGGGGCAGTGTTTGGTTCCATTGTGCTTAGGGTCACTATAGGTCAGAAGGAACCATATTGGCACCTAACAGCAATAACCATGCCTGGGGACCAACAGGCAGTATCCAATCACCTAAAGAATCAGGACTGGAGAGGGAATGGTTGCACATTGGTCAGTCATCCGCATGGCCGGCAGTCCAAAACCTCTCGTAGTGCTTCAGAAGAAAGGCTGGGCTTTCTACTCCAGTAAACAGTTGCAGTCTCGGAATCCCACCAGTGTTACTATGGGCCAGCATTGATTCCAGGGCAAAGAGACTGAGAAAGGCACAGGCGCCACAGCTCCAGCAAGGGAGCAAATAAAGACTGGGAAACCTCACTGAGAAAGAAAGGGACAGGCTTGATAAAGACTGCAAAGGTCTACAGAACCTTCTAAGAAATCAATAAGGAGATCAAGGGAAACGGAGAAAACTCTAGAATAATTCAGGAACACATTCCCAACAGCAAAAATATGGAAGCAACCTTATTGCTCATCAACAGATAAATGGAAAAATACATCATGATAATGTACACAATACAACATTAAAGAATATGAACCCACAAAACATCTTATGGCATGGATAAACCTGAAAGATACTATGCTGGGTGACATAATTTAAGTACTGAAGGAAAAATATCATATGCAGTCACAATTCTAAAAAGTCAAGAAAAGGTTTATTCATAGGTTACTGGGGGTGGCGGTGGTAGAGGGAAATTCCCTAACTAGATAGTCAACAGATATTAACTTGGGTGGAGGGAGAGACAACACACAATAAGGAGGAGGTCAGCACATGTCCAATGCAGAAGAGATGGTAAGCACTATTACAAGCATAATTCTGTAGTAATAGTAAGTAACAACCACTAATTTATGAGTGCATACCTAGGTATAGATAGCAGTGGAGCAGATGTGGGATGGCATACGGACCTAGACTTAGAAGCATAAATAGGTAGGCATGGCAGAGGATATTTCTACAAATATATTTATTACTATTTCTTTACAATTTTCAACACTGTCCCTTACTAGTGCTTCTACAGTTATCAGTTTAGCTAACTCCTGGTAGACTTAGGCTTTCAGTCTCATACTCTCAGCTCCTCTTGGGTTTTATCACCATTCCTGAATTCTGCATAACAGATTCAACTGTCTCAACAAAACAGTGTCCTTTTCTGCTGTTTATAATCTGTTTTGTCCAGGTTTTTTATTTTAATTAGGAGATTTTTATTTAGATTACTATGCATTTTTCACTTTTAACAATTCTATTTACTTCTTTACAGCTATTTCAGAATCTCTTTAGTTCTAAGGGAATGCTCATTTCATCAGCTTTCCCATTCATTCTTTTAATACTTTAATAAATTGAAATTCATTTATTTTAAATCCTCTGTCATATTCTTCAATAATCCTATTACCATCTCAAGATACTTCTACCTGCTCACCCACTCTCCTAGTTGATTATTTCTTCAAGTGGCTTGTGAAGAGCAGAGAGCTAATCTTTATCCACAGTGTTTCCAAATCGCCTGCTCCCCAGCTGGTGAAACGATGTCAACAGACGTCCTCGGTGTGTTCACCTTGTAGATGTTCTAAGGGCTTCGATAGCTCAGAACACCCCATCCGCCCCCACCACCCCCACCCCCAGCCCCACCGCCACTTTCTTTTCTTTTAGTCTCTCTGTTCGAGGTCTTGCAGCACATAGAAAATTAAACCCGAACTCACTGCCATAGAGCTGATTCTGACTCATAGCAATGTGCTGCTCCACGCATAGGCTTCTGGCTTCATTTTCTTATGAGAAACGGTGGTCTCAACTAGGGTTCTGGGAATAAATGAGAGTCTGCCCAGCGCTTCCGGGCTGGTATAGACGTGGGTTCAATGAGGGTGAAACTCCCCCATCTCAGATTTTTGCATATTTTCAATGGAAGACTCCTCTTTTCTAGCGTCACAGTCGTCTGTGAGAGCTTCTTATTCTACATGTTTTAACCTCATGATCTGTATTTATATTCTGAACTTATTTAGTTACTAAGGTGTTAGCTTGAGTACTTGTGATGTTAACTTTGAGTTCTTTATTTTCAGATTTCCTTGCTTGATTCCTACATACCGACCTATAATGCAATAAAATGTGTATGATATTTGGGCATTATATTTTGTCCAGCATATCTGCGTATTTCTAACATCCAGGTAATTCTGCGTTCACACAGTCTGCCATACTGTCAGAGCTGCCTCTCTCTCTCCTTTATGGTACTTTTGCTTCCTATCAGGATATTTCTTCTCACTGATCTTCCAGAGAAGAGTAAATTTAAAAAAACCAGTCTCTTCCTTATACTATTGACCCCGAATCAATTCAAAAGCACCTTTTAAGGTTTTATCTGTATTTGTCTTCCTTTCACATTAGGAAATAAACATTGGGAAGTTATTTACAAGAGCTGCCTGTGTATTTATCCGGATATACATGTCTACGGCTTTACATTGATTCACTTTTAGATAGTCTTTTATATACTTGCAGTTTCTCTAGACTTGAATTTTCCCCTTGATGTCAGTTTCTCTCTTAGAAGCCCACACGGCGCTACTCTTTCATGTCTTTTAATCATTATCTCGGAGGAAAAAGCATTATTTAACACTGCTCTAATTTTTTTATATCTTGTATTTTTCCCCCCCTAGAAATGCTTAGAAAACCATGTCCAGATTTTGGGAATGACAACTCCCAAGAAAGATGGAAAGTTGTACAAAGTGAGCGAAACTGAGTTTGGAAAACGCAGAGGAAGATCACAGTGTTTATGAGTGTTTTCTCACTGTCAAATGCTCCTGCTCGGACAGATCCTGCCTGATAACTAAACGCGGAGACAAAATGGGAGCTAGGACTTAGTAGTGAACAATAAACAGAAACATTGTCAGAGAGGGTATGTGTGTGTGCTTGAGTCTGGGAGGGAGAGACGGAGCAGGGGACAGAGGGCGAGACAGTCACTGAGACTGCCTGACACCAGGGAAGGGGCTGTACGGGCAAAGAACAGAGGGCGGAAGAAAAGAGGACGTTCCATTACCTTGGGACGAGAACGAGCGATGCTTTTCTTAGTGCTTTTGAGCAAAGGATACCTAATGAAGTGCAGGCTGCCTCCGTTTTCCACTCCAAACGCTATAGCATGATATTTCATTTACTTGGAGCAAGGGAGGAAAGAAGAGAGAGGGGGAGTAGACAAAGATGGAAGAACAAGGAAGCAATAATGGAAGTTGAACTACGGAATTGTACGATAATTGAATTACATGCCAGGAAAACTGTTTTAAAAATAAGGCAAGAAAGACAAGAAAATGTTAGGGTTGGTAATTATTATGTATACATTAATAGCTTTGGAAATATTACATGTTATACTTCTCATTCTGCTATTTGGTGTTTGGTTATATCAGTTTCAAGTATACAATATCTAAGGCCCTTCCAATAAATAAGGATGGAGGAAGGTTTTATATCCCAACATTACCAAAGTTGACTTGTCTCTGATGGCCATACTACTGCCATCCAATAGTAGTGGTGGAATAGTGTTTATTTTTTGATAATTCAAAAGTTCTTAACATGTTTGGTCTGGATGTTTTAGGAAAATATCTGTGCACAGAATAACTCTACCAAAAAGAACTGCTTAACATCCAGTCATTTCAAGAGATAGAATGTTCAAGAATAAATTGTACTGCGGGAAAAAGTCCAAGCTACACCAAAGGAATTGGCAAAACAAACAAAAAAACCCAAAAATCAAAAACAAGGAAGCGTTAGAAGCATTCCACCCAGGATATTTGGGAGACAGCCCTTGGCCAACTGACTGGAAGAGATTCATATTTGTTCCTACAGAATGTAAAAATTATAAAACAATCATTGATATTTCATGCACAGAAAATCTTGCAGTTGACAGGTTTCAATGGCACTTCCAAACTTAAACGAACTAGGAAGGAATTTACAGACCTGATTCTGAAAATCAGTCAGAGAAAGCCTTATGGACCACAAGGGAAGAGCATCCCAAACAGTCCTGGAAGACGATCCCTTTCAATTTGAAGTTGCTCAAAATCCACACTAAATCATAATAATAGATTTTAGGACACCAATGATTATCTGAGTGGAGGAGGGCTGTGTAGGACTCTGTTCATTTCACACTGGCTTGCCATAAGTCGAGCTAATTTGACAGCACATTGTACAGCCTGCTCTGTCATATGCTAAACCCACAGTTACGCATGATTCATGTGCCATCTTGACAACTATTCTTAAAATAAGGTTTATTTCATGGAAATAGTGATACAAGTGCACCTGACAATATGCCTGTCTCTCAGACAAAGCATCCAGATATTTTAAGATGACTCAATGGTTAAAATGTGAATTCGACCCCAGATTCTTCTCTTTATTTGTCTAATCTCATTGCACATTTACTCAAGAGTTGCGTTTCCAATAGTGTCTGGGATCTTAAAGTCTTGTCTCCAAACAGGCAACCATCTACGTGAGATGTCAAGTCCACATGGAAGAAGCACACCATCATCAGTCACTGAAGGATAGTAAATAATATGCAAAATTGAAAGAGGGGTTACTATCAGAGCCTGCATTGTAAGAATCCAGTTTGCAGAAGCTATAGATGACAGTGGGAACCCAGGATACATTTGTGGGATCTACATAGGAAATAAGCCTCTGGGAATCTCCCTCTATCCACAGTTGAGAGATGGGAGGAAAGTGGTTACTAAACAGAGTGTATTGGAGTGTTGAGGATAGAAGATCAAAAGCAGAAATCTGACTTAAACAGTTAAAGCTTTGTCAGTTGATCCCACTCTGCTTCATGCCAGGCCAGATCTGGTTTTCAACATTTTCTCTATTTTTGTTGTTGTTGTTCATATTAGGGTGTATCTCAGAGATGTTATGTCATTGGGGGTCACCCTCTTGCAGTTGTGTTATATGTTTTTCTGTGTTTCAGCATATGAAACCCGGGATTGATGAACCTATAGGGACAACATGTAGAATGAGGGGGAGGGTACAGGGGTAGAGAGGGAAGGGTAAAAGGGAGACGGTGTCAAGGAGTCCAGGAAGACAGGAAAAAATGAATGCTTGGAAGCTGATTGTGGGAGCAATTGTACAAATCTGCTTGACGTGATTGAACTATGGAATGATAGATATGCATTAACTCCCAATTAATAATAAATACATTAAAAAATTGAAATCCGAGAAAATATCTGTGCACAATATTTATATAGGAATATTTCAAAGTTGTGTAGATCTCCTTGTAAGGATGCTGAGTTTTTAAAAATATATATTAATCATTTTATTGTGTGTGGGGGGGGACTATTAAAAAATCTTATAACAATCCATTCAAATTGTATTAAGCACACTTGTACATATGTTGCTATCAACATTTCCAAAACATTTTCTTTCCACTTGAGTCCTTGTTATCAGCTCCTCTATTTTCCCTTCCCCCCACCCATTCTCCAACCCTCGTGAATCCTTGATCGATTATATAGTATTTAATAATATTGGTTTTTTTATTGTTTCATATCTTACACCATCCACTGTTTCCCTTCACCCTCACTTCTGTTATTAGTTCCCATTGGGAGTGGTGGTGGTTATATATCCAACCTTGTGATCGGTTCCCCCCACACCTCTCCTCATGGTATCACTGCTCCCATTACGGTTCCTTGAGGAGTTTATCTGTCCTGGATTCCATGTGTCTAGAGCTCTTATCTGTCCCAATTAGCATACTCCAGTCTAGTCAGATTTGTAAGGTAGAACCGGGTCATGATAGTGGTGGGGAAGAAGCATTCAGGAACTAGAGGTATGTTGTGTGCTTCATCAATGCTCTACTGCATCCTAGTTGAGTAAGGTCTTCCTTGTGACCCTTCTGTGAGGGATGTCCAGTTGTCTACAGATGGTCTTTGGGTTTCCACTCTAACCTCCCTCATCCAGATCAATATAATTGTTTTGGATCGTTTGATATCTGATACTTGATGTCATTGACACCTCATGATCACATAGGCTTCTTCCACATGGGCTTTGCTGCTTCCCTGCTAGAGGCCACTGTTTAACTTTAAGCCTTTAAGACCCCAGATGCTATATCTTTTGATAACTGGGCACCATCAGCTTTCATCACCACCTTTGCTTATGCACCTGCTTTGTGTTCAGTGATCAGGTCGGGAAGGTGAGTGTCACCAAATGCCAGGTTATTAGAACAAAGTGTTCTTGTGTTTAGAGAGGCCTTGAGTAGAGGTCCAAAGTCTGTCTTCTATTTTAATACATAACATATCAATAGATGTACTTTGACCGATATCCCTCTCATTATAAATCAATATATTTACATATACACATGCCTATACCTATACCTCTATAAGTAGCTTTTGCCTCCTAGTTCTTTTCTCTATTTCCTTTCACCTTCCTCTTGTCCCCAGGATTGATGTCATCACTGGTCTTTTCCTTTCGGTGCAGTCCTTGATTTAATGTGTGCATTTATAAACAGCAGTACGTGAGTTACTATAGTGAGACTGCTTTAGTTTAAAGGTTGCATTGCTCTTAGAGGTTCGATGGAATCATTCTGTGTTCATCTCCCTAAAGTAGTTTCCACTCTTTCTTCTCTTTCAGTTGCGTCACCTCCATTTTCCCACTGATGGTCTGTGGCTATTGTCTGGCTCGGTTAATACATCACATTTTTCTCCTCCAGCAACTGCTACTTGGTTTCAGCACCTTTTTTAATAATCTTATGATCCATTGAGAACATCACTCCTGCTCCGCAGTACTACGGTCAGATGACTGGAGCGCTCTGCCCTATTACTGTCTCTTGAGTTCTTTCGCAAGTGAATGATAAATATGTGCTCATTCATCTGTGTTTACCTACAGGTGTAGCCATGTTATCAGATCTCATAATCATGGGACCCTAGTCCTCTCTAAGCTCAACATAGAGTTAAACACACATTTTTTCCATAATGATGTTTTCCCATAGAAATATGGAAATGCATATTTCCATGAAACAGAACTGTAAAATGGGGACTTCTTAAATGTAATGCTTTTTTTTTATGTTCATTAAACACCGTCCAACAAACTTCTTGAAATAAATCAGTCCTCCATTTGTTTGATGATAATTATTTACTAAATTACTGATCCTTTTAGTATTTGGACTTGCACATTTTAAGACATTTGATTTTGTATACATAGCGAGAAGGAATGATGACAAGCGGAGGGACATGTTGCGAAGATCGCTATTTGCTAGAGCTTGATGTTTGAGGTTGGTTAGTTTACTAAATAGAAGCATGGGTGGTGATGTGTTTAAACTTGATATTGGCATAAAAACTAGTGTGCTAAGTATAAAGTGGTAGTCTTGAATTGGGAAATAAACTGCTCTTAAACTTACATTGTTTAAAGGAAGTTTATAAGCTTGACACGGTGCCAAAAGCAAGATTTTTATTAGTACCAAAATTGTAAGTAGGCACAAGAGATGTCAATCATGATGTATGAGATTCATCCATTCATTCACTCATTTATCCATGCCTTTTTATTTGCCTAGTACTGTACTTGATGATGAAAAGATTGTCCATTGAAAGTGTGACAGTTGGAAATTAAGGTCATTACGATAGAAAATAACCTAGTTTGGATATGAAAAATTGGTTCATTTAAAGTTTCTGCCATGAGTATGTCTTCATTCTGAGTAATAAGAAAGCATAATATATGGCCTTAGAAAAGCACTTTCTAAAGAAAATGGTTGTATTTGCTGATGAAATACGATGCTTTCGTTACAACCAGTAAACAAAGCCTGTGTGATTGTGACTAAAAGATGCAAGATCCCTGGGATGCAAGGAAGCCTCTGTGCCAGGTACCAACGTGCAACACACGGGGCTGTTTCTTTAACGCCAGCTCTGTGCAGATCGCATTCACAGGGAAAAACGCAAGATCCGGTTTTCTACTTTTCTTTTGATTTGGTTTTCCACAAATTCTGATGCAGGAAAAGGATTCCGTGAGACGCAAGGCAGGATTTCTGCACATTTTAAATCATAGTGTGAGTTCTATGAACTGCTTTTTCTTAATCCTAAAATAGCATTGCAGAGGTTTATTATATGACTTATTTATAAAAGGTTGCTCTATGTGTAAAGGGTGGACATCAGTCACGATTGAAGACATTTAAAAAAAGGTGGCAAATCTCAGAACTCCCAAATTCTAAAATATTAGATCTAAATGTATTTTAAGCAATACCTTTTGGTAATACAGCCAAAAGTTAAGCACTTTTTGATAGACAACGGCAGTATAAATCCATTAGAAGCACGTGACCGATGTATTTTCTTACAGGTACACGTGTAGGGTGAAGCTTCATATGAAACCAAATTGTGTGCAACTAAAAGCAAGGGCTCGATCTTCAGGGAGCCTTCCACCTGATGGCATGTGTATTAACAGTGATGCATTTCCCTGTGGAAAGTCTCCTAGTTGTCTGCTTTTCTGCTGTGAGTTGGTTAGAACCGCTTGACTTCTAGGCTAATCTCAAGATTCTGACTGTGGTAAGTAGGTGCTGAGTAAGCAAGGCGTTCTCCTGTGGCCATAACACACCGAGTGTATTTTGTAAAGAGTTTCAAGAGGGTGTTAAAAATAATTAGAAACAAACATTCTAACTCATTGGGATTTTTCAGAGCTCACTAATGAAATTTAGTTCAGGTACTTTTTTTGAGATTTGTTAATTACCATCCCCAGCAAATAATTTTTTTCTCTCACCAGTTTTGTAGCTTCATGGGCCAGACCTTTGGCTTCTTTGGCAATTCTCTCCGCTTCATCAATATTGTCCTTAATATTGCTGTAAGCATTGAAGGCCGTAGTGGCATTGAAGGAGATGTTTCTAGCCTCATCAAGGATTCTGTTGGGATTTCCCCCCAAAAAAACAAAGACATCAGCTCAGTCCTCATCTGAAGAACATCCGACTTATAACAAACATGGCTTCCAAGTGACCAAAGCCAATGTAACTGGGTGAAT
Organism: Tenrec ecaudatus; assembly: GCF_050624435.1. Lineage (NCBI taxonomy): Eukaryota > Metazoa > Chordata > Mammalia > Afrosoricida > Tenrecidae > Tenrec > Tenrec ecaudatus. Next base: position 40,869,465 of record NC_134536.1, read on the forward strand.
CCCGAAGCACGGTGCGGAGGTATTTACTTATCATATTGTGTTGTAAGTCGCAACGCAAAGGCATTCCTAAATAATCTCGCTGTGATCGCAATCAATAACTTGTATTTCCATTTTGATGAACTATATAACCATATACCTAATAACATCTGCCAATTCAATGTTTTAGGGTATAAAATTTAGTGGTCTCAATTACATTAATTATGTATGCAATGTGACCACGTCTAGCAAATACTTAGAACATCTTCCCAAAGATTCGGTGACTAAAATTATTCAGGCATGTGGTGTGAGAGAATCCTTTATGTTTATTTGTGAAGCATGGTACATGTTTTATACTGAATTTAGAGCCCACATCGCCAGAATAAATTTTCACAAACTCTATATGGTTCAAATGACATAGTCTCCAGATGAGGGAAAATTAATCTCAGGTTGGCTAAATGGCTCACTTCAGGTCATGTGACCAATAAAAAAGTAAATAATTAAGGACAAGAGCCTGGATCTCTGACTCTGGCTCACTGTTTCAATAACCACAGTACTCTATAATATGAACTATGTTTTGTATGCCATGCTCAAAAGTTAGAAATATTAATATTTGCCTTTGTATCCTATGAATATTTTATGGAAGGTATAGCATCACCCAAGAAGAAATGTGGAAACCCTAGTGTTTCAGTGATCAAGCTCTCAGCTGTTAATGGAAAAATTGATAACTCCAACCTACCAGTTACTCTGCGCATGACAGCTATGGAATTCTGTTTCTATAAATATGATAGCCTTGGAAATGCAATGGGACAGCTCTACTCTGTCCTATAGCATAGCGATGAGTAGGAATGCTAGAATTATGACCTCTTTGGAAAGATGGGTTGGTTCTCTTTGTTATTGTAATAAGTTCATACTAGAAAAAAGTGAGTCCTGAATTTAATCACTCTGTGTGGTGCCTGATGCAAAGAGCAAAATAGACATAGACATATGCAGGAGCACACAGATGCCTGATGAGGACCCATCTACAGGATGGGGACAGTAATGACTGCCACCAGACACCACACGTGAGATGAGAGGTCCACAGGAAGAATCTATATGCCAAGACTCCGATTTGGATTTTTAGCTTTCTGATGTGTGAGAAGACTTTTCTGTTCTTTAGAGACACCTGCCTGTGTAATAGTTTGTTATGACATACTAGGTAACTAAATAGTAAATACTATCTCTGCACATGGTGGGCATTAAATACAAATACATTTGGGAAAATTATCCTTTGGACACCTAGCACCTATATTTATCATGGCAATCACCAAATTCCCATACACTAAAGTAGAGGGAACATATAGGAATTACCTAAAAGAGCTGCTTACAAATCATATATGCCCTTCCCATTTGCCCATCCCTCCATTATGCTATTTAAGAATATCATCTATAAAACTAGAAAACACATATGAGCTGATAGGCAGCTTCATAAGGTTTCCAGGGTTGTACATTTTTATCAAAATGTATTTATTACTTCATCTCTCCCTCAACGAAGTGATTGGTGGGTTTGAACTGCTGACCTTTTGGTTAGCAGTCCAACCCATGAAGCAACTAGGGCTCAATCCCAGAGAGAGGGAGCTCTTTGATAAGAGGGGTATGCAGTGTCTCCCTGACGTCTGGAACAGAGAACAAAATTAAAACTCACTAGCTGAAAGGCTGGATATGGGGAGCATTTTTCCAAAAGCCACCGTTTAAAGAAGAAATTATTTTGAATCCATTAGAAATATGAAACTGGAAATCCGAGGCAAAATGTGTGTTTACATGTCCTTATTTAAAATGCTAATAAGACAACCACTGTGCTTTCTAATAAGAGCAGGATTTTCCCCCCTAAGTGGAGCCTCAGGCCAGGTTCACCCCCTACGCAGCCAGAGTTGCATCCGCTTTTAACTCAGCCTTCTGATGCCACTTCCGAAGCGCTTGGTCCACATTCACCTAATTAGGCTCTTCCCCAGAAAGGCCTTGTAACCAGCATGTTGATAATCACAGAATCAAGAGTTGAAAGCAATTCTGTACTTTTTTTATACTCAAAACTTTTGAGCAAGTAACAGTACACATAGACATTTTTTCTGACAGCCAATGACATACCCATGGAGGACGGCAGAAGAGTCATTCAACTGAGCCGCATGGCTCTCGGCCTGGGACACCTTCTCGGCAAGCTTCCTGTCCTTGATGGCGCGGGAGAGGTCAGCTGTTTTATTGCTAAGCTCCTCAGACATGGGTGGCAACTTGGCTCGAATGTCCTCAACATACTAATGTGTAGAGAAGAGGGGACACTGTCAGCAAGTGACCCCGAGTTACCTCTGTTTTTTACTAGGTTTTCGAAGAGCATGATTCTATGCACTTGTTATTTTAAATGAAAATTCAAACTTACTAGCATAGCAGAAAAGATAATGTAGAAGAAAAACACCTATTTGATGATGATAGCAATTAAGAAATTTATGAAGCCAATTTACACCAAGAAGAACTTAACTCTCTAAAACAGTTTCTTTTTACTTCTTAGGTATAAATGAATAAATAATAGTCATTAGGAACTTTTAGACCATTTGCATTTCTATTACCATACATAACTATGTGTAATTCATGAGACACTGTGTTCACAAGTCTGCTTGTAAAGCTACATTTCCCTTTTAACGAATGTTATATAAATATTGAAGCAGATTTCTAAGTGCTGCCCCAGGAAAAGTAAGATATTGTAAAAATACAGGTTTGTGTGTATATATGACTAATAGGAGATGAAGTAGAGATGAAAGCACAAATAATAAATTAGTATCTGCTCATAATTCAGAGGCGCATCGTGGTTTCTCGTTGATCATGGCACCGAGCGCGTTATCCAGGGTCTGTTAACTTTGCACCTCCTCCGATACTTACGTCCGTCGCCAAACTGATACCATCTGCAAGACCACTGGCTTCATCGAGCACGTCGCTGCTTGCTTTTAATGTGTTCTCAGTTTGTTGATTGTCACTTTCAAGGGTCTCCTTCATTTCCTGTAGCACAGTGTGAACAAAGCATGAAAATGCCATGGGGGTAAAATCTCACCCAACCCTACAGTCCTGGCTTTCCTGAGATGAACAGGGAAAAAAAACAAGCTTCACCAATCAGTTATATTATGCTGACAATTGTGGCCAGATGAGAACAATGTAAATTTTCATTCAGTAACAGTATTGTTACATATTGTTACATCCATATTGATGTAAACTGTCCATATTGATGAGCAGTAAGTGCTAAAATGAACTCTTGAATTTCTGGTAGTATCTTGAATTCCATTGGAACTACATCTATAATTTCAGATCAGGACCATACATACTTGAGTATTGGCCAACATAAATATCAGCCGGGGCACCTAATCTTTACCACAAAAACTGCACTAAAAATGTGCTGAAAAGCTCAGCTTATACACGAGAATATATAAGCAGATTTATTTCATAGGGATTCTATCAAATTGGAAGTAGAAGGATGTGTAATTTTGGGGGGAGGTGATTTATAATTGTGTATACCTAAGCCATGCAGATGTTCTAATTCTTCAAACATCCCTATCACTGAAAGAAAAGAATTCAGAGTTGTGGGCATTTACCCAAAGTCAACAATTTTTCTTCTGATAGACACATCAACTAGCAGCTTCTTTTCAGGGATGAGACTCAGTTCTACGACCCCATGAAGCAGACAAATGCCGAGGTCACCGATGTGGAGCACGGGGAGAGGTGGACTTCCCATTCCTAGAAGTGAGCTGTAGGTCAGGTTGTCCCTGATCGCCTCGAATACTTTGGCCTCTATATTTTAGTTACAATTCTCCACGGAGCAGGGGCCTCGACACTTACATTCTTGTTGCTATCCGCTCTGACTCACACTGAGCATCTGCTCCACACACTGACACGCGCTCAGTCCTGTGTCGTTCTCACACTTGCTGCTGCGTGTTAGTTGATTGGCTGATTGTTGCAGTCACTGTGCCCCCGCCCCCCCCTCCCCCCGAGGATCTTCCTATGTTGCTGACATCTACTTTAGCGAGCATGATGTCCTTCTCAGGGACATGCCCAAAATATGAGAGAGGGGCTCTTGTCATCTTCACTCCCAGGGGACATTCTGGTTGTATTTAAAAAGCATACCCCTTCTAAGGCAAATTTGTTCATTCTTACTCGCCAACACTCTAACTCAAAGACATCAGTTCTTCTTCAGCATTACATATTGATTACCCGGCTTTTCCATGCATATGAGGTGATTGAAAAATCGTGACTTGGGGTTGGTAGACCTTAGTCCTCAAAATGACAGCTTTTCTTTTTAACATTTTTAAGAGGTCTTTTGCAGCAGACGTGCCTGGGAAAATCATCGGATGTCTTGATTGCCGTTTCCACTGAAGTAGACTGGAGACGCAGGAAGATGACATCTCGTTGGCCGTTAGTGTAGTGTAGCCAGTGCTTTCCACGAGAGACCAGTTGCTTCAGACCTCAGAAACGGCGTTTTTCTCCTCCTCATTTGCGCTCTAACGATGCTCAGATTCATAGGAAAGTGATTCACATACGGCTGCTGGGCTCCCCCCTCCGTTTCTGGGTCAGCAGATATTTTTGCTTGTGGCGTGGAGTTTGCATTTCTTACATGTCTCCAGGCGATGCTGCAGCGGGTGGGAGGAGGACCGCGCCAGGAGGACCAACATGGAAGGTCATCACATGTCTTTATAGTTAGCCTCTAAGTGCTCGATAAATGTTTTAACCAACAAAATGTACATTCTCGCCCCCTTCAAATAAAAGAAGTAAGTTGTGTCTTAATTACATCATCTTCTTCGTGGGAACCTGCACGATCAAACCAGAGATGTTAAAAATACCACATTGTTCAATCAAATGAACACAGTGCCTCAGTTCTTCTCCAATCTGCATGCACAGCAAGTGCCCCGGGGAAGAGCCGTAGACCGGGAGCTCTGAGTCCCTTCCCAGACCACGACTGACTCGGACTTTCTCTCCAGGTGATTATGTTTCAACCAGTGTGCACTGACCACAGAGCCCTGGTGTGACTGGTGAGTTCTCAACTGAAAGGTCACAGCCCCTTTGTAAGAAACAGTGTGACACTATGCTACCATAAACATTTGAACTTCGGGGGCAGTTCTGCTCTGTCCTTTAGGCATCAACTCAATGACAACAGGTTTGGCCCTTTCATCCTCCCTCCCCTCTCCCTCCCTTCCTTTATGTTTTCGGCACTGAGCTTGATAATGGACTTCTTGTTGTTCTTACATGCCATCGGAGCCTTCCAGCCCATTCTGAGTCCGTATGGACAACAGAACAAAGCGTGGTCTACATCCGGGCTCCTTGGCTTTGCAGCCATTGTGCCAGTCCATCCATTTTGCAGAGGCACTTCCTCTCTGTGGCTAATGCAGTGGATTTACCAAGCGACCTTCTTCAGGGGGTTGCTCCTCATAGCATGTCCAGATACAGAAGATGAAGCTGCCCAATCCTCGCTGCTACAGAACATCCTGCCTCTACTTCTCCCCAGTCAGATCTGCTTGCTCTTCTGAAAGTCCATGACATATTCAATATGTTTTGCCAACACTATCACTGAAAAACATCAATCCATCTTCGAGCTTCCCTATTCATTCTCCACCTTTAGCAAGCATAGTAGGCCATAGCGAACGTTGTCAGGGGAGATGTTGTTTCCAGCCCTACCCTACAAAGAAGGAGTCTTGCTTTCTACTGACCAAGAAAGGCACAGAGTTTCCACAGTTAGAGAAGAGAGTTAGAGAAGAGAGCCAGCCGCTAGCTGCTGGCATCCAGGCGAGCCTGTGCAGTACATACCCTCATCTCTGCAAAGTAAGGGGGTTCAGAGGGTTTAACTCTCCTGAAGTGCAGCAGGAAGCATACTGACCAAGTCATCAAAATTCAGGGAAAAGGGGAAGTTTGCCTAGAATCTGCTGAGTTATGTTAACATGGTAGGCACACAGTTGTTCTTCAAACTGAACTCTACTTGCAAGGGGTTCTGGTACCAGAGGGCTGACCTTATTGTGCATGCTTGCTGTGGTCCTTGACAGGCAGTCCCCCTCTTCTCTGGCTTTAGCTCGGGACACTGTGGGCTTTTTAACTGCACTTGGTTGGCCCCTGAGTTTTCTGAAAATCTACTTTGGAGGCGCTTGAGAGAAAGTGGTGGCTAACTCAACTTTTCTGTTCCTTCCAGGAGGTGGCTTTTCGCAGTGTCATGTGGTTCCTAGCTGGTCTGCTGCTTGAAATTTTCTTTGGATGATTTCAAGATGATCTAGCCCAGGGTCCCACTCTAACTCAAAAATATCGAGGTCTTTGCTATCTCGCAGACATCATTGTAAAGGTGATTATGACAGATGTATTTAGGTGACAATGTCACTCCTTATATAATTTAATTGTAATGAAATCTTATAATTATAATAACCATATAATTTAATCTCCCTTTTGATCTGGTCAGTCACTTTGAGAGGTAAAGATGAGACTTTGACTCCCATCAAGAGGTACAATCTTGGGAAGCCACAGTGGCAGTTCTACTCAGTGCTGTAGGGTAGATGTGAGTCAAAATTGACTTAATGGCAGTGGGTTGGGTTGGGTTTGGTTTCACCCATTTTAAAGTTGTTTCCATTTCTAATAATTTCTGCTTTCTTTGCAATTGAGTTTTCCTGTTTTGTTGCTATTTTCATTTTGTTTGTTGTTTCTTGTGTTTTGTACGACTTTCTGCATATGAAATCCAGGGTAGGGAAATCTAAAGAGATAGTAACTGAATTAATAATTATGTGGGAGCCTGGCAGTGGAGGTCGGTGGGAGATGGGGATCTACTAATGAGGACAACACAGAAGAAAATGTCCTGAAGTGGACGTGATGATGACTGAACTGTAACGTCGGAGAACATGTGAATATGTGCCAATGCAACTGTTTAAAAAATCCCAAGGCTTGGGGATACACATTAGACTGTTAATCACAAGGTCAGTATTTCAAACACACCAGCTGTTCTGTGAGAAGAGATGAGGCTTCTTGTCCCATAAAGATTAGAAGTTCTACTCTGTCTTGTAGGAATCTACTCATGGCAGTAGGCTTGGCTTATGAGTTTTGAGGCAAATTTTCCCAAACAATATGTCATCTGACTTCTTGCTCCCATAGGCATTGATTGTGGATCCAAATAGAGATAAACCTTTGAGAACTTCAATTTTTTTCTTCCTTTATCACAATGTTCCTTATTGACTTGGTTGTGGAAATCTTTGATTAGGTTATACTGAGGTTGAGCCCGTACTTCAAGGATAGCTTTCATCTTCATCAGAAAGTTCTTCACGTTCTCTTCCCTTCAGCAAGCAAGACTGTATCATCTGCCTAGCACAGATCATGAATGAGTCTCCTTCCAATCCTAAAGCTGTGTGCTTGCTTCTCCGATCATTTGTTCCACACACAGATTGCAGAAACAAGGTAAAATTGTGCAACCCCAATGCACACCTTCCTGATTTTAAAACATGAAGCATCCCCTCATTCCATTCGAATAAATGCCTCTTGGTCTATGTACAGGTTCTGCATGAGCACAATTATGGGGTCTATAGTTCCCATTTTCTCATGCTACCCACAATTTTCTATGATCCATGCAGTTGAATACCTTTGTATAGCCATTATAACACAGATAAACATCTTTCTGGTAGTCTCTGCTTTCATCCAAAATCCATCTGACATTGCACATTTTCCTTTGTTCCATGTCTTTCTCTGAATATGGCTTATATTTCTGGCAGCTTCCCTTGAATAAATTCCTGTGACTTGAATTATCAACAAAACTTTATTTGAATGTGGAATAATTTCCACATTCTGTTGGATCTTTTTTTTTAATAGGCAGGCACAAATAAGAATCTCTTTAAGTCAGTTGGACAGGTACCTGTCTTCCAAATTCCATGGTAGTTTCCAACATTACATTCACTGGTTGGCACATCACAATTGATATTCTGTCCAGTGCTAGAATCTTGTTTCCACCGATGTCGTCGGTATCTTCAGTCTCGAATCGATGGCACCTCCTGAAATGGCTGTGCAGTGTATACCTGTACGGGTAGTGACTGTATGTATACCTTCATCTTCTTTCCCTTTGAACCAGTGATGTAGTTTGTTCACTGATTGAAGATGACTAAGTCTCTTGGAAAAGTTACGTGTTCAAGATCCAAGGGGCCAGAGCTCACCTCCCAAGTTAGCGGATTTTCACCGTTTTCAGACTTATCCAGAACAATTAATTAACCCCAAATTTACCCCAAATACCAATTCCTATGTCTCAGACATAATATTATAATGTTATACTTTTGTTATGATCATTTAAAAATCTACCAGAGTCCATGTAAATATTTTTGTGTCCATTCTTCTTTGACTTCAGCAAATAGAGTGAATATAAAATTCGTTTAGTAAACTTTAAATTGTTTCCCTGACTTATCATTTGTTTTCCTATTTTCCTCAATGTAATCATTTTAAAGTTGGCTTTTACTCAGGTCTTGAATCCATTTGGAATTTGCCTCTGGGTGAAAAGTATCGTAGGCTTGGGCACTGGTGACCACGTGTGAAGGCAAAAGAAGGGGGCCACTGGGGACGTTGAGGACATGACTAGTGGTACATGTAGGGATGTGGTCAAGGGAGGACCCCGAGGTCTGTGCTGGCCCTGAGAAAAGTTCTGAGAAAAGCTGCACTGGAGGCAGGTCTTGTGTGATCCCTATTTCAGGCTCAGCGCACCCACAACCTGCTGACTTGGCTGCCCCTAGTCCACCTTCCTTGGTTACAGCGTGTTGTTCAGTAACTGGTCCATCATTGGCCTTTACAAACCTTAAAGAAGCTGCCGCATTCACGTTAATTCGGTCCATTTTTTGAGTTCTTCATTAAGTTTCTAACAAGCCCACAGTACAACATGGCACACAGAATGAAAATAAAATGAAGAAAGTGAAAGAACCACTTGGAGCTTTAGTACTCGCTACCCATGCTCCAGGCGTATCGAGTGGGGCCCAGGAGTGATGCCTTCCCATTTTCACCTCCTCTCAATGGAAGGGATGTCGGAAAGCACCATTTACTGCGCCACTATAACTCTTCCTGAAATACTTCCCAGATGCTGATTATGCTGGGCACACAGGGGTTTTGATTGCTTAAACTGGTTCTGTGAAACAGAGAGATGTGCCTCGGGGTGAGTTACACCCCGGGTGTGTCACTGAGCAGGATGAATCTCGCGGCAGCCTGTGTGGTAGCCCAGCTTTCTTCCATATTGTTTGCACGTCCGTAGATACCAAATGGGTTAAGATCAGATATAAGATCAGTTTTTGTGTTTTAAGTGACCCAAGGGAGTCTCCTCAATCTTCCTCTGGAATGACAAGGATAAGTCCCAGGAGACAGACTTACCTTCACACACACACACACACACACACACACACACACACACACACACACCTTCACAGAATGGCAACCTTCACACACACGCACGCACGCACGCACACACACCTATATAACAAAATTTAATTGATATTCTTCATCCAAAGGAAAATAGAAAGAAATGAGAACCTGAAAAAAATCAGGTTTTAACAAGTCTGTCATGCTACCAACACAGTTCAGTTTGTTTGTTTGAGATTACAATTATGGCAGAGAAAGGCCCACGGCCTGGGAGGAGACATGATCTCCTCTCCGAGGCAGAAGACTGGAGGTGCTGGCCCGGCTGCTGGGCCGGATACTGTGAAAGCAGCGCGGGCAGGCTTATCTCGGGGAGGAAGTAGTCGCTGCTGTTTTCCAACAGCGCAGACAAGTTTGTACTCTCACACGTGCCGAGGTGGCTCTTGGGGAAGTCATCCATGTGCCATGTTAACCATTAAGGGAGACACTGCCAAGGAGAACACTGCTGGAAAAATCGGTTTCTTTCGAGCCGCATCAGCGACTGCTCATTATTTCTTGGCGAGCAGTAACGTGTCTGGGAGGAAAAGGAAGGGGAGCTCACTCGGGCTTGATCTCGTCATGAGGGCTCCCTTTAAAAGGTGATTTCCAGAGGGCAAAGGCAGAAGGGCACAAACTTCCCCGAGCTCAGATTCCTCTAGAAAATACAGGGGCCTCCGGCGGCTTTCCATAGGCCCACCTCTGAATCACTGTTTGTGGGTTTGCGGCTGAATGGTAACATCATAGCTCATTAAAGGCGAAGAGACCCTCAGTGTGCTCTAGGGCAGGGGTTCTCAACCTTCCTCATGCCGAGACCCTTTTGTACACTTCCTCATGTGGTGGGGATCCCCAAATATTGTTATTTTCCTTGATACTTCATCACTATCATTTTGCTACTGTTATGAATTGGGGGACCCCTGTGAACAGGTCGTTCAACCGCCAAAGGGGTCAGGACCCACAGGTTGAGAACCGCTGCTCTAAGGGCGTGCGTCAGTGCATACCTGAGGAGCTGATACGGCTCTTAAGTGCCTAGCTCCAGCTTATTCTAGTTATTGGCACATTGTTCATCACGATTAAGCTTCCCTATCTCCCAGTAAAAGACGTTTCCCACTATTTTCCACTTTCTTTAGACATCTCAATGAATCAAATAGAAATTCTATTTGATTCGATGAGAACTAGGCATTGAGGACAATCAATCAAACACACGAAAGGATCGTTTTTTGGCTCACTTCTTCCACGGCTCTTTTCGGAGCTATCACATTACTGACCTTTCACATGTGGATCAACTCGATTGGTTCCAGCCGTGTTTAACACCCCTCGTCCCATCGCTAGCCTCTTAGAGTCTGATGAAAGGGTCCTGAGACTCACCTCCAAAGCGGTCATGTTTCTCTGGTTTACTTCCGACAAGCGATTCGCTTCTCTGATTTTATCTGTGGCTTCTCTCAACAGGTCCCACGCTTCATCAACCTTGTTGTTGTAGTCAGCCAGTCTCTCTCGTAGATCCTTCTCCATGTCTGCAGTTTTCCCCCGGGACTCTCCAAAGAGCTTCTTCACTTTCTTCAGAAGGGCCTCAGCAGCTCTGTAACCACCCACCCCAACAACACACAATAAGCTCAGGGCACCGCCTGGGGAGCATTGGCAAGAGGCTGGGTTGTGAAGAGACATGACATCACCAGAATGCAAAAGAGGAGACACTTCAAAGCAGATCTGCTATGTACTGAAACAAATTGGAAACGGTTACCTGACAATTGGCAAGACCGTTTTTAATTAAAATGCATGCAAAAACAAACCTCTTTTCTATTCATTAGTGTCATGTCATTTTCAATTGGGAAAGGTCTAGGGCCATTCTCAGACTCTGCCTGTCGAAATTAGGTTTATGACTTCGTTCACATACCTCCCTCTCCTCGCCACGGCCCCACCCAAACCATCTCTTTTACAATTATGACACACCTCTATCCCTTTGAGAGTAGACTTGGATATTGATATTTCAGGTTAGAAACTGAACAAAATCTATACTGTTGCCGTGATGATTTAATGTAACTTTGATTTACTTTGCATCCTCTTTTTTTTTCTATTTGCATGATTTGAGAAGTTTGCAGTTTAAGTTGACAGCGAGAGTTCCCTAATCCTTAAGACAGGTGAGATGTTTGAAAAGCAGTCCTTTTCTAACGGCGTGCGTTGCAGTTAGTAAAGGCTTTGGGAAGAGCAGATTTCGCTGGGCCTCCCCACAAGGTTTCTGATAGAGTAGGGCTGGGGTGTGTGATGTAATTTGCATTCCTAACAAGCCCCCAGGTATTGCTGATGCTGCTGACCTTATATGCTATATACGTACTAACCGCTGAATCTCTTTGAAGTTAACTATGAGTATAAGTAAAGGATTCTACTGAGTGTGTGATTGCTGTTTATTAATGTTAGGAAAATCACTATCAGTTTCTCTAACGTAAAGTTTTAGGGGTTTCATTATTTGAAAACTCTTCATTTCAGTATCTTTCAAGATGGCAAAGTGCTTGGATACCCTGAGAATTTAATAATTATGTAGGCTAAAAACCCCTCAGACAGTGATTTAAAAATTAAGCTCCTTAACCTAAATATAGATGACACAAGAGAAAGACAACATTTGCTTGACTATGAAGAGGCAAGAATACGCTATCAACTTATTTTGGAGTAAGATAAACTATAGGTAAATAAATAGTAAACATCCTCAGCTGAAATAAAGCAAAGCATCTTCCACTGATGTGAATAATGGAAAGCTTAGCAAACTGTAAATAAAAATTTGGAGTTTTTTTTTACAGATCGTCAAAAGACAAAAAGAAAATGGCGTGTCTACTCACACCAACTCGTCTTCAGTAATTTCCTTTTGTGGCTCTAGATTTTTCCTCCTCAATATTCTCATCATCTGATCAATCTCCTTCTGAAGTCCTTGCAAATTGCTCTCCCAGGCTTTGTCTTGAGCTCCTAGAGTCTCATTCAGTTGTACAGCTTTTTCAGTTACAGCTGCAGGGGGTAAAACAAATCCAGCAAATTAGTAAATAAAAATGCCAATGCAAAAATGGCAGTTAGCATCTGCTCTTCCCCACCACCTCCAAGGGAAATGTAATTCGCCATGGGTATTCCTGCTGGGAAACAGAGGTGGTAAATACAGCGAGCGGTAGCAAACAGGAACATGAGGCCCATGTCTTCAGAGTTTTATTGTGTTTCTCTTAGGGCACATTCATTCATGCATGGTGTTTCTCCTCAAAGGGGAAATGCACATAAAGAAATTGGTTAAACCTTGTACATGTAAGAAATATATATATATATACACACACACATACCTAGAAGCTAAAAATGTAAGATTTGCATTGTAATAAGTCATATTCCATCAATTTTAAAATATCAAGAACAGAAATGCTATCAACAATGAGATCTCTGAAAATGGAATGGTCCTTGCAGTTACACAGTGTTTTTCTAGCATACATACATATATGTCTATACATAATAGGTATGCATATATACAGAAGATACACATATACAAATATAGAGACTATACCTATTGCTGTCCATATGCATAACATATTGCTTATCTATATATCTCTGTTGTAGCTATCTATATAAGCTATACCTATATGTACAGAAACACTGGACTAAGCAAAAGGGTTATCAATTAGTTTTCTGGGTACCTTCCAGAAAAAGTCATCGTAAAAGTCCATGTTTTTATGTATTCAAGGTTTCAACATGTGCTCTTTATTACCTTAAGATTCTCCCGATACTTCAGGAATTCTACACGTGATGTCTTTGTCGCCAAGACTCTACTCTATAGGTTGTTGTTCTGGGCAAGATTTCATGTGTAAAAAGAATGCTGGGAAATGATAGTCTGAAAACCTGGGGAATGCAAACATTTACCCAGTTGTGTTAGTTTGGAATTAGTGTTCCCAGAAGTGGGCTTTATGGACCCTAACTCTGGTGAGTCCAAAGGAGACATCTCCTCAAACTCCTTTGTCTGCTGGCCCCGGATCTCGAGAATGCCCACACTCGCACCAGTTGCCTTGGGCTTACTCCAGCTCATGGCAAGGCCTTGGGAGGCATGGCAGAACTGTGACTGACAGGTTTTATACGCTGGTTCCTCAGAAGGAGGTCACTGGACTCAGTTCCTTCTGAGGCAACTCTGAGTGGGCTGGAACCACCACATTTACAAAGCACTCCAAGAGTTTAGCCTGGCCCCGGGGAAAACACATCTGTGATATTATCTAGGGGCATTCTTCCAATGGTGGGAGGGTGGGGGTGGTGGGGGACTTGGCTGGCCAAGAGGTATTTTCTAGTGCTCAAGTCTATATCCTAAAACAATCATAAGATAGAACGAATCCTGGGACATCATTTCTATTCTAGAAGAACTACTGCTAATATACACTGGGTTGAGTAGCTACCAGAGAACTGGGGAAAGAGCTCCTGAAACAGACATACACCATTTAGGCAAACTAGCAGGAATCCTCAAATTATGGCCCGCGGGCCATATGCGGCCCGCAGAGGACATTTATCTGGCCTGCCGGTTGTTTTTGCGCCGTTTGTCTTTTACTTCAAAATAAGATATGTGCAGTGTGCATAGGAATTTGTTCGTATCTTTTTTTGAACTATAGTCCGGCTCTCCAACAGGTGAGACGGACAGTGAACTGGCTCCTGTTTAAAAAGTTTGAGGACTCAGAGGAAGGCGCTGGGTGACAGGCTAATACAGTGGTTCTCAATGGGAGCCCCTAAACCACCAACATGAGCACCCCCTGAGAACTGGTTATACGTGGAAAGTCTCAGGCTCTCCCATTGACTCAGCCCTGTTGTTGTAAGGGGTCAGCCAGCCAGTCCCAAAGCTTAGCAACCCTAGAGAGACCAGCAGGAAGCACTCCGGAGACAGAGCACTCCTCACCGCCCTTACGACACGTGTGCCCCTCAGGCCAGCCACTCTGCCCATCTTATCGGGGGTCCTCTTCTTTGTGGCTGCCCTTCGACTTTACCAAACATAGTATCTTTCCCGGGAATAATCCCTGCTGCCAGAATGGCTAAAGGATGCAAAATGAAGTCTGTCTATCCTTGCTTCCAAAAGATACTCTGGCTGCACTTTGGTCAAGAAACATTTGTTCGTTCTTTTGGTAGGCCCTAAGAGAGTCAACATGCCTTTCCAGCATCACACTTTTCCAGCCGCCCGTATGTACTCTGCAGCCTTCACATGTAGGTGCATGGATGACAAAGCCAACCTCAGGTCAGGCATGCCTTAGTTTCTCCAATGACATCTTTGCTTTTTAGCACTCTAAAGAGTTTTTTTGCAGCAAATTCGCCCGATGCAATCTGTTGTTAAATTTCTTGCCCGCTGCTTCCATTATGGACTTCAACATTTTTCTCATGATATTGTTTATGGGTCCAGTTACGAAGATGGGTGTTTTTACGCTGAACTATAAGCCATCCTGATGGCTGTAGTCTTTGAACTTCGTCAGTAGGCGCATCCAGTCCGCTTCACTTCCAGATTAGACAAGGCTGTGTCATCTGCACGTTTCGGGCTGTCAGCGAGTCTTCCTCCCACCCCAGTGCCACGTTCTTCCTCACGCAGTCTTGCTTGTCTGGTTCTTTGCTCAGCGTAAGTCGTGAATTAATGTTGTGAAAGAACAGAACCCAACGCACTCTTCTTCCGGTTTAAAGCTGACGGTTGGCAGCAGCAACCTGTTTTTAAAATTCCCTGGGGTGATGCCACTGCAGCTGAAGTTTGAACGGCACGGAACTAGTAGAAAAGGAGGCCTGGCGTCGTGGGGTCAGCATCGGGCTGCTACCCACAGGCCAGCAGTTCACATCCACCGGCTGCTCTGTGGGAGAACGATGAGCCCTTCAGCTCCGGTGACGATGATTCGCCTCTGCGCCCACGGGGTCAGTTCAACTCCACCCTGTAGGGTTTCTATGAGGAGGAACCCGCTCATGCCAGTGAGTGAGCGAGTGGGTGAGGTTTGTAGAACAAACTGAGTTTTGATCTTCAACCTAACCTTTTCCAAAATGATCAGGTTCATGTGTTCGCAAGGTAACACTTTCTTTGTTCATTAACAGTTACGGCTTGTAAGTCAAAGGCTCTTCCCAAGATTCGCCCTTATTGTTAGTGAGAGATCACATAGTGCAGCAATGTTTCCTCAAGTGGGCCGTGCCACCCGCTGAGGGGTGCTGGATCCAGGGGGGCTGCACAAGTACATTCTGCATGTAGTGTTTATGCTTGTGACTGCAATCCCAAAGGTCCACAGTTAGAAAAAACCAACCTCTCCTTGGGAGAAAGACATAAACTGCTACAGTCCTGGAAACTCACAGGGCCAGTTCTAGCCTGCCCTCGAGGATCGCTATGAGCTGCCATCGACTCAAAGGCAGTGAGTTTTTTATACTTTATCCTGATTATGGGCTCTATGAAAAAATATGTTCATTGCCAAGGCTATACCCTTTCCCCCCTAAAAAAGAGGGCTGCAGGCCAAATAAGTTTGGGAACCTCTTGCCTAGAACATCTATTATGACACCAGAAACCGCAGATTAAGGAACTTGACCATCAGACTATGTAAGAACCAAATTGAAGTGGCACACTGATTAAGTGTAAGAGGATTCTGCCCTTGATTTTAAGAAAAGCAATAATGCATTTGGCTACTGCTAGAGGATCGCCCTATTCTTCAGCGTGAATGCATGATTGTCTATACAGCTGTTTGTAGCATATAAGTTACTACTGAGAACATTTGCATCTACTTATTGTTTTTAAATGAGAATGTTAAACCCTCCTCCCAACCTGCCAAAGCTCTATGTTGTTCACGTGCTAAGTATACATGAGCTTGATAAGATATATAGCATATGACATATAATCTAATGGAGGTCTTAGGTCTAGGTGGTACTAAAGAATGGAGGCATGTGGGACACAGCTGCACTTTATCTCAGGGAATATTCTCAAAGCGAAGCTTCTGCATGCAGCCAGTTGGTGTGGAGTAAAAATAGAGAGAGAGAGAGAGAGAGAGAGAGAGAGAGAGAGAGAGAGAGAGAGAGAGAGAGAGAGAGAGAGATTGAGAGAGATTGAGAGAGAGGGCAAAGGTGGCTGATCATTTCAGAGCGATGTCACATTTCTTTTAAAGTAAAACAACATGTAAGCAACTAGACAACATGTATTTATAGGGTTACACAACAAAGGCCCTTATAAAACCAAGCTGCATTAAGAAAAGAAACATCATTTTTTTTGGTAGACAAGTTCTGATTACTCCATTGCCTCTATAGATGGGACTTCTCAGAGTATTTTTAAACTCAAGACTACTACAACATTGAGTTCCTGATTCAAAGGATACACTGTCACTTCAGTATGCCTCCATTTTCAGAGTGCTGTAAATGTCTGCCACGTAAATATATCTTTTGAATTTACTTATAATCTAATGCCACCTGATTTCAAAGGAGACTTAAGGTATTAAAAATATCAAGAAAATAAGATAAAATTAAGAGAAATGGACATAAAGATAAAGGTGAAAAATTAATGCAAATCAGGGAAAGCATGGGTGGGCAGTAAGTCAGAGAAGAATATTCAGTGCAAAATGCAAACCAAACCTGTTATGAAATATGTTCCACCTGCTGGCACTTTAATGTGTTTCAGAGAAGAAGCACATTCCAAAGGGAGGCCAAGGCTGGGCTTTTATGGAAGTAGATCAGAGGTTCTCATTTCCACCGTCCTTAGCAGTCAAGTGCGTAACCATTTACATCACTCATTCTTAGTAGTCAACACAAGATCAGCGGCTTTCCAGTGGAGTCCCACTCATGGTACCCCTGCGGTCAGAGCAGAACTGTTCTCCACAGGATTTTAAGTGAACACATGACTCTTCAGAAACACACTACCAGGTGTTTCTTCTCAGATGCCTCTGGGCGAACTTGAACTTCCCAACTTTTGGTGAGCATTAACCGTTTGCACCACCAGGAGACTCCAGCCAATGAGGAGTGGGAGGCAAGAAAGGGATTCTTGAAAAGAATACATTACTTATAAAAGAACAATGAATTAATTCTGGAGACGAGCAAAACTTCTTTTCATACTGAGCCAAAAAAAAATCTTCTCTAATGGGTGGTAAATTTACTAGGAATGACAAATACTACTCTGGCATGAACCACAGGAAAGGATGATTCCTAGCACTTATTAAGTCCTATTATATGTCAAGATCACAGTAATACATCCCCTCATTAATTCTAATGATGCGTACAATAAGACAGTTTATGATGTAATCGGGAGTTATAGTAGATATTACAGAATTAGAGTGCGATGAGAGTGCCTTAAATTAATAGAAGCTGATTGTCTATTAAAAAGAGGTCATGACTTTTAATAGAAGATACGATGAGTAAAGTGTTTGATCTACTAAAAATGAAACAGATAGACATATGCCAAGCTAAAATATGTACTCTTCTTACAGTAATTTTACTGTGAATGAGCCTAAAACGCTAATGAATATCCCCCATTATTGTAGCTTTGAGAGGGGAAGACACTATGGATATGTTGCAAAGCCTACTGAAAGTCTCAGAGGAGGTCTTCGTGTGTGTGTGTGTGTGTGTGTGTCTTAAGGCACCAAGGCTTAGAATACATACTCACATCTCCTGGAAAATTTACTTCAGATTGTGACATTTCAGGCTTGAACTTTCATTAGATTTTAGCAGTTGGATTAATTCTACCAGGTATTTCATAAACAAATTTGTCAGCCTTTATGCTGGTGCTTAGTGGCAGAAATGAACCATTTTTCTCAGGCCCAGAGTCACAGCCCTCGCACATGGCACCATGTGAACTAGGAAAAGGAGTCCCCTTTGGACAGTCACCATGAATGGCCCCACTAAGGTGCCCCGAGGGCCTGAGGGGGGGCCCTCTCTTTGTGTGGGGAGGTCCCGGGTTTGTGGTTGGTGCACAAAGGCTGGGTAATGCCATCTCTATTCTGCCTCCTTGAATGGTGTCTTTGTGTGGTGCACACACTGTAAAGAAGACACATACCAACATGGTAGCCATGAATATGCATCTGCGGTGGAAGGTGGGGACTCAGCATAGAGAAAGAACTAAGCAGTATTGTTACCCAGACCTATTAAAACATGTGCCGTCATGTATTCTCATGTCCTCACATTTGTGGGAAACCGTTTAACCCTCAGTCCCAAGGAAAGCTTGCTGAGGGTCCAGGGTTTGCTTTTTCAAATGGAAGCAAAGGGAAAGTTACTGGAGTATTGACCGTGGAGGTAAACTGCTCTGACTGCGGTAGAAGTTCTTTGTTTTGCTGTGGACACTTTCAAGCCATAATCACAATCTAAATTCTGAACAAATGAACACAGAATATAAAAGCACCATGACCTCTAGAGGACACAATCAGAGCAGTTACTGGAGGCTTTCCCGAGGGGGCAGCTTTTGTTTCACATCATGGGAGGTCCCGCCTGGGGCTCCTCTCCCAACAATGCTGTTTCTTGCAGTGGGGGATTTTGGGAAGTTTCCATCTCTTCTTGGCCAGTGATTCCTAACAATGGGTTCGGCATTTCCTTGAATGTCATCTCTAGCCCTGACACATTTGGTTATAATACCAAGAAAAGTACGGAAAATGCATGATCTTATTGGACGATGAAAATAGCAAATACTTGTTCCTGCTGTCTAAACATGCAAGCAAGTTAGATATAGATGAAAATTTCCTTATTAATATTAGAAACTATGTAAGAAATAATTTGATGTTGGGGGGAGGCACGAATTATAAATCCTCTTAAGAGTTTCTTAATCTGGGCTTTCACCCAAGAATAGTTGCCATGGCGATTTTCCATCCTACTGATAGATGCCATGGATTAAGTCCTAGATTGTGCAGCAAATGCAGTACAGCTTCTGGTAATGTAGTACTCCAAATCCCAAGCAACAGATGTTCATTAAGAACCAGTAGCAAACCCATTATGAGAAATTAAAATGCTGCTTTAATGTACCAAGTGGAATGATAAAATTAGTTTTCACACATACACAAAAGAAATCTTTTAAATGCTTTGAATATAAACAATAGCAAAGCGTCAATTGTAGATGAGGCACTTAATCGGATTAGCCATTCCTCCAGAATTGGAGAGCTCCAGAAAGCCTTTTGTTTACTGCTATTTGGGGTCTGCAATGACAAATGCATTGACTGCTGTCACTGAGTCAACACTGCAGGTTATAGATTCTTAGCAGAAAATATTCTTGAATTTCTTGGCCAAATGACTTTTTTAAAGGCCAGCCCTCCTATCTAGAAATGCCATCTCTCCTAAGAGAAATTACAGTTCTGTGTAATCCGGTCCCCTCTTTTTCTGTTGGGAAAATAAATATGAAATTGTGATTTTTCAATACCTTCTGCGTCCCGGACAAGCTCCGTAATGGATTCTCCTAGAGACTTTGCTCTCGCGTGGGTCCTCTCAGCATCCTGTCCAGTTTGCTCGCCATCAGCTGTCACTTTGGTGGCCTGATGTCCCCAATCCAGAAAAAGCATAATTAATAGGGATGATGAAGCTACAGCTTGCTAAGCTCCCCAGGGCTACATTTTCTTTCAAATACTACTTTGAGCCAAAGGCAATCAATGAATTATTGATCAGATGTACTGGAAATGACACCCTGGGCTCAACTACACAATTAAACTTTATTACTTCTTCCATTAAATGGAAATCAGAGAACCGTATTTGGTCCTTTTAAAACCATCGCTACATGCAGTGGCACACAAGAAGCAATAAAAAACAATTATTTTTGAAATATCTTTAAGGTACTCTCGCCAGAAGTCTTTAATGGATTCTTCCTTCACCACGTGTTGTTTTGCTCTATTTTATTTACTGAAAAAGTGTGGAGTTCAGCAATGATCTCTTGAGGGAGGCACAAGCAGTCTGTCTCAATAAGCTTGATTCTATAGATTCGCTTTAGATCAATACGTTAATTAAAGGAACAAAGAGGAGGAAATGCTTAGCTACTAAGTAGTAAGTGCTTATTTTATAACACTTTAAAGATGCCAGGAAAACATTAAGAGAGAATAACCGTTAACATTTCCCCTCTGACATTCCTAGAAAAGAAGACAATTAACCACAGAACCAGGCATCACCATCAACTAAATCAAACAGCCCAACCACAGACCCCTGTCCACCCGAAACGTATTCTCATACACTTTCACTTTATTTTTCAAACTATTTATTTAAAAGCTTTATCGGTAGAGAATTCACAGATCACACAATTCAATCATTTATTCATATTAAGAAGAGTTGCTTCAATCATCACCACATTCAATTTTTCACCTTTAATTGACACTCAAAATGCCACATGACACATAACTGACTTACTGTCTGCAAAGTAAAGATATACCATGTTTAGCCCAAGAAGAATGATATGTGAATTTTTTTAAGTTTCTTAAAAAGAGATCCCAGGATTTAAAACACATTAAATAGGTTTTTACTTGTCTATGTGTATCTATAGTAATGGAAATGATCTTTTACTAAAAAGATATTGATGGTATAACTATAGCTAATAGAGAATGGAATGGTAAACTATCTCAACATAATTTTGAATAATGTCTAATACTCTACAATCTCTGTACCAGAGTGCTTACATTCTGGACATGCCCAGAAAATCTAATTATTTTCACACATAAGAGGATTTTAAATAGAACTCAATGTCTGGCCAGCACGGAACATGGTAAGCGATACTATAGGGATTGTAGAGCATTTTCTGATTTCCCAGGGGGCGACAAGAGGTTTAATTTGTGAAAAGTTTCGAGAGCTTACACAAATGGTAGAATACAATATTCTACTATTATCACATAATTTCTCAGCCTAGAAGTGTTACCACTACAAGTTATAGAATAAAAGGATAAGAGCCCACTGGAAGTTTTAAAAATTCCTCTTTAACATTTGAAGCATGCGCACACACAATGAGTTGCAAGGTTTTAACAGGAGCATGGCTAACTCAAGTGGTTTGCAATTGGCTGGTAAGCAAAAGCCCAGCCGGTTGAACGGACCCAGCGGCTCTATGGAAGAGAGGGCTGGCGAACTGCTTCAGTTCTGATCATGGCCCAGAAACCCTAAGGAGCAGTTCTACGCTGAACACACGGGGTGGGGTGGGTATCTCTGGGAGCAGGTGTGGCGACTCCCTAGCTAACAAGAATGACAATCAATGGGTTCACTGCTCTGCATTCATTTTTCTAAATACTAATGACGGAATGAATTTTCACTCGTATTCTTAAAGTTTTTGGATGCAAACTGGTCATGAAGTTCCTAAATTAACAAAATTCCTGCTTTGGGGGGTATGTGTTGAAATGTAATGTCCTGAAACACGGTTCTATACATTTGCTTGGCAGACTCACTGTGTTCTCTCCCTCTCTCTCTCTCTCTCTCTCTCTCTCTCTCTCTCTCTCTCTCTCTCTCTCTCTGTTTCTCTCACACCCACACACTTGTAAATGTTCCTATTGAAAAGCTTATTTTGAATCTGGAAACAAATGAGGTTGTAGGCTTTCCATGAAGGTATAGTCTTGGAAATCTAGGGAAGACTGTTACTCTGTCCTCTAGGGCCCCTCTGAGACGGATTGACTTCATGGCAATGGACTTGAGTTTTTGGTTTGAGTCACTAGCTAGGGTTGATTGCTAAAAAAATGTCGGCAGATGACTCAATATGGTGTGTGCAGTTTGGGTTTAGCTGTGCTCTGTGATACCGCTCTGCTTTCCCATGTCACATGGGATCATCCTAAGAGACTTGGCCTAGGTTACAGTTATCTCCTGATGCTACGTGCAAAGTTAGCACCAGCATGCTTTATTGCTTTTGTTGTGGAGTACTGTAGAGTTGCCTCGAACTCCTAGTTACCTGGTGAACGACAGAACAAAAGAAAACAGTCACGCTCTCACGTACTCGAGCACATGCTGTAGTCACTCCGTCAGGCCTTCTCATTAAAGATCTCCCTCTTTCTTGCTGACCCCGACTTTCCCATCCGTGATATACTTTCCCAGAGACGTTCACTCTCCATGCCTGGTGTTTCAGCGGGCTGTATGTTGGGCTGCTAACTGCCAGATATGCAGTTGAAAACCACCAGCCTATCTGCTTGAGAACGATGAGGCTCCCTGCTCCTGCGCACTTGCACGTCTGTGACACCCACGCAGGCAGCTCTGCCCTGTCATGCAGGGTCACTGTGAGTTGACTTGATGGTGTGCATTTTTTGAGAGGTCCCTACTGATGTATGTCCAAAGTATTTGAGATTATGCCTCACTTCTGATTTATAAGGAATATTTTGGCTACTTTTTCCAACACAGATTTGTTTGTTCCTCTGACAGTCCATGGTATAAACAATATATGTTGCAACAGGACATTTCAAAGGCATTCACCCTCATCAGTCTTTCTTACTTAGTGTCCAGCATTTGCATGCAATTGGAAGTCAATGAGAATCCCATGGTTTGGGCTGGGAACACCTTAATCTTTGAAAGTGATATCTTTTAACACTTTAAAGAGATACTTTTCAACAGATTTCCCGAATTAACTCCTTGAGTGCTGCTTCCACGGGCATTTGCTGTGGATCCAAGTAACACTAAATCTATGTCAAAGTCAATCCTTTCTCCTTATTGATCTCATTGGAGCATGCTGGTGTATAATCCATCCCGAAGGCTGCAGCCTCTGATCTTCCTCAGCAAGGGCTTCAAGTCCTCCTCACTCTCAAACAAGGTTGTATTATCTAAATATTGTAAATTGTTTAAGAATCTTCCTCCACGCTGGATGCTGTGGTAGTCTTCCTATAGTCCCGTTTCATGTATTGTTTGCTCAATATACAGATCCAGTAAGTCAGAAAGAGAATACAACCCTGACACACACTCTACCTGAAGTTAAACTGTGCAGAATTCCCTTGTTCTATGTGATTAACTGCCTATTGGTCTATGCACAGGTTTTGCATGAGCACAATAATGTGCTATGTAATTTCCATTCTTTATAATGTTATCTATAATTTCTTTTACAAAAACAGCTTTATTGACATATATTTCACATAGAATACAATTCAATAGTTCAAGCATATTAAAACATTGTTCAATCACCACCAGAATAAATTTGGATTATGTAGATAGCGTTAATTATGTCAACCATCTTCTACTTGTATTCAACTTGTATTTCTTTACGGATTTATTTAGTAATGTGTAACAGTCATCACTAACAAATACTGCACTATTAGTACTGATTTGTGAACACTTCAGTATTAAGTTGCGATAAATCCTATATCGCATGCAACAAGGAACAAGTTAAAAAAGCAGAGTGATTTGTCTATGAGGCCTTATGCAATCAACTCCCAGGATTCTTTGCAGTGTATTAGACATGCCAAACTGGTTTATTTTTAGAATTTCTATTTCTATTCTCCTTAAAGAGGTTTTAGAACTTCAAAGTGATAGTTGGTTTCACTATCATTATCCTGGAATCAGACACTTGATGTGACTAAGTTCGTGTCATCATCAGCTTTTGGCTTCAGCGTCTCATCCATAGTATGGGCATTTCCAGGTCACCTCAGCGGTCCCCATAGTATCCAGGCGAACACAATCCCTTTATAGCAGCATCAATTGTAGAATTACCTACTGATGTCTTGATTGATTTGTTTGCTAGCTCCTCCACTAGATGGGGAGCTCCAAAAGATGGAGAAGTTGGTCTTCTTACTCCTTTATGTACAATTCCTTAGCAGAAAGTATACATTCCATGGCTGTCCTTAACTGTATGAATGAACAACAATGTTCCTAACTTAGCTCACCAATCTCACTACCACATTGATTGCCTACTCACTGCTTACCTCTCCTTGAACATTCTCAGAAAAAGCTTTGCTCACACTATTGCTTCTTAATTGCTCTGCAGTTATCCAAAATAAATCCAGCCTTGAAGATTTAGTTTCAACCTCACCAATTCTGTGACTACGCTAACATAGTCTCTCCTTATTTTTCCAAAATCAATGATCATCACCTCCATTCATGCCTGCAGTGGGTAATTACTTTGTTAGGTGTTTTTTTCTTTTCTATCTAATATCTAATCTCCATTTTAATATCTATTCTTGGAAGCTGGGTCTATGATTTCTTTCTTCCAGAATGCTAGGAAAAGAGTCTGACAAATTGTTGGTTTTCCAACACATTCCATATTTGAATGACATAATGATAGCCAAATCAATTATTCCTTTGTATTTCCAAGGCTTTCTTTCTGAAGAAGAAATCTCTTATATTTACTACCATACATACTCGAATATAAGCTGACCTGAATATCAGCCAAGGCACCCAATTTTACCACAAAAGTTGCATTAAAAATGTGCTGAAAAACTCAGCTTATACACGAGTATATATGGTATATACCGGTGCTAAATTTGTCACTGAATGTCCCTAGATGGCAATTTTTTTGGATAGTTTCCAGATCCCTGTAGGAAGCTTTTACTCAAGAGCTGTAGGCTAGTGCTTGGGAAGAGAGCCACCAAAATGCATCACTAATCCCAACTCCACTGTATTCTAGTCAGTGGCAGTGCAAAGTTGGGCCTGGCATTCACTACTGGTGCCATGTGTATTGGGGGTGGGGGACATAAGTGTAGTGGATGGGCAGAACTCGTAAGACCAGCTCGCCGCAGCACTCAGGAAGACCACGCCCCTTTGTCTGCATGTCTCCGAAGTACTTCTTTTGCTTGTGTTTGAGAAGAGGGGAAGCTGCCAGGTTCTTGGTATGGAAGGCAAGCAATAGAACTGATTTAGTCATATGTACATTCATTTTAAAAGATGGGCTACATGGTCATGTTCAGCTGTACCCCAGATTGGTCCATGTTTTAAAATGAGCCTACGTCATTCTCTTGTGTCTCATTTATTGCTCCTCTCTTAGAAATACATAGATATGTGATTTGGCTTCTTCCAGCAGCTGAAAATGAAGGCATGGAGAAAGCGTGAGGAAGTGTGATCATTAAGGTTTGTTGTGCCTAACTGGCCAATTAATGGAAGGGTAGAGAGATAAATGGCTTGGTGAGCCAAGCGTTTCTGGTTCTCTGGTCCCTTTTCTCTGATGGTCAGACCAGTGTGTGGCTGCCTTAGCTAGTTCCCTGCCTCAGCTGGCAAGGCTCACTTCCTACAAGACATCCCCAACTAGAAGCTGCATGTACCTACCCTGATGCAGCCCTGGGTGCTGGAGCAGCTGTGTGGAGACCCCTGCCAGCACTGAGATGCTTACACATTTACTGCCTCAGCTTTCCTCCTGCAGTCGGCATCATTGTATGTGTTTTGTGAGTTTGAGGAGGACTTTGTAGATTGGTGTCAGACAAATGGGCTAATGTCGGACTTACAGGTTTTGACTGGACTGGTTGGGCTGCTTTCTTAATGTACATAAAACTCTCTCTTATAGACATATGAGTTTCTAGGGATTTGGTTCTCTAGTCTACCCCGACTAACACAGGAAGGAGTTAGAAACAAACCTCAAATGCTCTGCTTCCAAGCTTTGTATTCTGTCCGTATGCAACACTACTGTGTTTGGCTCACATCCAACACAAAAATGTTGAGCATTCGGAGTAGGAGGAGGGACATTGTTCTAATGTATGTAGTCCTTTATGTGACTAAGTTTTGGGTGTCAGTGAATGTGCACCCTTCATACACAGTATGAGAATACCGTATCGATATTTTTAAGAATGTCTCATTACACACTAATTCATTTAAAGAGTCAATATTGTCAAAAAAAAAACAACCCATGTATACAAGACCCATTAAAGGAAACTCATAACAAATGCATTATGGGTAGTGCTAACAGATTGTGGTATCACTGTCTGGGTGAAATGAACCAAAACCAGGTTCACCCAGGGCAGCACATGGGTGCTGATACAGAGAGATACTACACGGTACAGGTGTTTACCGGCTCTGTTGTAAGTTGGCTCTGAATTAAGTTGATTATGTCATAGTCTTTAGTATTCCATTTTATTACAAACCAAATCTTTATTTGTCTCTGGGCAGCTGGCATGAGAATAATAAGCAAGTTATTCACTACCATTTTGTATGGAGTACATGTTACTCATGATAAGCTGCTAAAATAAAAAGCGACCCCAGATTGATGGCTCTTAAATGCAGTTCATCATCGCTCTCCTGTAAGTCTGGCAAGTGCTGTCTGATCAGCCTGATTGACTCTGGCTCTTTCTGCGTTTTATTCAATGATCATATCCATTTCGTAGTCATCCACCTTCTCATTCACTATTATCTTATATTTTGAGAGGTTGACAAATGTCTTTTCCACAGTTTTTTTTTATGTGTCTTTCTTATCTTTGTGAGAAAGATAAGGCTTTCTACTCCTGTAAAGAATTTCGGTCTCAGAAAACCCCAGAGGCAACTCCATCCTGCCCTGCAGGACCACCCTGAGTCAAAATCAACTGGATGGCAATGAGTTTGGGGATTTTGTTTGTTCATTTCTTGCCTTTGATTTTTTTTTCTTCTTTTCTTTTTTAAAGTCAAGTTCTGTCAACCAGTTTTCTCTCTCTCTCTCTCTCCCTCTCCCTCTCCCTCTCTCTCTTTCTCTTTCAGTGGGGTGTTTTGTTTTGCTTTTCAGAGTATTATTTCTAGGCTGCATGCCTCACCATCAGGCACACGTTAATTTACTTCTGAACAATGTGACTGTTACTTTTTTGCTTTAGCTCAAGCAGTTCTCGCTGTGCCTCTTGAAATCGGCACATAATTTTCTTGGTTGGATATCACTAGTGTCTTTCATTTTCTACCTTCTTTATGTTAAAACGAAAATCTAATGGAGCAAATCTAAGTGCTGAATAGACAACAATGCTTAGATGCCATCCACCTTTGTATTTACAGACTCACGTGGTTTCCTGCTAAAATTAAAGCTCAGCTCTAATCATTCGTATGAGAGTCTCAAGGATCATTTTCAAACACTACCAGTTCTGCATATCTAAGTGGCAGTGATGTAAGCGACTGTAAGCTCTTAGGATGGAGATAGGGGAGCGGCCAAGTGGCCCTCTGAAATGATTACATGATAGGTCTATGTGGAACAGATCCCTAAGTATTTCTGGTTTTGATTTTGAAAATTCTAATCTAAACAACTATGATTTACTAAAACCTTCCCTCTTTCCAAATACAACAGGAAAATATTGGAAATTTCTTTTTAAAATCTAAATAAAACAGGATAAGCATTGCTTATTAGGCACTGGTAGTTCAGGGACAGAGTTCTCTCCTTCCATGTGTGAGACTGATGTCTGATGCCAATGCCTCTCCTCTACAGGCACTGCCCATCTGTCAGTCTGCAAAGGGTGACGTGCAGGATGCTGTGAAGCCGAACAGGTTTTAATCACGCCTGCAGACTAGATGACCTACTACTGAAAATCAGTCCATGAAATCCCCGTGGATCTCAATTTTCTGACACTCAAGTGATCATATGGATGGCTTCGGAAGCATGTCAATCCATTGTTCATGGGGGTCATACCTGAATCTTTAAAAGTTAGTTTTAGCCTTTTGGAAATGCTTCATATTCATTTAAATCTGCTTTCCATTAGGTAGCAAAAGGCAGTGCAAATAAAAAAGTTAAATTTTGATATTTTATGGTCTAGTCTTTTACTAGGAGTGTTGGTAGTGTTGTGGGCTAGGGCTCCAGCTGTGAATGGTAAGGTTTGTGGTTCAAACACACCAGACACTCTGTGGAAGAAAGATGAGGCTGTCTTGTTCCATAAAGACTTATAGTCTTGAAACTCTATATTGAGTCACTGTGATTTGGAATTGCCTCAATGGCAGTAGGCTTATTTATTTGTTTGCTCTGTTAACATTCACTTCTGATAGTATTACAATTCAAGAGGTATTGATCAAAGGTAGCAAAGTATTCAGCTCAATATGATTGAAAATATATTTGAATTTAAAATATTTTAGAAATTTAAAAAATAAATGTTTATCTTGGGCTATTCAGCTGCTATTATCGAAATCATTCATAATGAATTAAATAAAAACTGTAGACTGAATACCTACTGTGTGCGCACTATTAGTGATACAACAGTGACCAAAATCAGACTCACTTCCTACCCTCGTAGAGCTGATAGTTTTGTGTGATAGAGGATTACTAGTAGAATGATCATGTAAACCATTCAAACATTTATACAAGGGAATTACAGGAATGATTTCAGTATGTCTGGAATGTCCCAGAGGGTGGTCTTGTCTGAGCTGCAGTTTTAAAGGTGAGTTCAAGTTAAACGAGGTTAACAAAGAGCAAGACAATTACCTTCAAGGTGAAGGAAAGCATGGGTGAAGGCCCCATGAAGGAACAGAGACTGCGGATCACCTGGCTGGAGTGCACAGGGCAAGGACTCAGCTGGGGAAGATGTGGCCAAGGACAGGACATTGGCCTTTATCTGAAGAGCAAGGAGAGATCAGGGGGAAATTTGAGGCACCAGACTGATGTGATCAAATCTAGAATATCAGAAGTTTATTTTCATTACACCAGGGAGAACAGATAGGAAGAAGAATAAGATTCATAACAAACTGACTAGTTAGAACAATCATATCTCCATAGGGTAAGCCTATGGAAATGAGATAAGGGTGAGGGTAGGGAAAATGAGAGCTATGGACAGGAGGAGGACTTACAATATTTGGTAATGGATTGGAAAAGCAAGAGGGTAATGAGGAAAAAGAGACATTGAGACGTTTAGGTTTCTGACTAATTGACACAGTTCAGTAGGTTCTGTCAAGTGGACCGAGAGTGGCAGGGGGTGGGGGAGGGGGATAAGATTAGGAGTTAAGCAGGGATCAAATTACAATGGAAGAGCCATACATTTTATGCCAAACAAAAGGAAAGCCATGGTAATATTTGAATGAGAAGAGTGATGTGATGATTCTAGCATATGAATAGTAATTGGCTGGAATTAGAAAAGACATACAAAGAGAGATCCTAGAAAGGACAGACTGGGCCAAATGTGAACTAGGGCAGAGAGAAGGATAATCCCTTGGTTCCAAGTTTGGAAGACTCGTGAATACTGCAAGAAAAATCACTGAGGTGGTCTAAATAGATGAAAGCATGGGTTTTCAGAGAGAGAGAGATGAGTTTAATTTGAGATGCCCATTAGGCAGTTAAATATATTGGACTGAGACATGCGCATGAGGTCTGAATTGAAAATATAGATTTGTGGACCAGCATTTTATACCCATACATGAGCATTAAAACCTAAAGAGAGTAACCATGCCAGGAATAAGGAGAGATAGCAAGCGAAGACAGAACCCCCAGAAACGCTAACTTTTAATAGATGGACGGGAGAGCCTGAGAATGAAAGTCCCGAGAAAGCTGAGGAAACCAGGGAGCTCAGTGACCCCGACACCGAGACCGGAGTGTGTGTCAACAGGAAGGAGTGATCACACTGGCCACGACAGCAGGGCCTTCAAGTCACGCGAACAGTCTGTTTTGGGTAATGACTCCTTGTTTCTGGTGATCTCGGTAAAAGTAGTTTCAACAGTAGGCTAGAAGTGAAAATCCAGACTGCTGCACAGCGAGAAGTGAATGCACACCTATCTGTCTACCTATATATTATATTTGTTTTGATACAGAAGAGGGAGCAAAGGACAATGGCTGTACAAGG
Organism: Tenrec ecaudatus; assembly: GCF_050624435.1. Classification (NCBI taxonomy): domain Eukaryota; kingdom Metazoa; phylum Chordata; class Mammalia; order Afrosoricida; family Tenrecidae; genus Tenrec; species Tenrec ecaudatus. The sequence continues at coordinate 40,899,365 of NC_134536.1, forward strand.
ATGTGGAGTGGTTTATCCAAAAGCACACAAACACTGCAGACATAGTATAGAGAACTTGGATACATTAAATTAAATATAGACACAGGGAATTTCTATTCCAGGGAGCCAACAATGGCAATACATCACAGTGTGTTGAAGAAATATGTAATTATGTGATATTTTATTGAATAGCTACACATTAGCTAAACATATATTTAAAAACATGCCAAATGTTAGTTCTACCAGAATTCAAAACTGAGCTCATTGCTATGGAATTGATTCTGACTCGTATCATATTTTCTTTATGAACACATATTAAGGGGCTAGGTTACAGTCTGAAAAAATGAACACAAAATAGAAAAGCACGTGAGAGAGTGAGGGCAACTCCTACACGTCTTATGCTAGATGACACTTGGTGAGAGTTTTAACAAGTCTAAAGAAAAACGTATGAGTCATAAAGCAATTCGTCATCATCAAAGCCGAGGAAAAAGGAGAAGCCCAGAGATTGGCTGTATCCATCAAAGCACGGACCCTTAACCGTTAGGTGGTTATAGGATCACAGTGTTTCTCAAGCTTGACTATATTAGAAGCATCTAGGTAGCTCTCAAAAATCCCAAAGCACATATCAGAATGCTTCTCAGATCAATTACATCAGCTCATTCCAGTGTGCACCCAAACCTGAGCCACTGTCTATTCAAATATAGCCACGGATAATAATAGTGAGCTGTGTGCTGCTGTTCTTGTGCTGTAATTTCAACAGCAGGATCATTCATGACTGTGAGGTAGCTGCCCTGGTGGTCTTGTCCTGGTGTCATGGGGTACTTAGGTCATCTAGCCTTTGAGGATACAATGAGAAGAACTGTCTTACAGACTTTGGACGTGTCATTAGGAGAGCCCGGTCTCAGGAAAAGGATATCACGCTTGGTGAAGCAGAGGGTCAGCAGGAAAGAAGGCCTTTAAGGAGATGGTTGAAAGAGAGGCTGCAGCAATGTGCTCACACATGACAGGATGAGGGCGCCACCGGAAGGGGCACTGATTCGTTCTGTGGTGAATAAGGCAGCTGAGTTGGAACCCAGCAACACAAACAGCCCTCTGGTTGTGAATCCATGTGATGCGCATTCATGCCAACTTTTGATCATCATGCAACTTGACCCCAGAGGATGGAATAATGGATCACATTTATTTGAGTTATCAGTTGTCTCCCTGACAATTCTATTCATAATTATAAATGTGCGAGGACCACGGTTAAAGAATAAGTGAATGTTTAGATATCCAGAAGGCCCAGTAGAACAGTGGGCTGGATTGCTAACTGGATGGTTGATGGTTGAACCCACAACCCATTTGATTAAGTCTACTTTAGAATAGATTCCCAGCCTTACCAACCAGATGGGTCTGTCTACTTTGTCTTAGAGAGGAGCTGTGATCCAGAATTGCCTTGTTGGCAATGCTTTGTTGTTATTCTTAATTTGCATTTCTTTCACAGCTGCATAACCCCATGAAAAAGATCTTGGCTATGGGTAGTCTTATTTCTAGAATCTGAAGAGTAGGCAGATAAAAAAAATGGAATTGGAGTGTGACAGTAGAGAAAATTGGATAATTTTACCTCAATCAAGTGATCGATTTTGGCATCTACAGTGATAGGTCATAAGCCTTTGATACAATCTAGTGAGAATGGTATTTTATCTCTAGCTCTGTAACCTATGTCATAAATACCCACACCTCTACTCTAATCGTGAAAGGAATATATGACTGATAGTTAGGGTTTCCTCATGATTTGGTAGCAAGCCCTAACCTATAAGGTGTCTGACGACTCCTCCCTAGGGGTACCATTTATTTGACATCTAAGGAAGAAATGCGGAGATTTTGTCCTCTCTCTCCTTCTGGATGGCCTGGATCCTGTTTCTGGTCTCTGGGATGTGCTCCTGAAGGCTAAGATATTGCCTGCTGACAGTGGGAACTGCCCATGACCTACCACAGATAACATCAGATCTACCAAGCCCTTGCGCCCTTCACTGGCCTCTGATGATTTGGTTCACTGGCTTCTCAGGTCCAGACAGCCAAATGAGTAGTCAGGAAAAGCCTCTAAAATAATATCTGACAATCAAAATGGACGAAACCACCTCTCTAAAGATGTGAGCCATTTTTCTTGATACAAACACTTCTCTTTAGCTACATTTTTGTGTCGGTAGTTTCGTTTCTCTAGAGAACCTAGCCTAACACAGAGAAAATGCCACTAAAGGAACATTCTATAAAACACATAAACAATACTACTCAGGACTACACAGGTTATCCAAAACAAGGGGAGCCCGAGAAAGCCTCATCATCTAGCGAAGTGCAAAGAGATATGGAGCCAAAGATATCATGTCACTTGCCTTAGACAGGTGGTGCCACTGGGCAAGTATTGCTAAATGCAAGGCCAGTGGTTCAAATCCACCAGCCACAGTGCAGGAGAAAGATGAGGCAATCTGTTCTCATAAAGATTTATATCCTTGAAAACCCTATCTAGGGTCACGATGAGTGGGAATTGACTTGATGACAGTGAGTGTGGGGTTTACCCTGTATGGGATCCTAGAAGAAGAGTGAAAGACATTAGGTAAAAATGGAATAAATATCAATATAGACTTTTTATTAATAATAATATTGTACCAATATTAGTTTACATGTTGTAAAAAGGGAACCATATATGAGAGAAATTGGGTGTGAGGTATATAGGAACTCTTAAAACTATCTTTGCAACTTTTTCTATAACTCTACAACTATTCTATTTTTAAAAAAGTATACATAGAAATACTATGAGTCATTTTGAAATATAAAATATTTTAGCCCACATTATAATCAAGAGCTGATTGTCCTAGTGAAATATGCCATGTGCCTCCAAGTGGCGATCATCATGTTGTAATAAACTCAATGTAGGCGAGTTCTGGACAAGTCTTTTTTATACCACTATCCCCATTACCTGCCACCTTGCCTAGAACATGGTGATCTCCAATAGAATTAATCAAGCGAATAAATGCCCCACAATTTCTGGAATTTCTCCTAAGGACCCTTTGCCAGTTCAAGTTAGTCTATTTTTATGGTGTCTCAAGCACATTTCTTATCCTCTTGTTCATTTTGTTTATCTATTAAAAATGTATATGCAGTTTTCTCCGATTGCTGTCCATACATCTAAATACAAGCGTGAATGCACGCACACACACACACACACGCACACACCCCCCAAATCGAAAGCTCCTAGGAGAGAGAGATGCTGCTGATTGATACGTCTCTTCTGCGAACACTTAGCTTTGGGCTCTGCATGAGAATGTGATGGAAATTCCTGTGCTTGGTGCATCGCGTTTACCCGGTTGTCATCTGTTTGGGTGATCTAATTCTGTATTCATTTGTATTCACAAAACAAATACAAATATTAAAAATTAACATGAAATAAATTTACTCAGGACATTTCAGTGTCTAATACATCTGGCAAGAGAACCGGTGATGTATCTGTACATTCTACATTGCTGGTGTGAGATTCCCAAACAGTAGTAAGTATGCCAGTTGTAACATCCCTGCCACAGAAGCCCAGCGGGTTTGTTCCTGGAGAGCTTCCTGAGCCAGGAGCAGGTGAGGGTGGAGAAAAGACCTGGCCTCTGGGATCCGGGCCCGGGGTCCAATTGGCCTGCCTCTTCCTTTCTGGAGTTGTCTGACCACTGGGGACTCAGTTCCCGGCCAAGGACCGAGGCCGTTCTTCTTGGGAATCCGAAATGGACCGAATAATTGTGCAGATCCAATGCTCTTAGGCCTTCGACGTGGACGGATCATCCAACTGGATCGCTACGTGCAAGACCAGCCTCTGGTGCATTCGTTTTTCCAACCACAAGGTGGCGGACGTTATGCTGTTTTCCTCCGCGATGCCGCAATCCGGATCCTTGCAAAATCTGATTAGCACACACGCCTTTTAAATTCCGGCTTTAAAACATGTCTGAAACGCTTTGGATGTTCACATTAAGACGATTTCCTCTTTTGTGCTGGAACACCGATTGGGCTGTACCCCCAGATGCAAAAATCCCATAATGAGGTAAAGGGATTACAAGTACTTTGATTTAGTTCTCTTTTCTTCTGGAGCGCTGGTGGCCTCTTTGCTAAAAGCCCAGTCACTTCCTGAGGGCTGGCGGCGGAGCTCGCTCAGGGAGGAAGGCCTGGGAGGTGCTCCACTCAGGTTACAGCCTTGGAAACTCAGGATGGCCCAGAGGGTCTATTTGAGTAAGAATCCACTCAATGCCAACAGCGTTTGGGTTGTTTTCTGTTTCTTTATATAATCAAAATGGTGTTTTTTGGGATTCAAATTATTAAAACTTTTATTCGGGAAACTTCGGGAATGAAGTTCTCACAGTGTGTGTGCTGTCATTGTGATATGTCACTATATTTGTCCCTTCCTAATTGCCTCTTGTGCTTGTGACAGTTGGACATTGGATCTAGAAGACTGGAGGAGGAGGAATGCCTTTGAGTGGTGGTGCTGGCAAAGAACACTGAAGACACCACGGGCCGCTCAAAGGACACACAAATCTGCCTGGAAGAAGTACGGCCAGAGTGCTCCTGAGAGCCAAGCACAGCGAAGTTTCCTCTTACAGCTTTGGGCACGTTGCCAGAGAGACCATACCTGGAGCAAGACATCATGTTTGGTAAAGCAGAGGGGCTGCAAAGAGAGGAAGACCTTACAAAGATCGATCTAGTAGCGTAGAAACCACTGCGCACATGGCGCAGTCTCCGGCAGTGTTTTGTTTGGTTGTGCAAGGGGTCCTTATGGGTCAGAACCAACTCGATAGCACCTAATGACAACAATTATCACAACCCTTTGGGTGCTATTAGAGTCTAGGATGAATGAAAGCAGAGCAGGCGTTCAGAAACCCGTTTCTTTCATATCCTACATATGGCATTAGGCAGAGCATGTCTTGTTTTTACAGAAATTGGGAGTAACGGCCTTTAGTTTGCTTTACAACGGCTCTCTGAGAGAGTTCATAATTTGGCCAACTTACCCTGGTCAGAAGCTCGTTCATTTCCATCACCAGCGTCTTCAGATCGCCCTCTGCCACCTGGATGAGCCTCCCTGGAGCCCGCTGAGGTGAGAGCAAGTGCTGAGAAAGAGTCCATTCAACCAATAGTTTAGAAAGTGGCCTTGAAGGGAACCACGGGACTGAACATGCAGTAGAACACTTTATTTCTTGATAGATAGATAACTCCCCTACCTTCCTGTTGTTCTTTTGTATTGTTTTTATCATCTAATTATTACAGTAACTCTGTGAGGTGAATGCCACTACATTTAATGGATGAGAAAACTGCGGTTGTTTACAAAGTGGGGTCCAAATTTTTGCAGCAGGACACACCATTAGCAAGAGTTAGAGTGAAGAATGATTCTTCGGATCATTTCATTCCTCCCCTTCCCCCGCACCCCTCCATCAGTAGATACTCTGGCTGCAGGTGAGTGGAGGAAAGCCGCTGCCCCTGACCTTGGGCACTGGCCCGGCCTTAGAGTCGTAGAAGCTGGTCTGGCATTTCACAGGTCGGCCATGTTCTTTTTCTGTTCAACACACACACTTCACAGAATGCCACCATTAGACAAGATTATTCTGTGACAGTGATGCATGAAGCAAAAAGTAACACTGTCATCTAAGGACAAGCAAACCATGGCCTCTGTCAAACTACCAAGTCATGAAAACTCCTTAGTTATAACTAAACACCTTAAAACGGTGGTTCTCAATCTTCCTAATGCTGTGACCCTTCAATACAGTTCCTCATGTGTGGTGACCCCCCAACCATAAAATTATTTTTGTTGTTATTTCATAGCTGTAATTTTGCTACCGTTAGGAATCGGTCGAGACCCATAGGTTGAGAATCGCTGCCTTAAAAGAGTAAGTTGCTGGGGTTCAGGGCTCAAGGTCATGATCATGGACCCATGTTGACATAACATAGGCCACAAAGACAATGTTATACAACATAGCATTTCTTTATTTAAAACTCTTCACATCCCTGAAAACGGAGGCTACTAGGTAAACTCCAATCCCTCTGCCTTTGCCTTCAAAATTCCTCTGGCTTTCAAATGTGCCCTTATTACCCGGCCCTACTCAATATTGTAGCAAGCCTGAGTCCTAAGGTCTGCCCGAAAGGCCTTGCTAATTCACACCACCACCTCTGCTCAGGAGTACAATTCAGTGGCAAAAATAGGGATGGGCTGTCGGTCAGAGACTTCTCCACATGCTGACTGAACATTGCGAAAGGCAATTGCATTCTCACAGACCCTAAGTTTAACTGCCTCTCCAAATTCTTGTTTCTACTTAGTGGACCTTGAGCTTCACATGGAAGTGCTCCCTGCCTTGCTGTCATTTGCCAAAGGTAAACAATGCAGCACTTCTTCCCGATGTGGACTTTCTGTTCGTTTTAAGTACAATGATCCCTGTGAGGCTTTAGTGACACACTTAACCCAGAGATAGCGACCAATCAATGGTCTCATGACTGCTATCATCAATACTGACTTCATTTTCTGGGAATATACTACTTACCTCTGGTTTTGGCCAGGATTGAATAACAGAGCCTCTAGAAGAGTGTCCGCCACTGCCCTAGGAATAGAGCTTAGGCTCCTTCCTTCAGTCCCACCCATTTGCCTTTACTTAACGAGAGCGCATATCGATCCCTCAAGTTCCAAGTTGAATTGTACCTGCTTCAGTCATGGTTAGTTTGAATGTTACTGATTTCGCCCGTGCATGAATTATCCTGCATTCTAATTCTTTATAAAGCACATGATAACAATGTGTGCCATCTCGATTATTGTCCAATGACTGCACTCTTACCACACAGACTCCAAGATTCTCAGGGGCAGTGAGAATTTCATAGGGAATCAAGGGAACCCACTCAGCAGGCAACCAAGTGCAACACTATGCATTCTTTAAGTTCTCGACACATATGCGGCAATTGACTGGAAGAAGATATGTGACCACCTCGCATCGATATTTCTACAGGTGAAATATCTCCAAATTCCTTAACCTTCCCACTAGTTTATCAGCGATCGGAAGTCTTATGCTTTCAGAGTAGTGCTTCTCAAATTGGTACACGTTAAAGTACTTTAAAGGGTGCTAGTTCTTATAGCTCAAAATTTGAACCATGTGTTTTCATGTTGACAATAATCTTAAAGATTAATGTAAGCATTTCTGGAACCCTGGTTAGGTACCTAAGAGGTAAATGTTGCCACCTGTGTTCAGTGTCCACATGTGCATAGCACATGCATTTGATCACAAAGCACAATGCATAAACCACGTAAAGTGATCTAGTGATTTCAAATGTCATTTCGGGACCCTTTGCAAAGAGCTGTCTTTCTTCCATTGTTTTTTTAATCATTGTATTGGGGGCTTTTACAACAGCAATTGTATCATGTACTTTTGCACCCACGTTGCCTCATGCAAAGGGCTTTCTGGTTCAATTCACAGGAGGGTAGGGGAACTGAGGTGGCATGTGCCCCTTGCTAATGTGAGAATGTGTGTGGAAATAGTATCACATGCTTGCTGCAGGCAGCAGTAATTTCCTTTTAGCAAAAATTATCTGTGCCTTTATATTAATGTTTTTAATTTGATTTTTATTGGTTTTATAGGGGGTTCTAAGCATTAATCTATTTGCTTTCATAAGACCTATAAGTATGAGGAGTTCTTGCCTTCTTTTATGTTTGCACATATTTTTACCTAACATCATAAAACGAATTCAGGTCAACACTAGGGGGGGTATAAGACTCTCTTCCCTTGGAAGGTAACTATATATGTTACTGTTCTCAAGTCTGCAAAACCCCAGGTTCGATCATTTCTAAACTTCTGTAACTGCTGTTTCCCTTGATTTGAGGCAGGGTAGAAAACACTGCCCAAGGACAAGTCAAAACTGCTCCGAAAGAACAGTCATTCTGTTCCAGACTCTTGCTGTGACTGCACCAACCTACCTTTAATTCTTGAGTTGTGTTTTCAAGGCCGTACAGCATTTTATAGGGAACGGGCAGTGGGCCAGTGAGGTTGATGCTCAGGGCCATTTGCTCCAGGAGCGCCAGATCATGGAGAAGCAGCCCAGTGCATGCATCTCCACAGACTGCGGAGAGGAAAAGATTATTAATTCTGCGGAACACCAGGCAGATGCCCAAAGAGTTCAGCGAAGAACGATTTCATGGTCCATGTATCCATGTATCTGTGTGAGATGCTGTTGCTCATCTCAGATAATGAACCCAGTCTACCGGATGGCCGCTGGAAAGAGATGAAAAGATCAGTAGCAGAACGGACGGGTCCACTGCGCAGAGCTTGAAATGGGGAGGTGCTATCAGGACTGGAGGAAAAGCAAATAGAGGCTGTGGAAACGGAGTGGATTTCAGGAGTATGACAGGTGGAGTAACTCCTAAAATAGAACAGATCCTACATGTTTCCCATGAGCACTTGCCAGAGGAGACAAGAGAAGAGTGAATACAGAATGTTTCAGAGTGAGCAAATGAAGGCAAGCACATGCCGTTAGCTTGCAGTGCACACTGTCTGTGGTAATTTGGTTTCTACATAGTTCAGGTTTCCATTTTCAAAAGTTATATAAATGTTCATGTTAGCAGCTATACAGCAGAATTATTATTTTTTAAATAAAATAAAAAATTTTGAGGATGTAAGGACTTTCCCCCTGATATTAATTTACTGGCCTACTTGCTAGCCAGCTCTTGCTTTTCCATTCGTCAGCACCTTGTCACCCAAGAGCAGATATGGCCCCATATTAGTGACTAACCTCATTCGGCCATGGGAGCAAATGACTGCGAGGGGCAAGGAACAATTCCATTCCTTAAGCAGCCAAGAGTGATACTGTCCGGCCTATAATTTTTCAGTGACTAGGAGGGGAAGCTATTCAGCTTTGGTGGAGAGGGTCATGTGCAGAACTGGTGGCAGAGTAGGTGATGAGGACACTGGATTGCTGTCCCTTTGTGCTGAAATGAATAGCGTGAATTTCTAAAAGTGCAACATCCTGGGATTTCAAATACGTATCTATATATGCTCAACCTGAACTATATATAAACGACATATAAAGTTCAAACTGATATATATATACACACAAATGTATATTTATTCAATATGCATTTATTTTATCCAGTGTGTTAGATAATCAATAAATTCAATAAAACCAATGTATTCAATATGTACTGAATACGCAATTCAAATTTATTCAATATAATTATATATATTACACCTTGAGATTTTTGATTTTGCATCAGGGAACATTGAGTTATCCTTCTCCATGGCAAGGGGCTTGTATGGATGAACTACATCTATGTTATACAGCTTTAGTGTCCATCGATACCCCGCAGATGGACACATCCGAGCTCTCTGCATGTTGGAAAGGAGAGAAACAGATGACAATGGGAAACACAGGTCTGGAGCAGTTTTAGCTGATGTCTCAAACTGGCAAGAATTCAATTACCTCTCTAAATAGGACTCCCCTGAGCTGCCTAATGGAGAGAAAACCATTAACTAAAGCTTGTAAACAAAGCAAAGTACTACAGAGGGTGATTTTTTGATAGGACAGTAGTCTGAGGTGAGTTACAATATCCCTTCACAGGGATTAAATGTCCCCAGTAGGTTGGTTTTAAAAAAATAAATCATCACCTGCACCGCTGAACCTCACTTGCAGGGCACTCTAACCCCCATGCGTTAGGAGCCGAGTGAACAGAGGCTGGGAGGGACGGTTTGAAGTCTCTCGTACTCCTCCTGATCAAAATGAAGGAGAATGTTCCCTGAATGGACACAAAGCAAAAGCCAGAGGACAGTGTGGTTATGCCTTCCCTGCTTTTCAGGGTCTTGGTCTACTTCTAATTCTGGAGAAGGTTCAGGGTCCAATTTACAAGAAGTAAAAAAACATAGTAAGCACACCATAGAACGCAATTCGGGGCCAAAGTGGCCATGTCTAAACACCAAGATCCATCGTTTGCTTCTGAAACATTGGCAGCGATCAGAGTTACCTGAAGCACTCTGTGAAATCTCAGAGGACTGAACTGCATCCAATCCTGATTCCGTGACTGCGTCTGATGCCGGACGGATGGTCTGAGGATGCTCATTTCTCACAAGCGCCCACGTGGCAATAATATGGCTGATGTAGGAGCCGATTTTAGAATAGTGATCGGCAAAGCATATTGAGATGGCTTGCATAAGCTTGGGTGCTAGCCCAGATTTAGTAGGTCAGAATCTGCATTTAAGCAAGAGCCCCTATGTGCATTGACATTTCAGATGCATTGCGCTTGCTCAGTGCTTCTCCGTCAGGTGGAGCATCAGAACCTGATGGAATTTGTAAACCACAGAGACCTGAGTTCTTCCACTGATTATCTCTAGAGATTCTTACTAGGTTTGTGGGAAGGAACAGGCGACACTCTTTGCTAAACTCCGGGTAATTCAAATGTGCAGCTAGGGTTAAGAACATCCTGGTCAAATGATAGACATTAGGAATACTCTATTTTAAAGGAAAGAAAGATTTGAAGGTCATTTCATTTGTTTTATCTTTTTTTCCAGAATGCCTGGCCCTCTATTTTCACCCAGCTGACTTCTGGAGGCTCTGGATTTCGCCCGGATGTCGCTTCCTCATAAAGAAAGACCCTCTTCCCATCAGTCATCATCACTTTTCCTACATTGTGCTATCTTCCCAGATGCCTATGGGCCATCGTATTCATTTGTTTTTTATTATATTTCTCATGGTCTTATTTAATATTTGTTTGCTTGTTTGTCCTTCACTAGAGAAGTGACCTTAATCATCTTTGTCACAATGCTCAAGACCGTGTCTAGCAAGTAATAAATAGAAAAAAATTTATAGTATCTTTGTGAAAGGAAGTTAAAAAAAGCATCAGAATGCGAAGGCTTGAGAGTTGGGGTGCCGGAAGAGGAAAGGGCAAGAGGAAGTGAGAAAGGGAGTTGACTGGACAGGAAACTTCTTCACATCAGAAGGAGATAAGGTGATTTGATGGCGTAAGGCCAAAGAGACCCAGGGTAATATGTGAAGAGCAAAGCAATTGTCTTGTGATTGGAAAAACTGAGAGTGATGCACTTGATGGACTTGCTGCAGGTGACTGGTGTGGTGTCTGCATGAGGCACCGTGCGACGTTCGACCCTGGGAAGAGATAATTGGCTAGGAGGAACAGGAGACGTAATGATTAGGAAGCAGAAGGATTACTAATCAGACAAAGGTCAAGGCCAACTCTGGGCCAGAGGAAGCAGCTTTTCTACTCCTCACACCGAGAAGAGACATTTATTTCCATTTCCTTTGCATCTGAGTTGGTTTTATGGCTCACTCTGACTAACAGAATGGGGTCAAGGGACAATGTGTGTTCTGCATGCACCCTCCTGGACACCTTCTGTCTGTGAACAATGTTAGGCCCGACTCCTGGGGGATCGCAGTCCATGTGAGAGAGGGAGCGGTGGGGCTGGCTAAAGGGCTGGGGGATGTGGGTCCATTTCTGACACCCATACGTTCACCTATGGCTCCAACAGAACTGTGCAACCGAGTCCGTCCAAATTGTCAATCTAAGAGCTGTGGAGGAATATCCTAAAGTGTAGAGTGGCCACACATGAGGGACAGGCTTGCCTGATGTTTTGCATGTATGACTTCGAGGATGGAGTAAGATTGTGAAGCTGTAACTCACAGGGGAATAGCGAGCCTTAGTACAACTTCTCCATTGTACGAAGAATTATAACAAAGACTTCATGTTCTGCAGACTATTGTTATGTCCCATCCAGTCAGCTCTGACTCGCTGCACCCTATTTTCCACAGAATGAAACATCACCTGGTCCCTCCCCATCCTCCTAAAGGTTATCTGGAGCCCACGGGGGCAGCTCCTGAGTCAGTCCAACTCCTTGAGGGTCTTCTTCTTTGTGAAGACCATGAATGGCCTTTTCCCAGCACAGGTTCTCCACTGTTTAAAAAATTCCATTTGACTTCCAGTGAAGATGTGTTTTTGGCAGATGTTCCCAGATGTAAGCAAACAATCTGCTCTTTGTTCGCGCTGAAGCACGTTCACTGTGACGGATACTTGATAACATGAAGTCTCACAACACTTTCTAGGGCGGAATGTCCTCCAAAAACTTCCACTACTCCTTTCTCTCTAATTTATATCTGACCTACTTCCAAGAAGGAATTGAGTCAACTTGCTAGTGGTGTGGCTAGAGGCTCCTTGCTGATGGTTCTGGAAACTTCCAGAAAATATATCTAGAGTTTTTCTCAGTGTTTGCTTCCCACAACAGTGAACTAGGGACTGGAAGGCAGAAGTAGATCTGATTTACTGCAATATCCCGCAGAGAAATTGGTAAGCTACAATGCCAAGAGGCAAGCTGAATACTGATTTCTCTCTCATTTATTCTGCCCCTTGCCCCATGTGTTTTACTTCCTCGTCTTCAGTTGTTGAAATGAAAATGTATTTAATTGCTCTTTCAAAGACTCATAGATCACATTTTATGTCTCCATGTCCAAGGTCTATTGTTATCCCACGTCCCCACATTTGCTTTTTGGGGAACAAAGCACAAGCACATTTCCATAAATGAAAGGTAAGTTTTATGGCATGCTCCAAGTAATATACTAACATCTGCCCAAATAGGTCAGAAAGACTTATGAATGTGACAGCCATGGGAATTTTTCAAAAGCCTCGGAAGAAGCCTAGTTCGTGCAGTTATACAGTGAACATGTAGGGGATAGCCCCTTCCCTGAATGGTTTGCTATTTTATTCTGACACAAAATGTTTTATTTATACCACAAATTACTTTTATTTGTCCTCAAAAAGTCTGAAGTGTTTGGCAGCAAGCATTGGAAATGCAATATAAATGAAAATCAAAATTATTTCTCTCTGATAGGGCAAAGGAGCCCAGGGGCACAGTGATTAAAGAGCCAGGCTGCTAAGTCCACATCAAGAGATGCTCCCTGGGGAGACCGGACAGTCTACACCTGCAAGGATTTGCCACGTTGGAAAGCCCATGTGGCACTCCACTTCATCCTTACCAAGTAAAATTTGAAGAGCTCCAGAGAGATGCAAAATTCACATGATGCAAACCACTGTTCTCTGATAAGGATGCAGTTATCCTTGATAATTAACATCTGTCTTATAATCAAGGACCACCCCCCCCCCTGCCATAAATGACCTAGCCACGCCATTCTCCCCTTTCAGAAATCCAGACAAGGCTTTAAGTGCGATCTTGCCTAAAATGTATGGGAGATGGAGCAAATACTTCAAGACTATGATTATATTTTCTATGACTAAATGTTTTCGAAGCTTTGCCTGTAAAAGTGTCAGGATAAATTTGTGTCTAATAGTAACAAATGCAGCACTAACTTCTGATCGTTACAGTGGGCACATGGAAGGGGCAAATCATGCAGCTGATATTACAGATCTTTCTGTTAGCAATTAGTGCAAAAGATTGCCTTTCTGCTGGAGTCCCCTTGCATAGGAACTACTGGCTGGCTGTCACAAAAAATTCACACACTGCATCCAAGCCAAAGAAGATGAAGTGGAAAGGAGTACACTGAATATTTTTAAAAGGCCAAACCTATTAACCAAGATTAGGTAAAGATACATGAATTTTCTGCTTTAATCAGAGAGGGATAAAAATCAGTTGAAATACATTTTTAACGAAAGATGGTGTGTGTGCACGTGTGCGCACGTGTGTGAGTCTTCGCATGCATTCCATCGCTAGTTCTCTAAGTCTGGATTCCTGCTTCCCACTTTCTACCTTCATCTTCAATAAGACACTTTTACAGGAACATCTATTTTAGAGTTATTCTATATTAGTTTAAATAAATATATTGTATATTTATTCTGCTCAAACCTAGTAAGAGGATTTTTTTCTTTTTTAATATGCAATTTCTTTATATTCAAAGCAGAGAGTATTTGGTGTGTTATTAAACCCAGGCTGTCTCTTACTCTGCTAAAAGCAGCTCCCTTGGTGTGTTCTACCCAAGTGTAAGCCCCAGTCACTCAGCTCAGCATCTATGACTCCGAGCATCATCGTGAGTTCCACAGGACCATGTTATAAAGCCTCATGGGAAAGAGGAGGGATTCTGCTCCCACAAAGATGTATAGCTCCAGGACCCCCAGGGGCCGATTTACTCCATTGAATAGCGTCCCTGTGAATAAGAATTGACTCAATGGCAGTGAGTTTGGCTGGTCTGGTGGTAATGAGGTGGTTACTAAGTCACTCAGATTTGTTTATTTAACAAAACAGATGTGGGAGATGCAAACAGGTGAGCTGAGGTTGCTTTTAGGGAGTTCTTAAAGCCTGGCTTCGAACAACATGGCACATCTTTGGGTAAGGTCATAGGCCAAAGACGCTGCCCTTGAAAAGCATGCAGACGGCAGACAGAAGGCTGCGTCTACACGGCAAAGATGGAGGCAGCTGAAGCACTTGAAGACCGATTGTAGTTTGATATGTTTTCCTTCAAAAGGACTGTTTGCCTCAAAGTTCCCAACCACATCCCCCCATTTTATCCCTCCCTGGTCTCATGGGGGAAGCAATAACTCCCTTGAGTAATTTTATTTCTAATTATAAATGTATAGTATTATTCTAGTGATACTATCAGAGGACCTCTGCATCTTTGTGATCAAGCCTTGGGTGCCACTGCCTTTTCAAAGCAAGAAGCATCTTTGCTGATTTGGTAAAAGAAAGATAGAGGTTTAGACCTAAGCCTTCTCCCAGGGGCTGGCAGGTGCACACATCACAGAGACCAGGTGAGTGGCACCACTTGGCTAGGTGACCAGTGGCACCATTTGGGCTGCTAAAGGACAAGATCAATGACACAAGCCCACCAGCTACTCTGCAGGAGAAGGACAAGAGCAGCTACTCCGGAGAGATTTTGACTCCAGAGCACTGTGCACGGTTGCTATGAGTTGGAATCACCTGGGGGCTATGGGTTTGTTTAAGACACTTCACGATCACTTTGGCAACATTGGAACAAAAAGCATCATCTTATAAAATGTGACTATACATCATGGGACTGCTCTATCCCTCGTGCCTCATATGCAGTGATTAAAACTATGAGGCAGCAATTTGGTGTTTGTAAAATGTGATTTCAGTCACTCTTTATGGGGTAACATCTTGTCAACAGCTACTAATTGTAATTCTGTTCTCTCAGAGACTCATATATATTTACTATGCCACTCATAAACTCCTTTAAACATTACGTGCATTTATTTTCTGAGCAAACTGTTGGCCTGCAGACAATGAGGCAGGGACACATCCAAGTATCGTGTTTCACAATTCAAAAATTTACCTTTAAATAAATAATGGCTCTCTTGCTCCTTCTCAAGTTTCTAAGAAGCAAGTGGTTGTTTTTATTTTCTAAGTGACTCGTAAATTATGAATGAGGGTTGCGAAAGGAAGATGCATTTTTATTAACCTATCCGCCTAAGGAGAAGTCTTAATCTGGCAAAATGCTATAAACTAACTCTCCGGGACTCACCCTCATGAATAAGGGAAGAACCCATTGCACAGCCGTCCTACAGGAGTCCTTGTAGACAAGGGTGCATGGCCTTGAAGGACATCAGGGCACCCAGGCGGGGCGTCTTTCTCCCTAAGAGGGGGCTGGGACTCCAGTGGACAATCACTGAGCAATAAGAATCTGCTGCAATGATCGTACATTTTGAATCTTGGAGAGGAGTATCCCGATGCTTAGCTGAAAAATTAAGAAAACTGTTCTTGTTGACTTGATATATATTTAAAATGGATCGTTTTCCTATTGTTCGTTGACTTCATCTTATTCTCCATGAGGGTAAAATAGAAGCTCAGCAGACACAAATGAATAAATAGCTGCCTCAATTCTTGCTGAATATGGTAGGGGAAATCGAGGTTGCTCTCTGTGTCTGGCATTCGAAGCTAGTGTCACCAAGCCCACTGGGATGAATCAATTCTCATGCAAAAGGAGTCTATGGTTTCCAAGACAGTATGAAGATTAACATCCACTCTCATCCCCTCCTACAACAATAAAAAGGGGCCTGGAAGACTGAGGGTGATCATTGCACTATCTCAAGCGATGGAGAAGCATCTAAGACTGGCTGTACCATTAGCCTAACGTTTATTGAACAAAGGACATAAAGTTGGCCTCTAGACATCTAATCACTCAGAGCAAATAAAATAAATCGTGAAAGCACTTTCCTCGCCCATCTAAGTCCCTGAGAGAGACTTGCATGTAGCTGCCAGAGATGCCAACGAGCAAGGGCGGCCTTCCTAGATCCTTAAAAGTAATGTTCTTGCTCGTGTTTTCCCATTACAAAAGGTATGTGCCCTCGACCACAGAGTCTCTCATAATGAGTGAACTGATTCCACCCACCCAGGCCACGTTTAAGAATTGACTCAATGGCAGTGAGTTTGGGGTTTGGACAGAAAGTACAGTCGAGGCCTGCTCACCCTTAATTGAGTGCCGAGACGCTTCCTCTCCTCATCCCCCAGGCACTACAACATGCCCACTGTGTTCACCTGTGATAAACTACGCCCTGAAGGTCAAACACACCTGGTGAATCCAGTCTTGGCCTCTTGCTCCAATTTGGCTGCAGACACAGAAGCACAGTTAGTACTGTTTTCAGAGGGTTGAAGATTAAGTCAGAGTTGTTGTGTCCCCTCTTCCATGTGTTTTATTTGGTTATCTCATTTCAAAACTAGGAGCAGAAACTGGGTGATGGGTATAAAAGAAATTTGCATTTTGTTCCAAGACATGAAATAAATTGATAAGACCAGCTACCAAGAAAAGTATGAAGAGAGTCTCTGTAAACATTCTTAAATTCAGCTGAATGAGAGGAAACATTTCTGCATATTTGTGGAAAACATGATACCTTAAGGGCCACTATGAGGGAAATCTCATAATTACCAACTATATATAAAAGCTTCAAAAAGAGGTCTAGATATCAAAAACAGTCCATTAATTTAACAGAAAAATCTTGTATAGCAGAATCACTATTATTTAATCCTCTAGAATATTATAATTTCCAGGACCTAGAAATGAACGTGAATAGCATATCTTTGGTTGGAAATACGTAGCCCTGTGGGGCAAGAATAATGTACTGTGAGCCCTCTAACCAAAGCCAAACCCAAACTCACTGGCACTGAGTCAATCTGGGCTGGAGTGACCCTATAGGGCAGGGCAGACCTGGCTCTGGGTTTCGGAGGTTGTAATCTTTACGCCTCATCTTTCCCCTGCAGAGCGGCTGGTGGTTTCGTGATTGCACACTGCTGACGTTGTGGCCGGCAAACCAATAAGTAACAACAAGGCTACCAGGCTCCTCACAGATGTTATAAGTCTAGTGTCATACTGTAATCAAAGAGTGTCACCTTTGCTAATGTCATGTGCAGCACTGGATATTAGAAATTCATGCATGTGACAGGAAAAAAGGAATTAAGTTTGCTGACAACAAATTTATTGACAATACATCCAAAGCATTGATCCTCAGCAGAAAAAGAAGTCGAGCAATGTGACTTTTTAAAGAAAAAAATAAAAATTTATAGAGTGCCAGTTTTCTTTTAAAGAGATGTTCAGAAAATTACCCCATCACCTCACCTCAGATTATAGTTTTTATTATTTAATCTCTGTTGTTCTCATAAAATAAGTTGTTTTTATTTCAAGTTTACTACTAAATAATTGATGCTTAAATATGTCAGAAGTCTAATAATGTTAATATAAGAATATCTCTATATATAATTAACTTAGAAATAACCTTAGAATTAGTTAGATTATTTTCAGTCTACCTCTTTACTTATCATTTAAAATATTTCTTGATAGTTGGGAAGAATAGATAGGTATTAACTAATAACTGAATATATTAGTATATGTGACATATCATATTTAATCTCTCCCACTAATCTTGATTGTAAAAGGCGACCAAATGCAATGCATTCAGATAATTGAAATATAAAGAAAAACAATTTATTTTCTTATTTTCCAAACGATACCTTAACCTTCTGGCACATTTCTTTAATTAGTTGTCACTTATAAGTAACTGTTAAAAAGCTGGAGTATCAACAAAGCTTTTTAAAATTAAAGTTCTATTAAGATTTATATACGTATGTAACATTAAGGTTAAAAATAACAAAAACAAAACCTCCAAATGTATTCATATAATACAATTATCCAAAGGTCCTAACATATTTTATTTTTGTTTGTTAAAAATTATGAAAATTAATATAAATTTCCTTAAGCAAAGAATACTATAGCATATCACCTTCCTACATTTATAACCTATTTTATTTTAGTATACGCATAATGTCTCTAAATTATATCTAATTACTGATATTCAATGCATTTTCAATGACATTACAGAATCCAGAAATATATATATGTATATATATATTAATTAGCAGGATGCTCTCCCTTTATTGTCCCTGTGTGTTAAAGACTGGCTTTTGTTGTTTGCTGCTTCTAGATTTTGTGGTCCAAGAGAAATTTTTAGAGCAGTGTGCTCAGAGATTTCCATAAGAGCTGGGAAAACGGCACAGCTGTCATAAATCAAGGTATAAAGGGTCTGTCCAGTTGGTTACAAATTCAGGAGGACTCTAATACTAATAGACTTGGATTTTTAATCTGTCACATAGGCAATGGCAACTGGAGATAAAACTGCAAACTTTGTGATAAACAAAAAATAAAGCCGACCTGAGGATGCCTTCAGGAGCTTTGTTGTAGGTCTTCAAAGACCGGACTAAAGCCTGCGAGGAGTTTCTCAGGGTTCTTGGCTCAGCAGGGTGGCCACAAGAGCAGCAGGGGATCAGCAGAAGAAGGTGGATAGACAGAGTCAGAAGGCACGCAGAAAAGCAGGAACTCTTGCAAGATAGAAAATAAAAGCCACTCTCCCATAGGCAGCAAGGCAGACAGGAACCAAAGCCCAGAGCTCATTGTTAAGTTCGCATACGTACAAACACACTCAGCACCCTCTCGTGCATGCAAGTGCTGGCAGCCGTCACACTTCTGTCCGGTGGCTCCAGGTCGGCACGTGCAGAGCCCAGTGACAGGGTCACATGGGACAGGAAGTGAACCGTGGGGGTCACACTCACATTCCTGGCAGGAACCTCCTGGGCTGCTTGGATTTCCTGTATAGCCAGGGGCACACCTGGATTTAAACAAAATGTAGAGGTTAAGAACAAGCCGTGTCTCTAAGTGTGTGTGTGTGTGTGTGTGTGTGTGTGTGTGTGTGTGTGTGTGTGTGTGTGTTTGAATGACAGAAAATTGGTATTGAGTCTATAGAACCAGGACCAGCAAACTTTCATCTTGAAAGGTTAGATAGAAAAGATGTTTGTCTTTGCAGGACAAGAGGCAAACTAAAGCCTCTTTTGCAGAAATTTATATAATAGGATGAGATCTGAGTATATTTTTAACAAATGCAATTTTAAACAAAATTAAAATCTATATCAATTATTTGGTCATTCTTATCTACTAAAAAGAGAGATATTCTTTTTTGTGATATAAATTCATATTTAATGAAAATACAAATTTTGGGTTCCTTAGCAAATTGATTGTGAATGCTTGTGAAAAATTTGTTACACCTGTAACAAATATTTGAACTTGAGTGTCATCTGGGCACACAGACAATAGCCAAATTTGGCTCATGTTCCATGGTTTGTCCACTGTTTTTCTGGATCATAAACTTTTCTTTCAAGTTCTCTCTCTCTCTCACACTCTTTTATTAATGATGAATAAAATGATATATGAACTCCCGGGCTTCCTGCACGCATGTATTTCAAGAGATCAAGCTCACTATAGGTACCGCCCACTGGTTTTACCAATGAGAAAAAGAAGCGCCTGAAGTGGCAATCTGATAATAAAGTTTGCAACTTCCCTCTTCTGCTGGTCTTTCCTTGCTGCAGCAGCTTCTTCAAGATAAAGTTTCCCTCGGGTGTCCGTGGGACAAAGCTAGTGTGATATGAATGCATTGGGATGTCACCTAGTTGAGAAACTAGGAAGGACGTCAGGTCTGCCTGGCTCACAGCACAATCTTTCCAGCTGCTCGCCCACCCACTCATTGAGCTTTCGTCTAAGCAAGACCCCAGTGAGTTGTGAGATTTGATCATCTACAAGCTGTTGGCAGGGCCTTATGTTCTGGCTGTCCCAGTTTGCTGGCTGTCCTGGCAGAAACAAACAAATACTCCGTGCGCCTCTGAGAGTGTCCAAGATAGGACAGTACATAAATACATTTAACCAACAGTCCTAGTTTTGGTGCAAGGCCTGAAGAGAGGAGGGAGTTGGGGTCTCAAGCTATAAACGTCAGCCAGGTAATTGTAGGTCGTCTTCACTAGCCTCTCCAAACTGAACTCACTGCCATCGAGTCAGTGCTGGCTCACAGTGAACCGCCTGTGGGTTCCTGAGACTGTAACTGATTATGGGAGTAGAAAGCCCAGTCTTTGACCCAAAGAGTTGCTGGTGATTTTGAAGTCTTAACCCTGAGGATTGCAACCCAATACTTAATCACTGTGTAAATCTGAAGGGCTGATGGTGAAAGAGTCCCTGGTGATGCACAAAGTGAAACAATTTAGTATGGCCAAAAGATTGGTGGTTTGAAACCAGCCAGCGGTGCCTGGTAATCCAGGCTGCACATCTGCTAAGAAGAGCCCGAGCTGTGAAAACGCTCCAGGTGGCCACCAGGAGTCATAGGAGACTTGCCAATAACCAGCGACAACTGTGAGAGCAACTCCCCCTGTGATGGTCAGCAAAGGCCAAACAGGATGAGCAGTGTTTATAACACCAGGCTGGTATACATTTATGTTGGTAATTGTCATCTTCTTTCCAGGGAAAGACTGCAAATGCTCAGAAAGCGTCTCACTGACATCAGTACACTTTGATTGGCTTCTAGCATCTACAGGTGAGCTCATTCTCCGCTAAGCAGCCTCAGATTGCTTAAATGCTCCAAGAGTTGACTACAAACGTGAGAAAGCGTGGGGGAAGGCTTCTACATTGTGGGGCTGCACACGATGTTTCAGCAATTTCAGGCCTGGGCTGATGAGTTTTTAGCAGGTCGTGAGGTGATTTAAACAATTTAAGAAGCTCTGAGAACCAGAAAAAATTTATTTGAGGGTTATGATAAAAATTTAACCAAGAGCTTTGGTTTAATTTAAGTCAATAAAAGCAATTTTCCTGGAAACTATTGCTTGATCATTTACATGATGTTAGAGATGATGAACTCAGACCAGTAATAACATTTAAGAAGTAAAAAAACAATTCAAGCCATTCATACCTGAGAGTGTATGCCTCATTTTTTCTTTATGCTATGTGAATGTCAATGCTTATTGATTAAACATTAATGAATAAAAAATATATATTTCTCTATAATCATGCTTCCTTAAGATTATAACTGTTATTTCAATCCACGTTCTCTTTGATTGTACAAGCATTTATTCAAATGGGCTAGATATAATTCAACATCTTTTGCCATAACTTAATATATTATAACCCTCTTGGTATCCAGATTATAACCATATCCTGCCACTGTTGAGAAAGGCACCAAGTGAAGATTAGCCTAATCATAAACACCAAAGAACACTGGGGAAGAGATGATTTGTACATATATTATAAAAATTGCCATAATGTAAAATGTCCAAATTATATATGTATGATAGACATGATCACATATCAACTAAACCTTAAATACATATATACACATACATGAAGGACCTCCAAAAGTTCATGGGAAAATTCTATCGTTTATCCCAATTTCTTCACAAACTTTTCTGAAGCCCCTTCAGATGTATGTATATTTCTACAGATATATAATTTGGAGGTATATAAGTATATTTGAGGGCAAGTCGATAGTACTGTTAAAAACTCATAAAAACTTTGATTGAACAAAAATTTCAAAATGTGAAGTTATTGCACAACATATCCTCATTTAGTGCTAAACTCTTCTGAAGGCATGTGTCCATTTCTCAGATTAATCCTGCCCCCAAAGAATTCTGTGCTCTTCCATATAATCTCCATGGAAACAGTCATTTGGCATCCTCAAGGAACCAAATCCTTGGAAATAGTCTGAATTTGGGGAATAAAATGAAGTCGGAAAGGGCAAGATCAGGATGTAGTTTCCCAACAAATCTAGTACAGGAAAGACCTTGTTAACCCCCAGGAATGAGCAGATGGATTATTGGAACGGGGAAAAAGAAAGCTCTTCCGCACAACTTTTCTGTCTAGTGCAGTGGTCAATTCTCTTATAATTTCCTCATAATAAGCCCACAAGGTTGCCTTCTGTCCTTCAAGGGAATCTATCAAGATATTTTAGACTCTCCCAAAGACAACCTGAGCTGACCCTCCTCCTAGAATTTAGTAGACCAGAAGGCCTTCCAGGGAAGCGACTGCTTTGATTGGACCTTTTATTCTTTGTAAAGACATCATAACAAGACTAAGATAAGTAATTACGGAGAGAATCTGTCTGCAGACACCCACTGCAGGCGGAGACATGTTAAACACCTTTGATTTGGAAACGACTTGTCGACAGGCGGAGGAGGAGCTCCGGTGGCTCAGCTAACTAGGCACTCAGCTGTGAATGGAACGTTTGCCAGTTCAGACCCAGCTGAGGCTCCACAGGGGAAAGACCTGGTAACTGGCTTCTCCACAGATCAGGGGGCAGGGGGACAACACGCACCACAACGAACCCTACCAGGGAATTCTACTTGGTCCTAGGACCATGCAGTGACTCAGGGCAGGAACAGACATGAAGGCACCTAACAACACAACTACATGGCATCTCGTAAGAACTAGGTGGGAGGAGTCTGACATACAGCTGTCCGGACAGGAGCTGCCCTGCAGATGGGCTCGCCATCCCAACAGAGGTGCGGTATCAGCTACCTCTGACACTATAGATGAGAAAAGTAGATCCTATCTAAGTTAGTAGAAGCAACCTCAGTCCATGGATCTTCACAAAACTCTTATATGGCGAGTCATTATTCCAAAATTATCATGTATCAAATCAAATGATTACGTTTAATAATTAATGTTGTTCTTTGTTATATAGAGATAATATCTGAAAAGAATGAAAAGTGAGTTTGGGTAAGTTTGCCTATATAGGATACTTACCTTGTAGAACATACGGATCAGAGCAATATTAATTACACCCTTGGTAGACTGTCAGTGTGGAAACATATTTCTTATTTTGCTATTTGAATTACATTTTGTATCCAATTTAATAGCTGTATACACATATTATCAGATTTTGTAAGAAGTATGGTGAGAGGAAGTATTTAAATATTGCTGCTTGTCTGTTGAAAAGGAGAGGTGAATAATAAACACTGTTGTTTGGATAGTACCAATCCAAATCCTTGAGAACACATATATTCTGAATTATGTGTAGACTAGTTCAGTGCCTTAGTGCTCATAAGCGGTTATTGTTGGACATAATTGACAGTGTACTTGAACAAAAATTATATGGCCAGCTTTTATTATTGGCAACTACAGATAAGGGAATTGGTTTTTATTTGTATGTATATGATATCCATACATATCCATGTGTGTATGTGTATATATATTAAATATATATATACATATATACAACATATATACACATTAAAACAAGTTAGGTAATTGTGAAGTGATTTGGAATCATGGAGGAAACCCATTTATAAGATGGAAGTAAACAACATCTTTCTTTGGAGAAAATCTAAATATAGAAAAATAATTTTGAGAGCATATAATTAAATATGTTAGGGATATGAGTATGATGAGATGATGGAGTGACGGCTATTATGACCCTTTATTGCACGATCTCTGTGTACTGTTAGCTTCAGTGTATCATTTCTCAACGCATCCTTGGCCGTCATACCTTTCGCAGTATTGCCCTTCATACCCCCGTGGACAAGCAGTGCAGCGGTAATCATTGAGGCCTTCCAAGACACAGGTAGGGCTGAAGCTAGAAAACAAAAATAATCAGTGCTTTTAAAATACTTCAACCTACTCTTTATGAAATAAGGTATGTCTATCCTTTGTCAGTCAGGACCCCCATGGCTCTGTGCATCAGCTGTGGGGCTGCCAAATATAAAGTCACCCGATCGGGCCACCAGGAGTGAGAATGGACTTGATCACGGTGGACATGGTTGTACTCAGTGATCCATTATCCAGAATCCCGGGTAGGGCAGCATTTAAGTGCTTGGATGGTGACTGGAATTCGGGTATTGGAACGACCCGGTTTGTCTTCAGGAGAAAGGCCTGGGATTTGCTCTCACAGAGACTACTACAGCTTAGAAAATTTTAGGGAATTTCTTCTCTCATCATCCGAGACATGCTCATCTGAAATTGACTTAAGGACTCTCAACAACAGCAACAACCACAACCATCATTAGATGGTCCCCGAGTGGTTAAAATTTTGAAATTCTAACAGCCACGAAAATATTAAACATCTTAAAAATGCATATTGTATTTTTACCCATCAAAAGAAAAACATGTCAAGGATGTACTTTTGCCTGATAGCTGAAACAGTATTAAAAAACTAACTTTCAGTTAAAAACAAACAAAATAAATAAAGGTATTAAAATGATATTTTTTCCCTTGGGAATTCATCTGAATTGCTACTGGCATTTCAACACATGAAATGTGAACAAATGTTTCACTTAAAAGAGTGCCTTTTCTAATTTACATCAGAATTCAGAGTATTTTTTCCCTTTAAACACCAAGTAATATTATTTCGTGTGAAGAAAGAAGAAAAGCCTTCTCACGAGAAAATGAATGACTTGTCTATTTTATGTACTTTGTCTCCCCCCACCCTAATAATTAGATCTTCAATAACTTGGCCTGCTTCTTCACTACAATGCTTGTACACCTCAATAAGTCTGCGTTGCTTCAGGATATCTAATGATCTTACTCTGCAGATACAGATGTAGAAAGACTTAAAGTTAAACTATTCCCGACTTGTTGTTTGTGGTAGCAAGCACAGCTCATTCCTGCTGAATAACAATGCACGGTCTTTGGGGACTCATCAGGGAAATTGTGACAAAATGGTGCGGTGCTTTCAACACCATTTTCCTTTTTGCCGGCCCTGCTCTGTGGGCTGAGGCTGAGAACACAATAAGGTGAACAGTACAGACACAGCTTCCACTGGACAGGTGTCAGTAGGTCCCTATTTTAACTATCTTCTCATGCATTAAATCAATAGTACAGAAAAGAATAATAAACTCTAACCTTTGTAAAATAGGTAAGCACTTAAATCAATCTTATGTTTTGCCTTCATAAAACATAGACCTACAAAACATAATTGACAAATTCTGTCACGTTTAAGGTGTCCTGTCAGACACAGGGTTGGTGGTTCAAATCCACCAGTCACTCCATAGGAGAAAGATGAGGCTGTCTGCTTCAGTCATGATTTTCAGCTTTGGAAACCCTGTCCTGGGTCACTGGAAGGCAGAATTGACTTTATAGCCGTGGGCTTAGTCTTCTGGCTTGGGCAAGCTTTTCAGTCGTTGGTTTAAAGCTGGTGCTCAGTGCATGCATGCACCTACAAGCACACACACAGCCACATGCACATAGACACTTGGAGACTTCTTAAGAGATATGGAGAGCTTGATTGATGACAAAACAGAGTCATTAGTTCCTGTTCACAACTCCCTTATGCCTTCTGAATTCTCCTACTGAGCGCAGGAACACAGAGAAACCCTTGTGTTTTGTGATGGTGGCTTAGTTCCCACCCCCTGTAGCAGAATTCTAAAATCTATGTGTTCTGTCCCTCTGTGCTATCGAGCCCCTGGGGACCCTATGGAACAAAATGGGCACTTTCTGCCCTCCTGGTGCCGTCACATAGGTAACCTCAAGAACTGACACCACTCCATTCGAGTTGGTTTGCTTTCCTCTCTCAAGTCCCTGGTTCTTTTTTCTCAGTCTTCTTCGAGGGGTCTACCTCTTGTGCCTCATCTCTTAATGTACATCATAGCTTTTA
Source organism: Tenrec ecaudatus (assembly GCF_050624435.1). NCBI lineage: Eukaryota > Metazoa > Chordata > Mammalia > Afrosoricida > Tenrecidae > Tenrec > Tenrec ecaudatus. The sequence continues at coordinate 40,925,226 of NC_134536.1, forward strand.
GATCCTTCCTCACTTCTTCATACCTTTTTGCTTCCAGTCCCTTCTCTCTGTCCACGTCCCCTGCTAGCGTCCAGGATCCTGTCTCGTCTTCTTGACAATAGTTTTATGAGCCAGACTTAGCATGTACGATCCAATAGTTCAATCATCTTAAGAAGAGTTGTGCAATCACCATCACAATGCACTTCAGGACTTTTTTTCCTTCTGTGACCATTAGTGTTGACTCCCCATTTTCCACCCTCCCCTTCAATGCTCCAGGTAATTATTGTTATTTTACTTACTGTCTTCATAAATCCTGGCTGCCCTTTACAGCAAGACATACAAACAAGGGCAAAGAACAAAAAGAGGACCCAGCAACAATGATCATAGAAAAGAGGGAGAGATCTGAATGTCTGAAAAACCAGAGGCTATTAAACATTACGATCAATTGAAAGTGGGTCCAAAGGGAGACCTCAAGGCAAGGTGTTACATTCCCGTCAAAGCGCAGCTGCCAAGAGCCACTTGACCGTGCTCTTGCATATCTACCCAGAAAAGCCACGGCTTTCTATCGCTTCTTCCAACTTCCAGGCTGTTATATTGCACTGAGAAGGAGTCTTGGTGGTACAGGGACTGCTGACAAGGTCAGCACTTTGAACACACAAGCCACCTGACGGAGAAAGATGAGGTTTGCTGCTGCCTCAACACCCTACCATCTGCTGCCCTCCATCCACAGGGCTACTCTGGTTGAGAAGTCACTGGGTGGCTTGGTTTGGGACACGACTCCATGCTTAAATGTCTACTCTGGTAACCACTCCTGAACTTTGCAGATGTAAAGCTTTGTTTGTTTGCTTGCTTTGTGGTGGGAACCCTGATTTTTATAAAACATTTTATTGGGAACTCTTACAGATGTTATTACAATCCATAGTCCCATTAGTCGAGCATAATTGTACAATTGCTGCTGTCATCATTTCGAGTACATTTTCTTTCTTCTTGAACTCCTTGCTCCCAGTGTACCTCTCTCAAAAGTCCCTTCTATGGTTTGCCCACTCTGGTCAATTGCCACTCTCATCTTTGATTGGCTGAAGAACAACCAGCCAACTTTATTTCCCTTCTCTCACATTCTTCATCTACTCCTTCCTCCCAAACTGCTGGCTCCACCTCCACTGACACGTTGGCCTTACCGAGCTGTACTACTCTGTCCCTGAAATTGGTGTTCCTGCTTCAAACAGCCAGAGCGAGCCCTGAAGGTGTAAGTCAGATTCCATCATCTTACTCGGACTTGAAGTTTTCTACGGACTTCTTATTATTTAATCTGCAGGAGAATCCCTGACCTCATAGAATGCTACCTTTCCTGAAATCACAATGGTCCCAACAGAGTAAGATTTGTTTGTTTGTTTTTTGCTACCTATCAAGCATGGGCCAAGAAGGGGGGCGTATCTTGAGCCATGGCACTTGCTCTACCCCCAGGATTGCCACAATTTTCTTCATTACTGTATCCAAGTCCTTGCACAAACTCACTGGTTAGGCAGCTGGCTCTTCCTTCACCACCCTATCTAAAGTGGTACTCACTCACTCTAAATTCACTTGCCTTACTCTATTTTTCTTTGTAACACTCATCTCTATATTGCACATCTATCTGTCCACCATCTTACTGTCTTATTAGGTGTAAGCTCTAGGAAAACATGCTGCTTGGACAGTTTCGTTTGTTTGTTATATCACCATCAATCAGAAGGATGCCTGGCAGAGAGTTACTGAACAAAAGATACAGGCTTTACCTTTAAGGACCCCTGATGGTAGTGGCTTATGAGTTAGGCTGCTAATCACAAGGTCAATAGTTTGACAGCTGCCCCAAGGGAGAAAGATGTGGCTTTTTACTCCCATAAAGATTTCTAGTCTTGGAAACCCACAGGACATGTTCCACTCTGTCCTATAGCACCACTAAGAACTGGCATTTACTCAATAGCAGGGTGTTATGTTGAGTTACCTCTAGGAATTTACAGCTTTATATCAGGGACGGAAATCTGCAACTACAGCAGAATACACATATCTTTGATTTTTTTAATTTACACTCTTGTTTCTTACACATTCAATTTCTGCTGAAAGATTATTTAATTGAAATCATGTTGGGAGATAACATCTATACATACTAAAAGCACAAAAGATAGACTAGTTGATGAGAAGAGGAAGTACTTTGCGCTGGGCCTTTGCAAGAGGAGATGGAAGTACCGAGGAATTCTCTCAGGGAATATTATTAGCCAAGCTTGTGGAGCGCGTGGAGCCCGGCAAGACAGGGAGGTAGGTGTCAGGCAGCAGAGAATCATATGCTGGGTTAAAAGCCTGAACTCTTCTCGGCAGTGCTGACCACCATGGAGGGAACTGGAATTCATGGAAACCCATGAATGTGAGTAGAACTTTACTTCATTAGGCTGTCAATGATTGATTTTCCATAAGTTGGTGTCTAGGCTTCTCTTCCAGGATGCCTCTGGCTGTACTAGATCTTCCAACCATTTGATTAACAGTCCATTAACTTACCAATTTGTATCACCCAGGATGCCTTGTCTTTTGTGGGCAGTGGCAAACTGCTTAAGATAGCCGAGCAAATTCACCACTACAATTTAAAGACATTTGCCCTATTTACTGTGGTAAGAGATAATGAAGACTTTAATTAATGTCCTCAGAGGTGATTGATAATTACTCAACATGCCCTACCATTGACTTCTCATTGACTGAAAGATTAGTCACTTAAAGTAAGACATCTTGGCTTCCTCTATCTGCACCCGAGAATCCATATTTACAGCTTAGGGAGAGGCGTCTTTCTTCTTTGTCCTGGATGATTCGTCACTCCTCACTTAATATGTCTCACCATCTCCATGTATAGGTCTGAGCCTTTTAATTGTCCCATAGGTTCCAAATTTTAGATATTAATATTTATAGGTTATGAAATTGGTTTGGTGGATTGGGACTGAAATTTTTTTAAATGGAAAATAAAATTAAATAAGAGTAGCAGTAAATATACATAGCATAACAGTACATTTTCTGAAAATGTGTTAACCATTTTATCAACATTGTAAGGTGTCCCGGTGCCAAAATGGGTTATGTGTTGGTCTGCAAACCGAAAGTTTAGTGGTTTGAATCCACCAGCCACTCCAAGGGAGACAAGTAAGACTTTCTTTAAAGATTTACAGTCGTGGAAACATGAAAGGGCAGTTCTACTCTGTCCTATAGAGTCACTATGAGTTGAAATTGACTCAATGGCAGTGAGTTTGGAGTTTGGTCTTTAATCATTTATTGTGTTATATGTAAGCCACAGCTACTGCCAATTCTGGAAGTTGACGCTTACCTTTAGGGACTCCATAGGTCAAAACCGAAGTACCTCACAGGGTTTCCAAGGTTGTAAATCTTCATGGAAGCAGATTCACAGTCACACAGTGACCGATGGGTTTCAACCACTGACTTTTTGGTTACTTCAGAATATTAACCACAGCACCACCCGGGCTCCTGGATGATGTGTAAACCAAACCCCTGCAATTGACTCCAGTTTGACTCATAGGGACCATATATAAGGCTTCCGAGGCTATCAATCTGGACAGGAGCAAATTCCCTCAACTTGCTCACCAGGAGTGGCTCATGGGTTAAAACTGGTGGCTTTGTGGTTAGCTGTACAACACGTATTGACACCCTCCAAACTCACTGCCCTTGAGTCACTGCTGACTCGTGGAGACACGCAGTGGCTTTCCCAGCTGTAACTGTTCATGGGCGTGGAAGGTCCAGTCTTTCGCCTGTGGAGCACAGCGCAACCCTGACCCACCTCCTCTCCTGCACACCAAGTCTAAACCCATCCTGCCAGATGCCAGTTCCATCAATAGAGATAGACTTATAAACACGGGATTTTTTTATGTGAATGTGTTTCTTTCACTACTTTTGATTTTAAAAATGGAATATCACTTTGAGCCTTTTTAATTTTAATTTTTAGAGTATCCTTTTCATCAAAGGATGCTTAGATTAAACAAATTACGTAAAGCAACAATTAAAACATATACTTTTTTTTCATTCTGCTGGTTTTCAATCCAGACAATGCTTTCTCTTTTTTTTCTTAAAATTTCTTTAAGCCATAAATTCATACTCTTTTATCACCTAATGATAATTTAAAATCCATGCTTTCAGTGAACAGTATACGCAGTTGACATCGCAGTTTCTCAGACGTTCTCTAGCATTTCCCTCGCATTCTCAGTTTTCCATAGCATTTGCTACTTGCTCCCTGCAGCTTCTAGCTCTTGATGCCAGTGACTCAGCACTCTGTCTCTTATCTCCCAAATGCTCCTACCTTACTTCTTTTTCTTCCTGCTTTCTAAATGTAGGTTGCTCTGCCTTTCTTTCTAGTTGCTCGTGTTGGGTAATTTTGCCATGGGAAATCTGAAGAGGGTTCTCTTCATTGGGAACCACGTCTTCCCCTGTCTGCTCCTCCAGTTTTCTGATTTCCATTTCTTACAACTATTTGCATATTTCCATTTAGCTAGACCTTTGTATCAATCTGAACCTATTTGAAACACAAATTGTCTTTGCTCCGAAGCGCTCTCTTGGTTTTCCTGCTTCAATTATCGGCACCACCATTTTTAGGGGACAATTAAGCTAAATACCTTCTTCAACTCTTACCTGACCTTCACCTTTCACATCTAATTAGTTATCAGTTTTGTAGAGCTGTATTAAACAATTTTCCCACATGCATCCCCATGTCTCTATCTTTGTTACCATTATCTACCTCAGGTTCTAATTATTTCTTGCTTTCGCAAGTGCAACAGCTTTCTAATTGGCCTTGTTTTGCTTTCTCCTCAGCCTGCTTCAATTAACTCTACTCAATTCTATCACCACGGTCCCTCTCATAGCTGTGGTCCCATTAACCTTTTCTTCTTATTATGGCTCTACTTTAACAAAATCTTTTAGGGGTTCTCCATTACAAAGAAAATTAAACAGCAATTTCCTAGTGTGGTATGCAAGGATCTCTACAACCTATCCTCCATACTCCCAATCAGTGTCACTCACCACTATCAAATTCTTATCCAAACTTCATTCTCTGATACTGACCAGTTCCAAAAATTTTTTAAAAGCCTTTTGTTTTATGTGTTCTATGCTTCTACTCATATAATGTCCTTAACAGAGAAATAAAAATTCATTATTGATTAGTTTTTATCCAAATAGTTCATATTTCAATCAATAAAGTGAACACCTGTTTCTTATTTCAACATGGAAATCAGGTAGAGATTAAAGAAGATAAAAGTGATATTCTTTTTTCAGATACCTGCCAGTTGGTGTTTGAAAGAACATTAGCATGATGACTATTTTTCTCATGCTCATCCAACTTACCGAAACATTTCCACTGGACACTTTAAAATGGACGTGACTGAAGCACAGGAAGAGGGGCTTACGGAAGGTACTTTACTCTAAAATGTTTTCAGAATGCCCGAAGCGAGGATGAGGAAGAGAACTGAGCAAACCTGGCTGGCAAGGCCACTTCCTCTGAATTGCTTCATGATTCTTTTACATGGAAGCTAAGGGATCCAGGATTCTAATGCTGAGGAAGCTGCCAGACACATTTTTCAAAGAAAATTGTTAGAGAACACACTGCCCTGCCATGTAAAGATTGAAGTTTATAAATCTCTTAGCAGAAAAGATGGCCAGCCGAGTGCAAAGGGCAATGGAAAACCACGGGGTTTTCATAAATGTATAAAGCGATGTAGAATGTTCAGATAGCACTGATATAAAATATTTCTGCTTTTGTTTCCTTGTATGGCCGGTTACCATGGTACCAAGCTTGGACCATCTTAACAGAAAATGGGCTCTAGCTCCCAAAGAAATGGATTTTTTTTTGTAGCAGAACAATAATCCACACTGCTTTAATTGCTGTTTTTTCTCCAATTATTTCTTGATAATTCTTTGCCAGCGTTAAACCTGAATAATAAGCGGTCACAGCCACAAACATAAAAAATATATATACCAAACAGTCTTTCACAGTGGAATACATAGCAGAACTTTATGCAAATGCTAGACCTGCGTGTTTATAGAATTATACATATGTATGTACATACTTCATTTTCTTTATCAATGCCTTATGTAAACATTGGTCTTTAGCTGCTAATCATTATATTGTTGACCTAAGACCAGTTTAAAACAAAAATCAGCCAAATGGCATTTTATATACTTCTTGTCATATTTTTATATGGTTCCAAATAATGCTTCTCTAAAATTGAGGCTTTGCCTGTGTGGGAAAAATATAGCCAATTCATAGACAGTGAAGGTGGTACACAGATGGCGTTCCTGACTGGAAAATATGGTCATATTTCACAATCTTACTTGTTGCTGGAAGAAACCAGAGGGCAAGCACATTGCCGGCAGTCATTTGGCAATCCCTTGACAATTCCGTAGTACCCGGGAGCACAGTGCTCACAGAAGTCACCGGCAGTGTGATGCTGACAATTCTGTGTGGCAAAAGGAAGAAAAGTTACTCTCTGCTTGATATCTAGAACGTACTCTATCACAGATCACCCTCCACATGCGTGGTGGGCACACACACAATGCCATTGAGACAGGACCAGGTGTTTGACACATGTATTTTCTCTCTCTCTGTGGTTCTTCTTTATTGATGTGCCTCCTACTGACCCCGCCCCCACCCCTCCATCCACCCCCAAAGAGAAGGCAGTGAGAGTCATTGTTGGGGTTCTGAACCCCTTGGGTAGTTAGAGAGGGAACAGAAACCAAACCAATTACTGGGTGTGAGACTGGCAACCTGGAAGTCTGAAGTGGAGTGGGAGAGGTGGCAGAGAAAGGTGCACAGGCAACGCAAGGGGCCGTTTCCATCGTTACTGCGCCTGCTAGGAAGGGCTGGAGAGAAAGCCACAGCCGTGGAGGAGTGCAGGTCCTGAAGGTGGGAGGTGGTATTTGAGCCTGAAGGAGGCATGGGTTAAGAAAGGGGGGCCACCTTTCTCTTTGTAGCATGGGACCCCACCCACCCCCACCCCCGCCTCCCCAGCTCAAGGTCAGCAGCTTCACAGACCACAGACGCGTTCATCAAAGTAGGCACAGTACAGAAAGACATCTTCGTGGTGTTCCTGGTCTAGCTGATCCAGCGGCCCCGTGTGGGGACTACCATTGTAGACAAAGGCAAGGAAGGCATCCAGCTCAGAGATGAACTCGCTTCCAATCAAGAAGTAGAACTGACCAGCGGAGAGGTCAGGAGGCACCGGGCGTTTCTTTTTGTCTAGATCATCCATCTGAGCGTGGGGCGCCTTCTCTACGGTCACCAGGACCCAGTCCGGAAATTTCTTTCGGATCTTCTCGCGCTCTAAGCGGTGCTGCTGGAACAGAGGTTCCTCTTTATACACGCCCTTTATACTCCTGGGGACCAGGCTGGACCCGGTTGGGCTGAGGGAATCCAGGAGGGCCGGGCCTGACGCGGGCATTTTCAAAGAAGTGCTTTCATGGAGAAATGGTCAGGGCAGGTACATGGACACTCAGTGTCTCTGTCCTGTTTGCTCTACATCATTGGCTATGTAAATTTTCTCTTATTATACACCGGGGAAGGGGTCGAATTCAAGAACCTCTATGCCTTAGCACTTCATTTGACAATTACTGCTGCTTCTCTTGCCAGGTTTTACATCTACACCGTGCTAGAAAAAGACAAGAGCTGCGAATTCTACAACACTTGTCTACATTGCTTACTGCGCACCAGTGGAAACCGAATCAAGGTGGAAAAGATAAATGTTTTAAAGAGACAATAATAGTAAAAAAAAAAAAGGTCAGTCCAGTTGTCATATTAAACGTGATTTTTATCTCTTGCCAAAGATTCACAGTGCTTTATAGACATAAAAGGGTCTATGTGAAATTAACAACCTCAGGTCAAGATTTAATATTTTATGCTTACATCATGTGAGACACGAGGAATATCTAGAGTCATGTGCTTGTATTTTATTTCCATAAGTAAATCAAAATTGTTTCAGAATAATGTCTGAATTGTTTTGAAATTTAAATTCTCATATATCAGAATGCTATTTAACACATAGCAACAATTCATATCGTTAGGATTTATGAGCTACCACATACGGGGCCCTGAGATCTTAACTGAGAGGAATCAAGTGGGGGGAGGAACAGAACAGACAAAGTATCAGATAGCATCCTGTGCCATAGAAATATTTACACTTTAGGAACAATTTTTAATTGAAAAATAATGTGGCAGGAAGAAGGCAATACTAAAGTGTAGGTTAGAGGAAAATTGATGCTTGGCATTTTGGGTGCTGAGGCAAAAGGAAAGGAGAGAGAACAGATATATTTTCAGGACTGAATTTGGAGAGGTCAGAAGGGTGGCTGATATTCTATAGAACACTAACATGTAAGTTGAAGAGGAAATAAGCCATTCACAAAGCAAGTATGGATGCTAGTGAATGGATCTGATCAACGGAACAGGCATCAAAGAGGCACCTGCAGGCTTGATGTTGAACTTGGAAGACATTCCATAGTACAGGATATTTGCTTGGCTCAGGCAATCAGAGAGGGCTTATTTTCCTTGTGTCTTCTCATGGCCAGTACGTGGGATTGTATATGCTGTCATTTATGAAAGCTTTTAACTGAAGTCACTTCCACCACAGAATTAACTATGATATTTACCATTCTTTCTTTATTATTTTAAAAGAAATTCTATTGGTTTTGATATTTGATGCCATTATCTGGGATGAAACTATGACACTGTCATGATGAATTTTAGACAACAGATTTTTCTTTAATTTTGGTTTTATATTTGAAATGTATATGTAATTTACAAATGCATTTTATATCAATATAAAATGGACCTGCTTTCTCAATATGACAGGGTACAAATCGAAAACTTAGCATCCTCTGCCTCCGTCTCTAAAAATGACAGCTGCCTATTTTAAGAGAAAGGAAAACCCTCATTTGGATGCTTCCCTAGTTTCGCTTGAGATAATTCCACATTGTGTATGTATTATGTACTATCCCACAACAATGTAATAAAGTGCTTGATATTGTTTTTTCCAGCCATACAATTTGCTGCTCTCAGCAAATAATTTCCTTTTGCCTAATAAATATAGGGAAGACAGTGGGTGGAGACAGTGATTGGTTTATGATTCAACTGTGAGTGATTACTATCAAAGTTCATTATGATTGCCATCCGGCTAGGTATATCAGCAGTGATCACGGTGACCTCACTACCAGCAAACGAGAAGATCCTGGAGTGGAGTGGGCCTTTGGACTCTGAGATCCCTTTGCATTGAACCTCCGCGGTCCAGGAGAGAGCTAGGACAACAGAGGAGCAGGAGCAACAGCAGAACCACCAGTCAGAGCACATGACAGAATGGTGGACCTCCCAGCCCATAGACCAAGTATAACTAAGTGCTTTAGGACAGGAGGCTGGCTTGTGGAGTACGGGCCCCTGGACACTTAATTGGGAGAGCTAGGTTTACTGGCCCACAGAACTGGAGCTGAATACCACGGAGTTGAGGTTTACCATGGAGTGACATGCTTTGATGCATTTAGCAACAGCTCTAAAAGAGCTTTTTAACATTGCCCGAGCAGTGCAAGGGACAGGTCCAGAGGCTGAGACCCAGACAAGCAGTCTGCCAGTAGGTATGGCAGAGAAGAAACTGTCTTGATTAAACAACTGTGTTCTGAGCATATTTCACCTGAATTGTAACCTGCCAGCTTCCCTAATAAAGCCCACAGCCAAGAGTATTATCTGTGAGTTCTGTGGGGTTATTGCAATGAGTTATAGAACCCAGCAAATTACAGAGTGTGGGGAAAATAAAGTGCCATGGGAGGAGCATCCACTAACATTTATTTTCTTCTCTGGGAACTGTTTGTTTTATCCTTTGTCTAAATCTATTTTTTCTTTACTCTGCTTCCTTTGACCTTCTAAATTCTTTTCTTCTGCATAGTCAGTCCTTTTTAGTTGGCTTAGACTCTTTAACATTTGAGGTCCATCAACAGTTTCCTAAATTTAAAAAATGGAGGGTGGGGGTTCAAGTGCCTTGTCAACTTTCACTCTGTTTTTGTGAAAAAAAAAAATCCCATGGTCTATATTTCTGGTCTCCACTTTCGCATTTCCTAGGCATCTGATTTTATCATTGAAACATAATTCCAGACTCCTTCACAGCTCTTTGGTGTTAATCCACACTTACTGACAATAATCAGCTGTCACGTTATGACAGATGAATCATGAGACTATTTTTGAAACTTTTTATATAGACTTTTCCTATAACTTTTATACTTTGAAAGAGTGGACATAATACTTTCTACTGAATAAGAACTGACTTTTTTGGGGAAATAAATCTTAGAAGCCTAATGAGAATTTAAATTATAATCTAAAAACTGTTATGTCACAGTATCATTCCAATAATAGATAAGAATATATAAATCTAAATATGTAGGTTTATATATTTGTGTGTTTGGAAACTGGTGGCATATATTCTTTTTCATCCATCCAACAAAAGACATTAACACAATGGTATGTTGGATTTACCACCACTTCTCTGTCCATTTGTCATACTGTGGTGGTTTGTGTGTGGCTGTGCTGGTGGAAACTGTGATATTGGCATTTCAAATACCAGCAGGGTGAACCAAAGTGCACAGCTTTCAGGAAAGCTTGCCGACTAAGAAGAGACTACCAAGAAGGAATAGGCTGTCCATTTCTGAGGAATTATCTGCTGAAATCCTTATGGACAATATTAAAGCATTGTCATATCCTGAAAATCTCATAAAAATAAGAGCATTGTCAGAGACGGTGCCGGAAGATGAGCTCTCAGGTCAGGAGGTGTGCAAAATATGAGGAAGAGCTGCCTCCTGGAAATTGAGCCACCCATGAGGATGCGCACGGAGTTAAGCCTGCAGGAGGAAAGGCTTTGGTCATTTCATTTGCTAACAGGGCAGGATTCAAAGTGAGAAGACCTGGCTGCCAAAATGCATCCATGAAGAGAACTTGGCATGTACAAAGTCTGAGTCTAGGAAAATTGAGGCTGCACAAAATGAAATGGAATGCATCAAGACAGACATTCTAGACATTAGTGAGCCGAAATGGACTGATACTGGGTACTTTGAATCAGAAAATCATATGGTTTGCTATACTTGGGAATCAAACAAGGGAATGGGGCTGCACCCGCTTCAACAAGGATATCTCAAGCTCCGTCTTGATGGACAGTGCCATCTGTGGTAGGATTGCATCCCTTTGCCTTCAAGGAATTTGAGCCAGCACAACCTTTGTTCCAATTTATGCATCAACCACGGGAGTTCGTAATAAAGAAATCTACCAATGCATTTATTTGAAATGTATGAAATTGATCACACATGCAAGCAAGATGCATTGGTAATTATTGGTGATCACAATGCAAAAGTTGGACGAAGAGGAAGGAACTATAGCTGGAAAACATGCCCTCATTAAAGAAACAAAGCCAAAGTACTTGAGTCGATCCCACCTGAATTTTGAGAACATCTCAGGAACAAATTTGACACACCAAATACTAATGACAACAGACATGGTGATCTGCAGGATAATATCAAGGACATCAGACATGGAGAAAGCAAAAGGTCATTAAAACACAGTAAGGAAAGAAAGGATCAGCAAGGATTTCAGAAAACACTCGGAAGCTTGCTCTTAATTTCAGAGTAGATAAGCCACATGGAAAAAAGTATGATGTCACATCACTGGACAGAAACTTCTAAGGGCAGCTTGAAGAGACAAAGTGATATATGAAATATTAAAAGACCTAGAGTTAGAAAACCCAAAAGGAAGAACATGTTCAGCATATATTAAACTGAAAGAATCCAAGAAAAAAGTTTAAGCCTTGGGTTGTAATAATGACAAGTTCTATGGGCAAAATATTGAATGATGCATGAAACATCAAAAGAATATTGAAAGAATGTACAGAGTAACAGAACGAAAATGAACTAGTTTATATTCAACTATTTCATGAGGTAGCATATGAGCCAATGATATGAACCAATGGTGCTAAAGAAAGAAGTTCAAGCTGCACTAAAAACAATAGCCAAAAACAAGGATCCAGGAATTGATGGAATACCAATTGAAATATGTCAATAAGCTGATGAAGCACTGGAAGCACTCACTCATCTGTCCCAGGAAATTTGCGAGACAGTTACTTGCTCAACTGATTAGAGGAGATCCACAGGACGAAGAGATCCATTCCAAAGAAAGGTGACCCAACAGAATGCTCAAGTTATAGAGCACTATCATTATTACGACGTGGAGGTAAAATGTGGCTGAAGATCATCCAGTAGTTGCAGCACTACATTGACAGGGAGTTGCCAGTGATTCAGACTGGATTTAGACATGGAGCAAGGGATATCTCTGCTGATGTCAGATGGATCTTAGCTGAAAACAGACAATACCAGGAAGATGTTTACTTATGTTTTATTGATTCTGCTAAGGCCTTCGACTCGATGGACCATCGTAAACTGTGGCTAGCCTTGAGAAGAATGGAAATTCCAGAACACTTCATTTTACTCAGATGGAACTTGCGCATGGATCAAGAGGAATTGTATGAACAGAACAAGGGAATACTGCATGCTTTAAACCAGGAAATATGGACATCAGGGATGTATATTCTCACCATATTTACTCAATCTGTGTGCTGAGAAAATCATCAGAGAAGCTGGCTTATATGAAGATGAATGTGGCATCGGGATAGTAAGAAAACTTATTAACAATCTGCAACATGCAGATGACAAAACCTTGCTTTTTGAAAGTGAGCAGGACTTGCTGATGCAAATCAAGGATTGCAGCCTTTGACATGGCTCACAGGTTAATGCAAAGAAAACCAAAATCTTCACAACGTATAGACTGATAGCAGACATATGGGCTAATATAGGACTTAGGGACTGAGGGATTTGAACTCAGGGCTAAGATACTCTCTTGATATACAATTACTCTTTGATATAAAACTCTCTCTTATACACATAGGTCTCCCTGTATTTGTTTCTCTAGTCTACCTGGACTAACATAGTTGGAGATTCCAACCCAGCAACCACTCTGAGGGAGAACGATGAAGCTGTATGCTTCCATGAAGATTTATAGTTTTGGAAACTCTAAAGCATTGCTCTGTCTGAGAATCAATTCAACGAAAGTTGAAGGTTTGTTTGTTTGTTTTGTTTTTGAAGCCTAGTCTTGGTATATACACAGATTTGGACACATTATTTCCATTATTATTTTTCCTGAATTTTAGATATGAAACATCACACTGTATGATGAATTTCATAATGCAATGGTATATAGTATCCCTAGCAATTAGTTGATGATGAGTTATTTTGATAACTCCTAATAAGAACAGTTTATTTTTTTCTGCAGTTGACATATAATGGTGAAATAAGCAATCTTTGGATTTCACTGGAGATAAAAATCAATGCTCTCTATATTTTATAGGTTTTATAAAGCCTGGAATGACATTTCACAGCTATTTATCCCTTGATTTCTTTTTCAAATTCTCATATTTTCTCAATATTTTTCATATAAGACCACTGTATTTACATACTCTATTAGTACTCTAGGATACAACTCAGTTGAGCCTTAGAAAGCAAACTAATTTAATGAAGTAGACATATATTTACTTTCTCTCAAGGTCTGAAGACAGCATTATGTAGTAGATTTGAAATCTGATTCAAATAAGTTTTAGTCAAGACTGTGCGTTCCTAACATTTTATTAGCATTCATTTCAGAGCTGTAATAAATTGCTAATAATCCCTGTTTTTGCTAGGTTGTTAGATAATTTAAATGATATAAAGTGTACAGAAAACCTTAAACACAGCAGATTATAGTTACAAATCAGTATATTTCTGAACATCGCGCTAATTACTTAACCAGAAATATAGTGCTTCAGGCAGCAGAACAGGTCACTAATGGCAATTTGCATTGTGTTTCCATTTCTCTTTAAGAACAGATTGTCTTCAATTTTAATAATACTTTCACAAACTATGCAATCGTAAGGCAGTGCACTGAATTATTTAATATGGATCTTCTAGTCACAGTCTTTGTAGCGCCCCTCAAATGACTTTTTGCCTGATGGATAAGGGAAACGGACTGATGAGAGTATCTAATGCAGTTGTGAGTGATCTTTAATGGGGTTAATTGTGATGATCATTCGACTGGTTACAGAAGGAGCCACCTCATCAGAAGGAAGAAGGCTTTCTCTGTTTTCAAGAAAGAAGAGCCAGGAGCAGATTGAATTCATTGGATCCTGAAAGCCCTGTTCATTGAACCTCTTCACTTGAGGGACAAAAAGATATGACATCAGAGAAACAGCAGGGAAATGGCATAAGAAGGGTAGCAGCAGAATCGTGAGCCAGAGTATGAGACCAATCAGTGGGCCTCCTGACCCAACGGAGGGGGGGGCGGGTCAGGAGCTGAATGCATACAAGCAGATGGCTCTTTTAGGGTATCTCTAGGCACTTAATTGATATGCAAGGTTTACTGATTCAGGTAGCTAGAGCTGAGCGCTTTGGGGACCAGGTGATTTATAAGGGATTGGATTGCCCTTGGGGCATATATCAGCTCCATTCAAGACCTTTTTAACACTGTCCAAACATGGCAGAAGTCAAGAGATCACTAGGCCAAGGGCTAGATATACAAAGGATTAGAGAGAGGCCTTTAGTGGAGTATGATAGAAAAGAGGCTGTCTTGGCCAGAAACACTGTATTCTGAGCATTTCTGATCCCGAATCGTAACCAGTTACCGTCCCTAATGATCCCCATAATCCTGAATATGTTCTGTGAGACCATTATCTAACCCAGTTGAGAAGCTGAGAGTGCGGTGGGAGTTCATCCACAGCAACATAGACAAAAGTTGGTTGTAGAATCTTCAGTTGGGGAAAACTCAGGTTTGTCAGGAGTGGAGTGGGTTGGGGTGAGGGGGATCCCTCAAATGGCTTTTCCAAATACCCAAGGCAAAAGACCATAAAGAGGAACTGATTTTACAACAGTATTAAAATGCATGTGATTAGGGGAGAACACTATGAGAGTATGTGTAGCAACAAAAGGAGATTTCGCCAAGATGAGAACATGCAGAAACATGGAAACGTGCAGAAGCATAAGTTCTGTGGACAGACAATAAAGAAGTTCCCGCTGAGTTTGAGAGAACCCACTATGTCATGGCCCAGGAAGCAAATTGAACAAAGAACTTCACAACAATGAGTCGCTATGCTGAATGCTACTCAGGACTGACAGCTGATGTTCCGTTTCAGTATAGTTGTTGCTGTTGTTACAGCAGCCCTGTGTACCATGGGAAAAAACACTCCACGGTCCTGTACAGCCTCACGATTAGTCTTAGGTTTGGGTTCATCAATGACGTCATTGAGTCAATCCATCTTTTTTGATTTTCCTCTTTTTCACTGCCTCTCTACTTTACCAAGAATGATGTCTTTTTCATGAACTGGTGTTTCCTGAAAACATGCCTCAGATATGGGAGATAAAGTCCCACCATCCTTGCCTCTGAGGAGCATATCGGCTATGTTTCTTCTAAGGCATCTATTTATTCTTTTGGAAGACTAGGGTATTTTTGCTATTCTTTGCCAGCACCATTAATCCAGATGCATCAATTCTGCATTGCTCTTCCTTATGCAGTGTCCAACTTTCACATGCATGCGTGGCAATGGAAAATACCATGGCTTGGGTCAGGTGCACCTTGGTGCTCAGAGTAATATCCCTGCTGTCCAACACTTTACAGAAGGCTTGTGCAACAGATTCCAGTGTATCTTTTGATTTCGTGATTGCTGCTTCTGTAAGCATTGATTTTGAGTCCAAGCAATGTTAAATCATTGACAACTTTGATCTTTTCTCTCTCTTTACCCTTCAGTATGATGTTACCTTCTAGTCCAGTGGTAAGAATTTGGCTTTTCATTATGTGGAGTTGTAATACACACAGAAGGCTGCCATCCTTGCTCCTCATTCCTCAGCCAGTGCTTCAACACCTGCCCGGTGTGCAGAGCAAGGGGAGGAGAGTAGCCCTGTTGGAGAGGGCTGACTGGGGAGAAACCTATCTGGAAGAGCTTCAGGTGGGTTCGTGTAGACCAATTCACAGAGCATTCAGTCCACTGAGGTATTATGTCTCAACATGAATCCCACAGTTCAAATGGAAGAGCTTTCAAATATCAGCAAAGATTTCCAGAGCTGGGGATTGTGGAGCCCTAGAAAGCCTGAATGTCTTAAGGTGACTGAGATCAAAATACATGATTGTATCACTCTTGCTTATTCTAAGGTAAATAGTGCTAGCAAGAATATAGTGAAAATATTAGAGCAATCCAACTGCTAAGGGAAATAGTTAAATTATGGGACATCCCAACTATGTCATTATATCAATCTTATTTATAAAAACAAAACCACATAAAATCGGTCTGGCATACATAAAGTATTAAGTGTCTATCTCTTTATGTTAAATACTGGATGGTTGTTACAGATTAGATGTGAGAGGTAGCTAGACTAGAGATAAAGGGGGTGTCGTCACCAAATGCCTACACTAAACAAAAATTAGCTTCCCATGCCACAAGAAAGGGGTTGGAAAGGAATTAGTCATGCTAATTAGACACCTAAACTGGTCATGCGCAGAACCGGGCCACCCAGGCCCAGGTGGAAGCCAATATGGGTACGTCCACTTTAGGCACCAGCAATAATCTATCACCCAGGTGCACCTAAACTCAGCCAATAAGGTCTGCCAGTACCAACCCCATGCCTCCCCAGCTGGTGAGGATAGGAGGCAATAAAAGTAGGCTGAGGGCAGGCCAGCTCTCTTCTCCTGTTCAGGTGTCCTCTTAGAGGGTGGGGCGCACACCTCTGGGCTTGACCTCTCTTGCACAGGGAGGCCTCTTGGAATTTCCTGGTTTGGGCTCCACTGCTGTGGTTCGATGCTCCTATCCCAGGATTCTTGTCACTTGGGGTTTCGCTCTACCACCCAACAGATATTTTCAGTAGCAAATTTTCCCACGGCCACTGCCACGCAGAGTTGCACACTTTCTAGGGGTAGCGTGCACTTTCTAGACTGTGATACCTGAGACTTCCCTTTCCCTCATCAAAGTTATTGTATTACAAAAATGCTTCTAACGTCAGAAGCAAGAAGTGAGGTCAACCACCCCAGAAACCTCACAGCTGTGTCCTTCAGAATTGCGTGTGGTCAATTGCTAACCTCTAGACATATGGAAACAGGACAGTAGAGAAGACTTGAGAGAACTGATGCACTTACATGATGTTATTGGCCAGGAATATGGGACACATCTAGGAATTCCAGAAGAACAAACAAATCTTTGGGAGGAGGCACAGTCTGAATGCTCCCTTTGAATTGGGTCTGGCGAGACTTGGTCTTCCTTTCAAGAGTGCCCAGTCCCTTTGTAAGGACATCTGCTAGGTAAAGTCCAGGGTCAGTGAAGAAGGGTAAATCCTCAATAAGATGCATTGACACACTGGCTGCAGCCAAGGGCTCAAACAAATGGCGCTGGACCAGGCTGTTTCCTTCATTTTTGAATTACTACTTGTCTGCATTCATTGACTTGGCGCCTAACATCAAAGGCCCCTGGTGCCAATGCCATCTAGGAATGAGTACCATTTGTTATGCTAATGAGACATGTCTGGAGTAGGGGGGCTTTTAAGGCAGGCTCTTTTGAGAAAGTAAACAAGCAAACAAAAGAAGCAGAGATGTGGGGAGATGCTGGACTGTAGGAGGATTACCCTGAAGCAAAGACACACCCCAAGCTAGCAGAGCAAGAAAGCTTTCTCAGGTATGGCACCCCGAATTTGGACTTCTGCTTTCCTAAAATTTGAGAAAATAACTTTCTGTTTCTTAAAGTCACTCACTGTGGCCTTTCTAGGGATCCCTAGGAAAGTAAGACAGGTTGTTGTTCTAACAAATACCTGCCACGTGGAAGCAGTTTTGGAATCGCCTAACAGGTGGAGGCTAAAGGAGTACTAAATTGCCTAGGAAGAAAAGCCTGGAGTACCTTGAAGAGATGGTTAGTGAGGTGAGGGCTGTCCAAGATCATTCTGGTGAGGCTCAGAAGAAAGTCAGGAGGGCTATAGAGAAAATCTCTTTTATAGAGGATAAGTCTCTTTTATAGAGCATCAGCTACATATTGATAAAAGTGAGGACTATAGCATGCTTCTGGTAAGGATTTTAAGGGGTGAATTGAGTCAGGGCATACATGAATTTTTCAATATGGAATTATGATATATTCTGTAAACTTCCACTTAATTCATAATATGTTTTAAAAATGAGCACACGATCGAACAATGGTGGCAAGGCAGTGATTTTTATACAGTGGTAAAAGATCGTTGGCATTCTGTTCAAATGTTAGGTGGAAGGTAAAACGTGTATATGGCAGACCTAGATCTGTGGCTGAGGAGATTTTGAAGCCAGATCAGAAAGAGGCCATGTGATTTCTCCTTGTCACAAGTACAATGTTAAATGAAAAGGAGGAACTTAATGGAACTAACTGGTGGATTTAGAAAATAATTTGTATTTCAGATTTCATCGGTTCATAGGTAAAGAATTTTATTTTGCTCATGGATGGGAAATACTTACTGTCTTACTCATATTAAATGTCGGTAATTCACAAGATAAGGTTTTGGATTCAAACTTGATTTAAGACTATGGGGCTAATATAATGGAGCCCCGTTGGTGTGCCACTGTGTTACGTAGTGACTACAAGGATGTGCTCAAACAAAACAATTGTGGGGATGGCGAGGAACCGAGCAGCAATTTGTTCTGTTGTATATAAGGTGGCTGGGAGCCAGAATCAACCCGACGGCACCTAACAACACAGCTGGTGCTATAGGTTTGCTTTGAGTTGCTAGCCACAAGCTTGGTGGTTCAAACCCACCACGCTACTTCAAGAGAGAGAAATAAGACGGTCTGCTCCCATAATATTTACAGTCTTTATAGGTACACATATATTTATGTATGTATGTGTGTGTATACACAAGGGGGTCCCCAACCCCAAAACACAGAAAAAAGCTCTGCTGGGCAATTTTCATAATAAGCATTTTTCATAGTGAATTTTTTCATAAAAGCAGTTTCACTTGAGCCTCCTTTTTTGGTGATGGGCAATTTAGAGAACAGCGTGCAGCTGTGAAATTGTGTTCCCTGCTTCGGGAAAATGCCGCAGAAACTGTTGTGATGTTGAACACAGCTTACAAGGACAGCACATAGGGAAAAACTCAAGTATAGGAGTGGTTTTCTCATTTGCAAAAAAGTGAAATGTTGATTGATGACAAGGCTCATTTTGGGTGGATGAAAATGTTGACAAAATCTATGCACTTGTGCTCAAAGACAGATGATAGACCATTGAAGAGATGGGGAAGTTATCCGGATAATCTTGAAGCTTGATTCAGCAAATTTTCATGAAAGATTGGGAAATGAGAAGGGTTGTTGTGAAAGTTGTGCATAGGTTCTGACTGACCAGGGAAAAGTGTTTCAGATGGAAACATGGCTGTGCTTTGGGAGAACAGCTCTGAAGTGACCCTGCGGTTTTTTCCAAGGTCTTTACTGGTGATGCAACATGGTGCTATTCTTACAACCTGAAAGCAAACATTAATCAAGCCAGTGGAATACACCCTCTTCACCTTGCCCATAAAAGCTTGTCTAGGGAAATCAAAGATCAAGATGAAGCTCATTTGTTTTTCTGATATGAGGGGGAGAGTACATTTGGGGTTCTTCCCACCAGGTCAGACTGTTAATCAAGCTTTTTATTTGGAGATTCTGAAAAGATTGCTTTATCAGTGTGCAACAAAAAAAGCCTGGTTTGTGGCAGAATGGGGTCTGATTTTGCCACAATGACAATGCCATCTCAGTGTGCCAGTTTTGGGCAAGACTCAGCAAGCTTCTCTTGCTCCACACAACTACTCACCTCTCCTTGCTCTGTGCAACTTTTTATTGTCATGAATGAAGAGGGACATGAAAGGCAGTGATTTGATGATACAGAAGAGGTGAAGTCAAAAAGGAGGGAGATCCTGTCAGCCACGCAAACGTTGAGTTTGGAAACTTTCCGAGAATGGAATTGCAGATTTGACAGATGTATCAATTATATTGGAGAGTACTTTGAAGGTGATAAGGTAGTTTTGTAAAAAAATTAAATACAAAGCTTTGAAAAAAATCCTATTTATTGAGGGGTTCACCCTCATATAGAAGATATATATATATATATATATATATATATATATATATATATATGTTATATAGTCTAATGGGTGAAATCTGAAATACAAATATATAGGGTTTCTGTAAATCAGAATCAACTCAATGGTAGTAGATTTGGTTCTGGTTCTGGTTTGGGGGATATATGATGAGACAAGTGTGCTTTGTATGTGACAACAATGTCTATTTTGAGGTCCCAAGGTGGAATGGCATGGACTGGTTGCATCCTCTAAAATACGTTTGTAAATCCTAATGACTTTGCCTCTTATAAATATGGATTATATTCCCATTTGGAAATGAGTAGTGTCTGTTATGTATGTCAATGGACAGGAGAAGTTAATTAAAGGAGTATTTTAATTCAATTTCTTTTAGGTGATCTGAGATCAAATTAACTAGGGGCTGAGCAAAAATGAGGGAAGACACATGCCAAGCCACGGGTAGATTGTCCAGGAGCAGAAGCTCAGAAGAGACAGGAACTTCCCCTGAGCTGACAGACAAACTCTGCCTCAAGAGACAGCACCTTGAATTCAGACTTCTAGCCTCCTAAACTCTGAAAAAATGATCTGTTCAAGCCATCCTCTTGGGGGAATTTCTGTCATAGCAGCATTAGATACATAAGAGAAATAAGCCTTTATCTTCCTCTTAGTATGTTCCTATATTTTTCAAATTTTTATAAAACGTTTTTATTTGTCTGCAATAAGGGAGTGGGGAGAATGAATGTATCAGGTTTTTAAGTAGTTGTGTCTTCAGGTACTCTTCTCAAAGGCTCTTAAAATTCTATTCCTTGACTCCAGAATTAGCTTTTCCAGTTATCATTTTGAAATTGCTTGTTAAAATTTACAATAGGGTAGCTGTAGTTGTTTTCTTCTCCTGCATAATCGATTTCCCTTCTTCCACAAATGACGCTCCCTTAGGATGTAACTGGCCTCTGCTCACAGTGGCAGCATATGTAAAGAGAAACATCATGGACCTCGGAGAAGAAAGACTCTCAGGTGAATACCTGGCATTTGGACGTTGACTGGTCACACACGTTGCTGTGTCCATGACACTGACATGGGACACAGGTGCCTAGAGTTGGTCCAAGGGTGGGGCCACCAGGTTCAGAAGGTAGTCGATAAAATCCTGGCAAGCATGTCTGAAAGAAAAGGAAGTCAATAAGAACAGTCTAAATAGAAATCTTGCTTTAGCAATACTCGGGCTCTTCACCGTGTGACAAAAAAAAAAAAGGACTTCTTTCCTCCTACCCGTGTTAAGGACAATACCACTTAAGAAATGCAAGTGCCAATGTTGATGCTTAATGTGTGTACTTCTGTCCAGTCCCTGGTGGGCACAGACAGTATCCATAACCACAATTTTGAAAGGAAAGCTTATATTTACATACAGATCTCTTAGCCTGAAAAGCTTTCAACGATTTTTCTTTTTTAAAAATGAGGTTTGTTTTTAAATAAAATTGTCATTCATGTGGACTAAAGAGGGCCCTTGACAAGCTAAACTCTGCTTGATGGATAACCAGCAAATGTTCAGTGAAACAAGGAAGAAGTTAAATGAATAAAAGAGTGTCATGGTATATATATATATAAATTAAAGACTATAAAAGTAAGAAATTTAAAATAATACAAGCTCTATATGTCTTTGGAATATCAGGCCACAAATGAGATTTCTTTTTTTCCCCTAACATTTCCCCCTTCATTTTAAAATAAAAAGCTGAAAGCTTAAAAAAAAAAAGCGGCCAGCAAAGCTGACACATGCAGAATAAAAAATGCTATCTTCACTCTGGTTTACTATCCAAATGTACATAAAAACAAACGCCACTGTGCGCACGCGCGCGCGCACACACACACACACACACACACACACACACACACACACACATCTCTTTAGCTTTCAGGCATCCACAGTTCTGGGGAAAGGATGAAGACAGATTGTGCTCCGGCTCAGAGTTCATAAAGTGCACACGACATGTTGCATTTCTCAGGTGTTCCTTGATTTATAAGTACAGCGTCTGAGTTTTCATGCGGGCAGTCCTGTGCAGGCTGACATGTATATCAGAATAGGAGAGTGAGCCACAGGGTTCTTACAACAGTTGATCCCCAGGAATCCATCAACAACCCTTACTCTAGGTGGATCTAGGCTGACTCAGACCTCCAAAGCTGCGAGCAGCCGAGAGAGTTCACCATCTGTGCCTCTTGGGACTCAGTGTAAGTGGTTTAGAACAAAGAAAATCCCAAGGCACAACAATCACAGTTCATCTAGGAGAGAGTGGGGACTGCTCCTGCAGGGTTTTCAACAGCAGCAGCTGCCTCATCTTTCTCCTAGGGAGCCAACCCCCAACTCTTGGGGTCAAGTCTTTAAACGTTAGTGAGGCTTATAATGGGACTGCATTGCCGCCTTGGTTACTTAGAATATTTCATCACAAGGCACTCTTCTCCCATTGAAGAAGAAAAGCAACTGCTGACTAGTTGGAAGAGACTACTAGACAAGTACTTCCTAAGCCCACTGAATGGTTTCGGTTCTGGACTGGTTTAGTCCAGAGTAGATGATGCAAAACATTTGTTGTTCTTCTGTAAGTAGAAGGACAGAAGATCACTAGTCAGAATTCTGGTTTATTTTGATCTGCATAATACTTAAGTACCTCAATTAAACACTCAATTAAAAGTCCCTTGTTTTTATCACAGCCCGTAAGAGATTCTAATGATACCCAGCATTAAGTCAACTGGTAGGGAAACCAATTGTAGTAGTCAACATACATGGAGTCTCGTTGATTTTATGATGGGTGATATGGTATATTTTAGTAAATATATATTATTTAAATACAAGCCTTGTTTATACCTTTGGTCTTGAATAAGGTCTGAAGATTATGATTGAGGAATAAATTTATTTAAGCACCGCAGAAAGGCAGCATTCGATGTGTTTTTAATAGTGTGTCACAACGCGTGTCATTCCAAAGCCGTAGCATGATGGGTGTTGAATAAAATTGGATTTTCTTTATATAGATTCCATCCGGGATTACTTAAGTGATGATTGTTGTTTTTACTGGCAGTTTTATTAGGTGAGTGCTTGTGTGTGAGAGAGGGTGATGGCCACTGTGAGTTAGTTACACAGGTTACAAGAACGTGCAGGTCCACTACATTATTCAGTCCAACGTTCACCTACCTCAGAAGGGAAATTAAGTTTAAAAAAACAGACACATTTAAAAATCATTGTGGAATTTAATGTTAAGGACAGGTGCTTAAAGGTGGGCACTCCAAGTGAAGTTTATGGTAACGTACGCATGGTAATATATTGGATAACGGTAGCCTTTCCATGGGCAGGTGGCATGGGGCAATGGGAAGGGAGCATTCTGTAGGAGTTTGGGGGCTGGAGTGCCAACAGAAGCTTTGTAGAACCTACAGGGCCACCGCAGGGTTTGTAGCCCTTGGCTACACAGAATGTCACCTGAGGAGATTTAGAAATAGATATTGCTGCTTGAGCTCACTCTTCTCAGAGATTCTACTTTAATTGCTAGAGTGAGGCCAGAATTTGTTTGAAAATATCCGGAGGTTCTAATAAGCAGTCAGTGTATATTTACCAGGCAATGTATGGTGAAAAAGCCAGCATAACCATTTCCATCATGAATCTTTGTCTTTCAATATACACACACACACACACACACACACACACACACACACACACACACACACACACATATATAATGTTGATTGTATATGGAAGACTTGATTGTGCATTGTTAGTTTTGAGTGAAATTCTACTTTTTTGATACTCAGTTTCATCATTCAAAAAAGGAAAAGGGCCTGTTTTAGATATTTCTAAAACCTCTTTTTTTGTTCTCACCCTAGATTGTTTTCATGTGTTCTGATGGGCATTTGAACTTCTAAGAAAATGCAAAGAAATAAAATCTCTTCCATTTATGTATATTTTAAGGAATGGAGTCCTATAAATATAATCCACTTTCAAGATATCTTTTCTGCTTTTTTTAAATGAGGATAATATTCAAGATCAGATGTTTTTCTTCCATAATGAACTGGGTAAAGTTCATGGGAATTGTTATGTTGAGTTGGTAACAAAAAGGGATAAATAATTGTTACTTTATGAAGGCTCAACTAAAATACTTTTTTTTGGAGCAAGATGTCTGACTGAATAAAAACAAAATAAATATTGAACACTTTTCTGAGCTCATTTTACCTTTTTCCTAACTCAAACTTTCTGAAGGTTTCCCCTGTGCTGCCAGTATTCATAGTTCTATTTTCTTCTGTTCTCTTTCTATCTTTAATTCAGTATCAGAATATGAAGTGGCATCGGAACATTAATTTTGCACACAAATGCTGAAGGCTGCAGAGAAGGGAATGGGAAGCACAAAGAACAAACTACATCCTGCCCCCATGTAGATTTGCATCTTACCTTCTTCCTGCCTTCAGTCTATAACAATAAGAATAGATACTGGAGTCACTGAAAGCATTCTCTCCTGTATATTTGCATCAATTTTGCAACCAAGCAAGCTTGCATTTAATTTATCCTCAGTCATTCCGCTATCTCATTTGGTACTAGTTTTGAGTCTCATGACTCTTGGTTTCCTCACCGAGCACACGTATTGTTGCACCACAGTAACAGGCCGTGTAGTTAATCTAGGGGTTTTGAGAAGGACTTCTCTGGGTTAAATTGGATTGTTCTTGTTTCTAAGATGTGGGATTAGGGGCAGGTGTTTAAGCCTGTTTGGCCCTCAGTTTCCTCATCTGTAACAAGAAGATCACAGTCCATACTCAATGGAGATAGATGTAAATGCTATAGAAGCAATGGTGGTTGGTATTGCATACGGTGTTAAAATCGCTCCATAAGTGATTTGTTTTAATAGAGTTTCTGTAAGGACTAAATGATATAATGTATCTTTAGGACTCGACAAAAGATCAATATGGGCTCTTTTTTTAAAGATAATTTTTTTTTCAGATTTAGTAGTTGGAAATACATTAATGCTCAAAGGCAACTACATTTGTTCCAAGTTATATTTAAATTTATGAAACAAAATGACAATGCATGCCACTTTTGCACATGACATTCTTCTATTTTATGCATACAAATAGAATTTGAATCTTACATGTACAAAATAAGTGGTAAACGATATCCGGAGTGGTGTTCATGTATTCAGGTTTCTTTCCACATTTTGGTTATTTTGTGTTTTATGAGCTAATGGGTGATACGTATATCATTTGGGAATTTTAGAATAGAATTTTTAATAATGCAAGTGACACCTTCTGAGAACGGATGCAGTAGATATCAGCCATTCTACTGTGCACAGCAGCAGAAACTGTGGTAAAAGAGAAAACAAAACTTGACCAGCGAGAGGGCTGGAGAAGAGGCACTCATTGTCCCAGTTTTACCCAGAGACCACCAGTGGACTGCCGATTTTCATCCTGTCATTGCCGAGAGCCACGTGGTCAATGTTGAAGAGTTTCATTTTTAGTGAAGAAATAAGAAAGTAGAATACATCTGCATCCAGCCAAAGTGAGACAATGCTGAAGAGCAGTTTAAGCAAAGTCAAGTGGATGATAAGGCTCCCACACCAGCACATCAGTGAAGAAAATCGGTTCTCCAGTCAACTTCTAAAAGTAATGATTTCTAATTCGAATCGTAAATTGCAATGATTCAGCATTTCTATAATTAACAGCTATTTCCCCCTGAAATCTGCCATGCCCTGATGCAAGTAGTAGGCTAAGCATTTTCATATTAACTGTGTTTTTCATGGCAGCCATCATTTAACTGTGTTTCTTTGTCACCACAAATTGTGTGAAAATAGAAATTGAATAGACTATACGTGCCTCTAGAACACTGCACACTTGGTGAAAAATTTTATAAAAGAATTGCTTTGTGTATTCATGACCCAAGCCATATGTTATTGAAATGGGATTTATTATTTCACAACCGTTTCTAACTTTTGCTTTGAGGATTAGATTTTATGACTGGGTAATTACACTGTAGAATTAAGATGAATTACAAATAAGATGGATGGTGGATTTTGGACCATGAGTTGTGGAGAACACCTCAGCGACCTTATCATACGAGAGGGCTTTGTTTCCGTGATCACTCCACTAAGGTAGTCCCATGTTATCTATAAATAGAGCATGAGTGAACTTCATGGGACACAGGTTAGGTCATGCGTGTTGATGAGAGTCTGTGAGATTTCTCATTTCTTTTTAATTCCTTCATTTTTGCTAATTTATGCTTTCATATAATGATGAAAATGATAAATTACTAAATAAAAGAGAAAGCATCATCTAGAGTATAATATTAAAAAACAATTGATGACAATAAGAAGAGTTTTAAATATTTAAGGTTCGGCATTGAAAGCAGACCACGTTAAAATAATGTTTTACTTCACAAACATTTTTGGTTCATAAGTGAATTATATTAAATGAACGCAGAACCAGCTGTGGAGGTTCTCCAGTACATCTAAAAGTCCATCCTGAGGAACTGGAGTCTCTAGCTGGTGATCAGGATTTATTCTCAAGTGTTCCTCAAAGTCCCACTTGTGGGAAATTGACCAAGTTCACATAGTTGGGAAGCCATATAGCCAAACATCTCTTGAGATAAACAGAATTTCATTTCATGGCTAGACAAACTTCTTTCTGTCTCCTACCTTTTAATATTTCATGTTCACTACAAGGCAGCATATTTTTATAAGATACAGAATATTTTGCTATCTATTCATAGAAACTTTTATTGAACAAATTATTAAAATGCGAAGCTATTGTTTCTTGACATAACCTTCAGGTAGGCCTATACAATGTTAAGTCAAAAAGTATTGCTACTTATCTCGCATTCAAACGTTCCGAGGTTGATTCCCAACAGAATGTATGTAACCTGTTTCTGACAATAGTAGGTGGCTGCAGACAACCCGCTCAGTCCTGCATACAAGTTTCATTAAGGGGACTTAAAAAAGGACACATTTTGTACCATGGAAGCAAACAATTTTTAGATCGGGCCTAATATTAAAATTTTAACAAAACTCAAGTGGTTACCTCCCCAAAGCATTGATTCATGTTAAGAAAGGTTGGAAAGACGTCAAGGAGGTGTCAAAAAGGGAAGACTATCAATTTCAATGAAGAAAGACATTGTGGCTAAAGGCCATAAACTACTAGGAGAAGACTGTGCAGTTACCATGTATGAAATGGCTGCTGCCCGTTGGGATCGCCTGTGGCTCGGTGTTTCCCACAGTGGACATCTGCCTGAAGCCAACTTTTGAATAGATGCGTGTAAAACATGGTGGGAAAAGACCAGCCAGAGCAATGAACTAATCTTTCTGCCAATATTTTATGGGAGGTTGAAACTAATGAAGACAGTTTTAGGCAATGAAACCTACCCAATGAATAATCTTGGGTTTCCCAATATGATCCAGACAATGCGGGCATCTGCTGGGCCAATTAAATTTAGGAGAACGTGAAAGAATTTCAAAGTCTGCCTTCAGAGTGTACAGGCTTAGATATGTCCAGAAACAATTATTTTTCACAGCTCAATATTTTTGTTGAATGAAAGTTTCTATGGTTTGGTCACCATGCTTTTTGACTTGCCCGCCTGTACTTCTAAAGCCAGGATTCCATCTCTATAACTTTTCTCTGCCTGGAGCTCTGGTGGCATAGTGTGTTAGGAGTTGGGCTGCTAACCACAGGGTCATCAGTTCCAAACCACCAGCTGCTCTACAGGAGAAAGACGAGTCTTTCTACTCTGCTAAACAGTTACAGTGTGGGAAACCCACCGGGGCAATGCTACCCTATTGCTGTGAGTAGGAATTGACTTCATGCCATGCATTTGAGTTGGACCTTGCACTGGAGAATTCTATGGTTTTCAAATTTCACCATCTCAAAATGGTCATTTTGGCTTCCTAGAGAGGTTCCAATCATATTCCTTTTCAATGTTATTTGAAGTTGGAGAATACAGGAAGTTGGAAGGGACAAGGTCATGATAGTATGAGCAGATGGGAGGTGTCTTCCCAGTGACAGCCTCATAGGAGGGTCACTGCGACCCTTGAAGTCGAGTGAGCACTGCTATGCAGGGAAAGTGTCTCAGCATAAGGTTCCTGGATTTTATCTTGCCAGTGCAGCTTTCCACAAACTTCCTCAGAACAGGCCATGTGCTTATCCCGTGTCCTCTAAGAAGATCCAGCAAAATTACTCCTCGGGTACCCTGAAAAAGCTTCATAAACTTCTGAGCCGACCCTCTGCCTTTAGTTCATCTTTGAGGTCTTCTTAACCTAAGTTAAAATGCCTGATTTGCCTGTTGTTTTATGTGGGGTAGAATTCTAATAATTTTTTTTGCAAAGTTTCAATGATTTGGGAAGATGTCTAACTGAGTTTTGTTAAACATTCATTCACCTTTACCTCAAAATCAATTTTTCCAGGGCCAAAAGTTATGCATTTTTTTAAGACACCGCGTGAGACTAAAACAAGTGTATTACTGAAAGAACTAGTGTGAAGCCATTCCCTGACCACAGAGGCATGCAAAAAAAAAAAAGCATTGTTTGAAATAAGCCAGGGCCCATGTAACTGGAACCTGGTAGCAGCTTCTTAACTTGCTCTCATTCATGTCAGGTGTCTCTCAGTTTTCATATACATCTTGTGTACATGTATGCATATTTAATAATTGCATATGTGCATTTATCTACTTATTACTGTGCATATAATGGATATATTAATGTATATGGGGACTATTATTCAATAATGAAATGAACTATTTGGCTAGTTGTTATATCAATATGAATGTATTTTAATAAATATTGTCTTTTAAAGAAGTTATATACAGGGATATAAAATTATGCCAAGGTTGTTTCTTAAGATATTTGCCATTATTCACATGAAATTATTCTCTGAACACATGGAACACATGGGATGGTTATTAAGCTGAATAACACTTCATTTAAAATGGGTCTTTAAACATATTTAAAAATGTAATGTATTCCTCATGATGATTCTATAAATAAAGAGCCTGTGGTTCAGCATAGAAAGCAAGTAACCTCTCTCGGAGATGGAGCAAGGTAGCTCAGACTGAAACAGAATGCCCCACCCCTACCCCACCCCTGCCCCACCGTTATTGAATGCTTCAGTAGAAATTCATTTATGTTGTGTTAGATTTTCCTTCTGCTTTGACCTAGTACAGAATATGCCTTATTTTCCATACTTCTTAAAACATTTGAAGCCATATTTATCAAGCAAGATGTATAAGATTATCATCAGTCAATCTATGCATATATAATTAGTTCTCAGAAAGCCCTGGTGGTATAGTAGGAGATGAGTTGGGTTGCTGGCTACCGAGCCAGCAGTTGGGAACCACTAGCTGTTCCGTGGGAGAAAGCCGAGACTATATATATAGTCTACATATGAGACTATATGTATAAGGTCTCAGAAACCCTCAGGGGCAGTATACTTTGTCCTATAGGGTAGCTACTAGTCAGAATCCACTTGAAAGCAGTGAGCTTGGCTTTTCAACTTTAATTAATCATGACATTAATAATATTAATCATGACTAACAGACAACAGATCTAGTAATTTTATGCTCAAAGCTCATTTAGTCTTTCTAGGATTCTAATGGTTTGCATTATAGACCTGGGAACGGACCAGATACCATGCCCTGTCTGATTTGTTGGTCTGTGGGACAGGTGTTGGAGGGGCATCTCGCCAGCTTCTACACATGCCAGCTGCCATTTAAGGAAGATTCGTAGCCTGTGCAAGGTCTCTAGTTTATAGTGAAGTTGGAAGTCAAACCCAGGCTATTTACTTCCCTAGACCAAATTTCCCTCTATCTCATCAATCCTGTTAATATTTATAGAAATTAAATCTATTTCTTCTTTTAATCAATTTATTGGAGGCTCATACAATGCTTATCACAATCCATACAGACTTGTCTAATCTAGAAGAGAAAAAAAATCTAGAAATTTGTCTTATCCTAGAAACTGTCAAAAAGAATATCCTATAGGTCGCTGCTTAAAAAAAAAAAGTATATCCTATAAAACCTTTGAAAAAGCCGTTTTTAAAATGGAATGATTGAAGGAGCGTAATGCTCTCAGAACAAATCCATATGCTTCAGAGACACCTCGGTTGAAGGAAACAGCTGACTGTACAGGACATCCTGTCTTAGGATTTCCAAGGTTTCCCTATGTCGTAACGTTTCAGAGTGGTGAGAAGAAATGGGCCTTCTAAAACCAATCTTATTTCCTAATTCTTTTATATTTTTAAAAATCTTTTAATTTCTATTAGATACTTTTTATAGTCTATATATTTCCTACTAATGGAGAGCAATGATATTAACCTACTCCTTCTTGCAAGGTGAAGAAGACCCAAGAAACTAGGTGCGGGGTCTGCCTGAAGGAACATTCTACAAATAGTGTCAGGAGTATTTCCATTTGACTGCTTCCATGAGGTGTTTTTGTTGAACAGTGGTGTGTTTGGGGGGGGGGGGTGCGGGAGTCAGCTTACCTCACAGGACAAGCCAGAATAGCCCTGGGGACAATCACATTCTTCTATCAAGTGGGCTGGCGGAGTCGCTGCTGTTACACGTCCTTGTTCAGCCACCTCCATTGAGATTTCAGAAATCCTGGAAACAGTAAGCACAGTAACGATCACATCAGTACATCAAGAGCACTTGGACTCCCACAGAAATAAGCTGTCTTTTTCTCTTTTTCTTTTGTCATTAGACTTAACCTTGTTGTCATGTTTTGACACTTGGAATTTCAGGAGCTCAAATTCCAGACCTTATGGTTTCACGTTTGTTTCTTCAAATGTCGAGCTTATACATTAGCAAAATATCCACGTAAGTCTTTAGACTATATAGTAAATTAGATGTCTGATATCCTGATGAGAAGTTTATAATAAGATTTTTTTCCTTTATAAAATGCAGTGGCTTCAGGTAGACAAGGC
Organism: Tenrec ecaudatus; assembly: GCF_050624435.1. Lineage (NCBI taxonomy): Eukaryota > Metazoa > Chordata > Mammalia > Afrosoricida > Tenrecidae > Tenrec > Tenrec ecaudatus. The sequence goes on from NC_134536.1 coordinate 40,956,279, forward strand.
CAATTAATTATACATTTATATTCTTTTGAACAACAGATAGCCCTTGGTTACTGCCCATTAGAATATCTCAGATTGTCAGCAGGGAAGGCCTTTTTAATTAATACCCTATCCGCTGTCTTCTTCTTTAGTCTCTGAGTGCCCTTTCGAGAACTTTGGAAAAAGAAGTTTGAATAGAATCTAACAATACCTCTCTCTTTTTAGAATAATGAAACTTTTCAAATGAGTATTTTGTAAATGCTATCAAACAAATAACCTAACACATCCTTCTTATTGGGAAAAATTGATAAAAATAATTATTCACCTGAAAATTGTTGATACCCTTTGTTATTCATTTGAATTTATGCATTAAAAACATGTGCAGTCCATAAACTCAGACTATTTCATGACTGACTAACTGGTACATGAAAATGTTCAGCAAATAAACTTTGAAATGAGACAATGAATAGTTTTGCTTCAATAAAAGTCACCTCCAATAGCTTAAGAGTTTGAATCCTAAACTTTATAACAAGCATAGGCAGACTTTATTGAAACTGAACTACGCATGTACTTCCTGGTTTCACAGCAATGTCATGTGAATGGAGAAGCCTATAAGAGACACACATTTGGTTAAGCTGCAGGTTCCTTCTCCCCTCCTCAAAGTCCCCGTATAGATAGTGAGCTGTTAACAAATGCCTTCCCTTCTGCAGCGAGATTCTGCCCTTCTGCTTGCCTGGACTTCCTGCTGGAGCCAGAATGTCACTGTGCTTGTGGACAAGTGGCCTCCATGGGCCTCTCCATACTATCCGTTAGCCCAAGGAGCTACCAGTGCCAGCTTCCTTCCTTCTCACAGACTGTCCACACCACTGGTAAGGGGTGAAAAAGCAAGCGAAACTTGCCTGGTGACAGTGGCAGGTGTTTCTAGAGCACACCATTTTTCTTAGGGTATTAGACAGGAACAGTTGGCTTCTATTTAATTGAGTACCAAAGATATTTCCTTCAAATAAATGCGTAAGAAACAAATGCTCAAAGACAGAGGAAAATGCCAACATTGGCAAAATGTGAAAAGTCTGAATTTCAAACAGCATGTACTAGTGTAATACCTAGAGTCATTTCTAAACGATTTAAAATGTATATCTCAATAAATGAGGAAGCAAGGTAAGGCTTAATAACCTTGGGGGGAATGTTAAACATATACATATTTTTATATGTATGTAAGTATACTGTCTTGAACAATTAAGGGTTGAGCTCATAAATTATTTTTCCTTATTGCTCTTGGGTTATGATTATAGTTTTTACTGAATTTAGAGGAAAAGTGATAACATATATATTGCACAAAAGTTTTGAAGCCCCATTGTACGTCTTATTTACTCTAGACCTGCAAAACGGGCCACTTAAACCAAGGGTATTATGCTTTGTGAGGGATATAAGTAAGGTGATAAGGTACTTATAGGGAAACCAAGGAAGTATCACAGTTTAACATGTGTAACTAAAATGTTTCTAATAGATTCAAAAACAATGCTGTGCACCACCATATTCTTATCATAGTGTATTTGTACACAATATATTTTCATAATTATAAAGTTATCTGTTATCCTCTACAAAGTGCAAACTTACTTTGGCTTCTGCCACCTGACTCACACTTGATATTCTAAACTAAATTCACATTGTGGTTGACAGTATAATATTTTGTTATATACCTTTTTGTTATTTCACATACAATAATCTATTACTAGTGACAGATGTGAAATGAAACTAAAATAATATAGTTTTGAAGGTGAATTTTAGCCCTTGATTTAATGGTCTGTGTTTATGAGCCACAAAGTCAAGTAGCATCGCAAACAGCTTTCTAGCACTCTTGGCTCTAAGTTGAGCTCCATCTGACGTAAGCAATGATTATACTTCATTGTTTTTCATATGAATGCAACTTGAATTTCTAGAAGTCTACTATGGATAGATGGCCTCAACTGTCTTAGAGTTATGTTAGCAAAATTTCACTTGAGTGTGACAGCAATGATATTGTTCAACAATGTCTGCATTCAATTGGATCACTTATTTACATCTGCATATTTCCTCATTTTAACTCATTGAGTGAATTATCACTTATAGTCAAAGAACTTGGTCATGTGTGCTTAGTTTTATTTTTTATTCTATATTTGTATATTTTCCTGCTGCTAACACCTTTCTTCATGGTCCATACCCCTGCTTGATTATTTCCGGTTAAACCACCATCTCTTGACTTTTAAAACGTATCTTCTTTCTTTCCTTCCCATCCACTCTTTCAAACCTTGAGAGTGGTCCCTCTCCGGGATTCCCCGGAAATTATTATTGTCACCAATGCATGCTAGAGCCCTGTTCACCAGCTCTCATTTTAACCGGTTTACTTTCCAAAAAACCAAACTCACTGCCATTGAGTCATTGTTGACTCACAGCAACCCCTATGGGTGGCTGAGACTGCAACTGTGGAAGGGAGTAGAAAGCCCAATCTTTCTCCCATGGAGCTGCTGGTGATTTTGAACTGCTGACCATGTGGATCGCAGCCCAACTCATAACCATTACACCATCAGGACTCCTGTGATAGTTATCACATTATTACCATGTGCTAATAATGAATAATTATTTCTTGAAGTGTTCTCAGTTTGGGCCAAAGAAACTGCATTCATCCTTCATAGTCTTCTGTGTTCTTTTCAGTCTTCTGATAGTCCCTCTTTGAGATTCTTTAAACATTGGGGTGGTCTTCATGTCCTCAACACTTTTCTCTACTTCGAAATCCCCATGGGTGAGCTCATCTGATTATTTAACACCGGACACCTCAAATTGTCTGACAAGTGTCAGACGGAGATGTATCCCTAACCTGTCAGCATAGTTGCAAACTTTATTTTCATCTCTCCTTCATAACAATTCCCAATTATTTCTCATAATGTTGTATGAAAAATGGAAACATAGTACAACATACTGTAAGTAAGCTGCCGAGACTGTCACAGTTTGGAGAAAATTGATCCAACTTGGTTCTGCCTGGTTCCCACAAGAGTTCATTTAAGTAAGGCCCTCACTCAGTACTTAGAGCACAATTCCTAATGATCTCTCCCATAGAACTCTCACATCCAAATTTTTGCCTGGGATCTAAAACCCATTTGCATACAGCAAATTCAGTAGTTTTCTCCTCATCTTGGGTCTCATCCTCTTTTACGCTTTTGATGATTAGTACTAACTTTGACTAGGTGATCTCACAGGAATCCTTGACTTGTCTTTTGCCATAAAATTTGAAAACCAACCATTTCTAAATCATTCTTGGCTGATGGATCTCCCTCGTAATCTCTATTTTAATAATGTAGATTTTAAAAAATTGTTGGTACCTGCTTTGTCGCATGATATTTCCATAAGTAGCCTTGATAAGAATATAATGAATATCATATAGTATATCCAAGAAGTCTTCACGGGTCACAGGCCTACTGATTTGAGGATCATCACCATAATATTTCCATTCTCTCTGTTAACAAGAAAAGAAACTACTTTGACACAACGGAATACAAAACAATTGGAATTCTTACAGCAAACGATTAATAACCTTACCTCTGTCATTTCAATTTCATGCCTTGTCAGCTGGCCAATTAATGGAGCAGCCACGTGCCTGGTGATGATCCTGGCATGAGAGCGGGGGCCACCACGAATGATCACCTGAGGTTTATAGGTTAAGAAACCTGTTTCTTCCCGAGCCTCAAAGTAGATCGCATACTTGAGTTTGCCACCGTAGGCCATCAACTAGCAAAATGCAGTAAAAAGCGATGAATTAGTTACATAGAAACATAGTTTGCTTTGCTCGCATGTGACTTTGGAGTTTCTTTGCTTACCTTCTTTCCTTCAAATTGTTCTGGAAGTTTCCAATAAAATGGTTCTAAATGGAGATCTTGTCTCACCAGATCCATGCGTGCAACGATTTCTGGGGGCTGAGAACCAATGCCCTTGGTGGTTGTGCGCTGCAGTGCTTCATCCACCAGTGGCAGGATGGTCTGCTTGGGGCTCAGTGTTACCTGCATGTGAGCAAGACGTAAGAGAGGCTGAGCTCAAGCCTTTAGGGGACCGGTGGGAGCATTCATCGAAAGGCGTACGGAACTCCTCTCCCTAAGGTGACGAACTGGTCTCACAACTGATGGAGCTCCCGCAGGGTGAGCTGTGAAGCTAGTGGAAAACCCTTTCCATTGTGAAGCCATCTGGAGAATTCATGCAAATATAAGCATGCCCTTCCCTAAAGTCCACTGCATTCCTGAGGCTGCTCAGCAGAAATGTGCAACTCCTTTTGCTTGTTCCGACGGCATTAACACATGTCAACATCCATGCTTTAGTGCTTGGACTCTTCCGGGGGCAGCTTGTTCCCATCCCAAAGCATGATGTTTTTGCTTTTTTTTTTTTAACAGTAGTTATCTGTTTTCACTTGACATCTACTACCTTATCACCAATAAATAAACTATTGTTAGGGAAGAATTTTGAAAAGGCATCTACCCCCCCCCCCCCAACTGTGTAATGGCAGGTTTACCATTCCTAAATGGGTGCCAGGAAAAAAGTTACTTAAATGTTTTGCCATTTCCTACCATCCCTCGGTGCCACAGTCAAAGACATCAGCAGGCACTGACATTAAGCCATTACGTGGCTCAGTGGCTCCTTACCCTCGTACGGATCAGTCCTTTCGCTTCAGAGCACTGAGAAGTAGAACCAAAGCAATAGCAGCTGCTGCAGCCAAGGGGGTTCTTGGCTTCAAGTCCAAATTTGCCTGGCCGGCACCTGTCACAGTGGACACCGTCCACGTTCATCTGTAAGCAGATAAAAGGCAGGGATATTTAGAGCAAAGTTATGAAGGAAATAAACTTTAGAAGAAATAACAGGGACACATTTTCTATGGTAGAAAACAAAGCGAAACAAATGCAAGTTGAGTATTAGACTTATATCTCCAATGGCAATTTGTGGCTAATCGTACTGGTATAAACCCATAGGTTTTCAATATGACTCATTTACAAATGTGTGTACTGCTAAGGATATTGTATACTGCTTTTGAAATATAAGTGGTACATTTCCTACAATTGTACTGTGAGCAATAGACTTGCTTAGTTCTACTGCGAGCAATATTAAAGACTTTTGAGAATTTTGGAAAGAAACATATTGATTCCTAGAAATGACAGTGCTTTCAAACAGAAGGTTATAATATCTATTTATGTAAGTGTTATGATAAAGAGCCCCTGGGTAGGCAAACAATTAAGTGTTTGACTAACAGTCCAAAGGTTTCCAGTTCAAATCCTCTCAGGAAAGGCCTTGACAATCAGCTTCCTAGAGGTTACAGCCTTGAAAACCCTATGGAGGAGGACTCTACCCACACAAGGTCACTGTGGCTAGGAGTTACGGTCAGAATTGCTGTTGTTAGTTGGCAGCTAATGACAACACTTGCTATATTGATGGAGAGAGAGGACCAAAAACTCACGACTGATGGATGAGTCAATTCTGTCTTTTAACAACCCTGTAGGGCAAACTAGAACTTCTCCAGAGGGTCTCCAAGGCCAAGGCCATTGTCTCTGAAGAAGCACACTGTCACATCTGTCTTTTCTCTTGAGGAGCAGGGGGTGGGTTCAAACCATTGACCTTTCAGTTAGCAACCAGGAGCTTACTTACTGTACCTGTAACTAATATGTGAAAGTATAAGTATAGGAGTAGCACACACAAACACACACGTTTTTATTAGCTGTCATCACCAGCCCCCGGCTCATGGTAACGCTGTATGTTGCAGAGAATGTCTTTCTCCGACTGGGCCTCTTCCAGAGAGTCCCTGGGTGGGGGCAAACTGACACACTGCTGGTTACCAGCCGAGTGTAAAATGCTTGTGCCACACAGCGCCTTCTATCCACACATGATATCTATCATGTATATAATGTATAATTGCAATTTAAAATGCTCCGACCCAGAATGGTGCATCTTTCATGGTGAACCCTGCTGTTTCCTTAACTATCACGGCTTCACAAGTGACCAGCACCCAGCCTGATCTTCCAGTCCCCTCCCTTGCTGCACAGACTCTATCTGGAAAGATAATTTGACATGGTGTTCACTGTGTTTATTCTGGATTGAATTTTCTCAGAAATATCTAAGGAGAAAACATTCCTCTTATCCTTTTTAATTGGCTGCTTTCCTCCATCATTTCACAATATTAATGAGGGCTGAAAGTTGCAGATAGTCACTATTTTCCGTGCCAGTGTTTCTCAGTGATGGAATTTTACAGACCGTTCACAGCAGTAAATATATTCTTCAGTGTAAAGTGATTGCAGTTTAATTTTAGCCCCCCTGCTCCTCATTTAAACTTTGCTGTTTAGCACTGATTTCCCTGATGGTATTTTAAAGAACTGTCTCCCCTCTCACCCAGATTTTTCTTGTTTAAGCAAAATAAACACATAAAGAGAAATAATCTCATTTTAATAATCCAAGGAAAACATATCATTTCTATCAATTAAAATAAAGGATGGGTTTTGGTTAAATATAAATACATAAAAATCTGTGTTTAGCTGCACACCAATGAATACATGTGTGTGTGTTTACATATAGATGAAAGCTATCCAGCATTGATTTTTAATTTATTTATCTAGTTAGTTCCTGGAAGCAGGGATATTGAACCCTGAATGAAGTGACATGGGAGTCTTTGACACAGAATCGAGAAGGTGTTCGCTCGCTCTATTTTGGCAGTGTGTACCTTGCAAGTGCACTGCCCCGTCTGATCGAGACACGAGCATTTCTCCGTGTCCGTGTCACAGGTTGTGGTCTCCGTTCCCGGCGGGAAGCAGGCACAGCTGTCACAGTGAGGGTACCTCCAGTGACCATGGCTGCACTCCGTGCACTTGGATCCAGAGAATTTGGGATGACATTCGCATTGGCCTGTGTGCACATTGCACTGGAAATTAAGGGATCCCACCAAACTGCAGTTGCAAACCTAAGAGAAGATAAAACAGCACGTATTAACACAATTTCGATGGGAGTAACGTTTTACTTTTGTTATTTCTATTCTTCTATTAGGCAAATGTGAGCGACACACATATTGTATACTTTCTATTAGTATCGTCTGAGTCACTTGGAACACATCATAACATAAAAAGGGATGGCCAATTTGTGAAACTAGATGATAATCTAGCAGCCCCCACCACTCCTTGTCCACCGCTTGTCCTATTATGGTGGCTTGTGTGTCACTGCTATTGACTACTCCCCTGCTGAAAGCTCTGTCACTGGTATTTCAAATGCCAGAAGAGCCACCCACAATGAGCACGTTTCATTCAGCAAAGCTTCCAAACTAAGAATAGGCTACCAAGAAGGACTTGATGCCCCATTCCTGAGAAATGAGCTACTAAAAACCTTATTATGACATCAAGAACATCAGATACTGACGACCTCCAGAGCAGAAGCAGACATTCGTCAGCTACCGTGCCGGAGAACAAGCTCCTGCAGTCAGAAGGCACGCTCAATAGACTGAGGAAGAGCTGCCTTTTCACAATAAAGGATGCCTAATGACATGGACGGAGTAAGTCCCTGAGAATAAAGCCTCTGGGACCTTCATTTGTTGATGGAGTATGACTTAAAATGCAGAGAAACAGGCACAAAACAACTAGTAATCAAATATGGCATGTACTAACTATGAAACTATAAAAACTAGATGTCAATAAAAAATGAGAAGGAATGTGTAAAGTCCGATATCCTTGGTGTTAATGAGCTGAAATGGACTGGTATTGACCATTTTGAATAAGAAAATCATATGTCATTCCTATGTTGGGAATGACAGAGCTTACAGAAATGAGGTTTCATACTTTATCCAAAAGAATATTTCAAGGTCTATCTTGAAGTATGGTGTGATTTGTGATAGGATTATATCTCTCCACATTCACGAACTTCAATTCAGACAACTATTATGCAAATTTATGTACCCACCACTACAACCAATGATGAAGGAATGGAAGAATTCTACCAATGTCTTCAGTCTGAAATTGATCAAATAATCAAGATGCATCAATAATTATTTCTGAGTGGAATTCAAAAGTTAAGAGCAAAGAGGAAGTAATAGTAGTTGGAAATGATGGTCTTGGTGATGGAAACAAAGGTGGAGACCTCAGGATAGAACTTTGTAAAACAAATGACTTGTTCATAGCAAATATCTTTTTTTGACAACACAAGTGATGAATACATGGCTGTTTTCTCCAGATGGAATACACAGAAATCAAATTGCCTATATCTGTGGTAAGAGATGATAGAGCTAGTCAATATTAACAGGAAAAATTATACAAGGGTCGATTGTGGAACAAACCAACAGTGGCTCTTATGTAAGTTCAGGATGAAGCTGAGGAAAATTTTTAAAGCCCACAAGAGCTAAAAATCACTTCAAGTTTATCTCACCTGAATTTCAAGAACATCTCAAGAACCGATTTGATGCACTGAACACTAATGACAGAACATCTGAGGAGCTGCAGGAGGACATCAAGAACATTACTTGTGAAGAAAGCAAAAGGTTACTTTAAAAGACAGGAAAGAAATAAAAGATAAAGTGTTTGTTAATCTGGGTAGACTAAAGAAACAAACTCATAGACCCTAATATGTGTATTAGGAAGAATGATTGTACATTAAGAAAACATCCCAGCACAGTCCAGATCAAGTCCATAAATCCAATATTAGCCTATATGTCCAATACCAATTTATAAAGTCCTCTTCAGGCTTACAAAACACATGCAATGACACTGAATGCAGGAAGATCACAGGCCAGTGGGTGGTAGGTCTTGTGGATCCTGTGGTGTTGTAAGCATCTCACCACTGGCAGGGCTCTCTACGTGGTTCCTCCAGCCCAGGGCACTAGTGCAGCTCCAGGTGTCTTGACAGTTGCAATGTCTCCCAGGCAGTGAGCTATTTGCCTCCTTAGCACCTCCAAATGAAGTCATCAAGCTATGACCCGATTGACAGCCTAGACCCTACCTCTTCACTCTGAATCCTCTCAAATTGTAAACAGATTATGCAACTACAAAGTGGATGTCAGAAGAGACTCTGAAACTTGCTCTTAATCATAGAGTAGCTAAGGCAAATGAAAGAAATGATGAAGTCAAGAACTAAAAAGAAATTTTCAAAGCGCAGCTCGAGAAGGCAGTACAAATTTATAATGAAATGTACAAAGAACCTTAGAAAACAAAAAAACGAAAACAAACTCAGCATGTCTTAAATTGAAAGAACTACAGAAGGATTTCAAGCTTTGAATTATAAGATTGAAGGTTCTATGGACAAAATATTGAATGATTTATGAAGCATCCCATGAAGATGGAATGAATACACAAAGTCACTAGACCAAAAATAACTAGTCAATACTCCCTCATGTCAGGTACCGAAGGAACATCCCACCAAGGGCACTGAAGGAAGAAGTTCAAGCTGCACTTAAAGTTCAATCCCAAAACTAGCATCCAGGAATTGATGGAATACTAATCGATATAGTTCAGCAACCCGATAAAGCCCTGGAAGCATTCTCATTTGTCCATGCCGGGAAATTTGGAAGACCGCTACTTGGGAAACTGGAAGAGATCCAGATTTGTACCTATTCCGAAGAAAGGTGACCCACCAGAATGCTCAAATTACAGGACAATATCATTAACGTCACATACAAGTAAAATTTTGCTGAAGAACATCCAACAAAGTTTGCAACGGGGAGCTGCCAGAGTTTAGGCTGGATTCAGAACAGAATGTAGAACAAGGTGTATCATTGCTGATCCCAGATTCTGACTGAAAGTGGAGAATACCAGAAAGATGTTTACTTCGGACTTTTGACTGTGTGGCTCATAACCAACTATTGATAGCTTTGAGAATGGGAATTCCAGAACACTTTATGGTGCTCATGCAGAAATTGTACAGAGATCAAGAAGGAGTTGTGGGAAATGCTCATGGAAACAGCATTTGAGAGACCAAACAATGCACTGCATCAGGTCAATTTGCTGCCAAAGTGTTGAAAAGCAAGGATATTTCTTTGAGGAATAAGGTATGCCTGACCCAAGCCCTGGTATTTTTCATAGCCTCCTATATATGTGTAAGTTGAACACTGAATAAGGAAGACTGAAGGGCAATCCACGCAGTTGAACTGTGGTGCTGGGAAAAAATGGGGAAGGTACCATGGACCACCAAATGAGCAAACAAATCTATCTTGGAAGAAGTATTGGCAAATGTTCCTTAGAGGCAAGAATGGCAAGCCTTCATCTCCTGTGATTTGGGAATGTTGTCAGGAGAGAAGAGTCCTTAGATAAGGATTTCATAATCCTTAGATAAGGATTTATCCTTATCTAGATAAGTCCTGAGATAAAAGGATTTAGTAAAGCAGAAGGTCAGTGAAAAAGAGAAAGGCTGTGACAATTAGATTTTATGTCAACTTGAAATGGTGTGAATTGTGGGGTGCAGTCCACCCTGCCAATCAGGTCACAGCATGATGTGCCTTAAGTTTGGTCTCCATCACCCCCCACCCTCACTGGGACTATGTCTGCCTCCACGGTCAACCTCATGGGAGCCTCTGACCTGGGAGCGGATCCATGGTCCCACAGACCTTGCACACATTCTCCTCTGCAGCCAGGGGCTGTGGGTTTCCTGCTTCCTGCGTCACCTCTCTGCATCGTTGGCCTGCAGTTGCATGAGCCTACGAGGACCCCCGCTAGCACTGGACCCGTGGACTTGAGTTGCACTTAACTGCGATGCCTCCTTGATATAAATTTCCTTCTTGATACAAAGCTATTTCTTATACATCTCTGAGTATCACAATTTTTTTTTAAATTCCTCTGGACAACCCAGCCTAATACAAAGCCTCTCATCAAGATGGGCTGACACGGTGGATCAAACTTAAGAACCATTGTGAGGATAGAGCAGGACAGGGCAGTTCTCCATTCTCTCACTCTGAATAGGAACTGAGCTGATGGTACCTAACAATAACATTAAATTTTAGTTTCTTCTTAATCTTTTCCTTATTAAACCTCTCTAGATTTTAATTTCTACTCATTCTCTGGTTTTTTCACCTTTTAGTTCCATTTAATGATATGATATGATAATGATATGATTAACAGAATTCAACCCTTCTTGCAATGTACTGAAAATGCAAGTGAAAATGCAAAGAAGAATCCTGTAAGGACCAATAATGCCATATTGACAGAAAGGTACTTTCTTTATGGGTTCCAGTTCTGCATTATAATACTTATTATATTTATCACAAGGGCCCAGTGACCCAGAATATCTCCAACTGTTCTCTCAGGCCCCTCTCTCCTTATTTGCATCTTTTAAGTATCTTTAGTGGTGACACATTGAGCTACTAAGAGCAAGGTTGGCAGTTCAAAATCATGAGCTATTCTGTGGGAGAAAGATAAGAATTTGTACTCCATAAAGTGTTACAGTTTCTAAAACCCATAGGGTCAATTCTACTTTATCTAATAGGGTTGCCATGTGTCAGAATTGACTCAATGTCAGTAAGTGGTGGGGAGCTTGCCTTCACCCACTCTTTGTCAATGTAAGATTGCTTCCAAATAGCTACAAACTATGCTTATACCTCTATAAATGTCTTTGCCCCCTGTTCTTTCCTCTATTTCCTTTTATAAACCTAGACATGTATATATGTAAATATATTAATATATAAAGATATGGATATAGGTCTTTGTACATATATTTATAGATTAAGTATTAAGGTAGCAGTTGAATATTGGGCCTCTACTCTAGTCCTCCCTCAATACAAGAATGCTTTGTTCTAATAACCTGGCATTCTGTGATGCCCACCTTCCTGACATGATTGCTGAAAACAAAATGGGTGCATAATCAAATGTGGTGAATAAAGCTGATGATGATCGGCTATTACAATATACAGCATGTGGGTTCTTAAAGGCTTGAAGTTAAAGGCTTGAAATTCCCATCTAGGAGGGAAGCAACAAAATTCACATGGAAGAAGCACACCAGCCCATGTATCAATGGGATCAGGCATCAAGAATCAGAAGACCCAAATCAAACAACCATTTTGGTGTGAACAGGGGGGGGGTCAGAATGGAGACTGAAAGCCCATCTGTAGATATTTGGGCATCCCCTTATAGAAGGATCACAAGGAAGGGATGAGCCAATAAGGGTGCAGTAAAGCAGCAAGGAAACAATCAGGGTTCCTCTTTAATACTCCCCCTTCCCACTATCATGACCCCAGTTCTACCTTACAAATCCTGCTAGATCATTACATGTACACTGGCACAAATGGGAGCTCTCAACACACAGAATCTAGGACAGATAAACCCCTCAGGACCAATAATGAGAGCAGTGATATCAAGAGGGTAGGGAACAGTATGGAGAGAAGAGGGAGAAGGGGGAACTGATTGCTTTGATCGACATATAACTCACCATCACCCCGGGGGGATGAACAACAGAGACATGGCTGAAGAGAGATACCAGATGGTTTAAAATATGAAAATATAATTATTTATAAATTATCAAGGGATCACAAAGGTGGGAGGGGGGAGGGGGAGAAAAGAGAAGAGATAATATCAACGGCTCAGGTAGAAAGGAAATGTTTTGAAAATGATGATGGCAACACTTGTACAACTGTGCTTGATACAATTGTTGTATCGATTGTTATAAGAACTGTATGATCCCCTAATAAAATGATCTTTAAAAAACAAAAACAGCTCCAACCTGCTCAAAACCTTGAACATTGGTGAATAGAATCTATAGACCAAGAGATATCCTAAAACTCCGGACGTTTTATTTTAATAAAAATGTTTATTTTTGTTTCTCCTAAAGGCTGTGTGTTCTTATCGTAGAAACAAATAGACCAGAATCTCAGCTCGAGCACTGGGTAGAATAACCTTTCCTAGTTCTTAGATACGCTACTATTTCCTCCCTCACTACTCTTTTGAATGTACCACTTTTGAACCTCCTGTGTCGTCTTCTGTAGAACCTGTGCACGGATCAAGAAGCAGGAGAACAGAACCAGGGTATCCTGCATGGTTCACATTAGATCATGTGTGTGTCAGGCTGCATCTTCTCACTGTCCTGATTCAATCTGTGTACTGAGAAAATCATCATAAGATCTGGATTATATGAGAAGAATGGGGCATCAGAATATGAAGAGATCTTATTAACAACTTTCAATGTGTAGATGATACCTTTGTTTGCTACACATGAAGAAGACTTGAAGCACCTGCTGATAAAGACCAAGGATCATGGCCTCCAACATGGATTACCCCTCAACATAAAAACAAAATAATAATAAATCCTTACAAGTGGACCAGAAGTCAATATCATGGTAAACGGAGAAAAATTGAAGTTGTCAAGGATTTTGTATCGGTTGACTCTACAATCAAAACTCATTGAAACAGCAATCCAGGGTGCATTGCATTGTGCAAATCTACTGCACAAAACATCTTTAAAGTGTTGAAAATCAAGGATGTTACTTTGAACACTAAGGTGTGCCTGAAGAAAACTTATGGCATTTTCAATTGCCTCACATGCAGGTGACAGGTGGAGAGTGAATAAGGGAAACCTAAGAAGAAATGATGCATTTGAATCATGGTGCTGACAAAGAATATTGAAAGGACCATGGACTCCAAAGCAACAAACAAATGTGTCTTGGAAAAAGTACAGCCAGAACACTCCTTAGAGGTAAGGATGGAGAAAGTGTGTCTCGTGTGCTTTGCACATATTGTCAGAAAAGATCAGCCCCCGGAGAAGGACATCATGCTTGGTAAAAGGGAAGGACAGGAAAAGAGGAAGGCTCTCAGTAATATGGATTGACACAGCGGCGTACTGGCTGGCCTCAAACTTGAGAACAATTGTGAGGACGGCACGGGACCAGGTCGTGTTTTGTTCTTTGTACACATGGTTGCTTGGAGTCAGGACCGACTCGACAGTACTCAAGAGTAACGTGTAGTTGTTGTTGTCATTAGGTGTCTTCAAGTCAGTTCCAACTCTTGGCAATTTTCTGTCCATAGAAATAACTCGACTGATCCTGAACCATCCTCACTACTCCTGCTAAGTTTGAGCTCATTGTTAAAGCCAAGCTGGTATTCTAGCTCCCTGAAGGTTTTCTCCCCTCTCCCGCCCCCCCCCCGCCCCCACTAACTCTTCTTTTCTAAACGTGATGCCCTTCTTCAAAGACTGCTTTCTCTGGATAACATGGGATGAAATTTTGACAGTCTTGCTCCAAAAGAGCATTTTAGCTGAACTTCGTCCAAGACATATTTCTTCATGCTTTTAGTAGTTTATGGTATAACCAATATTCTTTGCCAACACTATAATTCAATCATTCTTCAGTCTTCCTTATTTATTGTCATTCTTTTAGATGCATATGATAATACTGCAAATACCAGAACTTAGGCCAAGAGCCCACTAACCCAAAATGTGACATTTTTATTTTTTTAACATTTTAAAAAGATCTTTTGGCAGCAGATTTGCCAATGAAATACATCACTTGATTTCATAACTGCTGCTTTTGTGGGACATGACTGGGGATTCAAGTGAAATGGAATGCTTGACAACTTTAATCTTGCCTCCATTTATCATGATGGTATTTATTTGTCCCGTGGTGAGAAGCTTTGTTTTCTTTATGTTGGAGTGTAATCCATGGAAAAGATCGCAACCTTTGATGATCATCAGTACGTAAACAAATCCTCTTCAATTTCAGCAAGTTAGGTAGTATCATCTGTTTCACAAGTTGTTAATAAAATTCCCTCCAAGTGTGACATTGGGTTCTTATTTCCAGAGTCCACCTTCAATATTGGCTGCAACAATAGGCTTGTATATAGCACTGGTCATGAGCTACTACAGGATTGGGCATTGTTTTGTTCTGTTACACATAGGATCATGATGAAGTATAACCAGCTTGGCACCCAGCAACGTTTACTAGTTAACAATGATTTCTACTCTAGTTTTCCTGATGAGCAATGTCTTTTCGACTTTTTTTTCTGTATACTTTGCCTGAAACACAGCTTTTTTTTTGTTTAATCCTCTCAGATCTATAGAAATATGTCATAGTATTTTGCCAAATTTCTGGATTCAAGTCTGAATTTCATTTTGTATGCTTCGCATGTTTATCTTTCAGCTGAATATCCTCCATTACGAGGAATGAGCTTATTTCCTCCTGGCAACAAGAGTTCACGTATGGACCTACTCTTTCCACGATGTGATGTATCACTACCTGTTTCTCCTCTATCTTATTTTTACCACCCAAATGTTTTCTGAAAAATCTTCTCCTATTTTGAGAAAACAGAACAAACTCATTTCCATCCAGTAGATGCCAGAGATCCTATAAGACAAAGTAGACCTGCCTTTGTGGATTTCCAGGACCGTAACTCTTTATGGGATAAGAAAGTCTCATCTTTCTCCAACAGAGTGGCTGCTGGTTTCAAACTTCTGATCTGAGGGTAGTAGTCCAGTGTATAACCACTACATCACCAGGGCCCCTCACATTCTGATCTTAAAGTAATTTTCAGGCTTCATTTTTGACATTTTTAGGTTTAATAATCTTCCTTGTTTTCATGATATTCAGTAAACATAGAGTTGTCAGCTAGATGTAAATATTTGATTTGCTTACTAGGTCTAGAAAACATAATTCTTCATTTTATTACCAAAATGGACATATCTTCTAAGGATTTTATAGAAGAAATTAACAGCTGTCTTTCTAATAACTCATTTCTATACACTATCAGATGCATAATAGTATTTCAAAATTCGAAATGATTGACTCATTCCCTTAAACAAATTTTCCTTACCAATCAAATTGCGTATATTTTGGTTGAGTTAAACAAAATGGACCAAATGAAAAATATAAAATTATGATATGTTATAAAATTATAATGATGCAACATATACAATAAACCTTAATGAAAATGAGCAGTATCTGCTATACCATGTAATATATGAAACTACAGAACTGATTCTTAAGAAATGGTTAACAGTACAAATGATCATTGGGGCCTTTCCAAATCTGGAAGTTTATTTAGGAAAATATAGTGAAAGATAAATGAGTCCATTAACCATATGTTTAGATAGCACTATAGCCAACATAAACACAAATCATAATTAGATGTACTGTTTAGCAATAGAGAATTTATGCACTCTTCCCTGCTAGTGAAGGATGGAGGACTTTGTATTCTATTCAAACAAAAGCTCAAATGATGTGTGCGCTCAAACCTCAGCCCAGAGAAATTACCCGTGACACAAAGAAAGGGAAGCTATAAATCTCAAAACACTGTTCATTTAGATTACAGTTACCTAGGGTTTGTAAATAGTAGAATAC
This sequence comes from Tenrec ecaudatus, assembly GCF_050624435.1. Lineage (NCBI taxonomy): Eukaryota > Metazoa > Chordata > Mammalia > Afrosoricida > Tenrecidae > Tenrec > Tenrec ecaudatus. The sequence goes on from NC_134536.1 coordinate 40,972,543, forward strand.
ATGCTCATAAATATATATGCACTTTAAAAATTATTAATCAATGTCTTACAATTCAGAAATTTGGATTTTAAGTAGTGATATAAAGGTATTTTATCAATTTCAATTGATAGAAATGTTTGTCCAATCATCAGCAAGAATAGTGACATCAACCATAAGCTAGGGTTGGTTGGCTGGTTTGACTGCTTGCTTGTTTGTTGCTGGCTATTGGGCTGCATCCCAATTCGACTTTCCTCATGAATAGTAGGCATCACTTTTACTTTCAGGAGTGAAAGTCTGGCCACATTGTTAGGATTTTGAAGATGAAATATAAATCCCATAAACATGTTTCTTTATTAATAAGTCAAATTAATAAGAAGGATGTTTAAATCCAAAGTGGAAATCCAAAAAGTCAGTCATAGAAATTTAGAACATTTCCAATGCAACAAAATGTGTATTTCTGGAAAATTTGTGTTCGTTTTAAAACTATAGCTGTTATAGAACTTCAAGTCCCTAGGTGCTACTGCCAACAGAAAAATGTTCGTCCATTTTAGTTTTTATTTTCTCTAATCACACATTGAATCAGTCCGACATCTGAATTTATTCCGACTCTCACCAGCTTTCTTCTTTTCAGTGGTTTCTAGAGCCCTGCACTCAGATCTTTTATTGCCTATCTAGGGATGGTTGAATCCAATCATTCCACGCATGTATGCTAAGTAGAAAAAGGAGTGTAAATTTCTAAATAGCATGACCGGGGTCACTTATTATCATGTTCCAATATCTTGGCAATTGAACGGACACCCTGAAGTCCTGAACATACCGGCCTGTTGGGCTGCATCTGGCGTTGAAATATTCCTTTGTATTTGTGACACTTACATGTTTACCTGTTCTCTTTTCAGCTGTTTCTTCTCCAGTTTCCATGACATCGCGTATTTTCAGGCTCCTCCTCTAAGTACTCTATTTTAACCGTCTTTTCTGTGAGCTTTCCACACACACAGAAGAGTCTAGTTTGTTAATACCACCAACCTTCACACGTTTCTAACTCAAACAGCCTCCCTGACATCTAGTTCTGTATTTTTAATTTCTTGCGAGGCAAGAATTCCAAAGGCCTCCTGGACTCAAGAGGCTGAAATGTTAACTAATCCTGTTTAATTTTCCTTTTCTGTCAATGGAGAGTTAGATACTAGAAGTATCTCTCTCCTGTCAAAACAACTCTGAACCAAATCAATATAAATAATATATTTGAACAAGAATGATGGTCTTCAGATATTGGGCATCAAGAAGCACAGGACTGTCACTTCTGAGCAAAGGAAAACACTCCAGCTAGTTATGAGAGGCGATCTCTGGGCGGCATCCCCACGAATACAAAGCCCCGCACACTAGCTGAGTGGAGATAGCATGGAGTCTGGAGGGGCGATGGAGTAATGCTGTTAGAGGCTGCGTCCCACAGGCAGATCTCCAAGCTTGCAGAAAGACTTCCCAGACAGCTAGGCAGAGTGCTTACGCGGGAACACATGGGAAGCTGTTCCATGAAACCGAGGAGGGCAGAGCCAGTGGGAAACTGTAAACTGGAAAAACCCCAGAGCTCACAGAATGATCGACATCATCCCACTCCAATCACATTGCAGTCACAGCTTGATAAGCTGGTGTAAGTAATTTGGGGTTTTGTACTAGCTAACTATAGAACGCCACCAGCTGAGCACGTGAAACCATGAGCAGAGGAAATAAAGTGCCTCACTTACCTTACAACCACTGAAAATGCTGTGGCCCCAGGTATTGGGGGCGCATTTGGAACATTTCTCTCCGATGGTATTGGGAGGGCAAATGCATCGGCCAGTCTTTGGATCACAGTTGTTACCCAGGTGGGCACAGTCACAAGCTTCGGAAGTCAAAGAGGGGAAACAAGAAGGACATGAAAAAAATTGAGAAAGCGTGCTGAGATTTGATTGTGGCGCTTTGTATTATTCTCTTTCTCATACTATGTTTGTATGTTTTTGAAAGGAAAACTCATTCATCTTTCATATCATTGGACAGTGTATCTCACAATGGAATTGGACAGAAAGTATATGCTGTATTTAATTCAATTATTCCAAAAGTTAAAGTGTTTCCAACTGTTTGGGGAAATTCAGGCAGAGAAAGGGTCAGTGTATACAATTCCATGTTGATGGGATTATCTAGATGCCACTAAGCACTATTCCTGTATTTAAGGTCATTGCTAACTTTTCTATGCTCTTCATACCGGTGGACATTACTTATTTGCAACAAAAACTAGCAAACATAATAATAAAACTAAATCCAGTCACTGATTTGATTCTGCCTCATAGAAGCCCCATAGGGCAGAGTAGAACAGCCCCACGGGGTTTTGGAGGCGGGGAAACCTTTGGGGGAGCAGAAAGCCTCTTGTTCCCCCACAGAGGTGTTGGAAACCTCAAACCTTTTGATTAGCAGCCTAACGCTTAAAACACTGGGCCCTCAGGGTTCATTCTATTTAGTATATTAAATTTAAGGATCATGGATATAGTTGTAAACGACACTCATCAGGACATTCTAGTTTTGCAAATACTTAAACAGTCCACTTGTGGACACTTTCGATATATGATTATATTTGTTGAGTTTTATTTACCACCTCTCAACAGCTTCTTCATTTACTTTGATATGCTGTGATATATGAAGAGTGCAAAATCCATCGCTATTCATTGCATTTTCTCAAGGGATATGAAGGTAAGGTTTGAGGAGATAGTCAAAGACATACAAAACAAGGGATGAATTGCAATTATTTTTTATAACTGACCAAACTACTAAAAGAGTATATTTTAGTCTAACATTAAACTGAATTATCAAAGAAGTGAAAGCAAAAGATGAAATGCCAAATACTGGAATTTAATAAACAAGTAATGACATAAACATCTTTTTGATTGGTAAAAATGATTGAATCTTCAAATGGAGTTCATTTAGGATATTAGATTAGACTAGCTTTCCAAAGGATCACAATGATCATTGCTCACAGCACTCCAGGCCAGCTGTGAAAGATGTTTAGCACACTGCTTGACACGGAGGAAGCACTAAATAAATGGTAGTAGTGTTGTTTATGTTATTATTATTGTCATTGTCAATTCCAAGCCAAAGGATTTATTTCATATGTCCCCTTCATTAGGAAGAAAAATAGTTAACATTATATTTAAATTTATGTGCTAAAGAATGTCTTAGGACAGTTCAAATCATTATTTGCAAATAGGAATTCTCTAAATAGTTCTTCAGAGGAACCATAATACAAATGAGAAGAAGACCTGATTAATTCACTACTTTTTCCTCCCTGTCAGAAATATGTTTACTACCATTAATAATACTCATAAATAAATAATGCTAATAATAATGATAATGATAAACTCATATAACATTCATATGCCAAGCACTATTGTATTATAGTCATTATTTCAACAAATTCTCGAAGCCATATGCAGTAGACACATCATTTAATAGATGTATTGAGCAGAGGGCCAGCAAGACTACTCAGTCAAGGTCACATAACCTTGTGTCACGTGGAGCCACCAGAACAAATCCAGGTTGTCTGCCTCAAGTCACAGGCTCAACCACAATGCTATCCTGTCTCCTTTTTCTTTCTGCTGTTTCTCTGGGTTAGAATGCTTACTAAGTCTACATTCTTTACCATTTCATAATTTTAAATAATTTTCTTGGTCCCAATTATAATTTCTTGTAATGTGGATGCTATTTGAATGTTAGGTTCCATCTAATGAACTGAGAGTTGGTGAAAGCCTTAAGGAGAATTTGATTTAAAGAACCAAACATAGTACATGTTAATATGAAGCTTATTAATCTTTTAAGGTTTTGAAGATTATCAATGGACTAGAGGAGGAAATATGTAGAAAAAATGCAATGTGGCTTTATGATTAAAAAACAACAACAAAAAAATCAACAACAATAAAGTAAGGCTGTCTGAAAGATACTGGTTAAGTATTATTCCTGCTGCTTCCAACATAAATTTTCTAGAACAATAACAATCATGTCTTACTACCTTGCCATGTGTTTTTCATGGTGCTGAGTTTATGGGAAGTCATCATTGCTGAATCCGCAAGTTCAGTAGCAAAGGTCATATGTATCTAATGATTGGCAGTATAAGGGCAAATAATCACTGGCACACAAATAAAGTCTAGTATGGAATCTTAACTTTGTTCTCCATTGAGCTATTTCCTATTTTCTTCCTTTAAGATTTATGGGAAGGCTGGAGCTGGACATCTGCGGTCATTAATTAAACGACCACGGTTAGAGACACAGCCCCATTTCCTCATGAACTAACCACTCCCGGAGCCAATCTCCTTCTCTCACGTCACATCACAGTTGTCAAGGCGCTTGTAAATAGATGCCACATATTTTTAGGGGAGATCAGAAAAAATTAACTTCTTTTGTACATATTTTTTATGTTTCAAAAGAAAAGGGAAAAACCGAACTGTATGAGCAAAGACGTACTGGTTAAGCTAACGGTGGCACCCAGAAAATAAGCCCATCTGTCTTTCAAACTGTAGCTTCCTTGAGTGGCAGGCTGACTTGAGGACACAAACAGGAAGCAGGTACAAGAATCCTGGGATTGGCAGATAATGTTTATCTATTTTTCGAATCCTCACAACCACGGCTATTTATAAGACTCAGTTTCAGGTTGCAGTGTATTTAATTTGTTAATTAGATTGAAATGTATACATTCCTTTTCACATTACATATTTCCTAGTGTGCATTTGCTGCCAACGTGCGTTTCCCGCAGCCTCTGGGAACTCCAAAGAACAAACTGTGACAGAAGCTAAGACGCTCGGCCAGAGCATGAGCAGTTGGGCTTCAGTCTAATTTACAGACCTGTGCATCCTCCTTCCTGGAATTGGAAATAGCCCTGGGCACAGCGGTCACATTTCTTCCCCGTGACTCCTGGTTGGCACCAGCACTGTCCTCTCTCATTGCAGTCGAACGATTTTGACCCGAAGGAATTGCAGTTGCACGGAGCACACCCCCTCGCTGAGTGGAGCCCGAACGTTCCGGGCTGGCACAGAGCAGGACGGAGACAAATAACATTCAAGTCAGTCAACCAGCAGTGAGCCACAACACAAAAGACAAAGAGATCAGTCAGCAACGAAGGGATTCATGGGTTACCAGGGTTTATTTTAGTATATTACAGTTGGGGCTTCATTTAATTAATTAATTTTTTAAGCATGTCAAACAATTAAAAAATAAGTTTCAACTACTTTGAAATTCCATCAGGACTAATGTCAGAATCATGATAATATCCTTTCTTCTGCTGTATTTTCACCACCATTTCTCTATTTTTCCAAAGGGTCTGTCGGAAACATGCAAATAAACAGAGCGTGGCACTGTTAGGTCGCTAGATTTGGGGACAGGGAGTTGTCCTTCCCACACCTGCAAAGGCTCCCACAGAGGAGGTTGGAAAGAAATCGGGTACCATTGAAGCCCTATGAAGACCCCACACTGAGCATGCTCAGACACAAGCCCTCCAGGCCCAGTAAAACCAATATCTGGACACACCCACCGTAGGTACTTCACTCGGGTGGGCCTAACTCAACAGTGCGTCAACCGAGACCATCAACCACGCCTCCCCAGCCAGAGCTTTGAAACATCTTGGCTGTGGAAGGCCTGGCTCTTTCTTACTCTGCTCCTGGCCAGAGGCAGACGTATGCCTGTTCTGGACCTACTCTGGGCCCACAGCCTCCTGACCCAAATGCTTTAAGTCTCTGGGTTCTTGGGCTACTGGCTTCTCTCAATCCCCCAAATTTCTCACATGAAGGTGTTCTTTTCCCCGTGGTTTTCTGTGCCCCGTTGTGAACCCCAGTGCAGCTACTGCATGGTTTGTCATACATCCCAGAAACAGTGTGTACCCTTTTGAGACTGTGAAGACTAAATCCTGTCCTTCATAACAATTCCCTTGGATCACACATCCTGCTTCAGTGTGAATTTTTACAGCGTGAGAAGCAAAGGACCACAGTAAAAACCCGCTCCAGAAACTTAATAGTACTTCTGGTTTAGTAGAAAATATGATTTGTTTCATTCTTAATCTCTGAATTAATTACTTTTAGATTATATTAAGTCTTTTCATTTGGCAAGAGAGTTTCAATATTATTGGCTGGAAGCCTAAAACTAAAATCTCCCCAATATTTTCTCAACCTTTTCTTGTATATCCATAAATAATTCTAGCTGTCATTATACCTAGCCACTACCACTGAGTTCATTTTAATTCATAGTAATCTTATAGAGCACATTTGTACTGATTTCTGAGACATAATTTAGACAGCCTCATCTCTCTGTTGAAGATGCGGTGGTGTATTTGAGCCATGGACCTTATGATGTGCAGACAAATGCTTAACCAACTAGAACACCAGGGCTCATAGTTGAAGATAGTCACTTGAGGCCTGATAACATGCATTTCTAAGAGTGGGGGGGGGGAGCCAAACTAGCAATGCTAACTGAACAGTAAACCACAACTAAACCATCAACCCTGACGGCGAGTTGATGCTGACTCAATGGACCCGATGCGGAGTTCCCAAGACCGTAGTGACAGACTCATCTTCCTTCTTAGCGGCGGGTGGGTTTGGAACCACCGGTCTGTAGTAGGCAGCTATAGCACCTCTTGGGCTCCTTACACGTAGCTAGCGAAGACTAAAAAGTAAACTCACTAGTCTCATCATCAGTTCTGGCTCCCAGAATAGAACTGCTCTGTAGGGTTTCCGAAAACAACAGCCTCATTTTCTCCCAAGGATGGCTGGTGTGTTCCGACTGTCACCCTCCGGGTTAGATGCCCATCCCTTCACCTAACCACCACAACCGCATCTCACTCTGGTGCCGGAGTCACAGGAACACAAGTCCACTGCAATGATTAGGAATAAACTCCTACCTGGTGGATGTTGTTCTGTAAATGATCCTGGTGAGGTATGCACAGCCGATGGGGTACATTTACAATGAGAGTCCTATGGCTAAGGTACCCTGACTCGCCTTGGCTGACTTGCTTAGAAATACATGTTATCAGCTCCAATGTGACTGCATTTGAAAGTGCTGATGGATTAGCAATCACTTCTAATAGAACAATGGGAAGCTTAGATTCTATGTAAAGTATGTCAAGGTTGTAATTTTTAATAGAAAGTATGTCACATTATTATGATACTTAAATCTGAAAAATTAGTCTTAGTAATTACTTCTTTGCAAAAATAATTTCTATTCTGGAAAATTAGATTTAATAATTACTTCTTGTTAAAAAATAAATCTTGCCTCTTAATGTGAGCCACCCAAAGAGAAATGAAGATACATCATTATATATGTATGTCATTAATTTTAACTATTAACAATAAGTCACAGAAAAAATCACATTCAAAATTAATCTTGCAAAATGATGATAGCTAAAAATAGTTTTATATTTAAAGTGTAAACTGGGATTCTAGAATTTTATAATCTTTTCATCTTTACATTTACTGCTGACATATTTATTTCTAACTCTAAATCAGATGCTATAATAAGAAATTGTGTTATATAGGGAAAACTTAAAAGATATTTTTCATTTTGATTCCTGTATAGAAATCAAAGTAAAATCCCAGACACTTGTCCTAAAGAAATGTTAGCCATTGGGCGAAGGCTAATGTGAAAGCGTGCCCAATGCAGCAATATTCATCATAGTAATAAAGAGCACGTTCATTGTTAGAATAGTCATTGGATGGATGATACATTCATGCTGTGAGATTATAGCAATCATTAATGTTCTGTTTTACACAAGTTTTAATGATATGAATATGCATAGAATATAAGTTCAAATTTTTAAAGTACACTGAGTTAAATTTGCAATGTGATTTCAGTCACATAACCACCCAAAGAAAAATTTCACATAAACAAACAAATTGACATCTCTGTACCTAAATAATTATTAGCACATAATGTGTTAAATTATTTTCTTTTTAATAGTGATTTGGAGAACTCATGATCTTTAGTTCCTAAATATCTTTATTTGCATGCACCAAAAAAATAAAGTTACATTAAAAAACCAACCAAACTCATGGCCATCAAGTCAATGCTGACTCATCGTTAGCCACTGTGGGTTTCTGAGACTGTAACTCTTTTATGGGAGTAGAAAGCCCATTCTTTTTCCTATGGAGGCCCTGGTGGTTTTGAACTGCCAACCATGTGGGTTGCAGACAAGGACATAGCCACTGTCCTACCAGAGTTACCTACCACACACATAAAATGATCTTCATTTATTAAATAGTAATGGTGATACTACCTAGTGTGCACTGTGAACATTCTATGTGTACGTCTGATGCCCTAACCCCACTACTACTCTGAGCTATCCCTGCAGATACCGCGTGACACCTTCCTCTCCAGGCACAAGGGCCGCTTGTGTGGATGGCAGATGATGAACCACACAGAGGCACACACCCCAGGTCACCCTTCTCCCAGTCAGGACTGATGGGACAAGGAGCACGAATCTTCATGCCCAATGAAGAACTTCTCTAACAGGTCAAGTCTCTGAGAGCACGTCCCATCAGTTGGGTCATGAGTAAAGATTTCGGCAGAGGCACTGCCAGCCCGCCTCCCTTTTCTCCTTTTACAAGCATCAGACTTGTGTTACACACACAAGGCTCTCCGCTCTGTCCTTGGTCTCCCCACCTGCATCTTGCAAAGGAATTTCTCCGTAATAGGTCTTGTTTTTGACTACTTAAAGGACTCAAGTAGACACACATTTTAGGAACTGAGTCCTGCAGAGATGAAAGTGTCGAACTGTAGAATGCATTGTGCAACTTGTCTTAGGCACAGGGACTCTTGAATCTTGGATTTCAGCACATGCAGTCTGATATCAAAGGTTATTTTCTTCAAATATATAATATTAAGCCAAGAAATGAAAATATCATTCTTTTTTGTTCCCCTTTGCGGTTTTCTTCACTCTCTCCTGCTTCTAACCCTTCCTCCACCTTCCCCCAGATTGAGTCTCCACCTCCTCCTCCCCAGACTGTGTCTCCATCAAAAAGTCTTGTTCCTTGTGATTCTGCACCTCAGCCATGGATCTATCTACTTGCCTGCTTGTGACCCCCTCTCCTTTCCGTCTCTGTTCCCAAGTTCACTTCCCACTCCTAGTGATCCTTCAATATGGAGTAGAACTACCCCTGTGCGTTTCCACAGCTGTGGAGCTGAGGAGGGTAGGCAATCTTCTCTTTCTTCCTCAGAGAGGATGGTGGGCTTAAATAGTTGAACTTGAGGTTAGCAGCCCAACTCCCAACCCACTACATCACCCACCAGGGCTCCTTCTCTTTCCTCCACCCTCTGCCTCCTCTTCTTTTTATCTGAGAGATATACTTCAGGGGGTCTAGTCCCTTTTTCTGTAGCAGAAAGCTATCATCCTAAATTTGCAGATACTGAATATTTGTGGTGTATGAACATATGTTTTCTGGGTTTGTTTTAATTCTTTAAAAAACCCACAGAAAAACAAGCCAAAAAAAGAAATCTCTTTGGCATGGCTTCTGACACACAGTAGCCCTTTGTAGGGCCGAGGAGAACTGCCCCATAGGTTTCCAAGGCTGTCCATCTTTCTGGATGTGCACTGCCCCGTCTTTCTCCCGAGGAGCATAAAGTGGTTTCTAACTACTAACCTTCTGCTGAGGAGACAAGTACCCAACCCCTGCATTGTGAACTTTTGTTGGTTGTACGGGGGAGCAAGATTATGATGTGGAAAGGTACCAAACCCTTAGGCCAGATGAAATGGCAGGTAGCCACTTAAAATATAGAGAGTGTGGGACATGTCTTAAGACTGTTGAAATGCAGGGAAGGAAACACATCCCATCAGTCGTAGAGACAGACACCTGTGATCAGTGGACTGAGGGGCCTTGGCAAAGGCCTTCTCTGTGCTGGTGTCCCTTCACTTGTCCACAGCGAGTTTAAAGAAAGGATGCACGGGGACGCTTCCCTTTCTAAAATGTACGTTCCTACCAATTCCGTTTCCTTTGACTTATACCATTCAAGGGTTAATCGAAACTTTCATGAAACTGTGAAATCAAATACCCTTAAAAGCATATGGAAAGCTATTTTTAAAGCCTTCGATCAGAGAGAGTCTAAGTTTTCCATTTGCAATCTTAGCAAGCATCATTTGGTAAAATGCCACCAGGGACACCAGCCGCCACACACGGAACACAACATGCTCAGGCCCAAGGCATGCAGAGCCTCGGGGGTTACCGGAGCTGGGGCCCGATAGGCTCCCCGTGGGCACCCACTGGAGCTGCTGGAACTCCAGGTCCTGGGTCTTCCCAGGACGCCGTGAGCCCTCTGTGGCCGGTGCTCTTCCTGCCGGTGCACCTGCCTGCCAAGGTCGCACAGCTTGCCTATGAAGCCTGCTCTGCAAACACATTGTCCTGTTCTGTCACACTGTGGTGACACAGAGCCGGTGGGATTGCAGGCACATGACACACAGATGTGCTTCTCAGGGTCCCACCACATACTGGGCTTGAAAAGCCAGAGAGGGGGTGGGGGTGGTAGGAAAAAACATAAGATTGAAGTTGTTATTTTCCAACTAGCCTAGAGGAAAGCGAAAGATGAAAAACAACAAAACTCTTGCTTTTGCAGAAGAATATTGACCATCAAGGAGACCTACTATGAGAAGGTAGGCCCCGGCCCATGCAGAGTAGGGCACCATCCTCAGGCACGGAGGGCAGCACAGTTTAATGAAATATTTCCATTCTGCACAATCTCTTAAAAAATACCTCGATTCACTTCTTTACTAAAACTTTTGCTAAGTAGAATGCTCATTAGAACTGACGGCTAAAGGATGGAACTCGATGAAAGTGCTTGCTGGAAGCATTTTAATTCTACCAAATAGGCGTACACAAAGGCAAAGGAAAGAGTGTGTTCTTCTTCACAGAACAGGACGAGGTTCCTCTATTACTTCATTCAGAAACAAGCGACGATTAGCAAATATCACACAAAGTCCTGCGTAGTTGGAAGGTCGAATGTTTCCTGTGCAGCATGCTCTTTGCGTTCTAACTGGAAAGCCATGTCAGACATCACATTAACCGCACGCGTTAAGTGAGAGAATTATTTCCCCTCTTTCAGGATTTGAAGGCGTACGACCCATGCCATGAAAAGCTAACTCTGTCCTTCAAGAAGGAGACAGCTCCGGGCCCTCGGCTGCCCCTTACCTTACACTCATCACACCTCCAGCCTTGCACGTTGGGCTTGCAGTCACACTGCCCCGTCTGAGCGTGGCACACCTCGGAGAAGGAGCCGTTGGCATGACAGCGACATGCTGCAAAACGGGGAAAGATCGGTGGTCAGGAAAAACTGCCTCGTTATCTTACAGGCTTCTTAAATAACAATATCCTCCAACTAGCGCATTCAAAGTCATGGGTTATTGCTCTTTTAGCGCTGTCCTCTGCATGGTGTCATTTGGTCTCTACAACAATGCTGCACGCATAGACATGCCATTAAAAGTTTGGCAGTCATATCATCCCTCTTCAGTTGGGAGCAAAAGACACCACCAGTCCGATCAGCTGGAGTTTGTACAAAGCTACCTCCAGGCGGGGGCGCTCTCTGTGGCACAAAGGGTAGGGGTGGGTGAGGACCAAGTGGTCCCTTAGCAAGTACAAAGCAAGTGAGTTGGTGATACAGCTGAGTCTAGGTTCCCGGACCACAACACCATCACTCCTCCAATGCATTTGCTTCTTTATGGATAGATTAGATTAAGATGTAAAGTATATTACATGGGAAGTAATGAATTTTTGAGAAAAATCCCAAAATTTATAGAATGCATGGCATAATATTCACATCACAATGAATCAAGGAACATTTTAACAATTTGTTTATTTGCATGATTATTTGTAATGTACTGGGTTTTGTTTTAAAATTGTAAAAATGAGCTTGAAGCAAAATAACAAAATATACCTTTATGTTAAAAAGCATACATTAATAAAAACATTTCTGTTCTTTTATATTAGGTATGTAGACTTATGATTTGAGAGTCTAAAGCTCTGATGTTAAATTTTAAACTCTTTCTCCAAGATAGAAACTATATTTAGGTTAAGTACATTTTTGACATTTTTCTTTCATGAAGTCATTTAATGTCATTCTGAAATATAATAAATCAGTCTAAAATGTACGAGTCTGCCCACAAAGAGAATGGCAATAAATGTCTTACTCTATAAACTACAAGGGTACGTTTAGTGGTAGGCCTTACTACCTGACTTAAAATATTGGGTGTGGAGGGGTAAACATAAGGTTTAGATGATTCATAGATGGCTCTGGTGAACTTTGTAAAATGTCCAATAATTTTGTTTGAGCACAGCTTATAAACACATTATACATAAATCCTCCATCAGCCTATCCCACTCGCCTACATTTTCCCCAAGCTTCTCCAAAGAGTGCTTGTTTTTTGTTGCTGTTTCCAGCAAAGTTTGCCCATTCACTTTCATTGCCATCAAGTTGATTCTGACTCATAGAGACCATAGAGGAGAGAATATGGGTTTCCAAGACCGTAAATATACACAGCAGTAGAAAGCCTCATCTATTTCTCAGCTGCTGGTTTTGAACTGCTGATCTTCCTGTTAGCAACCCAATACATAAACTACTATTGACACCACGTTCCAAACTGGCCATCAGTGACTTTGCAGTGATGCCTGTACCATGATCTTTGAGAAACCAAGACTTCACTCGATGCCTGTACCATGATCTTTGAGAAACCAAGACTTCACTCGATGCCTGTACCATGATCTTTGAGAAACCAAGACTTCACTCGATGCCTGTACCATGATCTTTGAGAAACCAAGACTTCACTCGATGCCTGTACTTGATCTTTGAGAAACCAAGACTTCACTCGCTGCCTGTACTGTGATCTTTGAGAAACCAAGACTTCACTCGATGCCTGTACTTGATCTTTGAGAAACCTGCCTCAACATGTAGTCATTTTACTCAGTGACAGCATAAAAGTAGTAAGGAAAAATGGGGAGGAAAAAGATCTAAGTATGTGTTTTTCTTTGAGAACTTGAAATTTTGTAGATACACCATGCAATTTCTTGTGCACACACACACACATTTAAATGATTAAATCATTCAGAATTTAAAAGTCACATTTTCTTAAATTTATCTTAAATAAACGAAGCAATGAGTTAATTCCATAGTGGCAAAAAACACTATTAGAATTACTTTCAGTGTCATTTTAAGTTTTAAAGTATTACACAAACTATATACATAAATTTATATAAGGAAATATGTATCTTTGGAATGATATACTTTTAATGAACAAATCTAAAGCAAAATAAAATAGGAGCTTATTATATGGACTCTCTTGAGGGCTTACCACCTATGCGTAAAAGAGCTATTATAAATATGAAACAGTAACAAGGGAGGTTTCTTATATTTTAAAATTTTCATTAAAAGATCTACATGAGTAATGATTTAAAATTTTTAGTATCTTTCATGTGTTCTTAGGACTTTGTGCCTCAAATCATAAGTTCACCATAGTTAAATGTGTGGAACCATCTCACTTTTGAGGGAGGTGGTACTGGAAAACAGAGAGAGAGCTCCTGAAAGGATTAGCATGGATGAGAGTCGATGAACCGTGACACTCATGGCTACTACAGGCACTTTGAGAGTTATTAGAGATGAATATCCCCAGGCAGTGGAAGCTTACTAAATACTCTCTACGCATGGTTGGTTGTTGTTTTACGCCACCAGGTCCCCACTCACAGCCACCCCATGGGTACCAGAAGAAACCCTGCCCAGCCGGGGCCTTCCTCATCATCACTGCTGTGCTTGAGCCTGTTATTACAGGAGGCAGGTCAATCCATCGCATTGGGGATTCTTCTTCGTTTTCTGTGACCCTCCACTTTCCCAAGCATGACGTCATTTCCAGGGGTCTGTCCTTCTTGAAAACGTGGATGAAGTACATCATACTAAAGCTCATCATCCTCTCCCATGGGAAGCATTTGGCCAACATGTTTCTTCTTTGAGCAGTTCATGGCATATTTAACGTTCTTCACTAAGTCAAAGGCATCGGTTCTTCTGTCTTACTTATTCATTGCCCAATTTTTGGCATGCATTTGAAGAGATTGAAAATACCATGGCTGAGATCAGGTGAACCTTAATTCTCAAATTAACATGAAGAAGTCGTTGCGAACAGATTGGTCCAATTAAATAAACTGTTTGATTTTTTTTGACTTGTGATTCCATCAGCATTAATAGTGAATCCAAGTAAATGAAATCATTGACAACTTTAATCAGTTTTACATATATTACGATGCTGCTTATCAGTCCAGTTGTTAGTATGTTTGTTTTTCTTAGGATGAGATATAAAATACATGTTGTTGTGTAACATCAGAATCCCTCTGGCTTCGCATGGTAGGAAGTGGGGAATCAAATTCTACATCCACCTGAGGCCAGTTCTTAGGAGGCAGAAGGAAGACATGCCTTCCCTTTCCAACTCTTCTCCTCATTCTGACTCCCAAAGCACTTGCTCTACTTTCCATCTGTCTTTGATAATTCTTTATATTGGCCACGCAGAACTCACAGGCCATATGCATGATTATGGGTTTTACTAAGGAAGTGAATAGGTTTAATTTAGGATAACAAATGTTCAGAATAGAGTTCTTTGGTCAGGACAACCTCGTTTCTGACCTCTGCCTGCTTAGGTAATGTCCAAAGTTGTTTTAATACTGCTAGCAATGTCCAAAGGGTAACCCATTCCACCATGAATGTCAGCCCCAAATGCTGTGGACTAGCAAACCAAGCTCCCCAAAATAAGGGTCTGGCGGTACCCCACTGTAGCAAGCAAACCTTCCACCAAAATGAATGGGGTTCACCCACTTGGTGAGCTAAGACGTCCACTGCTCTGTTATGCTCTTGTTTCAGGAGCTACCCCTCTGTCATCATTCCTCTTCTGCTTTTTGCTTGCTTGTTGGAGTGGGGTGCCCCTAGGCACTTAATTTGGGGGGCCAGATTTGCTAAACCATAATGTCCAGAGATCAAGCAGATTTAATTAACTTTAATCTCAAGGTGCAAAGAACAAACTCAAATCCAGGATATTCTTTCTTGATAGTAGTATGATCTCCCTTTCTAGCTTCTGACATTTTTCATTTTACACCCAGCTGCAGAGCAACATTGACCAATTCTGTTGGCTAAGTTCCAAGCATTCACAACCACAATTAACCTTGTTAAGAATCACCAAAAACTGTACCCTGTCAGCATCTTCCTCTCTTCTCTTCTTACTCATTAAGAAAAGAAGACTTGCAGTGTGTCCTTCAGAGGGGGTTACAGACTCTTGTGAAACAGCCTTATCAAATAAGTCTCTGCACCACAAGGCACGAACCAAACTAAAGGCTGCAGTCTTTGAGCTGTGTCAGTGCTTCCAAACAGCCTTGCTTTCAGCAAGCAAAGTTGGGTAATCTGCTTACTGCAGATTGTTAATGAGTCATCCACCAATTCTAATGTCTCTCTCTTCTTCGATTTCTGTCTCCTGCCAGCTTCTCAGATTATTTGCAGAATACACAGATTGAGTAATTACAGTAGAAGGATACATTACTGACCCACAATTTTTCTTATTTTAAACTATTCAGTATTCCATTATTCTGTTCGAATAACTGCTTCTTGGTCTGTGCACAAGGGTGTTGGTGGTGCAGAGGGTATGCTTTGGCCTGCTCACCAAAGGATAAGCAATTATAAACCACTAGCCACTCCACCTGAGAAAGACGAGGCTTTCACAGTTTCAGAAACCCATAGGGGGCTGTTCTACACTGTGAGTTAAAATTGACTTAATATCACTGGGTTTAGTTTGTCTATGTAAAGATTTTGCTTGAGTTCAATGAAGAGTTCTGGAATTCTCACTCTCCATAAGGTTTCCATAATGATATCCATAAGGTTTCATGATCCTCCACAGTGAAATGCTTTCGGGTATTCAATAAAACACAGGTACACATCTTTGTGGTATTCTCTGCTTTGAGCCAAGGTCCATGTAACATCAATACAGCGAGCTGACCCTCGCTGCACATCCTCTTTGAAATCAGGTTTGAACTCCTGGCAGTTTCTTGTTGAAGTACTGCTGGGAATGTTTTGAACTATCTTCTGTAAAATTTTACTTGGGTGCAATAGTAATCGTGTTGTTTGATAATTTTCACATTCTGTTATATCACCTTTTTGAAATAAACACAAAATATGGATTTTGCACTCTTTTGCCCAGGTAGCTGTCCTCCATGTTTCTTGACATGGATATGTGAGCATGTCTGGTACTGGATTTATTTTTTTCAAAGATCACAATTGACATTCAATTCCTGGAAACTAATTTTTCAACATCTTTAGGGTACCTTACTTCTTTTATTCATATAATTGGCTCTTGATCATATGCTCCTTCTTGAAATGGTTGATTATATGTGGTATAGTGGATTATATGTGGTATAATTCTTGCATTATTCAGTAGTTTGCCTCTAGAATCCTTCAATATTTCAATTTGAGGCATGAATTTTTTCTCCAGTTATTTCAGCTTGAGAAATGCTGAGTGTCTTCTTTCAGATCATCGCATGCTTCATTATTTCATACTGTAGTTCCTATCTACCTTTGAAATGTCCCATTGAGTTAATTTATTTAATGATTTTTTTTTGTTGATAA
Source organism: Tenrec ecaudatus (assembly GCF_050624435.1). NCBI lineage: Eukaryota > Metazoa > Chordata > Mammalia > Afrosoricida > Tenrecidae > Tenrec > Tenrec ecaudatus. Next base: position 40,989,151 of record NC_134536.1, read on the forward strand.
GAAAATTAATTTTCAGTCCATAGGGTTTTTGAGCAGCTTATCCTTATGAAGTGGCCAGTTAATTCCTTCTTTGGAGTCTGTTCTTAGTCTGGAAGCTCTGCTGAAATGTGCTCACTTTGACCCTGCTAGTATTTGAACTATCAGTGACAATAGTGCTCAGCTGCACACCAGCACACAGGTCCCTATGTGTGTTGACACCCTACAGACCTATGGTGGGGTAACATTACTAGAGTGGAGTTATCCAGAGAGATTTCAAGACTGAACACAGATCTGGAGTGTTTGATTTCTTATTCAACAAATTGTTATTTTTAAATGCTAAAATACCTGACACCCAACCCTCTATCTTATGAGGAGGGAGAGATACATTTTTTTTTTTATTGAAATGGAGGGTCTACCAGGTCTTTGATGGTACAGTAAGGATTAAAGAGAGACTATATTTATAGCAGTTTCTAAAATTCTGCAGGTCCTTGGCTACACTGGATGCATGAAAGAGCCCTTTCTTCCCTAACGAGTTTGCCAGAAATAAACTGCCTTGACTCAAGTTAGCAGCAGATGATCTGGTGCTGGCAGCATAGGGTATTGGTGTGCTAATGTGGACAAACATTCTGTTTGACTTTCCCCAGGAAGGACATCTTCACACTTTAGTTGTCACTAATTTAAAGGATTTGTAAATTCTAGCAACACCTATAAATACAGCTCAGAGAATGAAGATGAAGGAGAGACCCTATTAATGCGGAGGAAGCCCTATGGTAGCTAATATGATGGGAAACAACCACAACAGAGCAATAGCAGTCTATTAATATTTCTAATCTGAAACGAATAATTCAAGATTTACACATGTCAGTACATAAGGAACTTGATAGAATGTTAACATCTGTTATGCTGTGTAAGAATGCAAAGCGCACCTACAGATGCCTAACCCATTAGCTTCACTGTTAGCAATGATGAAATAATATAGGCAAATACATTTATTGCCAGCAATGTTTAAAGTGGAGATAAACAAAAAGAGGTAAAATGTAATTGACATTGACAAATGATCCCTCCCTCCAATAGACATAAGTTCATTAAAAAAAAATCTCCATTTTAATGCATGTCTCTTGCAAAATACTTCAACGATGCAGTGATTTTCAAAAGATTTGCTATATTTGCTATGCAAAGAAATACTTTAGGATACACAGTTAGTGTATATATTCTATGCACATATCATATATATATATTATACATAATTTTTTACTCTTCAATCCCCATTCAGGAACTCATCATTTATTCCGAGGGAAAATGCATCAATTCTGTCAGGGGCAGCAATATTTCAGGACTTACGCTGACAGTTCTTTGCATCCACCGCGTCTCCGAAATACCCATCCGCGCAGAGCTCACAATACCGGCCTGTTGTACCTGGCTTACATATCACACAGGAACCAGACAAGCTGTCACAGCTGCCAGGGATGGAGAAGTCAAGGTTGTCATTGCATTGGCATGGCTGACATGATCCTCCAGGTACGGAAGGTTGTCCAAAATAGCCTTCTGCGCACCTAGGTGAAAATTTTCATCGATAAGCATTTGAAGGAAGTCATGAAATCCATCGGGGCAATGTTTACAGACTTTTCACAGCACCTACCTGACAAGATGCTAGGTTTCCTTATAAGTACATCTTCTCAAATGCAAGGTAATTAAAAAAAAAGTTTCATTTGTCCTATAACTACCCTGAAGCTACAAAAATGAAATCCTGCCAGCCTCACCAGTAATTAGATTTCAGGCAGGAAAAAAGAATCTTGTCATGAGCAATTAAGGCGAGATCAGAGCATCATACTACATCGGCTCCTGGACCGCTGGAGGAGCGCAGGTCCATGATGGAAAGCCTTTGTAGTGCCCCACGTCTTATGGATCCCCTCCAGTGGGTTGTTTTCTGTACAAATACGTAAGGCTCACACTTTGTGCTGTTGGTACAGCACAAAGCTTGTTATGAAGAAACAGGCTCACAAGAAAGTTCAGCAGCTGAAGAATTCCAGAACTTATTAAATCAAAAATAGGGACTCAAAATATTCTCATTATTATTTGGGTCCCCTCCAAAATATCTCAGCAGGTCCCTATGTATTAAAAATAGATATACCCATATTTGCACATTCCTTCACAGGCAGCTCTTCCTCGACAGTCCTTCCTGAGGGAACTCAGAGAAGGCACGCCGCACAGAAGGGCGACATGCCATAAGGTGATGTTGAACAGCACCTTTGCACCCACTGCCCATGCCAGCTCACGCTTGTTTTGTTTTTCCTTAGTGGGCAAATACTATTTTGCCGAATATCCAGAAAACAATAATAACATTACAAGTTAATTCATTTTTAAGGAATAGTAAAAAAGATCTTTACCATTATCACACTGCCCTCAAGCCATTTCCAACTCTTCATATGGACCCTGGAGGACAGGGTAGAACTGCCTGGGGGCGGGGGGAGGGGGGTTTCTGAGAAGGTAACTCTCTCTTTGTAGGAGTGTAAAGCCTCTTCTTTCTCCATCAGAGCAGCTGGTGGGTTTGAATTGTTGACCTTGAAATTAGAAGCTCAACACTCAACCACCACACCCCTAGGGACCCTTAAATATTAGCGGATGGAGTTTATCTTGCTTCAAAGTTATATTTAAATATTACCCTCCCCCAAAAGGGGGACAAATAACAGAAATGTGGGGGATGGAAGATAATGGTCAGTGTAAGATATGAAAATAATAGTAATGTATAATTTATCAAGGGTCCATGAGGGTGGGAGGGTGAGGAAATGAGGGAAAAAAGAGAAGTTGATACCAATGGCCCAAATAGAGTAAATGTTTAGAAAAAGATGATGGCAACATATGTCCAAATATGCTAGATACAATAGATGTATGGATTGTTATAGGAGCTGTAAGAGCCCCCAATAAAATGATCTTTAAAAAAGATTCTCAAAGTCACACAGATGCATACTTAAGGTGTGAGCACGTAAGTGTATTCTGGACTGTTTTTCAGTTAACGTTTACTCTTCCTTCGTATTAAATTAGCTTTGCCAACAGAGAAATAATACAGGGCCTCTTGAATCTTAGGATTAGACTAGCTATGTTACTTCTTCTAAGCCTTGGTGGTATAGAGGGTTACACACTGGCCTGTGATCTTCAAGGTCAGCAGTTCGAATCCACCAGCCAGCCTTGGGAGAACGGTAGGGCTTTCCGTAGAGTTTTGGGAAGTCACAGAGACAGTTCTACTCTGTCCTGTATGGCCACTATCCGCTGACATCAACTCAATGGCAGTGATTTTGTTTGTATTTTTGTTTGATTGATTTTTGGGGGTATGGTCATAATAAAAAGTTGTGTGTGTGTGTGTGTGTGTGTGTGTGTGAAGTCAAAATTGAAGGAGAACAACAGGAACAACAGGGAAAAACTAAATTTCCTCCCATGGTAAACCAGGTTCATTCTCATTTAGTCATAGGTATGGGAGTCATTGTTTTGAGACCAGTCCTCTACCATTTAAGATAGAAATGGCTAAGTGCAATGCATTATTTTGGAGAAACTTTCACAGCATCATAATGATGCGTCCAAGTCATTAATTTCAGATGGATAAACTGATTAAGCTTGCTAGAAAATGTGTGTGTGCCTTAAGAACCTCATAGATTTAAGCTTTTCTTGTAACTTTTTAAAATGAAGGGATTACTAGTTTTAATTATATTCACAAAACAGTTTACCAAATTGTGAAGGCATTTGTATAAATATTCCTTGGAAAGATAATGCCACTCACAAATATAATTGCCTATTAATTCTTTTTTATAAGATATGAACTAACATTTTGATGCATAAAATCCCTCCTAATGCCTTCAGGAGTGCTATTCAATAAAGATAATACGGCTATCCTTTTGAATTTTAACCCAGTTCTTCGCAGCTTATTTGATATTCAGGACTTATGATCACATGCATATATATTCACATCATATTTTGTTTACCTCAAGGAGAGAGACTTTCCTCCACTGGAATGAGGATACAAAATGATCATTATTATAGCCAACTAAAACCTATTATTTTTAGCTCGCTTCCATTAAAATGACTTTCTGTCCTCAGAAGATAGAGCAGTATATAACGGGATCTGGAAAATTTTCTTAACATATATACTAATTAATTCTACTACATAAAAACAACAAAAACAAAATAAAGATGAAAACCCTCTCATCAGAGAGAAAATGACCACATTTATGTAGAGTAACTGAAGAAGCAAGCGTCTTTTATTTTGGGTGTAGAATATATAATGGAAACTTGCGAATATATATGAGACAATTCATATACCACTTTACTTAAAAGTGGGGACAAGTGTCTATATTCAGATTCCCCTCCCTGGTATTCCTTTATGCATGACTTTTAATATAAATAATAATATTCTTAGAAATTTATACAAACCTTTCATCTGGAGTTAAAAATTATTTCTAGATTAAGTAAATACCACTTTACTAATCACTTAACTTTTTAAAGGAATAATAATAGAATTTTTTGTCTGATCAGTTAAATCAGTAAGAGTTGTGGGTTTAGAAAATTACATATATTTCTATCTTCTCAGATTCATCACTTCTCCCCAAACCAATTTCGCTTTGAATCTCAGGCCTTTTCTCATGTTCAAGGTAGAAGAACACAGTTTAAACAGCTTATTGGATTTCTTTCTAGAGACGGACATTTTGATAAAGCAAAGTCAAGGTTCGTTTTCACGTTCGTAAGTTAACTTGTGACCTCAGCAAACTGCAATGCTTTGAAAAGTGATATCTTAAATGCACGTGCACCCGTAACTGAGGAACAAGGTGAAAGGAGGGGAGAATGCAAAAGAAAATGAAAGAGTAAAAGAAGAGTGAGAAGGGAAGAAAGTAACAATATGGATGGGAATTCTCTTTAATTTAATCCTGTCTTCAGCAAAGTTCCTCCCAAATCCATAGCCTACATTGTAAAATCAGTGCTTTTCCCAGACACACCTCAAAGAAAAGATAGCCAGGTCCAGAGGAAGGCAGGGATTGAGTGACTCCAGTTCAAGAGAAAGAGCACCAACCCTTGCTGGCAACCATTCGAAGCTAGGAGGAGAAAGAGGAGGCTCTTCCCTACAACCTTCGGAGGGAGCATGGCTCAGCAGATACTTTTCTTCCATTTTCTTTCTTTCTTTCTTAATCGTTTTATTAGGGGCTCATACAACTCTAATCACAATCCATACATACATCAATTCTGTAAAGCACATTTGTACTTTCATTGCCCTCATCAATCTCAAAACATTTGCTCTCCACTTAAGCCCCTGGCATCAGGTCCTCATTTTGTCCCCTCCCTCCCTGCTCCCCCATCCCTCAGGAACCCTTGATAACTTATAAATTATTATTTTGTCATATCTTGCCCTGTCCAATGTCTCCCTTCACCCACTTTTCTGTTGTCTGTTCCCCAGGGAGGAGGTCACATGTAGATGCTTGTAATTGGTTCCCTCTTTACAATTTACCCTCTATCTACCCTGTGTTTCTGGTTCCTATCTGTACCAGTGTCCATCCTCTGGTCCAGCCAGACATTTTGCTTCCATTTTTTTCTGTGGACTTCTACTCTCCAGAACTGGAGAAAATAAGATTTTGTTATTTAAAGTCCCCCTTTTGTGGTAACTTGTTTGGTAGTGCTAGCAACCCCCTGAGGATGTGTGAAATGGCAGAAGAGTGATCCCTGTGGGTTATATGTGGATGGTGGGAAGAGTTTGTTAGATTTGGAGGGTAGGGTTGTCAATAGGACAGAAAAAAGAAATATGTAAGCAGAAACATACTTGGATAAATAGTTGGTAGTACCACAGATTGTCTACACACACACACACACACACACACACACACACACACACACACACACACACCTCTACTAGGTAAGCTTGTTAGAACTTTGATTCTAGCATGGAAGGAAATAAACAACAATTTTGAATTGGCTGAGACTATGTTCCCATGGTCTAGCACCTCCCACCCCAGCTGTAGGATCTTGCTACATAAAAGAAATAGGGGTGGGGGGGCTGTAGTCATATAAATGTAGGAAAGGCCTAATTGAACATGCAGGGCATGTTATTGCAGGACATGCCAAAACTTCTAATGCGCCATTAACTGCTTCTCAGTGTTAAATGATCACAGAATATGTTGTTCTAGGAACATTTACAACTTGAAAAGCCCACTCTTGAGTGTGTGTGTGTGTGTGTGTGTTGCTTTACATGACTTAGTTTACACATCAGTGAGCTGCAACATTCACTTGCCTTCAATTTTAAATGCTGATGCCAGGTCTGTGAGGTACATTAGCTAGTAACACAAATGACATCACACAGCATAGTTTAGATGATAAGGTTTTCAATATAACTGCTATCTCCTCCTTTCTCTGAACATCCTGCCTCCCTTCCACTTCAACCCCCAAGTCTCAAAAAATGTTTCCCCTAGTCTTGGAATCCATCTCATAGAAGTGGAGTGCAGATAAACACCGAGAAATGATAAATCCCAAATCCTCCTGGAAAACCCTCAACCAAATGCTGGCTAGAAAAATACAGTCTACAGAATAATCTTCTACATAGAAATAGTTGAAGATACTATTTTATTGAAAAAAATTGAAATTGAAAAATAGCATTTCCCATCTGCACAGGCATGTGTCCATTTTTTAAAAAACCAGATGAAACATATTTTTAACAGTAAATCATGCTTCCTTTGTGATCTTATTTTTCAGATTAATATTCTCTCCACAATTCTTGCAACCCTTCCTACATAAAAATGTGGCTGCTTGAGGGCAAGAAGGGAGTGATGCTTCTGTGTATCCCTAACATTCGGTGGGGCCTGGCACATGGTAGCTGCTACACAGACGTTGGTTCAATCGAATGTCAGATGCTGAATTGTAGAAATCTCAGCAACTATTATGAAACATATGTAAAAAATATGGGGCACGAAGCAAAATAATGTAAATACTTGAGAGACCATGCTACCCTCAATAAGTAGATTTAATGACTTTGCACCACAGAGCAGCTGTCATTTTCTGCTTGCTAAAAACAAAGAAGTTGCTTGTTCTGAGCTGGGGATTAAACACAGGATGTAAATGTCTTGAGAATTATATGCTTTTCCCCATTAAAGTAAGTAATATAGACACCCACCCACCTGTCTTCTTTCTTTCTCTGTCTTTTGAGTGAAGGACATTCAGTTTCTCCATGTGTTTCATTGCAAATAATTCCTACTTATTCCATTTATGTTCTTCCATACTCGTTTACACAACTGCCTTCCTCCAAAACAGTACTGATGGCTGCTGGGAAAGGCCCTTGACACGTGTGGGTTGCACCCCACTTCATTGACTTTATGCCCCCTGGTGGGAACCAGAGTGCCGTCTGCCAAGAGCACATGGTTGCACAGGCAGAAATCGTCCTCTGCGGGAGTGGTCTTGCTGCTGGTGGGTGGGAGCAGGTCATTTCTGCTCCCACAAGGATGGGCACAGAAGGGACTATTTTTAGTGCTCACGCAGAGTGCCTCATATTTGGCAATGAGACCAAGGGGGGACTATAGCCATTTTCATCCTGATACTGAGTACAGAGAGGCAGCTTTTCTTTAAAAACTTTCCAGGAGAGAGAATCACGCCAAATGACATCAAGTCATACCCACGGCCCTGCTGAACTGCAGCCTGGTCAAACCAACAGGAAGACATGGGCTGTGGCGTAATTAGACGAGAAGAGAAATCATGATAACAAATTACAGTTTGTTAAACACTTTCAAACTCATTGAAGGTAAATGATGGACCACTTGCTGAACTATGAACTACACATTGGAGCCACACGTTAAGGAAAAAAAACCTAATTATGAAAGTAAATGGTGCCAATGCAGACAGGAAGATAAATCTGACAGTGCCCAGCCATCCACTTGAGCAACACTCTCGAAGAATTCTAGAGCTTCGTACTTCACCTTGAAGATTCAAACATTAATCAACTCCTCTCTGAGTGAATGGAGATTTATAGCACATTTTCTAGAGCGAATATAAACTACAAAATCCTGATGCAGTTATTTGACAAGTATGGTGAGAAACTTTATTTTACGGCAGCGAGGTGGCTGTTTTTCAGAGCAGGGCAGAGGATGGCGCTGCCTCTGGTGGGATAACTCCCCAAGGGAGAAAGCCCTTTGAAAGGCAGGGCAGTGCCGCTTACCTCTCACAGCGTGGTCCTGCGTACCCGGTGGGGCATTCATCACACATCAGTCCAAGCCTCTGGTCTAAATGGCATGTTGGGCTAAAGCTTTGTTGATTTTGCGGGGTGACAATAGGAACAAGGAAGAAGCACATAGACAAAGTCATTAATGGCATATTTTCATTTCTCTTTCACCAGCTCAGCCATGAGAAAAAGGCGAAGGCTGGTGGTTCTCACCGCACAGAGATCAGGGTCTGGCCAATAGAAGATACAATGGCATTGCTTTTCTGCAGATGCAAATCGATTGCAGTGGAGAGCCTGTATCCCTGTGACATAGTATGAGCTGACCCTTGACTCTCCAGCGTCTGTGATCATCAGGAACCAATGGGAATGGATAGCCGCTTTTACGTGACTCGCTAGGTTGGGCAAGGCACAACCTCCCATGCTTTATGGGTAGCCAAGTCCTTTTGAACTAGAAGCAGCCCAGAGCAATTTATCCGAGAGCTTGACTCACTCACAATGTGATGGCCGTGAAGGAGGAGACTCGGCTTGTACGACAGCCGTGGCTGGTACATGTAGGTCTGTGTGCATTCACAGATGGATGCTTAGGGGAAAACTCTGACGAAATGAAGTGTTCTTAGTCTGCTGCATGTACACTAACACAAACCAAACCATCTTGTCGTTTCAAACCTCTGGCATGTTCCCAAGATGGCCTATCTCTGTGCACCTGTTTCTAGTTTGTTTGAATTAACAAAGATCACATCAAGTCAGAAACCGGTCAACTAATTATAAGCTTTCTCTAATGTGCTTATCTCTGGTCATGCAATTTTGTCTTGCGATAGACACCTTTTCTGCCAGAACTTTCCCACCAGATCGACACCTGATCCCATTGGCTCTTCTGATGAGCCATGGTCAATTTTGAATTCTTTAAGTTCTGCTGCCCCACCATTTTAAAGGAAAATGCCCCCAGTTAATCTTTATCCCATTATGTTTTCCCTAAAGAGATTTCTATTACATACGACAAGATGTCTGGGAGTGCTGACCTGATGGCTGAGTGCATTGAAGGGGGAACAACAACGGAAGCATGGCAGGTCCTGACCTCGATCTGCTCCTGACACCAAGTGGCTCTGAAATGCTTTCTGAGCTTTGGTACCAGTCTGATAGTGTGCAGCAATTTTGAATAAGATTCTTCTGACAACTCATGGGAGTCCTGTGTAGGGACTTAAAAAGTCATTTTTTTCTGATAGTAGAAAGTGATTAGAACCAAGAAAGTCTGTCTTTTGTAACATCTCAATTTACCGAAGTTCAATCCATTTAGTGGGGCAAGGCCAGAAGGCATGAAGCAGGGTATCAAGAATGTATACATATTTTCCAGGTGATACATTCCAACTCAAAGAGTTCTGAAAACTGTCACTAGCAAAAGAGCCAAAGCACGCCTGACCTTGGCTTCTGTTCCAGTGTCACTGGGGGGAAGGATGTGTGTGTAGGGGGGGTGAGGGGGACAGAAGGGATTTTTCTGGCAGCACTGAAGAGAATGCTATTGAGCTAATTCCAACTGACAACCACCCTGTAGGGCAGAGTAGGGCTTCAAAGCCTCTACATTCCCCCAGTGGAGTTGCTGGTGGGTTTGTTTCCCACTGAGCATTGCACTACTACCGAACCACCAGGCATCCTTACTGAAGAGAGCTGGATTGTTCCTCCACACCCTCATTCTGTGATTGCCTACTATCGGCAGATACAAATGAGCAGACTGGCTTTCATATATATATTTTTGGTAAAATCTAAAATACATGTATGTCTTCAGAAAGTGGCATTCTGGAACGATCTCATCATTTATGGAGGAAGAGACCCCATTTCTGGGTTTCCCACCATGGTGGGAAGATGGTGACTAAGGGACAAACATGGCAATTATTTCTTTAAATCCTAAATCATTTTACCATGAGCCATTACGTTTGATTCAGACGGCATCTGACATTTTAAGACAATTTATTAAAAATAGTTTTTGAAGTTTTAAATCTAGTTTACACACTAGTTAAAACAGACAGAAATAAAGTAAATGGCTGTCGTTAGGTGCCATTGAGTGCCATTGGCCCATAGCGACCCTGTGCCCAACAGAACAACACATGCCGGTCCCTGGGCCCCCTCACAATTGTTCTTGTGTTTGAGTCCATTGGCGCAGCCACTGGGTCAGCCCCGCTTGTTGAGTGCGTTCCTCTTTTCCCTGCCTTTCCACTTAAGCACTTTCAACTTTCCACTTAAGGCTACAATAATATTTAGACATTTTTACCACAATTCGTGGATTCGAGAGTGCCTGCAGGGATTGCTATTTAAGCACTGCACAACTACGATCTGACAGTTGGGCAGTTCAAGCCCACGCAGAGCAGTTTCACAGACAGGCTTGGTCCACACCATGAAAACCTTGCAGGTCAGTTCTATTCCACACACACGGGCCACCATGAGTTAAGTCAACTTGATGAAAATGAACTATAACTTGTGGATACATTCAACCATCAGCACGTAGTGAGAGTTAAGTCACTAAGCTTACCCTTTCCCTGCTCAAGTCTCCAAGATAAGTTTAGCATAATTTAGAAGGGACAGACATAATTCGCCAAATTCTAGAGTCATCTCTTGTTCTGAACATCCAGTTAATACCCTCATAAGTTGTATTTCCTTTACTTTCTGTTTTTGAATCTTCACTCGCTCTGCAACTGTTGATATTTCTATAGCCCCAGTGGAAGCAGCACAGAGAGATGAATCCAAACATGGCGGTTATAATATTGGTTCTGCCGCGAGCAAGCTGCACAATCACGGTCAAAGCATTTAATTTCTCTTGACTTTAGTTTCCCTCTCTGATATATAGGATTGGTTAAGATCCATTAATGGCCCACATAGGAGTAGAAAAAGGGTAGGAAAGTACTGGAAGTATCTAGAGCACTAGGATTTTAGAGCCTGCTGTATTACATCTTTCTTCATATTAGTCTTTGGCCTCAGAATATTTCTATTTCTAAATTTATACTATATCAACAATCATTTAATGTGACCCCTTGAGTGTGAATGAATGTCAGCTCTTTTTCCAAAAAATAAATTTAGTATTCCTATCTCATGTAAATCAGGTAGTATTCAAAATAAAATATATTGAAGGATTATTCTCTTGTGTGCCTAGTTTTGTTACATTATGATGAAAATCTGTGACTATCTCAATAATATTATTTATTTGAGCCCATCCAAAGTGCTCAAGCATAGAAACTCATGTGTCTCATGCAAGTTAGGGTCTTTGATATGTGAGGCCCCAAATTAATGAATATAAAACATTTGAAATATTTACATTTTTACTTGTTTCTCTAGAGGTACGCTTCACTACCTACTTACAATTTATTGCTATATAAGTCCAAGAAGCCAGTGGACTCTCTAAATAGTTGACAAAGTTGATATATATGTATAATTTAAATATTATATGCTTGTCTGTATTCATACATCATAATAATTATACCAATCTATCTCTATCTCTCTACACATTTGATTTATTCAGCAATATTATCTAAGAAATTTGGAGCCAAAATGCTTGTGATCTATAAGATTTATGAGGCAGGATTAAATAGATAAATCACCAAGGCAAAACTATCACTAAGCTGTGCCCTCCCAGAGGAAGGTTGCAGCCACCTTTAGCTCATATTTCTAAATAACCTGTGAAAATTCTAATTCCATCCCCTTGACGATATGCAAATATTCAATTTATTCCTCAAGGTTTCTAACTCCATTTAAAACAGTCATGATATTTATATTTTTAATGGATTATAGTCTGTCCAGGCCATTATGTGTGACATTGGTTAGTAATTTAAAAACCTCAAATATTTCATGATCATTAGATTAAAATGGATACTCCCATCACATTCAAACATTTAAATCATGATAATTTTCTAAGTTCTTTAAATTGAAAAGATTTCCTGGATGTAAATACACAATTTCCAATATTTATTTGTTGAATATCATAGTGCCATCTATCTACTTATGAAAATGCTATACTTGAAGATGGAAATTAAGATACACTATCAATTATTACCAATTTTGAAACAGACAATATTAAATAGCAGGAGTGAAAGTATCTTGGACATTTAAGCATCCTTAAATACACAATGTAATTGATATTGCTATTATTGAGAAAAAAATGAAGATCAGGGGCATGGCCTCAACGTGGCGTACCCATGATGGAGAGAGTAGCAACCCAAGGGACTGGACTCCCAACCTTTCAGCACTGATGGACGGAGGCCAGTGCTTTCGGGCTCTCTTTTCTTTCAGGGACACATTTGGAACAACTATGGGCCTGAAAGCACAGGATGGGTCACGGATGCCTCTATTGACCTCCACCAGGCCTTCTCCCAGTGACACCTGTGTATTAATAATAGTGTGGGCCACACTGCACCGCGAACCCACAACGTCCATAGAGTCCATTACAAACATGTATTAGGCTAGGGTACACATGGTAAAATAGGCGGCCCCTTGACTGAATGGACAAATGTTTTAATGTGTGTGTGTGTGTGTGTATGATGAGGAGATGCAACACAGATAAAAGAACATGCAATTGTTCTGCTTTCCGCGGAGACAGTGCAATGCATGCATTTGGTAACATTATTAATGATTCCTGAGAATGCCACTAATCCACCATGAATAAATGGTGTGAACTCCTTATCAATTTGCTCTTTACACCAGGGTGTACCCAGGAGCTTTGGAGAAGGAGTGGAAATCACTATTCCAGTAAAAATAATATTAACCTTACTGACAAAAGCATTCTGTTGGGTTATGGTTAATATACAGCTGACAAGGCATTCATTGTGAAATAATTAGTTTAATTTCTTATCCTTTATGGCTTTATTTGTTCTGTTTCCTTCTTGCCTTTGTTCTCTTCTCTGATACCATTGGTTGCCCAAAGAGCTTCATCTTATGCCCAAAGCTTTAATAATTATCTGTATCTAATTATACAGGAAAGCCAAGGCTCATTTTCTCAGGGATTTGTTACTTCACTTCTCTGATTGATTAATTACTGTTAATGTTATCACTGATGTGCAATGCATACTTTTTTTTAAAAAGGTGGCCTATCTAGATTATAGACTGATTGTAGACAGATGGAGAAATTACTAATCATAATCATCCCAGGTATTGTGCTCAGGGTGTCCAAGAACTGTTTTACATAGAGACTACATAATAATCTTATGAGAAAGTTCTATTATCCCAATGACTGCTACTATCACAACCAATGAGACAAAGAGGGCACAGAGTGTTTAAATAATTGCTAAATGTCAACCGCTAGACCCAAGGCAACATATCTTCAGAGTTGACACTATGATTTTCTTACTTTTACTTGGAAAAAAAATCAGTAAAATGGAGGTAATAATACCTTATTGTATATTTAAAATGTGAAATTTATCAAATATACTACTTAGCCACATGCTTACTAACAGTAGTATGCTTTTATGAAATATTAATTATTTTCCTTCCTTTCAAAATAATGGAAAAGGTTGGAAATTCTGGGATGACAAATTTGGGCAAATATAAGGAATTCATATGGGTTTAAAGTTTAACATTGCAGTAAGTCTGTTAAACTTAATGATAAAATCATTCTCCATGTCTGTAGCTTATATGAGTCATTTGAAGGTACTAACAAGAGGTCAATGGCACTGACACCATCTCAGATCAGAGCCCAGACTACCAGACCACACCTTCACATTGAAGGCCTGAATTAGTTTATCAAACATGTCTGCTCTGTAAGTGTTACCATAGCATGTAGCAAAGAGCCAGAAGATTCCCAAGATAATATGAATTTTACTATGCAGTAATCTTTCATTTAATAGGGTTGTCCAGAAAATAAAATCCCTATTGTTAAAATTTTAGTTGTTTTAAATGGTTGACTTTTGAACATGTTGATTATGGTTCAGTGGGATACACTTCAAGACATTTTACTGTTTCTGTCTTAGGGCATTCCTTAACGGTTTACTGCGCGACAGCCATCCTCGCGGAATCTGAATCAGCCCAGTTAAAATAAAGCATTTTTCTAAAAGGAAAAAGCAATCAAAGAGTTGTTCCCTGGAAATCTGTTCCAAGAGTTTACCATTTTAGGCAAACAACTAGAAAGAAAAGACAGAAAATTGGAGGACTCAAAATATTGTGTGATATTTGTATTAAGCTTTTTTTCATGTTTAAAGCAGTATACATAAGTGAGGATGTGATATATATTAATATATTATATAAGCTATATTCTAATAAATAAGGGAAATAATACATCGATTACTTCATTTTATCTTCGGAGATCTTGGGATTTTTCTAAGATTCACAAATAGTCACTGTGAAACTAGGATTCGTATGATCAGCCTTTGAATAAAGTTTATTTTTATTGATCCATGATGATGATGATGATGATGATGATGTGTGTGTGCATAAACTACATCTGTTTTCAGGGGATAGTTTGAGCTCTCTAGCTTAGCTATTAAATATCCAAAATGACATGAATTCATCAAAATCATAATGAAAATAGCATAATTCTGAGGAATTATCATAATTTAAAATCCTGTGTTTAGGAAAAACTCAGATTATCCTCCTAAAAATACATGTATGCATTTATTTATGTGTGACAAAGGAAAGTGAACATTTTAAGCCAAGAGTCCATTTGTGGACCTAGATGTCAGTCATGAAAGAGCTACATTTGTGACTTACTTATTCGATGGGATATTGAGAGGACAGGCACAGGGTTGACAGTCTTCAGCGGTACCTTTCGTAGGATCCCCATAGAAACCAGGAAGACATTTATTGCAATGTGGGCCACCTGTGTGGTCTTTACAGTTCTGAGGAAGAAATGTACAGCAGAGTTCATCATTTCATCTCAAGCATTAACCTACTGCCAACAACTCATCTAGAAAGCCATTTATCCATCTTCTGCCAGAACAATTTTGCCACATTAAACGGTCCATTTTATAGCAGGTCAATAGTAATGAAATCTAATTCAATATCTAACTTATAGGCTACATGTTAATTTTCACATATGCATACTTAGAAAAAAAGATGACTTAAATTACACATTGTTTTCCATTTTATTTCCTTTTACTCCTTAATTTTTCTCCCTCAGGAAAGTATGATGGTGTGTGTGTGGTCATAAAGCTCCAATAACCCATATCTAGAGGAAACCGTAGCTCATTTTAAGTAAAATCAATTGCTTGCCTTAAAATTGCTTCTTTAATGAGAACAGTGGCTAATCACACAAATCCTTTAGGTCTATTGCCCTCTTAACTCTGACATTATTTGTGGCCTTGTGGACTCGCATAGGTTGGACAATCCACTAATGTGTCATAGCTATGAGGGTTTTGCTCGACTCCTAATTAAACTTCGAGAAAACTGAAAATATTAAAAAATTAAAGCATGTACCAACACATAATGAAACCAAAGTTATATATTATTTTCCCCTCAGACATTTAAAAATAGAAATGGAACTTCATTCATCATTTTTATTTGGGGATGCACATCTTTTTGGAAAACACAGAGTCAAGATTAATTTATTGTAAGTCTTGATATATTGATAGTAATCAACTCAGACTATGTTCACAAAACTCAAGAAATCTGGTTTAAAAAGTGAGCAGTTCCATTAGTCAAACAGTGGAATCATCCACGAAACTTATACTAGCTCAGCTGGATAGGTTGTTATGTCCTTTGGAATCATGTAAATGTAATTTCAGTTTCTAATAGCACAACAAAATATATCTAATTACTATTAGAATCATATAGCATGGAGTCATCATGATAAATATTTTTTAATTTTATAAGTATATAATATTAAATTTTCTCCAAATTGAGAGTTAAGTACAAGTCATAGCACCTAGGCTCATGTTTTTAGTATTTAATAGGCAAATTTTGTGGGAAACAAATATAAATTCCCTTTAACATAGACTGAAACTATATTCATCTGGATGAGATGGCCTTTAGAATGATAAGCTTATGTTAACGACCATTCTGATGATTTAGTTTGGTATATATTTTTAAAAGTTCCATTTCAATTAACTATAGTAAACTTATTGAAGAAAATACAAATATACAAGCATAAACACACTTTTGAAAGTAGTTTTATACAGGGGCCCGGAAGGGAGAGTTCTTTACTAAACAGAAGATATTGACATTATTATAAAATCTCTGAGATTTTTAAGCTCTCCAATTGGATTTGTTGTCTGTAGAATTCAGGTCATCACTGAACACCACGGCTACGTTCCAAAGGCCGGGTGGTCATTTGGGCAATAACATCATGAAGGAACATGTCAGATGCACCCTGGAGGATGACTGCGTCGTTCCCTACGCACCCAAATCCACCATGATTCACTTGTCAAACCACTGCAAATCATGACCCAGCCTCCTTGACACACGACCGTCACCCAAAGTCATCACTTCCAGGCTCATGTCACTAAAGAGCAAAAGAGTCAGATAGTATGTTCTTTTATTATTGTGGATGTGAAAGGTTGGTCCTTTTTATGAAAGCATTCTATTAAGACTAAGAGAGAGAAGACCATTACTGTTTGTCTGCAGCCGTTCGCTGATTCCTGAGACATGTTCACACACCTTTGTTTGGAAGAAGTCCATGCATGTCCACACTAAAAACCTACTGTCGTTGTTAGGTGCCAGTGGATAGAGACCTTATGCACTACAGAAGGGAACACTCTCCATTTGCCGTACTGTGGTGGCTTGTGTGTGGCTAGGAGCAATGCCACCGGTGTCTCCTTGCCAGCAGGGTTCTCGAAAGTGAACAGGTTTCAAAAGAGCTTCCAGCTTAAGAACAGACAAGGCAAAAGGAAGCCTCTGCCTACTTTGGAGGAAATAGCCACTGGAATACCTTTCATGCACACCTTTGAAAAGCTACTAGCAACCCTTTCCTACTTGCACTTGTAAGTAAATATACACCAGATGCCACAGATTTAGATTTCTCTCCGATGGCAAAAATACAGTGAGGTTGGCTTTTAAAGCTAACCAAGGTTACAAAATTTATGTATAACTTTCATAAATTTTTCTGGTTAATTCTATGAAAAACAGAAACAAAAACCCACCACATGAAGAATAAGAAGGAAGACACAATGTGACTTAAGTGAATAAGGAATCTCCTAGTGTAAACCCAATGTAGGCACTTCTCTTTTGGTCAGTCATACCAGAAGCCCTATGTTCAAAATTTGGTAGGGATGCGTAGCTAAAACTATGATTTCAGATAAAGGACGTTTGAAAGGCCCCCCAGATGATCTTAGCTGATCACCTCTCTACTGGTGACTACACCAGACTCTGTCTCTACCAGTAAGCTCTCCAGGGTTTCCTCACAATTGTCCCTGTCACCTGATCTTATGAACTGGAACTCCCTGTCCATGAAACAGACAATCTTATAGGCTTCACATGACTCAGTGCTCACAGTTCTCTCACTAATTTTGGCCAAAATGACCCTGGATGAAATAATATTATATTTTAAAATGGCGGCTATTCATAGGAATATCAATATCATTTGGATAGAAACACCCAAATGGAAAATCAACATAATTTGATTTTATTGTAATGAATTCAGTAGGGAAAAAACATTATAAATTTGGTATCATGATATATTTAATTTGTCTTTTATTAAATTTAAGTAAATAAAATCAATATCCATTTTTGCTGAATATTTCCTCTTGCATGTTAGTAAACTGTTTAAATATAACTTAATATTTTTCCAAAGGTACATTTTAAAAGACATATGATATAATTAAAATGAAAATCACTTAGTCTTTTCTTCATAAAAATGCCATTTGAAAAATCTACTGATCCACAAATTAAGGCTATCAAGCTTTGTACTGCAGAGCAATTAAAGAAAGTCCTATATCAAGACAGCAGAAAGAGCATCAATAAACCTAAATGTCAAATTACATAGAAAGAAAAGTCCTTGAATTTTCATTTTGGATTATTCCCAGAAGCTTTTAAGCAGAGGAAAAAGCAGGGTGGGGGGAGGGGGTTTGAGCAAGAGAACGAAAGCACATTAAGAAATTGAGACAGCAGAGTCTGCCTAAAATCAGCAGGGGAATGCGAGTGTGATGTCCTCCTGAATTGACACTATTTCAAATTATGTTCTGCAAGACTCGTGCAATGAGAAGTGTTGCTTCGAGCTTCCTGCCGCGCCGTGTCAGACAATAGCGACCTGAAACGCCCTTGAGTGGATGGGAATGGTCTAGTCAGAGTAATTCACCAATCGAAAGACGTTGGAGCGCAATAGAAAGAGCCTGCCCTTTGTAGAGCTGGTACTTCTCCTTAAAAGTACAAGTGGTTGTAGAAGTAAGTAGCTCTAGTGAATACATACTGTGTGTATTTATTATTTTAATCTATTTACAAATCTAGCATTTAGTTAAATGCTCCAATTCTTAAATAAAAATCACACAGCATGTCACATTTTTAATGTACATAAAATTGACAGCTGCGAATGAAAAAGATTGCACTTTTCATAGTATGGGCGATACAATGATTCCCTGTTTTAGAGTAAAACCATATACACTCACCGATCCATTATTCAAGCTTTATAGTGATGCATCCGAGCCTCATTCCCTTTCTGCACAAATGTGAACACACACGTGTTGGTGCTTCATAGTCAGGGAGACCAAATACAATAAGGCATTCTCAGCGTACATTTAAATTCAATATAAACTTGATGTTAAATGACTTCTTTGACTCAATGTTTAAAGTCCCAATGGCAGTAAGTGAATTGCAAGGCTTACTGAGCTGCACCAAGCCTTCCAGGCAGGGAGCTTCCCCCAAGGTGAAGGAACTCACCAGACACTCGGCAGTGATGTCATCGCAGGACTCCGCATGACCAAAGCATTGACATGGCTCACACATGCCAGGAAAGATCGTGCCATTAACTCGTCTGTGCCCGGGCCAACAAGACTGAAAGAAAAATTTTTTTACAATCAATTTTTGAGATTAAAAAAAGAAAATATGGGTTTATTTTTCGTGTTACAGGGTGGGTAAAAGATGATAATTTAGCTAAAGTGCTCAGGAAATGATTGTCAAAGAGTCAACAGTATTGAAACGTTGCTACAAAGCTATTCCCCCTGATATTGGGGCTCGGTACTGACCTTAGAATTACTGGCAGGCATGAGATTAAAAGAAGCGTTAGCTTGGTTTCTGTTCTGAAATGGTAAAATAGAGCAGAGATATAAAGAACTGATATATGATAGATAAAGTAAAAAGCACAGGTGGAAAAGCAGATGGAAATGCACTGAAAAAGATGGCAGACATGATAGAACCTGGAGAAGTGCTTTGCCAGAGAGAACACGCACTAGGATCCCAAGCCGTGTGAACCTCAGGCACGCGCTCCCTTCCCCAGACACGTGCTATACTTGACAGAATGGTGGTCATCCAACGGTTGGATTTCTCCTGGCATAGGTAAGACCTGGGATCTATCTCTGATCAATGCACTTCATGTGTAGTCATCACCCATCTTGCAGTGCTGGTTTACATATTACTGTGATGCTGAGAAAGTTTTACATGAGCTTCCAGATGAAAACTTGGAAGGTCTGGTGATCTGCTTTCAAAAATAATCAATGAACACCCTGTAGATCATTAAGATCCAATCCGCAGAGTTCCATAACCAGTTATGAGGATGGCACAGAACCAGGAAATATTTCAAGCCCTTGTGCAAGATGTCCTAATCCATTGAGGATCAGCCGTGCAGCAGCTACGGTAACTGCCCTGGATTCCATCCTGGTCACAAAATCTTTGAACTCATATAGGAGCAAGGTGCCATTCTGATCTTGCATTTGGCTTTATAAATATCTGACACAGTAGTGTGCATAATCAATATCTTTCATTCTAAATTTTCTTTATCCTTCTAAAATTTCACATGCAAAATTATGAATCATTTCTTACATATCCTCAAGAAATTTATTTTATGACAGTACCCTACCATAATTTTGCCCGTAGTCATCATCCCTTATTTAAAATGTGAAACTCTTTATTTCTCTAAAAATGGAATTCTCCTTTTGGGTCTTAGATTACCTGTGCATCAATACCTGCTCTAAATCCTCTGTCACTCTTGTAATTAACTTTATCTTCTGTGGGGATTAATGTAAATCAAATAGGAATGAAAGGTAAGTGCAAGGCAAATACTGCTGCCCTCTGGGGTTTTATGATGCCTCACAAGTTAAATCCACACTTTTTAGGTTACTTACTGTATTTGAGTAATTTTTAAAAGTCACAAATGGGTTTATTTTGTTTTGCTTGCTACAAGTTGCAAATGGAAACAAGAGAGGCACCATTGAAGTAATAAAATATATAGACACATGGTTGAAAATGTTCCTTTGGCCTCAGGCTATGAGAAATATCAAATTGAACAATAATAATGAACATATAAAAAAGGATGTTCTGATACTTCATATATGATAGGAAAACAAAAGAAACTTCCCTCTTAATTTCGTCCGTACCAAAAGAAAGTGTCAAGTTACTTTCTCTTTCCAATAAATTCTTTTCATTAAAATATTAGGCACCCTTTATTGATCTCCTTTTTCATTAAAATATCTGGCACCCTACATTTACTGATCTCCTTTTTTAAAATAAAAAAAGCTTTGTGTCCAGGAATGGGTAGAAATCAAGGACACTAAAAACAAAACAAAACAAAAAAAACCAGGGAGGAGAGAACACATTCATGGTGTCTAGGACATATATTCATGGAATTTTCCTTAATATGATTCTTATGCTCTTGAACCGAATTCTTTATCCCAGGTCTTCTTTCTTTAAACTTTCCAGCTCCTGCACATCAATCCAATGATTTAATCTCCTTCGTTGCTACGGAGTTTGCGCCAACTCCGGATGCCTCCCTGTACAACAGACCCCAAGGTGGCCCAGTTCTCCCTTCACTTTCGTTGCTACCAAGTTGTGGACTCCAAACATTTTTTCCTGTTTTTTAAAGTGAATTTTACTTTGTAAATTAGGTGATGGGGTTTACCTTCAGACTATCATCTCTGCATTCGGCAGTTCAATGCACTCCCCTGCCCTGCACTCCTGGAAGACTTCTCCTCCCCGCCCCCCACCCCCCCACCCACCAAATCAAGTCCCCTCTGGTTGTAAAGCCTTTGTTTACGTTTTTATCTTATAGTAGTGGTTTCATATAGTGCCTGTCCTTTGGGGATAATTATTTTTATTCAGCACATTAGTGAGATCACGTATGAGGTATTTTGTGACCTAATCCTTGTTTTTAGCAGTGCACAGTATTCAATTGTGTGCATGTAACAAGTTTATGTATCCATTCTTCTACTCATGGGCTTTGGGCGGTTTCCAACTTCTTGCTATAGTGAACAGTGTCGCCATGAACCTGGAATGCATGTATCTGTTCGTGTTGTGGTTCCGACTCCTTTTGGGTAAACACTAAGCAGAAGAATTGATGGATTCTATAAAAGCTCTATTTCTAGCGGTTTGCGGTAGCAGCACACTGCTTTCCACATGGGTGTACATGTTTAGAGACCCGCCAGCCGTGGATGAGCGGCCTAATGTCTCTGCACCCTCCAGCGTTTGCTGTTTTCTATTTTATTGAGTTGGGCTATCCTTGTTGCTGTAAAGTGGTATCTCAACATTGTTTTGATTTGCATCTCCTGGATGGCCTATAATTGTGAGCATTTTTTCGTGTTTCTTAACCATTTCAATGTCATTTTTGGTGGATTGTCTTTTCATGTTCTTTTCCCAGTTTTTATTGGGATTATTGGTTTTATTGTAGTTTTCTCTAGTTGGTAGAGTAGTCCCCTGTCCTCTGTGTAATTGCAACTGTTTTTACCCCCAGTCTGTGGGTTCTCTTTTGTTGAAGTTTTTATGCACGTCAGTGTATAGTTTTTAGTAATTTCCAGTAATCAATTTTTGTCTTTTCTATGCTTCCTGCATCATATTGTAGTATGTGGGTGCCCTGCAATAGCACCTGAATTTGCCCAGATTTTCTCAGATTTATATTTAGGTCTTTTGTCCATCTTGAGTTTTGTTTTTGTACCTGGGGTGAGGAATGGGTGATGTTTCATTCTTCTGTATATAGAGATCCAATTTGATCAGCACTTATTGTTGAAGAGACAAACTCTCTCTTTCCCACTTAATATTTGTTGGTTCTCTGTTGAAGATCAGTTGCCTATCAAGAATCACTTGCCTGAGTTTTGTATCCTGTTCCATCGATCTCTGCAGCTATCACTACATTAGTACAATGCTGTTTTGACTATGTGGTTCTGTAATATGTTTTGAAGTAGGGTAGTGAGAGGGCTCGTATTCTAGTCTCATGCTTAAGAAGCCCTTTGGTCTGTCTGTCTTTTCTCCTTCTATATGTCAGCAGATAGTTTTTCTGTTTCTTTAAAAGGAGGAGCTGGGATCGGGATCAGAATTGTATTGTGTGTATAGATTGGTAGTATTAATATTGTTATAATTTTAAGCCTTCCTAGGTATGAACTTTGAGTAATCTTCCATTTATGAAGGTCTCTTTTGATTTCCTGTAAACTGTTAGGCAGTTTATTTACACAATTCTTTTGTTAATCTGGTTATTTTTATTCCATCTTTCATGTGGCTAAAGTAAATGCCATTGTTTCTTGATTTATTTTTCAGAGTTCATTTCATTAATATATAGGAATCGATGGATTTTGTATGTTAATCTAGTATCCTACCACATTGCTAACATTTTCAAATTTTTTCCAACAACTTTTTGGTCTAGTCTTTGGATTTTCTACATATAGAATCATACCATCTGCAAACAGGGAGAGTTTCATTTCTTTGCTCATCAGGATTCCTTCATTTCTTTGGTTCTGGTTAAGAATTCCAGCACAATGCTGCATATAAGTGTGAGGACTCGTCTTTCAGCACTACTGCAGATTCTATCGGTGAATTCTACAAAGTAGATTACCAAGCCTTTAATCCTAAACTGTTTCAGTATAGAAACTTGGCAGATGCCTGCACATCATGGGCAATTCTTCTGATAGTCAAATGTCTCTGTCATAGATTTCCACAGCACAGAAATATGAAAATTGCCACAGTATGACACACTGACATACAGGTGTCAGCTCATCTCATTATTCACAGAGAATATGAAATATTTCTGAAGGTAAACTATTTTAACTATCAAGTCCACATACACATTCATATCTCCAAGCATTTTTGTCTTATTTCCCTCTTAATGTATATGTGTGTATATACACTAAAATTATTTTGCTTACAAAAAATATATCACTAGACTTGTAATCAGAATTATTTTTTGTAATCTGAATTCTATATATTCTATTCTAGTTTCTGTTGCATTAATATAAGCTTTATTTTATTGGGTTATTACTATCAGCACGAAAATGTGACCTAGCTTCTCCCATCAAAAATGAACAAAGATGAAAAGAGCAGAATTGCTACCCTAACATCGCCTAACTCTCCAGTTACTTGCTTTCCTGTTCAGTGAAACCACTCTAAGGACTGTCTACACATCTTTGACTCACTTCCTTTGCACTTTGTTCCACTTTCTCTGCCTTGGGTCTCCACGACTCTAAGAATGCTCTTTTCAGGGACCAAACATCGGGCAGCCACATCCAATAGATGGCTTTATGGTTACATTTTATTTGACCCCCTTTTAAATATTTTGCACAATTGACTCACAAAACTGTCTTAGCTGTAATATTTATGGAAGCATGCTACCAAAGCCTCTCCTCTGCAGTGCTATTAGGTTGGATTTGAACTACCAACCTCTAGGCTAGTAACTGAGTGCAAATCATTGTGCTACTCAAGAATCTGCCTAGAATTTTAGTATCCCCAAAATGTATACTCATCAACTACTTGTTAGCTAAATGAAAATATGAGCACTTTTATAATGTGGTTAACACTTCACACGAAGTGTGAAGAGAATTCCCAGAAGTGTGAATGAGGTAAATGATTTTGAATAGCCTTGTGGAACCAAATGAAGTAAAAGAATTACTTGATAATGGATCCTTAATCTGTCTTTGACTAGATGTCCTCAGCCATCTAGATTTAAGATATTAATGGAAATTGAAGTTTGTTCAGTTAGGGATCCCAGGTTATCAAAAATAAAGCCAAAGATACTTACTGTATGAATCAGGCTCAATTTAAAGTGAATCAGGAAGTGAATGGTTGGAGGACAGTGGGATCTAGGGTAAGACGTTGGCAAGTAAGGAAGACGGAAGGAGGAGGCCAGAGAGAAACCGCAGACTGAGATTTCACAGCTCTTTGATTTGACTAGGCTCTTTAGAGTTTAAAGTAGATGTATTTATCAATAAATTCTGTGTGGCAGTCACAGGATGATGTCATGGTTTCTGCTTCTCTGTTGTAATTCTTGGGCATGTCTGCACATGTATGTTTTAAACCTGCTGTGTAATTGTTACCAGTGTTCAGCCTCCAGTTCGAGGTTTCTCTGCTGCAGAGTGCTTCCGGGGGCTGCTCTCCACTGGCCTCGCTCCCGCCTTTGAAAGACTCCAGCACTCATGCTTGGTACCACTCCTGGTCCCTGAATTATGTAGCTCTGTAATTTAATCTTTCACAGGTATGTGTTCCGTCTCGCTAGATGCAGGGTTAGCTTTCTAAGGACGTGGATTGTGCTGTATATTTCTCGAAGATCCTTCCACATCAAGTGCAGAATTTATCAAAGTTCTCAATAACTTTGAGGATGGGTGGCAGCAAATGTAAACACAGCTAATTAAATATTTCTGATATCCAGACAGTTTTATATTAGTGGGTATTTAGGACTGGGTAAGCTGGTGAGGAGGACTAAGAATAACTCATGTGGGTCTAAGTGTTAAAGCATGAGTAGAATCACGGTTTTTCATCATTCCCATTGAAATAGGCATGTAAAGGTTCAAAGGGAGCTTTCTGATTTTAACATCAAAATCACAAGACTCTTAATAAAATAACATATTTTGTCAAATATGCATTGCATGTAAAATCAAATCTGGGTTGGCGGAAGTAATTCATATCCACAGTTACACCTTTACTCTCTACTTGACTTTTGGAAAAGCAAACGCAACCCTGAATTGTATTTATTTATTTATTTTTCTATGTTTGTGAATATGAGAGCAGGTAAAGCCCATCTGTCACTCCTATGACTCTCAGTCCTGCTTATCCGCTGGAAGCATGCAGTATTTTAAAGTAAAGAAAAATGACAAAGCAATGCCTAGAGTATTTCTATAAATGGCACAATGTAGTAATGTTCTGAAGTGGAACATCTTGGCACACTCAAATGATTCCTTAAAGGCATTACACTTTAAGACGTTAAGTGCCTATTTATCTTCCCTCTGCTAGAGAGATGTTGTTTACGTGTTTTGACCTTGTTTCAAGCAAAACCAATTTTCAAATCACCTAAAAGAAAATACACAGAAGTAAATAAAAATTGGTAACTTTAAAAGATGCAATGTGGTATTAAGAAACATTGCTCTTACTATAATCTGTAATTTGGAAGGACCAATAAATAGCTCAATCTCTAGATTATAAACAAATCCAAGGCCTGTAGAAGTGTTCTTGATGAAAGAATTGCATTTACATATTATATATACATTTGACATTGAAGATTATATGTTTCAGACTATTGTGACTCAGTTGTATTCTTGAGAAGGAGAAAAAATGTATGATGCAGATTTAAAAAATGGAAAAACACTGAATTTCCATATTAAATGGAAAAGTGGAAATAAAAGGAACTTTTGGAAATATTATTCTATCACTAGTATTCAATGGATTAAAGAGTAGAAACACATTTATGGAAATAAATAATTTTTCAGCTATACTAGGGAAGAGATCTAAAAAAAGATGAAACATAATTTCATTTCTGTGGTTAGCACGCTATTCGAAAGCGATGACGTTTTGGCAGGCATTCAAATTTCTTCATTAGGCACATGTTATCATTTATGTAAACGTTGATGGGAAAAGTAGCCTCTTTTTAGAGAAGTATATTGAAAATAAATGAGTTAGGATAACTGAAAAACAATTGATGCAGTTGAATTATGGTAAAGAAAATGGAGCCTAACATGGCTTCCCAGAATTCTTGGAAGAAGTGCAGTCAGGGGGGTCCCTACACAGGAGGATTGCAAGAATTCGTCTCAAGTGTGAGGGGTACCCCCACAAAACAGGAAACATCTCTGCTGGGTGGAGATTTTGTAGTACGCATTCTTCCTGCTAAGCGAACATCCAGCCACTTGCTCAGTTAGTGCACCCAGTGACTTCACCTGGGAAGTTTTTCTGCGGCTGTGAAAAATTTGTTTCCTGCTTAGGAAAAATGCTGCAGAAACGGTTGTGATGTTAAACACAGCTTAAGAGGATGGCGCTATGGGGGAAAACTCAAGTGTACAAGTGGGTTTCTCTTTTCAAGAAAAATTAAAATGTTGATGACAAACCTTGTTCTGGATGTCAGTCAACTTCCCAAATGAATGTAAATGTCTACAAAATGCATGTGTTTGTGCTCAAAGACAGGCTGCAGATCATTAAAGAAGATGGGGAAGTTACCTGGGCTATCTTGGACTTTGGTTCAGCGAATGTTAATGTTTTGATTGTTCAAGGAAAAGCGTGCCTGCCATGTGGAAAGATGCCGTGCTCTGAAAGAACAGCTGAGAAGCAATCTGGAATGCCCCCCCCCTCCCCAAGGTCATTATAGGTGAAGAGACACGGTCCTTTCCTTATAACCCAAAAAGCCAACATCAATCAAGCCAGTGGAAGATGGCACAATCACTTCGCCCCAATAAAACTCTTCAAGTGAAAATAAATATCAAGACACTGCTTCATTGTGATTTTGATGTGAGGCGGGTCAGTGCATTTGGAATTTG
Organism: Tenrec ecaudatus; assembly: GCF_050624435.1. Classification (NCBI taxonomy): domain Eukaryota; kingdom Metazoa; phylum Chordata; class Mammalia; order Afrosoricida; family Tenrecidae; genus Tenrec; species Tenrec ecaudatus. The sequence goes on from NC_134536.1 coordinate 41,016,079, forward strand.
TTCCAGCAGGTCCGACTGTTGACCAAACTTTCTTTTTAGAGGTTCTGAAAAGATTGTACAACAGTGCACAACAGGGACTGGTTTTGCCACCACGACAGTGCACCTGCTCACACAGTCATCTAGTGCACCAGTTTCTGACCAAAACAGTATGCCTCTCTTGCCCCAGGCAGCTGAGTCACCTCACCTCACTCCTGGTGACTTTTGTTTCAGTGAATGCAGAGGGACATGTTGATGATGTCAAAGGGGTGACGAGAAAACAAGGGAGGTCCTGTTAGCCATCCAAACAGATAGTTTTGAAAAATGTTTCCAAGAATGTATTAAGTGTAATAGAGAGTACTTTGAAGGTGATAAGGTAGTTTTGTAATAAATAAATAAATAGCTTTGAAAAAAAATTATATTTTGAGGGGGGGTACCCCTCGTACTTTGGCCATGTTATCAAAAGAGACCAATCCCTGGAGAAGGTCATGATGTTTGATATGTTAGAGGGTCAGGGAGAAAGAAAAAACCCTCACGATTGCCACGGTAACTTTCACAATGTTGTCAAACATCACAATGATTGTCGGGTAGTGCAGGCCTGGCCAGTGTTGTGTTGTGCACTGGGTCACTAGAAGGCGGCACTGACACCCTGGCATTGAACGAGAGCATTTGATTAAAGACAAACAGCACATTGAGAGCAGCCCTGGAGGAATTTGGAGCGCACTGAGAATACATGCGTGGACACTTACTTCACAAGAGGTCCCACTGTACCCCGGTGGACACTGGCAGACTTCCACAGACGCCGCAGCGCTCCCCGCAGTGGGGGACGCGACAGCAGACTCAAGAACGACATCGCTCAACCTGGGAGAGAGCGAACAAGATATGATCGCGTCAGACAAACTCGTGCAGTGGCATTATGCAAACATGTAATAAGAATTTGATCAACATAAGGAACATATCTGCGCGCCCAGACTAGGCATGCGATTATCAGTCACTGGATGCTCGGTTCAATCCGTGTGTTCGGGAAAGTCTGGCTCCGTTGCAAGTGCTCAGAACCAGCGCTGTCATGACATGCTGAGTAAACAGGAAAGGCTATTCATTTGACATGTTCAAGTCCACTGTGACTCAGCAAGCCTGTGGGACCGGGCCCAGCAGCCCGGGTCGGGCTTCGGCGGCTCAGTAAGCGCGGGCGGAGCAGCGGGCAAGGCACGCAGCAGCCCCCGAGCCCCTGCATGCTTCCCTCTCTAGCTCTTGACTTCCCGTTTGGAAGATTAATAGATGGGTAGATAGTGGAAAGCGTTTTGTTTTGTTTTTCCAACACTGAGAACCTTGTGTCTGTATGTTTTAACATTTAGCCTAGAAAAGCAGGCAATATTAATAGTCCATCTGAACTTCTAAATTGATAAACAGAAGTGGTTTTTTGCTTCATTTTCTCAGAGATAAATCTAGATACTGGCAGGTAAAACTTCCTCATATGATCGATGGAATCTCCGAGAATGATTTGTTATAGAAGAAGCGCTGGTGGCGCAGTGGGTAAGCGCTCATCCGCTAGCCCCCAGCGTTGGTGATGCCATCAGTTGCAGGAAGGCGATGAGGCGGCCTTTTATAAAGATGACAACCGGAACGACTCAATGGGGCGCCTCGACTCTATTTCACACGCTCACTGGCAGTTGGAATGGACTCCATGACAGCGGGTTTGCCTTTTTTCTACTACATCTCTTACCTTTTTTTCCTCCTAAATGAAATACATTGTTCTCTGTCCCCAATGACTTCATTTTATTGGTATATTTGCAACTCCTGATAACTTTAGCAGAGTGATTTTACAGAGCTCAATTTTGTCAGAAAAATCTGGTTTGGCCAAATTGAAAATAAGCTTTAATGCTTCTACGTAAGTTGGCCATATGTACATGTTTGTGTCTATGAGGGTAGTGTGCATGTGTGTACATAGACTCTGACTATATATAAGTGTGTGTGTGTGTATACATACAACATAAGTATTCTAGACAAAAAGTTTAGACAAATCAAAAGTTTGGAAAAATGCCACCATCATATATGCTGGATATATATGTGTGTATGTATTTGTGCTTGTGTGTGTGTGTGTGTGTGTGTGCACATAGAATCTAATCGATCTTTTAAATAGCTTTGCAAACTCAATATGTATTCTCAAATTAAACATATGCTATAATATTCTCATTGACTTTTTTCAAAAACAAATTTAAGAGCTTCAAGAAACACGGACTCCAGTGTCAGGTAGTCTAGAATTTCTATCCTGATCCAATATTTACTAGTCTTGTAACCTATTAGTCTATTTGGAGATTTTAGCTAATCGGCAAGACAACAAGGTTAAAAATTATCTTGAAAAGTGGTAATTTTTAACCACGTAGTAAGCATTTTAGAATCAAGTTTATAAATGCTTTAATCATTCACCTCACCTTTACTAACCATAGACTTAATCGAACCTGCTGTAGTGGGTTATGCAGTGGGGTGCTAACCACAAAGTCAGCAGTTCAAACCTACCGCTGCTCCATCAGAGAAAGAAGAGGCTTTCTGTTTCCATAATAATTTGCAGCCTCAGAACCTCAAATGGCGGCATTTCTCTGTCCTGTGGAGTAACTATGAGTCAGAATGAACTTTATGGCTGAGTTTGAGGTTATATATATGACATTATTCCAAATCAAGAAGAAGCAGGAAAATTAACTGAGAATATAAATAAAACAGTCAGATTGAATCATCCTAAATTCTGAGTGCTCGCTGACACTCTTTGAAGACAATTGATTAATCATCTTTTATTGATAGGATAGCTCAGTCTCATTTTCGTCTTTAAGGGCATAGTTTACGCCAATGTACAGAAAGTTTTTGACTGGTAGGTATTATAAATTATCACTGTTTCATAGTGTCAAAGATACATGTATACAAATCCCACTGACGTCCCATCGATTATGAGTGGTATTAGTCCTAGGTAGGATTCTGATATTAATCTTTACCAAACAAATTGCTTCAACTTTCTCCAAAGATGGGCTGATGGGTTTGGAAAAACTGACCTTGTGGTTAGCAACACCATCCCTAATCCAAAATATCACCAGAGCTCCTTGGTATAGTTACCATAGGTATTCACCTACAAGCAAAGTTGTATATGTAGAGGTTCAGTGACACCGCAAATTCTTCTCAATGCAGCATAGGGTTTTGCAGAGTAATTGAACTCAGAATATCACTTGCTGGTGCTAACCCAAGTTTATAAGTCTCACCTTAAGAATAAGGACTGCCATACCATCTATGTAACTATCATCAATGTCTCAATGCATATTTAATGTGCTTTAATTGGATGGATAGAGGTAAGTAATTATGTATGAGTGGATGTATGGATGGATGGATATATATAAGACTAAATAACTGAATAAGTGAATGAAATAGTAAATAGATAAATTGAATGTAATTATATTATAAACAATGAATAATGTACTGCATGACAAATGATACACTATAGACTAGCATTCACATTTCACACAAATAAAATTAGACAAGTAAAAAACAAATCACTTGTTTGATTGGACACAGAAAATAAATTAAGAAATGTTACAAAGTTATGACTCGAGGACAGAGGTCGGAACTCACCTGAATGTTGTGACATCTGACTACCTAAATTAATGGACTGTCACATGATGAGCCTATATTTTTTTATCTTTTTAATTGAAAAATTAGAAGATTTCATGGTTGATGTACTATTTAATTATAATACAACACACTGTCACAATTTGCTAAACAATAGACTTATCACTATCTATAGATATGGCCCCAGCCTTTTCAGCACTAAGTTGCTAAAACAAAACTTAAGAAAAGTGTATTTCAATGTTTCCAAATAAAATAGGAGCCATTAACTAGAAAAAAGATTTGAAAATTAAAGATGTCTAAACAAACACATTCTCAGTAAATTTCGAAATTTCATTTGAGTTTTGAAAACAGATGTTCCTCTCTCTAATCTGCACAACCAATTTGAGCAATGGGATATTGCAATTTCCTACCAATATTCCACATTCGTATTCACTGAGCAGCCCCAATGTTCATCAGGTTTTGCTATTTTTTAAATGGGATTTTGATGTGTTTAACAGTTGCTGATGATGAAAGCAGCCATTTATTTTTTTTCACCCTTCGATATGGTCATTTTTCTTTCTTGATACCAGGCCGCATTCATTTAAAGGTCAGTAATAAAGTGATGGATTTTGGGGGTGCAAGGACTATGAACAATTTGCCAACAAAGTCCAATGCTTTAGCTGACTATTTCTCTACTATTCTGACGTGAAGATACAGATAAAATGATCCATGAAGAGAAAAAGGGAAAGTTATGTTAGCTACAAGCATTACTTTGCTCCTGATTCAAAGATAGCTTTCAAAGTATTTGTTTACCTTACTTTCCACTAGACTTATATATATTTTATATATATTTATTTATACATTGAAGATATCTCTTTCAGTCCACATAAAAATGTTACTTTGGAGTATCCACTATAGAAAAAGATGTGATTGTTGTTATTTTGTTTTCAAAATATGTGGTGATGACTCAGAACTCCCTCTGACCACTGTCCATTTGAAATCCCCCAAAATACTATTTTATGAGAAGAGGCGTGCGGTTTGCACTACATTAAAAAAGAAAGCTTCATTTGCATGGCAAGCCAATGTTTGAGTGGGCCCTTGAATGAGCTGGACAGTTTGTGCAAATATATTTTCATCGCATAACAAGCAAAATAGCCTAAAACTACCCCATCATAATAGTTAGCAATAACGGTGTGTCTACTAGACTCTGTGTACTATAATGGGGCATAGCAAAGATTGTTTCTGATTTAAGTATCAAATAATCTGAAATAAATCAATAGACTGAAGCTGGAGTGGCTAAGTGCCTCGTGGAAGAAATCACAATTAGCAACTGATGGACAATAGATTCAAATCCTAGTGTGTGACTTCAAGCGTAATTATCTGTGAGCCTCATGGCCCCCTATGTGTGCCATGATGTCTGAGGCAGTTTTATGTGGAATTGTTTTTCATTTAATCTTCATGTCAATCTTGAATGTTAGATAGTTCCTGCCATTTCACAGAGAAGAAATCTGAGAATGAAAAGAGAGTCATGATAGATGCTTGGTAACTGTTTTTGGACTAATTAAGCCCAAAATTTACAGAATATCATTGGGAGGTAGCATAACATAATGATAAGGAAACACATATATGGCTTGCAAGCATTGCTACACCTCTTAACAAAAACTGGATGCCAAGTCAGTTGTATAAAATGCTCTTTTCTTAAAGCAAAAATACTTTTATGTTTCCCTATCTTTTCCTGAAAATGCTATTCTTGGAAATTCTATATAGAGTTAGTAGAAGATGGAATTGCCATGAGGTAGAAAATGTAGCTATCTCTATCAGTTATTTTAAAAGTAGAAACCTACCGTGTGGTTATAATTTTCAAATGAGTAGACTGTTAAGAATTTTCCTACCTGTTTAATGAAGTAACTTATTTCTTATATAAAAATCCAAATTTATTTTAAAAGGCATATGAAAAGGTTTAGTAAATTCTTAATTTCAAGCAATACAGACAAGCAGGCGTGTGTCATGGTAAAGAGGGGAAGGTTTAGCTATGGTAATATCTCCCCATTCTCAGGAGCTGTGTGGTGTAGTGGTTACCCATTGGGTTGTTATCTGTATGGTCGGCAGTTTGAAACCACCAGTGGCTCAGTGGGAGAAAGACTGGGCTTTCTACTCCCGTAAACAGCTACAGTTTCAGAATCCTACAGGGGTTTCTTATGAGGTTGCATGGACTGGGTGGCAGTGAGTTCCTTTTTTGTTTTCTATTTTGAAACTGAACAAAGCAAAACTAACACCAATATCCAGTACATTTGCTTTCCTTTCCTTAAATTTGGATCTGTGGGTTGAAAAATAATAACTGTGTTAAAAGGTGATATTGGTAATGACATATCATCTGATTTATTCAAGTGGAAAAATTTAAAAACATTTATTTCCTCAGATGGCAATCGTACAATGTTAAAGCTCATAGCTAGAATATGTAAAGATACATAATTACCTATTAGGGAAAAAAAATCACACTGCAAACCATCTATAATAAAGAAAACTTTTCAAATGTTTAGCAAAGAAAGATACAGCCAGAGAAAATGCATTTCTAATACACCATGTTTTTACTCCCATCTCTTGTGTGTTTAAAAAAATCAAACATAATAAGAAAAACACAATTTTTAGATGTGATGATGATGCTTATGCTTCTAAAATGATTCTCTACATTTTCGAGCTGCACACCGTAGTATTTGGAGATGAGAGAAATGCTCCCTGAGAGACACTCAGAGTCAATTTGGAAAAGCGGAGAAGGTAGATGACACAGTGTGAAATGAAACTGGAAATTAGTTCTGTTTATAACTGTTGAAGTTAGCTGAAGGGTACTGGGAACTCCAGATCCATACAGTTTTTCCCCCTCTGATTATGTTGAATACTTTTTAAACAATAAAACAATTAAAATAGGTGAAGTCTTTAACAAATTTTAAACTTTGCTAAAAATTAAATAAAAATGTATCATGCACAATCCAGCCCCAAATAATGTGTCTGCTCAGGGCAGTTGAGACATAAGTGTTGTAAGAACCCCAGACCTATATTAGCAATCCAATACCCCTTCCCCTGAAAAATCACATCAGTGCTCAAAACCAGTCCCATGAGGACGGAAACCTCCCAAGTTAAGCAAAGGCAGCACCCCAACAGGAGGAGAAATTTGGCCAACTGCCAACGTCTACTAGAAAGTGCACCCCAAAGACATTCTGTTCATTGTTCAAAATCGAAAAGTTATTTGTGAACAGTTGAATAATCTTTTTTAAAAAAAATCATTTTATTGGGGGCTCGTCCAATTCTTATCACAATCCATACATCCGCCCATTGTGTCAAGAACATATGTATATTTGTTGCCCTCATCATTCTCAAAACATTTGCCTTCTACTTGAGCCCTTAATATCTGCTGCTCATTTTCCCCTTCCTCCCCTCCCCCTACCTCATGAACCCTTCATCATTCATAAAGTATTAATATTTTGTCATATATTACACTGTCTGACGTCTCTCCCCCCCATCCCCCACCTTCTTCCCTGCTGTCCCTCCCCCAGGGAGGAGGCTATATGTAGATTCTTGTAATCAGTTCCCCCTTTCTACCCCACATTCTCTCCACTCTTCAGGCATCACCACTCTCACCACTGGTCCTGAAGGAGTCATTTGTCCTGGATTTCCTGTGTTTCCAGTTGCTATCTGTGCCTGTGTACATCCTCTGGTCTAGCCAGATTTGTAAGGTAGAATTGTGATCATGATAGTAGTGGGGAGGAAGTATTTAAGAACTAGAAGAAAGTTATATGTTTCATCGTTGCTACCCTGCACCCTGCCTGGTTCATCTCCTACCCACAACCCTTCAGTAAGGGGTATCTGGTTGACTACCATTGGGCTTTGAGTCTCCACTCTGCACTCACCCACATTTTAAAGGATATGATTTTTTGTTCCTTGATGCTTGATACCTGATTTCTTTGACAGCTTGTGTTCACACAGGCTGGTGTGTTTCTTCCATGTGGGCTTTGTTGCTTCTTAGCTAGATGGCCACTTGTTTATCTTTGAGCCTTTAAGACCCCAGATGCCCTATCTTTTGATAGCTGGGCACCATCAGCTTTCTTTACCACATTTGCTTATGCACACGTTTGTCTTCATTGATCGTATCAGGGAGGTGGGCACCCATTGATGTGATTTTTAGTTCTTTGATGTCTGATAACTGGTCCATCTGCACCTTGTGGTCAGACAGGCTGGTTTGCTTCTTCCATGTGGGCTTTGATGCTTGTCAGCTAGATGGCCTCTTGTTTATCTTCAAGCCTTTAAGACCCCAGATGCTATATCTTTTGATAGCTGGGCACCATCAGCTTTCTTCACCACATTTGCTTATGCACACATTTTTCTTCAGCAATCGTGTCGGGAAGGTGTGCATCCTAGAATGCCAATTCCATAGAACAAAGTGTTCTTGCATTGAGTAAGTGCTTGAGTGGAGGCCCAATGTCCATCTACTGCCTTAGTACTAAACTTATAAATATATGCACATAGATCTGTTCCCTACACTCATATACATAGATTTACATATGTACATTCCAGTCTTTGGATCTCTCTAAATACCCTTTGTCACTTAGTTCTTTCCTCTATTTCCTTTTACTTTCCTCTTGTCCCACTATCATGCTCAGCCTTCATTTGGGTTTCAGTAATTTCTCTCGGTTACCTTGCCCTTACTGAATCCCTACCAGACCACTCACATCCTCCTTGCTACTGATTTTGGATCACTTATTGCTCCCCTGACCCTGGGTAGGTCAGCATGAATAGTCTTCTAAAAATCAAATCGAAAACTTGAAATTGAGACAATAAAGATGTGCAGTGAGGTTAAATGCATTTCTCTTACAGTTTTTTAAAGAGAGTAAAATTTTTTTGTCAGTTTTGACTTTCATCTGATCAAAGGGGACAGTGTGAGAGCAATCAATTTATTTTACCATATGGGCTTCACCCCGTTCGAGGCAAGAATGACAGCAGGACTCCCAGACACCTTTCCTCATTTTGTGCCTGGCTCTTGTCTTCAGGTAACTTGGATAACTTGTTATCCTTGGAAGGTTACAAAGAATCTAACAAGTCCCGGAGGGTCTCATATTAGCAATTCAATGCTTGGACAGAAGTTGGATAGCATTGCTTCCTGTTGATGTGGTGGCTTTCCATTAACCACGTGCTCTTGCAGATTTCTAATTCTAATTCACAGGGACCTTTTGAGGTTGGCAGCGCAGTTGTCCTCGTCTTTATTTTACAGATGAGGTGACAAGTTGAAAGAGGTCAAAGTTATACTTATGTTTACAACTACTGAAGAACCGAGCTGAAAACAGCAGTCAAACTTCTTGACCTCTACTTCAGCACTCTCTGACCTACACCATGCCACCAAATCAGAAAACGGAAAGATCCTCAGGTGCTGGGGGACTTCCATGGAAGTAAATCTTCCTTAAATAAATCAAAACATGATGTTTTCTCTTTCTTTGTTTTTTTTTTTTTTGTTTTTTGTTTTGGTTGTTGATGTTGAAATAGTTTCAATATACTTGTGCTGGCACACAGACTATGTAGCGAGTCAGGAGCCTACTGTGCGAGACAAGTTGGAATCAATTCAAGGGATGTTTTACAAATATGACTCAACCCTTCAGTAGATCGCAGATAAATAAAATATAACAAGCTTGCTGACTTTGGATTCACGCTGACTTTCAGCTCACCTGAAGTGGGTAGGAGTTTCCAATCTGACATTGGCTTCTACTTCCTGAACCACACAATTCTTTAAGTAACAGAGGCAGCCAAATAGCAGCCACCTCCTTGGCTTTGCTCTGGTGAATGTCCACAAATATCTTACGTGAACATATGGCCTAGATAATGGGGAGGTTTCAGAAGTCTTCAACAGAAACCAGTGATTTTAAGATGGGTAGACACTGAAATTGTCTGACATAAATCAAGAGGAAAAGCCTTTGGATTAACTAGTCTGAAAATCAATGCTGCCAAAAATAAATAAACCCTATAGCCGCTTTCTGTCAATTTGGTGTCATTCATTTGGAAAGTTAGAGGACTCATCCCCTTTGCACTGTTCAAACATCATGACGATCGCTATTGACTAGATGGGGAAAAACTTAATTACTTCCTAAGTGCTGTTTCTCATCTTCGTGGCATTTTGACGGAACATCTATCAGAAGTGCCTATGTAAAAGAGGTACATTGTTTGGCAATGGTTCTGTTTATGAATCTCAACTTCCCTCCTTTGGGAGATGATAATTATGAGCATACTTGGTTGAAATATTGCAAGTGAAAGGTAAACTAAGCAGCTCAGGAAAATCATAAGAGGTGGGAATCAGCAACCAAAACAAAAAAAAAAATCCTCCTGAGATGAACCAATACTAGAAATACTGTTTTGAATATGAGAATACCAAGTTGTCAGATTAGGTCACATTTGATTGTCTAATCTAATATGATTGAGAATGAAGATGCCACGGTATTTTTGTTGCTTTTATTTATTATTTAAGGAGAAAAGCAGATGAGAAAAGAGCTTGTTCAGGCACAGCTAAAGTGAAATTGTCAGAATAAAAAATGCCATTGTTTTTAAAATGGGAAGTGTAGCAGCCTACAGTCAGTCAGACACAGGCATGTTTGGTTGAAGTTCTGTCTTTAAAGAGAACAACAATAAAAAAGAACAAAAGGTAACCTATTAAGAAGGTTCTCACTAATGAGCACTTTATATAATTATCACATGTAATTTTCACAATTACCCTTAAAGTTGGCCATTATTATTTCTACTTTACACCGGAAGAGATCAAGCTTCCACGAGTACCAATCATTGACTGAAGGTCACAGCTAATAGGCAATAAGCTTGAAATTCTACCCCTGCCTGGCTCAGAACTCAAAATCGGTCCTTACAACCATGCCGACCAATATAATCTAACAGTGTTTTATATAGAGATCGGTGGGTATTTGAAAAATCTTTATTTCTTCTTATAAACACTATATTGTAAAATTTAAAATAACTAGCTAATTAATAGAAAAATATTTAATAACTACTTTCCATATATGGAAACTTTATATCTCTTTAGGTTTTTCTCAATATGAGATATAAATGGATTTTTAATTTGGCACTATCATTTTTTCCAACCTGCTGTGCTGGTTGTTGTTAGTTCCGGCACTCAGCCACCCTGTGCACAACATGGATTTGGTGCCTATCGGTCGTGGTTAGGTGGCGTCAAGTGCATTTCTAGTCATATAGTCACCTCCTGCAATAGATTAGATCACCAGGCCTTTCTAACATAGAGCAATTGGGTGGGACTGAACTGCCAATCTTTTCCTTAGCGCTCAACATTCAACACAGTGCTCAGTGCTGGCCACATGCTGGCGGAAGCACAAAAGAATTCACACTAGCAGAATGCCAATACAATAGTAGTATTGCTTCATTTTATTGAAAAGCTGAACCCAATAAGACACCAACTCCACGGCCAAGAGCCCATGTGGTCTGAGAGTCATCCTGTGGGACAAAGCAGATCTCTTCCTTAGGGATTTAAGATAATCTCATCGCTCTCCTATCGAGAGAGTGGTTGGTTTCAGGTACAGACTTTGTGGTGATTAGCCCAAGCTTAACCCGCTACAGCACCAGGGCTCATTCATAAAAAGACTTCAATCCAAATGCCAGTTTCCTGCCATGGCTGAGATGCCTACTCATCCTGACCCTGCATGGGGTTTGCAAATCCGCAAGCATTTTGTAGGTCGAGAGCCTCATGTCTCTCACAGAACTTTGGTGGCCTTGAGTTGCCAGCCTAGTTGCTAGCCATCCCACGCTTACCCCAAAGCAGCACCATGCTCCTTCAATGCAAACACCTCCGAGCTTCACATCCCCCTCCCAACACAGGCATCGCTGCCCGGCAGCATGGGGCCTGGAAGATGCAGTTCTTGACTTTACCTGAAGATGGCATCCATCCCATGGCTGTACGTGATTTGGATGAGGAGTCGTTTCAAATCTGCGAGCACCGTCATAAACTGTTTTCGACTGGCTGGGACATTCGTGCCGCGTATGGTAAATAATTCTTCTTTCAATGTCAGCACATGAATATGTTCTTCGGTTGGCAGCAGGTGCACCTCGTCTTGAGCTGTGCTGATCTGCAAGTCATTTCCCTAATGGGCGAAAAGAACAGCAGAGGGTAGACCAGTGCAAGGATGGCGCAGAAGGGCAAAGCATCCATACTCCATACAGCAAGCGCCTCGGCACCTCTGTCCACATTCCTCTAGGAGTTGAATTCCAGGCTGGCTTCCCTGGCACTTCCATGGTTTCTATGCAGTGGAGGCGATGCAATGCAAATGTTAACCTTGTGGCCCTGGGTAGATACCATCGGGTCAGTCCTACCGATACGGACACAACAAAATGAAGTACTGTCCTCTTCCATTCTCGCAATCGTCTTACGTTTGAGTCATTGATGCTGCTACTCTGCCAACCCTGTTCACGGATGGTCTGCCTCTCTCCTCTCTGCTGACCTTCTACATCACAGAGCAGCGTGGTTAGCGTTCATCCAGAGTAGTAAAGAGTGTAAGGTCTTTGGTTATACATGCCCTTGTTCCCTCGCTTAGCTGAGATGAAACATACCCAGCCATTTATAAACAAAGATGTGATTAGAAATGCCTTGATTTTATGTAAGGAAAGGGGAGAGTTCGGATGTGTCTGTGGGGTGCACAGAGGAATGTGTGAAAGAACATTGACAAGAGGGTAGTCAATTCTATTTAAACAATATTTTGATTGATTAATAACAGATAAGCTCTTGTAAAGACATTATATCCTTTGAAACATGAAAGCTTTGAGTTGGGAATCCCCTCAGATGTTACCCCAAACATCTCCTCCTTTTAGTTCTTCTGGGATAGAATAGCTCTTTAACCGTGACCATGTTACCTTCTCTGTGAGTTCTGTGGGTTATTGCAATGAATTGTAGAATCCAAAGAGGCAACTGGAACCAGTAGGTCATCAAACGAAGAGTAAAATGAAGATTCCAGAGCCTATAACGGATATTCTGAAAGGGTAGCAGGAAACCAATCCCCAATGTTCATCTGCAGATCACAAGATTGAGGTGTCACGTGGACTCCCCACGCTAGTGACTCATTTCTGCCTATGTGGCAGTCTGGCGAATGGCTTTGTTTTAACTTGTAAGCTCTGCCCAGGAGGAGAGTGTGTGCCAAAGGAGGGGCTAATGGGGAGGATGGAGAAGCGGGAATGTGAGGGTTGTATTAGTCCTCACATTTGAGGATTGTTACCGCCTGACTCATATGACAACCCATTAGGACAAAGAGGAGAGCTTTGTGCAGAATCATTCAGAATCACAAATGTGTGTGCACAGATATGCCTGTGAGTGTTTGGGGGGTTGGGGCTGGGGGTGAGGGGTAAGCATGATTAAAAAAGATTCCAGGAAACTATAGGAAAGGCCCTTTAAGAAAAGTTTAGAATTCTAGCATTTGGGAATTGACTATGGCCCGCCGCATTCTGAAAGTAATTTCTCTTATGTCCGTCTGTGTTAGCTAAGTTCAGATTTTAAAATCAGGACTTAATGCTGCTCAAATACATATGCTTCCTTTTTAATTACTTCTTCCATATTCCAACATGGTTGTATAGAATAAAATTGACTTGTAACAAGGGAGATGTGAAAATCCAACTATACTAATAAGAATTTGCCAAGATCATTCTATCAGACTTATATTCTTAGAAATATAGCTATAGTGCATTAAATGCCAACTCTGGCCAAAAGTTAGGAGCCCCATAAATTTACTTCAACTTCCAGCATAAAATATAAACTGGAATAAACATTTCTAAGGTCTGATATTTTTCTTTAGTAGACAAAAATTAGCATCAAATTCACCAGGTAAAAGATAGCACAGGTGATCCCAAATAACACTGAAAAAATGCCTCACTGCAGGTGATCCTGACACAGGAAGCCTGTAGGAGAAAGAAGAAATGCCCCTTCTGGTTTCTAAGACAATCTTCACAGGAGTGGAAAGCCTTCTTCTCTCCTGTGGAGGAGCTGGTGGCTCCGAAACTGCTGACCTTGCGATTAGTAGCCTAGCAGATGACCCACGATACCACCAGGCGTCCATCCAAACACACGTGTGTAAAATGGCCAACACAGATGACATTCTCCACATGGTACCTCTAAAATGATCATCAGCTGGAGTTTGCGTTCTATATCATCATCTTCTTCCAGGTCATAGGAGGTGGTAAATGTCAAGTGTCCTCCGACCACTGTGAGCTAGAACAGAGCAGATGCACAGTTATTGAAGGACAGGCGATGAGCTGGTCAGTCAAAATTCACTTGAGATTCCAGTGACTATTCCCAAATAACTGAGTTGTTCCAGAGGAACTTCAGAGAAACGGAAATCTCTAGCATACAGAGTGGAAATGATAGACATTTCTTTAGGAATAACCTTATCAGGAATCGGACCCATCAACTGCAAGTCTGACACACATACAAAAAAATCACATATTATTCCCCCAATATTACAGACTTGTTGAAAGAGGTTAAATTCCATGAAACTAACTCCACTCCTCCTGTCACCACCCTCGTCAAGAGTGTGAGCTTTACTTTCCCCAGTCAAAAAAGAGGGATGCCAAAATTAGGAGATTTCTACCCTCTGCTGCCCGCTCCCCAAAGTCACTGACTTTGGGGGGGACCTAGATGCCTTAACAAATACACATCATTCATTTATCAGACACTTTCCATTGACCATAAGGGAAGTGTTGTTCCAATAAGGACAAAAGGAGAGCGGCCATTTTTATATTCTGACAAAATTCATTAAGAACCGCCAAGAAAAGTATCCTTCCCCTGTGCACTCAAATCACCTCAGGTTGGAGGAATGGCATTACCCCCTTTTCATTAAGCAAATATTTCCCTTCTAACGTGCACGTTTGATGTTTACATATCTTGTCATTGACAGTAACCTTGGAGAAATTATAAATTAAAAAAAAACCCAAAACATCATTTCTAGGGTAGGAATCAAAATTGAGGCTGTGACAGATTCAATGTAATTGGGGTTGTCCTTTTTCTCCATCTTTAATTCTCCTCCATAAGTAAAGACCTTCGTGAGACAGAGATGCTGTTTGGTGTGCGGTTTCTTCCCAGCTGACATGCAAAGACCTCCGTTCACAGCAGCCACAGCCTGCAGCCTTTCCCGGCCAAGTTCTGACCAGACAGCAATTCTAGCAATGCACTGGATGGAGGAGGAGGCACCCTGATTTCTCCAAAGAGCCATTCCACAGGGATGGCATACAGCTTGCTATGGAGGATTAAACAGGATCTTAAAATTGCAGCTCTGCAATGCCTTCTAAGAGCTCATTACACAGAGCTCTACAAGGAACTAAAACTCAGAAAACTCTTATTCCGCTGCTCCACCGAGAAATGGCTCTACTCTAATACCCTGTCATACATAAAATCGTAATACCTGCCTGGACCACAGCGTTTGGCATTATTGTGATTAATGAGGGGTGAACCTACGTAAAAGTTTTTTGGTTCTATTAATATAAACATACAAAATTTCACATAGCCTGCTGCTCATACCAGCCAGAGGTTTTCTCACTAAGGCAGGTCCAAAAGGCAGAGGGAAGAATGCTGTATGTGCCATGTAGCAGACTGAACTATGGAGGATTTTCTAAATTGCTACAAGGTACTGATGAGGACATTGGGAATAGGTCTATGGTATGCCAACATTTTGTACTTTCAAATTTATCTTGACTAAAATGTAGATGATATTGTTTTATTTTTAGTGTATACATCCTATGTATACATTCTGTAGTATATATACATTCTCTCTATATACATTCTATAGTAAAATTCCAACTTCAATTAGTTCTAAATTTCATAAATTAATTCTTTAAAGTACCACATCATGGTTACTGTTTCCTACTGAGATGACTCTGACTCAGAGAACGACCCCATAGGATTTTCTGGACCATAATCTTGATAGAAGTAGATCATCGGATCTATTCTTTCTTGGGGACAATGATTGGTTCAAACAGCCAATCTGTCTGCTGGCACCTGAGCCCTCAATCATGGCACCACCATACCCACTGACACGGAGTCGATTCCAAACCTGAGCAACTATAGCTAGGACAGAGTAGAACTCCATAAGATTCCCCAGGGCTGTCAATCTATACAGAAGCAGGCAGCCTCCTCTTTCTCAACTGGAGAGACTGGTGGGTTGGAACTGCTCATCTTTGGGTTACCAGTCTCACAGCCACTACACTATCAGGGATCCTTATGTCTCCACAGGAACGGGAGAGAGAGACTAGACCTCAACTAGATACACAAAGCCTTGAGGGCAACATACTGTCATGGAGCAGCAAACTAACCGAGAGGGCCAGTTGGCCGGGCCCCACTCCAGCTATGCTGACCCCCCCTAGAGAGGAGATTGCACTACAGAGGACGGCACTGAAGATACAGCCCAGGGAGAGTGACGGGTCTGCCCAGACCACACAGGAGCGGAAAAGAGGGGTGGGGAATGGGTGTGTGTGTATGGGCTGCATCCTGGCCCACCAAGCCCTGAGGACAACACTCCTGCTCAGAGCAGCCAAGGCACAGAGAGGACCATAGAGCTGACCCCAACATGAGACACAATGTGCCCTCATTGACCCACAGCACTTCAGGGGACAGCACTGGAGACACAGTGTAGGAATTGTGCCAGGTCTGACTCTCCCAAACAGGGGTGAAGCATGAAGGGAGAACAACAGAGCAACAAGGGGAGCAAAGCAAGGAGTCCCTGAGGGATCCCCAAAATAGACTTCAGACTTGGAGGCCAGGGCTTGGCACCTCATCAAACTCAAATGGAAAACATTCATAAGAGTCAGCAGACAAACCTGGAACGATATATAACCCCTCCCCCCATTTTCTTCTTCTTCTTCTTCTTCTCCTTCTCCTTCTCCTCCTCCTCCTCCTCCTCCTCTTCTTCTTCTTTTTCTCCTTCTCCTTCTTCTTCTCCTTCTCCTTCTCCTTCTCCTTCTTCCTTTTCTTCTTCTCCTCCTCCTCCTCCTCCTCCTCCTCCTCCTCTTCTTCTTCTCCTTCTCCTCCTCCTCCTCCTTCTTCTTCTTCTTCTTCTTCTTCTTCTTCTTCTTCTTCTTCTTCTTCTTCTTCTTCTTCTTCTTCTTCTTCTTCTCTTTCTACCCCTCTGCCTCTTCTTCTCTTTTTCATGTCTATATAAACAAGCGCGGGGAGAAAACAATGGGGCCGATGGTTCTGGAGGGACAGGGGAGAGATGGAGATGGGGGAAATGAAATGGGGAGCCAACAAACCGAGGGACAAGGAAATAAAAAAGTGATCTAAAATCAATGGCAAGAAGGACATAAACCGCCTGGTGGGGTTCAATCAAGGGCAATTTGGCCAAGAGGAAGTAGTAAAGCCGAATGAAGGCCGAACATGACAGTGGGACAGGAAGAAAGTAAATGTAAATAGAGGAAAGTAGAAGGGAAAAGGCATTTATAGAAGTATACATACAAGCATATATGTATATAAATATTTTAATATATAATGAAAGGGATAAAGGCCGCTCTACATATCATTCTATGTTAAGTATTAGGGAAGCAGATGGACATTAGGCCTCTACTCAAGTACTCCCTCAGTGCCAGAACACTTTGTTCTCCTATCCCGGCATTGGCATTCTGTGATGCTCACCTTCCCTGTCAGATTGCTGAAGACAAAATGGGTACATAAGCAAATGTGGTGAAGAAAGCTGATGGTACCTGGCTATTGAAAGATGTAGCATCTGTGATCTTAAAGGATGGATGGTAAACAAGCATCTATCTAGGAGGAGCTCACACAGCAGAAGCACACCAGCCTATGTGATCACAAGGTGTGCATAGGATCAAGTATCAGGCATTAGAAGACGCAAAAAAAAAATCATATTGATGCAAAAGAGCGGGGTCGGAGTGGTGACCCAAATCCCATCTGTACAATTGGACATCCCCTTGCAGAAGGGTCACAAACAGAGATGAGTCAGCTAGAGTGCAGTATAGCACCAATAAAACGCACGGCACTCCTCTAGTTCTTATATGCTCCCTCTCCTCCACTATCATGACCCCATTTCTACCTTATAAATCCAGCTAGACTGGAGCATTCACACTGGTACAGATAAGAGCTCTCAACACATGGAATACAGGACAGATAAACCCCTAGGAACAGAATGGAAGTAGTGATACCAGGAAGGTAGTGGGAAGGTGGGGAGAGAACGGGGACAAAGGGGGAACCAATTGCAAGGATCGATGTATTAACCATCATCACCACCACCCACCCAGAGGGACAAACAACAGAAACATGGTTGAAGGGAGACAGCAGATGGTGTAAGATATGAGAACAATAATAATTTATAATTTATCAAGGGTTCATGAGAGTGGGAGGGGAATGAGGGAGGGCAAGAAGAGAAGCTGATACCAAGGGTTCAAGTAGAATGAAAGTGTTTTACCATGATGGTGGCAACATATGTACAAACATGAGTGATACAATGATTGTTGTAAGAGCCAAAAGAGCCCCCAATAAAATGATTTCTATAAATTTATAAATACTTAAAATATTTCTTCTCACCATAATGCCTAAATGGAACAAACTTTGAATGTGGTGACCCTCAGCTAACTTTCTCCCATGTACTTTGCATGTGCTATAAGGAGCGATCAGTCCCTGGAGAGGCCATCATGCTGGAGAAAGCAGAATGTGAACGCAGCAAAAAAGATCCCAAGGAGATCGAGTGACGCACCTGCAACACACACAGTTGTGAGGATGGTGCAATCCGGGCGGTGTTTTTTCCTACGTCACAGAACAGCACGCTTTGCCAATAAGGAGAGAAGAATACAAATGCAAATCATTTAAATTCATCAACGTTTAGGACTCTGGATGTCGATGCACAGCTGCAACTGCTGTTAAGGGATCCCCAGCGAGTCTTTCATCTTTGGCTTTCTAACTTGAGGTCGTTGAGCATTGAAATATTTTACTGTACCTTCTTGAGCTACCCATTGAAACTTTCTATTCAGTTCATCACTGTATCAAGTCTTCTGTTGCTTTAGCTCATCTACGCTAAAGAGAATGTTTCTCTTCTGAAAGCCACTGGGCTTTGTCCGCCCTTTGTTTTTAATGATGTTTTGCTTTCTTCACATAGGTCATTTCCATGTTCGTGATGTCCTTCCAAAGCGAGTCAGGTCTGTAATCATCAGTGGTTAGTGTGTCAAGTCGGTCTCTGAGATATTTTCTAAATCCAGTTGGGTATTTTCAAGGTTATATTTTTGGGGCTTTCAGACTTGTTTTTGTTTCCTGGAGCTTTAATCTGAAGTGGCATATATGACCAATTGATGGATTGTCTATTCCACCTTCGGCCCCCGGTCTTGTTTTGACTGATGATATAGAGGTTCTCTATCATCTCTTTCCACAGAATTGATACCCATATATTACATATGAGAAGCTAACATACACAGCTCTGTTCATACTGTTGAAAAAGGATTTGCAATGAAGAAATTCTTGACCTTGAATTCTATACTGAAATCTCTAGCTTCATTTCTGTCACCAGTCCTAATTTTCCAACCACTATTTCTTCCTTTGTTGATAATTTTCACATTCCAATTGCGAGTAGCTATCAATTCATCTTGATTACATGTTGGATTGATTTTAGACTGAAGAAGTTACTAATGATGTTGTTAGGTGCCATCCTATGCATAACAGAACAAAACACTTCCTGGTCTTGTGCCATCCCCACAATACTCTCTATCCCTGAGCCCATTGTAGGCACTGTGTCAGTTCATCTTTCTGAGGCCCTGCCTCTCCTTTGCTGCCCCTCTACTTTACCAAGCATGTGGTCCTTCTCCAGGGACTGGTCTCTTCTGAGAACATCCCCAAAGTACATCACACAAAAGCTGATCAATATCCTTACCACTCCACTGACAAAATCAAACAAATAAACCAAAGTCACTGTGATCAGTCAATCCCAACTCAAAGTGACCTTCTGGGACCAGGTATAGCTGCCTGTGTAGCTTCCCAAGACGGTAACTCTACTCAGGGTTAGAGAGCATCTTCTTTCTCCCGAGTCCTCATCACTCAACTCAACCTACTGCCATCGAATCGATACTGACTCATCGAATCACTACAAGAAAGGGTAGAACTGACCCTGTAAGTTTTTGAGACGTTATGGGTTCACAGAAGTAGAAAGCCCTGTCTTCCTCTTGCAGAGGGGCTGGTGATTTGAAACTGCCTGTGGTTAACGTTTTGAAGTTTATAGTTAAGACTTTTGACCTTGTAGTTAGCAGCCCAATGCATCACAACTACCAAAAGGTCTGTGCAGTTCAATAGCTGTATTATCTGGACTCTCTGTAGGCATAAAGACATTATATTATCACAGATAATATTGTGCTCCAAGATAGATCTTGAAATACACTATTTCAAGTTCTTTTTCAGAGGAATGCCATTCTTCCAGCACAATGAACCAAAAAGTTAAACAACAATAACAACAAAATCCTTACTGCCATCGAGTCGATGTCAATTCAGAGCATCCCTAAAGGACAGGGCAGAACTGCCTCTGTGAATTTCTGAGACTGTACCTGTTTATGGGAGTAAAAAGCCCTGCCTTTCGTCCACGGAGCAGCTGGTAGTTTTGAACTGCTGACCAGGTGGATTGCACCCCAACCTGTAACCAGTGTGTCACTAGGGCTCCGAACCTTAAGAGTACCCAAATCAAAATTTCCAATGCTAGTCAATTTCAGCTTACTAATACCTAGGCGAATTTTCTTTTAGTGCTCCATTTTACTTTTGATGATGTATTTTCCTAGATTGATTCTCGTCTACATTATTAATGGATGCTGGAACTTAACTTCTTTCCAATTTGAGTCACACAACATGAGCAAATAAAGGTTTCAAATCTTTCTCCATTCACTTCATTCAAGTAGTCCAATCACTCTCTACTTTGCAGTACCATAGTCCTTGTGATATAGTGGGTTATGTGTCCACTAATTACATGATTAGAAGTACAAAACTCCTTGAGAGAAAGATTAGACTGTCCACTCCAGTACAGATTGAAGGTCTCAGGTACCCATAGTGTGATCCTACTCTGTCTTACAGAGTCACTGTGAATCAGAACCAACTCCAGGGTAGTGAATTGGATTAGGTTCTACTTTGAAGAGACAGCTCTTTCCTAGCTGTGCTTTGAGTGTCTTCCAACTATATGGGGCTCATCTTTTGGTATGATATCTACCAATATTCTATAGCTATTCACAAGATTTTCAGTGGCTAACTCAGAATTAGATAGCCTATTCCTTTTTTATAGTGTTTTCTTGATTGGGAAGCGCACTAAAACCTGCTCACCGTGGGTGAAGCTGCTGGTATCTGAGATACTGCTGACACAGCATCATAGCAATATGTAAGCCACCACAAATTGACAAACTAGTGATTTTTTAAAACTATAGGTGAAAAATATTAACTTCTGCATTTACACTAGGTATAAAATCACATAGCATAGAAAGTCACACAATACGGATGTAGAATGAGCTTTGGTAATGGTGTGAAATGCAATGGATACAGAGAGAGGAACCTTATGAAGATCATTGATAAGAAAATTACATGCCCTAGCACATAAAAATGATTCATCAAGGTCTACTAAGAACTAATTACAGTGATGATGAAAAATTGCTTTTGTCCTACTTTCACACATTTTAAGAAAACATTTTCCAATTATTTCTTGAACCTTTGATAGTTATTCTTGGCATTATTAGAACCATTGTTTGATTATTCTAAGAAATTAAGTAAGTAAATAAAGTTCCTTCCAACTAAGACCTATAAGAAAAAAATGTATTGTGCATGATTCTGTTTTCAGATATATTTTCCCAAGTGCCCATGCCAATAATATTAGGATTTTTATCTTTTTCCTTCATTCTAATATAACTACTTAGTCAAAACAGGTGATTTCTAACGCAGGTTACTTAAAGTATCTGCAATTTAGAGGTTTAATCCTTAGAAATAATAACATCCTCTGTTTCATTACTTTGATTAATTTTTCCTTAAACTGCATAAAAATAATTTCATAATTGTGTTAGTCTGGGTATACTAGGGAAACAAATCCACAGAAACTCATATATGTATAAGAAATAGTTTTATATAAAGATTAAGTGTACATTCAGAAAACATCCCAACCCAGCACAGTTCAAGTCCATAAGTCCAGCTTAGCACAATCTAAAATGCCCTCCTCAAACTCACAAAACACATACAATGATGCTGATTTCAGGAAGAAAGCCAAGTCATTGACCATTTAAGCATCTCAGAACAGGCAGAGGTCTCCACATGGCTGTTCCAGCACCCAGGGCTGCGTCAGGGTAGGTCCATGTGGGAAAGAAAAGATCCAGAGGGAAAGAAAAGATCAAAGTGGATGTCAGAAGAGGGTCTGAAACTTGTTCATGATCATAAAGTAGCTAAGACACAAGGAGGAACAGATGAAGTCAAAGAATTGAACAGAAAATTTTAAAGGGCAACTAAAGAAGACAAAGTAAAATATGGCAATATAATGTACAAAAAACTAGAGTTAAAAAACAAAAAGGAAAAATTCAGTCGGCATATCTTAAACTGAAAGAAAAACAATAATCCTGGAATTGCAATACTGAAGCAACAAAAGAAGATGGAAAGAATACACAGTCACCGTACCCTACCAGCCCCCGCCCCAACGAGTCGACATTTAAGCACTTTAAGAGGGAGCCTAAGAGTAAGATCCAATGGGATTAAAGAAAGAAGTTTCAAGCTGCACTGAAAGCACCAGCCAAAAACAAGGCCCCAGGAGTTGATGGAACACCAATGGAAATGTGTCAACAAGCTGATGAAGAACAGGAATTACTTATTCATCTATGCCAGGAAATGTGGAAGAAAACTACTTGGCCGAATAACTGGGGATATCCATATTAGTATGCATTCCAAAGAAAAGCGACTCAACAGAAAGTTCAAATAATAGAACAATACCGCTTATATCACATGCAAGTAAAGTTTTGCTAAAGATCATCCAACGACTGTTGGAGTATTACATAGATAGGAAGTTACTGGAATTTCAGACCAGTTGTAGAAGAGGAAGGGGAGCAAGGATTATCATTGTTGATGCCATGTGGATCTTGGCTTAAAGTAGAAAATACAATAAAAATATTTAATTATGTTTTATTGATTATGCCAAGGCATTCAACTGTGTGGATCATAACAAACAATGGATAGCCTTGAGGAGAATGGAAATCCCAGAATACTACACTTTGTTCATTTGAAACCTGAACGTATTAAAGGCCAAGAGGCAGTTGTGTGTCTAGAGAATTGGAATACTGTATGGTTTACAATCAGGAACGGTGTGCTTCAGGGTTATAGCCTCTCATTCTGCTTCATCTGTATGCTGAATAAATCATCAAAGAAGTTGGATTATATGAACAAGAATGTATTATCATGTTTGGAGGAAGGCTTATTAACAAGCTGCAATATGCAGATGACACAAACTTGCTTCTGAAAGTGAGGAGGACTTGAAGCCCTTGCTGATGAAGATCAGGGATTATAACCTTCAGTATGGATTACAACTCAAATGGAAAGAAAATTAAAATCCTCACAACTGGACCAGTAGGTAACATCATGATAAACTGAGAAAAGTTTTGAAGTTTTCAAGAATTCTGTCTTGCTTGGATCCAAAATCAAATGCTCATGGGAAAAGCAGTCAAGAGATCAAAGGACACATTGCATTAGGTAAGTGTCTTCACAAGACCTCTTTAAAATGTTGAAAACAAGAATGTTACTTTTACCACTAACATATGATTGATCAAATCCATGGTATTTTCAATTGTCTCATTATTCCTATGAAATTTGACACTGAACAAGGAAGAATGAAAACGAATCAATGTATTTGAATGATGGTGCTGGAAAAGAACATTGAAATACCATGGACTGCCAAAGGAACAAACACATCTGTTTGGAAAGAAGTCCAGTCAGAATGTTCCTTAGAGTCAAGGATGGTGAAAATCTGTAAAGTAGCGGAGCAGTGAGAAGGAAGACCATCTTTGACACTATGGATTGAAACAGTGGCATCAGAGATGGGCTCAAACAGAAGAACAACTGTGAGGATGGAAAATCAGACGGTGTTTCATTCTGTCCTCTGAGGGGGAGCCTACTGGACGGCACCCAACAAACACAACAGCGGTTCTTTGTTTAGTTTTATTCTTCATGTGATATTCTACTTCTTATCATGCTAGCCCTCTTTGTCCTCTGTTATATTGAGCTGCTGATACTACTTGTGTGTGTGTGTGTGTGTGTGTGTGTATACAGGCCAACTACCAATGAGTCAATCTTCACACATAATGACCCTACGTAAAGTTTCTATGTTTATAAATCTTTTTAGATTTAGATCACCTCAAGTTTCTCTTGAAGAGCAGCTTATGGATTTTGACCTCCAATCTTCACATCTGCAATCCAAAGTTGACAGGACCACCAGGGCTCCTATGCATGTACATATATACTCATTTTCTATCCCTACAATGTGTATGTTTCCAAGATGTGTTGTCTTTATCTTTTAAATTTTTATTCATGTTGACATTTTCAGAAATCTTACTCTAAATTAAGGCACAGGGCAGAGGAGTTGACCTACCCCTGGGGGAGAGTTGTGAAAGTATATTGTTGTCCCTGCCAGCTGCAGGCAAACTACTTCTGGTGGTCCTTAGAGAGTGCTAGTGAGAAGAAGGCATTAGCCAGATCAATAGCTGCATACCATGTACCAGGAGAAGTATTGATTTGCTCAAGCAATGAAATCACATCTGGAACAGCAGCTACAATTGGAGTCACCACCTGGGTAAATTTACGATAATCCACTGTCATTCTCCAGGATCCATCTGTCTTCTTTATAGGCCAAATAGGTGAGTTAAATGGCGGCTGTAGTAGGAATCACAACTCCTGCATCGTTCAAGTCTTTGATGGTGGCACTCTCTCTGCAATCCCTCCAGGAATGTGGTACTGCTTTTGGTTTACTATTTTCCTAGTCAGTGGCAGTTCTAATGGTGTGCACTTGGCTTTTTCTACCATGATAGCCCTTATTCCACATTTCAGGGATCTAATATGGGGGTTCTGCCAGTTACTAAGTATGTCTATTCTAATGATGCATTCTGGAACTGGGGAAATAACCACAGAATGTAGCCAAATGCAATAGCTTAACCTTCACTTTAGTAGGAATATATCGACATACCTCACTCCTCGTACCAAAATGTGTTAGACATGGTTCTCTAGAGAGACAAAACCAGATTGCTAATAATTACATATATATACATACACATATATATCCAGATAGATATATAACAAAAGAAATAAACAGTTAAATTATAATGCCTCACAAGTGTCTCATGGGAGTGAGTTGCACTGAGCCATTTGTACTGCTTTATAAGTTAACTATTTCTTTTGTTATATATCTAGCTATCTGTATTAATATATATAAAATTATTAGCAATCTGGTTTGTCTCTCTAGATAACCCTGTCTAACACAGAAAAATTTGGAAATTATATCTGGGTTCTCTCTATCTGTTAATCCTACTAATAATTTTTAAAAATTAATTCTTTTAAAAAATAATTTTATTGGGGGTTTGTTTATACAACTCATCGCAATCCATACATATATCCATTGTCAAGCACATTTGTACATTTGTTGCCATAATCATTCTCAAAACATTTTCTTTCTACATGAGCTCTTGGTATCAGTTTCTCATTTTTTCTCTTCCCTCCCCTCCCTCACAAACCCTTGCTAATTTATAAATTATTATCATTTTGTCATGTCTTACACTGACCAGTGTGTCCCTTCACCCACTTTTCTGTTGTCTATCCCCCAGGGAGGGGGTTATATGTAGATTACTGTGACTGGTTCCCCCTTTCTCCCCACCACCTTCCCCTTACCCACCTGGTTTCTCTCATTATTCGTCCTGAGCAGTTATCAGTCCTGGATTCCCTGTGTTTCCAGGGCTTGTTCTTTTTTTCCTTTATATCACTTTATTGGGGGTTCATATAACTGTTATTACAATCCATATACATACATCCGTTGTGTCAAGCAAATTTGTAAATTTGTTGCCACCATCATTCTCAAAACATTTGCTTTCTACTTGAGCCATGGTATCAGCTCATTTTTCCCATCCCTCCCTGCTCCCCCCTTCCCCATGAACACTTGATAATTTAAAAATTATTATTATTTTGACATATCTTACAATGTCTAACATCTCCATTACCCACTTTTCTGTTGTCCTTCCCCCAGGGAGGAGGTTATATGTAGATCATTGTAATCTGTTCCCCCTTTCTACCCCACCTTCCCTCCACTGCATATCCCCACTCTCAGCACTAGTTCTGAAGGGATCATCTGTCCTGGATTCTCTGGGTTTCCAGTTCCTATCTGTACCAGTGTATATCCTCGGCCATCCAGTTCAGAAGCAATAAAACCCACATGGAAGAAGCATACCTGCTGGCGTGATAACAAGGTGCCGAAGGGATCAGCCATCAGACATCAAAGAACAAAAAAATCATTTCATTGTGTGCTCACCTTCCAGATATGCTCACTGAAGACAAACGTGTGCATAAGCAAAAGTGATGAAGAAAGCTGATGGTGCCTGGCTATCAAAAGATATAGCATCTGGGGGTCTTAAATGATTGAAGATAAACAAGTGGCCATCCAGCTCAAAAGCAACAAAGCCCACATGGAAAAAGCACACCAGCCTGTGTGATCACAAGGTGTCGAAGGGATCAGGCATCAAAGAACAAAAAATCAAATCATTGTGAATGATGGGGAGTGCAGATTGGGGACCCAAGACCCATCTGTAGGCAACTGGACATCCCCTTACAGAAGGATCACGGGGAGGAGACAAGCCAGTCAGGGTGCAGTATAGCAAAAATGAAACATACAACTTTCCTCTAGTTCCTTAATGCTTCCTCCCCTCCCTCCAAACTATCAAAAACCAAGTCTTAGGCTAAAAGTTTCATTCTTCCCAATGCAACATCATCACACTTTTGCTCTTCTTTCTTTTGCATGTCTGATGTGTCACTCACTCACACTCCCTGCCAGGAGTCTATTCCTACTCAGGTTGGCCCTAAAGGAAAGGGTTGAACTGCCTTGCAGATTTCTAAGACTGTTGCTCTTTACTAGACCAGAAAGCTTGTGTTTCTCCTGCAGAGAGGCTGATAGTTTCAAACTGCCGACCTCGTGGTTCACAACCCAATGCTACCTAGCAAGGCATCAGGGTTCCCAATGTATTACTAGTCAGAACAGGAAAACAAAACAAAAGTCCCCAAACCTGTGGACATTGAGTTGATTCAGGCTAACAAAGACTGTATATAGGGATTTGGAGATTGTAAATCTTTAGGGGGGTATATAACCTCATCTTTCTCTCATTGAGTGGCTCGTGAGTTTGAACTTCTGGCCTTGTACGCAGTCCAGTGCTTACCCTTATAGATCCATCAGGGCTTCTCACTGTTCAGAGACTGTGGGAAAAGGTGTTTTTAAAGTGATATTCTAAAACCAAAGAAGTCAGTGGCAACCACATAAAGAGAAATGAACTCTTGTATAAGCAAAGTCATTTATTGACAATGAGAATTTTGAATTTTTCACAATATGTAAATTATGTGGTAAGCTATACATACACATAAGTAGTGAGTAGCTTTAATTTTTGATAATAGTGTGCCTTAGAAAATAAATATTAATTTTATTATTGAAACTTTTAAATTAATCTATTTTTAGAAGGAAATATTGATTTCTATACTGTACAGATCTTATTATACACAGCCAATAGGATGCTGTGTATCCTCCTGTTATGTACAAATTAAATGTTTCCACCACCACCCCACACTGGATAAAGGGATATCATTTACATATGTCAAAGAAAGTAAAATTTTAGTTCACTTTGAGGCAATTCTTATATCTACTAGATAAATTACGGTATTTTTATTTGGAATCAAAGGATCTCTTTGTGGTAAAATAAATATAATTAATGTAATGAAAGTCACTCATTCCATCAGAATCCTCAAAGATCTGGCATTTGGCCTATCTACAAATATTAAGAGAAACTCTCTTCAGAGAGATTCTGCGCTCAAAGTGAGAAGGCCCTGAGTGCCAAGGGTACAGACCACTTATTTGTGGAAACGGTTCATTTGCGGAGCCTCTCACTTTCTGCTCCTCACGTTCACCCCATTAAGAAAAGAACAACACAAGGAGCTGCTTCCCATGAGTACCTGCTTTAATTCTACCTTCAGGGGAAAGAAACAGCTTGTTTGCAAGTAACACTATAGTTACTATGCAATATATAACCTCTTGTCACACATAGTAATGCAGTGTGCATGCAGCACATGGCATTAAAACTTAATGAGGCAAGGAAGTTTTCCCTCATGAGTGGAAGAGGTTAAAGGTAATCCATCAAACGAAGCATTACAAAACTATTTAGTATTAGGCTATGTGTGTTTCTGCCTCTGTTTCCCCTTTCCTCCAGTCGCAAGAAATGTGAATTGAGGGGGTGATGGATACGTGCCCTATTTAGGATTACATATCTGGGGAGGAATTTTATTTTACAAAGAAATCTAGAATATTTGACTCTCTGATACTGTCAGATTACCATCACTCTTTCTCCACTAAATGGGGTCTAAAGCCTAATATTTACTTTTGCTTGCCAGCACAAATATTTCAGAATTGGTACACTAAAATCAAATGAGAAGAAGGCTTTGTAACATTGAGCAATAGAAATCAAACATATCTGTCGGTTTCAATTTAGTATCACAAACAGGGCAAGTGATGCTTCTTTCCAGAATCCAAAGCCCCAGAGCCTAGGTGCTGCAAAGGAATCTCTCCCTGGAAAGTATTTATAAGTGCATTTATTCATAGAGTGCATTTTTAACATTGAAACAGTATCAAACTTCAGGTTTTGTTATGCTCTTCCATATATTTATAACACAGAGATACAAGTATTGTTTCTTTTTTATAAAAGTTGAACATTCTTAGATAGAACAGATACAAAGACGCTGACTTAGGGAGGTCTTACCACTGTGGGAGGTCTTAAAACTATGTTGTCTTTATGTAGAGAAAATGAACTAGAAGTTGTGAGTCAATGATAGGGATAATACATTTTATAATTTTTCATTGGAAAGCAAAAGTCAGGCTATGGAGTCCAAACAATACAAAGATAAGAGATTGAGAATCTATTTTGCCTCACCTTTTGTTGACTAAAATGAATCCTGGTGATGTGCTGGATTCAGCATTGGCCACTAATTGAAAGTGTGGTCATTTGAACCCACCAATTGTCGTGCGGGGAAAAGATGATGCTGTTTTCATCTTTAAAGATGAGAGGCACAGTCAGCCTATCTGTTCCGAGGTGCAGAGAGTCTCTACCCACCAGAATGAGTGCAGCTTGTGCTATTCTGTCCTCACAATCGCTGATGGGCTTGAGGCCACTGCAGCAGCACTGTGTCAGTCCACCTTTCTAATGTCTTCCTGTCTTTCACTGACCTCCTATCTGACCAAGGGAGCAATTCTCCTATGTCCTCTATGACTGAAATCAACTCACGGGTGAATGAGTGGCAATCCTCACTTCCTCTTTCATTACTCTGTTTCTCTTCTTCTTCCTTGGGTCTATGTCTTCTGTTTCCTATCCCTCTTCCTCCTTCTCTTCCTCCTCCTCCCATTCCTCTTCCTCCTCCTCTTCCTCCTTCAGATAGATACACTGAATTTGATAGTGTTTATTTTAACTAATAACTATGGCCTTTATACACATGTAACTATTAGAATTGCCTTGAAGAACGTCGTGAGTTGGAAATATTTCCTCTTAGACTTAACTGCTCCAATTAGTCCATCGGAGAAAATAATGCTCCATTCCTTATTTAGTGTTATTGAAATTTAATAACTATGCAGAATTAACCATAGTATTGAAGAATGTGACAGTGTCAAAGGCAGAGCTTTCCTTCCTGTAAGCGTGGTGGATGTCAGTGTCTTTGCAGCCCAGTCCTCCATTGCTCAGGTAGCACCTCAACACCCCACATTTCAGTATACCTCACCCAATTCTCATGAGGTAACTACTATTCGACACGTATATGTATGCATACTTTTTCTAGTTGGTATCAACGGATATTCATTTTTGTATTTAGATTGACATTTATAAAAATAATTGTGTAAGACATCTATCTGCAGAAGTTCAATACTTAATATGATTCCCCACATACAATGTTAAAGTAATTACTTTTTCCTTGACCAAAGCTAACTATCTTTATGTCAAATGGAGGAAAGATTAAAGGCCAAGATTTTATTTTATGTGGAACCACCATCATGGAAGCAGCAGTCAAGAAATCAAATGACATATTGTTTGGCAGATCTACTGCAAAATATATATTAAAATTGTTACAGAGCAAAGATGCCATTATGGAAAGTCTGAGAAGATGCAGTAAAATACTACTACAAAATCTGTAAAACCCTGGAGTTAGAAAATAAAAAAGGAAGTACTTATCCAATATTTCTTAAGCTGAAAGAATCGATGAAAAAGTCAAGCCTCAAGTTCTACATTGAAGATTTCTAAGCAAAATGTTCAATAATATGGGCAGAATCAAAAGACAATGGAAAGGATGCAAATACACAGTGTACCAAAAATATAGGCCTAAATTCTACCATTTAGAATAGAGGTTCTCAACCTGTGGGTTGCGACCCCTTTGGACAACCCTTTCACAAGGATCTCCCAATTCATAACCGTACCAAAAGTACAGTTATGGAGTAGCAACAAAAATAATTTTATGGTTGGGGGATCACCACAACATGAGGAACTGTATTAAAGGGTTGTAGTATTAGGAAGGTTGAGAATCACTGATTTAGAAGATAACATATGCCTAAGAATTGACGATCATTAAAAAATATTCCCAAGCTGAACTGAAGGCAATGACAATAAACACAGTTCTAGGAATCGATGGAATGAGAATTGAGATGTTTCAACCAACACATGAAGCACTGGAAGCACTCACTCATCCATGTGAGGAATAAATCTTTATAAAAGTCCACTTCTTAAAAATGTATGATCCAGTGGCTCGTGGCTTCACAAAATATTATCATTAATAACACACATAAATACAATCCAGCTGAAGATAATTGAAAAATATTGCAAAATTGCATTGACAATAAACTGCTGGAAGTTAAACACAGGCTCAGAGAGGACATAGAACAGGGATATTGCTTTTGTCAGATGAATCTCAGCTAGCAACAGAGAATACTAAAACTGTTGACCTATGTTTTATTGTCTATGCAAAGGCATTGAATTGTGTTGGTCATACCAAATTATGGATAAAGTCTCAAAAAATAACAATTTCAGAATGCTTCCTTGTGCTCATGTAGAACTGTACCTGGACCACAGAGCAGTCTTTCGAACAGAGCAAAGGAACACTGTATCATTTAAAATCTGGAAAGGCATGTGGCAGGACTGTGTCCTTTCCAAATAGCTATTCAATTTTCATGCCAAATAAATAAGCGAAGGAGCTGGACCACATGAAGAAGAATGTGGCGTCAGGTTGAAAGAAGGCTAATTATAATCCGCAATATGCAGAAGACACCACAGGATTTGAAAGACTTATCAATGAGAACAAAGACTTCATTATGGATTACAAATTCACATAAAGAAAACAAAACTACAAGAGGACCAGTCAAGGAGAAGATATTGTAGTTGGTAACCACAAGGTCAGCAGTTCAAAACCACCAGCCATTCTGTAGGAGACAGAAGGCTTTCTACTCCCATAAATAATTCCAATCTCAGAAACCCACAGGGCCAGCTCTACTCTGTCCTGTGGGGTTTCTGTGAATAGAAGTAGTTGTCAAGGATTTCATTTTACTTGAATCCATAACCCATGCTGTCCATGGGTGTTACAGTTAAGAAGTCTTATGACATATTACATTGGACAACTCTTTTAAAAAAGAACTTTGAAGACTAAGGCATGCTTTCCCTGAAATATACCATTTTAATTTCCTCATATGCATATGAAAGTGGACAATGAATTATGAATATCAACTATGAATGTATGTATTTGAAGTATAGTGCTGGAAAGAATATTGAATATATCATGGACTGTCAGAAGAACAAAGTATTTTTCCTGGAATAAGTATAGCCTGAATAATCTTTAGAAATGAGGATGACAAGACTTCCTTTCACTTATTTTGGACATGTTTTTAGGAGAGACTCATTCCTAAAAAAATGACATCATACTTGGTAGACTAGAAGGAATCCTCCAATGAGGTAGACGGACACTACAGTAGAGTCAACAATGGGCTCAATAATAGCTATTTCTGTGAAGATGGCACAGGACCTGACAGTGTTATGTTCTGTTGCACTTAGGGTAGCTATGAATCAGAACTCAGCTTCAGTTTGGGGTGGAGAGAACTACTCTCTGATTGGTGACGTACATTGATCAAGCATGGAGTTGACACAGTACCAGCTCAACAGATGGGAGTAATGGCTGCAGCCAAATTCTCCTCTGAAACTCTTTGCGTGATCAGGCCCAGACTCAAAAGCAGGCCTTTGCAACAGCTATTTCTTTTCTATTTATTTCCTTGTGTCAGAGTGAAAAGTTCTATGGGCTGAATTAATTTATGTGTAAATATTGGATATGTGCTTTTTATAATTAAATAATTATATAATCAATGAAACCATTAATTATGGTTTTACATTACAAGTCAATGCACATGGAATCAGCAGTCAAGACATCAAATAACATATTGCATTTTAAAGCCTGCTGCAGGAGACCTCTTTACAGACTGAAGAGACCAAATGTTTCTTTGTTGGCTGAGGCATATCTGATTCAGGGCATGGTATTTTCAATTGCCAAAAGTCTACGCAAAAACAGAACACTGAATTAGGAAAACTGAAGAAATGATGCGTTTGAATTATGCTGTTAGCAAAACAGACTGAAGGAATATACAAATCCTCCTTCAAGAAGTACAGCCAGAATACTCTTGGGCCAGGAATATAACAAGATTTCACTTAGAAGGTTGGCAGGACAAGAGAGAAGAAACAGTATCTCTGAGAGAGTTCGATAAAGTGGCTGCAAACTATCGACTAGAACATAGCAACAGGTGTGAGGATGGTTGAAATTAGACACGTATGCCCATCAAGAGACTTCACCAAATAATATAAAGAGAACGCACAGATTGGAAAAACATTTTGGCAATGACATCTGGGACAAGTGGACAGAGTCTAAAATCTACAGAAGACCTCACCACCTCCATTAGACGAAGGCTAGCGTCCCATTTTAAAATGGGCGGGGAGCATGAAGAGGCAGCTCCCTGCAGAAGACATTCAGGTGGCAGCAAACATATGAAGAAATGCTGGCTATCATTATGGCTACTTGAGAGATGTCAATCAATGCCACCATGAGAAACCACTGCACCCTCGCATTGTAGCAAAATTCTAAAAACAGAAAATAGGGGTGGGAAATGAGAGTTTAGAATTCTCATACCTTGCTGGTGGGACTGGAAAATGGTACAATTCTAATTTAAAGTGGTAGGGTACTTCTTCAAAAACACAGGGATAGAGACAGCATTGCCTCTACTTAGTATATATATATCCTACAGGAATGGAAGTTGTAATATGACTAGATGAATGCACATTCATGTTCATTGTATAGCTATTCACAATAGCAGAAAGATAGAAACACCCTTAATACACACAGATGGAAAAGTGGATGCATTCACTCTGCCCTAGATTAATGAGTAACAATGAATTAGTGAAAAAGAAACCAAAGAAAGTTCTCATTTTTCTCCAGATGGAATTCTCCAGGCAGCCGCACAGGTACCACCTGAAGTGTTACATATGTATAAGGAGTTTGATTACTTTCAGGTGACATCATTGGGCTGGGAGGTATTTTAAATATCAGTCAATTTACTTCCCACAAAAGCAGAAGACAAAATTCCAGCCCTCTAGCTCACGATTTTAACTTGATGCTAAATGGTAGTGAACTAATATTACACTCTTCTCTCTCATGTCTCATTCATGAACTCAAGATCACTTACAACAGCAGTAGAATTTTGGTGGTAAATTTTAGAAGATAGGGATCTCAGAGGTGTAACAGAAGCAAACTCTTACCCAGATGAGAAACAACAGTTAAATAAAGTCCACTGCCTTCCATCCCAATGAGCAGTCACAACAAACAGAAAACTGTTAGGTACGTAACCTCTCTATTGACGCAGGAGTTACTTATAAATCACACAGAAAATCAAGGCCACTCCTGGAGATGGCCCGGCGGTGTTTTAAGATTCTGATTCCGCCTTTATGTGCTACATGACTCTTGGGGAAACGACTATTTGTACTGCCAGAGGCTGAGTTAACTTTAACTAAACCAAGCTGGATTATAGTTACTGAGCTACAAACTTTGAAAATGACACAGGAAAGGCCTCATCTGGTACCTAGAACATCACATCCATGTCATAAATGGAGTCCATCATGCAGGTTAATGAGGAAAGTTTTCAAAATCAAAATGCTATAAACATTTGACATTCAAAACCCAATGACAATATTTCCTCTGATTCTAACAGTACTTTAACATGTTAATGTGGCTGTGAGTTTTCCTAGAGATGATGGAATTCAGATCTTATTTATGTTTCCCTGTACATATGCTAATCTTACAGCTAATAGAGCCTGTATAAATATACACTAAGTTTAAGAAAATTTAAACCACATATCATCTCAATGTATATATACAAAGGTCTTCAAAAAGTTCATGGAAAATGGAATTTTTAAAGAAGCTCTGAAGTCCTGTCATAAATAGAAGGAATCAATGTGGGACTTATTTTTTATATCCTTATATGGCAGCCTGAAGTTGTTTTTAAAATGTCTTTATTTGCATCTCCATTCTTCTTTATATCATTCCTAAACAAAAACCGAGAAGTAAATGTTTGTTTGAGTGTTTAGATGATTTGAGCATAAGATGGAAACGTACAGTACTGCTGACTGGCAAACCACAAGTAAATTTGTTTTAAGATAAAGAACCTTGAGTATTTGGGAAGTTTAATCTGCAGTTGAGTGGGAAAATCAATCTCTAAGTCATTTAGACACTTACTCTCATACATCACCTTGCAGCATTACTTTTCATCCATTTCTATATGCTAGGCAGTAGTAAAAATTCAATCACCCACTAATAGAGATAATCTATAAAGGCACGTTCAGTATCTTCTGAAATATAGAAACACATTATGCTCTTTCGATACCTATTCAAGACACCTATTGTACAGATTACATACGAAACAATGTCCTAATTGCAATCATAGCTAGCCGGAAGACAGCCAGAGTGGCACGCTCGATTATTGACACGGGCATTTCAGACAGAAGGTAAAGCTCATCCGAAGAGGTGCATCCAGGAAATTGATAGCTCTAAGATCCAAACAAGGATTTGAAAGGAAATTGAGTATTTAATCTTAAAAAGCAAAAACTAAGGAGAAACACTGTTTTTTTCAAACATTGGAGGATATAATAAAAAGAAGAAATTTATCTCTGTTCATAGGGGAGAAATAGAAACTGTGTAAGCAATGATCAGGCTGCTAATTTTAAGTTTCTGTGGAATAATTAACATGCAATATGTACAACGTAGAAACTTGCATGAACTAGCCCAGAGAGTATCTATATTCCCGAAGGTGTATGAATAGAGAAACATGAGTCTGGGTGGTGGATGAGAATTCCCTACCTCGGCTGAGGGGTTGGCTAGAACCTAGATGATCTTAGTAGGGAAGGTAACAGTCCAATAGACTAAAGTCTACAGTTAATTGATTAATTGTTGGTTAATACATGTCAGGTTTCAGCCTTTTTTTATTTTATTGCCTGCTCAGACTCCCAGTGACCGTACTATGTATAACAGAACAAAACGTTGCATCCCTGCGCCATCCGCACAGTGGTACCTGTGTTTGCCTCCCTGCCACACAGCCCAGGGTTCAGTCCATATCAAGGAAGTCCTCTCTCTTTTTCTCTGAACCTATGTTTGAACACACACAATGCATTTGCCCCATGATTGGCCTCTCCTGCTGATGTGGCTACAGTAAGTGGGACAACGTCTTACCGTCTTTGTTTCTAAGGCACATTCTTAAGGTACTTTTCCCAGATAATGCTGTTTGTTCTTCTGGCTGTCCATGGTATACGCAATACTCTTTATCAACACTGGAGTTGTGATCCAGTCAAGTGTTCCTTTTTCATTTTCCAGCTTTTACATGCATGTAAGCCTTATATTATAAGGGGACTATAAAGTGCATGGCTTGAATCAGGTGCACGTTAGCCCTCAAAATGACATCTGTGCTTTGACACACTTTAAAGGAGTCTTTTGCTGCAGATTTACCCAACTGAAGTTCCTTTGCCTTTTCCAGGATGTTGCTTATTGGCCCAGTTGTAAAGAAGTTTGTCTTCTCTATGTTCAGGCATAATCCATACTGAAGTTTTTGGTCTTACCTACTTAAAATCTGTAGAACACAAGAACAGAAAGTGGCTGCTTTAGATATAATATCTTCATGCTCTGTCCCTTTGATTCAAGAAGCAAGGCCTAGTGTAAGTCAAACGAATACATTCAATAAGAGAAAGCTATTTATCTGAACAATATCAGAGAGGCAGTATAGCATAGTTTGAAAAATATTGGTTTTAGAGCTAGTTTTCCTGTTTAAAACATTAAACTTTATAGGTGTGATTTATTATCTGTTTTCAAAGAGGGTAAATGACTTAATCTCTTTTTGTCTAAAATCTTCATTTGGAAAATAGAGGTGATACAATAGGAACTAACTCACTGAGCTGTTGGGAACATTTTCTTGGATAATCTGGAACAACAATGAACAGTTTTAAATGTTTAAGATGGGTTAGCTGTTCTCTTTTTTTATTGTTCTTGTTGCCTTTATGTGAAATAAATTCAAAATTTTGTACAGGTCCAGAACAATATTCTCTCACCATATTGTTATGACAAATTCGTTCTTTTCTGAATTTAAATAAAAAAATATGCACCACTTGTTTAAAATAGACATACAACATAAAAGGATAGGTCTCCAACATGAATGGAACTCAGTTATTAAGTCGAGCATTATCAGAAGCGACACTGTCAGAGAACTTTTAAAGCTCTCGCGACCATTAGTCCACAGGAGCAGGCTCAATGCTTGAAGGAAACTGCTGCCATCGCTGTATTTTGTCGATGAGCAAGTTGAAGCGCTAAGAGGTTAAATTGTTCCAGGTACGCCATTACTTTCGTGACATTGAGATACATTCTTAATCTAAATTTGCCTTTTTAATCTGCACACAAGTAGAAGATATACAGGCAACTCAGAAAGTATTGTTACTATTGTTACAGTTCATATATGAAGAAATTTATTCTAAACAAGATGTATTTAACTATATCTCTGAGATCAGTGGATGACTGCAGACAAGTTTTCCCAGTAATATATTTATCTTAGTCTCATTAGCCACCCTCAAAAAAAAAAAAGATGATCCAACCCAAATAGTGTCTTCTGAGGGGCCCTGCTAGGCTACTTCCATTCCAGGACCCGAGGTCAGTCCAGAAATTTATGGTGACTCTTTTAAGGGAGGATTGGAGAGGAGTCTGCTTTAAGGTTTTGTCAAGGGACTCAGGATTACTACAGTGGCTTATGATGAAGAAGTTTTAAGAAAATGGAAGAGTGCATTTGTGAGAGAAATTCTGGGCAGGAAATTTGTGCCAATACATTTTTTCCCCACCGCACAACACACCTGATCATACTTTGATGGGAGCAAGAAGTGGCCTGTGCAAATTTCATTAGAAAACCTTACCCCATCAGTCCTGATATTTCCCCTTCAGACTTATGATGTTCCCCAAACATAAATCACACTGCAGAAGGGCATGATTTCAGTCCCTCAAGAGTGCCCAAGCCGCCGCTTGGGTCTGCTGTCCATTGAAGGGTTCAGAACTTTGGGGGGAGGATTAGAGATGGATGTGACACTCCTGAAAGTGTACAGACCTAGATGGTGGGCTATGTCAATAAACAATTGCTCCGCATTTTGATCTTTTTTTTTTAAAAGGTTGCTACCTTTTTGTAGTAATATTTTATTTGCTCTCATACCAAAATTTACATGCAAACATTCTCGCAAGTGGATATTTCTGTAATACAAATAGTATGTGCTTCATTAAAAACCTGACTTGCTCACCCTTAGGAGGTAAGCTGCTGCTTCTTCTTAAGTCGTTATCATTATGATATATATTTTTAATTAGAAAAATTAAGTACTGTGTGATTAAGTGCTTGGTCTAAAATCACCTAGTTGGTAGATGATGAAACTAAGATTTGAGCTCACACAATCTGTTAATAGAATCAGAATTTAACATCTATGCTAATTGAGGAAAAAATTAGGGCAGCTTCATTCAATAAAATTCAATAAACTGTAAAAGATAATAATAGAGAGGGAGACTCTTTTTCCACTAATATAAAATTATATTCAGGCCTCAAGGTATATTCAATAAAAACTGGTCTCTAATTTTATAATGTATACGGTATCCCACCAATTTTGTGAAATGAGGAAGATAATTAGAAATATATTGGCAATGATTATGGGTGTTAGTCGCACCCAATGATTAGTGTCCAGTAAATTGTACATCTGTAAAGCGTTGAAGGGCAAATGGCCTGTTGTATATTTATTCATGGCTATAAAAAGACAAATAACCATCCATGTATATAGATGTATGTACATGTGACTGGATAGGCATATATATGAGCATATATCGAAACACAGAACATTCGTTAACCCCAAAAGGAATGCTGATTAATAAATATATAATTCATACTTCAATTCACTTCCTATTATGAAAATGACTCAAGTAGAAAGAATTAGCATTGGGAACTAGAATATCTGAGCTGTTAAAATATTTATTGTTTCAGCATCTGCAAAATATCACTCGTAGCCAGTTAGAAAGTGCTTTTATTGCAAGGGGCTCCTACAGCGCATGGAGAGATGTTTTGGGGATGGAGGCGCGGTAGGAAACACAAGGAAAGAGGTGGACAACTGAGTGCCAGCCTGGGCTGCCTCAGACCAGCTGTGCAACTTTAAAAATGCTGTTAGCAAGAACAAAACCAAAACCAAAGTGTAGAGTACAGAAGTGAAAGTATATGCAAGCTTGAGTGTTAATGGAATTAGGACTTTGAACAAAGCATTTGTCTTTATGAGTATTATATCATTTACTGTGTTGATTTTAAATTACATCAGAAGTAGTATTTATTAGCACATTTGGACTACACATATATGAACTTTTATTTTCAACACCATCAGTTCTCAAAACCCAAACCACATCATGGCCATTGCATCCATTCTGACTCATTGGGACTCTTTGGGACCGGTAGAACTGCCCCCTGGGAATTTCTGAGACAATCACCCTACAGAGTAGAAACCTCATCTTTTTCTCTCCGATCAGCTGGTGGTTTTGAACTTTTAACTTGTCAGTTAGCAACCCAACTCATAACCACTACACCACCATTGCTCCATCCTTCAGTACAAGTATTTCCAAATTTAAATGGTAATAGAAATCTGATGCCCCGCAGATCACACTGATTCAGTTAAGTGGTCAAAGGGTTTGCTTCATTAGGAAAAATGTGTAACATGTAGAAACCATTGCTTGAATGTACAGACAATGTGCAGCTAGTTTTGCCTTCAGTTCAAAGCCTTTTTGTTTTCAGTATATAAATATTAGAATAAAGAAACTTCACCAGAACCTGCGCATTTCATCACACATGTTATAGGTAGGCCAGCTTGTGAACTTCCTTGCTTAAATATCAAAAGAAGAAAAGTTGCGGGAGGCGGGAGAAATAAAGGAAGGAAACTTTGCCTAAAGTTTGCGGGTAAAGCAGAGTGCTTCTTACAAGACATATGAAAACTTTGTGATGATTTTCGACTAACTTCCCCAATTCCCATAAACTGTAGGTACTTTTTAGAACAAAGAGAGTACAAACAGTGTTCTTTACTATTTTCTAAGAAAACAGAGTTCCTGCCACACAAAGGCAGACAGACCCTCAGGACACGGCAAAGTGCCTGCTAAGAGTTCAGAGTGGGCCATCAAAGCAGTCCTATCAATCACAACACGAAATACACTTTCTCACACTCTCCTGGGGTGCAAGTATTTATGCAGCTTTGGACATTCTGTCCCTTATGCACTTTCATACCAGCACTGCCATTGTGGATACATTTGGGGGTGGGTGGGGGGATCTCTATGTATCCTTCGAGCTTTAGATATCACTGTGCTTTTTTAAGTATGGACTTTATTTTTAGAACAATTTTGAAAGGATTTTTTTCAATTAAAAAACAACCAGTTGTTTTTCTTCCTTCTCAATCATAACTAAACATCCCTCCCACACAGACCAGATGTTTCTCTGTGTCAAAGAAGGCACATGAAGTTAACACCATAAATACCAAATTATGACTCAAGGTCATCGTCAAAAGCTTTAACGTTCCATTGATTTCCAAGTTCTCTTCATCTTTTCTTATTGAAATATAACTAATATCTTGGTAGCTAGAAAAGCAGAGGATCTCTGTTATTAGTTAAAGCAGAATGCTATCTGCCGCTACTAATGACAAACACAAACATATTCCCTATAAAATACTCAGTTTCCCATATAATTTGTAAATAGTGAAAGCAGAGATATCGCTCCCCCCCCCGCCATATTCAAAGCTCCATAAACATTCTGGTTGTTGAATACCAGCTTCCCCAAATGAAAGAGAAGAAAGAAGGCATTTCTTTTAAGCTAGTCCACATGACCTGCTAAGACATACAAATATTACCTTTTTATTTTTCCCCAAATTAAATAAATTAGGCCCCTCATGCAATTGTTAGAAGCGATTCATTTAATTTTATAATACTAGAAAATAAGACCTATACCTAGACCCATTTAATCTTTATTAGTCATTATCTCAATCAAAAATACACAGTATTTTGACAATATGAGTAACCTCATATCACTTTAGAGTAGACTATGAAATGCTACCTTTTATATGTTGTTAAAAATAATCATGTAATTATTACATTTATTGGTTCAACTATTAATGTATTGTAGATTTCTTTTGTTTTTACTGATAACTTTAAAAGCCCCAAGACATCTAATTTATCTAGTTAAACATGGTCCCATAGAAGATATGTGATCTTCCCAAGGTTAAGTGGAAATAATGTCAGATAACTGGACATCCCCTTACAGAAGAGTCGTAGGGAGGAGACTAGCCAGCCAGGGGATAGTGTAGCAATGAGAAAACATATAACTTTCCTCTAGTTCCTAAATGCTTCCTGCCCCCACTATCATAATCCCAATTCTACCTGTCAAATCCAGATGGACCGGAGGATGTACACTGGTGAAGATGAGAACTGGAAACACAGGGAATCCAGGGGAGGTGAACCCCTCAGGGCCAGTGGTGAGAGTGGTGATACCGGGAGGGTGGAAGGAAGGTGGGATAGAAAGGGGGAACTAAATACAAAGATCTACACATAACCTCCTCCCTGGGGACAGACAACAGAAAAGTGGGTGAAGGGAAATGTCGGACTGTGTAAGATATGACAAAATAATAATTATTTATAAATTATCAAAGGTTCATGAGTAAGGGAGGAACAGGGAGGGAGGGGGACAATGAGGAGCTGATACAAAGGGCTCAAGTAGAAAGCAAATGTTTTGAGAATGATGATGGCCACAGATGTGCTTGACTCAATGGATGCATGTATGGATTGTAATAAGCATTGTACGAGCCCCCAATAAAATTATTTTTTAAGTTCTGCTTCATAGACGTTAACTGGTTGGGAAATACACTGTTTGTTCTATTTTATATTATAGTGGTCTCAAAATATGATAAAAATTACTTGATACTTATCCCAGAATGTGGCCTCTGGGTTTCTAGAAATGGGCTAGACTTGAGACCACTTGTCAATACAATTTTATGGAATTGTTGGTCTTCAGCTTCTCAGGTACTTAAATTCATAAGAAATCATAGTGCTTTTTGCCTTCTATTTGGGTTACATACTGCAGTGAAGTCCTGAACTGCTATGGAAGAAGCAAAATTGCTCTTGGCCTTGGAGGTAGTCTAAACTACATAGATAGTTCTTGTGTGGGATGCCAGGCCCAGGGGAGCACAGACTTTAAATTACTGCACTTATGCAGTGGTCTGCTGACCACAAGTTTAGCAGTTCAAACCCACCAGTCCCTAATCCCATAGAGTGTTACAGTCTCAGAAACTCACTGTCACAATCCTCTGCTCTACAGAGTAACTGTGAGTCTGAATGATTTGATGGACATGAGTTTGATTTGGTTTAGTTTACACACCAGCCATGTAAGGGGAGAAGCCTCCACATGTTAAATTCACACACTGACATTCAAGTCTGCCTGGATCAAAGCAGATTGTGGAACAAAGACAAGTCATCCTTACAATGCCCTATCCAAATTGCTGACTCAGAATATCTGAGCACAATAAATAGTTGCTTTATAATAGCTACTTTTGATATGCATCATT
This sequence comes from Tenrec ecaudatus, assembly GCF_050624435.1. NCBI lineage: Eukaryota > Metazoa > Chordata > Mammalia > Afrosoricida > Tenrecidae > Tenrec > Tenrec ecaudatus. The sequence goes on from NC_134536.1 coordinate 41,058,100, forward strand.
ATTTAACAACAAATCACTGAAACACGGGATTTTATTTTCCTTCCAAATGATACTGAGTACACTAGCTAGTTTGGGAAATACAACTAACTACCACTAGTCATCAAATGATCTTTCTTTCAGGGTTATTTGTAAATATTCAGTCTTTTTATATATTATTTCTGTGAACATAAAATGCCACGGTTTTGCACTCCCTCAATGCATGAATACTTTCTTTTATTAAATAGGCACTCTACGATGCTCACCCTTCCGACACAACTGCTGAAGCCAAAGCAGGTGAACAAGTAAATGTGGTGAAGAAAGCTGATGGTGCCGGGCTATCAAAAGAGATAGTGTCTGGGGTCTTAAAGGCTTGAAGATAAACAAGCGGCCATCTAGCTCAGAAGCAACAAAGCCCACATGGAAGGACACACCAGCCTGTGTGATCACGTGGTCCCAAAGGGCTCAGTTATCAGGCATCAAAGAACACTAAAAATCATATCATTGGCTGCACACCTCCATGATAAGATTGCCGAAGACAAACAGGTGCATACGCAAATGTGGAGAAGAAAGCTGATGGTGCCCGGCTATCAAAAGAAATAGTGTCAGGGGTCTTAAAGGCTTGAAGGTGAACAAGTGGCCATCTAGCTCAGAAGTAACAAAGCCCACATGGAAGAAGCACACCAGCCTGTGCGATGACGAGGTGCCAAAGGGGCCAGGTATAAGGCATCATGCAAAATATATATACATATACCATAGTGAATGAAGGGGGAAGTGCAGAGTGGAGACCCAAAGCCCATTTGTCAACCACTGGAGATCCCCTCACAGAGGGGTTTAGGGGAGGAGATGAGTCAGTCAGGGTGTTTTGTAGTACCGATGAAGAACACAGTTTTCCCCCAGAGCCTGGATGCTTCCTCCCCCCAACTACCATAATCCGAATTCTACCTTGCAAGACTGGATAGAGCAGAGGTTGTACACTGGTGCATATAGGAACTGGAGGCACAGGGAATCCAGGGTGGATGATACCTTCAGGACCAGGGGTGTGAGGGGCGATACTGGGAGAGTAGAGGGTGAGTGGGTTGGAAAGGGGGATTACAAGGATCTACACGTGACCTCCTCCCTGGGAGACAGACAGCAGAGAAGGGGGTGAAGGAAGACTCCAGGTGGGGCAAGATATGACAAAATAACAATTATAAATGATCAAGGGCTCATGAGGGAGGGGTGAGCGGGGAGGGCGGGGAAAATAAAAGAGGACCTGATGCAAAGGGCTTAAGTGGAGAGCAAATGCTTTGAAAATGATTAGGACAAAAAATGTACGGATGTGCTTTATACAATTGATGTATGTATATGTATGGATTGTGATAAGAGTTTTATGAACCCATAATAAAATGTTATAAAAATGCTGGGGAAAACTTGTTCTATGAATAGTATCATAACTAAAGACAAATTAGAAACATAATTAACAGCTAATACTAATAAAATATAGTAAGATTTTCTTTCCCCCAAGCGATCTTGTTTATTCAAATTAATACATTAAAAATAAAATAATTAAACATTATAAGATAAATAAGGAATTTCACTTAGAAAAACAAAGATAGATGAACTGAGACAAGATACTTTAAGTTACTAATTGAACTTTAAATATGAGAGCGAAAAGAACATTCCAGACAAGGGTTCTTTATGCAGGGCAAGCTACACGATCAAGTTCTAGCCATAATGGACATTTTTAGAATGCATTTTATTTAGCTAATGAGAACTGAAGAAATGTTAATGTATATCATAATCATGAGGCAAGCACATATATCATGTTATTGCTTGTTCTAATGTCTAATTTTCTTCATTTGACTTTCAAGCACATGGTACAATTTTTTAGACCAAATAAAGTTCTCATATCACATTAGATATTATTAGTATATTTTATAAATAAAATAAGTATATTTTATTATATGGCTTAGGTTTAATCTTGGGTCTATGCAAAGTAACTATAAACTTAAAAGTGCAGCAAAGAGAAACAATGCATTTCTAATTTGATGCCATTCACAAAATACGGTCTTATAATTTTTATTCTTTCAATGTAGAAAGAGAGAAAATCCTGGTGACTGTGTCAGCTGATGGCAGAGTGGCACTCTGCCAGGAGGAAGCAGCGTGCCCCTTTGGGTGCCATGCTGTTCATATACAGGAAGTGGGCCGTGAAAGCAGGCATGCAGAGGGCCGTTGAGAAATCTTAAAGAGAGATAAAACAGTGCTGTAGATATTCTAGTAATTAATATTGGGTAACAATTTATTCTCTCTGTCTAAAAATTCTATACATGGAAATCCTTCATTTATTTTATACCACTTAGCTTGATTCTAAGCCTTTTGATCCCTGCATGTGGTTTGTTTATCCTTCAAGTCAATGGGAACATTCAACACTGAATGAAAGTGTTGAAACTGGGCCAACGACGTTCCTGTAACTGTTCAATTGTTTAATGTTTAATATTGAGGAAACATGTTTAACATTTCACTTCCAAATCTTTTAAGTCATTCACTAGGGTCTTCAGTCAATTAGAGTAGAGGCAGATTAAGTTAAGTCACTGCAGCTCACTCACTCGAACTCAGGGGCCAGAGTAGTTTTACGTTCCCTGAACATGACAGTCGGAACTGAATTGGGGCCTTCACAATATGTGTCAAATCGGCTGGGCCGTGATTCTCAATATTATGTAATGATCTTTATCTTGTGATTTGATCCAATTATCCTCTATGTTAAGCCTTCAGCTCTTTGATATTAATGAAGTAGGGTTAGAGATAGTTATGTTGATGAGGTAGGGTACAATTGACCTTTGTTGTTTCCAAACTTATTTGGCCCACCTCTCTCTTTTCAGAAAAAAAAAATCACTCAGCCCCCACCTGGTGATGCGAAGCTTCTGTACTACAGCTGATAGCCCAGGATAAAGTGTAAGTGCTGGCATTGGCAGACCCCTGGATTGCTCCAGTATTCCCCCCCCCCTTTGGGGGACAGTGATCTACAGCATTAGTCAATATCTCGAGTCAATCACTTTTGAGACATAAAAAGATGTAAACACAGGAGCAGAGCTCAGAAGACCTCCTGTCTCCAAGAAAGAAGAGCTGGGAGCAAAGTGCCTTCTCTAGACCCAGGGTACCTGGGTTGTTAACCTTCTAGACCAGGGGAAACTGAGGCCAACGCACAGGAAGAGTCTCCAGGGATAGCAAGCCCACAGATGGTGAAAGAAGCCAACGACTTTGTCCTAGATCTGACAGAGAATAAGTCTTCCCCTATGTTGTTGGCCTGAATCTGGATTTTAGCAACCTAAAGTGTGAGAGGGGACATTTTTATTTGTCATGTAAGCCATCCACTTCCAGTATTTCTGTGTTAGGTGCACTGGGTCACTACAGTAATTACCAAGGTGATACAAATATTGAAACCGTCATACATGCAGTTAAATTTTCTTAATAGAATAAACAACAGTGAATACACAAAACTGAACACATGTATTTGATTTATTTGCATAAATAAGATATAATTCAAAACAGTATGTTTTATTTTGCAGTTTATAAAATTTATCTTCCCAGAGATCATATTTTTGCTTCCATAAAATGTATTTATTCAATTTAAACTACTTTATGCTAATGGTTTTGTATTATAAAAAATAACTACACTATGACATGTGTATGAGAAAAAACCTTACCACTACATTCTTTTGTCACTTATCTCCTGTTTTTGTATGTTTTTCAACACCTGACTCTGTAATATAATTTCTCAGAAAGTCAAAAAGACCAGGGTGTTCTCGGAGAGGCTTCGCTATAATGGCCAACAACTCGCTTGGAATAATTATTAAGATGAATGAGTCTCTGAGTTTTCATTTATAGATATGTCTTCGGTTGCCATTGTTTAAAAGACTGACTAATTAGGTGTGAATGCTGCAATCGGTGTGCAGTACAGTGGAATTGGTTGAGACTCAGAGCGACCTCCCTATCTGTCACAAAAAGAAGCATTGCTCAGGCCGAGCCATCCTCAAAGCTGCTGTCATGAGTTATGCGCCCATAGCTGCAGCCACAGGGGCAATTCCTCTCCAGGGTCTTTCCCCTCTTCACAGACTCAGTTCAACCAAACACGGTGTCCTTTTCCATGGCTCTAGCCTCTTCTGATAACCCGTTTGAAGTACAAGAGTATCCCTCTTTAATTGTGTGAGGTTTGCATCACTATAAACAAAGTAGTACTAAATCATGCACACAGTCCCTAAGTTTCACCAATCTATGGATAAAAAGGAATCTCCCCCACATCGATGTCCAATAGGGCGCCTTGCATTTCCAAAGCAAACCGATTGTGCTTACCCATCAATTTATCTCTTCACTACTCTGTAGTCACTGCCCTTAAGTGGAAACCCAGCGCCATTGATAGTTGCCCGTTTGTTCTTGGTAAAGCTAGGAGAATATTGGCCTTTTATGCCCTGTGTTACAATTTGCCTTAAATTTTTCTCACCAAAAATCTCTTTACTTTTGGTTTGTCACCTTTATCTTATTTTTCACTTTCTTCCAAAACCAACTTTTCTCATGTTCTCAGAGAGAGAGGAGGACAGTTAGAAAATACCAGGACATCTTTACTGATATCTCTCATTCCATTATTTTCTGAATCCATATACAAAATATCACGTATCACCTTCTGTCCAAAGAGGAAAACATCCATCTAGGTAGTCATTTCCTATTGATGCCATAAAATGTACCTGAAACTTCGTGACTTAAGGCAAAATAGATTTATGAGCTGATAGTTTGATAGGCAAGAACTCTGGCATGAATCCCACTGAGTTAAAAGCATGGTTGCTACATGTGTTCCTTTGGGAGGCTCTCGGGTAAAGGCTGATGGATAGTTCATCCAGGCTGTTGAAGATCCTTGTGATGATAGACATTATTCTTCCATTGCTCTCTCTGGTCATCCCGACTCTTTAGACTCAACTCTATTCTTTGGGCTTTGGCATCGCTCCAAATTTGGCAACAAATTTATTTCATGTTTTAAATCTCTCATCTCATTTCCATTGTCACCCCTTTTATGTCTTTTTTTTTTAGGGACTCATTTGGTATTGGCTCCTCTTGAATAATCTAGGGTAATTTTTTCATCTGAACATTCTTAATTTTAATCAACTCAACAAAATCTACTTTCCCATATATGGCAATAGACTCACAGACTATGGGAAATATAGAATATAACACATAGAGAAGCCTCTGTGAGTGTCCATGAATGTAACTCTTTATGGAAGTTAGAGTTGAAATGTAAGCTAGGCAGTGGCCACTAAGATGTCCAAAGAGTGTAAGTAGTATAGTAGTTACACGGTGGGCTGCTAACTACAAGGTTCATAGTTCAAAATCACCAGCTTTTCTGAGGGCGAGTGATGAGGCTTTCTATTCCCATAAATAATTACAGTCTTGGAAACCCACAAGAGCAGTGACCCTTGATATCGGGTCACTATAAATTGAAATTAACTTGATGGCAGTGAGACACTTCAACCAACATAAAGAAATTCCCCAGAGAGTCACTAGCCATAAATTCTGTGTTTAAGTTTTTGAAAGATTAAAGTCAAACATCAAAGGATGGAGAGGTATGGAGAAAGAAACAGGAGTTGACATATATTGATTTTTTCCAAAAATACTGAATGACGCCACAGTTTATAGGGAATGATGTGAGTAAACAGATTAAATCGTAACACTAAGAAAAATAAGTTTACATTGAAAATTCTGATAAACTTTTAACAGGACTGTATCTCTAGCAGATGTTCCTGTAAAAAAATGCACATACTTTCCCCAATCTATCCAATATCACTTTGCTGAATTTCAAGTAGAGAGATGTGGCTATCTCCTTAGAATATAAATTATGTCTAAAATAAATGCTAAACCACAAAATTAATTCAGTAAAATTTAAAGCAACTTTGTAAAGCAGAGTACATATAAGCAAAAATAACGGTCATATTGTACATTTGCTGTATAATGATAATACTAAGCACTAAAATGCCTCCTTATTATAAACAGCTATATTTTCAGATTATTGACTTGAAAGAAAGAAAATGTACAGTATAGTTTAATAAAATGATCCAAGTGACCACTGTTAAGTCCAGGTCATTTTTGCATAACACATTTGAAATCATATCTTTATATGTATATATACCAAGATATATGTGTATATATAATATGTTGATATATTTATGATAGTTACATGGAGACAAGAGGACATCCACTCACTTATAGATACCATGAGTATCTAATACCATGACATTTTAGAACCTGAACATTTTCTATAAACATTATGATAAACACACTCTCGATATATATTCCACTGGCTTGCTTTTAATTAAATGGCAATAAAACCTAGACTTGCAATTTTAATGTTCAATGCTCAAAGAGAGAAATATGTATGAATATTTTAAAGAACTTAAGGACAGAGGAATAAAGTATATTTATACCTATATGTTTGATCTAATAGCATTGCTTTAGTAGCCTGAAAGTATTCAATAGATTAATAAATCTGGACAAAAAGATAATTTTTAACAACTCCACTGTAGTATTACAAATATACTCTTTAACCATTCTTCAAATGATGCTCACTTTTATACTGTTTGTTATATCATGAGGGTAAAGATAATACATAATTCAAGTAATACGCAATCCATGATTGCATGTTCAATAAATTATAATGACCAATATATAATCTATGTTGTGCTGGTTATGATTTGATCATTTTTGTGTTTGTAGTAAATAAGAGGGTTTCAAAAAATTTTTGTAAAAACTTTTGTCTTTTAATTGCAGTTTTCCATGGAACTTTCAAATCCTTGTAGTATTCTGATGCTATGTAAACTAGTCTTGTTTTTGGAGGGCTTACGTGAAAAACACCCACTTCAAAGAAGAAGATGCAATGGTCAAAGATTACATGCTGTTCCTTTAATTTGGGATTCAAGAGCACTCTCCAAAGTGCTCTTGCTGCACAGTATCAGGGGCCCACATTCTAAATGTAGGAGCAGAGAAGAAGGACGTAGCTTGCTAAAATGACAAAGCCGTTATGGAGAGAAGAAAGGGAAATGGTTTGGGCCTGAGGATTTTGTCACCAGCTTCAATGGCACAGTCAGTCCTCTTAGCCCTTCTTCAGTGTACACGCACCACATCTTCCCAGCTCTTGTCTGATTGCAGTGCCTTCCAGGCGAGTGCTGCTGTTCTTGCTAGGGTCACCCGCTTGGTTCTGACCCATCTGCACAACATAACTGCACACTGCTTGATCCTGTCCCATTTGCAAAATTGCTCCTGTGCTTGCTCCCATTGGCGTAGCCATGTCCTGGAGGGCCTTCTCTTTACTTCTGCCCCTCTCCTTCACCAAGGCCGAGGTCCTTCTGAACCTTGACCCTAATGAAACTCTATCTTCTCAGCAGTGTCAACTACTAGGCTGGTTGTACATAATGGAGCACATCGACCTTGCTGATTGACTTTGTTTCAAAGTCATAATGTCTCCAGTAGATCCTTGATGGTCCCAGTACAGTCTTTTCTCAGGCTCTTCGAAGGCTGCTTGTACTTTGTCCTTTATTCGTGAAACTCCAAAGATGTCTTACAATACACTCGCACGAACTATTTCCTAAGAAAATGAAGCCCAGTAGACGAGAACTACTAGCACTACTTCAAACACCCACTTGAAAGCATTTCTATTTATACACATTCTGAATTGCTGTTTCCATGTCCGCCACGCTCCTCCCCTTCCTTCATTTCATTTCCCAGCATGCTACTGGAAATGTACTCCTCAAGGCAGCAACATCCATTCTAAATCCCATGTTCAAGTTTTCCTTTTCTTGACCCATCAGTTGTATTTGACAAAGTGGAGCTTTCCTGTTTAACTCAATTGGTTTTCACGTAACACTCCCCTGGTTTTGTTTCTACCTTTCTGACCACTCGGATCGCCTCTGGTGCTTCCTCCTTGGGAAGTGTCCAAGCGTCGCTGAGCCCACTGGTCAGGTCCCATATCTTGTTTCTCTTTATTCATTTTCTTGGTTAATAACATACCCTGAATTGTTCCTCTTTCATCCTCCTCACCCACTCAAAGTACACATGTGGAAATTTTAACCCAAACTTGTTTGGGAACAGGGTGTTTTTTATTATGTTAATGAAGTCACACCTTTGTAGGATGGGTCTTAAACTTCAGCCTAAAACTTATCTGTTTTGAGTAGTTCTAAGGGATGTCTTAATAAAAAGGTAAACATATATGGAAAACCCCATAAAGCATATGTCATACAAGTAGCCCATAAATAACCAGAAATGCTCAGGCCTAATAAAAACAGACCCCCTGTTAACTCATTTCATCAATTTGGAAGTCTGGCTTCCAAAACCATGTGGAAATGAATTCCTTTTCTTTGAAGCCAGCCACTTGTTTTCTTCTTTATTTTTTCATCGTTAGTTTAGCTGTCCCCCATGATTATGATCTTGTCAGGGCAGCCTAGGAAAGTAATCTACTGGCTTAAATTGAGGATTGCAATATTTTTATCATCAGTCCAGAAATCATGCATCATATTCGCGTCTGTGCTGACATAGCTAATGGGATCTCTAACTAATCATCTCCAAAGCTGAGTGACTAAGTTCTTTCTAAAATATGGTCTTCCCCTTATCAGGAAATCGTAACTCCAGTATTTTAATTGTTAAGGAACATAACTTTGAGATTGTTCCTTTATTCCACTTTCTTTCATGTCCTACATCAAATCTGTCAGCAAATCTTTAAGCTCTACTTTCAAATATCCACAATCAAACCACTCGTTATCACGTCGACTGCTACCTTTCCAATCCAGACCAGCAAGCCAACTGATTAGACGATTACCAAGTCCCTTGTCTCTCCTCCCCTCTGGATTATTTTCAGTCTGTTTTTAATATAGCAGTCATTGTAGTCTTGTTAGGACATAAGTCAACGCATTCAAACACCCGACTAAAACCCCTCCTAGGAGCAGAGGAGCTGCTACCGAGGGCTCAAGTAGAACGGAAATGTTTTGGAGTGATGGTGGAAAATATGTCCAAATGTGCTTGATACAATTGATGTATGGATTGTTATAAGTGCTGGAAGAGCCCCCCAATAAAATGATATATTAATGTTTTTTTAAACTGTCCTAGGGCTTCCAATATTACCGAGAGAAAAGATGCATCTGCAATGGCTGAAAGGCTTACAATATTTGACAGTTCCCGTTTCTTTCAACTCAAGTCATCCTTCATAGTCTACAAATATGCCTAACATTTTGTGTGTGTGTGTGTTCTAAGAATCTTTCCTCCAGATGGACATATAAATTGCTCCTATGTCTCCTCTAGTTCTTTAACCAAAGAGTCGACATAACACCATTGCGCTATCTGTCCATTAGCGCTCTACCATCCCTTTCTCAACTCTAGTTCCTCCTGGGTTTTCCACACCATCTAACATAATAACTAGTCTACTAAGTAATTGTCTTTCCTCTCACTAAAATGTGAGCTCCATGAGGGCAAGCATTTTGCCTGGGAATGTTCACTGGTAAAAAGCTGGAATATTTCCTGTCCCCCCAAAATCTAGGTGACTATTGATATATGCAAAATTGATAAAATAAATAATCAAACAAATAAAATAATTGCCTCACTTAAATGATATTCATTTTATAATGTAAACACTTCCAAGGATCTACCTTGAGTATGTTTTAATGGATTAATTGAGAGAAATAGCATGCAGCTAGATAAACATCAAGGGAATAAACACACCTGGAGGAAAATGCTAATTGTATATGAGTGTAAACTTGGTATTTTTCATTTTTTCTCAGGGATGTACTTATCATTACTACATTATAGAATCGAGTTGAGTGGTATGTACAATTTTATCAGATAAACTGTTTTAAGAATATATAACTACATTCCTTTGCATATCTAGATATAGAGCTATAGATAGCTATGAATATCTATAAATAATTCTATAAATCTATATCTACATAAAAGACCACCAGCCATATCCGAGGGAGAATGATAAGGCTTTTTACTCCTATAAAGAGTCAGTGTCTCAGAAACTGACCTGGGCAGTTCTATACTGCTCTATAGGGCTGCTAAGCATCTGCATCAACTCAATAGAGGTGAGGTTTTCTTAATTTAATATCTCTATAGATATCTATCAGGAGCCCTGGTGGTTGTGCATTGGGCTACGATTTGCAGGGTCTGCAGCTCCAAACAACCAGCAGGTCCATGAGAAAAAGATAGGGCTTTTTACTCCCATTAATAGTTACAGTCTCAGAAACTGACAGGGGCTGGTCACTGTGAGACGTCATTGACTCAATGGCAGTGATTTTTTATAGAGATATCTATAACAAACATCCACCTCTATAACTATATCTATAATCCAATATTGGGGCAGCAATGATTACATAATCAGTTGCTAGCCCTATGGGATGGTTCTACTCTGGCACTTACGGTCATTGAAATGACCGCAAAAGTAAGGGATAGCAACATACATGCCACCGCTCATTTTTCAGGGTTGTTTCCCATGGTGCAACAATGGGCTGAAACATAGCAATAATTGTGAGGATGGCGCCGGACTGGCAGAATTGTCTGTTTCTGTTGTACAAAGGGTCACTGTGCATCAGAGCTAGCTCAATGGCACATAGTGTCATGTTTATGGGTGTACGTATATGTGTGTGTATGAAAGTTTCAATATATCATACGTATAAAACAGTATCAACATACTATATATAAAATAATAGTGAGATATTACATATTTATGAAACAAGTAAAGCTTTTAAAATAACAAATGGAATAAGCACTATTTAAATATATGTAACTTTAATCATAAACAAAATAAAATTTTGATCATCTTACTTTAATACTTAGTGATATTAGTAAGTATGAAACTTTGAAGTTGTTTCTAGATTCAGTTTATTTTGATACTCACATTACTAGTTTTATATCTGAGAGGAATTATCAGACAAGGAAAAGACATCATAATTTAGTACATTTAAACAGGTACATAAGTCTTATACTTTTTAAGAGTCTTTATCCATTATCTTGAACTTCTTGCTGAACTTGGCTAATCGTTGTTTTGATTAATTGTACTTCAAACGTTTTTGAAAGTGCCATTTTAATATTATTAATAAAAATATTCAAAGCTCAGTAAACCTTTGTATTCAGAAGACTTTACAATGTAGATTAGATAATTCTATTTCCCAGCACAAAATGTGCAGGAAACAAAACTAGTTGATTGGGTCATGATCATTTCAGCCACAAGATGACAGGACAATGGAGGCTTTCTGAATCACTATACTTGAAATGCTTCCTCCCTCTTAATAGCTGCTTTTGCAAAGCATTTAATTCACCAACTTCTCGTCAAGCTTAAGGATGCTATAGCTTTGGACTCATTTTGTGACGAGGTAAAACGCTGAATAAGAGTAGTGGTAAGCGCCAGTATTTTTCATGCTCTATATGTGTACTTGTATTCTCAATAGAATATACTCAAAATGTACACATTTATTGTGTGAGGTTCTCTTTAGTGACCTGATGATATAGACATAACATCAATTTTGGTGCCCTTCCCCTAAATGCTATACTTCCTGATAGGTTAAAAGCGAAAAGATATTGACGCCACCACACCAAATTAGAAATACTTGTATTTCCTATACTTGACAGCTATTTTATGTGTGGGTTGAGCTACACTGAGCTGCCCACTTGCTCAGTGAAATTCTAGTCTAGCTGCTGTTATGAAGTCGTTATATGTGCTTCAAGCAGGAGGTCACCGGTGAAGCAGGTGACCTTTCAGATGTGCACAGGCCTCAGGTGCATCCTGCTTCCCGAGGAAACTGACATTTCCCCACTGCAGTCTCGCTCTTCACTCTTCTTGCTTCGGGAAATGGATGTTGAGATGCACACCTCCAGCCCCCTGTCACACCTCAGAGATGTTCTGACTTGCCTCTTTCGTTACTGTTGATTCCTAAAACTTCCAGAACTTAAGGAATGATAAGAAAGAATTTAGACATGACACGGAAGTGAAAGCGCTGTAAAGCGTTCCTTTCAATATTTTGAAACAGAAGGAGATATAAGTGAATGACAAAATGCCTGCAAAAGAAGCTCAAGCCCACCAAAGGGTCAACAGCAAACGTGCAAAAGATTTCACTGTGCACACAGAAACAAGTGCAGCATATCCAGGCAGCAGAACAGCAGCTTTGAAGAGGCCACCGAAGAGTCCTTGCTTTGAGCATAAGTTGGGTTGCTTGATTCGGACCCAATCAACCTGATCCAGAAGTCCAAGTATAGCTCACCGGACTGTTGATTGTTAAAGACATTGTTGGGGTATTCTCACCAACTTATACAAGCACGCGCAAAAAGGATGGCTGTGGTAACTTAGAGTTTGCAGCAATCTGTCTTTTACTAGTAAAATAGAATTACTTCATTAGTGGGTGGGAGAAAGAACAGATCCACCCACAGAGGAATCTATTTATTGAATAATGACACCTTATATTTATAAATTGTAATGTTTGCTTAATGATGTTTCTTGTATTTAAATATGCTACAGCATTAATAAGTAAAATGACTAAGTCTTCAATTGTAATTAAAACAAAATTGAAATATCTGCATACAATTATTGCATTTTCTCTACTGTAATATTAAAAATAAAGTGAACTGCTCTACATAATATATTCTCTCATAGGGTCTCTGCATTTTGTGAGTTCCTTAGAAGAAGCATCATCGCCATGATTGGCACTTTGTACATTTTATCTTCTATGATAACAGTTTGGGGAAAAAAAAGAGAACATTACAATCAAGGAAAATTCGATACATTTCCCAAATCATGGCTGTAAATTTGAAAGCTTGTTTAGACCCCTGAGACTGTGGTCTTTAGACCAGAACTGAACCTCCCCATGAGAATCAACTTTTAGTCCAACAATAAGACAGGTCCGTAAAGTGAGAAATAGCATTTGGGAGGAATGTGCTCCTGAGTGCCCTGAGAGACCAGAAGGTTGAATTTGTCTTGAAGCAAAGCTCAAAAGGAAGGCTCGGGCCATTAAGGACAGATGGAGATGGAGCAGCCAGAGAGCAGAGAGAAGAGAGGTTACCCTGTAGGGATTACAACTAATGTCATCAAATATAATGTGCACAAACTGTAGAGTGGAGCACATTTTGCTCTGTAATTTTTCACCTAAACTACAATTTGGAAAAAAGAAAATAAGAATAAAGAAATAGAACCCATGCACGCCAACTCACACTCTTGCTTCCCCACCCCCAAAGGCTAGTTTTGCAATGAGGTAATACTATTTAGCTTTATGGCTTCGGTAACAAAGCCCTTTAATTTTAAAAGGTTCCTATCTCACATGTCTCTTTCTTTCTTATCCTTTTAAATTGCACATATCTATTTGTTTAAACACAAGGGGCCTCAAAATGTATGTGGAGAAATAAAATTAAAAGATCATAGAATTTTCCCATGAACTTTTTGAAGCTCTCTTCATATTTGCTGTGGGACAACCAGGACATCGTATACAAAAAAGCAAAATGGAATTAGAGAGAAACGACCACAATGGAAGTCAGAAGAGACTCTGAAAGTTGGTCTGGAACCTCAAGAGAGTAAAGCTATTGGAAAACCATATGGAGTGAAAGTGCTAAATAGATTGTTAAAGGTCCGTTTGAGAAGGCAAAGTAAAGTATTACACTGAAATGGAAAACGATGTGGAGTTAGGGAAACACAGGAAGAAGACACCTGGCATTTCTCAAGCTGCAAGTATCTACGAAATACCTGTTCCTGCCTCAACATTGTAATATTGAAGGACAAGGACATGGCGCATGGCCAAGAGGAGGGGCAGGGAGAAAGAAGGCCCTTGGTGACCCAGTGGTCACAAGAATGGGCTCAAAGTCAGTGCAATTGTGCGATGGCACGCTGTGTCCATGAGCTGGCACCAAGCGTACAGCACCTCTCAGCAGCATGGGAAAATCTACCAGGAGGAGGCTTCAATGCACATAGACAAATGCTCGTTGGCTCTTAAATCCAATGTTTAAACCATTGGCCACTTGAAATTGCCAAGAATTTCATTTTACTTGGCTTTCAGCCGTGAAGGGAACTCACAGGGGAAGCAGTCAGCTAATTCAAAGGACTCATTGCATTGGGAAGTTCTGCTGCAAAAGACTTCTCCATAGTGTTGAAAAAGCACAGATGACACTTCGAGGAATCATTTGCTCCTGATCATGTGAGAACTGGGCAACGCGATGGAAGACCGAGACACCAGAGTTATCTTTGAAGCATGGTGACGACAAGACTATTAAATATAGTACAGACTCTATCACCTATAGCGCAGACTGCAGAAGAACAACCACTTCTGTTGGAAGAAGTACAGCCAGGATGCTCCTTCAGACGCAACAATTGGAAGATTTCATTGCATGTCCTTTAGACTTGTTATCACGAAGCATCAGTTCCTGAAGAAGGTCATCATGCTTGGTAGAGTCATCAAAAAGAAGGAAAAACCTCCAAGAGACCGATTGACATGGTGGCTGCAATAGACGCTCAGAAACAGTAAGCGTGCTCTTGAGGACGGCACAGAGGGTGTGGCAATGAGTTGCAACCTATTTGAAAGGGTACATGGAGTTCTTTCTTAGGGTGTTGTTCTAACTGAAACACCACAAGTGGGTGGCTTTAAGAAACAGGAATTTATTTTCTCACAGTTTAAGAAGCTCTGGATGCAGGCACAAGGGGAAGGCTTTCTCTCTCATGGCTCTTAGGGGAGTTCTTTCTTCCATATCTTAATTTCTTGATGATCATCTTGGGATTTATAGTCTTCCTAATCTGCTCGCTTTACATTGCCTGACAGCATACCCTACACTAATATGGTCTTATTAACATGACAAAGAAAATGATATTGGAATTACATGTACAAGCAGAGGTAATAATTTACAATACATATTTTTAAAGGTCACAGTTCAATCCATTATCCGCTCCTGAAACAAAATGTTTGGATGAAATAGTTTCAGATATCAGAAGAAACATTTTGTGCCCTGATGAATTCCTGCGATGTGAGTCAGCTTTTGGCTTTAAGGTGTTATCGGCTGAGCTCCAAATGGCCATTATCTGTTCCTCTGTGAAACCTCAAGCAAAGGGAGATTCTTGTTGACTTCATTAGGTTTATATAGAGTCTACTGAAACATGCCATAAGCTATTGCCTTCTTGGTATTGTTCAAATTATTTTTCTTAAGAAACTTTTGGAAACATTTTGTAAAACTTTACAAAAACCGTTTGTATATGAGCTTCAAAACTATATCTTTAAGATATTTTTGTTGAACTGCCTAATCGGCCAGGCTGGCACAATACACTAACTATCTCATGCCCCAAGCTGCTAATGAGGAAGCGGACTTTGTCCATTAATGGCCGTCTAGGATAAAGTTTGTCCTTGGATTTCCCAGAAAGCCATGTTTGTTTAAATTTCCCTTTCATTTTTTTCCAAATGAAAAATATTCAGATAGCCCAATTAAGATATTCTAGCAATATTGTTTCAAAGGAGGAAAATCTGATATTTTAATATAAATTCATTGTCATTGAATCAATTCTAACTCATAGTAACCCTATATAGAGCTTGCAAGAGTGAAAATCTTTATGGAGCCAGCCAGACGTATCTTTCTCTAGTGGGGCAGCAGGTGGGTTCGAAATACCAATCTTATGGTTAGAAGTCCATAACCTTGCATATAGCACCAACCACCAAGACTCCATTTAATAAGAGGAGTGTATTTCAAATGAGAAAAAAATGAATTTACTTGCAACTGGGTAACAGTTTCCATGAAAAACACAATAGGAACTTTTATATTAAAAAATGGATGAAAGCGAGGCATTGCTCTCTGTTTCACGGTGGCTGCAGAATAGACAGCAGCTGTTGGCTTTCTCTTGTCTGATTTAAAGAATAAGGATGAAGTTCAATGAATTGCCCAAATAATTTTGACAATTAACCAAATAATTGGGTGCTCGTGTATGTTTACATACATAATTATAAAGAGAACATACACAACAAACTGTGGAAACCAGATTTCAAAACTTATGTATGAAAACATGTAGCTCATGAGCTGATATTTTTAAATGATATATTTTGTTATCAATAAACACTCTTTGTACCCTGTATTTCAGAAATGTAATTATATGTCTTACTGCCTTGCTCCAAAATCTAATTTCTAAATAAAATGTTAACATATGATTAGGAGTAATATATGCTTCTGAGAATTAAAACCACTTCTAGGAATCTCAATAACTTGAAATTATTTTCTAATTGTGCCACACAATCATGAATCGATAATGACATATTAAGCATTATCTTTTATTTAGTGTTTGTATTTATTCAGTTAATATTCATTGAATTAATAAAATTAAATAATAATTTCCATTAAAAATGAAAATGGATGCCATAAATCACTATATGACTCAATACTGGCTAATATTTGCCAGGATAAATTCCATTAGTTTTAATGTAGATTATTATACAAACCCAAGACAATATCTTTTACATTTCAGTCTGTAATTAATACTACTGTAACACAGCATTATTCATTATATATTGTGGAAAAGTAAAAATTGACTTACTGCCTGAGTAGCTCAAGGCAATTCAGATAACCACCATTTGTCCCCATTCTCATTCTGAAGAAGGCCACTTTACTAATAGAGCTTACTTCATATTTAAATAATGTGCCAGAATATGCTCTCGGCTCCCTTAATTTTCCTTTCAAAGATTTCCTTCTATCCTAGGACCATCAAGAAAATGGAGGAAGGCAGTTTTTATAAAATGTAAACAATAAAACTCATAGTTCTACGTCGGTGTTTTTCTGTAGAAGGTGACTTCTGTGCTGTGTAACCAGACACTATACTTCCTAGTTGCTTTCCGGTGGTCCATCGTCATAGAGTGAATTTTTTTTTCTGGCTTATGATTCTTTAAATCACATATTGAACTCATTTTTTTCTTGGCACACTATGATTTTTCAGAGGCTGTGAATATTTTACCATTGTTTGCTTAATACTATGTCAGTAGGCAATAATTCATTCATAGCCGTTGATCCTCTTTCTATGGATAGCATCCAGCTTGAATTTATAATATAACTTTGGATACCAACTCAAGTTGTTCTAGGAATATAAATGGAAAACCAAAAGATCTAATCCACGCAGTTGGGTCAATTTGACTCATAGCAACCTTATGAGTTTCGATGACAGCAGAGGCGAATTGTGCTCCATAGGGTTTCTGGGGATGTTCATGGAGTTTTTATATAAGCAGATTGGCTTATCTTTCTCCCAAGAAGAGGCTAGTGTTTTAAACCACTGACCTTTGGGTTAAAGGCCCACAACTTAGCCCAATATATTTCCAAGCTCCTTGTAAATGGAAAGCAAGCAAACAAACAAAAAACACAAACAAATTCACTGTCTTGAGTTGATGTTAACTCAAAGGGACCCTATGAGACAGGGCAAACCTGCCACAGTGAGTTTCTGACACTGCCATTGTTCATGGGAGTGGAAAACCTTGTCTTTCCTGCAGAGCAGAAGGTGCTTTGAACTGCACATCTCTCAGATGGAAACCCAACTCATAAACACTGCACCACCAGGGAAATCAAGAGGTCAATAATTATCTAGTTTCTTCTACATACCAGATGTGTTATATATTTCAATTCAATCATCAGGATAACTCTAAGTAGGTTTTACAATTTTGACTTTATAAAAGAAATGACCAAGGATCTAACAGCTAGCAATTCACCATTTCTAGAATAAGCATCCAGCCTATGGAACTCCCTCATTGTGTGGTAACTCACCTTCATCACTCGCTGGGAAGACATATGCATTGCTCACCATCCTACATTCTCCAATAAGGCATTATTGTGGCTTAGACTGACACAGCGATGGCTCTAGTTAAGTCCCTTAGGGAAAGCCACACCTTTAGATACAGAGGAAGGGTCTGAGTCAAAAGTTTGCATAGTTAGTTAGAATTGCAGCTGACCTAATGAAAAACAAAGACTCCTATGGAGTCACTTCTGTCGCATAGCAATCCTATCTAGGGCTTCTGAGACTGTATCTTTACAGGCACCTGCAGCCTATGCTTTCTCTGGTGAAGCAGCTGGTGGTTGGAAATGGCATCATTTATTTCTAGTGGCCAAACACAAAACCCAATTTGGGAATCCAAAACCCTGATAGTGATTCATCTCTTCAATCACTTAGACCACAAGCCTTACTAGGATTCTGGAAGCAGTTGTTGATAGAAGTCGCTGGGACAAATGGTTAACACGTTTGACTAGTCACAGAAAGGTCAAGGGGTACTGACCCCCCAGAGTAATGTCAGAGGAGAGTCCGGTGACCCAATTCTGAAAAAGCAGTCAGTGATAAGCGGACAGTTCGGTTATTATCCACAAGAATATACATGATAAGTCTAACTAGTCCTCAGTTCTTTTACCCATCATCTTTAATTATGGCTCTCAGAAGCAAGCTGAGAATATGCAATATACTCATCTCAGATATACGAATAGTCAATTTCCAAGTCGTGCAACTCCAGATGTTTAAAGAAAAAATGGCCTATTGCATAGACGTCGCTTCTAACATCCTTTATGATCATAAAAGTCCGTGTCTATTGGACTTCCTGTCCTGCCAAAGCAGTGCTGCAGTACAGATAAACTTAGGAACAAAGAGCAGGAGAAAGACTGCCAGACCCAGGGCATTGAAAGAGACCTTGAGAATGCTTCAACAAGTGCACACTTCCTTGAAGAGAATAATTTGGAACCTAGCAGGCTAAAAGACACCCAATCAAACATTTAAATTAAAAGTCATTGTTGACCAAATATCATCATATCTATTTATTTTATTATCTTAAAAGAAAGCTGCTTTCTAAGTGAAAGTGAAGTAAGCCTAGTTAACCAATCTTATAATTTTGATAGTATGAATTCTAAATTGACGTTTAACAATTATGCCAATTCTAACCTACCTTGACCATAAAGTAAATAACCTCAAATTGCATGCCTTGCCTAAGAAAATAGAAAGAGAACTGCGGTGGAAGTCAGCAGGCTATAAATCCGATGCTAGCCACCTCTCTGGAGAAGCTGCATTTCTTTGTCCAAGTGGTATAATCTTTCTAAGTTTCAGCATTCATTCCATAGACTCCAAATATGCAAAACAGATAAAAATACTCCAGTTAATCCAGTTAAGAGGCAAAGGGCTCTCTGTCTGCTCCCTCCCTGTTCCTTCCTGACCAAGTCTGGAAGACCACACAGAATGCACTGTGGAAAACATTGTTATATAGAATATTGCTCAAGCTCTTTCCAAATCTGAAATGCTTTGTTCCTGTGTAAATATGCCTAATGTCTTAACTTCCCCTGAATCAACAAAGAACAAGACTTTTTCCCAAACAACACTGCTTCGGCTCATGATATTTGAGGTCTAGAAAAGAATTTGGCAGATTGGTTAGCCCACCCCTCTGGCTCTGAACAGTCGTGGCCTTAAATGATCCCAGACCCTTTGTTTTAATATGTAGGAAGCAGAGACAGGCAATTTCTGAATAAATTCTTGCCAACTACTTTTTTAAGGTTTCCAAATGTTTTCATTTAGGAAAAGTCTACACGTATTTTGTCTTGTCCATTTTCCCTGGCAATAGAAATTACTGTTCACATAGAACACTCACTCTTGCATCTGCTGGGAATTATTAAGCTCCTCTGGTGTCCAAACATCGGTCAGGTTTTTTTTTTTTACTATAGAGATACTGGAAAATATGCTGCCTATATCTCAAATACCAGTCAGATCATTAATGGCGACTGGCTTTTACTAGAGTTTCCAGCGTAAGACACATAGGAAGACTTTTAACAAATAGTCAATGAAAACCCTGTGGATTATGAGAGAAGAATGTTTGGTCTACATTTTAAAGGCTGTGTAGAAGATAGTCACCCAGGACAGAAGTAGAGGGGAGTCCCTGACAGAAGAGACATGTCGCTCTCCAACTTCACAGATGAGAAAATGAAGTCAGATGAAGTCAAATATCTTAATCTTTCTTTCTCAATCAAGACATTAGTAACAGTGCATTTTAGAACCCTAGTAAAACAAACCTAAGCCATGGTACTTTCAATTGTCTCATATGCATGTGAAAGTTGGACACTGACTAAGGAAGACCAAGGAAGAATCAATGCGTTGGAATGATTGGGTTTAAAAAGAATATTCAAAATATCATTAATTTCCAAAGGAACAAAAATATCTCTTTTGGAAGTACAGCCGGAATGCTCCTTACAGGAACACATGGGAAGACTTCACCTTACATGCTTTGGACATGTTATCAGCAGGGACTGATCTCTGGAGAAGGACATCATGCTTGGTAGAAAAAGAGGAAAACTTTTCCATAGAAGTACTGACACCATGGCTGCATCCGTGGCTCAAACACAACAATGGTTTTGAGGCTAGCCCAGGACAGAGCAGGGGTCCGCTCTGCTGTGAACGGGTCAGAATAAATACAATGGCACCGAACAACATTAGATCAACCAAAGAGCTACTTTCTAAGATGGCTTTCTTCCTATGTGATGTGTGTTTGTAATGATTGAAATATGGAGTTGGATTTCAGAGGAGAAAACTCACTGCCATCCAATTGATTCTCACTCAAGAAACCCGATAGGGCAGGGTTGAATTGCCCGTGTGGGTTTCTGAACCTGTAATTCCTAGGGGAGTAGAAAGCCTCATATTTGTCCTATAGGTTGGCTGGTGGTTTTGACTTCAGAAGAATATACTTGAAGGATTTAAAATTTTTTTTTCTTGGAAAATCTTAATCTCAATAATGTACTTGTACTAATTGTAACACGGGTCATTTCAAAACATAATCATAAAAGGGAGGTGGCTAAAAGTTCATGTATGAAGAATAGGTTTGAGAAATCATTGACAATGTAGATTTCTACACATATTGCCTGGGTCTGTTTTGCTGAGTGGCTCCAGAGGAAGGGTCAGTAATCTCCATTGTTAGTAAAGAGTCCAGATGAGTCCAGAGGGTATTCAAACACAGGAAGACCATCAAGCCCACAGGGGCTGCCAAGCGGGGCTCAAACATGACAATGACTGAGGAGGGAGCAGGACTGGGCAGTGTTTCCTCCTGCTCCACACAGGGTGGCTATGACCAAACGTCACCGCACAGAACCAGATGATTTGGGGTACAGATGGAAGGGAGCACCACTCCAGAGAGACAAGTCTGTATCTTTAACTAGATTGCAAAAGAATGAGCTAGTTTAATGGTTTTACTGGAGTCCTTCATCCATTTTGTCTTCTGCAAGGAAGCATGTTATATGACACAAATCAGGAATGTAGAGTGTGTGCTTGTTAAATCATATGGTATCAAGCAAACATGAGTTTAATTCCCCAAACAGTTTATATTTTCTGCAGACTGAATATCTTTGGTATAGCAGGAAAATATTTCTGGTTTAAAACACCTTTTCAACTCTTCATTCTCTTGAACTATCTGCTAGATCGTGAGATACCTTACATTGCTCTATTGTGTCTGCTTTAAAATTCTAGGAGTTTCTGATCAAGAACAGAATAAAGATTAGATATTAACATAATTAAATTTCAACTCTCCTTGTTCTGAAAGGAAACACAAAATAAAGCCCTTTGGTTTATGTAAAACCACCATGTCTGAATTATAAATTATTTGATGAAGAACAATTCCTTCACCTTTTTCTGCCCACTGTGATGAGAATAAATAAGCCCAAGGCTGTCAGTGGCCTACGGAGTCTTCACTGGCCTGCAAAGCCTCTTGCCTGGGGTGGATTTCCAGTTGTGTTTCATAAAAAGATGCCTTGGTTGTGTCTTGGTCACAATGCTGGGCTGCTAACTGCAAGAGCAGCAATTCAAAACCACTAGGACATCCAAGGGAGAAAGATGGGGTGACAGGGCTTTCTACTTCCATAAAGAATTAGTCTCAGAACCTCCGGGGTCAGTTTTACCCTGTCCTGTAGAGGTACTACAGCATGAGCCACTGTGGCAGTGGGATTGCTTTTGGTTTTTGTCATTATAAAGGACTTATTGTCAGGGCACTGAGACTGATGGTTATTTTTAACTTTAAAACACAACACAAAAACAATTATTTCCATAGTGTCAATTCCAACTCACGGTGACACTGCCTCATGGGCGGCCTGGTGGTTTCATGGTTGTGCAGTGGGCTTCTAACCATTAAGTCAACAGTTTGAAACCACTAGCCTCTCCCAGAAAGAAAGATGCGGCTTTCTACGCCCATGCAGAGCCAGAGTCTCAGAAACCCACACAGGAAGTTCTACCCAGGCCTACAGGGGCAGGATGAGTCGTTTTGAAACTAGGTGGAGAAAACTTGACAAAAGGAAATTACCTCAAGACGGAACTACTGCTTCTTGGATTCAGACTATGGCAAAGATTCTGATAGCTACTTTCTAAATTAAAATAATGATGGGAATCTTTTGCTTTTACTCTTGTTTCTTTGTATTTTGCCTTCTTTCTTATCTGTGTGTGTGTGTGTGTGTGTGTGTGTGTGTGTGTGTGTGTGTCTGTGGGGGATCTTCCTAAGCTCTCAGTGAAATAATGTCTGTCCTCAAAGCAGGCCCAACTGGAGTTCATTAGGAGTTCACACTCAGTGTTTAGTTTTTAATCATGCACTATCTTGAGTGTTCTACATGCATTAATTAATCTCCACTAGTTACATGAAGGAGATATTGACATTCTCTCTACTTGGCATCCAGCACCACAAATCAACCGTATTGATTCTTCTACAGTCTTCCATATTCAATGTCCAACTTTCACGTGCATATGATGCAATGGAGACTACCTTGGCTTGGCTCAGGCACATAACGATCCTCAAAGAAACATTCATGCTCTTCCCCACTCTAAAGAGGTCTCATGGATCACATTTACGCAGTGAAATGCTTCTTTTGATCTCTTGCCTGCTGCTTCCATGGGCATTGATGGTGGATCCAATTAAGACAACATCTCTGACAACTTCAACCTTTGGTATCACCCATGGGTCCAGTTGTGGAACATTTGGGTCTTCCTTACATTGAGTTGTGATCCATAGTGAAGGCTACAATCCTTGATCTTCATCAGCAAATGGTGCAATTTACCCTCAATTTCAGTAAGCAAGGATGTATCATCTGCATATCACAAGGTGTTAATAAGCCTCTCCAATCCGGATGCCACATTTTTACATATAACCAAGCTTCTCTGGTGATTTGCTCAGTAGACAGATTGAACAAGCTTGATGAGAGCATACACACCTGACACACACCTTTCTCGATTTGAATCTATGCAGTAGTCCCTTGTTCTGTTCCCATAAGTGTCCCTTGATCCATGTAAAAGTTCCTCATGAGCACAATGATGTGATCTGCAAGAATGTTGTAGAGAATATTCCAGAGAAGAATATAGAAAATACCATGGATTGTTAGAAAGACTATTGGAAGAAGGAAGACCAGAGTGCTCCTTAAAGAGAAGGAGTCAAAACTTCATCTTCCGTATTTTGGACATATTGTCAGGAGACCGCAGTCCCTGGAGAATGGCATCACGTTTGGTACAGTGGATGGACACCACGGCTGCATCAGTGGTGTCGGGCTTAGGAACAATTGTGAAGATGGCGCAGAACCATGCAGTGCTTTGTTGTATTGTAGGTAGGGTCCCTGTGGGTGGGAGCCAGTTCCACAGCACCTAACAACAACATGCTTGGCCTACTAGAAAAGAGTAGCACAGAGTACCCAAGAATTGACTGTGACCACGCAGTATCGTCTGGAAAAAATAAAACCAGCTCAATTCCCAGCGATTATTTTAAAAAATGCTGAGAACGAGTCTCATTTCTAATTCCTATTGTAGATAGTATATTGCGATCAAGTTTCAAGAAAGCCTTGCTCATGCAAGACTCAGATGAATCTTATGGAAATCTACTGAATAGGCTTATTTAAATGACTAACAGGGTGTTTTTAAGCACGGAGTCCAGATCAGATTGGTGTCTTAACCTGTTGACAAATCCTTAGGTATCTTGTCATTTTTACCTTTGAGAGGTACAGAGTTCTGCTGGCATAGTGCTTAGTGCTGGACTGCTAACCGTAGGTCAGCCATTCCTTGGGAGAAAGAGAGAAAGCCAGGGCTTTCTCTTCCAGTAAAGAGTCACGGTTTCCGAAACTCGCAGGACACGCGTCTCCATCCTCAGGATTGCTATGGGTTGGAATTTACTCTAGGGCAGTGAGTTAGGTCTTGATTTTGTATTTTGGGGGATAAAGAGCAATAAACACACTCACTGCCATCAATAGATTCTGACTCACAGCAACCTACAAGCATTTAGTCATAACATTTGTCTAATCTTTACCTGACCACTAATCTTTACCTGACCACTATTATGGGAAGTCCCATCAACTCAAAATCACGTAATTCTTCTCCTAAACACTGTATATAAATGCCTTCCTCCTACCTTTTCCTTCTGAAACACTATTAAGCCTGTCCAGCTTCAATGTGGCTTTATTTGATTAGCAGGTTTTCTAGGGATGTTTTTGAAACCATCTATTACTTATTAGGTTTAGAAGATTTCATTTTGGAATATAATCAATTTTTCCCTAGAGCCCAAGCCATCATTATTGCAGAATAAAGGAAATTATAAAACTTCAATAACAAAGGATGCTTGGGTTTTCCTGAAAATAAATGAATAAATAAACAACAAGCCACAAGTTTTATACTTACAAGACAGATTACTTTAAAAAACCAACAACAAAAATACGTCTTTCAAAATGTAAAGGAATCTCTAAATCCTGTCTCAACACATATCAAGGGTAAACTCTGGAATTAAAATAGTTCTACTACTACTACTACGGATATATTTTACATGGTTATTATTACTTATATTCTAACAGCCTTCCTATTAGAAACATATATTGCTAAAAGTATATCTCCTAAACTTTTCCTTGGCCAGAAGACCACCTAGAATGAAGAATTCTACATGGGAACTACCCAGGCCAAAACAATTTTTTTTAAGCCTTATAAACAAAATCCTTCCAGCTAACTCATCAGAACGGTAGAGCCAGGGAGGGCTTCTGTTTCCTAGTGTAGAAATGTCCTGTGGTAAATATTTGGGGTCCGAGGAGGGCCGGCTGCTGTGGCAATAGCTGTAAATACATTCATCTGAGTAAAACAATCATCGTGTCTAGTCATGCATGCTTCTGCTCCCGGGACTGTCAGTGTCGTCGCTCTGCACTTGAGAGGTAATGGCCTCATGATTCAAGGAAACTGCTGAAGTGTGGACTCAGGCTTCAGTTTGAGAGATGGGTTCATTTATCATCATAATAAGCTATTACCAATGATAGGTCACAACTCATTGAAGAGACAGTCTGTCTAATTGGCTCAATTCCGTTAGCTTTCGATGTGCCTCCAGGAGATAAGCCCTCTTTTTGCAGGTAATTTTCAATCACCCAAAAACTACCTGTTTAATAATTCATCACATTTCAAATTGGGGTCCTATCACATAACTCTGTTGGCATTGTGACAAGTGTCTGATTTTAACTGTTTGGTATCTCAGACACAGGGGATAGAGAAAAATGAAGTCACAGAGCATCTCCTGTAACCAACTGCTACGTTTAGAAGGTGATGAGAACTAGGACTCAGCGCGAGCTTGATGCCTCTCCAGCAGGCTCTTCTGAGAGGACCTGCGCTTGTTAAAACTACCTGGAAGGATCAGAGTGTTCTCTTTGATCTTGAGATTAAGTAAGTATGTCAACCAGTGTGTAAGTGATTAGAGGAGAAATAAAATCCAGGCTACTCTAGTTAAAATGTCTTGTTTTACAAAATGGATAATATTCCCTTCTTGAGGAGGGCACAACAGCTTTTGAAGGAGATGTACTTTCATTCGAAAGCAAGATTTCACTCTAAATAGATAAATAATCTTATAATTACAAATTTTCTTCCCAGTTTTAATATAAATGATAATATATGTAAATATATGCACAAGCATACATTTTTTGGGGTTCTATGTTTAATCACTTAATACAATAATACATCTCATGTTAATCCATGGTGATATACAAAGATTTCTTTCTTTCTTTGCAGATATATTGAGTTTGATTACATGGGTGTATCTAAATTAATTTAAATAGACTGGCAGGCATTTTTGTGGCTATCACAACCAACTCAGGGATGAATAACTGCATAGATCTCATGCTACACATGTTTATATATACCTGTGGGATAAATTACTATAAAACAAATTAGAAGGTGAAAGAATACATATATGTATATATATGCAATTTTGTGAAAATTTCTAAATTAATTTTCTTAAATTTCATCAATATGACCCCTCGTCAATTTATGGGATCCTTGAAAATATCAATAACAGCGTGTGCTCTCAGGCTTGTTGCCTTTGGTATCTGACAGATGAATATAAATTTTCAGCATAGTTATTATATGATTCAATGGGAACACTGTTTCATATAATTAGAAGACATTTGTAGTTTGTTTTCTGCCAAAGATATTGTTCATCTCTAATGTCTATTTTCTTATCAGAGTGTTGGCCTCTTCTTTATAAATTCTAGAAGCTCTTTAGGTTTTAGAGAAAATTTCCTTTTGTTTGTCATAAATTACAATAAAAATGAAAGTTGTGAGATAAAAGAATTAATGTTGCATTGTTTTTCCTCATTTCCATGAGAATTGATTAAGTGCTACTATATAAGGAAGAGGATGTCCTCATTCTTTTATTGTTGTGATTACAGCGAATTCAGGTCTTGCTCTCTATGTCTTTTGGAGACCCAATTTAAATGCCGGATCTCTACTTTCTGAGCAATGTGACCTTGGACACACGCCTTAATCCTTCTGAGTATCACTTTTCCTACCTGCAAAATGAAACTGCTAGCACCTCCAAAAATATGCAAAATCCACAGCAATGGCCTTAGTACACAGGTGCGCAATAAGGCATTGATTGCCTTCTGATTTCTGTAGTTGTAGGATGCAGACAATTCTGTAGTGGTATAGTTTCTAGTTGAGGCAATCTTTCATCAATAAAAGACACTTGTTAAAGGTGGTTTATCCTCTGTCTATTTAATACTATCCGACTCAGCAATCACTGAGGATAAGAAAAAGATTACCACAAAAAGGAGTCATGAAGTTAATTTTAGCAATAAGTAGGTTATATGATTTACATATAAACTTTGCACAAGTGAAAAAAGTAAACATGGTTTTTGAAATCCTGCAGTAGTTTTTACTTTATCTTGAAAGTGACCATGTAGAACTGACATGTAGCTCTTCACGTCAACCAAGCAAATGACATGATAAATAGCTCACTAACGCTGGCTCATTGAAACTGTGGACATTTTAGAGAATTTGAAATTATTGCCTATCAGTAACTGATTATACAATTCCATTTACCAAATAACATGCATATCCCATAGCTACCAAATAGAACTAAACCAAGTGTCTCAAATGATAATTATATGTTTCTTCGTATATACTCTTGGGGATCAATTTATAAGATGATATATACTTTGGCGGGATTTATTTGTGTGCTAAATTTAATCACCACAGTAAGCCTTCTGCTATAAAATAAATATATAATTGTATACATAAACACTGCCTGTACCACATTTTGGGGCCCTGGTGGCACAGTGAGTTAAGTGTTGGGCAGCTAACTCAACTGCTAAGATCTAATAGCCCTTTCCACTGTTCTTTGGGTGTCACTATTATAAATGGTGCACTACTAATCAAAAGACCAGCAAGTCTGATGCACCAGGTGCAGGAGAGAGCTGAGAAGTATGCTTCTGCAGAGAGTGCGGCTGCGGAAATCCTCTTTGTTATTAGGTGCCTGCCAGTGGGCTGGGAATCACCTGAAGGAAGCCCTGCGCGGGCCTGCATCCTCTTCACCAGTGCTACGTGTGAGCGCCTTGTCGCAGCCCCTGTGCCAATCCATCTTGTCCTGGATCTCCTCTATCTTCACTGGCCCTAACCCTCCTGAGAATTGGGGGAGTCCTTTTCCAGGAACTGATCTTGCATCATAACATAGCCCCCAAATGTCACCATTCCTGTTTCTAAGGATCATTCTGGACATACAAGAAAGATTTGTTGAAGCCAAAAATCAGAAGCAATATGATATTGCCATGAAATATATGGAGAAAAAAATAAATAAAAGGACAATTTTCTGACTAGAAACAAATTCCCAATTCTCAGAGGAAAATCCTGATGATTAAGAACCTCACACAAGTGGAGTTATTACAACTGACAAACTGCCAACCTTGTCCGACTTTTCTTCATCATCAGACTAAAGTTTTTTAAATGTGTAATTTGTATGTATGTATTAAAAACATAACTATAGGTTTACAGGTAATGCTTCCAAATCTGGAGACAAATAAAGCTACTGATAATAAAAGATTGTGATAATTAGACAGAAAAAAATGAGATATACAAAGTAAGTCCGAGCCAACTTATGTTGAAGTCATCAGAATGGAATCCTGTCATCAGTTGGGGATACTTTACTTTAGTACCTTTTGACCACAGGTGAGGGGCAATATTTCTCATTTGAACTGTATATCTTTTTTTATATATTAGCATACCGTCTTGATTTCTGTAGCATTATAATCAGCTTAAAATTAAGTAACATAAGTCTCCAAATGTATTATTTTGTTTATCCTATGCTTTTTAAATAGAAGTTTGATAATAACCTCTCTAAATATACTTTCTAGGATTTATATTGGTATGGCATAAAATATACAGATCCTCTGGTGGGAAATTCATATCTTAATATTACGTCTTCTAACAATCACATTGCATTCCAGTTTATTTAAATATCAGCAGTACTTCATAGCATATACAGTTTGGAATTGCACATATGTTGCCATCTTGATAAGTCAATAAATTAATATCAATACTTTGTTGTTATTGAAAAGATGGTTATCAGACTTACAATTCTCAAATTTTATTTTATACATAAAAATACAATTAATTCTTAATAACGATAGAGTATCACTTACTAAAGTCACTTATTAATTGTAGTAAATCTCTATAGGATTTTCTACCTGATCATGTCATCTGTACATAAAAACAATTCTATTTATTTAGAATCTGTTAAAAATTATGTCCTTTATTTGTCATATTTCATTGGTTATAAACATCATTTTAAGTTGTATAAGTGAGAGTAGATACCTTGGTTTTGCCTCTCCCAACAGGGGTAAATATTTCAGTATCTCATTATTAAATATGATGTTAGCTCTACATAGTTTGTTGATGGTCTTGCTACATTGAGGGACTTCTACTCATTTGTAGTTTCTTTAGGTTTTTACTTACTAGTGTGTGCTGAATTTCATTAGCTTTTTTCCTCTTTTTATTGAGATTAACATATGGATTTTTAAAATAATTTGTTAATCAAAAATTCTAATAATTTGTTTTGCATATGAAACAAGTCTTGCATTTATGGGAAGAAATTCTCATTGTTCTATGGATTATCCTTTAGATAGAATGTTGGATTTCATTTGTTACAGATGTTAGCATCTCTGTGGCTGTTAGGCATACAACAGAAAGAACACAATCCTCTCCTGTGTCCTCCTCACAATAGTTGTTATGTGTGAGCCCCTTGTGGTAGGCATTGTGTCAATTTGCCTCAAGGTCTCCCCCTTTTCCACTGCCCCTCTACTTTACTACGTATGACGTCCTTATCCAGGGATGTTCTCTTCTGATAACATGTTCAAAGTACGTCAGAGGAAGTGTCACCGTCCTCATTTCTTAGGAGCATTCTGGCTGCACTTCTTCCAAGACTGCTTTTCTTTTCTTCTGGCAGTTCATGGTATTTCCACTATTCTTTGCCAGCACCATAATTCAAATGCATCAATTTTTCTTGGGTCTTCCTTATTCAATGTCCTCCTTCCACACGCATATGAGGCAATTGCAAATATCATGACTTGTGTCAGGTGTACCTTAGTCCCCCAAATGCCAACCTTGTTTTTTAATACTTTAAGAGATCATGTACAGCATATATGTGCAGCAGATTTGCTTAATGCCATATATCATTTCATTTCCTGACTGTTGCTTCAATGAGTATTGATGAATTTCCCGACTTCAATCTTTTTCTCTATTTACCGTGATGCTGTCTATTGGTAGCATAGACATGTATGTCCATAGTTAAATTACCTTTAGTGGTGCAGTGAGTTAAGCATTGGGCTGCTAACCGTAAGATCAGTGGTTCAAACCCACAAGTTGCTCCAAGGAGAAAGATAAGGTTATCTGCTCCCATAGATCTTTATATTCTCACAAATCTTTTGAAGTAGTCATGTTCTGTCTCATAGGGTTGCCATGCATTGAAATCAACTCTCTGCTAGTGGGTTTGGTTGGAGTTGGTTCACAAAATATTGTTTAGTTTCTTTTTCTCCTAATGTATATATTTTATTTACAATATAATCTACCATTTTAGCATGAGGATTATAATGATTCACAAAAGAGTTAAAATTTGTTTTTTCTTCTATGTTCAGGATGAATTTCTATACATATGGTATTATTTCTTCCTTAATTGCTTGTTTGACTTGACCATATTTCTTGACATAACCCAGAATTCTAGAATTTCCTTTGAGGAGATGTTTCAGAACTATACATTTTCTTAACTAATTTTGTAGATATATAAATATACAATTTTTATGAGATGCTTTTACTTACATGAGTGTAAATGTTTGATCCTATGAATTTGCATTTCTAAATAAATATATTTATATTCAGTTTAAACCCATTTTAGTTACATAACTCAAATCTTGAGAAGTTGTTATTTATAGTCCCATTTATTAAAATATTTCTTTCTGAGTGGAGAACATCCAGGCCCACCAAGTCTTGAGGACAATAACCCTGCTCAGAGCAGCCAATGCACAGAAAGGACCATATGGTCGACCCCACCATGAGACACCAGATCCCTCACTGATCCATAGCCCTATAGGGGACAACACTGGAAACATGGAGCAGGAATTTCACCCGAATTGAACCAACCACACTGAGGTAAAACACTAAGGGCATGTAACAGAACAGCAAGGGGAACAGAGCAACGAGGTCCCCAGGGAATACCAAAAATAGACTTTGGGGTCAGGATGTGGCACCCCATCAGATTCCACCAGAAAACACTTGTAAAGGTCAACAAAGAGATCTTGAACTATTTACAGGTTTTTCTCTTTTTTTGTCATTGGTTTTTTGCTGTTGTTGTTTTGTTTTGCTTTGTCTTATTTTTTGTTTTGCTGTTTGTTTTGCTTTGTCTTGTGTTTTGTGCATAATACTATTGCTACAGGTCTATCTAGATAAGATAGGTGAGATAAACAATCTGGAGGAGAAAACAACCAGACTTACTGTTCCAGGGGAACATGTCAGGGGGGAGGCAGGGGGAAAGGAAGTGGGTGTTAACAAACCCAGGGACAAGGGAACAACAAGTGATCCAAAATCAGTGGTGAGGAGGGTGTAGGAGGCCTGGTAGGGCTTGATCAAGGGCAATGTAACTGAGAGGAATTACTGAAACCCAAATGAAGGCTGAGCATGAGTGTGGGACAAGAGGACAGTAAAAGGAAATAGAGGAAAGAACTAGGGGGCAAACGGCATTTATAGAGGTCTAAATACAGGCATGTACATATGTAAATATATTTATATATGATGATGGGGAAATAGATGTGTACATATATTTATAAGTTCAGAATTATAAATATATAGCAGATGGACATTGGGCCTCTACTCAAGTACGCCCTCATTGCAAGGACACTTTGTTTTTTTAAACTGGCATGCCATGATGCTCACCTTCCTGACACAATTGCTGAAGGCAAAATGGGTGCATAAGCCAAATTGGTGAAGAATGCTGATGGTGCCCGACTATCAAAAGATATAGGGTCTGGGGTCTTAAAGACTTGAAGATAAACAAGCAGTCATCTAACTGAGAGGCAACAAAGTCCACATGGAGAAGCAAACCAGCCAGTGTGATCATGAGGTGTCAATGGGTTCAGGTATCAGGCATCAAAGAACAAAAAATCATATCATTGTGAATGAGGGGGAGTGTGGAGAGGAGACCCAAAGCCCAACTGGACATTCCCTTACAGAAGGATCATGGGGAGGAGATGAGCCAGTCAGGGTGTAGTATAGCAACTATGAAACTTACAACTTTCCTCTACTTCTTTAATGCTTCCTCCACCCCACCCCCGACTATTATGAACCCAATTATACCTTACAAATCCAGGTAGACCAGAGAATGTACACTGGTAAAGATAAGAACTGGAAACACAGGGAATCAAGGATAGATAAACCCCTTAGGGCCAATAATGAGAATAGAGATACCAGGAAAGTAAGGGGAAGGTGGGGTAGAAAGGGGAACTGATCACAAGGATCTAAATATAACCCCCTCCCTGGCGGATGAATCAGAAAAGTGGGTGAAGGGAAACATAGGGAAGTGTAAAACATGACAAAAGAACAATAATTTATAAATTATCAAGGATTTGTGAGCGAGGGCAATCAGGGAGGGAGGGGAAAAATGAGGAGTTGATACCAAGGGCTCAAGTAGAAAGAAAATGTTTTAAGAATGATGACGGCAACAAATGTATAAATGTACAATGGATGGATGTATGGATTATGATAAGAGTTGTAGGAGCCACCAACAAAATGATTTAAAAAAAAAAAGAAATAAAAGCTAAATAAAACCCCAAAAAGAAAAATTATTTCTGTCACAATATCTGATTTATCTTGTGTATTTTCTTTCCTCCATGATTATTTGTGGCTAGCAGTCCAAGGCTTATCCAGCAGTGCCACCTGGGCTCCGTCTCCGTGATTATTTGTAAGGATCCTGTTTAATTTCTCACAATTTGTTGTATGTTTCAGACAACTCTCCACTATTTGTTTCTGCTGGAATTTTGTTATTATCAAAGACCATTTTTCTCCCAATGCACTGAATACAGTTTGTGGCCCAGATATGGTCTATCTTGTTAGGCACTCCATGGACCCAGGATCGCAATGCCTATTCGGTTGTTGGATAGAAGGGTTTATGGAAAAATTCGGTCATATTAACTGGTAGTGTTTTTCATGTGTTGTCCAGTCTTCCTTATTTTCTATTCACTATTGTGATAGGTAGGTTTGTTGTGCTAACATGGCCAATGTACACACATGAGATTGGTTGTAGGGGGAGGGATAAATGGCTTGGCAAGCCTCTCCTCTCTCTCTTGCTCTTTGATCATCTGACAAGTATGTGGCTCCCTTGCTCATTCTGTGCCCCCATTTTCAAGTGATACTACTGTGGGACGCCGACCTGTGGACTGTGTCGCTGTCACTTGAGGTTCCTTCAAGACCTGCTTTGCCACACTACTGGAAGTTACATCTCTTGAGCTGAGGACTGCTGGACCCTGTCATCTGGCTGACTGTTGGTGACCTGCTTTGCTGTTTGCTGCCTGTGGCCGGAGAGCCTGAATTGCTCTACAGAGGACTACCTGCGGCCCTCAAGACTTGAAGGACTGCCAGTGTCTCACAATTGTCTCATGGTGGTGAGTTGCCCTGAGCCATTTGTACTGCTCTATAGATTAGTTAGCTGTTTATTTCTTATCCTATCTATATGTCTAGCTATATAAATATACACAAAATTATTAGTGTCCTGGTTTTGCTCCTCCAGAGAACCCTGCCTAGCACAATTATATTAGTTACTTATACATATTGATATCCCAACCATAATTCTAAATTTATATCTCTTTTTAAAGGTATATCAGTATTTATTTCTAAGCTCTTTCATAAAAGCTGAAAATTTTGGAATGTAGTTTCTTAATAAATTAACCCTTTGATATTATTGAGATTTATTATTCCTGTTAATAACCCTTATTATTAATTTTTTCAACTTTTTCGGGTACCAACATAGACAATTCAGGATTATTTTACTATCTTTAGGATTCTTCTTATTCTGTTGCCTTCTATTTTTATCAGTCTGACAATTTCTCCCTTTTCTTAGAAGTATGCAAGTCATTGATATTTAATGTCATTTAATGTCTGTTATACCTTTATGATAGTTTTCTAATTTTTATTTTTCACAGGTAAAGTTACACTATAAAATATATATCTTAATCACTATCTGTGTTAGACAGGGTACTCTAGAGAGATAAACCAGATTGCTGATAATTGTGTGTGTGTGTGTGTGTGTGTGTGTGTGTATATATATAAAGATAGATATATAACACAAGAAATGAACTGTTAAATTTTATACAGATAGATAGATATATAATACAAGAAACGAACAGTTAAATTATAAAGCAGTACAAATGGCTCAGTGCAGCTCACTCCTGTGAGAGAGTTGAGACACTAGCAGTCCTTCAAGTCTCGAGGGCTGTCAGGTAGTCCTCTATATATAGAGAGCAAGCTAGGCTATCCCGGCACAGGCAGCAACAGCAAGGCAGGTCACCAACCATCAGCCAGGTCACCAACTGTCAGTCCTCAGCTCCGGAGATGTAAACTTCATTCACGTGGTTTTAAAGGGACCTCAACTTACAGCGACACAGTCCACAGGCTAGGCGTCCCACAGGCATCCCACAGCAAGGCAGATGCACATTGGTCCAATGATTAAAGAACGAGAGACAAGAAAGGCGAGGCTCACTGAGCCACTTATCTCGCCGCCCTTCAATTAATCCCTCTTGTATTTATCAGCCAGGGTGGCACAATAAACTATCTCGATCCACCCCTTGCCAAACTGACACCTGTACACAATTCTTTAGCCATATAAACTTATATAATTTCCGGACATTGATGAAATCACATTTATACTTATCATCAATCATCTATCATACAGCTAAATGAAAACACACTGAGTCTAATTGTATCTGATATATCACACCCGAACAAAGAAAAGATATGCAATAAGCACATAAAAAGAAAATACATTGACAATTACAAACCTCGCTTTTGCAATTGATCATGTGGTCGTAATTGATAGGTAGAACTACCTTCTACTGCTACCCATTCTGTATTACCTTTGCCCTCAGCAAGCACCTCAGCTGGCTGTGGTTTTTGCCTGGTGGGTTATCCTCAAGTGATATAACACTTCATATACATATGAGATTCTTACAACACAATGCTTAAATTCCACATTTCTCTACTTTTATTCCACTTATGTATTTTACTTTGACATAAAACCTATAATAATTATTTTTATTAAAATTATGATTTAACATATTTATTAAGTAATATGTTTTATTCACTGTATATTCACTGTTTCTGTTATGTATTATTCTATTAAATGTATTTATATTGTCCTTAGTTTTAATGAGATTTTTCATGAAAGACTTTCTATAATGTTTCTTGTATTATAGATCTGCTGGGGATGATTTCTTTTCTTTTATATGTCTGAAAAGTCTTCAGTTCAGCATTACTTTTGAACAATAGATGTGTTGTGTGGTAGTTGATGATTTTATGTCAACTATTCCTAACTCAGAGTGGAGTCAACCTGTCAATCAAGTGATGGTTTGATGATACTTTCCTAGGGGTGTGACCTTTTGTATAAGACTGGGTTACTCTGGAAGCTGCTTTTCTCTTCGCCACTCCACCTTCTTCCTTACGGAGACCCTAAGTCTCCCTTGGGGTACTCCCCATGTGGGCCTCTGCACCCTATGAAATGTCAGTGCCCTACTACATTTCCACTGACCTTGTACTTATGCAGCTCTGCCCACCAGCCTGTGATCTTCTGCATTGCCCATCACCCTTCTGCATTACCAGCCTGCAGCTGCGTGAGTCTGAAGAGGGTCTTCACTGGCATCAGATTCGTGCACTTTAGTTGGAATGGGCTGGGATACCTTCTTTTGATATAAGATTATTTGTTGATATGAAAGTCTTTCTTATACATATATGAGGGTCACTGGATTTGTTTCTCTACACAACCTAGCCTAACACATGTTGAATACAGAATCTCAGGTTAACAGTATTTTCCTTTGTTTGTTTAATATTGTTTAAAAATATATAACTCCATTGTTTTCTGGTTTCCATTGCCTCAAGTATGAAACTGGCTGTTACTATTATCTTTATTACATTTATTTAATATGTCTTTTATAATCCCCCTCTGAATGCTTACACTGCTTTCTTTTTACTATTGATTTCTAGTTATTGAATTGATGTAGAATGGTTCCTTCATTATTCTACTTAAAGTTGACAACATTTTATTTTCAGAGTTATAATTATCACGGCATTGGAAAATGATTAGTTACTATTTCAGTATTCCTTCTTTGTTTTTGTTCTTATTTTGTCTGGTTTTTTTTTTTTCTGCCTCCTTATGCCTCTCTTCACCTGAGTTAATACGTACTTACCAGGATCTGGTCTTCTGTTCACTCATTTTGTTTTGATTTCCCTCTTGTTTTACTTTTCTTAGCTCAACTTATTTTTGTTTATCACTAGAAGATTGTGATGTGTAGGTTTATTTTGTCAACCTGGCCAATAGGAACTGTGGGATTAATAAGGTCACAGTTTGATTGGAGGGCAAAGAGATAAATAGATAAGTAAGCCCCACCCTCTTTCTCTCTTGTGATCTGGACCAGCTTGCAGCTGCCTTTGCTAGTTCTCTGCCTCAACTTTTGAGTTACACTACCTGTGGGAAAGCCAACCCATGGAACATGTTACTGGAGCTTGAGGTTCCTTCAAGACCTGCTTTGCCACACTGCTGGTGTACACATAACCTGAGCCTGAGGTGGGTGGATCCCATCGTCTTGCATGGCTTGAGTTTGTAATCCCATACAGGCCTGCTTCAGTAAGCTCCTGAGCTGCTGACTGTTGGTAATCCCACTCTACTATTAGCTGCCTGTGGCCAGGCTGCTTACATGCCCTAAGGAAGACTCAGCTGTCTGCTTTCTTGACATAGGACCCAGTAGCCCTCATGAGTTGAAGAAGTTCCAGTATGTTAATAAGTGAGTTGAACCAAGCCATGGCTGTGTTGATTAATTAGCTCTTATATTCCTTCATGTTATATATATATCCATATATATATATATAATCATAATTATCATAGTTTTGTTCCTCTAGAGAACTCTGTCTAATAGACAGATAAAGATTAATATTTTCACTAATTTATTAAACTAGTTAAAATGGATATTTGAATATGCTTGTGTACTTACTCTATTACCTATATGCAAAATATATAGTGGTTTCTATTATTGTATTTTCATTTTGACTTGACCTTATATTTTCTTATTTCCTTGCCTACCTGAAAAAAATTTCAGTTATTATTTGTAGTTTTGTTTGGAGTTTGTTTTAATCTGAAAGTGTTATAGACTTCTTGCCTCCTCACCCTCCTCCTTCTCCTCCTCTTCCTTTTTCTTCTACTTCTTATTTTTTCTTGGGTATAGTTAAGTTTCTTGTCATGAAATTGAGCCTTTTAAGTCTTTTAAATTTTGTTCACTCACTTATTGCTGTGGAGTTGATTCCAACTAATATTGATCCTAGAAGACAAGGTAGAACTTGCCCTGTGGGTTTCTAAGACTATTTTAGAGGGATAGAAGACTCATCTTTCTCCCTTGTAGTGGCTTGTGGTTACAAACCGCAGACCTTGGGGTTACCAGCCTAATGCATACTCATTGTACCACCAGAATGATTATGTAGGATTTCCTTTCTGGATAGTGAGAACACATCCCATTATAAGCTGTCACTTCTGGGAATTGTTCTACTTTCATTTATGGAATTTTTCTCTGGCCTGCCATTAATATCCAGATTCATACTTAACCTAAATTGTCAAGGAATCCCTCTGGAGATAATCTGAGCTCCCTTTGTGCAGCTCCATCATTGATACTTATCAAATTTAGCAGTTTGATCATTGACCAATCTCTCTTAAACTCAGAAAACATACTGGCCACTGCTTAGCCTTTTCATTTTTATATTTACCCAGGCTCCTTTCTGTGCTCTAGCCTGCAATCTGTCTTTAGGTAGTAAATTGGGACATTAAAAAGGAGACCCCTGTATATCATTTGTTTCCTGCTCTCAATAATCTCACTATTGAACCTTTGATTATCCAAGGTGCACATCTGTAAACTATGTATAAGATCTTGGATTTGACTTTCTATAAGTTTAAGGCAGGGGACAAATTCAAAACAAATAACAACAACAACAAAAAGCCACTGCCATTGGTTTCCAAGAATGTAGATCTCTTTTGGAGCAGATCATCTTTCTCGCCAGGAAGTGCTGGCGTGGGGATTAAACCACCAGCCTTATCATTGGTGAAACCGAAAGACGAACCTGTAGAGTTCAGTCCCTTTTATTTCATCTGTTCCTCTGACAATAGATATGGAGGTTGCCATCAGTCAGAATGGACTCAATGGCAGTGAATGAGGCATCACATTGCTGGTTTATTATTAGATAAGAATGCACTCTTTTCTAAAGTAATTATATGCATTGGACTAAGAAGTCCTCATTATCATAGAACAGTAATCGTTCTGTTCTTTTATCATTTTCCCTTTTGTCTTCTTCAAGAAATATTTTTATTTTGTAAAGCCCTTGGACGCTGGTGGCATGGCTGGTACATGCTGGGTTGGCAACGATAGAACAACCGTTGGAAACCACATGCCTGTTAGGAGCTAGTCTCCGAAACCCACATGGCAGTTGGACTGTCCTTTAGGGTCACTGAGTCGGAATCGACTCAATGACTTTGTTGTTGTTCGTTCGTTTTGAAGTCAGTATGATATTGTATTATAGTGTCTTTTGTTAGTTGCA
This sequence comes from Tenrec ecaudatus, assembly GCF_050624435.1. Taxonomy (NCBI): domain Eukaryota; kingdom Metazoa; phylum Chordata; class Mammalia; order Afrosoricida; family Tenrecidae; genus Tenrec; species Tenrec ecaudatus. Next base: position 41,096,675 of record NC_134536.1, read on the forward strand.
CTAGTGAAATATTTACTAGGTTTTTTTAAATATCTAACAGAAAAAAATAAATTAGCTTGTAATTTTTACCATCTTTAGTCCCTAACCTTAATAACACTCTGTCCTGGAAATATCAAATAGAAACCTCCTTCCTCAAATCCACAGCTTTAATTTGGGGTCTTTGAGGTAGAACGGAAAGTCAAGCAACCACAACAAAGAAATCTACCCGAGATTACTTTGAGAGGCGGATGCCATTCTGATAGCAGGCCCTGTTTATGTGCATCATAAGTGAGACTATAGGCATTCTTGGCAACGACATGAAGCAATTTAAAAGTTCCTCCAAGCTAGAAACAAAAACACAACATCATGTAGAAAATGCACTTTGTTTGGTAAAGAACAAATCACATAAGATTAATTTAATAACGCCCAGAGACTGAATATAAAACCTTAACTTTAATGCAGGCACCAGAGACAGGTCCAACCAGATCTCCCAGAACTTTACAGATGCAAACAGATTTGCGTTTGGAAGCTGCACTAACTATTTCAGGCCGCTAGGGTATCCTTCAGTAAATGACTGCTTCAATGTTCCAATCGTACTTAGCTCACTAAAGCAGTAAATTATCCTAACTCTGAAATTCCCAAACTGGTTCTGAAGAGCTAAAGCCTATGGCAAACCAGCATGCCCCGGTCCTTTAGCTCATTCCATTCCTGCCTCACCCCATGCTTTAAAAATGTCCTCAAAATCAAGCATCAACAGTTGCCAAGCAGTTTGGAAAGACAATGCCATCTAGTCCCCCCAGGGGTGCGGGTCTGACTCCTCATAGACTCTCCAGAATGGGGAGGGAAGGGGATATTAGCACTTGATTGTGCCAATCGGGCCAAATAGGAACTTGCATTTGGGGGAAAAATTAGATTGTTATTGAGGAAGTAGTTCATAGCTGAGAACGTTCGGATTCTTTAAACAAGCAATATAAAAATGTGCTAGGTTTTCCTAGGCCCCATGCACTAGCTGCCCACATTGCTAATGTCTTTTTTATGTCTCATGACACCACAGAGGTGCTGCAACAAATAAAACGCTTCATAGTTTAAAAAGTACCCCTTTGCTAAACAGGCTAACATTCTTCAGTTTTATTAAGATCAGGCAGATGCCTGTGTTATCAGCGCTACGTGTGTTACATGTAAGAACATCTTTCTTAGTTGGAAGCAGATGCTGAAAGGAAGCACATGCGCGGTCTAGTGCTGGAATGGAATGCGCACAGCTCTCTGTTCTCTGTATTGCCAGTAGACTTTTAACGAAATTACTGGGAATACGTTGAAAGCTGGGGACATAAATATTTGGAAACATTAATCGTATTTCATAAATATGTTTCCAACATAGGATTAACACTGAAAAAGCAAGAGAGAGAATACATATGCACTGCTTCTAGGTCATGGCTGTCAACGTAGTCCAGTATCTAGGCAGATGCATGAGTATCTGGATAAACTATTTGTCAATTTCTGGCGATGGCTCTGATTCCCACAGCAATTACGGGTAGCGAATTTAGGCTCAACTATTTAGAAAAGCGGCCTTATTGAATTTACAAACAAGGCCCTACCATGTTCCATTTCCTTAGCAAGATATTAAATCAACCGAGCTAAGCATGTCATCATGGCTATAATTTACGTGATGTGACATGACAGTTAAGATGAACTGTGGTAATTTGTTAGAGCTTTCAGTATTATTGTAGTATCAAAAATTTATATGGTTCAGTTATTAAGGCAAATTGTTTCATTCACACTGAGATTTCTGACAGCAAACTACCACGGGCTTCCACATTGCATTAAAAAATGTCTTCCATATTCAAACACTTTGCACACCCTGTTACTGTAATTTTGCTCACTGAATGGAAACTGGAGCACAGACAAGCACAGCTTTTTTGATGTGAAAATGATCTGTAGGGGACTGTGAAGGACTCCATTGTGGGTGGTTATCAGAAAGAGGTCAGCCAGTATAAGGGAAGTTATCTTTAAGAAGCAACAACTATGAACAGGATGTCCAAATTCTTTGCTCTGATGATATTTAATATCCCATCTGCTTGCTTTCCTTCTGTCAGGTTGATTTTCAGCCAACAGAAAGAAAAACCATGTGACCATAAAAGCCATGATGGGAAAATATAGCAAAATACATTTTTATTGTAAGTTATCTGTAAATATATTTCACAATAGTCAGAAAAATGAGACCTTGGCAACTTATCCAATTTTGACCCAAGGATCTTCTTTGAACTCCTCAGAGAGGAAAAGCATTTAAGAATGACAGTTTCATGTATTTCAAAAATCCCTTCTCTCATTGTTGAGGACAAAGGAGATTCTTAAGTAGAAAAGGACAAAATGACTTCTTGCCACAAAGAGCTTCCAAATAAAATTTTAATTAGATTTTTATTATAGCGATTGAATTTTATGGAACATACGCTGTCTCTTTAAAATACATATTCATTGACAATGGGCTGTATTCATTTACACATTCTTTTATAATAGCATTTAGAAGCCTGTTAAGAATAAGAAGTTGACCGTGAGGTGAAAATGTTTCAATCGGCTCAAACGACTACTCTCCAGTCACTGAGCAGTGTATGAACTATTAAGTTTTCTTAATCAATACTCAAATTTAACTCAAGAAAGCCACTAACTAGAAATATGCTTTTATTTGTCAATGAAGGATATTTTTTAAAAAGCAAAAATCCATTTTTATCGACGAAACTAGACCTTAAAGCCTATCAATTTACTACATATTTGTTTTGCTTTATTTCCCATGACTATTACAGCGTCTGGTAGGATGAGTCCATTTGTGTATCAGGTGGTAGTGTGTTAACTCTCACATGACAAACAGATATTCACATTTAGAATTGATAAAACAATCTTGCTTCCAAAAATCATTGCTATGGAAACTAAAGTAAAATTCTAAACAACACACCCTTCCAGATAGAGTAAATATACAAGGAAGAAAAAGATTTTTAAAAAACCCCAAAAATCTAAAGCAACGTCCCTCCCCCCCCCCCACCTGTTTCTGAAGCTCCTGCATGAACTTATCTGTGCATGTTTTTATATATCTCTTAGTGGACTTCAAAACAAACATGCGCCTCCAATCTGGCACTTCTTTCAGAGCAGCACACTTTCTGAGAAGCAGGAAATATGTTGTTTACAATAAGCTGCATGGCAGGCATTACATTAGTTATGCACTAGCTAAAAATTCCAATTTACAATCGTAGAAGGCAGAAGGAAAAATAGCTCCCCTGAATATCACAAGGAATAAGGTACAGACGAGGAAAACGTTAGCAAGTACACTACCACAGACAACCCTAGAAACATTGCTATCTCAAGTCGACACAAGAAACATCTCTTGGTGAAGAAAATTGGCCACACTGAATATCCTCGAAGCTGCATTAAGATATTCATGGTTTCAAAAAGTTGACATACAATGCACATTGTCTAGTGTCTTCACTAGTCACACAGCACTGAACTTCCGGTCCACGTACAACGCCTGCCTTCTGGGCACACGGGGAAGCACTAAACTGCATCTGATCAGACAATCCCACGTGGTATGTGTTTAGTTCCACATTTGCTTAAAAACAAACTAACTGAAGTTAAGTGTTTTCAGGGTTGAATAGTGAGAAGCAAACAACAGCAGCCTTACTTTGTTTCCCAGGTACGGAGATGGCGCGCTCCAGTAGTGGTCCTGCGGCAGGGTTTGTCGGGCCTCTGCTGTATTGAAGCTGAGCTCCTGAGAGGCATCAGAATCGCCCTGCTGGGGAGCCACCCGGGTGTGCCCAGCGATGTCAGTCAGATACCAGCCATTCATGTCTTGTATCTTCAAGAAAACAGAAAGCTCATTAGATGGAGGGAGGGGTAGCCTTTAGGGAGAAAAAAAGTGAAAATTAGGAAACTATCACAGTTGAAGAAAATCATGAAACTGAGCATACCTATTTACATAGGTGGCTTATTTTGTCCTGCTCTAAGATTTTTTAATAGCACTACATAGGCTCATATGTGGTAAAGTAGAAGGGCAGCGAGAAAGAGGATCCCTTGACAAGTGGATCCACACATGGCCGCAACAATGGGCTCCCGCACGATGGTGAGGATGGTGCAGAACGGAGCAGGTGCAGAGAATAAATTTTACAGAGCAAATAGAAAAAGAAAAAAAAAGATGTGACAAATATCTGAGTAACCAATTTGAACCTAATTTTCAAGGGATGATTTGGGAAAATGATAAAGCCAGCAAAATAATTTTTATCCTTTACTTTTAGTATTTTAACCTTGCCCCATGATACATATAACTGGCCAGGAAATGCTGCTGAAGGGCCATGCTGTGTGCATGTCATGAATAAGTTGACTTTGTATCTCTTTGGAGCCAAAATCCTGGAATCACGGGGACTGCCCTAGTGGGATGGGAAAGCGATCAAGGACACGAGGAAGAGGGTGCGGGAGAGCTAGAGTCGTGGTCATCTTCTCTAGGACAAAACGTGTGGAAAGAGACGTGAAGTAATGTATTCCATTCTCTTGTTTCCTTTCGCATGCCACCATGGAAGCATTCTGAGAGAGATCAGGACTATCCAAGGGAATTCTTTTCTGGAGACTTGCTACACTGCAAAATCTGGTATACCGAAATGAATGAAGGCTATGTTCTCATTGCCACTGAGTCGATGCTGGCTCATAATGAGCCCCTGGGGGCTTCTGCGAGGTTACTGTCTACAGAAGTACAATGCCCAGTTTTTCTTCCAAGGAGCTGATGATGGTTTTGAATGCCCCTGGTTCCTGAAGGCTATGTTACATCTTCTGAGCTCTATGCACAAGACAAACAGTGAGAAGCCTTACATTTTTTTAGTCTCCACATGGATTTTATCTGTACTAAATTCTTGCTGATATTTATCTGCAGTGTGAACAGCTTTGCCTTCAGGCAGAGTGTGCTTGATAGCAGATTGCTATTGCTCTCCTAGCCAGTCCAGAGATGGGCCGCATAGCCCTTAGTGCCTTGCCTGCATATGCTTCTGATGGGATTCGGGGCAGTAGGGTTCACATTGTCATGCGCCGTATGTACCCTAACTGCCTAGGTTGGAGGGCCCTGGGTTGATTTGCAAGATTTTCTTATTTACAATAGTGCTGGTATCCCAGTCATGGTGTAGTGGATGTGCATTGGGCTGCTAACCACAAGGTCCGTGGTTGGAAACAACCAGCTTGCTATTGAGGAAACTATGAGGCTGGATGTTTCTGCAAAGTGTTTAGTCTGAAAGCCCACAGAGGCCCGTCTCCCTGTCTGACAGGGCTGCTATGGGTTGCAAGCCACCATGATGCAGAGTTTTGCTCAGGTTGGTTCCCACTTCTGTAGTCCTGCCTTCAACTCTGATAAACTGATCTGCCATCCATTATGACTCGGTGATGGTTTCTTCTGGTCTCCGTACCCAGCAAGAACTCGCTGATGAAAGTTGAAAGGGTGGAGGGAGGGTGGGTTGGAAATGGGCAACTGATTACAAAGATCTACATATAACCTCCTCCCTGGGGGATGGACAACAGAACAGTGGGTGAAGGGAGACGTCTGACAGAGCAAGACATGACAAAATAATAATTTATAAATTCTCAAGGGTTCATGAGGGGGGGGTAGTGGGGAGGGAGTGGAAAAAATAAGGAGCTAATGCCAGGGGCTTAGGTGGAGAGCAAATGCTTTGAGAATGATGAGGGCAATGAATGTACAAATGTGCTTTACACAATTGATGTATGGATGGATTGTGTAAGAGTTGTATGATCCCCTAATAAAACAATAAAAAATAAAGTTGAAAGGGAACAATCTTGGGCAGTAGTTTATTCAAATAGAAATAATTGTGGAACATAATTCTCGTCATAGCACTTTCCTGTTTAAAATCTTTAAATGATTCTCGAAGTATAAGCTCCTAAGGTCTTAGCATCCTCGGTCCTCTATTGTATGGTTTCTCAGTCCCCTTCTCTGCCTCTTTCTCTAGAAAGCATTTGCCACTAACCTACCAATCAGTGACATTGCGTCAATGTGGGCTCAGAGCAGCCCGTGTCTGAGGCTACAAATCTCTAGGGGCACAGGTCACCTCAGTTTTCTCCTGAGAAGGGTCTGATGGGTTTCAACTGAGACCTTGTGGTTTGCAGTCCAACACTTACCCACAGGGCCACAAACCACAGAAGCTACTTGAGATTCCCAAAGGTCTAATTTGCCTCTCGTATTTTCCCTAGAGTCAAGATGGAGTGCGAAGTTTGGTAGAGACTGGAGGTAGGGATCTTGTCGATACTAGAGTAAGAAATTTCCAGTAGCAACGAACTAGTTTAAGTAACTTGAAAAATTTCAAATCAACTCTGAACGAAGCTATTTTCCAAATTTAGGATTCATTTTAACAAGGAAAGAGCCCACGCAACTTCAAATTATTACAAGAAACTGATGAGTAAGATGCATTGTGTCTATAGATGAAAAGATTTTTTCACCTGTGTACAAGAATCAATGAGGAAATGAGGTATGGAATTCTTTGGATAATAACTTGATGCATTCTCTATTGAAATGTCTCCCCTTGGGGTTAAATGAACACCTGCTTCATGACTGTTTCACACACGAACCATGAAACAGTGATAACACTCCTGTCTGCATAGGCTAAGAGAAGGCAGACACTACGTGGTGGCCGACCAAACCCCGCAGGCTTTGATCAAAGACAGCCCGACAGCATCTGGGAGGAAATGAACTCATTCTCTGTGAGAACTTCAAGTAGACAGACGCTGAGGTAAAGGAAGAAAAAGAAGACAAAGAAAGGAACGCCTTACGAAAGAAAATACAGCCGCCGCCGCCGCAGCGGCCGGTAGAGCAGCGCGCACACGGAACGCTGTTGCTTACGTTGCCGTACGTCCAGTAGGCGCTGTGACATCTGTTCGAAACCCCCGAACAGAAGCACTCGTCGCAGCCCTTCGTGTTTTCCTCCTGCAGGTTGAAGAAGCCGGGTTTGCAGCGACTGCAGTCTCGTCCTTCAACGTTCTCCTGCAGATGAAGTTATGTTGGAAACAGTGAGAGTTTTCAAAGGGAACCGTTTCCCATAATGATTTCTGCATAAACAAAATAGACACAGCTCACTCCTCCTGAAGCCCTCTCAACCATTGTGGGAAAAGTACAATGCTATCCAAACATTTATCTCCAAGACTCTTTAGTAAGTTATTTTGTCCCTAATCAGACTTCTGGACAGAATTTTGGACAGTAATTTGTTGTTTTGAAATGTACAATTTTGAACATCTAATAAATTGAACAAATTAAACTGACCAGAAGTTGGTGAATTTGGCTAATTATTCATTGACAAAGTCTTTATTGGTAATCTTAGACCAATATATGATACATTATAAAACATGAATGCATCGATATAAAGCAGATTACTGATATTACACAGATCATAAAATACTGTCCCATTAAAAATTTAAAATGCATACATTTGAGGCAAGCAAAAGGACCTAACAAGCAGAGAAAATGGGGCAAGAAGTGATAGCATTTTTCTGTCCAGGCTAGGAAAAAAGGAGAAATGTTTTCTTTTCTCAGCTTTTATTTTTCCTTTTATTTTTTTAATCATTTTATCGAGGACTCGTGCAGCTCTTATCACAAGCCATGCGTGCAACCTTGTGTCAAGCACGTCTCAGCTTTTGTAATGCTAAATTTCATACAGCAACACAGTCAGTATTCGCATAGTAATATCACAGGAAAATTCCATTCACATCTGGTAATGTCTTCATTCTTTTTCTGGTGGTAGGCATTACAGATTGAATTGTGTCACTCAGGTGGTGGGGGGGGAGTGTATCAATTAGCTGGGCAATGGGTCTCAGAATATTTTACTACCATCCCTTTGGTGTTTTGATATGGCTACCTTATGTGTTGTAAGTACATCTGCGGTATTTACAGGTACTACAGGTAGCTCTATCAATGAGGCAGGATGCATCGGGTTAGGTTGTATTTTGAGTCAATCTTTTTCGAGACATAGAGGGATTTAAAAGACAGCAGAAGTCAAAGGGGCCTGTTTTTACCAAAAAAGAAGAGCCAGGAGCTGAGCGTGTCAGAAAAGCAGAGTAACTCTCAAACCCAGGACACTCGGGAAGACAAGTAGGGATAAGAAGAAGAGAAAGCCTGGCCACCGGGACTCAGACGTCTAGCCTCCTCAGCTGTGAGAGAAGAGATACCTGCTAATTACAGCCTTGTGCTTATGGTGTGCGTGACATTTAGCAGCACTAGATCAGGAAGACAGCGGGACTACAATCTGAACTCAGAACCATGAAGGCTGACTCTATAACAACACACTGAGGAGGGGAGCATCCCTCTCATGAGAGGATGACTAATCTTATCTAATAGCACCAAACAACAACTCCCTGCTCTCCATGACACTGCATCTCAATATTCCCGTAATGTACATTCACTTCACGTGTCCTGTCTTCCTTTGAATTCCCATATTTCTGAAACTTTCCTTTTCCTCAGAGAACTAACTAACATTTCACTTGTGTTCCCAATACCTTTTATACATTGCCGTGTTATTACCATCACACACACTCACACACATGCACATACACACTATTTTTTCTAAGAGTGGTCTCTTCAGCTGTCCCACAATCCATTCGGTGACAAAAATCTTGGCTTCCTTAGCTTTACTCCCTGTCATGAGTCACTTCTGACTCATAACAACCCTGTTAGACAAACTAGAACTGCCCCAGTGAGTTTCTGAGACTGCAACTGTTAATGGGAGAAGAACGCCTCATCTTTCTCCTACAGGGTAGCTGTTGGCTTCGATCAGCTAACCTTATTGTTAGCAGCACAGTGCATAAATCACATCACCACAGCTTCTACTTACCTTTATACAGAACTAGCAGGGTTCCCTTACAAAATGATAACATTTTGTTTAATTTACATTAATCTACTCATCATTGTGTTTCTTATGCACAGTCCAGTACTATGCCCATAGATATTTATTAACACTTGTAAATAAAGATTGTATAAAAGATAGAGATAGTAAAATCTAAAAATGGAAAAATGTAAAAGAGGACAGAAAAATAGAAAAACTCATTAGAATAAACAGTGGAAGGGGGTACTTTTATATCCCAGAGAATAATTTGTTTTAATGACCTTTTTGATTGAATTTTTGCGACTATAGTGAATTTACAAATACAATCACTTAACATTGATGGTGTTTTAAACATGATGTTGCTAGACTTTGTTCATTTGTTAAGTTTCAGCACCCTGATGGGCGTATATCCAAATAGAAATCCTGCTCTTGACCTTCCTGGTGTTTTATTTTTAAGGCAAACTTCAAATGATTTGGGATGATAGATTTCAGCCAAACTAATCACACTCATTTCAGACCTACGGTAGCAAACAAATCCCCCAAGCACAGAAGTTGAGAGCATCTTCAGGCGAGCACACAGGCAGGAGAGATGCGACATCCCATCATGATAATTTAGCTTATTCCACTGAGGACACCCGGTACAGCTGCTCTGCACACTGTGTTCTAATGTGCTCGGTAGAAGCTACGATTCATTTACTCTAATTTGAAAGCTTCTAATACCACTTTTCTGAGATTCAGACGGAATCCAACAATTGCATATTTTTAGACATCAATTACATTTTCTTTAACTCCATTTTAGCCTTGTAATACGACCTTGAAAATATGTTGAATAATTACAACATCCAGTATAATTTAATAACCTGAAGCAGCACATTAGGATAGGAATTGTAGGGAATAAAAAGATGGATGGGCCAAACCCTGTCTTCAAAAGCTAATGACTAGTTAAGTAAAATGATATGTTCACAAACTATAATGCAAGAACTATGTTAAATTGATCTCAAAAATAAAGTAAACTATGGTAAAACAGAGGAGGATGGGATAATTCCTACTATTAAAGTCTTATTTTATGTTGTTAGGTGCTGTGATAGGAAGGTTTATTGTGCCAGCCTGGCCAATGAACACATGTGGGATTAATTGAAGGGCGGAGAGATACATGGCTCGGTGAGCCTCACCTGTCTTGTCTCTTTCTCTTTGATGATCGGACCAGTGTGTGGCTGCCTTAGCTGATTCTCTGCCTCAACTTTCAAACTACACTATCTATGGGACATCCAACCAGTGGAGTGTGTCACTGTAGTTTGAGGTTCCTTCAAGACCTGCTTCACCATACTACCTACCGGTGTATACATCACATGAGCTGGGGACTGTTGGTGACCTATCTTGCTGTTTGCTGCCTGAATCTCTCTACAGAGGACTCAGCTGTCTGCTTCCTTGACGAGCACTGGCAGCCCTCGAGACTTGAAGGCTTGCCAGTGTATTAGCTGTCTCACAGAAGTGAGTTGAACTGAGCTATTTGTACTGCTCTATACACCAATTAACTGTTTCTTATGTTCATATCTATCTATCTATCTATCTATCTATCTATCTATCTATCTATCTATCTATCTATCTATCTATCTATCTATCTATCATCTACCTGTAAAATCATAAGTGTCCTGGTCTTGTTTCTCTAGAGAACCCTGTCTAACGCAGGTGCCATCAACTCAGTTCTGACCCATAGCAACCCTATGCACAACAGAACAAAACACTGGCCGCTCCTATGTCTCAAGTCTAGGAAAATTCCTGTCAGATTAGAAATTTGACAAAATCTTGTAGCATGGCATATAAATTCAATCTAATGGCAGAGGTAGAGGAAGGGACTCTTGCTATCATGGGAACAAGATATTGGGAACAAAGAATAAATAGAAAATTAGAAATTTCATTCTTTATTTATTCTTTCCAAGGTATGAATTGACTACTTCCCCACAATTAAGAATTTCACAGAGTACTTGCAACCCAGAGGCCTAGCTCTCAGATTAGGAATTTGTTTAGTTCTCCTAAAATGTAAACGTATTAGCAAGTGATGAAATGTTATTCAGGAAAAGATAAGCCAACCGAACTCTACCAGAAGCAATTAAATTGTCAGACACAGGTAAAACGTATATAAGATGTCTGAGATTGGAACAAGGACATTTTTATCACTATAGTTACAATGATATGATGTCTACACCTATAAAAATAGGTTAGGCAATCGGTACTTCTGCTTTGCTTAAGGTGAGATATATCTGAGCCAAAATAATTGAGACCCGTTTCAGATCCTCAAGTGAATCATTTTATTCCTCCTCAATTGCCATTCGCTGCAACTTTGGATACAACTAATTATCATCTCTGATGCCCTTTTCGTAGATCTTACATAACTTTGCCCAGAAAGCCAGTTTCGTGTCACCACTGTCAGTTTCTGGAGTACTACTTTGTGCTTCTCCGTCTGACTGCCCATATTTTATTTTCTACTTAACCTGCTGGCTCCTGGTGCCATTGAACGAGCTTTATTCCACCTGACAGTGCTGGGTTTTGATTTTTCTGAGGCTCTACCACCGACTAATATGAAACTGCAACCTTGTGCCTGGATTGTGCCAACTGTGAGCACACTTGACTTCTGACTGAAAGACTGGCGACTGAAATCCACACGGAGAAACCATGGAAGAACCTGGGCATTCACTTTAAAAATCGTCACTGAGAACCATACGGTTTTAAAATAGAATTAGTTCTATTTTGGGTCACCCTGTGTCAAAAACAATTCCATGGTAATTGATTAATTAGTATATGTACTAAGTAAAGTATATACTTGTCTATCCATCCTCAGTTGATTTAATCTTTGAGACTTGTGGGAGAATCAAAGAAAAACTAAGAAAAGGCTAAGAGCACTCTACTTTGTGAGCATGCCTTCACATGTCAGGACGAACTAGACAGATCACCTTCGACTCACCATTTCCTTCCCCAATGTCTCTTGGAAGAACACATTTCTAAATGTTTAAGTAAGCAATTGCTTCCATAATGGATTGTATCAAATATTTCTTTTAAAATTTCATTTTAAAGCTAGAGATCATCATAATTTGATATTAAATATATTTTAGATCAGTACAATTCAACACACACACATATATATTATGTTTCATTATTTTCATAAGCTCCTATTCAGAGACAACTGTACCCAACTTCTATTAGTTTGATAATAGAAAACATCTTGGTAATCTGGGCACTAATTCTTTCTATGGATTCCCAATTGCATGCTGCTTTTCCAAAATTTTTCTCTACTCATAAAACACTGTCATCCAGAAACCAACATTGAGTTGTATGTCTGATTCATTCATTCAAGAGTTGTTGGTATGAATCATATTGAATTTAAAACTTCAACACCCAGGCAGCAAATGAACCATCTGCTTTATGGGTGAACTCCTTAAACAATTTAACTTCCTTCTCTATAACTATAACACTACAAATAGATGCTCTTCAAATTATTACTATGCTTAACTTCTCATTGTTTCTCCCTTCTCTGTATTATCCATTCACTCATCAACTAATAGTCAAGTTATGATAAGCAAGGAATTATATGAGGTGCCTAAAAGGAGTATAAAAATGCCTGAAAGAGAATGTATAGCGAAAGAAGTAAAAATAAAATTAAAAAAATCACTATCATTCAATTGGTTCTAAGTTATAGCAACCTTATAGGGTGGGGTAGAACTTCCCTGGGGGTTTCTAAGCTATAACTCTATGGAGCTGCTGATGGTTTTGAACTGTTGACCTTCCAGTTAATGGCCCAATGTGTAACCACTATGCCTCCAGTGTACAAATAAGTGCAAGTCACAGTTGAAGGAAGTACTGGCCTGAAAGGAGTACAGAGAATGTTTTCTGGACACAGTAGCGGGTTCATCACCACGGACCCCATAACTCATGGAGAAGAAAGTAGAAGAGTTATGAGGTTGAGAGATGAAAAATGTGACCCAAGGCTCTTATGATGGAATCAGGCCACTAACGCACTTTCCTCTTCCAATGGATTGTTTCAATAAAGGAGTAGTAGACAGTTGCTATCTGTTGAATCAAATTGATGAAGACGCCACACGTATCAGAATAGAATTGTGCTCCTGTTTTCAAAGGATGAATATTTTGGAAGTGGATCACCAGGCCTTACTTCAGAGGCACCTCTGGGTCAACTAAAACTCAAAGCTTTCAGTTAGCAGCCAAGAGTGTTAACTGTTTGCACCATATAGTGTTTCCCCAACAACAACAAAAAAAATCAAAATACATACAGTGAATGATTTAAAAATTTCTTTCATTTATAAACTTCTTGAGGGCAGAGATTATACTATCTCGTTGCCATCTAACTAGTTTCTAAAGCAAATGCGCTAGTGTGTTTTTATTGTTATTGTTTGTGCCATTTAGTCGATTCGAGCTCCTACTGACTCTATGTGCAATGGATCTAACCACCGTGTGGTCCTGCCCCATGTTCCCAGTTCTTATGTGTGAGCCCATCATTACAGCCATGGAGCCACTTCATCTCCTTGAGGATCTTTCTCTCAGACTCTACTTTACCAACCATTGTGGCTACTCCAGGGGCTGGCCGCTTCTGATACGTGTCCAAAAGTATGTGAGGCAAAGTCTGGTGAGACTCACCTCTAGGGTGCATGCTAACTGCATTTCTAAGTTGGATTTGTTTGTTCTTGTGACCGTCCAAAGTACTTTCAGTAGTCTCCCCCAAAATCATTTTTCAAATACAATGATTCTTCTCTCTTCCTTTTCCTTGTCCAATCGCATGTACGTATGAAAAGAAAACAGGCCAAACCTACTACCATAGAGTCAATGTTGGCTCCCTGCGACCCTATAGGAGAGGGTAGAACCGCCCCCCTGGGTTTCTGAGACAGCAGCTCGAGGGGAGCAGAGAGCCCAGGTTTTTGCCTGTGGAGCAGCTGGGGATTTCAAACTGACCTGTAGCTTTGTAGTTCAAGTGAAACCCCTCTGCCCCCAAAGCTCCTGTGAGGTAATTAGAAAGACTTCAGCTTGAGCCAGGTGCATCTTATCCCTTAAGGAGAAAGCCTTGTTCTTCAAACTTTTAAAGATGTCTCCTCCAGCAGGTGTTCCCAAAGCAATATATATTTGTGATTTCTTGACTGTTGTTTCGATAAGCATTGATTATGCATCTAAACAAAATGAAATTCTTCACAGCGTCAGTCTTTTCTCTGTTTATCATGATGTTGTCCAGGGTTCTGATTATGAGGATTGAGTTGCAATCCATAGGGAAAGCTGCAGGTGGTTTTTATTTTGTTTTGTTTTAATTTTTTAGTGGCAAGTGCTTCAACTCCATGTTTTCAGCAAGCAAAGTTGTGTCATCTGCAAATTTGAGTTTGTTAATAAGCTTTCTTTGAATCCTGAGCCACACTTTCATTATGCAGTCCGGTTTCTTGGATTATTCGCTCTGCAGACAGATTCAATGAGTATGGTGAGAAGATACATCCCTATCACACACCTTTCTGAATTGAAAACCAGGCAGCATTCCCTGTTCTTTTCGTACAACCGCCTCTTGATTCGTGTACAGGTTCTGTATGAGCACAATCCAGTGTTCTGCAATTCCCCTACTTCTCAAAGCTATCAGCAGTGTGTTTAAGATCCATGTAGACAAATGCCTTTGCATAGTTAATGAATCACAGACAAACCTTTTTCTGGTGTTTTGTACTTTCAGCCAAGATCCACGTGATGTCCCCAATGATCATCCTCATGTCGTATCCTCTTTTGCAGCCAGCTTGCATTTCTGGCAGCTCCCAGTCCGTGGACTACTGCGACCATTCTGCATTATTACATAATGCATAGTTGTATTCTGTTGTGTCACTGTGATAGTTAAGGTTTTATGTCAACTTGACTGGAAAAGCTTCTCTTGGGAGTTAAGACATAGTAATTTCCCATGATGAAATATCCTCCAGGGTGTGATCTGCTTTCAATAGAAGTCAACACTGGGCATTTTTACTTTTTTTTTTTTTTTTGCTGGCTGTGGGTTCTGCATACAGCTTGTCAATTTCTGATTCCTGGAACTCCAAATAATGGCCTGTCACATAGGCTGGTGATCCTGAGAGTCATCAGCAGACTGTGAACCAGCCTAGCCCGCAGACCTTGGGCTCATTTCCCTCTGCACCCCATGTTTCGTTACTGCTGATAGTGGGCTCACGAATCCCTCTGTCATTCAAGCCAGGAGAAGTCTCCCGTCTAATATCTGATCCATAGGTTTGAAACTTGCCTGTGCCTACAATTGTATGAGCCACAAATACACATACAATCTTCACTGGCTTTGTTTCTCTAGAGAACTGAGCCTAGGACAGTTACTTTTCTTTGGAATGGGCACAAAAAACAGTTCTGTTTCGTTCTGTTGCCCAGGTAGCTGGCTTTCAAGTTTCTTGACATAGACTAATCAGTGTTACCAATGCTTCATCAGTTTACTGAAACATTTCAATTATTGTTTCATAAAGTTTTGGTTTGTTGTGTTTTGTTTTTGCTACTACCTGTCTTGCAGCAGTGTGGACTTCTGTCATTCAGTGTAACACACAATTTATTGAAATGGTGGATCATGGTAGACCAATTATTTTTGGTAGAGTGACACATCTTCCACCTTCTCTTGATGCTTCCTATATCATTTAATGTTTTGTCTATAGAATCCATTAATATTGCAACTCCAGGCTTCAAGATTTTTCTTCAATTATTTCAACCTGAGTTACCCAGAGAGCACTCCTCCTTTCGGGTTTTCTAACTCCAGGTATTTGCACAATCCCTTATAATTCTCGACTTTGTCTTGTGCTCTTTGAAAGTTTCTGTTCAGCTCTGCTCCTTTTACCTCCCATTTCGCAGCTCTTTGTTTAATAGCAAGCTTCAGAGTCTCTTCAGACAGCCACTTTGGTCCTTACTCTAGTGGGGGAGGAGGGGTCTGTCTGAGGACCTTTTGCTTTCCTCACTTGTGATGGTCTTGATGTCATGTCACAGCTCATCAGGTCTTCAATGTGCCCAATCTGTTCTTGAAATATTCTCTAAACTCACACGGGGCATACGCAAGTTTGTATTTCGACTACCATGAACGAGCTTTAATTTTCTTCAGCCTCAACCTGGACTGCATCTGAACGATTGATGGTCTGTGCTCTGATTGGTCCCTTGCCTTCTTTTGGCTGATGATCCTGAGCCTCTCCCATCATCTTTTCTAACAGAATAGTCCATTTGATCCCTGTGATTCCACCTAGTGAGTTCTATTACTTCCTTGTGACGATTGACATGAGACAGTTCAGCATATAATCTACTTTTATTTTAAAACTTTATTTTAACTGTATATCTAAATAAAATGGGGTTGAATCTATTCGTTCAGCATTTCCACTGGATATTTCCACCATCCAGTAAATTCATTATAATATTTATTAATCGATAGGCAAATTTTTACAATTTAAAAAAAAATTGTCAATTAAAAAGATAATTTTCACACCTAAGTCTCTGAAGTAGGATAAATTTCAGAATACACCCTGGAGATTAATATTCTCATAGTTTATCAAAGTCTAGCATTCTATTTATATTTTGAGTTTTTAAACTATTACTCTAATTGGTCATATTAACAATAATTAAATAAAAACTAAAAATAGCTCATTGTTTTCCATTATAAGTGATTAATCAATATAATAATTTTATATTTTACATATTATGATATTTAAAGTGTTACTTCAGTTTAGACCAGTATTTCTCAAAATATTATTACATTATTGTACTCCTGAGGAAATAAGGTAGACATTTTTCTTATCATTCCTACTATGAAATGTAATACTACAGATATGCTGTATGTAGAAATGTGGTATGTGAATATGTTTACTTTATACATAAAGGCTATGATATTTGTGTCACTCAAGAAACAATTTTCACCCAGAAGAGAAATGTATGCTCTAAACATATATTTGTGTTGAATACATTTAGCTGTCTAATTAAATGTCTCATGTCAAATCTTGCAAAGATATTTACAATGACTGCCCTTTTCCCCGCTTTGTTACTCTTTACGCCCCCCCCCCCAAAAAAAACCAAATTTGAATTAGAAATGCCTTACTGAGCATTTCTTTATCTTTTCTTGAAGTCAGATGCTCTTAGATTGACATCAATTTTCCTTTTACTAGCGTTTTCTCAGTGCAGTCTCTCTCTAGAGAAATAGAGACACAATAGTCCTTGTATCCTGTCTCATAAACTGACTTCTTATAAATTAGGTACAACTTCAGCAGTACATGTTTAATTGTGATTGCTAGTCAACTGGGAATTCTATTGACAGAGGTGCCAGGAGTATCTCCAGTGACATTTGTGTGTGTATGTGTGTGTGTGTGTGTGTGTGTGTGTGTGTATGACAGAGAGAGAGAGAGAGAGAGAAGAGATTCAAGAATTTTGCAGTCATATGCAGCTTTATGGATATTTGTAGTCACTTCCAAGTTTTCCTCTGTTAAGAATTTCACTTGAATGGAGTCTCATGTTAAGATTAATTAACAAAAGGCAGGGTAATTTGTTAATTCACGGCTTCTAATGTGTGCTCTTAAACATACTATTCCAAGTATCTTGATTTGGCCAGATAATAAATCGCTAGCAGGAGATAGGGAAGGAGACAGAAGGTGAAAGGGGAAGTCAACATGCATTGAAATTCGAATTCCAGCTCATACGGGCATGGACTTATTCTAAATAAGACATGTTTGTACATGTATCTCTGATCCAGGAATGACTGCAGCAATTTTTTTCAGTAATACACATGTCGTAGATTCCTAAGAGTGCCTTCAAAATAAAGCTCCAAATAAGATAGTGTCTTTGGAGGTTCCGCTAAATTGAAAGCAGAGTGGTGTGCTCAGAAGGTTATGGTGATGCGCTGGGGACTCCAAAATGGGAAAAAGACTAAAAATTAGTTTTCACTTGTACAAATTTAGCTTTTTAACATGATTTTTGAGGATGATTGTAATTGTTGCAATAAATAAATACCTGTTTGTCCTTTTCATATAAAAAGTTTAATATCTTTCTTGTAATATTTGGTATCAAGCATAACTTGAATGTCTTTTAGGGAAACACACAAGGTTCGAGGCTAAAAAGGTGAGGCTGTGGCAATCCCTGTGCACACATGGAGGAAGAGGAGGTTATCGAACTACCGAACCTTCACTGTCCCGCATCCAGATCTGATCGTGGAGAAAGGATGGAAATGTAGCTTCACTTCAGAAAAGAATTATGTAAACAAAATAGTGTCACCTTATGATTATGCTTTCTATGAAAATAAGGCTTCACTCTTATAATTATATTGATTGAGAGTTAATCAGCAAACATGAAATATCACTATCTCAGAGATTTAAAATATGAATCAGATAGGGCAAATGCTTCATCGTTCTTTAATTTTCTCCCTTCTTTCTAATACATGAGTCACTGTATAACTACTTACACCGATGAAGAAAACATGTAATAAGGTCCTTGAAATTATAAAGCTGAATCAAATTCTACTATAAATTCACTTCATTCTAATGTGATTCATGATATAGGTACGAGATCCCTCTCAGAACATTAATATTTCCCCTTTCTGAACCTCAAAGAAAACAGAACATCTTCTTGGGACTTGTATAGGAGATTTTTCTGCCTCTTATTCAAAGTCAAGGTGCATTTCAGGAGTCTAAATGTTAGCAGTACGGAACCTCCAGCCTCCTTGTGGGAGAAAGATGAGGTATGGAACTCCTATTGAGATTTCCTGTCTGCAAACCCACAGGGCCCATTTCATCGTGCCCGGTAAGGTTGCTATGAGTCAGATTTGGCTAGAAGTTACTCAGCTACAAATACAACAAACCCCACTGTTGTGAAGTCAGTTCTAAAGGATAGAGTGGGATTAGTCCACAGGGTCTCCAAGGTGGGGAATCTTTGTGAGAGCAGTTTTGTTTTTGTCTCACCACAGAGTGGTGGGATTCAGGCTCCAGTCCTGAGGTTAGCAGCGAGGGTTTGTACGGAGCAGTAACAAAAAGAGGATTAATGACGCCATCTCCATTTCCCTTTGTGGATTTACGTCCTACTTTTAAAATCTCAACATTAGTTCCTCTATTAGGACAAAGACCAGTGAGCTCCCCATCTACTGCCTTCACTCCCCATGATTTTTAAAATTACTTAGATTTGCTTGAGCTTGTCTTCCTTAACTTTACCTCTTTGGTCTAATATATATGATTTTTCTTTTATTTTTCTGAATTAGGATGTTTGTAGATGTATCTTCTATACTATATAGAGCATATGATAAATGATGGGTATGATAAAAGTGTAATGAAAGTGATTAAAAAGTGCTCACATTAGCTTAATGTGCAAGTTTTCCAGAATGTAAATATTAAATTTTACAATAGAAATAAATGTGTCTCTAAGGTTTTATAATAAGAGCCACATTTAAGTAGATGAAGATATTTCTAGTGAACATCATGAAAATGAATCATATCAGTTATGTAAATAATTGAGCAAATGTTCATTAGGTAATATTGATTGTGCAGATGGACATTTATGTACACAATAGTTTACATGTAATTTATATTACTTCTCATAAACTATTTTAAGTAATTAACTCTATATGACTATATAGACATAAGTACAAATAGTCTTCTTATTCAGACAAAACTCTATCATTTCATTTGAATTTCATTTTCTAATATTGCCCTCTACAAAATCAGGCTTACTCAGTAGCATTTTCAACCATACTCATTATAAAAAGAATATTATAAGCACTTACATCCAAACATGTTTTTATAAAGCAAAATGAACTACTGCATTATTGTTTCACTATAAATGTCTTTTCTCTATCTAAATTACATGAATATTTTGTGGGAACGTGGACTAATTACTCATTTTATAAATAGGAAGCCTTAGTGAGATAAATATTGGACTGAGCCACAAGGTCATCAGTTCAAAAGCACCAGCTGCTCCTTAGAAGAAAGAGGAGGCTTTCTACTCCTGTGGAATCAGTCTGGGAAATTCATCAATGCAATTCTGCACTGCCCTAAGGGTCAGAATCTATTTGGTGGCAGAAGTTTGGTCTTGAATTTTAGTTTATAAATAATTAACAGTACACCAATTATCTCTCATATTAGGAAAATATTAATGTTCTTTGTATATAATATATGATTTTAAAAGATTATATAGACATTTAATAAAACTTGTTTTCTATCCTTTATTCTCAAGAAACATGTACTTTTAAAAAAATTATAGACATCAGTTGAAAATTTCACAAGAGGGACAACACTTAAAAAAACCTTTTTATTGCATAATGAGTAAAAGTTGAAGACAAGAATTTGTTTTTCAATCACTATTTCATACTTAAATTAGTCCTTGACATTGCTTGCAATCTCTTCAGTGTTAGTGCCCCCTGCCCTCTCCTGTCCTCTCTGAGTTCTCCATTTCCATTTATTTTGTTTCCATTTCTTCCTTATTATAATTGGTTTTTGGCAGACTTTGACTTTTTTTTGGGTCCTGAGAGCTGATTGTGCTAAGGAGGAAATTCTTCTAGGGTCTCACTGCTAAGCCGGCAGTCTATGTGTTGATTGGCTGAAAGGCGGCCTTTAGGAGCGTATTGAGCTTAGATTGTTTTGGGACGATGATCTAAGCCTTGGTTCCCATAAGTTTCTTTCAGATCAGTTTGTTCTTTTTAAAATGTGTATATATTTTCTATGATTTCTACCCACTCTAATCCAGTCCTTCTATTGTACTCTTAGTGAGAATAGTTGGTAAACAGACTCTACCTAATTCTTCTGTTTTCAGGCTAGAGGAGGAAGGCAACTCTTGCAATGATGCTATTTATTTTTTCATTCTGTTTTATGATTTATTTATTTCTATGTATTTTGCTCATATTCCTTTCTATAGAACTTAATCTTTGTGGGAGGCATTTTTTGTATCAGGATTACAGTCACTCTGGTATGCAACCCAATGTTGATGTGACTCTTTTGGTTGGAGTCCCAGTCAGATGGTGTTTTCCCAAGTGGACTGTGTAAGAAACTGTAGGGAGGAGGCTGAAAGATAATAGGGCTCAGTTTTGCAAAAATGTCAGGAGGGTTTATTGTTATGATTAATACTTGGAAATCTAACCAGGGAAATGATCAGTTTTGCTGTCCTGTTGGATTTTAAATGAGCCATTTCCAAAATAAGAAGTTGGGGAATCGCATTACTATCAAGAATGAAGAGATGTCTCTGTGAACAAAAACCAGACATGAATTATAGGTATATGAGTGGATTGGGGCTCACACCTGATTACAGCCCAATTCTAAGAGCTATTAATTCTTACAAAATAGCCCTGCTTGCTGCTTCCGTTAATGAAGACATCACTAAATTTTATGGGATGCTATGGGAAAGTGTAATGAAAAACTAGATGGCGCTCAGCTATTAGAAAGAACATACAGATGTAAATATATTTGTATATTTATATAGGAGGGGGTAATAGATCTATGTAAAAATATTTATAGGTTTAATATTAAGGAAACATGGACAGTGGGCCCATACTCAAGTACTCCCTCAACACAAGAACACTTTTTCCAACAATTCAGCAGTCTGAGATGCTCACCTTCCTGGCACGATCGCTGAAGATAATGGGTACACAAGCAAATGTGATGTAAAAGGCTGATGGTGCCCAGCTATCAAAAGATATAGAGTCTGGGGTCCTATACGCTTGAGGATAAACCAGCAGTCATCTAACCGAGACAACAAATCCCACATGGAAGAAGCACACCAGTCTGTGAGATCACGAGGCGGTGAAGGGATCAGGTATCAGGCATCAAAGACCAAAAAATATGATCGCATTGTGAATGAGGGTGAGTGCAGAGTGGGGACCCAAGGCCCCCCTGTGGGTAATTTGGCATCATCTTGCAGAAGGGCAGTGGGAAGGAGACGAGCCAGTCAGGGTGCAGTGTAGCAATGATGAAATGTGCAATCTTCCTCTAATTCTTGACTGCTTCCTTCCCCCCACTATCATGATCCCAGTTCTGCCTTACAAATCTGGCTAGACCAGAGGATGCACACTGGTACAGCTAGGAACTGGAAACACAGGGAATCCTGGACAGATGAATCCCTCAGGACCAATGTTGAGAGTGGTGATACTGGGAGGGTGGAAGGAAGGTGAGGGAGAAAGGGGAAACAGATTATAAGGATCTACATATAACTTCCTCCCTGGGAGACAGAGAGTGGGGAAGTGGGTGAAGGGAGACATCGGACAGTGTAAGATATGACAAAATGATAATAATTTATAAATTATCATGAGTTCATTGGGAAGGCTGGAGCTAGGGGGGAGGGGAAAATGAGAAGCTGATACCAAGGGCTCAAGTAGAAAGCAAATGTTTTGAGAATAAGGAGGGAAACAAATGTACAAAAGTGCTTGACAGGATGGATGGATGGTGATAAGAGTTGTACAAGGCCCCAATACATGATTTAAAAAAAAAAGAATTAGAAATAACAGTGTCTAGGGTCTTCAAGGCTTGTCTTCAAACAGGCAGCCATGTGACTGAAACATCAACTATTCCTGCAGAGAATAAGCACCAGCCTGTGTGATGCAAGGCATGTGATTGATAAAATCCAAATCTGAAAAAGGAAACGGTAGCAGAGCTTTGATTGTGAACACCTGGTTTGGAGCAGGCTATGGAGGAACCCAGGATCCTTGTGCTGGATCCACACATGACTTGCACCTCCAGTGGATCCCAACCAGTGATGTGAACAGCTTCACTGTCATGCAGAGAACAGGAGGTTTTGTTTGTTTGGTTTTCATGTGTTTGTTTTCTGTTTTTCTGTATATGAAATCAGGCATAGGTAGGGCTAAAGAGAAAGTGACTGCATTGATGGTTTCTTGGGGGGTATAAGGGGAGGGGGAGAGCTGGCGACACTGAGTGCAAGAAGTCATGTTCTAAAATGGATAATGGAGAGAACTGTATAACTCTGATTAATATGGCTGAACTAGGGAATTGTATAAGAAATATATGCTAATGAAACTATTTCTTTTTAAAAGAGAATGAAGAGCCAGAAATAGTTTGTCCTTTCGACCCTGAAATCCCTGTACACAGAAACTTCTTGTTCCAAAGACAGAAGGCTGCAGCATGGGAGAATCAGCAGGTGAGTGGTAGATACAGAACCAAGAGCCAGAGCAAAAAGTGGAGTGGTGGGTGGGCTTCCCGGTCTAAAGACCGAGGGAAGCTCAGTGCCTGCAGACAGAAGAGGCCTTTGTGTCCTGCAAGAACGTAATTGGGGAGGTAGGTTTGCTGACTCACAGAGCTAGCACTGAGCTCTTTGGGGTCATGCTTATGGTGGAGTGAGGAGTCCTTTGGGGATTTATAGACATCACTCAGAGCTCTATGTCTTTGCCTGACAAGGGAAAAAGGACCACAGGCGGATGGGCAAAAGATCAGAGAGAGATGTCTCTGTGTACATGGCCAAGTAGAGGCTGTCCTGACCAAAGGATTGTATCCCGAACATTTCTAATTCCTAACTGCACATGGTTAACTTCTCTAATAAACTTTATATTCATTATTACAATCTGTGAGTTTTGTATGGCCATTATGATTATATTTTGAGCCCAGCAAAGAAACAGAGAGTGCTTCTTTGGCATGGCTCTTGTCAGAATTGGTAAGAAGGCTACAGGGCACACACATGTCTGACACTTGCTTCATAGGCATCAGCCTTGAACAGCTGATACTGATGATGGTGAATCTGATCTCTGAGGTCAGACACCACCTCCACAAGCTCTTGTACACTCTCTTATCACAATATTGAATCAGACAGAAGACAGGCAGTCAGTAGCGTAAGAGGCTCAGTTGATGGCGAAGTGCTTTTATTCTAGCCTCTCTTTCCATATTTACCAATGTAATTGAACAAAATGTGACAAGTCTCTCTCGCTGATTTGTTACTCTTCCCTTGGCAAGTTAGGGATTCCATTCCATGAATGATACAGATATATAAAACATTTCTTTCTTTCTTTCTTTCTTTCTTTACAGTTTGTGTTACAGTTTTCTAAATAGCCTAGAAGTCTCTTCCATTTTAAACTTAGTTTACCTTGTCTACAGCAACAGCAAATGACATAAGTCAAAGTTTTCTGTTAAGTTTTGAACAAAGAATAAAACTCATAAAATATGTTCTGGCACACAGTAAAAACGATGCTCCAAGTGTCCATAGGATTTCAAAAAAAGGCAGAAAGGATTAAGAAAGAGAATTTTCGACCAGAAGGGGAGATGCGGGGAAGATGGCCGACAGGGACACCCGCATACTCTGAGAGCTTCTCCAAACAAAGCGGGATTGGCGACCAGGTAGCTGAATAGTAAGAGTCTGGTGAGTGAAATATCCCCCTGGGACAGCACCCCAGTCCTACCCCACGTATTTGTCCGGAGCAGGGGTCTAGGTGAAAGAGGACCGGACTAGTGGGACATCTCTGGCCACTAAGCTGCTGTGAGCTCACTGGCGACCGGCTTAGGCTCCATCCCCAAACCGGACGCCAGCCCAGAGCCGCTGCCTACTCCAGCGGCCCACTCCCCACTCCCCACTCGCGGATCCCCACTGGGAGAGAAGCTTTCCTCTCCCGCAGTTCCCCTCTCCCCGCAGGGCAGCGATCTGCCCTCGGGCCCACGTCCCTCCCTCCATTCATCCAAGCTCAGGGGAGCGGACCCGCGGGTTGTCTGGCGACCCCCACGGGGGACCATCCACCCGCACCGCTGCCGCGGACCTCTCCACCTGCCCTCCGTGCGCTGGCCTCCCACCCCCGCCCGCCCCTGCCAGCCCCTGGCAGCCTAGCGCCAGCTCCACTCCTGGCGGGGACCCTGCGCTGAGCACTTCCCGCCAACAGGAGCCATAGCCCAACCCGCGCCTGTCCCGGACCCTGAGCTTCCGCGGAGCGCCGCGCCCCGCGCTGCTGAGTCTGCCCACCAAGGCCCCCCCCCTGCGCAAGGCACAAGAGTAGGTGCCCTCCCCAGGGTGCTGCGGGGACCCCAGCGGCCGCGACTCTGAGCCTGAGCAGAGGAAGGGTGCCATTGCCCCCTGCGGTTTCGCGCCAAGCCTCCTTTGCCGGCACGCCATTACCCCCTGCGGTTTCGCGCCAAAAGGGCGGAGAGCGAACACCATTGTTCCCTGCAGTGTCCCGCAGCTGCCTGCGCAGCTATCCAAGGGGCCTCCCCGCGCCCGCTCACAGCCTGGGCAGATCAAACACTCCACCTGCAGTGGAGCCTGGGTCTCGGCTTTGCAGTCCCTGAGGAGCCGTCAGTGAGCTCCAGCCAGCTCTCACCACCTGGGGCCCTGTTGGGTCCCCAGTGCCAGCCCTAAGCCTGCCGCAGCCCGCCCCAGCCACCCCAGGAGACGGCACAGTGGCCTGAGCCTCCACACAATAAGGTTACTCCTGTCTCCCAGAAGCATGGGGCCTATTAAAGGATCAAGGAAAAATCAACAGACCACATCACTCCCAACAAAAAAATCAGAAAAACAAGGCACTTTAACAGACCTAACGTCACTCATAGAAGAAACAGATATAGATCAGCCACAAAAGGAAGTCTTCAGAACTCTGCTTGCAGTAATACAGGAGCTAAGAGAAGCAAACCAAAATAAGGATGCAACGATAGAAGGGATGAAATGCACAATAGAGGGGATGAAGTCCACAATAGAGGGGACGAATACTATCCACCAAAAGGAACTGCAGAAACTAACAGAGGAGGTAGCAGAGGCCACACAAAAGGTCACAGAAGCTATATCTAGGCTTGAGGAGGCTGAGAACCGTATCAGTGAACTCGAGGACGCTCAAACCAAACGAAGCAAGCGAGAAAAACAATCAGATAGGAAAATTAAAGAAACAGAAGACAGCCTGAGATCAATGACAGATGCTATGAAGAGGAATAATATTCGAATAATCGGTCTACCGGAACACAACATAACACACAAATCGACCGCCAAGATAGCAAAGGAATTCCTGGAAGAAAATTTCCCCAACCTAACAAAGGAGAATCCGACTCTCACACAGGAAGCAGAGAGGACGCCGGCTAAGCTAAACACCAAGAAGAACACGCCAAGGCATATAATTGTAAAATTATCCAACTTAGAGGAAAAAGAGAAAATTCTACGAGCATCAAGAGAAAGGAAGACAGTCACATACAAAGGAGCGCAGGTAAGGTTATGCTCAGACTTATCAGCAGAAACCATGAAGAGGAGGAGAGAATGGAGCAACATCTTCCAAAAACTGAAAGATGAAAATGCCTCCCCCAGAATCCTATACCCTGCCAAGTTATCCATTAAGATAGAGGGTAAGATAAGGGTCTTCCAGGACAAGGAAGAACTCAAAAAATATACTGCAAGTCACCCGACCCTGCAGAACATACTGGCTGACTCACTATGGCCAGAAGATCAAGCTCCATCTAGAACCACCAGGAGACCACCATATAGCCCATCTGCATCTAGAAGCCAACATGCCAGCAACACGTACCAGGACAACACGGTCTCAGATGGAAAAGAGGACAGGATAGAAACCCTCCACTCAAACGCAGTACACTGATGTGAAGGAAGATAGGCAAAGACCCAAAACACAAAACAGAATATGGCAACCATGAAGCCAGAGATTGTAATAATCACTTTGAATACAAATGGGCTCAATTCATATGTTACAAGAAAGAGGCTGGAGGATTGGATTAGAAAACATAACCCATCAATCTGCTGCCTGCAAGAGACACACCTTAAGCAAGCAGACAAGCATATGCTGAGAATAAAGGGCTGGCAGAAAGTTTACCAAGCAAATGGTAACTCCAGGAAGGCAGGAGTGGCTATCTTAATCTCCGACAAAATGGATCTCAAGATCCAAAACATAAAAAGAGACAAAGAGGGACATTACATAATGCTCAAAGGCTCAGTAAACCAGGAAGCAATAAGCATACTGAATATTTACGCACCTAATAATGGTGCGGCAAATTTCGTCAAACAAACTATTAAAAAAAATGACAGAAGAAATCGCGGAAACAACAATAATAGTGGGGGACTTCAACACTCCACTATCAGGAAAGACAGGTCACAGGGAAAGAAGCTCAGCAAAGAGGCCAGAGAGCTAAACAATGTAATTAGGCAACAGGGCCTGATAGACATCTATAGAGCCTTTCATCCAAAAGCAAAAGGTTTCACATTCTTCTCCAATCCACACGGATCTTTCTCAAGAATAGATCACATGCTGGGGCACAAGGCCAGCCTGAGTAAATTCAAACACATAGATATTATCCAGACGTCTTTCTCAGACCACCATGCCATAAAGCTGGAGATTAATAGGAGGGCACCCAGAAAAGCAAGGGCCACCAATTGGAGAATAAACAACGATCTCCTGCGACATGAATGGGTTAAGGTCCAGATCAGAGAGGATATCAGGAAATTTCTAGAAACTAATGAGAACGAGCATACAACATATCAAAACTTATGGGACACTGCAAAGGCAGTTATCAGAGGTAGCTTGATATCACTGAATGCATACATGAAAAAAGAAGAAAGGCGTATGACAGATATGTTAACACAAAACCTCCAACAACTAGAACAGAGTCAACAGAACTACCCCTCCAATAGCAAGAGAAAAGAAATAATAAAAATCAGGGCGGAGTTAAACCAGTGGGAAGACAAAAGAACAATGCAAAGGATTAACGCAACTAGAAGCTGGTTTTATGAACGAATTAATAAAATTGACACTCCCCTGGCAAAGCTTACCAAAGATAGAAAGGAACAATTATCAATAGCCAGGATGAGGGATGAATCGGGGGCAATAACAACAGACCCCAATGAGATAAAAAGGATAATCACAAAGTACTATGAAGGTTTGTATTCTAATGAATTCAGAAACCTGGAAGACATGGATAAATATTTAGAAAAACAATCTATCCCTAGATTATCTGAGACAGAGATCAAGAACCTCAACAAACCCATAGCGAAGGAAGAAATAGAGAGTGTCATCAAAAACCTACCAAGGAAAAAGGCCCCAGGGCCAGATGGCTACACAGCAGAATTTTACCAAACATTCAGGGAAGAGCTGACACCGATCCTCCACAAAGTATTCCATAACATAGAAAAGAACGGCAAGCTCCCAAACTCATTTTACGAAGCCAGCATTACTTTGATACCCAAACAGGGAAAAGACCCCACAAGTGTAGAGAATTATAGACCAATATCTCTAATGAACATAGATGCAAAAATCCTTAACAAAATATTGGCCAATAGAATACAAAGGAACATCAAACATATCATTCACCACGACCAAGTAGGATTCATCCCAGCGATGCAGGGATGGTTTAACATCCGAAAATCCATCAATATCATACACCATATCGAGAAGAAAAAGGATAAAAACCATATGATAATATCCATAGATGCAGAAAAAGCATTTGACAACATCCAGCATCCATTCCTAATCAAAACACTCATGAAGATAGGATTGGAAGGTAAGTTCCTCAAGCTCATACAAGCTATCTATGAAAGACCAACAGCCAACATCATAGTCAATGGAGAAAAGACAAGAACAATACCACTGAAAAAGGGTACAAGACAAGGATGCCCCCTGTCCCCTCTTCTATTCACTATCGTTTTGGAGGTTCTGGCTAACAACATAAGACAGCGGAAGGACACCAAAGGGATCCAGTTGGGAGAGGAGGAGGTGAAACTATCGTTATTTGCAGATGACATGATCCTATACATTGAAGACCCCCAAAACTCCACAGTTGGAATACTTACAGCAATAGAGGAATACGGAAGAGTAGCAGGATACAAGATCAATAAACAGAAGTCGGTAGGGTTTCTATACACATCGGACAGGGCCATGGAAGAGGCGATTAAGAGGGAAGTACCCTTCACAGTAGCCAAGAACAAACTGAAATACCTAGGAATATACTTAACAAAAAATACTAAAGACCTATATAAGCATAATTATAAAACCCTATTACAGGAAACCAAAAGTGACCTTCACAAATGGATGAAGCTCCCCTGCTCATGGTTAGGTAGGCTGAACATAGTAAAGATGACAGTTCTTCCTAAAGCACTCTACAAGTTCAATGCTATACCAATCCAATTACCATCAACCTTCTTCAAAGAATTGGAAAAACTGACCACCAACTTCATATGGAGAGGGAAGAAACCCAGAATTAGCAGAGAACTCCTCAAGAAGAAGGACACAATTGGAGGACTCGCCCTGCCTGATTTTAATGCCTACTACACAGCTACAGTGGTCAAAACAGCATGGTACTGGCACAATGATAGACACTCAGACCAGTGGAAAAGAATAGAAAGCCCAGGAGTAAAATCATCAGCATATAGACAACTGATCTTCGACAAGGGTCCCAAAAACGTCAAGTGGGAAGCAGATGCCCTCTTTAATAAGTGGTGCTGGAAACAATGGATATCCACATGTAGAAAGTTGAAACAAGACGCCTACCTCACCCCATGCACAAGAATACACTCAAGGTGGATCACAGATCTAGAAGTCAAACCCCAAACCATCAGGACCATTAAGGAGGGAATCGGGACTAATCTCAGAGCACTGGCCCAGGGAGCACATAGGCTCACTGCAACAGGGAAGGGGACACACACAGGTGATCTGGAAATCGACAAATGGGATCTAATAAGAATAAAACACCTGTGCACCTCGAAAGACTTTGCCAAGAGGGTGACAAGGCAACCCACAGACTGGGAGAAGATTTTTAGTAATGACACGTCAGACAAAGGGCTCATTACTAAAATCTACAACACCATCATGACCTGCAAAAAGAGGAAAACAGTTAACCCCCTAAGGAAGTGGGCAAAAGAAATGAGAAGAACTTTCACTAGAGAGGAGATCAATATGGCCAATAAATATATGAGAAAGTGCTCGAAGTCCCTTGCCATAAGAGAAATGCAAATCAAAACAACCATGAGATACCACCTAACACCCCTCAGGCTAGCCCAGATCAGTAAATCAGAGAGCAACAAGTTTTGGAGGGGCTGTGGTGAAATAGGAACCCTCCTCCACTGCTGGTGGTCGTGCAGATTTGTACAGACACTGTGGAAAGCAATCTGGCGATACCTAAAGAAAATGGAAATTGATCTACCTTACGACCCAGCCATCCCTCTACTGGGCATATACCCGGTTGAAGCAGCAAATAAAACACGACCAGTCATATGCGCTCCAATGTTTATTGCGGCACAATTCACAATAGCAAAGACTTGGAAACAGCCTAAGTTTCCATCAATAGACGAGTGGATTAGCAAACTTTGGCACATACACACAATGGAGTATTATGCAGCACTAAAAAGCACCGATGAGCACATGAAACACGTTATTTCATGGGAAGAGCTGGAAGGAATTATGTTAAGCGAGGTAAGCCAGACCCAAAGGGACAGGTACAACATGAGTCCCCTGAGGTAAGTACAATCAGCATGACAGAAATGGGGCATTAATCCACCCAAGGGGAGGGTATGGTTTATATCTCCACAGGGAAAGTGGGACCAGACTTCAACCCAGTGTCGCAAGGTGTGAATGCAATATCCCGGCGTGGAGGACGGAACCGGTGGAGAGGTCTGGGAGGCTGGCCCCAGCACCATAAATTAAGTGGATTCCTGCCCCTCCCCCGAAAAGAACTTGTTCCAAAGGACGACATTGACTCTGCAGCTATGGGAGATGGACATATTTGATCAGAGCACACGGGAGCAGATGAAGGGGCAGGAGGAGAGAGTGGAGCACAGCCTGGCCCACCAGGCCGTGATGATGATGTTCCTGAGTAGAGCAGCCAGTCCACAGAGAGAACAACATGGCTGGCCCTACTATGAGACATGATGCCCCTCAGTGACTAAGGGCGATACAGGGGACAGCACCGGAGACACAGTGTGGGAATTGCACCTGACCTGATCCCACCACACCGAGGCAAATCACTGGGGGAGTGCAGCGGAACAGCAAGGGAATAGAGTGGCAAGGTCCCCAGGGAATGCTGAAAGTGGACTTTGGGGCCAGGGCGTGGTGCCCCAACAGACTGGACTGGAAAACGCTCCTAAGGGCCAGCAAAGATCCCTGAACTAACTACAAGCTTTTCTCTTGTGAACTGTTTTGTTCTGTTCTTTTTCAGTGGTTTGTTTTGGTTGTTTTGTTGTCTGGTTGTATACTGTTGCTTTGTGTTCCTCTGTCTAGTTTTCGTGCATGTTAGTGACTCCACAGGTCTGTCTGAATAGGACAGGCTGGATGAACTATCTGGATGAAAAACAACGGGACCGAAAGTTCCGGAGGGACTTGGGGTGGGGGGTAGGGGGGGGTAAGGAAGTGGTGTTAACAAACCCAGGGACAAGGGAAAAACATGGGACCCCAAAGGGTAGAGAAGGGGGAGTGGCAGGCCTGGTGGGAAATGATCAAGGGTAAGGTTGCTTAGAGAAGATGTATACTCTAGCCCAGGTGGCGATGAAGCATGGTAGTAGGGCAGGAGGAAGGTTAAGGGAGATGGAGGAAAGAGCTAGGAGTCAAAGGGCATTCATGGAGGTCTAGACAAAGACATGTACATGCAAATATATATAGGAGGTTGGGGAAATAGATCTTTGTGTCGATATTTATAGGTCAAGTATTAAGGTGGCGGAAGGACCTTGGGCCTCTACTCAAACACTCCCTCTATGCATGAATACCTTCTTTTATTAAATTGGAACTCTATGATGCTCACTCTCCCAACACAACGGATGGAGCCAAAGTGGGTGAACAAGTAAATGTGGTGAAGAAAGCTGATGGTGCCCGGCTATCAAAAGAGATAGTGACTGGGGTCTTAAAGGCTTGAAGATAAACAAGCGGCCATCTAGCTCAGAAGCAACAAAGTCCACATGGAAGAACACACCAGCCTGTGTGATCGAGTGGTCCCAAAGGGATCAGTTACCAGGCATCAAAGAACAAAAAATCATATCATTGACTGCACACCTCCATGATAGGATCGCTGAAGACAAATGGGTGCACAAGCAAATGTGGTGAAGAAAGCTGATGGTGCCCGGCTATCAAAAGAGATAGTGTCTGGGGTCTTAAAGGCTTGAAGGTGAACAAGTGGCCATCTCGCTCAGAAACAAATAAGCCCACATGGAAGAAGCACACCGGCCAGTGCGATCACGAGGTGCCCAAGGGACCAGATATAAGGCATCATGCAAAAAAAAAAAAGATATAAGTGTGTGTATGTATGTGTATATATGTATATATATATATATGTATGTGTATATATATATTATATTAAATGAAGGGGGAAGTGCAGAGTGGAAACCCAAGGCCCAAGTGTCGGCCAATGGAGATCCCCTCATAGAGGGGCTTAGGAGAGGAGATGGGTTAATTAGGGTGTGAGGTAGTATCGATGAAGAACACAGCTTTCCCCCAGATCCTGGATGCTTCCTCCCCCCAACTACCATGATCCGAATTCTACCTTGCAGGGCTGGATAGGACAGAGGCTGTACACTGGTACATATGAGGGTTGGAGGTACAGGGAATCCAGGGTGGATGATACCTTCAGGACCAAGGGCGTGAGGGACGATGCTGGGAGAGTGGAGGGTGAGTGGGTTGGAAAGGGGGAACTGATTACAAGGAGCCACATGTGACCTCTTCCCTGGGAGAGGGACAGCAGAGAAGGGGGGAAGGGAGACCCCGAATAGGGCAAGATATGACAAAATAACGAGGTATAAATTACCAAGGGCATATGAGGGAGGGGGGAAAGGGGAGGGAGGGGGGGAAAAAAAAAGAGGACCTGATGCAAGGGGCTTAAGTGGAGAGCAAATGCCTTGAGAATGATTGGGGCAGGGAATGTATGGATGTGCTTTATACAATTGATGTATGTATATGTATGGATTGTGGTAAGAGTTGTATGTGTCCCTAATAAAATGTAAAAGAAGAAAAGAGAAAAAAATGATTAGGGCAAATACTGTACAGATGTGCTTTATACAATTGATGTATGTATATGTATGAACTGTGAAAAGAATTGTATGAGCCCCAATAAATTGTTAAAAAAAAAATAAAATAAAGTACCAGAAGGGAAAAAAAAAAGAAAGAAAGAGAATTTTCCTCAAACATACAATCATAAAGTACTAAAAATATTTTGCTTAATAAAGTAAGTTTTAAGGTTGATATGGGGATTATAATTACCAGATCTAGATATTTAATATACCATAACACACGGGAATTATTTACCAAGGAATATCAGACCTCTGTCTGAGACAAAAGCTTAATTATTTTTTAATATTAAGTTTGGGACCTAAATTACTCCTTTTGGAGTACACCCATATTATATAACTATAATAACACTTAATTTGACATTTCAGATATTTTAAATCTATAAACAATAGTATTTAAATAAATTAGTGTACTTATATATTTCTTGGGTATAGTACTATTATTTATGCATTGTTATGGCTTACAGTTTGTTAATGAATACATAACCACTTTTAGTATATAATAGTTTATAGCCACCTAGCTATGATTAATATATTAATAATGAAAAAGCACCTTAAAAAGTTCTCATCGACCATTGAGAATCAACAGAAAAACAAAGGAACATTCCTTCCTACTTCAGTATGGCATTCTAGCTTCCTCCTAATGGCTTATGTTCTCTGTAAATGTAATTTTAGACCGTTCAATTGGGATGTTATATAACTGATTTATTATAGCAAAAGGAGACATATATGTCTCTGTATTTCCTCTAAATGTCTAAGTGGCAAGTGTAATATGCCCCCCGGTGTTAACATGATGAGCTATTAATTGAGCATGTACCACACACAAAGTTGAATATTTAATGATACTATTTGGAAGACACATTGTATCTTGAATCAATTCCTCTGGGGCTTCTTATATTTTTATTAATTAAACAGAAACATTTGAATATGATGGATATTTTAATACTACCTAGTTTCAAATAGAAGATAGCTTAAAAACCCCAAAATGAGACTCTGGGCATAAGTATTTTCAGGATGAGAAGCAATGTTCTAGTACATCTGAGAATATGGCTGTCTTAATATGTTGCTGTATTTAGCACCAACTATTTCATTTACTAGGCCAGAATAGTAAGACGGAAATGGTTTCTGCTGTAAAAGAACAGAACCTCACAGATCTGTGTATTTCCTTAGACTAATGGCAAGAGATTTGTGAGTCTGGTAGCCATCCAGAAGGCACAGGAGTGTGACATACAGGATCAATGGTGGCTCTTTTTAAAAGTTCTTACAATTTCTAAATTCTGGGAAGCATAACAGAGAAGCTCAATGAAAGCCCTTCTGTCGTGGCGGGACGTCACGAACAGACCATACAATGTACCTTGCATTGACAGGGCCCAAAACAAGGATCCTCGTTTCTGCTTCCTTTGCTGCTGCAATTACAGGACTGGCAATCAGGGTGGCCAGTGTAACCCCGAAGACACCGATCGCACCTCACTCCTCCAAAGCCAGGTTTGCAATGGCAGGAGCCAGGTTCCAGACCTGAGGAAACATGAGTCACATATCAAGATTTGAAAAGAGAAGTACTTCCTTTAGTCCCTAGAAATGTGATAAATAATATCCATTAAAACTCTGTTTGAATGTAAAAATTTTAAAGAAGATGCACATCATTTTTTAAGTTAAAGCTGAAAAACAATGGTCCTAATTAGAAATTGGCTCCCATTCATTACAATAGCATCTCTGAGAACCTTTACAAATATTAAAAAGGACAAAACGTGAGCATAACAAGATTTGGAGGAAAAAATGAACCAAAATACTCTAACCAATGATAATACAGATATTAAAAGAGGAAAAATAAGACAAAATTATCATAAAATATTTTAATGCTAATTAATTTCTATAGTGTATTCAGCGTTTGAAACCCTGATAGAACATCTTAAAAATGGTACATTGTAAAACAGTTTACAAGGCTAATGAAAATCTGATACTAAAATCTTACAATGATAACCCAAAATAAGCAAAACAACAGCTAACACTTATAGTCTAAGTAAACATTATTTTAGTATTGCATATAAATCTATAATAATACATCAAGTTCTAAAAAATCTCCATGCAGTAGGTGTTATAATCTTTTCAAATTTGAAGAAGAAAAGACTGGGGCACAGAGAAACTAGGCGGGTTTCTCAGTAGCAGAGGCGGCAAGTAGTAGAGTCATACAAATTAACTTATGGCTCCATGTGTGAAGACATTGTAAACAAAATAAACACCATCTGTACCCTAAAGTATAATGGAAATCCCTTCCATGCTGGTCAAATAGAATTTATTCTGGTAATAATATTTATGAATATCTTTTCAACATATCATTTGACCTTTGGATATATGGATCAAATGGGGACAAAACTGAATATATCAATAAAGTTTGCAAAATTATTCAACAACCTAACATTTACTTATGATGGGAAAGGCTCTATAAATTAAGACAATGTGAAAATACTCAAGGTAATGAACAATGTCTATCGTGATTTTTGTTTCTAAAAATATTGTGAACTGATGGTGAGCGAACACTTCTTTTCCAAACACTTCACAATGAAAGATGCATTCAAACACAAATGGGTGGACAGATGGGAAGTTATTTATTATTTTTCAAAATATGGTTCTATCTGAAACAATAAGAAAATGCAGTTCTAAGGAGGTAAATCGACCCTTAAAGTCTTTCTTGAAGCTAAATGCCAAACTCTGATGAACTAGAGTGGGGGATTTGCCTTTGCAGCCCAGAGGCAATTGCTAGGAGCCACACAAGTGAAAAGGTCATGTCAGAGCCCACGATCTCCTTCATGGTGGGTCTGAGAAAAATATGTGTATACACGCTGCAGGACATGAAACAAAACAGCTCTTGATTTGAGTTGCCAGGGGAAAAAGGTATAGATGAAAGAAATATAGACTAAAAATGTACCAGTCAAAATTTCATGGCATGCTTTTGGTGATCTTATGCTATCAGATATTGGGCACATTTGATGTAGATGTATATCTTTAAAAATACAGGAAAGAAAAGGCCAAAGTGGATGTCCAAAGAGACTCTGAAACTTGCTTTCAATCATAGAGGAGCCGAGGCAAATGGAAGAAATTAAGTCAAAGAGCTGAACAGACCAATTTAAAGGGCTGCTTGAGAAGGCAAAGTAAATCTTATAATGAAATGTGCAAAGACCTGGACGTAGAAAACCAAACAGGAAGAACAAGCTCGGCATAGCTTAAAATGAAAGTACTCTTGAAAAAATTAATCCTCAAATTGCAATATAGAAATATCGGTGTGTAAAATTTTGAATGATACAGGAAGTATCACAAAAAAAAGATGGAATGAATACACAGAGAGTCACTGTCCACACAAAACACTGGTTACCTTTAACCATTTCCAGAGGTAGCATATGCACAAGAACCAATGGAGCTGAAGGAGGAAGTTCAAGCTGCACTGAAAGCCTTAGCCAAGAACAAGGATTCAGGAACAGATGGAATACCAACTGAAATGCTTCAATAAACCGATCACGCACTGGAAACCCTCACTAGTCTGTGAGAGGAATTTTGGAAGATAGCTACTTGGACATCTGACTGGAATAAATCCATATTTTAACCCACTGCAACGAAAGGTGACCCAACAGAATGCTCAAATTGCAGGACACATCAATGATAACACATGCAGGTAAAATTGTGCTGGAAAGCACACAACAATGCTTGCAGCATTACGTAGACAGGGAGCTGCCAGAGGTTTAGGCTGGATCCAAAAGAAGATGCGGAATAATGACTACAATAACCGAAGTCCAATCGATCTTGGCTGAAAGCAGAACACACTAGAAGGCTGTTTACTTGTGTTTCATTGACTATGCAGTGGCACCTGACTCCTTGGTGTGTAACAAACTCCGGAAAACCATGAGAAGGACAGGTTTCACAATGAACAAAGCACTTCATTGTGGTCATGAGGAATCTGCACATGGATCAAGAGGCGGTTGTGTGAACAGAACAAGCGTGTACTGACTGCATGGCTTAGAATCAGGAAAGGTATGGGTCAAGGTTGTACTCTGTCACCATACTTACTCAATCTGTGGGCTGAGTAAATAGTCAGAGAATCTGGATCATATGAAGAAGAACACATTGTCAAAATGGGATGAAGGCTTCACAGCTTGTGCAATGCAGATGACAGAGCCTCACTGGCTGAAAATAAGAAACACTTGAAGTCCTGGCGGATAACCATGTAGGATTTCAGCCTTC
This sequence comes from Tenrec ecaudatus, assembly GCF_050624435.1. NCBI lineage: Eukaryota > Metazoa > Chordata > Mammalia > Afrosoricida > Tenrecidae > Tenrec > Tenrec ecaudatus. Next base: position 41,133,643 of record NC_134536.1, read on the forward strand.
AGTGTGGACTGGAATTCAGTGTGAAGGAAACAAACATTCTCCCATCTGGACCAGTACTTAGCTTCATGGTCAATGGAGGAAAGACTGAAGTGGTCCAGGATTTTGTCTGGATCGGATCCACCATCAATGCTGATGGAAGTAGCAGTCACGAGATCAAATGACACATTGCCTCTTTAAAGTGATGATAGCAGAGATGTGACTTTGAGGACTAAGGTCTACCTGACCTGAGCCTCAAATGCATGTACAAGCTGCGCATTAAATAGGAACCACTGAAGAACTGAAGCATTGGAAAGTACCGTGGACTGCCCAGAGAACGGAGGAGTACAGCCAGAAGGCTCCTCACAGGCACGGAGGCAAGTCTTTGTCTAATGTGATTTAGACACTTTATCCGACGAGTCCCATCCCTAGAAGAGGACGTAAAACTGCTCAAGGAGAGCAGCAGCAAGGAAAAAGAAAGCCGGGCGGGAGGGGCAATGAGGAGCTGATACCAAGGGCTCAAGGAGAAAGCAAATGTTCTGAGAATGATGAGGGCAACACAGATGTGCTCGACCCAATGGATGGATGGATGGATGGATTGTGATAAGAGTTGTACAAGCCCCCAATAAAATGATTTAAAAAAAAAAGAAATCGAAGAAAGCCGATGACACAATGGCTGGACACAGTGGCTGAGGGGACAAGCTCAACTCTAAGAGCAGTTGTGAGGACAATTCAGCGCTGAGCAGGGCTCTGTTCGGTTGCACATCGGGTGGATATGAGTCAGTGAAGGAGGGCACCTAACTGCCGCAGCTATCGGGTGAGCAGAATGGTCTTCCTATCCGATCATGTGGCTTAAAGACAGAAACAAGCAGGGCCCTAGAAGCTCACAATGCCCATGCCCCCGCCCAAGATAACCACCACCCCGAATGTTCTGTTTGTGGCTCTTTTAGTTAAACACATTTGTCTGCATCCATTTAGAAATGTTACTCTCTTTTGCCTTTTCTCTCTTGCGTAGTATATTGATAAGAAGCAACCTCGTTCATTTGTGCAGCTATATTATTATTGTCACTGCTGCCGTATTATTGTTTCTGTATTTAAACCCACTGCTAGCAAGTCGATTCTGACAGGATAGAACAGGGTTCCCAGCCTCTCAAACGTCACAGATGCTGAGTCCGCACCTCGCTGATCTTTCCATTAGCAGCAGTCTTTAGCCGTGCCCCCACCGGGCACCGTGATTGCTGAGTAGCATTTGGGAAACAGAAAGTGATCGATGATATGTGTGTCAAGTAAGGTTATTTATGGATGCTTGGAAAAACCAATTAGGCAGTAACTTTTTTATGAGGAAGTGCGCCTTGGGCTGCTAACGGTAGGATCCGTCTGAAACCGCCCGCCGCTTCTCAGGGCAAGATTGAGCTTTCCCTCCCTTAAGGAGCAGCACTCGGTGAGCCCCAGAGCGCCAGAACCACAGGGTCCAAGGGCGCAGAGTCAGAACCGACTCCTTTTGTAGTTTAGTACTAGAGGATGTAACATGAATGAAATATTTTTGGCCTTTTGTAAATGGAGAGTCATTATGCAAGATTTAATGTTTATAAACTTTTAAAACTGACATTAATATTACTTCAATAATTGAGCTTAATCCCTAAAGTGTGAAATAAAACTCAACACAGGTCCATTATGGTTAATTTTGTTAAAAAGAATTGTGCCTTATAGTACGTAGCTAGAACACAATTGTTGTTATTCATAATTTCCTTATTGTTAAATTTTTAAAAAAATTTATACTTTATTGTATGTCATTTGGGAAATATTCTTATAGAAAGATCTTCATTAAATATTGGCTATATTAAAGAAAATTCAGAAATCACTTTAATGCAACTATAGAGTCAAATAGGTAAGTTAAAGATACATTAGACAGGAGCTAAGATCAGAATTTAAAGAAACTCCTAAAAAACTTCTGGGGAAAAACTCATTCTGGAAAACTAAAAGGAAGAAAATTAAACATTTACATATTATAGAAATATACATAAACATATAAATAGTGGCATCTGTTGAGTTATGGTGTACATATTCATTTTATACTTTTTCCTAACTAAAAAATATTAGTTTAGTTTACTTTTTCTGTTCTTTCAGTCTCCCTCTTTCCCTCCCCCTCACCCAACATGTCCATAACTATATTATAGTCCGTTGATTTTGGTGGGAAAACCATTTTTCTTGATTTTTCTTCTTTTAGAATCATGGTCTCATGCAGTATTTTTCTATAACTTTTTATTGACAATATATTATCATTTTCAAAGGGAGGAATTAAGTGATGTTACAAAAAATAGCATTGCTTTTTCCTTGCTTCTCTAAAAAAGAATAGAGAATATAAACGAAAAATTACCTTAAATGATTTAACATTCAAATATGATAAATATATATTTTGAGTTTATATTTAAGACTATAAACCTCAAATTAATGATTCTACCGTTTTATAAAGAAAGCAGATAAATTAAAATATGCCAAGCATCGTTGCCATTATAGGAAAAACACTGTATTTGTATCCTTGAGTTATCTCTACCAGGAAGAAAAGAGATGAAAAACAATGTCCCAAATACACTCTTTGAGCAAATTTTATACTGAAATCTTGGCAAGCAACCTCCCTGGAAGTATCTCTTACACATTCTGCATCAAGGGAGTATGTTGGCATTTGATACTAGAGTATTTGGAGTAACCATAAGGAAATGTTTGACTTAAATTAATTTCAGCCTCTTTTCTGGCATTAATTTACTACTGCTACCTATTTAAAAAGTCCTTACACACGTCTTCTTTTGTACACTTTTTCTACATTTCATTTTCTTTACTGTGCCCACCCTCACATTCATGCTGATCATGGAAGCACAAGTGATCCTCCCCAGAGTCCCTTTTCCTGCCAGAAACCACGAAAGGTATAAAACAACATAGCAAACACCAAGAGCTATAAACACAGGTTTAAAGAACAATGACAAAAAGAATACATTTGCAGTATAAAAATGACCTACTATAAACTTTTCTCCTGAAAATACGTGTATTCTTCCTTCAGCAATCCTTAGATCAGCCCATCACCTCCCTGTCTTCCCCTCTCACCTTGCTGTGCATGTTTTACGTCCTTGACACAGACTTCATTTAAGGAACCGACGGGATCACACTGGCATGGCTGACACGGTCTGGGATGATGTGGAGAGACCTGTGAAAAATTTTAAGTTATTTTAATCAAGTATAAAAAAATACAGCAATCCTTTTCTAGTCTGAAAAAATTAAAACACATTAATTAAAAATATATAAAGCAATATACTAATTTGGAAAACAGTATGAAAATTATCCTTAATGCATATGTTCAGTTTCTAAATTTTCTATTTTAATTTATATCATTTGCAAAATATGTTTTAGCTAAAAAATAGGGCATTTAAACCTCAAGCAAGTCCAAAGAATAGCATAATATATAAGAGCAAAATCAATAATTAGAACACAGACATAAAAAGGGGAAAACTTCTTTTAAATAAACCCAAACCCACTGTCATCAAGTCAATTTGTACTCCAAAGACCTACAGTATGGGGGTAGAACCGCCCCTTGGAACTATTTCCCAGGCTGCAAACCTTACTGGATGAGAGTTTCATTTATTTCATGAGGGGCAGCTGGGCGTTTGAATGGCTAGCCTTCTGGTTAGCATGTCAGCATTTAATACATTGCACCACTTGGGTACCTTACACTTTGCAGAGTATTAATAAAATTTGCAAACCTCTATTATGATCTATCAACAAAAGAGAAAAATCCTATAATTAATACATTTGGAATCAAAGAGCTAATATTAATATAGATACTATAGCACTTAAAAAGATAGCCATAATATATATATTAAATTTTTTCTTTGCGGAGATGATTGTATGACTCTTTTTTATATGACTGAACTATGGAACAGAATGTTAAGTGAAATATATGCCAATAAATGTTTTTAAAAGTTTGTTAATCAATTTGACAATTTTTATGATATAAACAAATTAGTATAAAAACCTAGTGCATCAAAACTTACCCAAAGAAAAATACAAAATCTATCTTGCCCAGTGTGTATTGAAATTAAAGCCATTATTTAAACCTTCCAATAATTAAGAACTAAGGTTTAAATACAGTTTTACTAAGGAATTCTGTTGACCATCCAAACTAGCTAATCCTAATTCTATAAAATAAAATTTAAAGGCCAGGAGAAAAATTAACATTTCCAAAGCCATTTTTTGAAGCTAGTTTATCTCAATGAAAAACTGATGGATATTTCAAGAAATAATATTACAGACTAATAGTTGTGTGAGGTGATTCAAAATGTCTTGAATAGCTAATTAAGTAATATAACATATTTAAAATATATTTTATCATTAAAATTACATACACATCATATGTATTTTTATATAATGATAATTAATAGAAATTCATCTTAGGCTTGCAAGATTGTTTAATAATAAAAAATCCATTTAAATTCACTATGTTAACAGAACATAGGAGAAATTGCATATATTTATTTTAGTAGAAGCAAAGCAGTATTTCACACAAGTCAAAACTATTGAATTATAGAAACTCTTATCAACCTAGAGATAGAAGAAAACTTTCTAAATCTGATTTAAGGTACCTTTGAAAATTCAACAGTTTACATAATATTCAATGGAAATATTACATGTCTACCTTTAGGACTTAGAACAGGCAAATATATCTGCTATGATAATGTTTTTTTTAATTGGCATAAAAATAGAATAAATTTGCATTTATTTGCTGACAGCACAATTGTTTATGTGTAAGCTTCTAGGGAAGTTAGCTAAAAAGTACTCAAAGTAATGAGTGAACATAATGTGGCGATGGAATATAAAGTCAATATTAAAAATATTTTTATATTGTAGCTTCAAATAGTTATTTTTGCAAATATTCTTTAATGGTGGAAAATACTCAAGAACAAATTTAACAAATGGTATGTAAGATTTCTACACTGGAAATACTGTGATGAATACTTAAGAAATTTTAAATACAGGGAGAAATGTTACATGTTCATGGTTTGGAAGAGCCAACATTGTTAAGATGTCAGTTTTCTAACCACTTGTCCATAGTTTCTATATGACAAGCCCAAATAATGCTTCCTAAATTTGACCAGTTGATTCTGAATTTAGACACCTGAGCTAATCAGAAGAAGAAGAATACATACGATGTACTCACCTTGTCTGAATTCCAAGTTCAGTATAGTGAAAGTAACCGAGAGTGTGGCATTGGCACAAAACTAAATCTACTGCTCTGGAGTGGATTCCAACAGATGGCAACCCACCGGGTCAGAGCAGAACCTTCCCAGAGTGCTTCCAGGGCAGTGGGTTGCTGCCCGAAACCACTAGCTCAACGGGAGGAAAAGGGGGTGTTCTACTAAGGAGTTACAGTCTCAGAAGGTTGACAGGTATTGACTTCAGCGAAAGTCAAGATGGAGATCTCTACGAGGGAGAAGAGAAATCAGGGAAGAGGGTAGGGGAGAATACAGGGGAGCTGAGGGATTGAATTGCTGAATGCAGAGGTGATGGTCTGCAATGTGAAATCACCACCTAATTCACAATGTAAAAATTCATTAAACTAACACAAACACAAAATAATTTTGTTAAAAAAAAAAGAAAATTAAGACCTATGGGGGAAAAACAGAGTTGGTGCCTCTGAAACCCACAGGAGAAGTTCCATTCTACCCTCTGAGGTCACTATGCGTTGGAATTGGCTTGATGGCAGTGAGTTTGGGTTTCAGAAACTGCTGAGACATGTTGCCTCATCTTCCTCCTATGACCAGTTGGGAAATTCAATCTGCTGACCTCTTGCCTAACAGCCAAATGTTTAGTACAACCAGGATTTCTTAGTAACTTGGTAGAAAACCCAAAACCAAACTCACTGGCATTGAGTCCCTTCCTGACTCAGAGACATGATATAGGTAGAACAGAGTAGAACTGATATTAAGGACCTACACTCCCAGAAATCTTAAGGATTTCCTAAAGATTTATGGGAGCTGACAATCCCATCTTTTACCTGCAGGATTAATGCAGGGACAGATAGATTCATGTGATCCACAGTGTATGATAAACTTCTTTTCAATAAATTCTTCAAAGAAATTCAAAGGAGACAGGAAGTATTTTCAACAAATATGGTTGTAAGAATAGGCTAAGCCGTTTGTCTACCTACATTCTTATATCACACATATACATGAAAATGAGGGCACTTCAAAAAGTTTAAAGAAAAATTCCATTCCCTTTTAATCTCATGGCCCCATGAACTTTTACAAGTGTCTCATATTTATTTAAAATAGCCCATAGTTCTGAAATTTAAAGTTTTAAAAGACAACAAAAATGTTTAATAGACAAAATAAAATAAATGAATGGCCAGTAAGCATATGATATGAGAAGAATATCTATCATGAAACATCCATCCACACCCACGCAAACTCGAACTTGCTGGGTTGAGTCAACTCTGCCGTACAGTGAAACTGCAGTGCGGAGTAGGGCTGGCCTGGTAGGTTTCTAGATGGGATGGCAAACCTTTATGGGAGTAGAAAGCCTCTTATTTCCCCTGTGGAGGAGCCGGTGCTCTCAAATGACTGATCTTGATGTTAGCAGCCCCGTGCGCAGCCACTGCAACATGGGACTCCTACTGGAAGGCTAAGATTTGAAATGATAGCCAATGCCAAACTTGGGAGACAGCCTGGAACACTTGTAGAAAGGTCACTAACAATTTGGCAAGCTGTCAATAATATCTTATAAAATCAAATATGTGCCTATACCTGAAAAACATACGCCATCAAGTCTCTTCTGAGTATTGATGACACCACATGAATCAGAATAAAACTGCTCCACAGAGCACAATGACTGACTTTGGAGAGGAAATACTCTACTTCGAGGTATCATAAAAGAAAGTTGAAATCATGACCATAAAGAGACCTGTATAAAATTATTTGCAAGATTGATTTCAAAATACCATGGAATCCAAATGTCCATTACTAGGAAAATGGATTAAAATATACGGTATATCCATGCGTCAGCATAATAAGCAATATACACATATAAAAATAACTAAATATTCATGCATACAATAATATGGATAATTTTCAAAATGTATGTTGGGTCAAAGAAGGAAGACATAAAATCATGAATTGCATTATTTCATTTTATAAAGTTCACTAACATGTGAAACTAAATTATTTCTTAAAAACAGAACTGTTTTGACAATGAGGCTTAGGAACTGGTTGAACTGTGGCATGGAGAGATGTTCTCTAGCAATTAAAACAAGTCGATTCTGACTCATAGCGGCTGTAGACAGGGCTTCCGAGGCTGTACCTCTTGATGGGAGAAGAGGGCCTCTTCTGCGCAGCTGCGGGGTTTGAACTGCCAACCTCTTAGCTCACCACTCAATGCTTACCCAGCAGAATAACCAGTGCTCCAATTCTCTCGTGATAGAAACGTTTTTGACGCATTCTCAAAAGTTTATGTCAATTTCAACTGGAAAAGGTTTTGGGTCACTTCAGAATTTGAAGTTCAATATGCTATGGCAGCTATGAGTAATTTTTTTGGTTACAGCTCCATGAAAAAGCTAATGACATTTAATAAAAGAAAGAGCATACTGTACCTCTTTATGTCTGAAGAAGCCATCAATGCATGTGTCACAGTTTATACCGGCAGTGTTTCGTGTACAATTAACGCACACCCCGCCGCCGATGTACCTCCCGTGTACATTTAAACTCAGGTTCCTCCGGGCCACGTCGTCATCGTAATAGCACTCCTCGGCTTTCCCGTGGCAGTTGCATGCTGCGTCAAAGAAACGAGGTAGCAAACCCTGAGTTTCCAGGTTTCGAGTATGTTGAAATCAGTTCCAAGTTTCTTAATTCCAGATTTTAGCTCGATCTAAAAAACATTTTCTGTTTTCATGAATAGATTTTACACTACATGGCAATCTGCATTACCCCTGGACACATCCGCACAGGAAACGTTACAGGAGCACCCAGGAAACATTTGGATTGGTCCATTATTAAGTTTACATGTTTGAATGCAGCTTGGAATCATTAAAATAAAGCAGAATCATTTAGAATTGGCACTGTGTGACAGATTTTGACTCATAATATTATAAATTATGATTCAACATATGATTTCCTATAATGACAAATTCAAAAAAGTATTGAATAATTCTTAACTGGAACAATGGAACTTAAAAATACATGTGAGACCTGCACTGCAAGGAGTGTTAAGGAGGTGACATTTTGAAGCGAGTTCGCCAGGCCCTACTTCCAAGGTGCCCTAGGCAGGTAGGAGCTGTTACTTTTGTTCAGAGCCCAGAACCACCCACAGACTCCATGCACATCTCTGTGTTAGATCCTTGGGAGTGAAAAATGGTGTGCACTATAGACTCTCCCTCTCCTTCTTTACTACGGTTAAAAACAAATGTTTTCTTTCTCATACTAGGTCGTGTTTTTATTACCATTGCTTTTAATCCTCAACAGAGCTCTGACAATTACATATAATGTTTCTCTTGTGCTCAGGAACTGTGAGGATCCACACAGTCGAATGCCTCAGCATAGTAAACAAAACACAAACAAATATCTTTTGGGTGTGTTTTGCTTTAAGCCAAGATCCATCTGACATGAACAATGACATCCTTGTTTCCATGTCTGCTCCTGAATCCAGCCTGCACCTCTGGCAGCTCCCTGTCGAGGTACTGCGACAACTGTTGCTGGAGGATCTTCAACAAAGTGTTACTTGCATGTGGTACCGATGACATCGTTCTACAGTTTGAGCATTCTGTTGGGTCAACTTTATTTGAAATGGGTAAAAATATGGATTTCTTCCAGTCAGTTATCCAAGTAACTGTCTTCCAAATTCCTTTCATAGACCAGTGAATGCATCCAGGGCTTCATCAGTGTGTTGAAACACTTCAGTTGGTTTCCCCTTATCTTGGAGCCTTGCTTTTGGTGAATGCTTTCAGTGCAGCTTGAACTTATTTTCAGCACCATTGTTTCTTACTCAGATGTTACCTCTTGAAATGGTTAACAGTCACCAATTCTTTTTGGTACAGTGACTCTCTATCTTATTTTTTGATACTTCCTGTATCAGTATTTTGTCCAGTCTTTCAACATTACGTCTCAAGGCTTGAATGTTTCTTGAGTTCTTTCGGTTTCAGAGATGCTGAGAGCGCTCTTCCTTTGGTCTTTCGAATTCGAGTAGTTTGTACATGTCATTAAAATTTTGGTTTTGTCATCTCAAGCTCCCCTTAGAAATTCCCGGCTCAATTGTTTGACTTCATCACCTTTTCCATGGGCTTCCGTGATAAGGAGTTTTTTATTTTTAGGAATCTTAAAAACTCCGATGTACAAATATACTATAGGAAGCTATCGAGATTTCTACCTCCTGTGTAACTAAAGGGTAATATAAAATCATACAAACAACCTCACACCATTCAGAACTAGCATTGCTGATATTTATAGCCATGAGCAAATGTTGGCAGACATGGAAGCTGGAACAGTGTTCGGTTCACCCTTCATGCAGTGAGGATTCTGTCGGCAGCCCTGGTCATCGCTCATGGGAGGTGGCTCTCTGGACACCGCCACCTGAATCACCACGGTTGGATTGATGGCCTCTGTTCACACCGGCCACTCTGCTCTCTCAATGTGTGCAAGACGGCATCACGGGAATCCAGACCACAGCTCAGGAGATTGCTATTTAGTAAGTGCTTAGGGATGGAATAAATATGCCTCAGTCTTTGGCAATATACTTTCCTTGAAGTTGATTGATAAAAATCCAATTAAACCCAAATGCATCAGCAGGCCACCAGTCCTTTTACAGAGGGCTTTGTCATGTCGCAGAAGATCTTTCTAAGTATGAAGGTGATTGCAGCATGGAAAAATCTCACGTAGGCTCTTAGGAGCACATATATTATGCAGACAAGGATATTTATGTACAGTTTTCGGTCAGGACCTCATCTTTAATTGTTTTTCAAATGTTTATTATTCAATTTGGACATTTGTTCTCTTTTGTGAAGAGATGGAAAATACTGCATAATCCCACTAATTTTAAAAAAGGTGGATAAAATCATACTCACACTGACCCTATAGTCAGAGTAGCACTTCCCCTTTGGGTTTCTGAGGATGTTCATCATTGCCAGAGCAGGAGGCCATGTCTAGCTCCCCGGGAGCAGCTGGTGGACTACACTGTTCACCTTGCAGTTAGCAGCCAGTGCACAATCCACACCCTCACCAGAGCTATGTGAGTTTCAGTTCATCTCTGTCTCTAATACGGTTCATCTGCCCGCCCTCCCCCCTCTGTGTTTACATATGCATTTATGAGGGGGGAAGGGTTTTCCATATCCACATGCACTGCTGCATATGTAAGCAAAATGATAACCGTGCACTGTCATGTGAGAAACAGCAGGGAAAACCCTTGCCTTCAAATGCCTCTCTCTCGTGAATGCTGATATTTCACAAACAGAAGATAAACTTAATTAAAACGTAAAGAGCTTGAGAGCAAATAACCCTAGGGGGTGGCATTGGATTTAAATATATCACTCAGAATGAATATTTGCTCTCTGTGAAAAGTTGCTAAGCCCTGGAGAGATTGGCAAGATGGGCACGTGGGGCATCGAAGGTAATAGAGGCTAGCCGCACCAATTGTTCTCCGCCACTGGGTGTGCCTGCCTGTCCTCCAGATACTTCCCAAAGGGAAGGGGAGTTAACTTAACTCTAGCAGAGGTAAGACCCAAAGCAAAAAGCTAAAGAGGTGGATCTAGAAAGTGAAGAAATAAGACATTGAGAGTGTATGCAGAGCATTGCACTAACAGGAAAACAAACAAAAGAGGTATTGTGTGTAATATTTTATGATCAGAGTTTTCAATAATTCCATAGTTTTAAAGAGCTAACATGCCTCGATTTGACAGACGGGAGCCAGTTTACAAACCCACCACCCTTTGAATGAAGCACAGGCTGCTACCTATCGGGAAGGATCCCAGGACATTACCATAGGCCTAAACTGTTAACCTTGCTCCTGGTCTTCCCCAAAGCAATCGTCTGCTCTTCACAAGATGACAGTTCTTCACAAGAACAACAGAGTATTCTTTAGAGAAAGTAAATAATAAGATTTGTATTGAATGATGGGATATGGGCTATTAATGAACATTAATCCAAGGCAACCAAAAACATTTTGAAGGCTCACCAGTCAGAGGGGGAATGTGTGGAAGTCAAGTTATTCATGGAGTCTTAGCTCAGGTCTGTCTCAAAAAGGATCTAGTTGGTCCTCACACCAATCTTGTAGTAATTCCCTTAGTTCCAAAATGCATGACTGGGAGAGGCCTGCTTTGCAACTGGAAGGATCCCCGTACTGGATCCCTAGAATTTGTAGTAAGGGAGAATATGGTAGTAAAAGCCAAGTGGTAGCCATTAGAACTGCCTCTGTCAATGCAAATATTAAATCAAAAGCACTACTACATTCCTGGAGAGGATGCAGAGGGGATGCAGGGATGGTAGTTCCCACCGCAGCCCCGGCTAACTTGCCTGTATGGTTTGTGCAAAAGTCAGATGGATCTTGCCAAGTGACACTGGATTACCGAAAATTTAACCAGGTAGTGACTCCAATGGCAGCTGCTGTTCCGGATGCGGTGATGTTGCTTGAGCAAGTTAGTACCTCTTCCGGTGCTTGGTAGACAGTGATTGATCAGGCCAGTGGCTTTTTTTTTCTTTCTCAATTCTGGTTTCAAAGGACCATCAGAAGCAGTTTGCCTACACGTTTACAATTTTCACTAGAATTATATCAACTCTCTGGGATTATGCCATAATTTAGTCTGCAGGGACCTGGGTCATCTTTCCCTTCCACAAAATGCCACACTGGTCCATTATATTGATGACATGATGCAGATTATACCCATTAAAGAAGTAGCAATGACTTTAACGTGTTCAGCAACATCTGCACACTAGAGGGTAGGAACTTAGCCTGGCAAAATTTAGCCACCTGCCATCTCAGTGAAATTTCTAAGGGTCTAGTGGGTTAAGGCATGTCGAGATATCCCTACAAAAGAGAAAGAGGCAAAACAAAAGGAGGCAAATGAATGGTGGGCTTCTTTGTATTTTGGAGTCAACAAATCTCACATTTGGGTATGTTACCCTGGCCTCTATCAAGTGACTCAAAAAGCTGCCAGCATTGATGAGAACAAGAGAAGGCTCTTCCACAAGTCCAGGCTGTCATCCCAGCTGCTTTGACACTTGGGTCATGTGACCCAGCTGATCCCATGGTATTTGAGGTGTCAGTGGCAGAAAGAGTGTGGGGTTTTTGGTAGGGCCCTAATGCTGAATCACAACACAGACTCTGGAGTATTTTGGAGCAAAGCTCTGCCATCCTCTGCAGACAATTAGTCCCCTTGTGATACACAGCTTTCAGCCTGTTATCAGTCTTTGTGGAGTCTAAAAGCTATGGACCACCAAGTGACCAGGCAGCCTGAGCTGCCCATCATGAGCTGGGTGATGTCTGGCCTACAGAGTGACAAAGTTGAACATGCATACCAGCACTCTAGCGTTAAATGGAAGTGGTCTATACAAAATTGGGCTAGGAGCAGGACCTGAGGGACAAGGAAGCTACATAAAGAAGTGGCCGAAATGCCTATGGTCTCTACTCCTGTCTCAGTACCATTCTTTCTCCCAGTCTGCACTCATGGCGGTGTCGTGATCATTTGACTGAGGAACTCATGCCTGATTTGCTGATGGCTCTGCACAATCTGCAGGTACCACCGGAATGTGGACATAAACAAGGAAAATATAACTGCTTTCTGGGACCTCCTTGAAGGACAGGGGTGTAGAAAAATCCTCCCAGTGCGCATAACTTTGAGAACTATGCCTGAAGGCTCCGTTTTCTTGGACAGAAGGAGAAATGGTCAAATGTGTGACTGTATACCGATGCATGCGGTGTCACCGATGGTTTTGCTGAATCATCAGGGACTTAGAAGGAGCAGGATTGGAAAATTGGTAAAGAAGAGGTATAGGAAAGGAAGGTGAATAGACCGTCTCTGAATGCATAAAAAAATGAAGATATTTGTGTCTCATGTCAATGGTCACCAAGAGCTATTTCTAAAGAAGATCATTTTAACAACTACGTAGATAGGATGACACATTCTTTGCTAACATCCTCCTCTGTCCCCAGCCACTTCTGTCTGCCCTAGGGGCATATGAGCCATGTGGACATAGTGCCCGGGAAAGAAGGCATTCTAGGGCTCAGGATCTTGGACTTCTACTCACCAAGGCTGACTTGGTAACTTCCACTGCTGAGTGCCCCATCTGCTAGCAGCAGAGACTAATACCGAGTCCAAGATATGGGCTCCATTCCCTAGGGATATTAACCAGCAATCTAGTAGCACATTAATTACATAGGACCATTTCCAATATGGAAGGGGCAGTGTTTTGTTCTCACTGAAATAGACACTTATTTGGGATACAGAGTTGCTTTGCTTACATTGACTGCTCCTGCAAAAACTACTTTTTGTGAAATTACAGGATGTCTTATCAACCAACATGGTATCTCATGCAGCATTGCTTCAGATCCAGGAACTCAGCGTATGAAGGACAGCAATGGCCCATGTTCACGGAATCCACTGGCCTTACCATGTTCCTCATCATCCCAAAGCAGCTAGCCTGATAACACAATGCCCTGACCTTCTAAGGACACAATTACAGTGCCAACTCGGTGGCAACACCTTGCAGGATTAGGGCAGTGTTCTCCAGGAAGCTGCATTTGCTCCAGGACCATTGGCTAACTAATGGTGCTGTGCCGCCAGTAGCCAGGATTCATAGGTCCAAGAATCAAGGGGTGGAAACAGGAGTGGCTCTACTCAGTCTTACTCCTGCTGAGCTCCTTGCAGGGTTTTGGCTTCCTTTCCCAGGGGCCCTCTGCTCTTTGTTTATGGAGCTCCTGGTTCCAAAGGTAGGACCACTCTCATCTGGAAACATAGCGTGCACTCCATTGAACTGGCAATGAAGAATGCACCCCCCTGCTCGTTGGGATCATGCCCCCTCATGCCTCTGAATCAACAAGTGAAGAAGGGTGGTGCCATATTGAATGATGTATTTAATCCTGCTCGCAGGGGACTTTGAATTGGTGGTACATAATGGAGAGAGAGAAGAACATGTCTGGAATCTAGGAGATTCCTTAGGTCACTTCTTAGTGCCATCATGGGCTGTGGTGGAAGTCAATGGGAAAGTACAACATCCTAATTCTGACGTGACTCCCAGTAGCGCAGACTCTTCAGGAAGGAAGGCTGAGACATCAGACAAAGAACCCTGGCCAGCGAAGGTACAGCGAGGGTAAAGGAAATACGAAGTGGGCAATGGGAGAATAGAGTTCTAATTACCAGCTACGGCCACATGACCAGAAATGAGGACTGTAATTGAGTTATCCATATCTGCACACTTGTTTTACTTATGCTCACTTATAAAATATATGATGAATATGGGTTAGCGCACTTTCAGACATACCCATGTGAATTAAATCCTGTTATGTTGAAATATGATTTTATTACTGTTTCTAGTGATTATGTATGGGTAAAGTGTATGTAAAAGTGTCACAATGACAAAGGATAGTCTGTGATAGTTGGGGATCATGTCAATTAGACTCTCCTGGGCAAGGGTAGGGGTGGAGCTCAACCTGTCCTTTGTATCACATCGGAGCTGCTGGTGGTTTCAAATGGCCACAGCCTTGTGGATGCCACCTAACGGGCACCACGACACCACCGGAGCGCTTCACCACATTCACAGTCATTATTTGAGTTGATTTTTCACCCAATTAAATATTTAGAGTTATTTAATAGTTTAAAATATCGACCAAGATTTTTCTGTAGGCCATATATATTTATTAAATGGAAAAGATGTAGTTATAGTCAATATATTAAGATATTAATATTTGAAATCCTTTGAATTTGGCCAAACACTGGTTGGGTGTCTAACAATCAGCCGAAGCTTCGGGCTTTTGGTCACTTCTTGACCTGTGGAAATCTTTGGAAAGTGAGGTTTCTGCAGAATTTTTGTAATAAAGGAAAGCCATTTGGCACGCGTTGGCTCGCGGGCATACGCAGACAGATGAGTTGCTTCAAAAGCGGTAATACTAAAGTGTGAGTGTGTTTGTCACATTTAGAGTCCGTTTGCTTACTATTTCCATTGCTGGCTTTTCTCTCACTTGTCTCTGTCCAATAACGTCTATAGCATAGTTTATGATAATGGTTGTTATTGATGCCACTTTTAATATCAGTAGTTCAATACAGTAGTTGTTCATATGGAGTCATTTGCTCCAAATAACCATGCTAATTATTATTAGTGTATTCAAATTTATTGTCTTCTCTTAAACTTTTATTCTTCCCAGGTATTCCCCTCAAAGGTCACCGTTTAGTAAGTATAACAAATTTACCATAGCGCTCTGTTTTCAGATAATACACAGACTCTCAGAGGGAGAGTCCCTGGTGCTGCTGTAGGGTAGGCATACAGGCTGCTGACCACCAGGTTGACAATTCAAACCCACTATCTTCTTGGAAGGAAGAAGATGAGGTTGTCTGCGCCTGTAAAGATTTACTTTTCTGAAACCTCACATACAGTCACTGCCAATTGGAATTAACTCGATGGCAAAGGGTTTTGTTTGGTTTGGAATTCAAATGTAGGTGGCTCTCTCTTCTGCCGTCTTATCATCTCATTTGCTGCCGAGTGCACGGGTGGATTCACTAAGCACGAAAGTAGACGGGGGCGCTGCTAAGGGAGCAGGCAGAAGGAGCTGCTGCCAGCATTGTTTTCACAATCATTTTATAAATATATGGATGTTTAGAAGACTCGTCTTTTTGAGGCTGGTTTACTGATTGCTTAGTTACACTTCACCCATATTTACATCTCGCTATAAGCGTTAGTATCGCCCTGATGATAATACATGCACCCTAAGTTTTCATCTATTTCCTGTAATACTTGACACTTTAGGAAA
The DNA here is from genome assembly GCF_050624435.1 of Tenrec ecaudatus. Classification (NCBI taxonomy): domain Eukaryota; kingdom Metazoa; phylum Chordata; class Mammalia; order Afrosoricida; family Tenrecidae; genus Tenrec; species Tenrec ecaudatus. The sequence continues at coordinate 41,149,606 of NC_134536.1, forward strand.
TCCGTAGGTGTTTGCAAACATTTTCCAAATGGAAAGAATAAAATCAGGCATTGAAAAGTTCAGTAAGGAAGATAATGTGGTAAAAAGAATGAATCAACGATTGCTTCAGTTAAAATATATTCATCAGAAATAGGAATGTTCTTAAAAATTACTCTGTGTTGACAATATGACTCTTTCTCCAAGGAAAGGATTGCGGAACCTCTGGCTTCTCGGGAGCATACCTTCACATTCAGTTTTCCTTAGGAAAGTCCCAGCTCTCCAGGGTTTCTGATGGAATCCTGGACAACAGCGATCACAACTCTCACCACAGGTATTGTGCTCACATTCACAGCGGGATTTCTAAGCAAACAAAAAGGGAGAGACATCATTCTAGCATTGAAAAGAACCAGAAATAAGGCTTTCCTGCAATGTGATGTGGGGGTGGGGTGGGGAATGAAGGAGACATCTAGACATTGTATCAATATGTAAAATGTGGTGTTAGGCTATCACGAAAGTGGTTTTAGCCATGGGGTTAATACATGAGACCAGCACCCGTGTGCTGAACTCTGGGCTGGTTCTGGAATCAATGGGTATCCAAATAGAATCAGATGGACCAAATGGGAATAGTTTTCAAAGCTGATTCCACTCTGATGCCTGCAGTAAGGGGGGTTTCCAGGCTGTTTTATGTCTGCTTTAATCCCTCCCTCAACATAGTTTAGTAGTGTGAACAAAGAAGGGAATTGATTCCTAGGATCTAGGGGTACAGGTAGAATAAAAATAAGATGTGCTCCTGAACTACGCTTCCTCTCTGTGTATAGTACATATGTCTGATCTTCCACAATGGCCTTAGGAACTCTAAAAACCCGAGAAACATCGCCCATCAATCCACTTGGGAGAGAGCTTCTTTGTCTTACAGAGAGCAGTACTAGAACCTGGGTACTCAAAATATAGCAGTGGACTTGAACCTTCTCTGAGAGGTAATATTTTGATCTATTCGTTAGAAAATTAGCTTTGAATGTTGTATTGTTTGTACTACACATTTAGTTTTTAAAACATCATAGTCCAACTTAGGTTCACTAATCATATTCAATATATTTATCCCATCTTCTCCAAAATAGATGATATTGTGCTTCCTGGGTATGGTAATGATTTAGAAAAATAGAAGCTCATTCCCTTTTTTTGCCTAGGTTCACATAATATATGGGTATTTATGGAAAAGTCTACCAAAAACGCATCCTGACATTCTCATGTATGGCAATTTCAAGCCTTTGTTGATTATTTGCTTCTGTTGCCCTTGCCCTACCTCAGCATTCTTTTTCATGGCTAGCATTTATTTACTTCCTAGCCCATTTTTCATTTTTTTTGCATTAATTTTTTGATGAAAAACGTTCAAGACGTAGCCAGGTTGATTGATAGCAGACCGTCTCTGAAGCTAAATCATAGAGCTTGCTGTCATAGCTAGAGAAGTTTCAAAATCAATAGACAGTTTGGAGCTGTTAAAAAGAAAAAAAGAAAACTAATCTGTTTTCTGATACTGCGATGGCTGCCTTCAAAGCCTATCACCCTAACTGCCAGCTCCCTTTCACCCCAGCCCGGCTTGCTGCTATCCTCTCTAAGTGGGGAGCTGACACCATTCCCAGTGTTTCCTGTCAGCAGAGCCCCGTATGAGGCATTTTACAGTTCAGGGCTTCATTTTGCCTAAGCAAATATACATACATTTGTGGCTGGATCGAGGGGACAAGCTCGAGCATGGCCATAGCAGATGCACATTCCTCCGACCGAGATGTCCTTGATAGAGTAGTAATACTGTAAAAGGCAACCCAGAGAAAACATCCCGTTAGGACGTCAAGGTGAAAGAGACAGTTAAAACATGGTACATTCCATTTCATCCTTTGCTTGGAGCGAGTGGGTGTTCTTGGAGGATAATGAGGTTTCCTGAAACCAATCATAACACCCTTTGTGCTGCAATCACACTACAAAGAAAGGATGCCTCCCATTTAGGTTAGGTGGGCCTTCCTTTGAACAGACAGTACCTACCTTTGAGAGCAGTTGGGGTTGGGGGGAGGCGGGTGAGGTTTTTTAATTAGGGCCAAGAGCTGTGATTCTTCCTCAAAGTTGTCTGCCTTTGTTTCAGAAATGAAAATCTCTTTTAATGCCAGTATAAGAACACCATGTTCTTCATAATAGATCATGCAATTACCCAAGTCAAATGGTCAACACCAGTCCATTTCAGCTCACTCATGCCTAGACTATCAATTAGTTACGTATTCCACTTCAGTTTCGACAATTGCTAATTTTCTCCAATTCATAATTTATACACTTCACATGCTGATACTAATGGATGTTTGCAAGCATGTCTTCCCACTCAAGTCATGCCACATTAGCCGATGACCATCCTGAAAGCCTTCCTCTGTCCATATCATTAAGGTGAATTCTGCTTTGCAGGTCCAGTTCCCTTGTCACATTTTGAGCGCCTTTCAGCCAGAAGGACTTATCCTCCAGCACGATATTAGAGAGCGTCTCACCACTGTTCATAAACGTCCCAAAGGTTAACATGTCAGAAGTAAATTGGCAGGTCCTTCTCCGTACTTTGTCTGGACGCTGTCCAACATGAGTGAGCCTGCTGGCATTTGAAACCCAGGTGGCATAGTTTACAGGATCGCACCCTCCTACGGGCCAGCACAGTGCGATAAAGCTGCTCCAGAAATAACAAATCAAAGAGGAATGGTGTTATAATTATTGTTTAAAAGAACATTTAAAGATCTATCAGGAAGTACTACACTATGAGAAGCAGACTAATATCACTATTAAGGCCACTTAAGAGGACTATTATTCAAAATTGTGTAACAATCTCTAATGCCAAAGATGAGGAAATTAAATATTTTATCAAATTCTTCAATTTGAAATTGATTATACATGCAATTAAGATGCATTGATAACTAACGGTGATGATATTATGAAAGTTGGAAACAAAAAAGTAATCAATAGTTGAAAAACGTGGCTATGGTGACAGAAATGATGTTGGATAGGGCATGATAGAATTTGAAAATGCCATTTTAAACAGTAGAAGTGGTGATTATGCATATAGATCTTTGTATGTGGATTACACAATAATCAGCTTGACTACTTCCATAAAAAGAGACAATGCACAAGCTAATATCATTAGTTAGACAGACCATGAATTGCTTCTGTGGAAGTTCAAGTTGAAGGACATTAAAACAAGTCCATAGGAACCAAAGTACAATATCCTGAAATATATCCCACCTGAATTTAAAAATCATCTTGAGAATAGACTCAATACTTTGAACGCTGATGACTCATGACAGGTTGTGGAATGATATCAGGAACTTCATATATGAAGAATGCAAAAGGTTATTTTAAAAAAACAGGAGAGGAAAGAAAATGGATATCATGAGAAATTCTGAGACTTGCTAAAGCAAATGGAAGAACTGATAAAATAATGGACGTTAACAGAATATTTCAAAGGGTGGCTTGAGAAGACAAAATAAAGCATTGTAATAAAATGTTCCAAGACTTTGCATCAGAAAACTCAAAGGGAAGGGCAAGCTCTGCATCTCTCAGGTAAAGAAGACTAAACAAAAATTCAATCTTTGCATTGCTCTATGAAAGTTTCTGTAGACAAAACTCTGAACAATGCAGGAAGTATAGAAAGAAGATGAGAGAAATACAGAAAAACTGAACTCAAAAGAATTAGTCACCATTCACCCATTTCAGGAGGCAGCTTACAATCAAGAACTAATGATACTGAAGGAAGATATGCTCATTTTATCCAAAATAAAAGGAAGATAGGTACTTGGCCAACCAACTGGAATATATTCATATTTAACTCCATTCCCCCCAAAAGAAAGACGATCTGACAGAATGTTGAAATTACTAAACAATATTATTACTATCACAAGCAAGCATGATTTTGCCAAAGGAAATTGAAAAGTGGTTGCAGAAGTGCTTTAAGCCGAACTGCCAGAGACTCATGCTGAATTCATCAGCGGAAGTGGGGCAAAGGTTACTGCTGATGTGAGATTGGGGCTGAAAGGGGAGGATTATAGACAGATGTGTCCTGTGTTCTGTTGCCTATGCGAAGGCATCTGGTATGTGGCTCATAAACGCTGACTAACACTGCAAAGAGTGAGGACTTCCGAGCACTCAGTCTGCTCAGACGGAAGCTGTGAGTAGACTAAGGGGCAGAACAAGGGACAGCATGACATTCGGGAGCAGGGAGGATGTGGACCAGGCTTGAGCCGTCACTGTACTTATTCAATTTGCATGCTGAGCAATTAGAAGACGGAGGCGCCAGGATTGGAGAAAGTCTCGTTAACAACAGGCCAGATGCAGAAGACACGACCTTGCTTGCTGGGAGTAAAGAGGACTTGAATGTTTGGAAGACATGAGAGAATACAGCTTTCATTGTGAATTACCGTTTAACACAAGGAGAACAAAATCCTCAAAAGTAGACGAATAAACAACATCCAGATTAAGGGTGACAAGATTGACGCCGCCGAGGGTTTCATTGTACTTGATGCGCCATCGCTGCCCATGGAAGCCAGAGTCGGAATGTCAAGTGACACTTCCCTGGACAAATCTGTTGCAAGGTAGCTTTAGTTTTATAAACCAAAGACCCCACATGCAGGAAGAAGGTGTGCCTGATTGAAGCCATGGTATTTGCAGTCGCCTCCTATGTCCCTGAAAGCTGGAGGATGTATAGGGAAACCAAAGACGTGATCACGCCCTGGAAGCATGAGATTGGTGAAGAATATTACGTATGCATGAACTGCCAGAAAAACAACCACAAAGGCAAATCTGTCTAGGAAGACGCAGTCAGAAAACTCCTGAGAAGAGAGGGTGATGAGCTACTGGGGACAGCTTACCAGGGTCCATCAGTCCCCTCAGAACGACATCACGGGGGGCAAACTACAGCATTACTGCAAAAGATGAAGCCCCTCTGAGCAATGAAGAACCAAGTGGCTGCAGCACGGGCAGAGGCCCTGCGGTGACTGTGAGGGTGGAACACATAGGGGTGTGCTTCATTCTGGGGCACATTGGGTCTCCAGGAATCAGAACTGACTCGGTCAGCAAGAACAATGTGAGAACCTCAACTCGATGGATTTTACTTGAGGAATTTGAAAAGAATCAACTGTGAGGAGAAAGCGTGCTCATAACAATCAAGGTGTTAATTATTTCATAAAGAGATGAAATTAACTAAAATTGACACAGTTTTGGAAGGAAGGAAGTAGATGTGCAGCCCATTTGCTTTGCTTTGTTTTTGTTTGTTTTTTTTCCAAGTGTTACTTGAAACATGCATGTGATTATGTCTTCTCTGAAGTTAGCATGGTCCGATGTTCCAATTTAGTCTACCCGATTTTTAATGATTATTTATAATTATAGAACTAGTCTTTAAAAATACTAATGACTATGTTAGGACACTTTGTAATGGTCAGAGAAGTTCTTTTGTGTGCGTGTGGAATTCAAATAGTGCCCCTAGTGGTAGCGATGATGTCTACTGTTGGGATTGATGCAGACTTAGACCACAGGCCTAGCACTGTGTGTGGGAGCGTCTGCATTTCTTGACTTCAAGTCCCTATTAGTGTGTGTCTCAAAGCTCCTCCATTATCTTTTTCTTTGTGCGTTGTTATTTATGCATGATGTCCTTTAAAGCTCTCTTTAATGTACTATCTTATTTAATATACCTTAATATGCCCAGTTGAACTAAGTAGAGAGTTAATATAATTTAAAATTTTATATCCAAAGAGAATTCTTTGTTCAGAAAGCTGATACAGTAGTATTTGCTGATGCTGTTAAAGTGGTGTAATATCTCTTAAATATGAATGTCTAATGTTTCTCTTTTAAGTCAAGAAAAAGAGCAGAAATTCAGTATCCTATTCTGTATATTTAAATTTCATGGAATGTTTAGCATACTCATTATAAGTACTTAAAAATATGTCTATGTGTTGATGAAATAGGTTTAAAAGAATTGCTTTAATAGGCTCATTTACAGTGTAGTTATAAATAATAGAAATGTACCCCAGCCCCTACCACTATAGTCTGAAAAGGATGAAAAAGGAACAATAATGTATTGTCATTGATTCCCTGCATCCCCTTCCCCCCGCCATAGATCTACTGTCAGGGAAGATTCAATTTCCCTTTAACGTTCGCCATGTCTTCTTTGGTGTGTTTTTGGAGTCAGGCCAAAATTAGAATTAAAATGATTCTTTAAAAACACATGAAGAATCGTAAGCATCAATATAAAATAATGATTACTCCTACATGCGACCATTTACAGTAGGCTGAAACATTAATCCGAGGGAAGATTTTTTCAGTATTGGAAAATCCATGGAAGGAACACATCTGGCATCTGTGGTACAGTAATAAATACAATTGATAACTGGAGGTAACATGTGGAAGAGTTAAATAATGAGGGGGAACGCAGACAAAGGGTAGTCAGAAACCTTGAGATTGGTTGCCTGTCAAAATTTAAATGGATAGTTCAGCAAGTTGGCATTTGGTGGCAGTGATCTGAACTTGGGGTTATTCTGCAACCAACTGCTTTGTCCCAGAATCTTAAATTCTTTCTCTCACCGTCTCCCCACTTACTCCTCTAGCAAACCAGTAGATACTCCATTGGCCCGAGGTTGCTATCTGGCAGGATGACTCAGTGCAGACTGTTGGTAACATGATGAGCAGCAGTACATAAGAAAGGTGACATGACCCAGGGGGATAAATTTATTGTCAGATATTGTTGTGTTGTCCCTAGACTCGGGACAGCAAAAGACGTAGCATTATTATTCATAGACACCTGGGCTGATCATCTATGCCATGAGTGGACAGATGTCAGATTAACACTGAAACCAGCACCTAAATTGGTTCCTCGTGTGCAGAGATATGCTGAAAATGTACTATAACCCTTTATTTTTCTGCTGATAATCTTCTTATAATGGGAAATACAAAATTTCTGCAAGATTACCAGTTGATCTTATGTACCTTAAAGTTTCCATCCCTCTCTCTCCTTTTCTCTCTCGGTGTATGTATGTATGTATGTGAGTGTGTATGAGTGTATGTGTGGGGACATGACAGAACAGGCATTTTAGTGTTGTCTATCGCCAAAAATGTTTCAAAGCTCCTGCACTTCACTAACTCCTCAGGCCACTTTGTCCAAGACTAGTGACCAACCGAAGAGCCAGAAGTTATCTAATTTAGTCCTCCTAAATAAAATGATCAGTTAAACACTGTGACCTCTCATTTTCACTAAGAAGAAACTGAAATTTTAAAATATTAAAACAAGTTGGAAAATGTTGCAAACTGAAATAGTGACTGAGCTTTTATCTAAACAGAGGCCTGTCTAATATGAAGTATCTGATAAAAAATCATTCCTATAAATCATAAAAGATTTATTTTTAAAGTGTTTAATCCTTTAAGCAATAATTAAATTGACTAATGCAATTTTACTCTGAAGTGCAAAAATTGTTATCAAAACTCACTCTTCTGGTAACGATGGGGTCAATTTCCCTTGGATCTTTGTGGGCAAACATCATTAGGTCAGCATTCAAGGTGCGGATCCTCTGAAATTTGAGGCGAATGTAGCGGGCAGAGGTAAACTCCAGCAGTTCAGGAGAAGGATCGTCAGCACTTGGTCTTCCATTGATTAAAGAGATATGGATCTGAATAATGAGAAAAACAATTGAATTAACCAAAATAAACATACAGTTTTGTTTATAAAGGTAAGGTTTATCTCTCCCCCCAATTACTCAGGCAGATACTGGCTCATGTTTACTGGCTGAGATGTAATGAAAGTATAAAGGCATTTTATGGTTCTTTGATACACATACTTGCCACTCACATGTTTAGGTCTTAGGTATTGCCGAGATACTACAACCCATAGTTCTCTGATCTAACTTTACTTTCCAAGTGTTTCCAAACATTCTCTTTAAAAAAATTATTGTGCCATATGTATTTAAGAATTTGGTGTATGCTAGAGATGAATAGGAAACTATAGAACTGACTTTTTATTTAATGTTAGAAGGTATCAAAAGCAAAAACACATTGGCAAATTTTAAAATTCTGAACTTGGAAATGCCTAATAGTATAGCCTTAAAATCTAAAGGTTAAAAAAAAGTTTACAATATTATAAGGGAAGCCAGACAAATCTACAGCCACATTGATTTCAATAGATATCTGTTTAGTAAGTGCTGTATCATGATGACAAAAATGTACCAAGGATATACCCCATTCTGAAAAACACACTCTATGAAAATAAATTAAAACAGAGATAGAATTCCTAATTCTCTATAGAAATAATTTGCATAATTTACACCAGATGATAAAATGTAATAATAATATTTTCTGTATTAAAAAGATATCAAGTATCTCCTCTCCATGGGAGCATCAGACCCACATGCTGTCCTGGAGATTTCACCAGAACAGAAAGTTCCGCCGGCAGCCTTCCTGCTGGTCTACTTCCAAAACAGACTTGTTTGTTCTTGTGACAGTCTCTTTTATATTCCATATGCTTCCCGACGCCATAATCCAAGTGCATCAAGTCTTCTCTTATTTGGTTTCTTCACTGTCCAGTTATCACATGCACATCGGACTTTTAAAAGCACGGTGGCATATTAGTTAAGCCAAACCTTAGTCCTTAAAAATAACATCTTTGTTTTTCAGCATTTCATAAAAAGTCTTTTGTAGCAAACTGTTGTCTTCCCTTACCATGGATGCTGATCTTGGATCCAAGTAAAATGGAAATGTGGACAACTTCAGTTTCTACTCCACTCATCATGATATTGCTTATTTGTTCAGTTATAAGGATTTTTGTCTTTTTAATGTTAATATGTGATCCGATTGAAAGTTGTGCTGCTTGATCTTTACTAGTAAGAAAGTCAAGTCCTCTTCCTTGTCAACAAGCAAGGTTTCTGTCAGCATGTTGGAGATTATTAATGAGTTCACTGCTGATCCAAATGCTGCATTTTTCATGTATTCCCGTTGCAGCGCTTATTGATCCAATTTACAGATGAACTGAGTCTGAGGAAAGAATGCAAAACCAACACACACTTCTTTCCTGACTTTAAATGGTATAGTTGGATGGTAGCAACTGTCTATTGATCCCTAGGATTCTGAAGAGAACAATAAAGTATTCTGGAATTCCCATTCTTTACAATATTATTTATACTTTGGTGTGATCCACGCAGTTCAGTACTTTTACATTGTCAATTAAGCACAGGTAAATATGTTTCTGGTGGTCTCTATTTTAGCCAAGATCCATCTGAAAGCAGCAATGAAGTCCTTTATTTCTTATCTTCTGAAGCCCCCTTGAAGTTCTAGCAGTTCTCCAAGCCATTTAAAAAAAATTATCTTCAGCAAGATGTTGCTTGAATATGATATCGATGTTAGGTCTGATATTTCTGGTGTCTGTGGGATTACTTTTCTTTGGAAATATAGCCTACTGGTACGAAAAACACTAGAGCTCATTTGTAATGTACACATGTAGGTGACTTGATTCTGTTTGTTTCATGTGATGTGTTCCATGTGAAAAAGTCAATTGTTTTGCAAAATTTTGTTTATTCATTCAATTTCAGAGGTTGTTAAAAATATCCAGCTTCCTTACCTTTGAAGTATGGACAAGATTTAGCATGAGGGAGAATCAGTAGTTTCAATGGAAAGACATTCAAGTTCCATTATCCACAAGCAAGAATCCAGAAATGGATGGAGCACCAGTTGAAATGTTTCCACAAACTGATGAAGCACTGAAAGCACTCACTCATCTATGACAGGAAATTTAGAAAACAGCTACTTGGCCAACTGGAAGAGATCCATATTTGTCCCCATTCCAAAGAAAGGTAAACTAACAGAAAGCTCATACTATTGGAAAAGATCTTTAATATCATGGAAAGTCAGATTATGCTGAAGGTCATCCATCAAGAGTTGCAGCAATACATTGACAGGGAGTCCTCCACATGCTCAGGCCGGATTCAGAAGCGGACGCATCACAAGGGATGTCATTGCTGACGTCAGATGGATCCTGACTCACAGCAAGGACCACCAGAGAGAGGTTTACTTGTGTTTTATTGACTATGCCGATGCTTGCATCTCTGTGGATTGTAGCAAACTATGAATAGCCTTGATAAGAGTGGGGGGGTCTAAGAATATCATATTGTACACCCGTGGAATGTATAAATGGACCAGGAAAGGGATGCATCAGATTTGCACCCACTCATCATGCTTATGCCACCTGGATGCTGAGCAAATAACCAGAGAAACTGGCTGATATGAAGAATTACGTCTCAGGATTTGAGGACAGCTATAACTTACAAAACACAGATGGCACAACCTTGCTTGCTGAAAGTAAGGAGGACTTGAAGGACTTGCTGATGAAAATCAAGGATGGCAGATTTTAGTAAGGATTACAACTCAATGGAGAGAAAACAATAGTCTCCACAGCTGGACCGATAGGTCACATCAATATAAACAGAGAAAAGATTGAAGTTGTTAAGGATTCACTGTTGCTTGCATGCACAATAAATGCTCATGGAAGCAATAGTCAAGAGATAAACAATACATTAACTTGGGTAAATTTGCTGCACCAGATCTCGTTAAAGCATTGAAAGTAGGGGTGTTATTTGGAGGACTAACACTAATGTTCATTTGACACAAGTCACTTCAGTTGCCTCCAATGCATGTGGAAGTTGGATTGGATAATGAAGATCAAAGAAGAATTTGAATTGTGATGCTGGAGAAGTGTATTCAAAGTACCATAGACTGCCCAAAGAAAAAACAGATCTCTCTTGGATGAAGCACATCTAGAAATCTCCTTAGCGGTGAGGACGGTGAGACCTTGACTTGTGTACTTCAGATAGGTTGTCTGGACAGGACAGTCCCTGGAGGGGGACATCATATTTGGTACAGCAATAGGACCATGAATAAGAGGAAGACCTTACAGAGATGGATTGACATGGAGGCTTCATCCAAGGGTTTAAACATAAGAACCGTAACAGTATTTCCTTCTGTTCTACATAGGGTCTCATTAAGTGGGAACCGACTTAAAGACACGTAACAACAACAAAACATCAGATGACTCAACTTTTCTTGTAATAAGGTTTTCAATGGACAATTAAAAAAAAAGAAATAGATCACTAGGTCCTTTTCCATAGAATTAGTCTGGAAACTGCTAAAACTTATCCACCATAGGTGACTGTTTATATTCGAAATACTAATGGTAAAGCTTCTAACACAATAACAGACAAGGCATCACAGGATGAATGGGGTCATGGTGTCAGAGAAAGAGAAATGGAAATCCATGATATTCCATTCCTAACATTCTGCATTTAGATAATCCTTGAGAGCAATTTACAAACTGAATGCCATGAAGTTACCTGAGTCCCTAAAGAAATATGGCAATTCCAATAGATGGAGATAATTATGAAGTCCCAGGGATTCAACTCCAATCCTTCATTGTAACAAAGGAAATCTCTCAGCTTATTATATCTATCTTGGTGGCTTAGTAAATAATAAATCATTTAATTAACACGTTTGGGAAAATGATAGAATGAAAGTTCTCTTAACATAGTAGATCTCAAAATACTGTGAACTCTAATGTACACAATTGTAAAAGAGCAAAGCACATCTTACATGTTCATAGTATGGCAACTCACAAACTGAAAATATATTTAAATTTTTTTTCTATGGCTTAAGGAAGTGTCCATCAAAAGCTAAAAGAAGACATGAATAAAGGTTAAAACCAATGAGAATATGTCCCTTAAAACTTTTTTTTCAAATAGTCACAGATTAAGATGTAAATAGTTCTGTGTAAAGCTTTAAATAGAACTTAGCTTTGTCTTATCAAGTTTTCTTTTGACAATTCCAACAAAACACTATTTGAAAGAAAGGAGGAAATCACTACATGTGTGGGATGAAAGTTCCCCACGATTGTTAAGGGGTAGTCAGTGTTCATGTTATGGTGAACTGCACTTGTACTCCATATGGAACCAGTCTGTCCCCCCTTCAAACAAATTGACACTTTAAAAATGGTGTGCACGTTCTCCCGCGGGTTAGTCAACCATATGATAGCTCCATAAAGGATTCAGCAAAGGAACACTGCTGCTCACAGCTTTGGTATTTCCATCAAGATCTTCTGCCAAGAGAGCTTGTGAGTTTAGTTAGTCCCAAGCTGTGTCTGGGATGTAAAACCGGCCAGCTGTTTGGCCATGTTTTGTGCAGCTTCCTTCCATCCTTTTTTTCCTCCACTCTCCTTCTGAATAAATCATCACAGTGGGGAGGATTTTTCTGCTGGCGCAATGCTGTGGGGCTCCAAAGCCTCTGGATAATGTAGCATCCTGCCTGACTTCGTATGCGCCGATGACAGTAGTTGAGGGGCGGAAAGGGGGTGTCTGTCTTCAACAAACATGAAAATGTGTCATTGTTAAGCCCACCACTGGCTTACTGTCAGACCCTGGGAAAACCGTGGCAGTCTAGTGTCTTCTGCATGTTGTCACTTTAGACATGCTGATGGGTGTTGACTCATGCCGTCACAGGAAATATTCCAACAGAAGATAATTATTTTATGCTTAGTGATCACTTCTTTTTAATTAAAAAAAATATACCTTTCTTTGAAATTAATTTCCACAGAGGGAAAGGGAAGCATAAGAAGGAAAACTGCATCATGAGAAACATTTTCTTTGTGACCAAATGACCCAAGTGATACTATAGTCTACCCAGTCCAAGAACTAAGCACACTAAGTAAATCACCCTTTCCCTATTGATGAAAAAGTTTCTGTCGCACTACAGTATTTTTAAATGATTACAATGAGTATTAAAAGAGTCTATGCATCAGATAACAATATGTCACCTTAGTGTCATGTTGTTGTATTAATATTACCACAATGGCTTCAGATTCCTGAGGTCTAGTAGTAATACCTAGCTGAATGGTGTGTTTATTGGTTGAATGAAGCTAAGCAAAAACGGTTTATTATGAATATTTAATAATTGCCAAATTTTGACATGAATGGTAGGGGTGAATGAAGTTGCTAAGTTGCTGTTCTCTTCCAATATTCTAAATTTAATTAGAATTAGCCATTTTTGAAGGCATACCGGTTACGTCTAACAACTTGAAAGTAAAATGAACCCAAGCGATATAACACTGAAGCTCAAAGATGTAGAATGAGATTAACTCTCTGCATATGTGTCCAAAGACCTTGTGTATAAATGAGTGCCTGAGACACCCGGGGCTCTCTTAAAGGCAAACATTTTGAATATGAAATTATTACCAATAATTTAGGATGATAATATTATAAATTGAACTTTATAACTTCCATCTTACCCTGTGCAAGAGAGAAAAAAGTGTACATTAAAAGGATGAACTGTATGAAGCTTAGTGACGGGGACAGTGCAATAACGTCATTGCCTTTCTAGCAAAGGACAAAAGCTTTGGCTTTACCTCTGGCAGGTCATTTTTGGTCTATTCTTCCACTTGGTTCTTATTATTCCACTGAGCTCCCTTCAGTCCATTTAACCTACTCTTGAATGTCACCAGAGTCTATCTCATTACTAACTAATATGACCACCACTCAGCCTTTACCTTACTTGCTCTCTCTGGAGCATCAGAAAGAACTGACAGCTCTACTGGCTCCCACCATGCCATGATGTCTTTTTTCCCTCCTACCTCACTGGTTACCTCTTTGCGATCATTTTGGCCACTACATTCACGCCTCTCAAACTTTCAAAACTGAAGTACACATATTGTCACTCTGACATTTCTTTCCACTCTATCTTCCCTGATACATAGTGGGTTACTTGTTGGCCTGCTACCTCCAAGGTTAGCATTTCGCTCCCACCAGTCACTTCTTGGGAGAGCCTTTCTACTCCAGTAAAGACATGTAGTCTCACAAAATTGCAGGGCAATTCTGTTCTGTCCTATAAAGTAGGTATAGATCAGAATCATCTCAATGGAGGTGAACTTGGTTTTTAGACTTCAAATACTATTGATATAGATGTTTCTTGGATTTAAATCCCTAGACGTGATCTCTCTCCTGAAGAACAGAATTGAAAATCCAATAGTACCTGATAAATTCATCAGACTCTCTAGTAGGCATCTAAAATATGACAGATCGCAAAGAGAGGTCCTACTCTTTACCCCCCAAATCTTCTCATTCTCACTAAAGAGCAAAGCCGCCCTTCCAAGTACTCAGGGACAACAATTTAGGGTCATATCTGACTCCACTCATTTTATTACATTCAATTTGTATATAAATCCTATGATAAATACATCATCATATCAGACCACTTCTAATCACCTGCACTAAGACCTTCTTGGCCCAAGCTCTCATCATTGTCCACCTGGATCACCACCGTGGCCTCTTAATGAGTCTTTTAGCTATCACCCTTGCATCCCTATGGTTGGCTTTTTTTTTTTTAACGCAATAGTTAAATCTTTCTTTTAAAATATAACTCTCCTTGTGTCACAGTGTTCCTTGACACCCCCAACACTGGGCAATCCAACTCCCTATACAAACGAAACCTGGACAATGAATTACAAGACCTTAGATCATCTATACTCTCACCCATTAGTGCTAAAAGCCAAAAACCAAAAAAAACTTTTCTGACCTATTATTCTTACAAAAACTTGCCTGGTCTCTTATTTGGTTCTCTATCAAGCTTTATTTTTTAAGCTCACAGTGCTCTTTACAGTTCAAGTCAGTCAACCCTTTTCGTTAGAATATGCAGGTTGACTTTTACTTCCCAACTTGTTGGCTCTGTGTTCCTCCCAGAGAGAAAATACTCATTTCTTACTTATCTTGTTTGTCAGACACTGACATCGACTTCATGGTGACTCATAGAACCCCCTGGTAAGTCTCTGAGCCTTTAAGTGTTGGCAGAAGTAGAAAGCCAAGTTTCTCCAGAAGGACAGCTGGAGGTTTCCAGCTGTCCACCATGTAGATCACTGCCCATCGCATAACCACTACAGCACCACGGTAAGCTTCAAGAGTTCAGGCCTTAGTATCTGCTGTATGCATTGATTTATTACTAAAACAGAGGACTGTCTGGTAAAAATCCAGTATAAGTCAATACATATTTTTAAATATATAAAACAATTCCTAAATTTTTACTACCATTTTATCTAAAAAGAAAATGGTCTCATTTACAGTTGATCTCAATAGTGAAAATGAGTAACACGTGATAGGTTATTGTGTGAAACAGGGTTCTCTATGGAGATAAAACCAGATTGCTGATAATTATATAGATATAAATATATAGAGAGATAGAGATAGATATATAACACAAGAAATGAACTGTTAAATTATAAAGCAGTACAAATGACTCAGTGCAACTCACTCCCTGTGAGAGAGTTATGAGACACTGACAGTCCTATAGTCTTGAGGGCCGCCAGGTAGTCCTCTGTAGAGAGAGCTAGGCTATCTCAGCACAGGCAGCAAATAGCAAGGCAGGTCATCAACCATCAGTCCCCAGCTCCAGACATGTAAATTCCAATCATGTGGTTTAAAGGGACTGCAACTTACAGCAACACAGTCCACAGGCTAGGCATCCCACAGGTAGTGTAGCCCGTAAATTGAGGCACAGAACAAGCAAGGCAGCCACATATTGGTCTGATGATGAAAGAGCCAGAGACAAGAAAGGCGAGGCTCACTGAGCCATTTATCTCTCCGCCCTTCAATTAATCCCACTTCCGTTTATCAGCCAAGCTGGCACAATAAGCTAACTATCTCAGTTATTAATACTTATTTAATTAATTCCTTCCTTGGAGTTTAGAGTGTTTTTAAACTCCAAATGCAAAGTCACTGCTATTCAGTCGATTCTGACTCATAGAGAGCCGATGGGATTGGGTAGCCCTGGCCCTGTGGGTTTCTTGAGACCTGTAACCCCTCCTCCTCCTGAAAAGCAGGCAATGGCTTTGAATTGCTGGCCTTGCGGTTAGCAGCCCAGCACTTGATCATTAGGCCAACAGGCCTCCCCTTCTAATAACTAGCTCACTGTTATCAGAAGCTTTCCAGCTTACCAAAGTAACTGCACTCACATGGCCGGTGCCTGCTGAAATGCTTGGCAAGTAATATGTAAATGTCAAGGACTGTGTATGTCCTTCATTTCCTTAATTAATTTATTGTAGGAATATGAGGAAATGTCAGCCTAATGAACTGTTTAGCAAATAGGGTGGAATTAGCAACAACTCTACCCCTGAGGTCTAGTCTTAGCAGATCTCTCACTATCCCATAAAATAATATTTCGCTTTTGACACCTACTTGGTTCCAATTGCCCCTGAAACTCAATTGTTTGTCTCCTGTTCCTTAGAATTACAATTCTTGCATTTGTCATACGTTGATGAAAGCTTTGCCTTCAACGAAATATTTTAAACAGATTCTTCCCTGTCAAAGCAATGACCAGTAATAAATTACAGCACAATAATAAAATTAGCTTTTCAAAGTGTATTTATCATATAATGGTTACGGTTTTCATTGTCCCTAGTAAAACCAGTTAAAATAATGTGCCCAAAATATTTGTGTGTTTTCTCTCTAGGTCAAAGTTCTAAGTGTCTAGTATGCAAAAAAATACTAATGTATAAAAATCGGAATTGTTTTCTCTGTCTGTCTTTTATTTTGTACTAGGGTCAATTACACCATTTCTTTGTGTCACTGGTAGATTTCATGTGGCAGCGGTTTAATTCCTGGGGAACGACTCAACATTGAACTGCTGAGTTCAAAGCACAGAAGCAAAGCCTCAGCTGCTTTAGGAATTTCATATTTTCCAAAGTCTCAGTATTGGCATGGACTTTTTAAAATCTGTGGTGCTCTTTCCTCATACAGCTCAAAACAATTTAGTAAATTCTTAAGCCCCTTGCTCAAGATGGATTTAGGTTAGTCTCATTGGAAACACGCTGAGAGGGATAAACAATAATACATCATAATTAAATGGAAGATTTTGATACTATGGCCTTTGGTACTTTTATAGAATGGCCACAAAGTATTGGGAATTTTCAAAGGAAGAAAACAACAACAAAAATAATATGCAATGCAAATCTCAGTCCCTAACACACACATTTTGTGCTGAGCAGATGCTGGCACAAGAATTCATAATAGCAAATACATAATTTAAATGGTTTCAAATAATAACCTAAAATATCCCAAATTAAATTTTTACCACTGTTTTTCTGTTTTTCCTGTTGTGGTATGTAATATTACCTGTTTGATAAAAGAAAAATCATTAAAATGTTTTCTGCAACGTTTTAGCTAACTTCTCATTGAAATTGTTATCAAATGCAGATGTCATTGCTAAATCTTAGTGTTGCATGCTAAGAGGTCCGGTCATCTTCTGAATTTCCGAGCTAGGAAAGAATCTCACAGAAGCAGCCTCAGAGTGTATCGTGCAGGCAAATCATTGTCAGGGAAATTTGCTCATGCTCCGCAAACATTGCATGGCTCCAAATTTTATTTTTTGTGACATTCACCGTGATCCCCTAAGACAATCGAGTCATTACTCATCTTTTCCAATTTTACATCTATTTCAGGAAGTCTTCTCCAATACACAAGAACTTGCATACAAAAATAATGCAAGTTATTATTGAACACAGGCTAGGTGCAAGACATTCTTGCAGGTGAGCTGAATATATTAACTAACATGGCCTTAACTCACTTCAGGGCTTACCAAAACCTCATGAAGCAGATGCTTTGTTTATTTCTTATTTTTTAACAAGCAAAAATAGGGCTAAATTCAGACAACTAGTGTATGTTCTAATTTGCTTGCCCCCTAACCGCCCCCCTCTCCTCCGACTGTTATCTCATCACAGACCAGAGTTTTGGCAAGAATTTTTTGAATATTGCTGTCTATTTGAAGACTTTTGAGTGACAGAAACTTCATCAATGATTCTCATTGCACACACCTCTTCTTCCATTCCGTTTTCCCGATTTGCTCCCATTCCAGCCTGGCTATGACTTTTTCTAGTACTTTAACTCTACTTCCTGTTTATTGTCTTACTCTTAATCCTCTGGAATTATCTGTAATGTTTGACTTCCCTAGTCTTGGCTCTTCTGGAGGTGGGTCATTTTTGCCCTAGTACTGTAATCAATGTCAGATTCCCGTAATAAGCTGTTTACCAGATGCCAGGTCACAGATAAAGACTAATCATCAGATTAGAAGGGATCTAGACCCCCTGGGAAGGGGGGGAGATGAGGAATCCATGACAGCATGAAAGGCCATTGAATCCAGTGTTTTTTCCAGACCTGATAGGCCATCCTGGGGTCCATCTATATTAGTGGAGCCCCTTGATGATTCAAGTCAAAGCCCTACCTGCCAATCCAAACCAGCCCTAGAGCATGTTTATAAACTGAAAGCAAAGGTATCCATTATGCAGAACAGAACCAATGACCCCTACCTCTTAACAGCATAATAATAGATGAAAGTGCTTATGCCAGTTTTAATATTGAACTATTTTATTGAGCAAAACAATGGTGAGCAAAAAAAAAGAAGAATTTATAGCTTATGGTAAATTCTAAGGGAAAGGAACTAAAAACCTCAGGTTTTCAGAAGAGGGAAAAGTAATGTGTTAATAGAAAAAAATAAATAAGGATATGACAAATCTGCCCTTCCCTGGTGTGGAGGAGTGTTAGAAAGTGTCCTGAAGCCAACTGCTGGACACTGACCTACTTTAGGGGGACGGGACAATCCGTACACTGGAAAGACACAGAATAACAGCACAAAGGAAAACTTGAGCAACATTTTCCTGTTTTGTTTGCAGTCCCCATGTGAGAACACTTGTTTAGAATTAAAATAAAATCTTGGAGCAGGAGTTCTAAAGGTAGTGCCAAGTCCTGTGTCATTAGATTGGAACAAAACCTTGATGTCTACCTAAACAAATTTAATCTCTCGTTCTCTTTATTTGTCTCGAGGTTTCCTCAGCAGACTATTGTTTTGGGGGGTGTTGGTAAGGTGGATTTTGCAAGGATGAAAGGACTGTAGATCAATGATTTTGAAGTTTTTCCCTTTTCACAGAAACCCGAGTTTAAATTCATTGTTGGCAATCCTGGCTGATGTCATGGTCAAAAAGTTTCAACAATACCCCCCATATATCAGCAACTTTAATTTAGGGAATCAGAGTAAAATTTGGAGGAGCGTTTGATAAGATGCATGCGCTCCCTAAGACTGAGCATGTCTCCTAGACTAGCTTACCTTTATATTATCTCTAAGCTTTTATATGTAGATTGATAAATGAGAGTCCCATGGGTGACTCACTTTACAACTCCACTCTGACACTTGTCTGATAATTTTGTTAACACAGAAATTGACTCATTTTCTGAATAGCTTCTTTAGCTTTCACCTTTTATTCATTTTGTTTGCAAAATATGAATTTGGGGTGCCTTCTTCCATATCTGCACTTATTCTCCACCGCTCTTAAAATGTTTACTCTTATCCTGCTCATTTCATATAATATTTGCAGTGAAATTCTACATCTAAAGTTGGTCAAATATTTATCTTGGCATCTCATACCCTGTATATTGTAGCTGTGTTTTTCCTAGCATAGCTTGTAAGAACTTGCACCTTGCCAATTTTATGATTTTTCATTGCACAAGGAGGCAAAATTTTAAATTGTATTTTTCCCCCCAAATAAATTGTATGCTTGCATGACTGATAAGTTCCATGGGTTTAATGTCTGGATCTTGAGGGCTACAAGCTATGTTAAATCTGCTCATAGTTCTCATGGTTTTTCTATGCTCATGTCCCTGAAGCTTTGCATAATTGATTTTTCCTGTGCATATGTGTTCAGGACACATCTACTTGATATAGAGAACCTGACTTGACAGTGGCTTTACCATTCATCTACGACTTGTGTTACCTTAGACAATTTAATAATTCTGTGCCTCAATTTCCTCTTCAAAGGCAGATAATAATAATACTTTATAGAGCTGTTTGGTGGATTGTTGCTCTGTATGTCACAGAGTTTGAAATGATTAGGCTAATGCCTAGCAAACAGGAAAAATGATGAAATACTTCTTGTTATTGAATCTCTTGAGCAAATAAGAAAAAAATAGAACACAAGTAACCGTGACGGCAGTCATGGTTTATCAACCTGGACAGCCGCACACATCATGAAAAACTGTGATGCGTCCCCACTCACGATAATGAGGTGATTCTGGAAACACTGAGTATGCAGAGCAGAGAGGGAGGGCAAACGGGAGAAGGAAGAAGCAATGAGAAGGATGGGAAGAGAGGGAGGAAAGGACATGCTCCTATGTTTGCTTTCTTCTTCAGAGTGAATTTCCCAAAGCAATTAAGAGACAGTAGGGTTAGAGGCCTTTCTACTCCAACCTCCTCTGGGTCTCCTTACTCTACACTGGAGCTTTGGTGCTGGGGACAAGCCATGTTGCCAGGCAAAAACAACGACTTCAGGGATTAGCTTGGAGCAGACAAGCTGCACCAACACAAGCACTGCAGAAATTGGACATTCCAGCACTACGGACCTTTGAGTCATGTGAGAAGGAGAAGCTGGAACAAGAACGAGTGGTGAGACAGGGACCTCTTTGCTTCAGGCTTCAAAGTTTGTTAGAGGCACACGCTTTCAGCTTATCACTATGATGTGCAATAGATGGTTCTCAAAAATATCAAGATATTGAAAAGTTCCGTTGATGAGACAGAGGATTAATTCACATGTTTATAGAATAACAACTATGTGTACAGCATGTGTCAAGAATATCCAAAACTCAAACACCCACCGGTATTCTGTACAGGCTGGATCGTGATAATTTATTTACAAGATGTGGAGGCTGTTGGCTCTGTCCACTCTGACATCTGCTCAGAACCAACTGATCTCTAGTCCCTTCAAAGGAATAACATGTTCAAAGCGACTTCTCCCACACAACTAGGACATGCAATTTTCTGTAGATTCACCCAGAACTCTGTGTTCTTGTTCATTGGCTGGACTCAGACTACTAACTGTCTGCAGGACGTTGCGGTGATGTGTCTTGAAAATGGCTCAGCTGCATCTCATTGCTCTTGGTTAGCTGGTGGGAGTGGGAGTAAGATAGAGCCCTGGCCTCATTTTCAGCATGAACCCAGGCTGAAGAGTTAATATTAGAAATGTGAAAACTTGAGAAAACGAATAAGCAACTGCTTAGAAGTCATTAATTCTCATTATAAAGGATTTTTCTAAAGCAGACTTTGTTTCATAACATTTGTTTTCTTGTTCCTCTTTACAAACACAACATGAATGAAAGGTAAAGGGAATAAAACATTTAATCGATCATCCAGGGGCCAGGGCCGAATAGCTTTCTGTTATACATTTACTGCCAAGTTCACAGAATCAGGTTTGTTTTCAATTACTTGGAATGTGCTCTCCCAGAAGAATTTATAATAGACTGTTTAGGCACTGTTCCCTTTTCTATTAACGACAAAAGTACAACTGTTCCTCCTTAGCAAAAATAAAAGGAGTTAAATTAGAAAAACGGCTATAAATGTTGCTGTTGGCCTTGAGCTTTCTTGTTTGTCTTCATTCCAAACTGACTCCAATGAGAAAAAGGCAAGAGATTCATCTCATTTCTTTTTCGTTTCCGTCATACTTATTTCTAAAATAAAAGGAAGACACTAAACAAAACAAAGAGTGCCTGCCCTGGCGGAGATGCCCTCTGATACTGAGCCCGGAGAGCAGAGGGGAAGTGTCCCATTGGGCCTCCGAGACGATCGTTTTTATGAGAACACATCACATTAGCTTTTCTCTCCTAGAGCCCCTGGTGGGTTTGAACCGCTGATCTTTCTTACCATCTTATTACTTCTATCTTTCATTAATATTGACTATTTCTCTAAGTGGTGGGAAGAAGACAATTTCAAAAAAAAGTCTCTTTAAAAGGAAAGTAGAAAGTAAACCACAAACGCATAAGAAATGTAGACGAGCAACATCCATTTTAAAATGGAGGCAGGTAAGCCTAAGTAGAACCTGCCTAGATATTTCTTCCACTACCTGGACATCAAGTCTACGTCCAGGCTCAGTATTCCATAAGAAATAACTTCAAGGAGCTGTGGTGAACTTTTGATTTGAGAGAGACGGATGAGCAAGACTTTACTTGAAAAATATGTTCATGTAAGTGAAATCACTTCCTTGCTGTCCATGCTGTTGTGGTGCTCATGCGCCAGCAAGTCGGTGCTGAGTCACAGCAACAGACAATAGTCCTGGACCAACCTCACAATTGTTGTTGTGTTAAAGCCAATTGTTCTAACCCCCGTGTCCGTCCATCTCGTCTGTAACAGGTTCTCTTCCACCGACCTTCTTCTACAACAAGCATGATGTCCTTTGCCAGAGACTGTTTTGTCCTGACAACATGGCCAAAGTATGTGAGATGAAGTCTTGCCATCCTTGCCTCGAAGGACCACTCTGGTAGTACTTCTTCCAAGACAATCCTTTTTGGTTTTTGGCAGTTCACGGTGCTTTCAATATGCGTCACCATCGCCATAATCCAAATGAAATGATTCTTCTTTGATTAAACACACTTAATGTCTACATAGAAGTAATAATTAGTTACCATGGGAAAAATTTACTAATGTCATGACAATGGTTTAAAAACAAAAAGACCAAGAGTTAAAATGAAAGACATAATAAAAACACCTGGCAAAAATATGAAAAATATATCTGCTCTTTAAATATAATTCTGTTTGGACTGATGCAATCAGTTATTGATATGATTCTAATAAAGTAAGTTTAGTCAAATTTCAGCATGTGATTATCTCATATAAAACCTCAGATTTATAAAATAACACACTATATTCATCAATGAGTAGATTGTTAACAAAACCGTTTTCTTTTTAACTTTGAGAAACAGGAGTATAATTATAACTCTGTGGGTCATCTAAAATGCCCTTTCAGCTTTGAAATAAGGTTGTGTTTTTATTTCAATGAACATCTGTTTGACAGAATAACATGCTAATTATAATTTATCATTTCCATGACATCAAGTATCTAGATTGTAATAAACATTGATGACTGACTATATGTTTTTTCCAGGGGAACCCAGATGTTTGGCATCATGCACACATTTTATTAAGATAAAATCCGTTTTAAAGTTCTGCAATATTATATTTGAGAGGAACTTAACCTAGAAGAGATGAGTACTTCACTCCTTTTTATGGCGTTAAGCTTCAAGGATGCCATAAAAGAAATTGCACTTATCAATAAATATTTTCAATGTTTCATAAAATACAACACAAAGCCACAATTGAAAACTAATTTTGAGTAACCAGCAGACATGTAGTCAATTCTCGCTCATACAGACCCCATGTACAGTACTGCAGTGTGCTACATCGGGGTTTTCAAGCCGGTGACCCTTTGAAGGCAGATGAGCAAGCTTTTCTTTTGAGGTGCTTCTGATTGGGCATGAACCGACAACATGTCAGTTATTAGTGTAGTACATAATTGTTTATGTGTTAGTCCAGGTAAACTAGAGAAACATCCATAGACACGCATTTGTATATAGGAAAAAGCTTGATATACAAGAGCAATTCAGTACTGAGAAAACATCACAGTCCAGTCCAGATCAAGTCCATAAGTCTAATATTGGCCCATATGTTCGATACCAATCTATAAAGATCTTTTCCAGAAGGCTGACCTACTAGCTACCTTCCAGATTTCTTGCTAGAAACTAGTGGGTGTTTCTAGTGCTTCCTCAGTTGTTTGAAACATGTCAATTGATGATCTATCTGCTTTGTGAGCCTTCTTTTTGGATAATGTTTTTGGAGCAGACTGAACTTCTTCCTGCAAAATGGTCAATTCTTGATTACATACTAACTCTAGAAATGACAGAATATCATCAATTTCTTTTTGGTACAGTAACAGTGTATTCTTTTAATCTTTTTAAAAAAATATGTGTCCTGAATCATTCACTGTTTTTTCCAGATAATTCTTCAGTATTTTAACTCTAGGCTTGATGTTTTTCCTTTTTACCTTTCAGATTAAGATAAAAAGATCATGTTGAGCATGTGTTCTTTTTTGGTTTTCTTACTCCACGTCTGTACATTTCATCGTCATACTTTATGTTCTTGAGCTGCGTTTGAAAAATTTCTGGTTAGCTCTTGCTTCCATTCATTTTAACTTCTCTGTGTTCAAGAGAAGTTGCAGATTTGCTTCTGACATGAAATTTGATCTTTTCTCTCTTTCCTGACATTATAATGAACTTTTCGTGGCATAGTAGCAAAGTGTTGGGCTGCTAATAACAAGGTCAGTAGTTCAAAACCCCCGGCTACTCCTCAGAACGAAGATGAGGCTTTTTCCTTCTGTAAAAGAGTTAGTCTCAGAATCCCTCAAGGGCAGGTCTACCATGTAAGGTCATTTGGAGTCAGAACAGACTCTATAGCAGTGAGTGTGTTTTTACCCCTTTCATCCAATAACCCGTCTGATATTTGATCATTAATGTTCAATGCTCAAATTTGTTATTGAGATGGTCTCTAAATGCAGGTGGGATATACTCAACGTCAAATTTTGGCTCTTATAGATTTATTTAAACTATCTTCAGCTTCTACCTGAACATGTACCTGATCAACTGATGATCTGTTCCACAGCCGCCCCCTGGCCTCATTTGGCTGCTGACAGTGAGCTTCTCCACCATCTCTTCCCACGGGTGTTGTCAATTTGATTTCTGTGTGTTCCATCTGGTAAGGGCTATGTACAATGTCTCCGTTTTTTTTTCTCTTGGCAAAAGGTATTTGAAATGAAGAAAGGATTGATCTCATAAAATTCTATCACTCTATCTCCAACTTTGCTTTTATCGCCGTAGTATATTTTCTAACAACCGATTCTTATTTATTTCCAATATTTAATTCCAATCAGCAGTAATTACCAATGCATACTGATGACATGACTTATCAATATCAGGC
This sequence comes from Tenrec ecaudatus, assembly GCF_050624435.1. Classification (NCBI taxonomy): domain Eukaryota; kingdom Metazoa; phylum Chordata; class Mammalia; order Afrosoricida; family Tenrecidae; genus Tenrec; species Tenrec ecaudatus. The sequence goes on from NC_134536.1 coordinate 41,174,446, forward strand.
TGAAGAGAGTGATAACATTTGTCAATGTTTTCATTACTGCATTTGGCAGCGGTAAGTTAATTCACCTAATACTTGTATTAGTTAGTCTTCCTTATAGACATATAGCTAATATCCAGAACGGACAGCACTGATCTTCAAAACAGATCTTAAAATGTTCTCTTTTGATGATGAGGGAGCTGTCATTCCACTTGAATTTGTCATTCTTGTCATGGTAAACCATATGATCGACCCAAAGTGTCTGATATCAGTCCATTTAAGCTTACTAAATAAAAGCTAAGACACTGAATTTATGTATCCTATTTCATTTGTAATGCCTTTCAATTTTTCTAGATGCATACGTCGTACATTCCAGGTCCCAAATATTAGGGGATCTTTGTAGCTCTTTCTTCTCATTTTTTTAGTTTGGCCCCTCAGTAAAAGAAGTCCCCAAAGGTGTACTCCACCCACTGTTTTCCGTTGGACTCTACTTTCAGGGCACAGTGCCGCCCAGTCATATTTTGAGAGCCTTCCACCACAAGGGGCTAATCTTTCAAACTTCTGCTGCTATTCATGAAGTTTCAGTGGCAAATTCCTCAAGCATGGACAGCCTCTTTCTTCTTATTAAGTTGTTCTTAGTGTCGAAGCTCTACTGAAGATCGTCCACCATTAGTGACCATGGTTGTATTTAAAGCATCAGTGGCATGACTGCCAATATTTCAGTGACATACAAGTCACCACAGGATGACACACATAACAGATAAGTGAGAATAGTTATGTATATGCAGTGATAAATGTAAACAACAGAGACTGCATATACCAAAATTATTAAATTTCCTCAAAGCAAGTCTTTAGATTCAGAGGTTTACTTTCGGATTTTATTTTAAGAATGTAGCATATGAATCCATATTTTGAAAGGTCCTTATTATATGATATTTTTGCTCTCATGATACAATTTATAACATGGATCTGGAAAGATATAAAGCAGTAAACACTGGTTTGTGTGTGTGTGTTGTTTGCTTATTTGTTTAACATATGCCTAAGCTTAGGTTTCTCCACATCTGTTTTTGGAAACTGTGATTAAACTTCTTCTTTACAGGCCTGGGGTCCCTAAGTTTGACACTGTTTATTTAATAACACATCCTCTTTATGGGAAATAAACAACAACAACAACATTGTCATCAATTGACCCTGTCACGGTACAGGGCAGAATTGTCCCTGCAGGTTTTGGAGACTGTCCATCGTGATGAGAGTTCAAAGCCTCATTTTTCTTCCATGGAGCGGTAGGAAGTTTTAAACTGCTGCCTTTGTGGTTCCCAGCCCACTGGATAGCTCACTCTGCCCCCAGGGCTCCAAGGGAACAAAGGGGATTAGCAACTTTTTGTGGCTTATTATATAAATCACACAAAGTCACAGTGCACAGTCCCTGAAAGGTTATTTTCGCCTCCTTCCACAAAGAGAATGTGTAATGCTTGCCATGTTCCTGCTAGAAATCTTCTGCCCCAACTGTATGTGTTTGCTGTTCGCTGTCACTGGTTATGTTGCAGCTCTCTGGCCTCTGAGGTTGCTGAGCTCCAGGGCTCAGTGCTTCGACTGCCGTGTTTTGGTCTTTGTGCCTTAGCTTAGAAAATGCCAGTCTGCTGGCATTAAATATCACCTTTATGCTAAATATCCCCACCTTTATATAGTTAAATATAGTACTTTTCACCTGAACTCTAGATTATTATTTCTGCTAGTCCACCTTAAGGTTAGACTTGTACTCCTGTACTTTCGCGTCAATACATGCTATACCCACAGTCTTCCTCATCATATTTAATAGCAACTCAATCTTTCCACTTCTTCATGCCAAGCTGTAGGGGCCTCATTCTGTTCTCATCGCGTTTTCTCACACCTTGCGAGAAAGGCATCAGCAAATCCACTGGACAAAGTCAGTCTGTCATTTAAAATATCAATCTTATATTCAGTCACTTCTTACTATCTTCAGTGCAGTCACCAGGTGAAGGCCCCATTCTGTATTCTCTGAGTTAGGGCAAAAGGCTTCACACTCCTGTCTTGCTTCCACCTTCTTTTCCTGTGGTTTGATTTCAACCCATTGCTGTAAGAATAAAGGAAGCAGAGCGAGTGGAGAAAATAGAGAGTTTGCTAATGCGTACAGATTTCTTTTTGAAGTGCTGAAAATAGTGTAACCCTCTTGTATGATGGTTGCACAATTACATGAAGACATGAACCATCTTTGAATTGTAAATGGATGAATTTCATTCTAAATGGATGAATTTCATGGCAGGTGAAGGATGTTACCATACAACTGTAAGACGGAGAAGAAAAAGGAAGAGCTATAGCGATATGAGATGTTATCTTCTTTTTAAGCTAACACATTGACCTGCCCCCATATCATGGATGCTGGAAAATTATTTAAATTAGACTCCCACCCCAGGGGAAAATTGTTTTATTATTTACAACTCAGGAAGTAGCCTGGATACCAGCATATTTGGTGCCACCTATCCGAGCCTTCGCTCCCCCAGGAAGGTACAGGGAAGGTCAGTTGACACTTCCATCCTTGGGAAACTGTGTTCGAGGAAAAAACCCTGAGTTTAAGGTACCCAAATCTTGGATTGTGGACAAGAAAAAGCCTGTTCCTGCTCTGGTGATAGGTATCCCCTCTATCCTTTAAATCTCCAATCAAGTCTGCCCTTTCCTGCAAAGGGAGACGCTATCTCTACTGTTCAAGACTGTTGAATTTCCAAACATCTTTGAAGTCATTTGCAAAGGGTATCTGAATTTAGGTCTGAATCTATTTGACCAATCACTATAAACATACCAGTTAAACATGTTAACTGAGGCACTGTTGGGGAGAGATTGGGTAAAAAAGCTTGCATATAGCCTTGTTCCCAATCCGCTGTCTGGGATAAAGAGCTGCTCAGATTCTTCCAGGTTTGGTGCATGGACAGCGTGAGCAGTGCCTGGGCCCTTTTACTCTAAATTTCTACTTTGTACCACATGCGTTAGGCTTTCATGTGTGGGCTCATGATCACATTTACACACTGAAGTGCCCCAGAATGAAATTCACTAATATGAGAGATGTAGACGTCTCTACTAGAGCTATACCAAGAAGAAGCAAACATTTGGCATGCAAGAACTAAAGTCTGATACAGGACCATTCAAAAATCACCTTACAGACCTTGATTATATGTGACATATTAAGAGAAAATCCATTCATGGCTTGTTAATTATTTATAGAATGCTGACTGAAAAGAGGGAGGATTCCATAGTGTTAAGACTACAATTCAATTTTCTTTGTAATAGTTTTAGTAATGTATGCTTCATGTGCCATTCAGTTTCATTGTTGAACTATATGAAGAAGATATGTGCAACCATCACCATACCCAAGTTCAGACCATTTTTTCTCATACTCATTGTTGTCGGATCCCCACTTTCCCCAGTCTTCCCCTGTCATGCCCCTACTCTATAGATAGATCAGTCTCATGCAAAACACATCATACAAATTCATACAAAGCAAACAAACAAAAACCAACAACAGCCTAGACAAAACAACCAATCTCAATCAAAGAGAAAGCAGAAAACATTAAAAAGGGAAACAACGTTAAAATGGGTCAAAACAGAAATCCAATGATATGATACTACTTTTTAACCTAATTTCATCTGCCATAATTGACTTCATAATGCTCTCTGTCTGAGAACAAAGCGGTCCACATCCCTCAGCTGCAGTCAGAGAGGAATCACCAGACATTTCATCTATGTGAGGACCAGGCAGAAAGCCTACAATTTTATAGAATATTTAGTTATAATACACAAGCAGAGCTTCAGTGACCTAGACACTTATAAACTTAGTGTAGGTTTGGCAGTAGTACAATAATATTTAGTGATTTTTTTCTATTTATTTCTAAGGATTAACCACTAATTTGGGCCATAGAAACCATAATTCTCAATAACAATCACAATTTTTATTTTCATGCTGGATCAGACAGTAAAGCACTTATTAAGATGAATCAGGAATCCCTGCGGGCAAATATTTAGCAATATAGCTGCTAAAACTAAAGATTAGAGACATCCAGGGAGAAACTCTAGGTAATCTACTTCAAAATTGTTCTATGGGGAACAATTTTACTCTGACATCATTGGGTTATCATGAATCAGAATCAACCAGCGAGCAACTCACTCCTCTATCACAACAGAAGTGATTATTTCAGGCAAAAGGTCAGTGCTCAGGCAACCCAATCTTTTACAACTCAATACTTCAGAAAATTAACTCGTTACTTTTAAATATAATTGCTTAATATTTTGTTTGCAGTTTGATATTGCTTCATAACTTGTCTGATCCTTTTCTAAAATTTCTAGTGACAACCAATATAATTCATTCTTAAAGGTCCATGTATAATGGAATTATAAGGAAGCCTCTGTAATGCAGTGGTTAAGCACTGCTTTCAATATAGCAAAACACTTAAAATCCATGTATGTGTTAGATCTAATTTACAGCATCACCAACAAAATGATTTTTTTGACACATAATTATTTCCCTCTTTGAAATTATGTATTAGTGCCCTCTTTTATCGTTTCCAACTGTTACTTCAAGTGTCAAAAGGCTTTGTTGGTTGTGATACGTAAAATCCTGGGAGATCTCTGGAGTCACAGACACACACACCATGGAGCACACTTGATCGTGAGAGACACGGTCAGCTACAAGTAGAATGGAGGTTGTTAATCCACCAGAGTGGCTCATACTGAAGCAAAATACTCAAATTAGATCCAAGTGCAATGGAAACAACAGCATCAAGAGGCCTTATAATAAAAAGTGAAAGTAAATTTGCAGAAGACTAGGAGATCCTCAAGAAATCGTAACTATTATTCTTTATATTTAACAGCCAATTTAACTCTCCCAATTTAACAGCCTAGAGGACAAAGACCCTGCAACGGAACCAGCACAGTGATGAGGCTGAGTCATTGATTTTTATAAGTGTTTTGTAAATAATTATTTCTGAAAATCAGTGCCAGGCTCACCATGAAGGAGGGGCGTGTTGGAAGGAGGTCTTTGTCTTGTGCTCAGCAGGGGTCTCTAGACTAGCATGTGTTCCCACCCACAGTCACCTCAGTGCATGTGGCTTCAGACATTGTTGATCATCTCAGCATTCAACATGTCTCCTTCAAGCAGCTGATGGGGCGTTCTGATTCATGTCACTTAAAAATAACCCCTCCATTCCCAAGTTATACTTCATTAAAGAAAGAATTAGCATGAAAGGCAATAGGTATCTTTGGATTCTACTCAGGTACTTCTGTCTACACTTTCCTGCAGATTTTGCCTTCACATCAAGTCATAGCAAATTCAATAGTGAAAACTGTGTAGGACTCTGAGGATTCTAATTTCCTTAAAAAAAATCTTCAGACAAATAGAAAGAGAAATTTTGAAAAGCCATACACAAATACATGATTAAAAATGAGCAAGCCTTCAAACAAAATAGCATCAGAGACAAAAATAAAGTTGTTGTCAGGGAAAGGTCTGGTTTTAAAAGCCATACAAATCCTCTCTAATGTGAAGATGTTCAGTGAAATCCTATCAACATCAACAAGCTCTCTGGTGGTGCACCTGGTGGTGAAGCAAAGCCTGGGGCAGGATGCTGCTGCAGGATCGACAGTTTAGGAACACTCAGGAATCCTTCCTTCTGCCCTGCCTGGAGGGTCAAAATGACCAGACAGCACTTTTGGCAATAGGTCAAGTTAGGGTTGGTTTGGTTTGGCATTTTCCGTATCAAGCTTACAATCTCAGAAACCTTATGTAGGGCAGCACTGCTCTGCCCGAAAGGGTCGCGGTGAGTGGGCACTGAGATGGCAGTGAATTAATCAATGTGCTTTAGCCAACACTGTGTAACTCTCCCTGGTTTCTTGATTTTGAAATTGAAATTCTAAACCATGTTTTCTAACAATTTATACATTTTACTCCATCTGATCTTCATAAAACCCTTAAGTTCAAAAATGTTTGAGTTTAACCATGCCAATTTTTGTACTGTCATTATTTAATTTCATAATTTCATTTGAATTTGGCTCTTCCTTTTTGCTGTTGCCATTTTAAATGAAAAGAGATTTACAAATGATAATTCCTTGGATTTCCACTAGATAGACTTTTAGGTGTTTTTTTTAATTCCCAAAACATTTCAGGTGAAAATTTCCTACTTGAATTATTGCAAGTAATGATTTTAGAATGCATGAAATTTTAAATATTTAAATAATTTCACTTTCAACACAAAAGTATGTAAATGAGAGTATCAGCCTGCAAAATCCCAATATTGAGTTGACAATGTAACAGTGTTCTCAACATTTCCTTTCTTTTGGGGACTTTCCTGTTTCTGATGATAATAAGATGTATTTTTCTGACATTAGAATACAGGGAGTGGACATTACACGAGAAAGTTCCTTATATTAGTGATACCACAGTATAACCAAATTCACTCTAAATTATAAGATTAATTAAAACTATGAACATGTCTGTATATCCTAGAACTATGTAATTATTTTGATTATTTAATTATTAGGTACTCACTCAACTTTATGCCTGTAATTATCAAAACCAAACTGTGTGTATGTCATTAGATGTAGAAATTTGTCTTCCATGGGCTCTTTAAGAAGATACAGTCACAGAATAACAGAAACATATTCATGCAATATGTCCATTATGTCATGACTTAAATCATGAAAGGTTGAACATACCTTGAAAGTTCATTAATTAATGAAGAAATGAATAAATAAATAACAGTATGCCTACAGTACAGTAGTGTTATTTACCAGTTATTTTAAGGTAAAATCAAGTTGTCTGCAATAACGCACATTCATTAGTGTAAAAAATATATACTTTTATAAATCCAAGTTGTGTATATATATAGAAAATAAATGGAAAGATATATGTGAGATGCTAATATTTTATTTCAGTAGAAAGACATTGGAAAAAAGAAAACTTTTATTATTTAGTATAATTTTATACTGTGTTCAATTAATGTTTACCTCAAATATTAAATATATTGTGCCACTTTTGGGCCCCTAAGGAATGTTCACAGTGGGGCCTCGCTGTCATAGCATCTGAGAGGAGCAAAGAGTCCATTTATGGAACTATCGGTCCTTGTTTCACTTCTTTCATTTTTTTTAAGGAAACAGTTAAAAGCAGCAAAGCATGTTTCACAGCTTTCAGAGGTTTTTGGTTCTTAGAGAGTTTTTGAATCCATGTACTCTTGGCATACATTTGAGTGTATTAAAGTTTTCTCAAAGACAGTATCAGAATAGTTTGAAACAGATTTATAACAGATGAAATTCCAATTTTAAATGCCATGAAATGGGCCTATAAGTAAGGTACTTGTCTTTGCAACAGAACAAAAATAAGTTGGTACAGCTTTTGCATTAATTGGGTAGATGTCTATCATTTTTGTTAAGTATGAAGGCATACTCTGTATTTATAAATTGCTTTAGATCGTACAAAGGCGATGCCCATACAGTATTTTATGAAATACCATAACAAATTTTGAGGGTAGAAGCAGGAATCTTAAACCAAGAAGGCACATATAAGGTTACAGAGAAATAGGGCTGCAATTTTTAAAACCTTGAGTGGTAGATTTGGGACCCATCTCTTTTTATTTTTGTTCTTGACTCTCCATTTGACCATAACCACTTCCGTCAGGAGAACATTCTTTTCTAGGATTTTTGCCATGGACAAAGTTGAGGCATTCCCACATTTGGGGTAGAGGTCCATTCTTTGTCTCAGCCATTTCTCGAACTCAATGGCCTTCAGCATCAGAAACTTTGAGGCAGTCTCATGGAGAGTCTTCCAAGATTAAGATGAGTGGATCTACGTTTTTCTTCCCCTCGTTACTGTTTGTCTTCCTTCCAGCAAACTCTGTGAAAAGGTTTAAAGTGTCCATTTTGTATTGATTCTGGGACAATCCAAATTCGCAGGCAAGTGGAGAAGGGTTCTTTTGTGACTAAGAACCAGGTTGCAGCACCTTCACTCTGGTTGCAAATCCTGGCTGTACCATTTGCTACCTGTATGAAAGTGACTAGGGCCATCCATTGCCGTTGGTCAAATGGGAATCCTAATTGTATTAACAGTGTGGTGATTTCATGGGAATTTGATGAAACCGAAGATGGACTATTGAGGATGGCAGTTGGCACACGGCAAGTTCCCAGCGACTGTGAGCTCTGATTGTGCCCAGCATGTCCTGTTACAAGTGCATGCGCTCTACCACAGATTGTCAACATTCCTGGGTGGGTGCGGGCATGCTCTCCATTTGGGTCAAAGTATGTGCTGTAAGCTAATCACCTAAATAATTACCTCCCAAATGACAATACCGATCTCAAATCTCGGTGAAATTAATTTACCCTGAGGGTTTTTCTGAACATTTAACCCTTGAGAGTAAAGACAAAATGGACACATTAACCATCCATCCCTGGGCTCTTTCTTGGGTAAAATTACACTATCAGAAAGTTTGGGAACTAAATCATTACCTACTTTCTAAGAAACTTCTATACTATCGTTGAGTGAAAATTTAAATTCTCTCTTTTGCTTTCATAGGTGGCTTAAATAAACAAGAAATATAACCAGAACTTTATGGTTGAAGTTCTTGTACTTTTTCTCGTCTTTCCTCTTTAAAGTCACTACTTAAGGACTACATTAAATTGCTATGCGAAGTCAGTGCCAAGGAAATATTTGTCTTGAACACTTGGAAAACCTTCTTTTGAAATTATACAAATCAACATGTTTTTTTCTCCCTCACTGCTAAAAAGTATGAACTAAATTAAAGTTGAATTATAATCTCTAATGTTTACCAGGTGTGCAACAAATATGTAGTTATCTTTAATATTTTTGTGCACTTAAATTTTCATTTAGTTATCAGCTTCAAGTTTTATTTTACTTGATACACAGGTTTGTACGTAATTAGAGGTCTACAAATGGCCATCTTCTGAACCTGTAATAACAATAAACTAATTTATTTGTATATCCTCATTCATTCGCTCATTTAGCATAAGTGCTATTGGGCACAAGGCCTAAGTATAAAAGGAATGGATAATTAGACAATCTGAAATCCAAGACCAGGGGAATACATCCGAGGATCCTACTTAAAAATAGCCTGCAGTGTCCCTACCTCTTTTTATTTCCAAGTAGGAGCTTTGAATATACAACATATGGACAATACTATTGACGTGTGCGTCTTAGCCATCCATATTGTACCTTGTTCTTAAATGTGACTGTAATATTAGAGGGGCCCTGGGGGAGGAGAGGGTACATACTGGGCTGGGATCTGGGTGGTCAGCAGTTCATAAACCACCAGCAGCTCCGTGGGAAAAGTCTGGGATTCTTCCTCCTGGAAGCAGTTCTGGTGGTCACTCTAAGGCAGTATTGACTCGATGGCAGTGTTTGCTTTGGTAACATTGGTGATTGAGCACAAACGTGGTATATATCATGTTAACAGAATTAGATAAATTGGGTTATAATATTTTTAATGAGTGAGGGGTGCTAAGATTTTTACTATGTGCCACATTTTCTACAAAAATAATTTTCCACATATTCTACAAAGAATAAAATGAGTTGGTAAGCTTAGTTGTTTCAACAATCAATATAAAATTCAGTTGCTCTCCCACAATGAAAAATTGAGTTTCATCAATTTTCCTTAGTGCCTCATTAATTTTGATGTTTATTTCATAATTAAAAATGAGCAAATGAGTGTTTGCAAGCAGTGTCCCATGCTATCGAGAATAAAATGCTATTGATAATAAAAAAACAAACTCATTTGACAATCAGTTACAACTTCTCATGTTAGATAGATATTAAATTTATAGTAACTTTGGATGTTTTCTGTTTTAGTATATTCTTACACATGTTAGATGTTAGTATGTTATTAAGTGTATGCTATTATGTCCACATCTATGCTAATTATTTTTAAGTCAATGCTATAAATATCAAGGCTTATCAAACTTAAGACCTAGCTCTGTACATAGTTAAAAGGTCATTTAAATTCCTTTCTTTTTTTTTTTATGTCATGAGACAGAAGTCTCATTTTTCCCATTGGTGGTTGACCAAACATGCACAAGAACATAGCCTTGTGTTTGCATTGTAGCCGAAAGCGTTGCTGGCTCTCCTAATTGGAGTAGCTAAATCAGCGGACATGGGAAATATTTTTCAAAAAAGAATCAGAGAATAGTAATCTATTAATGTAATCCATCCTTGTCCAATGACAACTCATCTTGTATCTGCCTACTTGTTGGTTGAATTTAACAAGACCTACAATCCACAGCCCACCCTCACTTATTTATCAGGGGGAGGGGGAAGCATGTTCCCAATAGACCTGCCCACATAAGGAATTTCAACTTCACCGGGAGGACTATCCAGGCAGGTGTTAAAAAGGCAGGTACTTCATAGCTCAAACAACTTTGTCTGTGTGAACGTCACTGCTGGCTAGAGCCTTCTCACAGCCTGGAGCTGAAATCCGTGCTGTCTCGGCCTCTGTTAGTTCCCTGCCCCTGTGCAGCTCGCTTCCCCACATGCCCTGCCTGCCTTGCGTCAGTAGCTTTTCCCTTTGAGCAGTTGGGGATCCTGTTTTGTTGATACCCGGATGGACCTTACCTTGCTGACTAGTAACCCATCCCTGCTGCAACCCCTCAATTTCTGTACGATGACATGAAATCACAGGATTCTTTTTTTTTTTAAGTACTGAGCTATCAGAATAAATGTGTGGTGTATAGAATTAAAATCATTTTTCTGGAACTCTTTAATTCATGTTTTCAGAAAATTCTCCTCTAATCTATGAATAGAAAATGAACTGTCATACATTTTAATAATGATATCAAAAACCATACAATGAAGTTAGTGTTTCCCAAAGGAGGTGATATTGCTCCAGGGTATGGGAGAGAGGGGATGGGCTGGGACGGGCCAGGAGTGCTCTAACAGCAGAGACGTCCACTCTATCTTGGATGATGGACCAGAGTGCAAAAGCTTGAAGTTGAAAAGAGGATGCTAAGTAATTCATTTATTTATTTATGAAAAGAGGGCAGTAGGGCAAATAAATTTAGGAACCCATGGTTAGATTTCTAAATGAATGACCAAACAATGTCATTCCACAGGATTTACCCCCAAATATTGACAACAGAAACATAAGCATCTATTTCTAAATCCATATGCTTAGCAGCATTAGTACAATGATTAAAAAACCTAGAATCAGTTCAAGTGTCCATCACACATAAATGAAATGTCATACTACGGTAGATGCATACAGTGGAATAATACTTGGACATCAAGAAGGATTAAGTTCTAATACATGGTACCACATTGAAAATAAGTCTCATACACACACACACACACACACACAGCACACCTACTGAATAATTCCATTTATGTGGAATGTCACCAAGAAAAGAAAATTCATAGAAATAAAAAAATGTAGACTACAGGTTCTACGGAGCTGTGGAAAGATGGGAATTTATTTAATGTGGACAGAGTTCCTTTATGAGGCAAAAGAAGAAAGCAATTAGGAATAAATATTGATGATAGTTGCTCAATAGTGTGGATATAATTACCACCACTGGTTTGTGCACTCAACAGTGTTTTAAGTGATTTTTTGTGATATTGATATATATCATATGTGATATATATGTTAAAGAGCAAAAGCAAAGGCACTTGGCAATAATCACTTCAGCTGTACACACCTTCCCAACCATGGTACGATATTTTAGAACTGCTCTGGGTTGTGTTCATGACCTACACACATCCTCTTGCTGTCAGGATTGCAGAATGGTGCCTTTTGAGGTGAAGTGTTTATTTATTTATTTTAGGAAATGAAAAGAAAAAGAAGTCACTGAAAATGAAAGCTGGTGAATAACAACAGTATGAAAACAACCGACCCCAAGAAGAGTCCCCATGTCATTTGGAACAGAACCCTCAGTTCAATGGTCATAAGTCTCTTTTGAGCCCAGCACCGTAATTGCACACATCGACTCCATTTTTATATGTGAACGCAGAAACACTGCTTGGCAATTCAAGTGACTTCGCGACAGAACTTCAGGAAGGCCACTTCTCTGGCTTCCTCAATAACCTCTCCAGCAAGCTGAACGCCACCCCTTCCACTCAACCAGCGAGGTGTTAAGAGGCAGGCTCCATCCAGCCCTAACACTGTCCTCTGGGAAGAGGAGCATCATCCAGCGGATCTTTGCAGATATGAAAACTCTAGGCGATCGGAAAAACAGACCCTGCATGACACACTCTGAAATAGACAGAAACAAATGGTGATAATAGCTGGTCTTTATTGAGTTCCCACTGTGAGCTGGATAATTTATATAAATGATCTAATTTAATCCGGCTAAAGTTGGGAGACACACATTTATACTTCCTTATTTTGAGATAAGGAAACCGAACTTCAAAGAGTTGCCCAAGGTTACACAGGGACTGACTGCCGGGCTGGGATTTCAGGCAGGGCCGGGTTTCAAAGGCTCTTGAGCTACATGCCACCTGTCGCGTTCTGAAGCCTGCCTTCCTTCCAGAGCCTCAGCCATGTCTGCGTGCAAACGGGGAGTGCAGAGAAAATACACGGACAGGAAGGGCTTCATATTCCACACGCTTGCTTAGCGCTCCTCGGGAATTTTAGAGGTCGTTTCACTAACTTCACAATGTCTCTCTGAAATGAATAAATAGCAACTGGGAACATAGATTTCTTACAGCAGTGTTCTGTATACACCACATAAATTACAAAATTCTCGATTCCAGATGTTAGCCTACGATTATCCAGATGCTACAAAATGATCGCCCAGAACACCAGAGACAAGACAAAAACAAACTGGAAGCTAATTTTCAAGTTGGACATTAATTTGATTTTTTTTGCTAAATTAGCAATTATTCCATTGCTTTTTTAGTATACATAAGTAGAAAGCTCACCCCTAAGTGGCTGAATAAAATCTCAGAATTAAATGTTTCCTGGTTGGAGTAATTAATAACAATGTTCCAAGCAATGCCCCTTGGCCCCTAATATGTTGCATATTTGTCGTGTTGGGATTGAAGACTAGTTCTCTTAGGTATCCTAGAGATGAGGAACAAAAAATAAGTAGATATTTTTCTTAAAATAATTGTTGTCTATTAGTATCCTTATGTGGATATTTATGTTTGAGTCCAGAATCATTGGTTGTCATTTGTTCCTGATTTCCTTTCGGGTTTGGTTGGCTGCTAGCCAATAAATGAATGTAACATGAATGTTCTATGAAATTATGAGTTGTTAACTTCGTGCCACAACTTTAATAGAGATTTCAAAGTTAGCTCACCTAGTGATCAGGGGAGTCAAGCTAGATAAGAACCACATTCTACCGTCATACATAAATGATCTGATGTGCCTGTCTGCATGTCAGACCTGGGGCATCAGTGGTCCACAGGAAGAAGTCTCGCCTTCAAAGGAGAAGGTCCCCTATTAGAGTCTTGGCCAAGGCCTATCAAATACCCATCACTGGCGGGTTGTGTGTGGCTAAAATGCTGGTTAATCACAACCATCTAGTCTATTGTGCTTGTGGCCACAGCAGTCTGAATGGGTTGTGGCTGGGTCGCCGTGACGCCGTGGCAGCTAACAAGGACAGCACGAAAGGCCTTATACATAGGTGGACAGAATAAAAATGAATAATCGCAGCCCTCTCCGGGTGAAGGAAGGTACCCAGCAGCTTTTGGCAATGCCCAGGAAACAGCAGTGTCTTTTAATTATCTAATGACCTATGAAAAGGCACTGGGAAAACGGTTTATGTTAAATAACTACATATTACGTAGAGACATACCTTTAATAGCAAGTACCAAAAATATCATCCATCCAGTATTTATTTTTATTTTCTGATTTAAAAACAAACAAGCAAGTTATTTGGTCTTCTATGTAAACACTGTCTCAAGACTTCCTTTAGCACTTTTCCCTAGGGAATGGCACGGCCTGTGAGCATATCAATGGGAACTCAGAGGAATTTCATCTCGCTGTGGTTTTCGTTCTTCTTCAACCTGGCAGCCTTCAGTGGGCTGATTTGTTTGCTTCTGGTTCTGCAGCTGTGAGCTCTGGACACAGTGGGAGTAACATGATTTTTCAAAAGAATTCCAAAGCCTCTTTCTTTCTAGACCAGCATATAAAACTGTTGCTCTCAGCCTACATTTCACTGACTGTTCTTGACCTAATTAAGTTACATCTTTTTAACCTTGATTTGCAGTTATGCTGTAAAGTCATATATATATATATATATATATATATATATATATATATATATATACATATATGACATGTTGTGTGACTATTCAATTGGTCAGTTTTTTATTTATCTCCAATTCTAGAACCTAAAGTTCCTAGAGATACTGTTTCTTGTATTTGTGGGGTAAAATGTAGTGTCCCTCAGGAGCAGGAATAAAATGACCCGTACTACCTTTCTTTTCAGTTCTAACCCGGACTGTGACTCTGAGCTCTGCCCTATGGTGTTGCCTCTAAGATACTAGCGAGTCTGAGCACCTTTTAGCAGAGTGGCTCTGTGTAGAAAGATGGATGTCAACATATTGCAGTGCTCAGGCTACTGGTTCTCCTCAGCCTGCTACTTCCCAATGATTTGTCTTCCTGAGAGCACCATTTACAGGTCTGCTCAGAGATTTAAATGCTCTGTTGTCACAGAGGTGTGTTTTCCTGCCTTTATTTAAATGGTGTATGTAAGTAGCATGGCCTTGTTAGCAAGTGCCCCATGCTGAACTGAATCAACTGGTGGAGACAATGTCAGAGCACGCAGACAACTGCCCGGAAGTGCTGAAGACAAAACGAATTGCTTGACTCTTGGCCTTTCCTTGACATTTGGACTCCATCATTTCTCTGTTGCTTTCGGTTGGCTGCTGTCTCAAGAAAAATGTGTGCATGTTCCTTAGCATAGAAGTTTAGCAATACAAGTCTACCCATTTTTTTCAGTCTACACCAGTTTATCTGTGACAGTATCTTAGCAGGTATCTACTATTCCATGGTTGCTTTGGGAATTACTAAAAAGGGTCCATTAAAAGCCCCACTGGAAAACTTTATCTTAATATTGAGAAAATAGGAGGGTGAAACATTGCATCCCCAGCCACAGAGTCCCTTGTGTTAAAGAGCAAATGCCACATTACATGAGCACCATTGGAAAGGAATTACAAACAGGGTACTTTATGTAAGCTAAAGTAAGAGCCCCAACTTTTTTCTCTCCTTATGCTGATAAACATTCTTATTTCTATTTTAACAAGCACTTAGCCATAATTATTATACAGGGAAAAAAATCTCTCCTAAAATCTGTTTCTCTGACATATTTCTGCAAGATAGGTTTATTTTTTTAACTTTCTAAATGTAAGTTCAAAATTGAATTTGCTCGTTCTGAAACTGCTTTGCAGCTCAGTACAGTACTCTCTCTGCTCAATTTATTCATATCTTCAGTAGCTTGGAAGTAATCAAGTCAAAGCCATCGTTAAGAACACAGCCTGTCTATTGCAACTCCTTCCCATGTGTTTGATGGGACAAATACCCAGGTCCCCAAATGACTCACACCCTCTCTGCCACCACATTTACCTCTCTCCCTGTAACCAATACATTTCTCCGTCAGGAATGCCTTTGTCGCCTTCTCCCAGGTTCTGAAATGCTTCCCTGATTCATTTCATCACATACCTTTCAAAAACAAATACCCCTTAACCTCAGCACAGAAGATAGTATTTAACACATAGGAAGTACCGTATATACTCGAGTATAAGCTGACCTGAATATCAGCCGAGGCACCCAATTTTACCACAAAAACTGCATTAAAAATGTGCCGGAAAACTCGGCTTACATATGGGTATATATGGTATTTAAGCTGGGTCAAAAACTACTTTGTATCGAGGACTATCTGCTATGTATATAAACTCATAGCTTTTTGTATAATATCAGCTCATAAAATCCTATAAAGTGAAGCTGTAGCCCATTCACCTCGGGTGTATCGTCTTACAGGTAATCAGTCACTTGCTGGTGTGTGGACTTCAACTCGCAGGGACCCTGCAGGGCACAGGACCCGCTGCACAGCGTTGGCCTAGGTGACTCTCGCAGAAGCAGAAGCAGACTTCCACAGCCTCATGTGGGGAGCCGTTAGAGGGTTCGAACTGTCCACTTCTCTGTGAGCAGCAAGCATTTAACCACCGTGCCACCTAAGCACTTACCCTTTCCCTGGTAGTATCTCAGGTGTACGAAGATGCTCTACTGCAGCCAACCCAATGTCAAAGTCGGCCTTGCTTTGAGATACATGTATCCACATCGAGATAAAAAGAAGGAATGGCATAATGTGTCCCAACCTCTGATATAAAGCAGAAGTGTAGGAAAGAGGAAGACTTTTTTTTCTTTAAGAAACAAACAAACAAGGAGTTTGGGGGTTTGCGGTTTTCTTTCATGGTTTGTTCTCCACAGTTGGTCTCACATAAGACGGTTCAAATTTAAGCGAAGAGTGTTCACCATTTGCTGTAACTTGCACAGTTGTACAAGTTGTGTAGTGCATCTAAGAAGGGGGGCTTAGCTCAGTGTGTCCACTTAGGCATGTTCCTGCGCCCGTACATGTGTAGCACCCTGACTGGGTGGATGTTAGATACAACTAGTGATCATCCACCCAGTCAGGGTGCTACACATGTACGGGCGCAGGAACATGCCTAAGTGGACACACTGACATTCATATAAATGACTTCCATTGCATTTTAGTCCATGTTGAACTAAAACAACATAGATCCCAATATATCATTAGTGATCTAATTTATCCTACTAATATACTAATATAATTATTACTTATATGTGTCCAGGTATCCTCCCATGGCAACCAACATAACTCCAGATTATTTGTAACCAAAACATTATGAGATGTTTTCCCAAGGAGTTAAAAAGCAAGGACACTGTGACTCAATTGGGTTTAATATTTACACTTTTACCAACACAGAGAGAAAAGAGCTATTTGGTTTTTATAAATTACCATTTCAAAAGAGACTCAATTTCCCTTTAGTACTTTTGTCAAAATATTGTATACAGTTGAGGTTATATGTATGACCTTTATGACATTTCTGAAAATATTTCTATGTATGCTTTTGCAGATATTAGCTTGAACCATATGAAATTGCCAATTTTATTTGCTAAAAATAATCAAGGATTGTCATTTGATAGGACTTCACCTAATAGGAGGTTTGGTTTTCAAAGGTATTTAATGATTGCGAAAGAAAACACAAAATTCTTACGACTGAGTGAAGTTAAAGAACAAATTTATACAAGGGAAATCGAGTTTATCACTTGTAATCTAGCCAGGGCTGTGATTCTCTTTTGTACAGTGAGCATCAGTAATTTTTGCTGCCCATGATTAAACTTTAGATTGGATGGCTGATGTGCTTCCCAGGTAGCAGAATCCTGCAAATGTTATTCATTTGCGTATTTTCTATGAAAATATTTGGCTGCATGTCAGTGTGCCACAGTGTAAAATAGTACACATCCTCGGGCTAAACTGCTTTGCAGTAGATTTCCCTCCAGTTTCATGTCCTAGCAGGAGACCTGGTAACGAAATGCCTGTTATCGTTTTAAGTTGGCTTGCAATGTGTAATCATAACCATTCCACTTCTGGGTGCCTTGTCTCCGGACTTTTGATGAGAGCTCTAGTGTTGAGAATGTTTCCCTAAGGATCATAAGCTTACATTAATAGCATGTAGCTCCTTTGTTGTATTTCCAAGCACATGCTGGCAAAGAAGATAACCGCCCATGCTTTTCCCTGTGTCAGGCCAATTAACTGGCACACCTTCAGGTTTTTCCCAGTAGAAATGGTGGAAGATCCTTAATTATTCACACAAAGTCACACAAACTCTTGTTCTCTTGTGACTGATAGTAAATATCCATTTAGAAGAAGGCTGGTTGGACTTCAGGGTTCAGTTTATAAAGTGGAATGGTTCTGTAAGATCTGTCATCAGAAGATTTGGATAGACATGAGATTACGGATTAATGTTGAACATTGATCAGCTAACTGACCTCAAACAAGTAAGTTAACCTGCTGTTGTAGAAAAGAGGATCGTCAAAATACTGACTTCAAACACGCCCACGATGGCGAGAGGGATCAATCGAAAGAGTACATGGCAAAATGCTTTGTAATTTACAAAACACCATAATCAAATGGTTATTGCCAGTATTATTGATGGCAATGACAAAAAAGGACCCATTTGCCTCTTCTTTCTCTCAATATTCTGACATTTGCTGAGATGTGTACTCTCTACTTTGAGAAAACACCATCAACTCCGGCCTGATCTGCTATCCCATCTGGAATGTGTCCGCAGAACCCCAGGCTTGATCTCAGAACCCCATGACAAGTTCAGTGATCTTAAATACCAGCTGTATTTGCTCCTCTGTGGATTTCCTTAAATGATTATCTTGATTTTAGCAATGGCAAAGAGTGAAGTATACGAAAGCATACTAGTCTCCACGATCACAAAACCAAACCAAACCTCTGGTCATGGAGTCGATGCTTACTCAGAGCGACCCAGTAGGACAGAGTAGCGCTGAGACTGTGAGTTCCTGAGATGGTCGCTGTATCAGGAGTGCAAGGCGCCATCTTTCTCCCAAGGATCAGCTAGTAGTTTTGAACTGGCAACCGTATGGACCACTGTCCAACACATAACCATGACACCACCATTCTCAATCCATCACAAAAGCAGAACTGTGCCTGCCAGACTCACACGGGTCATAAAAGAGCAAAGAGAATCTGAACATAGTGAATCTCTGGTAGGCCTGGGCAGCCATTCACCTTCAGAGCAAGCGATCCCAAACCAAAAACAACCCCACTGTCATTCCATTGTTTTCAGCTCATAGCAACTTTATGTGGAAATTGTCAATCTTTCCACGAGCAGGTCATATCAACTGTCTCCTGTAGAATGGTTGGTAGGCTCGAACCGACAAACCTGCAGTTGGTAGTCCAACGCTTACCAAATGACAGTGTGCTCCAAGGCTCCAAGGAACCCATATATGGCCAAGAGCATCAGTAACCTAAACTAAAACAGACACTATGGACAAAATGAAGATACTTACAAGAACAAAGCAGGAAAAGGAAAATAATCTTGAACAAATGCAAATCCACTTATAAAGCTCAATTAAATCCCAATTTAACAAATCTTAAAAATATAAAAAGGTTAAGAAATGAATTAAAGTGCCTAGTTTTTAAAATATTTGATTTAAAAAAGAAGTCGCTTACCTATCAAAAGGGAGTGGGGAGTGAGAAAATTATATTTTAAATAAAGCCTTAAACTTCAAAAGACTGAAACCGCCAAACCCCAAAATACTAGGATAGCCAAATCAGAGACTGCTTGGGTATAGTGATGACTTCAGGGCCTTAAAGACTGTAGACATTTTCCAGATGATGCAGTCTCTCCCATCCTGCATATATATATATATATATATATATATATATATATATATATACACCCATTATGGCTCAAAATTACCAACTGTGCATCAGTGAGCAAATACTTACTTCTCTATATCACAGGTGGTGGCATGATGGTTATAAGTTGTGCTGCGATCAATGATGTCCAAAGTTCTAATCTGCCAGCCCTCCAATGCTAAAGAGGGCGCACTCTACTCCTATAAAGAATTACAGCCACAGAAATGCACAGGGCCAGCTCTACCGTGTCCTATAGGGTCATTGTGGGTTGTCATCGATTCACTGGCAGTGAGTGAATTTTTTGAGAAAAGGAGTGGAGTATTGGTACATAAAAGTTTATGCTAGTTGTGCTAGTCTGGGTAGACTAGAGAAACAAATTCATAGACGTTAATACGTGTTTAACAAAGAGCTTTCTATCCAAGAGCAATTGAATATTGAGAAAGCACCCCAGCCCAGTCCAGATCAAGTCTGATATTAGCCCATATGTCTGATACCAATTTTTAAATTCCTCTTCATACTCACACAACACATACCACGATGCCTAATGCAGGAAGATCCCAGGCCAGTGGGTGGGAAGTCTTGTGGATCCAGTGGCTGTGGAAGCATCTCAGTGCTGGCAGGGGTCTCCAACTGGCTCCTCAGAGCCATAACTTTAGCGTAGCCCCATGTGTCTTGGCCACAGGAATGTCCCCCGGGGAGCACGTATGTGTCCCACTTCCAGCAAGCTACTTATCTCCCTATGCCTGCAAATGAGGTCATCAACCTGTGACCTGATTAGCAGACTAATCTCCACCCCTTCACTCTTAAGTCTCAAACTGACAACAGATTATATAACTACCACACTAGTTCAACCACTCAGCGGTATCTTCCGTAACATAAATATGCAAAGTTCCAGTCTGTTACTGGGCTCATTAGTCTGTACTGACTCATAGCAACCCTGTGCAGAACATCAGGAAACCCTGCCAGGTCCTGAGCGATCCTCACACTGGTTATTATGTTTGAGCTCATAGTTGCAGCCACTGTATCAACTCATCTCATGAGGGTCGTATTCTTTTTCACTGCCCTTTTACTGTACCAGCCACGATGACCTTTTCCAGTGACTAGTCTCGCCTGTGAAATAAGCATTAGCTATGACAAGCCAGGATCCACTCCATGGCAGTGAGTTTGAGTTTTCTATTTGTTTATTGCCTCTCTATTGTTGCGCATCTCCAGCCACTAGTGGTTGATCTCACAGAACGATATGGTCTGGCTCTTCTCTTCCACATGTCCAACCTGAACCCAGCTGAAGCAGACCAGTCAGTCATCCTCTTATTGGGCGTGCACAATGCCTACTTAGACAGTGCTAACTAATAAAACTGGGACATTTGTCCTCAGATGATGTAGACTACAAGGGGTATCCATTGCTATACATTGCATACTCTGGTCCCGCTCTATCCCTATGAACTAATCAGGGAAAGACTGGTCAACCCCTCTGTCGGTAGAGGAACCGTGGTAGCGTGGTGAGTTACTTGTGGGGCTGCATTATTGCAAGCTCATTAGTTGTAGACTACAAGAAGTGTTGTGTGAAAAAGATGAGGCTTCCTCCTCTGATAAAGATTTACAATCATGGAACTGTACAGGGGCAGGTCTACCCTGCCTATAGGATCAAGAGGAGTTAGAAATGACTGCATGGCAGAGGGTTAGATATTGTTCCGTAGTGCTGTAAGACCATTCAAGTTATTACCTTAGGTTTCATTCTGACTTTGTGCTTCTTGCTAGCTTTGTTTTGCAACAAGTAACTTAACAAGAATTTGCTCATCCTTTTTCAACTCAACTCAATTGAGCATACTTTCTAGCCACCTTTATTCCTGGGGGTGAACGTGAAGGATATAGCCAGTACGATCCTTCGAAGTTAGGATGTCCAGACATTGTCTGACGCAAGTCAGGCACGTTGTTCTGAGAAAACTGCCTGTTTGGTAGAGGAGAAAGTCAACTCAAGAAAGCAACACCCTCACGAAGAAGTATTGACCCTCGGCTCCAGCACTGGGACGATACAGAGCAAGACTGTGAGGACGGCACTGGACTGGACAACTTTGGTTTTCTGTTGGACAGAAGGCAGCTTGGTGTCTGCACTAACGCAATGGCACCAATCAACAGTTACACCCCAGCTAAGAGAAAGCAGGAGTACAAATCATATTTTTATTTCTAAAACATGTATCTTTTTTGAGTATAACAATACAAATACTTTAAGTGAGTGGGGTATTTCATGCCTGTAATTCCAAGATTATTCAAGGGCTCTGGGTAATGCAGCTAAACAAACCCAAGACATTTCATTTGGGGAGGACACCATGAAAAACTTCATTATAATAAGATCATTTCATGCATTTGCTCCAGGTGCTGATTGGTCCCGTATTGGTCAACATGTAAATATGACTAGAGAAAGTTTGTATTTCTAAATAATTATGTCTCTAAATATCTGATGAATAGTTAATCGATATTAATAAAACTCCATTACTTCTCCTTAAAGGGGCCACTCAGAGACTCCTGTCTAATTTCCTTTCTCTTGTTTTAATCCAAACTTATACAGACAATCATGCCACACACTAAACAGTCCCACCTCAAAGGGGAACCTCTGTGACATTACCCAGGGCAACGCTGCCTTTGCTTCTTTAGTCTCACACATTTGCAGTCCTCACGATCACCATAGGCTAGGTGATAAAAAGAAGAAAGATGGGCTGCCTTCATATAAAAACTCTGTCACATAGGAAATCAAAATGATATCAAAGCTCAGCACACAGTTTAGCAAATAAATAAATAAAAGTATCTTCAAGAATTAATGATCTTTTCTCTAGGTTTTTTTTTTTCCTTTTTTAATGCAAGCTTGCCATGTTTGAAAAGCAGAATCAAAGTAAATCTAAGTTCCACTTGAGTTACAACCCAGGAAAGTAGGAAGGGCTGCAGTCAGAAGGAGAGAATTAGATGTAAATCACTAAAGGTCTCGGGATGAGGCTATGGAAGCAAATATTACTATGGTAACCATGAATATGTAGTTAACGGTCTAGTGAAAACCAAAATAAATTAATAGTAATAATCCCAGGAAAAGAAAGACAAAACATCTATGTGCATTTGAATTCTAGGATCCCTAAAGCAGTGCCATATATACAGCCCCTCCTTCGCTAAGTAGTAGCCCCTCCTTCGCTAAGTAGTAGCCCCTCCTTCGCTAAGTAGTAGCCCCTCCTTCGCTAACACAATTCTCCACTCTCGGCCAGCTCTTCAGTATGAATTTGATAATGTAGGTATAGCTCAAATGTTTACTCAAATTCATCCAGAATTTCTTTCCCGAAATTTCCATTGTTTCTTCACCAAACTTTTTTTAATGTTCTATATCTCTAGTTAGAAGCAATTAGAATTATTTTTATTCTTTCCCTAAATAATAGTTCTTATAATTCTTCTGTCTCATGCCTTTGCAAATCCTAGGTGTACCTGAACAATGAGTCAGGATCTGGGGGTATCAGAATGATAAGGCACATTTGTTTTATATATTAAACAATAGATAGAGAACTTCCTAAGTCCCTCATAAATCACTGAATTAATAGCTCTAGTCTAAGAATTTTATGTACATATATTTTCCAGCAAAGGCAGCCCTTGGGCTATGTAATTGGCTCCCTGTATCTACTGCTTGGGCCACATCAGTAGCTCTTGATGAAATTGGCTTCCTTTGTCCCATCCCCCGCTTTGGCTTCCTGGAAATAATGGAGACCCCTGCAGTCCGTACTTCATACTCTGCAACTTCTCTGAGGGAGCTGGGCATCATTCTCTTAGAGCCGGATAACTCAAACTACCTGCTGAGCAATGCTTTGACATGGATTATACAAACATACACTTCTAAAATGAAACTCTACAGTGTTTGCTCAAACCTTCCATGTGCAGCCTGGATAACATGGAATGCCATGCTATGCATCTTCCGTTTAGCCTTCCTTTGCTTGGCATGGGGACTGGACACTCTGATTATGTCACAGCTCAGAGTAGCTGTCCCCTCTTTTTGTGTTGAAGCCCTGGATGTTACACTGAAGAGCTACCTCTTTCTTGACAGTCAAACTGAGGCATCTAGGAAACAGGGTAAGTGATTTAAGCATGTTTCCCATGAACCCTCATCATTAATGTTTATTTTTTGTGGCAGGTATTGTGCGATGAAGGTGAAAAGACAGAGGAAGAGGAGTTAGGGTGCAAGATCAATAAATAAGGTTAAGGAAGCATGGAAAAGATGGTACTGTGTGGTGTGAGAGGTCGTGGGGACAGGCTGAGCATTCTGTAAGGATGGCATGGAGAGGGGACACTTTGGAATATGAGCTTGATGCTGAAATCCAGAGGAAGGATATATTTAAAAAGCGATTTATATAAGACATCTTTCATTTTAAAATGGTTCAAATTTGAACATCACATAAAACCGCATGTGAACATCAAAGTTGCACTACATAATTATTGTGTTAAAATTGGGGCAGGTTAATTTCAGAATACCTTGTTTCAATCAACCTTACAAATGGTTGATTTTTATTTCTCTTATTAGCTGACTTAAATTTCCATTTTAAAGTCTTGTGTAGGTCTGAAAGCAAATGATTATCCACTATTAGCAAAACATACTCCATCTATCAGTTTGTTGTACTGTGGTGGAAGCTATGCAGTTGGTATCTCAAACAACGCAGTAGGATCACGCTGGATGGACTGGTTCAATGGAGCTTCTTGATTAACACAGACTAGAAAAGAGGCCTGACCATCTGCTTCTAAACACTAGGCAATAAGCATAATGGCAGGACCTTAGTCAGTGCATGCTGGATGTGAGTTGCTCAGTTTAGGAGGCCCTCAACATTACACAGAGAGAAAGCTGATCTTAGAGCCAATTTTAATGTCAAGGACAGAGAAACGTCTTCCAGAGCTTTATCTGCTGTCGTGGTGCGACTTGCAGGAAGAAGAAATAGTTGTAAAAATCCATTACTAAGAGAAACAGACAAAGTATGAAGGAAACGAAATGACAGCTTTGAAGATTTATGTCTTAGATATTCGTGAGCTGAAATGTATTGGTATAAGCCATCTGAACATTGTTTATTCTACCAGGAACAACAAATTGAAGAACTATGATTTTTCAGTCAATATTAAAAAGAATCATTTTAATATCTCACCTGAAATTCAATGTTTTCAGTGATAGGTTAACATCCGTATACATACAAGAAAGATCAGTTAATACAATGATAACTCAAATTTATATACCGATCACAAATGCCAATGCTGAAGAAACTGGAAATACTTATAAACTGCTACATTATAAAAAAAGATCAGACATGCAATCTTGATGCATTGATCATTACTGATGACTCAAATGAAACATAGAGAATGAAAGATGAGGTACAGAAGAGTTGTACAACGTGATTATGTGAGATGTTAACACAGGACAAGCTGGGGAAAGAGAATCTCCATGCCTGGCTTACATTTCTTAATGTAATCTTAAAGTGTTTGCAAAATAAAAAAGGTTTTAAAATGCACGTGAAACTTTCTCTCTGCTTCCAATAGAGTAGACAGTTAGGGCCACCACTCCTAATTAGTAACTAATAGCCATGAAAAAAAGTGCTACGGAAACTATACAAAAACTCCTCTTTGAAGTCATCAGAGAGTTATCGAGATATTGAAGAAAACATGCTCAATAGCAAGGACAAGGCAAATATCTAGAGAGTTGAGTCGTGCATTGGGATCGTTTTAGTTTTGTGAAGAGTTCCTAGGACAGGAGACCTGGGCCAGACATGCAGCACAGTTGACAGCCAGGCAAAAATCTAGCACCTCTCTGGGCAGGACCTGAGTAAAACCCACCCAGTTCAGTTAGAATACAAAAGCAAGCAGCCTCCGTCTGTGTTTAAATAAAAGGGAAGGGGTCTGGGTGGCAAACCTTTTAAACACACAGCTGTTCATGGAAAGGGTGCGAGGCAAACCCACCCAGCAGTTGTGCAGGAGAAAGACCTATTGGTCTGCGCCCCTAATGATGACAGCCCCCCAAATGCAATGAGACCACTCTGTTCCGGCACCCAGGGCTCCTGTGACTCAAAAGTGACTCTGGCCCTTGAGGACAGCAAGAAGGGGTTATAACACAGTGGTTAGGTCATCTAAATACCCCAGTAATTTGAAACGTTGAAGTATTCAGATTAGGAGATGGGCACAGTTTGGCAGAATCATAGAACTGTCCCCACAGACTGAAAGGAATATCTGCCTATGCCTTGAGTTATTTCTATGACTACTTTTTGAAATATAACCTAACACTTGTCAGGTTACTTTTGCGTGTCAGGTGGTGTTTGAAAAAATATTTATTCATAGAATTGACTTGATGGCAGTGAGTTATATGCATATAAACTAACATAAAAATAATCAGCAAAAGAAACAGACAATAAAACATATTCAAATATCCACATATTAGAGTTATCAAACAAAATTGTTAAATAATTTGTTTATGTTCAAGAAATTTAAAATTAAACACAAAAAAATGCCAATGCAATGCTAATCACCAGAAACTTCAATTTGGAAATAAATCAGTGAGACATTCTATAAAAAAATAAAATAATATAATTCCACAAGTAGGTTCAAAAAAGATTTTTACATGGATAAAGAGAGGATTCGTGAACTGGATGTAAGTCAGAACAATACATCTAGACTGACGAGCAGAAAGTCCAAAGCGTGGAAACTTCTGCAAGATAAATAGTGACAACCAAGAGAAATCCCAAATATTTTTAAATGAAGAAGAAAGAGAAACTGGGGAAGGAATATTATTTGAAGAGCTAATGGCTGATTTATTTTGTGAACCCATAGAAGATGTTCCTCTAGCTAAATAAGCTCCAGTCAAGAAAACAAAATAGTATAATGTAGAGCATTACCCAATAAAATTCAACAGAACGACGGGAATGTTCTCTTCAGCAGAGTCCAATGTAGCAGTTGGTAGACTCAGGTTAAAGGAGCACCTGAGATATGGCCAGTCCATCAAAGGTCCTGCATTGCAACTTAACTTAAATTGACATTTAAATATTCACATATGGCCAGTGGCCACTGTCTCTGACAATGCATATCTGGGGCATCATAGAAAAACTACTAAAATATAAAGACAAAGAAAAATCTTGAAAGGGATTAAAGAAAACCAACTTCAAAGGATGACAAATAGCTATGGTCTTAACCATTTGACCTTGATGGCAATAAAATGCATGAAAAGAACTGCCAGCGTCCAATTCTACATTCAAAGTACCCTTTGAGAATGGAAATGAACTCTGGAAGATATATTCCTTTTAAGCTATAAACCTGATTGGAGATGAATTAACATTGTAGTCTTGAAACATTCAGATGCTAAGCTGTCATTGGCTTTCCTAACACTAAGAAATCCTCTCCTCAAGGTGGGTTTTCTGGGAAATTTGAACATGGATACCCGTGAAGTATATTTTAGGTGCTATCCACCTGTACATCATTTTAAAACAAATGAACCTAACATTCATTACACCGTTGCGTCCTTAGAAAATGTCAAAAACAAGCACCCAAATCTTGTAGACTGTTCCCAAATATTCTATTGTTGGTGATATACAAAACTATATTCTCTGATAACTCAAAGATAATTTTGTGCAGTTTATATATCAAATAAATTTATAAATATATCTAGCGCCTCATAACCCAATACGTCCAGGCTGACTATTGGTTGGATGGAGTCAACTGATGGCACTGAGTTTTTTAGGCTGCTTAGTTTACACGGAGCATCTGTAGACCTCCCCTAGACTATTGTGAGTTAGGCAATTAGCAACTTGCTAGCAGGTCAAACGTGCAATTTCCAATCCCGAATAGTAAAATGTGCAATTTCCAATCCAGAATAGTAAAAGAAGCATTACCTCAGAATCGAGGATTTTAGCAATTGAGTTGGAACTCTTAGAGAATACCACTAACTTTGGGCCTCTTTACTCCAGGGCCATTCCCAGTAGTATGTGCTACAATATACTAGAGAAAGTGAAGCTCGAAGTCTAGACCAAAACCAAACTCAGGGCCAAGGAGTCCATGCTGACGTACAGAGACCCCTGTGGGTTTCTGAGTGAGATTGTTTGTGGGAGGAGGAAGCCCAGTGTCTACCACAGAACTGCCTAGATGAGTTTAAAATTCATTCATATTCATAAATCTGATTATCTTTACATCTTAGTTACTCTTCCTCCCTTTATCCATTTCCTCATGAAAGGCAGACATAAGAAAACATACCACAGAGAAAGTTGAAAAAACTCGTTCTTAATATTCACCATCAATTCATGGTGTTTAACGATGTTGTCTAGAAATTAGAACAATCTAGTTGGCCAGGTTAACAATATAGTTAACCAGCAAACATACCCTTCTGCTAGTCCACAGTGATGGCATAAGGTGGTCAAAGGAATCATAGAGATATCGTGGTTTGATAATTTGCATGAATCTTATACTTTACACACTTATCTACATATATTTATATTGGGGTAAGGTACATAGATTTCTGATTGGACCTTTTAAACATACACATAAAGTATAGCTTAAAAAATTCTAGATAGTTATAAGTTCTAGGTAAATTCTGTAATCAGGAGACACATTATAAAAATTAACCTCAAATATATTCTCCCTATTCTCCTAGCCGCAGGCCAGTCTGGGCAGGGGCTGAATGCCCCTGGGGCTCTGGGCGAAAGCAGGTTGCACAGCTGTGCGACTCACTGCGTTTGACTCCTGGTCATTTGGCTGATTGAGATCTCTGCTGAGAATGCCATTGGCATTATTTGGGATTTTTTTCCGCTAGAATTATATTTTTTAATATGGGATTTGAAGTATAGCAAGGAAATAGAACAGATTCAAAGAACAACAATAACAAAAAAACAACTCATGCCTCTGAGTCAATTCTGACTCGAACTGACCCTTCAGAGCCGAGTACAATGGTCCCCCCTGGGTTTCTGCTGCTTCTGGCCTTGCAGTTAGCAAGCGCAATGAGTAGCCTGCTACTGAGTAGGGTTCCGTCCACTGCACAGCGACGGTATCCATTGCAATCTGATAGAATTATTCCCACACCCCGACATTTCCTCCACCTTTTTTGAGGAGGTAGCCCTCAATGATCTGGGGAGGTGATATTAGTGAACGCAAGGTTTCAGAAAATATTGACCCAAAGATGGCTGTGGTTTCAGATATGGAAATTAGTAAGCAGACAGGATCAGGTGAATCTAAAGAGAGACAGGTAGGATGAAAGGAGCTAGAGGTGTACACTGGCAACTGGACAGTTATAGAAGTACAGTCAAGTTATTACAGAATCCAGAAAAGCCACTCCTTCAAGGTTTGGGTATCTGAGAGAAGTAAAACAATAACAAAAACAATAGCCACAGCCATAACAAAACACACCAAATTCACTATATGTGTGGCGGTTATGTTCTGTAAATTGACAATGAACTCTGAATTAGTGAACACAGCGACATTGCTCTTGAAGCAGACATGGATATAGGTTCCTATAAACCTCTGGTCACCACATTTTCATCAACTGATCAGAACAGTACCTTGTTTCTGTTTAAATGCATCTTATTTAACATTTATTTCTTGCAAATAATTATACACCCCATTCCTGTAAAAAAACATTGAGTAAGAAGGCTTTACAATATTGTTCACCCCAAGTGACCATAAACTACTGTGGCTTTCAGCCCCATAGCAATGCTGCCCGCTGTACTATTTCATCAGTCATTTTCTCAGGAATGCACGCCCAGCCACTTTCCCCTCTTTTGCCTAGCTTTGTCATGAGATGTTATATTGCCATTTCCCCCAGAACCCTGGCGAACAGGTCCATGAATGGCATCTTCACTTTTCTGGAGGCACAGCATTGTTGATTTGTTAACGTTCCCACTATTGCCAAGAGCACTGTAACTGGTTTAACCCGTCACACTGTTCTTGAGGATAGAGACACTAAATAGCAGGGTAACATTATGCTTGGGGGCCCTTTAAAACAATAAAACACTAAAGAAAAGCGCAGAAATGTGAAAAATGTGGCATTGAATAGACCACAACCAGACCCCAGTGGGGAATCTGAAAGTGGTTTACTGTCTTATACACGCCCACACATGACCATGACATGATTGTGAGCATGTACTTGGGGATAACAAAGTGGCAATTTTGGGCCAGTGGGCATTTCACAAACACAGACTCTGAAAATGGTTAGGACTGATTGCAGTTGACACTTACGAAGCACTTAGTGTGTGCTGCTGCTGTTAGATGCTGCTGCGTCAGTCCCACCGCACAGTGACCCCGAGTCGAACAGAACGAAAACTGCCTGCTCTGTGCCTTCTTCATGACTGAACACAGCTATGCAGTCGCTGCGTCAAACCTTCTTGTCGAAGGTCTTTTTCATTGACCCAGTGCTTCACTGAGTAGGGTGGCCTTCTCTAGGGACGAGTCTCTTTGGACCACAAGTCCAAGACATAGGTCTTAAGTGCTGTATGCTAGCACTGGTCTAATCTTTTAAAATATGATAATTCATTTAATCTTCCTATCAATCAGAAATAACTATTGAGATAATAACTGTTGTTACTGCTTTGTTCCAACAAATTGGCATTCTGTGATGCTCACCCCACCCTGCCACCACTCTCTCTCTCTCTCTCACACACACACACACCTGCAACACGATCGCTGAAGACAAAATGGGTACATAAGGAGATGTGGTGAAGACAGAGGATGGTGCCCAGCTATTAGAAGATATAGTGTCTGAGGTCTTAAAGGCTTGAAGTTAAACAAGCAGCCATCCAACAGTGAAGCAACAAGCCCATATAGAAGAAGCACACCAGCTGGTGTGATTGTCAGGTGTCAATGAGACTGGGTAATGGACATTAGGTGATTGACACCAAACAATAAACAAACAAACAAAACTGAATTGGTGAGAATGAAGGCGTTGGAACAGACCCAAAGCCCATCTATGGACAATGGAGCATCCCCCCCACAGAGGGGTCACAGGGAGGAGGTGAGCCAATCAGGGTGCAGTAAAGCACTAAAGGGTCATGCAACATACCTCTGTTTCTTGGAGGCCTCCTCAGCAACCCCATCCCTACCCCTCACCCCGCTATCACATTCTCAGAGCTACCTCTAAATCTAGACTAGACCAGAGCATGTACATAGGTATAGACACGAGATAAAACTCACAATATATGGAACCCAGCAACAGGTATGGGGATGGAGATACCAAAAGGGTAGGGGCAAGGGGGAGGGTAGAGGTGGCGAGGGAGGGTGTCACCAATCGCAATGAATAGCACAAAACCACACACCCCCCAGTCAGGGGGATTAATAACAGAAACCAGAGGGGAAGGGAGACAGTGGTGTGAGATTTGAAAATAATAGTCTACAATCTATCAGATTGTTCCAAAACTCCTTGTCCCCTTGAGATAACTAGTAAAGGTGGTCTTCTCTGTGTAGTATATTTCTTTACACATTAACTTCTTTGATCTACAAAGTCAGTCCAGAATATATATGGATCTAAGGCTTTGGCTTCTTTTTAAGACCTCCAATCATTCTCTAATTATTAGCCATTTCAATTGTCAGGAAATGCTCCCTATATGTAAAATTAATCATTGACTTTCTGTCGTAAACCAATTTCAACCTCTCTGATATTGGAAACAGGAGGCACATACTTGATGAAGGTAGTTAAAATTCAAATCACCTTAGGTTTTTCTCTTTTATTTAATAACTCTTTTAAATGTACTTCTGCTAATTCCTGCTTTCAAGTCTCGTTGGCATTGATTACTAATAGATGCGGTCTCTCTGACAGGTCTATTTTGCCATCTTAAATGTACTCGGTGATTTTTCTTATCTTACCTCTCCATTTTCTAAGGGGTGGATCTTGGAATAAAAGGAAGTGCAGATGACCTCGTCGTCTTTGGCGTATGATGGTGGCCCGGTGCGGGGATAAATATTGTAGAGGGTTAGGCACTCAGTGTCGGTCACAGCGTGATACTGCCACGGCTTGTACGTGACATCATCAAGAGAGCGCTCCAAGATCCAGTTCCCAGGCCTGGGGGAGTTGGCCGCTTTCACGATCACATAGGCAATCTGGAACACCTGGAAGAAGGGCCACAACAACATCACTTTTCATTCCACAGTCTTTTCCCTATTTGACGTCCAGGCTTAATCTTGCGATGTATTTTATGTCTGACTTTATTCTCTAATCTTATTATGATTATATAACATAATATTAAGCTTACATGCTTATATGTAAAAAAGTTTTGCTAAGACACAGTTTCATGATGACAGCATGAAATAGGTAAAGATTGGACTTCAATTCTCTAACAACTCTTTATTATCATCTTTCCTAACTTTTAAAGTTCTACAGTCCTCCTCTCCTAAAATACTGATTCCATTTCAATGTACTTACCCTAGTCTGTAAGAGATAGAATATGAGATAGAAATTCCATCGGCGAATAGTGCTTCATAGGTTAAAAGTAAAGTTTACTTATATTACTTAATCATCATAAAGTTATGTTCTTTGGTAGATTCAGGGTGGTACATGGA
Source organism: Tenrec ecaudatus (assembly GCF_050624435.1). NCBI lineage: Eukaryota > Metazoa > Chordata > Mammalia > Afrosoricida > Tenrecidae > Tenrec > Tenrec ecaudatus. The sequence goes on from NC_134536.1 coordinate 41,206,363, forward strand.
GCTTTGGAGAAATAGCCATAGATTTACATTTTGGTTCAAAAATTTATGGGACTCCGGGCAGATTATTTCCACCACTGATGTAGCAGATGGTTTATTTGTTTGTTTGTTTGTTTGTTTTCATCTCTAACCTTCATTTAATGAAAAATGAGGTCAACGATTACATAACTGAGAGTTTGGGTTACATGAGATAATGTACACAGAGCATTTGACCCCAGTCTTGGGTATAAATGCTCAATAAATAGCAACCATTCCATATCTCAAAGTAGAAAGTAGCAAAGAAAAATAATTATGATCATAGGCAGACAACTAATGGAAACTAGAACATATTAAGAGAAGACTTTCTATTGAAGCCAGCAAGACACGAGGTAAATGTGTAGAAAGGAAGGGGAAATTACAATAGGAATCATGTTATAAGTTTGCAAAGTCACCTATGAGAAAAATATAACTTGAAGACATTAAAGGAATATTTGAGATGTTGTGTGACACAGCCATGTGGCTTCACTCATGGAGGTCCAAAATCCATCAATGACTAAAAGGAATGCAGAGACATGGTGATGTGACATTCTTGCTTTATTTTGTTTTTTAAAAAGATACAAACTAGTCTCAATTGTCCCTCACTTCCAATGGTTAATAGTGTGCTGGAATAATGAACATGAGTGTAGACTAATTAAGCAACTATAAAGTATTCCTGGTTGTGTGGAGACAGTTATGGGACACAACTGAGAGTACAGGTTCACTGTGATGTGATCACATAGCCTACTCGCCACAGGAAAAAAAATGATGAAGGGAGGTGCCGGAAGTAAGTTGCATTGTCTTCATACTTATGACGTGAGATATTCACACACACATATATATAGTCATCAACAACCCTAGTAAAATTCCACTCTGACATGCCACACATGGGGTAATCAAGAGGCATAATCTATCAAAAGTGGCTGGGAACAATACTAATGTCTTTGTTAAGCTCTAAGGGATTGAAAAATATGAAAGTTTGGCATGGAAGAAGCTTAAGGGATGATTCTGATGCTGGTCCTTCAGGCACACTTGCATGCAGAAAGTAGAAAACCATTAGCTAAATGATTGAAAATAGGGCTGGTTTTAAGCGGAGGATATAGACAGAAGAAATAGTAATTAAAATATAGAAGCACTTTGTACCTGCTGGTAAATCTCTGCTTGCCCAAATGCCTCCTTTCTCTGAGAACATGTGGTTGACTTCAGTATAGTAAGGAACATCTAAGATATCTGTTCTGATTGGTCTAGGATTTGATTATTCTGTGTCATTAATGTCACACCTGATAGTCAATATTAATGAATTGTTCAGCTAGTAAGAGTAGCATGAATCGAACTGTAACATGCATGCTTCCATGTTCCTGTTAGCTTAACACAGGTATTTTCTTTTGTTAGAGTTTGAATCCCAGTGAACACATTTCCACCTTTCATGCACAGTCACTTGCAAGAGCTGAGGAATACATTTCTTGGGTGTATACTCTCTAATGTCTGTAGACTTAAACTCTTTTACTTTCTGCTTCCCAGTCTGTCTTTTTTCCATGGCCAGCATCATATAAGAGACAACGAGATAATGTAAACCCACTTCTCACTTACAAAGACCATCTCATTATGAAAAATTGGTGTCATATGAAATGGATCACGACCTCATCAGACCACAAAATGGAGAAATAGCCACATCATTACATACTTGCTAAATTGCATCATTACATAACTGCCAAACCACAGAGACTCCAGGCCCAGCCAAGTTGGCATATAACCAGAACCACCAGAACCAGCCTTATTCTCAGATTGCAGCTTAGCAGTTATTGTCAATGTCATTAATGCTCAAAGGAGTTGGAGAGTGAGGTTTTCACTACTGTCATAAATCCAAAACGTGACTAATGAGATAACAATAAATATTAGACATGTTATAATATATAAGGAATCCAAATCCAAACCCATTGGCAGAGAGTCAATTCCAACTCACAGCGGTCCTATCGGGGAAAGTTCCCCCTATGGCTTCAAAGACCGGAAGTTGTTACAAAACAAAATTGCCAGATCGTCCTCCAACAGAACAGTTGGGAGTTGAACCATTGACCTTGTGGTTGGAACTTTCACTACTATGTCATTAGGGTGATTTACAAATGCATATACATATTTTAAATCAGCATTGTTCCTCCCAGGAAAAAAACAATAAAAATTGAAAATCCCAAGTACCCAATCAGAAACAGGAAAATAGACTGAGATTATGGGTCAAGAGCTTTAGGAAGCAGCTCAGCAAGCAAATACAGAAGGAGCCCACTGCTCTTGCCGCTACAGTGTAGGTTTATGACATTGAAGCTCCTGTGTTGGTCCTGAAGTAATACATAAAATCCATAGGGGGAAAATGTATACTAAAAACTATGAAAACTCATTCTATAATTCCATATAATATTCACTGTTAAACTACATAGCAAGTCAGTCACTGTCTTGAAGGATATTAGAGAAATTTCTTTTCAAAGAGTATCCCCTTTTTTGTTTATTTTCTATGAATTATTTTATAAACTAGACAAAATTCATTAAATTGCTTGGCTAGTAGTATTTTGAATACACTTAAAATGTAGTAAAAAGCATGATCAGAAAATGGAAGGCTTCAGAACATGATGGTGAAATGTTAACAATTATTTTTTCAGTGCTCCAAAATTTTAATGGCCCTCATGGGGAAATGGGGGAAGTACCTATGCTAATTTTATTAACTATGGCTTGTGTTTCCAGCACAAAGACTTTTAAAGGCCATAATTCCAAAATTATATTTCTAGATGAATAACAATAAACAAAGAAAGCACCCCTTGAAAAGAAGTATTAAAATGCTGCCTACTAGGCTTCCATGAACCTAAGATATTTTGGCAGACACTTTTTTTATAAATTCGCTGCCCCAAATTAACAAACACACAAAATTCTAAACTATCTTACTAGTTACATATACTGTTTTACATTGTACAGTAACAAAGGATGCTTTACAATTTCTTACTACAATGTCACACATTTGCATGTCATCTAAAAATATTATTTAGTTATTTTCCTGATGCAATATTAAATTAGATGTCCCTGTTCTAAGCAGAATACCAAGAACTTGATCTCATTTTTGTTGGAACTAGAATACAAGGCTTTTCTGAGGAATACTTCTTTCCCAAAGTAACAAATAATATGCATTGACTATCAACTCAAGCTATACTTCCCAACCTTCTTCACTTAATCCAAAACTCACTGTCAGAGAGTTGATTCTAATTCATAGTGACCCCATAGAATAGAATTGCCCTGTGTTGGGTTCCTGAAACGGTTTAACTTTATGGGAGCAGAAAGCCTCATCTGTTTCCCATGGAGTGGCTGATGGTATTAAACTGCTGACCTTGTGATTAGCAGTCCAAAAGGTAACCCACTATACTACCAGGTCTCCTTTATTCATCTTATGAACAGTAAAAGATTACATTTCTACAGCACTTGGGTAAAATGAGAAGTCTGCATGAGCTGAAGTGACAAAACTCAGAGCTTCAACCACTCCAGACATGGCTCTGGGCTGAGATCTTTGCTCACCTGTATCACCTGCAGTAAATCTGGCATGCAAAATAGATTTTAGGACACAATTTGTTAGGTCTGGATTTTTCTTTTTTATTATTTTAAAAAATTATTTTTCAAAGCTGAGAGTGTACAGAACTTTTCAAATATCCTCTATTCTTCCTGATGATCTCTTGCTCTTTTCTTATATCTTAAGCTTCTCTTTTATTTCTTTAAAACCTATTTGATGTGTATATTTTATATTCTGTATCTGATTATTATAATCACTGAAAACTTTTAATTCAGATATTGCTATCCCTGTTCCTGATCATTGCCAGTTTTTGTTGGCACTTGTGTTTTGTGACTTGGGGCTATGGATGGTCTTAGTCATTGCCTCAGGTGAGTAAACTAACTGGGGGAATTGTTTAAGTCTACACTATAATTGGATACTCCAAAACTATATTTACACAGCTTAGCCTGTCATCAAATTACTTATCCAAGACTGTTCTACTTCATTTTAGAATTTGATAATGAAAATGTAAGGGTTTGTTAGGCTTGTAAACCATCATAAAGATGGTAAAATCAAACCCTGGATCCATTGACTGCTAACTGATTCTGACTGATAGCAGGCTTTATATGGAACCGTAGAATTGTCCTATAAGAGTTTCCCAGGTTAAATGCCTTCATGGAGAAGACTACCACATTTTAATCCTGCAGGGAGGCTGGTGGGTGTGAACAAAAGGCCTTTTGGTTAGCAGGTATATACTCGAATATAAGCCTACCCGAGTATAAGACAAGATACCTAATTATTACCTGGGAAACCCGAAAAATTGGTTGACTCGAGTATAAGCCTAGGGTGGGAAATGCAGGATGTGAAGTAACACAGAGACCAGAGGGGAGAGATGGAGCGCAGCCACAGACACACCTTACCAGTTCAGCTGCCAGTGTAAGTGAATCACTACGGGTGCTTCTGCGAATTGGAGCCGTCCACGTCATAGGACGGCTCTGATTGGTTAGATGGGAGTAAACAAACATTCAGAAGCCCTGCAGTGTCAGCGGGGCTTTGAATGAACAGCGGAGGAATGGCAATCACCTGTGAGATGTTACACCTCGCTGGGGTACCACTGACCTGTGTCTAAACCGAACCCCAGTTTTTCAGCACATTTTTTGTGCTGAAAAACTCAGCTTATACACCAGTATATACGGTACTTGGTCAACTTGACTTCTAATGATTGGTTAGTGGTAACACATTCTAACACATGATTTTCTTCTCTTCCTTCGTTTTCAGTAGAACAGGACCTCAGTAATCTAGTCTCAGACTTGATACAAATGAGGAAAGTTTCATTTGAAGTGTGACCTGCTCTTAGTTTATTTTGACAATGTACTGAGCTAGCTGGATTTGAATTCTACATCGAATGTATTTACCTCCCCTTATATTGCCTGCTGGCCCCAGCAGTTACGCACCTTGGATTCATTCAATCGATCTCTGATTGACTAATCTCTTTATCCACCAACCTGCCGGAGTCTTGCTTCATCTTCCTGCTTCCTGTTCATCAGCCCTGGTACCTACACCAGTCAGGAGAAGCCACCAGCTGACATCTGATCCTTGGACTTGAACCGAACTTGACACACCCACTTCTAAAACCATGTGCACTGATTTCTTGATATGAATCTCATCTATGTAATTATATATGCAACTTTTATTGGTTTTGCTAACCTAGAAACACCAACCTAAAACAATATATGTTAACATCCTACAAGAGGGAGAAACACCAAAAAAAAAAAGGTGAAGAGGTGAGGAGTCATGGAAAGTTACTGAGTGGTTTGATAAGTTATTTAAGTTGTAGGATACAAAAATGATAAACCAAAATATAAACTCCTACCTAATTCACAATAAGGTTTTTTGTTTGTTTGTTTGTGTAAAGCAATGGATGACTCCATGTGCATCCCAATTGATTTAACCAACTGGTACAAAGCCATATGGAAGAAACTGGAAAAATCTGAATACTCAATATATATTTATTTTAAAGCTGGTGTTTTGATTTTCGGGTGTGATAATGGCTATGTTTACAAAAAGCAAAAGCAATGCCTTATCCTTAACAGATACATAATAAAATAATTATGGGAAAAGTCCTATATCTAAAATTGCATGAAAATAATTGGCGATGGAGGGTGGGTATTTTGCTGACTGCAGAGCTGATTCCGCGGGCCATGGTTTCACTTTATATGTGGACTTGGGGAACAGCTGAGTCCAGGTACTAGTCTCTACACTTTTGTCTATATTTTAAAATGTTCACAGAAAGGATAGAATGTAGTACATGTGCATCTCATTTGAATAAACAAATAATGCTCTTTCATGTAATAACATTACAACTACTGATAATTTAGAACTTGTTCTAATAGAGAAAACAGACAATGCATATTCCTAAAAATCTTGATAAATGCTTATCTCTGTTTCATACTGTGATTATGCTGTATTTGAAAGGTGAAAATATGTCTTAATAATTCTTTCAAATTAATCATCAACCCCAATAGATAATATTTCCCCAGAAGTTATCAAATTTTAGTCCAGTCTTAAGAAAAGTAGTAACCCAAGCAAATGTAAAATCCAAACTGACATGAATTAAATCCTCCCTTGGTTTTTTAATGCGTTGAGGCCTCCATGCTTCATTAAGTCGCTGTCATTTTTTCACAATGTGAGCTGCAGATAAAACCCAGACAAGCATTGTCTTTCGCTCTAGCACTGTCCTTGGCATCTATTTCCTTCTCACAGATATTTTCTCTCGTTTGAAACAAACTATGGTTTCAAAGGATTGACCTGCCGCCTGTGAGCAAGTCATTGGCACAGCATGGTTTTCACACAGACTACTGGTAAAAGAGCAGGTACGCCGAGTCCCACATAGAACATGACAGTCCTTTCAATGAAACCGTCAGAGAGCACAATCTTAGTGTGAATTACAGACTAACAGAAATGCGACAGTTTAAAGCCTGCCTTTAAAAACCATCCACCCTGGAGAAATCCCTGGCATTGCCTTTGTTTTTATGCTTCTAAGTTCCCAGGGTTAGAAGAACCTCTGAGTTATCCAATTTACGACAATCCAGACATGAATGAATCACTCTAGTTCAAAGCATTTGAGAAATAATAGCAAAGGTTTGCAGTAATGAGAAAAGTTAGAAATATAATGTTAACATTATAGAATAACAAATCAAAGGCAGAATGAGACTTTCTAATCTTGGTTCATGAATTATTTCCACAGCTTAGAGTTGTTTTATACTTATTCCATTTTAGCTATTTTAACTGAAATTACATCGGCTATTCCCATGCCTATCATGTAGTATCCCACTTTCTTGGCCTTCTCCAGGGAGGCCGTTGAGAGTATTCAGTACTTTCTGCTGTTTATTTCTTCATCACCATTTCACTCTTCAATGCCTGATAGTAGGCACTTCCCATCGCTCCTTTGCAATCACTTTAAGAATAGATATCAGTGGCCTGTCTGAGAATACATATTCTTTGTCTCCATCCTTGTCTGCTTTTTGGTCCCTACAGATTTTAACTCTGCCCTCCTATCTCTTTATGAAATTTTCTTTCTTTTTGAAATAAAATATTTATTTATATTTTAGATATTTCCATCAAGAGAAAAGTTCTTAGTTCATTCATTTGCCTAGGATGTACAATAAGAGGATAAAGTGAAGACCAAGTCAGTCTTCAGAGGACAATGCAGACCTGATTTTTGTCTCTAAGCCCTGTCTTGGTACTCTTGCTACAAGACTTTTGAATTTATATTACCTTAAAAAATGCGTAACCCAATGTTCTAAACTATTTCTTGAATATATTTTTCCTGCAGAAAACAGCATTTACTTTAGTTTCTACTATGCAACCTAATCATCGGGTGGTACAAATAGTCATGTGGTACAAATAGTCGATGGATGGTAATCAAGAGTCTGGTGGTTCAAATACACCTACAGACACTTTGGAAGAAAGGCCTGGCGATTTATATCCAAATAATGAGCCACTGAACTTTGTATTGAATAAAGTTCTATTCTGATAGGCAATGAATCAGAATGGATTTGATAGTACTTGGTATATGGTAAGAACATACTTTGTGACAGTCTGTTTATCATGCAAAAACTCATTTCTACCAAGAGGACCTATTTGAGATAGATAATTAGGAAATTGAAACAAGGGCGATAGAATAACCTCATTACTTCTGAGTTGTTTCTGACTCATAGCAATCATATTGAAGAGACTACAACTTCCCATAGAGTGTCCAAGGCTGGTGTGTTAGAACTGCTGACCTTCTGGTTAGCCTCTGAGCACCTTAATCACATACCCCACCTCAAAAATGTCCACATCTTAGTGCTTACAATCTCTGGGTATACTGCCTTGCAGGGCAACACAAATTTCATAGAAACGGCTAAATTAAAGAATTTAAAATGAGTAAATAACCTTTGATTATCTGAATGGGCCTGAAGGGTAATAACAAATGACCTTAATAATGGTGAAAGGAGATGCAGTGAGGCAGGGAGGGACAGACTCACCCTGCCTTTGCTGGCTTTAAGGATAACGAGTGAGGCCATGATTGACAACCTCTGCCAGGGGTCCACAAACTATGGCCCGTGGGCTGCATGTGGCCCACCAAGGACATGTATCTGGCCCACCAGGTGTTTTTACCCCGTTTTGTTTTTTACTTCAAAATAAGATATGTGCAGTGGGCATAGGAATTTGTTCATAGTATTTTTTTAAAACTACAGTCTGGCCCTCCAAAAGGTCTGAGGGGCAGTGGACTGGCCCCCTGTTTAAAAAGTTTGAGGACCCCTTCAAGACTCTGGAAATGGTGAGGAAGTGGAGTTTCTCCTAGAGATTCCCGAGGGAATGAAACTCTACTCACATCTGTGTCTGGCCTCAGTGACCTCTGGGCCAGACCTCTAACCTAGAGCATAGCAAGACGATAAACTTTATCACTTTAATGCACCCAATTTGTGAGAAATTTTTATGGCAGCAATGGAAAATGAGTATATTAGGTAAATTGTGTCACTTCATATGACTAGGAAATTATGGAGCAATAACTCCAGTTTGTTAAAAATTGTCTTTTGCCTAATAATACCTTCTAGCCTATGCATGCTTCAACAACAGCTCGACAGACATTTTCCACCTTAGTTTACAACCTTGAACAACTTCCCATGTCCCAGGTTTATAACTCGAATTAATAACTGAGTATATCTTATGTCAATTTTATTTTATGATGAAACAATCTTTCCCTTTCCTTACCAGAAAAACATAACAAACAACTAAGTTCTAAGTTGCTGGTAAGGGAAACTACAGATACCTTAAATTGTCTAGTAAATTCCTTAGATAATTCATGATTAATTACTGTTAAATCAGCTGAACAAGTGACCAAAATGGAATGCCACTTCTGAGATGATTTAAGAGATTCAGTGACTACATCAAAGATTTCTACAAGGGCTTAGAGGTGAATTTACTCAATAATAATGTCAGTAAGTGAAGATGGCTCATTCTTTGTCCTTGTCGCAGTGAGAAGGCTAACAAGGTAACAATCTTAAATATTTTCTAAATAATACACTCTTCCTTCCAAATAAAAATTTGCAAAAGAGACTATTCTGTCAAGGTTTGTCAAGCTGGCCTCTACTCCAAACTTAAGGAGGTGACCTCCCTCACCAATGAAGTGTGAAGAGTGTAAATGAAATGAAAATTGAGAAAACTGTAGAGTTTAATGTCATTTCAGCTGAGACTTAAAAATAAAGATAGGAGATGACACTTACATAACTATAGAGACATTTTCTAAAAATTGAGTGCCAAAAAGTCATCACAAATATTTCCAAAAGGCCACCACTTTTGGAGGACATATGATAAAATTTTTAAAACCACAACCCTGCAAGTGTTTCCTATTCTGCCTGGATTTCTCCTAAATTTCTTAGAATCAGAGACTCCTATAATTGTTTGCAACTTTAGTGAGCCAACACAAAATTGACTTAATAAGGACTCAGCATCAGACTTCTGAGACCCTGAAAAGACTCCTATCAAACAGATAACACATAGACTCTGCTACAAACCTCTCTGTGCTGATTTAACGAACACATTGTGCTCTGCTAACACTACCAAAAGTTCTCTATGTTCAACTAACTGATTGTCCCAGAGTAGAAGGTCCTTTGTCTGAATCTAACTCATCACTATAGAATGTCAAAATTCACTAATCAAACTAGGCTATATGACACAGGAGCCAAACAAACAAAAAGGTTTAAAATCAGCAAAAGAACAAACTCTAAAAGTGGAATTTTACCAATTCAACAGGCTGTGAGTATGACATGCCGACTGGTTTACAGTTGTTCAGGAAAAAAAATGGCCAATGACTTTGGACCCATTTTTGCTCCATCTTTTGTGAGCTGTCAGCCTTAATAGGGTTAATTTAGTTAAAATTCTTCTGTGGAAGAACCTTACACACAGTTAAACCTGCACACACTGAAAGTATGACAGAAGAATGTCACTGAATTCTGGTGATTAAGTCACTAAGCAATAAAATATTTCATCACAAACTTTGAAGCAATTCTTAGCAAACTGCGTTTCCTTGTTTCTTTCATCATTAGGCAATCAAACTCCATCTCAAACAAATGTTTTAGTCCATACTGAAGGTTACAATCCTTGATATTCATCAGCCAATACTTTGATTGTTCTTCACTCTCAGCCAGCAAGGCTGTGTCATATGCATTCCGCAAGTTGTTAATAAGCCTTCCTCCAATCCTGTTGTCATTGTCGTCTTCATATAACCCAGCTTCTCAGATGATTTGCTCATAATACTATTGAACAAGTATGGTGAGAGGATACAACCATAACACACACCTTTCCTGGTTTTAAACCATGCAATATTCCTTTGTTCTGTTTGTACAACTATTTCTTGATCCATGTACAAGTTCCTCATGAGCAAAATGCAGCATTCTGGAATTCCCATTTTTTTCTCAAGGTTATCCACAGTTCATTATTCCTTTGCATAGTCAATGATACACAACTTGAATCGTTGACTGCTTTTGCATAGTCAATGATACACAACTTGAATCATTGATTGTTTTTGCATAGTCAATGATACACAACTAAGCATCTTCTGGTGCTCTTTGCTTTGAGCCAAGGGCTATCTGACATAAGCAATGATATCCCTTGTTCCATGTCCTCTTCTGAACCCAGCCTGATTTTCTGTCTGTTCCCTGCCATTGTGCTGCCACACAGTTGTTGGATGATCTTAAGCAAAATTTTATTTGCATGTGATCAATATCAATGATATAATTCTATAGGTTGAGCAATTGATGGGGTCACCTTGCTTCATACATGGCACAAATTTGGATCTCATTCAGTCAGTTGGCCAAGTAGTTGTCTTCCAGATTTCCTGGTGGAGATGAGTGAGTGCTTCTGGTGTTCTTCAATCGGCTGAAACATTTCAATATGTCTCCTATCAATCCCCAGAGCCTTGGTTTTAGCTGTTGAATTCAGTGCAGTTTGAACTTCTTCCTTCAGTACCATTTGTTATTGATCATATGCTACCTCTGGAAATGGTAGGCTGTTGACTAATTCTTTTGGGCATTGTGACTCTATGAATTTTCCTATTTTTAAGCTTCCTGCATCATTCAATACTTTTTGCTTATGGAATCTTTCAAGATTACAACTCAAGGTTTGAATTTTTATTGGGTTCTTTCCATTTAATACATGCTGAGCATGATCTTCCTCCTTGTTTTATTTAATTCTAGGTCATTACACATTTCATTATAATTTTGAGTTTGCCTTCTCGAAGTGCCCTTTAACACTTTTGATTCAGCAATTTGACATCTTCTGTTCTTCCATTTTCTTTAGCTACTCGATGACTAAGAGCAAGTTTCAGAATATCTTCAGACATACACTTTGATCTTTTCTTCCTTTCCTATTTTTTTAATGACATTTTGCTTTCTTCATGAATGATGTTCCCTGTGTCCTGCTGTGCTAATCAGGTCTTCTGTCACTAGTGTTCAATGTGTCAAATCTGTTATTGAGATGTTCTGGAAATTCAGGTGGAATAGACTCAAGGTCATACTTTAGCTCTTGTGAACTTTTTTTCATTTTCTTCAGCTTTATCCTGAACTTGCATATGAACAATTGGTGGGCTGTTTCATAGTCAGTCCCTCGTCTGGTTTTTGCGGCTGATATTGAGCTTCTCCCTCATGTTTTCCCACAGATGTAGTCAATTTAATTTTTCTGTGTTCCATCTGGGGACGTCCATGTGTATAGTTACCTATGTGTTGTCAAAAAAAAGGGCCTTTTCTATGAATAAGTCGTTGTCTCTGCAAAGCTCTGTCCTACATCTTCAATTTCATTCCCAGCACCAACTCCATGTTTCCCAACGACTGCTCTTTCCTCTTTCCAATGTGTGCATTCCAATCACCAATAACGATAAATGCATCTTGATTGCATTTTTAATCAATTTCAGAAGTCATTGGTAAAATTCTTTGACTTTTCTTCACTATTCTTTGGTATTGGTGCATAGATTTGAGTAATGGTTGTATTTATTAATTGGATTTCTTTGAAAGCGGATAGATATAATGTAATCACAGGCAGCATTGCGCTTCATGATGGATTTAGCAAGTTCCTTTCTGACAACGAATGCCATGCCATTCCTACGGATTGTATGATTCCTGGCATAGTAAATCACAATTTTCTTATTCAAAACGGTCAATACCAGTCCATTTTAACTCACTCATGCCTAAGATGTCAATCTTTATGCATTTCATTTGTGACCACTTCCCATTTTCCTGAATTTATGCCTCACCCATTCCAAGTTCCCATTATTACAAGATTTTTTCAGCTGCTTCTCTTTATCTTGAATAGTCCCCCCTCAGAAAGTAAAATTTCCAATGACTCCACTCCCACAGAATTCACCTGACTCATGCCCACGGCCTACTCTCCTCCAAGAAATCAGCCAGTCCTCAGTCACATGTCAAGTGCCCTTTGATGTGAGGGGCCACCCTGTGGCAGTATCTCAGACAGTGCTCTGCTTCTTTTGTTTAGACTTTCAATAATTTTCCTCCACTCTCCTCAGCACAAACTCAAAGACAGAGTGTTCATCTTCACTCCTTCAGAGGGTCAAAGTCTCTGCACACAACTACGTCAATCAGGACTAATTATTATCTTTAATACTTGCAGGAGAAAATACTTTTGGCAACTTAATGTGACAAATGAACTCATGGTCAGCTGCTAATCTCAGTGTGAACAGTTTGAAGCTACGAGCAGCTCTGTAGGAGAAAGAGGAGGTTCTCTGCTCCAGCAGAGTGACAGTCTTGGAAACCCACAGACCAGTTCTGTCCTCCGGTTTTATGGTCTTTATCAATCTGAAGGGACTTAGTGGCAGAGAGTTTGGGTTGGAGCATTGTGATGAGATGATTGAAGAATTTGTAATAGAAAAGTTTTGTAGTATAACATATTAGAGAGGAAATTTTAATAAAAGTAAATAAAAATAATTTGTTGTAAGCTTGATTCTTTGATTATTAAATTGCCTTTTATGACATATTTTCAGATTTTCCTTTATACTTATAGCATTTATTATGAAATAAGCACCAAAGTACATTTTAAAATAAATAACTATACAAGTCTTAAAGACAAATTTTTCATTATGTTAGATCAAATGAATTTTACATTGACTGTTGAAGCAGCCAAATTCACTGACTAATTTTTATTATTGTAGACCACGAATAAAATTCTTTTTGCAGAAAGTGTGGTATATAATAAAACCCTAATAGCCTGCATCCACTAAAAATGGTATGGTCCCGTATACCTCATTCTGCAATACTAAAAGAATGGTGGCGTTGAGTGCTTTTGTGTCAGCCCTTATCACAGCTGTCTTATGTACAACAGGACGAGTGATGCTGGGTCCTGTGCCATCCTGAATCATTTTTTAGAATGGTTGAGCCTATTGTTGCAGCCACTGTCCCCAGTCACCTTCTTTCAGGCTGTCCCCCTTTTCATCAACTTCAGTTTGCAAAGCAGAGAATGGTTTTCTGATAACAAGGCCCAGGTACTTGAACCAAATTCTTGGCATTCTCGCTGCTAAGAGTATTAGTTTTCTCACAGCTTGGGGAACTCTTAATAGTCTTCACCATGACATCATTCGAATGCATCGATTCCTCTCTGGACTTCCTTAGTCCTCATTCAGTTCTCACGTGCATACAAGCTGGCTGACAAATGGCTTGGGTCAGGAACACCTTAGTCCTAAATGTTGCTCTTTTACCCTTTATATAGATCTTGCATCGCATTTGATTTCTTGATTTTTGTTTCTATGAAACCTGATTGTGGATCCATGTAAAATAAAATCCTTTCCAACTTCAGCATTTTCTCACTTATCACAATGTCTATTGATCCGGTTATACATTGACTTTCTTTACATTAAACTGAAATCCATTTGACGGCTGCAGTATTGCTTTTCATCAAGGGCTGCAAATAAGCATGCCATGCATTACTGATGAGATTTCCTCCTCCCCTGATGCCACGTCCTTATTCAGATAGCCCACCTTCTCATATCATGTGCTTAGCATACAGATTAAATAACGATGATGGGATAGTCCAAGCCTGATACATACCTTTCCTCATGTTAACCCATGCCTCTTGGTCTTATGACTAGGTTGCACATGAGCACTATTATTATTCTGGAATTCCCACTTTTCACAATGACATTATAGTTTGCTATTATCTCCATCATTAAATGCCTTTGCTTAGTCAATAAAATATACGTAAACATCTTTCTGTATGCATATATTCTTATGAATCTGCTTTGAATTTGTGCATCAATGTTGATGCACAGCTGGCAAACATTTTTATTTTATCTTCATCAAAATTTTATTTGCATCTGAGATTAATGATATTGTTCATGATACCTTTCTGTGGAATGTGCTCAAATGTGGATCCCCTCTAGTTAGTTGATCAATAGCTATCTTTTAGAATGCTTGGTATAGATGAGTGAATATTTTTGGTGCTGCGTATGTTTGGGTTTTTTAAAAAGCATTTTCATTGGCAATTCATCATCTCTTAAAACCTTGTTTTTTTCCTTCAAAGCAGCTTGGAATTCTTTTAATACCAATAGTTGATCATATGATACTTCATAAAACCACTGAAGATATACCAATTCATTTTGGTACAAAGACCGTATAGACCTTCCATCTTTTTATTTTTTAATGTCGCCTGCATAATTCCATGTTGACCATAGAATACTTAAATAACACAACTCAAGGCTGGAACTTTCCCTTTTGGCTTTTTACCTTGAAACATACTGAGCACATTCTTTCCTATTGGTTTTCTAATTCTGTCACCGTAATTTTCATTACAGTGCTTTGCTTTGTCTGCTAAATCTGCAGTTTGAAATTCTCTGTTCAGCTCTGTTAATTCATGATATCCCCCATTTCTTTTTCCTTTGTACATATAAGAGCAAGTTTTAGAGTTTCTTCTGTTGTCTACTTTGGTCTGTTCCTTCTGTCCTTCTTTAGATGATCCTGTGTGTTCTGGATGTCATCCAGCTCCTCGGGCATTGGGTCACCAGTGTGCCATGTGTCAAATCTGTTCTTGAGAAGGTCTGATATGCTTAGGGTTCCTGTTGGTTCTTCTGTACTTGTTTAAATGTTCCTCAGTGCTAGCCTAATTTGCACGTGAGCAATTAATTGTCTGTTCCAGTCAACACCTGGATTTGTATTGGTTGATGGTATTGAGCTTCTCAATGTATTATCTCTTCTCAGAGATATAGTCAATATGGTTTCTTTTAATTCCACCTAATGAAGATCCTGTGTAGTCACCACTTATGGTATGTTGTTGGAAATTGTATGTGTAACAAAGAAGTCATTGGCTTTGCAAAATTCTGTCATGCACTCGGATCCTTCCTCCTTGTCCCCTTTTTCACACTCTCTCCACTGGGAATCGTCAATGCATCTTGATGGCACATTTCATCAATTTCAAGCTGCAAAACCTAGTCGAATTCTTTGATTTCTTCATCACTGACTTTAACTGTTGGTGTGATCATTTGAAGGATAGTTGTATTTACCTGTCTCCATTGTAAATATGTACATTTATGTAATATATATGTACATTTATATATATTCCTCTCACAGGCAACCTTGAACTTCAAAATAAATCTTAAAATGCTCTTTTTGATTATTGTGATGCCATTCATGTGGAATTTTTCATTCTCAGCATAATAGACCATATGATTGTCCAGTTCCAAATATCCAGTACCTATCTACTTCAGCCTAATAATATCTAAGATATGAATCTTTCTTCATACTTTCTATTTTACTTTTGAAAACTTGAAATTATCCCAGATTAATATTTTATACATTTCATGTGCTGGTTTTATTAGATAATTCCCACTGTTTTTGTAATTTTGCATTAGCCAATACAGATCCTAAAATCTGTGATCCCTCCACATCACTAAGGTCCATTTGATTTTCCCAAGTCATAGCTTGAGTGCCCTCCCACCTGCGGGGCTCATGTTCCATCACACAATGCTTCACTGCTCTTCCCAAAGTCTCAGTGGCTACATTTTCAAACTTGGACTTCATCCTCGTCTGTTCCTGTCTGGAAGCCCCACCGACACCTGGTCATTATGGATGCCCTTCTCTCGTTGGAGAGTCCTGTGGTAAAGCTTGCAGCAGAACAGCAACAGACAAGGCCTCCTCGTACGACCAACAGACCGCAAAATTATAGTTGAATTTTAAAAGGAGTTAGAGTTTGAGTAGCTTATCCACTAACATATGTGTATGTTTGTGTGCATAACTCATACATCCCATCTGAATGCACGAGTAAGCAGACCAGGGGACACCACAGATTACTAGTGTGTAGCTCCCTCAGATGCCGCAAACCATCCTTGATTTAAATCACTAAAAAATTAATCTCAGGACTTGAAAGAGGAACTTGTACTATTACTGCCCAGGGGCTAATTTGCATAGTCTACCTATAGATCAGAGGGAGATATAGTTAAGAAGCTAACATCCTAAAAACATAGAAAGGAAATTTCAGAGATGAGAAATTTCAGTTCAGCAGTTCACCTTTAAACAGCTATTAATTGGGCACTTTAATGCCAGTTTGCAATCATCACATAGATGCTGGAAAAAGTCTTGGGGATTTGAAAAATGATTAGCAAAAACTCTTACACATCTCTTCACTTAAATAACATTAACTCAAACCAATTATTCAATACCAGCTTCAAGTATAAAATATTGTGTTGTCAAATTTCTAAATATCTTCTTAGGGATATGTGATTAAAAATAAAAACAGGTATTTGACATATAAAGGGCACTGTGTGCCATAGTCACACAGTGGATTACACATCAGGCTGCTAAATGAAAGGTAGGCGATACTAATTGACAGCCGCTCTGAGGAAGAAGCTGAGGTTGAATGCTTCCCTAAAGATTCATTTCCCCAGGAGCCCCAGGGAGCAGTTCTCCTCTGTCCCATAGATGGCTCTGAATTATTATCAACACATGACAGTGGGTTGATTGTTGTTTGACAAATATATTAGACAAGTTCATAATTAATAATTTTATAATGTTTATTTTACACCTTGACCATTTCAACACTTTATACTACAGAAAAGCATGTTATACCCTGTGTAGAAAAAAATCATTGTTATCTTCTGTCTGTGGATATGTTATCTTATAAAATCCCGACTATAGGATTCTAGTAGGTCTATTCAAAAAGAGGGCTTTAAGTGCTATGTTGATGAGCAAATATTGGGACAGGCTTCCATTGTGTTTAATGGAGAGAATTTAAAGCCTTTCTTTAGGAAAATCAATGGAGAACACTGAAAATGAAAACACAAGCACTTAAACATTTGAAAATCATTTAACCAAATATTATCGATAGTAATTTCCTCAGATATCTCACCACAGTGTTGTTACTGTTATTACAGTTGAAATTGTGTTGTATAGAAAGTTATTATAAACGACCTGAAATTTCTGAAGATATTAAAAGGATACTTAAATTGACCAGTAGGTAGCATTTAATAATTCAATAACTATCTCTTAAACATTTTGTCAAAATCCAAAGCACATGTAAACATTCAAACAATCAATTCAGAGTTTCACATTATCTGTACATATTGTGAAAGATTTAGTAATGCCTTACTTAAAAGCACAGTTTGAAATGTAATACTTCATCGCATGTGCCCACTTTTCTTTTCAGTGAGATGGTTGCACATATTGGTATATGGAGTTTTGTATATAGTAGTGTCTTAGGCTGAATTCTCCATTGCAGAAAAACTAGTGAAGTGTAGATATACAAATATGTAGAGAGAGATTTGTTTAAAAAATGGTTCACACAACTGTAAAGTTCCAAATTTATGGCCAGGCATTGAGCTGCTGGCTCAAGAGAGATTGGAAGCTGACAAATCCTAAACTTTTCAGCTCAGGGGGCACACTCATGCATCATTCCCCAAGAACCAGAGATCAAAGAATGATGATCTCCATAGTTTACACAAACATGATCGTTCATTTCCTCACTGATTCCTTTCAAGTCATTGTGGGCCTGTCCTTCAGGCCCCATTGCAGCAGTGGAGGAAAAGAGTCCATGACTTAACTTTCTCTAACGCCAGTCACAGTTCAAGATGTCAAATGTGACAGGAATGCTTTCCACTGCTTTTCTTTCCAGCACGCTATGGTGACAACACGTGCTTTGTATGTAACTCAGAGCATGCCACAACCCTACCAAGAATGATAGGAGAACTATGCGCAAAAATGTGAATCATAGTGTACTAACTGTAGGAGGCTCACCACAGGTGAGAATGAGGGCCAGACAGTTAAACACTGGGCTGAGAAAAAACAACAATCCTTTCTGAAGAGGAACTGAAGGAGGGTTTCTTTCCAACAGAAGTGAAAAATGCTGATTATCTGTGAGTGTACGGAATGCTGTGAGTTCAAAACCATGGGGCTCTCTTACAAGAAACAGACAGGCTGTTATATAGTACATTCGATTGCACAAACAAACAAAGCAAAACAAAAACAGATGCCATAAGAGTCCATTTCAATTCCTGGTTACACTTTACAGAGGTATGTGCTTCTTAACCTTCACAATAAATTCTGGGAAGTTGGATATTATGTAAATTGGATATAGTGTAAACATCATATAAAAGAAAACCTAATGGAAAACCTGCTGCTAGCCATCTTCATGGCTGTTGTCTCCACTACCACATCTGCTGCTAGTGGAGGCCAGAAAGATCGGTGATGGTAAGAGGGAGCAAGAGCAAGAACAAGAGCATCCTGCCAGGCTACAAGGCAAAGCTCAAGAAGCCACACCTGAGCCGTGTTCTCTGTCGCACTGATGTGTGTTCCAGTCATGATACAGTGCTTCAAGAGTCTGGGAGCCATTAAAGGGAACTAGTACTCAAAAATAGAGCTAATTTCCATTTCAAAAATTAATGTATGGGACCACAGATGTGTAATGTATGGGACCAAGAGCTGTCTAAAAGGACTTTAAGTGACACTTTGCTCTAAGGGCTTCTGTGGATAGGACTTTTCAGTAGCAGATTACCAGACCTTTTCTTCTAGACCACCATTTTCTTCTAGACCACCATTCATTCGGGTAGTAGCGCAGCGGGTCATCGCAGGGGCCTCTATATGCACTAACCACATCGTCGTAGAGGAACACACCTCCTTACAGCTCTCTTATGAGCCTACATTAGGGTTGCCGTTGTTATGTGTCATCAAGGCAGTTTGGACTCCTGGGGACCCGATTCTAACAGAAGAATACCCGGTCCAGCTGCTCTCCGGCACCTCGGCAATTGTTCGTGGCTGAACCCGTTGCTGCAGCTGCGATGTCAATCCATCTCAACGAGGGTCTTCTTCACTGACCCTTACTTTCCCAAGCAGAATGTCCTTCTCCTGGCCCTCTTCCCTTCTGACAACCAAAGTACAAAAGAGAAAATCCAGCTACCCTCACTTCTAAAGAGCAATCCAGCTGTGCTCTGTACTTCTTCCAAAATGGATTTGTTCATTCTTCCGGCAAACAATATTCTTTGCCAACACCGAAATTCAATTGCATCAATTCTCCTGTGATCTTCTTTATTTACTCTCTTGGCATACATATAAAATGATAGCAGAACCACTTGAAATACACTAAAGAGAGGGGAAGTTAAGCTAGTATTGGGTTATTATCTATTAAAAATGTGCAATCTCAGTGGTGTGTACTATTCTGTAATAAACTGCATGTAAGTTTAGAATGGAATACATTTTATCATTATTTAAGCTCCTTAAGTCAGTTCTACTATCCAATGGAAATAGGATTTTGTCATTTTCCTTACTCCACTTCCTGATTTTAGTATCTCATTGTAGGAATATCATTCTATTTCCAGAATAATTCATCAAATATTTTTTGTTCAACACTGATGAATGGCAAAGTTGATCAATTTAAATGGTTTAATTAAGGGATGGTAGAAATGATGATGCAAAAACAAAAATTAAAATTGTATTTAAATATTGTTATACCAAAAATCATGCATTCCAATCCAGGAAAATAAGATTTTAGTAGAGAAATTGCAAATGCTATGAAGAAGGACTGATGAATAGCGTAGTTACTTTGTATTGCAAAAATCATTCATCTTTTTCCCAAGCTGACTTATTAGTATAATCATAATGACCCAGTGCTCAGAGGCAAATGCTCATTAGTGTTTTGGAATGGCTTCTTTGGTTGTCCTATGTTACCAGGATGATTTTTCTTATAGTTATGTTCATTGTTTCAGCTAATTTGAGATTAATCTACCATGACCTTCCTACAGAAAACTTGGCTGAAAAGACACATTAAAATATCAGAAAAAACCCAAACATATCAGAGGTGTTTTGACAAGGGAACTTGCTATCTTTAGTACTGAGACACAACTTGGCTAATAAGAAAGAATATTATAATCTTCTACCACCTTTTTTTCTTCTGTATAATTTTATTGACTGTGTACCTATCTTAAAAAGTACATAATCAATCTTTGTGTGTTTCATTAAATAAACAGAACATTAGTTACTGTGATGGGAATGTGATCATTAAATTTCAATATTTGGAGACTTCCGCATCTATTAGAAGATCAGTTTTAAGTGTTGTCGTTCATTGGAGTCAGATATCTTTTTTCTAGGTTCTAATACTTCTCAGACATAGAGTTTAACTTGTTTCTCTCATGGTCGGAATTTTCAGTGTTGACCACTCCTTCCTTCTGTATGTAGTTTAAGCTGGCTTCTCAGATTTCAGCCTTCCTCTTCTTTGCTCCAACAGCCCCAAGATGGTCCAACTGAGTAGACTGGCCCTGGATTGCGAACCAAAAGTCTAGGACTCAGAGGACCAGCAGAACAGCTTGATGACCGCTTCCGAAAGGTCACAACCTTGAAAGCTTATGGAGTGGAGTTCGATTCCACACACCTGAGGTCAGCACACCCTGGATTTGATAATAACGAACAGCACCACCTCTGCACCAGCTCAAAAACCAAACAAACATTCACTTCCATGGAGTAGACTGCAACCCATCATCCCTAGAGGACAGAATAGAAGTGGCCCTCTGGGTTTCTGAGACTTTCGATCTTTACAGATTTTCTCCCGTGGAGCTGCTGGCTGACCTCTCCTCCCTCACGGTGCCGTCAAGGGTCCTCTGCTCAACACGCATCTTAATAGGAAGCACCTGAGATTACATTTGTAGGCCTTCTTTTAATTAAGATCTACTTATCTAGGTTATCTGAAGGAGAGTCGCGATAGTAAACATAATCTCTATCAGTGAGATGCAAATTCACATCGCTCCCTTTAATCTTGCTCCTAAACTCCAAATTCATAAATGACATTATATATTCAATATTTCCACTTGCATAGCAAGGATACATTTCAAACATAGAAGTTTTAATTACCATCCAGTACCTCCAACCTGCATCTCCTTCACGCATTCAACCTCAGCAAATATGTGTTTACAGGATCAAATCCTAAGGAACAACATTTTTCCAGTCACTCCATCATAACATTTGTTCAGATCCATCTCCAAAGTTAACCCCAGCCGACCTTTCTGCTCATTGCCATGACTCCCACCCCCGCCCAAGTCAACCTCTACTGCTGATGGTGAGAACACTAGTGAGTATTAAGTGCTCACTCTTGCCTCACCACATTCATTCTCTAACAAGGCAATCCTTTTAATCAAATCATTCTATACACCTACATCCCTCTGTGGGCCTCTCAGTACACTCAAGATGAAATCTCGACCTGCTGTCATGATACATTACAACTGACGAGATTCCTGAGAAACTCTCTGACATCTATACCTATCACCTTTCGTCCGGAACTGTACATTTCCTCCACATTGGCTCTCCCTGCAGTCATCAGCCCGCCAGCTTCAGTGGCTGGAGGAAAAACTTGATGCAGCCTCTGGCCTGGAACTTCCTGTCACTCAATCCTCAACGCTACTTTCCCTCCCTTAGTCATTTACATGGAAGACACACAAATGCCGCAGCCCTTCCATCACTTTTGATGATCCTGTTTCATTTTGCCCGTGGCATTTTTCACCCCTCCAAGTGCTTCACTTAGTTTTCTGTGCCCGCCTCAGTATCATCAAGACGCCAAAATTAAAGAGAAAGGAGAAAAATTTAAAAACACTTCTATTCAGTGACTAAGAATATTCTAACTACTAATATTGCAATTTGATGCTGAATGATTATACGAAACTATTATTTTGCTTGTATTCATATACTGTAAGAAATATTACATTA
The DNA here is from genome assembly GCF_050624435.1 of Tenrec ecaudatus. Taxonomy (NCBI): domain Eukaryota; kingdom Metazoa; phylum Chordata; class Mammalia; order Afrosoricida; family Tenrecidae; genus Tenrec; species Tenrec ecaudatus. The sequence continues at coordinate 41,228,617 of NC_134536.1, forward strand.
AAGCAATGTATAGATGTATTTATTACATGATTAAAATCGATAATACACTTTACTAAGGATTCTGTATGTCACGGTATGAAAGGAGGACCATGGGGCGAGGGTGACACTGGGATCACACCAACCCCAGTGATGCCACCGATAATACCCAATATTGAATTAAAGCCACTGTACTGAGCTTAGCACGCGAGTCAGTAACTAAGAGAGGAGCAAACCGACCCAAACCAAACTCCTTGCTGACTCACAGCAACCCTAAAGGAGAGGGTGGAACTGCCCGTGAGTTTTGAGACTGTAACGTTTTACGGGAATAGAAAGCTCCATCTACTTTCCAGCTGCTGGGTTGGAGATGCTGGCCTCCTTGTTAGCAGTGTTCTACCTAAGCCCCACCCTTCTCCTGAACATGGCTGGCAGTTTCTAACTATAGACCTTAGGGTGAGCAGCCCCACACATAACAACTGTCTCACCAAGGACCTGAGAGAGAGAGAGAGGGAGAGAGAGAGAGACAGCATAAACAAACTCACAGATCTTCCAAATCTGACAGCTATCACAGAACTTAACACAACTGTAATTAATATGTGAAAATGGGAAATTTTAACTCAGATGTATAAATTAGTATCCAATGGATATCTTAAAACAGCAAAAAAGGAGGAGCTGATTCTAAGGGCTCAAGGGGAAAGTAAATGTTTTGGGAATGATGATGGCAACAAATATATAAATTTGCTTGACACAATGGATGTATGTATGGATTGTGATGATAGTTGTATGAGCCCCTAATAAAACATACTTAAAAAGGAGATTAGATCCAATAAAGAAAGCATTGGTATTCTGAAAAATGGGCAGCCAGAAAATATATAGACTGATGAAGACTAAAGAAGAGGGAGAGCAAGGAAAAAAAAAAAAAGAATTCTAAAACATAATGAACAAGGGTGAAAATTGTGTATATGAGTGTGTAACAGAAGTCCTCCCAAGAACAGAAGAAAGAATGGGCATTAGCAATATTGGAGAAAACATTGGCTGGGAAATTTTCAAGGCTGGTGATGATCATTTATCCAGATAATGCAGAAGTTTTAGATTCCCAAGAAGTACTGATAGAAACAGAATCACTCCTAGCTTCACTGTCGTGAACATGCAAACAGCAGGGCAACAGTGTTTGAAGATTTCAGGGTGCTGCATGTGAATGTAAAAATGTTGTCTCCAAAAATAAAATGGGTCAATGCACCCTGTCCCATCAAAATTACGAAAGAGTTGTGCTTTCTGGGTGGAAAGCATCAGACAGTGGTGACATTTTCTCACACTCAGTCTCTGTAGGCAGTCCTCTTCAGACTTTCCATAACAGAATTATTATAGCGTAAAATTTTAATAGACCTTTCCCATAGATCTTTATTAGGTCTCTTCCCTATCGCCCCACTGTCTGTTTTAGAGAAAGGCTCCCTACCTTGTTCCTTGATTTCCAGAAGCATTTTCCAAGGCAGTCACATTGCTGCTAATTGGAATAGAATTTGTACCGCCACACTGTTTTTATCTCCATGTTTTTTTAAATTTAATTTATCAACATTGTATATTCAAACACATAAAATACTATGCATACCCTAGTGTAAGGAATATCATAAAGCCCCACCCTGCATTTTTTCTTTTCTGTACCTCTTTTTCTTTCGTCAAGGAGTGTATACAATATCAAGTTGAATATGTAGAGATGTACAGCTATACAGTCGCACTGAGAGTGACAGATAGGATTGCTGTTCTGAACATGTTTAGAGGGGAGATTAATGACACGTAAAGGAAATTACATTTTGAAAAAAATCACAATGTATTTTATCATGAGACACAACATAAGATTTTATACGATTTAGTTTAATTATTACCCTCCATAAGATTATTGAATTGTGCATTGTTCCCTCCTGATTCATTTAAATAGTTACTGATTGCTTTCCAGTGGCGAGGTACCATGCTGGGCCCATGCCCTCGTGAGGTGCACTTGAGTCTATTTCTACTCCCAGCAAAGCTTTGAGCACCAGAACACAGCCCCACCCCAGCCTGCACCAGCCTCTTCATTGTGATGCTGGAACCCAATGCAGCCCCAGTATCCATCCATCTCTTTAAACATGGTTTTCCTGTTCTGTGACCCTCTCCCAAGCATGATATTCTTTACCAAAGATTGGTCTTTTCTCATAATGGGCTGAAAGTACTGAAGTCTTGCCATGCAGGACTCTGCTGGACCTTTCTCAAGGCCTTTAGTTCCGTTCTTCTGGCAGTCCATGGTACTTGAATATTCTTCATTAACACCACGATTTTAAAAGTATCAATTATTTAGGAGGCTCCTTATTCATTGTCAAAGTCACATGCATATGCTGCAATTGAAAATATCATCGCTTGAGGCAAGCGCATCTTGGACCTCAAGTGACATTCTTTACCACGCTAAAGACACCTTTGGTTGCTGATCTGCTGAATGCAATATGTCCCTGGGTTTCCTGACTGCTGCTTTCAGGAGTGTTGACAGTGGATCCAAGTAAATTGAAATCCTTGACAAGCTCATTCCTTCTCCTTGCCCTTGCGAATGACAACGCTTGTGAGAGAACAAGTATTTCCGCCTTGCTGAAATTTGAATTTAGTAAGAACATAGTAAAATATACCATTTATAATCCAAAATTATAAGGTAACTAAATAGTGAGGGGTAGAGGTGATTAGAGATCTTTGCTTTCACGAATTCACCTTCCACTTGGCTGCCAGGCAATCGACGCCTAATCACCAGGATGTGGGCTAGCGTCTTCATTCACAGGCTGCCCTCCAGGTCTTTCTCCTCCACACCCAAGAGACCGGACTAGACAGAAATAGAGTCAACTAGGCTATGCAAATTTTGCATGGCATTTTAAATATGTTTATTACATTCTTTTTACTTTTTTCCCCTCAACTAAATAAGTATTAAAAGCAGGGATAATGTTTATACTCTTTCTATCTGTATACTGATAATGAACTACATCTATCTCACTTATAATTTTTCATTTATTTAAAATTTCTCCTTAGCCTTTAATTAGTGCTTCAATTTCAAGAGATTTATTTTTCATTTTATAACATATTGGAGCTAATAATACCATGTATCTGTAGAGCAATTAAATCCTTTAGCAGAAATGAGTCAGAAGACAATGTAAGGAAATGTGGTCTGAAAGAATGTAAAAGCCTTCCTTCATGACTGACGATGTATCACCCTTAAACTAAACAACAATGACAATGACTAACTAACCTGAAGATCTTAAGTACTTTCACTACAAAATGTTATGGAAAAAATAGTATGTGATATTCACAAATATTCTTAAAAAACACCAATATGAAATCTTATTTTGACAGCCGCCACTGAGTCCGACTATGAAGATTCCATGTGTGTGAGTCAAACTGTGTGCCTTCTGGCTTCCAGTGGCTGTCTGTCAGAACTGGGTCTCTCTCCAGAGGGGTTTCCGGGTACACTTGAACATCCAAGCTAGCAGACTTCACACTATGAAGATACTTCAGTATTTAAATAAAATGCTAACTTCACTTCCATCTAGATCCTAATTTCCATTTGAAACTGTTAATCAGTAGGACTAAACAGGTCCCGATATGACGAATGATAAGAGATTTAGGTAAAAAATGTGGACTGTGTTTCTATAGGTATAAGAGCATCTTTTTTGGATAAATTTGCTTTTAGTTTGCGGGGGCCATCCTAGAAATAAAGTTGAGGGCTTATTGAAGTGAGGCTGAATTGTATACATGAGCATAGGTAATTTCTTAGCGTATCTAGTTTATTCAGGAATACATATGATTTAATAAATGCTTACAAGGTCTATGAAATAGCTACTTAGGAGTTTTACTCCATCAGCCAATCAGTTTTCTCCCTAAACAAATCAAAGCATGAAAAAATGGTCATGAAAAAAAAAGAAAGAATGAAGTGCATATCATCACATGTCTTGTAGCAGAAATCTGGTTAGAATAGATTATTTTGAAGCATTTATTAACCTTCAAATCTCTGTTCCTGTCTTTCGGGCTGCTGGGGTGTTTTAAGTGCATCTCTACCCCATCTTACTAGGTTTGTGCATACACATAATTGGGAAAACTTAAGTTATCATCAAGGTTATTATGATACATGGTCCTTATGTTGACCAGATGGAGTTTAGTTGTTACACTGCTATTATCATTATTTCAAATTTTTTTGCCATGCTATTATAATTTGTGTTGTGCTAATCTACAGTTTAGAGCACAGCATGATTAAGTCATTTGCTCCGAATACACCATCAGTGAATAGGCGAGTTGGGAAAAATTAATAATCCCTCAGTAATTAAAGTCTAAAAACAACCTACTTATAAAATAAACAGATACTTTCTTGTAAATACATTGCCATATCCTGTTAATGATTGTATTAGATGTTAAAATATTAAAGAAATAGTCAATAGTAATCTGTAATGATTTCATAAAAGAAAGACAATCACTACTTTAAAGAATTATTTGGTGTGCTTCTCAGAGAAGCCACACTACTGAAACTGCTGAAATTAATAAATCACAAAATAAAAAGGCAAGCCCATAAATGATCAAACATCTGGTGGATCAATGATAAACAAGCACTTGGTGGCATTCACCTATTTATTATAACTACTGCCCTAAGCTCCTCATTGGACAATGGCCCATGTTACTTACATAGCTGATTCACTCTTCATATTATAATTAGATAAGAAAAAAACAGAACTAATGCCATTTCAGAGGACTGATAGAGTACACTAGAAAATGAGAGACGGGTCCCTGTCTTATGCTGGAATAAATGTTGACAATACTCTCTTGCGGACGCATGTAAGATATAAAATGGAATGGTGTCTCTGAAATCAACAATATATGGGTACTTGTGAAACTATGCACAAAATTCTCATGCTAGGGCTTAAGATCCCAGGTTAGGCAATACTGTTGTAGTGGGTAGTGGTCAAAAGTCTTGGGTTTCAATTAAAATTATTTGAGTTAAAATCACAGCTCTGTCTCTAGTAACCTATGTGTGAGAGGCCAAACTAGAGAATTTCTCAGAGCCTTGCGTTCTTCGCTCGTTAAAGAAGGGCACTGATACAAGCTGCCTCACTGAAGTAATATGAGAAGTACGGGAAGTCCCTGGTTACAAGCATCTGACTTATGTACAAGCCATAGTTAAGGACAAATCCCCATTAAGCCAACTATTGGAAATATTGGAAGTACATAATATAGTTTCTAAAACGTATCAAAAGTTTTTATAGTTCATAAACAAAAGGGCACTACTTTGCTACATGAATTAAAACATTGGCATTATTATTATTGTGTTATGTTAAAGATATTATAGTGAATCTTGATGTTTCTTTAATTTTTTTTCATATAAAGAAAGGTACACTTTAACCTATATACAAAAGCAATATTTGTCAAGTTAATGTTAGGTATGAATTGTATCTTAATTGTTTGGAGTCACATAAAATTTTGACTTTAAGATACATTGAGCAATGGAACTCATATATAATCTGGGAACTGTCTAAAAATGAAATAATAAAGGTGTCCGCATTCTCTGTATTTCTGATTCATTGAAATATGCCTTCTTGTAGCTTTGCTCTTTATCAGAATTAGTGCTACAAGCATAATCCACACTTTGTTACTCCGAAGGCCAGAGTCTACAGAAAGATAGAAATTCCTTTCCTATCAAGGGATTTTATCACAAAATCAATTAAAAATATTATATCACATAATGTTCCTGTCATGATTCTCACTAGAAGCAGACCTTGCCTTGTGTGTGCCTTGTCATAAAGTTATAACTTAAAAAAGTGAATGACACCTGGGATATAGTCCATTTGGAAGCTTTGGTTTGGGTAAATAAATTTAAACATATATATTTCAGTGATTATATTAAGTCTCAACATTTTAAAAAACTATGCATTTCCAAAAATATATACATTACATCACGAAAACCTTGCTGTGGCTACTGTGTGTCGTTGCGGTCCTGCCGACTGTTGCTGCCTCAAAGGGACAAAGTAGAACTGACCCAAAGGATTTCCCAGGCATCGTCTTTATAAGAGCTGATCGCCTGGTCTTTTCTGCTTCTGACCTTTTCTATAGTAGCTGGGTCCCTAACCCTTGTGCCTCTAGGCCTCCTTGTCAAGATCATTAAATAAATTAAAACTTTGATTCAAGTGGAATATGAAATTTTCCATTTAGAGATGATCTATGCTCTCATTCTTTTAAATGCACTGTGGGTTGATTTGCAGCCTGCAGAGAGAGCGGAGGTAGAAAAAGGTAAGTAAGTATGAACATACACGAAGTATGGGACTGCTTCAGGGTATGTCCACCTTACCACTTCTATTTGATTCTTGTGTGTGTGTGTGCGTGTGTGTGTGTGTGTGTATGTGTGCGTGTTTATTTTATTTCCTTTTTCTGTTTGATTCTTCTAAACCTTGGAGTCACTTAGATCTGGCCTGTGAACACAACTTTAGCACTCATGGTAACGTTTGATTATGAAAGCTATCTTAAAAGTGTCCCACCTCCTTAAAGCTATTAAACAAAACGGGAAGGAGAGAACAGCAGAAGAAATGAACAAACTCAAGATCCGATTGCCACTGAGTCAATGGTAACCCTGCAGGCCAGGAGGGCCTGCCCACAGGTGTCCCTAGCTGTGAATTGACTGCCGCAACTTTCTCCCCAGGAGGACTTGGTGGGTTTGCATCACAGACCTTTTTAGTAGCAGCCAAAATGCTTCTCAGGTGCTTACCTTAAAAGTCAAATCCCACCTGAGTGGAAGCAGCCGCCTGGAGAAGGTGCTTTCCCAGAAGACAGGGAAACCAGCAACAACTTTGAGCATCTTGGAAGCTTTGTGGTTAAGGTGTAAATTTATCTCCAGAAAGGTTAAGCTGGATGTAATACAAAATCTATCTCCATTTTCAAAGTCTATTTTTATTGGATATGGAGTTTGAGGTTTGCAGTTATTTTCACTTAGCATATTTTATTGTCGTTAAGATTTCATTGATTACGTAGAGAATGTGGCTGGCTGTTGTCCTCTGGGGTAACTTTTCTTAGTTTCCTATCAATATTTCATCTCTTTCTTTTTAGTGGTTTTACTATGATGCTCCAAGTCTACATAGTGGAAATAGATGTGCAGGGAAGCAAAGGAAACCTAGAAAGCAATGGTTTCATTGATAAATGGACTTTCGGGTGAATACTCTGACTGGCTGAATTAATGATGAGAGATAAATTAGATAGAAATGATTTAGTTAAAACTTTTGATTACACCGTCCAGTTATAAATTAGAATGTAAAGGGAGTACATTTGAATTTGATAACAAGATGAATTTGTGCTTAGGCTCAAAGAGCAATATAAATGATTTGTGCAAACTGTTTTAGTAATTGACTCTCGAGCTACATGTGTGGTCTAAAGGAAGCAGTGGAGAGTAAAGCAGAAACATCAAGCATCACTATTTATTGACTCCCTCGTCCAGATAATGGCCCTAAGCACAGAGCAGTAGATCCACTCTTGAGGAGGAAGGCTGGATTTCGGAGATTGCTTCGAAGGCAGAGAATGTTGCTGCCCATTAAGGACTAGGCATCAACATTAGGGAGATGGAATCGCTTTTGAGTTTAGGATCTCCAGGGAATTCATGATCTAAAACATCATTTATCATGTAGTAGCTTGCCTTGCCATTCCCAGAGAGAGCACGGAGGCTTCCTGGAAATGTCAGAAACTTGGGGCTGACATCGAGCTATTATCTACCAGAAACAATCACTTGCTAGGTAGCTCTTTAGCTGCAGCACAGAGGCCCTGCTCTCACCGAGTTGTTCCGGTTCCGGAGCATTCCAGATCTGTGGAAAAGGACCTGCTCTGAAACCCATTAGCCTGCTGTCCTGGTAGCCAGCACGAGTGTGTGTCGCCCTAGCCACGGTGGGCCCAGACCCTGCAGGAAGAAAGTGGCATGACAACTGGGGGCCATGGAACCATTAAGAAAATGCCACCAGGTGCCTCTCTCTCCCCTGGAGAATGGCTCTAACCCCCACTGGTTGGTGTTTCCCTACAAAATGGACACCTGTGGCAGCCATGCTCTTGATCATGTATACTATCATTACTACCACCACCACCTGAATTAATCCTAAAGCCTCTCCATACTCTGTCTCCACACTGGACGCGAGAGGAGAGGCAGCGGATCTCTCCTACCCTGGGTTGAGAGAGGGAAAGAGAAGCAGATTGAAAGAGGCCAGCGAGGCCCAATGTCTCCAGTCCCAGTCTACAATCCATTTAAAGAAGCCTTGTTTGGGAATTACAGCAAAATAAAGGAGCATGTTTCCAAATCTCTCTCTTTCTAAGGTTAAATAATTTGGAGTTCTAGGGATACTTGATTATTAACTTTACCCTGACCGGAACACTGTGAACCAAAAGAATAAATTAAGTGTCAAAGGCACCCAATCCTGTACAACACACCTCCAACGCCTTCTAAATCAATTTGATACAACTGTGAGGCTTGTTACCTCATGTGGTAGCCCAGCTTTAATATCTGAACCAACCGTCAGCACTTGCTCAACTCCCACTAGCGAGAGGCAATTTCATCAAGAGCCTTGTTATTCAAAAATCTTTAAATACACACACCATCAGCAGAGCGGCAGCACTGTAAGCTTTTAAAGGTTAAAAATAGTTTATATCTTTATGCAAAATTGTGTTGTTTCATATTTTCATCATCAACTCTAATTAATCAAAACAGAGTTCAGTACTCGGCTCTTCATGTATATTCATGTTATTTGTGCTTTAGAAATGAATACCAAACACTTTTATTTTTTTAATGACAATATACTAAATGCATAGCACCCCCCCCTTTTTTTCCCCTCAATCAAGAAAAGAACAGAAGATGATAAGATGATAAACTACTAATTAAGCAACGAGGATATCCAAGCTAGAAGTTCAAAAGTGGAAAACAATAAGTAAGTAGCACCATACCTGCTGTAAGTCCAGTGTAATTGTCACATGATGGTATTCAATTCCATTCTTAATACTGGGACTCTGCCACCAAGTGTTCTTCCCATCAATTGCATTTGTAATTGGGTGTCTTTCTGTGGAATCAACAGTAGCATGCGGAAGGAGAAGACATCATATTAATACATTTTGTCAGCTGTTTTTTATAAAGTAAAATAGGTCAAAATAACCATTAAGTGCCTATTAAAATTAAAATAATATTAAAAAGATAGCCTTTTTTTCTTAGCAGGATCTACTGAATGAAAACTTTTCCATAACACTGTGCAAAGAAGGGTTAAATGTTGGGCTATAACACCAGAGGCTGCAAAGCATTCTGGCCATCAGCCCAAATTGGCAACTTTGAAGGTAACTGAAGAAATTAAGTGTGAAAAAAAATACTGAAACATAATTGATATGTCAATCATTCAAAGAGGCACAAACTACTGTATGAGGCAGCTGTGTGATGCCATCAACTTTGTTAATGGAAACATTAAAGTCCTGAATCGTGGTGAAAGGTACGTGAAGATTTGCCCTTCGGACACATTCATTATTACGGAAGCCTTGGCGAGCCAATACACAGCAGGTTTTAATACAAAATCCTGTCAAATCCATTCCAGAAGTCCTTTTGCAACCAGTCTGTAACTTGCTACCATTATTTCGCTAGTTAAATGAAAGGCACCCCAAACTTTCGTCCAGTATGTTTCTATTCCCCACGGAGCGGAGGCGTCTGGACACTGATGAGAAGCGGGGAGAGGACGGCATAGGAAACGGCTCATCAAGCGCACATCTTCCCTCACCTCGACTCCAGATGGATGAGACTGGAGCCTACAGTAGTGAGAACTCAAACACAGAGAGCGATCCCACAACGCAGGAGGTGTCCACGATCAATGTGATGCCACACTCCTTTCTTCGGGTTCCCGTCCGCCTACCTACACTCAAACCTCACAGATCCCTCCTCTACTCCAACTTTATTCCGTGTAGCTCACAACAATGAACATCAGCTCTCTGCTGCCAAAGTGCTCATCTCCTCATGCCTCTCGGTTATTGGTTGAGTTGCGTCTGGGTTGACAAGGACTACAACTTCTGCTCCTGTGCCCCTTCTGAAAGCAGGCCCAGTGTGTGCACTGGTGAGGGTGTCAGAGGGAAGAAGATGGTGGAGGTTCCCGTCTCTATTCCCGCAGTCCGAATCGTTATATTCCAAACGGCACAATTGGAATTCCGCATATTTGTCTATAGAAATACTTTGTTTAAAACAACAGAAAAGCAGCTTCTGTTTATTTTGGAGTCAACAACCTTTGAAGTGTCAACCTTGGACACATTCCTAACGCTTATTTGGAATGGCTCTGAATGACCTTGTAGATCAGAACACAATCATTTCGTGAATTAAAGATAGACCTCACATAATGAACGCCACACCACGGGTAAGTACTTTGGTTATATTAGCTAACAGCTTAAGCATTCATTCTGATGGCAAAGCACACCGTTGAGGCCATGGACAGGTGTGCTACGAAGAGCTAGATGAGGCTTTGCTGGCCACTTAATCTCTGTCATCACTGAGCTGGACACACCAAACGCTACTCGCAGTTAATGCTTCCAGATTATTCTTAATCTCAGAGATTGCTGGTTTTGATTTTGTTTAATGAAAGAACAATAATTGGCATAGGAATCTAGTTTTAAAAAAATATTTTTCCAAATGAAAACCTTCAAATTCAAAAGCTGTAACCTCTGGTATGCCTATCATGAAAGACCTCAGTCGCTCACGGCCACTGTCTCATAGCAACCCTCATGACCAGTTTTTTAAAAAATAAAACATATTTAAAAACCAATAAAAATGTTCAAAGCACAGTATCAAAATGAAGGAAATCCTTAGCAGTGTACTGATTTTATTGTCATAAAAATTTGGAGACTTCAAATCTTATTTACAATTAGACCAGCGCAAACATGTAGTATGGGAATTCTTTATTGTCAAGGTTAGGAAAAGAACATTGGAACTTTTAATATGACTGTTCTGATTATGATGCATATACATAACCTAATGATACATTGTCCCAGTAGGCATATAGTTCTGCACCTTAAAGACAAACTCCCACTTTATAAAAATGTTGGGGGGAAAGAGAATTAAGCAAAATTAAGTCCTTGATGAGGTAGGAGCCTGAAAGTAAAGTAAAATCACCTTATAAAATAAATGTGGATAAAAACTGACTTTTCACTAAATATGCCATTTAAATATTAATTAAATGTCCTATTTTGAGCATTTTTCTGCATATTAAATTAAAAAGTAGAGTTGTCTGTAATTCCCTGAAAACATAAACGTGTATGTCTCCATATGAGAATATAATTATATAGGACAGGACAAAAATCTTCCAATTATATTGGTGAATCATTTAACTAAACAACTGGATAGGCTTGGTTTTGTACTAAATGTAATTATATTAGCCAACTACTGAGATGAAGCATTCTGCCTCATTAATTTAAAATTAAAATTTCCGAGTATATTTCATAATTTGCAGTAATCTGTTGACGCTAAGGAAGGTGTCAGGTCCTGAAAACAACAGCAAAGACCAGACACATAACTAAATATCAAATAAATACACTTGAGGGTGTCAGTGGGTGCTGAAATTGGAACAGCATGAATTGGTACCATTAAAAAATATTACTGGCATTGTGCCCAAGAGAAAAACAAGTAGCAAAGATAGCATTCTCCAAACATCCTCCTGAATCTTTATAGACCATGTGACATATGATTTTTAAAAAAACAAACATTCACAAAACCACATTTCCCAATCAAATTCCTGACTCTGAGGTAATTGTGAAGGAAGCTGTCTAATTGGAAATTTTTATATCTGCAGCCTCAGGTTAAATTGATATGAGAATTAGTCATGAAAAGGAGGACTGGGAGATGAATCAACAATTAACCATAATCCCATTATGAAAGGTTAATCATAATTAATTTGCAAATACTGATTAACTGTTGGCATAGTTCCCTTTTTCAAAAGGAGTTAGAAACGTATAAGATCCTCAGCAGGGACCGTTGTACACACCAACCCAAGAACTAACTGCATCTGAAGACTAACGAGGGGATCAAAGATGAAGCAGACCTTTCAGACGGCTCCTTTTTCATTGGGAAGCACAATCTATTACAGTCAGGAAGTTCAAGGTTAATTCTCTTTGTATGGTAATTAAATACAGGCATCCGGATTTATCTAGAAGTTTATTGAATTTGTGGAATTTTAATGTCTGTTTATCTTTCACTAAAATATTTTCATGTGGTTTATTGACAGATTTTTATTCTTGTGGGGTATCATCTGTTTAAATTTCTATTTCCAAACATGATTTTAAAATGTAATGGAAATGACTGACCAAAAAAAAAAAAATCACATAAAAGCCCCTGCTCTGACGAATTTACAACAACGAAAACAATACTACAACAAAACTGGTGTGGGGGTGGTAGAATACAAAGCACCCCTCACATGAAACTTGCTTTACTAAAACGATATATTCATTTGCAACTCAGTGTGAAAACAGGTGGGATGTCTCATGAGTTCTTACACTGAGACCTACCAGACTCTAGTCTAAATAATGAACTCAGAAGAGGATAAGTGGCCGTGGAGCTTATTGGGCCTATGGGGTAAATGTAGCTCATCCATTTCCCAAAGAAGTCTCTCTTTTGTTTTTTTCCATCGAATCTTGGCATCTTCCTTCCACTCCGTCTCTCATTCCACTGAACTAAATGGAATCACCTTCTTGGAACTCTGTCTGATTATTTAAGTCCCCATTAGTGCTTTCCTCCTTAGATGTCCCAGATCAATTGTATGCCCCCCAAGGTTTAGTCCTCTGCTCTCAATAAATGTGCTCTTTCCATTTCATAGCACACGAGCACATACGGTACGTGCCTTCATCCAAAACTCTTAAACATATTCTGAGAAGGAGCCTGATAGTGTAGTGGTTACGCAGTGGGATGCTAACTCTAAAGTGAGTAGTTCAAAACCACCAGCTGCTCCTCAGGAGAAAGATGAGGCTTTCTACTCCCACCAAATGTTCCAGTCTCAGAAACCCACAGTAGGAGTTCCGCTCTCCCCTCGGGGGTAGCTGTGAGTCAGAATTGACTCAGTGGCAGTGAGTTTTGCGTTTAGAAATGTTCCGGCACACTGTAATGACATCCACCATGGAAGATAACTGCCGAGAGCACCCCCCCACACACCAAAAAAGGGAGGGGTGCGCCATTCAAAGTAGTCTCATTGTGTCTCCCTAGTTTATTTTTAAGCATCCTGTGATAAATAAGATCACCTGGTTAAATCAGAGAAATCTCAATTTTCCAAATATTTTAATGTTTTAATATCTCTAAACTATATAAAAGTCCAAAGGCATTTGTCTCTTTAACCTACACTCTGTAGAAAAATATACATGTCTTTCAATTTTTTTCTGAGATAAAAAAGGCAAATTGAAGGAGAAAGATTTTATTCATTTTAGATATTTATAACTTTAAAAAGCTAATGATTTTAAAAATACATTGATTGTTAAACTTGTTTTCTTTACATTTATTATTAATTGAGAGTGAATGCTTATATCTTATCATTCCATAGTTCAAACACATCAAGCAGAATTGTATAATTGCTACCACAACCTGTTTCCAAACAGTCTTTTTCTTCCTGGACTCCTTGACATCGGCTCCCTTTTACCCGTACCCCCACCCCACCCCACAATTGTGAAGTTTTATCTCCATTATTAAGCACATCAATTGCCACTAAATATTTAGTTAATCTACTCAACAAATATAGTTGATCATGTCCCAATGTTTAACTCAACCTCCATCTTTAACAGCATCTGATATCAATCCACTCTACTCCACAAGTCTTTTAGCCTTCAAACAAGATTACTTAAAGGTATCTGAATAGATAATGCTGCTTCATACCTTCAAGATTATGTTATACTTCTCATTTTATAGTGCTTTCCCTTCCTTTTCCCCTTATTGAGAGTCTTGGTGGCGTAATGGTTACGCATTGGGCTGCGATCCACTTCGTCAGCAGTTAGAAACCACCAGCAGCTCCAAGGGAGAAAGACAAAAAGACTGCGCTTTCTACTCCCATAGCCAGTTCCAGTCTTGGATACCCACAGGGGGTCGCTGTGGGTCAGCATTGACTCCTGGCAGTGAGGTTGATTGGTTGGTTTCTTCTTATTCACGCCTGTGTTCCAGCTGAAAGTGATGAAGCAGATCCTTTCCCTAAAGAATCTTCCGACGGCCTTTCTGAACTGTCAGTTTACTTCGGCTTACTTTCATGTCATCTTGTCACCTGGCCGTTCCTACTTGCCTTTTGGTTCTAAACTTAGAACTTTTATTCTAAACTTCTCCTTCATTGCCTTAGAATCGATTCCAATTCATGGTTTTATATATACATAATACATAATATGCATGTATACCATATGCAATATTATATGTAGTATATATTGTCTGTGTGCTTGTGTGTGTGTGTACTACATATGGAAAAAAACCTCGCTTACTAAGTCGTGGTACTTTTGAAAAATGATTTCCTCACTAATAGCTACTACGCTTTATTCCTGCCAGAAGCTGACGCGTAAGTGACCAAAATATGATTAATAAGATAGCAGGTGCTTATCAATGTTTGTTGAAAGGTAGAGTAACTATGGAGTAACTAGCTGTGGAAAACCTACTATTATAACCCCAAGGTGTTCTCAGCTAGAGAATTCTCACCAGGTATTGCACATGACACATCAATATCCTATCCTGTTTGTTGAATGACCGCGAAGGACCATAAAGACAGTCAAACCCCCCTGCCCCCCAAGAAAAAAAATCCTTCACTGTCACCTAGTGGATTCCAACGCTTAGCGTCCTCACTCCTAGCAACCATGTAGGACAGAGTAGAACTTCCCCTGTGCGTTTCCAAGACTGTTAACTCTTTACAGGAGTAGAAAGCCTCGTCTTTCTCTGGCCAAGCTGTGGGTGGTTTCAAACTGCTGACCTTATGCTTAGCAGCCCAACGTGTAAACATTATGCCACCAGGGTACCTAAAGAAGGTTACAGTGAAGAAAATGTCTAGAAATTATTTAAATTCCGTGCCTTTTGCTTTAATAAAAGTTAGCCTAAAAACGACTCATTTGTAGGCGTCTACCCAGCCCTTTACCACGTGAACGACGTACGGGAGGGATTGCTGCTATTTTGGTTGCAGATTCGACACTGAGGGTTCCTCACAGGCTGTCCAGGCACGTGCTCTACCAACTTGCAGAACATTTCGGGCCCTTTCTCGCCGCAGGTCGCATTGGTGGTGATGAGCGCATTAGAGGCGAGATTCAACACGGCGGGAAATAAACCTAAAGAGATGGACAGACAAATAAGTGTGTTACAAATGAGTGGCATGCCTCTGGTGTATTTTAAAATGCAATTAAGATATGATATTTATCACATCATTCAATTAATTCCAAGTGAAATAATTATGGAATACATAACTTAATTCAGTAAAGTACAAAAATACCAGGTGACATCAAAAGAACAGTTCTCTCTTTTTAATCATTTTATTGGGGGCTCATACAATGCTTATCACAACGCATACATCTATCCATTGTGTCAAGCACATTTGTTGCCATCAGCATTCTCAAAACATTTGCTTTCAACTCGAGCCCTTGGTATCAGCACCTCATTTTTTCCTCTCTTTCCCCACTCCCCCCTCCCTCATGAACCATTGATAATTTATAAATTATTATTTTTCATATCTTACACTGAGCGACATCTCCCTTCACCCACTTTTTTGTTGTCCATCCCCCAGAGAGGAGGCCATACGTAGATCCTTGTAATCAGTTTCCCCTTCTACCCTACCGTCCCTCCACTCTCCAGTTATCGCCACTCTCACCATTGGTCCTGAGGGGTTTACCTGTCCTTAAATCCATAGCCTAAGACGATCTGTTTTACTTATTAGCATCTAATATTTCATTAGAGAAAAATCTGGTCTAAACCATACACCTCTAAAAATGCTGTGTTCACTCTATTGGCAAAAGATCTACAGCGTCTTCCAATGACCTCCTTCCATCTTCCATTTCAGCCCTTCGGGTCAATTAATAGAATAGAATCATATGTGAAGTTCTTTCCAAATTATGTTTGTCATCGTTATTTTCATGCTCCAATAATCATTTAGCAAACATGGTTGCTATGTTTATTTATATTGACATTGTCAAAAACTAAAGAATGTTAAAAATTTGAAAACTTATCTTTAACTTCCCTCTGTATTATAAAGTTACAGTGCGCAGTAATATCTTACCAGAATCCAATCATCATACATTCATTATTACTTACATTAATTGAAAGTAATACAATACAATATCAGAGGCCAATTTCTTTGTAGGATTAGAAGTCTTTCGTTGCTTATGAAAACTCAACTCATACTGTTTACCAGAAGTTTGTTAATTCTGTCATACAATTCATCTTGTAGGGCTCTTGTTTCATAAACAATACATCACAGTCAATCATTAAAAGCCCCTCTTTAGCTGAAAATTTCCTTTTGAAGAACACATGCGTTAGAGAATAGATAATGTGTTACAGTTAATCTGAGGAACATGACAATCTGTTCTCTCAACTCAGAATCTGGGCCAACTAGGTCTGTGTCTAGTTAGCCTCTGAGAGAAATTGTTTATTTTTTACTGAGATACCTACAGATTTACACTCATGTTAGCATTTCACCTTATCTTTGGAAGGCAGTATACACTAAGCTATTGAAAGAATGATGAAGATTAGTCTCATGAAACATTTTCATCCATCATCTGCAGAATAATGATGATGATGGTAGCCAGTACTAATGAAGGTTTCCGACATACCAGGTATTATTTTGCATTGACTAATTTATGACCAACAAAAACCAATACACCAATCCTATTTTATGAACAGAGCACCAAGATGGTAATTAACTAACGCAGAGTTAGTAACCAATCTGTGGTTTGAACCAAAATAGCCTGGCTCCATAGGCTAGCCTGTTCGCCCTTGCATTTTTTTAAACATTTTATTAGGGACTCATACAACTCTTATCACAATCCATACATATACATACATCAATTGTATAAAGCACATCTGTGCATTCTTTGCCCTAATCATTTTCAAAGCATTTGCTCTCCACTTAAGCCCTTTGCATCAAGTCCTCTTTTTTCCACTCCCTCCCCGCTCCCTCATGAGCCCTTGATAATTTATAAATTATTATTTTGTCATATCTTGCCCTATCCAGTGTCTCCCTTCATCCCTTTTCTGTTGTCCATCCCCCAGGGAGGAGGTCACATGTAGATCCTTGTAATCAGTTCCCCCTTTCCAACCCACTCACCCTCTACCCTCCCAGTATCGCCCTTCACACCCCTGGTTCTGAAGGTATCATCCACCCTGGATTCCCTGTGCCTCCAGCTCCTATCTGCAGCAGCGTATAACCTCTGCTCTATCTAGGCTTGCAAGGTAGAATTTGGATCATGGTAGTGGGGAGGGGGGAAGAAGAAGCATTTAGGAACTGGAGGAAAGCTGTATTCTTCATAGGTGCTACGTCGCACCCTGACTGACTCATCTCCTCCTCTAGATCCCTCTGTGAGGGGATCTCCAGTGGCTGACAAATGGGCTTTGGGTCTCCATTCTGCACTTCCCGATTCATTCACTATGGTAAGATTTTTTTTTTCTGATGATGCCTTATACCTGATCCTGTAGACACCTCGTGATCGCACAGGCTGGTGTGCTTCTTCCATGTGGGCTTTGTTGCTTCTGAGCTAGATGGCTGCTTGCTCACCTTCAAGTCTTTAAGACCCCAGACACTATCTCTTTTGATAGCCGGGCACCATCAGCTTTCTTCACCACAGTTACTTGTTCACCCGCTTAGGCTTCAGCAGTTGTGTCGGGAGGGTGAGCATCATAGAATGCCAATTTAATAGAAGAAAGTATTCTTGCATTGAGGGAGTGCTTGAGTAGAGGCCCAAGGTCCTTCCGCCACTTAAGTACTAAACCTATAAATATAGGCACATAGATCTATTTTCCCATCCTCATATATATATTTGCATGTACATGTCTTTGTCTAGACCTCTATAAATGCCCTTTGCCTCCTAGCTCTTTCCTCTATTTCCCTTGACTTTCCTCCTGCCCCACTATCATGTTCTGTCCCCACCTGGGCTACAACTATACCTCTTCTTTACATTACCTTACCCTTGATCATTCCCTACCAGGCCTGCCACTCCCCCCTCACCACCAATTTGGATTCCATGTTGTTCCCTTGTCCCTGGGTTTGTTAACACCACTTCCTTACCTCCCACCTCCCCCTATCCCAAGATCCCCCAGAACTGTTGGTCCCCTTGTTTTTCCTCCAGATAGTTCATCCAGCCTGTCTGTTTCGACAGACCTGTGGAGATAATAACATGCACAAAAACAAGACAGAGGGAAACAAAGCAACAGTATATAACAAAACAACAACAACAAACCACTGACAAAGAACACAACAAAATACATCAATTAAGAAAAGCTTGTAGTTAGTTCAAGGATCGTTTGTTGGCCTTAAGGAGTGTTTTTCAGTCCAGTCTGTTGGGGCACCCTGCCCTGGCCCCAAAGTCCACTTTCAGCGTTCCCTGGGGACCTTGCTGCTCCATTCCCTTGCTGTTCCTCTGAACTCCCCCAGTGCTTTGCCTCGGCGTGGTGGGATCAGGTGAGGTGCAATTTGCACACTGTGTCTCCGGTGCTGTCCCCTGTAGCGCCTTTGGTCACTGAGGGGCATCATGTCTCATGGTTCACCCTTGCATTTTATAGTCTCTTCAATCTTATATGAAACCTATAGAAATCTAGTGCTAAGTTGTGAACCTGGGTGACCTTAGGCTTGCATTGGAAAAAACAACCGTACAGAAAAACTAATTTAAGATAGAATTTTTATTGTGATCCATCTCAAAGTGGCCAAAGGAGTAAGTAAATTCACAAAACCAAGCAACATCTCAGCTCTAGTCTCAGTCACTCCCAGGGCCTCCAAAGCAGAAGCAGAAGCTGTACTTAATCTTCTTTCTCTTCCTCCTTCCCCACACTGGCAATCTTTAAATTCCTTCTGATACTGCTGCCTCAGTCCAGCTCCTCATTAATCATCCTGCCTTCAGATTTTTTCTGCTAATAGCTATGGTAGAGAGGGCTTCAATTTTTGCCTCTTTGCCCAGATCATTTTTTTATTATTAAATTGCAAGTATCAACTCATTCACTCTTCCTGATTTGCTTCCGCTTTCATCTCCATGCTCAGCGGCGCCGGTTTGGTGACATTCTGTAGATGGGGGTGTATGACCTCTGTTCAGAAAATATTAGCTATTCATAAAACTATTTTTATTTATTTCATAAGAAAATATAGAGCGTTTTTCAAGGCTATTGTCCTATTTAACTTTAGCTTTATCTGTGTATACAGGAAATTATTTTTAAAATCATTCAAACAGCATTTCAACATTTTCAGGTTATAGATTTAAAAATAATTAGATTGTTGCCAGAGAATTATTCCTATACCTAAGTCCTTTTATTATCTAAACTGGTAAATATTATGTTATTAATATGCATGTTTCTTTCTTGTCTTCCACATCGGCATTTTGTACTTAAGTCGACAATTATTCTTTCACAGAATTTGTTTTGAGGACATGTGCATTCAGTAAAACTGTAATTGTAAGCTGTAGAATGCAAAGACTGTTAAGATAAGCTTGATGCAGGAAGTGGTCTTAAGTTCAATCTTGAAAAGTAAACAAAAATTTATCAAGGATGGAAAATGAATAAGGAAAAATGCTGGGCAAAAAGAACAACATGTGCGCATGGAGTTTGTCCTGACAGTTTCTGTCAATATTATGACTAAGAAAGTACTTGCATTGTAATGGTACATTATTGTGGGTATAGAAACACATAGGCTGGATCACATAGACTATGCGTTATGATTCATATATAGGCCTACATAACAACTGGTTAATTTTGATTAGTACATTGTTCTTGTATAATTTGCCCTTATTTTGTCCAAAATGTAAGAACAAGAATACATGATGGACATCTTCCTTTTTAAGACGTGACAGCTCTACCTTGCATCACTGTGTTCTGATTAACCCAGCTCTGTGCAGCTCCCTCAAGGAAGCTGCCTCAGGGGGAGATGGTCTTCTCAAAAACTGACTCAGGACATTTTAAGTTGACTCAGCGATCTCTATCATTCCCCCAATTTATACCCGAGTCCTGTCTCTGCCCTTGGAATAGATCTGGGAGGGATTCTGCATGATCTGCTTTAGGACAGCCCTCGGGGACCCTGATTGTAACTGGCTGTACCTCTACTTTTCCTGTCTAAGGAACCATAGGAAAGGGTCAATATGGGAAGATGTCTCAAAATAAATTTACTTTATATCATATATACAGAAAGCATATAAATGAAGTATAATCAAATTTACCTAGAGAATAAAACAAATCAAACATGAGCAAAATGATGCACCTACAGAAATGCTAGGTCCTGAGGGAGTGCAAATGATTTGCATTCAACTGGTAACTTAAAGGTTAACAATTCAACCTATGCAGCAGTAGGCAATCAACATGAACAACAGCTAAAAAATAATATAATACAGGCTTGGGTAAAGCATTGATTCAAAAATTCATTCATAATCTTCATAGTCAGAGTCTACATAAGAAAAGCGAGGTATTTTTGTAAGCCCTTGAATAGCTTTTACTCCATACTACAGTCAACGAAGTTGCAGTTCAGAAAGGATAAGCAATGGACACAAAGCTATGGTGGTGTTCTCAGGTAAGTGTTGGACCACTAACCTCAAGGTCAGCAGGTCATACCTTTCATACATTCTATGGGGAAAAATGGAATCATCTGCTTCCCTAAAAATGAACAGCCTCGGAAATTCCATTTAAATGTGATAGGTTGAGAAAAAGTGTGATAGGTTATGTGTTTGTTTTTTTGTCAATTGGCCAGCCTTGGGTATTCTATTGCTTGGCAATAATGACTTATGAATAAGGTGCAGGTTATAAACTGGTGCTGTCTCTTTGAGAGGGTGGTCTATTTGATACATATTTTTAAAAAGGTATTGCAGAAAATTGGCCCGTCTCTCCTTTTTGCTGGTCTGGATGCCGAGTCTGGTCTCTTGGAATCTGATCTGTGATATCCTGTAAGGTATTGATAGCCTGCCAGAATACCTGACCTACTGGCCCAAGTCTGCTTTCACTGCCGTCTGTTCTTCCAGCTTCTCAGCCCCGGGCAGGCACGGAAGTCAGGATGTAACATCTAACAACCTAGATCTTATCATTTCTACAATTGTATACGCCCTTTTGCTTGATAGTACCGTGTGTGTGTGTGTGTGTGTGCGTGCACACGCACGCGCACCTTCTTTACTTCTGTGGAGGTCCCAGCCAGGATTCTCCTTAGAAGTAAAGACGGTGAGACTTCTTCTCACTTAAGGACATGTTATCAGGAGAAGCCAGGCCCTGGAAAAGGACATCGTGATTGGTAAAGTACAGGGCAGTAGAAAAAGAAGGAAGCGGTGTATGAAATGGCTTGACACGGTGGCTGCCACAGTGGACTCAAACATAACAACTGTGAAGAAGGAACAGGGCTAGGCAGAATTTCGTTCAGTTGATATACAGTTTTTGGCTACTGTAAGAGAGTCTTCTGGGACTTATTATTGGAAGCTCTTATAGAGTGAGCTCTGACCCTTAGTAATGCCATGCACAAAAGAATCAAATCCTGCGTGCTCCTGTGCCATCCTCACAATTGTTCTTATGCCTGAGCTTATTGATGCAACCACTGTGTCAGTCCATCTCGTCGAGGGCCTTGCCTTCCTTAACTGCCCTACACTTTACCAAACATAATGTCCTCTCCAGGTCTGACCTTTCCTGAAAATATGTTCAAAGCAAAAAAGACAAAGTCCTACCATCCTTGCTTCTAAGGAGCAGTGAAATCTTACTTCTTCCAATAGAGAGCTACTTCTCCTTTGAGCAGCTCATGGTACTTTCAATATTCATCTGCAGTCCCACAATTCAAATGCATCCATTCTTCTATGGTTCCTTATTCCAAGTCCAAATGCCACAAGCATATGAAGGAATGGAGAACACCATGGCTTGTAGCAGGCACACCTTAATCCTCTGGAGCCAATCACTGTTGGATGATCTTAAGAAAAAATTGACTTGTGTGTGATCAATAAAAATGAGTTTGTTCTGTGGACTGACCATTCCTTAGGGTCACCTTTCTTTACAATGGGCACAGATATGGATCGTTTCCAGGCAATTGACCAAGAAGCTGTCTTCCAATTTTTTGAGCGTAGGCAAATGAGTGTTTCCAGTGTTCCTGAGCTTTCTGAAGCATTTCAGTGGGTATCCCATCAATTCCCGGAGCCCTGTGTTTTGGTAATGCATCCATTGCCATTTGAACGTTTTCCTTCATCCCCATTGGGTCTCGCTCTATGCAATCTCCTTAAATGGTGGGGTGTGAACTGGTTCTTTTTACTACAGTGACTCTGTGCATTTTTTCCATCTTCTCTTGATGCTTCCTGTGTCGTTCCATATTTTTCCCACAGAATCTTCCAAGATGAGGACTCAGCGCTTGAATTCTGTTCTTGAGTCCCTTCAGTTTCAAATATGCTTAGCGTCTTCTTCCCTTTTGGTTTTCTAATTTTAACTCTGTGGCTTTTCCTTATACTATTTGGCTTTCTCTTCTCAAGCTTTCCTTTGGCATTTTCTGCTCAGCTCTTGACTTTATCTTTTTTTTTCTTTTTATATTTGCATCAGCTACGCTATAAATAACAGCACATTTAAGAGTATTTTCTGAAGTCCACTTTGATCTTCTCTGTTTTTCGTGTCTTTTTAATGACATCTTTCTTTTTTTGTGAGTAAGGTTCTTCTTGTTCCCCCAAAACTCACTAGGTCTTCTGTCATTAGTGTTCAATGTCTCAAATCTGTTCTTGAGCTGTTCTCGGAATTCGGGTGGACTAGATTCAAGGTTATGCTTTGATGCTTGTGGACTTGTTTTCATTTTCTTCAACATGATCATGAACTTACATAAAGGTCAGTTCCACAATCATCCCCTACTCTGGTTTCAGCTGCAGATATTGAGCTTCTCCTTCATGTCTTCCCACAGATCTAGTCAACTTCATTGATGTGCATTCCATCTGGGGAAGTCCATGTGTATAGTTAACTTTTGTGTTGTTGGAAAAAATATATTATCTAAGAACAAACTGTTGGTTTTTCAAAATTCTATCATGCAAACCTCAGCTTCACTTCGATCACTGTGTCCATGTTTTCCAACTATTGTTCCTTCCTCTTTGTTTCCAAGATTTTCATTTCAATCACCAATAATTATTAATGCCTCTTAATTGCATGTTTGATCGATTTGAGAATGAAGTCGATGGTAAAATTCTTCCATTTCATAATCATTAGCTTTTATGGTTGGTGCATACATTTGGATAACAGTTGTACTGATTGGATTTCTTTGAAGGCAGATCGACACAATCCTCTCACAGACAGCACTATTCTTCACGCTGGATTTAAGAAGCTCCTTTCTGACTGTGAATGCCATGTCCTTCCTCTTGATTGTGTAACTCCTGACACAGTGATCCAAAATTGCCGATACCAGTCCCTGTCAGCTCAGTACTGCCTAGGAAACTGATCTTTATTCATTCTATTTCATTTTTGACCACTTCCAATTTTCCTAAATTCATACTTTGCACATTCCAAGTTCTGGTCATTAGGAGATGTTGGTAGCTGTTTCTGGAGTCCTGCAGCCACATTAGCAAATGAAGACCCCGAAGGCTCCGCCCCCACAGCCTTTATGGCACTCCTGTGGTCACGGATGACTCCTCTCCAAGACAGTGCTCTTGGACTTGAGAGGCCCCTCCTCTGACACTGTCTCCCACAATGTTCTGCTTCGTTCGCTTAGACCTTCAGGATATGACAATGTTTGGAAGCTAGGCCTAAGGCTTTCAGCAGTTCTCCCTCCGAATGGGGAGCTGACCCCTTCTTTGTTATCCGTTCTTAGTCTGGAAGCTCTGCAGAAAACTGCTGACTCTGGGACCCTGCTGACATTTGAAATTCCAATGACACAGCATCCAGAATCAGAGCAACACACTAACCACCGCAGTACTACACACTATCTGACAAGTGATGGCTTCTGGGACTACTCTGTAGGAGGACCCGTGTAGCTGAACCTCTTTTCTGCTTGCAGTGAGTTTTGATTGGGCTCATTAGCTTCAGGGCATGGACTCTGCATTTGTAATTAACATGGTATTGAAAGATAGAGTCCAAACTGTACCGAAAGCAATGGTGAAAATCAAGGCTTTAAGGACAGACAAAATTTTAATTGAGATATGTTTCAAGAAATGGAGGCAATGCTGGAGGTGATTACGCATGTATACCAAGAAATTCAGTGTGTGAGGTAGTTAGTTTATTGTGCCAACATGGCCCATAACCACGTGTGGGGTTAACTGAAGGGCAGAGGAATAAATGGCTCAGGGAGCCTCGCCTTTCTAGTTCTCAGGTCTCTTGCTTTGTGATGGTTGTACGAGGGTGCAGTTGCCTTAGCAGTTTCCTGCTTCAGATGGCAAGGCTGACTTCCTGCAAGACATTCCTGAGGAGAAGCCACATGGACCAACCCCCATGCAGCCCTGGGTGCTGAAGCAGCTGTGTAGAGACCCTTGCCAGCACTGAGTTGCTTATGCATTCCCTGACTTGGCTTTTCTCCTGCAGTCGGCATCATTGCCTCTGTTTTGTGAGATGGAGGAGGACTTTGTGGATTGGTGTTGGACACAGGGGTCAATGGGTTAATGATGGACTTGTGGGGTTGAGCAGCATGTTTTCTTGATGCACATTTAACATTTTGCACACTAGGATGTTTTCTTGATGCACACGTAACATTTATATAAAACTCTCTCTTATGCATGAGTTTCTGTGGATTTGTTTCTCTAAAGTACCCAGATTAACGGTGTGACTTATTTGATAAAAGAAATATTGCTGTGGACTGGCCCTCTCTATCTTTGGTGCTGGCCTAGATCCAGTTTCTGGTCTCATGGGACATGTGTCCATGAACTGAGATTCTTTGCTGATCCTGAAAGCTTTTCATGGACTGCCATGATATCTGATCTACAAATTCGAGTACCTGGCTAATCAACAGGAAGAGATACATATTTGTGCTCATGTCAAAGTAAAGTGATCCAACACAATGCAAAATTTCTCTAACAATTTCATTAATATCAAACACAGGTGAATTTTGCTGAAGGCAAATAAATCAGCAAGGAACTGCCAGAATGCCAAGCCAGATTCATAAGGGGATGTGAAATGAAGTATATCACTAGGGACGTAGATAAACTTTGAAAACAGAGAGGACAGGAATATGCTTTCCTGTGCTTTGTCAACTATGTAAAGACATTTGACAGTGTAGCCCATAACAAATGATATGTTGTTCAAACAGAACAAAGATATTAAGAATGATATGTGTAAGGTTTAAATCCTTTCACCGTAATTATTTAATGTGCATGTTGATGAAACAAAATCACAAGTAGGACTAGATGAAGAATCGGATCCGAGCATCTGTGTTATGCAGACTGCCCAGCAGTGCTTGCTAAACATGAGGATGATTTCTGCACTTACAGAGGGTCAATCACAATAGCCTGCTAAACTAATTTAAATGTCTTCAAGTAAAGAAAACAAAAGCCTTCCTCACTAGACCAAAGAACAGCAGCATGATAAATGGAGAAAACATTGAAGTTGTCAAGATTTAATTTTACTCAATTCCACAGTCAACTACTCTCATCAAAGCAGCAGTCAAGAAATCAACCGATTTATTGTATTCAGAAACTGCTGCAAAAGCATTAAAAAGTAACGATATCACTTTGAGGACTAAGATGAATCACCCAAGTAATCATATTTTCAGTTAAAAATATATATGTGAAGTTAGGCATTGAATAAGGAAAGCCAAGGAAGAGTTGACATATTTTCATTTTGATGTTCACAAAGAATATTAAATATGCCATGGACTGCTGGAGTAATGAACAGATCTGTCTTGCAAGAAGTACAGCCAGATTCCTCCTTAGAAGCCAGAATTGTGCGACCTTATGGCACAGACTCTGGACATACCATCAGGAGGGACTAATCTGTAGAGAAGGACCTTTTGTTTGGCAAAGTAGAGGGTTAGCAAAACAAGGGAAAATGCTCAAAAAGATGATTGATCAGTAATATTTAAGTATTTAGAAACATGTTTCTTGTAAAATTAGTATTTAAATGAAATGGCTACTTTTAACCTCTGCTTTCTTGAAAAGTAGATATTTACACCAGTGTGGTTGTTGTGACTAAACATATATCAGATTTGTTTAAAAAGAGAATGGATGGATGGATTGACACAGTAGCTGCAACAATGGGTGTAAACATAACAATCATGAGGACGGTGAAGAACTGGGAAGGATTTTGTTCTATTAAATATAGTGTTACCATGAGTCAGAACCAACACAAAGGCCTTAGCAACAGCAATAATATAAGCATTGTAAGAATAAATCATTGCAAATATCTGATGAACTTTCATAGAGTGTTGACAAATAGACCCTTAATAAATCTAGCCTTGCAATGTTAAAACGAGTGATTGATAACTATACAATTATTATTGACATAAAAGTAGTGATTTTTATCTATACAACTATTATTGACATTTTCTTTTTGAATAGTATTTTCTTTTAGAATAGTATCTAGACTAAATAAATTTAGTGAGATATGTAGTTCCCAGGAACAAATTCTAAACAAAAATAAGATTTTTAATAAATCTTATATAGATATATTATTTTATTATTATGCTATATATGGGATAATATATACTATAATAATATTTTAAAATAGAAAACTTGAAAAAATACTTTCTGTTATGCTATAACTAACATTCACAGCATTAATAAAAATTATTATGTTAATTTATTGTATTTGTCTCTCTCAGCTTATTGAAATAATAGGGTAGTTCATACATGTTTACACAATTTTCATGATGTTTATTCTGAAAATCACTTTCTAGTACCAAATAGCAGAAGTATTTTTAATTCCCATTAGTGGTTCTGTTTTTTCCCAGTCTGAGAGTAGTTCCTACTGGAATAAACCTACTCCAGCTATAAGCTCTGACAAAATATGAAAGAAGTAACTTTCAAAGGTCAGCTATGAATGAAGAGTCTGGGGACTAGTGGTTAGACCCTGGACTGCTGGATGCAAGGCCAGCAAGAGGAAGCTACCGGTAACTTTGAGGGAGCGACAGGAAATTTTGTCATCCAGTCAAGGGTTCCCGTCCTAAAATCTCGGAAATCCACAGGGGTGGTTCTACTCTGCCCAATAAGACCACTAGGGGTCAGAATCAACTAGATGGCAATGAGAGTGATGATTGATGTACATGTTACATAGAAAAGAGACAAAATGCTGGATGTCCTCATTAAGGGTAAATGAACCTAAAATAGAACTCACTGTTTTATTGGCTTATAGAAGCAAAGGGCAAAATGAAGGCCAAGCACAGTGAGTGTAAAGTGAAGGGGAGGATTGGAAAAGATAAAATCATAGAAAGGGAGTTTCCAATTTTGTGTACAAACAGCAAATGTTTCATGGATGCTAAAGTTACCTGTGCCTGCAGCAAGCAAATAGGTGGCCAAGGACGGGCTACAGGATGAGACCAGATTTACTTCTGCTAGGCAACACAAGGACGGTTTTAGAGTGTGAGTTCTCTCAACTTCATTGTTGTCTAAAAATTAAAAATCAAGCCATTGCTCTTCAAAGGAAGGAAGCACAAACCAGAGTTGCTACAATTTATCATTGAGAATATTCAGAACTTAGATATAATGAAATGCAATCAATATGTAATAAACAACAATCCATAGAGACCAATTCTAATATGAACCAATTGTTGTTGGAATAAACACCAAAAATCATTTAAAACATATTTAAGAACACTATGCTCAAGAAAATCACACACAAAATAATGTGTATAGTGAAAAGACAAACAAAATCTTAGCAGAAAATTAAAATAAACTAAAATATGCCATACAAATCCTAAACATGAAAAGTCTTACAATAATGGTAATAAAAACAATTTATTGTCTACTCAAAACCAAATGAACTGCCATCGAGTCGATGCTGACTCATAGTGACACTATAGGGCAGAGAAGGTCTGCACATGTTCACAGGAGAGGAAAGCCCCAGTTTTTCTCCCCATGAGTGCCTGGTGGTTTCAAACTTCCAACCTTGCAGATCACAGCCCAATGCGTAACCATTAGAGCCACAGGGCTCTCATTTATTACCTAGGAAAAGCATGACCTGCAGAAGACAAAATTAAAGTATACACAAATTTGAAAACAACCCAATTGACTATTTTTTCTTCCTCTTAAGTTTTTAAAAACACATATGAATGTTTAAAGCGTAAATTATACAATGCCTTGTGATACTATGAGAATATAGTACATATGACAAGTAGAACGAAGGAATGGTGGGCAGAGAGATGATTGGAAACAGGTATACCTACAAGGCCAACATGCCTGACATGAATAGGAGCAACGTTATAGCGACCGACACTACCACGTGGTGACAAATTCCTGGAGCCTCTGGAACTCTACTGTGGTGCTATTGAGAATGCAGATGTTCACAACCACCTTTGAACACCGTTAAGTATAATTAACAGTGTGTGTGTGTGTGTGTGTGTGTGTGTGTGTGTGTGTTCTTGGGAAGGTGTGATGTTGGGATTAGGGAATTACCTCCCAGATTCCATAGGGACATGTGTCTTATATAAAGAAAAATACCTAACAAAAGTTTGAAAATAGTTAATATTTGAGCCTGCATTTCATTAGCAAGTAATAATAATAACAAAAACAATAACACATCCAAAAGTTTTCACACCAAAAAATAACTCAGTAACAAAAGGGTTACATTTATCTGTTGGGAATGAATGCATGCACGAATATAATTTTCTGGAAACAGGCCGTTAGGCTAATTCCACCTCTGACATCGTGGAAAAGTTCATTTTGGTAATATGGGTCAGTGAAATACGCCCATTAAAAAGATCAAATCTCGTTGAGAAATATCATAGATCTTTGTCATTCTGGAAGTCCAACATCCAGCCTCCATTTCTTTTCTTGCATAATTGATGCTGTTTAATTCTGATGGCAAGTAATGCCCGACCTCTCACAAGGAAGCAGAAGGTAGCAGAGATCTTCCTGCCTCTAAGGATTTAGGACATGCAGACCTGGGGCTCTGAACTTTGAGCATGTAACACAAGGGTCGAGTAGACCTGAAGACACGGCTGCAAAAGGGCCGGGTGAGATTATTTATGTAACAAACCCTCGAAATTGCCCCGATGTCTGTCTTGAGCCTGGTTTTTAAATATTTCCATTAGTTCTACAAGTTGTATGACGTATTTCAAATATAGTTCTGCCTCATGTTAAGAATATTGGTGGTTTCCTTTGCTTATGACCAAGAAGCTGGTTATGCATGTGTATACATCACCCGTGACCACACAAAGATAAGGAGGTCAAAAAGAACTTCATTGTTTTTTCAGTTACAGTAAAGTTTTTAACTTAACTGAAAAACATGAAGACAAGTGCTTCATCGAAACCTCTATAGGATGAAATGAAAGGAGACCTAGTAGTGTAGATGGTTATCAATTGGGCGGTTAACCTCAAGATCAGTTGTTCAACCCCCAGCCTCTCCAAGTTGAAATGCTCTCTTCTCATACAAATACACAGGGGCAGTTCGACTCTGTCCTTTGGGGTCCCCATGAGTCAGAATTGACTTCATGGGGTGGGTTTGGCGGCTGAAGCCTGCAGGAACACAAATGAAACTGGTTGCCATGGTTGGCTTTCATCTCTATAGACACAGAGAGCTAGATTGCCCTTCCCTCTGCAGCATCACCACGTGGGTGCACACCACGAACCTTTATGTGAGCAGCTGTTTCCAAATGACGGGAGCCACCTGAAGACACTAGCCCATCAGCAAGTAGTGACACTAATCACAACCATGGACATTATAAAGCTACCATCTTCTCTGTCTGTTCCTAAGATATTAGAATCTGTATTTTTCTTCTTAATGCTCAATCAAACTGAGATGCAATTACACATGAGTATAGACATGTACACACACACATACATTTTCACTCCTTAGATAATTTTCATTTATCAAAGCATAGGCTTATCAAGATCACTCTTAATATAATGGATAACTTGGAGACCAACTATGGAAAAATCATTCAGCCAATTGAATCGTTGTCTTCCATATGCATATTCAATGTTGAATGACTTCATGATCTGTTCTCTATTGCTTGCAGTGATCCGATTTGGTTTTCCCCTCCACTTGGTCTCTTCTTTTCTGTCGTTATGGTCGGGGTACACAACAGTTCTCTTGCTAATTCATCCCAACCACCTCCCACCTCTCATGAGAAAAGAGGTAATTGTCTTTGTTAATATTTTGAAGATGCCATTCCATTTCTAGTTCTGTGGAGTAGTTTTTTTTTAATATTCATGGAGGCAAGCAGAGCTGTTTGCAAGTGATTCAGTATTTAAAAGACAATGGCAAGCATGCCACTTTAAAATATTCTCAGAAGTGTCAGGGAAGAAAGGGGGATACTTGTCTGCTGAAATTCTGAGCTATGTGAGTGTGTAGGAACATTGGGTATAAAATTAAAAAAACAAACGGGACAAAACAGAATGTTGCTGAAGAGAATGATTTCCAGCTGTGCCCTGCAGGAAGTAACTTAATGCACTTGATGCACGGTGCAGATGAAGAGTTTTATAGAACTGGAAAATCAGTTCAATTTGAACTACGAGCTGTCCAGACACAACAATCCTTGTAAGCTGGGAAAAAAGGAAACCGCATCCAGTTGTTCAGAAGCAAACATCACCAAGGGGAGCTCGCACTCTAGTTCCAGCTGGTGTTTAACAGCCTTTGAGATGTCTGCTGTCCTGTCACTTAGCCCTGCCCTGTCCACGTTCCAACATAAATAGTGAATCTGGAGGCTTCTGGCTTCAAGTGGTTTTCTATCATTTCTTTTTACTAGGAAAACTAGTTCATGATAATCTATGAAAGTCATTTTTTCACTATTTACTCTCTTTTCATATTGAAATTCAAATATAATTATTTTTATTTTCATGAAAAACAACATAAAACAGATGCAGCCATATTACAGTTGGTCTTAGGAAGAATTGCTTTTAAAATATCAACACTTACATTAAGGAGGAGATATCGCAAATGAAATAGAGAGCAGACACGGGCACACAAAACTCAACTGCTGTCTCGGCCAGTTGGCAGAGCAAACCACAATAGGATTATTATAAGTGTCTGACAAAATGCATCTTCTTAGTAAGACGGCACTGGACCATACTAGGACAGTAAAGGTCATCATTTAGTGGAAAGAACACTAAAAATGTGCCATGCAGAAGAAGAAAGCTAAATTCTGTAACTCTTACATTTAAGACGGTTTCTAAACTTCCTCAAGCATCTCTGTACTCTCCAAATGCTCTTTGAAAACAATGCTGACCACCACTGGAACCAACCACACGGTCTCTAATCTATCAAACTCCCTGCCATCTAGATTCCAAGTCATAGAGACCCAATAGCACCAGGGAGGACTGACCTTGCCGGTTAATCCAATCCAGCGGTTCTCAACCTTCCTCAAGCCGCGGCCCTTCAATGCAGTTCCTCGTGTTGTGTTAAGCCCCTAACCATAAAATTATTTTTGTTGCTACTTCATCACTGTCATTTTGCTACTGTTATGAATCAGGCAACCCCTGTGAAAGGATGGCTCAACCCTCCAAGGGGCCGTGACCCACAGGTTGAGAACCACTGCTCTAATCTACAGACTTCTTTAAAATCTATGTAAAAGTTAACTAAATATTATCTTGAAAGCTAGATTAAATCAATTACTGAGATAAAATCTGTCTCCTGAAGATAAAGCCCACCTTTCTGTCTGCTGTCATCTCCTGAACAACCTGTCCCGTGGCAGATGGCGGAGGCTTGAGGCTTGGACACAAATCTCCAGCTCTTATCGTACATATAGAAATTTTACCCGGCACAACTATTAAACTTAGTGTTCACAAATCACTTTGCTTCTATTATATTCCACTTGTAGAGCAATTCTGGATCATCCTGGTTTTCGGAATCATAGGGATACCAAAAACTGATCATAGCTGGGATTTTATTTTATTTTTTTAGAAAATCCTAGCATGAGGATAACCAAAATATTCCTTGAGGGGGTGGTAGCTGGGAAGAAATAGATGGCTTCCAAGCCTCCTCCAAGCCCACTCCATCACTCTCAGCAGAACATATGCTCCATGTGTGCTCTCTTCTGCTTGCCTTCCAAAACCGAGCCTACAAACGAAATGTCTCTTTGGCAAGTCTGTATGCAAACGCAAAAAATGTCAGAGGAGAGAAAATGCAAAGCACGCTGATGTTACTGCAAGTGATGTTTAGAGCCTTGAATGGACAATTATTCCACAACACAAGTGTTTGTAATACGGAAAACATGCTGAGAGTTTTGTGCTTATGGCCACGGCTTATGACCAGAAAGACTAAAACAAAGCCACGGGAAACCTCAGAAGGAATTGCTACTCTCTTAACATCAGATACTTAGGAACATGTGCGCATATTTACATCTGAGAACAACAATATCAGAAGAGACCAGGTATAGATACACGTGACAGAGGAGGTTCTGAACCTTTGGGTCGCGACCCCTTTGGGGGCCGAACGACCCTTTCACAGGGGTCGCCCAATTTGTAACAGCAGCAAAATGACAGTGATGAAGTAGCAAGGGAAATAATTTTATGGTTGGGGATCACCACAACATAAGGAGTTGTATTAAGGGCTGTGGCATTGGGAAGGTTGAGGACCACCGCCTGAGCCGTGAGCACCCCAGCTTTACAATTACCAGCTCCCCGGTGCTCCCTCCAAGCAGCTACTGTTCGGAAGCTTGAGACCCACCGATGGATCTCAAGATGTGATAGTGGCCTCTGTTTAGTTGTCTCACAGGCATTTCAAAGTCAACCTCTCAAGCATCTCACATTCGAACCATCCAGAACAGTGCGTGTGCTTTCCAGAACTCATGTCCCGAATCATAGTCTCTCCTGCTCAAGCTGTACCTTGCACTTCCAGTGTGTCATGTTGAACTGGAGTAGCCATTGTGGCCACCACACCGTCCCTGACCACAAAATACACTGTGCTCACTGCCACCGCGTCTCTCCCTGGTCTACTCCTCCCCTCTGTGCATCACACCTGGGTCAAGTCACAAGCATTTCAGCCACAGCCATTTGAAAGGTCTCCTAATCACCCTTTGCCATTTGTCACAAAACGGATTTTGTAAAAATGTGAATCTATGTGGGATCAAAGTGACAACAGCAATGCAAAAATAGACAGGAACCGAGGAGACAGAGGGTGCATTTAACATTGGCCCTGCACAGGGTTTCTGAAGCTGGAAACCTCTATGCAAGAGGAGAGCCCAGCGTTCTCCCGAGGAAACTGCTCGTGGGTCGGAAAGACGAGGCTTGGGGGTAGCAGCCCCGCAGTCACCCGGCAGCATAGCCCGAGCTGTCGCACAACTCAAGGTCTATCCTCACTGTCACGGAATTGCAGAAATGTTTGACTCGGGGTGTGTTCTGCTGTGCAGGTGTGTGTTCTCAGCCGCAGCAAAGTAAACTGTTCAAATTGCCTGTCTGATCAGGTCACACCTTCTCAATGCGTTCATATTTTGTCTTAATTAAAGTTTTAAACCATTATCCTGGCGCACAATACCATGTGGCCATACTCAAAGAATGTTGATCTCACTTTGAGAACATGCTAACGATGCTTCCTTCCTTAAGACTGCCTAGAACGTCCTGCTCCTTAATTCTCGTCCACTCTTTGGACATCCTTACTGCATTCCTGTACCTTCACTGCATTCCTTCCTTGTATCACTTGTCTGAGTCTCACCTCTCTAACCACGTCCCCTGTTTTAATGCATAACCATATCAGACATTTTCTGTGCACTATATAATTTTAAAGGTCCATGTCCCTGGTTTGAACATAAACTCTATTCTGGAAGAATAATCATTCTCAAATGAAATATTAATCTTAAATTTTAGTGCATAAATTGTATCCCTGTTCTATAGAAGAAAAAAACTTCCCCTTGAGAAACAAAGAAAGCGAGAACTCAATAAAACCAACATGAAATATAAATACAATTTTCTTTGTTTCTTTCTTTGCTTACTTCGTGGTTGTTTGTTTATTTATTTCTGTTTGTTTGGGATGGTTTGGCTTGTTTGCATTAATGACATAGCTGCATGAGATAATATTAACATCAAGGAATATAATTCACATTCTTAAAGCTTCTGTGCCCTTATTTCCCCAAACCCACCCCACCCCCAATCACTAAGTCATTTCTCATCTTGAAAAACAAACATTTTTTTCTCTTAGTTTTTTTGGGAAACCTGTAGTATTACCTCTGGGTTTGGTTGCATTTTTCTAACAAATCAACAGTGTGATTGATAGCTTTTTACATTTCCCAGTACCCCAGTCTATATTCCTCCACAACCACCACCCTCAAATTTAATCAGCAGAACAAAGGAAAGGCTTCTAGAAAAGACACCGTAAAGTTATTCTCACTTTGGTTTGCTCAGTATGTTTCCGATTGTATCATCACTGTCCCATTGTACCGAGCCTCAGCCTGGCCCCTTGGGCGAAGAATTACAATGAGGGTTGCTTGAAGAGAAAAAAATTTTTTTTTAATTTGTAGCTGACTCAAGCATCTAATTTTGGTTTATGCTTAAAAGCAAATTCCATGCAGCTTCAATATATCTATGGAAATACTTGTTTTATAGACAAATTTTTTTGGAAGTGAGATTTGACAGTGTTTATAGCAAAACACTTTGTTCTCTAGCAGCTGTTTGAACACGCACATAAATATGCAGGAAAACTCACAAATCCTCTGTTCCCTCTGGTAAACACTTGAAATAAAAATCAGCATTTTGCAGTCATTTAGCATAGTGTTGCTAATAATACTTTCATGTACAGAGCTTGTGTAAACTCTCAGGTATGTTGAGTTTTATTTTGTTTTGTTGTCAAGTTCTTAATTATAATTGTAACCAACATAGATCACTAAATTCTAAGCTGTTTGCAGGTAATGCCTGCTATTTTTTACTTCTCCTCGGGGATAACTTGTGTCATAGATATAATACACCCCATGCCAGCCAATTCTGACATCGGGTTGCCAGGTTGCCAACCTTCATGAAAGCCTTATCTTTCTCACAAGGAGCCAGTGATGGGCTTGAATCACGGCCCCTGTAGTTAGCAGGCCAGGCTTACCCCACAGGATCACCAAGGCCCCTCTGTCATTGTTGCTTTTCCATAAATTAGGTGCTCAATAAAAAAGATTCATAAACTTAGGGATTGGTTTCAAAGGTTTTGTAATTCAGTGTATTCACATCAGTTTTAACTGCTTTATTTCAACATTTTTGCTGTGATTAATCTGAAGGTTTTACAGAGCACCTCATCTGTTTTACATTCAATGATTTATGCACATTTTGTTTCAACTCATCCACCGCAATTCTTTCCTTGCATCGTCGATTATCTCACTTCCACCCTGTGTCTCCTGTTTCCATCGCCTTCTTTCCTAACCCTCTAGTCTCCGTGAGTCGTGTCCTTCTTATCTTCAACGTTTCCATAGACTCACCCTGGGAAGAGCTCTGTTCAGACATGAAAGGTAACTAAGAGGCAGAACCTTGGGGATTCCACCAGTCACTCGCAGACCAGTAAATCTAGTCGCTTTTATGTTTGGAGTTCTGTTCCACAGTTTTCTTTCATTCTATCCATTTTGTGGAAAAATGAAATGAGAATATCATAGAATTTTCCCCAAAATGTTTTAAAGACTGCTCATATAGAGGGACATACCTTTTTTTCTCCAACTATTATTATAAATTTTATGTTTTTAATCACTCATTTACTTTCATTGAATCCCTTCCACCTCACAGCAACCCTATAGGACAGAGTAAAATTGTGCCCTGGGCTTTCCAAACCTGTATATCTTTAAAACCAAAACCCAACTCACTGCCCTCGAGTCCATACGCGGACTCCACTGACCAACCTTCCCTCCGGGTTTCTGAGACTGTGACTGCTTACGGGAATAGAAAGCCCCGTCTTCCCCCTGAGGATCTGCTGGGGGTTTGTGAACTGCCAACCATTCGGATTACATGCCAACGCATAACCACTACATCAGGAGAGGAGTTTATCTAGCTAACACTTTCAGTAGTTAAAAGCTGTCTGCATTGAACCCTACTCAATAGCCAATCCAGGTTGGCATTAACGTTGAAAAAAGAAAGTGGACTGAGAGGCACAATTAGCAATGAAAGTGGGAGATGCCTGTTGGGGTATGTATTTTATTATGGGTAAAATATCCAAAATAAAATAGTCTCACTTGAAAGATGTTACATAAGGAGTCTGTGTAAGGGGAAGGCAATTACCAATTACCAATCATTTGCTTCCTCAAGTGTGTCACTTCATTAGAATTCCATCTATTTCTGAGTTGTGTATGGCATCGCACGTGATACATCCTTATTTATGCTCTAGAATTATAATTGCATGATCGTTAGAGCCCCTCATTGTTGATCCCTAATAAGCTCTCAGATCACGTTATGGTGTCATAAGCTATTTTTTTTCTCCACACTTGCACGCAGAACAATTTCAACATTTTTTGTTGCTGTTGTTGTTGTCTTAGTGCCATGAGATTCTTTGCCTCCAGAGTAAATTACTCCAGTTTCTTTATGAAGCTTCTAATTTGCATCTGTCCATTTCCCTACCAGATCCCCTCCTTGTACCTTTTGTGAGACTGGTTAATTGAGCACTATGTTTTATCATTTATATCATATCTGGATAGTATATCCAAAAGCTATTCTGGAAGTGAAATATATTTTTAGTAGATTCAACCATGAGGATATAACCACATGTGGTGATTATATTTTCTTACTGATTTTGAATCTTATGAATGACACTAGATTTGTTTGTGAGAAGTTACTAGCCAGATGGAATAGTTCAGAAGACAATTAATTTATTGAAAATAAGAATAACAAGTAGTAGCTATACTATGAAGTTAATCTTAAGGATGTAAGATTAAACTTAAAGATCATAGTTTTTTTCTCAGACTTTAAAACTTATTCAAAACTCAAGAAGGTCAAATTCCTGTATACTGTGCTTCTCTGGACAAATTTATTCAATCACAAAACAGCCAGAATTAACTGGTCCACGCATGTTGAGACAAGCGATGTAAGTCGCACTTTCAGAATGATATATGAACATTTGCTGGCCTACAACAGACATATCAACTACACTCTTATTTATTTATTTTGGAGATATAATTCTTCTTTTGCATACACACTCAGTGATAACAAAAAATGCTATCAAGTTGATTCTGATTCATAGTCTTTGTACAGGAATTTTAAGACTGTAAATCTTTACTGGATTATCTTTCCCTCATTTTCAGCCTCATCTTTCTCTCTCAGCGTAACTGGTGGGTTTGAATTTCTGACGTTATGGTTAGCAGCTCGATACCTACTTCATAGACTTAAATTGTTTCAACACTCATAATATTATTTGGGTATTATCTCTGTCTCTACTAAATTGTTAGCTGTTTTCCGTCATATATCAACCTGGACCACGGACGTGCCTAAGGAACAGCTGATAATGAAAAAATGAATGCGTGTGTATTGCATAAAAAGCTAGTTTCCAATACAAATCAGAAAAACATATAATCCAAAGAGCAGCAAAAAGATATTAACGTCTAAGAAGAGTGTGCATCTGTGTGGAGAGGGAGCCACCTTCTCTTGCAGTTATCGGAGACCAGTCCTTCTTTCACTCTCTAGACACGGAGCCTACCCCTTGCTTTACAAATGTGTGAAATCCACATCATTCTCCACTAGAGTGGATGCAGCCAAAGTTACCACTTCTTCAAATCAGAGATTTTTATAGTAAATGCTTATTAGACCCATCTGCATCCAGTGTCTTTCTGTACATTCTTGTCAGTTTAAACTCCAGGAAGTCCCTCTGCTCTCACTCCTGCTGTGCTCCGCGCCATCCCGCAGCTCTCACGCGCCTCTAAAACTGGAAGCAAATGCTTCATCCTGACATTGCAAGTATCCCATAGTTTCACTGTAACCCACCTCCCTTCCTAAATGTCTCTTACTATTCATAAGTGCAATGACATAGCTTGTGAAATGATTTCCAACTTACCTTCCTCTATACACTCCCACTCACTTCCCAGTCACCTGGTTTCTATTTATCTCTCCACCGTGATGATTCTCCCCAAGTCCAAATTTTCTATTTCTTCAAAACCCATCCTCTTGATTGAATAAAACACTCCATTTGGCAATTCATATATATCATACAATCTATGATCTTTTATTCTTATTATTAAACATTTTATTATTTTATTAAACATTTTTGTTGTTTTTTTTAATGAACACTCCTGGGATATTAGAAACAACATTATACTCTTCTGAATTTCCAGATTGCCCAAGTATGTGCTTAGTCTGTGCCCCAAAGGTTTCTTGTGAGTACGCAAATTCACACGGACCTCAGAAGCACACACATACACACACATGTAGGAGGCTGCATCACAAAGGTCACGACAACGTCTATCATAGTTTTTATAAAAACCCTTTATTAAGATTTCAATGAAGTCTTGAAGAGCAGATGATCAGTTTCACATTCAATAATTGATACACATTTGGGGGCAGCTAATCCATTTCAATGTCCTCAATGTACCATCACGTACCTCACTTCCTCCCAATGTTTCCTGTTTCCATTGAAAGTTTCTCCTCTTCTCAAGCACCTCCATCTAGCAAAGGTTATCAATTGCTGGGTAAAATTTCTACAAATAGACAAATTATTGCGTGTCCATTCTAATATAGCCATTCATTGTTGGAGCGATATTTACTGACTGCTTGTTATGTGGCAAAGCAGGCACCTTGGGCTTGTCCCAGTGCAGTTTTATTAAACTGCCTCAGTGTCTAGATGAAAAGTTTGCACACAGTTAAGACAAAAGCAATAAAGTGATTAGGTCTCCATTTTAAAAGATCTATTTCGTGTGCACCATTAGTTACAAGGCATTATCTATCCATTCAGAGCTTAACACTATACATAGATAGATATTGATTTTTAATTTTAATATTGAGTACAAGTATTCTGTCTTTTATAATAAAAACTACCTGGAATTTTCCATTTTGAAGACTGTTCAGTTTTAGCTATGGCTGAATAGAAAAAGTAAAGTCTGAACAGATGGCTGTCAAAACACGAATGACTACATACCGTGGCTGAGAACTTGTGCACAAAAATATGCAACTTGGTACACAGTAGACGTCTTCCTTACAAGTGCCAAGGGACATCTGGCTTAGAAATTCTGCAAAATCAATTTGATGCTATTCTAGATTTGCTCTGCCTTTCACAAATATTAATTATATCAGCATCTGCTAGAATCCCTGACAGGAAATCTGTGTCCCCAGAACCATCGCAAACGCTAGTGTTGCACTTCCCCACATTAGAAAACAGCTGGACGCCAAAACCTGACTCGCACGAAGTACATTGCTTACATGAATGGTGAGGGCTGGGAAATAAACTCCTGATACCTCCATTCACAACAGATTCCCCATACTTCTAACAAAGTGTATATATAATTACTTGAAAACAGTCTTAATCTCAAAACTCCTTTGTAAATGTGTAGTTATTGCATTTATTTTTGTAGTTAGATTCAATTTTAGTGTACATTTATGCAATTGTCTTAGAGCAAATGTTTTTCCCACTGTGCTATTTGCCACCTAACGGTAGTTTTATTTGAATAAAAAAATTGATAGACAAATTAATAGTAGTTTTATTTGAATAAAATTAATTTGATAGACAATTTAATAATCTATAAATTTAACTGGTATTGTATGGATGTTCTTAATCATCATAGATACATCCTAAGCCTGATCCAAGAATTTCTTTTATTATGAATGATTGAAAAATAATTCACAGCATCATTTTGATTTCACACTGTCTTTCACTCTATTTCATACCAATTTTATGATGAAATCAGGGCCACATCTTCCATAAAACTATCTGTACATAGGATAAGTGAGTAGCAGTCTATGAGGGAAGCAAAAGGATTGTTTACACATAACACAAACTTCAACTGATGAGTAAGTCTGACATAAAAGAAATGCACAGATGATCAGGTGAGAGTGTGTGCACGCAGGTGTGTGTACACAACAAATACAGTCCAGTGACTGAGTCTGCTGTACTTTCTAAGCAAAGCAAGGTTAGAAAATGATTTTGAGCTGAGAAAAAGCAAGTACTTTATTCCACTAAAAGGAAATCAGTGTAAATGGTCTTGTGGCACCATAATGCAGTCAGGATGTTTCGAATGCAATTTCCGTAAAGAGGTAAAAAATCTTCCACAGGTATGTTATACCTTGCACCTACCCTGACCAGAGAGTCCACTTCACTGGCAGTTGAGCGGCTATGAAATTTTTCATTTCCCATTTAAAAGGAATGCATTTGCACATCATACAAAGGAAAGCAAAAGTAGTTTCCTTGATTTAAATATTTTCAATTTAATTTTAAACCTGATATGGTCTCTTTTCTCCACGGACCCATCTACTTAGGTAAGATTTCTCCTTGACTTACTAACAAAAGTACTGGTAAAAAGGGTTTTCAGATAAAATGAGATAATTCTATTGTTACTAAAGAACAATGATCATGTTCAAACTACTATTTTAAAATTCTCACATCAATACAAAAATCAATCTTTAAGCTTTTCTTTTTTGAATAGGTGCATGCATCTGAACACATACAGACGTAAAGATCCGGATGTGGATTCTTGCACCTTTCTCTGAAATTTACTGACTGTGGATAACCACAAGGGAGTGAGAAAGTGTGACACCTTTTGTAATTCTAAGGAGGCAGTTTGATTTATAAAAAAATAAATATCATTGTTCCTATTTCATTAAACTTTCACATTTTTAAATATCTCAGTTATTGATTTTCTGAATGGCTCCACCTCAATTTCTCTCTTTGGCATCTACATTCAGATATGGACATTTTGTATGTGTAGAAGAGAATTGCTATTATTTCAAAAAATTAATATGAGGAAAGGAAGAGGAGTGGGCGGAATGAGAGTATCAACCTCGGGGTCTGCCAGGCAGGCAGGTGCAACGGTTGCTGATAATGAATTGACAATTGTGTCTCAAGAAGGCTGAGCAGAATAAGATATATGAAAAAGGTAAAATTGACTTGGTGATTTGATAACTGTGAGAAGAGAACTCAAGTATGTCCCTCAGATTTCTTCCCTACACCTGAGATAATATAACACAGAAAGAGCAGCAGAGGAGGCGGAAGTTGGACGCCCGGCCATCTCTGATACAAACTGGAAGTATGTACTGCATAAGGACAAGCAAGCGCATCGGGAAACACAGAGGAATGGATAAAATGGAGCTGTGTGGGCTTCGGGAGGTTATTGTTTTATTGTTCTTGGGTTATTCGAAGAAACTGGTGGAGAATACCCCCCAAATAAACCAGGGAGCAGAAAAGTAGAATAACGCATTGGCTCAGTAATCAAAGCAAGGAGTCCTTTGCATCATGTAAATGCTGCAGAGAATTCCAGAAGGGAAAAGTCTTCATTGGACTCAGAAACACAGGTACTACTGACGACCTAACAGAAGGCGTTTATTGAGAAGTGAAAGCTGTGTATGGTTGTCTCTGGTTTCAGGTGAATGGATATTGGGAAGGACAGGCAGCAAGTTATGACATTGTTTATTTTTTCTGGCAAAGAGCGGGTGCAATAAGCACCTGGACTATTGGAGGGGAACAGCTGAGAGACCAGCAAACCCAGATGATAACAACGAGAGAAGAAGATAATGGATGGGATGTAATTCTGGTAAGAAAAATATTCCAACACTTTTTAAGACTCATATAACTTTTAAATACAGTGTGCCTGGAAGTTAGTAATTCTATTTGTTTTGCTGGCTTACTATTCTGCCTCTTGCAAAGAAGTTCTCTCTGAAAGAAAAGTTGAGTTAGATGTACTCTGTCTATGAGAACTGTTTCCCTTCATTATTGAGAAGTCTACAGCTGTGAGTTATGTTAAGAATAGCTAGTGAAATATGATATTTTGATCTAGATAGTCCTCATGCATCTACCTATTGATTTTGTCCACATTTATCAAAAATCTGAGAACATGCTATTATTATGTGTCAATGTATTATTTTTCCTAGACATTTTGGCTAGAAATGACCAAAGTAAAATTTTTTAAGCATTTAAAAACTTTTCCACTGGGAATGAATTCATAATATGCATATAGTCGAACACTTAGTTTTGTTGTATCTGAGAGGGTGTAGTGTGATGATGAATGTACAATAAGCACTTGTCAAGGAACTTCTGCAGAGTTTTATGAATAAGCAGAAAATGTAGACTAAGCAAGAACGGGCAGTGTTGTAACTTATCTTTTTAATAAAACAAACCACAACTGTAGCCTTAACAGTCCCAGAAATGTCTGGTGCTGGTCTTAAAGCCTTCTGAAGATTTGTTTCTTGTGCTGGCCTTGTGAAGGTTTATTTATTTACTAAAAATCAATGACCCAAGGAGCAAGTAAATATACAGCATAAACTATTCAACCCATAAAAGAATGACAATTGACATTAACCATCAGTAATGTTTTGCAGATGAGATTTTTGCGAGCATAGTAGATTTTCACCCCTGCATCCTTTCTAACGCTGTGGGAAACACAGGGGGACTCTCTAGTAGATGAAATTTCCTAGAATCTTGAAATTCATAAAGCTGGCTGACATACCTCATGGCCTATTTTTGGTCCATGGCCTACTTAAAACCACATTCTAGAGGAGCCTTTTATTTTGGAAACAGAGGTAAGTAGTGTCTCAAATTAGTCCTCATCGCTTTGTAAAATTTGGGGTCCCTAAAGAAATGACATATTTAAGTGGAAGAAAACAGCAAGCTAGTTTTGGCTTTCTTCCTTTGGGCTCTTTATTCTAGTCTCTTGTATCCTTACCCACAAATTCTTATCAGGGCAGGACACACTTCCAATTACACACAGTCACTTCGGGTTTCCTCCTGGGGTAATAACACCTGCTCTTGCATGAGCTACTCACAGGGATGCTCAGGGCATTCTTTCTCCTTTCTTTTCTCTCTAAAGCTGCTGATTTGTGTGGCTAGAGAAATTACTGATTTTTCTCCCTGAACCTCTGTATTTCTCTCTCTCTCTCTCTGTCTCTCTGAGTATGTCTGAGCCTGCTTCCATATTCTATCTAACCCTCCTCCCCTTTGCCACAAATCTTGTATTCACATTTACCAGTGTGGACGTAAAAAGACCCTGAAAAATCATTTATTGCGTTTCTCAAACTATGAGCATGTACTTCACAATTTCCAAGGAATCATCTATCCTATGCTAAGCATATAATTAATGATAGCAGACACCAATTTATTTGAAATCAATGAAAACCTCATTTCAGTATCAGCATCATTTACCCTTTCAAAATTATTTCAGCTTATGTACATAGAAGGAAAAATTAACATTAATTAAAGGTTAATTAGCACATGACATGGAAAACACAGGAAAAGTACACCATTTAATTTTGAAATAAATAGGAGATGTGTGCAGAGCAAGTCAACATTCTGCTTGGTGCAGGAGCTCGTGCAATATAACGTGCGCAATATAACCATGTGGTCCATGATTTTTAAAAATGGACATTTTATTAAACACATGGATTTAAGCCTTCTGTACATTGAAATAGAGCCTCGGTGGCACAGTGGGTATGTGTTGGGCTGTTAACTGTGAGGTCAGCAGTTCGAAACCAACAGCCACTCTTTAGAATAAAGATGAGGCTTTCTACTTCCATAACGAGAGACAGTCACGGAAGCCCGTAGAGGCCGTTCTACCCTGTCTGCTAAGTGTGCTGATGGTCGGAATTGACTCGATAGCAGTGAGGCTTTGTGTGTATATTGAAATAAAGAGTCCTCAGGGTGCAGTGATAAAAAGCAAGTCATTTTTATAATTCTTCTCATATATCCAAATTAACCTTAAAATTATTTCCCCTATGTGTTAAATCTCCTTAGAATTATTAGATATGCTTCATAGAGCGCCACACAAGATCATCATGGCTCTTAGTTATTAAGCTCTCTCCTAAAATACTTCATCTTTGTTTCTTAAAAGGAAGTATTTTACTCACTATGAAGCTATTACTTCATAATCGATCCAATTTGAAGTAGCCAAAACATTTCACAATTTCCAACACATCTCATTTATTCTTATTCAAGACAACTACATATGTACAAACACACACATATGAAAGATAGGGATTCTGAAGATATTTCTCATACAAATAAGATTCTTAAAATAAATTCAAGTCACATAATGGAAATCTAGGCATTCAGAATAAAATTACTGGTTTCAAAGAGTTAAGTATTCCTGTTGGCTCCCCATGATTTAAGTTACAATAACATAATTTTCTTTACATCCTTGATGCATTGATACTAACATTTTTTTGCTTTTTCATTTTTTTCAAAACCATTTTATTGGGAGTTATTGCAGTAATCGTGACGTTCCATAGTTCAATAGTATCAAGCTGTACTGTATGATTGCTACTACAATCAGTTTCAAAGCATACACTTCCTTCTTGAACTCTTTGACATAAGCACCCGTTTATACCCCCACCTCCAGCCCTCCACCAGCATCGCACCACTGTGCACCCCAGAAACCCTTCTACATGCTGTCTCTCTAGGCTCATCCAGGCTGGGTTTCATAGACTTAAGAACAGAACTCCCAACAACATAACACATCTGAGATAAACCCCGATATGACCAAACCAACAACAAAAGAATGCAGAAAATGTTAAAAACCAGATCAGGCCTAATGCGCAGCAGAGGACGGATCCACTGACAAGGTTGTAATCATGCAAGTCAGCTTTCTCCTTTCAACCTTCTAGAGTCATCTCTCCAATGCACTCTATTTGGTAAGCACTTTCCTCCCA
This sequence comes from Tenrec ecaudatus, assembly GCF_050624435.1. Taxonomy (NCBI): domain Eukaryota; kingdom Metazoa; phylum Chordata; class Mammalia; order Afrosoricida; family Tenrecidae; genus Tenrec; species Tenrec ecaudatus. Next base: position 41,273,548 of record NC_134536.1, read on the forward strand.
TCTCTCTAGTATGAATAGAGGAAGATCAACAGAGGCTTATTTCCTCTGTGGTTCCCACAAATGTACCTTGGGTTCCCGCTGTCATCCAGTCTTCTGCAACCCAGATTCTCACAATTTAGGCTCTTATTCTCTTTCCTCCTTTGGCTACAGATTATATGACGTTCAATCCTTTGATCACTGATGTTGATGTTTTTCTTCCATGTGTGAACTTAATTGTTATATACTTGTTTGGAAACAAGCCTTTATGACCTCAGACACTATTTCATTTGATAGACAGGCACCATCTGGCTTTTGTCATCAATTTGAACAATTCATTTACATTTGGGGTGAAAAATTTTTATTTTACAAGACTGTAAGGATTTCCACAACTGCATTCATTAATATATATATATATATATATATATATATATATATATATATATATTTCTATGGGTATTCAAGCCATTCCTGGCAGCTTGGTTTACAATAGTGCCTTCACTGTAACTGGTAATTCTTCCATCAATACCTGAGTTCTCAATTAAGTATATATTATCCTTGAAGTGGTTGAAGTCAACCGCTTGTTTTTAGTAAATAGGCTACATGAACTTTTCCCACCTTCCTTTGATGCTTCCTACAGTATTCAATATTTTCTTATATAGTCCTTTAATATTACAACTCAAAGATTGGAAATTTTCCTCAGTTCTTTCAGCTTTAGATAGGTTGAATGTGTTCTTTCTTTTGAGTTTTCTAATCCCAGGTCTTTGCAAATTTTATTATACGACTTTAATTTACCATCTCCAAATGTCTTGTGATGTGTTCTATTCAACTCTTTTACTTTGTAATTCCTTCCATTGGCTTTGCCTCCTCTCAGTCAGGAGGAAATTTCAGAGTGTCTTCAGGCATCCATGTGGGTCTTTCTTGTCTTTTTAATCACCCTTGCCTCCCCAAAACGGAGCCCTGGGTGGTGGTGATTATACATTGGGCTGGGATCTGCATGGTCAGCCATTCAACAGTCGTTGTGCGAGCTAGCAAAGTCCACAGACACAGGGCTCGTTTGTTGTTGGAAAAGGATATTTGCAATGAAGTTGTTGGTCTCCAAAAACTCTAACAAGTGATCTCCATATTTGTTTAAACCATTAAGAATATATTTTTAAACTACTGATCCTTCCTCTTGTTTAAACGTTCACTCAGAATAAATAAGGCAGTTGGATTGCATATGTGATCACTTTGGGACTATGGAAGTTCTCTGTCATTGGCTTTAAGGGTGGGTTTGTAAATCTGAATAATAATTGTATCAGAGGCAGCATTGCACTTCAAGATACATCAAAATGTTCTTTAGAATAGCGAATGACACACCATTCTTCTTGACTCTCACTCCTTGCCTTTCAAACCATAAAAGCATCCGATTCAAAATGTACAGACCAGTCCTTCTCCACTCCCCACTGCCTCGGATATCAATCTTTATATAGTCCATTTCATTTTGTCCAGCTTCCTAGATTTATATTTCATGAACTCCATCTTCAGTTATTAATGAATACTTGCAGCTGTTTCTGTTCACTTTGAGTCATGCCATGGCAAATCCAAACCCCAGAGCTCGCTCCCTTCCCATCACTCAGGTCGACCATATTTTGGGGAGTCAGCTCGTCTCCAGTTTGGAAGCCTTCCAACCAGAATGGGGTTCATCATTTAGATCAGTATCAGACAACCATGCCCAACTCATCACACAGAAATGCACAATCGATTTCTTCTTCTCAGTCTGTTTTTGTTCTTTAAGCGCACAGGAGTCTGTTCACTCTGGGTGCCCCCGATGGTGTTTTAAACAGCTTTCATGATCACAGCATGTCACCCCCCAAAGGACAGACCACAAGGAGATCGAGAGAAAATTGAGTGGTTTGGTTGTTATTTTGGAATTTTACATTCTTGAGAATTCTCTTTGCATTTTAAAAATATTTCAAAGATTGGTATATAATGTTTCTTGAGGGAAAATGCAGAAACATAAATTCATAGTGTAACATAGCATCACAAATGTAAACCTATTTATGCATCTCCCGGGTCAAGAGAGATGTCTCCCATACCCAAGATTCCCTATGTTCCCTAAAGTTAATCATTATATTAACTTCTACTACTATAGTTACGTAAGCTGTATCTGCTTTGAATCTTATATAAATGGGATCATGTATTTTTATGCCAAATTTCTTTCAATCAACATTACGTTAGAAAAAGGCACCCATGCTGTTACATGTAGGAGTTGTTTGTTCATTTTATTGCTTTAAGAATTTCACATACCATATGTGACTGTAGCACAATATATCTATTCATGAAAAATTGATGTCATCTGTTTTTTTCAGCTCTAAAATCTTCTTAATACTGCTTCCGTGAGCACTCTTAGATGTTTATTTTAATGCGCAGTAACTCACATTGTGTTGAATGTATCCTTACAAGTTGGATCGCTGGGTTTTAGTACCAGTAGCCTGTGTTAATTTCAGTAGATAATAAATACCAAAGTTCTTCCAGGGGATTCTCAATTTATGTGCGTGTGTGTATTTGTGTCTATTTTGAACCACAGACAATGATTTAGCTCTGCTTGGTATTCAGATAATGGTCCTTAATCTATTATGTATAATAGTTTAATTTTCATTTGATTTTATTGTTAACCCTGCCATAAATAATATCTTCACCCATTATCCAGCTAAACAGAAATCGTGTCATTGCACATTAAAGCCTCCCAGGGCCAAAGAGAACCTTTCAGTCAAATATTGCACTGCATGCAGATGCCAGGCCCTAGTTCTTCTAAACAAACTGAGTGAGAACCTCCTGCTGACTGGAGCCCAGACACGACTGTGGCTTGTCTCAGTTGGAAGCACTCAGAGACTGTACATCACAGTTCTCATTGTCTACATCCACATTTCTCTTGCAGACAAAATCCAAAAGAGCAAAAACACAAAAATGGTGATTTTATAATGCACAAGATTGCAAAATCCAGTCAACCCAAAATACATAAAAGCCTTTCAAGGATTTTTTTAAACCCTGCATTTTATATACATGATTTCCAATTCCTAATGTGAACAACATACGTTCTTTGATTAGGAACAATGAAAAATGTTTTATTTCTTGAAAGTAGTGTCTCCCTCAATATTCACTCCAAAAGTATAAAAAAACTCAGGAAAAATAAATTTAAAAATTCAAAAAGTACTAAATGTCATAAGAAAACTAGTGATGTCAAGAATATATTCAATTAAAATATTAAAATGTTATATTTCATATAAAATATTTAAATTGTTAATAATTTTTCCAACATAAAGATACTAGTATATTAAGTAAAATCTTTTCTAAAGTACCTTTACAATCCAAAAGGAGCCCTGGTGGTCTAGTGGTTACACATTGGACTGCTAGCCATAAGGTTGGCAGTTCTAAACCACTAGCTGTTCTGTGGAGAAAGGATGAAATTTTCTATTCCCTGAAAGAGTAACAGACAACAGCACCTGTCATGCTGTCACCTTACTGGAGCAGACTGGCTCAGAGGACATTTGTGGGGTCACGTGGTGGGGAGGCAGCATGGTCTGGATCCCCCAAAATGAAGTGAATCAAGAAGAGTGCATTCCAGACCAGCAGCTGGAGCAAGGCAGAGCTACAAAGCCCCTGAGGAGCCCCCAGGCCAAGGGGGTGCTCCAGGCTAGGAGGGGGCAGCTCCTGGATAGTCTTGAAGGCCAGCATACAGCCCCAGGATTTCTGTATATTTCTTCTCTCTTTTTTAAAAATTTATTTTTATTTTTTCTTATTAAAAGAGAGAGAGAGAGAGAGGGTTACAGTCTCCAACACACAGATGGGTAGTTCTACCCAGTCTTACAGGGTGGCTATGAGTTGAAATGGACTGGGTGACAGTGCGTTTGGTTCGGTTTGGTAAAATCCTAAGACAGATAAATTACAGGGAGAGAGTGAGTTGTTTGAGTTACTATGTCGCCCATCCCTACTCTGGGACTTGCAAATGAAGCCCCCTTTCTGGCTCTCTTAGATTCCTTGTCAACCGATCTCATACGCAGCCACCATCCATCTCTCAGGTGAGGCATGTGCGTTGCAATGGTGGCAAACAGATGCAAGAAATGCTGCGTGCAACTCTGTTGTGGACGGTAGGCTTTGGGGGCTGGCCACAGCAGTGGGGAAAACATGTAAGATCCGAGAGTAATCAGAGGGCAAAGTATAAGTGAAATATCCATATCTTTTTGCTGCTCAAACCAATGAAAGGCCCCTCGCCTCTGCCTCAGTTTTCACTGCCAGCCTTGCCTCACATTCCTCTGAGAACCTGAAAGCAATGCAGTGGAAACGCTCTCAGTTTTCACAAGCAAGACACCAACACACCAGCAACTGCACCACAGTCTCTCTCTCTGCTTTCCCGTGGCTCCAGATAAAACGGCTCCTTTGTACCAGTGGGTAAGCTTTCCAGGTGTGTTCTGTAAGTGTGCATCATTACTCTTGCCACTAGCCCCTCCTGGAGCATCAGTTTCTCCTCTGTTAGACCCATCCCCCAGGTTTACAGTATATACCCTTAGAAAAACAACATAAAAGCAAAAGTAAATTCCTTAGTTTCTCTCTTCCCCAGCTATTGACTCCTTTTTCTTCTCCCCTTTAAATAAATTTGTCAATCGTCCCTTCCCATTCCATTCTTAATCTCCTCTGATCTCTTTTATAACCTGACAGAGACTATTCTTATCAGATTTATTTATTTTGGGTTAGTTGCCGGGCTGTTGATTCCAACTCACGAATGATCCCATGTGGTACAAAGGGAAACCGATCAATGCCGTTTTCTTATGTGCGTTCTTAAGGGAAGCAGGTTACCAGAATTTTTCTGGTGGTTGTGGTAGTTACATAATCTGTTGTCATTTTGAGATTTAAGAGTGAAGGGATGGAGTTAAGCCTCTCAATCAGTTCACAGCTTGATGACCTCATTTGGAGGTGCAAGGGAGATAATTATCTCACTGGAGGCGGACACAAAACACTCTCTGCTTGACTCTCTGCGAGACATTCCTGCTGACAAGCCACATAGAGACACTGATGGTAGCCAGAGCCCTGGAGGAGCCACGTGGAGACCCCTGCCAGAGCTGAAATGCTTACACAGCCACTGGATCCACAAGACTTTCCCCTCACTAGCCTGTGATCCTCCTACATTCAGCATCCTTGCATGTCTTTCGTGAGTCCGAAGACCAATTTGTAGATTGATATCGGACATACGGGTGAATATTGAACGTATGGACTTGATCTGTACGGGGCTGGGCTGTTTTCTTAATATTCAAAGGCCTTTGTACATGAAATTCTGTCTTATATACATATGAGTGTGTATACACTTGTTTCTCTAGTCAACCCTGACACACAGTAGTGCTAGAGAGTTCAACCTGACAGCCTGTAGGTGATTAGTGAAGTACAACTCTACTTAGATTAGCCAAGTCAAAACTCTACTTGGATTTCCTCTTGGGGGTGGGGGTTCTGCTTCCAATTTAGTCTACCAAATCCATGACATCTCATCTACATATGGCTCAAGACAAAACCAGGCTCTACCCTGGATTCTCATTCCTTTAACTGAAGTTTCTTATTAGCAGTGTTCAATCCATCACTAAGTCCTAGCGATCCCACCTGCCAAGAGCGTTCTCTCAGTGTCTATTTGTCCATCTCCATGAATTCAATCCTCTGCAAGCTACCACCGCACCTCAGTGCTTAAAACACCCTAATTTGTTTTCAGATTCAAAATTGTGGCCCTCCACAATAAAATGTTCCATATAAGGAACAAAGATCCCTATGAAATGTATCTTCTTAAATAGTGTGTATGATTAAAAGAGCCTCATGCAACATCTATTCTTAAAATCCAATTAAATTGCAAATGTCTTTTATGGCCTATAAACCCCTAGATAATCTGACCCTGCCCAATTCCATTATACCTCACATTTCTCGACTGTTCGCCTTCCATAACCAGTAACACCAGCATGGCTTCAGCTCCTACAACATGCCATGCTGGTTTGTCTCTGTCACAGATTCTCAAGCCATCTTCATAAATACCTCATACTCTGCTCACTGTAACACATGATACGTTTCAAATGTTTGTATGAAAAATTGCAGTCAAACAGAAAAGTCAAGAGTCTAGCTCTAATAATAATGAAGTTTAATAACTGCTAACATTTTCTATAAATAACTTTTTTAAAGGCAATATGTAGACTTCACTTACTGATGGTGAATATAATGCTTCAAGAAAAGACAAGTGGGAAATCACTGCATGTCCCTTTTGTTTTGATTTAATCATTTTATTGGGGGCTCAGACAACTCTTATCACAATCCATACATCCATCCATTGTGTCAAGCACATTTGTACATTCATTGTCTTCATCTTTCTCAAAACATCTGCTTTCCACTTGAGCCCTTGGTATCAGCTTCTCATTTTCCCCCTCCCTCCATTTTCCCCCCTCCCTCATGAACCCTTGATAATTTACAAGTCATTATTATTTCTCTTTTAAGATAAATATTTATATATTACATATAAATTGGGTATGTCACTGATTAAAACGTTGAAAAATTAAAAAAAATTAATATCCCAAAGGTAAATTCTTAATTCATGAGGATCACGAGTAGCAAGTTTAGTAATTTTTCTTTATTGCTTTTTGATCCACTGAATAAGCTAAAATAGGTAAACTTTTTCAATAGAACATTTATATAATTGGGCTTTTTGTTTCATTTGATTTTCAAGAGACCATCACTGGGTTGAACCAGGAAACAATACGATTTATGCTTTTCTTTTGGTGAGCAAGCATTATTTGCACCGCATCTTTCCTGTAAGACAAAAAACTACTAATTTGTTGAAACTTCTATAGCTTTAAGAGACTTATGCAAAAATCGTGACCAGCTATTTCTAATAAATAGTCACACACACAAAAAAACACTGCCCTTAGCAAACATTTTAAAAACAGAATGTTTTTTAAATGTCAAAATACATGTTCACATTATTTACAGGAATATCCACCTTATTCTATAAGTACGTATAATAATCTTTGTCATTTTGTCTCCAAATTACAGCAGTTCCTTATGAGAAATCTAAAGGTAATATGAGTAGAGGAGTTTGGAATTATTTTCAGATGAAGGTAAATAGTTCTAAATAACGTCTCATGGCAGAGCTTATCACTGCTCTCAAATCAAAATGACAATTGTAATACTGAGCATTCACCAAAAACATCGGTAAAATGATTATCTCTATTCTATGTGTAGGAATTCAGGCAGGTGTAAAATATAGCTAAAGAAATCATACATGTTCTTTCTAAAATTGGACATGGCTGACTGAGTTTTGGAACATAATATTATCTTCATTTTGCAGAGAGACGAGGTATAGTACAGAATTTCCTGGAAGGACTAAAATGTATCCTTGGTTTGCATTTGAATTCTGGGCAAAAGAAAGCAAAAGGTCAGCAACACAAGTAATAACGGAGGAATCCAAGGACACATTTGTCCCTGTTAAATAAGTTTTCTGTATCCAACCACACAAGCGCTATTGTTGTTTTATGATTTTTATGTGCATGACTAGATGAAGTTTATGAAAAGTAATTAGTATGATAAATGATCCTCAAGACATACAGAGTCCTTCCTACCTACCATTTCCATTATTTTATCACTTACGAGGAATGACCAGGCACATGTAAGAAAGGTACAAAATATATGTATATATATATATATAAAGAGAAGCCAAATTTGAGGAAACTAATGGTCACAAAAAGGAATAGATTCATTATACTACAAAGCACATATGAACCATGGCACCTTTGAAATAGATGGTGCCCAGCCAGCACTGCTGCTGGTGCTGACTAGAAACACAATACAAGGGCTTGAATGGCAAGGGAGAAAAGGGTAGAACAAACCTCATATTCCTGTAAGGGGGGGGTCACACTTGTAGGACCCAGAAGAGACTAGAAGAACTGGAGACTCTGTGCATCTTCATGGGCAGAGACAGCCTCATCTTTCTCCCCCAGAATGGCTAGTTGCCTTGAGACACCAACCTTACAGTGAGCTGCACACCACTTACCCAATCCTGCCACCGGCACTCCTTCGTGGGACAATCAAGAAGAATGAATTATATAAACTATGTATCGTCATGGCAAAGAATAAAGTAATTATCTACATTTCGCTCCCGTGAATGTTTTACCCTAATTTGGTTCAAGAGCAACACGTGTGTGTGTATACTCAGAAAGTGAACGTTGATTTCTGCATATTCACGATGTCTGTTAGCATTTGCCATGGGCAATACTAAGGACCAGAGCTATATCCCTACATCATGTGGTTCAAAATAAACATCACACGAATGTGGCACTCTTCCCCTCTTTCTTGTGCATGCTTCTTTCAGAGAGTATTTCTACAGCATCTTTCTGGGAAAAGAGGGTACTAGATACCATGCACGTATGACTATTACCAAGATTTAGGCAATATAAGTTGGTCACAAGATATATGTAGGTTAATTCTGGTTCACTGCTTAGAATTAAGATCTTTGACTAGAAGAAGATGTTGAAGCCTTTTAAACAAACCCCTTCAGTAGCCAGTTTAAGTCTGATTGATTATCACTGCCATACTGAGCCTGCAAAGAAACCCGCAGTAATCTCCAACAGCTGTCAGCAAACAGGTGCTGTCGAATAACTCAGAAACACGGAGCCATAAGCTAGAACCAATTTTGTCGCCTTCACTGTTACAATTAAGCAAGCAGAACAACTGGAGCAATTTTAATCGTGCCTTTAATACCCTTCCAAAACAGAGATGCGAAGGAGACCCCACGGTGCAATCAAGGATCTCCCTCCCATCACGATAATTGTTCTCCAGAGCCAGGTTTTTTATAAGTCACAAATAAAACTTATAAAGAAGGTCATCCTGTGAAATCAGAACAGAGCAATGAGGCAGTGAGGATCTCATTCCGTGTAAAAATTATGCATTCTTTCTTTGAAACATCATATTCAAGGATTTGCAGTTTTTAAAGTGCTTACCTGTTACCTTTGGATCTATGTCAAATTCCTGTAAACTGTTTTTAAGCTGGCCTCAAATCTACATTAATACTCTTTCATTTCTAACGACTTTTATTTCTCTGAAAATAGACATTTGCAAAGCCATAGAAGTCAAATATTTTACCATACATCTGTACCATTTTATAAAAGCACTTTTTCATTTTTCTAAAGTCAGGACTGCTTTCAGTGTTCAGCCTAAACATTGATTTTGTGAAAGGTTGTGACTTTTTAAAGACACACATTTGTATTAATTGGAAGGAAATGTGAAATATTTATCAAATATTTAAGGTTTTTGGAAAACCCATTACAACACTCCCTCTTTACATATTCTGAATCCTAGGTCCAAAATACCTTGGGGATCATTAATACTTACCTGAGAGATTGGGATCTGGGAGAGAAGAAGGTAAGCTATAAAATGGCTCAAGAAATTTATAAGAATTTGTTTGTTACTTCATATTAGTAGAGTAATTTACTTTCAGATCATCCAAGAAAGAGGCTAACGTCCTCACTACCACCAAGTGAGAAAGCAATGGTCTGGTGTCTTCTCAACCGATTAATTCCATTTTCAGAGAAATGAATTAGCTTCTAAACATTTGTTTTTTTCCACTAAGTTTTGAAGGCCCTTGTACTATTATTTTTTATGTGAACAAATATATGTGCCCCTGAAAAGTATTACATTTATAACAAGAATTGCTCAAAGGAACCATTTTTACAAAATCTTTGAATTACATGTTCTAAAAGAAAATTATAGATCATGCTGCTGTAAGCATGTACAAGCCTGGTGCACTGTGTATTTGCCGTCCCCAAAATGTTTTCCAGAAGATTAAGTTGATTCTTTATGAATCATTTGGAAAACTCCTGGCAGTGGCTCTATCCAAAAAATAGCCTCTCATATTGTCAAAGGCCTTGGAAATATGCGCCTCATCACATGTCATCTTCAAGGAATTCAAGAGTGGGAAAAGATGATAGAAATATATGTTCTTGAATATAAATATATATTTTAACAGTATTTCTTTAATTGTGGAAAAAGGATATTTTTAAATCTAGATTTAATAAAGAACCATGCCTAAGAAGGAGTTGAAGCCACTGGAGAATACTAAGAACATAACCTCTCTATACTAGTAGATCTGAAGTCAAATCTGTTAATGATTCATTTATAAAATATGAGTATTTCCACTCCATGAGGTTATGATTAAATTAGATGGCAGATATAAAGGATTGAACTGGGAGACTACTGTCTCTGGTATAATAACCTGTGACTTTGTACTCTTCAGTTTAAGTACTAGAGGAAATTAATATTTCTCAAATGAATACTACTTCTAAATTTCTTTGGAAGCTGGGCAGCCTTGTATTAGTTGATTCAGAAAAGGAATAATCTTGAGACAAAGAAGATGGACAACAATGCTTCTTCCATCAGGGAGTGCACCGGGGTTTCTGCAAGCTTGGGCACAAAGATTAACCCAGCCCCCGAGGCAGTACCAGCATCCGTCATAGTGCAGCTGACTGCACCGCTGCGCGAGGAAAATAAGCATGTCTGTGATTTCCATCCCGAACGATCCTGTCTGGTGCACACTGGTTCCTTCCTTTCAAACCACACTGCTTCTAAAACGGTGACAAAAGTTTCTTGAGGATATATTTCATTCGGTTTAAAACTGCCCATAAAATCTGACAATTTGTGTGAGTGTCGCTGCTGGGAAGCCAATAAAGCCCACATCCCATAGCAGGCTGCGAGCAGCGCCGGCAGTGTCTCCATCATCCGATGAATCAACTACACCCCAAAGACAAACTAATCAACACAGACCATTTTACTGACAATATGCTGGTGTTCCTACATTTCAGAAAGGCAATTTAGGTATGCTTGAAGGGTAACCGCTCTTACAAAAAGAATGGCAGCCTAAAATGAGGGAAACAGGCTTTTAATCGTGCGGACTTATTTCTCAGTCAGAAAACTCTGATCAAAGAGGACCCTTTTCCTAAATCTGTCTTCGTGAAAAGAAGATTAAACCAGTTGCCGAAGCCCTATTGACATTTTCATGGCAACTGTTTGGATTTAATCATATCTAAATCCACACATATTAAATCATGTGGCTAAGGCACATCATTTGGGAAAGGAGTGTACTTTTAGTAGAGTCCAAAGAGACAGATTTATTTCTTAATTTGGACACGTGTATAGCATCTATAATCCTCTACTCACCAATGGTTTTTTAAGAACCTAAAATGTATCAGGCATGCAATCTATGGTCAGTCTATTACATGATTGCGCTGGACAAATCTGTTGCAAGATACTCCTTTAAAGACTACAACCAAAGACGTCACCTTTGTAAAGTAAGGTGTGCCTGACGCAGTGATGGTAGTCTCAAATGCCTCAAGTGGGTGCAAAAGCCGAACTGAGAATAAGACGACTGGAAGTAAGTAGCACCTCTGGATTGTGGATTGGTATAGTGCATGGAAAGCATCTTGGACTCCCAGAATGAACAAGTCTGTCTTACAAGTTCAGCCCCAATTCTCTTTAGAAGTGAGGACAGTGAGACTTTGCTCATGTACTTTGAATATGTTACTAGGAGGGGGCAGTCTCTGGAGAAGGACTACTTTGCTTGGTAGAGGATCAGCTTAAAAGATGAAGAATCGCAGTGCTATAAATTGTCCTCTCAATAAGATGAATTGCCTTTCCTGAATGTCATGTGTCTGGAGCTTTTTTCTGTACCAATGTGTGTTCTCCAGTCTAGACAGATTTGTAAGGTACAATTAGGTCATGGCAGTGGGGGGCCGGGAGGGGTAGAAAGCCTTTAGGAACTAGAGGAATGATGTGTGATTCATCGGTGGATGGAATCATCCCTTCCTTATACTGCTTCTGGGAGGATATCCAATCATCTACAGTGTCAGAAAAACTTACAGCAAGTTTATGAATGGTGAGGGCATATTATCTGTGAAATAATGGAAAGAACAGAAGATAAGAAACAAACATGATGGGTAATACTCTACAGAAGCTGTAAATAGTTCAGCAAGACCCCGTTACAACGCGTCGATGGGAGAAGGGTCAAAGACTAGACTGGATGGAGTGGATTTCTGATGAGAATGTTCAATATAAGTTGACACTGCAGCTCACGTATATCCTTAGAGGTGCGTTAAGCATGAGAATGATGTGACTGAGAAAAGGGTGGCAGATGACTTGCTTGGGAGGCAATTCAGGGATCAAATGTAGAAACAATGAGATTCTGAGTGAAGGTCCAGGCTGCAGCACTGGAAAGAAGCGGATCGATTTCAGGAAGACGGACTTGGTGACTGAATGGGTGAAGATAACTCCGCGGAAGAATACTGGAGCGCGTCGACCGCTCCTACACTAGAGTTTTCCCCATAGCATTGTCCTTGTCAGCTGTGTTCAACATCACAACAGTTTCTGCAGCATTTTTTCCGGAATAGGAAACAAAATTTCACAGCTGCACGCTGTTCTCTGACATCGCTCATCACAAAAAAACAAGGTTGGAGCAAAACTGCTTTTATGAAAAAAATTAACTGTGACCAGAGAGAAACCTCCCAAGCAATGTTGCAAGTTGTTGCATGCTTACCTGGCGGGGAAATTGAAGCTACCAAAGCTCCTCTCTACCCAGCATAATTCCATTTTATTTATTTATTTTTAAATTTTTGTTACCCCCTTGTAATTACATATTATATATTACAAGTCATTATATATTAACTAATTTTTTTAAATGTTGAAATGCTAAGGGCTGAGGTGTACCTGACCCAAGCCTTGGTATTTTCAATTGCCTCATTTGCATGTGAAAGTTGGACACTGAATAAGGAAGGTCAAAGAAAAGTAAAATATGGATGTATTTGAACTATGCAGTTGGAGAAGAATATTGAAACAATTCTTCCAAAAGAATAAGCAAATCTGTCCTGGATTGAGTACAGGCAGATTGCTCCTAGAGGTAAGGGTGGATGGTTAGACTTCCTCTTAGGCACTTTGGACTTGTCTGGAGGACAAGATAAGATGATGGATAAGATGATGTTTGGTCAAGTGAAAGGGCAGGGACAAAGAGGAAGGCCCCCAGTGATATGCAGTATCTGTCTTAGAGGGTTGCTGTCAGTTAGAATTGACTTCATGGTCTGAATTTTGTTTGGTTAGGTTGCGTATAAAGAAGAATGCACCTAAGCAAATGTGGTGAAGAAAGCTGATGGTGCCCGGCTATCAAGAGAGATAGTGTCTGGGGTCTTAAAGGCTTGAAGGTGAACAAGCGGCCATCTAGCTCAGAAGCAAAAAAGCCCACATGGAAGAAGCACACCGGCCAGTGCGATCACGAGGTGCCAAGGGACCAGGTATAAGGCATCATGCAAAAAAAACAACAACAATATAAGTGTGTATGTATGTGTATATATGTGTATATGTATATGTATATATATACCATATTAAATGAAGGGGGAAGTGCAGAGTGGAGACCCAAGGCCCAAGTGTCGGCCAATGGAGATCCCCTCATAGAGGGGTTTAGGAGAGGAGATGGGTTAATTAGGGTGTGAGGTAGTATCGATGAAGAACACAGCTTTCCCCCAGATCCTGGATGCTTCCTCCCCCCAACTACCATGATCCGAATTCTACCTTGCAGGCCTGGATAGGACAGAGGCTATACACTGGTACATATGAGGGCTGGAGGTACAGGGAATCCAGGGTGGATGATACCTTCAGGACCAAGGGTGTGAGGGACGATGCTGGGAGAGTGGAGGGTGAGTGGGTTGGAAAGGGGGAACTGATTACAAGGATCCACATGTGACCTCTTCCTTGGGAGAGGGACAGCAGAGAAGGGGGGAAGGGAGACTCCGGATAGGGCAAGAAATGACAAAATAACGAGGTATAAATTACCAAGGGCACATGAGGGAGGGGGGAAAGGGGAGGGAGGGAAAAAAAAAAGAGAACCTGATGCGAGGGGCATAAGTGGAAAGCAAATGCCTTGAGAATGATTGGGGCAGGGAATGTATGGATGTGCTTTATACAATTGATGTATGTATATGTATGGATGGTGATAAGAGTTGTATGAGTCCCTAATAAAATATAAAAAAAGAAAAGAGGAGAAAAAAATGATTAGGGCAAAGACTGTACAGATGTGCTTTATACAATTGATGTATGTATATGTATGAACTGTGATAAGAATTGTATGAGCCCCAATAAATTGTTAAAAAAAAAAAAGAAGAATGCACCATCAGAATTGAAGGACTCACCGACATCTGTGGTATGCAGCTGATACAAGTTGCTTGCTGAAAGTGAAGGAGACATGAAGTATTTATGGATAAAAATCTAAGACTACAGCCTTCAGGATGGTCTAGATTTTGACATAAAGAAAGCAAAATCTTCACAACGAGATCAATAAGAAATATCATGATAAATGGGGAAATACATGGGTTGTCAAAGATTTCATTTTACTTGGCTCTACAATGAACAGCCACAGGAGCAGAGGTCAAGATAGCAAGCATCCCACAGCATATGGAAAGTCTGCTGCCAAAGACTTCATTCAAGTGGAAAAAAGGCCAAGATGTTATTTGAAAGACTTAGGTGAACCTGGCCCAAGTTATTGTGTTTCCATGCAACTTCCAGCATGCGAAATCTGGACAATGGGTAAGAAATGCCGAAGTGCTACTACATTTGAGTCATGGAGACGGTCAAGGACAGAAAAGAAGAGCAAATGCCACAAGAATACACACATCTGTCTGGAAGAAAGTACAACAATGGTGCTTTGCTCCAGCTCACTTAATTTGGACACACTATCAAGAGGGACTGGGCTCTGGAAAAACCACAACACCATCCTTGATTAAATGGAGGATCTCTCTCTCTCACACACACACACACACACACACACACACACACACGGAACCCCTCACTGACATGCACTGCACAGTGGCTGCAGCCGCACAGCCACACAGTGATGCGTTTGCAGGACTGGTCGGTGTTTCCATGTGTTGTCTGTGAGTTAGAGCCAACGCAACCACGCCTGACAGCAGCATGAAGCCTTTCTCTTCTGCACCGGTTGATTTCAGCCATTTAGTGACAGGATGCAGGGGAACTAAGAGACTATCCCTATCTTTGGGTGATTGTTTCTTGTAGAGGCGCTGAACTCTTCTTTCTTCCCCCGTCACACCCACACACAGCCCCCTCCCCACATGGGCATGCACAGAGACATAGATTGCACACACACAAAAAGCAACTATTCTTCCTTTATCAATAAGAGCTGACTATTTTCTTTCAAATGGCCACAAGACTGGATTATTACAATGCACGGCATCTTAGGGTGACATTAATTTTCATAAAAAAAGAAGCAAAGATTCAGGCAATCTCTTTCATCCATCTATACTGAGTAGCTCACACAAATTAGAATAGAAATCTACAAACAATCTGTATATGGATAATATACTCTCAACATAGTATGTATAAATTCTAACATATGTAAGTAAAATGGCATTTAAATTTCCCAGCCCCCTTCGGGTTGCCTAGCAACACAAAGGCACCAGAAACCACTGACATGACAATGTTACTAACATTTGTGAGAAGTAGCTGGTCATTCATCATTAAGTCAGGGCCTAGCTACACTAGATCTAAATTCCTAGTAGATACTTGTCCAGTTTCTGATTGTCAGCAATGTCTTCATATAGAAATGAGCATGTCTATTATATTCTTCTGAATTTCTCAATCAGAATATTTGCAGCGTGATAGACAGGTGTACGCACAAACATGGTTGTCCTTTAAAACAAATCATCTGCGGCCCTGCTGGGGTATGTGCTTCCATCTACAGAAAACAGCTGCACTGTATTTCAGGGGTGATTCTCATTATTGGATAGGGGAATTATATATAACCAAGAACGTGTTTGGCACGAGACACAATTTTTTCACTTAAAAACAATAAGAAAATAGTTTACTGATATTAACTAGGATTGTTACTCTTCCAATGGACAGTTACTTCTGTACACCACTGAAAATCGGGTCTTACTTTAAAATTTATCATTATACTCTCTGGCCCTGCCAGTAGAGTCAATGAGATGATGCATTTGCAGAATCTCCAAAAAGACAGCAATTAGTAGTGAAGGCAGCATGGAGAAAGCATTGTTGGAAAATGGAATTGTGAAAGCACAAAACAAATTCACAGCTGTTTCTCCCCGTCCAGACCCAGTTTATCATAAATACCATTCAGTGAAGCTATTTGGATACTCTAGAGTAGGCATTCAAATATAAGTGTGAAACATTATGTGTGGCGTTTGTGTGTGAGTGTTTAGGAGTTCTCTTCAAATTCTGAATCCTAGGCTGTTTATCTAGAGAGCAAGATTAGAGGAAATAATTTAAATTATAAAGTGCTGATTTTTAATATTTCTTACAAAATCCAAGGCCTCATTCCTACTCTGAAAGTGACCACAGAATAAGGAATATTTTTAACTTCAGTGAAATGGTGACATTCTTGCTAGAAACAGCTTGAGACCTTTACAGTATATACAAAAACCTGAAAGGACACTGGGGATTGGTTCCTCCTGTGAAATAAAAATTTCATTATTTCATAAAGAATTTCATTATTTCATAAAGTTGTCATAAGGCACCTCAGCAGTTCCTGGGCAGCTCAGTGAATGCACTTGCTGTTCACCAAAGTTTCAGGTTGTGTGACTCCATCCGGAGAACCTCTGTGGATAGACTGCTGGTATTTAACCACAGCTCACCGGGCGGAACTCAGTTCTGCTCTGGAAAACATACGTCTTTGGAAGTTGGACCTAACTCTTTTCATTGCTGTTGCTGATCGACATGTCATCAAGTTGATTCTGACTCATTGTGACCTCAGGCACCACAGGAGGCAAAAGTAGTTCTTTGTCATCCTCACAGTTATTATGTTTGGGGCCATTCTTTGCAGACAGTATGTCAATCCATCTCATCCAGAGTTGTGGTAGATATATTTTTTGGCAACTTGAATTTGTATGAAAGCATAAGGGTGGAGTCCAATCTATCACTCAGGTCCAGACTTGGTGGTGCCTCCCTGAGGGCGTGTCCTGTTCTACAAAAGACACAGTCAGAGCATCTATTTTCTCTCTTGCCCTTCACTTTCATCCTTGCTGGGCCTCAGTGTCTGTCTGCCTCCAGGGATGGCCCATGTGGGTGGGGGACCCTGAGAGCCAACCTCTGTGATATTTGCACCCTGCTTTCTTTCCACCACTTTGGATCCCTGCAACTCTGTACTTGCCTGCTGTGGGCATCCTGAGTCTCGCTTCACCTTGGAAGGTCAATGGCCTTCAGCTCTGTGAGTCTGAAGAGGGCTCCATTCAGCAGAAGACCAATGGTGGGACTGGGCTGGGATGCTTTCTTGATGTTAATTGGCTTCTTGGTATAAAGTTCCTTTCTCTACATACATGAGTGGCACTGCATTTGTTTCTCTAGGAAACCCAGCCTAACACAAGGGGCTTCCTCTTAGTTTGCATCCCCTCCCCTTTCCCAAACACGATGTCCTATCCAGAGACTAGTCTCTGTTGACAATATGCAAGAGAACATGAGCTGAAGTCTCGTCACCCTCACGTGCAGGCTGTACCTCTTCAGGAGAGAAGCGTTTGGCCTTCTTGCACTGCATAGTACTTTCCAGTATTCCTCGCCTGCGCTTTAATTCAATTGCACCGATCCGTCTTCAGTCTTTCTTATGGTCAACTTTTACACGCAGAGGAGGCATTTGGCATGCCTAACTCAATATATCAACTGCAGATTTCAAGGGACCCATTAATATTCAACCATGTTGTGATATTTGAATGGAGTAGTTAGCTGAACTCATTCACTGGCTACTGATGACCAGACCTGAGACACAAATCCCTTTCCTTGAAATTTTCAAGTCCTTTAACACACCTTTGAGATGACTTGCAAATTTCCGAGACTGAGAAAGTTGGGACTGTGAATGCTAAACCTATAAACACCAGCATTCTATCATGTATAGAATTTTAACAGGTAATCCCAATAATTATCCTTTAAAAAACTTAAAGCAAAACTATCACTAGTGAGTCAGTCGTGGCTCAGATTTCCCAAGGCTGTAATAGTTACCCACTGGTGAGTTTAACCTCCATCTTTCAGCTAGCTGCCTGGCACTTGCCTCCTGTGTCAGCAGGGATCCTCAGGACTGGGGATTAGGAAGAGGTTTAAATAACTGATACATAAATGTCTCCTGACCATAAAACAGTGTCAAATCTAGGCTCTGACTAAAAAGCTGGGAAAATAAAAGTAAATTACTAGGCAATACATTTATTTTCCAAGATGATGCTCAACACAAGCACCAACATCAGTATTTCATTTGAAGTATTTCTAAAATTTTAACTGGAATGGTCTGTTTGCCTAAATTTTAATTAAGTACACAATTGCAATCCTATGATCATTTGTCCTACTACAGAACAAGTAGTCAACCAAGAGTCTCACTTCCAGAGTTCCTTAAAGAAGTTAGCAACCATGTCATCTTTTTGCAACCGAACAAAACAACTCTAGCTCTTTAATATCATGCTTTCTGCTTCAGAGTTTAATGTGATATTCAGTTGCTTTATCTTCTACAATTCATTGTGAAAAATTCAAAAATGGGTTTTTATGTGATGTTACCAACCTGAGAGTATTTTACTTTGAAAAACATTGTAAAGCAAATGTGAAGCTCTTTCTGCTTCCATAATGCATTGGAGAACTTTCATCCATTTACAGTTCTGAAAGCACTGGCTGCACTGAAAAATTGTATGTTATATTTCAGAGATGCAGAACAGTTTTGAGATCAACAAAAGGAGGGAAAGAGGACTGTGTCAGTTGATACAAATTTCTATTTGTATACTGCTCATATTTCTGAGAGAGGAAAAAAGAAGCAAATCTTGGAAGAATAGAATAAGCTTCCCAGTAGGATGCTCTTGTCAGGGGAGAAAATAAGCAAAAATCACAAGAAGTGATATTTTTCTATTCTTGCATGAGGTAGGTTGCATGATGCCCCAACTCTAGAACTTAAACTTTGAGTGAAATCTCACCTAAAACAATCATCTCTGTGATTATCATTATCTGGACTGATTGGATCACAGTTTTACATTCAACACTAAAGGAAATCTCACCGAGATTTCTTTTATAATGATTAAATGTATAAAAGTAAAATTTTTAAAAATAGCTGCACTATAGATTTTTAAAATCTTTAAATACAGAAACACATGTGATTAAAACATTTCCTTATGCATAAAAATGAAATATACAGAACCTTGAGATTCATGCATCAATTTAGGCATCGAATCCAGCTCAATTAAAAAAAATGTTTAGCTCCTTTGTCCGAGTTAATATACATACACACAATAAAAGCTTTGCAGATTAAAGCTTCTTTCAAAAACAATGAAGTCTTTGATTTGGGTAAGATAAGCGTGAATGTGGGCTACTTGCTAACAAAAGAAACAAAAAATGCACCCTAGTCTCACTGTGTATTTGGCTTAAGGCAAAATGATAAATATTTCATTACTTAACCACAAAGAAGTTCACTTATTCCTAGACCCAAAACTCTATGGGGTGCTGTTACCGCTAGGAGTAGACCCAATGCTTCCATGACAGGGTCTACGATAATAGGAACTTGGAGCACAGAACAACTTGTTAGACGTGCAGGCAGTAAACTAGGCTTTAAATGCATATTCATATGCAAAGATATATGTTTTCTTTGCTACATACACATTTATGAGAGATTTCACACACATCCTATTTGTAACTGTTTTGTTTCCCTTTAAAACCATAAGCAATCAATAATTGAAACAATTGCTTCCTTCAGGAAACCAATAGGAATGCAAATGAGAATAATGGTGGGTTTTTTGTTTTTGTTTCTGTGTTCTGAAATACCACAGGCCAAGGAGCTTGTAAAAGATCACCAAGTATATGCTCTGGGAGCCTGGCAAACAGTTCTCAGAACTATTCTACTCCACACCCACCAGAACTTGGATTTTGGTTCTATTTCCACAGTGGTCATAATAAAAACAGAAAGTATTGGAAAATAATACGTATTTATAGCTATTCTTAATTCTGTTGAGGACATCGTCAACAAAACTACCTCTTATAAATACCATAACAAAACTTGCTAATTGAAGCAAATGGAAAGTTCTGAGGACCTGCTAGGCACCAAAGGAGCCGTGGAGGAGCAGAGGATTGTGTGTCAGGCTGCTCTTCACAAGGTCAGCAGTTTGAACCCACCAGCCTGTGTGATGAAGAAAGAGGAGGTTTTCTGCTAACATAAACGTTTCCAGCCTTGGAAATCCCCCGAGGCGGTTGTGTTCTGCCAGACAGGGTCACTGTGGCTCAGAATCAAGTTGATGGCAGTGACTTTGACTCTGCACTAGATCCATTCTCTATGTTATTCCTATATTTAAGACTACTCTTCAAGGGGGATAATAGTATCTCCATTTTATAGATAGCAACCCGAGTTACTGAGAGGCAAATGACTTGCTCTTATGAATCCAGGTAGAAAATGTAGATTGAGGATTTCAATACAGATCCAAAAGCCTTCAAAGCCTATGCAGGGAATCTAAATACTCTTTTGTAAACTGATGCTTCGTAAACTGAGCACATTTATGAGCAGATAGCGCTTTTAACCTCTTTGCATTGCTGCAATCTTACACTATAGATTTGTTTAGGTTTTAAAAATAAATCTTAACAACAGTCATATGTGTACTCCTTAAATTCAGTTGGTAGAACTTTGACAGAAGGAACCACATTGTTACTCACTTTAAAAAAATATTTTAAATTTACTTGTGTTTGTATACGAGTACCATATTTTTCCAAATAACCGGTCTGTATAACTAGTGCACATATAAAACACATAGTGAACATGGAAATCCAATGCAGACAGGTTTGTGTGGTTTATAGAAATATATACCATGCATGTTTTGGCATAAAAAGATTTATGTGTGGCTTCAAAAGGTTTCTTAGAAAATTCGATTATCTTTTAACTCCACATTTCTTCAAACTTTTTAAGTCCCCCAGAGAGAGGAGGAGAGAGTCAATCAATTTTTTCCACTAAGTATAAGAGAATTGCCTGGTTCAGACAGCACCATGATAAATGAAGGAAAGTCTCAAGTTGCCTTCAATCCACAATCAACGCTCACAGAAGCACCACTCAAGGAAGGACTGGTGCGCTGGGAAAATCTGCGGCCCAGACCTCTGAAAAGTGTTACTGAGCAAGGTTATCTCTTTGAGGACTAAGGGGCGCTTGATGCATAAGGGGCCAGGAGACTTGTGCATTTGAATGAGGGGGCTGGTGAAGTAGACGGAAAGTACCGTATCAAGGACTGCCAGCAAGGAAACAGAGAAACTCCTCCCACACGTTGGACATGTTTCTAGGATAGATCCGTCTCTGGAAAAGTGGAGGGTCAATGGCAAAAAGGAAGCCCCTCAAGCAGACTGAATGGCATAATGAGAGCAGCAATGAATTAAGCTTCACGGCAGGTGTGAGGAGGGGCAGTGTTTCACCTGAGCTACTCCAGGGGCCAGAATGATCTTGTCGGACCGAATGACAGCAGCATGCGTACACTGACAAGCTGCACTGACACATCTCCCCTCGTGCAGAATTTGATATGTTAGTTCTTTCTTGATTTTTAATTAACTTTTTGCTTTCTTCGTGTAGGATGTTCTTGATGTCATCCCACAGCTTGTCAATGTTTTGTCATTGATGTTCAAAACATTACATTTGCTCTCGAGATTTGCTCTGAATTCAAGGGGGGCATATTCAAGGCTGCCTGACACTTGCTCTTGAATATAGAGTGCCTAATGCAAATGAAAGAAATGATGAAGTAAAATTGCTGAACAGAGAATTTCAAAGGGCAAGTTGGGAAGGCAAAGAATTATAATGAAATGTGAATGCATGGGTTTGGATTGATGGCAGGCCCAACCCCATGGGCCTCTCAGTGTCCAGTGCCAGAGCAAACTGTCCCCCCGGACCATTGCCTGGCTCTGTCCATGGGCGTCAGGCACTGAAGAGGGTTGCACAGTGGAAAAAAAAAAAGAAATGTGTAAAGACCTGCATTAGAGAGCCCAAACAGAAGAACACCCGCAGCATATATCACACTGAAAGAACTAAAGGGGAAAATGTAAGCCTCAAGTTGCAATATAGAAAGATTCCATGCACAGATCACTGAACAATTATTTAAAAGAATATGATTGTTAAAGGAATACACAGAGCCACTCTATATAAAATAGTAGAAAACAAAACAAAAAAACTGGTCGACATGCAACCATTTCAGGAGGTAGCACGTGACCAAAAGTCGATGGTCCTGCAGGGAAGAAGTTCCCCCGCACTGCGGCCTTAGGGGAAATCAAGACTGCATGAGTCGGCGAACACGAATGGTAAGGTTGCAACAAACTAATGGAGCCCTGAAAACGCTCTTGTCTCTACCAAGAAATTTGGAAAAAGAGGCAATTGAACTGAAAGAGATCCATATTTGTGTTCAGTCCAAGGAAGAGGACCCACCACCTCAGAGAGATGATTGCACAGTATCATTCATATCACAAACTAGTAAATTTGTACTGAAGATAGCTTCAAAGTGGTTGTAGCAGTAAACTGATTGGAGCTTCCCCAAAACACAAGCTGGTTCAGAAGAGGACAGCATGAGGTGCATCATTGCTTACGTTAGATGGATACGGGTTGAAAGCAAAGAATACTAGAAAGATGGTTATTTGTCTTTTATTGACGATGTAAATGCGGGAAACTGTGTGGATCATACAAAACGATGAATCACAATGGAAAAGAATAAGAATTCTAGAATGTGCCGAACCTGAACATACACCATGAAGTCATCCTTTGAACAGAGCAAGGGAAAACTGCGCGGTTTAATATCAGGTAAGGTGTGTGCAAGGGTTTTATTCTTTCACTGGATTTATCCAATCAGTATCTTGAGCAAATACTCCGAAAAACTGGACTATCTGAAATAGGAGAAGTCATTAGGATGGGAAAGAGGTGGACAAACACCCTTCACCATGCTGAGGCTCCAACCTGCTTGCTAAAAGTGAGTGGGGCCCGTACCCCTGCTGATGAAGAGGCAGGATGGCAGCCTTCAGTGTAGACTGCAACTCAATGTAAAGAAGACCCAAGTCCTCACGACTGGACCAAGAGGTAGCAGTATGATAAAGGCATAAGATTTTGAAGTTGTCAAGGATGCCATTTTGCTTAGGTCCACCATCAATGTCATTGGAAGCATCAGTGTAGAAATCAAACAACATATTGCGTTGGGAAATCTGCGACACAAAACCTTTTAAATGTGCCTGTAAAGCAAGGATTTTTCTGTGAGGGCTAAGGTGTACCTAAGCCAAGCCTTGATAATTTTAATTGCCTCATATGCCCGTGAAAGGTGGACAGCGAATGAGGAAGACCCAGAAGAATTGATGCATTTGAACTTTCGTATTGGCAAAGGATACCAAAAGTCTCGAAGATTTCCAGGAAAACCAACAAATCTGTCCTGGAAGATGCACTGCCAGAATGTGTCTTAGAAATGAGGGTGGAGAGACTTTGTCCCACATACTTTGGCGTGTTATCAGAAAACACCTCTCCCTGGAAAAGGCCATCATACGTGGTAAAGCAGAAGGGCAGCAAAAAGAAAAAGACCATCAGAAGACGGGGGAAGACTGTGTCTGGAACTGGGAAAAAACATAGCAAATATGGAGAAGATGGCACAGATCCAGGCAGTGGTTTGTGCTATGGTACAAAGGGTCGCTATGCGGCAGAACCAACTGAGCGGCACCTGGCACAACTGCAGCAGATTCGAACATAATCATAACTTTCTTGTCCCCTATTATTTTTCATGCCTCTGCATTATGTACCACCATTAACATTATCATTGGTTTTCTTAAGATTAATAACCATTTGCTACTCTAAAAACTCTCTCTCCTTTTCCCCTCTCCCTACCTCCCTACTCCTCTCTCTCTCTTTCTCTCTCTCTCTGACTCTCTCTCTCATACCCTTTATGCATACATAAGGAGACTTCAAACAATTCAGGGATAAATCTATTATCTTTTAATTACATTTTCCTATGAACTGTTTAAAAATAACTGCTGTTAATCTGTTTTTCATATGTAATTTTAAAGTTATTTTCCCTCTCTTTTATATAATCATCAGGAAAGAATAATTTCTTTTTCATTCAGGATCTTATTAACTTGAATTGAATCTAATAGACTTGTTACAATGAACAATTGTAGCCTGGAGATATTTCTGAGTTTTCTAAATCAAATGCTTTAGTATTTATTTATTTAGTCCAACTCTGATGGATTCTAATCCCCAGCAAGCAGGGAAAAATATAATTAATTGTGGACACATACGAAGTGGCTTTTCAAAGCTTATTTTAGTCAAATTCTAACAATCCATTGGAATGTGGACAAAGGCATGTGTCCAGTAAGTCCTTGCACAGGACCGGGCTCTCCTCCCCGGCCCCCTCACTAACAGTAGCATCAGTGGTGCACATGACCCAAGGGCTTCCTCTTGTGCTAGCCCAGCGGATTCCATGAGCAGAGAACCACAGACACTCCCATAGTAAACATTTACTAGTACAAATATAGTTTCCCTTGTAATCAAGACCATGCTTGGTAGAAAAATTAAAATAAATCCATAAAATCTAATCTGTGACTTAGGTCCACAGACTATCTGAATTAGACTCGGAATTATTCATTTAGAAGACACCAGAGAATACGGAGGCTGCCTAATTACTTGATCCAGTTGGTGACACTATCTCTGATGAATTAATGCGATTTTAAATATTTAGGTGAGGGATCAATTTTGTGGTTTCTCTGAATAAATGACCTTTCTTTGCTTTCATGATAATGACAGCAAGCCTGTTTAAGGCTATTAATTAATTATTAAATGTCCATTTTTTGTCAGATAGTGGTCTAAGTCTTGGGAATCTACAGATTGATAAAATATAAGAACAAGAGGCCAGTATTGGCAGGAACATCTGTTTTCTTCCCTAGAAAATGTATAGCTG
The DNA here is from genome assembly GCF_050624435.1 of Tenrec ecaudatus. NCBI lineage: Eukaryota > Metazoa > Chordata > Mammalia > Afrosoricida > Tenrecidae > Tenrec > Tenrec ecaudatus. Next base: position 41,298,489 of record NC_134536.1, read on the forward strand.
ATAGTAGAAGTTATTCTTTGTGTAAACATTCACTCTGAAAAGATACTTGATTCTCATTATTTATGAGTTATGCTCTATATGAGCACCAGATTTATGAGCACAGAGCCTTTGCTACTAGAAAAATACAGATCCGTGTCCTGTAGAGTCTTGTCACATTTTTGTCAACTGACAAAGAGGCCTGGTGGCAGAGTGGTTATGCATTGGGCAAGGTCAGTGGTTCAAAGCCACCAGTCTCTTGAGGGAGAAAGATGAGGCTCCAGAGCTTCCGTAACGATCTGCAATCTCAGAGCCTCCCTGGGGCAGTTCTCCTCTGCCCTGTGAGGTCACTGACGGCATCTGCTCCACGCAGTGAGCAGTGCATGCGATCAATACTTAACATTGTCTCGTGTATGTTTCTGTTTACAGACTCCATGTTTAATAGATATACTTTATTCATTATCTCAAGTGCACTATAACTCATGTCGGAATGACACTAATCTAACACAAGTATATTCTCCATAAGACACATCACACCCTTTAAGTGTACGGATTCTACACAGGAAATTAGCACGCACTGAACGCCCACTGTAAACAGAGACGTCATCACAAACAAACAAGCTCCCACAAAAAGGTGAACAAAATATGGCACCAAATATACTGCGCAAAAGAAACGCATTTACAATATACACTGAGGTACAAAAGCAGATTGTTATATTATTTGACCTCAGCTAAAAATGTACGCGGGAACTCCAAAAAGTTCATGGATAAAATCCCTTATCTTTTCATTCAATTTTTCCATGACCCTTTAAAGTCTCTTTGTGTGCATCTCTTGGCTCTCTTCAAAGGACCATGGAGCATCATGAGTATTATTTGAGAAATAAAAATGAATGTCAATCATGGATCTGTGCATAATCAAAATCGATTTAATTCTGAAATTTTTAGTGCATAACAGTAATGGGCATGTGCTATTGAAAAGTGTCCTTGTGATTTTCAGTTGTGTTGTGAAAAATCTACAGATGATAGATGATACGGTGGAATTTCCTTCAAAAGATTCCATTGTAGAAAGAGAGAGTGGGGAGAGCTTTAGATCTAAAACCGCAAGCCAGCAAGCAAATAATTGTTAAAGCTGGGTCATGTGTACTTGACAGACTCCTTAGACTATTTCTCCCTCTTTCATATGTTTGCTACTTTCCAAAATAGGAGGTATTTGTAAATCATTGGACAACTAAATCAGATTCTTAACTGAGCTTTTGTTGTTGCCGTTGTTCATTGCTTTGCGTTGTCATTTTAAGTGTGTCAAAATTCTTGCTAAAGAACAGTCAACTCCCTCCCCAAATGCATCCAATGCTTCTGTCTCACTTTTGCTTCACCTTACAATAAAACATATACGCCTGCCCCAACATCAAAAGAACAAAGTTTTGCCCTAGGCACTGAACACTTTCAATTGCATGGTAGTTTGAAGTGTTCTGGTTGGTATCCTCACTGGGAACCTTGACGAATTCATATTTTAAAGTGGCACTCTTCAAAAGAACCCAGAAACCCATCAATTCCTCCCCAATTTGGACAAGCAACCCTCTGACCCACTTTTCTTCCCAGAGACCCATTCCATTTCCAGGACCATGCACACCACGGCTATAAATCTGGAAAGGATGAGGCAGTCTATGAACAAGGTGGTTGTTTTTTAGACTGCACGTATGAGACACGATATTGCAATTTATATTAAAGGAATAAAAAATGATGGAGCCTTTGAATGCATAATTAAAAACCTAGTATTTTATATCTACCAACTAATTAATCTGTAGAACATCTGCAGAGAACAAAGTGTTACTTTCTAGTAAATGGAAATATTCAGGAAACTTTATTTACTACATAGATCCAATACTGTCAAGTGATTCCCAAGATGCATGCATGGCTTTATAATGCAAACACTTAGCGTCACAAGAACTCCACCAGGAAAACTAAGAAAGGGGGTGAAGTTTAACTAAACCATGTCCGACTATCCAAGCGATGATCAAAATTAAACTACAGAGAAATTCAAGTGGGATGCTAGAAGATCAGTGAGAAATGCCTCCTGTCCTCGCTGAACAAAAATTATATTCTCTTCTTTAAACAGATACATTTCTCCTTACAGCAACAACAACAAATGTCTTTCTGTATGGGAGATGTGTGATTTAATTCTGCATAATTTCACAATACAAACATTTTAGAGGTACCCAGAAAATTAGACAAGGGCAAAGATTTGAGCAGAGAGAGGATGTTTAGGTGAAAAGAGTCGCTAGGGGTTTCATCTCAGGATGCTTGTCTCTATTGGTCTTCACACTAAAATTAGGAACAGGTTCTTCAGAAGTGTTTAATTTTCAAACATCTGCAGTAAAGGAGGAGGCATTACTGAAGTGCATATTCAGAGAGGCCTGACTATGAACCTGACTCTGAACCTGGCTATGGAGGGGCCTGACTAGGGCCTGACTAGAGTATAACAGGTGTCTGAACCTGGAAAGATCACCCGACAAAGGGGAAGAATGTGCTTGTGTTTGGAAATTGGCCCAGGGCCAAGGCAGGAGGAAGAGGAGACAAAGTGTCCAGAGATGGGACTATCCAGTGCCTGCAGAGGAGGGAGGGGACTGAATGGGGAAAGGTGAGGTTAGAAACATGAAGGCATCGTATGCAGTTGTCAGACTCAAGCTCAAACCAAACAAACTGCCATCAACCATGTGACCCTAAAGGACAGAGAACACTCCTGTGTGTTTCAGACACTGTAAATCTTAACAGGTGGAGAGAGCCTCGCCTTTCTCCCAACAGAGCAGCTGGCAGTTTCAAACTGCCAACCTTGCAGCCCATTAGCATTACAGCATGTACCCCAAACTGTCACAGTTCAGGATAGTTATTCCCTTTTCATTTTCCATTTCTAGAGCACACAACAATATTTCAGATAGTCTGCTTGCCCGAATTTCTCTTTTAATGTAGACAAATATTTATTATCAGTGGTATACATTTAACAGGTACCATCACTAACTTTTATATTACTGGCATAGAATGACTAATTTTGCCCTTCATACAGCCCAGTCCCTGAACTTCAGTCTCTCACATCGCTGAGAAGTGCACTCGTGTATCACATCTATCCCATCTTCACTTCACTGCTCATTTCAAACTCTTACCCTTTCCTGCCTGGTCTATTGCAGTAATTTTAAAGACGTTTTCCTCCTCCAAATTTTCTTCTCTCCCTACTGCTTGTACCTCAAAAGCATCCTTTACAAACTGATACTTGAGCGCTCAACTTTCATGAAGTCGCTTCCCAGGGGAGTGTCCATAAATACATTTCCCTTCCTGGAGTAGGAAGTGCAACCTTCTTAGTAAGGCTCATGACAGCCCTGGGTCTCTTGAGGTTGTCCTTCCATCCTCTCTTCCCGCCGTTGCATATTAAAGTGTGCACCAACTGCAGTACCTGCCGGTGAATCCTAGAACACTCTCCTTTTATCTGGACTGTAGGCATGCACTCTTTTATCTCTGGAGTGGGGGCCGCGGGAGTGTACAAATGAACATGAAACTTAAAAACAGGAACGTCTCAAAGGTCAATGAAAACACACTTCCATTAGCAATCAAAAGGAAATGAAGGCAAAGATGATATATCACTTTCACTCAAAATTACAAAGACAAACCCTTATGAATATTCCTCTCAATGTTTTCACTCAATATTGTGCTCTTGAGATCTCTACATAGTGACAAAATATTAACAGAAAAATGCCAGGGGCCCGCTCATATTAGAAAAGAGAAGGGTAAATTTAAGGGCCCTGATCCCTGACAAAAACACTATTGAACCTAACTGAGGACACACAAACAGCAGAAGGTAAACTGGATGATGGGGATTTTTGAAAAATTAAACACTACGTACATAAAAAGACATCACCAAGCTACCATGCGATTCTGTTCACCTTCTACTCAGTTCTCAGTAATTCCTCTTGAAGACATTGCACTTGATGGTGGGACAGAGGAAGGTGAATGGAAATAGAGGAAAGAAGTAGGAAGCAAAAGTTATTTAGAAAGATATAGCTATAGGAATGTAAATATATGAATTTATAATGAAAGTGATAGAGGCCAATGTATGTATGTATATATATATATTTTAAGTATTAAGATAGCAGGCAAGCTTTGGGCCTCTACTCAAGGCCTCCCTAAATACAAGAACACTGTGTTCTAATAATGTGGCACTATTTGATAGTCACCTTCCAGACATGATCACTGAAGACAAAATGGGTGCATGAGTAAATGTGGTGAAGAAAGTGGATGGTGCCTGGCTATCAAAAGATATAGTGTGTTTGGAGTCTTAAAAGCTTGAAGTTAAACAACCAGCCACCACCCCCACCCCCAAATGACAAAAAATAAGCAGCCATCTAGGGAAGCAAATAAGACCACATGGAAGAAGCACACCAGTGTGTGATCAGGATGTGTTGATGGGATAAGGTATTATATATCAAAAGATGCAAAACAAGCAATTATATTGATGTGAATGAGGGGGGCTGGAGTGAAGACCCAAAACCCATCTGTAGACAATTGGACATTCCCCCACAGAGAAGGTACAAGGAAGGGATGATTCAACCAGGGTGCAGTACAGTACTGAGGAAACACACATCATTTCTCTAGTTCCTGAATACTTCCTCCCCCTACTACCATAACCTTACAAATCCAGCTAGACCAGAGTATACACATTGATACAGATAAGAGCTTTCAATACATAGCATTCAAGAAAGATAAAACCCCCAGGAACTGTTGTGGGAGTAATGATATCATGAGGTTAGGGGGAAAGTGGTGGTGGGGTGGGGGAAGAGAAGGTAAGGGGGGAACCCATCACAGGGTTAGATATATACCCTAGCTCCCAGGGGGACGAATAACAGAAATGTGAGTGAAGGGAGGCAACAGACCATGTAAGACACGAAATAACAATAATATATCATTGATCAAGGAGTCACGATGTTGGAAGGGGGAAAAGAGGAGCTAATACCCAAGGGCTCGAGTAGAAAGAACGTGTTTTATAAATGTTGATGGCAACACATGTACAGGTGTGCTTAATACAATGAAGGATGGATTGTCATAAGATTTGTTAAGATCCCTGAATAAAATGATTAATAATAATAATAAAAGACTTCACCAAAAGAATTAAAAGGGAACCTAGGTGCTGGGGGAAATTTGGGCAATAACATAATTCTTATTCAAAAGACTAAACTCTAACATTTTAGAAAATTTCAACCAAAAGACAGCACAATTTAAGAATGGAACAGATCCTTACCCCATGGCTCAACTCTCAACCAAACAATAACACCTGGGGGGTTCGGCACTGGCAGGGGGAATGGATGATTTAATGACTCCTTTAGCCAAAGTCTCTGTAGTTCCCATCAGATGACAGTTGCCTACATGGTTCTGATAAGAAGTTGTTGGCAGGGGTGGGGGGTGGGGGGATTCATAGATTTATAAAATTCACCTGTAAGTAATTGAAAACAAGATTCATTAGTGTTGCCATCTTTCCAGGTATGAAATAAGCCCTTTCAGAAGCAGGAGGCTGGAATCTCACTATCAACAAGACCAAGGAGTAGAGCTTGTCCTCTGGACTCTGAGATTCCTGTATTTCTATGTATTTCTGGGTGTGTATTTCTATGTTGAAGTCAATAAGAATGGTATTTACAATGGAAATCAAGCGAGCAAGAAAAGTATATTGGCATGGAAGGGGGCGGGATGAAAAGCATTTAAACAACTGGTTCAGCTCGCAGGAGGAGCAGGAAAGAAAACTGAGCTCGAGAGGTTGGCAAGGGTTAGTAGGTCTAACTCTCTGGAGTTTAAACTTTACCTTTAGTAATGGGGAGCCAAAAAAGTCCACTAATTATCACATGTAGATTATAAAAATATCACTGCAATGAAACCAAATGAGTGTCTTACAAGAGAGAAGGTGAAACATGAAATGATCTGCATTTAGAGAGAAGCATTTGGGCAAAGAGGAAGACATCAAGGAGTACTTAGTGACTAAACAGATGAAGATTAATTACATGTGATGATGGCAAGGGACACCAAGAAGGAGATGACTTCCAACTTGGACCAGCAGATGACCAGCAAAATACAGAAGGATGCATTTCCTTTTGGGGGACAATGAATAATTAACTATGATAGGATCTGAAAAGGGAAGTATTAAGACAGCTATTTTATATTGAATATGGTGCAAAAAAGCATATATTTGTCGAATGATTGGCAGCCCATATTATTCTTATTTTATTCGTATTAGTGTAAAGCAGTCTTAACATATGCACATTAAGGTTTTTTTCTTGTTAAAAGCAGTTCTCATGAATATATATATGTATCCCAATTTTCTAAAGCACATAAATAGTTCACTAAGTATTTTTGTAAGGGATATCAGAATAACAGCCATGGTATTTCAGCTGGTAGAATATTTTTTATATAAAATCCTCATTATTTATCTGGCACAATGGAAAAATAAGCTTACTTATTTATAGATGTGAAATTCCTTTAGCTGACTATGTGGAAAGCTCAATAAACATGAGTTTCCTCAACTTAACCTTAGATGACCCATTGTTCCATGAGAATTGCCCCTCAAAAATTGTCTTTCGCACAGAAATTTAAATCTAGAAGAGGATACGTTGACCCCATAAATATTCCATATACACAGCAATTAATATGAACCTACAGACTATTCAGACCTGTGGAGTCTTGAGTGGGATGTACTGCAGCAAGCGACGGCATACACAGAGCAGCCAGTATATAGGAAAACAGACACCAAGTGTGATACCAAACCATAAAAGAAAAATAGCTATCTTTGCTCTTGCACGGTTCTTATCTTTGATGTGAGAAGTGATTTTAACATCAGCCCATAAGCTGTTTCTTCTAGCATCCAGTACATTGTTTTATACTAGTACAGCATTGCTCACATTCATTAGGTCCAATGTGACTCTAAAAGCCCAAGCTCTTTCTCCTTGAATACGTTTCTATTATTTATTCATCAAATCAGTTAGCATGATCATTTCTGAAAGGTATGACTAAGCTCCCCTATCCCGTTATTCGCAACACACTGTCCGTTGCTGTCTGCTGTGGCTGCGAGGTGCTATGGAGTCAGTCAGGACTTCCAGCAAACCCAAGCACAGCAGAAGGAACCCCTTAGCTTCCTAGTGAATTCTTTATCCAGGAAAAGCCTCCATACACAAAAGGGCCCTTCTGCACAGAGTAGTTGTTCTTCTTAGATGATATTGAGCTCACAAAGACCCATTGTATCACAAAAGGAAACATTTCCTGGCTTGCTCACCCCGAAAATCATTCCCCTATTGGAAGCCATTGTTGCAGTCACTGTGTGAGGTCTTTTTCTTGGTTGTTCATCCTTTATGTTTCCAAAGATGATGTTCTTCTCCTGGGATGGGTCCTTCCTGATCATATGCCCAAAGTGCAGGTGCCAAAGTCTGCCTATCTTTACTTCTGTGGAGCATTCCTATTTTACTTCTTCCAACTAGGATTTGTGTAGTCTTCTGGTTCTCCATAATATATTCAATATACTTTGCCAACACTTTAATTTGAATGTATCAATTCTTTTGAATCTTATTCCTTCTCCAGCTTTCACACGCATATGCAATGATTTAAAATATCAGGTTTTTTGACTACTCTTTCCATGGGCATTGATTATAGTCCAAATAAAATGAAATCCTGGACAACTTCAATCTTTCCTCCATTTACCACAAGGTTCCTCAGTGACTGAATGCTCAGGATTTTTGTTTCCTGCCAAATATAATCCCTACTGAAGACTGTGGTCTTTAATCTTCATTATTAAGTACCTCAATTCCTCAGGATATGTGTAACCAGCATAATGCAAGTTGTTAATGAGTCTTCCTTTAATCCTGACGCCATCACCTGCTAAATATAGTCCAGTATTTTGGATTATTTTTTTCACCATACAGATGAAGTGTGTCTGATGACATGATACAACCCTGAAACACATATTTCCTGGTTTTGAACCATGCAGTATCCCTTTGAGAGACTACCTCTTGGCTTATGTGCTGGTTGCACATGAGCGCATAAGTATTCTGGAATTCCCATTCTTCACAATATTATCTAGAAATTGTTAGGATCAACACAGTCAAATGTCTTAGAATTGTCAATGAAACACAAGCAAATTTCTTTCTGGGATTCTCTGCTTTCAGCTAAGATCCTCTACATACCAGCATGCCCATGTAACTCATGCATGAGAATGGACACGGCGGCAGTGAATTTGGCATTGACTCGACACCATTGTTTGCCCTCTCTCCTGGGGAAGTAGTCTAAGAAAGCACACTTGTTGAATCAAAGTGCCAAGATTTTGGATGGCTGTTAATTATAGCAACATCACCTTGATTAAGATGAATGGATAGAAAAAGACAGATGTCCTCACTCTAATTTTTAACATCAATGTTTATATCAATTTCAAAGAATATTTATAGATTTTTTAAAATCTGATTAATTATGTGGCCTGAGTGTATCACCAAAGGCTTGGCTAGATAGAGATAGCTTCACCCATCAAACACTTATTTAACCTCTCCTGGTGACAGTCACGTGAGGAGTTCTGTTGGCATACTGGTTACGAGTTGGGCTATTCACTGCAAGGTTAGCAGTTAGAAACCCCCAGGTTCTCTGAGGAAGAAAGCGGGAGCAACCCCTAGGGGTAGTTCTTGCAGGTCCCCAAGGGTCATTAAGAGTTGGAATTGACTCAATGGCAGTATATTTGTTTGTTTTTATTCTGTTCCAGGAACAGGAGTCCTGGTGGAACAGGTGATTGCACATGGAGGCACTCCACCAGAGGAGTGGCTTGAACCTACCAGCTGCTCAGTGAGAGAAAAATGAGGCTGATCCTAGAGAGGTTTAAAGTTTCAGAAGCCGAAAGGGGCGGTTCTGACCAGTCCTATAAAGCCAGACTTCTTGTTTTTATGCCAGGAACTGCTGTAGACATTAGGCTGGAAGAACAATGATCAAAAACGTAACCAGAGCTCCTGCCTGCTCTTGTTCCTAAGCAAGGCAAACAGATTATTGTTCACGTCAGTTCCTGTGGCCTCTATTCTGACTCAGGATGAACCTGTGTGTAGTGGAATTTTCCCACAGGATTTTTAAGGCTGTGGCCATTCAGAGGCTGATTGCCAGACCTATACTCTAAAGAAAAGAGACCAGGTGCTACCGTGGCTAAGAACTCTGCAGAATGATGCACACCTTCCCAACACAATCGCTGAAGACAAATGTGTGCATAAGCAAATGTGGTGAAGAAAGCTGATGGTTCCTAGCTATCAAAAGATATAGCATCTGGGGTCATAAAGGCTTGAAGATAAACAAGTGGCCATCTAGTCCCGAAGCAACAAAACCCACATGGAAGAAGCACACCGGTCTGTGTGCTCACGAGGTGTTGAAGGGATCAGGTATCAGGCATCAAAGAACAAAAAAATCATATCATTGTAAATAAGGGTAGTGCAGAGTGGAGACCCAAAGCCCATATGTGGGCAACTGGACGCCCACTTACCAAAGGGTTGTGGGGAGGAGACGAGCCAGTCAGAGTGCAGGATATCAATGATGAAACGTGCAACTTTCCTCTAGTTCCTAAATGTTTCTCCCCCCCCACACACACACACACCCAACACTGTCATGATCCCAATTCTACCTTACAATTCTGGCTAGACCAGAGGATGTAATTGGTACAGATAGGAACTGGAAACACAGGGAATCCAGGACGGATGATCCCTTCAGGACCAGTGGTGAGAGTGGCAATAACGGGAGGGTGGGGTAGAGAGGGAGAACCTATTAAAAGTATCTACATATAACCTCTTCCCTGGGGGATGGACAACAGAAAAGTGGGTAAAGGGAGACATCATACAGTGTAAGATATGACAAAATAATAATTTATAAACTATCAAGGGTTCATGAGGGACAAGGAGGGAGGGGTGAAATGAGGACCTGATATTAAGGGCTCAAGTATAAAGAAATCTTTTTGAGAATGATGATGGCAACAAATGCATAAATATCCTTCACACAATGGATATATGAATTGTGATGAGAATTGTATGAGCCCCCAATAAAATTATTTTTAAAAAATGAACTCGGCAGATAGCCAGAAGATCAGCTCGCGGCCCCACGGGAGAGAGTGTGGTAGTCTGCTTCCACAGAGATTTGGACAGCCTGTCGGATAGGTATAGTGAGTCTTCAAAGCGTCCCTGAGCTGGAATAGACTTGATGACAACAGGTTCTCTGGTTCTTTCAAGGCCCTCTTTGGGGTTCAAACTGCTCATCTTCTACCTAGACTTCAAGTGCTGAACTATTTGTGCCACCAGGCACAAATCTACTCAGAGACAATCACATACGAAAGCCAGACCTCTCTATATTAATCTGTGGTACTGTTTTCCAATTATTCCCAGATTTTTCCAGCATGTTAGAGCTGCAGAGCTTTACCAGTCTTGACCTTTTCTGGCCAAGGCATTGTGGGAAAAATTAATATGCTGCTTCAGGCCAGACATTTAGTTGCACCAGCACTATGTCTTCTAGCTCACCGGCAGCACTGAGGTAGTGACCCATTACCAACATAGGTATGTCAGGTACTATGATGAGTAGAAGACACTGCGGATTCTGTTTTGATTAGAATGCACATGAATTTTGAGTGGGGGGAAAAAGTCTGGTGTTTCACAGAAACAGAAATTTTGGGACTATTTGTTCTTGCAGCAAAACCTAGCCAGTGCTGCAAGACAAATATTTTCTTCAAATTGTGTGTTATGATTCCAACATCTCTTAAATCTATGGACTATGTAATTTCACCAACAGATCACTTTGGAGTAAAATGAAAGTTAAAGAAATTACTCACAAAGTAAACACAATGATGACAAGAGGCAGTAAAGTTTGCCATTTAAATGGATTTTTTTTTAGTATCTTTCCAGGTTTCATCTGAACACCTGTGTGCAATACCTCATTCTCATCAACATGAGCACTAACCTGGACACATTGCAGGTACTGAGTCTGTGGTGTAAGAGACCCCACGCGTTGAGTATCAGACGCGCTGGAGCAGAGCCTTGCCGTATAGCTTCTTCTTGCAAGAGGCGTGTCCTGTGTGCTTTGAGCAGATCACCTCACATGTGATACTGGCTTCCCTTTTTCACGTTTTCTTAGCACTTATTCCCTCCAGTGATCCAATTTCTAGCATTTAATCTTTTCTTTTATGCTCTTCTTCTTGGCAGATACACTAGCCTGCTGCTTTTTGCTTGCGACAATACTTCAAAGGAAAATCAAAGGAACCAATATTTTTTTCTTAACCCAATTTTCAACGTATGGAATATGTGATGCTTGCTGACTATGAACTTCTGAAGTACCCAAGCTATCCCTCCCCAAATTCAAATGGAGAAACTTGATGTATAGCATTAAAGCATTTCTTCCGGAGGGGATCTAGAAGCTACTGTTGGTGACTTGCTTTTGTAAATAAAGTTTTATTGGAAGATGGCTACACTCACTGAGAGACCGGTTGCCTGTGATTACATACTAATAACAGCAGAGTTAACTGTTTGTGACAGATACCAGAGTAAAATGCATCTAGAAAAAGACGCAACGTGAGGTGATGGCCATGTCTCAACAGTATTTTCCGTTCCATGGAGCATGCTGGGTTAGCTGCATCCGCCTGGGAATCCTCAGGTGGAAGACCACATGTGGTACCTTTGCCACGCCCACAGCGATCAGTTTCATGAGAGCTGCTAGGCTGTCATATTACACAGCACCAAGAATCTGAGTCTCACAGAAGTTCTTGGGATGACCATAGATCAACTAATAATTTACAGGCTTAAACGTCCCAAGAGACATTTTTCGAGAATGTCAACAACATTCACATCTACACTCTTCATTAGGGAGGAAACACTTCGAATCGTCTGACGCCTTAGCGCAGTGGAACTGCTGCTCTGTGATGACATTTCTCAGCAAGAGAAAGATGCAAGGGCTGAGTCCACCCTCAAGCCAACCCATCCCTTCTTTGCCTGGCTGGGTCTTTTCCAGAGTCCACACTACTTTCCTCCTTTTCACTGGACAATTCCGTCCTGCGCAATATCAGCCACTAGCCTGGGTTCAAGGGAGTTACTTAGAAGATGAAAATCCCCAACTCATGATCAACAGCTAAAGTTCTCCCCCGAGCTTTGGTCAACTGCCTCCTAGACATTTGAGCGTGATTGTATTTTAAGCACTGAAAATGCAAAAATAATAATAATAAAAATCAACAGGAAATGCTTTATTTCCTCTCAAAGCCTCTATTTCCATGTTTCTTTGAACCCAGTCAGAAATCTGCATGCTGTAGTCAACTCCTTCCTGTACCCGTTACGCCCAGGCCATACACGAATAATTGGGGGACTATCTGAAACCTGCATGTGGACTTCCAGTTCTATCTATAATATGTATGGATACATTTTAATTTTAAAATGTGATTCTTATCCCCTGGCCACCATCAACAGCAGTAAGTAAAATTGATATGCTATGACACAGCATTAAGTCTATTCTATAATTCTTACACAGGGCATACTGTTCTATACCTGAGTGGATAAGAATGCTTGAATTTAAGATCCTTGATACCTCCAGGATTTACCTTTATTACAAGTCAAGGAGGCCTGTCTTTGGGTGAAAACAGAATATGAGCACGTAACGGGAAACGCTATGTGAGGTCAACAAACTCCCTGCAATGCAAGGATGCTTTTGGACCTGGCAGGACCCTAAATAGTCAAGCTTCTGCTTGACAAAGCAAGTAAAAAGTCACTGGGTTAACTGGGCATAAACAGGGTCCCTGGATTACACAAAAGGCCAGCTGACGTACAATGCACAGCATGCCAATATCCCAGTGTTTGCCCTGATAAGGCTAGTCACCGGGTGATATATGTAGAACTTTTAAATGGTGCACTAGGTCAGTGATTATATGAAAAAGGTGTAAAGCAATTGAAGAGGAGGGATGTGCATTTGTTTGAAATTTGAATCTGCATTTGTGCTGCAAGTATTTCTCTGCAGAAGGAGGCAGCGGTGGAAAGGTCCAGGAGCACTACTACTTTTTAAGCAAGAACTTCATGCACTCCTCTTGTGGCTATTTGTGAAGATTGGTCTTAGCATTGGTGGCCCGTTGTTTAATGCTCTACTGCTACCCAAGAAAATACAGTGCTCGACGAGAGGAAGACGTGGCCATCTGCTTTCACAATGATTGGAGCCTTGGGAACCCGAATGGGCAATTCCAACAGGTCCGGGAGGATTGCCATGACTTGGAAGTTGAAGCCAGTGTTGTTGTTGTTTTTTTTTTTTTTGATTGGGGGGAGGAGGGGCGTGTGACGGAATGGAAGGGAGTGCATTGTCTTTGGGTTTTGTCTTAGCCACTTATTTCTTGGATCAAGTTATTGGGTCAGGTAAACCAAAAGAATTAACCATATCCTTAAATAGTCTTTTACTGCATGACTTTAACTTTCAACTCTTCTTGTAAGCCAAAGCCAAGAGTGCTATCTGCTCTTCTCCCCTTCTTTGATCCCTGATTTCCCAATGATGAAACCCCGAAAACATGTATAATTAGGGATAAAAGACCTAGCGTTCTGCTTCATACTGATTACAACCAGGACGTTCTATGGGAATGTTCTGCTCTGTCCTGTTAGATCTTTGTGGGTCAGCTATCACTCGGGGACCTACAACGGCCATGAGGATATTTAACTAAATTTTAAATTTTAGAGCTAGAAGCATATAGCTAAAAGAACATATTAAAGATTGTGTGATACATACTGTTAGCGCTCCAATATTTTAATCACCAGCGTAGTCTTTAAAGAGGTTCTAAAGGAAATAGTGTCAAGAAAAAAAGGCAAAGTATATTTCAAATCCTAAGCTTTTATTTTTTAAAATAAATCCCCTGTTCTATTTAAGTTAAGGATTATAAAGTGATTGTGGTAGAAGATAAATGATAAAGAATGTCAAACTCTCTTATTCCCAATGTCGTTCTCCATGTGTGGCTATGTCTTTGAGCCAAAGCCAGAGGTGGGAGTGCTGAACACTAAAGAATCATGAATCCTGCTCTTAAATGAACTCTAATGTGCTGGGCTCATTAGCACGGGATCCAAGCTATTAAGATGCTCGCGGCATCTTACAATGGCTTTGATTTAGGATAGCCACGCATTAAAATGATTTCTGCCATTAAGGCAGCAATTGTTGAATTACCAGCCTTTGAAAAAGAAACCACTTTTTCCCTTTTCTCATTGCAATACCACAATTTCCTAGTAACTGCCTTTAAATTAATACATAGGTTGATTAATGTGTGATTCATTATTTCTGTGTTTTCCCCCCTAACTCTTGCATAATCTCCATTTGGTTTAAATGCTTGAGTTCAAGAATAAAAAGATATTAAGACCAAAACCCAAAACCAATTTTTTAAGTAAATAATGCTAATATTTTTCAAAGTATATTGTAAAGCCATCACAAGACCAAGCTCAATTAGAATTAGAGCTCTTCTCTTGGTATTATTACAATCATTTCACTATTTATAGCCTTTTCTTTACACTGGACTTATAGTTGTTCTCACCCATCTATAAACCATCCTTTCAAATATTATTTTTCTAGTTTTACATAATGATCTATTTTTCACCAGTGAAGTCTCAGGTGCAAAACGTAAGGAAGGAACACTTTCACGCGTAAGCAGGCCCTAGGCAATCCATTCACCTCATCCGTGTCCCAGGCCCATCACTCACCCCCCGGCCCCAATCAGCATCCACACAGCTCCAAGTTGTTGTATTGAAAGAACAGAATCTTTATGCCTTGAGAGTGAGGGGATATATGCCATTTATTTAACATTTACTACACACCAAGCTTTTTGGTCACTTTTTCACATCAATCACTGAACGTAAGGGTCCCAACAAGCAATGCGAATCCATAAGTTACAGGTAGAAACCTGAAGCTGTGTGTGGGTAAGTGCCTTATCTAAAGTGACATACAGCAAGGGCCAAAACTAGGGTGAAATCCCAGATTCCAAATATTATGTTCTTAGCCGATAAACTATACAAAAATATGAGGACGAAAATGAAATGGGAGTTTGGAAAAATAATGTCTTAAAACAGCAAAAACAACAAAAACTGTCATTTCTTCAAAACACGTAAAGTTGCAATGTGCCACAGTCCTTACGTGTCACAAATGGCTGGTAGCCAAAAGCTTGGTGGTTCAACCTGCTGGGCTGCACTGCAGAAGAATCCGGCCTGGCAGGTGGTCTGTGAAAATCCTATGTTACAGTTATACTCGGTAACGGAGGGTCTCCTTAGACACAAATCAACAACAAAAACAAAATCCACAAAGTTGCAATATTCCATTGTTAATAAAGTACAGGTATGCTCCTCATAAAACCTCCATTATGTGATTCGGATGTTGAGCAAACACGGTATATGGAGCATATGTGTTTGTATACATTATATACAAGTAACACCTCCTCAGGCAGCTCTCAGTTAGCATCTGATCCCTGGGGCGGGCGTGCAAACTTGAACCTGCTCTGGCTGCTTCTGGGTGGTCAGGGCCATACGAGCAGCTGTGGAGAGCCTGGTTAGAGTCTGAGACTTCAGGAGCTGAGCAACTGCAGTGCCGCCGTGTCCCACAGGCTGTGCCGAACCTACCCCTGGGGCTTGGAGACTCGAAGTAGCAGGGTGCGGATGGGGAGCCGGGGCCTTGAAATGTGGGAGTCTAGTCTCAAGCGCTGCTGTGCCAGCAAAATTCACATGGACTGTCTGCTCTCATCCCCGCCCAGCAAGGCCCTCCTCGCTTCCCATGGGAAATATCTGTATGGTCAGATATTATCCAAAGGGGATGTTATGTGCCGAATACCAATCTCACCAGCGAACGGGTCTTGCCATATCTGTATGAATAAATCCTTCCATAACACGAAATATTTTATGCTCTGACTATTTATTGCAGGGGCAGAACAACAGCTGCTCAGCCCAGTTTCTGCCAGTTCTGAGGATCACCTCTCCGCGGGGCCAGGGCTGGCTGCTAGCATCTTCCCGCTGTGGCATTCCAGAGACTTTACTTCCGTTACATCACCAGACCGCCCTGCATCCTCTGGGCCTGCAGCCAATGACCGACTGAAGCGTGGTACCAGATCCAATAAATACCCGGCTCTCAAGGAGAAGCTGTTTCTGTGATGCGCTCTCTTCCCCAGTCCTCCAGAGCCTGACTGCACTCAGGAGTGCCATCTGAATGGTGGTTGGTTTTTCTTCCTTGTCCCCACACTGCCCCTCTCACGCGACAGATTTGTCCTGAGAGCGCTCCCCCAATGAATTGTTCACAGGACTCTCCTTGTTGCAGACCCCTTCAGTCACTCTGCCTAGAAGACCTGTCTGTCTTATCTTTACTTTCTCTAGGATTGAATTCCAACACACCCTCGGAGCTCCAGCTCAAGTCCCAGCTCACCGGCAACACACTCTTCAGTTTCTCTCACGTTGTCGCCTGGCTATGCTACACCGTCGGGTATTAAATACGAAAATGTGAGTTTCTTATCTCTGCCTTTAATAATGTGTGCACTTCCGGAGGGCAGGCACCTCCTTCATTTACACCCTACTAAGAACATTTAAAACAAACCAGCAGACAATAACCCTTTTAATAAATGCCTGCTTAAAATCATGGCGTCTTGATTCCCAAAAGCTGCCATAATGCACTGCTGCACATTTAAAGAGCAGAAATGGATGCCCTCTTCAATCCAGAGGCCACAAATCAGACCGTGGCACCAGCAGGGCTCTGCTCTTCTCTGGAGGTCCTAGGGGGAAATCCTCCCCGTGTCGTTTTCTAGGACCCCCAGGCATTTCGTGGAGTTCGTCGGTTGGTGACTGATCACCTCTCGCTGTCTTCACCTTGTACGTGAACCTGTTCTCCTGTCTGTCCTCCTCTTGGATAACACAGCACTCAAATGGGATTGGGATGCACCCTTTGGTGGCGTGTACATCCCCACCAGTATTTTCAGCCTCTTGGGATTCTTGGGGTGCTGCTATTCCAGTTGCAGTGTTGGCTACTCCTGGAAGCGGCATATCTGGGTCTCTCTGAAGAAACAGGTCTCACCTAACCAAGCCTCCCACCAAGTCCATTTGAGACCCCTGCAGCCCACTCAGTGGAGGCACAGTCCAGGTTGCCCCAGGGGCTTCCACTACTGAAAGCACATAGTATCAAATAAGTTCAGACCAGGAAATAATTTCATCATGAAAGGGTTAGGACCCATTCTACTCTGGTATGGCTTTGAAGGCTGATAAAATATATATGATTTCCCCCAAAAAAGTCATATCAACAAGTACAAGATTTAGAACTTCAGAATAAACTCTGCTGAAGACAATTCAACCATAACATATATTAAATCATACGTATTGGTAGCAGGACAGCCTTTTCCTTCGTTTCCACGATGCCTTTCCTCTGCCAGGCATAGAATGACAAAGAGGCAGGTTCTTCCTGAGGGCCAAATACTTGGTCACCTAGACCCTCTGGAGTGACCTGAGGGGTCAGCATGAGCAGAAGATGGTGCTATATGCCATAAATAGAAAAGAGTACCGACTCGCTTTCTAGCCTCCCGCAATAAACCCGCTCTACCCTAAATGCAGGATTTTCCCGGGAGGTGCAGACAGTGAACCAGTTGACGCCTTTGGCTCATAAGCTTAACGATGGAAAGCTTGAGCTTCCTCAGAGGCAATTCAGAAATAAAACTTGGTGATTTATTCTGAAAGCCAGGCAGGGACAGCTCCATGGAGCACCGCACTTCTCCGACACCCACCTGGTCTCCGTGACTTTGAATTGCGCTGAGAGAGGTTGCCTGGTGTCGGCTTAACTGTAAAAGAACGACGGTTGCAGATAGATCCCCAAAGAAGCTAGCGGCTCCCATTAGCAGAGATACATGTAGCACGCAATGCTCATTGCTGTAGGTCGGAGTCATCTGAAATCCCACCTAAAGTACTGCACATGTGGGCAAACCAAGAGGGGATGGCCAGCTTCACTAAGGCACTTACACAATCAGGAAAACGTGAAGAACGTCACCGCAAACAGAAGTGACTAACAGAACAGGACTTATAATAACTAGATTTTCTATTTTGTAGCACAAGTTTATTTGTGGAAGCTCAGGAATCAATTTTAGGATAAGGGTTTTTGATCAGTTCTTACTATTGTATTATTTCTTTCTAATCAAAGTCTATTTGTGTATGGCAAGTTTTTGAACTTGACTCTATTTCAGGGAGGGGGCCTTTAATAAGCATACTTCCTAACTGTACTCAGAAGGTGCTCAAAATTCAAATGCACTGAAAAACTGTTATAGGTTCTTAACATTAGTAAGTCATGTATATAATGGACAGAAGGATTATTAATCTCCATACTTCAATTTCAGCTTTGTGCTGTGCAGTCCTACTCCATAGTAGTTTATTTAAGCCAAATGTTTACACCGTTACTGCTTAACGTCTTAAAAGTCATCATCAATTTGCATTCTTTCCAGGATAGTTGATAAAGACAGAACAAAACATAAGACCTGGGGCAAAAGCAGGACCTGGCCTTCATAGATGATTGTTTCCATTGTTTAAGCCTTAGACCCAATCATTTACCAACACAATGATACCACTGCTGGTTAGTTTTCCTCTGCAAAATTACTTACAAATGGCAAATACATATAAATGATGTATTTCCTAAAAGTCATGTTCTTTAGTTCACACAATTAGTTTATTTTTATATTAGATTATGTTCACTTGTGTCTATCTATCGTTGGTTGCCTAATATATGTGCGTATGGATCCCCAAATTACTGTGATATTGCCTCTACTCGTGTTCGGTGCTAACATTCACCTCGTACTAGATCTGAGCTCCCCTACGTGGGAAGAGTAGTTATTCTTAAAACATGTGAAGTCTTCCATTTGTTGAGTACATATTTTTCCTTTTACACCAAAATGAATTTACTGTTAAAGCATCTTCATTCATATAATAATATGATTTAATTTAAATGGAAATAATAACCTAGCTATGTAAAAATACTCTGGACATGTTTAATATAATAGTTAAAATCTATTCTGATTCGGTGATGTCAGTGAATCATCCAAGATTTCAAAATGTCCAGTACATTGAAGCAATATCATTGTTATAAAGTGCTATTTCCAATTTGTGGAGGTCACAAAAGAAAGTTTTTGTTTTGTGCTTTAATCTTAGAAAAAGAGTATGATCTCTGTCCATTTTTCCCTCTAGACCATCTAGAACTAACTGCAGTTGGTCCCAAATTGTATCAGCTCCAGAGTCTGGGCCCATAATCAATAAGAGCTGCTGAGGAAGAAATGTTAGTGGGGTTCCTGTGTTTGGGAATCATGGAAATTGGGCTTGGCCAAGTCTCTTCCGGGAGGTTTTACTGGAAGTACTGCCTGATTCAAGAGCTTCTTCCTACAACTTGTTTTCCAAAACTCAGCAAGAGTGGTACAAGATTGTACAGCATTTCAAAGCATGTCACTTTTCTATTCAAAAATGGTTGTAGAATAACTTAAGGAACTAATAGACAAGTAATAAGTGGATTAATGAAATCATTATCATTTAGACGCCCCTGTTTATTTACTACAGGGAGTTCTGGTGGCCTAGTGGTTACCCACTTGACTGCTAACCACAAGGTCTGCAGTTTGAAACCACCCAATGCTCAACCAAGAAAGATGAAGCTTTCCTCTCCTGGATAGAGTTACAGTCTCAGAAACTCTCAGAGGCAGTTCGACCTCGTCCTATTGGGTCACTTTGTATTGGCATCGACTCCGTGGCAGTTTGTGTTTTTGTGTGTACCATATACATATTTAATATGCCATATACCTCAGCACAGACTTCCTTTCTGTAAGTATAATGATTTTCCAGGGCACAGCTAGCAAAGCAATTGCTCGCCACACTGGAAGGTAAGCTCTTCACATTTATTTCCTTTCCTTTGCTTGAAAGGACACATTTTCATATATGGGAGAAAAATAGAATGATGATTCATTTCATGCAAATCCTTCAGAACCAAAGTTGACCCACACAGCAGGGGCTGGAGAAAAGGGGGCAGACACACTGGGACCCTTTCCTAGCGCAGCAATGGAGGGAGGTAGTCCTGTGCTCTTCGGAGATTCATAACAAAAACAGATGCCCTGCAAAGCTCAGAGTCACAGAAAGAAAGCCTGTGCTTCTCTGATGAGGGAACGGAGATTGGGAGGTACTTGGGCCCCTCAGCCCCATCCTCCTGGGAGCCCTGCGAGGCTTGTGCTTCTAGTTTGTAGGGATTACGTACACTCACTTTTTCGTAAAACCTGGAGTAGTTTTAAATGCCAGGTAAACATATATGGGTCAATAAAGATCCCTGCCATTCCCTTGGTACAATGTCAAACCCATTGTCTTCAAGTCACTTCCAACACTTAGCGACCTTCTAGCCTGGAATATAGCTGGTACATAGGGTTTCCACGGCTGTACTCTTTACCAAAACTGTCACATCTTCCTCCTTCAGAAGAGCAGGGGCTTCAAACCCACAAGCGTTCAGTGAACAGCCAGGCATTCCACAACTGCACCCGGGGACACCTCAGACAGCAATTGCAGCTAGCATCATGGGAGGTTAGAGATGCAACTCTGAGCCTGAGAGTAAATGGCTGTGCTCATGGAAAGCAGCAAGGATAATCTATCAGTGGATAATCTATCAGTGCCTATATAATTTATTCAACAAGTCACTAAGGCAATATTCTCCAATAATGTTTTATTATTTCCTTTGAGATATTTTAATAACTAAAGATGCGACTGCTAATCCAAAGATGAGTGATCCAATCCAGCTACTCCATGGCCTGGGAGTCCCAGTGAGCTGCTCCTGTGAAGACCACTGTCTCTCTCACTGCCACTGAGTCAATGCCGACTCATAGCACCCCCCCCCCCCCCCCGAGGACAGGATAGAACTATCCAGTGAGTCTCCAAGACTGTCACTCTTTCAGGAGGAGTAAGCCCCATTTTTCTCCTTAGGAGTGGCTGGTGGTTTCGAGCAGCTGACCTTGTAGTTAGCAGCCCAGGGTGCCACCACTATGGCACCAGGGCTACTCTGTAAAGATCACAGCCCAAGAAAACCTCAGAGTAATTTACTCTGCATGTGCTGTCAGTATGAGTCAGTATGGAATTGGCAACATCTATCAGGGCAACATATTTTTTCTTGTTTTCCTTTGCTGTTATATTTTACTTTATTAGCATTTATTTCCTTAATCCATATTGCAAATTATTGTGCCTACAGGAGTAGCCAAGGGAACCCTGCAGGTGCAGTGATTAAGCCTTAGTCTGCTGTATGACGTGCTGGCAATAAGAACTCACTGCTCAAAAAAACAGCTACTCCCATGACCATTGCAGCCTACAAACCCCTCTGAGAAAGGGTTCCTAAGAGTCACACTGCCCACCAGGGTACACAGCCACGATGGGAATAGGCCAGCCTTTCCTTGGATTTGGATCCGTTAGGAGCTGGATAAACTTCCCTCAGCACGGGTGAGTGGGAAAGCATTCCTGACCCACCTCTGTCTCCAGGCAAAGAGCCAGGCCTTGGTTGCAGGAAGAGAGAATTGAGTCTTTTGACTCCTGGGCTTGTCTTTTGTGCCTATTCACAAGTGTTTGAACAATCTGCATAAGTTTGGTAGTACATTTCCCACTTCCACTTGAGTTAGTCACTGAAACTTGACCCTTCGCTAGCTGTGCAACCAGAAGAAAGCCGTGCCCTTCAAGTGGTTTTATGCAATGCATCTACAGTGGAATTTAATTAATCAACCAGAGACTCAAACAAAAGGATGCTTTGCTTGGGTACAGTGCTCTCATTACTGCAAGTGCAGCATAGCTGAGCCGATAGTCTCTCTTGTTAAGGAACGTAAGACCGACCATTTGGGAAAGAAACGATTCCTCGGTACATTTGCCGATGTCCTGCTTCTTGTATTCCATTTTAAAAAGTATTATGTGCGTGAATACTTTTAATGAATATTTAGCATTGAAACAACAATGACTCATTGATCAAAGTAATAGGGAAATCTCAATATATTAAAACAGCTAAATGTGGGCTTTGTATACAATGCCTTGCTCAAGAAGAGCTACACATTCTCTGAGGTTTTGCTCATAAAAATTCTTTGAGTTCAAATTATGGGTCTTTTGTTTCCAGCTTAGTCCTTATGAATTGTTACATTTGATTAAAAATAAACATTTTTTTTTAGTGGAAGGGCCTATGTATTAACCCAGTGTGGCAGAAGAGATCTCAAGTATCTGTCCGCAGAAATAAATTACAGCAGGAACTCCTCACTCCTAAGAATAACTTAACTCAGATGGCAAAGGCCTTTCAACAAGCATTGGGCCTCTACACTTCAAAAACAGATTATCCAGATAGTTCTACTATAAAAGTAGGACCAATTTCTAAAACCACTGGGAAGGGAAAAATTAAATCAAAGGATTTGTGTTTCAGATCCAGAGTGAGCCATTGACAAGTCCTTCAAACTTTACAATGGTTTTGACGCTAATTTTCCATTTCTGATTCTGATCTGGTTGCTGCTGTCAGCTGCATCAAACTGGCTTCCTGCGCCGGGTGATATCGCTGTGATGCCAAAGAATCTTCGGTGGCATCCTTTACTAAGAAGGGAGGCAGACAGAAAGGTCTGTGATTTATCCCCATAGGAAACCTCGTGGATCACAGGGATCCGATCTTGAGGCTCAAGGGTCTACCAGGAGTTTGGACAGTGGTTTAGTAATAAAGCTTCGTCAAATGTTTAAATGTTTCTTTTAAGTGTAGCTGTAGATCTAAGTATTTTTATTGACAATCACTGATATCTTAAGACACACATTAAAATAGTCGGACTGTGTGTGTGTAGGGGGTGTTATTCAGTGTTTTAAAAATTAGCCTACTTTGCACACCAATCTTCCCAAGAGATAGCTATATTTTAAAAGAAAAGAGGAATTAGGGAACTAGAGGCATAGAGTTTTGTGTTTTTTAATAGACATTTTAAAGCAATTTTAGGTGTACATAAAATTGTGCAAAAAGTACAGAGAATGGTAATATGGTCTCCCTGACACATTTTTTCTCTTTCTGTTATCATCTTCCATTTGTGTTGTTACTTTAATACATTGTCTTTATATTTAAGCAGGGGAAAACAAAATTACAAGATGATTTGGAGATGATTCAAATACTATCATCTAAACGGAGAATAATGTTGGAAGACACTTTAATTAGTTCATTGAAGCCAAGTGGATTCTGATTCATATAGATACGATGTGATAACGTACTATGAACATTCTCTAGTTGTGCTCCGGAAAGCCTCTATGTGATACAATACCCCCATGCGATATAGTAGTACTAGCCTGTGGTTTTGCTGAGAGGTTCCTAGGCTATGTTTATGGTCGCAGAGCTCCAAGCCCATCTCCTGCAGAACCACTTTATTTATTGCTCTCAATCCTAGATACAATAGATCAAAACACTACATTGTCTTTAGTGCCCCAACTATGGTGGTCACGTTTGAGCCCATTGTTTCAGACACTGTCTCACTTCGTCTCAATGAGAGCAGTCCTCCTTTTCAATGACCCTCTATTTGCCAAGTATGATGTCCTGTTCCTGGGAGAGGTCTCTGCTAACAATATACCCAGAGTAAATATAGGAGATGTTTTGCCATGCTCATTCTAAGAAGCATGCTGGTAATATTTCCTACTGCTTTATCAGTGATTATACTTTGAATATCCTTAACCAGGACTATACCTCGGGGTGAGGGTGGGTGGTTCACACAGCTGACTCTTCCATTAGCAGCCCATTATTTAAAAACACAGTGTATGAGGAGATTTTTTTCATCTCCTTGAATACAGCTTTCAAATAACATAAAATAATAATTTTATTGATAATTGCTTATTTACAACAGACCTACATGCAGAAATTTATATGTCTTAAATTGCTTCTCATTTCCTTTTGACAAGGGAATTATCATGCTGGTAGCAGAGCCATGATTCAAATAAGAAATAAGATAGCTTAAATAAAAAAAAAATCGACAAATCTCAATTGCCATTTACTTTTTACCTATTTAGAATATTTAAATGAGTTGGATAGTTAGGTTGATGACCATATTGTCAAATTTATGAGTCATATCCTCAGGCCAATTTTCTTCTAGATATAGTAGAGTTTATATCTAAAATGCAAACTAATGTTTAAAGAATTTCATCAAATTTGTACAAGACAAAAATCAGATGACACTGACATAGTCATCATTGCACCCAAATGTCAAACAGCCAAATATTCCACTCAGATCAGAGATCACTGGCCTGCTATATTTAAGTTTTCAAATAAACCAGCCAGCTTAGCACTTCTGAAAAATAAAACTCTCCCTTCAAATTGTTACTTACCAAAAATTCATATATTGGGGTTAGATTAATAAATTATTGAAGGTTATTTTTCCTGTACCTTAACAACTCACCATTCACTGTCATCACTGTGTTATTGCTGAACTCACTTCCATGAGTCTCCCACATAAATTGTTCATGAGGGGCTTCCTCTGATAGTCTCTCGAAACAAGCATGGATCCTGTACATTTATGTTACAGGTTTATTATGATAGATTCCTCTTGCCACAAAGCTGCAAAACTACCAAGCCAGTTTATAAAATCAGTTAATAAAAATAGTCCTCACTGAAACAGACTTATTTACCAAGCAACCCAAAGCTACCAGACATATATTCAATGTCCCAATAAAATCAGAAGACTCCTTCCCCAGGAGACGTGTGGGTAGAATAAAAATAAGCTCCTAGACTTCCACTGTTCTTATCAAACCTAAATAAACATGACTTTAATGAAGTAGTATGTTTTGTGAGTTTTGGGTTGATCATCTATGAAGTATTTTACCATAGATTATTTCAGGAAGACCTAAGATTTTAAGGAAGACCTAGGATTTACCCTAAAATATATAGTTGGAGCGCCAGTGTTCATCTACTGTCACTCAAGACCATTGTTTAACATTCGCTTCAGTGTGCTGACAGTTAAAAGGAGAACTGCAAAGCACTGCAGATATTCTGTAGAGGAAGAATAAAACGGAGCTAAATACAATGACTGCTGAGTACTCTGGGGTCCCTGTCCTGTACAATTATACCCACATTCACTATGGGAAAGGTGAATTATATTTGACAATATATTCCCAAGCACTGTGTAATGAACCTTCAAACTTCAATTAGAGCCTATCAGAAAGAAAAATAAACACAATTTCACTAAAACACTGCCTTCATAAGAAAAACAAGTCAGTTGGAAAATACAACAAGTTCAACTTCATTGGCTGCTCATCTAGCCTTCTTTTCTCGTGTCAGGTATCACATAAAATGCTGCTCCTTCGAGCCATAACATAGATCCCTTCCATTTCAAAAATAAAGCCAGTCAATGCCCTTACTATCTGTTCAATCAAAAATTCCCCACCATTTACCTCCAACGAAAAAGATTAATTTTTCAAAAGTGTATTGAATGTCACTGTTTGTGAAAGGTGATCAGTATCTCCAGAATTCAGAAGAATAGCACACCCTCTGGGATATCTTTGCATGAATTACATAAAGCATCTCCACGCTGGCTTAAATGAACCTATTACAATGTTGAGGCTGGGTCCCCCAAGTGGCTGACATTCTCCATGTGCTGGAATTCAGGCTGTTTATATGATGGATCTCTCGGGGCTTTACTCAGTGCGCATTTCAATGAATGTTGTTTTCTCAGCTAAAATGCAATGCCCTGCCTGTTGTTAACTTCCCTCTTTGGCCGTTTTTATTGGTACTTCGTACACATCTTGGCCATGAGAAGAGAACTGGTCCTGGAAGGGTCCAAACGACCAGCCTAATTAGCTAATAAACTGGGATTACATTGCTGCCTTTGTGAATGACTGACCCCGTGGAATGTTTGATGGTTCTGAAGTTTTTCTGAGGTTCTTTTGATGAAACTTTGCCTTTGATGTAACATTTTCATTTAAGATTTTATAACAGTAAACAAAGCACTCAGTGGAAAATATCCAGTGAGTTTCACATAACACAGTCTTGAAAGATAGCTGTCAGACACCACAACAATCACATTGCCATTAATAGAAGTACTCCTTCTTCCTTAAGGAACAACTAAGATTAGTAAGAACTAGCCACTCTTGCTACAGCATTTGGATATATGTATCCATTTGGTGGTAGATTTGTTTCCCACCCAACTCCTATTTGCACCATCATTTTCACTGTTAGCAGGTGAACAGTCCTGTCACTATCCAGAGGGAAAGAAACAAACGCCCAGAAAGGAATGGACAATCGGAAGAAGGGGACGTTAAAGAGCATTTCGTCCTATTGTTACTCCTCGTCATGTTCAAAATCTGAAGTTCCAGTTAGAAAAGAACTACTTGAAAACGGGGAAAACACAAGGGTCAAAGGAGAAAGTGTGATGGAGCAGGAGGAAGCGACAGCAAGCTGGCCAGTCCCAGCTGCTGAGCCTCCAAAAGTCTGGACACAGTAGATAACTTATCAGGCAGAACTCATAAGGGAGTCTGCAAAAAGGCCTCCTTAGGATGCAGTTGGCCTGCAGCAATCCCCACCCAGCATGTCAGGGTTCACAACCACTCCACTGCCGACGGAGAAGGAGAGAGAGCGCTTTCCAGAGAAACTCACCAGTAAGACTCCAGATATAGGGAGGCCCCATCCAGTGGAGGCTGGGGAGGAGAGGTGAGGTCCATACTGAATGAATGAATGAATGAATGAAACATCTGAACAACTTCTTTATTCCAACCCTTGTCCAATTATCTCTAGGAAGTTGGTGTATAAAGTTCTAGAAAATTCCTATCCAGAAAAGTGGCTGAGGGTGCTCTTAATTAAATGACAATATGATCATACTGTAATGAGTTTACAAGCGTTTCCGACACCGGCTGTTCTAGCAGTTACAGTGCCTGAGCCAAATGTAACTAACAGCCCCAAATCCACATGTATCTTATGAAAAATTCTGCCCGAAAGAGGAAAACCAGTACAGAAAGGCAAAAAGAAAGAAATTTGGGGAAATATAAGATTTTTAAATGTCAAAAGAAATTCAATAACCTCCCTGTAATAGGAAAATATACGGTACCCAGGTAACAAGATGATATCTTCATTTCTTAAAGGGTATTCAAAGCACAAAGGAGTTATTTAAAATAAAGTATTATAAAAAATCAATGGAATTTTGGGAAGGTAAAGGTGATGAAGTCTCTCCAAAAAAGATGAACAAAAAATGAAGTCAAAATATTCGAGAAAATTCAAAAATTTAGTGTCTAAATATAATATCCAACTAAAAAAGAGTTCCCTAAAGCAATAATTGACCTGAGATGGAACTTGGAACTGAAACCACTTCCAGAGGTCAACTGTCATCCAAATAGTAGATGCGTTCCTAGAATAAACTGCCACCTGTGCTTATTGTGCTCGCTTCGACTAATCAAGGCCGTGGGTTGAAATGGTTCACTTTTGCCAAGGTGAAAGGCTAAGGACGAGCCGGGAAGCTAGATGAGCGGACACAAGAGAAGATGAATATTGTAATCGGTGCACAGAACAAGCTGTACAAAAAATGGCTAAACTGGAACCCAATTTGCTATCTAAACTTTCACCTAAAACACAACAATATATTTTTCAAAGAAAATAATAATTTTAAAAATTAATAATACAAATTTAAACTCCTGAGCACACAGATATGGGCTTCCAGGGTCAAAAAGTTTAGACCTCTAGGCAAATCATTGAACTGTAGATGCTAGAGATTGAGATGAGATCCCACAAACGTTCAGTAGAAACGTGATAGCATATTTTGGATGAGATGAATCGGTAATACTTCTCAACTTAACCATGTTGAAATAAAGGATTATACATTTAAATTATCAACTCCAAACACATGCCCCAAAATATTCTGTGTCTAGAGATACATCTGGATGATTAACAGATAGCACTTATTTTTCAAAAGCACAAAACAAAAATCCAATCCTTGTGGAATTTTCATTATGACATGGGGTGAAAAACAGATTAGAGAGGACAGAGGAAAACAGTCAATAGTGAATACACCCTATGTACAAGTAAAGAGCCCGGATGGTGCTGTGGTTCAAAGGCACAAACCCCACTGGGGAAGAGGAATGAGGCTGTGTAGTGTTGCAATGCATTACAGTCTCACAAATACTGTACAGGGCCTGAGTCTGAATCTGCTGGATGACTGTTGTTTGTGGTAGGTGTAAATAAACTATGTTTGACAATAATGAAAGAAATGGAATAAAACAGGAACTTTTAGAAATATGCTTATTTTAAATAGGCTGCCTTCAAGAAATGAGCTACTCATCATGCCATATGAAAAAATAATTTTGAAATCCAGTTAATACTAATTTCAAACCATTCTGAAGAAGACATCTTACCAAATCACTGAGGGTTTGCAAAAGTTTATGGGTCTTCTCCCATAAAACAACAATGTTGAAATGGTTCAATTGTTTTAAGAAAAGTCTAAGACAAACCAAGAAAAGAAGACTCAGCCTTAAGAATGAAGAAAGAATGCCTGAAGTCCGGAAACAAATGGCTACATACTGCAGAGTTTCCATTGCTGTGATAGCCCCCGGAGTTGGGCTCTTCTTGGTCCGCACTTTTAAGTGACCATCTTGACCAAGCAAGCTTCCAACAGGAGAGGTGCCAAAAGTGCCTTTCAAAGATCAGCTAGCTCAAGAGCCGATCTTTCCAATGAGCAAGATCAGAGCTAATGAAAATAATTTTATGGAATGAATTGTGAACAGAGATAAGTAGGTCTTGGGTTTACTGATGTGATCAAGAGCAAAATCTAATTAAAACAGAGGTTTCTGGGAGAATCTGCTAAGCCACGTGATTTAAGGCTGAGAGGTCAACCTAGAAGGTATGGTCACTGTGGTAGAGAAGAGACTATTCGTGGAAAATCCCTGTAAATTGTTCTCAGAGGACACAGGGCAATTGACAGGACTTATTCAAAAGCAGTTTGAAGAAAATTGAAAATTACAGTGCTAGGGAAAGGACAGAAAAATTGTGCAGAGGAAAGAAAAGTTTTCCATCCTGTCCCATGTACCTGCTCATTCTTGGAGGTTAGCAAGAGCTGTCTGATGGGAATTCACTGGGAAATTTTTCGCCATTCCAACAACATCACCAATCTTTTTGATCCTAAATCTCAGAATTAAAAAGGATCATGATTTGAGTTCATCTTGTATGGAAAACTGCTGTGGGGACTTAGTGTAAACAAGAGAGGACAGACAGGTCAGAGAAAGGCAACCCTGTTTCAGGGTGTATAGACTTAGAGATATGACAAAAATGATAACTTCACATTTTTGTGCTTTGTTTATTAAAACTTTCAAATATTTTGTAAAAAGTGATGTAACCTGCATACACTTTAGAGGGCAGTATTTTCTTCCCTCGCAGCCTTCCCTGGAGAAGTGTGTGTGTGTGTGTGTGTGTGTGTGTGTGTGTGTGTGTGTGTGTGTGTGTGCGTGTGTGTGGCTATATTCCTTAAAAATGACCGTTTTGATACCTTCAAGGGACTCTATTGGTTCGTTTTCAATGCTCTTTGAGTTTGGAAAACAAAGACGAGGTCTTCTTTTGCGTGTGGCAAGGCCAAGGCTGTAGGATGTACAGATAGAGATGAAGGATATGGCCGGATAATAACTTCACATTTCAACTTCTGTTTAATGGAGGTTTCTAGGTTACCATTTCTTGGCCATTTGACTAAGACAAAGTGTAATGAAGGCTTCTAGGATGTTGTAGTGATAATTTTTGTCTTCACTTGTATCAGGAAACACTCCCAATAAAATAGGCAGAAAGTGGATTGAGATAGCACATCCCGAGGAAAATATATGATATTGCACTTAACAGTGATGAATTCTGAGCTCTCAGTGACCTGTGTACACTTCCTTTTATTTAAAACAGTTTTATTGACATATAATTCACATGTCAAGAAATTCAATAGTTCAGTCATATCAAGAAGAGTCATACAATCATCACCACGATTATTTATGGACATTTTTTTCATTCTTGTACTCATTATTGGTTCCCCACTTCCCCAAACCTCCCCTGCCATGTAGCCAAGGAGTCAGTAATCCAGTCACTGTCTCTATAGATTTACCTATCCTGCAGTTCATATTCAGAAAAACATTTTTAAAAACCCAACAATAACAAGGTGAAAGAGATTTAAACTATCAATTGAAAATGAAGTAGAAAATATTTTAAAATAGAACAAATTTTAAATGTATCAAAGGATAGATCAAATGATAAGGTGTTAAATGTTCACCTAACTGTATCTGCAGCAATGCACTTCCCAACACAGTCTGTATGTTAACAAGGCGATTCACAGCCCTGGTCTATGATAGACGGGATTCACCAGAGGCTTATTTCACGTGTTTTCAACCTTCATATATATTTCTATCTGAAACAACTTTAAAACAATAAATCTAACACTGGTATAGACAATAACAAGATGAATAAAATGTTGGCAGTCGTCATGAAAGGTATTAAAAACAAAATAAACTGCAACTCCACAATTGTTTGGGTGGGGGGAAAAAAAATTACCTTCCTATATACACTTTTGAGAAGATACTAGATTACTAGAAGGTACACACAAAGTCAATTATGGAAATGGAACCATTATTTTAGATTTAAAAGATAAATCACTCTGAACATTCTTTCACCAGGGAAAACATGAGATTACACACCTCTGAAATAAATACAAAAACATGTACAGTGTACCAAGTTCAAATGAGTACTAAAAATACTCTTTTAATGACCAGGGCAAGAAAACTTAAAGTCAAAAAAAAATTCAGTAACAAACATAGAGTAATTTATTGGTTTAAAAAATTCACAAGTAAAAGAAAATGTGTCCTCCAGAATTTTATGGAATTCAGAATGCCTTTATATTCAATCCAGCAACTTGCTTGGTTCTTGCACATAATAAACACTTCAACCTTGATTAATTTCAATGAATGTTTAGGAAAACATGCTTAATTTGAAGTTAAGACACCATGAGAGCAGATTACGTTTATGCCTGGCACACTTTGCTGTCACAGTCAGATCAGAAAGATGGCCGGGAGAAACTGTGGCTCCATCAAAGAACGCTCTTGGTCTTGAGGGGAAGGGGATAAAAAGAGAGGCGTAAACTCTAATTGCACTGCCTTGAGAGTGTCCTGCAGTGGGGCTCACAGAGTTCTGTTTTTCTGAATTTCCCTCCCTCTACACGAGTCCTGGCAGACATAAAGCCCATCCACACCATCACTCCATTTTAGCTTTCTTCTATAAAGAAAAGTTTCCTTCTTGTGGCCTCCTAAAATAAAATTGCTGGAGAACTGAATGTGACTTTGTATCACGACAAGGAAAATGAAACCAGTGGATGGCAATGATTGAAACAGTCAAGGCCCCGCTAGAGACAGAGAACAAAAGCCAATCAATAAAGCAACAATTGTCAAGTTAAAAAATTACTGAACATACATATTTTCTTTTCCAATCTTCAGCCTTGCAAAACACTATCTAATTTTGATGTGTGCTCATTATGTAGGAAGTATCCTTTATTTTCTTTTTGGTGAAAAATAATTTTCATCTATTGATCTTATTTGATTACTTTAGATCAGTAAGTTGAATATAAATATCTATTGCTGTGTTTCACCTTCCCTCAGGCATTCATAATAACTGTCAAAAATTTACTACCAAACCCAAATAGAATAATTATGCAGAACTACATTAACTTTGTGTGCTCAATTGGTTTCTGTAAAATTTCTGAACAGGCAGAGGTAATACAGGGAAATCCCCCAAAGTCTGGTGGCATAGGTCCCATTTAACAACCATGACTGCAAATTTTCTTGGAAGAGTCAGACTGGATATTACTAAAAATGAGATAATTTTATTCTACTGTATAATGTGTTTTTTTAGATTTAAAATATTAATTGCCCTAAAGTAAAATGTTTGGATCATTCTTTCATTCTTGTACCCATTGTTATTAGTTCCCCTTTCACCCAACCTCCCCTGCCACAGCCCCAAGGGACCATCAGTCCAGTTACTGTGTCTATGACTCAACTGTCTCTAATAGTTCAAGAGGACACCATAAACATAAACATATAGTGTCCTCTTGAACTGTTTATGTTTATCTTTTTAAAAATGCATTTGTAGTAACATATATGTACCAAAATATTTTCTCATCATCATTTTACAGGGACAATTCAGAATCATTAATTATGTTTACCAGGTTGTGCATCTACTACCTATTTCCAAATTTTCCATTACCCTTAACATAAAATCAGTATCCTTTCAGTAGTAAATCCCCAATTCCCCCTGCCTCCTACTCTTGGTTCCCCAAATCAGCTTTAGCCTCTACGCATTCACCAGGTCATACACGTGGGTTCATACTGTATCTACCCTTCTGTAAGTGGCTTATTTTACTCCATGTCATAACATGTACCACAACTTTATTTTTCTTTATCCCAAACAACCTCACATTGTGTCTGCAAGGGTAAGCTCAAATGTCTTTCTATGAAGCCATAGAGACCTGTGTTAAAATATGTATCAAAGTGTGTAGCTATTCTTCTTGACGTAGCCTCTGTCTGAGTCTATCTACTTCTGTGGGTGGCAGCTGGCTCTCTCTTTCTTGCTGGAGGAATTCTGCACCCTTTGTTTTACTTCACATCCAAACATCAGCTTCGGCATCTCGAAGGACTCAAATCATGTTTCCTTACGACAGGGGTAGGAAACCTTTTATTTGCTAAGGATCATTTTGAAATCAGTAGAACCCCAAACCTTGACACTAATCTGTTCTAGAAGGAGTGTTGAGTGCCTAATCAATTTTTTTCCTATAAGAAATAACTGCAAATGGATTAATCCATTCTTGACCACCAAGTTTTTACCCTAACCTTGCCTTTTTACACAAAAGATTAGTAAATAAATTCAGAGTTAACTAATATAATTTAAATGAGAAACACATTTTAAAAGTTTTTAACACCTACAGTATGGCCCATAGCTTGAGATGGATGAGGATCTGGATCTGTGGACATGGATGCGGAGAGGAGGGATGGAGAGAGAGGCATTGTTTGGAAAGGGAATTCCCTTCCATCAAATCAACTGGTAGCTGCTTTTCAGGAGTTTTTTTGTCCCTTTTTTGTCCTTTTTTCACTAGGATCAGGCTAGCTTTCTCTAAAAAAAAAAAAAAGGTCCAATGTGGTCTGCTGTTGGCGGTTCCCTGTTTTTCAAAAGGGCTTACTAAATGATCATCAACAATATCGCTAACACAGCGGGTTAACCAGTTCCTTATCATGAAGATTCTTTTCAAAAAACTCTTTCTTAGGACCCCTGGTTTTTATCTAAAAACGACCAAAAGACACAAAAGACTAAGAAAATTACAGCAAAATGCTTGGAACACAGCCGCAAAAGGTTCAAAGTGTAAGCAATGCGTGCCAACAACGCCAACTAGCGCTGAGTGACTGACACACGACCTGCTTTTGTTTATAAAAATCAGGTGGGACGCTTTGTCAGAGTCTGATGAATTGTTCTAGCTCCTAAGCAAAATTTTCTCCACATTTCGTGTGGAAATCCAATTATGTTAAGTCCTGATGCAGTTGAGTACCAGGGTTCTACTGTATTTATCACATCATTCATAGGGCAGATATAATCATCAATATAAAATTAGCCTGCTACATTTGGTCAAACATTTAATTAACTCACCCCTATTGTGTCACCATAACCTTCTAAGCTGACCTCTTAGCCATAAATTTAAATGACTTAACTAGCTCTTCAAAGCCACTGTTATGGTTAGATGTGCCCTTCCCCCACTTTTTCTTCTTTTTAATGTATCCTAAAGGAAACCAAGACAAATGTATTACTAAGAAACTGTGTTCGCTGCTCACAAAGACATGCCTTAATTTGTAATGTTTGGAAGAAACGCATGCAAGTATAACTTTAGTATTAAGAAGCACTTGGTGATGAGGATCGAGGAGTTCAGCCTTTGGTACAGACTGCAATTCAAGTAAAGAAAATAACAATCCTCACACCTGGACCAACAGATAGCATCATAATAAATCAAGGGGAGATGGAAGTTACCAAGGATTGTATTTCACTTGGATCAACAACCAACCCTCATAGAAGCATTAATCAAGAAATCAAGCAATGTTTCACATTGGGAAAATTTACTTCACAAGACCTCTTTAAAATATTGGGGGGGGGGGACATTAGTTTGTAAAAAAGCGTGCCTGGTCCAAGTCATGGCATTTTCTAAAGCCTCCGATGTATGTGAAAGTTGAACATTGAATTAGGAAGCCCACAGAAGAATCGGTGCATTTCCACTGGCTCCTATGGAAGATAAAAATATTTAGCACTATATTAAAAGGAAGAATGGAATGATTTTAGATTGACTCTTTCCTTTCTAAAGGGAGCAGCTCCTAATACTCTGAAAAAATGTGTAAAGTTTCAGCATAATAATTTTACTTCTCCTATACTTGTGTAGGATGATTCTTACTTTAGCAGTTTTGCTGTTCATTCCAGTGTCCTAAAGGTTTCTCTTGTTCATCCATCGTACTGTTCTTCTACTGCTCACTGAAGATGTCCATTAATACTGCTGAAGTTTAAATGCATACAAGGAGAGTACTTAAAATGACCCAAAATTAAGCTGGGACCTGTACAAAATCATCTCAAGTAATCCATTGTTTGATGATGGAATTATTTCTCTGGATTAATCATGGGATTACTTTAAATGCTCCTAAATAAAACTCTATTAGATGATTTTGTTAAATTATCTTCACTCAAATGTATTATATCTGACTTTGCACTTTACAGTAGCTATAGATTTATCCTATATGATGGGTCAGCACTGATAGTAAAAACCCAATGAAGGGAATAGTAATGTTAAATGCCAACAAACCCCACCCTCATAAAAACAATTGTTGCGTGTTTAAGAAATATTCGATAAAATCAAACATAATAAGTGTTCACCATATACTGCTGATTCCGATAATTCTTTAAAAGAGCTTCAACAGCCAGAACCTTTCCTCACTAAGATACAGAAGAACTTGAGTTTGCAACTTCTTCCTGAGATAATGTTTATGTGTTTGT
The DNA here is from genome assembly GCF_050624435.1 of Tenrec ecaudatus. Taxonomy (NCBI): domain Eukaryota; kingdom Metazoa; phylum Chordata; class Mammalia; order Afrosoricida; family Tenrecidae; genus Tenrec; species Tenrec ecaudatus. Next base: position 41,333,502 of record NC_134536.1, read on the forward strand.
TTGTTTGAGGGGGGTGGTTATAATTTAAATATTCATACCTTCAGTTATTTAATTGCACGCTATGGTGACTGCGGGTTGTACTTCTACTTTATAACAGCTCCAGTGATAGCCACCTCCAAGAGCAATAGTATCAGGCATCGGTAAGTTCATACTTATCTTCTTTGAAAGGCATGCTCCACCACTACAATGAGACTCAGAAACAATGTCTTCTTCAAGGTGCTTGATATAACGTTTGTAGTTAGGGAATCCTTCCCTGATCAGGAAAGCATATTTCCAGACTCAAGGACAACATTCAGATAATCTCAACGTGAACCTAACATCCCCATGGAACTGAAGCCGGGGAGAGATGGAATATGAAACTTGGCAGAACAAGAACAAAAAGACGTGTGCAAGGTAGAATGTGGTCCTTGAACTTTTTAAAGATCAATAAAAATCAGCCGGAGTCAGCATTAAAAAGATGTTGCCAATAAATATCCCTGGAAGAATGTAAGCATATTCGGCAGGTTTGTTATTTTGACGAGAAATGTCTTAGAAATGAGGTTCTTTTCACATTTCCCTTAGAAGATAGAGGGAGAGAAAAAAATGTTCATCCCCTTTTAACATCACAGCTGAAATTGTTCTTTCATCAGTTTGGGATAAAAACTGAGAGAAATAAACATTCAATAAAATCATCATAGCACATTGAGAAGCTAAGTTCACACACTCTTTTCCCTCTTTCCTCCACATCGCACGTAGTAGCCGCACATGTGTGCGCATACACTAACACACACACTGTCATGTGCACAACCATGCACACTGGAAGCCCCACCTTTCTTTACAAAGATCATGTGTAGAAAAATGGGAAGATAAGCACGCCCACTGTCAATTATAATGTAATCCAGGTAGCACTGAATTATCAAGGGCTGTCTAGCATGTTATGCAAACTATGTTTATCTTCTACTAAGGAATTCCACTCTATGTAAAAGCTAAAATAAGAAATTAGGTATGGTTATTGCTTTACCATAAAAGTGAAGAGTATGGGTTAGAAACAAAACAGGAAGCAGGATCAATGGACAATACTCCAGGGAGCTATATAGTAAGTGCATAAATTCCAATCCCAGATTCATTTGCTGACCAGACCATACATGTCAGGCAGGATCTCCTCTCTCATACTCATGGATTGTGACGTGACTGGTCGATGTCCCACGACCCTGTGAACATATGGATGGACACTATATAAAAGGTATCTATCGCTGTAGGTTAATAATAATGATTACTATTGATGTAAAAAAGGGGCTCGGTGGAGCAAAGTGAAGTGCTCCACTGCAAACGCTCGGCAGTTGAAAGCCACCAGCAGCTCAGCAGGTGAACAGACCTGGGCTCCGTTCCCATACACAGCCAGCCTAGAAACCACCCCGGGGCAGCTCTGTCCTTCAGGATTCCTGTGAGTCAGAGCCAGCTCCACAGCCCAGCACAGCACCAATGACACAAGAGAAGGAATCAGTTTCTTCTTCCGGACAACAGGATTTTAGATGGCAAAATTCAGCATCTACAAACATCACACAAACATGGAAATATCTGTTTTCTGAATATTCAACCTTTAGTTTCCTTAATTTCAATATCATGTACTTGTTAGGTTGCTTCTCTTTCTCAATAAGCTAAGATTCTCCAGGACCAAATTTAGGGATTAACTTACTTAGATCTTCAGCATCTAATGTGGTGCCTTAAAAATGTTTTTTTAAGCTTTTTGTTGCTAGTGTGTGAAACTCATTTCTATTTCTATTGGCTAAAATGATTGCCACCCTAGCCCACTTACCTGACTTTTCAAGAGCTCTTAAAATGGAAAGCACGATCAAAAAGTCATTTACTTTTGCATATATTTTTAAAGCCTTTTATTCTACTTCAGAAAATAAGATTGTTAGGATCTGAAGTGCTTTATATGATAGTTTTGAGATTTTACATTGTCCAAGAAATGTAGGTGATTTAAAAATAAATAAAATAAGGGGAACATTTTTAAAACACCAAAAAATATATATTTTAGTGGAAAAGCCAAATGAATAAACAGCATTTCAGTGACATGTTGAAATAAATTCAATATCAACAACCTCGATTGAGAACAATAAGATTTTCTCTTTGTAAAGGAGAGCTTTAATGAAAATATCTGCAGAATTTATCCGCAATAATTGCTTGGGAGTTTGCAAGTACTTAAGATCATAGATTATTTTGTAACTCAGACTCCAAACTATTTCTCAGTGGAGTCTTTTGTTAGGCCAGTAATTTTATTTTAAATGACTCCTTTATTGTGTATTATATATAAATAATATTTAAGACTTCTCCTAAAATATATTTTTTCCAATCTTGAACCAAGTTTTTGTTGGAAAATGATGTGACATGGTCTGGTACCCCAAAGTCAGCAGTTTGAAACCACTAGCAAATCTACTGGAAAAAGTTGAGGTATTCTTCTCCATAAAGAATTCCTATAAAACCCACAGGGGCAGGTCTATCCTGTTCTTACAGGGTCACTGTGAGTCAGAGTCAATTGGATGACAGAGGGTAAGACCTTTCATCATGGGATTACCTAGGCTAGGAATTTCCACAATCACTTGTCACTTATCATGGTTTATTTTGATAGTCAATATGTGCCACAAATCTCAGTGCTTTGCCAGTTATGATAAAGTAAGCCCCCATGATGTATCCTGCTTCCAATATAGCAGCTTGCTTTCCATATAAATTCATTGGACTTGAGCTAAAACCAACTTTCAATATAAGTTCATTGGATTTGAGCTAAGACCAGCTTTCAATATAAGTTCATTGGACTTGACTAAGAGCTTGCTGTATTAACGCACTAAACCTGGGGTCATCAGAAGCTTGCCATTTTCACAGTCAGCCATGGGTCCCTTTGCCTCTGGAGCCGGAGCCGGACATCAGACCTGCTGGTTTGGGACTCACTGGCTGTGGCAGCTACGCAAGTCAGAAGCCTCCAGCTGACATTTGACCCACTGATGTGGAACTTGCCTTTTCTACAATTGTGTGCGTCATTTCCTTGAGATAAACCTCTCTCTCTAAGTGCAGCCCTGGTGGTATAGTGGGTTAGGTGCTGGGTTGCTAACCTCAAGGTCAGCAGTTTGAACCAACTGGCCCATCACAGGGAGAAAGATGAGACTTTCTCCTTTTGTTCAGATTTATAGCCTCAGAAACCCAAAGGACAGTTCTACTCTGTCCTATAAGGTTGCTAACAGGTGGACTTGATTCAGTGACAGTTTTTTGTTTGTTTGTTTTGTTTTTAATATAAGTATATAACTTTGTGGGGAGAGATGAGGCTTTCTACTCCAGGTAGGAGTTAGTCCGAGAAACCCACAGAGGCAGTTCTTCCCTGTGCTGTAGGATCTCAATGAGAGAGAATTGACTCGGCAGGAGTGAGTACATTAGGTTTATTAATTTTGCTTCACTTGAAACCCAGGTTCATATATTCACCTCGACAATCATGCAAGGAAAACATCCAGACTGATTTTTAAAAATATATCAGTCATTGACATCAAATCAATTCTATGTACATTTGCCCCCTGTAAATTTCCAAAGTTATGAATGTGTACAGGAACAAAAAATCTGATCTTGCTCTTAGTGACTTCAAACTGCTGACATTGTTTAGTTGAGAAACTTCACTGCACTGGTGCCAATCAGCAGATGTCATTGTGCTCAGGTGTATAAATTCTATTCCAGCTCATGGTTACCAACTGCACACCAGAAACGCTACCTCATCCTGTGACCCTCCCACAGTCATTTCTACGGTTACACACAGTATGGGAGCCACTGTGTCAATCCATCTCAGCGAGGGTTACCGCTTACATTCCAGTTCATATGTGTCTAATTCCTGGGTTGATGCTTTTACTGACTGTATAAAAAATGGCTCAGGGAAACGTCTCACATGCAAAAATAAATATACAGTCACACTAATGCTGAAACCGTAAGCTGCACTGAAAGTATGATTATGCTACTAAATGTCCCTCTTTTCACCAAAAATGACCTAAAACATGATAAAATTTTGACATTGAGATACATATTAATTTATAGAATGCCCACACTGCAATGCCATCTGAGGATTTTAAAGTAGCTACATAAAAATGATTGTCAATCAGTGGAAAGGGTACTTAGCAGATGCTTTTACACTCAAAAACCCCTACACATTCCGATTCTACTCCTTCATTGCAATCCTCTCAACCTGCCAATGCCTGTCCCGATTCCTTCCTGTGCTGACCGTTTCCAAGGAGTCTACTTCCCTAACCTTGCCATTTAGATCCTATGGCTCATTATTCTAACATGGAGGAGGTTGCTTCCATCAAGACACGGAGGGTAAGAGTGATAGCCTTAGGGGTTCCACCAGTCTTACGTGACCAGTGAGTCTGGTCCGTGGTGTGATTTAGAACTCTGTTCCACGATTTCCTGCTACTCTAAAGTAGCCCAAAGCCAAATGTCACAAGGCAGAAATGGACATGTCTCTACCACCCATCCTTCTTCACCTTTTATCTCTCTCGCAGAATTCTAGTTCTTTGCTGGGTTCAGTAATCTGCTGTAATAGTCACACAGGACACATCGACAGTATTCATGATTATAGAGGCTTATTAGGAAAGTGAACAGGTTATGAAATGGTACCATGTAATTCAAATATCCCCACAACTCATCTCTGCCATGCTGGCAGGCGTGTCTCTGATTCTTGGACGTGGCGACCATGGTCTAGTAAGCCCACACACCACTCTGCCTCACAGTTTCAGTGCTCTTCCTCTGCTCTGTCTCGTTGTCTTGGTGAGGCTGCTCTGTTCTGTCTTATGGTATCAGAGGAGTTCCTCTGTTCTGTCTTACCATCTTGGTCCTGACATCTCTGGGACCTCTGTTGCCTCCATAAATTCAGACAGGGATCATGCAGACCCTCTGCTGGTGGCTCTTCTGTCTTGATGGTCATGGGATTCTCTAATGAGATAGTTCAGCTGTATCCAGAGGAATGGGGAAACTGGCCAATCCCTATAGTAGTGTTTCACAAGCTGTATTTTCATAATCCCACACAAACATTGGGTCAACCTTCCAAAGACTTGGATAGGCAAGGCATGAATCAGTAAATTCATTTCACCACACCCACTCTATTCAGGATCTTGTAACGGGACCCTTTCGAGAGTAGTTGGTAGTACAGTCAGGCACCTCCGAGTTCTTCTAGTCTTAGATTGTAGAGATTGATGTTTGCATGACCCATTGGTCTAATAGTGGTCATGTCCCTTTCAATTTACATCAGTCTTCTTTCCTTTGGATGAGAAGAGACCAATATTTGTATCTTAATGAGCTGCTCATGTGCTTGTAAAGTCTGGATTACTACTTAAGAACATTAGCTTTGTTGAACTCTGCTACAGTTGACCTTGGTGTCCCCACGAATATTGCCCTGATGCCCTAGGCCCGGGTACTTGTTCCTCAGAGTATTTACTGATGACTAAGAAGTGTTCAAAGCTATGTCCAGTGTAGGTTCCACCACATTCACGGATATATTTTCAATAAAAGTAAATAAACAGATCGAACCTTCTTTGTCATATATATATATATATATATATATATATATATTTGTTTCTATAGTCCCACCATCCCACTCCCACCTGTTCAGCCTGTTTATCAATGCAAGCATCCTCTAATAGAACCTCATGATTTCAGGATAGTGTATATGATAGTACTTGCCTCGATTGTCTGTAACTCTTGTAAACCTTCCAGGGTCTTCCACGCCGCCATCATTTCTCCTTAGCCTCCCTCTTACAGTGCATTGCTTTTCCTTCCAACCAGGTAACATTGTTGATGCTCTAGCCCATGCCTTCTCCTCCTCTCTTTCCTTCGCCCACCTAGTAACCAGCAAAGACTGTTTCCTTTACTGTGAACACCTACTCACGATCATTTTATAATAGTAATCACATACAGTATTTGTTGCTTTGTGCTTGACTCTTTTCACACAGCAGAATCTCCTCCCGGACTATCCATGCAGTGAGGTGTTTTGCAGAGTCATCATTTTTTACATGTAGTATTCCATTGTCTGTATGCCTCATTAACTCACTGCCATCCGTCAATGTTGACTCATAGTGACCCTGCTGTGCGTGTCCAAGACATTAAGTGTTTATGGGAGTAGATACCCCAGTCTTTCTCCTGTGCAGTGGCCAGTAGTTTCCAACTGTCTACCCTTCAGATCGCAGCCCAATGTATAATCTCTATTCCACCAGGACTACTTTGTGAATAGTACCAAAGTTTATTGATACATTCTTCCCCCGATGGACACGTAGAATGCTCCCATCCTTTTGCTTTTGTGATTAGGGCAACAATGAACTTGGGTGTGCATACATGTGTGTATGTTGAAGCTCTTATTTCTCTGGAGCCTATGCCCAGCAGAGGTATTGTGGGTCCCAGGGTATTCCCAGGTCCAGCTTCTTGAGGAAGGGCATGCTGTTTTTCATGGTGGTTGCATCATTTGACATTCCATTCTCTCTGCACCCTTGTTAGCATTTGTTGTTTTCTGGTTGATGTTTTTGTTTGTTTACTTGTTCCTATCTTTTAACCTTACTATTAATGCTGGTGGCATTGTGGTTCTACATGGGTGATTCATGGTCAGCAGTTTGAAACCACCAGCTGCTCCATGAGAGAGACTGGCTTTTTACCCCACAAACAGTTACAGCCTTGGAAACCCAAGGCTATGGGGGTGGCTATGAGTCAGCATGGCCTTGAAGGCAGTGAGTTTTGAGTTGTATTAATGCTGGGGTAAAATGATATCTTATTGTTTTCATTTGTATTTCTCAGGTAGCTAATGATCATGAGCATTTATTTATAGGTTTGTTGGCCACCTGAATATCTTTTTGGTAAAATGCCTATTCACATTCTCCACCCAATTTTTAATGCACTATTTGTTGTTGTTTTTCTTGTTGAAGTGTTTGTCTTCCACATATTTTAGAGATTAGCCCCTTTTTGATAAGTTGTCTTTCTCCTGCAAGGTGGCTGGTTGGTTTCAACTAGTGGTCTTATAGCCAGTCCAGTGCTTAATGCAAAGTGACTCCAGAGTTTCTGAATGCTTAATGAACCATATTTTACTAAAAGATTTAATTCCTTGAATTCTTACAGAATATCTGTATATATTTCTTAAGGATCAATATATTATAGAATCAGTCAGAAAAAGATTTAAGCATATTTTGATTTATTTTTCCAGTCTAAAATTCATATATTCATTTAAAAAGTTACTTATATTAAATAAAACTTTTTTATTCTTCTTTAACAATAGGTGGCACATGTTAGGTTGTCACAGGAAATATATGGCCTTAAAATTAAAGATATAATTACTTTAGTATAAATGGAGCATGTTTAATATCTTAATAAAACACAAAATCTAAAATAAAAAAGAATAAGAGACACAAGAAATGAAAGCAGAATTCATCAAATATTTAATTTTGAATCATTGCATATATCTGGTTGATCTTGGTTTGTGTTTAAGTAAATGCCCCTAAATCCAAACACCTCCATTGCAAAAGCAGTGTCTTTCATGAGTTCTTCAAATAGTCTCATTCATCTCTTTTCTTTCTCCAACTTCTCCCTGTTCTCTGCTTCCTTCCCCTCTCTTGTCCTTCCTGCTCGTTTCTCTTTCTGCCCTTCCTTCCTTCAGGTAACGATGTCTGAATCCTGAGATCTATTTTCCTATTTTTCCCCTTCCTTTGCCGTATCTGCTATTTTTCTGACCTCTCACAGAGTTAATTCCTCCGGCAATTTGAAAGTCTGGCCTCCACCTCAGTGTAAGTGCTGAAATGAGGGAGGATTTTCCTTGTGGCCAGGGGAAACGTAGGACAGAAAATATTTTTAAAACTCTTTGCCTACAGGAAAAGAAGCCAAATATCTCTATCCCTTTGTCATAAAATGTAGCCTAATTCTAGTCATGCACCTCAGGAGTTGGGAAGCTTGGGAACCTTCTTTGATTCTGCTTATATACTAAATAACCAAATTATCCCACAAGAATGATTGTATATATACAAAAATCTTCAAACATCTAAGTGAGCCAAATTAAAAAAAAAGAGTTTGAACACAATAATGAAATCATAACCCACAAATATGAAATGTATATGCCATTGTTGAATTTTACATTAAGTTTTATCTTTAACTTGAGTTCAGAGTGAGTCCAGATGTAAGTCCAAGCTCACATTTTACCATCTGGTCTTGGTAAATTGCTCTCTTCTGTTATTGGCACCTGCCTCGTATGACAGATAGCAGGAGAATGAAGTGGCATCATCTGCTCTCCTCTCGCTGCTGGATCAGTGTGGCACAGATCAGATGGATTAGGAGACAAGCTGCTTGGTCAGTCTAAAGGCTGATTAAAAAGCCTAGAACTAAGTATCTTGGCATAACAAATATCTCTTAGCAGGCATACATTATTCATAGATCTAGGTCTTCAAAAGTCTAACAGATGGCTGCTATAAGAGGGTTAGAAGAGATGGATAATTAAATCTACTAAAATAAAGGTTCAAATACAAATTTCAGGTTTAAAATGAGACACACATAGGAATATCCTTCTAGTGATACAGTTTAAGATGTCTGAAGACAACCGGAACGTCTTTTTTCTAAGCCAGCTCTTATGAATAATAAATGTTTAACATTACAACCACTATTCTTCAAATGTCAGCATTTATGACTCTTCATTGTCAACAGTTGCTTTTTCCTCAAAAAGTAGTCTGCTCTTCTTGTGCCCCTCTGAAGTGGGCAAACTGAGTGATTTGATTTAACAAGCAGGAGATGGACCAGGATGATTACATTTATTATTCTAGATGAATGGACCATAAACTGTAAGGTACAACTAAGGGCTTGGCGGAGATTTCTAATTTCTGAATCCAAACATAGAGACCCTTACGAGAGTCAGAGTAGAACTGTGGTCCATCAGGTCCTGAATTGCTGCTCTGGGAATGTAGATCACCACCCCTTTCTTCTGATCCACCTCTGAGTGGACCCAACTATACATTGTCATATATACATCGTTCTTTCAGATATACATTGTCAATAATGTGATGGTTTAAAAGGCTAGAAGGCCACAGGCTATCATTTAAGAAACTCTGTCTACTAAAAGGGTCTAAGATTTCATTAGCGCTCATCAGTCCTATCTGTGTCCTAAGATGAACTAAACTACAGTAATATATATGATATGGTTTTTAAGTCATAAGTTCCTATACAGTACAGCACTTTGCAATTTTGATTAGAAATCATCTGTCCTTCAATATATCCCTGTTAAAGTGCCTAATATCAAAGGTAGCACTCTAGCCTTGAGGGTCTGTTGAGAGCTTGATTTCTTTCACGCATCTATGTATCTAACCAACACACTGCCAAGAGTGTATTTTGCAAGTGGTCTGTCGCAATCTTTTTGAATGGCAGTGGCTCTTTCTTCAGAAGGTGTCTCCTTGAGAACAAGAAGAGCTTCTTGTCTGACCCGTGCTGCCCTCCATGTGGCATCCTCCCTCCTTCCTCTTTCTTCATCTGCGCACGTGGCTCTACCCCTCTTTCCACGTTATCCATGGGTAGTGCTTGGTAATTTCCTTTTCCTATGCATTCCACTAGTTTTCTCTGCTTAGTGAATGATCAGAAAAACATTATAAAACACCCACTCATTGATGGAAATTGGAAAAACTCATTGTGTGTAAGAAACCAAAAGATATCATAGGTACTTCCATAAAATTAAAAAGCACATTTTCTGGTGAAAACAAAATGAAGCCTCTTATTTTAACTAAGTGCCATTTACTCTGTTCCAACTCATAGCGACCCTGCATAAAATAGAATAAAATAGTGCCTGGCCCAAGATACCTGAAAAGTCATATTAATGGAGAGTTTGAGCTGCAAAGGATCTTGTAAAATGCTATCAGAATATGCAGAGAGGATGACAATGTCAACCCTCTGTTGTGAAGGCAGTGTGTGCATACGGTGCTCCTCTCTGTCAGGAGTGCAGTTGGAGCAAGCACCTGCTCTGCAGCTCACCAGAACAGACTGTGCTAGTCCAGGGAGGCTAGAGAAACAAATCCATAGAAACTCATATGTGTAGAAGAGAGTTTTATATAAAGGGTAATTGTATGTTAAGAAAGCATCTCAACCCAGCCAGTCCAAGCCCAGAAGTCCGATATTAGCCGATATGTCCAATACCAATCTATAAAGTCCTCTTCAGACTCATGAAACACATACAATGATTCCGAATGCAAGACACTAGAAAATGTTTGGATCCAGTGGTTTTGTAAGCATCTCAGCACTGGCAGGGTCTCCACATGGCTTCTCCAGGTTCCAGAGCTGCATCAGGGTAAGTCCATGTGGCTTTTCTTCAGGGATGTCTTGCAGGTGAGCAGAAAGAGAGTCTATCCTGCCTCTGAGGAAAATTTAGGAATTTCCAGAATCCTTAGGGGAAGTCTATACCCACCCAGAGGCCTCATTGGTTATATCTTGATTGACAGGTCAGACCCCACCCCTTCACTCATAATCCTCAGATTGACACCAGATTATGTAACTACCATACAGACCCTCAGCTCCTGGGTCTTGAAGTGAGCCCTCCCATCCGTGTGAGCTTTCTTCAGTAAGACCCTCAGCTGACACATGACCACAGGAACTGATGTGCTCCATAGCACAAGGGTAAAAAATGGAATTTTAAAATATTATCCAAAACAAGAGTACATATTAACATCTCCCAAAGATCTTTCTCCTCTACTTAAACTTTGCTTTTATTTCCAGAAGCATCATGCTGGAACTCCAGCATATACAACTGAAAATATTTCATTTTCATGATAACAGTGTTCAGACATTCACACACTCACACACACACACACACACACACACACACACACACACACACACACCACAAACTTAAATCAGGTTTCATTTAAATGAGTTGACTCATGATTTAAAAAAAATAAATAAGAAAGCAATTTATTCTGTTTTTCTAGCTAATATCCATCTTTTTATTTTCCTTTTCAGTCAAGGGGAAGAGTGATATTTTTCTAGTCTTGAATGAAACTTTAAGAAGCAGTAACTTAAGTGACAATGGAGCACTTGAATTTTAAATTATAGACATACGGCTATTTACTTATTTACCAAAACCACTTCAGTGAAAACCTTGATTTATCTTTTTTTTTTCTTTCAAGTTTCCCCTGAAAGGACTCAGTAAGTAAAAACAGAGGGGGGAGGATAATAAATGAAATGAATGAATAATCTCCAAAGTTATGGCAATGCACAAAGAGAACTTGAATAAGTAGAACTGTGAAAGTGGAAGTCACGAGAAGGTCACACTATTTGTACTTCAGTTGTTTGGATTGCTTTTAACCATATATCTTGGAATTGTTTTCCAAGCTTGTTTTAATGAGATTGGTTTTTGCTGTTCTTTTGTGAAGCATTTTGAGCACAGCTAAATTTAGCCAGTGTTCTCCCGAGATGCTCTTTTCAAGGCCACCACTGTCCTGCTTTGTCTTCTACCTGTGAACTTCCCAGTGACAGAGGTATACGTGGATTAGGAGATGACATCCGACGGCAGGGTGTGTTTGAAAAATCATTGTCAGTGGATTGCAACACACTGGGGACGGGGGTAAAACTGACCTCTACCACATGGAAAGGCATTTGTACTTAGTGTTGAATCTTGTTAATAAAACTCATTATCATGTTTCTCACTTATATAGTACATATCTCCTTTATTTTTCTTAGATCTAAGCTCAGCTACTTATCCAGCATGTCATTTACTTTTTTGCTGTTTTTGTTTTGGTTTCTTGAAAAATATTTTTAAAAATAAATTTAAATGAATGAAAAATTAGTGTTATATGAAGTCAAGTTTCTCAGACTGGGAGAGAAAAGGAAATGATGATGCAGAGAATATTCACTCATCACAGGATTAGGATAGTCAGCACCATTCATTCATTCATTCATTCATTCAGCAAGCCTTTTTTCTTTCTTTGTTGCAGATGCATTGTTCAAGACTTTCAGATACATTTTTCTAACTCAAACGTTGATGCTATAGTGTACTTTTGAAGAGCTCACAATAACTCTCCCATCTCATTCTAATTACCTCTATTTCTCCAGCATTTCTCATTCTGACAGGTAACTAGTCGCCAATCAGACAATGTTTTCTGAAAGTTTTGAATCTATTATTTCACTTGTAGTATTGTTCTTGACTGTGAAGACTTTCAGTTCAGCTTGTCCCTCTCCACCAAGCCTCATTTCCAACCATTGCCCAAAGCTGACCTCTGGACAGAGAAGTTATCTCAAAAGTCCAATCCTTGCTCCATGTTCTTCATTTTAATTCCTTTTCTGCAATATATAACTATGAACACAGGCAATATTGTGCTGCGCCTACTCCTTCCAAACAGCTGATGAGTTCAAACTGCTGACCTATTGGTCACTAGCCCACAGTTTAACCATGGTACCACCAGCAATTCAAATGCGGCACACCTCTATTTAATATTGAAAATATATTCTCTATTTCTAAAATATTTCTTGTTCAGGTCATACTGTACGATCCAAATGAAAACGAATAAGAGGAAGAACATTTCTGAGCTGTCTATCCTCTATGGCATTTGAGTCGTCAATGTCAAGTTCAGAGCTTTGATCCTTCCCGGATTCCTTTCTCTTCCAAATGCAATCCAGTTGCAGTGCACGATCATACTAATCTGAGGAGGCAGATGTCTTACTCATGGGCTCACGTTCTGAGATTTAAAAAGTTATAGTTTCATATCACCTACTCCCTCTAGTAACAGGTACAAATCAAAAACGGAGACATCTCTAAGCATTTCATCAGCTAAAATGTGGACAAAATAACTTTTTTTATAGGATTATTGTGAAAATTGAGTGAAGTTTAAATAAACAATAGCCAAAGGAAAACAGCAGCAACCCAAGTGGCGTTTGTCGGCTTGATTAGGACCCATGGTCACCTCCTGTGTTTCAGAGGTGACCTCTCCTCCACGGGGATTTCCAAAGCCGTGATCGCCCAGAAGCAGATTATTCTGCGGCGTCAATGAATGATTTGAACCTCCATTTAGTGCAAGTTTCCAAGCCATTAACTTCTTGCCCCACCTAAGGACTCTGGCATAACCAGTGAGTCCCTCATAAGATTTTATTAGCAAAGGGAATTTTTTCAATTATGTGCTATTTGCCATGCACTATCTTGACATTCTCCTACCTATCAACTCATTTTAGCCTCTTGAAAACTCAGTGACATAGGTGATCATATTAGTATTATGATCACTAACTTTTTCCCTTTGGCAGATAAGGAAATTGATGCAGAATAGCTCAAATAACTTGCCTAAAGTTAAGTGGCGTAGCTGTATTAATTACCCATGGAACTATAATTATTACGCGGCAGATATCCTGGCTATGAGGTCAGAGATCTTTTCGACAAGAGTAGATCATTTCTTACCTGATCCTATCAGCTATCACCAAATATTCACCTTTGAATATTTGATCCAATCCAATCTCCTGTATTATATATTTTCCACACTGTTTTTCCCTCTATTGAGTTCCTTCCATTGATAACATGTACAGAGTAATTTAGAACTAGAGCTTTTACTCTCTCACATCTATCTTGAATGTATGCAAGTCTTATCTCAAGCATAAGCTCTTGAGGCAGGGGTTATGTCTCATACTTGGTATTCTCTGTCGCAACAGTGAGGGCCTACCCTTCAGTCGGCTCTCAATAAATGGGGGTGCGTGGTGGATGTTTAGGCCACAAGGCATTCGTTCTGGGAGAAATAACAACCATAGAGAGATTTACATGAGGTCCAGGCCCTGCTGCCATAGGTTTTAGTAAAAGTGCAGTCATTAGCACAGAGTTCCACTTAGAAGCATGTTGCTAATGGACTCACATATGCAAGAAGGCAATGTATAAGGGAGGATTGGCAAAGAATGCCCCATTGTTGGTCTTTAATTATTAGTGTAAAGATCGCTTTTAGAGTAAACGATGAAGTTACATTAAGTATGATTTTACACAATAATTCGTTCAGCCTTGGTTCCTTTTAGTTAACGTTAGCCTAGGGTAGAAGACTGTTCATTGACCAGGGTACTCTTAAGAGGAGGGCAAATCAAAAACTCTTGCTACCAAACCATACAGAAAAGTCAAGATGTGTAGCTATTGTTTCTCATACACTCTGAAGGACATGCCTTCATCTCTCGGACTGTTCCCTGGATAATTCTGAGCTCTTTGACTTACATCATGTCAATTAGTCATTTTGATATCCTCACGGGACTCAACTCATGTTTCCTGTAAATGTTCTCTCATGTTTGCTAGTAAAAGGTCATTTTAAAGGACAATATCAGGATTGTAGGATGGAACGGTTAAGGTTTCCCAAAAGAATCTTTCTAGAACAACCCTTGCTAATCTGGAAGGATGAACAGGTGGCATCTTGTGATGGGAGAAGGGGGTACCTCAGTGCAATTTTACTGACCGTTTCCTCACCAATGTCGTTTTCCGTTTTCTTAAGACCTTCTGCATACTAAGGCCCCGTGATAGGCCTGTATATTTTAAAAAATCTATCAAGATAACCCCACCAGTTTCCCCCCAAAACAGTCACCCAAATCTTTGGATCTGTTCTCTAAGCCATGAATTTAACTGGCCCAGAAGTTCCACACAGAAATCATTGCTTTGCTTGAGCTTTGCTCTCTAATAAATTCAAGACTCACCTCTAGTTATGACTTGTTTTATACAATCATCTTCATTTGTTGCAATTTTGCTGAAAAAAAAAACTGATGGAAAGAGCAGCTCTCTGAGCTAGCTGATCTTCACACACAACACTTTGGCATCCATTGACCTTGCTGAGGCCCAAATATTCCTTAAAATTAAAATAGCTGAACCATGTGAAATCCCAACTAGATGGGATGCCGCATCAACGGTAATTATACCGTCTTCTTCTACTAGTTTCTGGACTTAAGACACGCTTTCTTCATCCACCAGGGCTCACAGTCTTCTCTCTCTTTGAGGTCTTCTGGAGCTTCTTAAACCACTTGATTCATCTAAAACCTGTGGTTTGATGTAGGGCAGAATTTCCAGAAACCTGTTGCCAAACCAGTGATTTCAGAAAATGTCCCATGTCCACTTGAGTTTTCTTTAAAAATTGATATTAAACCTGACCTCAAAATTGTTCTACCCCAACTCCATAACCTATGCTGACACAAAAAGGTTTTTTTAGGCGGCTAAGAGCAATGTGCCCCTCAGAGAACTTCACTGCAGTCATCCATTGATTGTAGAAATGTGTTTTAACGTGTTTTGTTTAGAATAAATCCCTGTATGGATGGAAACCCTAGTATAAATACTTAACTTATTCTCTTATTACTCAGAAAGTATGGTCAGTGCCTTCAAAGCAGTTTGAAAGGAAAAAGTACAATGGACAGCTACTATTTTGAAAAACAACATAATAGATTAAAATGAAAAATATCAGAACCAATTTTAAAATAAAAATGCAAGTGCACTAGGAAAATCACCGTTCTTTAATATAATCACTTGTTTAAATATTTTAAAAATCTAAAGTCACAGAAAGTGCCTGATATTCAATCCAGAGAAAGAAATAAAGCAGATCTTAGGAAAATAGTTTTTAAGAAGACTATTTCAAAGTACACGACTACCGTGAAATTTCCATTTTGTAATGTGAGAAATACAATCGACAGCACTCATCTCATTGTAGTTAATGGCACATGGATTCCAAAAAGCAAGTGTCAATTTTAAAATCAAATGTAACCTTAGCCCTGTTTGCTCATTCATTTTCCCAAGTGCGTATATTTACTTAACAGTGTTCAAGGGAATTTGCAATATTATGAAGGAGAAGGCCATTTCCCACTTGAAAGGAGTTAGGAATCCACTTATAATTTCAGCTACACTGCAAAGTGTGATGGGTGCTATAACAGAGATTCAAACACTGTAGAAGTTTAAAGGGAAAGATGCCTTATTCCTTGTATGTAAAAGTTCAGAAAGTCGCCGAGAGATAGTTGTGTTTGAATTATTCCTAAAGAATAGACAGCACTTCAGCAGATAGTACTGGAAGAAGGGAGACCATCCACGATCACGAGAACAGAAAAGCAAAGTAAGTGTCAAGTGTTTATTTCATGTGCAGGGAGAAATGCAGCAGAAGTGATTTCAAAAGACACGTGAAAATTACGCGGTGCCGGTCTCGAAATCCAGAATGGAACAATGGGGCCCTATGGAAAGGAGCTTAGTAAGAAATTCATATCATTAGCTTTGTAATTTAGGGCGATTAATATGAAAGTGATATAGATTAACCAGAGAGGAAGAGATTGTGAACAGAAAAGTTACTGAAACTACTGTAACAGACAAGGGAAGGGCCCCTAGGGATGTAAAGTTTAAGGACTCGGCTGCTCACACAAAGCTTGACAATAGAACGCCAAACAAACATCTCAGGAGATTCAATCAACAAACATGTACGTCTTGTGTCTGCTCCAGGTACTTCTCGGATCCTGGGGTGGCAAGAGTTGGGGGGCACTGATCCATAGCTTCCTCATTCAGGTCATTTGTCCTCTTAGTATAAGAATCGCAACTTTGTTTTTAAGGACTTGGTGTAAAAGTAGCCCATGCCACTTCTGTTCACATGGCCTTGCCCATATCTGTGTCTAACACATGTGACCAGAAGCGGAGTAGGAACTATCCACAAACAGTACCATTGACGAGCCCACGTATGGATTGCGATGGTTCAGATAAAGTAATGAACCTGGAAGCAGGAGAAACAGAAAATCCCATCACAGGAAAGTATAAGGCATACTGTAGAAAGAGAGTCTGAGGATTGTCAACTGATAGAATGTGTAGAGAGGGCCCATCCAGTATGATTATAAGGCTTTATTCCTTGAAGATTGGTGGTACCCCTAGCAGAAACAGAAAAATAAGAGGAGAAAAAGTTACTTTCAGAGGTAAGGCAAAACTCCTACGACAGCGACAGAATGCTGTCCCGGTTAGACTGCGCTCTACCGTAAGTACCCTGCAGGAACATGGAGGAAGCATGTCCCAAAACAATTGGAAATTGGGAGCTCACATTTCCAAGAGAGAGAAGAATGGAAGTCGCAGACAGAAGAGTGATGTTTTAATCTACAGGCTTAGATGAAATTCCAAATTTCATATCATTCAACTGAACATACTGTACTCGAGCGAAATTAGACAGAATGTTGATTTTATTTTACTGGTTTCAAATTCCTATCAAATAAATACATAAACAAACTACTAATGATGAAAATAAAGTAGATAAGAAATTGTAACAGTTGTTTCATGAATATAGGACACAAATATTTAGTAAGCTTTAAAATGGGTAATAGTTATCAATTTTAGAACCTTCAAGACTTTGTAACATAGTCTTAATGGTTTGTGTCGCATTCCTGGAAAGTCCGTGTAAATACATTTGAAGTCTGTTGAGCTCCACTAAGAAATTAAGAATCACATATTCATAGATAATCCTCTGTACAGCATTATAATCTTTTTATTATTTTTAAAAAGAGGGCTTTCTTTTCCTTCTTGCCTCAGCTTGCAAAGGCATGAATTTTTTAGTAAAGAATAATGAAGTGAGTCTTTTATTAAGATTTTCAAGCAGCCATCTTGAACAAAGATTTCAGCTCATAGGAACTTTTTTAATTGTCTACTGAAGTAAAGTTAAAATGATCCATTTTTCAATCAACATGCATTCAGTTATCCTCATAATTCAAGTGAAACACATAAAAGGAACACTGATTGTTTTTTAAATAGGAATTTCAGTCTGTCTGTGAGTCTGGAAGTCAATTTTTAGATCAAACCCAGAGTTTTAAAACAAAAATGAAATAAAAACAAAGGAGCAAACCGATGTAGGATGTCTGAGAATGCTGCAAGACATTTCATGGCCTTGTGGGTGCACTTATGTTTGTGCATGTGTTCACGTATGAGTGTGTTTGTGTGTGTGCGTGCTATAGAGAGAAATATGGGAGCCTGATAAAATTCAATTGTATTTTTTAACCAAGAATAGAGCCTGAAGAGCCCTGCTCTAGAGAAAGGATGGATGACGGAATACGTGGATCGCCCCAGCAGGTGGCACGTGCAGTTCTAGAGAAGATCCTTTAACATTTCCCTCTTGTGATGGGAAAACATTAGCTACGGAATCCTGGTCCTCCTCCTTAGCCATTGAACATTCTCAGGCCGTCAAGACCTTACCTTGGTGAGCTTGCGTAATGATTTCTACCCAAAACTATTCTTAGAGGCTGAATGTATTCAAAGTGGATGTCAGAAGTAATCAAAATCAACATGTATCTATCTGAATCCCCACTTCATTGTGTCTTTGTTAGCAGAGCTTAAGTATACTGGGGTTTGTTTCACGGTTTTCCAGTAAAATTACATCTGCTGAATACGAAAACAGCTTTTCAACTCTGCGTTTCACCACTGTACTGAACATTTCTAATTGGAAAACATTGTAAGTGGCCCTTATATACCCCAAAATGAGAAACTTATCTCAGAAAAATAAATTTAATAAAAAAGAGCACACACATTCAAAAGGTAGCTTATAACATCTCTTGCTAATCAATGTATAATATTAGTCGTGAATAATATTTACATATGGAGTGTCTAATGTAAGTTTGAGTTCCTCTAGGTTTAAATAAGAAATATGAAGGAGGGAGGAACAGGGAGGGAGGGGAAAATGAGGAGCTGATACCAAGGGCTCAAGCAGAAAGGAAATGTTTTGAGAATGATGATGGCAACGAATGTACAAATAGGCTTGACACAATGGATGGATGGATGGATTGTGATAAGAGTTCTATGAGCCCCCAATAAAATGATTTTTAAAAAAGAAGAGAATAGAGATCTAGAGGAGAACCGATCCTTGTTCTCCAATTCCTGTTCCTCCATCAAAAACTTTCAGAAGAAAGTTGGAATAGACTAAAGAAACATCAGTTATTGAAAAAAGATTCATTGCAACTTGAAACCACAACACTGCACCCCACAACCCTCACACATCAACACAAGCCTACACTTTGATATATGGACATGTAAAGTCTTCAATGAGATGAGATTGTTATGAGAAAAATATTAAAATGGTGAAAACAGTAGGTAGGAAAAGAGCTGTTAAACAATGAAAATAATTCATAATTGCTCAAAAGTGAAGGACAATAAGAAAGAACATGGAATAGAGAGGAAAGAGAAGCCACTGACTTACCTCTAATGACAGGACATCGTGGGACAAGAAGGGTTTATGTGAAAAATAAAACAAATCAAAGGATCACACTATATATTCCTAAATGGGAACATATGTCTATATAAATGCACCATCCTATTAACTAATAAGGCGGCCTGGTGAACGTCTTGGTTTAGTTCGGGGCTGCTTACTAAAATGATGGCTGTGTAAACACACCAGCGGCACCCTAGGAGAGGATATCACTGAGTCTGCTTCCATAAAGTTCACCGCCTAGGAACCCTAGGGTGCAGCTCCACTCTGTCACAGACAGTGACTATGCATTAAAAATCAACTGCACACCTAACTCCCACCCCAAGTGAGGAATTAAAAGAATGATGTTTCTCGGGGTAGAATATCAGATGTGAAAATGTCATGTTTGAGTGTTTTACAACCAAAATATATTTATATAATTTGTGAACAACAGATAACTGTCTTGTGAGTTTCAAACATGTGTCTTATATAAAAGATTGCTAGTTAGAGTCTTTTCTTCTCAAAGGAAGAATTACCTGGCTACGGAGGGTAGTGGATTCAGATCCAGCATCTACATGCTGAGAAGGAACCCTCTGCATGAGCTGCGCTGACAGTACTGCAGAGAAGACGAGGAGCATCATGACCATCTGTGCATTGAGCATCCATGTCATGAAAGAGAACGACATTTTTTCATAAAAGGAATTAAGAAGAAACTTGAGTAAAGCTTCCGTTTGCTACACGAGGGAATTTTAAACTTGGGTTCCTTTTCTTGGATTATTAACTGGTAATCCAATTGATAATATAAAATAGCATAATCAAAGAATTAAGCTATTTCTTTCATTCTAAAGGTTTCCGTGGAGAATTCTCTTCCTTCGCCTTCTCTTTGTCCGTGTCTTTTTATTATCCTCATAGGAAGTAGTTCAAAAGAATTGGAATTGAACACTGATGAACATTTAAATTAAAAATTATTTTAGATGGAAACTATGTTGTCAGTATTTCTAAGGAAAAATATAACATCTAATAAAGATACTTGTATAATATGTGTGAAAGTAAGCATTCAAAAGGCTACCAATAGGCTCGAAAGAAACCAAAATTAAGGGATGAACCTCAGAGAAGCTACCTTACTTTTGACAAATATTTCAAAATAGTTTCATTTGTCATTATGGTTACGTAGATAGAATAGTTTCACAAATACCCCTTGTGTCTTCTACACAGCCCTCCTGTAGCTTTGAAAGGCCATATAACTTTTTCCAGACAGTGAAATTGTGGGCATAATATTCTGCATAAAGCACTGATGAGTCAATTCCATCATCCTCTGTTCCTTTGCTGCAGTAATCATGAAAGCCACTTGTTGAATGGAAGACATCACAAGAAGGGTGAACCAGTGATTCCAAATCACAGGAGGTACCTGTATTGGACATTGTGTGCTTAAGAAGTGTCTAGTATTAAGCTCGAGAATCTGTGTGGTATAAATATCTAACATATTTGATTGCTAACCAAAAGACTGGAGGTCCAAGTCCACTTAGAGATACCTTCGAACAAAGGCGAGGCTTTCTCTTTCTGAAAAAAGAGTCCTTAAAAACTCTATGAATCATAGTATCACTCTGACACATCCTGAGTCAGAATCCATGATTAGGGTTTCTTCGTATATTTCAAATGTTGGGCCATTGAGACTTCAGGACATTTTGTTCTTGTAGCATATCCTAACATTGATAGAACATCTAAAGCACATCAATAATTGGGTTATTAAAAGAACTGTGAGTTAGACTGAGTGCTTTAAGAAAGCACATCGCACAATTTAAATTTAAATACATTAACTGTTCCTCTGGTTATGCTTCAGTCTCAATGTCCACTCTTTGTGTGTCCGACATATTGGGTAAACTTTTCTCCCTTTTCTAATACCTGACAAATAAAATGCCACCTCAGCTTCCTAAATTCACCTTGTGAAATTACATGCTAAAAACTGGATTTAAACAGTCATTACTTTTAATCACCATTTCAGAAATTATTGTGTTTTTGTTTAACATTACAGTTACCAAGTTGTAAAAGGAAAGATTGTCTTAGTCCATTATTTCCTCAAGTTCAAATATACTTTCTTCACTTACTGAAAATGATGGCACTTTATAAGATTTTCTAATAAGTTTGCACACTGCAGGCAAAATATAATGTGTCTCGGCACTGTGAAGTGTCCCTGCTAAGATAAGTGGGAGCAGAGTGCAAAGAAGGAATAGCTGCTCAGAAATGCAATGCAAGTACTGAGAGTGTCTCAGTTGGTTTTTGTTTTTCAATTTGTTTGTGTTTGGGATTCTTCTATTGGTGCTTTCGTATGATCCAGATGTGGTTATCTTTTGGTATCTCTCTTATTCTACCTTGTATTGGGGCTTCCTATGCCCTCAACTTCTTCCTCCCAAAGCAGCCAGGGTAGAAGTCAAAGTGCAAAGGCTCTCATTGTAAACGGAATGGTCCCCCTCACCAAAAAGCAAGCAAACAAAAGTTGAAGTATTGATGAATATGACCTTATTTTGCAGTAGGGTGTATGAGGATCTTATCAGTTAACATACGTCCAAAATGGATTGACTTTCTAATTCAAGATGAATTCCACCCTTACAGAAGAGACAGAAAGACCGTAGAGCAGTAATAGGAACAAGTGTCCGCAATTTGCCCTGTGAAGACAAGGACAGAGATTGGAATGCCAAGGACATTCAGAGAGAGAAGGAGAACCAGACCACCCCTCCTCTGAGCGCCTCCAAAGGAATAAACAAGGCCAACGTCCTGATTTCAAGACTGTACTCTACACAATGCGCAGGCTCCACGGGTCATTTCTTCTAAGGCACTCATTTTGTGAACTGTGTTACGGTGATCGCAGAGAGCTAATTCAGCACCTTAGAGTTATTTTGTTGTCTCATCTATTTGTTGAATAAGTACTATTTTTAGTGTCATCTGTGGAGCAGACACTCATGAAGCAGCTGATGATAGAGTGGTGAATAAACTGAGAGCCTCATCGTCCCAGATCTTACACATCAAAAAAAAGCACAACAGTTAATATACAAAACACAGTCGAGTCAAAAGAGGAGTTTGAATAGCTATGTACTGATCAACACCACATACAGGAAAAAAGGACAGTTCCATCCTCGAAACCTAGAAGCTCTCATTTGGAAACCTGGACAAAATGAGTCTCGAAACGTGGAAACGCTTCTTGCAGGAAGTATACGCTTGTAAAGGGCAAGCTAAAACATGACATGAGTTAGTTAGGTGACCAGAGGGATGTTTCCGGCAGGAACTGCAGGGCAAGGCCCGTCTCAGCACTGAGAGGGCTGGTGGCATGTTCCATAAATCCAGGTTGCTCAGCAGGGCTGCAGCTCAGAGTGTAATTGAAGAAGGGAACGGCAGTGAAATAAGGGAGAACGAGGCAAAAGCCAACTTGGGAGCAACCTTATTGACAAGGAGATCCTATCAATCATTCTCGAAAGCATGATCCTAAAAGGAAGCTCCAGTCATGATCACATTGAAGCAGCATGTGTAAACAGGCCTACCAGAGCCTAACCGGGCTATGTGGCTGCCCGAGTTATGAACCGCATAAATGAAGCTTGCATTTACACTGAAGTCAATCACATGCTGCTGCCGCATTTTATCTAAAGGGATGAGTCCACATCATCGGGTTTTATAGAAGTTTCTCTAGCTGAAGTAGGACAAACAAATGGGAGCGGGGTAAATTGGAAGCAGGGAGACCTATTAAAAGACCATTAGGTGACTTCTGGGTGTCTGATGATGGTGGTCTAAGTAACTGTAATGGTTGTGACCTGTAAGAAAATTGGTTGAACCATATGAAATTGCTGCTACTTACCAATTTTTTTTTTGCCTGCAAAAAGATGGAACTTTTATAAGGACCAACTAGGAAATAGGATTGATTGTACTTCTGTGCTCAGTGTGGGCCATGCAAAAGAACAATTTAGAACATGAGCCGATGTTTCGAGTTTTTCTCCTATATGAACACCACTAGTTAGTTCTTCCACTATGGGGCCTCCATCATTGTGGAGAATCAGGGGTTGAGAGAAGAGGAAGAGGTGGGAGGAAGAAGCAGATGAGATCCTACATATATGCTGACTGAATGAAACAGCTTAGAGCCCAAGTGAGAATCATTGGAAATTTTCAAAGCAGGCAAATTTTGCTCTGTAGAAAAGCAAGTGTTCCCTTCAATTTACCAATAGTGCAATAGTGTTCTAGAACTAAATTCTCACATGGAACACTGAAAGAAAAAAAAGAATTGGCAGATCGGGGCAGGGAGAGCCAAACACATACAGTTCTTCCTAGAGTTTGGACAGACCTCCTCTCTGTCAGTTTGTCTTCATGTGCTGGATTTTGTGCTGCTGCAATGCGGGAAGCTTGGATGTCAGAGATCTTTCTAGTTTGTGTCCATTGGAAGACAGCTAGTTGAAGGCAGGAAGGTGATAAATGAAATTTGGAATATAATCAATTAAAAAATGCTAGCTTCCAACATTTCTTTCTACCTTACTAATTCAAACTTCTTTTCATGTAATTTACTTGTGTGTAGTTTTTTATTTAAAATAGCACATAAATACAACCATTGCTAGAACCCAGATGTATATGTTCATTCTAGCAAATGCATGTTGTGATTATTTTAAAATTCAATACAGAATTCCTACTTCGCTAAATTTACACAGCAGTTTAAAAACGTACAGCAATAATAACAGCTATTAGAGACCCAGCATCATTTAGAGAATATAATTATACAACATTTATTTACTTCCAATAACTTCACTCACTGAAAAATGATAAGCAAACCTCACCTAATGATCACAACAGGTTGGCACATACCAATTTCTAACAATGAGTTTGAGGGAAAGAATAAAGAGAGGAAATGAGGGATATAAAATTATAAAAAGAGAATACAAGTACAGAAGTCAAGAGGAAAATGTGAGAAAATAAAATACCGTTCCAATGGGTGTGTTCACAGTTAGGAGCGGGGGCATGGTAGAAGCAAAATTCCACAGGGAAGAGCTAGTGCTGATGAAGAGGCTCGTCTCGTTTTCCTTACCGTTAGGACTACGTAACATAATGTATAAAATCTGAAGCAAACAAGGGAGCCTATGTTTTTCCACTGAGGTTAATAAAGCATATATTAAGCAAATAAAATTTAATTTAGCTTTTGCAGTAGAAGAGAAAGTAAAACAAAAGATAAAATGGCTTTTTAATGGGAGATCATGGAACAGACTTTAAACAGCTAAGAAACAGAAGGTAAAGTACACTTCTCCTCTCTCTCTCTCTCTCCCTCTCTCATATTACAGATCTGCATAGCACACACCCAATTTCTGGTGGTGAAATGTGAAATGATAGCATTTTTTCATATGTCAAGGAGTAAGTCAAAAGTATTGCTACAAAATCACAGCGACATTTGTTTAAAAGTAATGTGAAGGTGATTGTTTCTAGACATATCCTCCATCTGGTCTACATCTTAGGATGGAGGTGTTGCCATCTCCTGGGAAGAATCCTGCATGATGCTGACCTCATGTCGGAGGTTCGCATCCTCAAGGGACCCAGCTCATGTTACTGCTCACTGATTTTTGAGTTCAAGGAACAAAACTAAATGAGAAGGAGCAAGAATAAGGCAGTATGGTGGATGGAATAAGGCTGCCTAATGAAATTCTCATAGGAGAGCTATAGCTACCATCTATTAATAAGCAGATGTGAGGTCAAGATGGGGGAAAAATGTTCCTCGGTACAATTTCGCTGGACTTTCCTCACTAATGCAGTTTTCAATTCTCTAAATCTTCTTCATAATGAGCCCTTATAATCGGTCTGTGTCCTTGGATGTATCCAGATTACCCCTTTAGCATGAAAACAACAACAACAACTAGTCACCACAACTTGCTGAGCAGCCCCTCTGCCTGGATTCAGCTGGTAACGTGGGTGCCCTTAGACGTCCTGGTTGTAAGGGGACTTTTCTTTTGAAAGACCTCTAGAGAGATGAAGACAAGTGCACCACTCAGGGAACTTGTTTGTCACCAAACACTGATCACCGAGACATGTTTAAACATGGCTTTGTTCTGAATCAATGTGTGCATGAATGAGGTGATACCTTAATAGAACATGTTTTACTTACCCTCACATATCTTCTGATTTCCATACAATAGACATATATCGATTATATAGTTCCTTCTTTTAAGGAGATGTAAACTGCAATTTTATGTTCTATGGGGGGAGGGGTTACTGTAGGATAAGCAGAGGGAGTTTGGGCCTTGGCAGTATCATGAGTCGAATTGCACTCAAATCATCAACTATCCCCCAGGGGAAAGATGAGTTCATAGTCTCAGAAACCAACCAAGGGATATTAGGATTATAAAAAGAAAATACAAGTACAGAAGTAAAGAGAAAGGAGACTAGTGAAGCTACACATAAAAATGAGGGAGGAAACAGAACTGTCAACAAGCCTCACTCATTTTAAACTGTGTAGACTTCCAAAACTTCCATATGCCCAAATTGGATATCTGCAGATATACTTTTACTTTCTGCATCACAAGTTACCCAAATAGTTTCCTTTAAGATAGAGAAAAGACGCAGTTTAAGGGTCCTCTAGTTTCAGTTGGATTTGACAGTGCAAATGGAAAGAATGCAATTGCATCGGCAGGACAGACGTACCACCACTCTTAAATTCAACAGACTGATCTCGATCTTTATTTTTTTTAATGTTTTATTGAGTTTGGGCACAAGCTTACAGAGCAAATTAGTTTCCTATTCCTTAGGTTTTGAGCAAGCCATATAAAATATGACTTACATACATTGTGTCCTTCTGCAAAGTGATTGATAAATTAATCCACAGAGTCTTATACTCTTGCAAGTTATAAGGAAGAAAGCAGAAACTAGGCAGTCCCATTGTTAACAATTCAAATTTATAGCACACAAAGTAAAACTAAGTGTCTGTGGATTTGTGGTTTCTCTTCCAATTAAGATGACAGGCAAGTTTCTTCCTGTGACTCCTGCCTCACCATACACCGTTCAGGACAACTATGACCTTACTACACTTCTTTCATCAGATAAGTTATCCTGGAATGGAGCTGCATGGCTCTCAGCCCTTCCAAGGAGTTTCACTGTCAAGTGTTTGACTTTGCCATGGCTACTTGAAGTGACTAAAGACGTCTTTCTGGCTCCATCTTTTTATATGCAAAAAGTGCTTCGCATGGGCATCATTTTATTCGGTGTCTTTATCTAACAGGCACAAGTTTTACTTCATAATATATTTTATATTAAAAATAATATTTTATATTATTCTTTATAACAATGGAACCAATGGTTCTGGGGAGACCTGGGAGAAGGGGAGGTGGGAGAAAGGACAGGGGTGGGTGGGTAGGAGTCAAACAACCCAGAGACAAGGGAACAACAAATGAACTAAAATCAATGGAGAGAAGAACATAGGATGCTTAGTGGGGCTTAATCAAGGGCAATGTATCAGCAAGGAATTACTAAACTTGAATGAAGGCTAAACATGATGGTGGGACAAGAGGAAAGTAAAAGGAAATAGAGGAAAGAACCAGGAGGCAAAGGACATTTATAGAGGTCTAAATACAGGTATGTACAGCTATAAATATACTTATGTATAATGATAGGGAAATATATCTATATATATACATCTATCTGTTAAGAATTAAGGTAGCAGATGGACATTGGGCCTTGACTCAAGTACTCCCTCAACATAAGAACACTGTTCTAATAATCCGGCATGCAGTGATGTTCACCTTATCAACATGATCGCTGAAGACAAAGTGAATGCATAAGCAAACGTGGTGAAGAAAAGATGATGGTGCCCAGCTATCAAAAGATATAGCATCTGGGATCTTATATGTTTGATGATAAACAAGCGTTCATCTAGCTGAGAAGCAACAAAGCCCACATGGAAAAAGCACACCAGCTTGTGTGATCATGAGGTGTTGATGGGATCAGGTATCAGTCATCTAAGACCGAGAACTAAAGCATACCAAATGTGAACTGGGGGGACATGTGGAGTGGAGACCAAAAGCCATCTGTGGACAATTGAACATTCCTTTAAAGAAGGATCTCAAGGAAGCGATGAGCCAGTCAGGGTGCAATATAACACCGATGAAATACACAACTTTCCTCTAGTTCTTTAATGCTTACACACACACACACACACACACTATCATGACCTCATTTCTACCTTACAAATTGGATTAGACCAGAACATGCACAGGGCTACAGCTAAGAGCCCAAAACACAGAGAATCCAGGATAGATGAAACCCTCAGGGCCAACAATGAGACCAGAGATACCAGTAGGATTAGGAAAGGTAGGGGGAGAAAGACATTTGGTCTTTTGTGTGATTTTCAGTTTTGTTCTTAATTTTCCCATGGCTATTCATGGGCAGACCTTGAAAGCACTACTCCATGACACAAGTAGCTTCTTAGATGCTGCCCTCTAGGCTTCGCAATGGCCACAGTATTTGAGCAGCATCGACCTAAATAAAAGGATCTTAAGACTCTGAACAATTAGACTCAAGCTTTGAAAAGTAATTGTTTGAAAAAGACAATCACGTGAAAAGGAAGACTTTAATCCACCAATCATTCTCCAGCAGTATGAGCTACATCGTGATATTTTGCAATTTATCGTATCTAATTGACAGCTTCAACTGTCAGTGTGCTGCATATTAGTTCCTAAGATATGCATATGTTCATACTTCAGCAATCCACAGGAAAATTGCTTCAGTTGCTAATATTAGTATCTACATTTAATATTCTTTCTGAATAGATTTCATATATAATACCAACAAACTAAGTGAATTTGAATAAGAATCAATAAAATTGAAATTAAAAAATAAATGCCAAGGACTTTAAAACTTGGAGTTTGATTCCAATATCCCTGTTAGCCAATAAAGCTTTTTGGTTACCTGACGATTATGCCATCCTGCTGGGACCATAAGACCATGAGAAGCAAGACTATAGTTACCAAGGGAGATTGATGGAGGCCAAACTGAGGCTAGTAACAAAGAAGAAGAATGGCACAGCAGTCAAATAATGGATAATCAAAGCCAACAAGTTGATAATCAAGCACTAGGAACACATGCAATTGAATATTTCAGTTTCATTGAAAATCACATTTAGGCTTTTTAATAGTTACTAATGAACTATATTATACATCTTTTTTTAAGAAACAGAGGAGAGAAGTTGTTCCTAATTATACATTCTTGATGTACTACAGTCACATTATTGAGCTTACGTTATTCCCTCACAAGGAACAATTATAGTTTTCACTTCAAATATCCAAATAAAGACCTTTTTTTAAAATAATACTGTGGCCTCAGAGGTCCATTTGAAAAACTACAAACACCTGGCAGACTATCCACTTGCATGCACATCATTCCAAATGGTGATAAAATTCTTGTCCAACAATGTATTTCACACTGTTTAAGTAATGCTCCCATCGAGTGGAGTTATATAAGACACTGCCAGGGTTACCTGCAGAGAAACACACTTCAATAGTCCTCACACAGCATGACGGCATTTATCATTATTCAAATATAGAAGAGGAGAAAAGGGTCCAATGTTTTTGACATTATAACTGACTTGTGGTAAACGGCTGTTAAGCAGTGTTCAGTGGGCTGTACTTATCCTACACAATTGGAAGACATCTCTCATGCTGTTCGATAAAATACTAAGAGAAAAAGGAATACTCAGGGTAGAATTACATTTCCCCCCTAACCTATGTTCTCTTACCTTTTCAAAGGCAACCATAGATTAAGCTAAATCACAAGCTATCAATTGATAGGGGGAGATATATTTGTGTATGTACATATGTATGTATACAAATATATTTTCAAATAAAAGAAATATTTTCTATTAATCCTTCTGGATTTTTTTTCATGAATGTCACATGGAAATGCTTACAAAATATTTAGACGGGGGCACATATATGTTGAACAAAACCACTTGAATAAAAATCGAAGACAGAGCAATGATGCTCAAAGTGGCACGTGAAGCAGAGCATGTGAATCAGAGCCGTTGTCTCTCCATCCCAACCTAGTCATTATCATTTGATAAGGTCTACAGCAAGGGCATCTTTTCATAAGTGGATCTTTTCTAATTGTCATTCAAAATCAGTTATTTTAAATTAGGTGTGGCTACATGATGCCCTGGTGTAGAGTTACACATTGGGCTGCTAGCCACATGGTTGGCAGTTCAAAACCACCAGCTGTTCTGCAGGAGAAAGACTGGGCTTTTTACTCCTGTAAACATTTCCAGGCTCAGGAATCCACTGGAGATCCCTATGAGTCAGCATTGATTTGATGGCAGTGACATTTAGACCACTATTCTGTCAGTTTTGGTACTACTGTGGCTTGAATCCTGCTGTGATGCTACCACCCATATTACAAATATCAGCAGTGTCACTGATGATGGACAGATGTCAATGGACCACCAAGACCAAGACAGATAAGATCTACTGGGGATATACTTCTTTAAAAAGTGGCCGATGCCCTGGTAGGGAATGAGTAAGGGTAAGCTTACATAAAGAAGAAGTGTAGCTGTAACCCAGGTGGGGATGGAGCATAGTAGTGGGGCAGGAGGAAAGTCAAGGGAAATACAGGAAAGAGCTAGGAGGCAAAGGGCATTTATAGAGGTCTAGACAAAGACATGTACATGCAAATATATATGAGGATGGGGAAATAGATCTATGTGTCTATATTTATAGGTTCAGTATTAAGGTGGCGGAAGGATGTTGGGCCTCTACTCAAGCACTCCTTCAATGCATGAATACTTACTTTTATTAAATTGGCACTCTACGATGCTCACCCTCCCGACCCAACAGCTGAAGCCAAAGTGGGTGAACAAGTAAATGTGGTGAAGAAAGCTGCTGGTGCCTGGCTATCAAAAGAGATAGTGTCTGGGTTCTTAAAGGCTTGAAGATAAACAAGCGGCCATCTAGCTCAGAAGAAACAAAGCCCACATGGAAGAACACACAAGCCTGTGTGATTACTTGTTCCTGAAGGGATCAGTTATCAGGCATTAAAGAACAAAAAATCATATCATTGGCTGCACACCTCCATGATAGGATCGCTGAAGACAAACGGGTGCATAAGCAAATGTGGCAAAGAAAGCTGATGGTGCCCGGCTATCAAAAGAGATAGTGTCTAGGATCTTAAAGGCTTGAAGGTGAACAAGCGGTCATCTAGCTCAGAAGCAATAAAGCCCACATGGAAGAAGCACACCGGCCAGTGCGATCACGAGGTGCTAAAGGGACCAGGTATAAGACATCATTATATATATATATATATATATATATATATATATATATATATATACAGTGAATGAAGGGGGAAGTGCAGAGTGGAGACCCAAGGCCCATTTGCCGGCCACTGGAGATCCCCTCACAGAGGGGTTTAGGAGAGGAAATGGGTCAGTCAGGGTGCGATGTAGTACCAAAGAAGAACACAGCTTTCCCCAAGATCCTGGATGCTTCCTCCCCCAACTACCATGATCTGAATTCTCGTTGCAGGACTGGATAGGGCAGAGTTTGTACACTGGTGCATATGGGAGCTGGAGGCACAGGGAATCCAGGGTGGATGATACCTTCAGGACCAGGGGTGTGGGGGCAATACTGGGAGAGTAGAGGGTGAGTGGATTGGAAAGGGGGAACTGATTACAAGGATCCATATGTAACCCCCTCCCTGAGAGACAGACGGCAGAGAAGGAGGGGAAGGGAGACTCTGGATAGGGCAAGATATGACAAAATAACAATCTATAGATTATCAAGGGCTCATGAGCGAGGGGGAAGTGGGGAGGGAGGGGGAAAAAAAGAGGACCTGATGCAGAGGGCTTAAGCGGAGAGCAAATGCTTTGAAAATGATTAGGGCAAAGAATGTACGGATGTGCTTTATACAATTGATGTATGTATATGTATGGGTTGTGATAAGAGTTGTATGAGCCCCTAATAAAATGTAAAAATAAAAAATTACCAAGGGTTCATGAGGGAAGAGGAGAGCGGGGAGGGAGGGGAAAAATGAGAACCTGATGCTACGGGCTTAAGTGGAGAGCAAATGTTTTGAGAATGATGAGGGCAATGAATGTACACATGTGCTTTACACAATTGATGTATGTATGGATTTTGATAAGAGTTGTATGAGCCCCTAATAAAACTATTTTAAAAAGTGGCCAATGCATTCCATGATGCTCACCTACCCTACATGATCACTGAAGACAAAGCAAGTGCATAAGCAAATGTGGTGAAGGAAGCTGATGATATTCAGCTATCAAAAGATATAGCACGTGGGGTCTTAAAGGCTTGAAAGTAAACAAGCGGCCATCTAGCTCAGAAGCAACAAAGCCCATATGGAAGAAGCACACCAGTCTGTGTGATCATGAGGTGTCAAAGGGATTAGGTATCAGGCATCAAAGAACAAAAAAATCAAATCATTGTGAATGAAGGGGAGTAGAGTTTGGGGACCCAAGACCCATCTGTAGGCAACTGGACATCCCCTTACAGAAGGGTCATGAGGAGATGAACCTGTCAGGATATCATATAGCAATGATGAAACATGCAACTTTCCTCTAGTTCTTAAATGCTTCCTCCCCTCCCCACCCAACACACACACACTATCATGATCCCAATTCTACCTTAAAAATCCGGCTAGACAAGAGGATGTATACTGGTACAGATAGGAACTGGAAGCACAGGGAATCCAGGACAGAGTATCTCTTCAGGACCAGTGCTGAGAGTGGCGATACTGCGAGGGTCGAGGGTAGGTGGGATAGAAAGGGGAAACCGACTGCAAGGATCTGCATGTAACCTCCTCCATGGGGGATGGATAACAGAAAGTAGGTGAAGGGAGATGTCAGACATAGGATATGACAAAATAATAATAAATTATCAAGGGTTCATGAGGGAGAGGGAGTGGGAAGGAGGGGAAAATAAGGAGCTGATACCAAGGGCTCAAGTGGAAAGCAAATGTTTTGAGAATGATGATGGCAACAATTATGCAAATGTGCTGGGTACCATGGCAGAATGTATGGATTGTGATAAGAGTCTAAAAGCTCCCAATAAAATGATTTTTAAAGTGGTCAATGAAAGCCTTTTGAATAGCATGAGAACATGTTTCACATTGTGTCAGACATTGAGCCCCACGTGTTCGAAGACATTCAAAATATGAATAGGAGGAGCTTCCTCCTTAAAGCAGAGTTGACTTTAAGGATATAGATGGAACAAAGCTTTCAAAACACTCATTTGCCATTGTTGAACGAAACACAATTAGAAGAAATTGCTGAAAACGTCTAGTAAGAAGCAGAAGTTGAATGCATGTAATATAAATCTTAAATAATTGGAAGCCATTAAAATTTTGAGTGCCTAATGATGAGCATCACACGTTAGTGAGCTGAAATGATAATTTTGAATTAGACAATCATATGGTCTACCATACTGGGATTATGCAATTTTAAAAGGACAGCATCGAGAAAAAAAAAAGGAAATGATTAGGGCAAAGAATGTACAGATGTGCTTTATACAATTGATGTATGTATATGTATGGACTGTGATAAGAGTTGTATGAGCCCCTAATAAATTGTTTTTAAAAAATAAAATAAAATAACAAACAAAAATACAACTGAACCAATAAAACAACATGATAAATGAAAAAAAGGACAGCATCACATTCAGTATCAAAAAGAACATAACATATTATACTGTCAATGAAAGAATAATATCTATATATCTACATGAAAGGGCAGTTAATATGACCATTATGCAAATTTATGCAACCAAAACATACCAAAGATGAAAAATAGAAGATTTTTTTCAGCTTCTGCAACCTGAAATTAACCAACATGTAATCGAGATACATTGAAAATCAATGGTGATGAGAATGGGAATACTGGGAAAAAAGTAGAAGGATCCATAGTTGGAAACCATGGCCTTGATAAAAACAACATAGGGGATCACATAATAGAATTTTATAATATCACAAACTTAGTCATTAAAAATATCTACTTCAACACCCTAAAGCAGAGCTGTTCATGTAGATTTTACCAGATAGAACACAGAGGAATCAAATTGACCTATTTCTGTGATAAAGAGAAGGGAGAAGTTCAGGATCATCAGTCAAAACAAGGTCAGGATCCAACTGGGGAGCACACCAACAAATTCTCATATGAAAATACAAGTTCATGATGAAGAAAATTTAAGTCCAAGAGAGCCAAAATATTATCTGGAGTAAATCCCACCTAAATTTAGAGACTATCTCAAGAACAGATTTGACATATGATCCTTAATGACTGAAGACTACACAAACTCGGAGATGACATCAAGAAGACCTTATATGAAGAAACAAAAATCCATTAAAAATGCAGGAAAGCAATAAAAGGCTGAAATGGACATCACAAGGAACAGAAACTTGCCTTGAACCTCTTGTAGCTAGAGTGAATGGAAGAA
Organism: Tenrec ecaudatus; assembly: GCF_050624435.1. Taxonomy (NCBI): domain Eukaryota; kingdom Metazoa; phylum Chordata; class Mammalia; order Afrosoricida; family Tenrecidae; genus Tenrec; species Tenrec ecaudatus. Next base: position 41,367,079 of record NC_134536.1, read on the forward strand.
AAGTATGCAGACAATAACTGCTCATAAGATTTTAAACAGAAGATAAATAAAGCATTACAATAAAATGTACAATAACCTGGAATAAGAAAACCAAAATGGAAAAGAAATGATCAACCTTTTTTGATATGAAAGAACTTAAATTTTTTCAAGCCTCAAGTCGCAGTATTGAAGGATTCTGTGGGCAATACATTGCGTTTTTCAGGAAGTATCAAAAGAAAATGGAAGGAATATGCAGCCAGTGTGCTGAAGAACTAGTCAATATTCAATCATTTCAGAAGGTAGCATATGATAAAAAACAGTGTCACTAAAGGAAGAAAACCAAGCTGCACTGAAGACAGAGAAAAACTATTCCAGAAATTGACAGGACAGAAACGGAAGTATTACAGAAAACGAATGCCGCACTGAGAGCGCTGCCGATTCGATGAACAGAAATTTGAGTCAGATCTAGTTGTTCCACTGGCTGAAAGGGATGCCTATTTGTGTCCATTCCAAAGAAGACGTGACCCAGTAAAAAGTGGAAATTGTTGAACAATGCTTTAATATTTTGCTGAATATTAATTTTAAATTATTGCAACTGCACTTTGACAGGGAGCTTCCAGAAATTCATACCAGATTCAGAAGAAGGATATCATTCTTGATGCCTGCCAGATCTTGTCTGAAAGTAGCAACTATCTGCACCATGCTTACTTGTGTTTGATTGACATTATCCATGACAAGGAAAGGGAAGAGCATCTCAGAACAGTTAGTGTGCTCATGTGACACCTGTGTATCGACCACGAGACTTTCACTACAGCACAACCAGGGGCTACCAGAAATGTTTAAAATCAGGAAAGGTGTCCCTCAGGATCAAATCCCTTCATAATATGTATCCAATATGTATACTGAGTATATGATGAGAGAATTTAAGGGTAACAGCATAGAATTCATTATCAAAAAGAACAATCAAAATCGAGACTAAAGTATAATGCTGTCAATGATAAAACAATATTTATACATGTACAAGCAAGGCTAGTTAATATGACCATTATATAAATTTATGAACCCAAAACTAATACCAAAGATGAAAACAATTGAAGGTTTTTTTTATCAAGTTCTGCAGTCTGAAATTAACCAAACACCATAAGAATACATTGATAATCATTGGTGATTGGAATGGGAAAGTTGGAAACAAAGATCAGTAGAAAGAAGGGGTATCGGGACTGGAGGAAATGCTCATTAACAACTTGTGATATTTGGATGATACAACCGTGCTTGCTGAAAGTGAAAAAAAGACGTGAAGAATTTCCTGATGAAAATTAAATACTAACTTCCACAATGAATTATGCTTCAACATGATAAAACAACAACAACAAAACAACACCTCACAACTAGACCAATAAACAACATCATGAATTTGGGGAAAAATTGAAATCGCCAAGGATTTCACTTTACAAGGCGCCATAATCAACCTTCATGGAAGCAACAGTTAAGAAAACACATCCGGAGGCGCATTAGGGAAATTTGCAGCAAAAGACCTTCGAGTGTTAAAAAGCAATGAAGTGAAGTCCCTTTGAGGAAGAAGGTTCAACTGATGCAAGCCACCGCGCTTTCCGTCCCCCGCACGCATGCCAAAGCTGGGTGATGCAGCTCAGAGAAGGACTGACGCATTTGAAGGTTGGTGTTGGCGGAGAAAGTCCAAAGTACTGTCTTAGAAGTAAAGCCAGAACGCTGGTTAGAAGGGAGAATGAAAGCCTTTTCTTGTGTTTAAGACACAGTTTCAGTAGGGACCATCATTGGAAGGATATCATGCTTGCAAAAGCAGAGGGTCAGCGAGGAAGAGAAAGCCCTCAGTGAAATTGATCGACGCAGGGTTGCCCTGGCAGTTTGGATCATAAACACGATTGTGAGGACGACACAAGCCCGGGCAGCATTTTATTCAGTGGTTCTGAGGGCTGGTCGGAGTAAGAGTAGGCTGGATACTGCCGAACAAGAAGAATAACAGCAGGTACTATTGTGGTAAAATAAAAAATGTATACTTAATACTCTTACTATCATATTGACTTTGAAAATTTGAAAAATAATACCTGAAATGAATGCCCTCCTCATTTTAAAGCACACTTTAGCTATTACAAAGTAAAGTATTTTTGAGATCCACGGTCATTAACTCGAGCATCACTAGCTCATGTGTGTTTTAGTGAATTGATTTACGTTTCAAGTAAAAATATATGTGAACAGCACATAGACTTTCCGTGGATCTCACAAGGTTCTTATAACTGGAATGTCTACGAGAGCAGTCTTTGGTATATACCTACGTGTTACGACTTTACAAAATGATAGGCAACTTTTTCTTTTGAAGTGAGAATAGCTATTTCAAAATTTGTCATGCTTGAGACCAGATGGAATATTTTGGGCCCAGGAGCTATGCTGAATTTGAACCAAAGATCACATGTGTACATTACAGAGGATTGCATTATAGAGGATTGCATTACAGAGGATTGCACACTTCCATGATACAGGTCAACTCTTTTCAAGTGCATTAAGGTTTTATTGCTCACTTCATATTTTGGTTTATAATTTGAGCATTCACTTTTAAAAATAAAATGTGCATGACTGTTCTTCATTTCAAAATCAAATGCATCTCAATACTATTTAAGTAACATTCATCTCCTATTGAATCAGAGAACCAATGAACACAAACCACTAATTCAAAGTCTCACATGAAATGTAACATGTCCAAACTATTTCGTTTTTAGAAGACATGACCATAACAACACAGAAGCAAATATGGAGTCATGTAGAAATACTTTTAAAAACAGAAATAAAATACTTTCCCGTGATTATTAAGGTTGAAGGTATTTTAGATTGCAATCATAAAAAATAAAAGACACGGAGGAGTTTTGGTTTTCTTTTCTCTTTTCACTTTCATTACAAAAAAAATCTAATCGTAGTCTCTGTGTGCCACATCCTTGTGTTCACAACAGAAGAGGACAACTTTATTTCATGACACCTAGACTTCATCTCAAAAGATATTGAAGACTTTGACTCTAATTTTTAGAATATGTATAAAGTTTATGACTGAGGTCTGTGTGCAAGATGGAAAGCATACTTTCCATCTTGCACACAGACCTCAGTCATAAACTCATTTAATTTATATTATGCATGTGCTAGGGCAATTCCATTGCATACAAATATGTTTGCACCTGATACATTTTTGTGATGCTGTACTACTCTCAGAACCCTCTAATCTGCTATTGGGGATTAACTCTGATGTCTTTGCTGCTGCAGATGTAAAGTATAATGTAGAAAAAAAATCTATGCATGAAATTCCAGAGGTAGAAGCATAACAGTTTTAGTTGCTATGTTGCAGTAAGCTTCAAATGCATAACTTTGAGAGAAACCTTATATGAAAGTAGCATCTCCTATTAATCATAAATGAAATAAAGTTATTAACTTCTTCCAAAACCAATGAGTGAACGCGCATGCATTCATATTGATGTCTATTCCATGAGACAAGTGACATACACAATAGTAGTTTATCGGAAAGCTGTCAATTTGGACAGAGCTTTGATGATTACCATGGAAGTTGATTTGAGGAATGTATCTATGTAGCTTAGCAGGAAACTCTTTCTTAGAATAGAAAGCATATATAGAAATATTTTGAAGATCTTGTTTCTAGAGCTTCACACCACCATTCAGTTGAATACTGGCCAATTTTCAACTAAAATAGAAAAGTGTTTTATTGTTTGGTAGGTTATTAATTTTGACATAGATTAGAATTTTCATAAAAGAAAAGTACAAATATTCTGGGGGAAAAAATCATTGTTCTGTTGGACTCCCACACATCTACAAAAAGGCTAATCTTAAACAGCTGTCTTTTCCTCTAACGAAATTAACAATGCTTATTATATTCTGGCTTCCAGATGCAGAACAACATGTTTCGTGTTAATGTCCTAGTTTTTGACCTCGCAAAAGCGCAAAGGACCTCAGCCGGAAATACAAATTCCAGACACTCCTATCTAGGGAGATAGAGACAGAGGAAAATGGTTCTCTGGATTAGTTTATAATGCAGTAAAAAATGCTTAACACTGTTGTCAAAGGCATTTCTTTTTTTTTTTAATTTTTTTTTCAAAGGCATTTCTATAGCAAATAGATTACTATCTGTTACAAAGAGGTGCCCAAATCGAGCTGGAGATCTGAGCTTGTCAGAGGTACAATGAAGAAATATAAGGCTGCCTTTTCAGGTAATTACTGATTTCATGGTCCTTTCCTTCCAGGCAGGAGACAAAGCACTATACAAAAAAGAAGAGGTCGTGAGCTCCAAGCAGACCCAACCGGTTGAGCTTGACCGAGATTGTTAAAAATGTCCCTCCCCTCAGATGTGATGGAGTATTGTGTTCTTACTAGTGGTCATCCCTGAATCTCAGATCTTTGAAGAGATGTGTGACAGCATTATCACTCTTCTATAGCACGCCTTCCACTGGTCTTGAACCCTTGGAGTCTCTGAATCTAAATGGTCTGTCTGTACCTGTAGCTGAATTCCTCAAGACCTCTAGAAATGAAGCGATCTGAGCACCAGGCTTCTAGAAGAGAGGCCCATTGTCCTTATCACCTCCCTCAGCCTAAATCCCTCCTTTCCAGCCTCCAATGCAGGAGTTTGTCACCAAATTCCAGAAATTTTCTATGTGAAAAACCCTAAGGTTGGCTATGATTCAGAATGGGATCGGATGGCCATGAGTATTCTCATCCACCTTTCTCCCCTGACCTTGAGGTTAAAGACATTCTTTAGTCTCACTCTTTCAAACACAGCCTAAAAAACTGCATTTAGTCCAGGGCTTTTATAATAAAGCATAGAAGTAAGTTATGACAGAAAGGAACAATTACAGCTTAGAAAACCCAAAGACTTTAAAACGACTTATTGTGAGGAGAAAACTGGCACAAACATATTCATAATCCATACATGTGATCTTATTTTTATCCAATAGCTGCAAATACATTAAGCGATAGTTTAAAACTGCTTCAGAGCGGAAAAATAAAGTCACCATGAAGTCACACTCTGAAGCCTAAACAGGACTCTTCTTACAAATTTGTTCATCAGTGGTGGTTTCTCTGAAACAGGATTAAAGGAGAACATAATTCATTTTAATGCAGAATATACAAAGACACTAAAATATGTAATTCTATTAAATGTCAACCACACAGGCACCCACTTATTGTGGAGACAGATAAAATGACATTCCATTTATGGTGAAGTAGAATTCAAGCTGAGATTTACGTCAGTGGAATCTACCACGCGGAGTACAAATCCAGCAATGTTAGCGTTGACTCACTCACTACAAAGAAATCTTGGTGAAACCATGACTTCGTTGTAAATTTCACATATACCTAAAGGAGGACCTTCCGAGTTAACACACTGTATTTTAACATTAACTAGAGACATATAGTAAATTCCATCTATAAATCCCTAATGCATGGAACCAGGAGCTCTGGTCACAAAACGAATTAAGTATTGGGCTGCTAATTGAAAAGCCAATAGGTTAACCGCACCAGTTAATCCATGGGAGAAAAATGAAGCGGGGTGCTTCAGTAAAGGTTGATGACCTTGAAAAGCTATGGAGACCTTCAACTCTGTCCTTCAGGGAACTGTGAGTCAGAATCCGCTTGATGGCCGCAGGGTTGGTTTTGTAATTTGGTGGAGTGGTTAGATGTTAGGCTGCTAACCACAAGCTCAATAGTTCAAAATCACCAGTTTCCTTAAAAGCGTTATAGTCTCTGAAACCCACAGGGGCAGTTCTACTGTGTCCTTGAGGATCACTATGAGTTAGCATCAACTTGATGGCAGTGAATTTAAGAATATATGGAGCAATAGTCCGATCTACAACAGCGTGCATCTACCGAGCTGTGTTTGTCCATATTTATGAATAAAACCGGCAATGCATTGAGCGGATTCTGACTCACAGAAGTCCTATAGAAGAGAGTCGCACTTCTCCATAGGGTTTCCTAGGCTGGAAATCTTTATGACAGCAGACTGCCTCATCTTTGTCCTCTGGAGAGACTGGTGGGTTTAAACGAATGTCTTTTCATTAGCACTCCAACTATTAAGGCATTGCACCACCAAGGAGTCTCACGTTTATTCAAAGAAGGTAAAACAATTGATCAAGCACCAATTAAATTGAGAAAGGAGTAAGAATTACAGAGATGCATTGATAAAATGAATGCCGTATCTCTCTGGAGCAAATGACAAGCATTGTTTTGTAAGTGCCTCTAAAAAGAAACATCATATCATGCAGAGACTGAATTTTTAAAACATCACTGCCCTACCATGTCTAAACATGATTACAATGCTGCAACGTGGAAAAGAGTGGTGTATTTTAAAGGGAGTCATTTTCAACATTATAGAGATTTTACACAGAGCTGAAAGGTCTACCTCAGCTTAAGAAACCTGGATTTCATTCCTGTTCTCTCTCTTTTTCAAGTATTAATTTCAAGCATTTCTCCCGCTTTACATTCATGTGTACTTCTTCTGTAACACATATGTTACAATACTAAAACCTTTGGAAGAGGAATAGAAATAGTGTGGAAACAATAAAACACCCTGAACATCAGACGCTACACAGATGTATAGCGTATCATAGGAACATGACAGAAGAGGAGGTTGCAACTAAGACCATCAAATAAGACTTTATCTGTCCAGGTAATTTGTAAAAACTCTGGTATGTACTTACTTGAATGTGGACGTACAGTTTATAAGCTTTCTCTATCAGAGAGCTATATTAGCTAATTGATGAACAGAAGTATTTTAAGTATTCAATACTAACTCCCAGACTTGGGAGAAAATTTAACTTGAATAGGAATTGCTAGTATGCTGATAATTTAATAGGCACCTGCAAAGTTTCTTCATTATGTAACTCAAATTGTCTTTCCAATCACTTTACTAACTCTTTACCCATAGGGAATCTGTACCAAGAAAAAAATTTAAATTAGCATGTCATATTTCTATTCCTTCTAACTATGCCCAATTGAAAATGTAGTTATGGCCTGGTGAGTTCATATGGAATTCAATCATTAGGTATTTCTATTTGTATAAAATAAGAGAATACATGTAACTTTCAGACAAAGTCTACTAACTGTACTTGCTCTTATCACATAAACACATAAATCAAGCACCAAAATGTGGGAGGAATTGCAAATACTTAATATAGGGAAGAACCATGCACTGTATATAATGAGGTATAGGATTCAAGTGACAGAAGTGCTCAGATAGAGGTGGATTCATCACTGAGGACCTGAAAGGGCAGAATTTTAATTCCATTAAAAAAGTAGAATAAGAGGGGACAAGGTGTTTATAAGTAGGGTATGTGGAGAAAGGTAAGGTTGTTCTTGGTGATTCAGATAGTTCAGTAAAGGCATGTACCTCACTACAATCAAGTGGGCTCCCATTTATAGTAACCCTATCAGACAGGGCAGACCTGCCCCATACTGGTTTTCTGAAGTACAAAGCCCTGTCTTTCACTAGTGCAGCAGCTGTAGTGTGAGGTTACATTTCTCAGAAGAAAATCTCAAGTGATTTTGACACATTTAATAAGCATCGTTCAATAAAAATGAACAGGTATATTTGGTAAACATATCATGGCTGTAGATTAAGGTTTATATATTAATTAATCAAAAGTGGTGTCCCAATCTAAAATGATATAGGAATAATTCAGATATAAAAATCTTAACTAGTCAAAAATAGTAACTAAAAAGATGTCAAGAAAGGAGTTTAAGTCATTAGTCTTATTCATCCAATTTGTGGAGTAAAAGTTCCCAATCATGAGCATTGTTGCTATCACCACATTTCTGACAAAGTACAGGAAGTGCAAAGAATATATATGTGATTCATTGGCCCCGGGACAGGGACAGTTACTTGAAGACAAAAGAATGATTTCACTGAGACACAGTAAATCTAGATAATTTAAAGCACACACAACATTCACACAAATGTAGGTAATAAAACCGATCTACATCCCAGCAACAAATGAATTAAATATAACAATATAAACCTTTTGTCTCTGTTAAAGAGCGATGGGATGAAAGAATTCATACAACTCTAGAACTGTTGTGGAAAGTTCAAGTAGAAGACAACTCTGCCACAACTTTGTCTCCATCCAAACACATATATCCCATGCCAGGCCAACTGCATAAAAGGGATCCATATCTGTGCTCATTCCAGAGAAAGGTGACCCAACATAATCCTCAAATTATAGAAAGTATCGCTGATAGAACACACGAATAAAATTTTGCTTAAGATCACCCAACAACAATTGGAGCAGTACATTGACAAGGAACTGCCAGGAGTTCAAGATGGATTCAGAAGAGCATGTGGAACAAGGGATGTCATTGCTGATGTCAGACGGATTGGGGCTGAAAGTAGAGAACACCAGGAAGGTGTTTACTTGTGTTTCACTGACTCTGCAAAGGCATTCCTCTGTGTGACCCTGACAAACTGTGGATGACCTTGAGAAGAATGGGAATTCCAGAACACGACATTGTGCTCATTCAGAACTTGCATATGGATCAAGCAGCAGTCGTGCAAACAGAACCAGGATCTATTGCACGTTTGAAAACCAGGAAAGGTGTGCACCAGGGTTATAGTCTCTCATAATATTTGTTCACTCTCTATGCTGACTGAGCAAACCATCCGAAAAGCTGCATTTTGTGAAGATGGAGGGATGGAGAGTGGAGGAAGGCTTTCTAACCACCTGCAACATGCAGCTGGCACGACCTTGCTTGTTGAACGTGAGAAGGAATTGAAGCACTTGCTAATAAAGATCAAGGATTTTACCCCTCCGTGTGGATCAAAACTCAATGTACGAAAGACCACAATCCTCGCAGCTGGACCAATACGTAACATCATGATCAATGGAGAAAAGGTTGAAGTTGCCAAGGATTTTGTCTTGCTTGGGTCCACAATCAATGCTCATGGAAGCAGCAGTCAAGAGACAGAGAGGTATTTCATTAGGCAAATCTGCTGCACAAGTATTCAATAGAGTATGCAAGAGCAAGGATGTTACTTTGAGGACTAAGGTATGCCTGACCCAAGCATTAGATTAGGCTCAACTCACACGTAGGAAACAGCTAAATCAAGTCAGGACTGAGTCCAGAAACTCAAAATCTCTGTCCCGCCATCTACCCTGCTGTCCTTCCTTCCACTTGCCCAGTCTAGAAACAGTGGACTTGTCCAAAGGCAGAAATATGTTGTTGCTATCAGATTTAGAAATTGAAATCAGGACCAAGGAAAACAAAAAGGGACAAGGGATGCTAATCTGTGGAATCCTGAACATTAGAAGTAGAGCTACCTGGACCCTCACTGAGCGCCTAAATTCATGTCGGGAAATGACCACAAGGTTTCCAAGGAGAGACACCTTGTTGAAGACACTGCCTCTCCTGTGAAGTTCAGAACATGGAATTTCCTTACTTCTCCTCAAACATTTGAAGTTTTTGTACTTCCCAAAGCATTGAAAAGGTTTATAATATACAGAACCTAAAATATGATGCTTTCCCTTTTGCCTGGTTCATCACACATATATTATGTGTGTAAAATATTTACTTTACTCACATTTGCACAATTTTTTATAAATTAATGTTGTTTGTCAACATAGTTATTTCAATTCAGACAAGTTTTCCAATTTAACTTGCAATACAATAAAATAATAGAGATGGCTGTAAGGTCTAACTAAAGCAATTAAAATGTTAACTTTTAAAAAAATTATAAACAAATTTTTACACAACATATTTTAACAAAATTTTCACTAAAATTTAAAATGTGGTATTTATTGGAAGGGAATGTATTTTCACACTTTCTGATACCAGTTTTTACTTTCATGAAGTAACATATACATGTTTACCAAACAAATTATTTGTACTACAAGCATGTGTCTTGTTTAAAAACATAAAACAAAGTGTATTAAGAGCCAGCGAATAATGTAAACAAAGATGTAAAGAAATGTTTCATAAGCTGATAAGTTCAAGGCTAACTTTCTCATTAGTTACATTAATGGATAACACTACAATACTTGTACTTTTGGCACATTTAAGTTTTATAACAACCCTATAAGGTAGATATATTTTCAGTATATTTTCTTCTTTTTTTAATCATTTTATTGGGGGCTCATACAACTCTTATCACAATCCATACATCCATCCATTGTGTCAAGCACATTTGTACGTTTGTTAGCATCATATTCAAAACATTTTCTTTCTACTTGAGCCCTTGGTATCAGCTTCTCATTTTTCCCCTTGCTCCCCCACCCTCCCTCCCTCATGAACCCTTCATAATTTACAGATTTTTTTTTCATGTCTTAAACTGACTGATGTCTCTCTTCACCCACTTTTCTGTAGTTTATCCCTCTGGGAGGCAATTATAGCTAGATCATTGTGATCAATTCTCCCTATCTCCCCCCACATTCCCCTTCCCCTCCTGATATGGCTACTCTTAATATTGGTCCTGAGGGGTTTATCTGTCCTGGATTCCCTGTGTTTCCAGCTCTTATCTGTATCCGTGTACATGCTCTGGTCTAGCCAGATTTTGAAGGTAGAATTGGGGTCATGATAGTAGTGGTAGTAGGTGGGAGGAAGCATTAAAGGACTAGAGGAAAGTTGTATGTTTCATTGGTGCTATACTGCACCCTGACTGTCTCATCTCCTCCCCGCAACCCTTCTGTAAGCGGATGTCCAGTGGCCTACAAATGAGTTTTGGGCCTTCCCTCCGCATTCCACCTCATTTACTATGTTATGTTTTTTGTTGTTGTTCTGGGTCTTTGATGCCTGATACCTGATCTTATCGACACCTTGTGGTCACACAAGCTGGTGTGCTTCTTCCATGTGGACTTTGTTGCTTCTCAGCTAGAAGACCGCTTGTTTATCTTCAAGATTTTAAGACCCCAGAAATGCCATATCTTTTAACAGCTGGGCACCATCAGATTTCTTCACAGTTGGTTATGCACCCACTTTGTCTTCATCAATCATATAAGGAAGGTGAGCATCAAGAAATGCCATATTAATAGAGCAAAGTATTCTTGTGTTGAGGGACTGATGGTTCCAAGGGTCATGGGACAGGGGGCGGGGGACAGGGCAAGGGAAAGGAGTAAGTGATTGAAAATTGATGGCGAGGAGGGTGCAGGAGGGCTGATAGGGCTTGATCAAGTTTGAGGTATGAATTACTAAAATCAAGAGGAAAGGCTGAACACAATAGTAGGATAAGAGGAAAGTCAAAGGAACTAGAGGAAAGAACTAGGAGGCAAAGAACATTTATAGAGGTTTAAATACAAGCATGTACATATGTAACTATATTGATATATGACAATGGGGAAATACATCTATGTGCACATATTTATAGGTTTAGTAATTTCAATTATTATACTGAATGTTGAGCTTCAAAGTAAATTTTAAAGTTTTCTATTATTTAAGATCACCTCTTCAGGAAGGGATAGAGCCAAAACTTATACCTACAGCTCAAATTACAAATACAGTGATTTTTTTCTAACATAACAGTGAAAATTTGAATTGTGGGAGATTATGTATTAGGCATGATTGAAAAAATTTCACCAATAAAAAGGTTTATAAAAAAGTGCTTTGTGAGAAGTCCCCCTGCCAATCTCACCCCTCAAAAATCCAATGTTTCCAAATTTAGAGAACTAGATTTCCCTAGAGCTGTGTTAGGGATGATATGCTGTCCTGAGGTAGATTTTTAGAAGTGTGCTAGTAGATTTAACACAAAGATGAACACACTAAAAATTCTCCCTATTCAGGTGCTACTAATATATTTTGAGACTATTTTACATGGTCCGATAAGACTTCCCAATAAATACCATTGTGCCATTAATTCCCATTATATGTCACATATGCTGAATTGCCATCTCTATCCTGGCAGGTGTCCATGAAGACATGTGCTGGAGAAGCTGAAAATGACAAGTAGCTGTGGTAGTTACATAATCTGCTTGTCAATTTCAGGCTTGAGTAACGGGGTGGAGTTTAGCCTGTCAATCAGGTCCCAGCTTGCTGACCTCTTTTGGAGGCACTAAGGAGATAAATAGCTCGCTGGAGGTGGTATACACACTCACTCCCTGCAAAGCATTAATGACGAAGAGCCTGATAGAGCTACACTGATACAGCCAGAGCTCTGGAGCTGGAGGAACTAAGTGGAGACTCCTTCCAGCACTGAGATGGTTACACCGCCACTGGATCCATAGGACTTTCCACCCACTGGCCTGTGATCTCCCTGCATTCAGCATCATTGTATGTGTTGCTTGAGTTTGAAGAGGAATTTACAGATTGGTATCAGTCATATGAATTAATATCAGACTTATGGAATTGATCTGGACTGGACTGCCCTTGTATATAAAGCTCTTTCTTATGCACATCTGCGTCTATGAATTTGGTTCTCTAGTTTAGCCAGACTAACACACTAGCCTTATGGATTAGTTATTATGTGCTATATAATATTTAACATATTACTCGTATTAAAGACATTCTTTGAAGAAATAGTTTCCTAATACTTAAAATAGTTGCCTGCCCACCAAAGACAATCCATTCCTACAAAGGAAAAACAGCAGCTGCGATGTGTTAGAATCACCTTGATGGCGATGGTTTGGATTTTATGAGTCAGAATCAACTCAATCGTATCCTAAATATAAGTGGCTTCCCAGTGGGAATAAAATTTTCACTCTACTAACTGCTGAAACCCTTCTCACAACACCATGTCTCTCTCTCGGGAACAGCATTTCTTCCTTTCTGGGTGTAACCTTGACAGAATTGTTCAACCTCGGGGCATTGGGATAACAATTTTCTATCAATAAACTTTTAGGTTGTACTAAAAATAAATTTTAAAATTTCTAAATGTTTTGAAGAGCTTTTCCTCTGAAGTAAATGGTATAAACACCATATGCACTGTAATACCAATGTCAACCTTTGTGCTCAAATAATAAATGGGAAAAGAGGAACAAGAACATACCTGCTGATTCGCTGCCAAGTATTCCCCATGCATTATCTACTCAATACTGTTTTACTGCTTCCCCACAGCTGTCCCTGTCGCCAGTGGATGGATTCCAACCCATGGCAACACCATGTACTAGAGTAGAATTGGGTTCCCTGGGTTTTCTTGGCTGGAATCGGTACTGAAAAAAAGTCCTGGGCTTTTATCTGTCACCAGTGGGTGGGGGCCAAGAACCACCATATGGATCAGCATCTGCACGAACAGTTTGCACTACCCAAGGGCTTGTTTTCCTAGTAGGAAATTTTAACTGGTGTGACCAAGCCATGGCTCTTACTTAAGCAGTAACTGGGCTATGAGTCTCATTTATGCCATTTTCACATTTTATGTCTATCAATTTTCTGCTAATCAAAGTTCCTTTCAAAATAGAGGAATGTATGTGGAAATTAAAGAAATAAAGAGGTATCTGTTATTGAAAACATTGATTGTAGTTTAAACTTGAAGCAATTATTGAAGATCAGACTCCGGTCTGAAGTATGGATGACACCTCACCATAAAGAAAATTGAAATCTCCACAAATGAAACCATAAGCAACACTTCCCTAGATGGAGAAAAGAGGGAAGTTGTCAAGTATTCCATTTCACTTGGATCCACAACATCAATAGAGGTGACAATTGAGCAATCCCAGGAGTAGTGGAGCCAATGGTAATGGACACAGGAAGTGAGGGAATGGGGACTGGGGTGGGGGGATAGGAAGGGGGAGGGGATTTGGGGAGTAACTAATGAAGACAGCAGGGGAGGGATTCCTTAAAGGACTGTGTTTGCATGAATCAGCTAAAGTGACTTAACCATGGGGGCGGGGGGATGTTTTAAAATTGATGTGGGGTTGATTGTACAATTCTCAATGATATGATTGAACTATTGAATTATATGATATGTAAATTACTTGCTAATACAACTTCTGGGGGAAAATGAACAAAACACTTCCCAAATCCTGCATCATCCTCACAATTGATGTTATTTTTGAGCCTCTGTGGCAGCCATTTTGTGGTAGTTACATAATTACATGCCAACTTGAAGTGTAGGGTGGAGTCTAATCTTCCAATCAATTCACAGACTGATGGCACCTCCTTTGTGGGTGTGACCTTATAAGGAGGGTCCTGGGAACCTCCCTGTCTTTCTCTGTCTTCCCTTTCCTGTTGATGCCCCTTGGAGCCCTGCAAGAGCATGTGATGCCGCCACCACTGCCACTGGATCCACAAGACTTTTCACCCAGTGGCAGTTGATGCTCCTGAATTCTGCATCATTGCATGTGGCTTTGTGAGTCTGAAAAGGGTCTTCTAGACAAGTATTGGGCTTATGGATTTGATTTGGACTGGGCTGGGATGTTTTCTTGATATCCAAATACTCCTTGATATAAAGCTCTCTCCTACACATAAAAAAAAAAAAGAAATCACATGATGTATTGAGCAAACTTGCGGTGAAAGACTTCTGAGTGTTACACAGCAAAGGTGTCCCTTTGAGGACTGAGGTATGTAGAAACAAAACCAAGCTATTCTCATTGGCCTCTTATTCATACAAGAGTTATACCATAAATAAGGAGGATCAAAGAAGGATTGATTCATTAGAGTTATGATATTGGCAAAGAATATTGAATATACAGTAGACTGCCAAAGAATGAATGTCTTGGAAGATGTACAGGTAGCATGTTCTTTAGGAGCAAGGATGGTGGGCTTTGTTTCCTGTACTTCAGACATGTGATCAGGAGATACCAGTCCCTGAAGAAGAACCTCATGCTTGATCCAGTCTGAAGTCAAAGGAATGGAAGAACACCCTCCAGAAGATGGAATAACACAGTGGCTACAGTAATGGGCTCCACGTAGCAATGGTTGTGGGCTGGTGGTTCAGGACAGGCAGTGTTTCATTTCTGTCATACTGATGGTTGCTCTAAATCAGAGTCAATTCTATGGCACTTAACAACAACAACAAGCTGTGAAATATTGACTTAAAAAGTTCTACAATTCCAATTAAACTGAACTCAATGGTGTTTTCAAGTATTGAAGTGAATTTCTACTTAAATGCACAGTGTTGGAGGGGAAAATGAGTTTTTGAGGCATAGAACTTCTCGAGCTAATATAGTTTTTATATTTAATTCCTTGTTTCTGAGATGCTTTGGAAATTCACATTTATTGAAGCCCTAATGGATGCTGTTTTTTGATTTTCATTGTTTCGTATACTCCTCACCACAAACCAACGAGCTAAGGTAGAAAATTAAAATGACCATAGCACCATTTTATGTTCTCCTTCATCCATTCAGCTTCACTCCGTAATAGAAAATGCACGGTAGGTGATAAGCCAGAAAATTGTGGTAGCTAGAGAGGTTTTTGAAAAATGTTATTTGATGTGGCGAACTCTACTCTCCTTATTTTCCTTTTACGACAGGCCTTTATATATTTCAAATAACTCAAAAGGGGCTCCACCTCAGCTTGTAAATGGTCTAGATGTCAGACGGAAATATAATGATCCCAGTTACAGTTTATTATAAGGTCCAGAATCATTTGTCACGGCAATCACACTTTTAAATTTTAAAGATAAGCTTTATATTTCCTTACTCTAGAAATTTGACAAAACGGAAACTTTTTTAAAAACAGAAACCAAATAGGAAATATATGAATTAAGAACTGTGAATACTACAATATAAACTGCCCAGGCACACATATGAGGGGACTTCAAAAATTCCATAGAAAGTCATTATCTTTTAATTCCATTTGTCCTTGAAAGTTTTGAGCCCCCCCCCCACCCTCCTGAATAGGCACATGAGGATCCCTGGTGGCCTAGTGGTTTTTTGTTGGGTTTCTGACCACAAGGTGAACAGTTCAAAACCACCAGCTGCTCCAAGAAAGGAAGATGGAGCTTTCTACTCCTTTAAAGGGTGACAGTCTCAGAAATCCACTGGGGCAGTTCTGTCTTGTCCTATAAAATCACTGTGCATCAGTATCGACTGCATGGAAATGAGAAGTGAATGTACAAGAAACATTGGTAGTGTAATCGCAATGCATTGGGCTATAATCATTCATCAGTTCAAACCCACCAGGCTCCCCTCAGTGGAAAGACCAGGCTGTCTATTCCCATAAAGAATTACAGTTTGGGAAAACCACAGGCTCAGGTCTACCTTATCCTATAGGGTCGCCATGAGTCCGAATTAACGCAATAGCAGTGGATAAGTTTATGTGTATACATTGGTGCCATAAATAAACTCATCTGCAAATGTACACACTTGAATTCTAAGGAGTTCGCAAAAATTTGTCTTTCTAAGAAATTCAATGTCAAGTGGATCTCATTAATCTTTTCTATGAATATGCTAATGCTCTACTCCCCCCCCCCCCCACACACACACACACGAAGTGGAATTTTGAGGTTAATTTTGATATGATAGTTTCTGGTATACTTGTCAGTCCCTGCACCTTCTATTATTATTCTCTTTAAAAAATAATTCACTATATAGCATTTAGAATCTCTGGTGGCATAGTATGTTGGATTGCTAACCACAGATCAGCAGTTCGAAACCAGCCACCACTCCACAAGGATGAGGATGTCTACTCTTGTAAGGAACTACAGTCTCAGAAATCCACCGGGGCAGTTCTGTCCTGACCTGTAGGGTCACTCGCTGCCTAGATAGCAGAGAGACTAGATGGCAGAGAGTTTTCGTTTATATAGTATGTACCCTCATGTTTCCAGCCTGCTGAAGTAACCTCTGTAAATTGACCTCAGGAAAGCCAGTGAGTAACATTCCCATAGGCCAATGTCCAGAAATACAAACCTAAGGAATTTAAGACTACAATGTGATGAAATGCTTTTGCATATTTCTTCGCAGCTTGTAAAGAATGCATGCGTGTGTTTATGTGAAAAGTTATCCTTAAAAATGACACATTATATAGTTTGCTGTTCTATATGCAACAAACGAACATCTAGTTTAATATTAGGCCTATGGATACATTTCAAAATTACAGATACACGTTTTAAACATATGCTCTAAAAGATAAAATTCTACAATTGCAAAAGCAGTAACAAATAGGCCATAAATTTGGAATCAGGGATATAGTCGAATTTCTAATTCTAGAATTAGCATTGGAATTGCTATTTGTCCTTGACAAGTTGCTTCCATAAAATGAGGATAATTACATAAACCTATTAAACAGCTTTGCTTTGTAGATAAATGTGTTAATGCTCACTATATACTAAAGAGTATTAAGCCGATCTAAACCATCTGCCACCCTCTCTAGACTCAGTTAACGGAAAAGCCTTGTGGAGGCGCACAGAGCGGTGGTCAGCAGACAGAAACACACGTGGAGAGGGAAGGTGCTGGAATTGTACTAAGTCCCATTTCTCAGTGCCTGGCACTCGACAACAATTCCTCGGGACGTCATAAATCTGAGTTTGCATAGGTTAACTTGCTATTTCAATTAGATTAGTCCTGCCACAGAAGTCCAGAGTCATGAGTAATAGCCCACTAATAGACTGTAGTACATGATCTTTTTCTAAATGTGACATGTCTTAAAAGAAAAAAAAAGCCAAACAATATCACATGCCCATACTAAAATCTACATTTAAGATGACTAAAGGAAAAGGGTATTTTAATAGTCATACTACATATGTTTAATAAACACACTTAGATATTAAGTATTAGTAGATTATAATAAAAATATTTGAGTGAAAAAAATGTTGGTTCTAGGTATTGTATTAGACTGGGTTGACTAGAGAAACAAATCCAGGGACACTCATGTATGTATAAGAAAGGGCTTCTTTTCAAAATGATGATGGCAACATATGTACACATGTGTTTGATACAATTGATATATGGATTGTTATAAGAGCTGTAAGAGCCCCCAATAAAATGATTTATTAATAAAAAAGAAAGAGCTTTATATCAAAGAGTAATTGTATGTTATGAAAACATCGCAGCCCAGTCCAGATCAAGTCCACAAGTCCAATATTAACCCTTACGTCCAATACTAGGCCATAAATTCCTCTTCAGACTCATGTAGCCACTCGCACTGATGCCGAATGCAGGAAGTTCACAGGCTGGTGGGTGTAGAGTCTTGTGGTTCCAGTGGCAGTAGAAGTATCTCAGCACTGGTGTGGGTCTCCACATGGCTCCTCCAGCTCTCTGAGTGTGACTTTTCAATAGGAAGGTAAAGCAGGTCTCTGCAAGTCTCCATGTGTTTTGTCATGAGGAAGACTAAGGAGTATAAATAGGAAGAGAGAGAATGCCTGGCCTGCCTCCAGGGGGAAAAAAGAGAAGGTTTCCAGAAACCTATGAGCAGTCCATGCCCACAAAGAGGCATCATCAGGGCATGAGCTGATTGACAGGATAGACTCCACCCCTGCGCTTATTTATCAAGTTGATGTGAACTTATGTAACTACCACAGCTATCTTCTGAAATGTTATACAAGGGAGATTCAAAGAATGTGTCAAAAAATTCACCATAAACATTTTAATATAGGTTATGCATTATGTTTACCTATTTCATACCTTCATCCGATTTTGATCTCCCTACTTCAACCTCTAATACAATGTAATTTCTACAAAGGGAGGGTGAGTTCTATTTAATAGATCTTATTTTTAAACAGTGTTTTAGCGTTATAGAAATATTATGCAGAAAGTACAGGTGGTTCCCATATACATCCTCTCGGCCCCACTGCACACATGTATATCTCCTCATTAATATTTCCATTCCTATGGCACATTAGTGACAATTAGTGAGTCACTGTGGTCATATCATTGTTAACTTCCTAAAAGCTAAAGTTGGGTTCCCTGAGGTATGCAAATTGTTAATACACTTACGTGGCTGGTAGGTCATTCAAGTCCACTGAGAGGTAGCTCAGAAGAAAGGCCTGGCAATCTATTTCTAAATGGAGCCCAGTTACTCTAACAACCATAAGGTCACCTTGAAAAAGAGTTGCATCCGCTGAAAAGAATAACTTATATTAGGGTTCAAAACAAATTCACTGCCATTAAGCCAATTCTGATTAAAAGCCATCCTATAGGACAGGGTAGGCCTGCCCCTTGGGATTTCTGAGACTACCGCTTTATGGGAGTAGAAAGACACGTCTTTCTCCCTCTAATGGCTGGTGGTTTCAAACTGCTGACCACAAATCTAAACTACATGCCACCAATTGCACAATGTAATATACTCACCTTCACAGTATCCTACAGAGCAGCTTCCAGGCCTACAATTACCCAGTGTTCCACCTACTCATCTCCTCCTCCTTTCTTCCGAATCCAGGATTTGTCTTTGTACTATTGACCATCTTCTATTGTTACATTATTTTAGTTGTTGTTCTTAGGTGCTGTCTAGTAATACTTTCTTGACTGCTGCTTCCAAGAGTATTGACCATGGATCCATGTTCTATTACCTATTTAATACACATAAGATAGTTCCTGCCCATTTAATTCAGGTTCACTAATTAAATGGTAAACCCTGTGTCTGGTAAACCAAAATCACCATGTCCCTATCAGTATAGGGTACAGTGAGCCTGGCTTGAGTTGTGAGAACCTTGAGCTAGTCTGTTTGCACCTCTCTAACTGCTTCCTTGTTTTCTCTTTCATTCCAGCTGCGTTTCTGCTTCCTTCCCAGCTTAGCAACCCACCTCAAAATTGTGAGCACCCACACATTCTAAAGCTCAATCTTCTGAAGTGGAAGCTAGATAGTTTGTGTTGCTGTTGCCAGCTTGCTCTTCCTGATTTATTTCACTGCCCCTCCTGCTAACTAGGGACCCGGTACAAGTTGGACAAGAGGCCTGTAGTCACAGATCTAATTTAAAATGTTTATCACTCTGCTTGGAAACTCTTCTGGTCAGGCTCTGTGTCCTTTGGACTATAGCTTGGACAGCAAGCTACCTCTCTAGGCTTGTTATAAATAAATTAGGTTAAGGTCAGCTTCCCTATTTGGGGCTCCACTGAGCTGCAATTCTTCCCCCTCCTTGCCGTCCAGACTTGTGGTCCCCTCATTCCCAAAGTGATGAGAAAAGCAGATTTGTGTTCTCATCTAAAGTTTGAGTGAGTTTTCTCTCCGCCTCCCACAATAACGTCTAAAAGGAACAAGGCCACAGTCGAGTTGCTCTGTCTAGAACATTAGTCACCGTCAATGAATAACCAGGATTTATTAACGGCATGAATGGGGGAAATGCAGGGGGTTCTGTCTTTGATAAATGGAGATGGTGAGAGAAAATACTGAGATGCAAAATCTACCAAAAAGTAACCTTTGCGGGACCTGGTTATTCTACTAGAATTCAAAGTTTAACAAAACCAAATTTTACTACCTCAGAAATTCATCTGTTAAGCTAAATTCCTCCCATGAACTACACTCTCATTTTTTCTTAATAACACTCATCTTCAGTAGAAATGTTGAGGTATCAATTTGAGTTGCAGAATCAATTTCTCTATAGAAGTATTATTCTCCAAAAGTAATCCAGTGTAGTTGATGACCATCTCTCATCTGGAATAAGTTGAGGGAGAATTGGCAGAGCATGTGCAATCTTTTCATAATCCCCAGCAACTTTTGATACTGATTCAGTTCATGACTTTGCATAAAATTCCAGGATAGAAAACTACGAAGGACAGACACTGATAAATGAAGTAACAGCATAATATATAAAGTTACATCCATTTTTAAAATTCTACTCCATATTGTCAATGTTGAAATATAGTGTTCTCAGTCAAAAATATTATCATTAAGATAAACTTTACTAAACTATTAATGTTTCTTAAACAAGCTAACAAATTACACATGTAGCAAATGAAGATAAGATTTGAAAAATGATAATTCCAGGGCACACAATAAAATTTCTCACATATTTTATAAACAGTTTCACATTTTATTACACAGCATGTTTTATAATTGTGTAACTCATGGAATGTAAAAATTCTACACATATTTCCAAAGTATTCTTGAAAAAATATGTGAGAGTTTTCCTAGGTGCTATTTTTATTTGAAATCTCAGAAGACATGTGAAACATATTTGTTCGTATTTAATTTTTTGGCATTTTGAAAATAAGGATGGCCTTAGTTAAGGAAGAAGACTGTAACACCAGAATCTTGGCCTGGAATAAAGGACCAGAGACTTGGTGAGTCTAAAGTCCTTTCCAAACTCACTGCCATCGAGTTGATTCCAACTCATCGTGACCGGGGACAGCACAGGCGGGAATGGGCTCAAACAGAAGAACAATTGTGAGAATGGTGTCAGACTGGGCACCATTTCGTCCTGCTGTCCATGGGATCAATGTCTGAACAGACTTGATGGCGCCTTACAACGACGACAAAGTCCTCTCCATACATCTATCTTCTATTAAAGCCTCCCTGGCAAGCCATACGCGGCATCACTATGTGGACATCATCAGAAGTACACCACTTATCCTCATCTCGGTAATTTGAGTGGATCTCAAAATGGGCTGGGGAAAGCCGGAGAGTCCGGGAAAGGGAGTGGAGAGTAGCTTCCTCCCATTTGATTGAGTTCAAAGCTTCCCGTCACTGTGTTAGGTCATGGATCCCAGAGTAGCCCTCAGAGAAGACATTTGAGTTGCTCGTCCACGACCTTCCGATTAACCGAGCAATACCCAGATTTCCTCTCCCAAGTCTTTGCTTCTCTCCCACAGAATGCTTCAATGGGAACATTCCTCCTACTGCTGCAATGGGCTTTCCAGTCAGCCCACTCTATCGTCTCTGGACTGACATCCATTTGCCAATGAAGCATCACAAGGTATTCTAACTAATTGACCCATCTGCTCCTCTGAGCTTGATTTGAGAGCAAGTTAACTTTCTGCCGCCACGCCCTGCTGCGTGCTCACACTGAAACTCCCGTGTCTCTGCTCTACATACTCCTCCTATCTATAAAATGAACATGACAAATCTCCAAAAGAAGGCCATGAAAGTATGTAATACCTGAATATAAAGGATATAACAAACTCCATGTAGGTGATGTTCTCGGGTCTGGGATGATGTTATATATAAATCATCAATATCATCATCAATGTCCCCAGACTGTTTCAGGTGGCTAAGGTCCTGAATATATCATCCACGACCTGAGCCATTTGAATCCATTTGGAACACTGGCCCATCTAGGAGACTAAAGGACCCTCTGCTATACTCCTATACACTTCTTTCAAGGTGACCTTGGTCCACCACAAAAGTCTGTGAGGGTGTTTCTTCAATCAGGCAACATGCACTTCAACACTGCAGTTCAATTTCAACGGGTATTATTCCAGCTACATCAGAAAGTATTTTATTTAGTGCCATGTTGAAATGCAAAACCACTTAGACTGTATCATCTGCCTCTTTCTTGACTCTTAAATCTAGACAAATAATTTCTTTGGAATGCCATTTTAGTGAATCAATGCTAGTCATACTACAAGGCAATATTTCACAGAGAACACAGAAGATTTAATATATATATGCATATAAGCCACAAAAATCTACTTATGTTTTAACTCAACTACTAAAATCCAAAAATGGTTGCTTTGTGTCAGCACTTCTAATAAATTGGCACAGTGTTATAAAAGGAAACACAACTCTTTCTAAATGATTAGCTTGACCAGAAAGGCCAATGCTAGGATAATCAAAAACAGAAAAAATGATAATAGCCAAGGAAACATGCCTTCAGACAAACTCATAACCAGTTATCTTTATTGAGAGCATATTTAGCAGAGACACATGGAAAAAGCAACATATTTTCAAAATATAAACAGAAAACCAAAAACCTTTGGTGCCCAAACAAACAAACATCAGTATAAAATACACTGGGAATGATCTTTGCTGTTGAAAATTAATTTATTCTTATTAGTTACATGAACCTCGGTCACAGCCGCTCCAAGTCTCGAGTTGTAAATGTGTCCAGTGTAAATAAGAACAGCTAGAGGTGAAATTAAAAAAATAATAAAATACATTGAAACACCTCTTCAAGCCCTAATGCATGAAATGAATTTAAGTTATTAAATACACTTGTGTATACTTTTAATATTATCTCCCTTGGGTCATTCGTCCTTGAGCCAATCTCCAAAATAGTGCAAATGATTGATAAACTAGACGACAACAGATCTGAGACTATGGGTTATCGCATTGTATAACGTGTCATTATAAAGTGCGTTTGCAGAGAGTGCCTTGTTTTAGTAGAGGGCTTCCAAGAGTTCATGGGAAAGATTTGTATCTCTTAATTCCAGTTTTTTCATGCACTTTTGGAAGTCCCCTCATGTATTTTGTCCTAACGTTCCCTTCAACAGACGGCAGGATAATCCTTCTCTGAAGCTGTGGCTAAACTCTAGAAAAAAGTATTTAGTTTAGTTTTGTTTTATTTTATCTCAACTAGAAACACATACACACAGAGAGACTTCTCGGGTGCCCATTCCATGCCTACTGCGTGTGCTGTGAGCCTCTGTTCAACTCACCAGTAGGGCTGACCCCGGACGCGCTTCCCCTACCTGTCTTCATAGTATGAAGTACAGACCGTATCACTGAGCGAAGCTAAGAGCTAACAGTAGTGTTTTTAAAAACCAGCTTCCAGAGACTGTCTCAAAGTCTCTGTCACATAAATTTTATCCAATAAACAACACTGACCTCATTTCACCTCACAAAGAAGGAAACACACAAATAAAAAAACATGAAAAGTTTAATCATGAACTTAAGGTTATTTTTATTCTAAGCATTTTATTGGGGAATTACTGCCGCAACAATGAGCTTAGGATGTCTTTTTGCTCCTTTAAAAATAGTAGTGTTAAAAACGCCAGATCGTTAGGGCGGGGGGGGGGGGGGGGGGGCGGCGCGGGGCGGGGGAACTACCAGAAATGGTGGAACAATAAGACTATTGCAAAATGTTAACAGATTCAACCTCACAGAATTCAGAAGCTTCTAACCTCCAGGGTTTGGAATTCCTTGGGTAAGCATTTTGATGAAATCAAATCTAAAGTACTGACCTAAGTTTTTAAAATTTGTATGTTTTTTAATTTGTTGTGTTTTCCAAGTTATAGAAATATCTGCTGAAATCATTTTCTTCTAACCATGTTTTAAAATGCTGCACATGTGCTTCTTCTAAAATGTATGATTAAAAAAACATAACACTTCAAAGAGCCCCAAGAGTTTTGGAAATGATACGCATATAAACATTAAGGAGGTCTGAGTAGAAAAATTTCAGTTACACTTAACTACAACTGTTTTGCAAACTCCCTTGAAGTGTCTCTGGTCAATGTGGTCTCAATTAAAACACACATCAGAGTAAAGTCTCATCTGTGAGAAATTTCAAAATAGGAGAAATTTCACTGCAATCGAATAGGCTACCTGAGATAGCACATGGGTAAGGAGAGGAGAGGAGAAAAAACTGCTGACGGATTTCCCATATCCCGGCAACTGAGTTCAGGACATGAGACACAAAGCCCTTCTAAGTGAAGAGCATGCACTTAAGCTGCCTTCCAGAAAGTTTCCAGAACCGGAGCACGTGAAATCTTCCTCTGGATTTAGAGAAACTTTTCTCTCCTTCCAATTTGAAAAAAAAAAAAAAAAAAAGTTTGCTTTTTGGCAAGACTTGAGGTATCAATTTGCAGGAAATGAATAAACAGTGAAAAGCCTTTCGCGTTCCTTTTTGGCGACTCACAAGCACACACACACCCTCACACTCTGGGAGTAGTTAAAGCGAACTTGTAGCAAGTGTGTCCCTTCTACACCTAAAGCGCGCTCCCCAGGGCAGGGCCTGGGACAGAACCTTGGTTCCTGATCAGCAACTTTCTGGAGCAGGAACCTGCTAGGAGCCGCGCAGCCCTGCAAATAGACCATCAAGAGCCCGTGCCTCGACTGTACCTCTTTGCTGATGCGCCTGCGGCTGCCTTCGCTGCTGCACCAGCTGCGCCGGGCTGGCCGCGCAGCCCCCGAGCCCGGCGAGGAGCAGGAGGACGAGACCTGCGGCTGCTCCTGGCATCGCGCTGGTCCTGGGATCCACTTCTCAGGAAGCCTGGAGCCGCTGTCGCCTGGTCCCCAGGCCGGGGTTTCTGAGCCAGAGGGCAGCAGCTGCTCGGGAAGAGGAGGAGACAGCCCCCTCTGGTTAGGGCTCGGGCGGCGCCTGAGAGGGGAGAGGAGGACACTCCCTCACCCTCCCCTTTGCCAAGTGTGAGGCCCCGCTGACCATCAGGCACAAGCCCTTAAAGGGTCCTCCCTGGGTGGGAAAAGCTCATTCCTCCTAAGAAAGGCTGGCGCTTTAGCTTACTCTGCTAACCCAACTTCTTTGGAATTAAAGGAGGCAGTTGATGTAAAATCACTTGGTGGTCTGCGAAGTCCCTACACATGGAAAGCGTTATTGTGGGCAGGCTGCTCAGCTGGGGACTCCGTGCAGCTGCTTCGAGAGAACTCCACGCAAAAGTCTGGCAACACGGTATGCAACCATGCGCATCCATGGGAGGACGGTCTTTGGAGATAACGCTATCTCCACGCCCAGGGTGTTTCAGAAGTTCCGAAGAATCCCAAACCAGGGCAGATGACTTAGGTGACTTCTGAGGACAGAACAAAAATCAAACCACTGTGGAATTTTGTGAGAGCCTGGCCCAAGTCTGCATGCTTAACTAATGGCGCCTTGGGATAAGCATTTCGCTGCTGACCATAAGATTGGGGGAACATTCTTAGAAATCCTATGCTGGGCCCTATGAGTCAGAGAATCTGCTCTAGGAAGGCAGGTTTGGGTTTATGTATCTTTACAGCTGTTAAAGTACCACGGGTCCAGCCCTGCTGGGTCCTGTTCCATCCCCACAATTGTTTGGTTTACACCCATTGCTACAATTGTTATAATTGCAATATTATTGCAATCATATTGTCAATTGGCAGTAATCAAATCTATAAAATAGTGGGGTTGCTGCATGTCTTGGAGTCCATTTCAGACTCAGAGAGCCCCCACATGATCGAATAGACTACCTCCTAAGCGTTTCATTTTTTATGGAATTTGACAGAAACATACGGGTCTTTCTTATCTGGAGCCACTGGGTGAGAATGAGCCATCACCCTCCCTTCCCAATAACAGCCCAATAACCAAACCAAGCAAACCCACTGCTGCCCAGTCGATGACAATTCACAGCTCCCCTGTAAAGACCCAGTTGTTCAGGACGATTTCCTTCTCTATGGAAGCGATTCCTAAGTCATGGCTGGGTGGCTTGAATTCCCAACTTTTCTTTAAGCAGCCGAGCACTTAAACCACGGCGCCAAGCAGAATGCAAGGTCTAATGCTTTCAGCTTACGTTAGTCGTGCTTGCACGTGCTTGCCGGCACTTCTAAAAGCAGTGGCATTCTGAGCTTTCGAATCTGCTTTGAAGTTCAGCATGACCTTTTTCCTCCAACAACTCCTGTCTGTCCAATGACTTGCAAAGCCAAAAGGCCGAGCTGCTAATGGGAACAGTAGTGCAGAGACGTCGTGTGTCCTTCTATCAGCCTCCCTTGTGCTTCCGTCACTTACTGAGTGTCATTATATTAAGTAATAAACACAGATAGATTTTCATTAAAAATATTGATTCTATCAACTCCATTTGTTAGATTTAACACAGGCACAAAATAAAAATTACTTAACCAAAATTAAAGTGTAGACCCAGATTGTCAGAGCTATATATATATTTAAAATATACCTTTTAAGGGTGCATTCAGTAAATAAATATACCCAGTTGGTACATTATGAAATATAAATGTCAGCTAACAATCACACCAATTAATAAACAGTATATTTCTATCTTTCCAAAATTTTCCTTTTTCTAACATTTTTCAGTTTATATCCCTCCTCTGCCCCCACATACAGGCAGTCACTGATCTGATTTCTATCACTGTATTTTCTTCTTATGTAGTCTCAGATTTTATATAAACAGAATAATAGAGTCTGTTTTTGTGTGGCCAGCTTTGCTCATGGAGTCCTGGAGCACGATGTTCGGGGGCCGCCACGCTTTAGAAGAGTAGCAGGTTGCTTCTCAGTAGTATCTTGTGTTCCGCTGCAAGGACATATCACAACTTGTTTGTCCATCCACCTGTCGAAGCGCATTTCACTTGTTCCAGTTTGGGGATATTAAGAATAAAACTATTATGAAAATTTGACTGCAATGGATAGACGTTCTTATTTCATAATTCCTGGGAGTGATAGTGTTGCCTTGTTTTGCATGTGTATCGCTAATTTTATAAGAAATGCTGAAATGATTTTCCAACATGATTTACCATTTTATTGCCTATCATTATATTGTCTTTCTGACAATATGTAATAAATAGGTCCAGATGCTACACATCTTTGCCTACACTTTGCATTGTCAGTCTTTTTAACTTTAGCAGTTAAACATTTGCATAATGACATCTCACTTAAGTTGTCATTTTCATTTCTCTGACGATGGTGAAAGCATTTCATAAGCTTAATATGCAGATATATATCATCTTTTAAGAATATTTTTCAAGTGTGTTGCCCATTTAATTGCTTTATGTGTCATGTTGCTAAGTTATAAGATTTAAATATACATTCTGGAAAAGATTCTTTTGTTGTATGCATTTAATACATTATAAATTGTTCCCAATCTGTTATCTCTGGCTGCATAATAAATTACCTCTGAAGTGCATTGAGTTTCTCTTACTATGGCTTTTCTGGCCTTGAGCTTATAATTTTGGAAAAATCAATTGGTGAGGTAACAACTAGCCTTGTTAGTTAACCTATTCCACATATCTTACAAATATTACAAAAGTAGATTAAGTTAACCACCCAACAGAAGTACCTTGCAGAAGTTAGTCATTATTGTGCAAATTAAGTAACTTGGCTACTGCGGCAATTGGTCAGTTCATGGTCTGGTGGAAGTGTAATGACTCCCAATTGACAAGAAATAGGCTTATATAATGTGGTAATTATATAATTTCATGTCAACTTGAAGCTATGAAAAAGTATAGTGTGAAGTCTAGCCTTTCAATTAGGTCACAGTCTGATGATACCTCCTTATGGACGTGGCCTTCTCATAAAGCAAGTCCTGGGACCATCCCCTCTCACTCTGCCTTCACCTTCCTGCTGCCTGACCCTGATGTCTGCAAGAGCCCTGGAGATGTGTCCAATGCCACTGGATCCACAACACTTTCCACCCACTGGCCTGTGATCTTCCTGCATTCTGCACCACTGCTTGTGACTGTGAGTCAGAAGAGAGACTTATGGACTAGTAACGGACTTGTGGACTTGACTTGGGCAGGGCTGGGATGGTTTCTTGATATATAATGACTTCTTGATATAAAGCTCTTGCTTATACACATGTGACTGTCACTGGATTTGCTTCTCTAGCCATCCTGGTCTAACACACATGAGATGCAACCAGACACAAGTTTAGGAATATCTCTTCACCAGCAAGAATAATCTGGAGTAGTGCAAATCATTTGGACTCAGGGTCCCTACACTGAGACCCTCCCAAACACAGTAGAGAGATCACTGTAACACTGGAGATGGCTTGAGACATCCAGAAATGGCAGAAGCCAAGCAGAGTCTGGTGGCAGAGGAATAACATGAGCACAAGTGGCAGAAACTAAGAATCCAGCACCTAGCAGCAGCATTGGTGTTGTGAGAGAGAAGTGTAGGCCTTGGGGCTGGCAGCCTATTGGCAGAGTGTGTGCCTTCACACACCTGTCAGCAGAATGAATGAACTGCCACACTTGTCTGAGCAGGGTGGCTGTCAAGAGAAGCCCTGCCCTTAGCCTCAGCTGAGAAGCAGTTGCGTGTCATGTTGATTGAAAGCTGTCATGACTGAAAAAGTGTATCCTGTCTCCCATGTTGTATTTGTTAACTTTCAACTTGATCCTGACTCCAAGTTGGACCCTGATAGTTACTTTTTATACAATTGTGAGTATAGTCTGAGTTCTGTGTGGCTATTAAAACAAATTATCGGCTTCAGCAGAGAAATAAAGAGGGTCAGGGGAGAGGAAGGGAGACAATTGATACCAAAAGGGTGAAAAAGTTGGCATTTGGAGGTATGTCTGAACTCAACTTCACACAATTCTGCTTTGGACTGATGGTGATTCTTACTCCTCTGGAACCAGAGGTTTTTTTATCCAAATAGATCACAACTCTCAAACTGTAGTTTAAAAAATAATAATAAACATTTGTTTCACGAAAGTCATGGTGGGTCAGAAATTTAGGAACCATTTACGTGGGTGCTTCTGACTCATGATATCCCACGAGGATGCAGTTACGATGTTAGCCAGCGCTATAGCCACCTGAAGACTACACTACAAACCGAACTCACTGCCATCAAGTCAAGGCTGACTCATAGTAACCGCCTGAGGATTTCTGAGACTGGAACTGTTGATGGGAGTAAAACTCCCAGTCTTTCTCCTGCAGAGCTGCTGGTGGTTTCAAACCCCTGACCTTGTGGATCACAGCCCAACACGTAGCCACCAGGACCGAAGAATGCACTTCTAAGATGACTCAGGTCCTTGTCGCCTATGCTTCACTATAGGACTGCTCCATGTCCTTGTGACACGATTGTTGACTTCTT
This sequence comes from Tenrec ecaudatus, assembly GCF_050624435.1. NCBI lineage: Eukaryota > Metazoa > Chordata > Mammalia > Afrosoricida > Tenrecidae > Tenrec > Tenrec ecaudatus. The sequence goes on from NC_134536.1 coordinate 41,396,541, forward strand.
CTAGAGCAAGTGATCAAAGCAAACACCAGGAGGATTCTAGACTTTATGACCTAGTCATAGGAGCTGCACACTGTGTCTTCCACCAAATTCTGTTTATTAGATGTAGATTAATAATAACATACCTTACACCAGGAGATGAAAGTTTGACTTCCCCTTTTGAATGTAAGATCAAAGATTCTGTGGGGATACTTTTAATCATCACAATCTTAAAAGTTTTTACTTCATGAAATATGAGCTTCTCTTATCAAAACAAAACATTGGCACTGTCTTCTTTAAAATCTGATGTTTGATCGTTATGAAATGTATCTCCTTGTCCCTGGTAATATTTCTTGTTAAGATTAATTTAACTGATGTTAAGCACTTCTGGTTTCGTAGAATTAATATTCATTTGGCATGTTGTTCCATTCCCCACAGTTCACTCCGAGTCTTTGGGTGCAAAGGTGTCTCTCGCAATCAGCATATAATTAATTGAGTCTTGTTTCATCTGCCTAGATGGATAGTCTCTGTTTTTGGAGTGTTTGAATCTGCACTGTCCACCATGGGAGCACTCGTCCTGTGGAGTGATTTAAAGTTAAATCGATGTAAATCAGATGTCATTCAAAATCCAGCTTTGCAGCAGCCTTGGTTATATGTGATTCGTGACTTGGCTGAAAATCTGAGAGCCGCTGTTTTAGGTAAATCACAGCTGTTTGACATGGAGTCACTATGAATCAGTACTCACTCAATAATAGCTAACAATAATAACGCACAACGATAAGAAGCACAAAAAACAACAAGCAGCAGCTTCGGAGTGTAGTAGGAGTCCCGGTAACTTGGTGGTGACACGTTGGACGGCTCACTGCACAGACAGCCGTTTGAAAACAGCAGCCACGCCCAAAGAGAGCTGCAGCCGCAGAAACAAGGACGGCCAAAATCGACCCTACCTTCTGGAGCTTCTGAGTCGGCAAGGACGCAATAGCAATGTCCAGTTTGCAGCTGTTGCATACCTGAATCCATGATGAGTTGGGTTGCTAGGTTTGGTAGTGTGGTCGAGCACATGTGTACTCAGTGGTCAGTGGCTTCAAACTACCAGCTATTCTGTGGGACAAAGATTTGGCCGTCCCCTTCCATAAATATTACAGCTCTGGAGACCCTTGGAGCAGATCCTGCCATACACCAAAAGCACCGGAAACGAGAATCAACGCCACACCACATAATCACACACACACACACACACACACACACACACACACAGAAAGAAATAATACCTACTTCCATTGAGTTGATTCTGACAACATGTCTTAATATAATTATTAATATGATTGGATCAAATCTATTATCTTGTGTGGTGCATTGTATTTATTAAATACACACATATACATACACAAGGGGCTTCAAAGGATTAATAAAAATACTGTCTTTTATTCTATTTTTATATGAGCTTTTTGAAATCCATATATTTATAAAATGATAATATTCAGCTCTAACATATTATCATACCTTCAAATTAAATAATTCTTTTTAGAACAAAAGAATAATAAAGCAGTATATTTCCATTGTTTCCTTAGATCCTTATGTTGCTATCATACATTTTTCTTCTACACACTATATTTCTCCAAAGTTTTTTCTGTAACAGTACAATATCTTTTGGCAACAAATGATCTGTTTTTGTTTACTGAATTTTTTTAACTTAGCCTTTGTTTCTTACAACAAAGTTGTAGTTTAAGTCCAACCGTTTCTTTTTTTCTTAGTTTAGCTCTTTAGAGATGTTTGCTGTCTTCTGAGGAGCCCTGTGACGCAGTGGCTACATGTTGGGGTTTGACCCACATGACCCTCAGTTCAGAAACCCCCAGCAGCTCCATGAGGGGACCACCGGGCTTTGAACTCCTGTAAAGAGCTGCAGTCTCAGACGCTCACCAGAGTCCCCATGCACTCCAGCTCGGTGAGCTTGGTGCCTTCTGGTTGTCTTCTGAACTGCATGCTTTCTGACCAAAGAGATGTCTCTATTCTTATATTTGTTTCTATTCAGACTGATTTAAAGACTGTTGTGAAATCCTACATTTTGAGACTATGTCTTTGATAAATTTTTGGTTGTGTTCCAGACAATGATCACTTAGTATATGTGGATTTAAATTCTTCTTCAAATTTAGAAAACTTTAAATCTCCTTAAAATCCGTATTTTATACTACCTCTTATTTTCCTGTTATCAGGTTGCTGATCCCTTATTCATGTTTTGTAGCATTGTGGTTGAGTTTGCTTGGTTCCTTTTGATGCATCTAAGTTATCTGGTAGCTCCTCATTTGATTTCATAAAATTCCTATTTTTGCATTATAAGTTTAGTATTTAGGATTTCTACGGAGGAAGGCCCTCAACAAGATGGACTGACACAGCAGCTGCATCAACGGGCTGAAACGTAACAATTGTGAGGCTGGCACAGGAATCAGGTGTGTTTTGTTCTGTTGTGCACAACCAATGGGGCAGCACCTAAAACAATTTGCTTCTAAAATATGGAAAATGATAAAAATCCAGAAAACATAAATTAATAAAAGTTGTAAAATAATTCCAATAAAATTGTTGGGGAAAAAATAGAAAATGGAAAACTTTGGAAGTATTTTTAAAGAAAGGGTAAATAGATAATCTAACCAGATTAACTTTTTTCTTTTTTATATAAGGTCATCAAGCATTATAAGGTAAAGTTTTCCTTAAATAGTATCAGAGTATCTTCTCCAATGAGAAGAAAACTAGTCTGAGATCTGACAAAGGTCAGAATGCCTGTAAAGCACTTCCAGTAGCAGTGGGGAGGGGAGAAAATATTTGGAAATGCTTGAGAGTGAATTGGTAGGACCTGCTAACCAACCGGACACGGGGATTTAAGGATGATTCTAAAGTTTCCGACGGGAGCAACTGGCTGCCTGGCAGTGTTAATGGCTGAAGTAGGAAATACAGGAAGACAGTCAGGTGTGAGCAGCATCTGTTGAGGCAAGAGCCACTGGAGATGGCCAGATGGTTATTTTGGGTTCTCCTGGGGCAGATCATACTCATCTCCTCAGCAGCACACCATTAAGGGCCACGGTTGGCCTGTGAAGGTGAGGAATTAGAGTGAAGGCCGGGACTGGGAGGCGCAGCGTGCCCAGAAACACACATGAGCAGAACCAATAATGGAATGCGTTCATTTACATCATCAGCTAGCTGCTGAAGAGAAAATATAAATATTCAATTATAAAGGCTTAGATAATTGCCCAAGCAATTGGAGAAAATATAGTCAAGCTAGAGCTTTCTCAAATATCATATGGAAAACTCTAAATAAATGTTAATAATTATATATAAAAGAATCTAGTTTAAAAATGGGATAAGGTACCAGGCATCAAAGACCCAAAACAAAAAAAAATCATAATCATATCAATGTGAATGAAGGGGAGTGGAGAATGGAGACCCAAAAATCCATCAGTAGTCATTTGGGCATCCTCTGTCAGAGGAGCCACAAGGAAGAGACAAGCCAGTCAGGGTCCTCTCATTCTTTAATGGCTGTCCCCTCTACCCTAGCATGACCCAATTCTACCTTACAAATCTGGCTATACCAGAGCATGTACATGGGTACAGATAAGACCTTGCAACACAGGGAATCCAGGACAGATAAACTCCTCAGGACCAATAATGAGAGTAGTGATACTAGGAGGATAAGGGAAGGGGTGTGCGCTGAGTAAGGGGAACCAATCACAATGATCCACATATAACCCTCTCTCCCAGACAACAAAAAAGTAGGTGAAGGGAGACAGTGGTTAGTGTAAGACATGAAACAAACAATAATTTATAAATTATCAAGGTTTCATGAGGAGGGAGGGAAAAAATGAGGAGCTGATACCAAGGGCTCAAGTAGAAAGCAAATGTTTTGAAAATGATGATGATAACATCTGTACAGATGTCCTTAACACAATGGATGTATGTCTGGATTGTGATGAGCTGTAAGAGCCCCCAATAAAAAGATTGATGTATTAAAAATTGAGTACAGGAAAACACACACCAAATTATAAGAAATCGAAAAATTATTTATTATATATTTTAAAATGTTGTATATAAAGCACCTAGTCATAGTAGTTCTGAAAATATTGTCTTGAAATATATATAATGAATCTATATAATCCATATATAAAATAATATTTCAAAAATTTTGAATAGTATAAAAGAAAGCCTAAAATGGAGGATTATACCATAAAGTTGCATAGGAATATTCAAGATTATAAAATTTCCCAAAATTAATTTATAAATTCAATGCCTTATAATGCATATTTATCTCTTTAAAAATGTTTTGGCTTATGTATGACTGTGGGGGGGGGGCTCAATTAACAACTGGTGTTGATAGGAAAACTTGTCTCCCAGTAGAGTAGACAAAGACCTGGTGATTTCTTGTGAGCTGAAGAAGGAAAGAGTGTAAAGGATAAATGCTTAGGTGTTCCCACGGTGGCCAATCTTAGCCATCCTTCAAGTTCCCATCTGCAATATGGAGAAGCAGAGACAAATTCAAATTCATTGTAGTAACGATGGTGTTTTCAGTGGATTCAATTGATATGTATTGAGGAGCTACTACGTACCAGGCATTGCTGGAGTACTAGAGATACAGTTGTGAACAAAGCAGACAAGAGTCTCCGCATTTTCCCAAATAGTTTCAGAACTTCTATTTGGGAGAAGGGGAAAGTTAAAAAAATAATTATGGAATTACATGTTAGATAATAAATGCAACAGAAATATAGATCAAAGTAATGAAGATGTGAGGTGGGGGTTAGGAGTAGATTCCAGGGACAGGTCTCAGTAATTAAACAATAAAAAGTAATATTTGAACAGAGAAGTGTACTATTCCTGGTTTTCTTTAAAAAAAGAACCTGAAGCTGATACTCGTGGGATAACATTTCATCAGTCACATATCACAGGGATGCACCAATACTAGAAAAAAAATGAGTAAATCAAGAAATGAAGTAGAGCAAATATAAAGATGCATTATTGAGTCTGACACAGCTTTATGAAGAGTTGATTGCTTGGTCAGAAGAGGCAGTTTTAGAAATATCCCATGAAGCTACTCTGCCTGCAAAAGGAGCGAGAAGGGAGAATTTATTCACTGACTGACCCACACACCCTTTCTTGTCAAAGTTTGTCAATTGTGCATCCCTGTGGCCAGGTGAAATTGTTTGGCATGGGTCCTTCTCTCCAGAGTCTTTGTGACTCCCGCTAAATGACTGGGTGGGGACAGGCAAGAAAGAACTTTAACTACAGAATGGGTGGGTCTGCTTTGCTATAAAATTAGCCACCCGAGGAGCAGAACGGGAGACTTTCCTGCCCACCAAGAATGAAGACTCATCAGCATGGAGATGATCCTAGCTTGTTGTGTAGAGTGGTGTGTGCAACCAGGAGTGGCAACATGAGACAAAAACGGCGGGCTTGGGCCCCAAAACAAGAGAGCTAAGAGTTTGGAGCATGAGATTGACTTGCAGAGCAGAGAGTCCTTTCTTTGCTCATCGATCTATCGGTGCTAAAGGAGTTTTTGTCCAAGCAGTGAAGAGGCCAAAGGCAGCATGACCAAGAACCAGGAGACTGGAACCAGAGCTTAATGTTCCTGATGGCATGGCTGAGAAGAAACATGGAGAAAGAACTGTATCCTTGATGTTTTCACCAAAAGGAAGCAGGAATACTAGGCCTATTGCTATAAAGCAGCCTGGGTCATGAGAGCAATAGCCTGTCTCCATATCCATGAGCCAGACCAGAGTAAGTCATTCCTGGGGAAGACAGACTGCAGAATATGTGGATTTGTTGTTTTCTCTAAAGTCCATTATGACTCATCAAAACCCTGTATGAGAGACAGAACTACCACATCACATTTCCTAGGCCAGTCTCTTTACAGTAAGTCCTTTCTCCTGTTGAGCCGCTAATGGCTTCCAACCATAGTTGGCAGATGAATGCTTAACCATTATGCCACCAAACTCCCTCCCATTGAGTTAATGGTGACTCATAGCAACCCTACAGGACAGGGTAGAATTACTCCATGGGAGTTTCTTAGACTAGCTCTTTACAAAAGTGGAAAGCACTCTCTTCCCCTCTCAGAGTGGCTGGTGGTTTCGAACTGCTGACCTTATCATTAGCAGCTCAACTCATAACCACTATGCCACCAGGGCTCCTACTGTGCCACCAGGGTTCCTAACCTGTGCATTTGGGTCGGGGTATAACTTGAAGCGAGTGTAGATGTGAGCAGGCCTGGTGGTTCAGGGGTCCAGCACTTGCCGGCTGAGTTAATGGACTGTGGGTCCAATCTGCCAGCCCATCACAGGAAGAAGTTTTGTGAATCTGCTCCCATGAAAAAGGGCTGTCTTTCAACACCTTGTGATATCCCACAGGGGAGTTCTGTGTCAGAATCAACTCAGCAGGAAGGAAGGCAGACAGAGTTGATACGGGAAGGAAGAAGGACTGGGTAAAACAACAGCAGAGATCAGGGGAGTAATGGAATAGGATCATGTTAGTCATTCTAAGACCATTGGCTTTATTCAGCATGAGCAGGGTATATTTTAAAAGCTCTCTCCCACTGCTCTCTTGAGAAGAAATTGTTTGAAGCGAGTCTGTATAGATCACTTCGTGAGATCAGCACCAAGACGTGAACTCCAACTCAGCAACTGGATGGAACAGAAAAGAACTAGAGCTGAAGGTTGTCAAGGCATTTTATCTTGATGGAAGCAAACTACCACACCCTTCTCCCGCAGAACACTGGTGGGTGTAAGGAACAGTGGTGGGTGTGAGCCACTGGAAAGTGGTTAGTTGTCATGTGCTTTAACCATTGTACCACCAGGTCTCCTGTGCTCAGTTATAGTTGATGTGGAGGTGTTGGGTAGGTGAAGACAAAGGACAGATAAATAAGCACATTTCGAAGGTAGACCAATAGGATTTTCTTCCTAAAAACCTTCGCCCTAATCTAGAAAATTATTACCCAACCCAAGGACAACTCAAGTTTCCCCTTATATCAGGGGTTCCCAACCTTCCTAATGCCGTGACACTTTAATACAATTACTCGTGTTGTGGTGAAAACCCCCCAACCATAAAATTATTTTTGTTGCTACTTCATAAGTATAATTTTGCTACTGTTATGAATCGAGCAAACCCTGTGAAAGGGTCATTTGACAACCCCCCACCCCCAAACGGGTCACGACCCACAGGTTGAGAACCACTGCCTTATACTATAAAGTGTACAGTTTTGCATCATACATTTAAGTCTATGACACAATTTTAGTTGACTTTTGTGACAGATGTAAAGAGTGTTGAGATACGTTTTTTATGAGCAGCCCAGCACTATTCATTGAAAAGTAACCCCTTATCATGATCCTCAGTCAAAGATGACCCGATTCTATTTGTAGGAGTGAATTTCTGACCTCTCTTCTCATTTCATTGATTACTTGCCCACTTTTTACCAACATCACACTCTCTTTATTGCTGCAGATTTCCAGTGTCTTTGTTAGGCTTTATCAGTTCTCCCCTTGTGATCTTCTTCAGTATTGTGCTGGCTAAACTGGGCCTTTAACCTTTCCTTAAAATTATAGAATCAGTTTGTCAATACCCACAAACTAACTAGCTAGGAATTTGACTTGGAATAAATTCAACAAATTAAGGATCGATATATTAACAATATCAAGTCTTTCCATCCATAGATATGCAAGATGCAAGCCATCACTGTATGTCTCAATGTGAATACCAGGAGGGTCACCCCTGGTGACAAGTGTCAGTGGAGCATCCAGACTAAGATAGGCTAAGAAAATAGCAAAGCAATTTAATACTGAAGGACTAGCAAATGAAAAGTTCCTGAATAGCAACAGAACATTGTCTGCTACCATGCCAGAAGGTAAGTGTCTCTGATTGGAAGGCATTTAAAAAAGCAGCAGGGAAAGAGCTGTTTTCTGAAAGTAGAGTTTTTCTTAGTGATGTGGATAAGCCTTCATTTGCTGATGGGGCATGACTCAAAATGAAAAGAATCAATAGCAAATATCCATTACTTAAAAGAGCATGAAATATGAATCTAATTTTACTTCTCTAGAGAACCCAGCCTAAGATACAGGGATGACAAATTGGAGGCAAATGTTATTACATTCATCATCAAAAAAAGAACATGTCAAGGATACCTTGATTTTCAATGTTGTTGTGATAGAATAATGTCTAGATCCCCACAGAGAAGACAAATGAAGACTTCTACTCACTTATTATGTCTGAAATTGAGCAAATATGCAGTCAGGATGCATTGGTAATTACTGGAGATTGGTATTAGAAACTTTCAAGCAAAGAGGAATCATCAGTAGTTGGAAAACTACAGTTTGGGTGATTGAAAGTAAACTAGAGATCTCATGAGATAATTCTCCAAGACCAAAGACTTCTTTACTGCAGATATCTTCTCTGAACAACATAAACATCCAGATGTAATATATGGGAATAAGGTTGATTGCATGTGTGAAAAGAGAAAACTAACAAGTTCAATACGATCAGACAGGAGAAAGGTCAGGACCTGGCCGTGGAACAAGTCATCAATTGCTCATTGAAGATAAAGAATATTAAATAAGGCCACCAGAGCAAAAATGTGACCTTTAGAATATACAATATTAATTTAAAGAGCCTCTAAAAATGATTTAACACATTGAACACAAATATTGAAAACCAGACTGCTTGTGGGGTGACATCAAAGGACATCACAAATGAAGAAAACACAGGGTCATTAAAAACATAGAATAGAGAGAAAAGACCAGAGTGGATGTCAGAAGAGACTCTGAAACTGGTCTTATATGTAGAGTTGTTAAGTGAATCGGAAAACCTGATGAAGTAAAATTTTTTTAAAAAACAACAAAAAATGTAAAGGGTTGCGAAAGACAAAATAAAGCATTATAATGAAACGTGCCAATAACCGAATTTAGAAAACCAGAAGGGAAGAGCACAAACAACATTTGTAAAGTCAAAATTACCACTGAAAAGAGAAAAGGGGCAAGTCTCATTTTGCAATATTGAAAAATGCTGTGGATAAATAGTAAAAAAGGAGATAGAAAAAATACAGTCACTGTACCAAGGAGGATTGACATTCAACCATTTTAAGAGGCAAAATATGATCAAGAACCAATGGGGAGGGAGGGGAAAAAAGAAGATCTGATGCAAAGGGCTTAAGTGGAGAGCAAATGCTTTGAAAATGATTAGGGCAAAGAATGTGCAGATTTGCTTTATACAATTGATGTATGTATATGTATGGATTGTGATAAGAGAATTGTATGAGCCCCTAATAAAATGCTTAAAAAATCAATGGCATTCTAAGAATAAGTCCACATTGCACTAAAGATATTTATGAGAAACAAATCTTCACAAATTGACAAAACCATTTGAAATATTCCAACAAACTGATGTCACTCTGAAAGCACTTACTAATATATATGCCAAGAAATTTGGAAGACTTCTTCTTGGTTAATTGATTAGAGGAGATTCGTATTTGTGGTGATTACAAACATGATGTTGTAGCAGACTATGGAGATGAGCAAACAATATTATTAATATCACATATAGGGGAAAATTTGCTAGGGATTATTCAAACATAGTTGTAGCAATATATCTAAGTGGCAGTGTCAGAAATACAAGCCTGATTCAAAAGAATGTAGAACAAGGGATATCATGGCTAATATCAGAAGGAACTTGACTGAAAGACAATACCAGAAAACAAGTTTACTGTGTTTATGGACTAGACAATCACCCAACTATGAGGATCAACAAAGCAGGGATGATAGTGTGAAGAATTGGAATTCCAGAAGAGTTCATTGACCATGAAGTAGTTCTGCAAACAGGGTGAAGGGTTTAAAACCAGGACAAGTGTGAGTCGGGGCTGTTTCCCAAGCAAAGAATCTGAAAAATTGGACGAAATGAAGCCACAGCATCAAGATTGGCACCTCATCAGACTTGATCTTGATCGGAAAACCTAAATAAAGGTCATCAGACAGACATGGAACTATCTATTTGGGATTTTTTTGTTTTATATTATTTGTTTGTTTTATTATATTTTCTTTTGTGTTTTGGTTTTGTTTTTTTTGTTTTCCTTTTTCTTCCACCTTATGTCTATCTATATAAAAAAGGCAGGATGAACAATCTCAAGGAGAAAACAAGGGGACTAGCGATTAGGAGGGACACATGGGAGAGGAGGTGGCAAGGGGAGTGAGATGCCAACAAACTCAGAGATAAGGGAACAACAAGAGATCTAAAATTGATGGAGAGGGGGACATATAATTCCGGGTGGGGTTTGATCAAGAGCAATGTATCCAAGAAGAAATACTGAGAGCCAAATGGAGGGTGAGCATGAAAGTGAGGTAGGAGGGAAGTGACAGGAAATAGAGGAAATAAATAGGAGGCAAAGCTATTTATAGTGGTATATATATGTATATTAATTTATAATGAAAGGGATAGAGGCCAATGTACATATATTTCTATGTTAAGCATTAAGATAGAAGAGAGACTTTTGGCCTGTACTCAAGGCCTCCCTAAACACAAGAACACTTTCTTCTGATAACCTGGCACTCTGATACTCACCTTCCTGACATGATCACTGAAGACAAAATGGGTGCATAAGCAAATGTATTGAAGAGAGCAGATGATACCTGGCTATCAAAAGATATAACATCTGGGGTCTTAAAGACTTGAAGTTAAACAAGCGGCCACCTAATAGGGAAGCAAATAAGCCACATGGAAGAAGCACACTCTTCTTCACATAGAAAAGTTGTCCATGGGTGGGGCAAACCCTTACCACACTCATCTGCAAACCAAAAAGTTAGAAGTGGAGTCCACGCAGAGCTGCCTTGCAGGAAAGAGCTGACGATCTACTTCAAACAAATCAAACACTGAAAGCCCTACCGCTCACAATAGTACTGAGACACACAGGGTCTCTGTGAATCAGAGTTCCCGGGAGACAAAGAAAGGTCAGAAGTGCTAATCCAACCGATATTGCTCCACACGGAAATAAGAAGGCTGAGAAAAGGAGCGTCCAACCCCTTTTACAGAGATCAGAAAAGTGACTAGAGATTTAAATTTATAATTATAAGAAGTCTATCAGAGATGAGAAGAAAACATTTAAAGTCATAACTAATAAACTCATAGTTATAAATAAAATTATATGCAGAGTCAAAAGTATTTAAAGCATTTTAAAAGAAGGTGACTCATTTGAAAGCCTCTGTGTAATTTCTACCAGAGATAAACTTGAAGCCCTTATCTGACATATAAATGCATCATTAACCTTGACTTAGAAGCCTAAGAATATTCTCTGCATCTGCACTTCTGTGAAGAAGGAAAATAGTTTTAAAATTCATATCTTAAATGTCAAACAATGTTCTTTAAAATCCAAGTGCCTACCAACCTATTTTACCTTATATCACATCCTACTTTAATTGAGATCAAAATGTTTCTATGATCTATATTAAGGCAAAAATATATGAAAAAATATATATAAAGAATTACAAAGTACTTCTAGATTCATTCTAAGTAGCGTAATGCTACAAAAATTCTTAACTGAAAGAAGTCTTAGATGAAAAGAGGGATGGAGAAAGAAAATTATTTGACAGAATCCTCTTAATTTTGTTAGTGAGCCAATTGCCCTTACAAAATTCATTCACCGTGTTCATCCCAAGACCTACAGCCCCAAACACTCTTAAACTTCGGAGAACTTGGGGATGGCTACATATGAGGAAGCCTGATAGCACAGTGGTTATGCACTCAACTGCCAACCGAAAGTTTTGCTGATCAAGTCCACCAGGTGCTCTGCACCAGAAATATTAGGCAGTGTGCATCTGTTAACATGTACAGCCTCAAACAAAAAGTCATATTGATGTGAATTAGGGGGAGAGCAAAATAGAGACCCAAAGCCCATCTGTAAATAATTGGCTATCCCCTTACAGAAGGGCCACAAGGAAGAGACGAGTCAGTCAGGGTGCAGTATACCACCGAGAAAATACACAAATTTCCTCTAGTTCTTTCATGCTCCACCCTTCAACACCTGCATTGTCATGACCCCAGTTCTAACTTACCAATCCCGGTAGACCAGAACATGTACACTGGTACAGACAGAGTTCAAAACATAGGGAATCCAGGACAGATAACAACCCCCCCCCCCGGACCAATAATGAGAGTAGGTGGGAAAGGGGAAGGTTGAGGGGAGAAAGGGTGAACTGATCACAATGATTGACATTTAACACACATACCCCGCCCCCCGGGGGGATAGACAACAGAAAATTTGGTGAAGGCAGATAGTGGTGGATGCAAGACATGAAGGAAATAATAATTTATAAATTATCAAGGGATCATGAGGGAGGAGGGGAGGGGGCGAAATGAGCTGATGGTTGTTTTGAAAATGATGATGGCATCACATGTACAAATGTGCTTGACACAATGGATGGATGGATGGATGGCTTATGATAAGAGTTGTAAGAGCCCCCAATAAAATGATTTCTTTTTAAAATTACAGCCTTGGAAACCCTGTGAGGCAACGCTACTCTTTCCTATAGGGGCGTTATGATTCCAAATCAACTAGATGCCAACCAGGCTTGGTTTTAGGTTTTGGTATCAATAATACTCAGCAAAAAGATCATTTTAAACTTTAATTATTACGATTTGCAGGGGAATGGACAGAGCTACCTCCGCGTTAGAGTTGCATTGTGAAAGGTGCTCACTGAGAGCCACCCTGCATGAGGTCAGCCTCCCACTGTGTTTCACTCCGCTTCTTGTGGATTAAATGGCGTTTAAAAAACCAAAAAAAAAAACCCAACAAACTTCACGCACTGTCATGGAGTTGGGGCCACCTCACAAGGACGCTGCCGTAGGATCGCGTAGAACTGTCCCTGTGGGTTTGCAAGATTGTAACTATTTGTGTCAACTGGTCTTTCTCGACAGAGCACAGCTAGTGGTTTCGAACTGCCGACCTTCCAAATCACAGTCCAGTGTGTCACCACGACACCACCAGGGCTCCTCTCCCCAAAATAGGAGCTGTAATTCCGAGCCTGGGAGCATGATCACATTTGGGAACAGAATTTGCTTTGCTATAATAATGAGATCATATCAGTGTGGGGTTACCTTAAACCTATCTCCTTTGAGAGATAAGAAGAGCCAATCAGAAGCAAGCCCAAATAGAACATGGAGGTCACATTAAAATCGCAGGGAGACTGAGGACCCAGGGCTGAAAGGGAGAGAGAGCTTCCTGCACAGCCCACAGAGAGCCTTCCCGAAAGCTGACAGGGTGCTGGGACTTGGAGCCTCGGTCCCTGCACGTCCATGAATGTCTGCTGCACTAAATCAGCACCCCGGTAGGGTTTCTGTCACAGCTGCACTAGACATCCAAGGCCTTGCGCAGTTTGTTTTACCCTGTGAAATAAGCAACACACCATTTGGCACTTCCACGGGCTTCCTCGCCCTCCTCCCCCTGTGCCACGAGGAGAAGGCTGTCAGCCTGAGCCCGAGAGTGACTTGAAGGGGACGCAAGACACACACATTTGCTGCTATGGTACCATCACAGTGCAGGCCCTCTGGTGCTGGCAGCCCTCGTGGTATAGTGCTTACTTATTGGGCTGCTGGCTGCAAGGTCAGTAGTTCAAACCACAAATGGCTCCTCAGGGGAAAGACCAGGCTTTCCACTCCCATAAGGAGCTCCAGTACTGGCAACTCACCAGGGCCGTGCTCCCCGAGAGGCCTCACTGTGGCCTCATCAAGAGAGGCCGCATCAACTGGATGGCAGCGGGTTCATGTTTGGGTTTTTGGTAGCGCAGCCCTTCAATGCCAACAAATCATTCCGGACAGCAGAATGAAAGAGGCTTCAGCTAATTTTTTTCTTTTGCAAGTTACAAACAAAATCAAGCCCTCTTTTAGGGCAATCTGACCTGAAGACTTGCCACCGTCGAAGTGACTGCTTCAATTGCTTGATTAACACAGAAAAACTTAGGGCAATCTATAGACTTAATCATTGGTCATCTTCATTTCCACATAAAGCAGTATTTACTTACTGAATAAGAAAGCAGGCTCTTAGTCCCACCTTCAAAAGACAGCATCCAATTTTTAATTTTGATTTGTGAGCAAGTCCATTCATTACAAGAAAACAAAATCATAAGTTTTCCATTTGGAGGAAAATCCATTATTCTTTAATGCTGAATGAAATAACTGTCTTTGTATTTTAACTGTGAATAAGCACACTCTAAATTAATAAGAGAATGTTTAGCGGTGATGATTTTGGAAAACTATGTAATTTTCAAATGAAAGCACTAATCTTAGCATATTCTTAGGCAAAGAAGTGTATGGCCTACTGAGGAGGACTTGATGCCTTCAATTAAGATAGCACTTTTGAAGGGAATCTGTCCCACCTTTACTTGAATAGCACTTCGGTTGCAAGAGAAAAGCTGCCAAAATGTGTCTAGCATTGATTAATAAGGAGAATGATTGCCTCCTACGAATTTTAATCTTCTGTACAGCTTCGTCTCTCGTGGGATAAACACGAGGACTGTGTGGCTTTATCATCAAATTTGAATCTAGCCATTCCCATGCCAGCAGCCAATGAGGTGCATACACAAATTAAACTAGATGTGAGGATTATATTGCTTGGCTGTTTGAAAATTTATATTACTACAAAGCGTGCAGGCAGAAAGAAACAGATGGGTAATACGAGCAAAATTTTCTTTCTGGATATTGCCCATCTGTTTTCCTTTCTGCGTTTCTACTTCAAGCTATTCTAGATGTCCTATTTTTTTCTAAAGTTACATAAATTGGTTATTCAAATGTTCCATAGTCAAACAAGCAATCTACAGCTGATCATTTAAGAATTAGCAATAATTATAATGACTAAATTGTATAGAGTGTTTTAGGCACCAGCTACAATCCAAAGAACTTTGAATGTCTTACCTCTGTGCCATATTTCTGAATTATGTATCATTATTATTCCATTTTCAGAGGAGAAAAATCAAAGAATAAAGAGTTCAAGAAAACTTTCCAGTCCACATTGTTAACAAAGGGTGTAATGGGGATTCAGATGAGTTTTACTACATCAATCCTTGGATCAGTGGTTCTAATACCAAGACCCTTTCATAAACTTCCTCATGTGGTGATGACCCCCAACCATAAAATTATTTTCATTACTACTGCATACCTGTAATTTTGCTCCTATTATGAATCATAACAAAATGTAACTATATATTGTGAAATATTTATTTCTAATTACAAATAAATGAAATTTTGTCTTGAAGCATGGTGTAGCATGGGTAACAGTCTTCATGCAGGGTACTCGTATGTGGGCGTATCTGCATATGGGCAGAACCACCTGGAGACAGATAGAGGAGCGGCATCTCGGTTCCTAAGACCATCGGAAATATATATTTTCTGATGGTCTTAGGTGACCCCTGTGAAAGGGTCATTCGACCCCCCAAAGGGGTCACGACCCACAGGTTGAGAACTGCTGCCTGAGAAGAAGGGGAAGAAGGACCTGTATTTTCTACTCTACTACGTACTACGTCAAAACAAATCCACGGTCACTGACTCAATTCTGACTCTTAACAGCTAGATACAAGGTTCCTGAGCGAGTGTACATTTTTATGGCAGTAAATAGCCTCTTCTTTCTCACTCAGAGCAACTGGTGGTTTTGAAACATCGACCTTGCAGTTAGAAGTCGCATGCTTACCCAACAGTGCCACCAGGGCTCTGTAAAATGTAATGTACTTATCTATTAACAACTCAAACTTTTTATTTATACTTGGCTGTTAAGTACATTTATTCAATTTTGCTGAAACTAACCAAACATTTTTCATAAAAACAAAACATTTTACATATTTCAAAAATTGGCAAAGTGTTATGTAGTTACTGAATTTCTAAGTACTGGGCCATTACAACTGCAGATTTGGAATGTATATTCAATGTCATCTTTTTAGTGCTTTTTAGAAGTTTTGAGTATGGTAACCTTTCTTCAACTAATACTATTGGATAGAATTCTGTCATGTAGAACCAGTAAGCACTCCAATTGCAGGGGCAGTGTAAAATTGGGAGTGGAGATGAAAGGAGCTAGGGTAGAAACAGAAACACCTAGAAATATGTTCCCACAATAACTCATACAGAAGTTTTCCGTTGCACAAGTATGGAGTGAGTAGCAGTTCTTGGAATTTATTTGCTGTCTTGCTACAATGAGACATATGCAGGAATAGTAGCCTTTTCCCCTTAGCATTTATTCTGCCATGAACACCAATGTAGAGGCAGAAATTACAGTGGGCCTCCTCTGACATGGGAGACGACCAAAGAGAACATTGATTCCAGACCCTTTGATGTTGCCAAATTTGTTAAAGGCTTCACATGAATGATAGCTTGCTTATACCACACTAGTTGGGTTTCTATTGCTTGCAGGTAAATATAATCCTAGTGAATACACAGGAGTTCATCCGTGCATCGCAGGACATATCCTGGGCCAGAATCCCATGTATGGTCCAGCTTCTACTTCTCCCAGGACTTGTCAACATCTTGAGTCCCTTGAAACTAGTGCCAGTGCTGGCAATTGCCCAATCATTACTGTTCCTTGTGGGAATGTCCTTTCCCACTCTGCAGAGTCATCTGGCTAATGGCAACTTGTGTCTCTGTGTTCTTATTGAGGTATTCTTTCTGGGAACACAATTTCTCTTTAAGAATTCAGAAATTAAGGGTCTGTAAATGTACACAAATATTGATATTTATTTTCTAAAATCAAAATAGACCTCTGCTGGCCTGACCAACAAATTTTTGGTATGTATGTAAGTTAAATATTGACTCAATACTGCCCCTACCCACTGCCATAGAATAGATTCTGCATCATATCAACACTATAAAATAGAGCATACTGCTCCATAGGGTTGTCAAGGCTGTACATCCTTATAAAAGCAGATTGCTCAACTGCTGGCTTTTCAGTGAACATTCCAACACTGACATTGATCTAATACAGAAGTGTGTTATTGGAGGGGGTGTGAGGAGCACATAGGACTGGGCAGTAGTTTGTTCTGTTGTACATAAGGCCAGTTTGTTCTGTTGTACATAAGGCCACTGTGCGTCAAAATCCACTCAATGGCCCTGGACAGCAGCAGCAACATGTAAGTCAACTAAAGCCTTCGGATTTGTCTATGTCCTTTGGTCCTAAACATTCCACTACAAAGCAACAGCATCGACGGATCTCTGTGTCAGATGAACACCAAAGGTTGGACTGCTAAGGGGAAGCTCAGCAGTTGAAGACATTCCCTGGGAATAAAGCAATCTGCCCTGTCGAAATGTGCTGCTGCTGTTGTTGTTAGGTGCTTTCAAGTGTGTTCTGACTCACAGCAACCCCTTGGTACAGCGGAGTGGAACACTGCTGGTTCCAGGGCCATCCTCATAAGTGTTGTTACATTTGAGCCCATTGATGCACCACTGTGTCAGTCCATCTTGTTGAGGGCCTTCATCCATGGAAACCCTACAGAGTAGTTCGACTCCTATCTTACCAGGCTGCTAAGAATTGGGCAGTGTTTGAATTTCACATTCAAATCCAATTGGGGTTTGGAATAGTTGGGAAATTCAGAGAGAATTTTGAGGTGGATTTTTTTGTTGTTGTTGTTGTTTTTGAGGTGGATTTTTTCATAAATTTTCTCCAACTAAAGAAGATAGTAGGAAATTTTACTCATAGATATTCTAACTTCCATCTAAGATAGTAAGACAATTAAGTCACCCAACTAAAGTTAGCAATGCATGGACTCGAACTTGTTTCATTTCCAGTATCTTAACACACACACACACACACACACACACACAGTTAAGAGGTTTGTTTTATTTTTCATAGAAATGCTTTTTAAAAAATTCTCAATGGTGACTTAAGCCAAGAATTTTGGAATTTGAATCAATCATTCTCTTTCTTTGAGATGCCCATGCAGTCAGGGAAAAGAAAACAAAAATATCTTTCACATCATGTCACTGAATTGTCCTTCATTCTACCCTGTAACTTCCAGGGTGCTCTCACAACATTGTCTGAAATGACTATTTCATAGTACCTGACCCCAGGGGATAATTTAATTAGTGGTTTGGATGCCACATGGATAATTTAATTAGTGGTTTGGAGGCTACCTGAGTTCCATCCTTTCATATTCGCTAGAATTTGTCTGCCTTCTGGATTGTTAACCAATCCCTGACTACCTCGCTCCTGCTTGGCTCTCCATTCTCCCTTTGTTGCTTGCAAACATGTCTGCTCCTAATTTTTATAATAGTCAAGGATCTGTATGGAAATTAGCAACGACTGGCATTGCTTGATTCCGGACAAAAAGAATGTCTGGGATGAAAACACAAGGGACTTGGGGATTTAGACACAGAAACCACACAGCCAGAGCAGCGGCCTGACTCACCCTCTCCAAACGTGTCACTCGAGAAGCCACTGTTTTCTGCATGCACATTCAAAGCCACAGGGGGCACCACTGCTAAGGCTGCTGAGAACCTGGGCATCCCTGTCAGAACCCTGCAACTGCTGTTTCTAGACAGGAGTTGTTACTGTGGGCCTTGCCTCTGTCTGTCATCTTTCGTTGAACAAATATCTGTGAGTCATTGTTGCATAACATGCAAATCCTGTGCATCTGGTTTTCAAACTGAAGTTCAAGAGATGCTGGACAACATGAGTCATACGTACTTGCTATTTCAGCATCTAAACAATAACATGGACCCCCTACACAGGCACATACGAACCACCTCCAACGTTTTATAAGGGAGAATTTTTCTGTATAGAGCAAGGTGTTCCATTTAGTGGACAACTTAAGCAACAAGGCAATAAGAGACGTGAATATTCAATGCAAGCTGGTAGCCTTTATTAAGCTCTTGCCATTACCGGATATTGCATTGTGAACTTTGTACCTTTCCTTTGGTTTTTATGACATCATAATCTCCATGATGAGAAAAAGAAGGGAAAAACTATAGTGAAGTTAAATAACATCTCCAAGTTACAGCTAATGATGGGAAGGAAATAAAGTTTTATTTCAGGTCAATCGGATGTCAAAGCTCTACTCTTATCTATTACGTAGGCTGTTTAAGATTTCACAATTAAAATCTCATGGGGTCCAAAGTGTATAGCAATTTTGACATGTAATATCACCGTACCTTTTGAAGAAAAGTGATAAGATGCTAGGGAAGTGTCACATGAAATAAAAAGAATGTGAGGATTACGTTTAAAATCTCACTTATCAGATTAAGACTTTTGCCATGGGCCTAGAAGATTTAGGATTGTGGAATTGGGGCAGGAAAACTCTAGTTATAAAATTATCCTTTACTTTAAAATATATTGTAAATCTCACAAAGAGCTCAGCAGGCACTTTTCAGGCTGCTTCGGGACAATGACTCAAGATCTTATTTTCTGGATAATATCAGCAAAGATAATAAAGAAGGTGATATTGCCAGAGGTATTTTTTTCATTTTCCTAGAAAACAAAACAGCAAAATAATCAATTCTGGCATGGGGAGCATCTATATCTTTTGGAGGAATTTTAGGGGCTTAAATTATTTTCAGGGCTTAAATATCTTAAGACTATTTTTTACATAGTTCATTAGTATTCTCCTTTTTATCAGCACCACACTCTAACCAACTGAGCCACCCGGCCACTCGGTAGTACTCTCCTTTTTAGATAAATTATGCTATTTCTATGCATTACAATTAGAATGAAAATATCATAGACTTGTATACTTGTCAAGGGGGAAGGAAGAGTCTACCGACTCCCATCCAGAGTTACACTCTCGGAAACCCACAGCTGCGGTTCTACCCTGTCCTTCAGGCCCACTTGAGTCTCAATTAACTCTGTAGCAGTGAGTTAAGTTCAGCTGATTGTTTGTCAAATATAATGTACTCAATCATGTTAGCAAAGGATATGACATATGCATATCACAAATATATCATATATAGATATAGGTATAGATATCGATATCGGTATAGATATAGATATAGATATAGATATAGATATCCCTATACCAATGCCACCAAGTCAATTCTGACTCGTGGCGATCCAATAGGATTTCCGAGGAGGCAAATCCTTACAGTAGCAAACAGCCTTATCTCACTCCATTGGAGCAGCGGGTGGGTTTGAATAACAGACCTGGTGGTTAGCAGCCTGTCAGTGCCGCCAGCGCGCCTCTGATGTGCACCAGGTGTTCTGTAATAGTTTATTGATTTAAAGCAATGCTATGACCCATCACTGATTGTCTGTCGATTCATCTCATCAGATTTTCCCAAGCCTTCATCAAGCCACTCAAACTCACATCTTCTAGTCTCTATCTCAGCAACTAATCTCCTTTCCTCTTTTATGGAAGAGGAGCCCTACCTCGCCCTATCTCAACATTCTTCTCCATTTCAGTGTTCATGCCCCTCCCCTCCTTCCTTCTTTTCAGTCCTCCCACCTCTCCTTTCATTCGCTTTCTCTCTCACTTTTCCTCATTACTTTCCTAGTCTCATTCCTTGTATTTCAAGAAAGACTAAGCATGGAAGCCAAAGTAGTGAGGGCAGGATGAGGCTGTCAACACTGAAAAACAAAACTCATGACTTTAGACTTCAGGGCCAAGGTTGTAGCCCCAGAGGGGAAGCTGAAAGTCAAGAGAGGCGAATACTCCCCTCTAATTCTGGAGGAATTCGAATGCTAAAAGGGGGACAGGGGTTTTATGTGAAAGAAAGAATAAGACTGATTCATTTCAGTAGCCAATAATTTATTGAGCACCCAGCATGACCCCAGTTGAGTCCACAATCCTAGAAAAACAAAGATAAATGTGTGACGGACCTTTGCTGGAGCAGCTCAGAGTCTCAAGGAAAGGACAAAACAGAGAAGAAGTTAAAATGATGCTATTTTTTAAAATATAAGTAGGGGTCCTGGTGGCATAGTGGTTACATGTTGGGCTGTCAACTTCAGGATCAACAGTTCAAAACCACCAGCTGCTCTGATGGAGAAAGACAGGCATTCTACTTCTGGAAAGAATTCATTTCAGAAACTCATAGTATAGGGGCAGTTCTACCCTACGCTATAGCGTCACTGTGAATCAGCATGGACTCAATGGCAGTGAGTCTGGCTTTGATTTATGTGAAGAATGTGTATAAAGTGCTATGGGAAGGCAAATGGGGAGAATGTGACCTTGAGATCTCTTAACAGCAGATCTGAGACAAGAATTCAAATGTAAACGGATTTTTTTTGGCTTGTTTTGCAGGAAGGAAAGGGAACTAGTAAAACACACATGACTTAACAATCACCAAGATGGAAAACCCAGAAAACGATGCCCAACACATACCTCAGAATTAGGCCAGGAAAGCACATGTCCCACGAAACAGAGCCAAAGAGATTGGATTTCATTCCTGTATCAGTAATAATTGTTTCATATCCTATATATATGTCAACACACAGGCCCCTTTATATTTTATCTCTTCATCCAAAATCTTTTTGTGTACAGCGAATTCAGTAGCAGGATGGCAAAGCAGGTTCAACAGTCTGAGAGCTACCATTAGTCCAAATGGCCACTGGGAAAAATAGACCCTAAGGCCTATGGG
The DNA here is from genome assembly GCF_050624435.1 of Tenrec ecaudatus. Lineage (NCBI taxonomy): Eukaryota > Metazoa > Chordata > Mammalia > Afrosoricida > Tenrecidae > Tenrec > Tenrec ecaudatus. The sequence continues at coordinate 41,418,066 of NC_134536.1, forward strand.
TAACGTGCTAGCTATGTCACTACTAGAATAATAAGACTGTTGGGAGGGGAAATTTTGTTACGGCTCCGAGTGACCCCATGTCCGACAGAAAAGAACTGTCCTGTCGGATTTTCTGGATTGTAATGTTTGCGGCATCCTCTCTCCAAGCCTTTCTTCCATGGAGCTGGTGGGTAGGTTGTAACTGCCGACATTTCAATCTGTATTCAAGCGCAAACCATTTGCTCAGACACCCTAGGGATGCTAATATTGTTAAAAAGTGTCAGAGAAGGTAGACTTGAATGTTGTTTTTAAATCCACAGTTTCCAGGCAATAAGATAAAATTATTTGAGTAAGAAAGGACGAGAAGATGTGTAAATGGAGCATATGTACATCTATAAAATAGCAGGGACTCTTGAGTAGATGGAGTGTAGATATATGAAATATGGAAACAATGCTATCGAGGTGGTCTAGAGTCATTGCAAAACTCCCCGAATGCCATTGCACAGACACATGCAGAAAATCACAACGCACCCTCATAGAATCATGTGCTATGAGAGCATTTACTGGAATGCTCTTTTCTGAATCACGCACACAGATTAGATCTCCTAGTGCAACAGATCCACAACATAAACACTGTTATTTCCATGTTATTTAATAAGAAACCGAGATAAAAGATGCAGTTGGGACTCTTAGCCACAATAAATATTAACTCCAAAATTCTGTGAGAGTGACCTCAGAGACAAATGATACCTTCCCAAGATAAATGATCTACGTCAAGCATCACTAGAAACCCGTAAGGTAGTAAAAAATGACCAAAATAAGAAGATAAAAATTTTAGAATAGAAATCAAACATTGGGATGAACAGATACAACATAGTTTGAGGAGCAATTAAACTTTATATGGAGAACTTCAATTTCTCGTGAAATACTGAACTTCCAGAGCCATGGCCCTTGGAAGAGCAGTCAAAAGTGCTGCTCTGAGAAAATCTTTAAACTAAAGCCCCAAATATCCCCTGAAGTCATCTTAAAAACAAGCAATTATTTCAGCTCCGCTTGTAAAACCTGCCTGCCTTGACCACTGCGCTTTTTAAAGAGCTGTCTACTCAAGATCAAAGCGGCACACACACAGCTCAGATCGCAACCTCAGCAGGCAGGGAGTTTATGTTCTCAGAGGAAGGAAAGCAACTTAGGAAGGGAGGGTGAGCTTTGGGTGCACCACTAAATAAGGGATGTGAAGAACAGGGTTAAGCGCAATGCTCAGCGACTTTACTTGGATAACCCTGTAGTGGTGACGCCAAGACAGAAAATGCACACGACTGACTTGAACCCATCCCAAAGAATTAGCCATTGAGTCAGCGCCTGAGACCTACTACCAGGAGGCCAGCCGAAGAACTTTTGAGTATTCATTTAGTTAACTTTCCACAACCCAAGTGATGAAATAAAATGTAAAAGGCAACCCACTCTTCTTTGGACAACTGAAATGGAAAGGCACTGATATGGGAACAAAGGAACCCTGATGGCCGAGCGGTTACACATCGGACAACATGCTAACCACAAGGTCAGCAGTTTGAAACCACCAAGCCTCCCTGCAGGAGAAAGACAAGGCTTCCTACTCCAGTAAAGAGTTTCCGTCTCAGAAACCCACAGGGGCAGTTTTTCCAGGCCCTATAAGGTTGTTAGGAGGCAGAATGGGCCAGGGGCAGTGAGCCTGAGTTTCACTGAGATATGAAAATAACATCGTGGGGAAATGGTGTCCTCATGAAACATGTAGCAAAGTAGTACAACTGTGGTTTTGCCGTGAGAGTTCACAGTCTTCAAGTTGCTTCTTTTGCATTTTAATTTTTTTAATTTACCATCTTTTTAAAATCATTTTATTGAGAGTGAAGTGATGGGTAAGTATTGTTAGATTTAATACTAACATGAAATAATATTATAAAAAGTAGTCAGTCAAATATCATTGGATCATGATTCCATTTGTCTTGAAATATGCATAGCACTCCCAGTAAAGCCTCCATCCCTGGTGTCTTGTCTCATGTAAACTGATTCACAGTTCTCTATCTTTACCCCGGATTCCTTTGAGGTTTGCTATTTCCAAAGGCACGCGGGGGAAGGACCTCTCAGAGAAATAGTATCTCTAGACAGCTTCCCTTCTCATTTGATAAACCAAATTCCATTAGATTTGAAATGTAAAATGCTGTCGCGTTCCCTCCTGTCACGGTGTCTGAGTCATGCTGTGCTGCTCAGGAAGCATAAACAGATAAAATGCACATGTGTGTCCATGCGAGTGGGACGCTTTAGAGCAGCACTGAGACCACCTTGTTGGTTTGTCGTGTTTCATGAAGTTCCTTATAAAGGATCCTCTTTCTTTTCTCTTAATTAGATTTTTATTGGGCTATATAGCACCGATCATACAATTTAATTGTTCAATTACATCAAGAACATTTGTACTATCACTATCACAATCAATTTCAGAACATTTTTTCTTGTGCTCATTGTCCTGAGCTCTCTATTTCTTCCCCCATGTCCTGCCATGACCGTAAGTGATTATCAAGCCAATTTTCATCTATATAAATCTACCTACCCTGGGCTTCATATATAGAAATCATATATAACATGAACAGAAAGCAAACAAAACAATTTTTAAAAGCCTCAGTAGCAATGACTAGACAACACCGAAAATTTCATTCCAAGAGAAAAAAATAACATATTAAAAATGGAAACAACTTTAAAATGGGTTAAAAGGGAAATCAAATGATAAGGCATTTTAACCTAACTGCATCTGCCACAATTGCCTTTACAGCACTCTGTCTGATAGCAAGACTCTCCATGTCTCTGGACTATGGTCGGAGGAGTTTCACCAGAGGCTTCATCCATGAGGGGACCTTGAGAATGGATTTTGGGCATCCACTATCTCTTTCAACTTGGCTGCTACTGCTCTCTGCATAACACACTATGCCCAGCGCCAACACCACTGCTTTCAATTCAGTTCTGACTCATGGTGACCCAGAACAGTCCATTAATTTCTCTCTGTACCTCAATACCTATCACATCAAGCAAGCATAAAACACCCCTTTCCCCAAGTCTTTTCTTCCTCCAGTAAATCAACTACTGACAGTCTGATGTAGCAGTAACTCATTTTACATATAATACGGAGTGAAAATGGAGTGACAACTACATTTTACCTCCTCCAGGTACCCAAGGCCTTTTTTCATAAGGCAGAGGTCAGACATTCTTCCACTCACCAACCCTTTTTACCCTTTCCATTAGCCACCTCAACTTCTGGGCCTGGGTCAATAATTCCTTACAATGCTACATAGAATTCAGCGATGATGCTCATGCTTGTAGGGTTTATTGGGAAAGTTAACAGGTTACAATTCCATTGAGAAATGCTCAGGATACAGTTGTTCAGTCAGGATAGTTTCTTCTCTGTCATGCCCATGAGGTAGCCTCTTTCAGCCCCTTAGCCTGGCCTCTGCCCTGCTCAGGATTGTTACAAAGGTCTTTTAAGGCTACCAACAAGTTCTCAAAGGCTCCTATACTGTAAACTTCAATGTCCAGTCACTCAGGTCCAGAAAACCCTGTGGGTCAATAAATTGAGCTCTCCCAATAAAGTGCCCAAAGGCACCCCGCTCCACAAGTCAGTCTATTACCCCAAAGGACTCTGCTTTCCTTGTTCAGTAGGCTTGGAAGTCCGCTACTCTGCCTCGTGCCCTGGCTTCTGGTTCTGCTGTCGCTGTTCCTCTGCTGCTCCTCTAGCGTCTCAGCTGTCTCCTGGATCAAGAAGATGGAAGGCACAGGTATCTCGGGGTCCACATGACATGTTCCACTCCTGGATCTTCTCTTTTGATGGAAGTAACCGCTCCCCCACCCCTGCTGGTTCTATACTCAGCAGGATGACAATACAAAACATCTCTGTTAATCATTACTGTTAATGATTCGGAATCGTATAATTCAATCAGACTCTTCCCCTCAACTTCCTAACCAGGCCCATAAGGAAAGTGAAAGTAATTTGGTCAAAGTAACTAAAGCTATAGCTAAAAAAGCCATATTAAATGATTTGCTGCATTAGACATGTTAAGTAAAAGAGTATTACTATAAAATCATAGAAACCTTTAGGAAACAAAAATATAAAATGTGGAGCTATGGTTTCTTGGCATCGCCTCCAGCTGTGCCAGTACCCATCTAAAGCCAGTGTACTAATCTCTCTTTTACCCAAAAATTCTGAGCTGGTCAACTTAGGCCGTGTCACAATGTCTCCTTTGAGGATTCAAGGGACTGAAGTTATGATCCTTTTCCATCGTTTTTGAGTTTAGAGAACCCGAAGAAACATGAAGGAACAAGCTCGGAGCTATAGGGTGGATGGGTTAAGATTTACCCCACTACATTCTCGTAGGGCAGCTCTTGAGACCCTGAAAGAATGAGGAAGTAGGTATATTGTTGTAGGGAAAAATTCCTAGGTGCAACCTCCCGGTCCTTTTCCTCATCAATACTGCAGATCCTCAAAACTGCTTCTAACAACCCCCAGAGCTTGTCCTGTGTCCTTTGAGAAAGTCTACTAAGAGCACCCCCTTGGAGCCCCTCCCGCAAAGAGCAGTCCTTAGAGGCTCTCTGCATTGAGCATAACTGACCCAGCTGACCATTCCAGAAGAGACTGACTTGATAAGACCTGTTTTTGGTGTGTGGGGGGAGGCGGGGGGGGGGGTTCGTAAGGAAGAGCATTAACATATCCTGAGCATTAATGAGACTAAGACAACTGCATTACTGAGACAAGGTTAGACATTTCTTGTTTAGAATAAACCCATGTATGTGTAAACAAGAGCCCTAGAAGCAATAATTTTTATTTACTTTAATAGTATACAATGGTTTTATTGTTGAAATGTTGATTGAGCCTGCTGTTCTGCGAGTTTCGAACTAGATCTAGAAAGTTTGAAGTACGATTTGACCTGACGATAGACAAGCTATAAAGGAATTTTTTATAGAAGTGTTTTCTAGACTAAATAAAGCTTCTGATTTTTCTAATCTAATTTTTTGCTCCAAAGACACTTCAAACCCATGTTTATTTGTTCATTGTAGGTCCTTACATATGAATAAAACTGTGTAGAGAATTGAAGCATTTTAGTTCTGAAAAGCTTGGGACCAATCCTTATATCTTATTCATTTGAACTGTAAACAGAGTTGACATTTTCAGTACTTAAAGAAGCTCCTCAAGCTTCAAAAAGTTTGTCAACTTTTAACAGCGTCAAACCATCCTGAGCTTGTACTGAAACAGTCGCCCAGCATTCGGAAGCTCATTCTTACAAGAATTTCGCCTCAGCTCGTCCGCAGTGATGGTGCTGAGACCAAAAAGATAGATGAGAAATGTCAACTCTTCTTTCTTCTTCAGACACAGTTTTCAGTCCTGGAGGTCCATTGAAAACAGGCTATATCTTTGCTGCTGGCACAAAAATAAGAGGGAGAAAACCAACTACAACTTTGTAGACTCCGCTGACCTCTAGCTTTCTTAAAACGCTCTGGATTCAGTAGGGTCTGGAATGCTTGCACATCTACATTACTCATGCTTTAGGCTCAAAGGTGTCTGAGCTAAGTCAGAGAGAAGAATTTCCTCTGCAAATGCCTGCCAGTTGTCACCGGGGTTAAGGTACCAGGGCTCTGAGTCGGAATCTGTTCAACAGCTACTGTTTCTGCTGCTGGTTGTATTTGTTTTAACTTTTTACAGTGAATTCGGTGGGGATTACATTTCAGATCACCATTTCTGTATTCAACACTTTAAACAACATATCAAACTTTTCAATAGCTTGCTGTGTCTCTGGCGCCTCTGTTTTTGTCCCCGCTCCCTCCTACAGAACATTATCTTCCCCTTCGCCCTACTTAACACCTGCTTAACCTCTAGCTGATCTCTGTCCTTCCTTTCCCTCCAGCCCCGTGACCATCAAAGCCTGTTCCTTTGGGTATGGAAAACCTTTATCTTCATTTTCTCCCCAACAATGGTCTCATATAATACTAGTCCTTTCATGATTGCTAACTGAGCACAGCACAATGTCCTTCAACTTCATCCATCGGGAGGTGTTTCTCAGCTTCATCATTATTCTCTAGTGAGGAGTAGGATTTCATTGGGTGTAGTTCCAATGTTTATTGATCCTTTCTTCCACTGACAAGCACTTATGTTGTTTTCATCTTCTGCCATGAACACGGGTGTGCAGGTGTATGTTCACTCTACAGCTCTATTTCTCTAGAGTATATATCTACCAAGTAAAGGGATGGCTGGACCAAATGGTATTTTCAATCTCTCTTGTTTAGGAAGTGCTGCGCCACTTTCCACAGCGAAGCAACAGGTGTTTTACACTTTCAAACTAGTTTAGATTTCCCATAACCAATTAGACCACATTAGCCAATAAAATAAAACCAAACCAAACTCACTACCATTGAGTCAATACTGACTCATGACAACAGTATACAACAGGGTTGAACTGTCTTATAGGTTTCTGAGACTTAAAACTCTTCATGGGAGTGGAAGGCCTCATTTTCCCTCCATGGAGCAGCTAGTGGCTTCCAACTACTAACCACACATTTAGAGTACAATGCGTAACCTTATGCCACCAACAGTTTAAATAGCCAATACAATAGTCCCAGCCATCTAAGACTAGATCTTTATGGATCTCCAGATCAATAAACTTCATAAGACCTACATAGCCAAACGATTAAATCCTCTATGAAGAAGGGCTCATTTTGGGGGTAAAAAATTAAGTAGTCACTGTAACATTTATAGATATCTTTAGATATGCTCTTACATTTTTAGTGATTTAATATGGGGTACATAGTTACAAAAACCCAAAGATTCATTCTCTAATATTTGTGATTCTTCTTACTAATAAACCTTGTGTGTGTTTGCTATTAGTTCAACCTACATATTCTGTCTCCTTTCTCCTACAAAAACAATATTAATCTTGGTTCCGGTGTCTATCATTCCCCCAGGCAGCTAAAATGCCCTGAGGGGAATTATATTTGAGGAGGGTGGTATCTCATGAACCACAGTCGGGAGAAAGATTCTATTGCCTTTCATAGTGATTAGTTTAAGAGAACGCAGGTGACTTCCCGAGCTCCACGCATAAGGAATTTTAAAACTCTTATATTACCAATGAAAAAACATTCTTTTTTGAGTGATAAAGAATGTGGTTGTAAAACCTGTAACTGCTGATTCTATTTTATCATCGTGAGGAAAGCTCCAAGAGATGCTGACAATGGAAGAAACAATAAAAAGTGGAAGATGCTGTGTTCTTAGGGAAACCATGGTTATTGTGGTTAGGTGTCATCGAGTCTGTCCCAACACCATCCTCACAATTGTTCTTGTGTTTTCGTCCACTGGCGCAGTCACAGTAACAATCCATCTTATCAAGGGCCCTCCTCTTTGTCACTGTCCCTCCAATGTACCATGATCTCCTCTCCACTGACTGGTCTCTTTTGGTAACATATCCAAAGTTCTTGAGACAAAATGCACCACCCTTGGCTCTGAGGGGCATCTGGTTTACTTCTTTCAAGACAACGTTGGTTGTTCTTTTGGCAGTCCATGGCACTTTCCATAGTCTTTGTCAACACCACGGTTCGGATGCACATGAGACAAATGAAAATACCACGGCTTGGCTCCTCAAAGTAAAGTCCTCCTTAAAGTAAAGTCCTGGCTTTTCAACACTCTAAAGAGGTCGTGTGCAGTAGATTTGCCTAAAGCAATAAGCCATTTGATCTTTTAACTGCTGCTTCCATAAGCACTGATTGTGGATGCAGCAAGATAAAATCCTTGACAACTTTCAAGCCTCTCTCAGTTTATCATGTTGTTCCTGATTGGTCCAGGTGTGAGGATTGTGGTCTTCTTTAAATTGAGTTGCAATCCACACCAAAGGCTTCCATCCTTGATCTTCAGCAGCACCGACTTGAAGTCCTCCTCACTTTCAGCGAGCCAAGTGTGTCATCTGCACTGCAGGTTGTTAGTAAGCCTTCCCCCAATGCTGATGCTACATTTTCTTCAGATAATCCAGCTTCTCTGATTTTCTAAGCATGTGGATTGAATAAGTACGGTCTTAGGGCACAACCGTGATATGCATGTTTCTGGATTTTAAATCATGCAGTATTCCCTTGTCTGTTCTCACAACTGTCTCTTCCTGATCCATGTACAAGTTCCATATGTGCACAATGAAGTGTTCTGGAATTCCCATTCTTCTCAAGAATATCCATAGTTTCTTATGTCCCATAGAGTTGAATACTTTTGCATAGTCAATGAAACATAAGCAAACATCTTTCTGACACCCTCTGTTTTTAGTCAAGATCCATCAGAAAACAGTAATGCTGTCACTTATTCCATGTTGTCTTCTGTCTGACCGGAATCTCTAGCATAAGGTCGTCTTTGGTCTGACCTGAATCTCTAGCACAAGGCACTTCTGCAACTGTTATTAGATGATCTTCACCAAAATTTTACTTTCATCTGATATCACTGATATTACTCTATCATTTTCTCATTCTGTTGGGTCACCTTTCTTTGGATAGGGTCACCTTTTTTAAGGGTCTTCCAGTAATTTTGCCAAGTAGTTGTCTTCTCCAGAGATTGGTTCCTCCTGATAATGTGTCAAAGTAAGTTGAGAGATGTTTGCCATCTTTTTTTTTCCTTCAAGTTTTTCTTTTTTAGCCCTCTACTTTTATTTTTTATGGTTTGTTTTTTCCAAAATCACTTTATTGCTAGCTAATGCAGATATCATATTGCTCCATAGTTCAATCACATCAAGTAGTATTGCACAATTTCTACCACAATGAGTTTAAAAACATTTCTTACTTCTTGAACTCCTTGACATCAGCTCCCTTTTCCATGCCCCCCACCACTATACCCACTAGAAACCCTTACTCTACTTGCTGCCTCCGTAGATCCATCATCTCTGAGTTTCCTATACTGACAAACATATAACAAAAGTACACTAGATGTCACCTCCAATGAAAACATCCATCTGAGATAAACCCCAGTATGGACAAACAAAATACAAAAGAATACAGAAAATGTTGAAACCCAGGTCAGGCTCAATACACATCCGAGGGGGCATCAAGTGACAGAAACACTCAAGCCAGGTTTATCATGTTGATCCTTGCACCAACCAAGAACTACGTAGCATTCTTTGGTGCGGTTATGTTTTGGGGTGTTTTTTTTTCTTGTTTTGGAGCAGATCTATTCAAGGAAATGCACTGATCAATCTTGACTGGTCTTCCCTGGATTTTGGATTTTGGATCCAAGCAAAATGAAATCCTTGACTATTCAATATTTTCTGTTTACCATGATTCTGCTTATTGACTCAGCCCACACTGAAGGCTGTATTATTTTGTCTTCATAAATGACTGCTTCAAGTCCTCTTTAGTTTTTTAAAGCAAGGCTGAATCATCTGCATAACACATCCTCTTAATAATTTTTCTTCAATGCCCTTTTAATTGTATTGTCTATTTTCTTGATTTACTCAATATATAGGTTTAATAAATATGGTGAAAAAATAAACTCAGACAAACAATGTTTCTGATTTGCAAACTACTGCTCCTTGGTCTGTGTACAGGTTCTGCGTCAGTGCCATTCACTGTTCAGGAATTCTTTTTTTTAAATCATTTTATTGGGGGCTCTTACAATTCTTATTACAATCTATACAATTGTGTCTGACATGTTGATACATGTACTCCATCATTCTTTTCTTTACTTTCCATTGAGCCCTTAGGATCAGCTCATCTTTTTTCTCTCTCTCCTGCCCAACCCCAACCCTCGTGGCCCCTTGATAGATTGTAGATTGTTAATTATTTTCAATTCTCACACAGACCACTGTCTCCCTTCCCTATGGTTTCTATTGTTCTTCTCCCTGGCCGGGGGTGTGTGGTTATGTGCAAGTCATCAAAATCGGTGCCCCCCTCCTTCCCCACCTTTCCCTGACTTCACCCTACCCTTTTGGTATCTCTATTCCCATTTCTGTTCCTGGGTTCCATGTGTTGTGAGTTTTATCTCTTACCTATACCTATGTACATGCTCCCACCTAGTCTATATTGGGAGGCAGCATTGGAGTCATGTTAGTGGGGTGGTGGTGGTGGTGAAGAGGCCTCAAGGCATCAGATGTGTATTGCGTGACCCATTAGTACTCTACTGCACCCTGATTGACTCACCCCTTCCCTGAGACCCCTCTGTGGAGGGATATTCCATTGGTCATAGATGGGCTTTGGATCTCAGTTCCAAATCCCTCCATTCTCACCAATGCATTTTTGTTTGTTTATTATTTATTGGGAGTCTTCTGGTGCCTATTGCCCAGTCTCTATGACACCTCATGCACTGGCTGGTGTGCATCTTCAATGTGGGCTTGTTGCTTCACTGCTGAATGGGCGCTTGTTTAACTTCAAGACTTTAAGACCCCAGACACTATACCTTTTAATAGCCAGGCACCATCCTCTGGCTTCATCACATCTGCTTATGAACCCATTTTTTCTTCGGCAATCAGGTGGGGGGTGGGGGGCAGCATCATAGAATGCCATTTTGTTAGAACAACGTGTTCTTGTATTGAGAGAAGGTATGAGCCAAGGCCTAAGGCCATCGGCAGTTTCAGTGTATTGCCTTATAAGCATATGTACATAAGCCAATACCATGATTGTTATGGCTTGATGTATTTACATAAGTGACCACCTCTGTTACTCTCCCTCTCTATGCCTTTGCTTCCTAGAGCTTGCCTCTGCTTCCTTTTGCTTCCTCCTGCCCTGCCATCACGTTCCCCCTTCTTCCACCTCTCAGTGCTTCCTCTCCACTTAGTCTTCTCAACGTTGTCCATAACTGTTATGATCCATACAGTCAAATACTTTTACATGGTTAATAAAACACAAGTAGTCTCTTATGGCAGTATTCATTCTGTGTCAAGATAGGATCCCTCATGTGTATGAACCCAGATTTAATGTATCAGTTTCCAGTCTATGCTACAGTCCTTTTTTAGTTATATTTAGCAAAATTAGACTAGCATGTATTTCACTGGATCACTTTTCTTTGGATTTGGCTCTCATCCCTTATAGTCTGTTGACAAGGTAGTTGTCTTCCAGCTACCTAGACAAGTGAGTTCTGCCTGCATTGCATTCATTTGTTGAAACATCTCAACTGGTTTATGTCAATTCCTTATTTTTTGCCAATGTCACCAGTGCAGCTTGGACTTCGGCCTTCAGTGTCTTATGCTTTTGAGTATATTCTACTCTTTGAAAAAGCTGAACATCAACAAGTTATGTTAGATACAGTAACTGTGTATTATTTCCATCTGCTTATAAAGCTTTCTGCACCATTTAAGTTTACCTGTAGAATCATTAAATATTACAACTGTATCCATGTGGTAAGAAAGTCTACATATGTTTACTGTAGTTGGAATTTCTTATTTCTGCAATTATCTTTCTCTACAGATTCTACCTTTAAAACAGAACATTAGGTACAAATGGCTTTAATCCACTGGTATTTTTAAGTTAAAAAATGTTATTGGTGACCCTAATTATTTAGCTTCTATTTTTGAAAAAAAAAATCTAAATGGAAACTATTAATTTCTTACAAAACTGATATTAGAGATGTTGAAAGTTCACATGATTTTAGCTTCACTTTGGAGAATACATATACCACCTGCTCCAATACTGTTGGAAACAACAGATGGAGAGTTTAATATGTGAAATTAACTTAGAATTTGACTAGAGACAACACATAACATTTTTTTCTTCAAAACTTCACCAAAGTTATTAAGTACTTATAGGTAGAACTGCTTTATATAATAATAATAATAATATTAGTTAATACTAAAATTTAATCTATGAAAAGTTACTACTAATAAACTATTTTAAAAAATTAACAATTGACAAAGGAAAAGAAAAGTCTTAACATTTTTAATTTACTATTGTTCTTATGGTCTCGTAGGTTGGCTGAATTTTATAACATTGTCATATTATAAACTATGGTGCTTCTGTATATTGCATTCTTTTATTGTGATTAATATGAAACAGTGAATAAACAATACAGTAAATGTTTATTAACAACTAAATACATGATGTTTTAGGTATTTTGGGTGTCTATGAGTCCTGGTGGTACAGAATGAAATAATATACTTTAGCTATTTTAAATGTCTGTAATGTATGATAGAACATCAACTGCCTGAAGAAACAGTCAAGCCTCAAGTACAAGTATTGAGGGAATAGGTAGGTATGTGTGTGTGTGTATATATACACACACACACACACATGCACACAAAGACACATACATATACGTGTATGTGTTCTGCTATCACAGAAGGTTATGTACTGGGTTGGTAAAGGCAAAGTCAGCAATTCTAAAACAGTCACGCCTTGAGAACATGAAGAGACTTTCTACCTTTGCAAATATTTGCACTCTCAGAAACTCACAGGGAAAATTCTACTCTGTCCGTAGGGTGGCGAGGAAACTGAATCCACTCAATGGGAGTGAGTTTAAATGGGCAACAGATGGCATGATATCAACTGCAAACTCACTACCATTGACTCAACATTGACTCAAAGTGATCCCCTTCCGCCTTTGTGACACTGTATCTGTTTGAGAGTAGAAAGCCCATATTTCTTCCATGGAAGTGCTGGTGGTTTTCAACTGCTGACCACGAGGAGCTCAGGCCAACACATACCCACTGCCCCACCAGTGCTCTGATACAAGAGCATCAGAAGAAGACGAAAAGATTACAGAGTCACTGACCAAAAAGAATTGGCCAGTGGATGGGAAACCATTTCAAGAGGTAGCACGTGATCAAGAACCGATAGTACTGATGGAAGAAGATAAAACTGCTGAAGGCATTTGTTCAATAAAAATTCATAAAAGCAGGGATCCAGGAATTGATGACTATCAATTGAAACATGCCAAGAAGCTGATGAAGAACTGGAGGCATTCACTTGTCTATGCCAAGCGATTTCAAAGACAGCTACCTGGCCAACAGAATGAAAGAGATCCATATGTGTGCCCATTCCAAAGGAAAGATCAACCAGAATGCTGAAATCATTAAACAATGCTATTAATATCACGTGCAAGTAAAGTGTTTTGAAAGATCATTGAATGATGTTTGCAGCAGCATCTCAATAGAGAGCTGACAGGAATTCAAGTTGGATTTAGGAGAGAACACGGCGCTAGTTATGTCATTGCAAAAGTGAGGTGGATCCTGGCGGAAAACAAAACACTCCACAAAGATGTTCACTTGTGTTTCAGTAACAAAGAAAAGGCATGTGAATGTGTGGATTCTAATAAACAATGGACAACATTGAGAAAATCGGGCACTCCAGAACGCTGCGTTGTGTTCGTGTGGAACCTGTACCTGCAACAAAAGGCAGTGTGCAGAACAGAAAAAGAGAACACTGCATTTTAAAATCAGGAAAGTTGTACCTTAGGATATAAACTTTCAATACTTAGTCTTTCTGTATCTGAGCAAAGCATCTGAGAAGCCAGACTATATGAATAAGAACATGGCATCTGATGAAACATACAACCTTCTCTAGTTCCCAAATGCTTCCTCTCTACTCCACCCCTCACTACCATGATCCCAATTCTACCTTACAAATCTGACTAGACCGGAGGACGTTCACTGGTACAGATAGGAACTGGGAACACAGAGAATCCAGGATGGATGATCTATTCAGGACCACTGGTGAGAGTGGCGATACCAGGAGGGTGGATGGAAGGGTGGAATGGAAAAGGAGAACCAATTACAGGGATCTACATATAATGTCCTACCTGGGAGATGGAAAAAATAACACTTTATAAATTATCAATGTATCATGAGGGAGGGGGAGTGGAGAGGGAGGGGAAAAATGAGTAGCTGATGCCAGGGGCTTAGGTGGAGAGCAAATGTCTTGAATGATGAGGGCAATGAATGTACAAATGTGCTTTACACAATGTATGCATATATGGATTTTTGGGGTTTTTGTTAATTCCTTTTATTAGGGGCACATACAACTCTTATCATAATCCATCCATCCATCCATCCATCCATCCATCCATTGTGTAAAGCACTTTTGTACATTCATTGCCCTCAGTATTCTCAGAACATTTGCTCTCCACTTAAGCCCCTGGTATCAGCTCCTCATTTTACCCTTCCCTCTCTGCTCCCTGCTCCCTCATGATCCCATGAAAATTTATATAATTATTTTTGTCATATCTTGACCTGTCCGACACCTCCCTTCACCCACTTTTCTGTTGTCTGTCACCCAGGGAGGAGGTCACATATAGATCTTTGTAATCGGTTCCCCCTTTCCAACATACCATCCCTCTACCCTCCCAGCATTGCCACTCACACCACTGGTCCCAAAGGGATCATCCACCTTGGATTCCCTGTGTTTCCAGTTCCTATCTGTACCAGTGTACATCCTCTGGTCCAGCCAGATTTGCAAGATAGAATTGGTATCATGATAGTGGGGGGAAGGGGAAGGAAGCCTTTAGGAACTAGAGGAAAGTTGTATTTTTCATCGTTTCTACATCATACCCTGACTAACTCATCTCATCCCTGAGACCCTTCTGTAAGGGGATATCCAATGGATTACAACTGGGCTTTGGGTCTCCATTCCACACTCACCACATCATTCACTGTGATAAAATTTTTTGTTCTGATGATGCCTGATACCTGATCCCTTTGACACCTCGTGATCGCACAGGCTGGTGTGCTTCTCCCATGTGGGCTTTGTTGCTTCTGAGCCAGATGGCCACTAGTTTACCTTCAAGCCTTTAAGACCCCAGATGCTATATCTTTTGATAGCCGGGCACCATCAGCTTTCTTCACCACATTTGCCTATTCACCCGCTTTGTCTTCAGTGGTTGTGTCCGGAAGGTGAGCATCATGCAATGCCAATTTAATAGAAGAAAGTATTCTTGTATTGAGGGAGTACTTGAGTGGAGGCCCAATGTCCTTCTGCTACCTTAAGACTAAACTTATAAACATATGCAGATATATCTGTTTTCCCATCTGCATATCTAAATATATTTACATGTGTACATGTCTTTATCTGGACCTCTATAAATGCCCTTTGCCTCCCAGCACTTTCCTCTATTTCCTTTGACTTTCCTCCTGTCTCACTATCATGCTCAGTCCCCACCAGGATTTCAGCAATTCCTCTTTGTTACATTATCCTTGATCATGCCCTACCAGGCCTCCCACACCCTGCGCACCACTGATTTGGATCTCTTGTTGTTCCCTTGTCCCTGGGTTTGCTAACACCACTACCTTTTCCCTACCTCCCCTTCTCCCATGTTCCCCCGGAACTGTCAGTTCTATTGTTTTCTCCTCCAAACTGTTCATCCAGCCTATCTTATTTAGACAGACCTGTGGGGATAATAACATGCACAAAAACAAGTCTGAACAAAACCAAGCAACAATATACAACAAAACAACAACAGTAGCAACATACCCATGACAAAAACAAAAAAATAACAACGAGAAAGAAAAGCTTGTAGTTAGTTCAAGGATTGCCTGTTTGCCTTATGGATTGTGATGAGTTGTATGAGCCCCCAACAAAAATGATTAAAAAAGAACATGACATTAAGACTGGAGGTGGGCATATTAATAATCTGCAATATGCAGATGACACACCTTGCTTGCAGAAAGTGAGGGGGACCTAAAGCACTTGCTGATGAAGATCAAGGAGAGCAGCCTTCTGTGTGGATTACAATTCAGTGTAAAGAAAACCCAAATCCTCACAACTGGACCTGCGGCAACATACTGACAATTGAGAAAAGATTCAAGTTCCCAAGGTTTCATTTTGCTTGGGTCCACCATCAAATTCTCTTGGAAGTAGTAGTCAAATGTCTAACTAGTTCAGGGAGGGAGGAAATAAAGAGGAGGCGATAGTAAAGGGCTCAAGAAGAAAGAGTTTTGAGAGTGATGATGGCAACATCTGTACAAGCTCTCTTGATATGATTCATTGATGGATTGTTATAATATATGGAAGAGCCCCAATAAATGATTTGTTAATTAAAAAATATAACTCCTTATAGTATTGGGTAAATCTGCTTCATAAGACCTCTATAAAGGGTTGACTACTGAAGATATCACTCTGGGGACGCATGTGCCGCTCCCAAGCTGGGGCATTTTCAGTTGTCCTATAGGCATGTGAAAACTGGACAATGAATAAGCAGTCCAACGACGAATGGATACATTTATGGGGCTAGCAGAGAATGTTGAAAGGGCCGTGGACCACCAGTACAGCCAGAATGCCCCTCCGAGATGAGAATGGAGAGACTTGGTCTTAAGTACTTTGAACATGTTATCAAAAGAGATCAGTCCCTAGAAAAGGACATCATCTTGGCAAATTAGACGTTCAATGAAAGAGGGAAGCCCACCAAGGTGATAAATAGACGCAGGGGCTGCCACAATGGGGTCCAACAGAACTGTGAGAATGGTGCAGGGACGGGCAGCGTTTAGTTCTATTGTGCATACGGTTGCTATGGGTCTGAACTACATATATATGTGTGTGTGCAATGTATATAATATGTAGTGTATCTTACTATTCACCTAAAGAACATTTAAAACACACTTTTATCACACTAAAATATCTTTAACAATACAGTGATCATAATAATAAGGTTTAAGGACTTTCTCACAGTAGCACCTATTTGTTTTCACAAGCATTACATGTACCTATTTTTAATATAGTAGGTTTTTCTGGGGTTGAAACAGATGTATATATAGTCACATAAAGCGCAGTGCATGCATGACTAATTTATAAGTCAGGAATTACCTGTACAGCCAGAATGCTCCTTAGGCCCAGGATAAGACGACTTTGTTTCATAAGTCTTGGGCATGTTACCAAGAAGACAATGTTGGAGAACAGTGTCATTCTTGTTGGGGGGTCAATGAAAATGACTACAAAGTGGATTACTCAAACAGAGTAGTGATTCTGAGGACAGCACAGAAACAGGCTTGGCTTACACTGTCGTGAATAGGGGGGCTGAAGTCAGAAGTAGCTCAAAGGCCCCTAACAACAACATGAGATATATTTTACCAAGCCAAACTCCATGCCATCGAGCCAATTCTGACTCACAGCAACCACACAGGATGGGGTAGGAATGCCCCTGTTGGTTTCTGAGACTAGAACTCTTAAAGGACTAGGAAGCCTAAATGTATCTCCCACAAAGTCTCCGGGGGCTTCAAACTCCGGGCCTTGTGAGCTAGCAGCCTGACAGGTAAACACTTTACCATCAGGCCTCCATCAATAAATATGTTTAATATTTTATTTTATGTTAATATATAACATCTTGTGTATTAATTTAAATAAAATAAAATATTAGTTTTAATTTATATAATATGTATGCATTCAATAAAATGTTTAATTGCTGGCAAGTCCAGAATGCATTCTAACATATTTGCCATATTTCTAATAGGTGTATATTCTTCTTTCTTTCAAATGAAGAAATAATTTACTAAAATTAAATAGAAATTTAATTTTACTTGTCCAATGTAAACAGCTAGCAAGGACAGAGCCATGACTTAAATGTATGGAATTACAGTAGCAAATGATGGAATTAGCCACAATAATTTTACCAGTCCTACCATTTCTTTTCCAGTTTAAAATTTAGTAAACTAATTGCTACAAATAGCTAAAGATAGAAATGATCAACAATTATCCAAATAGAATTAAATCTAAGTATTAAGCAAGCTGACTTTTTCCAGTAGTGCAGCTTGTTTTGTGAAAATAATCCATTAAAGAAGTAATGAGCTACAGACTTCATATTTCCAGAGAGAATGAACTTAGAATAATTTTTGGAAGTGAAGTTTTAGAAACTGTTTAAAATAGTTTTTTGTCAGTCTAAATCCAAGAAACTTGGAGAGACGAATGTAGGTGGATCATATCAGAGCAAGTAGATAAAATTAATCTCATTTCTAATTATCTGAGCTATTTTACAAAGTAAATAAAAATATTTCATGTAACTATTTCTAATTATTGCTGCCTGTATACATAAATACTTACTGACTTATTATTCTACCAAGATTTATTCACTTTATCACAATATATTCCATGCTTACAGATGTCCTGAAAATATTATTTAAATATACTGAATCCTAGTTCTACTTAGCTACCTTTGCACATTCAGAAACTATACAGTTCTTTCTAAAGATAGAAAGACTTTGTCATTCTCAAAATATTGCCAAAAACTTGCTGTCAAAGCCTTCCTTAAAAAAAAAATTCTAGTAGAGCAAATGTTCTCTACAGTCTAGAGAAATACCTTACATCAGCTATGGAATTTGCAATGACAGTGTATTCCAGTGAAATAAGAATAATTACAATTTATTGAAAGTTTCACCACCAATGAACAAATTTATGCTTTAGAAAAATCTCCAATTCTTAACAGAGCTACTTGTGTACCACTGGCCTAATTATTTTCCCTGAACTGTGACAAATTCTTAACAAAACTAAGGTCTTCAGGCCTATCTTGTTTGGGATTCATTAAAGTGGCTTTGTATTGGATCCATCACATGCAACTCTGAGTTTAATTATATTCATTTTCTGATTAAGTTCACAAGGGGAAAAATTGAATGATGTAAACAATTATATGAAATCACAAGTAGAACTTAAGCACTGACAAGTATTTTAATATATTATAATGTAAACCGAACGTGGGTACTCATTCACGATCATACGTTCATATAGATCGTACTTTCTCTATTTTTCTGTTTCCAGCTTAGGGCATACTCAAAAAATTTTTTTTGTTGTGGAATAGGTGAATTAATGACAAAATAAAGCCATGTAGTTTAGAGGAGTTGTCCTCAAAGTACAATTATCTGGCCATCAGCCTCAGAATAAACATTACCGAACAACCTCTGAGAAATGCACACTTTAAACTCAACCCATGGTATTACATCAGAAATACTGAGGCTGGGGCCACATATCTGAGTTTTCATAGCCTGTAGGTGATTCTTGTATAGGCTAATGATCAAGAACCTCTACTTTTCTGACTCTATAACATTAAATGAGTGAATTTTGAAAGTTAGATGTTGGAATATGAGTTCTTTATCTCAGACACTAATTGGGATATTTCTTCAGGATATTTTTTAACTTACATTTATTTACATATAAAATATTTCTTTCTATTTTGGGATTCTAAATCTTGCAGTGTAGCAAATAGAAACTCATTAATTTTCTACCACATAAATATTGGTACAATAAATTATAGTTTCTTAGAAATCTGATTTTTTGTAATATTTAAAATATTTAGGGCTGGTCTTTCAAGAATACATACAGTTTGAAAATCCTCCATTATTAGCATTTATGAAATATTATTACTAGTTCATTCCAAATTACTCACCTAATAATTATAGTTTTCCCTTAGTATCCAAGGGGATTGACTTCAAACTCCCACCCACCACCCCCATAGATGTCCAAATCATCAGGTGCTCAGGGTCCTTATATAAACTATCATAGGACTGGAATATAACCTATGTATTTTCTCCCATATACTTTACATCTAGAGTGCTTATCTCATCCAATACAATGTAAGGGGCATGCAAATAGTACTTTATGGTCTCTCTTAGCCCTTGAGGGATGTGTTTGACCATTCATTGCCGCCACCACTCCCGAGGATTTTTCATTTTGGTTGGTTGAATCAAAAAATGTAGAACATTTGGATATGATGGGACAACTGATTGTCCAACAAAGGGGTGAGTATGAATCCCAAATATTTTTGTCACTTTTAATTAGATGAATAATTGTCAGCAGTTCGTGGAACTTTTATAAATCTTGAAATAACATCTCTATCTCACTGCCATCAAGTATTTCTAACTCACAGCAGCCCTCTGCCCCTGTGGGCTTCTGAGTCTGTAAATCTTTACAGGAGTAGAAAGCATCATATTTCTCCCATCTAGTGACTGGTGATCTTGAACTGCTAACTTTGCAATTAGCAAACCAATGTAAAACCACTACACTACCCGGACTCCTGGAATACCAATGAATAGGAATCATCTGTAACATTGAAAATATTTTTAAAGTATTTTTTATTTTCTTTATCTCCAAGTAGCATTTATTGTGAGCAATTAATTTTAATTGATTTAGTCTTGTCAAAAGTAACACGCTAAAATCCATTGCAACACATAAACTTCTAAGAATCCTTTTACATAAGTAAATTGCCTCCCTGAAATCAAGTTTCCCTGGAAGTATTTTATTATGTGTTGCTTTTATACCAAAAACATGATATGGAGTGGATAATGATAAAATAAAAGTTATGAAGCTTTGGTAGATATTAAAGCTGAGTACATTGGACTCTATTAAATCATCCTTTATACTTCAATGGGTTTCATCAAAGACTATATTTAAAAATTCTAAAATGTCCTTAGGGCATTCAAGTGGGGAAAAGTTAACCTAACTTAAGTGGCAATGAGGCTTTTAAAAGTACCCAAGGTGTATTGGTACTTGGGTGCTACTTCACAACCTCTTGACCCACCTGTTTATTACAGCTACCATGGAAGCAAACAGCTGGGTATATGTGGAAATCTTGCTTCCGTAGCTCTTCCCTTGCCTTCTCTCTCTTGCTGGCAAGGAGAGAGTGCTCTTGTATTGTTAGCTTTCCCCTGGAGCCCCTTCAACTACTCAAATATTGCCGTCTAAGGGAGAGATAATCCCTGAACAATGGCAAATGGAAATTAAGGAAAACTGCCTCTTTTCCCTATTTCTCAAGCAAACAATTCTAAGTGGATTTATAACAGCCTTCTGCCAAGATCTTTAGTGGGATTGAGTTCCAGTAGTACATAGTCAGAAGCCTAACATTACAGGTTTCACTCAACTCAGGGCCCCACTCATTTCTTAGTATGACATGTCCAAATAAGCTGTCTGGACATATGTCCTTTTCTTATGTTTTGATTCATGAGGAAAGTAAGAGGAAAATCAATGTATAAACTACCATTTTTTTGTTTTTATTTTTAAAGCATTAAACAAAAGTTAATATACTGTTAGTTGAGTCTCCTGGAAAGCATATTCTGATACAGATAGAAAGTCAACAGGTTAACATACCGTTTGAGAGGTAAGTCTATGAAAGATAAAAGCTGCAGGCAGCAGGATTCGGCAGGGAAGTGCCTGAGACTAGTGAAAAGTTAACACTCATAAAAGGAAGCAAGGTATATAAAGTATTAGACAATAAGATCTTCCATTAGAAATAGAGATCTCACCACGACTCCATCAAACAGTACAGAGTTTGGAGTATAAATGTCCTTTAGTAGAGTCCTGAAATGCCAAAAACCAGGCTCAGTCATTGCCCAGAGGCTACCTGGAAATAGGGCCGACCTGGGTCAGAAGGAGGAATAGGTGCTGAAATTACCCATGGCTATCAGTACATTGTACTGACTACAGTTCAACAACAAAAGATAAATCATGATCGTTCACCTTCACTGTTGCCAAAAATACACTTTGGACAAGGTTTTTAAACTATTTGTTCTTTCTGCTTTCCATTCTTCTTTGTGAGCTCAAGGAAAATGACTATACAGCACCCAAGAAAATGCAGCCCATGCTAAGAAATGAGCAATCAATCAAGTTGAAATCAATGATTAAAATCTCTGCCAAATATGTGTACTTTTAGGATACTATGCGACTATGTTTGGAGATGAGAATAAAGAATGCGTATGGGTAAGAAAAATAAATTTAAATTAATAGCTAATGGTTGGTGGAAAGGCAGCCAATGCAAAAGACAAGCGGGCTCTCTAAAAATGAGTCCGAGAAAGCCTAACTATATACGTCTGTAGAGTGACATTGGATCCTGCAATCGTGCTGGGTGGGGGCTGGGAGACCAATTTAGGCTGGTATGATCTAATTCCTGAGGAAATATAAAGAAAGACAATGGGAAGAAAGCAGTAAAATATCGTTACCAGTGTGTTCCTCAAGCTGTGGCCCACTTTGCACAAAGACTCTTTCCTACCTTCTCCAATAAACTGACAAACAGGAAGTCAGCCATGAGAATGGAAGTAGGATCGGGGTTGGGGAGAGCACTAGAACTGATAGTGATGATGTATACAACTCTTTCTGAAAGCGATTTAACCATGCAAGTATATTATGTGCTAATACTATATCAAGAAAACCACTAAAAAAAAAAAAAAAGCCAAACTTGACCAATGGTTACCATGGGTGAAGGAGAAAGGGGGCATTGAGTTTACGTTAATGGTGGTGGGATAATTTGGAGAAGGATATCAATAGTGGTTGTACAAGATAAAGAATATAATTCCGTGATACTGAATTATTCATGTTGAAGTTGTAGAACTAGAGATTGCTTTGTTGTGTATATTTTTGTCACAATTAGAACAAAATAGTCACACGTATAACAATAAGGACAAAGAAGAAAATGTTCTAGAACTGAATGTGGTGATAATTGTACAATTCTTCCTGATATGATTAAATTATTGAATTATGTGACATGTTGATGAAGTACTAATAAAATTATTAAAAATAAAGAAAGGATTATACATCTCAAAAAAAATGACCATTTACAGCAGATTAGAGTTTACCATTCTCTTAACAGTAACAAAGCACATTAGGTAGGTATAAATGCAAAAACAATTACCCATAAAATTCCCATCATTACATTGGCCATTGTAATTTACACACACAGACACACAAACACACACGTTTTTAAAAACAATATCATATGTCCAAGCGTAAAAATATTTTTTACTTTTAGGATTCTTTCTCACTTTATCATATTTTCTTCAATTTATCATATACTCTTTAACTTGAAGGGTACTTAGAGAACATATAACTGTATACAGACAATCACAAATTGATCTCACCAAATATTCCGAAACAGCCTTTCTAGAATTAACAATTTTTACCCCATTCAATTTTAAAATAAAAACCAGCCAAAGAGTTTTGAGGAAGGCATAGGTGAAATATTAGACTTGAAGCACTGTGGGAAAGCCCACAGGGAAAGGTTGTTTGCTTAGAGCATCTTTACCTTTTGAGAGATTGTTTTTGTTTTGTCTTTGAGAAAGCTTATAACCAGAGAAGAGGGCCTTTAGGCAATGTCTCTTGGGACTAACAACCACAGAGATTCGTAGTGAAAAATAACTGTCTTCCCTCCCTGTCACAAGTCAGAGAAAACTTTTGTTATGATCAGTAGAAGGGAAAACAAAACTATCTACAGAACAAGTTCAAAAATATGTCCATCGTGCCTTTCCTAATATTCTAAATTACTGACTCGGAAAGCACTACGATTATTAAATTCAAGCAAATTCCCATTTGCTGTTCAGAATAATTTAGAAAAGTATGCATTCTTAAAGCTCTGAGCTAAGAATATGAAAATTTTAGAGGATAGAAATTTTATATCAATAGTCCAATTTTCTATACAGGTGGTTCTGGTATAACATGTCTATTGTTCGTAATTGTTATGGTATTCTTACTTGTGTTTTTCAAGATTATGCAACAGAAAAATAAATGCTTAATTCCAAAATTTTTTTATTTTGTAGCTATATAACTGTAAAGAACCTGATATATTTGATATCCAGTTAACAAATTCAGGCACTGAAGAAAAGTCTATTCGTTGTTACATTTATATCTAGCAGGGTAAAATACAACCAGTTATTTATGGTTACTACTTCATCAAGTCTGAGAAAAGATTTGTAAAGTCATATGTGCATGGTGTAACTCTTCCATTTTGGTTGAGTATAATAATATACTCAGAACATTCCAGTGATTGGGGGCTTGCCATAGCACATTACCTCATGATGAGCAACATCTCTTATTCAGTAGTATGCAGCAAATTCTTTCCATGCTTACCTCACACCACATTATACTCATAATGATCGCCA
Organism: Tenrec ecaudatus; assembly: GCF_050624435.1. Lineage (NCBI taxonomy): Eukaryota > Metazoa > Chordata > Mammalia > Afrosoricida > Tenrecidae > Tenrec > Tenrec ecaudatus. The sequence continues at coordinate 41,441,843 of NC_134536.1, forward strand.
AAATGCAGAACTAAGTAAATCCTGATGGCAGAAGAAAGAATCGTCGATGGACAAAAGAAAGGTGCTGTATTTTTGTAGGAAGTAAGGGAAGTAGAGATGCATTTCCCAACATGCATAATCAGGTAGCCACTCCCTCTTAGTAGAGGTACTTGTGCTAGTATTGCTCAGACTCTCCAGGGTCCATTTTCCATCACATGAAGCCTTTGTTTAAGTGAGCAAGTATCCCTCATGTGCTAACTTCACTTTTACCAACGTTAGGATAACAATATGCTTAAGGCTTGATGCTCAAAGAGACTATAATCTAATCATCCCATAGCTAACAAAATCAGTAAGTCCTAGTGAATGGTTCTAAATGAAAAGCAATAGTTTGAATCCAAATAAACTGAGTAGGGTTGGATGTGTATTAATGAATAAGATGGAACATATGGAATGAATAAGATTTGATAAGATACAATGAAAGGGGAGAGCACAAAGAATTAGGCCAATATTAGGTATCCTAATTGAAAATATCTTCAGATATTAGTGAGACTAACTATCACTGCTTCTGGAAGAGAATTTGATGGGCATTATAAGGTACAGGGAAGAGAGAAACAAAAGTTGTCAACATAGGGGGTGGGGAGATCACTAATGTAGACCAGTGAGGAAAAATGAACCGTTGTGATTTAGAGACACAGGAGAAAGGAGATAAAAGCCCCTGGTATTTGTGTGTACCTCGTATGCTAAGCAATGTGCTTAGTCAGTGTCCCATCCGCGCTACAACTGAACAAGGATCACCAACTTTACTGCACGGACTTTCAGATATTTCTCATAGTATTCCAAGACACTTTCTTAGAAGCAGACAGTTAACTGAAACAAGGCTGTACTTTTGGAATGACTCCCATAGAGACTGAGTGATAATGAAAAGAAATTCTTACAAAGAGAATGACTAAGCACTGTAATAGAAAGTAGCTTTAGTCCAACCATTTCTCCTGCCTCCCCCCCCCCTACACCTATGGTTGACAAAACCTAGAGCCTCGTCTCCAGCAACCGCCCTTACTTCCTCAAGTGTCACAGGTTTCTCTGCCCTGATTGGGCTGTCTATCCAAACCCTGCCTACATCAAGCATATCCTCCACATTTCCAATCCATCTAGAAAGAACCCTGTCTCCCTTTCCATCCTGACCTCCTCCCACCGGCTGTCAGTCACATGGACATATTGAATGTTGACCAGGGAGAATATCATGTTGCTTTGTGCTTCTTTGGCACTGGTATACTGGCATATGGTTTATTGTCTTTCCTGAACGATCATTTTCTGTACCACATTCACTGTGCACCTCGGGCAAGCAACCAAGAGAGGCATAATTTTTTCCATTCTTTAAAAACATTTTGAAGACTATTTTGTGTTGTTGATGATTCTAGGATCTGGAGACCCTGTGATGAGCAAAACAGGTCAGGTCTCCACTCCCCACACAGAGCCTCCGCGCCGAGGATGTGACCTGTATGCATGCTTTCATTAACGTTTCATGTACCAGGTCCACCTCTTCATTTGAACTCTTATTAGAAGGTAAAGTCATTTTTCTCACAATGTCTTTTCCTCGCTGTTTTTATAATAAGCTCTTAATAGCAAGACCAGGACTGCAATGTAAAATCTGGTACAATCTAGCCATGTAGAGTCTAGACTACAATACACAGGTGTCTAGTGCCAAGCAAAATGCTTAGAACATCTTTCTACTATTGAACACCCATCTATAATGCTGTCATCAGTCGATTTTGGAGATATCATGTAAGACAGATGAACTTTCCCCCTATGTTATGAATTAAATTGTGTCTTCCAAAAACTTCTGTTGAAGTCCTAACCCCTATACCTGTCAATCAGATTCTGTTTGTGAACAGCGGTTTTCTTCTGAAAGTAGACCAGTGTGGGGTAAGTCTTCAACCTAGTCAATTCTGAGTCTTACAATAAAGAGCAGAATAGCCACAGAGACACAAACTAGAGGAAGCGGGATATCGAATGAGGACATATGCACAAGGAACCCCACCAAGGATCTCCAGCAGACCAGAAACCAGAAGAGGGCCCCACAGAAGGAATCCACCCAACTGTGACTCTGCTTTGGCCTGTTCGCCTCCAGACCTGTGAGAAAAGTAAGCCTCTGCTTTGAAAGTCACCCACTTTGGGCTTTAAAAAATACCACTTATGATATTTTTGTTACGGCAGCCTTAAATAATGAAGACACCACATCAAAAGGCTTGTTATCATTATTATTACACGATAGCATAATTCAAGCACAGCTATTGTTAGTTTTTGAATTTGAAAGATAACAAATCTTTGCCCTGCACCCAGCTTTCAATAATTTATTATTTTTTCTTTGGAGGACACATTTTATTGTAAAAAACAAACTAAGAAATGTACCGATTCAATTAAAATATGATTTTAAATAAATATTATGATTCTTTAGCTAGAAAATTTCTGAATTCATAATGATTGATTTAATTCATAGTGATTGATGTTTCGATTCTGCCCTCCCTCTCAAATATTCTTTACAAAATATTCAGGGCTTTCTTGTTCTGTTTTGATTTTGATGATGTTTTTAACTTGTTGTTCCTATCTTGATTACGTCCTAACAAATCTGTTCTTCCTCTCTCGATGGTAGGATCTGACTCAAGAGAACAAAGAATATCAGTCAATGTATTATGTTTCCTTTCTTCCCGTTTCTTTTTTGCCACCCTAAATCAACAGGTTTGCTTAGCTCTCCCCAAAGGCTGGGTGTTTTAAAATTTGCAAACGTCATTATTGGTTTGCATACTCTAACTTCTGAAAGAAAAAAAAACAGACTTATTTATCCAATTGTGTCTCCACCAATTTTCTCTAGCTTAAGCTCTCACTTTCAGCTCCTGAATCAAAAATGTTCTGCGGGATGATATCACCTTTTCTCTTTCACAGGTAGGAACCACATGAAATGTGCCAAAAATAGAGTTTGGAACCTTGTATTTCTGGGGCAACATGATGTCACTTTGTATTCTTTCTTACGAACTTAAAATCTACATATCGTGAAAAAAATCAATATATTGTGATATATTTCTTCTCATTCTTTATATTCTAGTATTTGCTTGGTTGAAGTTCTTATTTAAGTACCAGAGATTCCAACACCCTTTGAACTTGGAAAAATTCCAGTAATGAGGCTCTTTCTCTGCTTCAAACAGCACGGCCTCATTATGGAGCCATTTCATTGCACATTCCGGTTTCCCAGGGTGAGTCCTGCTGTATTTCATTGGTTGCCCTGGATTAAATTATCTAATTGTTAGGTTAGTAGCTGGCTATTTAAACCAATTATTTGCATTCGAGGTTATATTTATAAATTTCGCTGGTAGGACTTAAGCAAATCTTTTTCAATTGTCAACACCGTCTGTTTACATCTCACAGTGCTTTCTAAACTATCTTTACCTTGGAGCAACTTCACCTATTGATTTTGCGTACACATGCAGTATTTCCTTCGGTGACAAAAATGAAGTTGTTTGTCCTCCCTTTCTTTATTCACTGATTTCAGGCCCCGTTTCCAGCAACCAGGTGCCGCGAGCTTATTCTTGGGCTGTGTAACCTGAGGGCACATTCAGAGACCTCCCTTAAATTCTACTTTAAGATACTAGAGGGGTGCCACTCTTCTTAACAACCGTCCTAAGGAAGCATGTGGAAAACAGTGGCCGTACCACTTTAAACCAGAAGATACTGGCTGCTGAGAAAACTGCGCCAATTGTTTACAGAGTTCGTCTGTTGTTAATCTGGGCAAGCAACACTGGGACTCCGCCTTCTACATCAATGCATTCATCAATAGACTAATCTTTATTTTCATTTAGCATGAAATCATAGGGCTAGAAGATCCTAATTCCAATTATGTTCTAGGCAGAAGTCTATCAACACAATCTTTGAAGAAATGTTATGTATTAAATTCACAAATGTTTATTGGAGAATTATATGTGCAATGCAAATCTATTTTGTTATATTAAAGTCAGAAAACGAGGACTTCACGTCCCAAATCAGAAATGGGTCCCACCAGGAGAAATGACATACAGTTCTCTTGAAACAGAGCCATGCCTAATGCCCCAGTACTACTCACAAAAGCTGTCTTTCACCAACCTACCTTCAATAGGTTAGTGCTGAACAGCTATTATGTGTCAAGCCAATAAAATATTTAGACACTGTTTCTTCTTCATGCATTTTATATTCTTGCAAAAGGAAAATTAGAAGCTATCATTAATAGTGTGTTAACTCATACATTAGAAATGCCTGGTAAGAGGATATAGCCAGGCATCTCAATGTGAGTGCAGGCTCAGCGAGACTTTTTAAAGAAATCACTGTCTCATCTGGGGTTTAAAATGTAAAAATAGAGATGATTGAGTAAGATGGAAAGTAGGCTGGGTAAAGAATATTTCAGGCAGAGAAAACATGATAAAGCCAGAGATGACTTGTAAGAACTTCAGCATGGATGAAGTGCAAGTGGAGTAGGTGATTAGTGATAAATAACTAGAGCTTGTATGAAGCATGAGCTAGAGGACTAGAGGAGTGTATGTAACTTTGTTGGTACAGAATGAGGGAGTAAATATTTTAGGCTCTGTGGACCGTACCGTCTCTGCCATGGCTGCAATGCCAATCAGTAACTAATAATGAGACCCAACACACATTCCCTATTTTTAAAAATAATGCTTACATTTTCATACAAAACATTTAAAATATTATACATAAATTCAATAATTTAGCCATGTGTTTATAGTAATTAGAATTCATAGTTTCATGTCCCTACTGTGTATAAACGCATAGTAACATCCGTGCAGTATCCATAACCTGATATAAGCAAGAGAGGTCTAAAAACCATGGCGAACGTAGAACTATTAAAAATCTCAAGCCTGAAAAAAATGCGAGTAAATAAATAATACCTCAAGCCTGGGCCTGAGAGATGGTAGAGCTAAATGATGTCTTGTGCTATGGAGAATTAAAATGAGTGGCATTTATATATGTGTATATAAAGAGAAATTTGTATCAAGAAATTGACTCACGCAGTTCTAGAAATGGACAAGTCCAAGTTCAGACAGGTTCCAAATCAATGGGGTAGATGTCAGACTGGAGGTTAACAGGAAGACCACAGGCCTCTTTCTGCAGAGGAGAATGAAATCAAGACAACGAAGTTAGGCTTGAGGTTGCAGAGGTGAGGAATCCTAGGTTGGCAGGTCAGATGACCAGCCATGGACTACTCCCAAGATCAGCAGGCAATAGGGCAGAACAATTGTTCAAACCCATAACACCAGGGACTGATGAGCCAGGTGCAGCATCCAGACCCAGCAAAAAAGCAAACAAGACTCCCCCAGTGTCACTTATACTGAAAGCAGATGACAGCCCCAAGACAATTAATTGCATCTGGGCTGTGTCCTGAATAAGTGTGTTGCATTCCACCCTAAACTTATTTATGGAGATTTATAACTGATTGGTTGTGCTTACGTTGTGTTAGGTCAGGTTATGGAGAATTAGTAGATGCTAATTTCATCCCCCTGAAAATCCTTGTTTATCCAAGTTGGCACAAAGCCTCAACTCTCAAGTGGCAGGATTGAATTGCTAGTGAACAAAGTACTATGCCCCACAAAAGAAGCATGGAGCTAGCAACTCCTGTGTTTCATTTTAGTCTCTCAATTTTTTATTATAGTTCAACTATTACATAATCAACCTTCTCTCAAAGTAGTAGGACAAAATTGACCAATATTTTAAATAAAATTATATAAAAATAAGACAGCGTGTTGGAGAGACTACTATAGCAATCTAAAATTGTAAAGCCAACTTGAATGGTTAAAATGTCACTTAATCTCCCTTCTGACAAACTTTGGGTTTGATCTGGTTTTTAATATTTTCTGTGTTTTCTTTTTCATATTAGAGATTATCTCTGTTGTGTTATTTTTAGTGTTGGTAGCTTTCTTGACTCTTTGTTATGTGTTTTTCAGTATCTGAAACTCAGGGCAGGTGAATCTACAGAGACAACTCCCGTTCCTGGGGAGACAGCATAGGAGGTCGGGGATTAAGGGAGAGAGGATATCAAGGCATTCAGGAAGGAAGAACATATCTTGAAACTGATTTTGTTTGCAATTGTACAATACTGCTTCATGTGATTGAACTATGGAATCGTATGATGTCTGAATTAGTTCCTAATAAAATAGTTTGGAAAAATATTCCTTTTAATGCATAGGACAGTTAAATCCAAGAGTAATTAGCATATCTCTATTAAAATTTTAGCATTTATTTTTACTCTACTGTTAAGTGCCATCTAGTGGGTTGTAAGCCATAACCTCCCTGTGTGTGACAGAAAGAAGCACTGTCCAGGGTTGCCCCATCCTCACAATCGTTGCTATGTGGGGTCCCACTGTGGCAGCCGTGTATCCATCCGCCATACTGAGAACCTGCTTTTCCCCGCATCCTGTCTCTACCTCACCAATCACGGTGTCCTTCTTCAGGGAAGGCTCCTTCCTGATGACATGCCAAAGGATGTGGAATGAAATCTTGCCTTCCTCACTTTACAGAGCATTTGGGCTGCACTTCTCTTAAGAGAGATTTGTTCTTTCTTCTTGAAGTCAGGGATATTGTCAGTGTTCTTCATTAATGCCAGAATTCAAAGGCCTCAATGCCTCTTCCATCTTCCTAATGTGTTGTCCAACTTTCACAGGCATATGAGTCTATTTAAAAGACCAGGACTTGGGGCAGGCTCACTTTAGTCCTGAAAGCCAGATTTTTGCTTTTTGACAATTTTAAAATGTCTTTCCACCATAATTGTCTAAAGCAATACATCATTTGACATCCCGACTGTTGTTTCTAGGAGCATGGTACAATGAAGTCCATGACAAGGTCAACATTTTCTCCCGACATCATGTTGGTGTCTATCAGTCTCTTTGTGAGAATTTTATTTATGTTGCAGTGTAATGCATACTGAACACTTTTTATCTTCATCAAAAAGGACTGTAAGTCCTCATGATTTTGAGCAAGGAAGGATTGCATCACCTACATATCACAGATTGTTAGTGAGTCCCCGAGGGCCCCAATCTTGATGCTATTTTCTCATTCATAAAGTCTATCTTTCTGGGTTATTTGTCCAACATTTTTATTCTAGTGGGAGAAAATAAACATTGAAATACCAGAATAATTTGCATACTGTTGATAATGAGGTTCAGTTTAGTGTTTGATCATAGTCTCATAAAAATATTATAGAAAAAAATAAAATATTACAGAGACTAATGTGTTAACACAACATGCTGAATTCAATAGGTGCAAACATGAGCAAGGGGACCCCAGTTTCAGCAAACAAGGCATACTTCCTCAACTTGATTTTTTAAATCTACAGAAATTCAAAGTGAATACCATATTTCATAGTGAAAATTCGCCCCTCAGTTATGTATTGGGCCGTGAAAGGTACATTCAGCAGTTTGCACTCCACATGAGAAAGGTGAAGCCTTTTACTTCTGTAGAGAGTGACGGTCTCTGAAACTCACCGGATGGTTTGAGTGTGTCCTACGGGATCATGATGAGTCAGAATTGACAGGAGGACAATGAGTAGTAGCCATTACCCGTTAGACTGAGAACAAACAAGTATGCTCACTCTCACTGTTCCTATTGGACATCATACTAGAAGTGCTGGTTAATTCAATTAGTCAAGGAAAGGAATATAAGTGATACTCAGATTTGAAAAGAAGAAACCAACCTGCCACTGCTTAGATAAAATGACTGCCTGTATAGAAAATCCCAACCAAACAATATCTTAGTTTATGTCTTCTAGAGAAGCAAACACACTGAGACATAACTGAGGGGGTACAACCCCCCAAAACAGAATTTTTGTTCAAAGTTATATCTTTAATTTTGTTTTAAAAAAACAACCTTACCACCTTCAAGTACTCTCCATTACACTTAATACATTTGTCAAGTCTATGATTCCATTCTTGGAAACATTTTTCAAACACATCTGTTTGGATAGCTGACAATAGTTCTCTCATTTTTTTCCTTCACTTCTTCTAAGTCATCAAATTGATATCCTTTCATGTCCCTCCTCATTTGTAAAACAACAAGAAGTCACACAGAGCAAGGTCAGGTTAGTAAGGTCCCTGGGGCAGGAGGGATCCTGTTTAGGGTTTTTTTAATAATCATTTTATTATGAACTCATACAACTCTTTTCACAATCCGTACATACATCATTTGTGCTCAGCACATTTGTACATATGTTGCCATCATCATTCTCAAAACACCTGCTTTCTACTTGAGCCCTTGGTATCAGCTCCTCATTTTCCCCTTCCTCCCCGCTCCCCCTCCCCTTTGATAATTTATAAATAATTATTATTTTATCATATTTTACACCATCTGACGTCTCCCTCACCCACTTCTCCGCTGTCCGTCCCTCAGGGAGGAGGTTATATGTAGATTCTTATCATCGGTTTCCCCTTTTTCCCTCACCCTCCCGATATCGCCACTCTGACTACTGATCCTGAGGGGTTCATATGTCCTGGATTTCCTGTGTTTCCAGTTACTATTTGAGGCATCCTGGGTTTTTTTTTTTTGGCCAAAAATTGGTGCACTGAGATGGCTGTGTGAGCAGGTGCAGTGTCGTGGTGGCAAAACCAGTCCCCCGTCTGCCACAAATCAGAACTTTTTTTTGGTCACACACTGTTACGCAATTTTTTCAAAACCTCTAAATAGAAATCTTGATGAGCAGTCTGACCTGATGGAACAAACTCCAAACGGATTATCCCCCTAACATCAAGAAAACAAATGCACATTGGGCTTTTGGGGTGGGGGCTCCCCCTCGTAGAAACTAGTAGAGGTGTAGGTGTCAGTGGAGGTACAGATTTGGGTCAAAGGATTGACTCACGCACATGTGACTGCCAGATCCAAAATCTACAGGACAAGTGCAGACCAGGGACTTCTCCAGGACTGTGTCCCAACAAAAAGAGTGCCAATGAAGAAAACGAGAGGCTGAGCTGAGAGATGCTCCACATATATGCCGGCCACACACTACACGTCCAAGAACACTTTTAGATGTAACATTTGGGAAAAAATCCTGGGGTTTGATTAAAAAAAAAAAGTTTTTCGATACAACACCAAAAGCACAATCTGTCAAAGAAAAAGTTGGTACATTGAAAATCATGAAAAATTTTAAAACTGCTCTTCAAAAGATACTCTTTAGACTCAGGTCCCCAACAGATGCAGCCTGGAAAAGGTTGGGGAGGGAAATAGGAAACCACACCTCAAATTCTAAAACACTAAAAAAAAAAAAATAGAACCCAGTTGGCAGTTAAGGCCAGGGAGCCCCAAGAATTTCTCTGAGATCCTCTTCAAATCTTGAATTGAAAGAAACCCCTGAGGTCACTTCGTGGCTAAATAACAAATAAACAGTGACTGCCTCCTGTCTACACAGCGCTCCTATCTGAAAACAACGTCAACAATTAAGTGAAAACGAAACAGGAATGGGAGGGGACAGAGAAACTGGATCAATGGAAAGGGAACAAGTGCAATAAAAATAATGAGACTATTCTGTACGCTGGAGAATGTAATCAGGTCTCTAAACAACTTATATAGAAATCATTAAGCGGGAACATCCACTGCTATGTAAATCTTCACTGAAAGCACTATAAAATATTATTTGAGGTGGGAAAAAGAAAATATAGTGTTAAATGGCGGAAAATACAAAGCTACAGATCATTAGAAAAGATTTACAAAACACAAATCAAAGACCTCTTAAAATTCAACTATAAGAAAATGATACAGCACATTCTGAAAAGTACATAGAAGATCTCAGCAGACACCTAACCGGATAATATTCAGGGATAGAAAATAAGCATTTGAAAAGAGACAAAACATCATATAAGAATAAAAAACTATAAATCCTAGCAGCAATTCCAAACTAACCAAAACCACTGCCATCAAGTCAATTCAGACTGATCGTGACCTTATAGAACAGAGTAGACGTGCCCCTTTGGTTTCCTGAGACTTTGAATCTTTACAGGAATAGATAGTCTCATCTTTCCTTCCTGGAGTGACTAATGGTTTTGAACTACTGACTTTGAGTTTATCCACTCAATGAGTAACCTACTACACCACTAGGGCTCACAAATCGAATCACTTTGGTGCAGCAATTGGTTAACCTCCCTGGTGGTGATCCCTAGTGTGGCTCGGGGTCAAGGTTCACTGTCAGAAGCGGTAACCCCGAGCCACCCTTGGGATTACACTGCAGAGAAGTCCCTTAAGCATCAGGCTCCTAACCCAAAAGGTTGGCAATTTGAATCCACTAGCTGTGCTGTCTAAGAAAGACAACACAGTCTATTAGAACTGCCACTTTGACATCTGGGACCCTCACTCTACTGGAGGAAACAGCTTTATTTTTGTCCCATGGTGCATGGCTGCAGAGTTCAACTACCAATCTAATGGTTTTCAGCCCAGCAGCTCCATCAGGGGTTCTTAGGTGTGGATTAGAAATTCTAAAATTAAAAAAAAAATTGACAACGCTGAACATTGGAAGAAAGTATACGGGTCAACAGAAAATCTCATTCATTTGTTGGTGGGAATGCAAAAAACAGGATAGTGATTTTGTGAAACACTTTGTCAAGTTGTTTTCTTTTGTTTTTGATATAACTAAAGGCACGTTTACCATTACCTAGGAATTGTGCTCCTGGGTATTACTCAAATGAACTGAAAATGTATGTCCATTCAAAAGCCTGCATACTGACATTTAGAGGGGCTTTATTTATATTTGCCAAAATTGGAAGCCACCAAGAGGTCTTTCAACAGGTAAATGGGTAAATAAATTGTGGTGCGTCCGTACAATATAATCATTTTTTTCAGTGACAAACAGCTTGAACTATAGAGCCATGGGAAGACATAGATGAAACCTTGCATGCATATTACTACATGAAAGAAGCCAGTTAGACAAAGGTATGTCACACTTCATGATTCCAGGAATATGGCATTCTAGGAAAGAAAAACTATACAAACAGTGAAATATCATTGAATCAGAGACAGAAGGAGGGAGTGAAGACAAATAACTAGGCCACAGAGAGTATTTCAGGCAGTGAAGCTATTCTTCATGATACTGGAGTATCAAAAGTAGTAGGCCATGAGAAATAAATCCAAAATCTTAATGGCATCATTGTGATTAAAGATACAGGACATTATGTATTTTCAGAATTCCTCAAATTACACAACACAATATAGTTTCTATAAACTGTGGAACTGAGTTCATAATAATACCTAATATTGGCTCATTAAATATAGCAAATGTATCACAGACATGCAAGATGTTAATGATAGAGAAAAAAGAGGGATGGAGAGGGAGGGGAACACATCCTGGCTCACCAAGTCCTGAAGACAATATCCCTGTCCAGAGCAGACAATGCACACAGAGGACCATAGGGTCAGACCCACCACAAGACACAATATCCCTCCCTTAACCATAGCACTGCGGGGGACAAAACTGCAAACACATGTGGGAACTGTCCCAATCTGATCCCAACTGGGGTGAAACACTAAGGGTATGAAACAGAGCAGCAAGAGGAGCAAAGTGATGAAATCCCCAGGGAATACCAAAAATAGACTTTGGAGACAGAGTGTAGCACCCCATCAGATTCGACTGGAAGACACTCATAAAGGCCAACAAACAGAACTATTTATAGGCTTTTCCATTTTTGTCAGTGGCTTTTTTTTTGCTGTGTTATTTTGTTTTTATTTTGTTGTTGTTATTGCTTTGTTGGTTTTGACTTCCTTTGTTGTTTTGTTTGGCTTTGCCTGTTCTCTGCGCTTATTAATATATCTGCATGTCTATCTAGATAAGATAGGAAGGATAAATAATTCGGAGATGAAAAGAATGTGACCAATGGTTCCGGAGGGATATGGGAGAAGGGGAGGTGGGAGAAATGAAGTGGGTGGAGAACCAACCCAGGTACAAGGGAACAACAAGTGAACTAAATCAATGGAGAGATGGGTATAGGATGCCTAGTGTGGCTTAATCAAGGGCAATGTAGCAGTGAGGCTGAACATGATGGTGGGACAAGAGGAAAGTAAAGGGAAATTGAGGAAAGAACCAGGAGCCAAAGCACATTTATAGAGGTCTAAATACAAGCATGTACACATCTAAATACATTTATATATAAGAAAAGGGGCCAGACCTAAATACTCATATCTATATATTAAGAATTAAGGTTGCAGATGGACATTTGTTCTCAACTCAGTACTCCCTCAACACAAGAACACTTTGTTCTAACACTCCAGCATTCTGTGACGCTCACTTTCCCAACATGATCACTGAAGAAAAAATGGGTGCATAAGCAAGTGTGGTGAAGAAAGCTGATGGTGCCCGGCTATCAAAAGATATAGTGTCTGGGGTCTTAAAGGCTTGAAGATAACAAACAGCCATGTAACTGAGAAGCAACCAAGCCCACATGGTAAAAGAACACCAGCCTGTGTGATCATGGGGTGTTGATGGGACAAGGTATTAGGCAATTAAGACCCAGAATGAAATCATACCCAATGTGAATGGGGGAGGAGGGGAGCATGTGGAATGGAGACCCAAAGCCCATCTGTAGACAATTGGACATCCCTTCACAGAAGGGTCACAAGTAAGAGATGAGCCAAGCAGGGTGCAGTATAGCAGCAATGAAACACACAACTTTCCTCCAGTTCCTTAATGCTTCCTTCCCCCCACTATCATGACCTCAAATCTTCCTTACAAATAGGATTAGACCAGAACATGCACACTGTTACAGGTAAGAGCCAACAACAAGGGGAATGCAGAAGAGATAAACCCCTGAGGGTCAACAATGAGAATGTAGATACCAGGAGGATAAGGGGAAGGTGGGGGCAGGAGGAGGAAGAAATGGATCACAAGGATCAACATATAACCCCCTCCCAAAGGGACAAACAACAAAAAAAACTGAGTGAAGGGTGACAGAGGATGATGTAAGATATGAAAATAATAATCTATAACTGATAAGGTTCATGAGGGAGGGCAGGGGAGGAAGGGGGAAAAATGAGGACCTGATATCTAGGGCTCAAGTAGAAATAAATGCTTTGAAAATGATGATGGCAGTATGTGTACAAATGTCCTTGACTAAATGGATGATTGTGTTAGTATTTAATAAAAAAATAAAATAAAATAATAGAGAAAAATGTGGGCATGGTGATAAAAAGTAATAAGCAACTCAACACTGCTCAATTTTTCTGTACAACTAAAACTGCTCTAAAAAAGTTTATCAATTAAAAAAAATAATTTAAAATAATAAACAGCAGAATAAAGTTTGACCTGAGATAATAAAAAATTAAATGAGCAAAACACAATTTATGCCCTCAGAGAACTAAAATTCTCTCACTAATTCATCCTCCTTTCTAAGTATCTCATGCCTATGCCTTTCACTCCAAACTCATTGGCATTGTAGTGTAAATATTCATGAACCTCAACTATGTTGCAACACTCTTTGAGGCAGTACAAGAGAGTGGAAAGAGTATGAATTTGGGAATCAGCCACCTGAATTTAAATATTGACTTCCACAATTACTAAATATATGCCCTTTCAGAAGTCATTTTATCTCTCTGGACCCTAATTTTGTCAATTGTATTATGTGAGTATTAAGCATATATCAAAGTGTTTTTGCATGGAGTATATGAGATAGAGATTGTGTAAATCTGGAAAATTATCAAGTGTTGAAAAGGAGATGTCAATCTGTTCCATGGGCTGTTAAGACATTTACTAGTGTTAATGTGGATTTGAAACCATAAAGAACACTGTTGCAAGACTCAACGAAACATGTTAACCGTCCCATCTGTTGTAACCTGAGCAGCCCTACATGGCACCATGGACTGGCTCTGTAGGGTTTCCATAGCTGTAATCTTCCAGAAAGCAGCTGCCTCATCGTTCTCCCACAGAGGCTGACAGGTTCCCACACAGACTAAATCACAGGGCTACCATAAAGGGCTCCTTTATGCTAGGCTAGATTCTTTAAAATTGACTCAACATAAATATCTCCAACACTACGATCAGCTTTCGGCCTGTGTTCTCAAGTGTCCTAGATCTTCGGATTGACTTTGAAGGTGAAGAGAATCAGCTGTCATTATCCCTATTGAATCATTTCCCCATTATTACCTTTGGTGATCTAAGAGTCTTCTCTGAACAATGTGGATAAACATGCATGTTCTCTCACATCTGGAGCTTTGATTCATGTCTAAAACATGTTCCTTTTAATTTATCCAGATCCTACCAACTAGTCTTCAAGACTGGTGTCATCTCAGAGTTCAAAGAAAACCTTTCTTGATATATAAACTTCATTAAACTCCCTTGTTTCAATTCTTAAGGCATCTACATACCACTAAATTTTTCATGTGTCTCAGTCTTATAATTGTTCCTATTTGTTTGATAACTCCTTAAAGTATCTACATTGTGGATATTATAAATTTAAATTATGAAATATATAAAATGCTTTGATTAATTTTTCATGGATAATTAAAATTTTCAAATAAGAAATTTAGGATTAACTGTCAGCAGTTGTCATTTAGCTTTTGAGTCTTTTCCTATGCAACCATAAAAACAGTGAGAGTAAATTAAAAAGCTTTGGACAACCTCTGCATCAATATTACATCACAACTTTAATATGCTAATAAACGAAGATACATCACCACCATCGCAGGACCCAAGTGTGTAGGAGAGTGTGAAGAAAAAGCAAAGGAAGTTTTGCTAGCTGTGAAATCTCAAGAGCCCACAGACCACCAAGGTCTGGACAGCTTGAAAAGTCACATGGAAACAGCAGCTGATTTGGGAATGGTTAGGCAGGTTCCAATGTGTGTAAAGGTCAGATGGTGTTGGAGTAGGCTAAAACCTTAGAAATCTGTAAACTAACCAAGTAACGCTCATTCTAGAACCTGCTGGAGAGTGGAATCCAAAATTATTAATTCAATGGCATCTGGTTAATTCCCATCTATAGTGATCACACAAGGCAGAATAGAAGGGTTCTGGAGTGATTCTAAGACTCAACTTTCTGGAACAGCGAACCTTAACCTTCACCAACAGACTGGCTCATGGATTTGAACAGCCAACTTTGTGGATAACAGCCCAAGGCCTAACCCATAGCAACACAATGGGAAATCCTTTTGTGGTTGTTGTGTGCCATTCATTCAACTCTAAGTACAATAGAATGAAGCACTGCCTACTCTTGAAGCCTCCTCACAATTGTTGTTATATTTAAATACATTGTTGCAGCCAGTGTGTCCATCCATCTCATCTAAGGTCTTTTCCTTTTTCATTCACCACCAGGGCTCTATTGCCAGGTGTAATACACACTTTGAATTCCTATCAGCTACTTTCATGCATGTTGATTGGGGACACAAGTAAAATTAAATCATTGACAACTTGGTCTCTTCTGTTTATCACAATGTGATATTTTGTGAGTATTTTGGTTTTCTTTATGTTTGGCTGCAATCCAAATTGAAGGCTGCCATCTTCCCTCTTCTTCAGCAAGTCTCTCAAGTCCTTCTGGTTTCTTGCAAGCTAGGTTGTGATATTTGCATATCACATCCTGGTGCCACATTCTTCTTCATATAGTTCACTTTCTCAGATTATCTGCTCATCATACAGATTGAGTAAATAAAATGAAAGGATACAATCCTGACGCACATCTTTCTTGCTTGTAAACCATGCAGTACTACCTTGCTCTGATCAAACGACTTCCTCTTGATTTATGTACACAGTCCATAGGAGCAGAATAGTCTGGAATTTCAATTCTTACAAAGTTACCCATAGTTTGTTATGGTACAAACAGAAAGATGCTTTTGTATATACAATAAAACAGAAGTAAACAGCTTTCTGATATTCTTTACTTTCAGCAAGAACCATCTGACATCAATAATGATCTCTGTGTACCATGTCCTCCTCTGAATCCAGCTTGAATTTCTCTTTAGGTACTGCTGCAAACATCTTTATAATTTTTACTGCCAATTTTAATTGTATGTGATGTTAATGATACTTTTATAATGCCTGAATTCCTATAATGTCACTTTTCTTTGGTAGGTGTACAGATATGGACATCTTCTATTTGGTTGGCCACATTGCTACCCTAAAAATGTATTGGCATAAAGAAATGAGTGCTTCCAGCACTGCATCTGCATGTTAAAATACTTCAATTTATATTCCTTTAATTTCAGAAGGCTTGATTTTTGCTAATACCTTCATGGAATCTAGGAGTTCTTTTTTCAATATCATTTATTCTGAACCATAAGCTTCCTCTTAAAGTGGTTGAAGATCAACCATGTTTTGCACTGTGAGCCTGTGTATTTCTTCCATCTTCTTTTGTCCTTCCTGTGTCGTTCAATAGTTGGTCATGTTGCGGTTGTTGTGTGTTGTTGAGTTAGTTCAGATCAGCACACAATGATGCGGTGTACAAGAGAACAAAGCACTGCCTGGTCCTGTGCCAGCTTCACAATTTTCTTACCTTTAATTCCATAGTTGCAGCCACTATGTCAATCCCTCTAGTCCAGGACTTTCCTCTTTTTTGCTTCCCCTCCACTGTACCAAGAATGATGCTTTTCTTTTATTTTTCCCTGCTCCCAGCAGACTCACCCCTCAGAACACCACAGTGCCTCCTCCCCAAAGCACCGCCCTTCACCTCCTCCTGCAGCCCAGCCCCACACACATCACAGCTCCTCCTACCCACAACCGCATGATGTCCTTCTCAATAACTGGTCTCTCCTGACAACATGTCCCAAATACTGCAGGCAATTTCTCTCCAGCCTTAGCTCTAAGGAGCATTCTGGCTTTCCTTCTTCCAAGACAGATCTGCTTGTTCTTTGGGAAATCAGTATCATTCACCAACACCTCTTCTATCCCCCTTGTTCAATGTCCAACTTTCACACATATATGAGGCGATTGCTATAGGTTCAAGCTCACCGTAGGCCTCAGAGTAGCTGCCTTGCTTTCCGGCACTTTAGAGAAGTCTTGTGTGGCAGATTGAGCTAATGAAACTCATCTTCTCTTCTGGACTGCCGGTTGTTGGTGCAAGCAAGACAAAATCTTTCACTTCAATCTTTTCAACATTTAACCTGATGTTACCTATTGGTCCAGTTGTGAGGATTTTGGAATTTATATTGCATTTTCATCTGTACTGAAGGCTGAAATCATTATCAGCAACTGCTTTGAGAGCCTCATGACTTTCAGCAAGCAAAGTTGTGTCATCTGCCTATTACAGGTTGTGAAGCAAACCTTCCTCCAATCCTGATGCCCTAGTCTTCTTCATAGAATCCAGCTTCTCTGATTATTTACTCAACATATAGAGGGAAAAGTGGTTATTACTTGGGTTTCTAACTGCAAGGTCGACGGTTCAAAATCATCGATTGCTATGGGAGGCAGGGCTTTCTACTCCAGAAAAGAGGTGCAGTGCTGGAATCTCACAAGAGCAGCTCTACTCTGTGCTATTAGAGTCACTATGAGTCAGCATGGGCTCCAGAGAAGTGATTTGGTTTGCTATACAGATAAGTATGGTGATAAGCTATCACACTGATATACACCTCTCCTGATTGTCAACCAAGCAGCATTCCCTTATTCTGTTCACACAACTGCCTCTAGATAAATGTATAGGTTCTGCATGAGCACAATGAAGTATTCTAGAATTCACAATTTCTCAAGGCTACACATAGTTTGCTATGAGCCACATTGCAGAATACCTAATTGCGGTCAATAAAACAAGAGAAAATAGCCTTCTGATATTCTCTGCTTTCAGCTATTTGACATCCTCAAAGATGCCCCTTGTTTCAAGTCCTCCTTTGAATTCAGCCTGAACCTCTGTCAGCTCCCTGTTAATATACTGATGTAATCTTTGTTGGATGATCTTCAGTAAAATTCTACTGCCAAGTGATATCAATTATATTTTTTCTATAATTTCAGATTTCTATTGGGCTCCCTTTCTTTGGAATGGATACAAATAATTGATGGGACTCAAATAATTTAACAATTTGCTGCTATAGTGACTTTTAAGTATTTGTGGCAGTGACATATTCTGGTGTCAACATGAGACTATTAAGACTGAAGGGGTGGAGTCTAGCCTGTCAATCAGGTCTCACCTTGATGACCTCATTTGGAGGCACCACAGTGATAAATAGCTCACTGGAGGCCAGATACACACACACACACACACACTACTTGTCTTCCAGCTGACAAGCCACATGGAGACCCCCTGATAAAACCAGAGCCCTGAGGCTGGAGAAGTCACATGGAGACCCATGCCAGCACTAAGATGCTTCCACCCCCATCACATCCACAAGACTATTCCACCCACAGGTCTGTGATGTTCCTGCATTCGGTTTCGTTGCATGGGCTACTTGAGTCTGAAGAAGAATTTATAGACTGATAACAGACATATGGGCTAATATCAGACTGATAGACTTGATCTGGACTGGGCTGGGATTTTTTTCTCAGTACAGAATTACTCTTTGATATAAAGTTCTCCTTTACACATATATGAGTATTTCTGGATTTGTTTCTCTAGTCAACCCAGACTAACAAAGTATTAAAAAAAAAGATATACCTAAAGATAGTTTATTGCTTCAATATGATATCAGAATCCTTCTGTTTTACAGATGAACAATAAAAAAGAGTAAGGAATATAAATTTTTAATTTTGTCACGAATAGCACTATCAATAATTACTTAACACTCTTTGACATTTTCAAATGCTCGGTTTATTCACTGTAAACACACATTAAACAATCTAACGATCCTAATTTAAATTCAGACTATAATATAATTCAAACAAATATCAGGTGTAGGGGCAACACACCGCATTATTATTTCAGCATCATAGTTCTAATAAGCATTGCCTTCATCCGTGGATTCACCCCAGGTAGAGCTGGAGAAAGCAGCCGTTGATGTCTCCTTGGTTCCTCGCTCTCAGAAAAGTCAGTGTCTCTACCGGGGTTTATATTGGCAGTTCAGCTGGCTCCTTGATGTTATTCTGGTCTTGCTGGGGTTCTTCAGACTTTGTGGGGTGGCTTCTTCAGACCATCTGTTGGTTCTTGACAGCGGCTCAACTTTGCAGCTGGGCCCAAATGTCACACTTTATTTCTTCTCCAAAATGGAATTGACTTAGTTAGTTTATTGTGCCAACCTGGCCAATAAACACATATGGGGTTAATTGAAGGGCGAAGAGGTAAATGGCTCGGTGAGCCTAGCTTTTCAAGTTCTCGGGTTCCTTGCTTTCTGATGGTCGCACCAGGGTGCAGCTGCCTTAGATAGTTCCCTGTTTCAGCTTTCAAGGCTGACTACCTGCAAGACATCCCCAAGGAGAAGCCACATGGACCTACCCCATGCAGCCCTGGGTGCTGGGGCACCCATGTGGAGACCCCTGTCAGTGCCGAGATGTTTGCAGAATCACTGACTCAGCTTTTCTTTCCTTTTATTTATTTGTTTATCTAGCTATCTATTTATTTATTTTTGACTCAGTTTTTCTCCTGCAGTCGGCATCATTGTATCTGTTTTGTGAGATGGAGGAGGACTTTGTGGACTGGTGTTGGACATATGGGTTAATGGGTTAATGTTGGACTTGCGGGTTTGGGCAGCACTGCGTTGGGATATTTTCTTGATTCGCACTTAACCTATATATAAAACTCTCTTATAGATGAGTTTCTGTGGATTTGTTTCTCTAAAGCACCCAGACTAATACAGGAGTTTCCTTGTGTTTACTTCTTATAAGGCAGCTCAATGTCTTGCAAGGTAGTTCAATGTCTCGCAATGAGGTTCCATAATGCTCTCATCAAATTTCCACATTGGGAGACTGCGAGGCCCCAACCACAGAGAGGCCCCTGATTACAAGTGACTAGTGAGTGCCTCCAGGGCTTCACCAGCTTCTTGAAACATTTTCATCGGTAGTCCTAAATTCCTGAAGCCTTGTTTTTGGCTAATGCTTTCAGTGCAACGTCTTCCTTCGGTACCATTGGTCCTTGCTTCTCTGTTACTTCTTGAAATGGTGGAATGTTGACTAGTTCTTTCTTGGTACAATGACTGTACTTTATCCATCTTCTTTTAATGTTTCCTGCACCATTCAATATTTTTCCCATAGAATATTTTTATATTACACCTCAAGGCTTGAATTTTTCTGTGTTCTTCTGATTTAAAATATGCTGGGTGTGTTCTTCCTTTTTTGGTTTTCTAACTCTAGGTCTTTGCATATTTCATTATAATATTTAATTTTGTCTTCTCAAGCTGCCCTTTGAAATTTTCTTTTAGCTTTATTACTTCATTAATTCTTCTATTTGTCTTAGCTGCTCTACAGTCACGAGAAAATGTCAGTGTCTCTTCTGACGTCAACTTTGATTTTTCTTTATTTCCTGTCTTTTTAGTGACCCTTTGTTCTTCATGTATGATGTCCTTAATGTATCCCACAGTTCATCATATCTTCTGTCATTAGTATTCATGCATCAAATCTGTCCTAGATAAGTTTGCAAAATTCAGGATATCTGCTCAAGGTCATATGTTGGCTCTTGAGGATGTCCTTTAATTTCCTGCCACTTCAACCTGAATTAACATATGAACAGCTGATGTCTGCTCTACAGTCAACCCTGACCAGGTTTTAGCTACTAATAATGAGTTCCTCCATCGTTTCTTCTGACAGTAGCAGTCAATTTTATTTCTGTGTATTCTATCTGGAGAAATTCATGTGCATAATCACCCTTTTTGTTTTTGAAAAAATCATTTATGATAAAGAAGTCATTGTTCTTGAAAGTTCTATCATGTGAACTCTAGGTCCATTTCTATCACAAATATCATATTTTTACAGCCACTGTTCCTTACTCTAGATTTCCAACTTTTGTGATTCAATTGACAATAGTTATCAGTACATCTTGATTGCTTATTTGATCAATTTCAGATTGAAGATGTTGGTAGAATTCTTCAATTTTAGCATCGTTAGCTTTAGTAGTTGGTACATAAATTTGATTAATAATTGTATTGATCAGATTTCCTTGTATGTGGATCAATATCATCTTAACACAGACAGTATGTCACAGACAATGTACTTCATGATAGATCTTGGAATGTCCTGTTGGATTATGAATGCAACACCATTCCTTTTGACCGGGTCATTCCATATTAGCAAACCAAACTATTTTCTGATTTATCATGGCCAAAACCAGTCCATTTCAGCTCACTCGTGTTTAAAATACTGATCTTCATGCCTCCCATTTTATATTTTATTACTTCCAATTTTCTTAGATTCATACTCTGTACATCACAAGTTGTGATTATTAATAGATGTTTGCAACTGTTTCTTCTTGTTTGAATTGTGCTCCACCAGCCAATGAAGGTCCCAAAGGCTTTACTTCATTGTTGCCATTACAGTTGACTGTACTTTGAGAAGGCAGCTTTCCCCCGTCACAGTTTCTGTACTTTCTGGCCTGCGGGGCTCACTTCTGACACTATCCCTGACAATGCTCTGCTCCTCTTTTTCGTTAGGTGTTCGGTATCTGGCAATGTTTCGTTGCTGTCTGTAAGGTTGACAGTGGCCAATTCCTTTGACGTGGACAGCCTGCCTTCTTCCTAGTTTGTTCTTAGTCCAGAAGCTTGACTGAGTCCCATTCACTTTGGGTGATACTACTGTTACTTGAAATACCCATGGCATAGCTACAGCAATGCAGCAGTACACAAGTCACAAAGTACCAGACACTGGCAGACAAGTGGTGGACTTTGCCTGTACAATCCATAAATATTGCAACTCAAAATTTGAAGTTTCTCTGAATTTCTTTCAGTTTCATGTATTTTGAGCATATTCTTCCTGTTTGAATGTCCAACACCAGATCTTTGAAGATTTCTTTGTAATGCTCGACTTTGTTTTCTTCAGCTGCCCTTTAAAATTTTCTTTTCACTTCTGCTTTATTATTTCTTCCATTCATTATAGCCTCTCTACAATCAAATGCACATTTCAAAGTCTCTTCTGACATCCACCTTGAACTTTTCCTTCTCAATTATCTTTTTAAGGACCACTTGCTTTCTACAATTATGATGTCCTTGATGTATTCTCATACTCTGTCCAGTCTTTTATCCTTAGTATGCAATACACCAAACCTGTTCTTGAAATTCCATTGGAACATATTCACGATCTTGTTTGGATCTCATGAACTTGTTTTCTTTTTCTTTAGGTTCAACCTAAACTGACATAGGACCAGTTGATCCCTGGCCTTATTTTGGCCAGTGATTGTGAGGTTCTCCTTCCATCATTTCTTACCACAAATAAAGGTAATTTATTTCTGTGTATTTCATCATTGGACTTCCCCAGTTGTTGTCATAATTTACATTGTTGCAAACCAACTTTTGGAATGAATATGTTATTGATCATGCAAAATTCTATCATGCTATCTCCAGGTTTGTTTCTATTGGCAGGACCTATTCCTACTATTCATTTCCAACTTTCCAATTTTAATTGTCTGTAATTATAGACACATTTTTGGCTACATGTTTGATGAGTGGCAGACTTAAGAAATAAGTAGAATACTTCATTTTCTACATCACAAGCTTTATTGTGTAAGGCCTTTTTTCTTTCCTTTCTTTCCTTTTTAAAATAATTTTAATGGGCACTGCTACAACTCTTACCACAATCCATACAAACATCCATTGTGTCGAGCATATTTGTACATTTGTTGCCCTCATCATTCTCAAAACATTTTCTTTCTACTTGATCCCTTGGTATCAGCTCTTCATGTTTCCCCACTCTCCCTCCCTGACAAATCCTTCATAATTTATAAATTATGATTATTTTGTCATGTCTTACACTGTCTGATGTCTCCCTTCACCCGTTTTTATGTTGTCTGCCCCACAAGGAAGGGGTTATATGTAGATCCTTGTGATTGCTTCCCCCTTTCTACCCCACCTTACCCTTCCCCTCCTGGTATCGCTGCTCTCATTATTGGTCCTGAAGGGTTTATATGTCCTGGATTCCCTGTGTTTCCAGTTCTTATCTGTACCAGTGTACATCCTCTGGTCTAGCCAGATTTTTCAGGTAGAATTGGAATCATGATTGGTGGTGGGGTGGGGGGGGGGAGGAAACATTAAATAACTAGAGGAAAGTTGTATGTTTGATCGGTGCTATACTGCACTCTTGCTGGCTGTCTCCTCCCCGCGGCCCTTCTGTAAGGGGATGTCCAGTTGTTAATGTGTAAGTTTAAATATTAGTTGTATTAATTGGGCTTCCTTGTAACATAATAGGTACTACCCTATCACAGATGGCATTATACTTCAAGTTGTGTGTTAAAATGTTATTTTTGAAGATGAATGGAATGGATTTTATTTTAATGTGAAAAAAAAAAAACGAAAAGTCATCTAATGCAGGAGGAAGAAGAAACCCATGAAACCGCATCATTCAAAGATAATTTCAACAAGCGTTTTGGGATATCTACACGAGGGAGCGTTAAGCTGCTCTGAAGCAAAAAAGAATATTCTGACATGCGCTTCCCTTAATCATACAAACAAATTAATTTCAAATCTGTGCAAGATTTTAAAAAGTCAAATTATTGATAAAATTATCATCAAAACACTGAGAATGAAGAGGAAAATGTATGTCCTTATAGCCAGTGACGGCAAGGTAAAAAGGTCTACTCATGAAATAATAACCCAGTCATTAGAAATGAGGCAAAAGAAATTAAGAAAATGCTACAATCTCTGAGCAAACACCTAAAATAGAACAATATGTACTCACCTAAAATAGAATCATATACTCATAAATAGACATACTGGACAAAAAGTAGGATTAGAAAAAAGTAGACAAAACTTAGAAATGGAAAAGAAAAAAATATATTTCAAAAATAATGACTAAATTAGAAAGCATGTATGCAAATAATCACCAGGAGCAAAAATTAAGGGAAACAGATAATAGAAAAGAACTAAATAAAAAAAAGAAAGACACTAATAAAAGGGGCTTCAAATGAAAATGATATATACAACCAGAAGATATACAAGATCAAACATATGAACACTAATTCCATGAATCAGAACAAATGCTAGAAGTTACCTTTCAACAAAATTACCCAAATAGAACTTAAACTACATAATATAAGGTACACTGTAGGCATAAATGAAAATTCAAAACAATGAGCGTACAAACATTTTAATTAAAATATTTAATTTTTTCAAAATGAAAAAAAAACTATGTGTAAATACTAAGACACAAAATATGGAAAGTAAATTAGATGATCAGATTCTGACAGTAGCACTTTATTCCAGAGCTATGAAGAAGCCTATTGAGAAATACAATAAAACAAAGTGTAAACTAAGACTTTTATATTTAAGAAAATGACCATTTAAGCATAAAAGTTATCAGACAAATTAATTGGGAACATCAAGAACTCTGACAATATTGCTTCCCCAAACAATTCAGAGAAGTCTACTATAAAACAAGTTTCAGAAAACCAAAGTAAGTGAAAAGCCATCTACAAAGACATAAAGTGAACTTCTGTGTGTGTGTGTGTGTGTGTGTGTGGTCATCAGTGTTAGGGCCCATCCTGTCTATTCTGGCACATAGTGACCCTCTGCACAACAGAACAGAGCATTCACCAATCTAGGACTATCCTCAAATTTTTATGTTTGAATCCATTATTGTAGCTACTGTGTCAATCGTTGGGGGTCTTCCTCTTTGTCACTGAGGCTCAAATTTGCCAACATGATGTCCTTTTCCAGGACATCCTCCTCCTAAGAACATGTCCAAGGTATTTGAGGCAAAGTCCTTGATTCTAAGAATCCTGAACGCATTTCTCCCAGGACAGATATCTTTATTCTTCAGGCAGTCCAAGGTATGTTTTTATATTATTTGTCAACTTGATCATTCAAATCCTTCCATTCTTCTTCAGTCTTCCTTATTCCTTGAACGAATTTCACATGCACACGAAGCAATTTAAAATAGAATGACTTGATTCAGAAACACCTTAACCCTCAAAGAGACTTTATTGCTCTTCAGCACCCTGAAGACTTCTTATTTAAAAGATTGACCCAGTGCAACGTCATTTGCTATCTTGACTGATGTTTCTTTGAGAGTTGATTGTCAATCCAAGCAAAATGAAGTCCTTGATAACTTCAATATGTCCTCCAGTAATCTGGATGTGGTCTATGGGTGAACTTAAAAGGTTTTCTTTACATTGAATTAGATTCCTTACTCTTCATCAAGTACTCCAACTCCCTCATTTCTTCGAGCAAGATTGTATCATCTGCATATTTCAGTCTGTTAATAAACCTTCCTCAACTCCTAATGCTACATTCTTCTTCATATTGTCCAGTTTCTTGGATTATTTGCTCAGCATACAGATCAGATAAATATGGTAAAAGAATACAATCCTGAGCTATGTCTTTCCTGATTTAAACCAAGCAGTCTGACTTTATTCTGTCTGAAGGACAGCCTCTTAGTTTATGTAGAGGTTCTGTGTGACCTCAGTGTAGTCTGGAATTCCCCTTCTTCTTCAAGTTATATACAGCTTGTCATGCTCTACACAGTCAAATGTCTTTGCATAGTTAATAAAGCACAAGTAAACCTCTTTTTGGTATTCTCTCCTTTCAGCCAAGATCTACCTGCCTTGATATCCCACATTCCACTTCCTCCGAATCCAGAGTGAATTTCTGGCAGCTCCCTGACACCTGCTCATGTGCTGTGGCAGCAGATGTTTAATTATCTTCAGAACAATTTTAGTTCCATGTGATATTGCACAATAATTTTCATATTCTTTTAGGGTCTTTATTTGGAATGGGGAAAACTATGTATCTCTTCCAGTCAGCTGGCTAAGTAACTGTCTTCCAAATTTCTTTGAGTATATGAGTGAATTATTCCAGTCCTTCACCAACTTATTGAAACATTTCTGTTGACATAGAAGAAATGTGTCAATTTCTGGCATTCTGGGTCGTTATGCTACTTCCTACCTTCAGTGCAGTTTGGACGTCTTCCTTCATTACCACCATCCTTGATCATATGCTATTTCTTAAAATGGTTGGATGTCAAGCAGTGATCTTTTGGTTCAGTGACCCTGTATTCCTTCAATCTTTTTTATAAGGCTTCTTTCATCATTCAACATTGTGCTCATATGATCCTTAACTATTGTAACTCAAGTTTTGAAGCTTTTCTTCCATTTTTCTGCTTGAGATATGCTGAGTGTGTTCTTCTTTTGGGGTTTCCAATACAGATCTTTGTAGTTTTCTTTTTTTCAAGCATTTTATTGGGGGCTCTTACAACTCTTATCACAATCCATATATACACACATTTGGCAAGCACCTGTGTACATATGTTGCCATCATCCTTTTCAAAACATTTTCTTTCTACTTGAGCCCATGGTACCAGCTCGTTTTTTTTCCCTTTGTCTTCTTGAGCTGTCATTTGAAATATCCTCTCCTGATCTTCAATCTCTCCCATTGGCTTCAACTGTTCTACATACACAATCCAGTTTCAGAGTCTCTTCTGACATCCTCTTCTGTCTTTTCATTTTCCTTTGTCTTTCAAATAACCCTTTGCTTGTTTCACATCTTATCATTTGTCCTTAGTGTTCAATGCATAAGATCTGCTCTGGAAATGTTCTTGAAATTCCAGTGGTTATATTTTGGTTCCTGTGGATTTGTTTTAATTTTCTTTGCCTTCAACTTGAACTTACATATGAACAACTGTTGATATCTTTAGCAGTCAGCTTATCCACAGTTATTAGGAAAAGGGTGCAGTCACAGTAAACATGTTTTTAAGTATAAATACACAAAACTTGTTTAAGCTGGTTAAAAGAATGAATAACAGGAGGTAATTGTAGTATGTCAAAATTGGTCCCCCAAAGATATCCACTTCATATCCCTGGAACCTACTTGGAAAAAGGGATCTTTGTAGATGGAATTAAGTTAACCCTTTCAAAATTGAATGGTTTTCTGCTTTGAATTTTTTGCTGAAACTATGTGTTTTCAATAATAGAAGGCATATTGGATAGCATAAACATGTTTTCTAAGTACTATATTTTGATACAACTTGTTGTACATCTGTGATTTGTTTAGTCAGATTCACATTGTTATATAACTGTATGGTAGTATGCACTAGAATTGAGGTAAGAACTTCCCACTAAATCCAAAGCTAACTAAAACCAAACTACTGCCATTGAGTTGATTCTGACTCACGGAGATCTTGTAGAACACAATAGAACTGCACTATAGTGTTTCCAAGGCTGTATATCTTTAGGGACATCAAATATCATATTTTTATCCCTCAGATAGGTGTATAGTTTGAATTTCCAAACTTTTGGTTAGCTGTTAAGTGACACCTGGACTTCTCACTAACCCTCAAAGGCAAAAATATATACAAATGCACACTTATATGTCCTATTTGTCAAAAAAGAATGAAAGATCCTAGATTATTTATGTTGACACTATATCTAATGCCAAGTGGTCTTGTAAGAGACACAGAAGGAGAGAAAGAAGATAAGGGGGCACTGTCACTGTGGACCAAGAGATTGGAAAGATGTGACCAGGGAATACCAACAGTCACCAGAAGTTGGAAAGGGCAAGAAATAAATCTCTCCCTTTGGGCACTGCCGATACACTGAGTTTGAGCATCTGGTCTCCAGAATGTGAAAATGAATTTGTGTCCTTTTAAGCCTTCAGAATCATACTAGTTTGTTATGACGGTCTGAGATAGTTTATTGTGCCAGCCTGGCTAATAAACATAAGTGGGATTAATTGGAGGGCAGAGAGATAAATGGCTCTGTGAGCCTTGCCTTTCTTGTCTCTCACTCTTTGAGCATCAGACTAGTGTGCTGCTGCCTTGCTTGTTCTGTGCCTCAATTTACAGGCTACACTACCTGTGGGATGCCAATCTCTGGACCTGGGGACTGACAGTTGGTGACCTGGTTGACGGTTGGTGACCTGCCTTGCTGTTTGCTGCCTGTGCTGATATAGCCCAGCTCTCTCTACAGAGGACTAACTGGCAGCCCTCAAGACTTAAAGGACTACCAGTGTCTCACAACTCTCTCACGTGAGTGAGTTGCACTGAGCCATTTGTACTGCTTTATAATTTAACTTCATTTCTTTTATTATATCTATCTGTATATAATTTAACAGTTAATTTCTTGTGTTATATACCTATCTATCTTTATAAATATATATGTAATTTTATATATATTTGAGAAATCCAGTTTTGTCTCTCTTGAGAACCCTGTCTAGCACACGGTCCTATAAGGCAAATGTTGTTTTCTTGTGACACTGGCTTGATTCCAACTCACAGCAATGGTATAAGACAGCCTATAGATGCCCACATGGTTTCCTGCCCTGTGAGCTTTCCAAGAGTGGATCACTGGGTCTTTTCTCCTGAGGAACCACCCAATGCATTCAGCCCACCTGCCTTTGGTTAGCAGCTGGGTTCTTAACCATTGTGCACCAGAACTCCTTAAGAAACTAATGTCTCTCTCTCTGTGACTCACTGTGACCACGTTGATTCTAACACACAGTGGTCCCCTGTAGGATAGGATAGACAGACCCCTTTGGGTTTCTGAAACTGTAACTCTATGGAACACTAATAAACCATAGCACAATAGAGAAGGAGGAAAGGAACTGGGTATTTTCAGAAGGCATTGCCATAAAGATAACTATTCAAACAGAAAATGGTGACGACTAGCTTTCCCTGGATCGGTTCAGGCTGTAGTATCCTCCGCAGCTGGTAGCTCTCCCCTGACAACCACCTGCCTCCCTGTGGATCAGGAGTGTGAGGAAGTGGATGCTCAGAATTGCTGGCTGCACCTCTACTTGCATCCACTTCCTAATACATGTTGTCATTTCTGGCTCATGGTTTGGCAGTGAAAAAACAACAACCAGCATCCTGCTAAAGCGGGTTGTAGAGAAGGAAACAGTTACGTGTGCACGGCACTGGCCAATGAAAGATGGCCGAGGAATGCTGTTTTAAGAACAAGATACAGTGTGAAGCTCTTAACAAAGAGGTGAAATTATCCTACACAAGGCACCTACTGACAGTAGAAGGTACCAGAGCGCTGAGACCAGAGGAGTCTCTCAGATACCACCTGGTCAGGCAGGGAGTCCCTGAATCACCAGCTTTGTTTCTCAACTTCTTATTTAAAGTGAGAGAAGCTGGCTCCTGGCAACCTGAGCATGGACCATGGTAGTTCATTGCAGTGGTCCCTTAGGAGACACCTGTCTTATTTTGATGGAAAAGGGAAATTATCTGAATAACAAACAAGTGTTACCACATATGAGAAAAATATTGAATGGGACACCATCTGGACTCTCATAACCCGGACTCTCATAAAGAGATGTCACAGAAGGAGTGGAGTTTATAAAGGGAGACTCAAATACGCAAAACGAATGGAAGAACTTTCTAAAAACAGATTTGTCCTCCGCTTTTGATCATTCACCAACCAAAATGATTGAAAACGATAATGACACCCATCTAGGTTTAGAAGAAAGGAAACTTACAGGTGGCAGGTGTACCAGATTGTCCTTTAAGATGTAAGATACTGAGGAGGGACAGTGGTCTGCAAAAACATGTTCCAGAGGACAGAGAAGCTACCACGGCTCAGAGAGTGCAACCGATGAAGCAGAGGCTAACTGAGAAAAGGCCAACATTGACCAACACCTAAATATTGATGACATGAATAGTCTGCAGCTCTAAGTGTTGAATCATGAGTGGGCAAAGAAGACTGAAACTCACTTCAGAAACTAAAGTGAGGCTTAACAGGCCTGCAGCTTGCCTCAACACTCAGTGGTTACAAAGCAAACTTTATATCTGAGGGATGAAGAGTCGCCACATGCAGAAGTCTACAAAATACTTTGATTTAATAAGTGTTTTTTTAATGTGTTTGCAAACTGTAGAGAGATGTAAAAAAATAGGGAAGATCACATTGCATTTTACTGCCATTCCTAATGTGTTTTTATACTTTTGGCAGAATTAGATATTTTATTAAATTTTTAAAAAATAAATAAAATGATGGACATATTTCTAAGACCCAAACCAACCAAACACACAAAAAACTCACCAGCACCAAGTCAGTTCTGACTCACAGTGACTCCACTGGACAAGGAAGACCTGCTCCTTATAGTTTTCAGAAATGTTAAACCTTTATGGGATCTGACAGCCTTATCTTGCTTCCATGAAACAGCCTGTGAGTTTGAACCACTGACCTTGAGATTGGCAGCTCAATGTGCATGTAACTCATTATAGCACCAGGGTGCCTTTCTAAATACCAAAGACATGTAAAAAAAAAAAGGAGAAAAAGAAAGCAAGTAAAATAGATCAAACAAAGAGTATGTTTGTGTGTATGATTTATATGTTAATATAGCAAAAATAATAATATGGAATGAAATTTCTAAATGTAAATGAGTATAATATATACTTAAAGAGTATATATTTGTATAATACTTAAACTGTGATACAAAAAAATCTAATACTACTCAACAAGAATTACATTGAAAACAAGGAGATTCAGAAAATTTAAAGTAAATACAGAGGTGAAAATCTTTCAGAAAAATAAAAGTAATAAAATGTAAGAGTTCTTAATTTTTATTTCTGACAAGATGGAATTTTTTTAAACTCATGGACACAAAACCAGTTTTAAAGTTTACGTCTAAAATTCAAAAGATTAATAATTATTAATATTTATGCAAGAAAACATTCATTGAGAAGAACCCTCAGGAGATGTGAGAAATTATAAAAACAAACTAATAATAGGATATTTTATCACACACGTATCAATCAATTGAAGGATTCCTAGTACAGTGGATTGTGGTTTTTGGCCTTAGTTGGACCCCCAGTCCCTCTGCAGGAGAAAGATGAGGGTCTCTACCCAGTCAAGATCTACAGTGACAACACCCAGTCCTACACATTGTTCTACATCAGAATTGAATTAATGGCAATAATTGAGGAAATTTTTGGTGATCAATCACTCCTCTATCACTTGTTCTGTGTTGGGATGGCTTACATGTTACTGTGATGCAAGAGGCTATCACACAGGTTATTTGAAGCCCCAATAGGATCACTCCTGGTGAACAAGTTTCAGCAGAGCTTCCAGACTAAGAAGAGATGAAACAAAAGAATAAGCTGTGCACTTCTGATGAAGGCGCCACTGAAATCCTCCAGATTCACAGCAGGACAAGATCTGACAGAGTGCCAGAAGGTAAGCCTCTCTTGTAGGAGGGCACTCAAAATACCACTGGGGAAGAGCTACCTCCTCGAGGAGCCGACCTTAAGCACATGGATGGAGCAATGATTTCGGAACCTTCATTTGTTGACATAAGACAACACAAAATGAGAAGAAATAACTACAAACACCCATTAATAATCTGAACATGGAACATAAGAAGTAAGAACATAATAAAAACTGGAGGTTACCAAAAATGAAATGGAATATATCAAGATCTCCTTGGCATTACGGAGTTGAAACCGACCATTGGCCATTTTGAATTTGATAAGCAGATGATTTACTCTTCTAGGAGTGACAAACCCAACCGGAATTGTGTCACATTCATAAAAAAAATGTATTTCAACTTACTTGGAGCAGATGATGTGTGGCTCATGCAGAAACTTCTACCATGGCTTTTTGATTATTGTTGAGGGTCTTTTCAGTCTTATACTTTATTAGTACTTTTGTCTGTATACTATTAGGTGTTCACTCTTATCATCTTAGAGTAATTTGGTTTCCTACTGTTTTCTCTTGTGTCTCCCAGCTGTGAAACACGGGAGGAGTGAACGCATACTGATACTAACAGATACAAGGGGATTTAGGGAATACAGGAGTGTTGGGGAGAAGGACAGGGTGGTAAGGGGGATTTGGGGAGTAACTAATGAAGACAGGAGAGATGGGGGAGCACTAGAACAGATTGTGATTGCATAAACCATCTTAAAGGCGATTTAACCATGGTGGAGGGGGATACTCTAACATTGATGTGGAGTGATTGTACAATTCCCCAGGATATGATCGCATGATTTATATAATATGTAAATTACTTGCCAATAAAACTGTTGGGGGAAATATTTCAAGATCTATCTTAAAGTACTATGTCATAGAATAATACTTATATGCTTACAAGGAAGTCCAGTTAATACAAATGATATTGAAGTTAACAACCAACCACTAAAACTAACAATGATGATATTGAAGAATTCTACTAACTTCCTGAGCCTAAAATTGACCAAAAATGCAACACAAAATTCATTGATAATAACAAACTCAAAATATAATGAAGGCGAAAGCATCAGAGCTACAACTGTGAACACACAATTTATAGAAGACTCTGGAGGACAGTGGGAGCCCAAAACCCATCTGCAGAGGATCTAGTCAGATTAAGACTTTGGCAGATGCCCTCTGGCCACAGTCCAGGATAGATATCTCCACCAGTAGACAGAGAGTATTGTAAACTTGATTAAGGTGGCTCAAACTATGGTATAATATGATATTTGACCAGCCGACCTCCATCTTGACCCCTACATTTGCCCTACGTGTAAATATTTCTCATTTGTTACAGGGCAGAAGTCTCTTCCCTGGCTTTTTTAATATTGATGGTGGGACTTTATTATCCTTTTGTTTGATCTTTATTTTATTATTACTCTCTCCAATCTGCTCATCTTGTTATTTTATTGTTTCTGTAATGCAAGAGGAAAGGATGAATAGACACTATGACCCGTGCTACACTTTATTAAGGAGAGAGGGAGGGACAGTGAGGGAATTTAGGAGCAGACACTGAATGTGGGAAGGGGAGGGAGCGATAGAACTGTATACAATAAGAGTACATACCACTCTTTTAAAAAGAGACTTAACAATGGAAGTGTATGATATATGAATTTTATATTTAAAAAACTAACAGAAAAAAAGAAACAAAAGATGACCAATGGCTACCATGGGTAGGAAGAATTTTTGCTTAGGTAGCATTGAGTTTATGTTAATAATGGTGGAATAATTTGGAAGAAGATATAAATAACAGTTGTCTAACAGTAAAATCAATGTCACTGAAATATACATGTAGAGGTATTGAATTGGAAAATGTTTTGTCATGAATATTTTTCCACAGTTAAAAAAAATAATAATTACACTAATAATGAATACAAGGAAGAAGAAACTGTGCTGAATCATTGTGGTTATGATTGTACAACTGTTCTTGATATGATTGAATCTATTGGAATGCATAAGAAGTGACAATAAAACTGTAAATACTACCAACTGATCATTACTGGTGATTGGAATGCCAAAGTTGAACTACATGAAATATTGATCAAAACAGGAAGAATTTAAAAAATGGAAAGAATGCACTGAGCCATCATACCCAAAAGAATTAAGTAATGTTCAGTCATTTCTAGAGGTAGCATATGATCAAGAGCTAGTTACTGGAGGAAGAGCTTCTAGCAACACTCAGAGCTTTGGTGAAAAGGAAGGCTCCAGGGATTGGCAGGGACCAACTGAAATGTTTTAAAAGCTGACGGGCACTGTAGTGCTCATTAATTTATGCCAAGAAAATTGGAAGATCGCTACATAGCTGTCAACTTTAAGAAATCCATAGTAGTGTCCATTCCAAAGAAAGGTGACCTAAAGAAAGCTAACAATATCTAGTAATATTATTAATAATGTAAATACAATTTGTCTGAGGTCATTAAAAAATGCTGCAGCAGATGGACTGCCAGAAAAGCAAGCTAAATTTAGAAGAGGAAGTCGGAAGAGGGATATCATTGTAGATATCAGATGGGTCTGGCTGGTGCAGAGAACACTGACCAGGCAAAGGCACTCCACTCTCTGGATTGTAACGGACTGTCGGAATTCTGCGTGGTTTAAAGTCAGGAACACATAAGGGCTTTATGTGTGCACCATACTTATTCAATCTGTATACAGAGCAAAGAAAGCTGGATTATAGGAATAATGTAGCATCAGGATTGAAGGAAAGTTTATTTGGCAATTTTATGGAGATATCAAATGAAAAATATTTACCCAAAAGCAAAATTCAGAAGGCTTAGGAAAGAAGGAGGAATAGAAACAGGGAACGCAAAGAGGATGCGGGATCAGTTTATGTTGC
Source organism: Tenrec ecaudatus (assembly GCF_050624435.1). Lineage (NCBI taxonomy): Eukaryota > Metazoa > Chordata > Mammalia > Afrosoricida > Tenrecidae > Tenrec > Tenrec ecaudatus. The sequence goes on from NC_134536.1 coordinate 41,475,860, forward strand.
TTTATTAGGATTACAATCAATGACATAGAACAAAATGTATACCAATTGTTGAATGGGAAATGAATCTGTTATATAAACTTTCACTCAATTCACTATAAAAATAAAAAATAAATAAAACTAAGTAAAAATATTTTTAAAAATTAATTGGAACATGATCGTAATAACTCTAAAATAAGAAATACTGAACCAGGTCAGAAAAGAGGAATAGTATTAAGCGCCTCAGAAAAAAAATAGATGTGGAAAAGATTATTAATCATGTTGGCTTGGTATCATAACTCCTGTAATATGATATTGCAGATGTTGAATGGGAAAACAGAACTAACTCATCAGAAGGGGAAAATTGTCAATGAATTTAAAAAATCTCTCTTTGTTTATCTTTCAGTCAAGTTTTCCATCATCTTGTTAGTCTCCTGTTGTTTGTATGTAGAGAAACATATGTTTGTATGTAGAGATTGCTGTATGTAGAGAAAAAATAAATAATTATCATATAAACAAAACCCAACTAAAACTCTCTTAATGATAACAAATTGTTTTTTTTTTAAAAAGAGACCCACTGCCACTGAGTTTATTCCAACTCATTGCAACTGACAGGCCAGTGTAGAGCCGCCCCCCGGGTTCACCAGGCTCTGAATCTCCACGGAATCAGATTCATGGCTTCCTTTCATGGCACAGCTGGCGGGTTTAAATGGCAGACTTTTCATCAAGTGCTTTAGACACTGATTTCCAAGGACCCTTACAAAAAAAGGAAGTAACTCAATGATGGCCTTGGGGACTACTAGTGAAAGCTCTACTACTGCCTGAAGAACAAACAAGTCTATTGTAATGGAAGTGCACGCAGAATGTGCCTCAGAGGAGAAAACAAGGGGACCAGCAGTTGGGGGAACATGGGAGAGGGGAAGGGGGGAAAGGAGTGGTGTTTACAAACCCAGGGACAAGGGAACAACAAGTGATCCAAATTGGTGGTGAGCAGGGTGTGAGAGGCCTGGTAGGGCGCGATCAAGTGTAATATAGTCAGGAGGAATTTCTGAAACCTTGGTGGGGACTGAGCATGATAGTGGGACAGGAGGAAGTTCAAGGAAAATAGAGAAAAGAGCTGGGAGGCAAAGGGCATTTATAGAGGTCTAGGTAAAGACATGTACATATGCAAATATACTTATGTATGAAGATGGGGAAATAGATCTATGTGCATATATTTATAGGTTTAGTCTTAAGGTAGCAGAAGGTCATTGGGCCTCCACTCAAGTACTCCCTCAATGCAAGAATACATTCTATTAAATTGGCGTTCCATGATGCTCACCTTTTGGGCACAACCGCTGAAGACAAAGCGGGTGAATAAACAAATGTGGTGAAGAAAGCTGATGGTGTCCGGCTATCAAAAGGTATAGCATCTGGGGTCTTAAAAGCTTAAGGGTAAGCAAGTGGCCATCTAGCTCAGAAGCAACAAAGCCCACATGGAAGAAGCACAGCAGCGTTTGTGATCACGAGGTGCCAACGGGATCAGTTATCAGGCATCAAAGAAAGAAAAATCATATCATTGTGTGCTCACCTCCATGATAGGATCGCTGAAGACAAATGGGTGCATAAGCAAATGTGGTGAAGAAAGCTGATAGTGCCCAGGTATAAAAAGATATAGCGTCTGGGGTCTTAAAGGTTTGAAGATAAACAAGTGGTCATCTATCTCAGATGCAACAAAACCCACATGGAAGAAGCACACCAGCCTGTGCGATCATGAGGTGTCAAAGGGATCGGGTATAAGGCATCATCAGAACAAAAAATCATGTCATTGTGAATGAGGTGGTTAGTGCAGAGTGGAGACCCAAAGACCATTTGTCGGCCACTGGAGATTCCCTGGTAGAGGGATCTCAGAGAGGAGACGAGCCAGTCAGGATGCGATGTAGCAATGATGAAAATGACAATTTTCCTCTAGTTCCTAAATGATGCCCCCCATGCCCCACTATCATGATCCAAATTCTCCCTTGGAAGTCTGGCTAGACCAGAGGATGTACACTGGTACAGATAGGAACTGGAAACCCAGGGAACCAGGGCAGATGATCCCTTCAGGACCAGTGGTGTGAGTGGTGATACTAGGAGTGTAGAGGGCGAATGGGTTGGAAAGGAGGAACCGATTACAAGGATCTACATGAGACCTCCTCCCTGGTGGATGGACAACAGAAAAGTGGGTGAAGGGAGGCATCGGACTGCTCAAGATATGACAAAATAATAATTTATAAATTATCAAGGGTTCATGGGGAGGGTGTAAAAATGAGGACTTGATGCCAGGGGCTTAAGTGGAGTGCAAATGTTTTGAGAATGATGAGGGCAATGAATGTACAAATGTGCTTTACACAATTGACATATGTAAGGATTGTGATAAGAGGTGTATGAGCCCCTTATAAAATGATTAAAAAAATAAAGAAGAAAAACAGACTACAATGATATCAAGATGATGATTAAAAAAAAAAGAGGAATGTGCCTTAGAATTGAGGATAGCCAGACTTCATCTTATGTACTTTGGATATGTTATCAGGAGATAAGAGTACCGGGGAAAAGAACATCATGCTGAGTAAAGTAGAGGGTCGATGCCATGACTTGACAGAGTGGCTGCAAAAATGTGTTCAAACATAACAGTTGTAAGGATGCCACAAGACCAGGCAGTATTTAATTATGCTGTACATAAGGTAGCTAAGAGTCAGCAGACTTGACATCAGCTAACAACTTGGAATGAATGGTCCTCTCCATTCTTTCATGGGTAGCCGCTTTCACTTCTAGTATTATTTCATACCTACTTTGTGTAGAAGCTTACCTTATGCCCTCCTATTCATAAAAGGTGAGATGGTTTGAATATTTATTAATATAAATCCTGAGAGATGTTGAAATATAACAAAGATCGTCCCATCTGTGAGATGATGGTGATACTTTAAAATATGGGTGGGGGGGCATTATGTACATAATCGATTTAAGAAGATCATAATAGAATTAGAGTGACATCAATTTATAGATCTAATTTATAATCCTCAAAGCTTTTAACGTCACAAATAAGATATAGCCACTGAGAGGGTGAGTTTTATGGGAAGGCATAAGACTGCCTATGGAGCATTCTTGTAGAAAATATAAAACAAACTAAGCAATCTTCTAGATTAAACTATCAATTTATAAGAAATACAAGAATATCACAGGAATATATTTAATGGCTCTATGAAAATGCAGTCAGTACCATCCATATAGTAGGAAATTCTGCAAGATAAATGATCATGATTTTTCAACAAATTTGGAGCGAAATAAAATTTCACAAGGGAGGCTGAAGATTAGAAGAGATTTAGAGACATGGCATGCAAAGCAATGCTTAGGTTTGATTTGTATATTGACTACATAAAGATGTAAAAATAATAAAAAGAGAGAAATAAAAACTCTGGGAAGCAAGCACTCCTTGGATATTTGATGACATTAAGGAATTGCCGTTCATTTTTTAAAGTGTGAAATTGGTATATTCACAGATGACATGATATGATACTGGGATTTCCTTGAAAATTATCAGGACGAAGGGTATATAGAAATGAAAATGACTATGGATTGATCTTTTTACTGCTAAGTGATAAATATAAAGGAGTTGACTATATCATTATCTCTCATTTTTTATATGTTTGACATTTTCCATTATAACATTCTTTCAAATATAAAATAAAGATGAAGGTAAGTGTGACATGAAATAAGGGCCATCAACAGTAAAATCTTGCCATACTCAATCTTTAATATGAAATGTCACGTCTTTGCCGTAAATAGACTATGTTTTTCCATCATCAAATCAATTAGGCTACCAAGAAATTTACAGTAATGAATAGCAGTGGACTGGAATGCTCTTGTATTCAAAAGATTGTTTTGTGTGTAAGGGGTCATTTGTGTCTATCCCATTGGCAAGATACCCACTGCTGAACTAAACTGTAAAAATGAATAATGTCTTTATGTTCAAAAATTAAAAGTCCACAATATATTTATTGTCTTGTTACTACAAAATGTTTCAGTTTGAAATTCAGTTTCTTTCACATTTCTGTAGAGCAAATATCTTAATTATGCAGGACATAAGCGAAATAACCTCATGCTAAAGCTCAAAGGAAATGGAAAGCTGATCCACTCTACACTGCCCTTTGCAGATGAGGCCATGGAACTTTCGAACTTCTCAAGACACCAATGACTGAGCTGGAACAAACATGGAGCTTCTGTCACTCTGGCACTCCGTTCCCCACTTGAAACACAGGACGCTGGCCCTTGCAAACAGATCCAATCTCAGGGTTGTCAATGCAAACTCCCCTCGGAATATTAAAAAGCTTTGCCTCCCAAGTTTCTCACTTAAAAACTATCTTGACAGAAGCGAAGGATTCCAGGAGTTCTTTGTTTTTGCTGTTTTTCTTTCACCTTTGATTCCTTTGGACTTCTCTTGGTGTATGCCACATGATATCAGCGAAGAAAAGCCAATTAATCTTGAGTAGATATCTACCCATAGCAACTCATTTAGGTCAGAGTGGAATTTTGCTCCATCCGGTCTTCTGTGCTGTGTTTTTAGATGGGGAATTTCCTAGTCTTTCTTCTGCTGCCTCTGAGTGAACTTGAAACTCCGAACTTCGGACTAGTAGCAGAGCGGCTTAACTGTTGGCACCACCCAAGGTGCCCTGATTCATGAGAGGAGCTAAGGGGTGGATGCGCCCTGAGGATAAAGAGGAGCCTGGTGGTGTGGTGAGGGACGCTTTGGGCTGCTAACAGGGTGAGCCATTTCAATGACCACCATTTGGCAGGGGGAAAATGAGGTGTTCTACTCCCATAATGAGCTCCTGTGTCAGAAACCCACAGGTGCACTTCTGTTTTGCACTATGATTCAGAATTGACTCGATGGCAATGAGTGTGCTTTGTTGCTTGGTTTGTGCAAGATCTGTATGTCAACAATCACAAAGCTTTATCTAAAAGTAAAGGGTGTGCCACTTTTGGTCATATGAACTCTTAGTGGTAATGTGCTTCTAATATAAAGGTTTAGAGTGGTGTAAGTTTTGCAGGTTTAAGCACTGCTGTTGGATTAGTTTTGTGTGTGTTGCTTTGGGTAGACATTAATCTATTTCCTTCAATAGTGCAAGTTGTTATAAGCAATGTAAGAAGTGTCTTTGGATTTACGTGAGGCTCATAAAAATCTAGTGCAAAATCTTACCTAACAATCCAAGTAGTGAATTATAATTGGTATAATACTAAATAAAAATATGTTAAAGTTTTCATGATATATTATTATAATATATGCTAAAGCCCCATCACTCTTTCTTTCCCAGAATTAAAAGTGCCCTTTTTAAGAGAAAAACTATATATTTGAAGTACCAAAGAAATGAAAATATTTAAATTCTTGACTAAATGGATTTTCATTCCAAAAATCTCTATGAAACATTTGTGAAAAACTAATAACTAATTATTGAGAAGCCAGCCTGTCTTTTGTCTTTTATTTGTGAAGAGAGTCTTTTTGGCTCCACACATTGTGTTTCTAGCAATGTAAGAAAGTTCTGTGCCTACCAAAGGCTTCAAGGGAATCCAACGGAAACATTGTTACTGCTGCAGATAAATGAGTTAGAGCAAATTAAATAGCTGTCTCTGGCATTTATGAGGGCTTCTTAGTGCACCCTTGTGGTAAAGTGATAAATTACAAATACAACCTTTAGAAAAAGCTGAGTTTAGAGCCAGCCTTAAGAGAAGCAAGCGTGAGTCCCCTGCTCAGTAACTTTAGGAAGCACCAGCCCCTAAGCTCACTAAAAAAGGTTAAGTACATGGGAGATTTGCTTAGTGAACAGACGATGCAAGAGATTGGTTAAGAATGTTCAGGACAACATAGTAATCTTAAGTCTCTAAGAGAAATAATCAGAAGTGATGTTAAATACTATTAGTATAGTCAACACATAACAGTGGATTCATTAATTTTGAATTATTTAAACTTCCGTGCTTTACAACATGAGAAAAATGGTCTTTGGGCAATGCTACCTGGTTTCTTTCCATTTTCAAATCTGATCACCCTTCTTGTCTTACTTTTTATAAATGAGCATGAGAAATGTTTTGATCTGTGCAGAAATGGACTTTTACTCATTAGCAAGAAGCAATATAAAGTTGTAGCACTTTATTAATCAGGAAAAGGAGTACCATGTGAACTTCTGAAAACAAGACCACAAGATACAAAGACTTTTTTAATTTAAAATCTCCTTTCTTATATCTTATTTTTCTGTTTAATGTAATTTTGTATGAAACACATAGCAAACTTTAACACAATGTTAAAGTATGTGTCAGTGTATGTGTAAAAACAACTCAAATCCTAAATCCTCCATTCAGTTTAGTTGCTAATACTTTTGCTTCGCATAGAGATTAGGGAATTCATTGCTGTTGTATTACAATGTGTCTAAGAATATTTATTCCTCTTAATAGGAGGATATCAATAGAAATTAGAAACAGCTATAGGTTCTGATGAATAAAAATGTTTCAGAACTTTAAATAAATCTGATAAATAGTTATGTTGAGCAAGGGTATTAAATGCCTTCATGAACCAAGAAGGAAATGTGCATCAGTGACATTATGTATAAAGAGACCATGGGGAAGTATGCCTTCTTACAGCCTGGTAGAACCTGCCTCCAACTTTTCAGGAATAAGAATCTCAGACATTGACTTTTCCCACTTCCCTTGCAACTAGATCACAGCAAAAGGCACAGTTCTGATCAAGCAATCTGATGGAAAGTCTGGAACAATTGACCCCCAGATAGAGGAGAAAGCCACTCTCTTCTTGTCTGCCTTGAACTTTGTCACCTGGAGAGATAACACCTGCAGGTGAGTAGGCATTTTTGTGGCCATGTCTAGGATCCCAAAAGACTTTTAGATAAGCCGAGCTGAGAAAGGAGTCCACCTTAATGAGATTTATTATTAAGTTGCTTTTGTTTAATCCGTCTTTAGCTGGATATTCAGTTACTAAAGCTTTGAGGCTCTTAACAGATATGCGACGTTGAAAAGAGTCTGCCACCACACAGCTGTTGGTAATTGTGTTTGTACTGAAAGAGAGACTCGGTACTGCAAAATTGTCTTATTTTCAAGAGGAGATTAAAATCAAGATCTGTATTTTATTTCCCAATAAATAAGTGTTGGCGGCAAAATCATTGTAAGTTGTATTTAATCCTTGGACTGTAAATATGAGATTTCATTAAATTTTCTTCAACTTTCAAGAAAGTATTGATATTATATTTATACAAATATATGTAATAATATATGGAATTTAAGATATATGTGTTCATATGATAACAAAATTAAGCCTAGAACTTTTACACTTTTCCTGGTAAATTTCACTCACAATTAATGCAGACAATTTATGCCACACAGAATCTCTTTCAAAGGCAAAGCAGACAGAGTACAATTAACACGTTATTCCAGTAATGTTGGTAGTAGGAAAATCTGAAAGTAACCTCAAAGATCACCAACAAGAAAACTGATGGGTCAACTATTGTATACGCACGGGGTGTCATACAGCAAATACAGAATAAAAAGTGGTACACGCAGCTCCACAGATGAATGTAAGCAAGTCCCAAAAGTAATAACATTGCATAATATATTTGTAAAGTTTATAACAATGAAAAACTCACAATATACTTTTTAAGAACATATGGTTCTAGCAAAGGCGTGTTTTTAAAAGCAAGATAATATTCATATGTGCTTCAGAATCATAGTAGCCATATGTGCTAGAATGGTCGGTAAGGAACAGAAATGTCCTATTACATTGTTCTAGTTTCTAAGCTGGTAGTTCAGTTAACTGGTTCTTGTTACATTGTTGTGTGCAAGAGAATGAGTAAAAACTAATAAATGAATGATATCTACAAGAGACACTAATGAAAGAAAGAATATGATAAAAGAAGGTTAAGTGCTAAACTATTTCCATGTTCCTGGAGTACAAACAAACAATAGGCTAGAAGGGAATTTAAATTTTAATTAACATATTGGTTTCTGCAAAGTGGAAAATCTAAAATACTAATGTAATTACTTACACATTGAAGATGACCTCAAAATCTGAATTCATCTCTGCACCCATAACTTGCCTTCCAGTGATCTGTTGACAGCGCCCACAGCCTATCATTGACCCTAATTCAGTCCAATCAAATGCAGGGCTTTACACATGGCAGTAGTTCGTACAAATTTGATGAGAAATGCAATATGATTCAAATATTAAACTCAGTGTATTTTTTAGGAAATATTCCCAGTTAAATGCACAGGAAAGATGGTTTTCAACTGGTATTATTATACATATATTGAATTCACTTAAGTATATATCATTATATATATCGTATATGTGTGTGTATTTTATTTCTCTGCTGTTGTGTCAATTCTGATTCATAGTGACCATATACAGGGTTTCCACAACTCTACATTTTTATAGAGGCAGATAACCTTTTATTTCTCCTGAGGAGCATCTAGTGAGTTTGAACCACTGACCTTGGGTTTAGTAGTCCAAGGTCTTAACCCACTGCACCACCAGGGGAAGATAAAGACAGGGACAGAGACAGAGACAGAGAGACAGAAAGAGATCGTGCCCTGGTGGGATTGTGGCTATGCCTTGGGCTCTGATCCACAAGGGCAGTAGTTGGAAACCACCAGTGGCTCAGTGGGAGAAAGAAAGTTCTACTCTGGTGAACAATTATAATCTAGGAAACTTACACGGGTAGCTTCCATCTTGTCCTAAAAGGTCACTACGGTAGGAGTCAACATCGACACAATGGCAGTGAGATTTAGGTAGGTAGTAGATGATAGGTATCGATAGATAGATAGATAGATAGATAGATAGATAGATAGATAGATAGATAAATAGATAGATAGATAGATGATATATGGATATCTCTATAATATTTATATAAGATAATTGCATTTATTTTATGTAATAAAAGCAATATTACCATTTAGTTAATGGAATGTTGGCTTAGATACTTTTTTTCTGAAGGATAGTAAAAATATTTTTGCTTTTTAATTTCATCTTTTGTTTTCATTTTGGTTTTGTCACCCTATGTAGTACCTTCTTTACTAGTTAAAATGATTTCTGCCTGGTTCTTTGTAATAGTACTAGGACAAAAGTCCACTACAGCCAAGACAAATAATCTTTGCCTCATTAGAGAATCTGGTGTTTTGTGAGAAAGAGCCAAGCCAGAGATGCTGGATCATGAGATAGCCTGGAACACTGGAAAGGGTTTTTAAAAGGTGCCCGCTGGCCTGTGGAGCATGTACAAGGCCCTCTCCTGGAATAAAATGGAATGGCTGTGCCAAGCATGGATTAGGGGAACTCTGGCCCTAAGAGGAGGGGCCTAGAGAAAGGGCCAGATGACTCATTGCAAATGATGAGAAAAGGGAGCAGGTGGGGAAACTCATCTACAGACTAGAGTTGTTGAAAATAGCCATATTTGTGAAATATTCAGAATAACTGGAAATATGTTCAAAATGTTAGCATAATATAATTCTATTATGAATTCACATATTTTGAAAAATATAATTTGCAAACATCCAAAGCTAGTCTATTTTCACATCCATCCTCCCCATTTTAACCGCAAATACAATATACTAAAGAGCTATATAAATGAGTCTGGGTGGCTTAGTGGTTTATGACTTGTGCTGTGAACTGTAAGTTCAGCAGTCCAAAACCACCAGTCACTAGATGGTAGAAGATGAGGCTTTCTACTCCCATAAAGATTTAGTCACGGAATACCACAGAGGCAGTTCCACTCTGCCCTAACGGGTCCATTCAATAGCCATGAATTTGGTTTGAATTTTTTTAAGAACTGTATATTGATATTCTAGCTTTTAAAATAAATATGTATGATAAATCTGCTTGCATTTTAGTTTCCTATATGCATGGGAAAGCTGGACATTGACTAAAGAAACCTGGAAGAGATTGACTCATTTGAATTATGGTGTTGGTCCAGATTTTGAACATACCGTGGACTTCCAACTTCTAAGTCTGTTGGAAGAACTGTCTTGATGCTTCTCAGGAGCAAAGATGGCAAGACTTTGGACATGTTGTTAGAGGAGCCATCCCTGGAGAAGGATGTCACACTAAGTAGCACATCCGCAGAAAGGAGGAAGATCCCCAGTGAGAATGTTTGACATAGTGCCCGCAGGAATGGATGTAAACAGTTGAGAGGATGACACGGGGCCAGGCAGTGCTTGTTCTGTTGCACCTCGGGGCACTGTGAGTCAGCATCAACTGGCCAGCACCTAACAAGGAGGAATGCCATGATAAAATATAACCAAGTAAGCACTTTAAAACCCAGAAAGATATGCTCTCACTGTTCAAGACACCTCGGAGTGTTTATGTTTTGTAAGAGCCATCCCACTCAACTCCGGCTTGTCTAGCCCCAACAAATAACAATAATAAAGAGTATGTTTGGGTCTTAGGACTTAACACATCAACAAGCCTTAGAAAAGTTGATCATGGCTGGTTGGATAATCCATTGCTTGATAAGCGCTACAAAACAGGAGTAGCTGGTGATTAAACAGATGATCAAAATTCTCTCTTAGGACATTTGAATGTCAGACATACAAAGACAGAGGGAACCTTAAGGCTCAGGGATACTGGATGTTGAGACAGATTTTGTTGGCTCATCATAAAGACTAAGTCTTATTCTCCATAGTAATGGCTTCTAGGGGAGCAGAAAGAACACATTGTTAGAGCTGCAATTGCTGGGCTTCATTGCAGTGCTTGAAAGTCGAGCTCGCCTACCTTCCATTCTCCCCAGACATCTTCATGTGAGTACAATCCAGAACATTTTTTACTGAGATTGTGCAAAGATGCTGCTAACATTTTCTCCAGATTGGATAAAACTGCAGCATGTACCTTTCTTGATTTTAAGCCATACAATATTACTCTCTTCTGCCTTTTGATCCATGTACAGGTTCCACACGAGCACAATAATGTTTTGCGCACCGTGCCTTGCAACCTGAGGAGCACTGGGTGCAGTAGTGGTCACACATTAGGCTACAATCCTCAAGATCAGCAGTTCGAAAACACCAGCCACTCCTTGAAAGAACATCAAAGCTTTCTACTCATGTTTGGTTGCTACAGCAAAGTGTGGTGAAGAAATTGGATGGTACCCGGCTATCAGATAAAATAACATCTGGTGTCTTAAAGGCTTGTTTACAACCAAGCAGCCATCTAAGTGAGAAGTCAGGTAAGTTCACGTGGATGAAGCACAGCAATAACAGTAGCCCAATGATTGTAAATCACATCATCTGAAACCCAAAGAGGGAATAGTATAAAAACCTAAATTGTGAGATTCTAGTTTGCAGAAGGCTATGGATGCCGGTGGAAATCCAAGAAGCATTTGCGAGATCAACACAGGAAATAAGCCTCTGGTGATTTCCTTCTATCTGTAATAGAGATATGGGAAGAAACTGCTTCCCAAACTGAGTGCATTGGAGAGATGACTATAGGAGATCAAAATGATAAGCATGACTTGAACAGCTAAGACCTTGTCAGTTGATTCCCTGCTCTGATGAGCACTGGACCTGATCTGGTTTTCAACATTTTCTGTGGGTTGCTTTGTTTTCTCTCTCTTCATATTGTGATCTATCTTGGATGTATATTGTCACTGGAGACAACCCTTCTTGACTTTTTGTTATATGTTTTTCTGGGTTTTTGGTATAAGAAACTCAGGATTGATAGTAGAATAACAGTTCCTGGGAGTACAGTGGGGGAGGGGTGTAAAGGAGAAAGAGAATGATTTGCAACTGATTATAGTAGCAGTTATGCAACACTGCTTGATGTGATTGGATTGTGGAATGAGGTAATATCTGTATTAGTTCCCAATGAAATGGTTTAAAAAACAAAAATGAGTTACAGTCTCAGAAACTCACAAGAATCATTCTCTCCTTGTCCTAAAGGGGTGCTATGCATCAGCATCAACTTGATGGCAATGAGTTCGGTTTTTGGGTTTTCCTACCTGAGAGGCTCATTTTCTGGCTCTGTATCAGAGAAGGTTCCACGGCTATTATTCAGGATTGCAGTGGCTAATCCCTCCGAAGTGAGCAGCAAATTCCTTCTCTGTAGTCCATTCCTAGTCTAGAAGCGCATCGGAAACCTGTTCACCCTGAGTGATCCCAATGGAATGTGAAATACCAGTGGTCTGGGTGCCAACATCACAGCCACATGGAGGCCATCTTGGTATAATTAACTGACAGATGAGTGGTAACTTTGATGCCTAGAAGTCATGATTGTTTGCCAAGAAGTTTTGTAGTCAGGATGTCTGAAAATAGAGGACTCTGAAGAAGAATGTGAATGTTACACGGTCCTGCAACTGACGGGCTGGGTTTGGGTCATAAAGTACTCTTTGAGCACCTCCAGTATGGGTGGGCAGAGCAACCTGGAGAGTGAGTTGGCCAGAGTCTGTGTCTTGCTTAGGCAGACACAGTATAAGTTGATGGCTTGTATTTCTATTTACTTAAGATTTAGGAATCTGAAGATTTAGAAATATGGGTTACAATTAAAGTAAACCCATATCAACTAAGATAACATTGGCTAATTCTAAATGGTTAGTTCCAAGCAGGAAGAATATAGGCGACACGAATACATTGCATGTTACTTACAAAAGGTACAGCAGAACCCCTGTCCTGGACCGCATCGATACTCCACATAACCGGATTGCGACATGAAAGGTCGGGGAAATTTGCATTGGAGCTCAAACAAAACATCAGAATCTGACCTGACGCACGTGATTTTTGTTAACAAAGCAGTTCATGTTTCAGTCACTCAGCTTAGTTGGCCTTGTTAGTACGCATTGTTTATACCTTTTGCAGCTGTGTTCCTAGCGTTTTGCTATAATTTTCTTAGTTTTTGTGGCTTTTTGTACTGTTTTGAGATTTTAAAAAAAGAGTAGAAAAGTTTGTTTGTTTTTAAAGAATCATCATAAGGAACTGGTTAACCATGTTAGCAATATTGTTGATGATCATTTAGTAAACCCTTTTAGAAAAGTTAAGGAAAGGCCAACAGCAGACCACATTAGACAGATTTGATTTTTGAAGAGAAAGCCAACCAGATCCTATTGAAAAAGGCAAAGAAGGGGGAGGGGAGACAATTGCAGAAAAGCAGCTACCCGTTGATTTTATAGAAAGGGATTCCCCTTCCACACAATGACGCCCAACTATTGACGCATTGCACTTAAACAGACCTTACTCTTTGTGTACCAGGTTTTGCCCTGTCTTCATTTTTTGTAGGCCTGTGTATAACTCTATTAGATTTTACTCTCTGTGTAGATTTGCAAAACTACCACAGCATCCCAGATACAAACCCGATTCTGTTACCACAAAGAGTGCCTTTGTGGCACTACCTCATACTCATAGGCTTATGCTCACGGTGCTTTCTGGCTCACGGCAGCTGAACTCTACTCTCGCCTTTCATCTTCATTGTGTGCCACAAATCTTCCTCTCCTTTCTATCATGGGATCTGCAGGCACTGGATTTATGCCCCATCCTAAATCCAGGATGATTTCCTCTTGAGATCCTTAACCAATTACATCTTCCAAAGTGTATTCCAACTAAAGTCACATTTTGAAGACTTGGGTGTATAGGAATAATAAGCAGGTCCTTTCATCATCACATGGCTAATAAATGACAGAATAAAGTTATGCTCTTGAATTAACCAGTGGAAGACTAAGGGCAGAATACTAAAGAAATGCACTGAACCACATTTCAAATAACCTTGAAAATTATTATACTAAACAGAATTCTTCAATAGGACATGTGAGAAATACTATTATGTTTATGTATGTGTAATCAACATCATAAGATAGAGTTTTAGCTATTATAATGAATTTACTAGGCCATAAAACCTTTTGTGTTTTCATAAATCATTCCACATGCTATTTTGTATATTTGCTTTGGAAAATGCAGCAAACACAAAGCTTCTATAAAAATCAGTCTCATCACACTATATCCACTACACACCCATTTATTAAATTTGCAAAGGATGAAAGTAGAGAGATGTTATGCATTATATCATGTGACTTCATTGCTATATCAATGCTTTGTCATTATAGCATGTGACTTCATTGAGGATAGAAATCTTAAGTAATTTTATATCTCTAACTCATAGCAATGTGTTATAGTATAGTTGTTAAATTCAATAAATATTTTTCACAAAAAATCTATTTTTCACTTAGATGAATTTATGAATCGGCAAAGTTAAATTATTTTCAAATCAAATGAACACTTTGTCATCTTTCAAGTATGCCTTCTGTTTTACATAACGTTTTAATATTTATATTTCTTTCAGCAAACTTAATTTCAAGTAAGCTTTTATATATACTTTTATTTTACATGCATATTATTTCATCTCATATTCTTACTGAAATTACATTGTGTTTACTTGGATCAGTCCAATTTACCCAATAATTTACTTTAAAAATATACGCTCTACTATGAAGTTGAATTAAATATAATTCTCAATTGCTTATACAATATTGTATATCAATGTATTGGTCTGGGTACTTTAGAGAAACAACTCCACAGAAACTCATGTATAAGAGAGAGTTATATAAAGATTAAGTGCACATCAAGGAAACATCCCAACCGAGTGCTGCCCAAACCCACAAGTCCAACATTAACCCATATGTCCAACACCAATTCACAAAGTCCTCCTCCATCTCACAAAACACACACACTGATGCCTACTGCAGGAGGAAAGTTGCATCAGTGAATGTGTAAGCATCTCAGCACTGACAGGGGTCTCCACACGGCTGCTCTAGCACCCAGAACTGCATCAGGGTAGGTCCATGCAGCTTCTCCTTGGGGATATCTTGCAGGAACTAAGCCTTGCCAGTTGAAGCAGGGAACTGGCTAAGGCAGCTGCACCCTGGTCCGACCATGAGAAAGCAAGAGACCTGAGAACTCAAAAGGCGAGGCTCACTGAGCCATTTATCCCTCCACCCTTCAATTAACCCCATGTGTATTTATTAGCCAGGTTGGCACAATAAACTAACAACCTCAATCTAAAATATTCATGATCATATTTAATATTGAAATTGAGTTGTCAATATTATGTTGCACTTACACCATTTTTTCCTCCTAACAGCTCTTACATACCAGTTCATTCACACAGATGCATGATATGCCAGCCACTAATTCATTTTCAGTGTAACACAAACAACCAACACAAAAGTACTTTAGCAATAAACTTCTTTGTAAATTTTAGAACAATATCATTAATACCAAATGCAAGCAAAATTTTGCTGAAGATAATTCAGCAAGCGTAGTAGTACAGAGACAGGGTGCTACCAGAAATTTAAGTGGGATTCAGAAAAGGGTGTGAAACAAGGGATATCACAGCCAACTTCAGATGGATCTTGTCTGAAAGCAGAGATTACCAGAAGGGTGTTTACTTGTGTTTTATAGTCTCTGCTAAGGCGTTCAACTGTGGATAAGAACAACCTACGGATAGCCTAAAGACTGGGAATTCCAGCCCGTGATGTGCAGATGACACAACTGTGCTTGCAGAAAGTGCAGAGGACTTGAAGCAGTAGCTGTTGAAGATCAAGGATTGAAGGCTTCAATATGGATAAAACTCAATGTAAAGAAAACCAAAATCCTCACCACTGGAGCAATAGATGACTTCGTGATAAATGAAGAAAAGATTGAACTTACAAAGGACTTCATCTTGCCAGGGCTCACAATCAATGTTCATGACGCAGCAGTCAAGAAATCAAATGATGTATTGCATTGGGCAAACCTGCTGTTCGAGACCTCTTTAAAAATAGCGACAATGTCACTTTGAGGACTAAAGTGTATCCTATCCAACCCATGGCATTTGTAATCACCTCATATGCATGTAAAAGTTGGCAATTGAATAAGAATGACTGGAATTGAATTAATCCATCTGAATGGTGATGCTGATGAAGAATATCGACAGTACTATGAACTGCAAAAAGGAGATACAAATCCCTCTTGGAAGAATACGATCAGAATCCTCCCTTGAAGCAAGGACAGCAAGGCTTGGTCTCACCCACTTTGGGCATGTCTGCAAGAGAGACCAGTCCCTGAAGAAGGACATCATGGCTGATAACGTTACAGGGAGGCCAAAAAGAGGAAGACCCGCGGTAACGTGGATTGATAGAGTGACAAAAATGGCCTCAAGTATGCTAACTGTTGCAGGGATGTCCTAGGACCAGGTGGCATTTTGTTTCATTGTCACTGTGAGTCAGAACTGCCTGGAAAGCCCCTAACAACAGATAACAACAGCTACTAGCTCCTTCTTCACTTCTCCATCTCTGATAGCTGATCAGCAACTAAAGTCATGGTCATCAGCTTATTTACTAAAATAAAATCTAATTATATTTTTAAATGAAAGAAGAAAATAATTCTGGATTAAACACATATTAAACATTGAAAGTATACAGTCTCTCACACATCCTCAATTACTAAAAAGAAAGACAATTAGAACACTAGTGCATTCGCAAACAGGTGTAAGTGTATTTAGAATCTTACTTGAGGATATGATATTTAAATCGGTGAACAAAGATGAAAGTGTACTTTAAAACATTTATTTACTCTTAGAAATAAAAGTCCTTCTCGCTCATCTAAAACTGAATCTTCTGCATATGAGGTGATCGAGAATACCATGAGTTGAGTCAAGTACACTCTAGTCCTTAAAGTGACATCTTTGCCCTTGAGCACTCTAAAGAGACCTCGTGCAGCTTGATTGGCCAAACGCAATGTCTTGTTTGAGTCATTAATTTCTGCTTCTATAAGAGTTGATTGAGGATCCACAAAGACTACAGCCAAGAAAATCGTCTGGATCTGTTCCACTCTGCTTTGTGGGGTCACTGTGAGTTGTGATTTCATTCTATGTTACCCCACGAGACCAACAACAATTCTTCTGAAAAAGTTAGATATATCAGTAAATTGTATGCAAAAGGATGTTTATTTTTATATTTCGCTTGTTTATCAGATTTACCCTGACTCTGATCTCTAGCGAATCTAACAGTTGTTTAAGAGATATTCTCTAGACACAAACTTTTCTTTAATGTTCATTTTCTTTTGAGTAAATACTAAGTGCCAACAATCCTATGCAAGAGGTAAATGGCATGAGATTCGGGACAAAACCGGCCTGGAGTGTTTAGCCATCTCTTAATAGAAAGTAACAAATTATTTTCTTCTGTACTTAATGAGATGAATATTCCATAATTAGTGCTATTAATTTGATTATGCCCTTGCTTTATCAAAAAGAAAAAAACAAAGAAGGAGCTAAGATTGGTCTCAATTGTATTAACCTCTACTCTGTAAACTTTTAAATATTGTCTTGTCACTTTGACAGGTAGCAACACTAGCTACTCCTTCCTTAACTGCATCGGTCTCCTCTCCTCTTCTTGCCTTCCAACATCACATCCTAAATCCAAATGTGAATATGTCAAGCTGGTTTACAAGCCACATAATTACCCTTAGAATTATCCTTGGAATTTCTTAAATAGACACTGAAAGATAACAAACATTTGTTTGTGGGGAGGGTTTCACCCTATAAAAACTTCTCACATTTAAGCTTCACTCCGGCTAATTTTGTTTAACAAACTGCTATAGATATAAATATGCATCAGAAATTGCACAGTTTACAGGCAGACCCTAGAGATGTGGCAATGTTTTCACTGTACATACTATGGTTCTTACCCTCAGGAGTAGCAATCAAATTCTTACTGAGGAGATACATATTATACAGTCTAATAGAGTGTTTACTCTCCTTTCTAAAGTTAGCGGTTAATGAAATAAATTAAGCACAGCCATTCATTTCAGCATTTTCTCTTTGGGTTTTCTTCTTTGGTTTGCTTGAATCCTTGGGTACAATGTTTAAGCAAAACTTCAAGTCTTTATCAGTGAAAGAAAGATTCAATGTCTAATGCAAAGAACTGCAGTCAAGTCTTTGACGTATGGCTACTTGGAGAAATAATCTTGGCAACCGTGCTGTGGAGTTTAAAGTGATGGGTGATGTCCCTTAGATGCCTGCCGGACATCCTCGAGGGCTGAATCAGGATTTCTGTGACTTTTCATAGTCCAGAGGCAGATCATGTCATAGAAGAAGGATACTGGCTCCCAACTTAGACTTCTTCTAGAAGAATTAGAGTTAATTGCATGAACTAAATGAACTGAGATAAATCGAATGGTGGTTATTTATCTGAAATACTAAAGTATTTCTAATCTCCTTACTAGTACAAATATGGCAAAGACCTTTCTCTTTGTGATTTGCCTAGCCCTCAATTTAGTGGACTTTCCAAACTGTAATAAAAGATTGCTTAAATGGTAGCTTATCCTCATCAACCCTTTATCATTCATAAACAAATACCTGTAGGAAATCTCACCCCTAATGGCAATATAACCATTTTAACAGTGAGTAGAAAGCTGTCCTCCTAAAAGGTAGAATTCATAGCTGTTTGACATGAAGACTAAAATCGGGGTCACTGAATTGTGCATGGAAAAGTTGTTGAATTGGTAATGTTTTGTTATATTTATTTTTACCCCCCCAAATTATTGATGAAATAAAATGATTCTACACTCCTTCTCATAATATTTGAAAACATAATGGACTCATAAACAAGGATAAACCTACAATATTATATTTTAGAATAAGTGTATTTTAGACATGTTGCAGCAGAGATCAATCCCTGGAGGACACCATGTCTGGTAAAGTAGTGGGGCAACAAAATAGAAGAAAGCTCTCAGTAAAATGAATTGACACCGTGGCTGCAAAAAATAAGCTCAAACAGGAACAATTGTGAGGATGTCACTGGACCAAGCAGTGTTGGTTCTATTGAACGGAATGTCACTGTGGGTTGGAACCAACTCATTGGCAACTAATAACAACAGTAACCATGACTGAGAAGGCTACCATTAAGGAATATGATCCAAATGCCTAAACAGCTGACAGGAAGTCTGATACCTGTACCATGTGGCTATCAGTGTAAAGTGACACTTGTTGAAGACAAACTTCTTAAGTCTGTTTTCCTGGCCTTCAAATAAGATAAAAATGCAACATTGCCTGCTTACTTGTATGTTTTTCATTCCAGCAGAAAAGAAAGGTCCTGTTAAATGTTATGTTGAAATCCTATGATCACATTTACTTTTTAAGTTACAGTTAATGTTCTGGCCTAGTGATTTCTCACTACTCTGAAGATGTACAACAGCCATCTATCAATCGAATTCTTACAGAAATTCAGACCAGGTTCAGACAAGGCTGTTATTGTCGTATGGATCTTGGCTGAAAGCACAGGCCACCAGAAAAGTGTTTACCTGATTGCTTGCTGGTGCACAGGCACTCCACTATGTGACTCACAGCAAAGCACAGATAGCCCTGTGAAAGACGGAATGCCAGAACCCCTGACTGTGTTCATAGACTTGGAGGTACTCATTCAAACAGAGGCTGTGCAGTTAAAATCAGAAAGGGGCTGTGAGACGGTTGTGTTCTTTTACATCCGTTTACCATTCTTATTCAATCAGGATGCTGAGCAATTAACAAACTGGATTATCTGAAGAAGGGCCTGGCATCAGAATTGGAGGGAGACTAATTAACAACTTGACTGTGCAGATGTTCTACCTCGCTTGCTGAAACTTAAAAAGACTTCAGAAAAGGGCTGAGGATCAAGGATTACAGCCTCCTATGTGGACAATACCTCACCATGAGGAAAACAAGTCTTTCCACTGGGTCAACAAGTAGCCTCCAAGTAAATAGGAAACAAAACTGAAGTTGTCAAAGATTGTATTTACAATCAATGTCCATGGAAATAGTAGTCAATGAATCAAGTGCTATATTTCAAAGAGCAAATCTCTTGGGGTAAAACAACTGTGGAAAGGGGGAACCAATTACAAGGATCTACATGTGACCTCCTCCCTGGGGGACGGACAACAGAAAAGTGGGTGAAGGGAGACGTCGGACAGGGCAAGCTATGACAAAATAATAATTTATAAATTATCAAGGGTTCATGAGGGAGGGGGGAGCAGGGAGGGAGAGGAAAAAATGAGAAGCCGATACCAAGGGCTCAAGGAGAATGGAAATGTTTTGAGAATGATGATGGCAACAAATGTACAAATGTGCTGTCAACAGATGGATGGATTGTGATGAGAGTTGTACGAGCCCCCAATAAAATGATTTAAAAACAGCAACGACCTCTTTAAAGTGTCAAAAGTAAATATGTCAACTTGGAGAATAAGATGCACAGGACCAACGCCACAGTATTTTCAATTGTCTCATATGCCTGTGAAAGTTTGACAATGAATTATGATATTGAATTATGATATTAGTGAGGAATATTGAGTGTGCCATAGACTGATAGAAGAAAAGAAAAATAAATCTGTCTTAGAGAAAGCAGAGTCATGGTGTTTCTTTAAAAAGAAAAAAAAATCTTCTTTCACTTTGACACAAAATCAGAGGGATCAGTCCCTGGAGAAATACATCATGGTAAACTAGATCATGAGTGGGCAACAAAAGGAAACCCTGAATGATATTGACATTGGGACTGTAGTAATGGGTCCAAAAATGAAAAGAATTGTGAAGAGTTCGCAGGATTAGGCAACATGTTTTATGAGGGCGTTGACTGGTGGCCTCGTCAACAGCACCTAACAACAGCAAATGAATGACTCTAGATTTTGCTGATCACTGCTCTGGGTGTTATGTATGTATTAGCTCTGACCTCTTGTTTCCCCAATAGAAATATATCAGCGCCAAAGACAATTAGAGCAGTCTTTTAGGGGGGATGATAAAGAATAATGTGTGGAAATTATTTGTATTTACAAAGGAAGGCCTGTTATGGCATGTCCTTCCATTGTCATAATAATGTGATATGGAACATTCTCTAATATGGATTATCTAATCGCTGTGGGCATGTGCCTTAGATTATAATACTTCACAAATCTGTAACAGTGGCTATTGAAGAGTAGAAATCAGATATCAGTGCAGATGTTTGTTTCTAGAGCAATGCAGAGTAACATTGTCCTGAAGAAATGAAAACAATTAGTAGCCCATGTAAAACATAATGTTGGGGAAAAAACCATAATGTGCTCTATAGTGAATTTTTGTATGCAATTTTGGAGATAGTATTTTATTATTGATTTTTCATGAGTAAAATTATATATATATATAAATGTCCTTATAGACATTTTAAAAATCTGTCTACCATCCTGCTGATTCATTAAAGATTTAAATATAGTTTTTATACAAAAAAAATCTCCAAAGATTCCTGTAGATCAGCAGTTCTTAACCTGGAGGTTGCAGCACCTTGGGGGTCGAACAACCCTTTCACAGGGGTCACCCAGTTCATAAGAGTAGCAAAATGACAGTTATGAAGTGAAGTAGCAACAATAATATGTTTATGGTTTGGGGGTTCATTATAACATGATGAAAAAAATTGAAAAAAAACGGTATTAAAGTCCATTCTCAGTCACAGGAACCCCACGAAGAACAGACCACTGCCTGTTCCTTCCCATCCTCATAATCATTATTTTTAAAAAACATTTTATTAGGGGCTCACACAACTCTTATCACAAGCCATACACATCCATCCATCAATTGTATAAAGCACATCTGTACATTCTTTGCCCTCATCATTTTCAAAGCATTTGCTCTCCACTTAAGCCCTTTGCATCAGGTCCTCTTTTTTCCCCTCCCTCCCCCCTCCTCCCTTCCTCATGAGCCATTAATAATTTCTAAATTATTATTTTGTCATCTCTTGCCCTATCCGGTGTCTCCCTTCACCCTCTTTTCTGTTGTCCATTCCCCAGGGAGGAGGTCACATGTAGATCCTTGTAATCTATAGTCCTATCTTATCCTGACAATTGCTACGTTTGATCCCATTGTTGCAGCCCCTCATCCATTCATAATTCACTTACTGAGAGTTTTTGCTTCTTTTGATAAGCTTCTTCTTTACCAAGCATGATGTCCTTTTCCAGGGACTGGTCTCATTTGATACCATGCCCAAAGCGTATGAGCTGAAGTGTGCCCATCCTCACTTCTAAAAGGACAGATTTATTTGTCCTCCCTGCACCCATAGTCCCCACAATACTCTTCACAGCACCGTACTTAAATGCTTCAATTTTGCTACAGTCTTTCTCATCCATTTCCAATTTTCGCAGGCACATGGGGCAAGGGAAAATGCCATGGCTAGTTTCAGGTGCGATGTAGTCTCCAAAGTGACACCAGTTTTGAAGAGGCCTGTACCACAGATGGAATAAATAGATTAATTTTTGACTGCTGCTTCCATGAGCACTGCATGTGGATGTAAGCAAGATCAAACCCTTAACAGTTTCAAACTTCTCTCTGTGAGGATTTTGGTTTTCTTTACAATGATTTGCAATTCATACTGAGGCTGAAATCATTGGACTTTATCAGCAAGTGCTTCAAAACCTCCTCACTTTCACTTATCAGGACTGTGTGGTCTGCATGCGTAAGGTTATTAATAACCTTCTGTCAATCCAAATGTTGCATTCTTCTGCACATAGTCCAATTTCTCACACCGTTTGCCTGGCATACAAATGGAATA
Organism: Tenrec ecaudatus; assembly: GCF_050624435.1. Lineage (NCBI taxonomy): Eukaryota > Metazoa > Chordata > Mammalia > Afrosoricida > Tenrecidae > Tenrec > Tenrec ecaudatus. The sequence goes on from NC_134536.1 coordinate 41,498,398, forward strand.
GGTATGGTTAAAACATAAACTCCTCAAGCACACCTTTCTGATCTTAAACCATGTAGTAGTCCCTTGTTCTGTTCACACAATTTCCTCTTCATCCATGTACAGGTTCTACATGAACACAATGAAGTGCTCTGGAATTCTCATTCTTTGCAATGTGATACATGGTATGTTAAGATCCACACAGTCAAAAGTCTTTGCATAGTCAGTAAAACACAAGTAACAGCAAGAGAGAAGAGCCAGGAGTGGAGACTGTCCTTTGGATCCCAAGATCCCTGCTCATTGACTCTCCTTGATCCAGGAAAGAAGCTGTGATGCCAGAGAAGTGGCAGAGTAATGGCAACAGGGCCAGAATCCAGAGCAGGACACAGAGAAGAGGATTTCCTAGCAAGTAAAACTGAGTGCTTTGGAGCAGGAGACTGGCTTGTGGAGTAGGTACCTCCAACCACTTAATTGGCAGAGTTGGGTTTGCTTACCCATGGAGCTTGATCTGAGTGCCTATTATTGTGGAGTCACATGCCCTCAAAGAGATTTCCAACACTACCCAAGCAGGGTAGAGGCCAGGGCATGTGGGTGGGAGCCAGAGAGAGGCCATCACGAGGCCATGGCAGAAAAGAAAGTTGAAACTATTCTGACTGAACAACTGTGTCCTGAGTAGTTTTCATTTGAATTGTAGCCCATTAACTTTCCTAACGCATAATCATGAGCAGCATCTGTGAGTGGTGTGTAGCCATTGCAATGAGTTATAGAATGCAGCAGGAAAGTAGTGTGGGAGAAACAGAGCAGTGTGGGAGGAAGAGTAGATGCAGAATAGAGTCGAGGATGTACGGAGGAAACATGCCTGCCCTCTGCCTTGCAGCAATTGGCCTTTGGTGCCAGGGAGCAGAGGTAGCCTCCACCCCATTCTCCTCACTGGCAACTCCTCATTTTATTGTACTTTGTAGCTATAACCTCCATCACAAATTACAGACTTGTGGCAACCCTACTTTGAGTAAATCTATCAGTGCCTTGTTTAAAATAGCCTGTCCTCACTTGATATGCCTATGCCACATTTTGTTCATTCTCAAAACATTTCAAACTTTTCATAATGCTGTTCCATGCTTAATGGAAGACAGTTTCGTATATGAATAATGTTGTTATAGGCACTGGGAAACCAAAAACTTCATGGGAATTGCTTTATTGCAATATTTGCTTTATTGCAGTGGTCTGGAGCCAAACCCATAATCTCTCTGAGATATGCCTGTACATAGCATTGCCCAGGAATCTGTTAGAATCACCCACAGATCTTATAAAAATGTCGATCCGGGCTCAAAAGTGCACCTCCTTAGCAGGAGGCTCAAACCAGAATGAACTTGTCTAAGCCCTAGAAGATTCAGAGCCAGTTTAGAAGCTGTTCGCAGCAGGAGAACAGCTCTGATAACCAGCCACCTCTGTCTCATCTAGCTGTGCTGCACCAACACGCTTTGGAGGCAGCAGTTTCAGTGTCCCTGGCAGTTTCAGTGTCATCCTTGGTATTGGTCAGAAAGACAGAACCAACACATGAATACATGGAGATAAAAAGACGGAGATTGATGTTTGTTTTAATTGGCTCACTCAGTTTTGGAGGCGAGCAAACCCAAAGCTGACAGGCTGTATACCCCAGAAGTTGTGAGGCCAAATCTAAAAGTCAGGGAGCAGGCAGAGCCTCCAACAGATATGTATGTATATTATATTCTTGAGGTACACTTCTCTCTCTCTAACACCTCATTTTTGGGTATTAAGGCTTCCACTGATGGAATGATCCTCATCCATCTTATCAAAAACAATCTCCTTTTCTTAAAGTCAGGTTTGTAAATGCTAATTAATTCATTAGAAAGTGTTTATAGCAACATCTAAACTAGTGTTTGATCAAACAGCTAGCCAAATGTGTGGTTGTTGTTGTGTTGTTGTTGTTGTTGTGTGCCACAGAATTGGTTCTGATGCATAGTGACCCTGTGCACAACAAAGTAAAACAATGCCTGGTCCTGCACATCCTCCCAATTGTTCCTATGTGTGAGCCCATCATTGCGGGCAGTAGGTCAGTCCATCATTTCCAGGGTCTTCCTCGTTTTCACTGCCCCATGTAGACACATAAACGTAACCATCTCAGTATCCTAACAGACGCCTCTGTGACCTGATGTTGCTGGAGAAGTCTTGGCAGAGCCTTCTTTGGTGCCCGCTCATTTTCTGAACCATTCATTCCTTTTTCTCACCTATTTTGTGAACTGCCACAAATCCTTTCAATAAGACCTTTTCTGCACTCATAAACCAGAATGACTTTGGTTACTTGCAACCAACTTTCTTGACAGAAACACTCAAGTTTTGCTGAGAAGATGGGGTCAAAAGGTATTTTATATTGGATTAAAGTTATTTGAAAAAGAATAAACCAAAACATTTCTACTAAAAGTAACATAAATGAAGCCAGGAGCAGGCTGAGGAAGGAAATGGTAAAGTTCAAGCACCAAGGAGCCCAGGGAGAGCAGAGGAAAGCTAGCATTGTAGTAACCAAAGGAGAAAGATGGTGTTGGAAGACACTGAAAGAAATTGAGATTTTGAAAAGTATTTCTAAGGTAGATAAGTCCTGGTGTTAAAAAATGACTAGGATCTAGCTGTATAACTGAGAGAATAAAGAAGAGTGGATATAAGATGTCAAGAATCTGAAAAATTAGCATCTTGTATAAAGTATCCAGATGTCACCAGAGATGATAAGAATATAGTATGAAGTGGAAAATGCAAATCACGTATTAAAGTTGACAGTAAGTAGGGGAAAAATACTGAAAATGACCTGCTTATGACAGAGATGAGGAAGATGACTTGGGAAGAGAGTAAAGGTATTTAACAAGCAGGATATACTGTAAAATGCTAGAAGAGCAATCATTTGTAAAAAAAAAAAAGAGAGAGAGAGATTTCAACTGCCTGGTGACAGTGTTTGGGACAGACTAAGCAATGTCCTCAAAAGACCACTCAGTTTAAATATTTTTAACTATTTCAAGAATTATCAGGGAGGGGGAGGGGAGAGTTAGAACTTACTTTTAAAAATATACCTTTTTTTGCGAGTGGGGGAGAATCTAGACTTTGCTGCTGTTGTGTCACTTATTGTTTATAATCAGTTGTGGTTTGATTTGAAAAATCCAAGATGAAACCATTACTATTTATAATAACAAACCAAAAACTGATTGCTACAAGAGGCTAGCATATAGAATATATTTATATAGAACACAAAATATGGTATTGCTGAAATTTTTGCATCCAAACATACTGTTGTATTTGAATACTGCTTCATTGGGTTTATTTTTAATATATTTTCTTTTAACACTACACATTTTAGATTTTATGACATCTTGAGCAACATGGATGTGAAACCCCCAACTCCTCATTCCCCCCGAGGGGGAACAAAAAACAGAAATATGAATGAAGGGAGACAGCGGATTATATAAGATATGAAAAATATATATATAATTTATCAAGGGGTTATAAGGGTGGAAGGGGAGGGGAGGGAGGGGGAAAGAGGAGCTGATAATAAGGGTTCAAATAGAAAGATGTTTTGAAAAAGATGATGGCAACATATGCAAAAGTTTGCTTGATATACTGGGTTTATGGATTGTTATAAATGTGTATGAAAAAACCTGTAAGAGCCTTCCCAAAATGATTTCAATTATGTATTTTTAAAAAATCAGTACAATATAAAAATCTTAATGTCTATGCTATTTGAAATTTTTATGTATATTTATAATTGTTTTTTAATATGTTGTCTAGTAATTACTTTCCTATTACTACATCTGATACCCAAACCAAAGCATTGGCATGGAATCAATTCCCACTTATCACCACCGTGCACATGTTCACAGAGTAGAACACCCCATCGAGGCTTTCAGGGATGTGATTTCTTCGGAAGCAGTGGAATTGACGCCATGATTAAGTGCTCAGCTGTGAACCAAAAGATTGGCTGTTGGAATTCAGCAATCCTTCCATGGAAGAAAGATGTGTTCCCTTAAAGATTACAATCCCACTCCGTCTGAAAGGTCCCTAAGAGCCGGAATCAACACATCAATGATGGATTCTGATTTGGGTTTAATCTTCACAGAAGATCTGCCACATATTTCTACTGGGTGATAAAACTTTAGATTGCAGCCAACCATTTAACCACTGGGCGAACAGGGCTTCTATAACCATCAGTGTTATTGAGTGGACCCATATTTCTGTTGTCTATTCTTGCAGTGAAGAGCCCCGGTAGTGAAGAGGCTATGTGTTGGGCTGTGATCTGCATGATTGACAGTTCAAAACCACCAGCAGCTCCATGGGAGAAAGACTGGGATTTTCTACTCCTGTGAACTGTTACAGTCTTGGAAACCCGCCGGGGTCGCTGTGCTAGGCACTGGCTTGAGGGCTGTGAGCATTCTTACAGTTGAGAAGTCTTGCGCTAAAGTTAGCCACAAGGTCTGCATTTTGACTGGACCAACTGCTCCACCGCAGAAAGAGGAGGCAGCCTCTGAAACGCAAAAGGGGTTGCCCTGCTCTGCCCTCAGAAGCCATTGGATTACAGAGGGGTTGTTGGTTTGCTTTGTTTTGTCTTTGGTCCTTACAGTTGGCTTAAACAACGAATCCTTCCCTACTTACTCAAAGGGAACGGCTACATCAACTTATTTTTCAGTGCTGAAACACAGCTGTCTGAAGAGCCAGTCAAGGTGGAAACCACCTCTTTCTTTTTAGGTAGCTAACAGGGAAGCTTGGACTGATGCTTGGCGGTAATAAGATTGACATTCCTTTAAATGGGGACTTTTTAGGCCACTCCCCAGCCCTAAAGCCACTTAAGTGCTCATTGTTTCTGCCTGTCAAGCAAGATAGTTGTTAGCCTCAGTGAATATTTCCCTAATAGCTTCACCAATCATTTTTATCTCTGCTGCCAACCTGAGCTTTCATTAGCCAGTGTGAAAAATGTGCATGAAGCAACATAAAGAGGTACTGAACCAATTCCGTTGTTTGGAGGAGTTTTTACTTCTATCCGGTGAGAATTGTTATATTACTTGGGAAGACTTTGGAAATCACTACTTGCTTAACATTATTTCTCCCTTTCAATAAAATAACACCTTTTATGCTTCTGGTTTTTCAACCCAAAGGTCATGCAGTCAGCTTCTGTCCCTCTTATGTTCATATCTGAAACACCGGCAAACCCTGTTAGTATCACCCCCAAATATAGAGAGAAGCTGACTCCTCAGCAGATAGCACATTAGCCCACAGCTCCTCATTTCCAGCCCGAAATATGTCAGTAGTTTCCTAGCCCTTCTCATCTGCTTCTATATCAATTCCCTCATAGCCTATTTTTTATACAGGCATACTGAGTTGCTTTGTTTAGTTTAGTTTTTCACATAAACCAAATTAGGCCTTTTCTTAACTCAAAACCTTCCAATATACTCCAGCTTCATGAAGAACAATTTTCCAAATCCACATGGCCTGCCAAGTCCTGTGTGACTGGGCTGCAACAACTGCTCTGACCTCATCCCCTTGCCATCTCCTGGCGGCTTCAGCTTCAACTGTGGCTTCCTTCCACTGGGCCAGCTCCATCACGTCTTTGTTTTGCTGCGTGCAGACAAAGCAAGTTCCTTCCTCTTTCGAAACACAAGCCCTCAGATACCACATGACTCCCTCTTTCATTTCATCTACACCCTGATGTAAATGTCACTTCCACAGACAAGCATGCCCAACTTGCAAAAATAGCGCCTTCTTATCATACATAGGAGCCCTGGTGACTTAAGTGTACTAATTTCAAGGTCAGCAATTAGAACTCAGCAGGTTTTAGGTTCCAGTAATATCTGCAGACTAGGAAACCCACAGCGGCAGTTCTACTCGATCTTATCGGGGCTCAGTGGATCAGAATCCACTTGATGGCACTGAGTTTTGTTTTGTATTGCACATATGTGTGCATAATCTTTCCCAACCCGACTACAAGACTAAGTTACAACCAAACTATAAACTTCACAAGAGCGAAAGTTGTGGTTTATTGTCTGTTGAGCCTGAGCAGTGCTAGTGGTTAAATACTAATAACTGAAAGGAGCTGTTAGGTAGCCAGATAGGGGTTGTTGCTTTCCATGCCTAGGGGCCCCTACAGGAGGTTGTGCTGTACATAGGCCAGACAAGAACAACTGAGATGAGAGATTGGATGAATTAAAAGAGTTTATTAATGAAGAAGAAGAACCACCTGTGCAGGGACCAGTCACCTGAAAGAGGGTGTCTGGCCGGCTGGTCCCTTTCACTTCCAGATTAGGTTTTTATGGTTGTTTTTTTTAATCAAACAATTGAGCTGTGCAGTTGTGCAAGCAAGCTGATGCAGAAGCAGATCTTGCGGTTAGGCGCTTAAACACAACTTCCTGGGGCAGGGTGGTCTGTTGCTAGTTCTAAGGATAAGGGGCTAATTTGTTTTTTTCAGAGAATGTTATAAGGCCTCTGGTTGCACCTAGGGTCTGGTGCAGAAATTTGCTTAATACAAAATGACTTTACTTAGGCTATTAGAGTTGGAAGCCAATGCAGGCGAATGGGCATGCACCAGTTCAGGCCCCTGAGTTAATAAACTGGGTGGGCCCCAACTGGGCCAGAGGGGGTCAACCAGTATTGTCTACCATGCTTCCCAGTAGAAGGCCCTAAAAAGTAGGAACCTGGGGACCATTGCCCTCTCCCCAGCCCACACCCCCTCCTCTGCCTTCCCCTCGGCTGTGCTGCAGGAGGTTTCTCTCCCCCCCCCCCCCAGCCTTCCCTCCACCCCAGTCCTGTATTCAGTTAATTGTAAAACCTGAAACTTCTATCCTTTATAAAAACTCACTTGGATCACAAACAAGGCTTTGGTGTGAATTTCCTTCTCATGCAAAGCCAAGAATCGAGATATTTCCCACCCAAGAAATCTAACAGAGCCCTGGCCCTGGTGGCCTAGTGGGTCAATGTCAGGTTGCTTACCAGAAATTCAGCAGTTCAAAACCACCAGGGAACCAAGGGAGAAAGATAAGGCTTTCAACCCCTGTAAAGAATTATTGTCTCAGAAACCCACAGGGGAATTTCTACTCTGTCCTATAGAGTCACCAGGAGTCAAAATAAACTCAATGGCAGCGAGTTTGGCTTTTTAAGTGAAAGGTTGGTAGCTTCAATCTGTTCAGAGGTGCCTTGGAAGAAAGACCTGGTGGCATAACTCTGAAAGGTCACAACGTCTTAAATCCTAGGGGATCTCACTCTACTCTACATACATAGGGTCATCATGAGTAAGCATTGACTCAAAGGCAATTGGTTTCTTCTTTGTGTTTTCTGTCTCCCGTACTTCATACATGTATCAGTAGAAGCCCCAAACCCACCAACTGCTATCAAGTAGATTCTGACTCACAGCGACCCTACACAGGGTTTCTGAAGCTGTAAGCCTTCCTGGGATAAGAGAGCCTCTGCTTTTTTGAAAGGGGCAGCTGGTGTGTTTGAACTCTCAGCCTTGTAGCTAGCTAGTAGTTGAATGCTTACCAGACAGCGCCACTAGGGCTAGTCTTAGAAAAGAACATCACACTTCATAAAGTAGTAGTGGGTCAATGAAAAAGATGACCCTCGATGTGATGGGTTGGAGCAGTGGTTGCAACAATGGGCACAAACACAACAGCAATTGTGAGACTGGCACGGAACTGGCCGTGTTCTGTTCTGTTGCCCATGGGGTTGCTGTGAGTTGGAGCTGACTCCGGGGCGCCTAACAATGGCACGTGGCCTACTAGAGTAAATAGTAGACAATGAGTTCGCTAAAAATCATTCATGACTCTCCTGCATGACTATAATCTAGAAAGGGTTATAAGACTTCCTGTATATTCATGTTCCAAAGCTCAGAAATTGCAGTGAGAGAAGAGAAAGAATGTATCGTGTGTGTGTGAATGAAAGAGACTAGTGATTTTGATCTTATCAGACTATTTCTGAGTTAAAGTTCCTAAAGAGCTGTTGGAAAAGCAGGTGCCAGGGGCAGGGACTGACAGATATGGCTGCTTAACAAAGAGTTTTTAGCCATGTGTCCTTAGTGCCACAGAGCAATGTGCACCCTCACTGGCTGCTGTCTTCTCAGATTCCCCTCCTCAGCATAGTTCTGTCTGAGCCTATGAAATCAGTGATGCCATAGGATGGCACTGTAAACTGAACTGGTTGCACAAGTTAAACAGAATTAGTTATGAGGGAAAATGCTCTGATATTTTTCCATCCTTCATTAGACATGATAGGGATATGTTCCAAAACCTGAAGCAATAAAAGAAGACACAATCTGCTTAAATACTAGCAAAATTTTATTGATACCTCTGAGTTTATCAGGGAGTATTGAAATAGAATAAACTTTTAAAAATCCACATTTGAATATCTCTCCCAGAAACGCTCATTTTCAAACAAATAAGGGAGAGCCATTTAAACCCCAATGAAAGCAAAAAATTCCAAGTATATTTGTGAATTGCTAACCAGACTACACCATGACCAAAATGGATTCACTCATGCTAAGCTCCCTCCTCAGCAAACGGAAGCCTGTGTTTCTATTCCTGGTAAGTGCCTAGTTTCATGAGGAGCCAAACCCTGGGATAATCCAGGGAATCTATTGGAAAGAGAACCTATCCAGACTTTCCTGTTCTGTTTTCATCTAGCCACAAGTTCTCCTTAATCCAGAATATGGAAAGAAAAGGCCTTCCAGCCATTTTAAACTCTGTCCAGCCTCGCTTCCGTGCTGCTGTATGTCCGTGCTTATTCTAATGCTTTTCTGCTGCACTTGGGAACCCTTGTCTGACATTCAGAGAGAACGTTCTTCAGTTCGTGAACAGAAAAGTACAATTTGTGACTTCAAATTGCATGAGTTGCTTGTTTCTCTTGAGTATGGTGTGTGTGTGTGTGTGTGTGTGTGTGTCTGTCTGTCTGTCTGTCTTGGGGGTGGGGGTAGGGCGGGGCATGAGTAAAGACCCTTCTCGCTCTCTCTCGCAAGGAAAAAAAAATTCACTGCCATTGACTGAAACCAGATTCACAGTGACCCTATAGGGCAGGGTAGAACTGCCGTAGTGGGTTTCTAAGACTGTAACTCTTCACAAGAGTAGAAAGCCCATCTTCCTCCCACGAAGTGGATGGTAGTTTTGAACTGCTAAGCTTTCAGTTAGCAGCCAATGCATAACCACTATGCCCAGGGCTCCACTTCCAGCTCTAGCTTTATAAAGCTACAGAATCACCATGAATATCTCCAAGCAAATATATATAATCAAAGCTCCTCAGAAACTTGTCCCGTTTCCAGCTACTTTGCTAATTTGTGAAATTACAAGTGTTTCCTTATTCCTACTTTACTGTTTTGCTGTGATTTATAATTAAAATTTTTACTGTTCCATAAAATTAAAATATGGACCTAGAATTATATACATATATTTGTCTTTCATTTTCCTTGAAAACATTACATAGCAGTGTTATTTTTCTACCCCTTCCAATAGAAACTTTCTTTTGGAATGCAGTTTAAATCTAAAGATGAAATAAACTAATGAAACCCACTACTATGGAGTTGACTCCTGCCCACACTTCCCCTCAATGGGGTGTCCAGGACTGTAAATCTGTAAGGAAGCAGAGAGCTTCATCTTCATCCTTGAGCACTTGGTATATCTGAAGTGCCCAATGCCTAACCTCTAGTGAAATCAGAGTCCCCACTAACTCCAACTGCAAAACTCTATCTTCTTAGAGGAATACATTAGGTAACAGTTTTATTTGCTCTTAATTGTAATTATGCTCACACTGACTTACTGTTTCGTAATGAGGAAGTTGTGGTATACACCCAGCAAAACCCATCCTGGATTAAAATAAATAGAAAGCCACATCGTGTGAGTAATTTTGTTGCTGGGAGGCCTGTTCTTGTCCTTTTCAAGTTCTATTATGGTTTCCCACTGAATTATTAAAGACGGAGAATACAGTCCAAGAAAGCTAAACCTGGAAAATGTTCAACAGTGGAGACTCTGAGCATCCTACTTGTAATATGAATAAAGTTGCCAAACAAAAGACAGATTACCTAGTTGAATTTCACTTACAGATAAATTATAAATAATATAAATTTGAGACATATATTGCAAGGGCAGTGAACTATTTAATTTGGCCCTCCTAGCCAAAGTCTCTAACTCCCACCAAATGACCCTTTCCTTCATGGGTCTCATAAGAAGGTAGAGAAAGATACTGACAGAATTCACATGTAATTGCGAACAGGATTCCCTGAAGTGCCATCCTGCTGTATATAAAATGAGCCCTCTGAGAATCAAGAGGAGAGATCTCACTAACAGCAAGAGCCAGGAGAGAAACATATCCTCGGGATTCAAGATTCTTGAGCAGTAAACCTCCTAGATGGAGACTAGGGCTGTCACAACAGAGGAGCCGCAGCAGAACCAGGAGTAAACCCCTGGAACAGAGTGGCGGACTTCCGTCCCATGGATCAAGTAAAGCTGAGTGCTTTTGTGCACAAAGCTGGCTTGTTAAGCAGAGTACCTCTGGGTACTTAACTCTGGGCTGCTGGGCTTGCTGACCCATGGAAGTGGAACTGAGTGCCTTGGGACTGATGCTTGCTGGAAGGGGTGCCTCTGGGTACTTCATTCTGGGAGCTGAGTTTGCAGACCCAGAGAGTATGAGCTAAATGCTTTGACATCGAGCCTTTCAGTAGAGTGCCACAGCCCTTGGCAAATTCACTAGCAGACTAAGAACTTTGTGACAGGTCCTGATAAACAACTCAACCCAAAGCATTCCTCACTGGTATTACAACGTGTGAGCTTCCTGAATAAACCCTTTTATCATGAATGGTGTCTGGGAGCTCTACATAGCTATTGTAATAGATATTAGACCCTAGAGACCAAGTAGAGATTACTAGTGAAAGCAACACATGTGTGCACTAAAATTTTATTTACAGCTTGTTTGAAATTGAAATTCAGCTATTTGTCCCACATTGCTATTATTATCATAATGAATTGCTAAATCTGGCAGCCCTATGTGTAAAGATCCCACTACTTTGGGAAAATTGGTTTGAGAACAGGAACACTATCTTCTCACTTTTAGATGTATTCTTGTCTGCTTCTACAACTAAATTAACAAAAGGTTTAAGAATTTTACCTTGCTCATATACGTGTTTGCTTTTTCTCTGTAGAACCACCAAACTCCCTTCCATTGAGTCAGTGTTGAGTGCAATGACCCACTGGGGTTTCCAAGCCTGTAACTGTTTACAGGAGCAGAAAGCCCAGACTACCTCCTGCGGTTCCAAACCGCTAGCCTCTGTAGAAAGTCGCCCATATGATCAACATTTTCATACATTGAGTGCACGACATGTAGATTGTATCAATCATACTAAGGCCTACACATCATATAACGGGCATAGGAAACGTCCTTCCTTTAAGAACTCTCATTCTCATAGGGCAACAAAGAAAAGCATGCACATCAGCAATTATACAGCACAAGCCATGGTAAATATCTTAAATGAAGAATTGAAAAGGTGATCAAAGATGTTAAAGGAAGCAAATAGCATTTCTACATTGAGTCATTGAGCAGATGAAAGCTTATGAAGCTCTAAGAAGTGATTTGTAGTTCTCTCAAAATGGCATAGACATTGTCTCATCACACAGTACCTCAAATGCAGATGAATGGAATTTAGCAAACATCCTTTGAGAAGCAGTGTTTAGCTCACTTGAAGGGAATGGAAGCCCTTAGGGGTTACTATAGGGCAGGGTAGAGTTGTTCCCAACATTATAAGATGTTTTTCCACAGAGCAGCTGGTGGCCTCCAACTGTGGATTTTTCTTTAAATCTTTTGTTAACAGATGGATATTTCACTACCCTTCCAAGTAGGAGAAGAAGAAGGAGGAGGAGGAGGAGGAAGGGAATATAAATAATTATCTGACAACCTACAGTGGTATGCTACAACCTACTCATGGCTTTATATGAGATAATTAGTACCATTCTTTTTTTTGAAAAAAAATTTTATTGGGGGCTCATACAACTTTTATCACAATCCATGCATACATCCATTGTGTCAAGCACATTTGTATATTTATTGCCATCATCATTCTCAAAACATTTGCTTTCTAGTCGAGCCTTTAGTATCAGCTCATTTTTATCCCGCCCTCCCTGCCACACCCTCATGAATCCTCCATAATTTATAAATTATGATTTTGTCATATCTTACACTGTCCGATTGTCTCCCTTCACCCACTTTTATGTTGTCCATACCCCAGGGAGGGGGTTATATGTAGATCCTTGAAACCACTTCACACTTTCTACCCCACCTTCAATCTACCCTCCCGGTATTTCCACTCTCACCACTGGTCCTGAAGGGGTCATTTGTCCTGGATTCCCTGTGTTTCCAGTTCCTATCTGTACCAGTGTATATCATCGGCTCTAGTCAGATTTGTAAGGTAGAATTGGGATCATGATAGTAGGGGGAGGAAGCATTTAAGAACTAGATGAAAATTGTATGTTTCATCGTTGCTACCCTGCACCCTGTCTGGTTCATCTACTCCCCGCAACCTTTCTGTAAGGTGAAGTCCAGTTGTCTGCAGATGAGCTTGGGTCACCACTTCACACTCCCCCTCGTTCTCAATGAAATGATTTTTTATTTTTTGATGCCTGATACCTGATCCTTTCGACACCTCGTGATCACACAGGCTGGTGTGCTTCTTCCATGTAGGGTTTGTTGTTTCTCAACTAAATGGCTGCTTGTTTATCTGCAAGCTTTTAAGACCCACAGGCTATATCTTTGATAGCCAGGCACCATCCGCTTTCTTCAGCACATTTGCTTATGTACCCTCTTTGTCTTCAGCAGTTGTGTTGGGAAGGTGAGCATCAAGGAATTCCAGGTTAATAGAACAAAGTGTTCTTGCATTGAGGGCATACTTGAGTGGAGGCCCAATGTCCATCTGCTATCTTAATACTATAAATATATGCACATATATCTATTTCCCCATTATCATATACAAATATATTTACATATATACATGCCTGCATTTAGACATCTATAAATGCCCTTTGCCTCCTAATTCTTTCCTCTATTTCCTTTTATTTTCCTCTCGTCCCACTATCATGCTCAATCTTCATTTGGGTTTCAGTAATTCCTCTTGGTTACATTGCTCTTGATCAAGCCCTATCAGGCCTCTTACACCCTCCTTGCCACTGATTTTGGATCACTTATTATTCCCTTGTCCCTGGGTTTGTTAACACCACTTCCTTTCCCCCACCTCCCTTTCTCCCATGTCCACCCCCTAAACCATAAGTCCCATTGTTTTCTCCTCCAAATTGTTTATCCAGCCTATCTAATCTAGATAGACCTGCAAAGATAATATGTACAAAACAAGACAGAGCAAAACAAAGCAACAAAACAAGTTGACAAAAAAAGAAGAGTCTGTAAATAATTCAAGGTCTGTTTGTTGACCTTTAGGAGTGATTTCTGATCAAGTCTGATGGAATGTAATGCCCTGTCCCCAAAGTACCGTAATCTCAATGAACTATATGTTGAGCTGTTAGCCATGAAGCCAGCAGGTTGAAACCACCAGCCACTCTGTGGGCCAAGATGAGGTTTTCTACTCCTGTAAGAAGTGACAGTCTCAGAAACCAGAGAGCCCGGACATCTGCATATAATTTACAGTTGTACCTTAAACAATTAGGCTTTGAACTGCATGAGCACACTAAAATGGCCACCACCACCATCGTGTTTATTGCAAGTATCCACTTAAATCCATAATGTTGCTTTTACTTGATGACAATGAGTTTAGTTTGAATTTTTTTACTTGACTACTTTTTCTCTATAGGTATTGGGTGAATTGGTCACACAGAAATGATTAGTGATACAAGGCATTTAAAACAGATACTTGCCAACACTTGAACTCACCATAACAGCAACAGGAAAAGAAAGAAAAAGAGCCCACCTATAAGTGGGCCATGGGAGAAAGACAATGCTCTCCAAGCCCATAAGAGAGAGAATCTCAGAAACTCACAGGGGCAGTTCTCTCTTGTGCTACAGGGTAGCTGTGAGTCAGCATTGACTCCATGTGGATGAGTTTGGTTTATAAGTGGGACACATAGTTCAAATCCAAGTTGTTCAAGAGTCAACTGTAGATCCTTGCGACACAAAAAGATAATAATATTATAATGGGCAACTGTTGCCAGGAAGCTGAACAGATTAGATGAATGGAGGTGGGGGAAATCATTGGAAAACAAAATTTATCAGAATACAAGAAATTGAAAAATTAAATATTTCTTATTAAAATATATTGAGTATTAAGTAAAGATAAAATCAGTATTATTCCCACACACAAAAAATCAGACTTCAAATGTTTTGAGAATGATGATGGCAACAAATGTACAAATGTACTTGACACAAAGGATGTATGTATGGATCATGATAAGAGTTGTACGAGCCCCCAATAAAATGATTAAATTTTAAAAATTAGACTTCGTTTCAATGGTGAATTTCATTTAACATTTCATCTGAAATCCCATATACTCAGGTTAATGATGAAGCAAATTCACTCAAGTCAGATAAATCCTGAGTCATATCTGACTCTCTAAGTAATTTAATAAAGCACAACTACAATAAAACTTCATCTACTTAAGTACATTACTAAATGATTTTCATTTAATATATGAACAGTACAGATTCCCATATTCAACATTTCTACCTAATAGAAAGTACAATAAGGGAAAAAAATATGAAAGCAATAAGTAAGACTTTATTCACATATTCAATTATTATAGACAAAAATGTCAGGCATCCTGCTATGGTCAGCAGTTCAAACCCACCAGCTGCTTCCCAAAGGAAAGATGGCACTGTCTGTTCCAACAGTGCACAGTCTTCGGAACCCAGTGTGCTGGAATCGACTTGATAAGAGGGAGTTTGAGCCATATACAAAAATAATCTCCATAAATGCCATGAGGTTGAATAAGTTCATTTAACACGGTCATCAAACAAAACTATGATCTAAAAATAATTATATTTCTTTATACTAGAACAAACAATGCCCAAAAGATATTGTTTAAAATAACCTGTTCGCAGTGAAGAACACAAAATATTTGAGAAGAAATTTAAGGTTAGAGTTGGCAAAAAATGATAAAAACAGTGAGAGATTTTCAAGAGTTAAAGGCAACAGATGAAATGGTGATCTAAGAGTAATATTTTGGTTTTGGTTTTTGAAGAATAGGTCTATGGGGATTGACACCCAGATGAATAGGTGTTCAGGGAAGAGTAAAAGTATACCCATGAATATAGACAGGTTTGATGGAGGCTATTTATATGTGTGCATTTACCTTTGCAAATATATCCATAAATGTGGCTAACATATAAGGGGGAAGTTATGAACAATTAATAGAAAAAATATTGTTTTTACATAAGATATGTAAGTTCTACACATTGGAACTCACAAAACTCTATGAGAAAAATTAAAGAAAACTTAAATAAGTGCAGTAGAACCCTGTACTTGAAGCCTAATCCTTTCTAGAAGGAGCATCGAGGTGCAATGCAGTCGAGTTCCTGATCCATTTTTCCAAATAATTGGAAATGGATTAATCCACTCTGGACAACCACGTTTTTACCCTAGCTTTGCCTTTTGATGCAAAACATGACGCAGAAATTTCAAAGTAAATAAGTTCAAAGTTAAATAATACAATTTAAATAAGAAACACAACGTTTAAAAAGTTTTTAACAACGACAGTATGGCCATACCTTGAGATGGATGAGGATCTGGATGTGTGGACACGGAAGCGGAGAGGAGGGATGGAGAGAGAGTCATTGTTTGGGAGGAGAATCCCCTTCCATCAAATCAACTAGTAGCTTCTTTTCAGGAGTTTTCCCCCGTTTTTGCCTTTTTTCACTAGGACCTGGCTAGCTTTCTCTTTAAAAAAACAAAAACAAACAAACAAAAAAATCTGTTGAATGTGGTCTACACTTGGCGCGTCCTGACCTGTTTTCTAAAAGGGTTTACTAAATTATCATCAACAATATTGCTAATATGGTTAAACAGTTCCTTATCATGATGATTCTTTTCAAAAATGATCTTGCTTAGGACCCAAGTTTTTTATCCAAAAAAAAAGGACAAAACGCCACAAAAACTGAAAAATTATAGCAAAACGCTTGGAACACAGTAGTGAAAGGTAAAAACAAAGCATACTTACAACGCAACTAAGCTGTGTGACCAAAACACAAACTGCCTCTGTTTACAAAAATCACGTGCAGAGTCGGAATGCTTTGTTTGAGGTCTGATGCAAAATTTTCTCCACATTTCATGTGGAAATCTGATTGTGTGGAGTATTGGTGCGGTCGAGTAGCAGGGTTCTACTGTATAGCTAAATGTTTATGGAGGAAGTTTGTTTTTGGAGAGCCAATTTCTCACCCTCATCTGATTCTGGTGAGGAAGGAGGTTTGCACCTTAATGCTGTCAAGGTCCCAAAAGCCCAGCTGCAGGTAATAAAACTGATGAGCTCTAGTCTAAATATAATATCTATTATATATATAGCTAAATCATTTATATATATGTATATATATAAAACATACTTGTTCCCCTCAAATAATTTACAAAAACCTGTAACACCAAAAATTTCCCTGTTGTGGCAATGAAGGGTAAATATTAAATGTTCCAATATGGTCCTGAAAGTAAAGTAAAAAAATTCAAATAGGTCATCATTTACTTCATCCGTTAAAAACTGAAACAAAACAATCATTATGAAATTTAAATAAAAATGCTGCACCAAGCAGAAAGAAATGTAGCAAGCTGCTTGCAATTTTTATGATTACTTTAAAGTTGAAAACAATTCATTTGTTACCAAGCAATAAAAAGGTGCAACTCCTGTATTCAATAATAAATCAAGGACAAAATGAGCTGCAATAAAAATTCAATATATATTTAATCAAATCTAATTATCATTTAATATGATGTTTAAAACATTTTAATAGTAACTTTATTGTGTCAAACCGGAAGGTGCCTTTTGAACAGGAATTCAGCGTGAGGGAATGAATCCAATGGTTTATAGACACAATCTTTCAACACTAATTGGCAACTTGTATGGGGCTTCCATTAACTCTAAATAGGTTCAGCAAACTAATAGGAGGCATAAGCTTAATGTATGAGCTATAACAGTTTTGAAACTGCCATCTCATCTGATTCTGAGCTGAAAATAAATATAACCATAGATGAATGTAATTGTCTTAAGTGTTGCTGTTTGTAAATTAAAAACCTTTAAAAAAAGATACTACCATATAAATGGCTTATATGAATAATCAAGGGAAGCATTTAATTTAGATTTAACATTTTAAGATGCATTTTTATGTCTTATAGTACTGTTGCATCTCACAAACTATGTTGCTCAATTAATTGGTCAAGATACTACAGCATGTGTCTTCTATGAACCAGCAAGGCCGTGAGAGTTTGAATGTGTATGGACAAATAGCACCTCTCTCCTCTGGAAGGATGGACTTAGCTCTCAAATTAGCTGACCCTACTTATGTTTGTTTGAGTTTTTTCCATCATTAAAGGAGATGTATTTTGAAATTAGAGTAATTTAGCATTTCAGCACAATCTCAAAATATGCACACTTTTGTTTTATCCTTTCCCCCATCCATGCTTAAGAGAAGTTACTGTTGAAGGCTTGTGAAAAGGTCTTGAAAGTTTACATCAATTTAATACTTTAGTTCCATCTGTGGAGGAATTAAAAGAATGTCCACAAGATCCAGATATAAAAGGACAAATACCTAAATTCATTGGGGGAAAGACTGGGAACTGGAGCTGATTTAAATAAACTCTCTTAAGCCATTATTTATGAAAATTTCACAAGTATAATGCTCAATAAATACTTTCTCTTTACCTCTAATACCTTTGGTGAGTTAAATTAAAGGTGATACAGTCAAGTGTTGATACTTAAAAGTTAATATTTCTCTCAATTCAAATATATGTATTTTACAACATATATTTCTATTGTTGAATTATTAGGAGATTGTTTTTCAAATTTCTGCCTACCATTTTAGGAAAGTGAACCCTGATAAATTAATAAACTGCAATCATTTTATACAATAATCTACAAAATATGGCATTTCTTTTCCAAAGCCCTAGAAACCTCATCAAGCCGTTTTCATAATGGATTTATGATAAAGTCATCGTGGTGACGGTAAGCTCTATCTATACACTTAAAATCATTATCGTTATTCGAAGCGTTCCTGGTGACAAAAAAAATTAATGGTTTAACAGGAAGAAGGATGATTTCTCTTCAGTAATACAAGAGCTTCTGTTAGGGAATTCTACAAATAGACCTTTCCCACTTTTAGGTAGGGACACGAATATAATGTTAGTCATAGTAATAGATATCACTGTAAATGTCTTAATAAATGTTCTCTGTTTTACCGCTTTTAGTTTCTAACATCCATTCCAATAGCTAACCAGAACTACAGACACAATTGATGATTAGTGTTCATTAACACGTTGTAATGCCAGTGAGAAATGTTCAGGGTTGAGTGGATTACCACGGCATGCTACAAAGTCCTGGCTACTCTGCTAATACATGCCTAAAGGCCATACCACTTTACCATAACCCTCGCATTCAGCTTAAGCTCCCATGGGCCAGAAAACCCAGCTCCCCGAATTATGTGCGCAAACATACTCCACTCCACAAGCCAGCCTCCGGCACAAAAGCACGCCGTTGGGAAGCCCATCCCTTGCTCGGTGGGATCCGTGGGCTGGGAAGTCCATCACTGTCTTCTTGTGTTCTGGCTTCTGCTGATGCTCCTTTGACGTAGCTGTCCTCTGCACAGGTCCACTGCACAGGGATCTCAGAGCCCAGAGGACGCTCTCCACTCTGGGCTCTCGCTAATAATGAGATCCCTTCTCCAGCTTCTCAGAGGATTCAAATTATACGAAACTGGATGGCACGCCAGGAATCCTAGTCATAATCACTCACAGGCAAATCCTATCAGTATCTTCCCCCACCTTCTCACTAGACCCTTGCAGCAAAGGGTTGTTTGGTGGGAGTTAGAGACTCGCCAGAAGAGCCACATTAAATCACTTACTGCCCTGCAATCAGCTAAACCTGAGAAACCATTCAACTGTTGTCACACTCTCTCTTCCCAAATGCCAACAAATACAGAGACCTTCACAGCCACACTCAGTGGTGAAGACATAAGATGGAAGGAGGCTGAGGTCCTGAATCACTAGGTACAAGTTTACTTCTCGAGTAAGAGCACTGGTCTATACCGTTATCAAACATATTCTTCAACTATATAAAGCCACTGAGAAATTGGGGTTTCTTTGTGTGTGTTTTGTTTGTTAATTTTACTTCATCTGCCGTTATCTTAATGAATTCTGATCAGAAACAGAGAAGAGGATTCACATTGTGCAACAGGTCTGCATTGCAAGGGCAAATGCAAAACATTTTGTAAACTCTCCCTTGGAGCTAGAGTGCGGTTATTGGTACATGGAACTAAATGGGAACACATAAATCAGTAGCCTGTTACATCAGTTGAGGGCTTTGTATAATACCAAGGATACCACGGGGCTATAAAAAAGGCTTCAGTCTCCCAAGTTTGTACCAGCAATGAGAATTGTAAAAGCTAGGCAAATTCCAGGAGCGCATAATGTAATGATCACTATGGAAGGTTATCATGGAAGATGATTTAGAAGAAAGAAGAGTCAATAGGTGCAGAATACAATGAACAAAGGAGCTTGTCTGAAAATAAAATCAAGATTTAATCTTAGGATATCTTACTGCATCAGTAGGCTTGGTTTCTCCGCATCAATTCCCACTGATCTCTGCTAAGACAAAGCAGAGGGCTCCAAAATCCTTCAGATTGATGGAACCCCAAAATGGTTTAACCAGGTCCCTGTATTACCACCGAGAGGAAAGCACACTGCTGGAAGGAAAGGCCAAAGACTGTTTCATACGGGAGAAATAAATATCTATTTGGATAAGCTGTTGACATTTCAGATTTTATTGTGAGACTACCTAATTTTAATATACCAACTAAGACACAAAGGTTTATTCTCATCAATAATACACAATGTATAAGGCTTATCCTCAAAACCCAGATTATTTGATAAGAAAAAGACACATTTTTGAAACTCCTAAGAAAAATTATACTTAATAATATTATATAGCTTACCTCATTCATCCTCTTAATATCTCTTTGAAACAGAGATCATCATTTCCATTTTATAGGAGAGGAAACAGACGTTGGGAAGCAATTTGTTTACAACCATACAGAGAGGAACCACTGAATATTGGTTAAGGGATCAAGTGATCTGGAAGGGATGATTCGAAGCCTGTTGAAATGGCAACAGGAGCCCTATGGTGTAACGATTAAGAGTTCAATCGCTAACCAAAATGTGAAGCAGGCAAAAATCCTCACAACTGGACTGACAGGGAACATTATGATAACGGAGAGCACATTGAAAATGTCAAGGATTGCCGCTAACTTGGACCCACAATCAATGCTCATGGAAGCAGCAGTCAAGAGATCAAATGACAAATTGCGTTGAGTTAATCTGCTTCACATGATCTCTTTAAAGTATTGAAAGCAAAGATATTATTTTTTATCATTTTATTAGGGGCTCATACAACTCTTATCACAATCTGTACATACATCAATTGTGTAAAGCACATTTGTACATTCATTGCACTCATTATGCTCAAAACAGGCTCATTTTTCTCCTCCCTCCCTGCTCCCCCCATGAACCCTTGATAATTTATATATAATTATTTTGTCATATTTTGCGCTGTCCAACGTCTCCCTTCATCTACTTTTCTGTTGTTTGTCACCCAGGGAGGAGGTCACATGTAGATCCTTGTAATCTGTTCCCTATTTCCAACCTACCCTTCCTCTACCCTCCCAGTATCACCACTCACACCACTGGTCCTGAAGGGATCATTCGCCCTAAATTCCCTGTGTTTCCATTGCCAATCTGTACCAGTGTACATCTTCTGATCTAGCCAGATTTGTAAGGTAGGATTGAGATCATGGTAGTCCGGGGCATTTAGGAACTAGAGGAAAGTTTTATGTTTCATCATTACTACATCGCACTCTGGCTGGCTCATCTCCCCGAAGACCCTTCTGTAAAGGGATGTCCAGTTGCCTAGAGATGGGCTTTGGGTCTCCATTCCATACTCCCTCTGTCATTAACAATGATATGATTTTTTTTCCTGATGATGCCTAATACCTGGTCCCTTAGATACTTCATGATCACACAGGCTGGTGTGCTTCTTCCATGTGGGCTTTGTTGCTTCTTAGCTAGATGGCCGCTTGTTTACCTTCAAGCCTTTAAGACCCCAGATGCTACATTAATACTAAACCTATAAATATGTGCACATAGATTTATTTCCCCATCCTCATATATAAATATATTTACATATGTACATGCCTATATTTAGATCTCTATAAATGTCCTTTGCCTCCTAGCTCTTTCCTGTATTTCCTTTTACTTTCCTCTTGTTCCACTATCATGCTCAGTCTTCATTTGGGTTTCAGTAATTCCTCTTGGTTACATTACCCTTAATCACACCTATCAGGCCTCCTACACTCTCCTCATCACCGAGTTGGATCACTTGTTATTCCCTTATCCCTGAGTTTGTTAACACCACTACCTTTCGCCCCACCTCCCACTCTCCCATGTCTTCCCGGAACTGTCGGTCCCGTTGTTTTCTACTCCAGATTGTTCATGCAGCCTATCTTATGTAGACAGACCTGCGGAGATAATAACATGCACAAAAACAAGACAGAGCAAACCAAAGCAACAATATACAACAAGAAACCAATGCCAAAAAAACAAAACACAACAAGAAAGAAAAGCTTATAGTTAGTTCAAGGACTGTTTGTTGGCCTTTAGGATTGTTTTCCAGTCCAGTCTTTTGGGGCACCAAGCCCTGGCCCCAAAGTCAACCTTTGGCATTCCCTGGGAACCTCGCTGCTCCATTCCCTTGCTGTTCTGTTGCACTCTCTTAGTGTTCTGCCTCGGAGTGGCGGGATCAAATTGGGGCAATTCCCACCCTGTGTCTCTGGTGTTGTCCCCAAAAGGGCTATGGGTCAGTGAGAGACGTCATGTCACATAGTGGGGCTGGCCATCTAGTCCTCTCTGTGGACTGGCTGCTCTAATCGGGAACATCGTCGTCAAGGCCTGTTGGGCCACGTTGTGTTCCACTCTCTCCTCCTCCCCCTTCATCTGCTCCAGTGTTTACCGATCGGATAGGTCCCTCTCCTGGAGCTGCAGATTCAATGTCATCTTTCGAAATAAATTCTTCTGGGGGTGGGGCAGGTGTTCACTTTGTATTTGTGATTGTGTCCGACCCCTCAGATCTCTCCACTGGTTCCCTACTCCATGCCTGCATGTTGCATTCACAAGTTGGAACACGGAGTTGAAGTCTGGCCCCTCTTTCCCTGAGGAGAAATAAACAATACCCTCCCCTTGAGTGGGTTATTATCATGTGTCCCCTCTACCCATTTCTTTTTTATTATTTTTTTCCTTTCTCTACCTCCTTTTTAGTTGGCTACCATAGGTATCCCTGGATTTGGTTTGGTCCCTGCCACACTACCTGGTCCTCACCCCCAGAAATGTCTATATACAGTAGCTTTTCCCCTATACCCCTTTCGCATTTTTTTAAAGCTTACCTCAGCGGACTCATGTTGTACTTGTCCTTTTGTGCTTGCTTACATCACTTAGCATGATTTCTTCCACTTCTTCCCATGCAGCAATGTGCTTCATACATTCCTCACTGCTTTTTGGCAATGTGTAGTACTCCATTGTATGTATATACCACAGCTTTTTAATCTACTCGTCCAATGATGGAAATTTGGGGTGTTTTCAATTCCCTGTAATTGTGAACTGTGCCCAATGAACATTGGAGCACAGGTGTCTGGCCTTGGTTTGTTTCTTGCCTCTTCTGGGTATAAACCCAGTTGGGGGATTGTTGGGTCATATGGTAACTCAAATTCCATCTGTTTTAGATATCACCAGATCAATTTCCATAGTGGCTGTACATAACTTACAAGTCCACCAGCAGTGGATGAGAGTTCCTGTCTCCCCACAGCCCCTCTAACACTTGATGCTTTCAGATTTTTTGAGTTGGGCTATCTTTGAGGGTGTTTGATGGTACCTCATCATTGTTTTAATTCAAATTTCTCTTATGGCTAAAGATCAGGTACATTTTCTCATATGTTTGTTGGCCATTCGGATTTCTGCCCCTGTGAAACTTCTGTTCAGGTCCTATGCCCACCTCGTCAATGGGCAATTAGTGTTTTGGTTTTTTTTCTCTTTGGAAGCTAACAGAGTATTGTAGATTTTAGTAATAAGGCCTTTGTCTGATGTGTCATTGCTAAAGATGTTTTCCCAGTCCGTGTACTCTCTTATTACTCTCTTGGTGAATTCTTTCGATGTACACAGGTGTTTTATCTTTAGTATATCCCTCTTGTCAATTTGTGATTCATCTGTATTTATGTCCTTCCCTATTTCTGATAGCCTATGTATTTTCTGTTCCAGAGGCCTCAAGTTGGTCACAATTTCTTAATTGATGACCCTAATAGTTTGGGGTTTAATGTCAAGGTCTGTGATCCACCTTGAGTTTATTCTTGTGTATGGAGTGAGATAAGTGTCTTACTTCATTTTCTGCAGGTAAATATCCATTTTTTTCAAGAACTACTTATTAAAGAGGGCATCTGTTTTCCATTTAATATTTTTGGGCCCTTGTAAAAGATCAGTTATCTGTATGCTGACGATATTTCTGGGTTTTCAGTTCTTTTCCACTGGTCTGAGTATCTGTCATTGTACAAATATCATGTGGTTTGACAACTGTGGCTGTTTAGTATGTGCTAAAGTCAGGTAAAGCAAGGCCTCCTACTGTGTCCTTCTTCTTAAGGAGATCTCTGCTAATTCTGGGCTTCTTCTCTCTCCATATGAAGTTGGTAATCAGTTTTTCCAATTCTTTGAAGAAAGATGAGAGTAATCGTATCGGGATTGCATTACACTTACATAGTACCTTAGTTAGAATTGACATTTTTACTATATTGAGTCTTCCAATCCACGAGCATGGGATATTCTTCCATTTGTTGAGGTTGCTCTTCGTTTCTTGTAATAGGATTCTGTAGTTTTCCCCATATAGATCTTTTGTTCTTTTAGTGAGGTATATACCTAGATATTTCAATTTGTGTTTGGCTTTTGTGAAGGGTACCACCTTTTAGATCTCCTCTTCTGTGGTCTTATCCGATGTGGATAGCAGCCCGATGAACTTCTGTGTGTTGAACTTGTATTCTGCCACACTGCCAAACTCCTCTATTGTTTCCAGTACTCTCCTTGTGGAGCTTTTGAGATTTTCCATATGTAAAAGCAAATCATCTTCAAATAACGATAGTTTCACCTCGTCCCCAAATACTTTTCATGTCTTTTCGTCGCCTTATGCAGTTAGCTAAGACCTACAGCATGATATTAAATAAGAGTGGGGACAAGGGGCATCCTTGTCTGGTCCCCTTTTTCAATGGGATTCTGTTAATCTTTTCTGCATTGACTACCACGTTACCTGATGGTTTTTCATATATAACTTACAGTGTCTTGAGGAATTTTCCTTTCATTCTTATCTTCTCAAGTGTCTTAAATAGTAATTGGTTTTGGATGTTGTCGAATGCTTTTCTGCATCTATCGATATTACCATGTGGTTCTTATAGTTTTTCATGTCAATGTGGAAAATGATATTAATGGTCTTTCATATGTTGAATCATCCCTGCATCCCTGGTATGAATCCCACTTGGTCATGGTGAATTATTTGTTTTATATACTTTTTATTCTATTGGCCAATATTTTATTAAGGATTTTTTCATCTATGTTCATTAGGGATATTGGGCTGTAATTCTCCATTCTTGTGGTATCCTTGCCCGGTTTTGGTTGCAGAGTTATATTAGCTTCATAGAAGGAGTTCGGGAGTTTGCCATCTTTTTCTATGTTCTGGAAGAGTTTGTGTAGGATTGGTGTTAGTTCTTCCCTAAATGCGTGGTAGAATTCTCCAGTGAAGCCATCTGGTTTAGGGGATTTTTTTGTTGGTAATCCCTTGATAACTTTGTCTATTTCTTCTATTTGCTATGGGTCTGTTGAGATTCTTGACATCCTTCAGGGACACTCTAGGGAGGGATTGTTTTTCCAAGAATTTGTGCATGTCTTCCAAATTGGTGAATTCATTGGAGTACAATCCTTCATAGTACTGTGTAGTTATCCTATTGATTGCATTAGGGTCTGTTGTAATGTCACCTCTTACATCCCTTATTCTTGCTATTGAAATTTGTTCCCTACTTTCTTTGGTTAGATTTTCCAGCGGTCTTTCGATTCTGTTTATCCTTTCAAAGAACCAACTGTTAGTCGTATTAATTTTTTCAATAGTTTTCTTATTTTCACTCTCCTGAATCTCAGCCCTGGTTTTTATTATTTCTTTTCCTTTGGTAGTAGTAGGATTGTCCTGCTGACTCTGCTCTAGTTGTTGAAAATTTTGTGCCAGCATATCAATTATGAGTCAACTTTTCCTTTCTCAGGTATACATGTATTGCTATGAAACTTCTTCCGATAACTGCCTTTGCTGTATCCCATAAATTTTGATATGTCGTGTTCTCATTCTCATTGGTGTCTAGAAATGTCCTAATTTCATCTCTGATCTTTACCTGTATGCACTTCTTGTGCAGTAGAAAGTTATTCATCCTCCAATTGTTTTCTCTTGTGTTCTTAGTCTTCCTTTTGTTGATTTCCAGACTTATGCCACAGTGATCTTAAAGAGAGGTCTGTATGATATAAATGTGCTTAAATTTATGTAGATGCGCCTTAAGCCCCAGCATGTGGTCTATCTTAGAATGTGTGCCATGTTAGCTTGAAAAGAATGTGAATTTATTTGTATTTGGATGAAAAGCTCTTTAAATATCTATCAGGACAAATTGTCTAATTGGAAGGTTTAGATCTCTAGCCTCCTTGTTGAGCTTCTTTCCCTGTGATCTATTTTTCTCAAAGAGCAGTGTATTGAAGTCATCCACTATAATGGTTTAGGCTGTGATTTCTTTTTTCATCTTTGGGAGTGTTTGGTTGACATATTCAGTGGATCTCTCATTCAGTGAAGATATGTTTACAATGATTAGCAGTTCTTTGTCTACCATTCCCTTGAAAATCATATAGTATCCCTCCTTATCTCTTAATGGTTTTCACTTTGAGGTCATTTTTATACGAGATTAGGATTGCAATCTTGAATTGCCGTTTGCTTGGTATGCGTTATTCCAGCATTTGATTCTCAGCCTTTTTTTTTTTTTTTTTGGTCTGTAGCCTTGAGATATGTCTCCTATAGGCAACAGATGGATGGGTTGTGTTTTCTAAGACAGTCTGCTAGTCTCAGTCTTTTAATGACTGGTTCAGCCCATTGAAATTCAGGGTTAATATCTCCTTCTGCGGACTCTGTGATGTCATCTTATATCTTTTGTGTTGGGTGTTTTCGTACCTTCCTTTTTCATTAGTGTGTTGTGCGTGTGGGTGTGGGCGTCATTCTTGACTTCTTTCTATCCTTAAGCCAATGCTATCTTGGGGTCTGTGGTTGTTCTATGTGGCGGTCTCTTATTTGTGCTTGGTGTGTGTTTTCCTTTTGCCCATACTGGGTTGGCAAGGATCTTTTGTAGGACTGGGTTTCCTTTAATGTATTCTTTAAGTTTTTCCTTGTCTTGGAAGACTCTTACTTCTCCATCTATCTTGATCAATAATTTGGCTGGGTAGAGTATTCTTGGGTTTGCATTGTTTTCCATTGATTTTTGGAATATGTTACTCCACTCTCTCCTCTTCTTCATAGTTTCTGATGATAGATCTGAGCATATTCTTATTTGGGAACCTTCATATGTGATTGCGTCTTTTTCTATAGCTGCTCTCATGATTTTCTCCTTTTCCTCAAAGTTAGATAGTTTTACTATTATGTGCCTTGGTGACTTCTTCGTGGGATTCAGTCTAACTAGTGTTCTTTCAGCCTCCTGAATGATTGCTTGGTTTTCATTCATTAGCCTTGGGAAGTTTTCCTCCAAGAATTCTCTCACTATTGTTGCAGATGACTTCTTTGTTGTGTCTTCCTCCGGTAAGCAAATAATTATAATGCTGTTCTGCTTTACAGCATCAGACATAGCTCTTGGGTTTTCTTCCACTTCTCTGATGATCTTATTAGATTTTTGTTCCCATTTGTTAAAATCTGCTCGGCTGTCCTCCAAGTCACTGATGCGGGTCTCTCCTTCCTCCAGTAAATACTTGAGGTCTGTGTGCCTGCTACTGGCTTTTTATAACTCCTCCCTAAGCACTTATATTTCCCTTTGGTGTATGGATTTTATCTCCTCTAACATTTCATCCTTTTTCTGTATTGTTTCCTTCATATCCTATATGACTCCAAGCAGCATTCTGATCATTTCTCTGTGGCAACTCAATGTCTGCTTCTTTTATGCATGTCATTATGTTCAGGACATCTTTGGCCATTGCCTTTTGTTTCTCCTGCTTTTAGTTGAGGTCCTTGGGACTGATGGCTGTTTGTGTTGCATTGTTTTAAAGGCGCCAGGTGCTGTTTTCCAGGGAGTCGAAGAGCACTGGCTCTTTCTGGGACACTTGTAGGAATGCTTCTTCAAACTGCCTACAGCTAAATTCACCATGGAATTAACCTACCACTCTATCCTCCTGTGGCTTCCCTCTCAGGGGAGTGACCGAGAAAGCTGGTTGGTTTTCTGTTTTGGTGTTGTGGAGGTTGGGCAGAGGTTCTTGCAACAGCTTGGAACATTGATGAGTTTTGTCCAAGCTGTCTTAAACCCCCAGGCACAGAGGCAGGAATTCCCAAGTAAGAAGTTGGGCGGAGTATCCCCTGGTGGAGTTTGGCAGGCCTTTCTCCAGACTGCGGCTAGCTACACAGGATGGAGCTTACGTAACTGGGTGATGCCGTAGGCTACGGGGAGTTGTCTAGAGGTCAGCAGTGGAGTGTGAGAGAACCGGAATGAGACAAAGAGGAGGATAAAAAATTAAAAAGTAATCCTGCTGAGACTTTGGGGGGATAGAGAAAAGAGAGGGAAATCAAAGTAACAATGTAGCTGAGCCCTGATCCCTGCCAGTGGAGCTACAAGGTGGCGGCAGCGGCAAGCTGTGTCTGCTTTGAGATAAATCCAGAGTAAGCTCCAAATTGTCCCGGGTCTGGCAGAAACAATGGCGGGGCTAAGGTCAAACCCTAACTGGCCTCTGCTGTCATAAGCCAGAAGTCCTCAGACCCTCAAAACCTTGTGGGTGTATGCCTACTTATCTTTATGATGGTCCTCCTATGATCCAGCAGTGTTGAATTTCCCTCTAAGTAACTCTCCTGGGATGATATCTGCAGAATCCCTCTGGTATGTGTTACTCAGTTGCTATCTCTGAGTACTCATCGCAAAGATATTACTTTGAGGACTAAAGATATTACTTTGAGGACTAAACTTAAGCCATGTTATTCTCAATTCCCTCATCTGCACGTAAATTTGGGCATTGAATATGAATACTGAAGGAAACTGATGCATTTCAACTACAGTGCTAGTGAAGAATATTGAAAATACCATGGACTGCCAAAAGAACAAATAGGTCAGTCTTAGAAGGAGTAGAGCCAGAATGCTCCTTAGAGGCAAGAAAGACAAGACTACATCTCACATATTTTGGACATGTTGTTAGGAGAAATAAGTTCTTGGAGAAGAACATCATGCTTGAAAAAGTGGAGGGGCACTGAAGAAGAGGAAGTCCATCAAGAAGATGGATTGACACAGGGCCCAAACAAAGGGCTCAAACTAGTGAGAGGCGCATGCAGGATTAGCAAGGTTTCTTTCTGTTGTACATAGGGTCACTAAGAATCAGAACCAATTTGATGGCACCTAATAAGCACCAAAAGATCCATACATAGACCCCCACCTGCCACTCTGAGGCAAAAAAAAAAAAAAAAAGCAGTGGGTGGGGGGAGGGGATGGCTCCTGATCTACTTTTTTTAAAATTATAGCCTGAGAAACTATCTGGGAAATGTCTACTATCTCTTATTGAGTCACTATGAGTGGGAATCAAATGATGGCAAATAATAGCCCTCTATCTTCTAGTCCTACATCTCCAAAGCCAAAGTTTGAAACATATAACCAGGGGGGAAAGCATTAACAAAACAAACAGGATTGGATAACTACTTAGAGTGATCACAAAAGTTTTCATAGCAATTTAATTGATTTTGGAGAACCAGCATATTTTAAATATATAACAATAGAAACAGAAGAGTCAAATTTATGTTAGGTGGTGGTGGTGTGTGTCAATAAGTTTATTCCAATTCATAGTCACTTTTTTGGACAGTAAAACCTCCATAAAGGGTTTCCTGGACTGTACTCTTACGGGAGCAGATTATCAGGTCTTCTTTGTCTATGGAGCTACTAGTGGATTTGAACCACCATTTAGCAGTCACACACTTCACTATCACACCATTGAGGATCCTAATATGTGATGGTAGTGTTCTGCCTCAAACAATACACTCTCTCTTTTGGTTTACATTCAATAAACCATTGCAATGACTACACAGATCCCTCAGACAATATTTATGATTTGCTTACGATCCATGGGTCAGAAAGTACCCTATTCTGTAATCCAGTCTCCTTTCCCAAAGCACTCGGCTTTACTTGCTCTGTGACCAGGGATGTCTACCATTCTGTCTCTTGTGCTGGTTCAGTGGCTGTTCTTCTGATTTCACATGTCTACTGGAGCCAGGAGGTTTACTATGCGGAGATCCAGAGGATCCATAAGATCCCATCTCCTCCTTCTCAAAGGACCCATTTTATACCCAGCAGGATAGCAATCACAATATAGTCTGTGCACAATGACCCACAGGTGAATCCTATTAGTGACTTCCTCCACCTTTTTAACCACACTCATGGAGGAAAAGATCATTTGGTGGGAGTCACAGAGAATTTGGGTAGAAGAGCCATGTTCAATAATCAATTGCCCCTGAATTTAGGTAGCTGGTAAAAACTAAACATGTTTTGACTCTGAGAAACAGGTCAGTGTGGTGGCATGGAAATGGTCACAGAATTTCAAGGCAAGATAAATAATATTGGTTACATTATAATGGAGCATGCCAACATGGAGTACTTGTTTTATATGTAAAGTGAACTATATGAGTTCCTAAGGAGAGATATCATAGGATTATAATGACGCTTTAAGGCAATTATGCCTATGAAACTTACAAACTGGAATTGTAAAACATAGAGACAGAGACTAGACAAGGTTTCTCTTTGTAATATGAGTTTTTTACAATAGGTTTGATAGGAAGTGCTGAGTCCTGAACAGTAATAATACAAAGAAGGAAATAATACATGATTCCTTTAGGTAACAGAGTTAATATTGGAAATGTTCCTGGAATTGTGGAGAAAAGTTCCTAAATTTTAATATCATTATGTTAATATGATGGAACTTTATTGATATGCAAGTTGACAGACCCTCACCAGTAATTATTATGCCAAGCCTGTCATTCTGCCAATGTCATTGTCTTCTTCCACAGAGTCAAATATTCACATATTTTAAATAACACAAATTATCAATTTGTTTTATATTAACATTATTTGTTTTCATTTACTTATGTGTTTACCTTTACCTTCTGAATTTCCACCTTGTTATTTATTTAGCCTAAGGAATTTTCTGTTGTCATTCTATCCATTCAGATCTACTGATAGTTGTCTTCATTGGCTTCACCTATTGTTTGTCAAAAATGTCATTAATCATTTTGCCTAAAATCTTTAAAGAATTTTTCTGCTACATATGGAATTCAATAAGGAATTTCTTTTTGTCAATGTATTTAAGATGTCCTTCTATTGATTTCTGACTTCCATCATATCTGCAGAAAAATAAGTTGTCAGGCTTTGAAGATTAACTGTCTGTTTTACTTTGGCTGCTTTTAAGATTTTTCTGTTGGTCTCTGTGTTTCAGTTTTTTTATGGTGTGCCTGGGTATGATCTTATTTTTATTTGTCTTGCTAGATGTCTTGTGAGTTCATTGAATCATTAGTTTAAAATATCTATGTCAGTTATCGATTCAAATATGGTCTTTACCACATTTTCTCTCCCCATCCAGAAATCTAGATCATTTCCATTTATGCTATAAGTCTCGAATACACTTTTCTTTTAAAGATTCAGGTTAGGTATTTTCAATTAAATTATACCTTCTGCTATTTTTTTCTTTATAGAATTCTTAATTTCAGTGTTAGCCTATTAATATAGGCAGATAGATACGCAAGTATGATGGTCAAAGAAATGACCAAACTGAGAGAAACATTTGTGAGTGGTATGTAATTTGACAATGAAATTGATCTAAATAAAATATTTTTTAAATTCCCAAGTGCACTGAATAAAGTTAAGAAGTGAGAGGCATTTATTTAGGTTCCCCACGCCCCTTTTCTGTCATCCTTTCCAGGCTGTTCTCTCCATGAAAACCAAGGATAACCACATAAATTCCAATAAGTAGAATATTGATTGTGCTAGAATAAGCTTCATTATTCGAACTTGGAGACTGCTAATATACATATTCTCAATGATAAGAAGACACAGGTAGCCAAACTCAGGCTATCCAATGTTCAGCGCATTCAGATTTCTTCCTATTTGGGAAGCTGACTTGAATTTTTACTACTACAGCAGTGGTTCTCAACCTGTGGGTCGTGACTCTTTTGGGGTTGAACGACCCTTTCACAGAAGTCACCCGATTCATAACAGTAGCAAAAGTACCATTATGAAGTAGCAATAAAAATAATTCTATGGTTGGGGGTCACCACACATGAGAAACTGTTTCCAAGGGTTAGGGCATTAGGAAGGTTGAGAACCACTGTACTAGATTGTATCCATTTCCTGCTCTTATTTCCTGTTCATCATTTCCATTTCTGCCTTTTTCACTGCTACAACACAACTTACCACCTAAAAATTTCCAGTATGTCTTCATGTCAGTTGAAAAGCAATAAATTAGTTATGACATAGCTTCCAATTGTTTGGCAAGAAAAATAAGCTGCTAGAAAAGAAATTAGGCTAAAAGACTCGAAGAAAACCCACTAGATACCTTGTCATAATTGAGAGGTAAAGATCTAGAGAGGAGCTATACGTGAAGCTGAATGATTTTGACAACAATGTTAAAAGGGTTGGTGGTACTTGATTTGTTTTCCAATTTCTGAACAGATCTGGCACTTAGAGAAAGTCAGATGCATCAGAAAGCATTTCAGAATGCCAGCCTACACGTTTCAAACAAAACAGAAGTAACAGAGAAGGCATTAAAGTATTATTACTTTACAAAGATCATTTGTAAAAAGAATATGTACCATATGTGTGTGTATCATAGATATATAGTCTCTTCACAACAATGTTTATTTTTTAAATCAATTTTAAAATGAAAATTTGGCATTCATGATCAATTTTGTATATGTAGTAGGTACTTAGAAATGATATGCCCTAGGAAAATCCAATTAACATACAAATCCATGAACTGTATCACCAATCATCATCACTCTCACAAAAAAAGTGTGTGTGTGTGTGTGTGTGTGTGTGTGTGAGAGAGAGAGAGAGAGAGAGAGAGAGAGAGAGAGAGAGAGAGAGAGAGAGAGAGAGAGAGAAAGTAAATTAGAAAGTTTTTAGTTTTGGCAAGGTTTTTAATGTTAAGAAGAAATAATAAATTTTATCTGGATTTATTACAAGGCAATAATTGAAGCATTTTATTCACATTTCTACTCCACACAAGGGAAACAAATACTTTTGAAAAATACAATAATATCAATGTTAACTGTTCTGCTTTGAAATATACCTGTGTCCTCACCTGCACAGCCCACGGTCACAGCCACCCTCACCTCTAGCTTGTTTTATTTCAGTGGTCTCCGAGCTGCACCATTCCTTCTTCCTCTGGCCACATAGAACTTTTTCTCAAAACAACAACTTGAATGATGCTTTTAGAATATTCAGATCACACTCTTGAGTCCTGCTCAGCTGGTCTTTTTTCTTTGACCCCAGTCTCTGGATTCCTGCCTCTGGCTTCCTAATCATTCTCATCACCACGGGCACACTTCTACCTCAGGGACTTGTTACTGTGCTTTCCTCTGACTGACATGTTTTCCTGCCTACTCCCCATCATGCCTACAGCGTTGACCCACCACCCCTTTCAGGCTTGTCCCGGGCATTACCATCTCGGTGCCTCTTACCCTGCCTCCTCCATTCCCTGATGCTCAGACCTTCATAACACTGTTCAGCTTTTCTTGCTCCACTAGAGCTTTCCTACATACGCATTATACACTTTACTTAGTTCTTACACTTTTGCTTCTTATTTTTCTATGCTTTGAATTGTGGCTGACAATAAATAATGTGTGAATGAAAAGATGAATCTTAACTTATAAGTACCATCAAAAATATTTTTTCTGAGAAACTGGAACATTTAAAACCACCAGTAGAGTACTAAAATTTTCAAAGAAATTACATAGCATGATGTAAATTTTTTTTTCAGAATTCAAAACCTGTACCACAACTTAGTTGCCATGTGTATAAAGGGCTCTACTTAGCCTTAAACTGTTTCCTCTGAGATGACAATAACACAAAGATAAATTATAATTAAGTTGTGTTTGTTGTGGTAAAGTAAAAGATAGAGGCAAAGTTCAAATTAAAAATAGTATCTTATTTACTATTTTTAAAAAGAATCTGTACCATACGTATGTGTGTGTATCACAGGTAAATAGTCTCTTCAGAATGGTGTTTATTTTTAAAATTAATTTTAAAACAAAATAGGAGTGTTCTGATGGATTCCTTGTCACAATGTAGATGTTTATATTTATTTTTAATGAGCTACAATCTCTTACTTCTATTCTTTTCCAGCTAAGATAAACCAAATATGTTTTTCTAAATTTCTTTGTGACTCATTTCTGTAGTATTCTGACATCATTTGGTAAAAGACACTGAATAAATTTAATAAATAAATTATCACAATTGTTTTGGTTTGTGGGGTTGCTGAATGATGTTGACAATAACAAGTGAGTGTCATCCACATTGTGATAAGATTATTTTATATAAAATAAAATAATATATCAAAATTGAAAAAATATGGTTTCCTTTAGATTTATGGGATAAAAACATTTCATATGCACTAATCAGGCAGGGAAAAATTGTAGCACATGTTTATGTTCCTATGTGCCTTCAGCTGGGTTCTCCAGCGAAGCAAAACCAATAAAGATTATGCATATACATAGAGAGAGAAAGTGACATGAAGAAGATGGTTCATAGAGTTCTTGTTGAAGTTGGCAAGTCCAGGCAAGTTCCGAGTCCGTGGGTCAGATGTGAGGCTCAAGGATTCCCCTGACTTGTGCGGCTCTGGTGGTTCATGAACCCAAGCCTGGCAGGAACACCCAAAGACAATAGCTGCCAGGTGAATCAATTCAAGCTTGACAGGTCAGATGGCAGGCTTCAGATAATGCCTAGGATCAGCAGGTAAGATGACAGGCCATTGGCTTAAGTCCAAAGAACCAGAGATCAATGATCCAGATGTAGCATGTAGACCCAACAAAATGCAAACAATTTTCCCACAGCTCACTTATATTGGAAACAGGCCACACTTCCAAGGAACCATCACTTCAATTGATCCAGATTATGCTCTGAGTAAGGATTTTGTATCCCACAGCAATCTCACAACCGATTGACTCTTCCTAGCAGATTCTATCATTGAGTTGTTTACATTGTGTTGGATCATATCTTTGGGGATTACTAGGTATAAACTGTTAAATGACTGAGAATACTACTGAGTCAAGTTGACACAAAACCTAACTTTCACACTACGCCCAAAGATCACAATATAATTTCACATATATAAGAAGAACAGGGCATTTTGACAAACTCGATAAGTGAAATTATGCTCTCCGTTTCTAATGTAAGAAAAATACTCCCTGATAGCCACTGTATCTTCAATGTTAAGTACTCTTCTTTAAGGGTTCTTATGCCTCTGCTCAGAGAGTACATGATGTCAAAAATCAAAAGATACAGCATCTAGGGTCTTAAAGGCTTGAAGGTGAATTAATCCAAGTGACCATCTAGCTGAGAAGCAACAAAGCCCACATAGAAGAAGCATACCAGCCTATGTGATCATGAGGTGTCGATGGGATTAGTTATCAAGCATCAAAGACCCAGGACAAAAATTATATCCATCTGAATGAGGGGGAGGATAGACTGGAGACCCAGAGAAAAGACCATGATCAAGTCTTCAGCCAAACTTCATAACTTGTGTCAACATCACATACTGAATACTAGAGAAAAGTCCTGTTGTAGTGAAACACCCAACCTACACTCTGCTACACATATAAACAAAATTGTGGTGAAGGACATAATATTTCATAACATATGTGTATAAACAAGCACCCAGAGAAGGGACTACTGCAGTTTATTCCAAATTGCTGGAAGGGAGAAAGGCTCCTATAAGGTAAAATAAGCAAAAGACTATGCTCACAGACATAGAAAAGGGGATAGGGGTGGGGGAAGGAGTGGGGGAGGAATCATGGCAAAAGTTTCAAGGAGTTTTTTAAGCTACAAACTTCAGCAGTCTCTATCCTAACATTGATCTCTAATATTCTGGAACATGTTTGACCAAAACATTCTATTTAACAACCATAAGTATATTTATTACATACTGTAATTGCTTAACTAAAATTTTCTCAGAAATATTTAAAGACACTTTTCTGTCACCGATGCATTTATATTAAGGCCTGTTTCCCCCCTAGTATAGTGGTAGTGTATTGGACTACTAACCATCAGGTCAACAGTTTGAAACCAACAGCTGCTCCTTGGGAGAAAAATGCGGCTTTCTACTCCCATGAAGAGTTAGTCTTGGAAACCCACAGGGGCAGTGAGTTTAGTTTTTTTAGTTCCTCTTACATCAAGTTAGTGGAATTGTGACTTAACAACAGATGTACAAAGAGTCAGCAGAAAGAATCCAAAGACCTCAAATTCTCACTGCCATTGAGTTGATGCTGAATGATAGGTCCCCATGGGACAGAGTAGATCTGTCCCTAAGAGTTTCCAAGACTGTACGTTTTTACAGGAATAGAAAGCAAAGCCCCATCTTTCCCCTGAGGAGCAGCAAGTGGTTTCACACTGCTGACATTGCAATTAGCAGCCCAATGCATAACCACTGCACCACCAGAGCTCCTCAGAAGATCTCAATGAGCAAAATTGAAGTTTGATTTAAACTTGGTTAATTGACATTTGCTGCATCTTCATTACAGGTTTAGGAGACAGTTATAGGCTTACACTTTACTTAATATTATCAGTGCTATTTCTATATTCTAAACTCTGGTGATATGCTCAAAGATGGAATTCTTTTGGAGTCAAGTTGAATATATATTCTTAATAGGTAGCTTCAATAAACAATTTCATATTCAAGCCAGAATTCTGATTCTTGCTCTCTATGTGTTACAAGCAGTTACAGTTGATCAAAAAGGCTGAATTATTTCTTCTACAAGGAAGTGAAGATTTCAGCTCAATTCAAAATGGAGTTTTAACTTAGGCCTGAAGTCATCCATTTCAGTGAGGCCAGCCCTAAGTTTTAAGGTTTAAGATCTGCCTACACAGCCATTTGAGTGCATTGAGTATGGAAGGAGGTTATTGGTAGGTGGTGTCTAGTCACAACTGGCCTTGCAGATGAAGGTCTCTAGGAATTACTCCTTAGGATCCTCTGGATGGGTTTGATCTACTAAACTTTAGGTTAGTAGCTTAATGATTAACCTGTTTCTGTCACCAGGAATCCAGCAAGGATTTTTGATCACTTTTAATTTCAACACCAGGGACCTCAGCTAGGCAAAGGACCATATGTTTGATGTGAAAGTAGAAGGCCCGTCATGTAGAGGGCATCCTGCTGCATCGAAAGCACAGTTGTCGAGTCCATTCCAAGTGATGGCAATCCTAAATAGGGTGTCTGGGGTTGCAACTCTCATGGCAGAAAGTTACAATGATTGCATAGTTTGCTTGTTTTGTCTCTCAGTGGTGACAAGGATTCTTCAGTGGGTTATTCACCATGGCATTACCAGCACACAGATAGCGCAGAGCCTGACGTACAAGAGATCCCAGGGAACATTATTTTGAATGAATAAAATAATGCTCCTACCAAAAGAGCTGTATACTTACCAAGATTCAGTTGAATTTCCTAAACTGTTTGTGCCAGTTATACTTGTTACTATAATTATGTAATTAAATTAAATGTTATGCAAATTGATGAAATATGATTGATGATGAGTTTGCTATGTAAACTAAGTTAAATGCTTTGAATGACTCCATAAATGTGAATCACTCATATATAGTCTCTGTTGTATGAATTATAGGCAAATAAAAACTCTAAAAGTTGGCAGAAGTCTGGGAAAAAAGATTGTAGCAATTTGTGCTTACTTTTATTTTACAAGTACACGTGTTCTCATTCTAAATTAAAGAAACCACAACCGAAAACTATGAAGAATGTGTTTGTACAAGAAAGAAAATGTACATCTTTTCTTAGCAGATACATGAAAGAAAATGTCTTAGGCTTCCAACATAATACTGCCAGATGAATATGCATTAGTTTCCGGATTGTTGTCGTTTTTAAGTTTTAGGTATAGATCTGTGTCCCTCTCGATATTCTAATTGACAAAACAATTCCAGTTAACTTTCAGTCTCCCAATCCTGCCTTGAATGGAAGGATTACCATTACCATCACCACGCACTGCGGTCAAGGTGATTCGGACTCATGGTGACCTGTTGAATACCGAATAATTCATAGAATGTACAAGCTACTCTATATTGTGGAAAGTTTTTATAGCTATTTTATGCAATAGATGAATGTAATTGAATTCTGACAAGCACAATGACTATCAGGTTCAGTATATTTAAGATTTAACTCTTGATTTATTAGGAGTAAACAATAACTCTATTCTAGGGGATACTCCCCCTCCCCCAAAAAAAGAATTTTTTTCAAAAACATATATTTAAATTTTTCTATAAAACAATTTTACCGCATTCAAAGTGCTCTCCACTACACTTAATACATTTGTCAAATCTGTGATTCCATTCTTGGAAACATTTTTCAAAATCACTGTCCTTTCATGTCCCTCTCCATTTGTGGAAATAAACAGAAGTCGCACAGAGTTAAGTCAGGTGAGTAAGATGCATGGGGCAAGAGAGGCATACTGTTTTTTGCCAAAAACCGGAGCACTGGGATGGCTGCATGAGCAGGTGCATTGTCATGATGGCAAAACTAGTTCCCCAACTGCCACAATCTTTTCAGAACCTCCAAATAGAAAGTTTGATTAATAGTCTGACCTGGTGGAACAGACTCCAAATGCACAAGTCAACATTTTAATCCATTCAGAAATTTTGCGGAACCAAGTTGAATATATATTCTTAATAGATGACAAAAAGATTTGTCTTCAATCACCATTTCACCTTTTTTGAAATGAGTAAACCACTCATACACTTGAATTTTCTCCCATAGGGCTCTCCTTGTAAGCTCTGCTCAACTTCACAACAGTTTCTGCAGCATTTTTCCTTAGCAGGAAACAAAAGTTCAGAACCGTGTTCTGTTCTCTTACATGGACCATTACAAAAAAAAGGGGGTTTGAGTGAAGTTTATTTTATGAAAAACATTCACTGTGACTAGAGAGAAACTTCCCAGGCGACTCCGCTGGGTTGCACTAACTCAGAGCGAGTTATTGGTTGCTTGTGTAAGTGGAAAAATGCACACTAGAAAGCTCTGCTCCACCCGGCATATTTCAGGGCTTTTGGGGGAACCCCTTCATGTTTCATGAAAACCTTAATTATGCAAATAAGTGTATTAGATAACTGAAGTTTCCAAGAAAACTCTCAATTTAACAGAATATGAAAATTAACATTTTTTCTTTACTAATTGTCTCAGAGTAAGGGACAAAATCTGAAACAATAAGCTAAGTCAGAGTTGTTGTTGTTTTAATTATTACTAGCAAGGTTACTCCAATGGTTTTTACAATGGCCATAAAATCATTCCCTTTACTTTACAAAGTTTAGTACCCAGAATCAATATTTGTCTATGGCTTAGCTGGCGATTAAAAATGAGTTGGGTTGAAATACTCTTGAATTTTGCAAAGTTGTGTCTTTGTGTCTGGATGATATCTATTCAGCTGTTGATTATCAAGATTAAATTGCCTTCCCCAGCAATTTGTGACCGTTTTTAACCTTCTTATGATCACAGAACTCCATGTGACTTC
The DNA here is from genome assembly GCF_050624435.1 of Tenrec ecaudatus. Lineage (NCBI taxonomy): Eukaryota > Metazoa > Chordata > Mammalia > Afrosoricida > Tenrecidae > Tenrec > Tenrec ecaudatus. The sequence goes on from NC_134536.1 coordinate 41,537,634, forward strand.
CTTGCTGCTGAGATGAAAACAACAGAGACAACAAACAAGCAGAGGCAAAGAGAAAGCCTTTGCCATTTGAGTTATTATAAAAGTTATTTATGTATCTACAGTGCACTTAAAAGATTGATCATTTGCCCATTAAATAATTATTATATCATTATATCACTAGACAAAAGAAAAAGGAGCAGGAAGAACAAGCAGAAAAATCAAAGTAGAACTCTACGATATCACTGCCATTTGTGTCTAAGCACCATGCTTCTGTTCACAGCACCCACAGCTCCAAAGCACACCTAGTTTTCTGTCCCCCAAACCAGTCATTCTGTGCTAACACAAAACTGAACCAAATTGAGTAAGCAATTTGGGAAGGTCAAGCTCAAGGTGTGCCTGTGCCTTCTCACAACTGCAACATTAGTGGCCAAGACTACTTTGTGAATAAAAATTATTTTCAGAAGCTTATGTTATTTTGAAAGATTAAAAAGAATAAGTAAAAGAATGGAGAACTCTAAGGCCAAATGAGGGAGCTTGTTCTATATGACTTGAAAGAGGAACTTCTTTTAAGTAGTTGAATAGTTTAGCACATAGAGAAAACAGACCTGTGTACAGAAAGCAAACTAAAACTTTCAGGAGACGTAAAAACACGATCCCAATACTGGGTATGAGACCAAATATGAATGGATTAATACTAATTAAATAGGCCAGATGGCTGGTATCTAAGTTAGAATTTCTCTGGAAGAAAATGAAGTGAAAAGTGTTAGAAGTATTTTTGCTAGGAAAGTGATTCTGAGGATTATGTACACAAGAGTAGAAGTAAAATGAAAAGAAGAAGGAGGAGGAGGAGGAGAAAAAGCGAATAAAAACTGTATTCTCAATGAAGTACTTTACCACGAGAAACAGAAATAAATCTCGGAAGTTTTAAATACCTGCAGGCTCGCTCACCAGGGTGAATAGGTTTTCGCATATGCATGTGAGAAATTGTACAATGACTAAAACAGACTGAAGAAGAGTGGATGCATTTGAGTTATGGTTTCTCGACAAGGCTGAGAATATTGAAAGTACTACAGACTGCCAGAAGAACAAGCAAATCTTCACCTTGAAAGAAGTACAGTCAGGATGCTCCTAAGAACTGATGATTGTAAGGCTTTGTTCAAAACTTTGGACATGTTATCCAGAGTCCTTGAAAAGGACTTCATGCTTGTTAAAGTAGGACAGTGAAAAAGACGATGAATGTCAAGATGGGTTGGCACAGTGGCTGAAAGAATGGGCTAGAGCATAGCCATGGCTGTGAGGATGGCTCAGGACCAGGCGATGTGTGTTCTATTGTGCACAGCGTCACTGTGAGTCAGAACCGGATCGATGTCATAACAACCTATATAAATGGAGGTAAGAATTTTAAATACATATGCTAAAGATTTTCAGACAGGGGAAAGGAACATAGTTCTTTTGGGGGGACAGCACTGGAAACATTGTTCAGAAAGTGTATCTGATCTGCCCCATGCACAGTGGGGTGAAACACGAAGGGAGTGCAACTGAGCACGAAGGGGAGCAAAGTAACCAAGTCCCCAAGGCATCCTGAAAATAGTTTCTGACTTTGGGAACAGGACTTGGCATCTCATCAGACTTGATCAGAAAATGTACATAAGGGTCAGCAGACAGACCTTGAATTATCTACTGAGTTTTTGGGTTTTTCTCTTCTTCTGTTTTATTATGTTTTTTTGATTTTCTTTTGCCCTATGTCTATCGATATAAGATAGACAGGATGAACAATCCCAAGGAGAAAACTTCGGGACCAGCAGTTTCATGGGACATGGGAGTGGAGGGGGAGGGGAGAAGCAATGGAGAGCCAACAAACTCAGAGATAAAGGAACAACAAGGGATCTAAAATTGATGGTGAGGAGGGCATATGATTCCACATAGAACTTGATCTAAAGCAATGTATCCGAGAGGAAATACTGAGAGCCAAATGGAGGGTGAGCATCATAGTGGGATAGGAGGAAGGTGAAAGGAAATGGAGGAAAGAAATAGGAGGCAAAAGCTATTTATAGAATTATAGCTAAGGGCATGTATGTATGTAAATATATTAATTTATAATAAAAGGGAAAGGTGTCCATGTACATTTACTTACACAATAAGTATTAAGATAGCAGATGGACTTTGGGCCTCTACCCAAGGCGTCCATTAACACTTTGTTCTGATAACTTGGCCCTCTTTGATATTCACCTTTCCGACACAGTCGCTGAAGACAAAATGGGTGCATAAGTAAATGTGGTGAAGAGATGGTGTCCGGCTATCAAAAGATATAGTGTCTGGGGTCTTAAAGACTTGATGTCAAACAAGCAGCCATCTAGCAAGGAAGCAAGGAAGTCCACATGGAAGAAGCACAACAGCCTGTGCGATTATGAGGTGTCAACAAGATCAGGCAACAGGTATCAAAAGAACCAAAACAAATGACTATGTTGATGAGAAAGAAGGGGGTTGACGTGGAGACTCAAAGCCCACCTGTAGATAATTGGATATCCCCCCACAGAAGCGATATAAGGAAGGGATGATTCAACCAAAGTATAGTATAGCACCGAGGAATCAAGCATCAATCCTCTAGCTCCTGAATACTTCCTCGACACATGGAATTCAGGAAAGATAACCCTCTCAGGAATAGTAATGAGAGTAGTGATACCATGAGGGTAGGGGGATGGTCAGGGAAGGGGAAGGATGAGAAAAGGGGAACCCATCACAAGCTTGCATATATAGCTCTCCCCTCCCCGCCCTCTGGCCAAGGGGACGACGAATAACAGATATGTGGGTGAGAGGAGACAATGGACAGTGTAAGATTTGAAATAATAATAACAATATGTAATTGATCAAAGATACACGAAGAAGGGAGGGTGGGGGAGGGAGGGGATAAAAGGAGCTTATACGAAGGGTTAGCAGAAAATGTTTTGGAAATGATGATAACAGCATATGTACAAATATGCTTGATACAATTGATGTATGGAAGGAGCTGTAAGAGCCCCCAATAAAATTATTTTTAAAATAAATAAATAAATGCAATACATTCCAAAATGTTTTAAAAATCTTTATTCTTTTAAAAGAGACTATAGGAATGTAAAGGTCCCTTAAATATCTTAAAGATGAAAAAAAAAGTTCTCGAGATAAAATCTTATATCGAGGGTTAGCATGAAAATAGGAACAGTCAAAGAATGGCTAAGAAGATGAACCCATATTAAAAAATCATGTAGAAAAGGGTTCTGAGAAGTAAAGACAAAAATAACAAATCAGTTTAAAAATATGGAGGATGGATTTAAAACCTAAAATATTTGCCTAATATGTAAGAATGGCAGAGATATTCTAGTTCAGGAGATAATCCCTTGGGAATTCTCTATGTCCAAAGAAAAGTATGAGTCCTCTGATGAAAAGAGCCTTCTAATTTGTAGGTAATTTCCACACATGGAGAAAATGCTCTGACACCATAATACATTAGGATAAAAAGACAAGCATACAAACCAGTAGTTCAAAAAGACAAGTTGCTTATATTAGGCATTCATGATGATTATGAACTTCTCATTTGCAAGAAGGTATTCATATTTTAAAAGCCATGGAATAATTATGCTCCAGAGGAGCATTGTCAGCACCCACTTGGAAACCCATTGCTATCGAGTTGATTTGACTCACAGCAACCTCAGAGGACAAAGTCGACTTGCCCCAGATATTTTCAGGACTGTGGTCTTTATGCAAGCAGATTCCCACATCTTCTTCCTCATGTGGTGGGTTCAAACTACTAACCTTTCCGCTACAACCCAGTGCTTAGCTACTGTGCTATCACTGATATTTGATCAGATTCATTCAAAAGTGAAGCAAAGTTATTCTCAGATAGACAATACCCAGAGTTGTGATTCTCCTGGATGAAAAATTTTAACCAGAGTCTTTACCAAAAAGAAAAGTGTGTAAGGATGTAGGGCAGAGAGAACATGGGAGGGGAGAGCTAAACTTTGAAACATAAAAATAACTTGGTAGATTTCATTAGCCACACTTTAATATATTTATTTATGTTTTTAATTTGGGAAAATTCAAATTCTTAATTAAAATAACAGGTGTCAAGCTAAGCAAGCATCAATGGGCTACTTTTTTATTATTATGTGGTGTGGGAACAGAAATAATAAGTTATTATATATTTGAATTTAACATTGTAGAGTCAATTATTTTAATTAAGAACTAAGTGAAAAAAAACTTTTTTAATACAAAATCCTTAGAGGAAATGAATGAAAACAGAATTAATTGGAACACACAAGGAAATGTATAAACATTGCTAGAACAAGTAAGATACATTGCAAAAAAAAAGCATTTCCCTATGTATCAGCAATCTCCCATTATGAAATATAATTTAAGGGACAATTTATTTGCCATAGCAACACAAATAACCTAGAATTTGAAAGTACAAAGCTATAACATAATTTCAATGAAATTGGTTCTCTAATGCTAAAATTCATATTAAAAATATTCACCAATGTAGGCAATACATTTTTAAGAAGAAACCAGGATTGGCTTAGGTGATTTAAATAGAATTTAAATTAAAATGTAGCGTAATTACATGATTGTGATTTCAATGTCGGTATAGAAAATCCAGGGGTCATGATAGTCAGAGGTAGAACCCAGTCAGAGTCGTTCAGGACAGGCACCATCAGTGTGTCCCTGGAAGATTGTTAGTCACTACAACACTCTCTAGGTTTTAGAAGAGTCTCCAGACTAGGAAAAAAGGCCTGACACTCAACTTCCAAAAAGTCAGCCAATAAAATACTATGCGATTACAACAGGTCAAACCTGCTGTGGATGGAGTAGCCTCAGCTAATAACACTAAAACATAGACCCAGAAATCAGAAAACTTAAATATAGCTCTTTATGGGAAAGACATCTAATAGCTGTCATAAAGATCAATGAAGGATGCAAACTGTACAAGGCTTATCTAAGTAGCTGATCACAAGGGCACCTTGGAAGTATCATTCAGTCTGTGTTTATTAGATCAAAATTTCTTATGTGATGACACTATTATTTTTTGTCTCCTGAATATCAAATCCTGGAGAGAGGAATGCTAAACTCTTCTATCATAACTTTTATTTGTTTTGCTTTTCAGTTTATCTTTAAAATATATTCATTTGATAGCAAATTTAATATCTTCTTATATCTAATTGTGCTTTTGTGTGAAAAGTCTATATTACCTGATGATAACATAACTTCCTTGAATTTAGAATATTTTTGCCATACGGTTTTTCCAACTTTCAACTTTTGAGTCTTTATAATACAGGAGAAACCCAGACCTCAATGCTAATTCATTCTAGAAGGAATGTTGAGATGCAATACAGTCAAGTTCCTAATCAATTTGTCCCATAAGAAATAACTGAAAATGGATTAATCCATTCTGGACCACCAAGTTTTTACCCTAACCTTGAATTTTTATGCAAAGCATTACAGAAATTTCAAAGTAAATGAGTTCAGAGTTAAATAATATAATTTAAGTAAGAAACACAACGTGGGGGAAAAAAGTTTTTAACAACTACAGTATGACCCATACCTTGAGATGGATGTGGATCTGGATCTGTGGATACGGATGCGGAGAGGAGGGATGGAGAGAGAGTCATTGTTCAGAAGGGTAATCCCCTTTCATAAAATCAACTGGTAGCTGTTTTTCAGGAGTTTTTTCCCCTTCTTTGCCTTTTTTAACTGGGACCTGGCTGGCTTTCTCTAAAAAAAAAAAAAAAATCTGCCTACTGTGGTTAACTGTTTTCTAAAAGGGTTTACTAAATGATCATCAACAATATCGATAACACAGTTAAGCAGTTCCTTATTATGATGATTCTTTTCAAATAAAACCCTCTTTCTTATGATCTATGTTTTTTATCTAAAAACAGTACAAAAAGACACAAAAACTGAGTGTAGCAAAACATTTGGAACACAGCCACAAAAGATTTAAACAACGCATACTAACAACGCCAACTAATGCCAAGTGACCAAAGAAGACTACTTGTGTTTACAAAAATCACGTGTGTAGAGTCAGATTCCAATATTTTTTTGGAGCTCTGCTGCAAAATTTTCTCGACATTTCATGTGGAGATCTGATTATGTGGAGTACTGATGCAGTTGAGTACCGGGGTTCTGCTGTATTCAATTGTCTAATATAAGTCACTGCGGTTGTTATTAGATGCTATTAAGTCCATTTTCAGCTCACAGTACCCCGATGCGACACAGTAGAACAATCCATAGGACACTCCAGGCTGCAATCTTTAAGAGAGCAGACCCCAACTTTTTTTTCTCTTACACTCTTTTTGGTGTGTTAGAACCACCAACATTTTGGTTAAAAGCAGAACAATTAACCATTGAACCAGTAGGGCGCCTTCCTCCAATAAATAGCAAGTATTTTAATTTTTAACCAACTTTGATAATTTTTGTGACCACTCAAAAATATAGTCCAATAATTTATATTTGTTGTGACCACTTCTATGTTTGGATATATTATACCATTTAGTCACTTGTTTTTATTGTTGCAATGTTTATTTTTGTTTTTACTAATTTCTTGTATTCTTTGAGCCAAGTATTCAGTTTTCCTTATTACCTTTGTCCTCCTATGTCTTTGGAAATTATGTTCTTTAGGTAACTTTTTAAAGGTATCCTACTTATTTTAAGACATGTATCTAACAAAATCTAAAATATTAAGTCTGATTTTGAAGACTATCGTCTCATCTGTCTCTCTCATATGGTCTTTCCCATGTATGTGCATGTGTCTGTGTGTGTGTGTGTGTGTGTGTGTGTGTGTGTGTGTGTGTGTGTTCAGGTCTCTGGGAACTTGACTTGAGGGAATTCTTTGAGGACCTGTTGAAAATTCAATTCCTCCAAAGAGAAGCTGTGTTGGCTTTGGGAAGTTGCTTGGCAGCAGCAACCCTGAATAACTTTTAATTGGATTTTCCATTTCAGTGTTTTAGATAAACACCTTGTTAATTTGGACACCATACCCAACTGAGGACTGGCTTGTGGAATTTAATTATCGTATTATTTTTAAGCCCGTCTTTCTAGAACAAAGATTAAAGCAAGGAAATGTCCTGCTGCCCCTTGAGCTTGGGGAGTTCTTTTTTCTTCATCAAACTCTCCGTTTTCTCAGCCTCCTCTTGGTGTCTTTCTTGAACGCATCCAAGGGGAAATACAAGGACTGTGAAGGTAAAATTTTCAATCTTTCTTACCCACAAGGGTTTCTGTTTTCATTTATATAGCTCCTCTTTACGTTCTTTTCTTTTGTGCCAGCTCAGCAATACATCTCAAAAATATTTCAATATTCTAAAAGTATAAGAGTCATTTTGTTTGAAAGGACTATTTAAGGTATTTCACCCACCATATATTTTTGAAATTAGTATCAAATCAGTTTATTCTTTATAATATAATTGAAATAAATTTATTTTAAAATTTTGTTGTTATTAAATTCTCAGTGAAGTGTACTTTAGATTTCATAAATTTAAATCTGAAACCAACAAGACCAAGAAAATTTTTTAGATATCACTGTACTAGTTCTAGTTGGAAGGCTAACTATTTATTACAAAACAATAAACAAGTTTTAATATGTCTACCCGAGGAGGGTGGTCCAGCAACCGTGAAGTTCAAGAGCCACGACTCCATTCCTCTGTCCTTTGTGTCTTTTCGAATATGCTAAATCAGAAATCATGAGATACAACAGGGTAAACAATTTAAATTGAGCTTCTCTTTTCTTTTGATATTTCATATATTGCTTTAAAAATATAACTCCATAAACAAGTAATAGCAAGGGGCTATTTAGTGATTGTTTATGTTAAGAAATAATTCACACCCTGAAATTTCTGTCATTCTAATTCTCATGACAAACTGTTTAGAGTTAATAATTTATTTTATTTAAAATGACGAATTTTCTAAGCATACACCATGGTTTAATTGGCCAATAGTTATATAGTGGTATCATTTTGATTTTTAATAAATCCAGTTACCTTGGTACATCTGGACTCTTGCCGTAAGTCTGCCTTGCCCGACCAACCAATTGTCATTTGTCTTATTTTACTTTGCTTTGGCGAAGATGGACTCGAAAATAACGTTTAAAATACAAACACAAAAACCCTTCTTCAAGCTAAAATTTTGAATCCCAAATCAGACATCCAAAACAGACAAGCAAACAAAATTTTAAAAGAAAGAAAGCTTGCTTTTAGGTCTTATTTTTATCTTTGAACAACTTCTGGATCATAAGATGTCAAAGAGAAAAACCTTACCATGCAATTTATTTAGAAAAATTGCACTGTTGAAATGCTTTAAGACGAATAACATTAAAACTAATCCTTACTCTGAATTTCCACGGCCTGAGTACGTGTGCAGGAAGCTCCTATGGTGAATCAGGAAGTCACAATCTGGGCCTTTTGTATTTGCTCCTCTCTTCCCTGATTTATCAATTCTCCCACATTGCAGTGTAAATCCGAACAGAATATATAACCACTTTGTTTACTTAGTTAATTAATTTGAGCAAAGCCTGATTAAATTAAGAAGCAATATGATAAAGGAAAAAACATAAAAGTTATCGGAATGTCAAAAGATGGAATCTCCTTCAATCAGGTGATTAAAATCTCACCCAAGATAAATAAAGCCCCAAACAGAATTTAATAGCATTGTATTCACTTTGAGTTAGGTAACTGATTTGACTTATTTGGAATCCACAATTTATCATATTTCTAAAAAGACCAATAATTATTGAATGATAGACATATGCTCTCAGGTATCTGCCCAACTTAATGGAGTGGAGAAACAGCAAGGATATAACTCACTGCAAAATACATAGGACCAGTGTGAAACATTAAAAGCAAAGAAGCAAACAACCAAGAACACGGGCGATAGGGGTGCTAGTCATCACGGAATATTTACTTTCAGAAAGGACCTTTGAAAGTCTTTACAATGAATTAGCTTCATTTACTTCTCAAAAAGAGCATGTGTGATGATAGCAATATTAACTCCAATTTTAGCTCAGGATACTTCCCTAACGTACACATGTCATAGCTCTTATTTTTTAAATCATACAATGTATTAACTATGTTTTGTGATTAAATAATAAGAGGATAATCTAAAAAACACATATGACATTGACTAAAAGTATTGGCATTTAAAAACAAGCCAGCCAGGGACCAGACCGAATCCAGGGATACACATGGTAGACAATGAAAGAGGAGGTGGGGAAAGGAAAAAAATAAAATAACAAAGAAATGGGTAGCGGGGGCACAGGGCACTAACCCACCCAAGGGGAGGGTATTGTTTATATCTCCACAGGGAAAGTGGGACGAGACGTCAACCCAGTGCTCCAAGATGTGAATGCAGCATGCTGGCGTGGAGTAGCAAACCAGTGGAGAGGTCTGGGGGGTACAACCCCAATCCCAACTACTAAGTGGACACCTGCCCCTCCCCCCAGAAGAATTTATTTCAAAGGATGGCAGTGAATATGCAGCTCTGGAAGAGGGACATAACTGATCTGAGCACACAGAAGCAGATGAAGGGAGAGGAAGAGAAAGTGGAACACATCTTGGCCCACCAAGCCTTGAGGACAATGTTCCCAATTAGAGCAGCCAGGCCACAGAGAGGGCCACATGGCTGACCCCACTATGAGATATGACGTACCTCACTGACTGTAGCCCTACAGTGGACAACACCCGAGACACAGTATGGGAACTGAGCCCAATCTGATCCTGCCACACCAAGGCAAAATGGAGTGTAACAGAACAGCAAGGGAATGGATCAACAAGGTCCTCAGGGAATGCCAAAGGTGAACTTTAGGGCCAGGGTTTGGTGCTCCAACAGACTGGACTGGAAAACATTCCTAAAGGCCAACAAACAGTCCTTGGACTAACTACAAGCTTTTCTTTCTTATTTTGTTGTCATTGGTTTGTTGTTGTTTTGTTGTATATTGTTGCCTGGTTTTGCTCTGTCTTATGTTTTGTGCATGTTATTACCTCCACAGGTCTGTCTAAATAAAATAGTCTGGATGAACAATCTGGAGGAGAAAACAATGGGACCGACAGTTCCGGGGGGACACGGGAGAAGGGAAGGTGGTGGGAAAGGTAATGGTGTTAATAAACCCAGGGACAAGGGAAGAAGTGATCCAAATCGGTGGTGAGGAGGGTTTAGGAGGCATGGTAGGGCGCGATCAAGGGTAATATAACCAAGAGGAATTACTGAAACCCAAAGGAAGACTGAGCATGATAGTGGGACAGGAGGAAAGTCAAGGGATATTGACGAAAGAGGTGGGTGGCAAAGGGCATTTATAGAGGTCTAGATAAAGACATGTACATATGCAATTATATTTATATGTGAGGATGGGGAAATAGATCTACGTGCATATATTTATAGGTTTAGTATTAAGATAGCAGAAGACATTGGGCCTCCACTCAAGTACTTCCTCAATGCAAGAATACTTTCTTCTATTAAATTGGCATTCTATGATGCTCACTTTCCCAACACAATGGCTGAAGACAAAGCAGATGAATAAGCAAATGTAGTGAAGAAAGCTGATAGTGCCGGATATCAAAAGAGATAGCGTCTGGGGTCTTAAAGGCTTGACATAAACAAGCGGCCATCTAGCTCAGAAGCAACAAAGTCCACAGAGAAGAACACACCAGCCTGTGTGCACATGAAGTGCCAAAGGAATCAGTTATCAAGCATCAAAGAACAAAAATCATATCATTGTGTGTTCACCTGCATGATACAATCGCTGAAGACAAATGGGTGCATAAGCAAATGTGGCAAAGACAGCTGATGGTGCACAGCTATCAAAAGATATAGCGTCTGGGGTCTTAAAGGCTTGAAAGTAAACAGCGGCCATCTAGCTCAGAAGCAACAAAGCCCACATGGACGAAGCACACCAGCCTGTGCAGTCACAAGGTTTCCAAGGGATCAAGTAACAGGCATCATCAGAACAAAAAATCATATCATTTTGAATGAGGTGGTAAGTGCATATTGGAGAACCAAGACCCATCTGTAGGCAACTGGACATCTCCTTATAGAAGGGTCTCGGGGAGGAGATGAGCCAGTCAGAGTGCGATGTAGCAAAGATGAAAATTATAACTTTTCTTCAGTTCCTAAATGCCCCCCACTACCATGATCCAAATTCTACCTTATAAATCTGTCTAGACCAGAACATGTACACTGGTACAGATAGGAGCTGGAAACACAGAGAATACAGGATGAATGATCCCTTCAGGACCAGTAGTGTGAGTGGCAGTACTGAAAGGGTGGAGGGAGGGCAGGTTGGAAAGGGGGAACCGATTACAAGGCTCTACATGTGACCTCCTCCTTGGGTGACAGACAACAGAAAAGTGGGTGAAGGGAGACATCAGACAGGGTAAGATATGACAAAATAATAATTTATAAATTAACAAGGGTCCATGAGGAAGGAGGGGTGGAGAGGGTCAGGAAAAAATGAGTAACTTATTCCAGGGCTTAGGTGGAGAGCAAATCTTTTGAGGATGATGAGAATAATGAATGTACAGATGTGCTTTACACAATTGATATATGTATGGATGGTGATGAGTTGTATGAGCCCCTAATAAAATGATATTAAAAAACAAGCCAGCCTAAACCTATTATGAGAATACTCAAATGAAGTTGCATAGAAGGAAGAATTTAAATCTGCTTACAGTTCATAGAATATTCATAGAATAATTATTTCCTGTTTTTAATCATTTTATTGGGGGCCCTTACAGCTCTTATAACATTCCATATATCAATTGTACCAAACATATTTGTACATATGTTGCCATCATCATTTCAAAAACATTTTCTACTTCAGCCCTTGGTATAAGCTCCTCTCTTTTCCTTCCCTCCTCCCCCCCTCTCACCCTCATGAATACTTGATCAATTTTATATTGTTATTATTTTGTATCTAACACTGTCCATTGTCTCCCTTTACCCACATTTCTGTTATTTGTCCCCTTGTGGGGCGGGGGTGTCTATATCCAACCTTGTGATGGTTTCTCCCTTTCTCTACCTTTCATGTTTTTCATGGAAATGTTCAGAAGTATAAGGATAAAAACATCAATATGGAAAAAAATTTCAATATAACCAGAATAACTACTAACCCTTAGATACATTTATTTGCTCAATTATATGAAAATATACATGCTTTTAGAGGTTCTTACACAGTTGGATATGTATCGTTTTATAAACCGATTTTTTTACTTAATTTTTTTAAAACACTGCCCTTTGACATAGGTATCTTTAAGAAGATTATTTTTTAAATCACTTTCTTGGGGGCTGATACAACTCTATCACAATCTGTACATACATCCATTGTGTCAAACACATTTGTTGCCATCATCATTCTCCAAACATTTGCTCTCTACTTGAGCCCTTGGTATAAGCTCCTAATTTTTCCCCTTCCTCTCTGCTTCCCCTCCCTTATGGACCCTTGATAATTTATAAATTATTATTATTTTGTCATATCTTTCACTGTCTGACGTCTCCCTTCACCCACTTTTCTGTTTTCCATCCCAAAAGAGGACGATATATATAGATCCTAGGAATCAGTTTCCCCCTTTCTGCCCCATCGTCTCTCCACTCTCCCAGTATCACCACTCTCACCACTAGTCCTAAAAGGATCATCTATCCTGGATTCCCTGTGTTTCCAGTTCTTATATGTACCAGTGTACATCCTCTGGATTTGTAAGGTAGAATTGGTATCATGATAGTCAGAGGTGGGATGCGGGGTGGAGGGAAGCAATTAAGAACTAGAAGAAAGTTGTATGCTTTGTCGGTGCTACACTGCACCCTGACATGCTCATCTCCTCCTGGCGACCCTTCTGTAAGGGGATATCCAGTTGCCTAAAGATGGGCTTTGGGTCTCCACTCAGCACTCCCCCTCATTCACAATGATAGGATATTTTGTTCTTTGGTGCCTGATACCTGATCCTATCAACACCTCGTGGTCACACAGGCTGCTGTGCTTCTTCCATGTGGGCTTTGTTGTTTCTGAACTAGATGGCCACTTGTTTACCTTCAAGCCTTTAAGATCCCAGATGCTTATTTGTTTGATAGCCAGGCACCATCAGCTTTCTTCACCACAATTGCTTATTATGTACCTGCTTTGTTTCAGCTATCATGTCGGGAAGGTGAGCATCATGGAATGGCAGTTTAATAGAACAAAGTGTTCTTGCATTGAGGGAGTACTTGAGTAGAGGCCCAATGTCCATCTGCTACCTTAATACTAAGCCTATAAATATATGCACATAGATCTATTTCCCCATCATCATATATCAATATCTTTACATAGGTACATGCCTGTATTTAGACCTCTATAAATGCCCTTTGCCTCCTGGTTCTTTCCTCTATTTTCTTTTACTTCCCTCTTGTCCCACTATCATGTTCAGCCTTCATTTGAATTTCAGTAATTCTTCTCAGTTACATTATCCTTGATCAAGTCCCTTACTACTGAACTTTTATCATTTCCACTTTTTGTAATAAGTATCACTTTACATAAGCCTATAGATATGACGAGTCTTTTGCCTTAGAGTAAATTTCTAGAGGTGGAATTATCAGGTCATTGGATATGCGTGTAATTAGAAATGTGTGTGATTTAGTGTGAGAAACAACACACCTTTTGAGAGTGTTTGCTGTTTTCCAAGTTCAGCCCCTTAATTATCCCTGCTCATCAATAGTAGACTTAAAGAACAGAGGGAAGTTACTCTTCCGGTCCTCTCATTCCATCAGACAGCCACCCAACTGCCCACAATAAGCCCTGCCCTTTGCAATACTGGGATTTTTTACTTACAGTCAACAAGAAATCTCTTCCTTCTCAAGGCTTTGCTCTTTCAAGCACTGAGCCTCTTAATATCACTATATATTTTTTTTCTGTATCACTGACTTCGTTCCCAAACAACAAAAGCAAGAATAGGGTTGTGCAGTGTTGTTTTGGTAACTGCTCAAGCAATGTCCCATGCATGGACTGAGAGCTGCACCTGTGTTGGCATTCTATTTCCAAGTCCAAATGAAGTTGGTAAGATTTTATGACCAGAAAATAGAGAAGTCCTCCAGGGGGCAATATTGCCTTAAGCCATAAGCTGGCCTAAGGTTACTTAGAGCTAACCCTTCAAAGTACTGTATTCTTGAAAAAGTGGTGTCAATAGAAGATCCATAGGATAGAATGCAGGTCTTCATACCTTTGCTAAAACTATGTGTATTTTCTTACTTATCTTAAGTGTTATTTTGAAGAATTTGAAAGACAACAATAATAATGCACTATTATTTCAGTTTATATCTAAAACTCAAACTCCTTGCCACTGAGTGGATTTGACTCATCGGGACAGGGTAGACTAGTTGCTGTGAGTTTACAAGGCTGTGCTTCTTTCCAGGAGTAGAATGCCCGTCTTTCTCAGGAGGAGCAGCTAGTGGTTTCCAGCAGCAAACCTGATGGTTAGCAGCCCGATCCATAGCCAACGATGCCGCCAGGACTCATGTCATAACTCATAAAGTTCTGTATTTTTTCACTTTGCTTTTTAATTAGGATTTTATAAACAGTACAATGTCCTTGGAAAACAGGTTGCTACTACTTATAAATGCACACACACAAGAAAAGAAAATCTATCATTATTTAGCCTCTAGATGAATTTGCTGTGTATTTCCTACCAGAATTTCTCCATCGAAAATATATTTATATATTAAGTATTAAAGTAGTAGAAGGACATTGGACCTCTATTTGAGTACTCCCTGATTGCAAGAACACTGTGTTCTAATAACCGGGCATTCTGTGATGCTCACCTTCCCAACACAGTCTCTGAGGATAAAATGGGTGCAAATGTGGTAAAGAAAGCTGATGGTGCCTGGCTATCCAAACATACAGCATCTGGAGTCTGAAATTAAGGTGACCAGATTTTAACATTGGTAAAGCGGGGCACCATTGACTGGGCGGGGCAGGGGGGTGGGTGTTCTTGATTAAAATTTTGGTCTATGTGGAACAACAAAAATTTTCATAGAATGCAAAAATAGCATTGTAATATATTTTTAAAATTTCAACATAAGTACAATTTACAAATTATAACACATTAAAAATTATGTATACTATTATTTTATTCTTTGGCATATTTCTCATTTGAGTGAATTGTTTTAGTAGATTGCTGTCATTGCTTAAAAGGTTATGAAATTTTTCACAAGAATTTGCTAAATTATATTTCACACATAAAATGGCTTTCAAAGTCTGAATACTTAATTGTGATTTTTCTGATGTCCACACTTTATTTACCGTAGAAAAAATGCGTTCAGTTACAGCATTAGTTCCTGGTAAGGACAGCACGTATTCCACAATTTTTAGTGCATTATTGTATGGAACATGGTTTGTTTCAAAATGTTGAAATATTTCTAACCATTCGTTCTCTATTGTGATTTTTGCTAATGCCCAAGATTTAACCTTTCCCTTATCAATATATATTTTTAATAATGACACCTCATTAAAAATCATTTTCAGAAATATTACTATATGGGAAATTTTGAGTAATATGACCAAATGATTTTTGCACATCATTCCAATTAAGCTTTTGTTTTAATGTAACCCAATGAAAATATTCAATATCATTTTAAAGTACCATCCACTCATCTAAATAATCTATGCAGTTACTACAGAACTTTTTAACGTGATTCATGATATCTGCATGATTTATTACACCTTGTTTTTCTGGCTATCTTATACCACTACGGATAGTTAACAAAAGAAAATTATTTTCTAAGTCCTCTTGACACTGAAATTTTAAATTATTAACTTCATTTGCTATTTTGATTACTGAAATTTTGTCACATTCAATAAGTTTTATAGCATTTTGAAAAAGAGCTGCTTGATTGTGTACAAACTCTAGCCAAATTTTTGAAGATTCTTTTTCCAAAAACTCTTCTAAAATTCTAGAACATTTATCCTGTGTGAAAAGTAGGATTTCAAAGGATCGTACATTTTCAAAATGTTTTCGACAGCTTGCAAAAGAGCTAACCAGAACGTTTTACTGTATCCAAGTATCTTCTGATATTCAACTTTCTCAGTTTACAAAATTCTTTAAGCATTTCAATGCACACAGTGTATATATAGAAATAAGAATATATTTTAATAACAACATTTTCCACATCTACGGGCAACAAATCAGCAGCTGTTTGAGTGGAGTTATGTATGATGTGTACTGCACAACCAACACCAATAATGTTTTGATTAAGGTTTTTGTTTAATATATAAAAAATATTATTTGTACCTCCTCTCGCTTTTCTTCCAAAATTTGCATTCGTGTTGTCTGCACAATATGTAACCATTTTATGTTTTAAATTGTTTTTTTCCAAAATATTAATAATGGAACTGAAAATTATTTCAGAAGTTTCACTGGGCACAGAAACGAAATCTAGAATTCTAACTTTTATTCCAGTTTCCGAATCAAAAAATCTAATAATGGTTGGAAATAACTTTATATCCTTATGATTAGATTCATCAGAATATATGGATATAAAATTAATTTTTTTCTAAATTTTTGTTTAATTCTGAAAGCACATTGCACACAATTGCCTTGGATTTTGTTCTAGCACAGGCACATTTTTTGTTGATTAATTTTTTGACAATTTGTGATGTACAGTCCATAGATATGAAGGAATGATTGTGATTAATAGTATGAAAAGACATGTCCTTCTGCTAAGGCTAATTTCTTTTCTTCGTCTCCATAAGTTGTTTTCCAAAAAAATTCCTGTATTTTGGAAGAAGATGCAGCAGTATTTAAATATATTTTATTGTGTCTACAAGTGCTTTGAAATCTCATTCTTCCCGCCGTGCGAAATAGAAAATTCACCATTACATTTCTCACATTTTACCATGTAATCGCTTTTGGTTTTTTTAATAAAAGGAAATTCACTTCTTAGATCATCGTTGGATTTGCATCCTTTTTTCTTATTCATTATGTTAAAAATCTTTAAAAAGTAATTAAAATTATATTATAAAATATCATATACATATTGCTTAAAAACACAACAAGTAGGTACGTAATTATATGAACATATTTTATTGATAGTTTATAAATAAATTATTTTGATTGTTATAAAGTAACTGTATTTTTAAATTATTTTAATTTTAATCCTATATTTCTTTCTAAATAATAATAATACTAACTTGTATTATTTTTTCTCTGAATTTGCTGTAACAGAAGTCGTAAGTGTCACTTTCAAGGCCGGCGCTAGATTTTTTGCCGCCACTATAAAATATAAATAATATGAGTACTGTCTGCTTAATTCAAGAAACTTTATGTATTTATGAAATAAATAAATACATAAATTACTTACCTAAATTATCAGAATAACTAATTTGTTGACATCATTGTTTAGCGCTAGCACGCAGTATACGATGTGTATCGTCTGAGAGACAGTTACAAAATGTTTCGTCGTTGCCAATGCCAAAAAATGCCATTGTTCATTAAGTCCAAACAATGGTGGTCAAATTCTAACAACTGATCAACAATGTGAACTTTGATAAGCAGTTCTCGATAATCAGTTCTCAACAATTATTTGTTATTAAAGTTTAACATTATAAAATTAACAAAAATAATATAAAACTCATAACCTGGTGAAATAGCCACATGGCAGCCGAAACCCGTATATTCCCTTCCCGTTCTCCCGCCGTTCCCTAGCTTGTCGTGCATTCTTTCCAAAAATTGGGATTTTTTAAAAACGTCGCGGGACGCAGGACCAATTGTTAAAAATCGGGACTATCCGCCCAAAGTCCCCTCCCACACCCCACTATTATGATCCCAATTCTACCTTACAAATCCTGCTAAATCAGGGCATGTACACAGATAAGAACTCGCAACGGCAGGGAATCCAGGACAGATAAACACCTCAGGATCAACCATGAGAATAGAGATATCAGGAGGGTAAGGATAAGGTTGGGGGATAAAGAGGGAACTGATCGCAATAATCAACATAAAACCTCTTTCTAGAGTGATAAACAACAGAAAATTGGGTGAAGGGGACAGCAGTGGCTGTAAGACATGAAAAAATAATAATTTATAAATTATCAAGGGTTCACAAGGGAGGAAGAGTGGAGAAGGGGCCAAATTAGCTGATACCAGGGGCTCAAGTAGAAAATGTTTTGAAAGGATGATGGCATCATGTGTACAAATGTGCTTGGCACAATGGATGGAGATATGGACTGTGCTATGAGCCGTACGAGCTCCCATTAAAGTGATTTTTAAAAGAAAATATATTTGCAATGATAAATATATTTTATCCTAAAGACATACACCTAAACCTACCTCATTATTTTTCATAACCACAAAAAAATTGTATCTGTGCATACCAGACTCTGTATTCCACCATCCTTCAGTCTATTCTGACTCACAGAGACCCCATAGAACAGAGTAATATTGCTTCTTTGGGTTTCTGAGACCGTGAATCTTCACAGAAGTGGACAGCCACATCTTAGATGAAGTTTTATTTTATTTCTGTTTTTTATATGAATAACAATGCTACAATGGACACAATTTTATGTAAAGCTTGGTGATTTTTTTTGTGGTTAAGGATAATTGTTGAGTTAAAGGGACTGTATACTATGAGCTTTGATAATATGAACTTCATGAAGATGGAAATTTTTACTAAAGAAATGATATATGGTGGTAAATAAATAAATAGGGTGACATCTAACCACGTCTGACTAAATAAAAACAGAGAATCTAACTCCACATGTGGCCAAGGTTTATTCCGATGGAACAGAGGTCAGACAGGCCTCTGCCCTTCAACTTTCTTTATCTTATGCAAGCACCAACCATCCCTCCCATGGCCATCTCCTTCTCAGCTTGGTTTGAATCTCCTTTGCAATGACCACAGCGAACTCACAGACAACACAGAACTCATGATTATGAGATTTACTAAAGAAGACTACATGTTACAAGTCAGCATCAGAAATGTTAAAGATACAATTCTTTTGTCCAGAGTGCATCTTCTGATATTCTTTTACATTCACTTACTATATACTTTTATATATTCCTTGTCATTGGTGTTTATTGCTCTTTTCTCATTTTAATTGATTCTTTTTAAAATATTTGTACCTATGTCTCTTAAATAAGAAAAGTATTGATTTATACCAACTTATTATTTATGGTTATTTTTGTCTAAAATTATATGTAATTAAATCTGTCTACTTTTATCTTTTGGATCTTATATGGATCACTCCTAATGAGAAAGTTCTTAGTCACCCAAAGCTTATAAAAATACACTTCTCAATTTTCCTTTTCATCATTTAATTCACATTCATATTTTTAATTTATCTTGGTCTTTTGCTTGGATGGCGAGTATGAGCCAAGGGTCTATTTTTCTATGTTTTCTGAATATTTTCATTTCTTCATTTTCATAATTTTGCTCATTTCACTTAGCTTATTTATATTTTCTTAATGATGGGAAAAATATTTGCCTATGAAGAATATAGCTAGTCAGGCCTCTTCAGGATGTAAATGACAAAAAGAAAATTTAAAGTTTTATAAAGGAGAAAGCTCCTAAATTCATTTAAACATTCCTTTCAAGGAAGAATGATTTCCATCATCCAAAGAATTCCACCAGAGTTCAATCTACTTCTTGTCGTGAGTTCTCGTGTGTAGTTCTCTCATTCTCTTTTTCTTTAGCGTTTCTTTCTTATGATGAGAAGGTAGTGTTGCCATTTACCCTTTCAGATTCCTATTATTTTGATTTAGCAATCTTTTAATGAAAAGGGATATTTTGTGATATCTATGCTTTTCTTGACCACAATCTCACCTTGTGAGTGTGGCCTTCTCATAGGAGGGCCATGCGAACACTACCCCCAGCCCCTGCTCTCTGTGCCTTCACCTTCTTGCTGCTCACCCTGGTTGGTGCCAGACCACAGGAGATGCGTCCAAACCATTAGATCCACAAGATGACTTTGCACCCATTGGCCAGTGATACTCCTGCATTTTGCTTCATTGCATATGGCTTCATGAGTCTGAAGAGGGACTTATGGACTAATACCAGACCTATGGACTTGAGTTGGATTGGGCTGGGATGTTTTCCTGATATATAATTACTTCTTGATATAAAGCTCTTTCTTACATATCCGAGTATCACTGGATTTGGTTTCTCTAGTGAACCTGACCTAACACACCTGTCAAATGCAAATTTTCAACCAATTCAGTCACTAGTTATATATATTAGAAATCCATTTTCCAACTAATCACTTTGATTTTACTTTGTTTGACATTATTTTTAGAAGTAACATTTTAATTCTACATAATAAATGTATCTGTTTTCCTATATGATTGATTTATTACTTGAATAGATGATAGATAGATAGATAGATATTATATAATTTGGCAATCATTGCCTTCTCAAGCCAAGGTGGAAATTGCAGGTAATCATTACTGATCTGATTTATTATTATACGAGGACATGCTTACACTTTCCAAAAGAATGGAATTTATGATTGCACTGATTTTGGAGTGCTTGAGTTTTCATTTACAAATAACTCAGTGTTTTCAAAATTATTTTTGTGAGGTCAAGGAAGTCCATGAGAGATCTCAGGAAGAATGAAGAGGGTACCCTCATGGAAAGCTCACTGACAATATGGTGTTATGGTAAAGTGCAGTAAGAAACTAGATAGAGCCCAGATATCAGAAAAAAATGGTAAATCTTAAAGGTTTGTCTTTAAACAAGCAGCCATCTAATTGAGGTATCAATTAAATCCACATGGAAGAAACATACCAGCCTGTATATTCCAAGGATTGTAAATAATATAATCCAAATCCAAATGAATGAATGGTATCAGACCTTAAATTGTGAGCACCTGCTTTTTCAGAATGATATGAATGGCAGTGGAAGTCCCAAATCCAGAGGTAAAAAGTAAAAAGAGTGGATAGGGTTGCCTAGAGCAATTTATTCCTGAGAAGTAGTACAGGAGAGTAATTTTTAAGATTTATGTCAAGCATAATTACAGAACACTAATCCATTGCTAGTGGGAAGGCAAAATGGTATACCCATTGTGCAAGCTAGCTGGTGGTCCCTCAAAAGTTTCAACAAGACGCTGTCATATGAACCAAGCAGTATCACTTAGGTACATATTCAAGAGAATTAAAAGCCTCTACTAAAACAAATACATGCACACTAATGTTCCTTGTGACACTATTCGCAAAAGTAATTTTGCAAAGAGCCTAAATGTCCATCAACAAATGAACAGATAAACAAAACATGATTTACATACATTATATAACTATTCATACATGTACATATGATTGTAACACTGATTGATGACAATCAAAGACTGTCATCTTGTATGTATTACACCTTAATGTAAAATAAAAGTCCTCACAAATGTGCCAATGAACACACTGCTTTAGTCAAATCTGCCACACATACAAACACCTCTTGAAAGTATTAAAGAGTAAAGATGTCACCTTGAAGAAAAAAAAGATGTGCCTGACCAAGCCATGATATGTGCAAGCACGTCACACACCTGTGAGCACTGGACAATGAATAAGGAAGATGAGAGAACGGGTGCATGTGCATCAGGGTGTTGGTGAAGTCTATTAAACATATCATAAACTGTCAGAGAATGAGGCCAGAAAGCTCCTTCAAAGCAAGGACAGCAAGACTTCATCTCCTGTACTTTGGACATGTCATCAGGAGAGACCAGTCCTGGAAAAGGACATCATGCTTGGTAAAACAGAAAAAGGACCTCAATGAGCTGGTGTGACTGCGTGAGCATTAAAACGGGCTCAATCAGAGCAACCATTGTGAAGATGGTGAAGGACCAGGCCGGGCTTCCTTCTGTTTTACACAAGGTCACAATTCAACAACAGTACCTAACAACAACAATCTTCATAAAAGAGAGTATTACTCTACCAGAAGAAAAAAATGAAATTGTGATACATGAGACAACATGGACGAATCTCAGAAACATTGTGCTGTGGGAAATAAGTTCAAATCTAGAAGGACAAATATTGTATGAATTCACTAATAAGAAATACCTAGGACAGGCAATTAGAGGGATTCCAGTTAAAAAGCAGTTGCCAATGGTGAGAGGGATAGGAAGAGGTAAATCATTGAGATTTTGATCAGGGGAATAAAAAAGTTGTAAATAGATTTGGGTGATGGTGGCAGAACATTTCTGTAATAATTGGCCTTAATGAACTGTACATGTGTGAAATGAATTGGTGAATGCCATATTATCTGTATTTTTACAAATGTTTTTTTAAAGAAAGAAGGAAGGAAAGAGACTCCATGACATCAGAGAGATGCTGTGTGTATGAGAAGCAGTGGAAAAAGAGAAAGACTACACGTAAAGAGTTTGGTGAGGCATCCTGGTGGAGCCATCGGAAAGCACTGGTTTGCTAACCCGAGTGTGGTGATTCAAACACACCATCCACCCAGCAGGAGAAAGATGAAATGTCTGCTCCCATAAAGATTTACCATCTCAGAAACCTACAGGAGAAGTTCTGTTCTGTCTTACAGGGTGCTATCGGTCAGTGTCCATGCAGTAGCAGGGGATTAGCACTAAGGAAAACCCACTGGCTCTTTGCTGAGGCACTTCCCACTGCAAAAAGCTTGCGGCAATAACATGTACACATAACTTGAAAGGACAAAGACCCGTTTCAAAAAGACTCTATTATTTACTGAATATGCGACCCGCACTTACACATTGACCAGCTTTTGTTTTGTTTTTTATCATATGGAGTTTTAGTTTAGTTTTGTGTTTTTCAGCACATCACATGCCATCTCTGATTATCAGTATATTAAAAATAAATTATTTACATCTCAATGTTCAGCCAAAGACCTAAGGCCACATGCCCAGACACCAAGGAAGCTTGACCAAAATGGTGAGAAGATTTGTTTTGTTTTTCTGTTTTTGTTTTTTGTGGTCAGGTGGAGAGGCTAAAATCCATCATTCATGCTAAGTGCACAAGAAGATGAGAGGATGTTAGTAGATAATTTTTTTAACAGAGTGGGTGTGTTGAGATTATCCACTTCAGTGATTAGTGGTTCTTTTGTCCTCAATTCAAGAACAGAGGACTTTGAAGAAACCAGCTGGGAAACATGCTCTGTCCTTCATAAAGGAGCTACAGGGGGGAGGTTCCCCAGCAATGAGAAGGAGCACAGGTCAGTCTGTGAGGAACCCACAAAAGTGTGAGAAAAAAGAGACTTCTTGAAATACCAACAAACTTCAAAGAGCTCAATGCCAACTCCTGGAAAATGAGTCCAGGAAGAATTTCCTGCCCGTGCCTTCTCTTCTTACCGCCTGCTGGTGCCAAGGCTGCACGAGGCATGGAGAAATATGAGAGAGAGGATGAATTTAAAGGGTTGGGTAAAATCTACATAGAAGTGGGAATTTGTTGTCTATACTTCACACGTCTTAAAAGACTTTCTAAACTCAAAAAATAGAATGTTCAGTGGAAATTTTTCAGAAAACTAGCAGACTTCAGGACTAGCTTGATGTACAGTGTGTGCACACAGGAGCATGTATTCCTGCAAAGGGACAGGGGTCACTCAGTGGACGTATGGGTTCTAAAGGGAAATTTCCTAGTCCCCATATGGAATTTCTCTAAAAATTAAAATGAGGAAAACCTAATTGACTTTACCCTGGTCAGTTTGATGTGTTGCTTTTACCTCTCAAACATAGCACAGACTGCTACATAGAGAGTGACACAGAACAGATATTTTTGGTTCAGGAGAGAGTGAGCCTCATACCATCTAATTTCTTCCAGATAATTCAAAGTGGGCTCTCTCCTATGTAACCAACACAGCCTCCCGAATCTCGGTCCCAACTCTGTGCCTTGCTATTATTGAGCGGCATTTTAGCCTCAAGTAGGAAAAAGGATAACTTGAAGATTGATATTTAATTGTCAATATTTATTCGACTGTTCATATGTCTCATACTGCGATGCACGATCCCTAGATTGTGTCAGAAACCCACAGGGGCAGTTCTATTGTGCCCCACAGGGTCGTAATGGTCAGAACAGGCTTGACGGCAATGAGATGTATTCATTCATTCAGTCATTCAGAGTGATACATGTTGGAGAGACACCGATACACAGAGAAAGTGAAAGACATTTTCTGAGCTTCAGTGAGCTTTTTGTTTAGGTGCAGAAACAGGTCAGTAAAGATATAATTATAGGGTAATGAGAAAATTTGAGTAAAAATATACATACAACTTTCTATAAGAGGCAAGAAATAGAAATTTTGGTATTCCTCCTGGTCTAGGGAAAACTGCATTCGGACAAAAATACAAAACACACCTTACCTAAAGAACCAGTTGAGTGTAATTAAATCTACATCTAACTACTCCTTGCCTGATCAGGAATTCCTGATCTCCACCCCAAATAACAAGGTTCCCTAACAGCAGGGGCCACCTCACCCGATTATTGTCCATGAAGTGTGAGGGCCTGCTAAGCATTCATGAGCACCTTTCCTTCAAGGTTCTATGTACTCCTTTGTTGGAAAAACAGCATGACATGTACTCCCTTATCCCCAAATAGCCATCCTATAGATCCCAGCTAGCTCCAGGGTGGTCCTCACCTAATCATGTGTCAATTTAAGGATTAAGAGGGTAGGGGTGGAGTCTAGGCTGTCAATCTGGAGATAGCCAATGAGATTTCTGTGGGAATGGCCTTCTCCTGAGAATTCTGGGAAATCTGATACTTCCTCCTTGGAGGCAGAAGACACCTCTTTCTCTCTGCTACTCCCTGGGAGACATTGCAGAAGACAAGCCACATGGATGCAACCAGACCTTGGAAGCCCGAGAAGCCACAGAGAGACCCCTGCCAGTGCTGAGATGTTTCCAATGACACTGGCTACAAAGACTTTCCACCCACTGGCTTGTGATCACCTGCATTCGGCTTCATTGCATGTGTTTCATGAGTCTGAAGAGAACTTGATAGATTAATATCAGAAATATGGGCTAATATGGCTAATATGGGCTAACATTTATGAATTTGATCTGGACTGGGCTGGGATGTTTTCTCAATGTTCAATTTCTCTTGTATATAAATCTCTTTCTTATACACATTGTGTGTCCACGGATTTGTTTCTCTAGTCTACCCAGACTAACATATCCAGATTCCACTATTAAATCTTCCCTTGGTGCTGCATCACTCTCTTCAGAAGGCTGCAGGTGAAAACGTATTTGCCATCTATGCTGAGATGTGTCCTTGTGGGTGCTGTCAGCTGGTGAACTTGAAATAGTTTAAGGGTTATTAATATGTGTTCTGGAGTCAGGAGGGCATAATTCATAACCTTCTTCTGCCCTTACACTTAAGCGGTTGTACACATCTATGAAATCAAGATTCTTTGAAAGATTTCATGTTAAGCTCATAATAAGCACTCAGTAATTGAGGGTATTAGCTTTATCATCTGATGCCTTAAATGAAAGACAAATGGTAACTCATCCAAAAGAAAGAAAAAATATTTAAGGGAATGGGAGCAGAGCGAAGAGTTTCTAAATACAATGAAAATATTGTATGATCTTTGTACAGAACTATAGGAAAGAGAAACACTACTTGAGATTCTCAGTCTTCCCGTTGAGAAGGCACAAATGTAAAGGGATAGAAGTTTCCTAATAAAACTGTAAGACTTATCTTCAAATTGAACTGTGGAGCAAATCATTACACTAGATTGCTAGTACACTAATTGATACTTTACCAATGGATTATGTATTGTAGATGGAAATACCTTCTAAATCATAAATACACATACATACATATACACACACACTGAATGAAAAATAATATGGCAGATAACAGTATATACTTGACCATATACTATTTAATCTACAAATGACTCATTCTCAATTATTTTTATAAGCCTATAGTTGTGATATACACCAACATTAATTAACCTCCTCTTTCCTTTTATGAAGATATTTGTATTATATCACTAAGCCAAATCAATATAATATCTAGGAAAATTAATTAAATTAAAATCTTGAATTTTAAATTAAATGGTACCAAGTAATATTCTTCATACTCAGACTCTAAAATGCTTAGTATTTTCAGTCTTGCTTCAAACTAACAGAGTTAATTTTTATTCTCAAAGTATGGTTACCCAGAAAAGCTCAACTGGATTCCAACATTCATAAAGTTATGTTATAAATTGGAGCTTAGGGCAGGGTAAGGACAGACCACGAAGCTGCTGGCACACGTAGAGCCAAATCCGTTTGCTTTCCTTTACAAAATCGCTTACTTTCTTCTGAGATTAATGGACTGTCCATGGGAACTGGGCAGGGACTAAAACCTTAATATAAGGAAGGGTGACCCCTAGTGTTAGCCTTTAAAAACCAAATGTGTGTTAAACCACCAAAGTGAAAATGGGCAGAATTCAGCAGCATGTGTTGGAAAGCAAGCCAATATACCTCATTTGTTTATTATCCTTGTCTGTTGACATCACAAATGCTTTAGATAAACATTTGCATGACAACACAGTCCCTTCCATATAAACTCCCTTTCATTCACCACAATTGTACAAATCAAAAGGATATAAAATTAAAGAAAAGACACAAGTGATACTTGAATGAGAAAAGATAACTAGGCAAAGGGGGGTGGGGTAGGTTAAAGCCTAAAAATTAACTCAACACTGAACTGGAGACAATGAATTACACTGAATCAAAACATTAGATTATGAAATATTTAAGAAGAAACTCTTGAGAGAATCACTCCGATCTTAATTGATATATGGAAACATTGGCCTTCAACAAGGTCAAGGTCACTGGACCTGCAGAAAAAGAAAAATGGTGCAGCTTACAAACGAAATGAAATGGATTGTGATAAGAGTTGTATGAGTCCCTAATAAAATGTTTTTTTAAATGAAATGAAACGGGAGGTTAAACGTGACTTACCGAATCATTCCAGCCAATGTCATTCAACAAACGGAGCCTCTTACAAAAGAGATCAAGCTGGAACAGGGAAACCTTACATGTGACAAGAAGATTTTCCTGGACAGGGGGTGGTGGGTGTAGTACGGAAGAAAGCCCTGAAGTTCTTGCCTCTTAAATTTTATTGTCATTAGTTACTTTGGGCTAAGGCTGGCTTGGCACCAGCATGGGGCTAAGCAAAAATTAGACATTTAATGCTCTGCTGTTTAGTTTCAGGTGCCAAAATGACATAATAGTTGCTTAGGCGAAGTTTGCGTTGAGTTCAGCAGTGCCATCTCCCTCCCTTTAGATGAACTGGACAAGGAAAGCTATCAAATGGTGGGAGGACTAGAATAAGAAGGACAAAGACTATGGTGATGAAAGTGCCCATTGAATACGGAAGTTAGAATTTAGAAGGATGAACGAACCACTCCTACTAACACTGCTGCTACATCATCAATCACTCATATAACACACCTTGTCCTTATGGTACAGATTTGTTTCTGTGCTTTGTTTGAATGCTTCGGCTGAAAGACAGCAATTTTTCCTTGGGGACATCAGCACAATAGCATCTTATGCTTTCTAAGTATAACAGAAGCAAATAATTTTGTTAGCCAGGAACATTCTTCTAGTCTTAAGGAAGTACCTCAATTTTATTCATATCAGATTTTCACTTTATATGTTTTCTCCTGTATCTTGTGACTTTTGTCCTGGACGTGCTGCCTTGCTATGATCAAGAAAGAGACCCCTTTTCTATTTCACATAAATGATTCCTATTAACATCTGTTATTTACCTTGTTTCTGTGAATTATTTAGATTATAGATACTAAATTATCTTAAATAATACTGTGGAATAACTGTATTTACATTTTAAGGGATATTTCATTCTCCAAGATTAAGTTAAATGATTTATTGATCCTTTGGTGTTATTGATTCCTAACATTGGGAAGAAAGCAAAATATTCTTTCTAATCTACATTTTCAATAGTTTTGTCAAAAGAATTCATTCCAACAGGTTGTTTCAAGTTCCCACTGTTGTTTATAGTAGCAATATGTCTACTGGAAAGACTTGCATTTATTTAGCAAAAAGGTAATCTTTAATAGTTGCATACATAATTTCATTTTGTATGACTGATTTACCTGCCTATCGATGTTCATTCTAGCAGAGCATTACCACTCTCTGGGAACCTCCCTTCTTATCAACACTGCATCAATTCCTTCCAATGACTAATTTCATAGGCTACTGTGTTAGACCAACTTGACTGGAGAAACAAATCCAGGGACATTCATACACGTATAGGAAAGATTTTTATATCAAAGAGCAATTGTATATTGAAAAGCATCCCAGCCCAGTTCAGATAAAACCCATAGTTGAGATATTAACCCGTATGTCCAATACTAGTCTATAAATTCTTCTTCACCCTCACACAAAACTTGCAAGGAGGCCGAATGCAGGAAGAGCACAGGATGGGTGGAAAGTCTTGTGGATCCAGTGGTGATGGAATGAGCTGAGTGCTGGTGCTGGCCTCCACATGCTCCTCCAGCTCTCTGAGTGTGGATCTTGGACAGGTATGTGGAGCAGAGAGAGAGTGTGACTCACCTCCAGGGAGAAAGAGAGGAAGTTCTAAGTATCCTCATGAAAGTCCATGATCACAAGGAGGCACCATCAGGCTGTGATGTTATTAACAGGCTAGACTCCACCTCTGCACTTTTTTATCAAGCTGACATGAAATTATGTAACTACCAGAGATAATGAAATAGACTTCAAATTCAGCTTTCAAAAAGCACATGGGTGGGAGAGGGGTGTGTGCATAGAAACCCAGAAAGAGTTTATGCATATGCTTTGCTTTTCAATATTACTCCTACAAGTATGTATAGTAAGATCCTAAGAAACATTTGTAAAACCACCTCTTGTTGAAAGAAATACCACAAATACCACAAAATAACCCTACTCAAATTCATACACACTTCCAAACAGATGAAAATTTTCACTTAATACTGTACTTTGGGGAGTGTGTTGTGCAAGGAAACATAAGAAGTGGAAATATTAACTGAATACTCTTTTTTACATATTTGATTAAATAAATGATTTATTCTATTGCATATTTTTAATAATCATATAATATAACCATATGTTATTAAATATATATTTTAGTAGAATTCAGTAATACTTGAATAATAAAGATAAAATACAAAACTTCAATGATGTTATGTATCTACCAGGAATTTTCTTAAGTCCTATTGGCTTATCAAGATTTTGTTCTTCTCACTTCTTTGGAAAGATTTGAGGTCAAAATTTTCTATTCATATTTATGCTCTCCATAGAGAAATAACATATAAAACTGTAAAATTCAGAGTGTAGATGTGTTTATTAGATCCATGTTAAAAAAAAGTGCAAATACTTAAACAGAAAAATTTAGATGGAGTGATAGTTTGATATATGAAGGATAGACGGATGGTAGATGTGAGAGAAAGAGTAAGAAAGAGATACAATGGAGATCTTTGACTTGGAGTGAGGTTCATACTTAAAAGCTGTGTAGGCAACATAGGGAAAGTATTTTGAGGGAAAGTATTCAATGAGGAAGGTGTGAATGGTAGGTAAACCACAAAAGAGAAGTTGGAAATAAGTAAACACACCAAAGAAAAATGACTGAATTCTCACTTGAGTCAAGTAGTGATTAGAATCAAACTTGGTTACATTCTCAAAGATAGTGTCCAGGTAGAACCACCCACCTGTGCTCCTGTTATTACATCAGAAAATTAAGAGATAAAGAAAGTCAAGATTGGGAGGCTGGATGCTAAAAATAGATTCAATATACTCACGTCTGATTCAGATCTGCCTTGCGATTTTCACCCACAGATCAATTCAAGAACTCGCTGAAATGCTCTAAGTTCATTGCATCTTCTTGAGGACTCTGTTAATCCCTCACAGATACAATGGGACAGCATCCACCCTGCTTCCTATGCCCAAGACATGCAGTGTGCAGTAATTTCCTCAGGCTGCTGTCTAAAGGTGGTTGTAATCCCAACCTCGTGGAGAGCCTCCATAAACTAATCATAAGACTTCACATCAGAGATCCCCTTTCTGCTGTCCACTCTGCTCTTGCATTCAAGTGCCAAGAAAAAAGTGACTACATCAGCAAATCCCTTCCCCTCTCCCCAGCTCTGCACCTGCCAGCTTGGGTAATGATAGATAGTCACTAATTTGCAGCAATTGAGGAGCTTCTAGGATATTTACCCATGACATAGCTGTGCAGGAGAGGTAGGAGTGCAATGAGGGAAGAATTCAGATTCAGTCAGCTAAAAGCCACTAGGCTTAAAAAAATTAATTAATTTTTAAATGCTTACAATTCTGGTCTGTGTTCCTTTGCATAACTTTTAATGTAAGTTGCCAGAAACCTGTCCCTGGCCAATTAGCATGATATTAGCATAACAAGACAGGCAGAACTCTGATCCCTAGCATAGCCTAGGATTTTAACTTAACAAAAGAGAAAAAGCCAGTAGCTGAAAACCACTGCCCAAGCCAAAAACTGGCTCTACCAGTTTGGGGCTCCACCTAGAATTCTTAAAAGACTGCAAATTGTGGCCAGACAGTCAAGACTAGACCTGTACCCACATTGCAGGCCTTCCAACCTGGCACAGTGGCATACCTATAGTCACCACCCTCACCACACCCTCTGAAGCCCAACAATTCCTCTGGCCACTGAGTCACTGCAGAACTTCACCTACACAGCAGCCAGACCCACCACCATAGTACACCACATGAGGTCCGTGAATCCACCCTTAATGGTCACACAGAGAAAGAGTTCAAGGACCCTTGGTTTCGTGGGATCATGGTGCCCAGTTCTTCCAAAACACCACACAGACAGCAATATACATCAATACCCACAATAAGAAAGCAAGAAAAACAAAACACAACAGTGGAAGATGCTCATAGAAAAAAATTTGTTGTCTTATCCCACCACACCAAGGCAAAGCACAGGGGGAGTACAGCGGAACAGCAAAGGAATGGAGCTGCAAGGTCCCCAGGGAATGTTGAAGGTGGACTTAGGGGCCAGGGTGTGGTGCCCCAACAGACTGGACTAGAAAACACTCCTAAAGGCCAACAAACAATCCTTTAACTAACTACAAGTTTTTCTTCCTTGTGTTTTGTTTTGTTCTTTTTCAGTGGTTTGTTGTTGTATATTGTTCCTTGGTTTTCTCTGTCTTGTTTTTGTGCATGTTATTATCTCCAAAGGTCTGTCTAAAAAAGAGAGGCTGGATGAACAATCTGGAGGAGAAAACAATGGGACCGACAGTTCCGGGGGAATATAGGATAGGGGGAGGTGGGGGGAAAGGTAGTGGTGTTAACAAACCCAGGGACAAGGAAACAACAAGTGATCCAAATTGGTGGTGAGGTGGGTGTGGGAGGCCTGGTAGGGTATGATCAAGGGTAATGTAACGAAGAGGAATTGCTGAAACCCAGGTAGGGACTGAGCATGATAGTGGGACAGGAGGAAAGTCAAGGGAAATAGAGGAAAGAGATGGAAGGCAAAGGACATTTATAGAGGTCTAGATAAATACATGTACATATACAAATGTATTTATATATGAGGATGGGGAAATAGATCTATGGGCCTATATTTATAGGTTTAATATTAAGGTAGAAGAAGGACATTGGGTCTCCACTCAAGTGCTCCCTAAATGCAAGAATACTTTCTTCTATTAATTTGGTATTATATGATGCTCACTTTCCCAACACAACCATTGAAGACAAAGCAGGTGAATAAGCAAATGTGGTGAAGAAAGCTGATAGTGCCTGGCTATCAAAAGAAATAGGGCCTGGGGTCTTAAAAGCTTAAGGGTAAACAAGTGGCCATCTAGCTCAGAAGCAACAAAGCCCACATGGAAGAACATACCAGCCTGTGTGATCACGAGGTGCCAAAGGGATCAGTTATCAGGCATCAAAGAACAAAAAAAATCATATCATTGGGTGCACAACTCCATGATATGATGGCTGAAGGAAAACGGGTGCATAAGCAAATGTGGCAAAGAAAGCAGATGGTGCCTGGCTATCAAAAGTTATAGCATCTTGGGTGTTAAAGGCTTGAAGGTAAACAAGCGGCCATCTAGCTCAGAAGCAACAAAACCCTCATGGAAGAAGCACACCAGCTTTGCGATCACAAGGTGTCAGGTACAAGGCATCATCAGAACAAAAAAATCTTACCATAGGGAATGAGGGGGATGGTGCAGGTGGAGACCCAAAGCCCATTTGTCGGCCACTGGAGATCCCTTTTCAGAGGGATCTAGTGTAGGAGACAAGCCAGTCAATGTGCTATGTAGTAATGATGAAAAATACAACTTCCTCTAGTTCCTAAATGCTTACTCCCTCATGCCCCCCCACCCCGCCCCCCCACTATCATGATCCCAATTCTACCTTTCAAGTTTGGCTAAACCAGAGGATGTACACTGGTACAGAAAGGAACCAGAAACACAGGGAATCCAGGGCGGATGATCCCTTCAGGACCAGTGCTGTGAATGGCGATACTGGGAGGGTAGAGGGAGAGTGGGTTGGGAAGAGGGAACCGATTAGAGGGATCTGTATGTGACCTCCTCCCTGGGGGACAGACAGCAGAGAAGTGGTTGAGGGGAGATGTCGGACAGGGCAAGATATGACAAAATAATAATTTATAAATTATCAAGGGCTCATGAGGGAGGTGGGAGCAGGAAGGGAGGGGGGAAAATGAGGACCTGATCCCAGGGGCTTGGGTGGAGAGCAAGTGGTTTGAGAATGATAAAGGCAGTGAATGTACAGATGTGCTTTACACAATTGATGTATGTATGGATTATGATAAAAGAGTTATGAGCCCCTAATAAAACTATTTTTAAGAAAAGGATAGACCAGTTATGAGACACAATTAAAAAAGGACAGAAAAACTGTTTTGATCTGCAACAAAAACAAATCTTCAGAATGCTGCTTGGAGTAATGCAGGATATGAGGGAATCAATGCAGAATAAAGATGTAATGATAGAGGAGATGAAGTCCACAATAGAGAGGAAGAAGTCCATGCATCAAAGAGAAATGCAGGAATGACTAAATGAGGTAACAAAAGCAAAACACAAGATAACAGACCTCAACAACAGACTAGAAGAGGCAGAGAATTTTATCAGTGATCCAACCAACAATCAGGCAGACCTCAAAAAAGGAGAAAGACAGTCAAGATAATCTAAGACGTAAATGGAAACCTGAGGTCAATGACAGATGCCATGAATCGGAACAATATTTGATTAATTGGTCTTCAAGAGCAAGACACAATGAAAAAGTCTACAGCTAAATCAGTGAGGGAATTCCAGGAAGCAAACTTCGCCACCTCAATGAATGAGAATCAGAAATTCACACAGGAAGAAAATAGGATACCAATTTGACCAAACTCTAGGAAGAACCCACCAAAGCACATAATGGTAAAATTATCCAACTTCAGGGGAAAAAAAAAAAAAAGAAAATTTTAAGAGCAGCAAGAAAAAAAAAAAGGCAGTCACATATAATGGTGCTCAGTAAGAATATGTTCAGACCTATCAGCAGATACCATGGAAAAGGAGGAGAGAGTGGAGAAATATCGTTTGAAAGCTGAAAGAAAATAATGCCAACCTGAGAATCCTTTTCCCTGCCAAATTATCTATTAAGATAGATGGTAAGATAAGAGTCTTTCTGGACATGGAAAAATTCAAGACCACTCCATAAGATACCCAACCTGTGAAAATCGTTGCTAACTCACTGTGGTTAGAAGACCAACAACCATCAAGGACAAGCAGGAGGCCACCAAGTAGATCGACTCCTTCCAGAAGTCAACGTGCTAAAAACAATGACCACGATAACATTGCATCAATGTGCTTGACACAATGGATGGATGGATTGTGATAAGATCTGTAAGAACCCCAATAAAATGATTTAAAAAGAGATAACATTGCCTCAGAGGGAAAAGAAGGCCAAAATGAAGCCCCCACATAAATATAGCACCCTAATATGACGAGAGGTAGGAAAGCACCCATTACAAAAGGCACAAGATGACAGCAATGAATCCACAGATGATGGTAATAACTGACCTTGCCCATTAAAAGACCAAGGTTAGCAGACTGGCTCAGAAAACAGAACCCATTAATCTGTTGCCTGCAAGAAACACATCTTAAGTTCAAAGAAGAAAATAGACTAAGAATAAAAGGATGGCAGAAAATATACCAGGAAAACAGCAACTTTTAAAAAGCAGGTGCTGCCATCCTAATCTATGAAAATTGACCGCAAGGTGCAAACCATAACAAGAGACAAAGATGGGCACTATATCATGTTTAAAGGATCAGTAGACCAGGAACCAGTTATCATAATTAATATATACATGTCTAATGAGAAACCCACGAAATTTGTCCAACAAACTATTCAAAAGATGAAAAAGAAATAGACTCAATAATCAGAGTAGGTAACTTTAATACACTGCTATCAGAGAAAGATAGATCAATGGGAAAGAAGCACAGCAAGGAGGCTACAGAGCTAAACACAATTAGGTGACTGGACCTGAAAGACATTTCAGAGCTCTCTATCCAAATACAAAAATATTCACATTCTTTTCAAGTGCCCATTGCCCATTTTCAAAAACAGACCACACGCTGGGACATAAACCAAGCCTGAGTAAATTCAAATACATAGAGATCACTCAGATGTCCCTCAAACCACCATGCCATAAAGCTGGAGATCAACAAAAGGACAACAAAAATAACAAGACCAAACAACTGGAAGATGGTTAATGATCTTCTGTGACACGAATGGGTACTGGCCCAGATTAGAGAGGAAATTAAGAAGTTTCTAGAAACTAATGAGAATCAAATAAAACATACCCAAATCTATGGGATATAGCAAAAAAGCAGTTATCAGAAAAACCTTGATAGTCACTAATGCATATATGATAAAGGAAGAGAAATTTATGACTGATATGCTATCACAAAATGTCCAACAACTAGAACAAAGTCAACAGAACAATCCCTCCAATGGCAAACGAAAAGAAATAATAAAATTCAGGTCAGCGTTAAATGAGTGGGAAGACAAGAGGATAATGCAAAAAATCAACGCAGGAAAAAGCTGGTTCTTTGAAAGGATCAACAGAATCAACAGATCACTGGCAAACCTAGCCAAGGAAAGGAAGTAGCTTGCAGCAGACATCAATAGCCAGAATCACGGATGAAATTAGGAAAATCACAACAGACTCCAATGAGATTAAAAGGATAATCACAAATTACTATGAATGTCTGTATTCTAATGAATTCAACAACATGAAAGACATGGACAAATTCCTGGAAAGTCCATCTCTCCATAGATTATCCCAGAGAAAGATCAAGAACCTCAACAGACCATTAGCAAAAGAAGAAATAGATACGGTTATTAAGAAACAACAAAAAAAGAAGCTCCTGGACCAGACAGCTTCACGGGAGAATTCTACCAAACATTCAGGGAACAACTGACACCAATCCTTCTCAAATTATTTCAGAGCATAGAAAAAGATTTCAAACTCCCAAACACATTCTATGAAGCCAATATAACTTTTATACCCAAACAGAGCAAGAATTGATCAGGAAGAGAAAACTACAGTTAGATATCTAATGAACATAGATGCAAAAATCCTTTATAAAATATTGGCCAATAGCATTGAAAAGTATACAAAACATATCATCTACGATTATCAAGTGGGATCCATTTCAGAGATTCAGGGATGGTTTAACATCCAAAAGTCCATCAATATTTTTCACCACACTGGTAAGTAAAAGCATAAGGATCACATGATAACATCAATAGATGCAGAAAAATATTTGACAACATCCAACACCCATTCCTAATTAAGACATTCAAGAAGATAGGAATGGAAGGAGAATTCCTCAAGTTAATACATGCTATTTACAAAAAGCCTATAGCCAACATCATGGTCAATGGGTAAAAGAGGAAGACCAACCCATGAAAAAGGGGACCGAAGAAGGATGACCCTTGTCACCATTTCCTTTCAACACTGTACTGGAGGTCCTAGCAAACAACATAAGGCAGCAGAAAGACATTAAAGATATCTGTCTGGGAGAGGAGGAGGTGAAACTATCGCTATTTGCAGGCAACATGTTTCTATACTTTGAAAACCCCGAAAGCTCCACAACAGGTGTAGTGGCAGAGAGGAATATGGAATAGTGGGATACAAGGTCAAGAAACCGAAGTCTATTGGTTTGCTAGATACATCGGACAAGACCACGGAAGAGAAGATCAAGAAGGAAGTTCTCTTCACAATAGCCAAGAACAAATTGATATATTTAGGGATATATCTAACCAAAAAAATAAAAGACGTACACAAGGAAAACTATAGAGCCCAACTACAGGAAACCAAAGGAGACCTCCACAAATGGAAGGATATCCCATGCTTGTGGATCAGAAGACTCAAGATAGTAAAGATGTCAATCTTACCCAAGACACTATATAAGTTTAATGCTATCCAGATTCAAATACCAAAAACCTTCTTCAAAGATTTGGAAAAACTGACCACCAGTTTAATATGGAGAGGGAAGAAGCCCAGAATTAGCAGAGAAAACCTCAAGAACAGTCAGAGGGCTCACCTTACCTGACTGTAACACCCACTACACAGCCACAGTGGTCAAAACAGCGTGGCACTGGAATAAAGACAGACACTCAGACCAATGGAAAAGAACAGAAAATCCAAAAATGCAACCATCAGCATATACACAACTGATCTTTAACAAGGGCCCCGAAAGCATCAGGTAGGAGGTGGATGCCCTCTTTAACAAGTGGTGCTGGAAACAATGGATATCTACCTGGAGAAAAATGAAACAAGACCCTTACGTCACACAAGAACAAGTTCAAGGTAGATCACAGAACTAGAAGTAAAGCCCCAAACAATCTGGACCATCAGCATAGGAGTCAGGATAAACCTAAGAACGTTGGTGCAGGGAATGTATAGGCTAACTGAAATAGGGAAGGGCACACACACAGATGAAGCTGGAATCAACAAGTGGGTTATACTAAGGATAAAACACCTGTGTGCATCAAAAGACTTCACCAAGAGAGTAACAAGAGAACCCACAGACTGGGAGAGGATTTTTAGCAATGACACAACAGACTAGGGCTTATTACTAAAATCTACAACATTCTCCTAACCTGAAAAATGAGGAAAGCAGCTAACCCACTGAGGAACTGGGCAGAAGACCTACGGGAGGAGACTCGAATGGCCAATAAACATGAGAAAATGCTCCCCATAATTAGCCATCAGAGAAATGCAAATTAAGATGATTATTAGATACCACCTAACAACCTTGAGGATAGCCCAAATCAGAAAATGAGAGAGCAACAAATGTTGGAAGGGATGTGGTGAGATAGGAAGTCTGCTCCACTGCTGGTGGTCATGTAGATACGCAAACACACTGCAGAAAGGCATCTGGTGATATTTAAAGCAAGTGGAAATTGAGTTACCTTATGACCTAGCAATTCCTCTACTGGGCATACACCCAGAAGAGGTGAGAACTAGTCCAAGACCAGTTGTCTGTGCTCCAATATTTATTGAGGTAAAATTCAAAATCACAAAGAATTGGAAACAACCTAAATTTCCATCAATAGACACATGGATTAGACAACCTTGGCACATACACACAATGAAATACTATGCATCACTAAAAAACACTGATGATCACATGAAGCACACCATCTCATGGAAAGAGTTGGAGGAAATTATGCTAAGCAATGCTAGCCAATCACAGAAGGAAAAGTACATGAGTCCACTGAGGTAAGTATAATCAGCACAGTAGGTATAGAAGAAAAGCCATTTATCTCAGACTTTACAGGCTGAGGTACAGGCAATTGGGTGGGGGACAGGCCAAACATAAGGAAGTACATGTCATTCCGACACACAAAGGGGAAAGGGTGAGGAGGGAGGAAAAAAAGGGGGGAGACGATGGCACTGGGGAAGCAGGGCACTAATCCACCCAGGGGAAATGGGAGTGTGAGGGCAGACTCCATCAAAGGTGTGCCATAACCACATGGAGCAACTCATGAACAGGGAAACATAACCACATGGAGCAACTCATGAACAGAGGTGACTCCAGGGCCAAGCCCAATCAGAGTCAAACTGACTACCCCCTAGATATAGGTGCTACAGAGAACAACACTAAACCTACAGGTTGGGGAGAGGTGCTGGTCTACCACGTCCAAATAGAAGCAAACCAAGGAGGGAAAGGAGAGAGGGAGGGCCTAGACCCCATACTGGCAAAGCAAGCTCAGAGGATGATGTCCCTTCAAGGAGCTGTTAAGGCACTGTAGGGCCAGCTCAAGGCATGATGTCCCCTCGCTGGGGACACACAGCAGGGAGTGTGTCCAGTCTGATCACCCCCACAGTGGGGCAAGCCAAGAAGGGAACGTAACAGACTAGCAACTGGAGCAAAGCAAAGCCACAAAGCCCCTGAGGAGCCCCCCAAAAAGACTTCAGGCTATGAGTTCCAGGAACCCCCCCAGGACCAGATGGGTGACAAACATAAAGGTCAGCAGACAGACCTGTAATTGGGTATGCTTTTTCCTTTTTCTTACCCCCTCTTTGTATTAATCTTTTGTTTTAACTCTGTTGTTGTTTTGCCTACCTATATAAGATAGGAAGCAAGGTTAAGGAGAAAGTAATTAACCAAAGGTTCCAGAGGGACCCAGGGGGAGAGGGAGGTGGAGGGGAAAGAGCAGTGAGCAAACAACACCATAGACAGGGGAACAACTAGAGAATTAAAAGAAGCGGTAAGGAGGATGTAGAGATCCTGGTGGTGGAAGAGCAACAGCAATCTAGCTGAGAAGAATTACTAAATGGCAGAAGAAAAGAAAGTGAGCATAATGGTGAGGCAGGAGGAAGGTAAAAGAAACCAGAGGAAAGATCTAGGAAGCAAAGCTAAGGATAGAGGTATAAATAGAGGTGTGCACTTATGTAAATATGTTAATTCATAAAAATGGAGGTATTGGCCTATCTACATTTATTTAGATGGCAATACATTGAGGAAGTGGATGAACTTTGGGTCTCTGCTCAAGCCCTGCTTCAACATAAGAACACTTTGTTCTAACAACCTGACATTCTGTGTTACTCATCCTCCAGACATTATCGCTGAAGACAAAATGGGTGTCTACGCAAATGTGGTGAAGAAAGCGGATGGTGCCCAACTATCAAAAGATACAGTGTCTGGGGTCTTAAAGGCTTGAAGTTAAACAAGCAGGTATCTAGCAGAGAAGCAACAAAGTCCACATGGAAGAACTACCACGAGGTGTCGACGGAATTGGATACTAGGCACCAGAAGACCGAAAACAACAAAAAGCCATATTGTTGATAATGAGGGGGGTTGGAGCAGAGACCCAAAAGCCATCTGTAGACAATAGGACATCCCTTCACAGTAGGGTTACAAGGAAAGGATGCATCAACCAGAGCACAGTATAGCACCAATGAAATACACAATATTCCTCTGGTTCTTTAAGGTTTCCTCACCCTCCACTATCATGACTCCCCCAGTCCTGCCTTTCCGTTCTGGCTAGACCATTATAGCATGTGCACTGGTACAGACAAGAGCTCACGATACATGGAACCAGGTCAGAACTGGGACTAGCAATACCAGGAGGTTAGGGCATGGGCTGGGGATGGGGGCAGGTAGGGGGAACCGATCACAATGATCGATGCATAATCCCTCCCCACAGGGGGATGAACAATAGAAACATGGTGAATGGAGACAGCAGTCAGTATAAGATATGAAAACAAGAATAATTTGTAATTTATCAAGGGGTCACCAGGGTGAGATTAGGGGAGGGAGGAGGGAAAAAGAAGAGCTGATACCAAGGGCTCAAATAGAAAGTAAATGTTTAGAAAATAAAGACAAATAAATGACAGCATAGTTTTAGCCAAAGTCTACCTTCATTTCAACATTTATATCCTTGAAACACAGATTTTTAACATCAAAACTCAAATTTGTACCTAGCTTTGGTCCTCCACAATGAAACTTTTAAGCACAAACTTAGATAAATATACAAAGTCTCTCGAACTCTCTGCCATCAAGTCAATCCCAACTCATAGGGACCCCATAGAACAGAGTTAAACTGCCCTGTGAATTTTCAAGATTGGAGCTCTTTATGAAAGTGGAAAAGCCTCTTCTTTCTCTTGGGAAGCAGCTAATGGTTTCTAACTGCTGACCTTACAGTTAGCAGCCCAACACAACATAGCGTAAGTTAGGAATCATCACATTGTTTTGATCGGTAACAAGTCCCCAAACCATTTGGATTAGTTTAGCAGACAGGGTAAATTAACAAAAGAGCAATGAATGAGATAAATATAAAACTGCACACTTAGGCATAGTCAACTGTAAAAGAGATATTGTGGTTTATTTCAGCTGAGAGTTAATCCGTTTTTTTAGGACAAATCTGACTCTAATTACTAAGTAGAAAGGAGGTTGTAAGGATGTCACTTAATTCTCTAAGCAAGAACTCCCCCCTCCCCTGTCAGTCTGTCTCTGCTAATTCAAAACAGCAACATACGTATCTTCAATTGTCATGCCATTTCACTGCCCTGGAAAATGCTCTGAGCTTCACCTATTCACCCGCTTCCACCTTCCTCCACACTGCTTATCTTTTTGCCTTTTCCAGAATGTCATATAGTTTCACTATGTGGCTCAATTTTCAGCCAAAGAATAGCCACGTCTATGAGGGGAATAATAACACTATCAATGTGTACACATCTTAGAATAATCAATCATTTGGGATCAAGAGAGCAGCACTTACCCAAGGACAAAGTTCAGAAAGGTTAGGAATGCAGGAAGATAAATATACAATACAGCATAAACTAGAAACATCGGGAGGAGGTGGGAATGACTGGGTTACCTGGAGAGAACTGCAATGGATTGAAATGGAATGCTTGTATGAATCCTTGGATCTGAAACTGTTGATCTTCTCTGGAAACTTTCACCCAATTCACAATGAAAAGTTTTTTGGTTTAGTTCTCTCACTGAAACAGAAGACTTTTAAAAAATGTCCAACGTATCGCTTCGTTCTCTTATGTACTGTTCTTTTCATCTAAAAATTCATCACTAAGCCCAACGTCAGCGAGCTTGTCTTTTATGCGGCATCGAGTCAATGCTGACTCATATGGAATCTCATGCACAGGGCAGAACTGCCCCTGAGTTTCCGAGACTGCAAGTCTTTCTGGGAGCAGAGAGCCTCCTCTCTGACCCTCAAAGTTGCTGGTGGTTTGGAACCGCAGACTTTGCAGTTAGCGGCTGCGCACACAGCCAGCACATTCGTCAGTATGTTATTAATATTTTCATTTTGTTCCATTTCCAGATTCAGCGTTTTTAAATCTTAGATATTTTCAGTGCTGAAAGTTAAGAAGTGCACATATGCTCAGAAAACCATCTAAGTGATGGTTTTGATCCTTTTCTTAGAGAAATACTTTGATCAACTTTTGCCCCCAGTTTATTATATGATGACTGTTCAGGTTTTCTGCTTTATCTTGGGTCAAATTTGGTCATTTATACGTTATTATAGACGATTTAAATTGATCCAATTTTAGCAGTTATTCTTTTTAATTAAAATATTTTACTCTGTTCCCTCCTCCCCATTTCTTTGTTTGGAGTATATGTTTTCATCATATTAATAACGTGTTTCAGATGCTTATTGTGTCTTGAGCACTTTATAACTTCATTCTTAAAATAACTTTTTGAGATAGGTACCATATCTTACTAAATCTCATAAAGAGAGCAAGCGGTTTGTCAAGAATGAAACTTTACAACCTACGCGCTGAACCTGTCGGTAAGTGTGTGGCGTTTCAAGAGGGAGCTCGGGCGGCACCTTCAGGGGCAGTGAAGCAGTGTGAAACCACGAGCTGTACCTTAGGAGAAAAAGGAGGCTTTCCATCCTGTGAAGGTTTACTGTCTCAGGATCCACAGTCAGTGCTACTCTGTCCGACAGGGCCCCTGTAAGTCGGAATCAACTTGATGGAAGTGAGTGGTTTTTTTTCGGCTTGAAATCTGATTTAGATTGAGAAGTAGGGAGAGCTCTACTGAGTTATAAGGGTGAAACTTCCCCAAACATTTTGTCTTATATATACCCCAAATGGAATGCTTTAAGTTGAAATCTGAAATGTTTTGTTATGAACTAAAGTTGTTTTAAAAAATGTAACTTTCTGCTCATTGCAAATACATGGCTTTAAAAATAAAACTGTTACATCCTGCTTTGAATGTATCCAGTAGAATCAGATACCATAGTGATTTGACACCTACACATCTTTTTTATGTAATCCAGAAGCTTTTCTATATAAGTCAAAAATCTACATCATTCCTTTTCTCCTAGTTCTATTTCACTTGTCTTGTTAAGGCTTTATGCTAAAATGATATTTACTTTCAGGCATGATCATCTTTTAATGATTACATTTAAATATTTTTTCCATAAGAAAATTACACATTTCACTTTTATTCTCCAGTTATCATATTCAAAATGTCAAATTAGTTTTTCTTTTAGGTTGACTTATCCCTATAATCATTAGCTATATTTGGTTGAAATAAGAAAATTTCTAACATTTGATCATTATAATAGAAAGTAGGTTTTAATGCAGTTAATGGAACTAAAGATTTTTGTTTTCTTGTTTATTTTTATCAATAATTCAAATGTCCATTGGTGAATGTCATTATTGCTAAGATGAGATAGAACTTAACATCCACAATAACCTTATTTTCAAGTTAACAGCTTTAAGTGCTAAAGAAGCTTGTTTAAAGAACTAAACAGAGTTCTGGCATAGCAGTTATTCAGTTCTTAGGCCTCATTATTGGGTATGTGACAAAAATTACATAATGATATGTCTTCAAAAAGCATATTTAATGGTTATTATTGCTGGTAGGGATCATATTGAATACCAGGATAAGACCTGGCTCTATAGCTCTAACCCTCCTCAGTTTCTGCTTCTCACAATTTTAAATGTCAAATATCCAGGAAAATAAAACAACTTATTCCACTTAAGTGCATTCGATAGTCTATGGTCATTGAAATATAACTACTTTGATAGGACATCATACCAACTAGAAGGCTACTAGGAAGAGTGTCTATATATTGGGTGTCCATTTCAGAAGGGACGACATTGTGAACAGCACCACTATCACAAGAGTTACCCCCAACAACTATTTGTAACCCCTTCTTTTCTCTCTCCTTCTAACTTGTTCATTTTCTCCCTTTGTCTTAATTTTTGGCAGTTATTGGATTCACTTCATTAATATTTAATACCTATTTTCTTCATCCTTTCCACCTAAATTATTTTACTTTATTTTCACAATTATCCTACTTTTGTATAGTTCTTTTTTATCTCAAATTTGTAATAGATGGTTTTACTACAATGAATTGCCCCACATATTTCTTTGCCTTTATCATACAGGTTTTCATATGCAGTCATCTTCAGGGATTACTTTCTAATCGGTATATCATTTCAGTTCATTCAGAAGCTCAAGATACATTTATGGACGTCTTTTTACACCTCTCTTGTGGACATTTCTTAACCTTTACCTGGACCACTAAAACGTTTCCCTGCATGTTCCTACTTGCCAAATATCAGTTTTCAACATAGTCACATATGTTAAATTTTTACACAGTCATGCTCAACTCAAAATCAACAATAAACTTTCACAGAGTTTAGAAAAAAATTCCAAACTCCATTCCTCGAGTGGCTAAGCACTCTGCTTGGTTTGGCCTCTCAGATCTCCCAGTCTTCACCTGTGTGATCTCTTCACTCTTCCACTGGGACCGCACTGACTGGCTTGCTTTTTCTGGAGTAGAAGGTTGACACATGAGGACTTCACAATTGCTGTTTACTTTGCCTGGAATATTTGTTTCCCAAGCTTTGGAGCTGATGTGCTCAATCACTTCGTTCAGGTCCCTGGTCAACTGTGACCTCCTGACAGAAAATGTCATCACTCTCTGACCCTTATTTGTATATAAAAAAAGGGGGGGGGTACAATGTGGAAAGAATATCTATGATGTTTATTTGTATCTGGAATGTGAAAGGAGCATCTATAATGTTTATTTGTATGTGAAATAATTCTGAAGAAGGGAATTGAGAAGCTTCTGGAGGACTTGTATTTTCACTAAAAATTCTGAACCTTATTCCACTCTACCCAATCATCTCCTTTTTAGACTTTTAAAAAACAAAATAACATTGAGAGGAAGGGGAGGGGAGTGGGATTGGTGAATACTGCAAGAAAGTTTTGATACAAAAATACAAACATTTGTTAGATTCTGGAGTTTAGGTAGATTTATACAAGGTGTTGGACAAGAAGACGGCATTCAAAGAGACTGAAGTAGCAAGAGTGTAAGTATAAAGGGGAGTGGGAAATAAGGAACATGCTACTGAGTGTTATATACTTTTATCTTCAGGGCCTG
This sequence comes from Tenrec ecaudatus, assembly GCF_050624435.1. Taxonomy (NCBI): domain Eukaryota; kingdom Metazoa; phylum Chordata; class Mammalia; order Afrosoricida; family Tenrecidae; genus Tenrec; species Tenrec ecaudatus. Next base: position 41,581,942 of record NC_134536.1, read on the forward strand.
GTTTAAAAGACACACACAAAAAATGCTTGTTTGTAGGGCAGCGGAAGCTTGTTAAAGAATAATGGGAAATGATATTACAAAGAAAGAGTACAGACATATGGTGAGGAGCTTTCAAAACCAGAGGAGAAGTTTAGTTTTGTTAAACTAAGAAACATCAGGCCACTGAAAGTTCTTGAGCAACTGAACAGTCAAATGAGTGTACATGGAAGGCTATCTGGCATGATTATAAGGAATTAATTTGAAAAACTAAAACCTGAAAGCAAGAAGGCCAAGTCAGATGCCTTTTCAGTCATTCTCAAAGGATATTGGAGCCAGATTTGAGGATGGACTCTGGATTACAAAAGGACAAAATCGAGGTAAGAGATTTGTTTATGTTTTTTATCCAACAGGATTTAGACTGTGTCTGGGTATGAGATATGAAGGATCATATCAGTCCAAGTAAATGCAATCACCAAATAAGCAAAGACTTGTTATATGTAAGCTAGTGTTATGATTGAGGTAATATATGAAAAGCAAGGATGCACCAGCTCAGACTCCTTTGTTCAAGTGTTCGGTTTTAACAATTGCTTTTATTTTATAGAGTTATTTGGTTTCTAAGCACTGTTACAGACATTTTCCTCAAACATTCCTTTAAATTATAAGCCATGCCATTGTACAGTCGAGTGAATCAAAGCCATGTAAGTTCAAGGAGCATACACCAATCATTGCACTATAAAGCCAGGGAGCACAAAACTGGCACCTGGATTTTCAAACCCCAGGCTATGCAGGTTTCACACCAGGATACTCTAAGTGGTAAACTGATGAACAATTTTTTTGAGCATTTACTATGTGCAAGGTACTTTCATTTATCTCACTTAATTTTTTCCAGCAGTCCATTATAATTGACACACTTGTTGAAGTGGAAAACTGAAGTTTCAAAGAGTTAAATGACTTGTAATAGATCACCCAGCTTGGCCATCTGACAGCCACATTATCAGCCTCTGTAGCAATGTAGAGGCTACTTGGTGCTGCAGGGCACTGGGATGTTGTTTGTGCTGGTGGTGCCGTAAAAGCAATAATGGCTCCTAGACTCGCCATGTGACACAAGAGAACTGCCCTGTGGGGTTGACCTCAGTCCTATTTTTCCAGAAACATATTGTCAGGTTTTCCTCCCATAGAGCTGCTCTGTGTGTTTGAAGCACAATCATACAAAAGAGACTTGATGGACGGCTTTAATCCTCAATGCATTATTGAACTATGTTGAATACAATAACTTTCTAGTAGACTTAGGGAAAATGGCCAGAAAGAAAGTTGATAACTAAAGAAATTTAAATTTGGGGGTCTGCACACTGAGCATAATATGATCAACCTGACTGGTTTGTACTGAATGAATATTCAGTGTAATTATGTAAGTAAAAGACCTTCAAACACTCTAAGCTATTGTTGTTTTATAATTTTTCACAAGGAAAGGACAGTTACTGCCTTGCAGGAAATGAGGTCAGTATTTAGTAGAGAAAAGAACAGAGGGGTGGAGAGGAAGTTACAGATATCTTAAACAATTAATATATATTAAACAATTAGGAGGTGGGGAGAGAAAAGGAATCTGAGTATAACATGATGTTATGTGCTTCTTATGCTGATTATAAGCAATGGAATGAATCAGCCATTCAAGTAGATTGAAATATTTTGTTTTTTTAAAATGCTACTGGAAATAATATTATACTGACTTTGAGAAAGTAACCAAAGTAGAACAAAAGAAAAGAGGAAGCAACTGGATAAATTCATGGCCAGGTAGAGAGACATGCACTGGACCTGATGATGTTTGGAAGTCTATGAAGTGATGGAAAGAGAACAGTGGTTAGAGCAGGGTGTGGAGACCAAAGAGTTTAGGAAAGAGCATTTGAGATCCCTGATTTGACAAAGAATACCTGTAAAAATAATATTTCCTGTGAAACAGGAAGAAATGGGGTCAAGAAGATTGGTTTTAGAGTAGAAGCCGCTCTTTCTCAGAAAAGGAAGGGGGTCATACATTGAAAGGCTGAGGAGGGAAGAGAGTGGATTCACATGATACCCTTGATGCTTTCCATAAATAAGAAAAATAATCAAAAAGAAAAACAATCATTTGTTGAGGACTAAGGATGGAACTTAAGAAGACTGAGAATATAGGCTGGAGGTAAGAGGAGAACAGATACAGTTCTAAAAAAAAAAAGAAAGAAAGAAAAGATACAGTTCTCTAAAATAATGTACATGCTAGTTCCCTGTTGGATGTTTTGTGAAAGGTGTAATAAGGGATCAATAAAAATAAGGAACTGATATATATCCCATTAAATTTAGTTGAGGTTGTCTTCTCTCATTGAGTCTTAGCTAAGGCACAGATTAAAGACAGAGCATTCGCTCAGTAAATCAGAAAATCAAAAGCATGCCAACTCATCTTCCCCCCCATTACCTGGAGAAAACTGTATCTCATGAAAATTAGATTCTAGATTTCTACACTTCAGCTTCAGTATGAAGTAAACTCTCCTAGGGAAAAGTCCCATTCTCAATATTTCTGCATGGGGAGCATTATTTCCAAATGTTCAAATTAGCAGACTTAGAAGGAAAGTATCATTTATAAGTTCTGTTTGTGTAAAAAAATATCTTTAAATTTGAACAATGATTAGTTTAAACACATGATTGAAGAAGCTAATTATGATGATTTTTATGTTTGAAGTTCCCTAGCTGGAACTTGAGAACAATATTTTGGGAATATAATCTATTTGTGAATATATTTTAAGTTAAAGTAAGTCAACATAGGTATTTCTATTAAGTTAAAAAATGGTTAAGGAAACCATAATGTGTTCACTAGTTTGTAAAATTCTACAATTACACATGATGTTAGACCAAAAGAGAGTTAGTAAATTCAAACTTGCATTTTACATTGTATTTGGTTAAGAAAACTTCTCCCACACATACCTAAGATACACATATACTTGTACATTTACACGCATGTATAGATAGATATGTCTAGACTTATAGGTCTACATTTTGCAAAAAAGTGGGTGGATGATATACTAAATTTATTATCTATATAATATTAACTTCTTAGACAAAACAATATCTTGTATGTGAAAGAAAATTATTTCAGTAGAACAAAAAGAGAGGGGGGAAAGGAACAGAGAATAAATGACAGGAGAGAGGTAGCAAGAATAACAAAAATCATACAAAATGATTAGAGGGAAGTTACATATAATAAAAACCACTTCTTCAATAAGTTACAGCACTTGACAAAAACACGTTTAAATGTCAGCCTAGTTTGCTCATGTATTCTCTGCCTCTAAACTTGAATCACTTTTTTGCCATCTTAGTTTGCTAGCCTATGATTCGCTGAAAATATTCACATGTCCCTGGCTACACCTTTCTTCCCACCAGAGACAAAGAAGAAAAAAAAAGTTGTTGTTATAACTATTGTTCAGATTCAGGCTTTGTGGGACTTAGTACACCCTGATGAGAATCATGAATATATACAGCAGAAATGTTAACCATGAAATTCTATAATCGGGCATTATTCTAAAACTTGAATTTTTATAAAATGTAAGCTCCGTTATCATTCAATTTTTATACTTTTTAATTCTGTGGACAGCAGAGAAACATTTGTTAAAGCACACAAAAAATAGGCTGTTTCATTGGGATAAAACTTTACAAAATATTAAATATGAATGAGTCCACTGTGTCTTGTCAATGGCAGCAACAAAGTCAAAAACTCTCCCAGCATCCAGATCATTACCTTCTTAGCAAGTGACACCTGAGGAAGAAGTTCCCAGTATAGCTCGCATTGTTTCCAAAGGGCACTTCATTTTTAGATGGGTATTAATTCTGACTCCGATGCCGTCTGCTAGTCACATAGAGCCATTTCCGCCTCACATCCGTGGGCTTCTGGAAGGTAATAGTAAATTAAGCTTACAGCCGCAAATGACCATAACACTTGGTTTTATTTGAACAAACTTTTGTTTTTGTTTGTTCGGTGCCATCAAGTTGGTTCCAGGCTTGCTCCTTGACTCTGAATTCTGATTGCCTTTAAGCGACTGATATATGTTTTTAATTATGTCAGCATTAAATTTTAAATAGAGTATTGTCTTATTTATTGTTTTATTTTATTTTCAGACCCCCTCAAGTATATAAATTTCAAGGGTTTAGCTGTGGGTAAGCTAATGTAATAGCTCAAAACACATAGTTTAAGCAGCCATGATTTACTAAGTCACAAAATGCAGTCATCCACTTCAGAAGGTAGGACAGGTGTTTGAAATTATAAAAATATTACCCTTAAGGTTTTACTTCTCATTTTCTTTCCTTTGTTTATTTCTTCAAAGAACAATTTCCATCCCTTCTGGCTTAACATATGTTCTTCCCTATATTAACCTTAGTTGACTTATTATCTTTATCAGGACTCTGCTGCTAATGAAAACAATTCCAATCGTTTGTCTGTGAGGTAAAATATTAAAAGGATGGACCTAAAAGCAAGGATCACCAGAGAATGCTGTTTCTGAGACCTGGTGAAATGAGCTAATATTCAAAGTAGAAATCAGCATCGTCACTGTGTCCAGGTGTCCCATCTTGTCTTCTGCAACTTCTGCTCAGTAAAAACTTGGCGAGATGTAAGAGTTCATCTGCTTGTTTTAATTCTCCGAATATATTGGTGAGACTTATTTTATTTCATAGTTATGCTATACATTCAAAGCTTGGCTTGCTTGAAGAGTACTGGGTCCCTGGGTAAAACATAACTAAACCCCAGTGAATTTAGTTTTTTCATCCATTTCATTTTTAAAATTTTTATGGTCATGGCTTGCGATCTGATCAAAATCATTCAGGGGTCATAAAATAAATTTATATTGTTCAACAAGCTTGTAAATTGGACTGACAATACCAACAACGAGAACATTTTATTTCCTGAGAATTTATTTATTTCAACAAAGGAAGTCATGTTTCTGCTGAACTGCACATGCTTTCTTGCCAGTAAATTTAAGACAGTTTTCATACTATATTTCTGTGTCATAAATGGCAACCCAAAGAAAACAGACACCTGTCACCCTTTTTTGGCATGCCAGGGAACTTGGGCCTTCCCTTATTTACCAATGGAGTAATACCTCATGCTCTGTCATTGTAGGGTTACTGTGAGTCAGAGCAGACAATGATAGTAAGTTTATTTTGTTGTGTGTGTGTGTGTGTGTGTGTGTGTGTTGTTTGGTTTGGTGACATTTTCATGGCCGGTAGATTTCTCTCCAAGCTTCATTGTTCTTAAGTGCTCTTCCATGAAATCCATGTATAGATCATGGACCATGATCATGGACACACCATGTATAGATCATGGACCACAGTGGCAATGTCAAGGGACCAGTAATATATTTTTACATTCTGTACCTTACTTTTTCAAATGAAGTTAAAAAAGTGGGAAGAGGTGGTGATTATTTTGGTTGAAATACGAAAACAATTATGTTCAGAAATGGGGAGAAAGGAAAAATGGAAAGGAAACACAGTGAAGAAATGGAATAACTTTTGTTGAATTATGGAATCATAATTCACGACAAAAAATGTTCACGCATTGTGGAATAGGAAATTTATTTGCTTTGTAAAACTGTGTTAATCTGGGCAGAGTAGAGAAAGAAATACATAAACATGCATATGTGTATGAGAGTTTTATATAAAGGGTAATTATACATTAAAAAGTATCCCAACTCAATCCAGTCCAAGCCCACAAGTCCGGTATTAGCCCACATATCTAATACCAATCTATAAAGTTGTCTTCAGACTCACAAAACACATGCAGTGACGCTGAATGCAGGACAATCACAGGCCAGAGGGTAGAAAGTCTTTGGATCCAGTGGCATTATAAGCATCTCAGGTCTCTATGTGGCTTCTCCAGCTCTAGAGGTTTGGTTGCATCAGGGTAGGTCCATGTAGCTTCTTCAGCTCCCAGGGCATAGAGCCATGTATCTTGTCAATAGAGCATCTTCTCAGGGAGTAAGCAAAGTGAGAGAGTCTCTCCCACCTCCAAGGAGAAAATAAGATTTCCCAGAATGCTCAGGAGATAGCCATGCCTACACAGAGGCCTCATTGGCTATGATTCGATTGACAGAGTAGACTCCACCCCTATCCTTTTAATCCTCAAATTGGCAAATACTTATATAACTACCACAAAACCTTCTCCCAATTCACAATTTTAAAAAATGTTTACGCTTTTAGAAATGCTATGGAACAGTTGAACTCTGGGCCATAAGAGTCAATATGAGTCAGAACCAACTCCACCACAATATACATGGTTTTGTTTAATTTTTACTTTTTCCATTATGAAGAGTAATGATACTTGGATTTCCTTCATCCAGCAAATCATAATATGACAACTTAACATGAAGTAAATCACATCTAATGAGCAAATTTTAAGATGTAAACCCAGAAAGGAAATATTCTTTAATCTTAAAAATAATAATCTTTACTCAGTAATAAAAATCACATTTTACACTGGGTACAATGTATTATGAGAGAAAGTCATGTAGGCAGAGTTCTCTTGACAAGCAAAATCAGTGAAGCTTCTACATGTGTAGATAGAGAGCAAGAGAAAGAGAAAGTTAGATCAAGAAAATGGCTCCCACAGAGGAAGAGATAGGCGCGTTCCCAGTGTGTGGACCAGATGTCAGCCTGGAGGTTTCACCTGACTTGTATAATTGTGGGGGCTGAGGATTCCAAAATGACAGGCTTCTGGTTGCGGGAGAAAATGAATCCCAGTTCAACAGGTCAGGCTTCTGACTGCCAAGGCAGGTTGCAGACTACTCTCAGGATCAGGGGGCAATACTGCAGTCCAGTGGCTCAAATCAAAAGAATGGGATATCAATGAACCCAATGCAGGATCCAGATCCGGAAATAACAAGCAAGCTTTTACACAACACCCACTGACAATGGAAGCAGGCCACACTCTTAAGGAAATCTCATCATGGGGGATGGCTAGTTCTTAAGTCCCAAATTACTGAGGATCCTGGATCAAACAAGTTTACACAAACCCCAATTACCACAGAAAGCAATTTATTAAAAGCTCTCCTAAAAGTTTTGAGTTAATCTAAGTGATTAACATGACATGAAATGAAAAAAATTATCACCATGAGTAAGGTTAACCCTTAATAAATTATATTAAATTATTCTGTTAGACAAGAGGAAAATAAAAAGAAATAGAGGAAAGAACTAGGAGGCAAAGGACATTTATAGAAGTCTAAATACAGGTATGTACATTTGTAAATATATTTATATATAATGATATGGAAATGGATCTATGTTCTTATATCTATATGTTAATTAAAGTAGCAGATGAGCATAGGGCCTCCACTAAAGTGCTCCCTCAACATAAGAACAATTTGTTCTAATAATCCAGTATTCTGTGATGCTCACCTTCCTGACCTGATCATTGAAGAAAAAATGGGTGAACAAGTAAATGTGGTGAAGAAAGCTGATGGTGCCCGGCTATCAAAAGAGATAGTTTCTGGGGCTTTAAAGGCTTGAAGATAAACAAGCGGCCATCTAGCTCAGAAGCAACAAAGCCCACATGAAAGAAGCACACCAGCCTGTGTGATCATGAGGATCAGGTATCAGGCATCTAAGTACCAGAACAAAATCATACTAATGTGAACTTTGTGGGGAGGGGGAGACAGGGCATGGAGTTGATACCCAAAACCCATCTGTAGACAATTGGACATCCTGTTACAGAAGAGTCATAAAGAAGAGATGAGCCAGTCAAGGTGCAGTATAGCACCGATGAAACATACAACGTTTCTCTAGTTCTATGTGTGAAGACACACATAGACCCCACTATTATGACCTCGGTTCTACCTTAAAAATTGGAGCAGTCCAGAACATGCACACTGCCACAGATAGGAGCCCACAACACAGGGAATCCAGGATAGATAACCCCCTCAGGACAAACATTGAAAATAAAGATACCAGGAAGATAAGGGAAAGGTGCGGGGAGAAAGGGGAAATCAATCACAAGGATTGACATATAACCTTCCTCCAGGGGGGGCAGACAACAGAAAAGTGGGTGAAGGGTGACTGAGGATTTTATAAGATATGAAAATAATAATCTATAACTTAACAAGGGTTTATGAGGGAGGGAGGGAGTGGGAGGGAGGGGGGAAATGAGGAGCTGATATCAATGGCTCAAGTAGAAATAAAATGTTTTGAAAATGATGAGGGCAACGTATGTACAAATGTGCTTGGCACACTGGATGAATGTATGGATTGTGATAAGAGATGTAAGAGCCCCTAATAAAAGTATTTCATAAATAAATCCAATAAATGGGCATTGGGGCTGGCTAAGAGGGAAACAATGTCAAGGTTTCCAGGAAGAAAATATAATGTTTGGAACCTGATTGTGGTAGTAATTGTACATTTCTGCTTGACATGATTGAACTCTGGGATGATATGACATATGAATTAACTCCCAATTAATAATAATTTTTTCAATTCTTCCATTAAAATAAGCTTAGACACAGGTTAGTCCTTAATTAGCTTAGCTTATCTAGCAGTGGTCCAAATTCACCAGCTACTTTATGAGTGAAAGATGTATAAGTATGCTGCCTTAAACCTTTGGAGCCTGTGATATATATCTTAACCACCAACATTTTTCAACTCTGGGGTCAGCATCAATGAGATGGCAGTGAATTGTTTCAGGAGTTTACTGAGAATCGCCAATCACACTTTTAGTGCATGCTAATATCTGGAGGATGCCTGCATAACTCTGTGAATATGCTTCATTCCATCAACCCTTGCATCAGAGATCTTGGGACATAAGTGCCCCCCTACATGTATTAAAATTACCTAAGAAAAATTAGGTTTTTTTCATTCAAAATGCCTTTCATTGTTGAAAACGCATGGTTTCAAAACAAAATAATTCAGTCTTAAAAAGGTTAAAGACTTACAATCTGTATGGGGCAAATCTACTCTGTCCGAGGAGACTCTATGACAATGGCTTGAGTTTTAAATTTTTATGTAGCAGTAATATTTTATACAAACTAGACTTTGAAATCTAGCCTGAGGATTATTTGACCAAAAAAATGAATTCCTTACAATGGTACTATAAACAACTATAGCTGATTCAAAGTCATATTTTTTGAAATGTGAAATAGCAGAGTCCTGTAGTTAAGTATAATGTGACAATTCAAAGAATATTCAAATTAAGTTTTTGTACAGAGCTACAAATATCCATAGAACTTTTAGTACACATTAACAAGGATCTGTAGTTTTCTGATGTCTGTGAATTTATTTAAATAACAACCTTTTCCTTAAGAAATAATATAGCTGCCTTTTTATTTTTATACATTATGTACAATAAAAGAAAGAAGTACTATGCAGTGATGTGGTTGAAAGGTTATTATTACTCGAATGACAGAGACAAAAGGATATTATCACTTGGATGATGTCAATGAAAGGGTATCATTACTTTTTCTGAAGAGAACATTCTGGTAAGTAAACACACAAGTACAGTATTTATTACATTTTATTCCACATGTATCTCCCAGGGAGCCAGAAAAAAAGTGCAATTAGTTTGTGATGTTGCTAGAAAAAAATCTTTGATTTCATTTGTTCAACAAAAATATCTGAATCTATTATATTCTTCATTGTATTTTCCTTTAAATCATAACATTCCATTTTGTTATTTACTTTATATTTCTCGCACACATCTCTAAGTTATCTTCCTGCAGAGAGAAAAGATAAAAATACAAGTTCTAGAAGAACATTTTTAAAGTTCTCCGTGTTAACTCTTTCTACAGTTGTGTTCAGTAAGCATAATCATGTATATCGTGTCTTATAAACCACTGAAAATCAGCATGTTATTCTAAAAAAATGCCTAATGAAAAAGCTCATTGTGACATGTAATAAATCAATCTTTCAAAAAATTTAGGTTATTGCAAACAAAAATTAAGTTGGCTTGTTATTTAAACTACATCTTATTAACATCTTCGAAATCATTGCTTATTGTTCTTCCTGGGGTCCAAATGAACTGTCATGCTTAGAAGATTTTTAATTCTGGTGATTGTATTAGAAGAAAAAGGGATCCTATCTAGTGGGGGTATAATTCCAAAAGAAATGTACTTTTACATGAAAATACCGCAGCTAACTTTTAGCTTAAATTAACACTAATATTTTTCACACCATTTTTTTCCTTTGGTAGCTCAGGGGTTAATCAAGCATGAAAGGAAAAGTCCATCCGTGGAACCCACCACCGCTCCACAGGAGAGAGACGTGATGACCTGTTTTGGAAAGATGGCAGCCTTGGCCACTCTGTAGGCAGTTTCAACTTGTCCTAAACGCTTTCTATAAATCAGAACTGATTCAAGGGCAAACAATTTGATTGCTAGGTATGAAAGTGCTCAGCTTCTCACAAGAGGTCGAAGATTCTACCCGTCCCAGAAGAAAGGCCCCATGAGCCACTTCGGGAAAAGCGGCTAATGACATGGTTCTACTCTGAGACACGTGGGTTGCCATGAGTTGGAATGTCCTTGAGGCATGTTTTACTCTAAACGGTGGCAACAGTGAAGGGAATCGTGGAGGCTTTCATGTGCCAGAGAGAGCGACAGCCTCAGAAACCCTACCTAGTGTCGCTATGAGTCAGACTCAATTTCTTGGTAGAGAGCTGGTTATTTTTGTTTGATAGCGTTTATATCAAGAATGAGTTGTCTTCCTTTCTTCCCCATTCTATACCTCCTTCTTATTAAATGAGTACACATAATGGGAACTAATTTTTTTAGACTTATGTAACAGGCACCAACCAAAACTCAGTTCATCTTCTCAACCACTCCACAAGGTACGAGATTGGTATTCTGATTATACATATAAATTAAGGAAACTGAGATGCAGAGAGAGTAAGTAATTTGAACCTATATTCACTATCACTTCCAAGCAGACCACTCCAAAACAACAGCTTCTATAACCACTGCTTCTATCACCCATCAGACTAAGCTTTTAGGAAGTTCAAAATTCAAGCTTATAAAATATAGATGTTACCTTTAACTATTTTAATCTGAAAAATCATAAAGGGAAAGAAAGACAGTTATTTTAAAAGTGATATAAGTGGCTAGTGGACAAAAAAATCTGAAATAAATAATTATGCAGTCAAATTTACATGCATTTGAAAACACCATTGTGTGTTCCCTTTGGCTAATAATACATTTTTAAAAATACATAACATCTCTACATTACTAAGATTTGGAGCTTCAGAAATGGCACTAAAGTAAACCTTCTCTAAGTTCTGAACAACTCCAGAAGATACGTGGGCATCAAAGTGACATAGCAGTTACGCATTAGGCTGCAATCCCCAAGATCAGCAGTTGGAAACAACCAGACACCCCAAGAAAGAGGGATGGGTCTTTCTAGTCCCATAACGCAGTGGTTCTCAACCTGTGGGTTGCGACCCCTTTGAGGGTCAAGCGACCCTTTCATGGGGGTCACCTAAGACCATCAGAAAACACATATTTCTGATGGTCTTAGGGATCAAAACACTGCTCCCCTATCCATCTCCAGGCCAGCCGGCCCACATGCAGATAAGCCCACATAGATATGAGTACCAGGCATGAAGACTGTTACCCAAGCTATACCAGGCTTCAAGACAAAATTTCATTTATTTCTAATTATAAATAAGTACTTTACAATATATAATTACATATTGTTTTGGTGATTAATCACTATGCTTTCATTATGTTCAATTTGTAACAATAAAAATATATCCTGCATATCAGATATTTACATGACAATTCATAACAGTAGGAAAACTACAGTTATGAAGTAGCAACAAAAATAATTTTATCGTTGGGCATCACCCCAACAATAGAAACTGTATTAAAGGGTCGTGGCATTAGGAAGGTTGAGAACCACTGCCATAACGCGTTCCAGTCTGGGGAACTCACAGGGATGGTTCTACCCTGTCGTACAGTCGCTATGAATTGGCATCATTTCGATGGCAGTGAATTTGGTTTTCTGACTACACCAGAGAGAAGGAGAATACAACTTATCACCAGCCCATGGCTTATTTTTACAAGGTGGAGCTTAGACATGCCTGCATTCTGCAAGGGTCTTTACTCTATGAGACACCAGCTATTCCTCCCACTAAACTCTACATCTCTGTTGGGCTCAATCATCCATTGCAATGGCCACCCAGAACTCACAAGCACTACTCATGATCATGGAGATTTATTAGGAAGGTTAACATATTACCATCAACCAAGATCCCCAAAGAACAGTGGCTCAGCCAGCAGTCAAGTCTCTCTGGAGTTCAGCCTATCAGCCAACTGATTCCTTGACCTCTGCTACTGTGGGCCAGGAAGCCCGTCTGATGTGCTGACTCACATTCTCACAGACTCCGTGCTGTTCCTCTTCTCTGCCTCCTTGTCTCCTTGCCTTGGTCTCTGGTCTTAGAGTGTCACGACATTTGCTGCCTCCAACATCTTGGGCAGGAAGGGGTCTTGTACGTGTTCAGCTAGCACCTCTTCTTCCTTGAGGGTCCCAGGAATTTTCTCTGTTCCTGCTTCTGAGATGGTTCCTTCTTATCCCAGGGCTGTGACAACTAAAACTGACCAGTCCCCCCTATTGGTGTTTCACACACCCTGTTTGCATTGTCCCAATCAATCATTCCACCAATCACCTGTCGGTTTGTCATGCACTGGTGGCTAGTGTGTAGCTGTGATGTGGAAGCTATGTCACTGGTATTTCAAATGCTAGCAGTATCTGTCATCCCATCCCAAATGAAAGGGTTTCCAAATGGCCAGTATCAGTCCATTTCAGCTCACAATGCCCAGAAGATAGATTTTTGTGTTCCATTTCATTTTGACATCTCGCAGTCTTCCTATATTCATACGTCATACATTCCAAGTTTTGATAATTTTTTGGAAATCGTAAATGAGTGGATGTCCTTGGGATTATGTCAGTTTATGGAAACGTGCTTCTTCGTTGTAATACTAGTTGATTAATTGAAACATAGATTCCTGGAGTCTGTTTTTCACCAGTGCCTTCAGTACAACTTAGGCTCCATCCTTCAATAGCATCTGTTCTTGATTAGGTACTACCTCCTGAAATGGCTGATTAGGTACAGTGATCGTCTATTTCCTCCATCTTCTTTGGATATTCTCCACATTGCTCCATGTTTTTCCAACAGAATGCTTACATGTTGCCATTCAAGGCTTGAGTTGCTCCTTCGGTTCTTTCAAATGAGAAATGCCAAGTGTGTCCTTCCCTTTTGATTTTCTAACTTGAGGTAAGAAAATCTTGAGCCATTCTGAAATGTTCTGTTCATTTCTTTTATTGCGTTTCCTCTTTTATTTCACAGCTTCTCTCTCTTCCAGAGCAAGTTGTCAGTCTCCTCTGGGATGCCTTTGGTCTTCGCTCCATCCTGCCTTGTCAGTACCCTTTTCTTTCTTCATGTCTGAGCTCCCTGATACCATCTCACCACTCCCCTGTCTCAGTCAGTCGTGTCAATGTGTCGAATCTATGCTGGGCTGTTGAATCAAATCCAAAGAACCGAAGTCTAATTCATCAAATGCAGGATCCCGACCACAGAGAAATAAACAAGCTCTCCATAGAGTCTACTTATGCAGGAACTAGTTCACACCCCAAGGAAACTCCATCAGGTTTGTGACCTAAATAAGGGGAGTTTCATTTCCCCCCACTCCTTCCACAACTGCTTGGTTGCTCACAGCAGATGCCATCTTTGAGTTAATTACATGATGAACCCTATAAGCATAGTGGTTAGACATGGGGCTGCTGGCCAAGCTCAAGAAGACGGGGCACGGGCAGCTCCACCATCCCCTGTAGAGTTGCTATGGGTCAGCATTGACTTACTAAAAGTGAGTTCATTTTGGTTTGAGAAGTCACATGTGTGTGTGTCCGGGGGGGGGGGGGCGTTTATATGGCCCTACCATTGAGAATCCTGGTCCAGCCAAACTGACATAAACCTATCACAATTTACAATTATTTTTATATGTATACATATACAGATTTTGGTTGTTGTTAGCAACGATGACAATTTTCTTTTTTTTTGACAACTTTCTTGTGAAATATCAACTCATGCTTTTACCTACAGATTGTAGAGCAAAGATGAATTGCTAATATTTCAAGGACTTTGATTCTCTAATGAAGAAAACTTTTACAAATATTATAGTAAACAAAATTTCAATAAGATTTGTGTGCTTTTACTTAACTATTACAATGACAATACCAAAACTATAAGAAATAATTTTAATAGTCATAAAATTCAGTTCCAATCCAATTTTCTCCAATTGTCTTCATCTAGTATTTTATAGTTTTTAAAAATATCCAGTTTATGTAAAAATTCACAACATCCTAAGCCATGGAGCACCATAGAGAAGAATGGAAAATGAATCTAAAAGGACCAACATTGGAAAGTTTCCAACATATGTGCTATACAAAATAAAAGAAAAAGTACCTGTGTTAATCAAATGTGGAACTGCTAGACAAAATAAAACCAGCGATTCTTTGTAGCAGGATTTCATGCAGCACCAAGATAGACAATTTAAAAAAAATTTATGACCTTAGAGTCAATTCCAACTAATAGCAACCCTATAGAAAAGGCCCTTGTGGGTTTCTGAGATTGTAAATCTTTACAGATGTAAGAAGCCGCTTCTTTCTCCAAGGGAGCAGCTGGTGGTTTTGAACTGCTTACCTTCTGGTTAGCAATTGGAGATATAAATGTTAATTAGGGAGGCTTTTGTGTAGCGGTATAGTGGGTTTTTAATATTACCTACCACTATGTCTTTACTCCAACTTAATTGCCCCTAATACAGCCTATATTCTTCATTTCTTCACTCTGTTTCATAGGCCTATGTTTTCTACCAAAAACAGAATTTTATCTGCTCTATCCTGGACATTGAATAAGGAAGACCAATTGATGCATTTGCATTATGGTGCTGATGAAGAATATTGAAAAACATTGAAAATACCCTGGACCACCAAGAGAACAACAATAACAAAAAAAATCGGTCTTGGAAGAAGTACAACTAGAATGCTCCATAGAAGCAAGGATGGCATGACTCCCTCTCATGTACGAGGGGTGATACAAAAAACAAAAAGGGGGAAATACAGCTCTTCTGGGTGGATGTTTCATAGTATGCATTTTTTGCCCATGAGGCAAAAATCCAGCAATTTGATTTGAGTTAGCGCACTCAGTGGCATCACCTGGGAAGATGTTCACTGGTCAAATGAAGTTTTTCATGAAAGCAGTTTTGCTCCAACTGCATTTTCTGTGGTGGCCACTTAAGAGAACAACATGCGGCTGTGAGATTTTGTTTCCTGCTCAGGAAAGATGCCGCAGAAACTGTTGTGATGTTGAACACAGTTGACAAGGACAGTGCATGAGAATAACTCAAGTGTACGAGTGGTTTTCTCCTTTCAAAAAAAGTTAAATGTCAATTGATGGCAAACCTCCTGAATGAATGGAAATGTCGACAAAATGCATGTACTTGTGCTTAAAGAAGCCCTTCAAATGGAATCAAAGATCAAGAAGATGTGCACTTGTTTGTGTTTTGTTTTTTATGTGAGGGAGAGTGCATGTGGAGTTAGTTCATCCAGGGCAGACTGTTAATCAAGCTTTCTATTTAGAGATTCTGGAAAGATTGCATAACAGTGTGTGACAAAAAGGCCTGCTTTGTGACAGATGGGTTTGGCGACTACGACAAAGCACCGCTCACACAGCCATCTCAGTGTGCCAGTTTTTTGCAAATAAAAACCAAAACAGCATGCTTCTCTCGCTCCACACACCTTACTCACAGGACCTCACTCCATGTGACTTCTTTTTTTGTTTCTGTGAATTAATAAGGACATGGAAGGACGTGAATTGATGACATCCCCATGAAGTTCAGGAAAAATTAAGGAGGTGTTATCAGCCATCCAAACAGACGAGTTTGAAAAATGTTTCCATAAATGGAATCGCAGATTTGACAAATGTATTATGTGTAATGGAGAATACTTTGATGATGATAAGTTTGTTTTGTAAAAAAAATACACCGCTTTGAAACATAATCCTGGGTCTTTTGGGTACTCCTCATATTTTGGACATCTTCTCAGAAGATACCAATCCCTGGAGAAGGACACCATGCTTCGGGACAGCCAAAAGAGGAAGGTCCTCGATAGGATGGATTGACGAGTGACTGCAACAGCGGAGATATCAAAACAATTGCAGGGGTGGCGCAGGACCAACTGCGTGGCACCTGACCATCCGGTCACCGTAACTCAGAACCAAGTGCCTGGCGCCTGACAACAACAAACACGTTTGGTGCCAGGTAATCATTTGAGAGTAGTGGTTATCCTGCACATGACAGGGTTTAGCAGCATCCCTAAAAGGAAAGCGGTACTTCTGTAATTCTAACCCCTTCAGTGTCCCCAGGTTAGGGAATGAGATCTGGGTTTTATCTTAGAGAGAACCACTGTTGTATAGCACCATCACCCCCCACCCCCCACCCCCGCCGCCGCAATTAAATACAGAGGTGTTTCTAGGATGTTGCACCTTCACAAAAGTTACGTGCTCTCCAAAATGATATATGATGTTGTAACTTACATAGTATGGGGTGCATATCACTTTCCATGGTGAATTTAATTATTTGAATTCTTCTCTTAGATGAAAGTTCTAGGAGAACATTAATATATACCTCTACATACCTGGTGGTATGTTTTTCATAGGTTATAAGCTATGACCAATAAATATTTTAAAATAAATTTATAGCCTTGGTTTCCCATATGCAGAATTGCCATCATAAATCTCACTCTTACTTTTTGCATTGGGTAAAGGGCTTCAGAGAAAGGTAGGCAAACCTTACAGGTAAAGATAACTCTTTTTTTGAATTACTAACCTGGGAACGGTATTTACTTGCTGGTATATGAGAGGAAGTTATGACCTTGAGAAAAATAAATTTTCTAAAAATAAGTTCCATATCTGTGATCTTTCATCTAAGATTCAGGAGACTGTAAGATCTCTCATATTTTGGTAAATACTAGCTATTAAATTTCAAATTAACATAGGAATACTAATAGAACATACAAAAACATTTGAGGGAGCCCAAATGCATGATTGGGTGGCTTAATCCGCACCATAAAATTTTACCTTTAATAGTAAGACATAAAATTGTTTCATCTTCAAAGTGATGTCAAGCATTAATTAATTATTGCAAGACTCCTGTGTAGTAAATAATTAAGTATTATTACTGCCTTTATTGATGGGAAAATGAAACAAAATTGTTTTAAGAACGCTCTCCAATTTATTTAGGTCAGCCACAGTGTTAAAGATCTAATTTCTTTCAATACAAATATCTTTAACTCTATAACTAGATTTAAGAATCTTTTTTTACTAAATATATTTTATTAAGTTTAGTAACAGAGAGCTCATATAATTTCTAATACCAGAGCTATAAATAATAAACTCTCCAATTCCCAGCAAATATTAAATCAAAATTTAATCTTCAGTATTCCAGTTCACGAACTATAAAACTTTAAAAAGTAGTAAGTAATTTCTAGAAATTACTTTTCCATTGCTTTAGCAGAATTATTAGTGGATGAATATTCTCTCCAAAAGAAAATATGCAATCTTCCAAAATTCTAAATAAAAAAGAAATAAAGTTCCAAACATAGGCTAGAGGGTAGACTTGGGGTTAACTTAGGTGAGGTGGAAGGTAATGTCCTACACTAGGAAAGTTGGGTTAAATAAAAGAGGGGAAAAAACAGGCAAAGCCATTGGAAAGTTTGATAAATTGCTTAAGTTGTTGGATAAAAAATGAGAGTCTGATATGTACATCCACAAATAATTCACAAGAACACTTTGGAATAGAATAAATTTCAAACATAGTTTAATGAAATTCTAGAATTTGAACCTAGCACGGCCCTTGGGAATGCAATGATGAGAAATTTACTATAGTCTGTCATTTTTGTCATATTTTATGATGTATTTGCAAGTAAATTATTGGAAAAGATTTACACATTTCTATCCAATTTTAGATTGTGGCGTTTCTGCTTCTGATGAGTTTCAGAGTATACTTACAGATTTAGGACCATGCATCATGTCCTCCTAATGCCATATTGGGCACGGCTTTGTCCTTTACTTGCACTACATGGACACAAAAGCCAGAGGAAGAAAACGGCAGTAGCCGCACACCCACTCCAGTTGTGGTGGTGAGGTGCTGCCAAGTTGGTTCCCACTGCCCGCAACATGCTACCGACACACAAGAGAAGGAACCATGTCCATTCCCGTACCAGCCTTGCCGCCAGTGTCACGTTGAGTCCCTGGTTGCAGCCACGGTGTCAATCAGGCGCTCTCCGTTTTATTCCTCTCTATCGAGCATGATGTCTTCTCCGGGGCTGAACCCGCCTGCTAGCTGTCCAAATTTGGTGAGAGAGTCTCATTATCCAGCTTCTAAGGAGCCTTGCTGTCTTTCTTCCAAGACAGATTTGTTTGTTTTCCATGGTGCTCTACTGTTGTTTGGCAACACCACCATAAATCAAATGCATCGATACTTCTACTCTCTTCCTCATTCATTGCCCAACCCATTGTAAATATCCTGGCTCAGTCGGGTGCACCCTAGAGTTCCATCATGTAAAGAGATCTTGTGAAGCAGCTTTCCCTAATGCTGTATGCTGCTTGATTTCTGAGCTGAGGCTTCCGTGAGCATTGAAGCGGGAGGACAGCACAAGGAAATTCTTGGTGATTTCAATCTTCGCTCCATTTATCTGGATCTTGTCTATTGGACTCGTTTTGAGGACTTCAGTTTTCTTTACATTCTAATTGATACAGAAGCTTATGATCGTTGATCTTAATCAATACGTGTTTTAAGTTCCAGCTAAATGGGTTGGTAATTCCTTGGGAGCCTAAAATATTACTGAGTCTCTTTTCCAAAGATGTGACTCACGTAAGGAGAAGCTTCTCATTAAACGCACAATTTCTACAGCTGCAACTTGCTTTTTTCTGAGCAGTGTTTATTTCTCTATGAGACAACCTCCCATAATTTCATTTGTTCTTAATTTTTAATTAGGAGTTAACACACATATCATATCATTCCATAGTTCCATCACATCAAGCAGTGTTGAAAATTGCTGCCACAATCAATTTCCCGACATTCTTTTGTCCTTCCCACACTCCTTGACATCATCTCCCTTTTACCCCATCACTACCACCATACCCCCCGACCCCCAAATCCTCATTCTACTTGCTTTCCCTACAGGTTCACAAATCCTGGGTTTCATATACCACAACCCCCCCCCCCCCAGAAAAACAGAAAGCAAATTCAAGAGCATGACTCCCAATGACACTCACATCTGAGATAAACCTTAATATGAACAAATAAAAGGAAAAACAAAACAAAACAGAAAATAGATCAGGTCCAGCATGTATCAGAGGGGTGATCAACTGACAAGAGTTTAACCATTCGAGTTGGGTTTTATCTCTTTGATCTTCTTTTTTAAAAATCATTTTATTGGGGCTCATGCAACTCTTATCACAATCCATACATACATACATCCATTGTGTCAAGCACATTTGTACATTTGTTGCCATCATCATTTTCAAAGCATTTTCTTTCTACTTGAGCCCTTGGTATCAAGTCCTCATTTCCCCACCCTCCCTCCTTCATGAACCCTTGACAATTTATAAATTATTATTTTTTTGTCATGTCTTTCACTGACCCATGTCTCCCTTCACCCACTTTTCTGTTGTCTGTCCCCCAAGGAGGGGGTTATATGTAGATCATTGTGATCGGTCCCCCCTTTCTTCTCCCACCTTCCCCTTCCCTTCCTGGTATCTCTACTCTTATTATTGGTCCTGAGGGGTTGATCTTTCCCCGATTCCCTCTGTTGCAGGCTCTTATCTATACCAGTGTACATCCTCTGGTCTAGTCAGATTTGTAAGGTAGAATTGGGATCATGATATTGGAGGGAGGGGAAGCATTTAGGAACTAGAGGAAAATTGTGTGTTTAATTGGTGCTACACTGCACCTTCGCTGGCTCATCTTCTCCCTGTGACCCTTCTGTAAGGGGATGTTCAGTTGCCTACAGATGGGCTTTAGGTCCCCACTCTGCACTCCCCTCATTCACAGTGATATTGTTTCTTTGATCTTCTTTACTCCTCTTTCCAGTGCAATCTGTTTAGTAACCACTTTCCTCCCATCCCTCAATTATGCATAGAGGGAGATACCCAGAGGCTTAGTTCCTACAATTTGTAGTTCCCACAAATGTGCCTTGGGTTCCCACTGTCATCCAAAGCCTTCTGCAAGCCAGATTCTCACAATTTAGGCTCTGATACTATTTCCTCCTTTGACTTCTAATTGCATGATTTCCAATCCTTCAGTGACTGATGCTGAAGGGCTTCTTCCATGTGGACTAAGCTGATACCTCCCTTACAGGCTGCTTGTTTGGAGACCAGCCTTTAGGACCCCAGATGCTGCTCTATCTGATAGGCAGGCACCATCTCATTTCTTCACCACATTTTGCTGTAGCACCCATATCTCCTGTGTTCCCTTCCTGAGGTCAAATTTGAGCAATCTATGGGGTTGGGTTTGGTTTTACTTTTGTTTTTGTTTGTTTTTTTTTTAATTGGCCTTTGGCTCCCTTTCAAACCTCCCTGTTATTTTATGATAGAGTCTTATCAGTCATCCCCCTGGAGCATAACAATCTTCTGCTAATGTTGTCTGTGATTAGCGCCTGGTACTAACTGTTTAAAGCCCTGTTGACAGAGAGATATTGGGCCAATGTAGGCTAACTCCGTATGACGGTACCTGAATTATTCACTTGTACAGAATCAATCCTTTCCTGGCTGGACACTATTTACACAAACAATGGGGTTTATTGTCGGGGAAAATGTACAATAATAATCACTGAGAATGTCAGTCACATGTTTGCTTGAATAATACATACCTTAATGTAGCATGTAGGGCATTGCTGTAGCAAGATCCTGTTTGTACCCCTTCCAAAACTCAACAGTTCAACAATCTTAGCACAATCTTGTCTTCTGCTTCCTCAGACACCACACATTTCTTAAGTCCTCAGGTTACAAATGTGTGTGAGGCAGAGTCCAGCTCACCCAATGGCTTTTCTGAATTGGCTCTCACTGATGCAGCCTCTGGAGCATTCCATGCGCCTTGAAGATCCAGGAGCCATGTCCCAGCATTCCACAGCATCTGGCCTGGGACCCTGGGCTGCCCTCGGAAGCCCTGGTCCGCACGGCCCATTCGGTGCATACCATCAGGGACACTCCCACTCAGGGTCCCCAGAAGCATTTTCAGGCATTCTTCCCCCCAACTGGGGGTCATGCCTCCCACTTTTCCTACCAGGAGGCAGGCATTTGTGTTCCCCTATACATATGTAGCCCCTTTCCTCCTCGTTCCTGACTTGTTTTCCCATCAGCATCCCTCATCGCCCTGATAGGGCTGCTGTCTACCTGACCCCGAGGGCATCTTCCTTGCTTTGCATGGCAGCCACTCAGTAGACAGCATCCCCTTCCCCTCCCTTGACCATGTGATCCCAGTTGACATGAGGCACCCTCCAGGAAGGTGACCTTTAAAATACTTCCATAGAGCGGATGGTATACGGTTTATTAGTACCACTCAGGCTCTCTACCAGGCTGGCTGGGCCCCCTGGCCAGCAGACTAGATGCCCTTCAAGTCTGAGCTTGTGCCCACCCTGCTGCTGGTTCCCCCAGCAGTGGAACCACACTCAGCACAATGTCTTCCAGATACCTCCACATCTTGAAGTGTTTCATAATTTCTTCACTATTTTTAGGGATATGTAGTAATCAATTGTGTGTATGTAGCACAGTTTTTTTAAAATCCAATCTTCTACTAATAGAATTGTGATAGTTAGGTTTATTGTGCCAACCAAGCCTCCATAGGAACATGTGGGTAGACTTTAATTGGGTTACAACTTGATTAGAGGGTGACCAAGATAAATGCTTTCCCAGGCTGGCTCCCATATCTCTTTCTCCAAGGTGTTTGGACCAGCATGCTGCTGCTTGAGCTAATTCTTAGCCTCAACTCTGTGCTGCACAACTGTGGGCTGAGACAACCCATGGATTGTGTCTGTCACTTTGTCATGCATCTTGCATTGCTAGAGCTTGAGACTCGATCAGGTCCTGCTTCACCACATTCCCATGCTGACGGTTGCTCTGCCCAACCCTGTTATCTGCTTCTTTTTTTGGTGGGGGGTGGGGGGGAGTGGTGGTTGGTGCTCAACTCTGCTTATCTTACCTGAGGGCAGACTCCTCTGTCTACATCCTTGAGCTTAGACCCAGCAACCAGCATGAGCTGAAGGACCTTCTGTATGTTAACTGTTCTGGGAGAGTGAGTTGAACTGAGCCCTCTGTACACTGTGTGGACTAACTAGCTGCTATATTTCTTCTCACTGTATAAGCCTATCCATATATATAATCCTAAGTATCCTAGTTTTATTTCTCTAGAGAACCCTGCCCAACACAGGAATCATAATTTCCTTTCTTAAGAAAACATAAACAAATTGATCAACTTCAAAATGTATTTATTAACTGCATAGGAATCCATAGTATTACGGAGTAGGAAGCAGTTAAGAAGAAAAAGGTAGTAAGAGCATGAATGGTGAGAGAACCGGGTCCATATTTAAGGTTTCAACGTAGAGTTATCTTTTGAGGGAAAGTTTAAAAACGACTCCCATAGAACAGAAAGGAGTATGGATGAGAGGAGGTAATATGGTGAAGAAGAATGATGAGGTTCTGTATTAACAGGGAAGTACCTTATAGGAGCAATCATGGTCAATGCTGCTACTCTTCACTAGCAGGATGGCTCCTGAGTAGAAATTATCACCAAGGTTATGAGCCCTGGCAGGAAAGCAGCAAGGTTAACCTCAAAAAGAACCATTTGGAAACACAGCCCTGAAACAGCCACTTTCCTACTAAGATTGTACCTTTCTAGGCAGCTCCGTGTTTGCCACCACTGACACTAATCAGAATGAGTGGGTGAGTGAAATCGAGAGTAGAAAGAGGAACTACTCCTGAGACGATACAGAAAGCCGCCTTCGCTAACATTTCCCCTAAGTTCACCCTGAATGTGCCAGTATAAGAGTACTCAAGGCCGGATAGATTTTGTTTGCTTCTTTGTTTCCTTGCAGAGCTGTCTCTAGTAATTGAATAGAAACTTGGAGAAGGATGGCTTATGAGACATAATAGAATTAAACCCAATGTTTAAAACCAAGTCCCAGAGAGTCGTAGTGGTTCCATGTGGGACTGCTAAGCACAAGCTCACTCCGCAGGAGAAAGATGAGGCTTTCCACCCCAGTAAAATATTATAGTCTCTCTAACCAAAGGCAATAGTCCTGAACAGCCTTACCATCTGGCAGAGACCACTGTAATCTTGCTTACGCTGATCAAACTCGATACTTGACCAGTTAGCCTCCCGATAGATATTACTTGAATTTGTTCTGGATGTCAGTACCTCTTACATGTTCCATGCTAGAGATTTCTTTCGTGACTTCTTGAATGTTTATGGAAGTATTGTCCCCTCACACATTATTTGTGTTTTTGTCTTTCAACTAAATTATCTCATCCTTACCACCTTTAAAACTTTACAGTCTCTGAAACCCTTATGGGAAGTTCCACCCTGTCCAATTGCTATGAATTTGCATTGACTCGATGGCAGTGAGTTTGGCGCTTTGATAGGACAAAGTAGAACTGCCCCCTCTGGGTTTCCTAGATTGCACATTTCATCCTTCTCCTAGGGAGCAGCTAGCGGGACTGAATTCCTGTCCTTGAGTTTAGCTGCCCAAGGCTTCCCCAAAATGGTTCATAACCCATAGTTTGGAGACTATAATAGATATATGCTACTAAAGCACACATGAATTATTTTGGATTAGAAGAATAAGCAAGGAATATATGGTAAAAGGACATATGTTTTTTAAAAAGATCAAAAGAAACAAACTTTAATGAGCACCTACCTATGCTAAAAGCATGATTATATAGCATATAATCTATCCCTCACCAAATGCCTGTAATATATGTATGTGTATACATATTTATCATTAAAAATATGCTATCTTACACGAACTTCCCAAGCTTAAAAAACAATGTCACTCATTTTTTAAGAATAAAGAAAGCTATGTAAATCATGAGTCAGTAAAAGAAGTTTACAATTCTATCATGAGATAAAGTTTCATTGAATGCAGGAAAAGACTTTAGCATCAAACAAAGCAACCAATTTATGACAATTAATCAGCTAATAAAAACTGTTGAATATGACATGGCATTATTTTAGGAGACCAATAAAAATATGGTAAGGAAATTTAAGGAAGATACAATCTTTATAATACTGACTTGCTTTGGAACAGGTATGCAAAGTTCAGTACAGTGCTATTAATCCTACTATGTATTTATCATCCATCAGTTTATTCAATGCCACCCATTTCTCACCCAGAATGATACTGCCGATTCATATTATTTTTCATGTCTTCAGAAACATAGGCTTTGCAAAATTCTAAAAAAATACATGTGGCCTCTATTGTCTTTCTCTGTTCTCAGGGTCTCAAACATGTCTCGGACATCTTCCCACCTACTCACTCCTTTCACCCACCAAACCTATGATCTTATGGTGGGAAGAGAGTGCCAACCAATACCAGCTTCCCTGCCTCCCCCAGATTTCGCTTCTTGGATCCCTGCTGAGCCCTCTTTTACTCTTCCATTGTTGTTGATGTCTTCTTGTGTAATTATTAATTTCTGAAACCTTTCTGAAAAGTGTAAGAATATCTAGCTTCAATGTACATGGATTTAGCTTGAGTCTAAATGTCTGTACTTCTTAGTATACCATTTAAGGTTTGGATCAGCTACAGTGGATAGGAAATAAAATTTAATAATAGCTAAAAAATTGCTAATGTGGCCCAACTCATCATAGGTTAAAAAAAACAGCTGTAGAACACTGATAAGAACTTGGAATATGAAAATATGAATCTAGGAAAATTGGAAGTCATCAAAAAAGAATTAATACCAAAAAATAACTAGAACTCCAAAGATTGATATCCTAGGCATCAGTGAGCTATATTGACATTGCAACTCAAGGACTGAGTTTTGAAAGATTGAAGATAATTGATTGATGCAGGAGCATCAAAAGAAGATAGAAAGAATACAAAGGTCACTAATAAGATAGAAAGAATACAAAGGTCACTAATACATAAGAAGACCTAGTCAGCATACCACCATTTTAGGAAGTAGCACATGAGCAAGAACCTATGGCACTAAAGAAGTTCAAGCTGCATTGAAAGCACAAATCAAAATGTTTCAACAAGATGATGAAGCACTGAAAATACTTACTCATCGATGCTAGGAAATTTGAAAGACAACTACTTGACCAACTGAAAGAGAACCATATTTATACATAGTCCAGAGAAAGGTGGTGTTAGAGCTCTCGGGGGAGAGATATACCTCAGTCCTTGGCTCCAAGAGAGAAAGATTTCATGCCAAAGCCGGTTTTGTGATCCAAGTGAGTTTTATGAGAGTTAGAAGTTTTCAAGTTTGCACAGGTATCCCACCCCCATATAGCCTGCCTAGAAGCTGCTCAAGAAAGTCACACGGTGGGCTCCGGGATCCTGCCCTTTTCAATTATTCCACAGGGAGGTGTGGTTGACCACGCTGGTCGACCCCATTGGCTGAATTGAATTCACCTGGCCTAAAGAGGCCAATCCAGGTGCTGTGCCAACCCAGGTGTAACTCTCCCTTCTGGCTGGAAGCCTGAACTTCTGAGCATGTGCAGTGTACCACCCCTTTCTGGCCGGTAGCTTGAACCTCTGAGTATGCACGATGGATGCCCCAGTCCTTAAGCTAGGCTACCTCACAGTGACCCAGTATAATTCTCAAGTTATAGAACAATATCATTGATATCAACATTCAACTAAATGTTGCTGAAGATCATCCATCAGCGACTGCAGCAGCACATTGAAAAAGAGCTGCCAGAAGTTCAGGCTAGGTTCAGAAGGGGCTGTGGAACAAGGAATATCACTGCTAACGTCATATGGATCTTGACTGAAAGCAGAAATAACAGAAAGATATATACTTGTATTTTGTTGACTATACAGAGACTGTGTGGATCAAAACAAACTATGAACAATTTTGAGAAGCATGGGGGATTCTAGAACACTTCGTTGTGCTCACGAGGACCTTCTACAAGGATCACGAGGCAGTTTTGCGAACAAAACAAGATAACACTGCGTGGTTTCCAATCAGGAAAGGTGTGTATCCGGGTTGTATGAGATCACCATATTTGTTAAATCTGTATGCTGAGCAAACAATCAGAGAAGCTGGCTTATATGAAGAAGAATGTGTCATCAAGATTGGAAGAAGGCTTTTAACAACCTCTGAGAGGCAGACGACACAACCTTGCTTACTGAAAGTGAGGAGAAATTGAAGCACTTGCTGATGAAGATCAAGGACTGCAGCCTTCAGTGTGGATTACAACTCAAGATAAGGAAGAGCACAATCCTCACAACTGGACCAGTAGGTGACATCATGATAAATAGAGAAAAGTTTGAAGTTTTCAAGGATTTTACCTAGCTTGCATCCACAATAAATGTTCATAGAAGCAGCAATCAAGAGATTAAAAGATCTCTTGCAGTAGGTAAATCTGCCTCACAGATCTCCTTAGATTATTGAAAAGCAAGGATGTTACTTTGAGGATTAAAGTGTGCCTAACTCAAGCCATAGTACTTTCCATTGCCTCATTTACTTTTGAACGTTAGATGTTAAATAACAAAGACTGAAGAAGAATAGATGCATTTAAATTGTAGTCCTGGAAGAGAAGGGTGAAAGCACCGTGGACTTTTAAAAGGACCAACCTGCTATGTAGGAAGAAGTAAGTGCCCCTTAACAGACAAGAATAGCAAGACCTTGTCGCACATCCTTTGGACAGGTCCAGAGAGACCAGTCCCTGCACAAGGACATCATGCTGGGTAAAGTATACGGGCAGTGAAAAATTAGACGGCCCTCAATGAGATGGATTGCCACGGGGGCTCAGGCATAAGAACAGTTGTGAGGATGATGTGGGACTGAGCTGTGCATAGTGTTGCTATGCATCCGAATCAATACAATGGCACCTCCCAACCGCTGCAGAACAAAAGTGTAGTAGAATGTGTTTTCCCTCCCAACCAGGAATCCTGGAGAGAGACAGAGCTTTCAAGGATCCAGACTTTCTATTTTCTTACTCTACCATCATAGTGGGAAGCTAGAAGAATAACACATTTCTTTTTCTAAGGAGATTTTCAAAAATATCATTTATCATTGAATAGAAATTCATCATACCTAAGGATCAGGAAACAACATATGTCATTCAGCTAGGCAACAAGCAGAGTTCCAATACAAAAGAAGAAGAAAATTAAACAAGAGGCAGATTTCTGTTCTTTTTATAGCAAACTATTTAATAATTTATATGCATGCATACATTTAATTTCAAAATAAAACATTAAATTATTAAAAGAAAAAATAATAGTTTATGTCATTTCAAGGTTTCATGTTTGTTCCTTTTAAAAAATTAATTCTTTAAATCTCATTTTAATCGTTCATTATATGTTCTTTCTTTGAGTGACCAACGTTATTCTCCAAGGCTCTATTTATTATCTAGTAATTTCTCACAGTTTTCTAATTTCCAAAAGCCTATTGTCATCTTTACTTGAATATTGTACACAGTAACAAAGGGAATGCTGTGGACTCATCACAGCCATTCATTTTTTGTGCATACCTGGGAAGACTACATTTCCCAGTTTCCTTTGCTTTTAAGTATAAAGCATGTCACTAAATTAGGGGAAATGAATCATTGGCAGATGTGATTATTCTTTAAAAGTCTGCCTGATCTAGTAGACAGACTGTCAGGCTTTCACCTGAGGTTTCTGTGAGTGGTACAAACTACAAGTCTTTCCATGAGTTCAGTACTTAACCCACCTTAATTTTACATATTTGTGTGTGTGTATAATATGTTAAAATTATAGAAATTTAGATATAAAATATGTAATAAATGAATTTATATATTCATTTTATTTTATATAAAACCCAAAACCAAGCCCATGGCCACTGAATGAATTGCAACTCAGGGTTTCTGAGACTTTATTTAAGTCTTTATAGTGGTAGACAGCCTCATTTTTTTTTGCACAGACAGGCTGGTTGTTTGAAACATCAAGTTTGTACTTTGCAGCCCAGTGCCTAATGCACAGCATAAGCAGGCCCCCCTACATCACATACAGTACACATAAATAAGGAAATTCAGTGGCAGGAGTCTAAGAAAGTTAACAATCAGTGTGATGTTCTGAAGACCATTTTAAGTATTTAAAACTATATGTCAAAAGGTAGTTTATTATTTCAACATGACACCAAAATACCACTGTTGCACAGGTGAGCATTACAAAGGAGTGAGGAAGGTAAGTTTGTGGTTTTCCCATTGGACAGCTGCCCACCTTAGAGAGAACCCTGATTACAGGGACATTCAACAACTGGTTTGCCAAACTCAACAAAAAAGTAAGTATCAGTTCTGCTGAACTAGTGTGAACTAGCTGCATTCCCACCACCTAGGAAACTATACTAGAATTAAAGTGATTTTCCCATCATTTCATTTTTCCCATTCCCCATGTAGGATATCTAATAATGCTAAGTTCAACTTTCATTTTTTAAATGGTCTCACCATTTATTTTGGTGCCAAGATTTCTCATGTCATCATTTGCACAAAGACCTTCCCTGCTGAGCTCCCTGCTTTTCACTTGTGAATATGAATCAACATCCCTCTTATTCTAATTGGTGCCCTTCTCACCTGAAAACACAAAATGACAGAGTCCTTCAATGTTGTCCCCACATTCTCAAAGCAGTTCCGCCGTGGATTCCCCACTTAAAAAAAAAAGGAAAGGTTAGATTAAATAAGCAATTCTGCTGAGTTAAAACTCTAAGTATTTAGACATAAATTACAATGCACTAAGAGTTTTGAGGTGGAAATCACAAAGACAGGGTGTGGTTTACTCTGTACGATAGATGCAGGCGTATGGCTGTGGTCAATGCCAGTTGTTGAGACAGAGAGAACATTAAAGTTAGATAGAAGACGAGGTGAGGAAGAAACCTGTGGGTCGCAACCCTTTTGCGGATTGAATGACCCTTTCACAGGGGTCGCCTAGACCATTGGAAAACATATTTCCGACGGTCTTAGGAACCGAGTCTCAGCTCCTCTATTGTCTCCAGGTGGGTCCGCCCACATGCAGATACACCCACCTACCAGTACCTGGCGTGAAGACTTAACCATACTACACCATTGCTTCAAGACAAAATTTCATTTATTTGTCATTAGAAATAAATATTTTTCAAAACATATAATTACATATTGGTTTGTGATTATGTAATCATTATGCTTTAATTATGTTCAATTTATAACAATGAAAATACATACTGCATTTCAGATATTTACATGACGATTTATGCAGTAGCAAAATTACAGTGACAAAGTAGCGCTGAAAATAATTTTATGGTTGTGGGTCACCACAACATGAAGAACTGTATTAAAGGGTCACGGCATTAGGAAGGGTGAGAACCACTGCTTTATACAAAAATAATAAAACTGTGAAAAATAGATTTAGAGCCAAACAGGACTGAACTCACTGCCATCAAGTAGATTCCGATTTGCTATTGTGTTGATTCTAATTCATAGTGACCCTATGAGACAGGGTAGAACTGAGTCTGGGTTTTTGAGACTAACTCTTTCCAGGAGTAGAAAGCCTCATCTTTCTCAGAACTGTTGGTTTCAAACTACGGACCTGTGGCTATCAGACCAACGCATATAGAAAAGGGATAATTCCTTAGAACATTAATAGTTCGGTGGTAGGATTTTACACTGCACGCAGGACGCTGCCTTTTGATTCCTGGCCAATTCACATCATGTGCAGCCACCATCCGTCTGTCAAGGAAGCATTCATAGTGATAACACTCAACAGCTTTCAGCAGAGTTTCCAGGCTAAAATGGAACAGGAAGAGGGACTTGGGAATCTACTGAATTTTATATACAGAATGCATGTGTGATATATTTTTATATACTTCACAAGCCCTGCACATTATTTCCATAAGTACATTCTACTAATATTTTAACATGTTGACTACTTCTTTCTTTTTTCCCCTTCTTTCCTTCCTTCTTCCCTCTGTCCATCTTTCATCATTTCTCATTTTCTTTCTTTCTTCCAATATATTTAAGTCTTGGGGCCTATTAATATGGAGTTTGGTTCTTAGCCACAAACCCTCACCAGCCTTCCCTAAAGTTTCTAAAGAAACCCCTCCCCCAAGAGGATTCCTTCCTTATGTCACAAACTGCTTTCTCCAGTTCAGGAATAATTTACCCGTTCTGCCTTAAAAACAGTTCTCACCTCCATGGTTGCCCCAGCCTTGACCATGGGCACACAGGAGAGATAGAGACCACGCAAACGGGTAAGGCTGGAATTCCACGGCAACTAGCATTTCACTGCACAGACACGTCATATAATATTCTGGATACAGTCCAGCGTCTCAGATTATCCCACCTGCCTCAGGGCGCAAGTGATTTGAATCGTATGCTTGCACGTACACTGCAGGGTGCACGTGAGAGCTGTCAGTACTGAGGGGCCATACATTCATTACCTGGACAGGCGGGGTCCAAGTAGCCACTGGTATGGGGGTAAGAGTGAATGGGAAGGGGCTGCAGCGTGGGGGTAGTGCATACTTCCACACTCACAATCCTTCATGTGGTGCTGGCACAGCGCCCCCAGGTGCACAATACAACACTCCTTGCCCACGGCAAGACCAGCCTGTGTTCCCCTCTGTTCCACTTAGATAATTCTACATATCCAAAGCTATTTCCTTCTACCCCACTTGTTAGATTCCACGGAGTCCCTTACAACCCATAATAACCCTATGCGCAACAGAATGAAACACTGCACCATCTCCCACCATTCTTGCAATTGTTCCTACGCCTGAGCCAATACTTGCAGCCACTGTGCCAATCCACCTCATTGAGGCCTTGTGAGTTTGTACTGCCCGTTCCCTTTCCCAAGCATGAGGTTCATGTTCAAGGACTGCCCCTCCTGACAATACGTCCAAAGTGTGTAAGATGAAACCTTGCCATCCTTCCTTCCAAGGAGCCCCTGGCCTTACTTCTTACAATACACCCTGGCTTGTCCTTGTCGAAGCCCATGGTTCTTTCAATATTCCTCTCCAATACAATTCAAATGCGTCAATTCTTTTTCTGCCTTCCTTAATCAATGTCCAACTTTCACATGGATGTAAGGCAGTAGAAATTACCATGACTTGGGTCAGGCCCACATTGATACTCTAAAGAGGTCTTAGACAGCAGATTTACCTAATGCACCTTATCTTTTCATCTCTTCACTCTGCTTCCATGAGCATTGGCTGAGGATCTAAACAAGATGAAATCCTGGGCAACTTTTCAACCTTTTCTCCATTTATCATGATGTTATCTGTGGGTCCAGGTGTGAGGATTTTGGCCTTCTTTACATGGAGTCATAATCCATACAGAAGCCTGCAATCCTTGATCCTCATCAGCAAGCAAAGCGCTGTGTCACCTGTATACTGCAGGTTGTTAATAAGCCTCCCTCCAATCCTGATAGCACATTCTTCTTCTTCTAAGCCAGTTGCTCTGATTATTTGCTCGGCATAGACATATCTATCAAGTATGGTGGACAGATACAACCATGAAGCACATTTTTCCTGATTTTAAATAATATTCCCTTGTTCTGTTTTCACAACTTCCTCTTGACCCATGTACAAGTTCCTTACGAGCATGGTGAAGTATTCTGGAATTCCCATTCTTCTCAAGGTTACCTACAGTTGGTTGGGGATTTGTTGTTGTTGTTTTGGATCCGCATCTTGAATGCCTACGCACAGTCAATAAAGCACACATGAACACCATTCTGATATTCTCTGCTTTCAGCTGAGATGCATCTGACATAAGCAATGGTGTCCCTTGTTCTATGGCCTCTTCTGAATCCAGCCTGCACTTGGGCAGTTCCCTGTCAATGAACTACTGCGTTGGTTGTTGGATGATCTTCAACATGTGTTCGTCACTACATGCCTTTAATTATCTATGGCTGTGAGTCAGAATCAAATCTACGGTAGTGAGTTTTTTGTATCAAGATTTAGTTTAAATATAGAACCTGTTGTTGTTGTTGTTGTGTGTGGTGGGGTTAATTCCGACTCACCAAGACCATATGCACAATAGAACAAAACATGATTATAGACAATGCATCAAACTATTTCCTTCCGGTCTTTCTTTTCATATCCCAAACAAAACCAAACTCGCTGCCATCTAGTCTATCCAGCCACCTAGCAACCCTATAGGATAGCTAGAGAACTGTCTCTATGGGGCTCCAGAACTATGACTGGGCTAGAAAACCTCAGCTTTCTCACACAGAATGCACCGGCGGGTTTGAACCGCTGACTTCCAATGAGCTGCCAGCACATACCATTCACCACCAAGACGTCTCCTCTTCTTTAAAAGCCCAGTTTCTTGGCAATTTGGTCAATATACAGATTCCATAATTAGAGTGAAATAATACAACCCTGATACAAATTTACTGACTTTAAACCCCATAGTACCATATTCTCACTCTAATGACTATAACTTGGTCTATGTTTAAATACAGCATGATCCTGTATTGGTATGTAAAAAGTTTCAAGAAAACAAAATTACCTTTTGTGTTCTTTAGAAGCAGCTCGAACAATTTTTGAAGTTTTATGACTACTTAGAGATAATCTCCCTATACAGGAATTCACCTTTGATGAGTTGTAGGACATCAAGTCCTATACCCAAGACATTTTCCCATGGAGTGAATAAATAATTAGTTCTTGGTCAGGATCCATGTTGTATATAGTGTATCATCATTGTCACCTGCAATCACAAACTTTACTTAAAGAAAACCTTCTCAAAGCAGCATTACAATGAAAGTAAAATTAAAAGTGAACATTCAGACGGGCCCTTGGAACACTGACATTTCTGGCCAGTATGTTAATTGTCAATAACTTCTCCCAGCTGGGCATTGAATTCCCTGAAACAAATGTGGGCTTTTTGCATATTCTGCATTTCATTTGTTTTACTCTGGCTTCCAGCCCTTACACATGAATGTGAGAAATGTCAATAGTTAAAAAAACTGGCCCAACGTTCTATAATACAAGTTGTGCTTCATGAAACTAGTAGACTGAACATTTCCAAAAGATTCCCGTCACACCTCAAAGGGAGAAGTGACATTTTCAGTCCTTGCTTCTCAATCAGGAATAAAGTACTCCCAATTCAAGAAAGGAAAACAGCAGTAATTCAGAGACATTTTAAAGGTCAGCAATATATGACATAGTAATGAAGTTGTGAAGAAATCTCTACTTAGAAAGGATAAAACTATCCACTCAACCTTCAAATACACTAATTAAATGATATCTTCCTAAGAAAAAAATGCTAAGTCAGACACTTCACAAGATAACAGTCGAGTTTCACTGAAATTCAATTTCATATAACCAAGAGGTTCTTGAAAGTCACTCAGACCCATTCACACATTGTACCAATAGTGATTTTAAAAGAGAGGTATTTTATAGGTCATATGACTCTGATCTTGGAATTTTCTCCTCCCTGGATTTATTGATTAAGATTTAAAACTTGTATCTCTTATATAATATATTTTAAGGAACATCGGGGGTCATTCACTCCCTGTAACTTCCAGACAGAACTGCAGCTATTTTTATACCCAAAAAAGAGTTGTCTGCCCATATGAGGGAGGGGGGAAGGGGGAGGGAGGAGGGGAAAAAAAAAGAGGACCTGATGCAAGGGGCTTAAGTGGAGAGCAAATGCCTTGAGAATGATTGGGGCAGGGAATGTATGGATGTGCTTTATACAATTGATGTATGTATATGTATGGATTGTGGTAAGAGTTGTATGAGTCCCTAATAAAATGTAAAAGAAGAAAAGAGAAAAAAATGATTAGGGCAAAGACTGTACAGATGTGCTTTATACAATTGATGTATGTATATATATGAACTGTGAAAAGAATTGTATGAGCCCCAATAAATTGTCAAAATTAAAAAAAAAAAAGAGTTGTCTGCCCAATCCATTGCTTGTTCTTCATCTCTTTGCTTTGTGGTCTGTTTTCACTTCTAAATGTTTTACAAGTAAAAACCGTCTTCATTTTTAACTATTAATGTCTGAGTTTAAATCACTTATGTATTTAGAAAACGGCTTCGATGTATTTTGATTTTTCAACTCATTTGTCACTTCCAAATTCACTGTAATGATATTGAGCATTAATTTTACTGTAGAAGTACCACTTATAAAGATGTCTAATGTAAAGATCAACCCTCATTTTCTTTAGTTCCTAGAAAACAGAGAATGCATGCATCAATGGTTCAAACCCAAATTCTGAAAGCACACCAATAGTGGAGTAGTTGCTATATCAGCCAAGATACTTACAGCTGAAAAAAAGAATAGTCCTGAACATAAAGAAAACAAAAATGTTCACAACTGGGCCAATAAAAAACATCATAGTAAGTAAATATTGAGGTTCTCAAGGATTTTTGAAAAACTAGGATCCACAATCAACACCTATGGTAACGAAAGTGAAGAAATCAAGCACACGCTGCACTGGGCAAATATGTGGCATAAACACTCTTTATTGTGTTGAAGAGCAAAGATGATCCTTTGAAGACTAAGGTGCTCCGGAGTCGAGATATGGCGCTCTCTCTTGCCTGCGTTCATGTAAATCTAAAAGTGTACGAAGAAAATGAAAGAATTGGTGCCTTTGAATTATCACGTTGGTGAAGAACATTATATAGATACAGACAGATACCATGGACTGGTGGGGAGGAGGGGCACATCTGTAGTGGAAGAAGGATGTCCCTGATAAGCAAGGAGGGTGAAATTTCATCAACTTTATCTCACCTATTCCAGACAGATTATAAGAAAAATGAATAATTTCTGTAAAAGAATATCATACTTGGTGTGTTAGTCCTGGTTGGCTAGAGAAACAAGTTCACAGGTAGTCATATGTGTATAAGAAAGAGCTTTATACAAAAAAAAATTGTATATTGGGAAAACATCCCAGCCCAATCCAGATCAAGTCCGTAAGTCTGATATTAGCCCATATATCCAATCTTAATCGATAAATTCCTCTTCAGACTCCCGCAAAACAAGCAATGATATCGAACGCAGGAAGATCACAGGCCAGTGGGTGGAAAGTCTTGTGGATCCAATAGCAAGGAAGCATTCTCAGCACTGGCAGGAGTCTCCACGTGGTTCCTCCAGGTCAAAGGCTCTAGTGTAGCTCCATGCGTCTTATCAGCAGGAAGACGAGGCAGAGTCTGTGTGTATCTGGCCTTCAGTGCGTTACCTATCTCCGTGGTGCCTCCAAATGAGGTCATCAAGCTGTGACCTGATTGAGAGGCTAGACTCCACTCTTTTGCAAATTGACACCAGACTATGTAACCACTACACTCAGTAAAACTGACCATCAATGAAAAAGAGGTAGAACCTCAATAAGAAAGATCAACACTGGCTACAATGATTTGCTCAAACACCACATTTGTGGGGACTGGTCATTTTTTTATATGGTTGCATATAGGCATGGTGGTACATAGCATCCCTCTAAGTCAGAATGGGTTCAGTGTCTCCTGACATCACTAAAGAAGAATGGCTGGACTAAGGATTAAGTTGTACAATGGATTCCCCTCACATCTGAGCTACCAAACTTCTGTCACATGCCCATGCCAGACGAATCACTTCTCCAGAATATGGAAATATAATAGTTCAGTTGGTTAATCAAGAGTCACCCCTTGAATAAAGGAGAAAGTCAAAATACTCTAAAGGTCCTCAGGACAAAGTTGGTGGATTTTTCTGTGCAGGCGACCAACCAACATTGCCACGGCTTCCACAGCTACCAAGGACTCTCCGTTTCTTTTCTGTGCTTGTCAACTTTATTCTCTTCTGCCTTCATTATAAACTGAAAATATGAACGATTTTCTCTCTTTTTCTCAATCTCAAGCTTGTTTCACCAGCTTAAAGAATTCCCACTAGATCACTTTGTGGCATGTCTTATAAATAGCCTAACATTCAGTACAAAAGAGGCTCTTACAAGTCTGTTAAGAAGCAAAATTGTCCATTAACCTTCTTAGTCTTTGAATGATCAGCAACATAATTCACTGAAAACACTTGGGAGACAGGAAGTAGCCACAATCTCGCCCGGCAGATTCGATTACTTTAGTTCTTCAGACCCCAAATCACGACATGTGTGGAACACTACAGATTCAAGAGTAAGACTCTCAGTGAACTGCTATGGACAGTTAATACGATTTAGTTGATAAATTAATAAAGTGATGCTATTCTTTTTGTGATTTTCTTCTACACTCAGACTAGGTGAAGAATGCCTTTTGGAGGCTCATAAAATTCCCATCTGCTTATGGTCTAAGATACCTTCACAGCCGAGACTCTAAATGCTCCCCTAAAAATGACTTCATGGTCAGAAGACTGCACAGTACTAGCTCACAGCACATTATCACGTATATTTACTTTATGGTTTGACAGATCATTTTCAGGGATTCCAATGATGGCAGTAGTTCATCTAGTACTAAGAAGCTAGGGCTGCACTTTAGAACATCTGAGAGCAATAGGCTCGTGTGCAAAGTTTATCATGGATGGAACTTGACTATGCTCTCTTTAAGACAACCCCCCAGCACTTCCTTATTTAAGTTCATACTGTCCTTAGAATGATCTATCTAGTGCATTCTCTTTTCCAGTTTCCTTGCCTGAAATACTCTCCTACCTGGCTACTTTGGGGATTTATTCTGATATTTACTACTCTGGTCCTACCTTTCCAAATAGATCCAAGAAGAATTCCTACCCCTCACCCACTGTCATTGAGTCATAAACTCTTTTAGTCATATGTATTATAGTTGTATTGTAATATGCTTGTTTTACCATTTATGTGGTGAATCTCAGAGAGACTGTGTTGTTTAGTATTCTTTTAAAAATTTTGTTTTCTTTTACAATATCTTGAACATAGAAAATGTGAACTACGGCATCTTGCTTGCTGTCCATTCTTAGCACTTATTAAGTTTGTAATTAGCTTCATTGACAGAAATACTATGGGGAAAGGGTATTTCTTGGAGTGAAAGCTAACTACTACAAACATAATTGGAAATCGCTGCTGTACTGAAGGCTTTTGTTCAATAGGCTGTTTAATACCTAAGAAACTCAAAGCTGCTATCTGATTTCACAAAGCACTTCTAATTCTGCCCATCGATGTTTTCCTGTCTTTTTCCTTCAGGCTACTGTAGAACATTCAAATAGCTAATAAGTAAAATGTCACTTCCCCATCATTCAGTTTATCTTACTAGAGTGTCTTGTGTTTTGCTGTGGTGCTAGAAACTGGTAGACAAAATTTAAAATACACCATCAGGGTCATCCATTTTGGACAGGTTTCAACAGAGCTTCCACATGATAGACTAGGAAGGAAGGTCTTGTGGATTATTTCCAAAATTCAACCAGTGAAAACCTCATGGGTTACAATGGCATGTTGTCTGATGCAGTATTTCCTGGGTCTGAAGACTGGTCACAAACTCTGCAACAAAGGACTAAAACATAACAACAATCATAAAGATGGCAAAGGGGCAGGTAACGTGTTTGTTCTTTTACAAACAGGGCTGCCATGAATTGTAGGTCACTCTCCATCAGCTATCAACAAGATTATTATGAAATGAATGGTTGACAGAAATATTCTTACATTGCTTTCATCTTAAAATATATACAATATTATTGAGAAATAGTACCATACCTTCTATAGACTGTGATCTTGTAGGAACCAGAACCGGGAAGAGAGAGTAGGAGTACAAACTCTCAACATTTATACGTTAAAGGCTCTGGGAGGCCAGGGCTCCTATCCAGGGAACATTCACCTTCATGGGATGGAGCTACGTCCCATTCATATTCTCCTAAATAAAAGTTATTCCCCACAATGTCCCTTCATAACAATGCCAAATCTAAGGTGCTGCAGCAAACACGGTCATTGACTATATACTTGGAGGTCAACTGGTTAAATGCCCGAAGGTTGTCAGCCATCTAAGGCAATCAGACCCTATAGTCTGTCCCACTGGAAGTAGGGCCCACTCCCTTCTGATAAGGATCATGATTGTTCTCCTGAAGGAGAGCTCAAAGACACTCAAGTTCAAGCCAATTCACACATCCAAGGTTAGACTGCTGTCTTGATTCTACAGTCCACCCCTCTCGTTATGTATGTGCCTTTCTGTCACATGCATGCCTCTCGTGCCATTCCTTCCTATGGCATGTATGCCCCTAGCTCATGCCCCTTCTGTTACGTGTATATCTATTGTGCAACCCCTTCTTGTTACGTAAGTGGTTACCTGTAATTATGGGGGCTTGCATGCCATTAGAGTATATATTAGCCTTGGTTGGAAATATATTCTCCTTCTCTGCACGAACTTGACCCCTAAAGTCATGGTGATCCTGGAGGTGAGCACTTGCATGCTTTATCTTGAATGATGTCTCTTTAATTCTACCCCTCAATTACATAACTGTCCCTTGGACCCATTTGATTGTGAGGGTTGGTTACCCTACATGATCTCTTGCTCACAGTTTCCTGACCAAAAAAATTAGAGATAGCTCCACTCCTATCCAGCAACCTCTCTTTTAACAACTAGCAAAATGCCATTGTAGTTGTTCCATTCATTAGAGATTCTGTATCATAGCCTTACTTTTACCATGGAACACATGGGTTTCCAGGAGTCAGAATTGGCTTAATGGCAACAGGTTGGCTTTTGTGGTGTTTGTTGGGAGACATGGCTAAAACAATGCCTAACTTTGGTAGTCAACTAATCTGGTATCAATTTAAGGATTACGAATGTAGGGGTAGAGCCTAGGCTGTCCATCTGGAGACAGCCAATGAAACTTCTGTGTGGGCATGGTCTTCTCCTGAGAATTCTTGGAAATCTGGGACTTCCTCCTTGGAGGGGGAAGACACCTCTCTCTCTCTGCTACTCCCTGGGAGACATTGCAGAAGACAAGCCACATGGACGCAACCAGATCTCTGAGGCCGGAGAAGCCACAGAGAGACCCCTGCCAACACTGTGATGCTTACAATGCCACTGGACCCAAAGACTTTCTACCCATTGGCTTGTGATCATCCTGCATTCGGCATCATTGCATGTGCTTTGTGAGTCTGAAGAGGACTTTATGGATTGGTATCAGACATATGGGCTAATATTGGACTTATGCCCTTGGATTGGACTAGGTTGGGATGTTTTCTCAATGTTCAATTCCTCTTGTATGTAAACCTCTCATATATATATATATATATATATATATATATACATATGTTTATGAATTTGTTTCTCTAGTCTACCCAGACTAGCACACTAACTGATAGTATAAACACTCATTAACCTTTTTGAGTGAATGAATATATTTGTATACCTGTTATTTGAACACAGCTCATAGAAATAAGTTCATAAAGGATATTTATCTACAGTTTTCTGTTCTTGTGGGATCTTTGACAGGTTCTGGTATCAGGGTTTTGATACTCACCTCATAGAATAAGTTTTATAGTGTGATATCCCTTTCTAGATTCTAGAAATGTCTGTAAAATTGGAAACAGCTCTTCACTGAATATTTGGTGGAATTTGCCCAGGAAGCCATCTAGCCCTGGGCTTTCTTGGGTTAGAAGCTTCTTGATGACCTTTTGGATTTCTCATGTAATGGGCACTTGAGGTTTTCTACATCACTTTTGACTCAGTTGGGTAGATGGTACATTTCTAGATATTTGTCCATT
This sequence comes from Tenrec ecaudatus, assembly GCF_050624435.1. Taxonomy (NCBI): domain Eukaryota; kingdom Metazoa; phylum Chordata; class Mammalia; order Afrosoricida; family Tenrecidae; genus Tenrec; species Tenrec ecaudatus. Next base: position 41,621,752 of record NC_134536.1, read on the forward strand.
TCTTCTAGGTTATCAAACTTGGAGTTTTATTTTCAGTAAGAGTGGATTATTATTTTGATTTCATGTGTTGTGAGGTCACTCTTTTCATCTTAATTCTAGATATTTACATCTTCTCTCTTCTTTTTCCTGTATTAAGTTGCTAGCCAACGGGTTGTGAACCTGGTTATTGTTTTCATTGAACCAACTTCTTGGCTTGTTGATGTTTTTCCATTGTTTGTCTTTTTCCAATTAATTTCTAATCTTTATCATTTCTTTTTCCTTATTGGGTGAAGGTTATCTTGTTGCTCTGTTGTATGTGTTGGAGCTGCTGGGGTTAGGTGTTGATTTGGGATTTTGCCTCAGTTTTCACTTGTGCATTGATTGATGTAAATTGACCTCTGGTGACCTGCTTTTGCTGTGTCCTAAGGGTTTGGGTATGCTGTGTTATCATTTTCATTTGTTTTAAGGAATTGCTTAATTTCGCCCTTTATTTGATCTATTACTCAACTTTAAGAATATTGTTCAATTTCCATGTGTTTGGCTTTATGTTCTTGTTCTTTCTACTGTTAATATCTAGCTTTATATGCGGTAATCTGAGAAAATGGATTGTGGGATCTCAATGTTTTTAAATTCATTAAGCTTTGCTATGTAACCAATCATGGTCTATTCTAGAGTATATAAGCGTACTGGAGAAGAATGTATAGTACACTATTTTATTGCTTGCTGGGTGGAGTGCTGTCTATATGTCCAGGAGAACAGACTGACTAATTGTGTTATTTATCTCTTCTGTTTCTTGATTGAGTTTCTTTCATGATAACATGTCTTTCTTTTTTTTTAAACTAATTTTTTAAATCTTTTTACTGGGGCTCATAAGGCTCTTATCACAGTCTGTACATACATCAATTGAGCAAAGCACCCTTATACATTCGTTGCACTCGTCACTCTCATAATTCACCTTCCACTTGGGTTCCTGGAATCAGCTCGGTTTCCCTTTTTCTCCCCCATCCCCCTCCCTCCCCGATCCCACCCCTGGTCCCTTGATAGTTTATAAATAATTATTATATCTTATCTTACACTCCCCGGCGTCTCCCCTCCCCCGCCTCCCCATTGCCCATCTCCTAGAGAGGAGGTTACACATAGATCTCCGAGATCGGTTCTCCCTTTCTACACCCCCTTCCCTCCTGGTGTCGCCACTCCTACTGCTGGTGTTGAGGGGTTCATCTGTCCTAGATTCCCTGTGCCTCCAGATCCCCACTGCACCGCTGTACATCCTCTGGTATAACCAGGTCCACAAGGCAAGGTAGAATTGGGGTCATGATGATTGGGAGGGGAGGAAGCGTTCAGGAACTAGAGGAAGGTTTTGAGTTTCATTGCTGCTACACTTTCTTTTTTTTTTAACATGTCTTTCTTTGAGAGTGATGTATTGAAGGCTCCTACTGTTCTTGCCAAGATGTCAGTTTCTCTCTTCAACTATATGAGGGTTTAATTTATATATTTCAGATGCATTTCATTTTGGACATATATGCTTAATATCATTACGCCTACTTATTCTATTATTCCTTTAACCATTATATAGTGTCTAAGCTTGTCCCTCATTATGTTATTTGCCTTAAAATCTATTTTGTCAGAGGTTAATATTGTCACTCCTGCTTTATATGGTTAGTATTGAATTGGTAGATTGTTTGCATCCTTTTATGGCAACTATCCATCAAGTGGCAATGGAAGAGGGTTAATAGGAGCCATAAACATGGTGGGAAAATGAAAAAAGAGATAGGTAACTGAGGAATGTTCCTGAGTAAGAATGTTATTTTCATTGTTATTGTTTTTAGATGCCATCAAGTTCATAGTGATCTTATATACAACAGAACAAAACACTGCCCAGTTATGCACTGTCTTCACAATGGTTTCCATGTTTGAACCCGCTGTTACGGTCAGTGTGTCAACACCTCTTCCTGAGGGTCTTGTCCTTATTGCTGTCCCTACTTAATTAAATATGATGGCCTTTTCCATTTGATCTCTTTTGATAACACATACAAAGGACTTGAGATGAAGTCTCGCCATCCTTGCTTCCTAGGGGATTCCTGGCTGCATGTTTCCCAAGACAGATGTATTGGTTCTTTCAGCAGTGCATGGTACTCTCAATATTCTTTACCAGCACTACAATTCAAATGCATTGAATCTTCTTCTGTCTTCCTTATTCAATGTCCAAAATTCACGTACACATGAGGGCATTGAAAATGCCATGACTTAGGTCAGACACACCTAAAGTCTTCAATAACATCCTTGCTTTTCAATAATTTAAAGAGGTATTGTGCAGCCAATTCATGTAAAGCAATGTGTCATTTGATCCCTTGACTGATGCTTCCATAATCATTGATTGCAGATCTAATTAAAATGAAATCCTTGACAGCTTCAATCTTTTACTCCATTTACAATGATGCTACCTATTGATCCAGTTCTGAGGACTTTGGCATTCTTTATTTACATTGAGTTGTCATCAACACTGAAGGCTGCAATCTTTTATCTTCATAAACAAATGCTTCAAATCTTCCTCATTTTCAGCAAGCACTCTTGTCATCTGCATGTTTAAGGTTGTTAAAAAGGCTTCCTACATCCTGATGCCACATTCTTCTTAAGATAGTACAGCATTGTATATGTATATATATATGTGTGTGTATGTATGTATGTATGTATATATATATATATATATTCCATATTGAATGAAGGGGGAAGTGCAGAGTGGAGACCCAAGGCCCAAGTGTCAGCCAATGGAGATCCCCTCATACAGGGGTTTAGGAGAGGAGAAGGGTCTATCAGGGTGCGAGGTAGTACCAATGAAGAACACAGCTTTCCCCCAGATCCTGGATGCTTCCTCTCCCCAACTACCATGATCCGAATTCTACCTTGCAGGGCTGGATAGGGCAGAGGCTGTACACTGGTACATATGAGGGCTGGAGGTACAGGGAATCCAGGGTGGATGATATCTTCAGGACCAAGGGTGTGAGGGGCGATGCTGGGAGAGTGGAGGGTGAGTGGGTTGGAAAGTGGGAACTGATTACAAGGATCCACATGTGACCTCCTCCCTGGGAGAAGGATGGCAGAGAAGGGGGGGGGGGAGGGAGACTCCGGATAGAGCAAGATATGACAAAATAACGATGTATAAATTTCCAAGGGCACATGAGGGAGGGGGGAGCGGGGAGGGGCGGGAAAAAACAAAGAGGACCTGATGCAAAGGGCTTAAGTGGAGAGCAAATGCTTTGAGAATGATTGGGGCAGGGAATGTGCGGATGTGCTTTATACAATTGATGTATGTATATGTATGGATTGTGATTAGAGTTGTATGAGTCCCTAATAAAATGTAAAAAAAGAAAAGAGGAGAAAAAAAAGAAAATGATTAGGGCAAAAATGTACAGATGTGCTTTATACAATTGATGTATGTATATGTATGGACTGTGATAAGAGTTGTATGAGCCCCTAATAAATTGTTTTTAAAAAAAGATAGTGCAGCATTGCTGATAAATTACTCAGCAAATAGCTCGATTAGTATGGTGAGAGGACAACCCAGACTCACGCCTTTGAGAGGAGAAAAGAGAGGAATAAAAGTCGTAGTACCAATGAGGGCAGTCTGAATAAAGCAAACAGCCTGTAAAGATAATGAGAAAATGTATTTGAAGAAAAGTAAGGGAAATATATTTTATGAGGAAAAAGAGTAGATCGAGCAAGATAAAAGTCTAGGCATACAATTAGATAAGAAGAAATTTATATATGTGTGTGTGTTTAGTACATATATGTTTAGGTACATAAGATATATATGTTTGTATATATAAAATATATGTATGTTTAGAAGAAAACTAGAATTCAAGAAGAGAACAAAAGAGAAGAAAGGAGAAAGAAGAAAGGAAAGAACAAAGAAAAACTAAAAAGGCAATTAATAAAAGAAAAGAAAAGCATAGAGGCAGAAAAGAAACGGGGAAAGAGGGGTATGGTTTGGATGTGGCATTCTGTTGCTATGGCAGCATAAATGTAGATGTGCCTGTACCTTCAGAGACTGAGAAGGGGAAGAAGAGGAGGGGAAATGCCGTTTGGTGAGTATGCACAGATATGCGGCAACATTGGCATGCATACACATGTCTGCATTGGGATGCACAGATTCACAGGGTCGCAGACCCTCAAAGAGGAGGAAGTAAGAAAGAAAAGGGGAGAAGAGGAGCAGAACACAAAAAACTGTGGTTTGGGTGACTATTCCTGATTCTTGGGTGGTGTTGGCTTGTGAAAGCATGTGCTATTTTATGCAGGAGGGGAGGCACATATCCACTGAGAGCCCCAGAGGAGGAAGAAAGAAAGAAGAAAATTAAGTAGGAAGGAAGCATTGCTTGGAGAGGTTGCTCAGGGTAGGTAGTGTGTCTGAAACCAGCGGCCCATGAGGTCTGCTATCTATGCCGAGCCACTAGAGGCCCTCAAGTAAGAAGTGTGCGTGAGTGGGTTGAAGTAGGGGCAAGGAAGGAGGCACTCTGCAGTGGGGGTCAGTGAGTGTCCAAAGTGAGTGCATTTGTGCAGGATTGGTGGGGGGCGGGGAGCTGTGGTAGTTACATAATTTCATGCCAACTTGAAAATTTATAAAAGTGTCAGGGTGGTATTCCACCTGTCAATCAGGGCAGAGCCTGCTGGTGCCTCCTTGTGGGCGTGGCTTTCTCATAAAAAGAACTCTAGGAACCTCCCCTAATCACTTTGCCTTCTCCTTCCTGACTGCCTGGCTGAGCCTAGTTTCTGCCAGAACCCTGAGAAGCATCCACCAGTGAGTCCACATGACATTGCACCCTCTGGCCTGTGATATTCCTACATTCTGCATCACTGCATGTGGCTACACAAGTTTGAAGAGGGTCTTAAGGAGTAACATCACACTTATGAACTTGAGTTGGACTGGGCTGGGATGTTTTCTTGATGTATAATTAATTCTTGATATGAAGCTCTTTCTTACACATATATGAGTATTGCTGGACTTGTACCTCTAATCAACCAGGCCTAACACAGGGCCATTTCATAGAAGTAGCGCAGGCCCCTGGCCAGTGTTCTAGAAGGGTAAGTAACAACCAGCAGACATGGCTGATCTTCATGTTGGTGACTGCACTGTCTCTTCCCCTTGTTCCCTTCATTACCACAAACTTCAGCTTTAAAAAATTTTGGTGAAATTAGCTTTTAAATTGTTTTTCTGGCTTCCAAGGAATGTAGGACTTCCCCCCTATTGGTATTTATCTGGTACTCTTTGAGAAGTTCTCCCTGTGAATGTTACCTGGTGTCCATGTTCCCAAAAATTCCCTTTATGGAAGTATTCTATAGGGTTTTAAAGATTGTAAATATTTAATGAAAAAAGCAGTCCTATCTTTCTAACATGAAGCAGTTGTTGAGTTTTAACTGTGACTTTGTGTTTAATATCTAACACACAGTGCCACCAGTGCTCCCTCAATCTCACTCATTATATCATCTCCTATTGTAGCCTATCCTAACACCAGCCTCTTCATCCATTTCCACTTCTTAATCAGTTTGTAAACCATGACATGGTCAATTTTTAATTTCAGGACAATTGAAATGCTCACTTTCACTAATGATGTCTTAATTGGAATCCAGATCTTTCTATTACTTGCCCGACTTAATTTATACAGTTCAACATAGCTGCCTGTTCTCCTCTACATGCATTTACTTTACACTTCGCTTCCTCAATCAACCATTCAACTGTCGACCTCACTAATCTAACCTTCTCCAAAACATCATCCCTGAGACTTCCAATAGTACCTGAAACAATGGCAACACTTATGGGTATAAGAATTAGGTAAAATCTAATGGAAAATATTAATTCTTTCTCCAGAAAACTATTTACATGCCCAGTATGCTCAGGGCATATATAATATAACAGAAAATATAATAGTTCTCTGGAGAGTTTTGTGCCTAATTTCCCTATATGTTCACTCCAATTTGTTCTCCAAAATCAACCATTTGTTGATGTATATGAGACATAAGAGGATCCCAGCAGTGAGCTTCTGTGGTCCCTTTCCCCCTATCTGAGCAATTCATCTGTGGAAGGAACTGTCCCTCCTGACCAACTCCCAATTAGAAACATTTTGACGCCTAGTAACCCCATACCCCAAACCTCTCTGACCCCTGAAAATACTTTGTGAGGGCCAGAATTCTTGGCACAGATGTGGAATCTCCATAGCTCCTTATTATCACTCAATCCACCCTTCCCTTATTTGTAGGAGTTAAGCGTTGACGGCCCCCAGAAATCAATTCCCAGCTAAGGCAACCAGTCTCACCCATAATCTAAAAGGTAAGGGCTCAAACTTGATAAACCAGGTGTCAAATGTGAACTATGGTTGCTTCAAGAGTTTTTTTTTTATTTGATCATTATTACTCTTTTTGTAAAACAAACAAACAACAAAAACGCAAAATGTTTTCCCCAAAAGAGAACCCGGAATTCCATATACCAGTGAATCTCCACAAATCCCCTTCCCCTAACTGAGATACTCAGCAGTGATGGGGCTTACCTGTTCCTGACCTCTATCTGCTTGGAAGCCACTCTTCAACTCTAACCTCTATTCCTGAAGCCAATTTCTACCCTGGAATCCTACCTAGCATGGAGGGCAGATAGTGCGGCATGGTGCAAACTCCTGATTTCACACTGCTCTCCACCATGAGACACTCCCTCTCTTAATGCAGGGAAGTGGTATGCTGCCAAGCAAAGGGCCTTCTGCCATAAACACAGTAACATCGATCTACTGCACTCTCCCTATATTAGACAGTGGGTCAATAAGTGACACTGTTAGATTACTAAATATATTGTCTACCAACCCCAAAAAACCACTACCTCAAGATCCTGCTCCATGATTCTCAGTGAGATACACTTTCACATAAACTGACAAATACTAGCTTACCTCTTAATCCCCCTCTTCCAATTTATCAAAAAATCAGTATGTTTAACCAGAAGACTACTGATGATCAATACCATCACATAAACCCTACTCTTGAGCCACCATTCAACTCTACCACTCCTTTCTCATCCCTGCACAATATGATTTCCAGCGGGGTGCAGTCCCAGATCTGGTTGGGTCATAGGGGCAGTTGTGTAATGCAAGGGCTCACCTCTTCTGATGGAGACAGAAGCAGAATACAGCAGTGATGTATTCTCTCCAGACATATAATCTCAGGCATGCAAGCCACAGGAAACACATACATAGCAGGAAGGGGTTATATTAGAGGTTATATATATAACATGAGGGGATGAGCTATATATGCAAAAGGAAGAGGAGGTGCTAGAGGCATACGTGTGACAGGAAGCCACATATATAACAAAATGATCAGGCTCTAGAGTCATGATGGCAGCCTCTGAGCTGGCTTGACCTTAAGTGTGCTTGAGCTCCTCCTTAGGGGAACAATCTATGATCCTTATCAGAAAGGAGTGAGCCTCCCACCACACCGAGGCAAATCACTGGGGGAGTGCAGCGGAACAGCAAGGGAATAGAGTGCCAAGGACCCCAGGGAATGCTGAAAGTGGACTTTGAGGCCAGGGCATGGTGCCCCAACAGACTGGACTGGAAAACACTCCTAAGGGCCAACAAACAATCCTTGAACTAACTACAAGCTCTTCTTTCTTGATGTGTTTTGTTTTGCTCTTTGTCAGTGGTTTGTTGTTGTTGTTTTGTTGTCTGGTTGTATACTGTTGCTTTGTTTTCCTCTGTCTTGTTTTCATGCATGTTAATGTCTCCACAGGTCTTTCTAAATAAGGCAGGCTAGATGAACTATCTGGAGGAAAAACAACGGGACCAACAGTTCTGGGGGGACTTGGGATAGGGGGAGGTGGGGAGTAAGGAAGTGGTGTCAACATGCACAGGGACAAGGGAACAACATGGGACCCAAAATGGTAGTGAGGGGGGAGTGGCAGGCCTGGTAGGGAATGATCAAGGGTAAGGTTACGTAAAGAAGAGGTATAGCTGTAACCCAGGTGGGGACGGAGCATGGTAGTAGGACAAGAGGAAAGTCAAAGGAGATGGAGGAAAGAGTTAGGAGTCAAAGGACATTTATAGAGGTCTAGACAAAGACATGTACATGTAAATATACATATATATGAGGATGGGGAAATAGATCTATGTGTCTATATTTATAGGTTTAGTATTAAGGTGGCAGAAGAACCTTGGGCCTCTACTCAAGCACTCCCTCAATGCATGAATACTTTCTTTTATTAAATTGGCACTCTAGGATGCTCACCCTTCCGACACAACTGCTGAAGCCAAAGCAGGTGAACAAGTAAATGTGGTGAAGAAAGCTGATGGTGCCCGGCTATCAAAAGAGATAGTGTCTGGAGTCTTAAAAGCTTGAAGATAAATAAGCGGCCATCTAGCTCAGAAGCAACAAAGCCCACATGGAAGAACACACCAGCCTGTGTGATCACGTGGTCCCGAAGGGATCAGTTATCAGACATCAAAGAACAAAAAATCATATCATTAGCTGCACACCTCCATGATACGATCGCCGAAGACAAATGGGTGCATAAGCAAATGTGGCGAAGAAAGCTGATGGTGCCCGGCTATCGAAAGAGATATTGTCTGGGGGTCTTAAAGGCTTGAAGGTGAACAAGCGGCCATCTATCTCAGAAGCAACAAAGCCCACATGGTAGAAGCACACCAGCCTGTGCGATCACGAGGTGCCAAAGGGACCAGGTATAAGGCATCATGCAAATATATATATATATATATATATATATATATATATATATACCATAGTGAATGAAGGGGGTAGTGCAGAGTGGAGCCCCAAGGCCCATTTGTCGGCCACTGGAGATCCCCTCACAGAGGGGTTTAAGAGAGGAGATTGGTCAATCAGGGTGCAATGTAGTACCAATGAAGAACACAGCTTTCCCCCAGATCCTGGATGCTTCCTCCCCCCAACTACCATGATCCAAATTCTACCTTGCAGGACTGGATAGGGCAGAGGTTGTACAATGGTGCATATGGGGCCCCCACTTGTTTTATTAAGGTATATTATTCTGGCAGACCTGTGACTGGCATTCTCAGTGAATATTTTTATGTTTTGCCTAAGTACCATTGTTTGTGCAAATAACATCTAGTTATGTAAGGGTTTATTCTGTACAAGTAAGTAATCCAGGTATTGCAATATGTAATCAGCCGACCCTTGTTCGATCTCCCTCTCTCAAGAGTGTTTTTAAAAGTTAGTGCCCTGGGATAATCAATGGCACTATAAACAAAAGGTCCTTATGCTCCACTGGGATTGTTGATAAGATTCTCTACCATAAATTAACAAGGATGTCTCTAAGGTGAGCCAAAGGCAGATAAGAAGCAAAGATTGAGAAATGGATATGGGGCTCACACTTAATTAGGCTCCAATCTAAGAACAATTAGTTCTTACAACATAGCCCTGCTCATTACTCACCCACTTGAAGGAAACAGAAGATATGGGGGCTATAGTAAAGTCTAGTGAAGAAATCAGATGGTGCCCTGATAACCGGGTTCTTACAGGCTGATTTCCAATCAAGCATCCATCTAAGTGAGTTTAGAAAGGACAGAAACCTCCATGGAGCAGAAGGGCAAAACTCACTTGATCTTGATTTTCAGTATGAGTACAGACTGTGAATGTGAGGTCTCCTGATCCTTCTCAAATGATTAAGATAAAATTTTTAAATAAAGGGGAAAAAAAGAAAAGTGTAATTATGGAGTCTAGCCTGTCAATCAAATCACAGCCTTATAGTAAGTTCCTGTGGGTCCTGCCTTCCAATCAAGAGGAACCCCTCCTCCACCTCCCCAGCTCTCTCTGCCTTCATTCTCCTGCTGGCTGACCTTGATTGCTGCCACAGCCACCACCATTGAATCTATGAGACTTTTCACTCACTGGCCTGTGATCTTCCTGCTCTCTGCACCATTGTATCTGGCTGCATGAGTCTGAAGATGGACTAGTACCAGACTTATGGACTTGAGTTGGACTGTGCTGGGATATTTTCCTAATATAGAGAGCTTCTTGATATAAATCTCTTTCTTACACATATATCAGTGTCTCTGGATCTGTTTCTCTAGTCAACCTGGCCTAACCCAACAGGGAATGAGCCTCTGGTGAGTTCCTTCTAGTCATCATTGAGGGAGAGAAAGACCAGGTTTTCAGACAAAGATTATTGGAGATATGACTATAGTAGAGTAAAATGATCCATCTGACTTGAATGGTTAAAACATGGTCACTTGATCTCCCTTCTGATTATATTTTGGGCTTGTTCTGTTTTATGATTCTTTCTGTGATGTTTTTTTTTTTCATAGTTGGCTTTATCTCTGTTTTTTGTCATTGTGGGTAGCCTTCTTGAATATTTGTTATGTGTTTCTCTACTTTTTATTTTCAGTATATAAAACCCAGGCTAGATGACCCTATAGAGACATTAACTAGAATAAAGGTCCCTGAGGGGTACGATGGGGGATGTGGGGTAAGAGTATCAGCTCTCTGTTATCAAGGAGTTCAAGAAAGAAGAAAATGTTTTGAAACTGATTTGGGTAGCAATTTTACAAGACTGCTTGATGTGATTGACTATGGAATGGTGTGCTGTCTAGATTATCTCTTAATAAAATGGTTTGAGAAAAAAAGTTTAACTACGGTAATTTTTTTAAAGTTTTTATATTCACAGATAAATAAGAAACAGCATGATGAAAGGAATAAAAATTAAACATGAAAAAAGAATGGGCCAGATCAATATTATCATCAAATACATAAGTACAATTAATGGTAGAGAGTGTGAGATAGAACAATATTTTGAGGAAGAAAAAATCATGTATTTAAAAGTTCTAAAGTGACATGTAGAGGAAATAGTTTTTTAAATCCCTAAATGGGTGTATTTGATGTTATGAAATATTCTTCTTCAGAAGAAACAAAAAACCCATCTCTATTTTAACTTGTTTCTACAATTTTTATCTCTGCTATTAGAAATATAAAATATTGTAGCTTTTTAATATACAGCATTCAATTTGTAGAGAATTCTTAGAATCAAAGATAAAGCCAATTTCAAAAGAATAGGTAACTATATTAGGATTCTCTTTCAAGAATGTACTTGTTTCGCTCAGATTCTCCAGAGGATATAAACACATTTAGAATATACAAAGAACCATTCATCATTTTGTTAAAAGTATAAATAATCTGCCTGGGGGAAAATCCTGGAAGGAAAGCCCGAGAGCAATATGTGATTCTAGAATAAAAATTAGTTTGGACAAATCGTTGGAAAACATACTGTCAAAAGCAGTTCTTTGCAACTCCCCACAGACTCACGAGTGACACAGTAGAAACTCATATTTTTTTTTGTTATCAATAGAACTCTTTCTAGAATAATGAAAAATATTAAGCTGTCTCGTAATTGGACAATTAACCATTTGTTTATCTGCATCATTGTTCCAACTTCTAAATGGAGTCATGATTATAGAACTCAACAAAAGATGAGAAAAAAACCTTCAAACATCAGTGACTGGTACTTACAAAAACTATACCAATCACAGAAGCTAGTTTAGTATGAAGGCATTAAAGACATGTACTATATTCTAAACCCACTCTAAAATCCTTTTAGCTGTTGTGTACATTATGACTGAATTTTGGTCTATATGTTTGAAGTCTTTGGACTCAGAGGAATTCTGGGGTACAAATTTATTTACAAGTCCCAAGGTTTCCAAGCCTCATGATTCTGAATTCCTTATATAAATAATTTTGGTATAGCTTAATTTAATCTAAATTAATGTAATCTACAGTAAATTTATGATCAAAACAGCCCTTGGACCTTCAGAATTTGAACTCTTAGCTTCTCTTAACACCAGTATGACTAGGCCTGCAATACATCAAGGCTAATTTGGCTCGTTTCAGCCGGAGTGGAATTAGCCTCAGAAAGCTGGAGGCAACACACTCCTGATCCGCTTCTTCCTGTACAACCTCAGACCACACTTCTGGTCCCAATAACCTTGTTGCCTTTTCCACCTTGTTTTACCCCTACAACACTGGTTTCCCTTTCTGTCTTCATCTAGTCATTCCTACATTTTTATACAATTTTTGTTTAATTTATTTGATAACCATTTACTATTGACCAGATAGTATTCTGAATACTTTACAAATGCCATTTCAGTTAATTCTCCTTATAGTTCTGGGAAGCATATGAAACATGCAGTCTCAACTTCCTCATTTTGATGTTAAAACGCCAAGAGAAAGAGGTTAACTCATTTGCTTGCTGTCACATAATTTGAAAACACTGAAGCTGCATTTGAATGCAGACAGTCCGAATCCAGAGCACACGCCCTTGACTGTTACATGCGGTTTTCCTAAGGTATCATTTTGGTTCTATGATTGCATTTTGATATACCCTTAAAAATAGAGCTAGACCATCACTTCAGATCAATAGGCTTAACAACGGACTCCTCTAAATAGCCAATCCCGTTACGATCTAGTTTATGCTGATTATTCCAGACAGAGTGGTGCGATTTCTCTTCCAATGACTCTGTCCTCTTTCACTATACAATTCACTGTTTGTGCCTCCCTTCTCCTCCATGTCCTTCTGTTTGCAGCTTCACACATTCTCTCTTCCCCCTGGAAGGGCTGCGGAACAATGATTTGTTATTTCTTTACTGGAGTCACTCACTCTCTAAGCCACGACCTCTGTATGTCACATGATACCTTCGAGAGTCCTTCATAACTGGATTTGTAAACTTGGCCTTGAATAGCTATGTGGGATCTTATGTAGTAGCTGCTTCTTGCTCATGGTCTCCCCTTTCAATAACTGTGGAGATCTTCTCCACAATATTGCTCCAACCTAACCATAGCAGAACTTCTAATCTAAGAAATGTTTGCATTTGTCTTTCTGACAGTGTATTTTTCATTACATCAACAGATTTTACACTCACTGTTATCAACATTTGAAGAAAGAAACAATCACACAAAAAAGCCATGGAGGTGAAAAAAAAAGCAGAGAATATGAAAATGAGATAATCATTCATATAAATTATCATTCAAAGGAATAATGTTAAAGCAAAGTACTACTGATTTTACAATAGCATAAGATTTAAACTAGGAAACTGCAAGCCCTCTGAAAAGGTTTTTATCTAATAACCTTGATTTCCCTTTTTAAGCAAAATTTCTTAAGTAATGATTTTTTAAATCATTTCTAGAAATGTTACCCCACGGTGAAATGAGTTCCCAAAAGATAAATGTTAGCAATTAAATAAGAAACTTGCATCTTATGCTAGATGGTACATTTATAAAGCCACATAGAAAAATATGAATAATCTTTATGACAATTGTTACATGAATCATTAGTACTAGTCTTGCATTAAATAAGGAAATAAATTGCTTTACTCAAAATTTAATCCAACTATTTATTTACATGCGCACTAAAGTGAACATGGTACATGTTATAAGGGCAGCTATGGATTCTTAAAGTCCTGGCATCAGAGAACTGATATGCTTTACTATCACAAAACATTTAAGTGTTGACAGTCTAATTGGACTGGATCATGATGTAGAGGCTTGTTGATTGTTTTGATTGACCTGGCCTGTCAAATCAAGTCAAAACCTTCAAATAATACTTGACATGGGCAAATCATCCAAGGAGTTTGATTACTGCCTTCCACAATACAATGCAGTAGGTACTTTGGCCCATGTAAATAAAAAAATAGAGTAAAAAATACAGAATAAATGGTAGTAACAACAATTATCTTCAGAGCAAGGGTTATTACTTTGAAAATTCATGACATTCGGTCTGTTCAAATTTCAATCATATAAGAGTAAAATTATTTTATTTTAATTTATTTTACTTAAGTTAAATTATTTAGTGAGTTCCTCAATTATGTACTTTTTTCTCCTATCCAATCACCTCTTTTCAGATTATTTTCCTCGTAATTTACCATATTTCTGCTATGAGGAAGAGTCAGAGAAAAAACAACTGTTTTTGTTCTTAGGTTTAGACTGGTAAGGCTGGTAAAGAAGACAACATTTTTATTTTAACCTTTTTTGATTAAATGGAGTTATTTTATAAACCTCTTCTACTGCCCTCAACAACATAAATGAAAAAAGTAAAGCACAAAAAAGCATGTGCATAAATTAAAGTCATCATAAGACAAGAAATATTTTATTAAAATGTTTTAATTAATTTAGGTATAAAATAGAATTATATTCTACATATATTTTAGCATAATCCAGAGGTTAAATTATGACTATGTTAAAATTAATAACATGTTGAAATCTTTGAGAAACGGAGAGCAATTTTCTCTCAAATCATCTAGAAAATGCATGATTACACTTTTTTCTGAAAAAGAAATTTCAGATCATTGACTCTGCTTCTGGTCTGTCTCTGTTAGAAATAACCTCCTTACTGTTACTTTATGATCTATTTCTAAAAATCCATCCATCCCTGTCAGTCTTTTGCTTTAAAATATTGGATAACTCTCAAAGCTTACACACTATTTATCATAGCAATAATATCCTTAATAACTTGACCTTGGATGACTTCTACGCTACGTATCCTACATCTACACCATCTTGATCCCTTGCCCACCCCTATTGCCATGAGAAATATGCTTCCCTTCCCTTAACTGACTATGCTTTCTGTTGGAATGGGCTTCTCCGTTAACTCTGCCTAGTAAATCCTATGCATCTCTGAAGGCACAGTATAAATGTTACTTCCTCTATGAAATAATAATTTCTGTTCAAGCAGGAGTTGATGGCTTCTTCCTCTTTCCAAACATATTTATTTTAATTGGTGTAACATGAAGAACCTGTGGCGGCACAATGGTTAAGCACTCCGCTGCTAGCCTAAAGGCCGCAGAACCCACCAGACTCAGCTTCCATGAAAGGAATTAGCCTGCAGACAGCCTCTAGTGGGGGATGCAGATAATTTATCAGCTGGCTTGCTGTCCTACTGACTGTTTCAACTATGAAAACAGAAAAAGGTATATCAAACGGTAGTTTATTATTTCATACCTTTAATAGTTAAAAAAGAACAATAAAAGAGATACACCTAACTAGGCTATAAGAAAGATTTTTGAAATATTAATGAAAACTATTATATAAAACCTGACCAAAACAACAATAAAACTGTTCAAGGTATTTACATACTGCTTTGTGATTGGCATCCTCATTTGCAATAGTCTTGCTTTGATTCAAGCATCATTGGCTATGTGATTTAGCTTTAAACATTTTTTTCACTGGAGGACTAGGATCCCTTTTCTCCAGAGGTAGACCAATTAGACAAGAATCATTTTGTTTAATATAATATAAGGAGGTGACTTCTCTTCTCTGAAAATATTATGCTCATTTTTCTGCTCCTACTGAACTTATAATAATGGTTCTGACAATATTTTTAGCTCTTAAACACTTTCAGGAGTTGCATAATCCACTCATAATACCTCATGAGAATTTTAGGCATAATAGAAAATCTTGTAGGAATTTGGGGCATTATCGTGTATCTCATGGGAATTTGGGACATAACACAAAGCTGAAATGAAGGACAGTGTGTTCCCCACAGGTTGTCTGCCACTTTTTCTCTTATGTTATAGTTTGTTTCCTGAAGTAACAAATGCAAGGGAATAAAAATACAGTATTTCATCCAAAGTATAAAGAGTTTATGAGATGAATAAAAATACTAAAAGCATAATGGTCTAATTTTTCATATCTCTGGACAGAATGAATATTACCACAGGTGCTGTTGCACAGATGAATGTTAAAAAAGGAAATCATGTAAAATTGGAATTCTACCTGAGAGAAAATCCTGATTACAAGCATTGTTTTATCGACCAGTTTGCCAAACACAATAAAAATTTAGGTATTGGTACTGCTGAACTGGTTCAAACTGCCTGAATCCCATCACCAATCTCCTCTCCTGAAGATTACTACCTCACAGATCTATTGGGCCACCGTGCTCTGTCCTATAAGATGAATAGAAATCTATGTCAACTTGTTGGCACACAGAAGTAGTATACTATGCATCCAGTTGGATCATAAATACTTGTTTTACGAAAGATACTGTAGTAGAATAATAATAGCTTGCTACCGAGTCATCTCTCAAGGTTTTAGCATCAAATAATGTAAGTTTTTACACTCAACCCCATATCTGGACTATTATAAACATTTTATTAAGGGTAAAATCAATGAGGCTTTCACTTCTCTCTAAATTTATAGATGGTGGTAATCTACAGATACACTTAAAATACATACTTTGAAATAAAAGTGAAAAGTGCTATCTGAGTCTTGATTTATTTACATGTTCAGAGTTTATAAAGTAGGGTTTCCATACCCTAGTTGTTCACAATATCACTGCAGCAGTCAAGTATATAGCATGCCATCCCTGGTGGCTTTAAAAATCATCTTTAAAAATCATTAACAATGGACCATTCATTGATTATCCTAAATCTATACTACAACGTGGTGTGGCCATTTCATTTTTAAGATTTTACATATTTAATTTCATATCCATTCTTATTTTAATACCTAGGATGTTGAACAAACGGTAGGATAGGCCAAAAGAACTAATGAAATATGCTCTTAGCTGGAGGAATCCTGGTTATTTCAAGGAGAAACTCCCACAGATGGCATGTTAAAATAAGGGACAAAAGGAGTATAAAAAGGGGAATAAAAGAGACTATATAAAAACCAACCCTACATTCCCTACCACAAATAATGAGTAATTCACTACAACTTTACATAAGATAAGGAAATCTATCAAAAAGCCACATCCCTGATATAAGTGAATTGAGAGATTATGTGCAGAAATTAAATTAAATATTCAAGATCTTTGACTTTACATATTCAGATTGAAATATAATCTTTATGCAAATTATTTGACTATATCTTTCTTAACCAGCTTGAAAATGACTACAGTTGAGAAGGGAGGGAAAATCTAACTTGTGTATTCACTGTAAGTAAATTATTTCCCCCAGAAGTTATATTTGGGTTTAGGGCACATAATTAAAGCAACAGCCACTCAAAATAAATATCAGAATATAGATTTTGTGTATGTGGACTGAAAAGCTCCAGAAATGGATGTTAATCAGTAAGAGGGTCTAGAACAGCTGGATTCATTATCGAAAGACACAGGTCGAGACCAGCCAAGTTCAGACCTCTCCTTGTCGTGACTACTTAGAGCCCCGTTAAGTAGGTGTGTTTTCTGTGTTGTTAACAATAAATGTCCCTTCAAGCTGCGTTATAAGCAGAACCAAAATGGACACATACTTATATGTATATATTCTCAATATACAGCATTTTAAAGTTATAGTTTACAAATCATTTAGGAAAAAAACAAAGCAATATTGTCGTTTCAAATGACTGCTTAATGACATAAAATTTATTTTAAAATCTAGAAATAAATACTGATAAATTACATTGGCAAAGATATATATGATTTAGTAGAATTGATGCTTATAGCAGGTGGCCAAATTACACAAATCTGCTTTGCCATGAAGCTATATTACAAACACCACTCAGAACATTAATCTGCCATTTTAAGGGAAGAATTCAAGCCTGCTCTTTTAAAAATTCGACGATTTAGCTGACGATGTCCTACCACTGTGCTAATACACATCAGGGACATAATCCATAAAAATAATGGAAAGATGCCAATGGAATGAGGACCAGACTCGATTGCTTGTTTCCAAAATAACAGGCTGCAAGCACCCCTACATTGTGTTCTTCTCACCTCTGTTATACTTAATTTTGTCTTATGTTAGAAACGTATGTGAAAAATGTCATGTGGACCACAATAAAGTGTCACACCCTCTTTATACAATCCTCAGATCTGTTCCATACATGGTAAGATCAATGCGTTTCCCAGCATGTCTTCCTTCTGTTCTATTTCCCAGAACCAAATGTTACTTAGAGATATCATATATGGGAGAGAACCAAACTCTGATGGCTATAAGGATCACAAATTAGTGACTGGCATTACCGATTCCCTGTTTGATCATCGTGTTGATGTTGCCAGTGTAGGAGCAGATTGAGAGATGGGTTTGCATATGGCTTGTAATATGCTAACATTGGCTATGCCCCTAAGTAAACCGAAATGGTGAAAATGGATAAGATCGGCATGTGACTTCCTCTAACTTCCTAAGTGGGCTAGAGAATTAAGACCATGAGCATCAACCACCTAAGGCTGCTTCCTTTAAAGTGGAGGTTGGACATGCCTCTACCCTTCAACTTTTTCTTACCAATTTTGAAACCAACCATCCCTCACACCACACTCTACTTCTCTGCTGGGTTTGAGAATTCATTTCCACACAGCACTCACGGACCATAATAACACATAGGGGAATTGTTAGAAAATGATGAAGGGCCCCATGAGGAAGGCCTGGAGGTGTCCCATTCCACCAGCAAGGCTCTTGACCAAAGGAGCACAGCTTTTCTGTCCCAGGGACAAGTGAGCCCATTGGGTCATCCATCTCCTTGCTTTTCTGTCTTTCCTGCCACCATTTCTCTGTGCCTGCCTTGCACCATCTCTTATGTCACAACTCTTTGTCTCTTAGATTAAGTGGTTCAGTGTAGAGATCTAGGGACCAAAGGACACACTCCATTGCTGACTCTTCTTTCTTGCTGGCAGCGAGATTTCCCCCATATCCACCACTAGGATGGCTCGCCTTAAGTTTACCAGGATGGCAAAACTTCCCAAACCCATGTGAGGACTCCACAGAACTTTTTTGGGTGCCCCCACAAAAATGCTGTGTACATTATTTATAGTATCAGCAAGGTATCCAAGCCCCTTGGTGGGTTATAAGTGCCTCACATTTGCATAGTGTTACCCAGTCATTTGGCGGGCCATATCACGTATTTCACTAGACAGTACAAGTGGACTTAAAACCACTGTGGACAGTGGTGTGCCCTTCCTTCAAAGATAAATGTACAGATATAATATGGTCTATCAATCCCACTCCCAGATATATATCCTAGAGAAATAAGATCCTAGATTAAGTATATGTGCACATGAATACATATTTGCATAAGCAATATCCACACTTGCAAAAAGATAGAAGTAAGAGCCTATGTACACATGAAGATTTAAACCATTATAATGCACACATATGAGGGGGTTCCCAAAAAAAACAAGAAAATTTTTTCAAAGCTATATATTAAAATTTTTGTACCAAACAACCTCATCTCCTTCAAAGCACTTTCCATTACACTTAATGCATTTATCAGATCTGTGATTCCATTCTTGGAAATATTTTTCAAATTCATCTGTTTGGAGGGCGGACAAGGATGGCTCCCTTGTTTGTTCTTCTTCGACACAGTCCTTTCATAGCCCTCTTCATTCGCACAAACAAAAAGAAGTACCACTGAGTCAGGTCAGGTGAGTAAGATGTGTGGGGCGAGAGAGACATGCTGTTTTTTGCCAAAAACTGGAGCTCTGAGATGGCTGCATAAGCAGGTGTATTGTGGTGGCAAAACCAGTCCCCCGCCCCCCCCCCCGCCTGTCTGTCACAAATCAGGCCTTTTTAGTCATACACTGTTATGCAATCTTTTCAGAACCTCTAAATAGAAAGCTTGCTTGACACTCTGACCTAGTGGAACCAATGCCAAATGGAAGTCGGTGTACGTCCAGAACAAGGTTTGTCTTCAATTGACATTTCACCTTTTCTGAAATGAAAATGCCACCCATGCCCTTGAGTTTTCCCCACAGCGCTGTCATTGTGACCTGTGTCCAATAGCACAACTGTTTCTGCAGGTGTTTTCCTGAGCAGGAAACAAAATTTCACATCATCACGCTGCCCTCTCAAATCAGCCATCACACAAAACCCAAGGTTTGTGTGAGACTGCTTTTATGAAAAAAATAATTGTGACCAGAGAGAACATTCTCAGGTGCTGACACTGGGTGCTCTAATGTAGAACAAGTTTCTGGATGCTCACCTGGTGGGGAAAATGCGTACGATGAGAGCTCTGCTCAGTCCAAAACAATTCCCACTTTGGAGAGGAGTAGGGGTACCCCCTTGTATACAATGGATTACAAGATGGATTATAATACATTAGATTAAATTGTTTAAAGTAATTACATACAGTGATATAGGGGAAATAATTCCAATTGATATTTAGGGTAACACAATTAATTCCATAACTAAAAGAAAATGTGTAAATATTTTATAGCAAAAAGCCATAGATCTCACATTCAGAACATATTTATAAAATTTGAAATTCTATCAGGAAGACTTCCAAGGAGATAGATTGACACAGCAATGGACTCAAACACAAGAACAATTTGGAGGATGGTGCATTATGAGGAGGTGTTTCCATCTGTTGTGCATATAGCTGCTATGGGTCAGATCCAGCTTGATGGAATCTGAAAACATGATCATAAGGTTCAATGAACTAATCTTTTTTTTTAAACTTCCAGATCTTCTCACGTAAAAAATGTTTAAACCAAGAGAAAAGCATATATATATATATATATATATATATATACATATATGTACACACAGATATAGATACACAGGATTCTATCATAAATAACACATGCTTGTGAGTTTGGTTGCCAACTTAAACCTCCCCCTGAAGATATTTTTATAAATGCACTATGCTAATTGTTTTCACAACATGTAAAAAAATGGTATAACAGAACTTATGGAAGTGCTCTCTGGGGTGAGGGAGTGTTTGGCACACAATGTAGATTACTTATATTATTTATCATATATATATATATAGCATTTTAAATATATTTTATATTATATATACTGCAGTGTACGTAAACACAGAGACACCAAAGGGCTTTTTAAAATTCATAGAAATTTTTCATTATCTTTTAGTTCAATTTTTCTACAAAATTTGTGAAGCTCTCTCATATGTATATACATGAGCATTACATATATGGAGCACTGTTGGTGCTGCAGATTAGGAATTGAGATCTTTACTGAAAGCCTGGTGATTCAAACCTACCAGGACAAAAGTGGTACTGGCTGCTCCCATACAGATTTACCGTCTTGGCAATCATACAAAAAGTCACTTTGAGTCAGAATTTACCCGATGGTTTGAGGTCCTTCTCAAGAGTCTAGTCTTTCCTGCTAGCAAGCCAAAAGTAAGTGAGATAAAGTCTAGTTGTGCATATTTATTTTGTGTGGGGGTGATTCATAGAAAAATATTTGTTTATTTATTTATTTTCCATTTTATTAGGGGCCCATACAACTCTTATCACAATCCATGCATACATCTGATATGTAAAGCACATCTGTACATTCATTGCCCTAATCAAAATATTTGCTCTCCACTTAAGACTCTGGCATCAGGTCCTCATTTTTTCTCCTCCCTCCCAGCTCCTCCCTCCCTCATGAGCCCTTGATAATTTATAAATTATTATTTTGTCATATCTTGCCCTGTCCGACGTCTCCCTTCACCCACTTTTCTGTTGTCCATTCCCCAGGGAAGAGGTCACATGTAGGTCCTTGTAATCGGTTCCCTCTTTCCAACCCACTCTCCCTCTACCCTCCCAGTACCGCCTCACACACCACTGGTCCTGAAGGGATCATCTGCCCTGGATTCCTGGTGTTTCTAGTTCCTATCTGCACCAGTGTACATCTTCTGGTGTAGCCAGACTTGCAAGTTAGAATTTGGATCATGATAGTGGTTGGGGGGGGGGGGAAGAAAGTTATGCATGTTTCTAAGGAGTCTACTATCTTTTCTCCAAGATAGATTTGTTCATTCTGTTAATCCATAGTATATTCAATATTCTTTGCCAATACTTTAATTTAAATGCATAAATTCTATTTTGGTCTTATTTATTTGTTGTTGCGATCTCACGTGCATATTAAGACAAAAAATGGAAATAAAGAGAACCATATATATGAAGAGTTAAATAGGATATTAATTTTGTTTTCATTTCTTGAGAAGTGTTCTATAAACACATACAGTTTAGTACTTCAAAATAAATAAACAAAAATCCCTCCAGATTTCTTAGCTCTCAAACTTAAACATTGATCTGAGTGGTTTGGGGGAAAAAATGAGGGAGCGGGGAATAAAACTTATAAGGACTTGGAATCTTTAGTGACTAACAAGTTCATGTCCAACCAATAAAAAATAAGAAGAAATTAAAAATACCAGGGTTTGAGTCATGTTCACCTAAAAGAAACATTTTTACTTTTTAACACTTTAAAGAGGTCTTTTGCAGCAAGTTGGTCCACTGCAATGCATTATTTCATTTCTTAATAGTTAAGGTTGTGTTGTTTCGAGAGATAGCATGTGATGATGATATTGAAGGAAGAAAACCAAGCTGCAATGAAGGTGTTTGGGGGAAACCTCCAGGAAGATTTTTCCTTCGGGTTTCAGGAAATGATAGAATTCCAATTCAGATGTTGCAACAAATGGATGTGTGTGAGATACACTCACTGGTCTATGTCAAGAAGTTAGGAGGACAGATACCCGGCCAACTGATTGGAAGAGATCCATATTTGTGTGCATGCCACATGGTTTCTAATCGGATAGAGCTGCGTTCTGTCATACCTAAACTCTCTGTGAGTAGGAACTGATGTGACAACATCTAACAACAAGAACTAAAATGAGAATCTGCCAGGTTAGCAATTATAGAATGGTGAAATTAGGTGATTTTGTTGTGATTTCATCCCACATTTTGTCATCTGATAAAATTTAATTACCTTCAAGATGATATCTGATATAATGTGATCACTACCATGATGAAATATACAATGTGCAGAAAAATCATTTGAAAGAGAGATTCCTTGAAGGTGTGGTCTGACTCCAATATAGAAATAGATATTCCAAGAAAATTCTCATATGCCACCTTCTGAGTTCTGGCTCCTAAAACTTGGGCCATCTGTCCCCCATTGCTGATCTTGACTTTGACCAACCATTAAATCTCATGAACCCTCAGTCTTCTATCTGACCTCGTGAACTTGAGTTCTTCAGACCCTTTAGTTATATGAGTCAGTCAGGAGAGGCCTCCAACCTGCCACCTGAGACCAAGGACTTGGGACTTGCCTTTTTTTCGCTCTCTCTCTATATGTGTCTAGATAGATAAATTATGATAGATAGATAGATAGATAGATGAGAGAGTGAGAGACAGAGAGAGGGAGAACAAGACTGAGAGAGATCCATGAATAAATACATCAACTACCTATAGAATCAAGTATAAGCCGACCTGAATATCAGCCAAGGCACCTAATTTTACCACACACCAAAAAAACTGCATTAAAAATATGCTGAAAAACTCAGGTTATACACGAGTATATATGGTATATCATTATACTATTAAGATACATTTGCTATGATTCATAGAATTCTAAACCATCAACTTTATATTTAAGTACAGCATATTTTGAAATTTCATGATCTTTACTTGACTAATTCATCCCTGTACACAGGCTGTAGACATTTCATATAAATTTACATATACAATGTCAAGTAATATTTTCTTCTAAACCCTGAAATATTGTTTGAGTCAATCTGCTGAGAAGTTGGAACTTTATTGCATCAGAGGAATCCTAGCATTTCTGGTCACAACTTGTATTCTGAAGATATTATCTAAAGAATAAAGCGCCAGACCCTCCACTAGACAATGGAGAGGTGTAACATCTGACCCCCTCTAACTACAGAAGAGAGAAAGGAGATATAACTCCACACCAGCAATGCCTAGCCCCACAGAGCAGAGGTCGAGCGTGCCGCTCCTCTCCAAATGCTTTGATCTATTCTGACACTATTTCTTCCATGGCACTCTACTTCTCTGCTGACCTTGATATTCTGTTACAAAACCCACATAACTCGCAGATAATACTCACCATTGTAGGGGTTATTAGGGATACTGCTGTCATTGCTGTTAGATGCCATCAACTTGGTTCTGACTCAGAGCATGTCAGTGTATAAGAGAACAAAACACTTCCCAGTCCTGCACCAGCTTCACAATTGTTCTTATACTTGAGCCTTCTTTGGCAGCCATTGTGTCAATCCACCTTTTGAAGGTCTTCCTGGTTTTGCTGCCCCTCCACTTAACTAACCATGATGTCTTTCTCCAGGGACTGGTCTCTCCTGACAGCATGTTCAAAATATGTGAAACAACGTCTTCCATCCTTGCTTTGAAGGAGCATCCTGGCCCTACTTCTTCCGAGACAGATTTGTCTGTTGGTTGGGCAGTCCATTGTACTGTCAGTACTCTTCACTAGTATCCTAGTTTAAGTGCATCGGTTTTCCTTTGGCCATCTTTTTCAATGTTCAACTTACACATGCATCTGAGGAGATAGAAAATATCATGGCTGAGGTCCTCTTGGTCCTCAAAGAAACATCCTTGCTTTCCAGCCCTTTAAAGAGGTCGTGTGCAGCAGATTGGCCAAATTCAGTGCATCTTTTAATCTCTTGACTACTGCTTACATGAACATTGATTGTGGATCCAGGCAAGATGAAATCCTTGGCAACTTCCACCGTTTCTCCATTTTTCGTGATGTTACCTCTGGGCCCACTTTCAGGGTTGGGGTCTTCCTTACAATGAGCTGTAGTCCTTGCTGAGGGCGGCAACCCTTGATGTTCACCAGCAAGTGCTTCAGTCCCGGTCATTCTCAGCAAACAAGGTTATGTGGTCTGCATACTAAGCTTCTTCCAATCCTGATGCCACATTCTTCTTCACATAATCCACCTTCTCTGATGATTTCCTCAGCATGCAAATTGCATAAATATGGTGAAAGAATACAACCTTGGGACCTTTCTTGATTGTAACCCACACAGAATTCCCTTGTTCTGTCCACACAACTGCCTCTGGATCCACATATAGGTTCCACATGAGCACAATGAAGTGTTCTAGAATTCCCATTCTTCTCAAGAAACAATCTGTAGTTTCTTATTGTCCACACAGTTAAATGTCTTTTAGTAGTACAACATATAACCTTCTCCCTAGTAGATGGCAACAGAAAGGTGGGTGAAGGTAGACGGCGGACAGTGTAAGATGTGACAAAATAATATGAAATTATAAATTATCAAGGGTTCATGAGGGAGTGGGGAGCAGAAATGGAGGAGTGAAAATGAGGAGCTGATATTAATTAAGGGCTCAAGTAGAAAGCAAATGTTTTGAAAATGATGATGGCAACAAATGTACAAATGTGCTTGACACGATGGGTGTATGGATTGTGATGAGTTGTATGAGCCCCCAATAAAATGATGTTAAAAAATAAAAATAAACTAAAATAATAATAATAAAAATAAAAAACAAGTAAACATCTTTTTGGTTGCAGTAAATGGCCATGAAGTTTACATATCTAACTTCTCCTGGCGTCCCCATTGCCATGAGGCAGGGATCCAGACCACCTCCATGGCCCATCCTTCTGACACCAACCATCCCTGCCTTGTCATTTTACATCAATGCTGGGTTCCATAATTTTTTAAAATGGCCACATATAACCCATAGACAATACTCATGGGTAAGGGGGTTATTACGGAAGTTGGTAGGTTACCACACGCCTAGATCAGCAAATGGTCCGGATACAGCCATTAGTCTCCTCAGCCAGCAGGCAAGTCTCTCTCTCTGGTTCTCAGCCTCTCAGAGTAGCCACACCAAGTAATTTCAGCTCACCGTAGGTATTCGAAGCTTTATGTTCATTCAGTCAGCATTTATTGAGCACTCTTATGTCTGCTATAATACAAGTCTACCCATAATATTACAATGTTATGACTATATTTTCATTTAGTTTAATGTACATGTGTGTTTACACATGTGCACATTCGGTTATATACAAACTGCCCGTCACCTCCCTCAAATACACTCCACTCATCACCTTTACTGTGGTTTTGCACATGCTATTTCAGGCAAAGAGGATGCTGAGCAGAGAGGCAGAAATTCAGAATTTCCCCTCTTGAACTAGACCACAGACCTCTAAGGCAGTGGTTCTCAACCTTCCTAATGCCACGACCCTTTGACACGGTTCCTTATGTTGTGGTGACCCCCAGCCATGAAATTATTTTTGCTGTTACTTCATAACTATCATTTTGCTACTGTTACGAATGGGGTGACCCCTGTAAAAGGGTCATTTGACACACACCCCCCCCGAGGGGTCACGACCCACAGGTTGAGAAGCACTGCTCTAAGGGTTATGGCCAACCTCTAAACCGAGTTTGGAATTGTTACTTTTGGGGGGAGAAGAAAGAAATTCTAATTTATAGAAGAACGTGCTCTAATAAACTGCATGTGAGCCTTCAGGTAACACTACAAGACCTACCTTCATGCTCCTACAGAAAACATTCCGAGGGCTTTAGTATAACACCCCTTCTCAATCCAATTGAAACACTGCTCTAAAAATTGCCTAATCCATAGACTTGGCACAGCTGTCAGTGTTCCAGAGATTATTGTTCAATGAAGAGGATAAAAACAATCATTTAAGGCAGCGTCCTTTCTTTCAGTGACAAATAGCCAGGAGATTACTTTAGCCGGACATAGAATAGCACACATGTCACCTTGCACCCTTCGTAAACCAGCCTGCAAGGCACACACTTGCTAAGGCCCCTGAAATCTTTTTTCTCTGTTTGCTTTTCTTTGATTCTGAGTGCCAAAAGGAATTGACTTACTGCAATGGAGTCAATTCTGATTCACAGTGACCCTGTAGGACAGAGGAGAACTGTCCCTATGGGTCCATGAGATTGTAAATTTCTGTGGAAGTAGAAGCCTCATCTTTATCTCTCTGAGCATCTGGTGGTTCTAAACTGCTGACCCAACTACTATGCACGGTTGCCCTACCCACCATACCACCAGGGCACATGCAGAAGGACCATGCAGCATTCCAAAAAAGGTTTGTAGTGTTGAAGGTAGAAACTAGGAAAGATGAACCGGGACTTCGAATGGGGAGACTTTAAATGCAGGGTCTTAGATGAGGCTTTAGGTCCCCACTTCCCTTTTTTCTCTAAAAAGTAAACTGTAACAGTTACAGAATAGAGCAGGGGTTCTCAACCTTCCTAATGCCACAACCCTTTAATATAGTTCCTCATGTTGTAGTGACACCCCCAACCATAAAATGATTTCGTTGCTACTTCATAACTGTAATCTAGCTAATGTTGTGAATTGGGCAATCCCTGTAAAAGAGGCACTCAACCCCCAAAGGGGTCACGACCCACAGATTGAGAACCACGGGAATAGAGAGAGAAGGAAGAAGAAATGTAAGGGCTGGTCCTACCATCACCGCTCCCAGCCCCTTCTTCCAATAACTGTCAAACATGCTTACTTATCAAAGAACAGCCCCTGCGTGCACGCATGCGCGCGCGCACACACACACACACACACACACACACACACACACACTTGTTCCATGATATCTAGCTCTTCTCCCAGCAGAATCCAAGATTTGAAACTTACCATATATAAAATAAGATAAAAAATATCTGTTGGTATTTAGGGGGGAAAGATTGTTGTAAATTAGAATAATATAGTTTTAGGTTTAAAACTCTCCGTGGAACTTTATCATATTTCAGAATCTGCTGCCAAATCGCTGATCTACAGAGGAAGAAGTCAAGGTGACAGACAATTATTCTTGGTGGGGAAGTGGTAGGGCCTTTGTGGAAGCTGATCTTGCTGTGTTTCTTGATTTGGGGGGCTGTGAAATGGTGTGTCCATTTTATTAGAATTCATCAGGATGTCCACTTAGGATTTGTGCAGCTTTCAATTTTGTGATATATATTTTTAAGTTTTCTAAAATTAATCAAATAAAATATGCCACCAGTTTCAAAAGCCAATACTTTCTCTACTGTCGAACGACATCGAGTCTTCTCAACCTGACATTTCAGTTACCAGTACAGAAACGATCTTTGTACTGAGACGGAGACAAAAAAGAACAAAAAGAGAGAAGAAAAGATGCAACATCTTGAAAAGTAATGAAGAAAATTACATTTTCTCTATTCCAGCATTATAAATGATGGATATCATTAATATAATGGATATCGGGTATTAAGAATTCATCTCCTTTTCTTTAAACCACTAAAATGCCATTACAATGCTTAGTATTCCATGATCATATTCTCCTCGAGGGAAAGAACTCAACTTCAGATATTACAGAATGCCTTTTCAGTGGGTGCTGTTTCTTTCCCTTACCCACCTCCTCGAAGGTTAGGGGAAGAAGTGATTAACTTCTCCACTATCTGCAATTTTAGCCTGACCTGTAGGAAAAGGATCCACGTGTGGTAACAATGTCTACACAAGGATTGCAGGTGGGCAGCACAGAGTGGAGATGTCTTTTTGTTCTTTATTCCTCACCACCTCTTGGGCTCTACCAAACTATGTTGATAGAGCTTTCTCTTACAAAGCATTAGCAAAGCCACGACAGTTCTCTACAGAATTCTGGTCTAAAGTAATGCAGACGTGATCTCTAACAAAGCAAAGCCAAACCACACCAAACTCAGTGTCACCGAGTCAACTCTGAGTCACAGTGACCACATGAGACAGAGTAGAAGTAACCCTATGAGTTTCTAAGACAATGAATCTTTTTAATGTTTAATAATGTTTAATATATATATTTACACATATATATGTGTGTAAATAATATATATTTACACATATACTTGTATATATGTATATATATTTTCTTCTTTCCTCTTTCTTTTTAAGAGTAGAAAGCTTCATATGCCTCCTGCTGAGCTGTTCATGGTTTCAAACAGCTGAGTTTGGGGTTTGCAACACAATGCATAACTCACTAAACCACCAGGACTCCTATACCAAAGCAAGGAAGTGCATATTGTTATGGCATCAGCATAAGAGAGCTGAATGGCCAGCGTAGTGTGTCACGCAGCCAGTCATGGTTGCCTTGCCTGTCCTTGCTTCAGATAGTAAATCAAGGCAAAAGGGAATCATCCAATCCACTTATATAGATGTGGAAGCAAAATAGTTTTTATTAACCAGTTCTCAGTGGAGTTTAACAGAAACATGATAATATAGAAATAATATATTGGTGCAAGGTATAGAAATTCCAAAAGAGGTAGTTCTAGTGGCCTGAATGATATCAATAAGGGCCTGGGTTCTCATCTTCTCTGTTTTGTTGCATGTGAGCTCATTTAGCAAGCTCTTCCAGGGGGTTGCATGATGGCTGA
Source organism: Tenrec ecaudatus (assembly GCF_050624435.1). Taxonomy (NCBI): domain Eukaryota; kingdom Metazoa; phylum Chordata; class Mammalia; order Afrosoricida; family Tenrecidae; genus Tenrec; species Tenrec ecaudatus. Next base: position 41,650,771 of record NC_134536.1, read on the forward strand.
CAACATGGTCAGCCTAAATTCTCTTCCTCCAGTAGCCACCATGGAAAAAGCTCTGTTTAATTGTTCAAACCTCATATTGACTCTGAAAATACTAAAAAGGGAGTAGATCTTTCCCCAAGTGTTGTCTAGGCCTAGACTACAGACACTCCTGGATTCAGGGTGAACAATTATCCCTCCCCTACTCTCAAACCAAAGCAAACTCACTGCCCTTGAATCGACTGCAACTCACAGAAACCTTACAGGACAGGGTAGAATTGGCTCCGTGAGGGGTAGACAAGCTCACCCTTCTCCCATGGAGTGGCTGGTGGTCTGAACTGGCAGAAGCCCTAGCAGTATGGGTGGGTTAGTTTTCCTGTAGGAGTGGCAAAAAACCAACAGTGTTGTGTTGAAAAAGTAACGGGGGCTTCTTGGGAGGCAAAACAATACATCCATGACATATATTCAGATGAATATTTTAAAATAGAATATTGACTGCTGAGGAGAGTGAAGAAGACTCAGGTAAGCTGATTGAACAATCAAGAAGTCAGAGCTAAGTCCAAAGTCCCGTATCAGTACATGGATGTTTCTGGTCCACCTACTCCAAAACGCTCGTGGACAAAGACACTGATGTGCCTCCTAGCAGCCGCCTCATAGACAAATCCCTCCTCTTCCCCTTGCCTCCACAGCCACCCACTCGTGTCCTTGAACTCTCAGCCCAAATTGCTTTATGATGCTTTTACCCCTTTAAGTGTTTTTCGCCAATGTTTCTTCTAATCCTTGTCTAAAGACAAAGAGAGTTCCAAAATAAATAAAATGCATATAAATTTACAGTTTAGAAAAAAATTAAGAAAGGATATTTGTATATCATTTCAAAGAAATAAAGCCATTCTTTTCTTCTCAGGGGTTTATTAGTTAAAGTGCTAGAATGACATGATAATCACATGGCTGTCGGCATTTTGTTCTAGTGCTATATAAAGAGGAGACTTGGAAAAGCATATCTTTGAATATTTGTCTAAAATTAGCCTAACAATTAGATGCTTTCCACTGAGCTTATAAAGAGAAGATTGTGGCCTCTCCTTCACAAAACCATTTCCTTTCTTTCCAGAATGCACGCAGTGAGGTTTTCAGGTTGCGTGGAATGCACTTGGACCTGGCGGGAAGGTAACAGGCTCTCCAGGTGCCTGCCAACCGGATGATTCAAGGACAATCAGCCTACTCAGAGATGAGATAGTCTCAAAGCAATTGTTAGACGAAGCACTCAGGAGCAGGATAAATAAAAACTAAAGACAAATGATAGGGTAAAGTCCTGGCCAGCTGGAGGATGGAGACTTTTATCCAATTTTACCTCTTCTTGTTATTTTACTAGTGGTTATGTGGTAGATTCACTTTGGAAAAATGCTAACTTTTAGTTTCCGCGATTGTGAAGCCGATTGCTCCGTAAGATCTGCAGGATGGTCTCTTTATTTCTCTGGGGATCCCAGCGCGCCGGGCTTTTAGGCTTAGGTTTCCTAACATAAACTTTTCTCTTTTGAGACTTTACTACATATAGACCTAGACATGCTTCCCACCCTCTAGAGTATTACAATTTTTAGAGCTGTTCTTCCTACCGGACACCTGTCGATTCCCATATTTCCCCTTTACTTGTCAAATTTAATGGACAGTTTTAGTTTTCTTTTCCACCGCTCTTCTCTTTCTAAGATTGTTGGGTTTTTATTTCTTCAGAATCAAACCTAGACAAGTTGGTTTGGGCTTGGGTGTTGGCTTTTCCCTGCTTTTAGCCTGATGAAGTGAATCAATATCATCCAACAGACTTGGTAAATTTTCCAACACAGTGCGTGTCATCCCAAGATTGAAAACATTTAATTATTTTACTATTAGCTGATCTTTTAAGTGCCTACTTCATTTATTTGGGTCATTTTGTAAGTTTTGTTTTAATTGTATTGCTACTAAAATGGATAATATGGAAGTCCCTACATTTGTACATCACTGTACCCATAAGACCCCATAACTTTCTCTACATTATGTCTTCCCAACGGCATCGCTGTTATCGTTCGCGTATTTTCCTAAGCATTCAGAGAACACTTTGAAGGTCCACACTGTGTCTAACTAGTTCACTGTGTCTAGCCTGCCCTTACAGACTGAATGTGCTTAATTCAGCTTGTCTTAGAAGAATAAATGAATGTATTCACACTAAAAAGTTAATTTCGTGCTTGGCATATCATAGGCTAGCTATAATTTGCTTAACAAACAAATTTGGAATGATGTTCTGTACATAGGGAACATTTATTCAATTTTCAATATGCAAGTGTTACCAATGCTATCTGGGGCTAGTACTGATGAATTTCATGAAGGATTTAGAAATAAGTGAAAACAATCTGTCCCCTGAAAATAACCATAAGTCAACAAATAACTGGTTCAAGCAAAGCTATGAAAATTACCAAATTCAGCCACTTTTTCATATAGTTGTAAATATATATAGATACAAACTGCCCGTCTAAGTATTGTTTTTGCAGTGAGTAATAACTTTAAGATGTGGTCTGTTATTCCCATATTGTTCAGATGAGTAAAATATACTTTATTTGAAACAATTAAGCATTGTGTTACATGGTAATTCATGATTCTATGTCAATTTGAGTTTTTATGAAAACTTAGGGGGGGAGTCCAACCTGTCAGTCATGTCACAGCCTGACAACTCCTCCTTGGAGGTGTGATTTTCTTATAAGAATAAACTGGAAACCTTCCCTCCTCTTCCAGCCTTCTAGGCCTCTACCAGGAGCCCTGGGGGTGTAGTGGTTCCTCGTTGGGCTGTGGTCTGCGTGGTCGGCAGTTCAAAACCACCAGCAGCTTCCTGGGAGAAAGACTGGACTTTCTACTCCTGTAACAGGTACAGTCTCAGAAATTCACAGGCGCTTACTAGGAGTCAGCTTTGACTTGATGGCAAGGAATTTGGAATACTTGAGACTCTGCCTGCCATCCCAGGTGTGTCCTGCCATGTTTCCACAGACGTCGATTCCAAGAGACTTTGCAATCACCAGCCTATGACCTTCCTGCTTCCTGGTTCAATTCAGCTATGTGAGTCTAAAGAGGTCCCGGCTGATATCAGACTTACGGACTTGGGTGGGACTGGACTAGGATGCCTTCTTTTGATATGATTACTTGCTGATATGAGGCTCTTTCATCTACATATATGTCACTGCTTTTGTTTCACTAGACAACACATTAACTATACTATTTAGTAAAGTAGTTTCCTGAGTCTCTAGTGTCACAATAGATTATGGTACCCAGAAAGCACAACAGAGGCACAGGATTGAATCAATGAAGAGGCACGTTCAAAGGGAAAAGTTGATATGCATGGTGAGGCATCTGACTGAGACAGAGGATAAGGAGTTTAAGAAAACAAGTTCGGGGAGGGGCGCCTAGTGGAAAGAGTGAAATCAGAGAATGAAATGCATTTGAATGGAAATTCAGCAGGAAGAGGGAAGCAAGGAGTGCAGGCACTTTTCCAGTGGAGCCAACCTCCAATGGGAGGAAAGAGACAATCATGAGGCAGCCACCTGATTGTTTCCAATGTTTTCCATGTACAGAATGCTCTGGAGAGAGGAGGTCTTGAGACGTCTGCCTTTGTGTGCATTTCCTGGGTGTTTGATCAATATGTATCCTCTGCTTGAGATTTATGTATCTCTAGAGATGTGGAAGGTAAGGCCCCTGTGTACTTGAAGGGCTGCAGGCTAGAACTGGACTGTGTTGGATGCACTGAAGAACAGCCCTCTAAGTCAATCACCAATGAGACATCCTCCTCCAAGCACATCCCCTGAGCAACCATGCCTGGTCATCTTCTTACCATACAAGTAAGGTTATAACTAATGATGAGCTATGACCATTCCAAAATTTATTGAGTATAGACCCTACAAATTACTTCCTCAATATGTTGCTTCTGGTTTTTGTTTATTTTAAAAAGAAAATCTTTCTTCACTCCTTCACCTTTAAGTGGTCTGCCTAAAGATCTATAGGATAATTCTAAAATTTTTGTCATGGTAATTTTACAACTCCTCTTAATATGATTGAACTATTAAATTGTCTGATATGTTAATTATATGTCAAAAATATAAATGAATAAAATTCTACTTTTAGTTAGTTAGTTAGTTATAGTCTCAGAAACCCACATGGGAAATTCTACCCTGTCCTATAAGGTTAAAAAAAATGACCTATAGGACAGAGTAGAACTGCCCCCTTTGGGTTTCCAAGGTGATAAATCTTTATAGGAACAGAAAGTCCCATCATTCTCCTGTAGTTCAAACTGGTGGTTCAAACTGCTGGCCTTGCCGTTATCAGACCAACACACCAATACACCCACCAGGGATCCTCAGATGCAGTGTAGACTGTACCAGATAGAATCACATCCTGTAGACTCACTACAGGTCTTCTTGGGCTGTTTTTCCTCCTATACTCGGTTCACTGCCTATTAAACGTTTGTTCAGCACTAGCTGCACATGCCATCCGGTTTCCACCCAGGAGGATTCAAACATAGATTGGCTGCACTGACATGTTCCTGCTCTCTTTTTAATTTTCCAGCATAAGTGCTGACGTGAACACAGTGCAAGAGCTAGGTTTTACCTATCAGAAGGGAAAGAACATGTTGGAGGGAGGAAGCTGAGCGGTTACACCTATACCTACCGGGAAACGATGACCTGGGGTTAGCCCAATGGGAAGTAAAGCAGGTCGAGTTTTGTCGGCTGATACAGAGCAGGTTACCTAAATTCTGTAACATTACTCAGCATTGAGGATTGAGTTGATAAATGAGTCAGTATTGAAGTGGGAAATTTCCTCTGTACTTTTGCTCACGTTGGAACAAAAAAGTTTAAGGTACACTAAATTGCAGTTTTCAAAGAGTAGTATGTTTTGGCTCTGAATTTGGATAATTCAAAGATAACCTTGGTAAATAGAACACAACCAAAGGAGTTCTGATTTCTAAATCTTGTTCCCAATGAAAGAAAAAAATAGATCAATAATATTTAGTGTAACCCACAAAATACAGAGTGACTAAAAATTGAGGAAATAAATAAACTTATTCATACTCTCTTAATGTGATAGCAGTCGCGAAGGGGGCACTCAGTCATCAGGAGAAACTTGTGGAGCTAGACAGGTGACCCTTATAGAAGAGCTGAGCCCTGAGCACTTAATAAGACTATTGGCGGGGGGTGGGGGTGGGGTGGAGCACATGGAAAATCCAGCCTTCCTACTCGTCAGGAAACTCGGCGACCCGCAGGACTGCACCATGATTCAGAAGCAGCCTTTAACATTATAGCAATATAAATTAATTCAACAAGAGTGATATTTGCCTGCCCTCTAGGGTATTCCAACCCAGAGATGGGAGAAATTTGATATTCAAATGACTGGGTAAAGTTTCTCTTTTTCAAGTAATGTGTGTAAAGCGTGCTGACCGTGGTTGCTTACTAGCAGTTGGCCTAAGAGGAATATATGTAACTGAGCTTTGGTAAGCTGCTTAACTGTCCCGACAGCCACTCTTCCAGAGTGCTTGCACCAATCATACTCCTGGGACCCCAATCGTCCCCGCCCAGCTACAGCACAGCCGAGCCAATGGAAGAGTAGTTCCCCGTTTCCAAAGTGATCTGTCTTGTAGAAAAAACTTCAAATTCATACGAACTCCAGACTTCCTGCAGCCATAAAGTTTGGAAGATTCTCTGAAACTATTGTCCTGAGGTAACCTTTAACCTAAAGTACCCACTGAAGTCTGCTTCGAACCAAATAAAAGTTTAATTTAACTAGGAAAACTGTCAGCCTTGAGCATAATGCTCTTTTAAAAACTGTCTAAATGGGATCGAGTGGATAAGAGCAGCCCTGAAGATGAGAGAGGAGCTGTCGAGGGCAGTGAATGGATGGCAATGGAGGATGAGCAAATCAGAAGACGAGAGTGAGAACATTGCAAACCATGAAGAACGTGTGCAAGTGCATTCAGTGGTACATGCAGAGAGTACTCAATTTGTGTGTGCTTCCTGTGCATCGTCTTAATATTTTTACTAAATAAAGTAAATGTACTTCAAAATTTTTGCTCTATATTGTACTTAAGTCATTTGTAATTTTTTTTGGTGCCAAGAAAGGAAACAAACTCAATATAAAATATTCAATCATTAAACTTGATTTAGGATTTTGAAGTTTTTCAAAAATATGTGGGTGGACTGATAGATAATAGATAGATGATAGATGGATAATAGATAGCTGATAGACAGATAACAGGTAGATAATAGATAGATATAGATAGATAGATAGATAGATAGATAGATAGATAGATAGATAGACAGATAGATAGATAGATAGATAGATAGATAGATGATAGATAGATAGAAAAACATCAGGCTGCTGATCACAAGGTTGTAGGTTTAAACTCACCAGTCTTTGTTGTGCAGGAGAAACAAGAAACTGCTCTCATAGGAAGATAAAATTTTGGAAGCCCTAAGGAGCAGTTCTACTCCGTCTTTATTTTTCTGCCCTATTTTTTTCTTTTTAAATCATTTTATTGGGGGTTCTTACAGCTCTTATAACAACCTATACACCCATTGTGTCAAGCACATTTATACATATATTTCCATCATCCTTTCAAAACATGTTCTTTCTACTTGGGCCCTTGATATCAGTTCCTTATTTATTTCCTCCCTCCTCTCCCATCCCACCCTCACAAGTGCTTGATAAATTACAAATTATTATTTTCATGTATTACACCATCCACTGTCTCCCTTCACCTCCCCTATCCCGTGTAACATTGTTTCTTCCCAGGGATTATTTATCCTGCCTTTCTTATATAGATAGAAATTTTTTAAAGCCTATAGATAGTTCCCGGTCTGTCTGTTGACCTTTATGAATGTTTTCTGATCGAGTCTGATGAGATGTCAAACCCTGCCCCCGAGTATATTTGGGGGATTCCTCAGGAACTTCCTTGATTTTCTCCCCTTGTGTCTCTGTTGCACTCTTCTCACATTTCGCCCCAGTGCGGGGAGGTCAGACTGTGTACGAATCCCGCACTGTGTCTCCACGGTTGTCCTATATGAGTCAGAGATGGCTTGATGGCAGTAGGTTTGGTTTAAATGGTAAAAATAGCAAAATAATGTTTCAAATAAGTGAACTACTGAAAGATAAATAGAAAATCCTTGCTCAAATGACATATAAGAAAGAAGGCATAAAACTAAGATATCACAAGCAATTTTAATTCCTACGCAAATACATTGTTCCTTATTCCATTCATCTAATAAGAAAGAAACCTTACAGGATACATTTATTTCACATGTTGAATGAGCATCATTCAAATGTTCATGTGACAAAAAGAATGTATGTAAATATTGTCCAGCAATGTGATATTTTTTCTTGTATTTATAACTTAGCTCTGTTTCCAAAATGCTGCATAAGAGTGGAAAACAATCTTATTATTCTAAAGAAAAAAGATTGATTATTGATTTTGTATAGAAAACAGAAAAATATCAGTTTTAGCTCAATGAAATCATCAATTCAAGCATACTAGAAAGATGAGACTATAATGTAAAGGTATATTGTTTCAATCGTCCAAATCTTTAAGGTCATATTTCACAAAGCATTAATTGAAAAGAAATATCTTCTATCTCTACAGTGAATCTCCTTGCTTTATTTTTATGGATTGAATTGTACTCTCCAAAAGGACAAATGCAATTTTTAAAACCTAGTACTTGTGAATAACCTGTTTTGAACTTGAGTTTTTGTAAATGCGATCAAGTTAAGATGAGGTCATCATACAGAACCAACACTCACCTTTGTAGATTTGAGTCTGACTCCTAGAAACCCAATAGAACATGGTAGAACTACCCAGTATGATTTTCAAGAGTATAAATCTCTAGGGAAGCAGACGGTCACTTCTCTCTCCCACGGAGCAGACAGAGGGCTTTAACAGCAAATCTTTGGGTTAGCAATCAAGCTCTAACCACTGCACCACCAGTCATCACAGAATCCTCACAGGCAACCCTAATTCAATATGAACTGTATCTTTATAAGAGTAAACAGGAGGCATAGGCCCAGAAAATTAGGGCAGTATACCTTATGAAAATAGAGGTAGAGATTGGAACACCAATAATCACTAGCAATAACAGAAACCAAGAGAAAAATATGGAAAAGCATGGTCCCAAGGATACCATAATTTTGGACTTCGGCCTCCCAAACCCTGGGAGAATACTTTCCTCTTTTAAGACATGCAATTTATGGTAATATGATACAGCAGGTCTAGAAACCAATACACTTGTCTATTGAGTCTGTTCTGTTAATGTCATGTTTTTCATTCAAGGTTCAATAAAGAGATGCAGGTAATCAGCTTTCTGAGTTTTGGTGAAAATTTTTTAAATAAAGGAAATAAATTCAATAATATATTTCCATTTGATTATTTCAGTCCACTTTTATAATACTTTATGAATGAATGTATCATAAGATATGATAATAAAATAGTAAATTATAATTCTAATTAATAACTATATAAAACTAAGGGAAAAACTCACTCCTATCACGTCAATTTTGACTCAAAGCAACAAGAGTTTCTCAGATTGTAACTCTTCTGGGGGTAAAGAGCTTCATCATTCTCCCATGAAACAGATGGAGGTTTTGAACTGCTGACCTTGTAAAACATCCCTGGACTGGGCTGGGATGTTTTCTTAATATACAATTATTCTTTTATATAAAGTTATTTCTTATACACATGAGTCTCCCTGGATTTGTTTCTCTGGTCTTCCCAGACTAATACAGTAATCTACTGTCTTAGGAATCCTTCAGTATATATAACAAATGTAATTCATATTTATTTATCTATTCTTCATCATAGATATTTCAGTAGCATAATTATACATATGTATATAGACATATGCTACTCAAGCATTTTACTATGTTCTCCAGATATACATAAGACATTCAGTGCACTGAGTTTATGATTTCCAATTTACTAATGAGCTGACCTAAATACATAGAAAAATTACTTTTTTGCCCAATTAATATCTCAGCTTCTTTGATTTCAATGTGCTGACACAATATTTTCATTTCTAAAACAAAACAATAAAATGTGAATGCTTTTAAGACATAAGAGGCATTTTAATGCCCATCAAAATAACTTTAAATAACTTTAAAGTTTTCTTCTTTCAAATCATGTAACCCTCTGAGATCCATCTCATGTTCCATGGTATTTCTTCCTTACCATCCTCCTCCCCACTTTGTCATCTTTTAGTACCTCTATTTTCATAAATATTTATTCTCAGCTTCACCTTCTTCAATGTTATAGTTTTAAAACCTCATCTTTATCCTTCCAACATGTCCTTTGTATTTGAACATCCTTCATTCCCAGATTCCAAAAACAATCTCTCCTTGTAATTTACATACATCATCACTTGGTTAGACTTGACCCTGTTTGTCACAACTGCCTTAAAGAGCTTTAAAATAAAAAGGCCACAGACAATATTCATGTGGTGGTGCTGTGTCACCGTGGTAACAGTTAGAGTTCAGAACATCCTTAAGTCTGGTATTAGCAGTTTATGTCCATGCAAGGCTGTGCACACATAACTGAAACTCAATAGGAAGTTAATGGAAAGCAAATACCATTGGGAGAATCAGGCACAACACACAGCACACTTCCAGAGCAAAAGAGGAAACATTTCAAACAAACAGGTGAAAACAAGTTGGGAGAGTTGAAGAAAAAATGGATCCGTTGTTTTATATGATACTTGCCTTTATAGGATCTATAACTTGCCCTTAGGTTCAATATGCTTTCACTTTTTCATATAATAAGAAATGTCTCTTTGAAACACCTTGAGGGAAACATCCAGATTAAAGTGATTCGCCAGGGTGTGGTAGGAAGTCCATCTAGCTCCTGGGTTCTCGGTATTGTAAGAAGTGAACTCTCAAAGGCCTAAGCATCTCTAAAACGATGGCTGCAAGGAAACAGCTAAAATAGAAAGAGCCGAGCTCAAATTGGCCCAGCCACTAGCACTCTGGGAAGGGAGAATAAGCCTGACCTCCTGAATATTCTTTTTGACCAAAACACACTCCTTTGAAAATTAGGAATTGAGTTCTAATAGCAAATTCCATTTCTGATCAGTCTATGAATAATTCATCAGTATTTCTTGAACACATTGTATGTACCAGACACTGGCCTGGTGCCATAGATACCAGTCATTTGCCTGCTGATTAATAGGGAGGAGGTGCTTAAAAGCACACACAATGGAGTCAGGCAAACTTGACCCAAAAGTCCATTCTGCTCTCTTCAGTAGAAGTCTAACTCATAAGGTTACTTGTTTTGAGAAGGGTTTTTGTTTTGGTTTTTTTTTAAAGAAAAGTATTTAAACAAATACTGGGCACACCGTATGTGAATAATAACAGTAATCTAGTATTACTCCTGATTGATACTCTGAATGAAATTTCCTGTGGCTACCATAATACATTTTCACAAAATCACTGGTATAAACCATGCAAATTTATTATTTGAGACTTCTGGTCAGAAATGCCAAATGGGCTTCACTGTACGACATAGGCTGGAGGCTGCACTCCTCCTGGGAGACTCTCAGAGAACTGGTCTCCTTGCCTTTTTGCTTTTGAGGTTGCCTGCATTCCTTAGTTCCAGGCCCAACTCCATCAATATCAGCTCACTGCCACTGTGTCAATTCTAATGTATAGGGGGGCTATAGACAAAATAGAATTGCCCATGTGGCTTTCCAAGACCATAGATCTTTACAGGAACAAAAACCTCATCTTCTGCTGAGTAGCTGGTGGGTTCAAACTGCTGGCCTTGTGTTTAACAGCTCAACACATAACCCACTGACTACACCAGCAAAAGTCTCTCAGTACAGCCAGCGGAAAACTCTTCCATCTTTCTCATATCAGCTCACACTGATTCTTTCTTTCCTTCTCCTCCCATATTTAAGGATCCTTGTGATCACATCAAGAAAACCTGGTGGCTCAGTGCTTAAGTGCTCAGACACGAACTCAAAGTTCATTGATTGGGACCCATCACTCACTCCAGGGGGAATGTGGCAATTTGCCTCCCTAAAGCTTTACAGCCTCAGAGACCTTATTGGGCAGTTATACTCTGTGATTACTCTGGGTCCACACAATACTCCAAATTATTGCAAATTCACTTCTTTGCCATGTAACATAATTTACTGAGATTTTAGGGAGTGAGATATGGGTATCACAGAAGGTAGAAGGATATTATATGACTACAACAGACTAATAAGCTCTGCAATATTATTTACTATACTCATATTTCTTTTTTCAGTGTAGACATAATAGGGGGAAATTGCATTTACAATATCTTGTTTCAAAATAACCCAATGATAGTCTCATCCACTGGCATCCAGTTGTTCCTGACCCGCAGCCACCCCCTAGGACAGAATGCCCTTTTGGGATTCTGACGCTGTGAACCTTTACTGGAACAAAAAGCCTCATTGGTTCTGCAGCAGAGCGATGGGTGCGTTCACCCTGCTCATCTTGTGGTTGCAGCCCAGCGGGTCCCACAGGATGCCACCCAGCTGCCTAGCTCAGCGATCATCTTTACTCACGAAATCAGCTCATTCCGTACCTGTAGTTCCTCAAAGTAAGCATTTTTCATTTAAAAAATAAGAATTTACTTTCAACAGTAGTTAAATTCAACTCTAAACTATAGAAATGTATGGAAGTATTAGACTGTAGAAATTAACTTTTTCATTATTTTAATGAGTGATAATTTATGTCCTTTTAAAACCAGAATTGTTTAATGACCTCTTTTAATTGTTTAATAATTTGAACCCTGAAGCATTTTCCATTAACTAAGGGAAGACTTAAGAAAAGGAATAAGCCTCTAGGAAATTTCAGCCTCATATGTAAGAGAAAGCACTGATTTTCCAAATCAGTGAGTAGGAATGCCATCCAACTTACAATTAAGTACGTAAGCCTTTCAAGCTACTTCCCAAAGTTAGAACAATCTAGTCCAGAGTATTGCGGGACAAGACAGAATTTTTCACAGAGCTGCCTCGCAATGTGGATTCTGCAAGCCGTCAAGTCCTACGGATACCTGTCTGCCACCACCCTCTCCTCTGCCCACCTTCCAACACCTTCTCCAAGGAAATAAAAGAACAATACTCACAATTAAGTACAGAATATATATTTCACTGATTCCCTAAAACCAATGCACAGATTCCAAAAGATCTGTAGCCTTGGTGAAAAAGCTGAGCTCTGTCGATGAATCAGACATGAGTAGACTGACGCAGGAAAGACAGGCATTCTAAGAACAAGGCAGCAACTACAACCGGAAAAGCACTGCTGCAGGCAGAACCTTCCAGAAAACTCCTGCTTAGCATCGTGTTAGTGCTCCTGCAGTCTTCCCCTTCCCGCTGCCTAAAGACCTAGAGGAAACCTGAACAATGCAAGTCTGGTATCAGAAGGAAGACAAGCCTCACGAAAATTGCATAGGAAATATTTATAACTAGCATCAAGCCATTCCACTTGGAATGGTAGGTTACTTAGGCAAGATAATTGTTTGCATTTGTTTCATTCTTCTGAAAAAGCTAGACAATGTGTATTATTCATTGCATTTTAAATTGTAAGCCTAACACTATTTCAAGAAGAAAATTGATGTGAAAAACCACAGAATTGTTAACCCATACACTTTCACATTTCTGCAGCTATTGTGTTACAAGTAATTTTGAAGATGTTTTTTTTCAACTCACACAGCCAATGGGAAAAGCCTACCCCTCTTAGAGCTGGCTTCAAGAAATGCATGCAAAGAACCTCTCTGTTATTTCCTCCAAGCTCACTATTTGTCACACAGAACTGGCCAGCTTCCTTCAACTTAGACTTTGAAGATTCCCCCTAATAGCCATCATCACAATAACAACAGAGTAAATGTATAATTGGTTGCTTAATATCTCCAAATCCATCCCCTCCTTCCCCCTCCCACATCTCAAGAATCTCAATGACTCAGACAAGGGCACTATCAGTCTGTGGTAAAATATCCAGAATTGTTTATTATTATTATTATTATTATTATTAAAGCATATTTTCAGCAGCTGCTTCTCATTTTAATTCATACCACATCCTAAAATGAAGGCCCCGAGAGCTTTACTCCTTTCATGTCATGAAGGTGGACTCTGCTTTAAGGCAAAGGTGCTCCTGAGTCAGATTTTGAATGCTTCCCAGCCTGACCCCTGGTGACTGAGGAGTGGGTTTTGCATTAGGCTGACAAATATTTGGTGAGGTCCACATGTACCATCACTGTTTATATTGTTGAAACTTGGTGTTTGCAGTTAATAAGTTATTGGTCTTACAAAATTCTGTCTTGCAATGGCTGGTGTCATTTTTAATCACCAATGGACTATATCTGTGGGACGAGATGATAGAGAAGTTAAATATTATTAGTCAGAACAAGACTCAGGACTGACTGAAAAACTCATGACCAATTGCTAACATGCCAGTACAAGCTGAAACTAAACAAAATGAAAACAAATGCATGAGTCAAAGTATGAAATTGAGAATACCCCACCTGATTTTAGATGGGGACTCAGATTGCATGTCATCAAGGCCATCGTTGATGGCCTTGACCACTAAAAGTTCAGCAAAAGGTCACTAACAGAAGCAAAAAGAGAGAACAAAAATAGGTATCAGAAGAAACTCTTAACATAAAATAGCTAAAACCACTGCAAAAATTGATGAGGTGAAAGAGCTATTCAGAAATGTCCAAAGGGCAGCTTGACATGACCAAGCAAAGTATTACAATAAAGCATGCATGTGTCTGAAATTAGAAGCCCCAAAGGGAAGATACCCCGTGCTTTCTAAGCCTCAAGCTGCCACATTGGAATCTGTAAACAAACCATTGAAAATGTATGAGGCATCAAAAGAAGATGGAACGCACAGAAAGAATCACTGTCCAAAAAAGAAATAGCCAATGTTCAACCACTCAGGAGAAAATGTCTGATAAAAACCACGGGTATTGAAAAAGAAGCCCAAATTACACTAATGGCGTGGGTGAGGGCAAGATCCAGGAATTGATCGACTCCCAATTGAAATGTTTTAACAACCACATTCAGTGCTGAAAGCAGTCACTCATCTATGCCAATAACTTTGGAAGACAGCTACCTGGCCGGAGGATTGGAAACTTCCATGGTGTGCCGCTCCCAAAGAGTACAGACACTGGTGACAGTATAAGGTGAACATTGAACTGCTCACCTCAAAGTTGCCTGTTTAGACCCACGAGCTACTCTCCCCACCCCAGACAGAAATGAGGTCATCTGCTCCCATAAAGATCACAGCCTTCAGCACCTTATGCTGGGCGACTCTAACGACGTATGGGGGTTCTGCAAGTGGCGGGGTGCTTACTGGGTATAATGGATTCCACAAGATTCCCACAGGTTCTTGTCTTGTTTCTGAGGAGGTGACTCGCGATTGTTGAGGAGCAAACTAGACAAAGACAGCTTGTCCTCAAGAATGGGGTTGAAAGGATATTGAAGAGTATGCAGAAAGGTGCTTCCAGGCAATTGCTTGAGCATGTCTTTCTCACACAAAGATGCACCTGAGCACGTCCTTAGTGAGCTACTGAAAATAATCAGAAGTTACTTTAGCTAGCCATGAAGAATATTTTTCTTACTGATAAGCCCCAAACCAAACTCACTGCTATTAAGTCAATTTCAACTCATAGCAACCCTATATGACAGAACGGAACTATCCTTTGGGGGTTCAAACACTTCACAGATGTAAACGGCCTCCTCTTTCTCCCAAGGAAAGATGGCTGGGTAGGAAGCTCAGACCTTGGATGTGGCAGTTCAATTCATAACAGTCCAATGCCTGTTGCTGACAACCACACACATAAGCAAGTATCACAGGGTTGAAATGGCCAAGAAGTGGTTGAAAATGGTGCTTTAGAGAATTAAAAAAATAATAATAACTAAACAGCAACAATTAAGCCCACATTATCAGTTCTGGTAAAGTCACAGATCAGGGCTTTTGTTATGTAACCATCTGTCTCAAGTGGAAGTTGGAGAGAAAATAGAATGATTACTGTGTTCTTAATTTACAATAAGAAATTATCTGAAAATGTTAATTTTCTTTGGGTCTTCATTGCTCTATAAGGAATAGAGGAAGAATTGTTAAGTATATAAAGTGTGAACTCCAAGTGTTAGTCAAAAGAATGAACACCCTCTGTTATTCTTACACAGGATAATACTAGACACACATATCCTTCCCCCAGAGAGCACAGTCAATTTCATATATTATGTATAGGATCTGTGTTTGCGTGAACTTTCTTAACATGGCACTTCTCTCCATGTCTCTATAAGTCCTACTAAATGATTGGGTGTGATCATGTAAACAGGGTGTGGCAAATAGTAATCGATGGAATTGGCTGGTTTGGGTTGCGATTGTGTGCAACAGAGACATCTCAAAAGCTAGAAGAGAGAGAACTCCCTGGACCATTAGAACATGTCTGAGATCCCTGTCTACAGTGGCAAAAGCCAGGGCCAGAATTCAGGCAATGAGCGCATGAGACATCACAAAAAGCAGTGCAGAGGCTATGAGGTGGAGCAGTGGATGGGTATCCTGGTTCCTGGAGACAGAGGCCAATGGACAATGTTGCCAGGAAGCTGCAGACCAGAGAGAGACGTGGCCACTGGCTGAGATGTGTTGCTACGAACCCAGAACTGGATCTTTAATGTTTCTGATCCTTAACTTCTTAACTTCCCTAATAAACCCTACAATTGTGAGTGTTATCTCTGAGTTCTCTGTGGCCACTGCAATGAATTATTGCATCCGCAAGAAAAGTAGATCGGTGTGGGAAGAATAGCTAATGTCGGAAGAAGATAAAGAAGGAGTTTAGGAGTATGTCTGAACCCTGTTTTCTGGCAACTGGCCTTGCTGTTGAGTGGAGCCAGATGAAGTCAGACATGGCCTCCATGTAAGTGTTTTCATTGTATCATATTTAAGGTTATAACAAATAGAATTGAAAGATTTTGCCAATGATGCATCATTTTAGATGGCTGAAAATATGGCACGTATTACAGATGGCATTAAATGATGAATGAGTTCGTGCTAATGGGAAAAAAATTTCAGTTTCTTGCTTCAAGAAACATTTCATGCCAGTGACTAAAATTTAGGCTTTTGTTTCTAAATGAATCAGAACACTAACACTGATTTAGAAGAAATATTTATGCATGCAACAATTAAGGAAACCACCTCTGTGAGCAATCTGAAAAAAGACTCAGTTCTAAATGTTAAAAGTTTAAAATAAAAGCTATTTGCACTTTAATTTTATTCCTACTGAATATAAAATAGCTGTGAATGTATATAGATGTGTGTATATATATACACATACACACAAACACACATAAATATATATCCACACATATAGCTCAATCAATGCTCATTGTAACGGCATTTAAACATCTCATTAATACTATGAGTCCATCATTCAAATCACAATTTATATATTTTTCATGTGTTAAAGGAAAATTAAGATGTGCTTCATTAAAGATCTAAGTTGCCTACAAGAAGCAAACAAAGCATTTCCAACTAAAAAGAACTCTGGTATTTTCGATATGTTTAGCATGCTAGGACATGACACACTGATAAGTGAAGAACTAGACAGCCAGAGTGAGCCCTCAGTGTCCTTTGTCACAGAGTCAAACAATGTTCCCCCAGCAATCTACTGTACAACCTGACTCCGACATTTAGCAGGGACACATCATATTCAGCTTCCGGATAAGGTCCCCTGTTGACAGGCTCCTCTTAAGCATTGAGTGACAAGAGAAAGAGTCCAGTAAAAAGTTTGAACTGAGATATTCCTGAGGCACGACAACCTAATCTACGTTCAACTAAACATTTTGGTTTGCTTATAAAAAGCAGAGCCGGGGACAGACAGTTGCGAGAGAAGTTGTTTCTAGGGCAATTTCACAGAGGATGGAATACCTGAAGTGGTTCCAGAATGTGTTGCAATCCTGTCTGAAACGATGCATGAACAGCAGGGCTTCCTTAAAAAGGCAGAAGTAGAAATACCAAGTAATCCATAGTCCCACTATTTGTATCTCCTACAGACATGGGCGCAGTGGCACAGATAGGCGCTCTCCCACACACAGTGCAGCACAATTTAGAATGGGGAATGACCATATGCCCCATTAAGCAAAATATGCAACATTACAGAACAATGACTAATCTGTGAAACACCTCCGAACATAGATGATTCTGGAGGATATTGAGGTGAGTAGAATTAGTCTAGGCGACCTCTATCATTAAAGAGTCAAGAAAATGTTTACACACGAGAAGAAGCCTTCGGCAAGAATAACCAGAAGTGGACGGGGAAGGAGAGTAAATCACTAAGTAGATTTTGAACGTGTGTTAACGTGGCTGACAGGAGAGCCAACACAATGAGGAAGAGGAGCATGCGCAGCCGAGATTCAGAAAGAAAAAGAGGAACGCCCCAATGACAGATTAACATTGTGGCTTCAACCATCAATGGGCCCAAACATGGAAATGCTTGTGCGGATGGCATGGGATAGAGGGGTGTTTTGTTCCAGTGTCCATGGGGTCGCCCTGCATGGGAACAGAGGTAACAGCACCTAACAGCAGCAGCGGCAGCACAAAATGAGGCAGACTAAAGAAGACACTGGGGGAAGCATGGGCGTTAAAGGCCACATGGCAAACCCTGGCACACACACTGTCCTGTTAGAACAATAACAGCAATAACTGATGAGTGGACACAGAACCAGGCAAGCTGAAACAGTGTGGAAAGGAGAATGATACCACGCCCAAGAGTCATAGAGGTTTGACAGAGGGTGTTTGAATGTGTGTCATTTACCTTTGCTGCAAATACTTCTATGAATGTGGAAGAGCATACGGGGGAGGAGGGGATTATGAAAATTTAACCATAAGCAAATACGTTGAGGAAATGAGTTGCTGAGCCCAGAGGATCAGGATCACAGTCTCAGGCGACACCAAAGTCAACAGTCACAACATAGTCCACCAACGCAATGTTCTACATTGCTACTTCTGTGATTAGTGGTTCTCGTCCCTAAAGCTTATACACAGCCATCCAAGATGCAAGTATCGGTGTCCTCCTGGAACAGAGAAGAGTGGAGAAAGCAACGACAATTGATCTAAAAGGCTCATAAATCGGCTTCCCTGGTCCTAAGACCAAACGCACTAGATTGCGCCCAGCTGCCATTATTTCCCACTTCGAAGTGAGTCAATAAAAATACTCAATAGAATGGAAGAAAAACTTGAAATAAAACTAAAAATAAGTTTTTAAAAGTCCAGGATTATTGATCTGATAGAGTGGAACTCCTGCTATCATACCCCTTATCACCCTTCAAGCCTGGAACTAAATACACCCACATGGCTCAACTTTCAGCCAAAAAACTAGGCCTATGAGATAGATGGGCAATAACACCAGGGAGGACTGCACCTTAGAACAATCGTTGCTACCAGCTCAGAAGGGCAGGATTTGCCTAGGGATAGAGCTCAGAAGGTAGGAACGGATCAAGAAGAAGGGCAAAGAGAGAAGAGGAACACAAGAAGGGAGTCTAATTGGTGCTATTGCCTGGTGCGATTGCAATCAATATCACAATACAAGATGAGAACTTTGTTTATGAGAAACCATTTTGTACTATGAACTTTCACTCAACTAACACAGACACACAGTTTTGTTTTCCGTTTGCTTTTTTTTTTTATAAGAAAAAGAAGTAGAAGAGTCAGGAACGACTGGCCGAGATGGTGCAAAAGAGAAAATGTCTAAGTCTGAGAAAAATTCAATTAGGCTGCTATATGAAAATCATTTAAAAAAAACAACATTGTCTTAAGGGCAGAAATTAACATAGAAATAAATAAAACTGAATATCATTAAGCAATAGTATTCAGTATTTTATAATATTACATCATGATGTGAAAATGATAATAACTACCATTTGTTTGCACTAGTATATGATTGGAATTGTGCCAATCTCTTTGATTCATTATCCTGCATAATCCATATCACATCACAAGAAAATTGCTATGATTATCTTTATTTTAAGACTAATTAAGAAAGCTAAAGTTCAGAAAATATGTGGTTTATGCAAAATAGTACAAATAGCAAGCAGAAGAAGAGAAGACATTTGCTCCCAAATGTCCATGACTGAACAGGAAAACCCCTTTCTAGTGAATGAGTGGGTACAGAATATGGAATAAACTGCTAACAGTCAAACAAGTGAAAAATACCAGTCTTAGAAGATGAAAGATAAATAAGACATTCATTGGGTGTGAGAATGGCAAGACAGCGGAGCCTGGCTTATTTTGGACATGTCACCAGGACAGACAATTGCTAAAAAAGAGGGTCGTGTTGAGAAGAAGACCAATGAAAACGAAGGAAACTTTCAGTGAGCTGGATGACACAGTAGCCAAAATGATGGACTTAACACAGCAAAGACCATGAAGCTAGAGAAGGCTAGGTAAGGTTCTGTTCTGTTATATGTAAGGTAACTGCAAACCAGAGCATCTCAGAGTCAGCAAATGACAACAAATGACTAAATTTATGAACATACATAAACACATTTCCATAAAAATATATGAATATTTTAGGATACCTGCCAACAAATATTATGGCATTAAAATGGATATATTGGGTATTATATGAATAAGAAATCTATATTAATCATTTCTCTCCTTAGGTAATTTAAAATTTTGCTTTGCAAGACTAAGAAAGCATAACAACATGAAAATTACTTAAGAAAGAAATGGTTAATGTAGGCCATAAATATGTAAAATGATTCAAGCCATTTTTCTGGGACTTTTCAAAATACTAAAAACAACCTCCAGAGAAAAAGTAAATATCAAATCTGGTTTTTACAAGGTACAGAAATAAAGAGTGGGATAAATGAAATATTAAAACATTCAAAATGTTCTAATATCTTATAAAATTCTCCAATATTTTAGTGTTTTTTTCATTACTTGTTAATAATAAACATTTGGGAGGTAGGTGTCATAATATATAGTGATGATACATTGATCATGTGTTAAATACCAGTAGTGTGTGCATATATATGAGTGTATATGTATATGTGTATATTCATCTATAAAGCTATCTGTATAGACGCACATATTAGTATGTATATGTGTTATATATGTATCTATGTCAGTACATATGTATATCTATATATACTAATGTGTGTATACTGATACAGATACATATATATTGATATACAAGGGGTACCCCCAATAAATGAAAAGTTTTTCAACACCATGTATTTAAATTTATTTGCAAAACAACCTTATCACCTTCAAAGTACTCTCCATTACACTCAATGCATGTGTCAAATCTGAGCTTCCATCCTTGGAAACATTTTCAAGCTCATCTGTTTGGATGGCAGACTGCACCCTCGCTCATTTTGTTCTTCACTTCTTCTATGTGGTCACATCACTGTCCTTTCATGTCCCTCTGCATCGGTGGAAACAAAAAGAAGTCACGCAGAGTGAGGTCAGGTGAGTCAGGTACATGGGGCACGAGAGGCAGGCTGCTTCGGGGCCAAAAACTGGGCACTGAGATGGCTTCATGAGCAGGTGTGATGCTGTGGTGGCAAACCAATCCCCCGTCTGCCACAAAGCAGGCCTTTTTTGTTGCACACTGTTACGCACACTGTTACGCAATCTTGTCAGAATCTCTAAAAAGAAAGCTTGATTAACAGTCTGACCTGGTGGAATGAACGCCAAATGCACTCTCCCCTCACATAAAAGAAAAACAAACAAAAGAGCATTGGTTTTTTTGGGTACCCCCTCATATATTATGTATACATGTAGGCGTATCTATTGGATATATTTTTATATAAATTGTGTGCTTTATTTTATATATAAGTCATATAATATATACTTTATATGTGCTATATGCATGAGATGTCCATGTGACATATGTGTAAGATATAGATATGGATACGTAAGATAATGACATTGGACAAAATGTTTCAGGAACAGGAAGTGGATTTCCCAAGAAAATGCTATAAATGTAGAAAATGCTTGGATTTATAAATGCTCTACAGTTAATGTGCTTTTCTTTAAGTTCAAAAATATGAGGGAGCTTCTTCAATCTATTGAGGTTGCTAATTTGATCATAAATTATTACAGTTGATTTCCTTAAGTAGCTCTCTTTAACTGCTTTTGGCTATTTTAAAATTTTGACTATTTAAATTTTTTTCTTTTTTGGTTTCTATTAATCAACCTAGAAAACCAAATAAAACAAACTCATGCTCATCGAATCGATGCCAACACACAGCAACTTTTTAGAGCAGAGCAGAACTGCCACTGTGAGTCTAAGAGACTGTAGCTCTTTATAGGAGTAGCCGGCCTGTCTTTCTGCTGCAGAGAGGCTGCTGACCTTGCAAACTGTAGCCCAGTGGGACCACGAGGCCACCAGGGCTCCAGTCAACCAAGTGGGGAGTTCAAATTGTCGAGGATGTGTTTATCTGCCTCACCGTTGTTAGGTGCCACTGAGTGAGTTCTGACCCACAGAACCCCATAGAAGAACAACACTTCCAGGGAAAACCAACAGACGGGTGAACAAAAGCATCCACACCAATTACGCACTTAATTGATATAGTTTCAAACAGTTACGCAAAAAAACATGCTATGCAAAGAATGGAGAATGACCACATTGGGTAAAGAAAGGAAGGATGGCTACATCACTGCATAACTGTCAAGTTACACCTTTATATAACTGCCACATCACAAAGAACCCTGGCCTATCCAAGTTGACACAGAACCACGTTACCCTCATTACTCTCACCTCACGCATTATTTGCTGTTGTGAGACGTGTGGCGTCAATGTGCAATATACTTAGATGATGCTTATTTTATTATTGAGATAAATGTCAGATATGAGATATTTGGTAAGTAAAGAGTAGGTGTATATCTATAAATATCTGTAGTAAACCAAGATCTTAGAAAAGGAGGCATGGAAACAGGAGACCCTTAGAGTAAAATATGTCACATTGCGATGGATGCAGAGAATTTGGTGAAACAGAGTGTGTATGAATGATACAATGTAACTGATAATAAAATAAAAAGTGGTAATCTGCTCTAAAACCTTCACCTAACTCACAATTAAAAGCTCAAAACAAAAAGAATAAGCCAAGATCATTCTTTAATAAGCTATGCAAACTTGAACAGCTAGACAGCCTTGTTTGTGATCCCCTATTTTACATGATAAAATAGGGAAATTCGAAGATAGCATTTCTACAAATTCACCATGTTTAACACCCATGATCTGCTCCACCAAGCTGTTAACTCTGGCTTTCTCCCACCAGTGGGCATTCACAGAATGCCACTCTCCATGTTACATGCTTTAATAATAACTGTTAGTTTTTGTGTTTAATGATAAACCTGTACATTTTTGAAAACAGAAATATAAATGTAAATTTATTAACAAAGTATTTTGTGATAACTGACATAAAGTAATTCTGCTACTTTTACTGCATCCCATGACAAATATCCACTAGGTGTCCTCGAGAAACAAGCCTCTGTCCACGCCGTCTCCCTTTTCCCCTTCACATGGAGGGGATTCATTTCATGGGTCCTTTCAGGAAATAAATACCCCACTGTTTTCAATCTGTAGCTTTCTCTCCAGACTTTATTTTACATACTCTCACAAATGGTTTGTCTGGGCCCCTCACTATCTGACCAAACTTAGAATGACTTGAACCATTGAAAAGAAAACCTTTGCATTTCCCTTTTGATCGGTTTAAGAGTATGCCAATCTCTAAATCTCACTCTCTTGCTCTAGCAAGAAAAAGTCTAGTCACCACTGCCAGGTTGTTATCAAATTTCTCAAACCTTTGTGATAAGAGTTTGGAATTTCAGCTAACTGAGGGATGGTTCCCTGAGACCCTGACTGCATCTGGATTCCCTGAATATCTTCATCTGACCCACATCTCTGCAACCATGGAGCTAAAGCTTGACAGATTATCATGTTGCCTTTGCATAACATTTTTAAAGCTTCCCCCAAAAACCTTCATAGTTGTCTACCAAATGTAAATTTATTAGGTCTAGCATCACCAAATTATTTTTAATGAAACTGTGTTGACAGTGGTCTAGTTCGAGTTTTTAAATAAACTGTTTGTATATTTAATGTATTTTTAAAATCATTCTTTTTAAATGCACAGTTCCTTAGGTCCAGATAAACCTGATAGGCAATTATCTTTCTATTGGTTCCCATGTTGATAGGTAGTGACATATAACATGTATAGTCAGGGCACACAATTTTCCAAAACTTGAATAAGAAACTTCTCAGAGTATCTAGTTCCAATTCCCACACAGTATTGTAACTGGGCCAACTTCACCTTCTCTGAATGGGTAGGTTTACTGGTTCAACTGACAAGAAGATGGGGGAGGGGGGGTTGTAGCAGTAAAGAGATTCTGGCATCATTTTACTCTTAGTCACATCCCACCACGACACACCTACTCTCTAAGAGTGACTTTCTTTTTTTTTTTTTTTGCCCTAATCATTTTTTTCTCCTCTTTTCTTTTTTTACATTTTATTAGGGACTCATACAACTCTTATGACAATCCATACATATACATACATCAATTGTCTTTTATCTTTCACATGCTACACGCACACTTTGTAGTCATGTGTCTCCCCAGTCAAGCAGAATGAAGACTGGCTCCAAGGCAAACCCGTGTGTGAATTTTCAAGGACTGCTGTACTAAACTACCACAAACCTAGTGATTATAAATAACAAATTTCTTCTGTCGAGATTCTGGAGGGAAGAAATCCAACAGTAGGGTGTCAGTAGGTCCATTCCCCCTCTGAAACCTCTAGGGAACAACCTCTCCCTCACTGGTGACTTCCAGCGTTACCCGCGGTATCGTTTCAGTTATTGTCGCCAATGTCACATTGCTTCCTCATTGTGCATGTCTTCTGTTTCTTTGTGTGGAATCTCCTTTTGCTGTGGTGCTATAAACAAGGACACTTAAAATGACAAATAGGGTCCATGTGACTAATTCATCATAATCTCCTCACCTCAAATTCCTTAATTAAGACATATTTGAAAAGATTTGTTCCCCCTAATAAGGTACCATTTACAAATTCTAGCCATCAAAATTTGACCTCCTGGGTGGCCAATATTCTGCTAGTCTAGTCAGTCTTTCAGTATCTGATAATGATCCACTGTTCCAAAAACCACACCAAACTCACCGCCATTTAGTTGATGACTACTCATTGTGACCCAACAGGACATGGTAGAACTGCACTGTGGGTGTCCAAGGCTGCCACTCTTATGGGAGTGGAATGCCCCATCTTTCTCCTATGGAGTGGCTTGTGGCTTCGAACTGCTGGTCTTTCATTTGGCAACCCAATGAATAACCACTATCAGTGGCTAATTCCTCTGAAGTTCACGGCATATTTCTAGTCTGTTCTTAGTCTGGAAATGTGGCTGAAACGTGTATTTTAAATGCCAATGGCATCACTTCCTGTATAACAACAAGCAAGCCACCATAGTGTGACCAACTGACAGGTAAGTGAATAGAAATGGCCTCACATTCATCATCAAACAGAACGATTGAAAATACACTCATACCTGTTTGCTTACAAGGAAACCCAGTCAATACAACTAGTATTCAAATGTATGTGACAAACACTAAAGCTCGTGATGAAGAAATTGAAGGATTTTACTAAATTTTTCAGTATTAAATTGACCAAACATATAACCAAGATCCTTGATGATTATTGGTGATTGGAAGGCAAAAGTTGGAAACAAAAAAGAAAAACAGTAGTTGTAAAATATTATCTTAAAAAATAAAAAATGTAAGAGATGAGATTGGCAATCATAGGATAGAATTTTGCAAGAACAGTTACTTCTTTATCAAAAATACCTTTTTTCAACAACACAAATGGGAACTTCTCATGGAATACACAGAAATCGAATAGACTACATCTGTGGGAAGATACCAGGGAGAAGCTCAATATCAGCAGTTAAAACTAGGCCTGGGGTTAACTTTAGAAAAGACCATCAATTACTCATATATGAGTTCAGGTTGAAGATGAAGAAAGATTTTAAAGTCTGAAAGAGTCAAAACATGACCTTCATCTATATACCTTAGGGTGAACAATCCCAAGGAGAAAACAATGGGACTGGTGGTTCCAGGGGGACATGAGAGAGGAGGGAGTGGGGAGAGGGAGTAGGAGCCAACAAACTCAGGGATAAGGGAACAACAAGAGATCTAAAATTGATGTTGAGGAGGGCACATAATCCCTGGTGGGGTTTAATCAAGTGCATAGTATCTGAGAAGAATTACTGAGAGCTGAATGGAGGGTGAGTATGATAGTGGGATAGGAGGAAGGTGAAAGGAAATAGAGGAAATAGGAGGCAAAAGCTCTTTTTTATACAGTTAATAGCTATAGACATCTACATATAAATATAATAATTCATAACTAAAGTTATAGAGACCAATGTACATCTATTTATATGTTAAGTATTAAGATAGCAGATGGGCTTTGGACCTCTACTCAAGGCCTCCCTCAACACAGGAACAATTTGTTCTAATAACCTGGCACTCTTTGATACTCACCTTCCTGACATGATTGCTGAAGACAAAATGGGTGTATAAGCAAATGTGGTGAAGAGAGTGGCTGGTGCCCAGCTATCAAAAGATAAAGCGTTCGGAGTCTTAAAGGCTTGAAGTTAAACAAGCAGTCTTCCAGGAAGGAAGCAAATAAGGCCACATGGAAAAAGCACACCAGCCTATGTGATCATGAGGTGTCGATGGGATCGAGAGGGTTTGGAGTGGAGACCTAAAGTTCATCTGTAGACAATTGGATATTCCCTCAATTATAAGGAAGGATTATAAGGAAGGGTTGATTCAACCAGGGTACAGTAGAGCACTGATGAAACGCACATCATTCCACTAGTTCCTGAGTGCTTCCTCCGGCTCCCACCCACCCCCCTACTACTACTATGACCCAGTTCTGTCTTACAAATCTGGCCAAACAAGAGAACACACATTGGTACAGATAAGAGCTCTAGAAACATGGACTTTAGGACAGATAAACCCCTCAGAAACAGTAGCAAGAGTAGTGATATCATGAGGGTAGGGAGATGGGTGGGGAGCATGAAGGGGGAGAAAGGGGAACTCCATCACAAGGTTATATATCTATCCCACCCCCAAAGGGGATGACTAATAGAAATGTGGGTGAAGAGATACAATGGACAGTGTAAGATATGAAATAAGAACAATATATAATTGATCAAGAATTCACGAGGGTGGGAAGGTGGAGGAGGGAGGGGGAAAAGAGGAGCTTATCCCAAGGGCTGAAGTAGAAAATGTTTTGGACATGATGATGGCAACATCTGTACAAACATGCTTGAGGCAACTGATGTATGGAATGTTACAAGAGGTGTAAGAGCCCCCAAACAAAATGATTTAAAACAAACAAAAATATGACCTTCAGTATCACACCTGAACTTCCAGAACAGACTCGCTGCATTAAACACTAATGACAGAAGAGTGGCAGAGGACACCAATCATGAAGAAAGTAAACACTCATTTAAAAGGCAGAAAAGATTGACGTGGGCGTCAAAAGAGACTCTGAAACTGGATCTTAATCGTAGAGGGGCTAGGGCAAATGGAAGGAAGTTTGAAATAAATGAAAAGAATAGAAATGTTCAAAGGGAAGCTCAGGAAGATAAAGGACCATAAAGAAGTGTGCAAAGACCTGGAGTGAGAAAAACAAAACACCCTCAGCAGATCTTAAACTAAAAGAAGTAAAGAACAAATGAAAGTCTCAAGTTGCCACATTAAAAGGTTTTATAGGAAAAAAATATGAATGATAGAAAGAGACACTGTACCAAAAAGAACCAGTTAACATGCAACCATTTCAAGAGGTAGAATTTCAGCAAGAACTAATGGTGCTGACGAAAGAATTGCAAAATGCACTGAATGCATTAACCAAAAACAAGGTTCCAGGAATGAATGGCTGTGTTAGTCCAAGTGAACTAGAAAAACAAGTCCCTAGACACTCATATGTGCCTGAGAAAGAGCTCTATATAAAAGAATAATTGTATGTTAAGAAAACATCCCGGTCCAGATCAAGAGCATAAGTCCAATATAATTGTCTGATACCAGTCTGCAGATTCCTCTTCAGACTCACTCAATACCCGCAATGATGCTGAATGCAGGCAGATCACAGGCCAGTGCATGCACAGCCTTGTGGATCCAGTGACAGTGGAAGCATCTTAGCACTGGCATGGGTCTCCATGTGGCTCCTCCAGTTCCAAGGCTCTGGGTGACACCAGCATAGCTCTATGTGGCTTGTCAACAGGAACATCTTGTGCCTCCAAATGAGATCATCAAGCTGCAACCTGATTGACAGGCTAGACCCCACCCCTTCACAAGTTGATAGCTGATATAACTGCCACAATGGAACACCAACTGAAGTGTTTCAACAAGCTGAAGAAGCACTGGAAGCGCTCACCCGTCCATGCCAGGATATTTAGAAGACACCTACTTGGCTACCTGACTGGAAAAGATCTGTGTTTGTTCCCATTCCAAAGAAAGGTGGCCAACAGAATGTGCAACTTATGGGAAAATATCATTGAGAGCACATGCAAGTACATTTTTGTTGAAGATCATTCAACAAAGGTTGCAACAATTCATTAATAGTGAACTTCCAGAAATTCAAGCTGAGTTCAAAATAGAACGTGGAACAAGGTATATCACTGCTGACATTGGGTAGACCTTGGTTGAAAGCAGAGAATTCCAAAAAGATGTTTATTTGTGTACACTGATTATGCAAAGGCATTAGGCTTTATGGGTTGTAGTGGAGTGAAATTTCTTAACATGACTCTTCTACCCAAGTCTCCATAACTCCCATCAAATTACTGGGTAAGACTATGCAAAGAAGACATGTATAACACTAATAGAAGGAATCGGTCAGTTTTCATTACCACCTCCCTGGTTATAAGAATGAGCTCTTTGGAGAGGAGAGAGAACCCCAGAGGACCTTGGAAGAGCATGTTCAAGATCTCTGTCTGACGTGTCAGAGACCGGTGGGGACCAGATGCATCACAGACAGGCACAGGGACTCGGAGGAGCAGCACTGAGCCTATGAGGTATCTTTTCCTTTTCTGGCCCAAGACTATGGGACTATGGAACAGGGTGACCGATGAGTTGCTTTCATGATATCTGGAGACAAAACCCAAGAAGCCAAGTCCAAGAACTGAAGAGAAAACTGACCACCACTTGGCTGAGACTAAGAACCAGTGAGAGACTTAGCTGCAGGTTGTGGAGAACGATAATTGCACTTCTTACTTTCACTGATCCAGACTTGTGGCAATCTTCTTACTTCCCTGATAACCCCCTCTAATTGTGAGTATTGCCTGTGGGTTCTGTGTAGCCCTTGCAATGAATTCTCAAATCCATCAGAGTTGATAGAGTGGCACGGGAGGAATGGTTGGTGTAAGGGGAAAGAAGGATGGAATGTGGAAGCTTCCCTAATTCCTGCCTCATGGCAGGTGGGAAGTTAGAAGCGGTCAGAGATTGTCCTCCATTCCCATTTACCAAATGAATCATAGCAAGTTATGTATTGCAATACAAGAATGGGAATTCCAGAACACTGCATTGTGCTCATTTGGAATTTGTATATGGATCCAGGGGCGGTTGTGTGAACAGGACAAGCCCTACTGCCCAGTTTAAAATAAGAAAAGGTGTGCATCAGGGTTGGTTGGATCCTCTCAGAATACCTACTCATTCCATCTGTGTGCTGACCAAATAGAGAAACTGTACAATTTGAAGAACAGGGTGGCATCCTGATTGGAGGAAGGCTTATTACCAACCTGCAATATGCACGTGGTGCAACTTTGCTCTCTGAAGGTGAGGAGGACTTGAAGCGCTTGCTGATGAAGAACCAGGATTGCAACCTTCAATATGACTTCAATTACAACTGCATGCAAAGAAAATAAAAATCCTTACAACTGGATCAATAGATAAACAGAGAAAAGTTGTCAAGGATTTCATCTTGTTTAGATCCACAATCAATGCACATGAAAGCATAAATCAAGATACCAAATGATATATTGCATTGACAAACCTGCTGCACAAGGCCTAGTTAAAATGTTGAAAAGTGAGAATTCCATTACTTTGAAGACTAAGGTATGCCTAAGGCCAAGTCATGGTATTTTCAATTACCTCATATTTATGTGAAAGTTGGATTTGCATAAGGAATATAAAGAATTGATGCATTTTAATTATGGTGCTGATGAAAGATATTGTAAGTAAAACAGGCTGCCAAATGAACACACAAATCAGTCTTGGAAGAAGTCCGGCCAAAATGCTCCCGAGAGGCAAGACTGGTGAGCCTTTGTCTTATGTACTTAGGTCATGTTATCTGGAGAGACAGTCTCTAGAAAAAGACCTCATGTTTGGTAAAGCAGACGGGCAGCCAAAAAGAGGAAGCCCTCCACAACATGTACTTACCAGTTGCTGTCATGCTGACTCAAATCGCAACAACTGTGAGGCTGGTGCATACTGGGCAGTGCTTCATCCTGTTTACGTTCTGGCTATTATGAGTCAGACTGACTAGATGTCACGTGCGTCAGCCTGAGAAGATCTGGGTCATAAATAATTTGATCTCTCAAGGCCCCTAATATAAATCATTTGTAATTTCTTCCGGTGAACAGTTGGTAACAATTATCTCCATGGAAATAATCCCACATCCATTATATAATGATCACCCTATTTTTGCCTCTTAATTTCTCCCATCCACCTTGAATTTTTCATCCATGATGGGAAACTTTTTCTTCAAGCTTCCTTACCTCTAAATGATTTTTCCACCTCCCTGATAAGTTTTCCCCAGCTCCTGTCTATTCTCTCAAAACCCATACTAATCAAAGTATTTATTATCTCAAGGCCACTTTCACCTCCTCCAAATTTTCCTCTTTGTCAAATATTGCTTGAATCTCTTTTATCCTCCAAGCACTATGACAATCAATGGCACTTTAATTAATTTTATTGTAATATGATTAACATACCATACAATTCAATAGTTCATATTAAAAATGGTTGGAGAATTATCACCGCACTCAATGTGGGAACATTCTCTTCCTTCTTGTTCCCATTGGTGGTGACCTCCCATTTCCCCCACCCTCATGCCCCAGGTAATTAATATTTCACTTGCTGTCTTCACAAAACCTGGGTTCCCGAAACAGAAAAGTATAAGAAGCAAGGACAAAGGACACACACCTTCCCAACACGATTGCTGAAGAAAAATGTGTGCATAAGCAAATGTGGTGAAGAAAGCTGACGGTGCCGGGCTATCAAAAGATATAGCGTCTGGGGTATTAAAAGCTTGAAGATAAACAAGTGGCCATCTAGCTGGGAAGCATCAAAGCCCACATGGAAGAAGCACACCAGCCTGTCTGACCACGAGGTGTAGAAGGGACCAGTTATCAGATATCAAAGAACTAAAAATCATATCAGTGGGTGCCCACCTTCCTGATACAATAACTGAAGATAAACATGTACATAAGCAAACGTGGTGAAGAACGTTAATGGTGTCCAGATATCAAAAGATATAGCATCTGGGGTCTTAAAGGCTCGAAGATAAACAAGTGACCATGTAGTTCAGCAACAAAGTCCATATGGAAGAAACACATCAGCCTGTGTGACCACAAGCTGTTGAAGGGATCAGGTATCAAGCATGAAGGAACAAAAAATCATATCATTGTAAATGTGGGTGAGTGCAGAGTAGAGACTCAAAGCCCATTGGTAGCCAACCAAACACCACCTTACTGAAGGGTTGTGGGGAGATGAGTCAGTCAAGGTATAAAGGAAGCTGATGGTGCCCAGCTATAAAAAGATATAGTGTCTGGGGTCTTAAAAGCTCGAAGATAAATAAGTGGCCATCCAGCTCAGAAGCAACAAAGCCCACATGGAAGAAACACACCACTATCATGATCCCAATTCTACCTTACAAACCTGGCTAGACCTGAGGATGTACATAAGTACAGATAGCTACTGGAAACACAGGGAATCCAGGACAGATGACTCCTTCAGGACCAGTGGTGAGAGTGGCGATGCCTGGAGTATGGAGAGAATGTGGGGTCGAAAGAGGGAACTGATTACAAGAATCTACATAGCCTCCTCCCTGGGGGAGGGACAGCAGAGAAGAAAGCGGGGGGAGATGTCAGACAATGTAACATATGACAAAATCATAATAATTTATGAATGATGCAGGGTTCATGAGGTAGGGGAGAGTGGGGAGGGAAGGGGGAAATGAGCAGCAGATATTAAGGGCTCAAGTGGAAGGCAAATGTTTTAAAAATGATGATGGCAACAAATGTACATATATTCTTGACACAATGGATGTATGTATGGATAGTGATAAGAATTGTATGAGCCCCCAATAAAATGATTTTTAATTAATTAATTAAAATAAAATCTAAAGTGAAGGTCAAATGAAAAGAAAAAAGAAAGGATCTAGCAATAATGGTCTCAATATAAGAATAAGTAAACAATATTTAAATTTAAAGATAAACTTTAGAAAGGGGACCCATAGAGAGATTCAATGTCCACGGTGTTACATTACAGCCTAAGTTCAAATGCCAATTTCCTCTTTGTCTGTAGTTAGGGCTGTTCTCATCCCCAGTGGGCAGTGGGGATTCACCAGGGACTCAGTGCGTGTAGGTAACTTGCAAAGAGATTTGGGGTTTTCACTATCATCCACAGCATTTTAAAAACAATGGCATTTTATCCTAAAGTTCTTTGCTTTTTATTTATCCAAAGGTTCATTTTTTTATTTCATTTCCATTTTTTTAAATAATACTTTATTGTGGTGTTGGCGAAGGTTTAGTATCCCACTCAACCATTTCATGCAAGTTTCTCAGTGGAATTGATTGCATTCTTCATAAGGTGTGGATATTCTCTTTATTTCCTGACAAAATATTTTTTAAGTTCTTCTAGAGAAACAAAATATTTGAAAAAAAAAGGTGATCATTTCTTATTAGATGTAACATGAAGCTAAAAATGAAACCATAAAGGAAACAGTGTGATGATAGACAAGATTATATAGGCTGGAAATGCTAAGTACACAGAAAGTCCAGTGCCAGAATCAAGGTTATATACGAATTTAGACTATGATAAATATGGATTCTCATCAAGTGAGAAAGGATAGATAATTTCTTAAGGCAAATCAGAAAATTGACAAGCCACAAGAAAAAACAATTAAAACAAAGCTCCACATCATTAACAATATAAAATGTGTTTCTCTTTTAATGTAAAAGTGAAGCAATAAAAATACACAAATTAAATGCAAGTAAATGTTAGCTTTTGTACTAGAGAAGTTCTTATGCATCTATACAAACTCAAAACCAAAGGTGGGAGAAGAACAAACACAATGATTTGGTTCAAAATGTATATGAAAACAACTTACACAAACAAAATGCAGACATTTTTCTAACAGTGTGTTTCTACTTATACTTCACCGCTATCCATATCTGGCTTCAGAGCTTCATCTTGGGCAAACACCGCTTCGGGTCTCCTATGGTTGGATGTTCTAAAGTGTGCGTACCTCCTTGGGGTTATTGTTCACCAGATGCTTGTCTATTGTTTGGCTGAAATTTCAGCAATGAGGATGAGTTCAGATCTAAGTCTGCAGAGTGACTGAGTGCTAGTCTCAGAGTTCCATCAGATTCTAGTAGAGCCGTAAACCTGTCCTTTTTATGATGTTGACTTTCATTGCACATTTTCCCATTCTATCTGGAACCTTACATTGTAATATTTTTCAGAGGACTATGCATTAGGACCTTGATGTCATCTAGTTCTTCTGGTTCCTTGCTCATGGAGATTCATGTTCATGTGGTCCATTGGACCCTTGGGTCCATTGTTTCTATGCGTCTTTGATTTTCTTCCCTCTGCTCCAGATGGAAGAAGCCAGTAGTTGCATCATAGAAAACCCATGGCAAGCTTTAAAAACCCGTCCCTACTGACAGTGGTTAGGTGCCATCAAGTCAGCTCCGACCCATAGCAACCCCATGAACAAGAGAAGGAGACACTGCACTATCCTGTGCCATCCTCACAATCGTTCCTATCCCTGAGCCCATTAATACAGCCATCATGTCACTCCATCTCCTTCAGTCTTCCTCTTTTCCACGGCCCTTGTACTTTACTAAACAGAGTGACCTTCTTCAGGGACTGGTCCCTCCTGACAACATATCCTAAATATATGAGATATGCATATGATGCAATGAAGAATAACATGGCTTGGGTCAGGCACACCTTAGTCCTCAAAGTAACGTACTTGCTCTTTAATACTCTAAAAATATTGTATGCAGCAGATTTACCTAAAGCAATATGTCTTTTGATCTCATGACTGCTGCTTCCATGAGCATTGATTGTAGATCCAAGCAAGATAAAATCCTTGACAACTTCAACCTTTTCTCCATGTATCATGATGTGACTAGTTATGAGGAGTTTGGTCTTCTCTACATTGAGCTGTAATCTATTCTGAAGGGTAAAATGTTTGATCTTCAGTAGTAAGTGCTTCAATTCCTCCTCACTTTCAGCAAACAAGGTTGTGACCTCTGAATATCGAAGGTTATTAATAAGCCTTTCTTCGATCCTGATGTGGCATTCGCCTTCAAAAAAGCCAGGTTCTCTGATGATTTCTGAGGGAATGGTAAGAGAATCCAACCTGGACAGACCTTTCCTGATTTTGAACCATGCAGTGTTCCCTTGTTCTGTTCAAACAACTGCCTCTTGATCCATGAACAACTTCCTCATGAGCACAAGGAAGTGTTACCGTTCTGTTATCCCACCGTTTATTAGAGTCCACACAGTTGAATGCCTGTGGCATAATCAATGAAACACAAGCAAACGTCTTGCTAGAATTCTGTTTTCAGCAAAGGTTCATCTCACACCAGCGATGAAATAGCTTGTTCTAAGTCCTCTTTTGAATCTGGCCTGGATTCCCTGGCAATGTACTGCTGCAACCATTGTTGGGAGATCTTCAGTACAATTTTACTTGTGTGAGATTTCAGTGATATTGTTCTATGGTTTGAGCCTTTCTTTGGAGTGGCTACAAATATGGATGTCTTCTAGTCAGTTGACTAAGTAGTTGTCTTTCAAATTGCCTAGCATTGACCAGAGTGCTTCCAAAGCTTCATCAGTGTGTTGAACCATTTCCAGTGGTATGTCATCATACCCTGGAGTCTTGTTTTTGGCTAATGCTTGAATGTTTTCCTTCAGTACTGTTGCTTCTTGCTCATATGCTACCTTTTGATACGGTGACCATGTGTTCTTTCCACCTTCTTTTGATGCTTCCTGTATCATTCAATATTCTGCCTATAGAATCTTTCAAGGTTACCATTGAAGACTAGACTTTCTCTTGCATTCTTTCAATTTAAGATAAACTAAGCATAGGTTTCCCTTTTTTGTGTTCTAAGTCCATGTCTTTGCTTATTTAAATATAATTTTACTTCTCTTCTCCAGCTGCCCTTGAAATATTCTACTCAGCTCTTCGATGTCCTCATTTCTTCCACGAATCTTAGCTACTCTCTGATTAAGGGAAAGTTTCAGAATTTCCTCTGATATCTTCTTTGATCTTTTCTTTCTTTCATGCTTTTTAAATGACTTTTTGCTTTCTTCTTGAATATTCTTGATGTCCTCCCACAGCTTATCAGGTCTTTTGTCGTTAGTGTCCAATGCATCTAATCTGATCTTGAGATGTTCTCAACATTCAAGTGAGATCAATTCAAGGTTGGATTTTGACTCTTGGACTTGTTTTGATTTCCTTGACCTTCCACCTGAATCCATATATGAGCAATGGACATTCTGTTCCAAGTTAGACCCTGGCCTGGTTTTAGCTTCTGATATTGAGCTTCTCCATCTTCAATTTTATTTCTGTGTGTGCTCTCTGGAGAATTCTGTGTGTATAGTCAACTCTGGTGTTGTTGTAAAATGCATTTGCTATGAACAAATCATTGGTCTTGCAAAACTCTATCATGTGATCTCTAGCTTTGTTTCTCACCACCACATTTTTTCCAACTTTTCCATTTGCTTTGCCAATAGTTTTCAATGTATCTTGATTGCACATTTGATCAATTTCTATCTGAAAATATTGGTAGAAATTTGCACATTCTTCATCACTAGCTCTTGTCATTGGTGCATCAATTTTAGTAGCAGTTGTGTTGATTGGATTTTCTGGAAGATGGGTAGATAGAATCCTATCACAGTCTAAATTGCACTTCGAGATGAATGCAACACCATTCCTCAGTGGCATTTCCATCATGTAAGCGATGTGATCCAACAATGACCAACGTCTGTCCATTTCTAATGACTAATGTCTAGGAAAGTGATCTTTGGGTTCCATTTCATTTTGTGATGACTTCTGATTGTCCTAGAATCATCCTTCACACATGCCACGTTCCAGTCATTAGCAGAGATTAGCAGACGTTTCTTCTTTCCATGAGTCATGCCCCAGGAAGATCCCAAAGACCCCACTGCCACAGTTGTCCCCACTCCCTTCACCACAGGCACCTCCACACTGGGAAATCAGCTCCTCCTCAATCATATTCCGCATGTCTTCTGAGTCAAGGGCCTCTTCACTGCTGTCTCCAACAAAGTTTTGCTTCCGTTATTAGGTTTTCAGCATCTGACAATTTTTCGAAGGAGCATAAGTAGCTAATTCCTCCAAAGTGACCAGCCAGTTCCTTCTTCATTGTCTGTTTTTAGTCTGGAAGTTCTGCTGAAAATTGTTCACTTCAGCTGACCCTGCTGACCTGTGAGATGCCAGTGACATCGTTCCCAGCATCACAATACACAAGCCTCCACAGTATGACACACTGGCAGAGAAGTGGTGGTTAGAACTTTTAATGATTTTAATATGTGTTTTTAAGATTATCTTCTTAAAAGGTGGGGTGGAAAGGGGATCTATATATAACCTCCTCCCTGGGGGATGCACAACAAAAGTGGGTGAAGAGAGTCATCAGACAGTGTAAGATATGACAAAATAATAATAATTTATAAGTTATCAAGGGTTCAAGAGGGAGGGGGAGCAGGAGGAAGGGGAAAATGAGGAGCTGATACCAAGGGCTCAAGTAGAAAGCACATGTTTTGAGAATGATGATGGCAACAAATGTACAAATGTCCTTGACATAAAATGGATGTACGTAAGTATTGTAATAAGAGTTGTATGAGCCTCCAATAAAATGATTTTTTAAAAGGAATAACCCTTTTTATCCAGGTCTTTTCTACTGAGAAATTACAAAAGAAGTTTCTCTTTCAAAAAGCACTCAGCATATTGTTACTGTGCACAGTAACTTCTCTCTCCCTATTTCGAAAGACAATTTTAATCAAATACCTAGAGTTGTGTTACAGTTGCTTTGCACTTGAGCATTTGGGATGATTTATAAAGGCTTCTTACAGGTGTGTGCCATGCAATCCCAGAGATCTGACCTTTTGTCATTCTTAAAATTGGAAAGGGATTGACTCATTAAAAGGCAATAGTATAACCCTTATTCAACTGTCATGAAGTTCAAGTTAAAATGTAATATAGTCTAACCCTAAATTTGTATCCTCTCCAAGACTGTGTTTGATATCAAGTATCACACTTCCTACTATTACAGAAGTAGTTCAAAGTTTTGTGCAATTCTAAAATGTCACCTTAATATTTCCTATAATAGAAAGACTTTTATACTGAACCTAAAATATATATGTCTATATTATATAGATATAATACGTGTACATGTGTATATGCATATATTCTTTCATTTAAAAATTCATCATTTGTTTTTCTCATTTTTATCATGAAGTCTGCATGTGGATGTTAATACAAGGTTCGTAGCTGATTCCTGCTTACAACATCATTCCATATACACATATCTCAATTAGAGCATTCCCTTTAGTTTGAAGGTTACAGATGGGTTTTCTACTCATAAGCACATTACTTGCTACAATGTACGCTATATATTCAGCATTCTATTCAAGTTTTTCATTGTGAACAACTAAAACACTGAAAATAATGAGTGCTCAAGATCCAGTAAATAAAGACAGACAGTAACCTAACATCTAAAGTAGAACATCTAGTTGGAGAACTCTGCAATGTCTTATCATTGAAATAAATTATGTGCACTGCTGGCTACAGTGTACATAAAAACAACTTTCATTTAAATTAGAAAAGAAGAAGAAGCAGGAAAGAGGGGCAGAAGTTAAAGGAAAAAGAACGAGCAAGAAGCGGGGGGGGGGGGACGGAGGAAATGCAGGAAAACTCAGGGAAGGGAGCAAGCGGAAGGAACACAGCAGCGGCTGCAGCCCTGATGCTCCCTCTCATCTGATCCGATTCTTCTGCCCTCACACTTCAGTGCTAGAATCATCCGTACTGATTCACAAGTATGTCCTTCCAGGACCTTGACTTAGTCACTTTTGTTTTCTTTTACTGCTGATTTTGGCTTTGTAATACATGCTTGTTGGGCCTGTGATCTCCAGGCCTGATTACTGCCTTTGGTCCTCTGTTCAATGGGGTCTCTTCCTTTGTCCCTTCTATTTTTCTGTTTGCACTATTGATTTCTTTTGACATCCTTGAATCTGACTTTGGTTACACTTCCACAGAAAGAGTCAAATTAATTTATGCTGAATATTAATCCAGGATAAATTTGATTGGTCAAAATACTCCCAGGAAATCTATATCCCCATTTGTCTAGACAATCACATTTTTAACTAATGATATTTATAACTCTACTTGTGAGACTTTGCAATACCAGCCAGTAGAAATCAAAATATATCATCATAACTGGCAAATTAGGGAGGACTTTCACATCTCCACAAAGAATGATTAACATGAAGAAAGAGTAACAAGGAAATCCAAATGCACATTCAAGCTCAGTCATTTCACATAGTTGAGTGGTTGATTTTATGTTGCCTTTAGATTTTTACATGTGGAATACCGAACATTGGAGTTAAATAATAAAGATTTTTTTTAAATCACCAAAATGTATCGCTATTCCATGTGAGAATCATTACAGGAAAGGAGAAATCTAGAACAAGACTTCAGGACCAGTTGGCAGAGCAACAACAATCAGACAAATTCAAGAGAAAAGACAGCATCCAAAGCTACCTGGTGATAATCACAGCGAATTTAGGTGACACTGATAAACAGACACATGCATTTCCTTCAGTGAAATTACTTTTCCTTTAATCCAGCGAAAATGCCTACAAATATCTTTACAGATCATTCCATGATTGTAAATGAATGAGAAACAGGACTAGGAGAGCCAACAGCCTTCCATGATAGAGAATTCACAGAACTGAAAATCCTAAGTGAAAGAGACAAACTTACTTTCAAGAGTTGGAAGTAAACAAAAGCCAAGGACCAAGATGCATTGTGAATTAAAATAGCAGGGATAAGGTGACCTTGGTATTGAAACAAATGTAACCTTCACAAGCAACCCTCTTAATATAACCTGCTTTGTACGGATTGGGACATGACCATTCCAGGAGCAAGCAACAGGAGAGAAGTGAATTAAGAGATAAAGATAATAAATAAGCTACTGCTATCAAACCGGAAGGCAAATGGCGACACAAAGGAGCTAGTTAACACATAAGCTGCCAAAGTGCTTCTAATGTAAGTCCATCGGGATGCTACTGATGAAAACCACTTGGACAAACTTCTTTCTGTCACACAAAGCCCTCTTAGGTCTGCCTGCGGTCCTCTCTGTAACTTAACTCCATTAGAGCAACATGCTTGGACATCAAGTATGCATTCTCCATCTGTCTGTGTTTGTGTCTATCCATTCATCCAAGATATTAAAATAAGGCAACAGAGATGAAAACGCTAAAGGAGACACTCTGTCTTCCAGGTGATTACGTCATGTCTTGTCAAATGAGCTAAGTACGTAAATACCTGGAATCAAATAGAGTGGGGTGCTTCTGTAGGCTTAAATAAGGAGAAACTACATTCAATAAAAATGATTCAGAAAAGACAAGACAACAAAGGTGACATTCAAAAAGATGCCAAAAAAGAATAAGATTTTTGTCAGGTAGAGCAAGAGAAAGGGTTATTTACCACTTAATATGCAGTCTCTGGATGTTTTTGAACAAGAATGGTAGAAAATTCATATCAAAAAGAGGTGACTTTGCTATCCAGGGTTAGACCAACCTCTTACTAAAGAATTTTATTCATTACAAGGTGAAATTGTGATACTCTTTCTAAAGCTATTTGATATATTTCCAGTTACCTTTACATATTTAAAACTAGGAATACATTTGATGAAATAATCAACCATTCCTATGCTGTTTTACAACCTCATAGACATCTAGGCAACTACGTGTGCTTGGTTGATAAGCAGTAGTTACCATCTGGCTGAAAAATTTTCTAGAAGATTATGTCTATTCTTTTAAGCACCTTTTCTTTTTCATTAATCATTTCATTGCATTGAGATATTATAACAATCCATAATTCAGTTAGATCAAATATATTTTACCAGAGCTACCATGATCAGATTCAAAGCATTCACCTTCGTCATGAACTCTTTGATGTCAGCTCCCCATTATCCCCTCCCTCACCTCCACCCCTCGGGAACCCTTATTATTACAATATATATTATTATTTTCTGCTGTATCTTACACCATCCAATGACTCCATTCACCTGCAATTCTGTCATTCATTCCTTTTGAATGGGGTTATATAGTCAACATTGCTATCAGCTCCCCACGCCCCTCTTCCCCACCTCAGGGAATTGTTACTCCCTTTACTGTTTCTATCTTGACTTTCATGCATCCAACGCACTTAATTATACAAATGAGCATATGCAGGTCTAACAAGATTAATGAGGTAAAACAATGCCCATCATAGTGAGGGGAGGAAATACTAAAGGACTTAGAGGATAGTCATGTGTTTCTCAGTGTTCAAGCACCTTTTTATTCTTTTTTCTTTTTTCTTTCAGTTTATTTATTCACCTAACACTTGCTGGGCGTCTCCAATGTGCTAGCTCTTATTGTTCAATAAAGGAAATAAGCAAGTTAGTACAAACAGATGCATTTCTCTGGTTTAATTGTTTAAATCAGGGGTGAAGTCTTTCGTAGCAAACACACAAAAGAGGACTTAAGACGGCCTTAGAGGGATCCTGACAAGATGTGTGCACGCACGTCCATCCTCTGTGCACTGGCTATGCACACACATGCTGCCAGACTAGAGATGTGCCCCCTCCCTTATTCCCCAAGGGACCCTGCATGCCCCAGGGGCTTAGAAACACTAGAGGAGGGTGAAGGGCAGAGGCTTTGGAGAGGTGTGAGCGGGGAGAGGACTGGCCCACGGCTATGTCTCTTCACTGCAGACAGATGAGCAGACTGAGCCCAGTTCACCTCGGTCCTCCTCTCCTCTCCTCTCCTTACTCCCTCTCTACTTTCCTCCCTGCTTCCCTACTTTCTTTATTTAAAAACATAAAATAAAATCATGGTATTGGGGTCTTGTACAGATCTTATCACAATCCATACATCCAGCAATTGTGTCAAGCCCATTTGTACATTTTGAAAACATTTTCTTTCTACTTGATTCCTTGGCATCAGCTTCTCATCTTTTCCCTCCTGAGTGCTTTTTCATGCCTCAAACTCACTACCACCGTCATCTCTGAGTCAGAGTGACCCTACTGTGCTACACACGTAGACATCAGAAGTAGCAATGGTCCAGTATAGCACTTAAACTCGTATTTCTATGAATCATGCTCAATCTATTTCGTGCTTGTTTTGTATACGTGCTGCTATTGATGCACACGGAATTATTTACCTAAGTCAGATGCATAGTATTAAATAGTTGAAATGTGTATGTAAACAATCTAATTGTTTTGAAACTGGAAGAATTTAAAATCCTATAGAAAGGAAATCATTGCTTCCACATCGGAGAGCCATGGGGAATTTTCTGAAAGTTTCTGTTCATCTGAATATCGCACACACCGAGAGCCCTGTTTCTGACTCTGGAAGCACAGGACTTCTTTCCCTACACACCGAATTAGGGGACACCGTGGTTCCGTGGCTTTCCTGAGCTCCTCAGGGCTTGTCTTCAATCAAACACCCATTTAAGTGACGTGTCAACTTAGTCCACGTGGAGGAAGCACACCAGCCCGTGTGATCCAAGAATCATAAATAATCAAAGTCAAAGCCAAAGTAGGAACTTAGATCAGACTTTAAATAGTGAGCACGTGGTTTGCAGAAGGTTATGAATGACACTGGAAGTCCACAAGCCATTCACAGAGTCCACCCAGGAATTGAGCCTCTGTAAAATCCCTCTGAACATAGCCCCGGCACAGGAATTACCTTGCTATCGAGAGCATGGTACAGTCCATTAGAACGGATGTAGTTGGGTCAAAATGTAAGACCTTATCATTTGATGTCCATTTTTAAATTGTTACACTTTTTATATTTTTATATCTTTTACATTGAAATACATATATATAATTTAAAGATCATTCTATTGGGGGACTTACAGACCTTATAACAATCCATACATCAATTATATCAAGCATGTTTGTACATATGTTGCCATCATTATTTTCTAAACATTCTTTTTTCCCTCCCACCCTTGTAATCCTTTAATAAATTATAAATTATTATTATTTTCATACCTTACACTGACTGCACTCTCCCTTCCCCTTTGGTTTCTGCTGTTTGTCCTCCTGGGGGAGGGGAGACCGTGTTATGTATCAATCATTAAGATCAGTTCCCCTTCCTCTCCTCTTATCCCCCACCTTCCCTCTACCTTCCTGGTATCACTACTTCCATTCTGTTCCTGAGGGGGTTATCTGACTGGATTCTGTGGGTAGTAAGCTTTTAACTGAACCAGTGTATATGCTCTGGTCCAGCTAGAACGGAAAGGCAGGACTGGGGTCACGATAGTGGGGATGGGGAGAGGGGGAGCCTCAAAGAACCAGAGGAGTATTGTGTGTTTCATCAGTGCTATACTGAGCCCGATTGACATCCCTTGCTTGTGACCCTTCTGTAAAGGATGTCCATTGTCTACAGATGGGTTTGGGGTCTCTGCTCCAACCCCCATAATTTTCAACAACATGTTTTTTGTTTTTTTGTTTGGGGTCTTCTGATGCCTGTTACCTGACACCTCGTGATCATGCAAACTGGTGTGCTCCTTCTGTGTGGACATGTTGCTTCTCTGCTAGATGGCTGCTTATTGAACTTCAAGCCTTTATGACCCCAGACACTATATCTTTTGAGAGTTGAGCATCATCAGCTTTCTTCACTACATTTGCTTGTGCAACTATTTTGTCTTCAGCTATTGTGTCGGTAGGGTGAGGATCACAGAATGCCAGGTTGTTAGAAGAGAGTGCTCTTGCATTGAGGGAGGGCTTAAACAGAGGCCCAAAGTCTATCCACTATCAAAATGTATTGCCATATAAATATATGTGCATAGCCAATACATCCATTTTTATTAATTAATATATTTACATATGTATACACCTATGTTTACATCGCTATCCATACTTTTGCTTCCTGGCTCTTTCCTCTGTTTACTTTTCCCTTCCTCCAGTCCCACCATCATGCTCGTCCACTTTTTGCCTCTTAGTAATTCCTCTCAGCTAGATTGCTATAGTTTCAACACCCCCAAGATCTCTACATCCACCTTGTTGTTGAGTTTAATTCCCCAGATGTTCCCCTGTCTATGGCATTGTTTTCTCACTGCTCCCTTCTCCCACCTCCTCCTCCCCTAGGTCCCTCTGGAACCATCAGTCTTGTTGCTGTCTCCTGGAGCTTGCTTCCCATGCCCTTTTATACAGGTAGGCAAAACAGCAATAATGAAAACAAACGAAAACGAAAACATCCCATTGAAAAAAAGAGAACAATGATAAAAACAAAAGGAAATGAAAATATACGATTGGAGAAAAAATTAGTAACTAGCCAAAAAACCATAAAAGCAGGAACTAGAGGAAAGAACTAGGAGACAAAGGACATTTATAGAGGTCTAAATACAGCATGTTCATATGTAAATATATCTTTATATAATGATAGGGAAATAGATCTATGTACATATACTATTTATATGTTAAGCATCAAGGTAGCAGGTGGACATTGGGCCTCTACTCAAGTACTCTCTTAATGCAGGAGCACTTTGTCCTAACAGCTGCTATTCTGTGATGCTCACCTTCCTGACAGAGTTGCTGAAGACAAAGTGGGTACATAGCAAGTGTGGTGAAGAAAGCTGATTGTGTCTGTCTATCAAAAAATATAGTATCTGGGGTCTTTAAGACTTGAAGTAAACAAGCGGCCATCTAGCTGAGAAACAGCAAAGCCCATGGAAAAAGCACACCAGCATGTGTGATTATGAGGTGCCGATGGGATCAGGTATCAGTCATCAAAAACCCAGAACAAAAAAAATCATATCATTGTGAATGAGGGGGCATGTGGACTGGAGACCCAAAGACCATCTGTAATACAATTGGGCATCCCCTTACAGAAGGGTTACAAAGAAGAGACAAGTCAGTCAGGGTGC
This sequence comes from Tenrec ecaudatus, assembly GCF_050624435.1. Lineage (NCBI taxonomy): Eukaryota > Metazoa > Chordata > Mammalia > Afrosoricida > Tenrecidae > Tenrec > Tenrec ecaudatus. The sequence goes on from NC_134536.1 coordinate 41,694,224, forward strand.
AATATAGCACCAATAAAACATACAATTTTCCTCTAGTTCCCTGCCCACCCCCCGACTTCATGACCCCAATTCTCCCTAACAAATCCGGCTAGACCAGAGCATATACACAGGTACAGATAAGAGCTGGAAACACAGGGAATCCAGAACAGATAAAGCCCTCAGGATCAATATTGGGAGTAGCAAGACCAGGAGGGGAAGGGGAAGGTGGAGGGAGAAAGGGGGAACCAATCACAATGATCTACATATAATCCCATCCCAGGGGAACGGACAACAGAAAAGTGGGTGAAGGGAGACATCGGTCAGTGTAGGACAAGAAAAATAATAATTTATAATTTATCAAGTGTTCATGAGGGAGGGAGGCAGGGAGGCAGGGATGCAGAGGGAAGGGGAGGGAGGGGCAAAAATGAGCTGATACTAAAGGCTCAAGTAGAAAGCAAATGTTTTGAGAATGGTGATGGCAACAAATGTACAAATATGCTTGACACAATGAATGGATGGATGGGTTGTGATAAGAGCTATATGATCCCCCAATAAATTATTTTTTAAAAACAGCAAAAAAATTCATAATTCCAGGTCTGTCTACTGACTTTATGATCTTTATCTCCCCACTGGTCCTGGGGTGTTCCAGAAACTGCCCGTCCTAACCTGAAGTATATTTTGGGGGGGGTTGCTCAGGGCCTTTGTGGCTTTGTTTTCTCCCATTGCTGATCTGTTATGTTCCCTTCTTGGTTCACCCCACTGTGGGGTGTTCAGACCAGACCAACTTCCCGCCATGTGTCCCCAGTACTGTCCTCTGCTGCAATATGCTCCAGTGAGGGGACACCATGTCCCAAGCTGTTGTCAGCCCTATAGCTCTCTCTGTGCCTTAGCAGCTCCGTGCAGGGACATCGTCCTCAGGGCTTGGTGTGTGGATACGGGGTCTAGACCCTCGTTCTCTTTTTCATTCTGGGTTTGCTTCCGTGTGGGTGTGGCAGGCAGGCAGGCTCCTCTCCCCAACCTGTAGGTGAAGTGTTGTTCTCTGTAGCACAGACTTCTCGGGAGGGGGTAGTTGGCCTCTGATTGGGGCCAGCTATTTTTTCTCTAGTCATTGTTTTGGGCTTTTTGTTTGCTTGCTGGATTCTTGTTGGTGACTTGTATTATTTTCTGATTAAGAAATCCAAGATACGTAGATCAACAGGGATAGTAATGGGATCGATAATTGCCTAGAGGCATATCAGGGAAGGATGGGGGAAATATGGAAGTAAAACCAGGAGCACGAGAAGAAATTGTTCTGAAATTAATTGTGGTGCTAATCGCACAGCTCTTCTTAATATGATCAAAGAACTAAATTGTGTGTTATATGACGTACATGCCAATAAAACCTTTCAAAAAAAAGAAAAGCTAATGGGTCTTTTTTGTTTTATTTTTTACATGGGTAATTTTTATTGAAAGGGAAAAAAGTATAGTACATAAGAAATTTGTAGTGAAATACCATATAGGTAAATTAAAAATACACATAAAACAACAATTACATATTAAAACTGTACCAGAATAAGGATACATACATTTTAAAATATTAGTTATGTTTAATACCTAAAAGATCATAACATCTTGACAATGAGCCAAGTGACTGTTAGAATGTTATCATGTATTACCACTATTCTTTTTTTAAAAGATCATTTTATTGGGGGCTCCTACAGCTCTTATAACAATCCATACATCAATTGTATCGAGCATATTTGTACATATGTTGCCATCGTTATTTTCTAAACATTTAATTTCCATTTGATCCCTTGGTATGAGCTCCTCTTTTTTGCTAGTGGGTCTTATAACCCATTAAATAAGTAAAACATATTTTATCCTTTTGGAAGGTTTTATTTTTCCTAAGAAATAATTTTAACAAATACCCTTGAAGTTTTCTGGCTACTAGTGAAATTTCAGCTCCAAAATTAAATAAAAGTACTAGTTTTTTAAAATCTTATTTAACCTCTTTCGCACCTTTGACACTATAATATTTTCTTCTTCCTTGACGTGTTTCCTCCATTATCTTGCGAGATTCTGCTTTCCACTGGTTTTCAGCCTACTTCTATAGTTGCTCTTTCTTTGGTCCCTTTAAGTTTCCTCCTCTTCCTCCTTCTTAACCAAATAGGTTTCTCGGAGGGCTTCACTTGTCCTCCCTCTTCTGATTGCAGTTCACCCTCTGGCCAAGAAAACCATATTCCGGCCTGCGCTTTCAATTACTCTCTGTGCACTGACAAGTTCAAATCTGTATTTGCCTCCAGATGTCTCCCGAGTGCCAACACATATATTTGCATTCCTACTATACATCATTCACTCTAATTTAGTAAATCTCCAATTAAACTAAGCATTGTTTCTACCTCTTTTCCAAACCCACCACTTCAAAACACCCAGCAGTAAGCATCATTTACCCAGGAGACTGAGACAGTACCTGGACAGTCAACTTTTTTTTTTAAGATCATTTTATTGGGGGCTCTTACAACTCTATTACAATCCATGGACCAGTCGTATCAGGCATATCTGTACATATGTTGCCATCATTCTTTTCTAGACATTTACTTTCTATTGAGTCCCTGCTATCCGCCCCTCTTTTTTCCCTCCCTCCCCGCCACCCCCGCCACCCTCAGGACCTCTTGAAAGATTATAAATTATTATTATTTTCATATTTCACACCGACCACTGTCTCCCTTACCCCATGGATTCTCTTGCTCTTACCCCTGAAAGGGGATGGGTGGTTATGTGTCGATCATTGTGATTGGTTCCTCTTTCCTCCCCACCTCTCCCCCCCTTCCCTCTACCCTTCTGTTATCACTATTCCCAGTCCTGTTCCTGGATTCCATGTGTCATGAACTCTTATCCCTTGTCTATACCTGTGTACATGTTCTGGTCTAGTCCGAAGTGAGAAGCAGCACTGGGGTCATGATAGTGGGGGGTGAGGAGGCCTCAAGTAACCAGAGGAGCATTGTATTTCATAGGTTCTTTATTGTGCCCTGGATGACTCATCCCTTCCCTGTGATACCTCTGTGGGGGGATGTCCCATTGTCTACAGATGGGCTATGGGTCTCTGCTCCAACTCCCCTTGTTCTCAACAATATGTTTGTGTGTGTGTTTGGTATGGGTCTTCTGATGCCTGTTACCAGGTCCCGATGACACCTCATGATTACACCAGATGGTGTGTTTCTTCCATGTGAGCATGTTGCTTCTCCGCTGGATGGCCACTTGTTTAACTTCAAGACTTTAAGATCCCAGATGCTATATCTTTTAATAGCTGGGCACCATCCACTTTCTTCACCACATTTGCTTATGCACCCATTTTGTATTCAGTGATTGTGCTGGGAGGGTGAGCATCCGATTGCCAATTGGTTAGAACAAAGTGTTCCTGTATTGAGGGAGGGTCTGAGCAGAGGCCCAAAATCCATCCACTTCTCAGTGTGTTGCCATATAAATATATGTACACAGGTCAATACTTCTATTTTTATGGATTAATGTATTTACACATGGACACAACTATGCTTATACTTCTTTCAATAGCTTTGCTTCCTGGATCTTTCCTCTGTTTCCTTCTGCCTTCCTCCTGTCCCACCACTAGAAGTCAACTTTTATGATTCTCTTTTCTATCCTCCATTCAGTCTATTATCCAGTCATACTGATTTGACTTTTTTTAGTGTTGTTCCAATCAATCACATTCTCTCAGTTTTCTACCACAGGTCCTTATCAATTCTTATGTGAAATATCAAGGAGTCTTCCAATGAATTTCTAAATTCATTTTGGGATTTCTCCATGATACATTCATACTGATTCTAAAGCGATTACTCTCAGCTAACAGCAGCATAACTGGGAGAAAAGTATAAAATAATCAAGTTTAAATTAGGATGCAGAAGTGCTGGCGGTACTGTGTGGTGAGCATGAGACTGGGAATTACAGGGCCTCTTTCAAATCTACTGCCTGCTCCTAGGGATGAAAGCGAGGTTCTCTGCTCCCATCACCATTAAAATTCTTGGAAAATCCTCTATATGTTCGGTTTGAGTTGGCATCAACTCAATGGTAGCGAGTTTTTAAAGTTAAGAGGAATTAAGGTTAGAGGAATGGGGTAAATGAAGAGAAACTTCTTCAATAAAATATAATCACATTAATGAGGTAGTGGTTCATAAAATTGATTTGAAAGTTCTTATTGCTCTAATGACTTTAATTTCTGTTGCATTATAAAAATAAAGACAGCCATATAATTTATACTGATGGAGAAGATACCCTTTAATGAAGAGAGGGAATATGTGTGAAGCTATTATTTATTGACATAGATTCCGTGTAACTCGACCCTTCTGAAGGCATTATTTCTGACCCTTTGTCAGAGATCTGTGCTCCTCAGTTTACCCTGCATCAAGACAGCAGTGCGGAGCTCCTCAAAAGCAACACATTCTTTTCCTTTCCAATCGTCTATGATTTGGGGAACAAAAATAAAGTTTGAGATTAAGGCTATAAGGTAGATGAAGTAAGGTTTCTCAATGAAGTTCTAAGAGGACAACCAACTCTAACTTTCAAAAATGAGCAGGGAGAAAAATTAGTTCAATATTCCTGGCCTTGTTCTCACCAATATAATTTTCTAAAAAATTCTTCCTAACAAGTCCCAATAATCCTCCTGTGTCCTTAAAAAAAACCTGTCGAACTTACCACTTTGGAATTTTAAAAAATCATTATAACTTTCTAAGATGTTTTCTGCCTTGAATTTAACTAAGCAAGCAGATCCTCTTAGAAGCAACTCATTGGATTGGATGTGTTTTTGAAGGAACGCCAATGAGACTAAGACAGGTATATTGTTGTGATAACTATTTGGAGCCATCCCGTGATCCTGGTATATGTATGAACTGGAAACATAACAGCAATACTTTTGACTGCCCTCTTACAGCGTGTATTTAAGAATGAGAAAGTGTCGTTTGATGCCTCCAGGTCTGGATGTCTTAGTAGTACCTCAACAGGAAACTCACAAATTCAAGCTAGCTTAAGAAAAGGAAATGGAATGAGGAATTATATTGCTTATGTCAGATAGATCTTAAGTAAAAACAGGGAACAAATGCCCCAAACATGTCTACCTATGCTTCATTCATTCTGCAAAGGCACCTGACTGTGGCTCATAGCGAATTATGGATGACAATGAGAAAAACAGACATTCAGAGCACGTCATTGTGTTTTTGTAGTAGTTGTAGGAAACAAGAATTCACTGCATGGTTTAAAATCAGGAATGGTGTGCATTCACTTTTACATTTTCTGCATAATTATTTCATCTGTATGCTGAACAAGTAATCTGAAAAACTAGACTATATGAAAATGAATGCGGCGTCAGGATTGGGAAAGGCTCATTGACAACCTGTGATGTGCAGATGCGCAGCCTTGCTCGCTGAAAGTGAAGAGGACTTGAAGCGCTTGCTGATGGAGATTGAAGACAAGGGGCCTCAGAAAGAAAACAAAAACCCTCACACTGGACCAAGAGGCCACATCGCGATAATCAGAGAAAAGATTAAAGTTGTCCACGCTTTCACTTTACTTGAATCCACAACCAATGCCCTTGGAAGCAACAGTCACAAAGGAAGCAACACAGCACAGTGTGCAAATCTGCAACAACAGGCCTCTGAAAGTGTGAGACACCAAAGCTGTTACTTTGAGGACGAAAGTGAGCCTGGCACAAACCATAATACTTTCCAGAGTTTTGTATGCATACAAAATCTGGAAATTCTTAAGAACGACTAGAGAAAAAAAATTGCTGCCATAGGATGTTGAGCATGCGGTGGACTGCCAAAAGAACAAACGGGTGTGTATGGGAAGAAGCCCGTAGAGGCAAAATGTTCTTTAGAGGTAAGGAAAAGGGAAATTTCATCTCACGTAATTTCAACATGTTATCAGGAAGAATAAAACCCTAAAGAAGGATGTGCTTGGTAAGAGAGAGGGTCAGCATAAACGAGGACTAAGGTCAAGGAGATGGATTGACACAGAGTCCCCAGCCACCGGGTCAAGCATTGCAATGAGTGTGATGAAGCAGGGCTGGGCAGGGCTCCCCTGTGCATGAGGTCACGACGAGTCAGAGCCAACTCAGCAGCACCTAACAATGACAGCAGTATCTTCCTTTCCCATCAAGTATAACTCTCTTTAGGAAGTCTACTTGGACAACAAAGTTAATTATTTCCTCATTCTCTGTTCTCATCTTTAAATACCACGTGAATGACTCTATTATGACCAGCATCACACTGTCATGAAATGCTTTGCTTCCTTATCGATATTCCCTACTAGACAGCTTCTCACCCCTAAATCTTAATGCCTGTCCTGACCTTTTAATAAACTTTCTTTAGTACCTTTGTGACTTTTTAATTTATTTGTTTTTAAAAGAGATATAAGCACATCTCTTAGTACAGGTTTCTTTTGAATATTTTTAAAGAGTCTTTAAAGAGCTTGTCGCTTATAACACAACACGTCTGTAATATTCAGGAAGTGACTGTTAAGTAATTAGCTGCATTTGACTGATTATGTAACTGGACAGGAAAACCTCAAGTTTTACAGTGAAAGTCATTTTTTTTAAAGACAAAATTCTATAGCTTTAAAAATACTGTAAGAGCAAAACCTAGTCAGTTGAATAAATTAGACTTAGTTCATTTTTTGGTGATTTTCTCTTAATTGGGTTTTTAAATCAAATTTATAATCCTATTAGCAAAAGAAGATAAATTGCTTCCAGTAGATAGTACATAAAGAAAGTTAGCAAATGTAAACTAACCCAAATAAATTATATCATAAATCATCTTGGAGGGGAAAAAACCCACTTAAGGAAGATAAACTTGCTGTGATTAGCTAATATAGTTCTTAACTGTCTTTATTAAATGTATTAATTATTATACAATCAACTAGCTAGACAGGTCAACTTGGGCTGGATTTGTTCCTCTTTAACATACAATTAATAGTTACCACAAAATTTGAAGAACTACAATAATGACCTACTCGTCCCCATCCACAAAACATATATAAAATATCTATCAAAATTATTTATCATTTCTTGTGCCAAAGAGTTGCACAGGGAGTTCAGGATATAAAAACAGCTTTTGTTTACTGTTCACCTAGACAATTATCGCAATTACTGTAAGCATAGTGTGTCATCAGAATCCAGGGTGAGATAACAGCTTTACTGCCGCCACCAACAAAATCAGACAAAAGAATCATCCCTGGGTCTTGCGATGCTGCCTGTCCACAATCAATGTCTGGGCACCAGGGCAGCAGTACACACTGCAGACCATCAACCAAGACCCCGAGCACCAAACCCATTGTCTACTACTCAAGGTGAACTCTGCTGGCTCTTCACACTACCACTCCTCTTATTCCCGACTCTGAGTGTCTGACGACGCTCATTATCCTATTCCCCAATGGACTCATTTATTCAATGTTTTATTATTTTTTAGTGAAAGTTTACAGTGAATTTGGTTCCCACTGAACAATGTTATACAAGTTGTCCATGGCCTTGGTTACAATTTTCACAAGGTGTCACTATTTCCATCCTGTTTGCTCTGCTTCCAATGATCTGGCTTCTGTTCTTCCCCACTCCTTGCCTTCTCTTTGCTTTGGGGTGAATATTGACTCTTTGGCTGCACATTGTTGACCAAACAAACAAACAAACCTCCACCATCCAGTGACTGACAACTCAGAGCAAAGGTAGGACAGGGTACAATGACCCCTCTCAGTCTCCAAGACAGTAACTTTCTCCGGAGGGTTGGCTGGGGGTTTCAAACTGCTGACCTAACAGTGAGGAACCCAACAGAACTACTACGCCACCTGGGCTCCTCACATTCTTTAAGTGATTTCTTATTCACTATGAGACTGTTTATTTTATAGTCCAATCTGTTGTTTGGCTGAAAGCAACCAAGCTATTGTTGATCGCTGGGTGTGGCTTCCGTTTTAGATTAAAATGTATTTTAGGAGATAATATTAGGGGGTACCTTCGGTCTCTATCAATTCAGAAAGCATGGTAAGTGCTTTGTTCTGTTTTTCTCCCATTTGAATCAGAACCTCTCTAGTTTCCTTGCTTAGTACTGTTGGTAATAGCAGCCAGGCATCATCTAGTGCTTCACAGCTCTAGTTAGACGAGGCTGTTGTTCCGGTAAGCAATTAGTCCAATGCACTCATTTCTTCCCAGTGTCTCTGGTTTCTTTCATTCTCTTTTACTCCAGATGAATAGAGACGAATAGTTGTATCATAGGTGAATATATATATATATATATATATATATATATATATACCACTAAGTACCATAAAAGGACAAATACAAAGAGTGATGAAAATGTCATATCTAATGGGGAAATTAAGGGAAACTTTTATTCTTTGTTTTAATGTGCTCTGTTAATGTCTCTTGGAAGCTATTCAGTGGCTCTTCATTGACCAAAGTGTTGTTTCCCAGATACCATCATGGCTACAGACATGTTGGCCATGACCATTCAACTATTATTATGAGACTTGTTATGAGAATAATAATTTTCCCTAATGCTTTCAAGAGATAGGGATATTCTCAGTCATATCTAAATACTTTTAATGTTTTAAATCTAAATGCTTTTTAATTCTGTCTATACTTTCAGTGCGTGTACTTCCTCCAAGTAATGACACTGTGAGCTTAGTCTCCATATGCTCAGTGTGGACAATGTTTAGTCAGTGAATGACCTACAGGAAACCTTTGGGCCTATTGCACACGCTTCAGATTTAACCTGTACAGACACAAAACTTATGAGGAGAGGGAAAATTTAGTTAAGACAACTTTATTTTAATAAATCATTTTATTCGGGGATCTTATGTCTCTTATAACAATCCATACATCAATTTTATCAAGCACAGTTATACATAAGTTGCCATTATTATTTTCAAAATATTTTCTTTCTACTTGATAATTTGGTATCAGCACCTTTTTCCTCTCCCTCCCCTCCCCTCCCATCCTCATGAATCCTTGATAATCTATAATTTTTTTATTTTCATATTTTACATTGTCCACTGTGTCCCTTCACCCACAGTTCTGTTGTTTGTCCCCCTGGTGGAGGTAGGGGGGTGGGGGAGATTGTACATTTATCATTGCAATTAATTCCACTTTATCACCCTTCTCCCCCCACCATCCCCCTACCCTCATGGTATTACTACTCTCACTATTAGTCCTGAGGGGTTCATCTGTCCTGGATTCTGTATGCCAAGGGCTCTTACTTATACCAGTGTACATGGTCTGGCTGAGCCAGATTAGTAAGATAGAAATGATAATGGGGGTCATGATAGTGGGGGGTGTGGGCATTAAAAACGTGATGTGTTTTCTTGGTTCTATACTGCACTCTGGCTGGCTCATTCCTTCAATGTGACCCTTCTGTGAGGGGATGTCCAATTGTAAGACAACTCTGTGAGGAATTTGTAACTAGAGCTAGAATGGAGGGAAAAGGGTAATTCTAAAAGTTCATGGATATCGAGAGTAATTTTTAAAAGTTGTTTGTAATAGGCACTAAATATATACACTATCACAATGGTCAGGTCCACAGCCAATTATATTGATGATACATGTGATTTCCATGAATTAGGGGTCAACTCAATGGCCATTAAAACAAGAAAGACAAAAAAAAATGAAAACTGACCAGCACTCAATTACTTTTATGCCAAGACAAGATTCCGTCACAATGAGATGCTATTTAAAACATTAGAAACTATCAAAAACAGTGTCCAGTGTTTGAAAGGTAAGACTGCCTGTTTCACATATAGAACAAATTTTCTATAAATATTAATTTGACAACTGTCAGTTCAACATATTCAGAGTTCGTGTTTCAAAAATTGTCAGCCCACAGTCAGGTCGAAGAGGGGGAGGATATACTCTGGGGAACCTATCCTATCACTCTGGCCCACATCATTTTTTTTTTTAAGTAAGGGAACTGACAAAGTCAAGGGCAAAATAAGGAGAGCGGCAAGTTTTACAGATCCTCTCCGGTTTGAATTGTGCTGCTTCACAGCAGAAACATCCTAGGCTTTAATAGTCTCCTTTCCTTAGCACTAGAGACTGAGCCACAGAGGACAAAAAGCAATAACAAGTTCTAATTGAGACACAAAGCCATTTCCTAGGGGATTAAGGATATGATATTACTTCCAAAAACTAGGAACTTCTCCCAACTTTGAACCTCTTAGGCCTGAGAATTCCACCCCATGGGAGAACAGAAATATGAGGAACAACACAGTAGCCTTGAGCCTTCTGGGTTAAACGATCTGACAGTCCAGCAGTGCACTATCAAGGGCACAAGTTAATAAAGAGCTCTTGCAATGCCTGTGTCAGCTCCACCCATCTGGCCTACTTGGTTTCATTCCAATTTCAGCCTTTCAGATCGAGCTACCTGCTTAGTCCCTTCCCAAGCCTTTGATCTTGGCCAACTGCCGCTTCTCAGCCCAGACAAGAAGCTAGGTCAGCTCTTTAACCTGAACTGGGGCACGACTGGCTAGTCCAATATTCCCTCTCTGGCTCATGCTGCTTCCTTCCCAACAATAGCTGCCAAAGCCATGTGCACCTTATGTAGTGCTAGCTTTGAAAATCATAAACATATACACATTCAACTTTTTCTACACAACCTTATGCTAGCTCCACTTTATATTCAGTTGGATCAGCTCAAAACTTTTCTTGAAACGAGCTACCAGCTTGTACTTTTGTGCAAGTTCTGCTTTTATGCCAAGGTTATTTTTTTTAGCAATGTCTTATAATATCATATGATCTTTTCTTTCTTTCCCCTTGCAGTTCTGGTGAAAATTCCCCCACCTTAATCCCATAGAATAGCTATTTAAATATGACACCGTGGTTAAGTGACCTATGTGGTTTACATACACTAGGCTCTGCATAAGCAAAAGATGTGGCAATTGGATTCTATAAAGATTACAATCTTGGAAATCACATGGGGGAGTTCTATTGAGTTCCTACAGATTTGCTATGAGTCACAATTGACTTGATAAAGCATAGCACCACCAACGTTAATTTCCCAAACAAAGTGCTGCAATGCCATCATTTCTTGTCCAAAAGAATGTTGGGGTTCTTATTTTGATCACTGTTTGTCAGTTAATATTATTTGTACGTTGGCAATGACAGTGATTTAAAAACATGAATTACTTAGCAGATATAGAACTAAACTACATATAAGATTTACTAAGCTACATATAAGATTAGAGACTGCTATCATCCAGCCTAAAACGTTACTTCCTTGCATGAATGACTATTTTCAAAGCTGATTTACAATGTAGCAAATAAGAAAACAAAGTGATATGCCGAAGTAGAAAAGTGTCATGCAGTGAACCATCTTCCTTATTCTCCTGCTATTCTGCTGGAACTCTGAAATAAAAATAGGAAAGAATGAAAAGTAACCCCTCCTTTGAAATCGGACTAGATGGCATCAAGGAGCAGCTCTGTCACTGGTTCCCATCATGTATGTGCTTATGTGACCAGACCAAATTGAACCTCAATATTCTCAGCAGCTTCTCTGTTGCGTCTTTTGTTTTTAAGATTTAAAAAAATCCATTTGGGAAAAAATTATGTTAAGCTGTAAACAACAGGTTAGGTGACACCGATCTCATTCCAACTCTGTGGTAGTTACATAATCTTTTACCAACTTGAGACTCTTAAGAGTGAAGGGGTGGAGTTTAGCTTGTCAATCAGGTCGCAGCTTAATGATCTCATTTGGAGGTGCTAAGGAGATAAATAGCTCACTGGAGGTGGAACACACACTCACTCCCTGTGAGACATTCCTGTTGAGAAGCGACACAGAGCTATGCTGATGGCAGCCAGAGTCTTGGAGCTGGAGAAGCCACGTAGAGACCCAAGACAGTGCTAAGATGCTTCCACCACTACTGGATGCACAAGACTTGCCACCCGCTGGCCTATGATCTTCCTGAAATCAGCGTCATTACATGTGTCTCATGAATCCGAAGAGGAATTTACAGACTGGTACTGGACATATGGACAAATATTGGACTTATGGATTTGATCTGGATGGAGCCGGGATGTTTTCTTACTGTGCAATTACTCTTTATATAAAACTCTTTCTTATACACATATGAGTGTCTATGAATTTATTTCTCTAGTCGACCCATAGCTACCCCATGTACAGTAGAAGGCAACACCCTGGTCCTGAGTCATCCTGAAAATTGTTCATTTGAGCCCACTGTTACAACCGCTGTGTCAAGCCATATCACTGACAGCCTTCTTCTCCTTCACTGGCCCTCTGCTTTACAAAGCATGATGTCTGTCTCCAGAGACTGGTCTCCACAGAAAACATGCCCAAAGTATGTGAGAAGAACTCCCACCATCCTTGCCTTCGAGAAGCATTCAGACTATACTTCGTCCAAGACAGATCTGTTTGTCCTTTTGTCAGTCCATGATACTTTCAATATTCTTGACCAACAGCATAATTCAAGGGCACTGATTCTTCTTCAGTATTCCATATTCAATGTCCAACTTTCACGTGGATATGAGACAACTGAAAACAGCTTGGCTAAGAGGTGCCCAATCCCTGAGTCCTCAATGTAGCATCCTTGTTTTTAAACACTTTCAAAGACATCTTGTACAGCACATTTACCAAATGCAATGTGACATTTGAGCATTTGACTGTTGATTTGATTGAACATTGATTATGGAGCCAAGCAAATTAAAGTCATTTACAACTCTGATCCTTTCTGCACTCATCATGATGTTACTTATTGGTCCAGTTGTGAGGAATTTGGTCTTCTTTACATGCATACTAAAGGTTGTAATTCTTGATCCTCAGCAGTAAGTGCATCAGGTTCTCCTTACTTTCAGCGAGCAAAGTTGTATCATCTGCATATTGCAGGTTGTTAATAAGATATGTATCCAATCCTGATACATATTATTCTTCATTTAATTCAGCTCCTCTGATTATTTGCTCAGTTTACAGAATGAATAAATTTGGTGAGAGTACACCATTCCTGATTGTGAACTATGCAGCTTTCCCTCATTCTATTTTCACAACTGCCTCTTGATGTATGCACAGCATCTCCATGAGCAAAATGCACTGATCTAGAGTGCTCAAGGTTATCCACAGTTCGTTATAAGGTTCACAGATGAATGCCTTGGCAGAGTCAATAAAACTGAAATCCTCACTGACCCATAGCCCTACAGGGACCAACACTGGAGACACAGTGTGGGAATTGCACCCACTCTGATCCCACCACACCAAGGCAAAACACTAAGGGCGTGCAGCAGAACAGCAAGGGGAACAGAGTAATGAAGTCCGCAGGGAATATCAAAAACAGGCTTTGGGGCCAAAGCTTGGCACCCCATCAGCCTAAACTGGAAAACACTCCTAAAGGCCAACAAACAGTCCATGAACTAACTAGAGGCTTTTTGTTGTTGTTGTTTGTTGTTGTTGTTGTTGTCTTGGTCATGGGTTTTATTGTCATTGTTTTGGGGAGTTTTGTTGCTTTATTTTGCTCTGTCTTGTTTCTCTGCATGTTATTATCTCCACAGGTCTGTCTAAATAAAATAGGCTGGATGAACACTCTGAAGGAAAAAACAATGGAACCGGCGGTACGGGGGACAGGGGAGAGAGGGAGGGGGGAAAAAGAAAGTGGTATTAACAAACCCAGGGACAAGGGAACAACAATTGATCCAAATCAGTGGTGAGGAAGGTGTAAGAGGCCTGGTAGGGTGTGATCAAGGGTAATGTAACTGAGAGGAATTACTGAAACTCAAATGAAGACTGAGCATGATAGTGGTACAAGAGGAAAGTAAAAGGAAATAGTGGAGAGATCTAGGAGGCAAAGGGTATTTATAGAGTTCTAAATAAAGGCATGTACATATGTAAATATATTTATAAATGAGAATGAGGAAATAAATCTATGTGCAAATATTTACAGGTTTAATATTAAGGTAACAGATGGACATTGAGCCTCCACTCAAGTACTCCCTCAGTGCAAGTATACTTTGTTCTATTAAACTGGCATTTCATGATGCTCACCTTCCCAACACGATCATTGAAGACAAAGTGGGTGCATAAGCAAATGTGGTAAAGAAAACTGATGGAGACTAGCTATCAAAAGATATAGCATCTTGGGTCTTAAAGGCTTGAAGGTAAACAAGCGGTCATCTAGTTCAGAAGCAACAAAGCCCACATGGAAAAAGCACACCAGCCTGTGTGATCACGGGGTGCTGAAGAGATCAGTTATCAGGCATCAAATAACAAAAACTCAATCACCGTGTGCTCAAATTCCCAATAAAATCGATGAAGACAAATGTGTTCATAAGCAAATGTGGTGAAGAATCCTGATGGTGCCAGCGTCTGTGATCTTAAAGTTTTGAAGGTAAACAAGCAGCCATCTAGTTGAGAAACAACAAAGTCCACATGGAAGAAGCACACCAGCCTGTGTGATCATGAGGTGTTGAAGGAATCAGGTATCAGACATCAAAGAACAAGAAATCATACCATTGTGTGCTTACCTTCCCGATATGATCACTGAAGACAAATGGGTGCATAAGCACATGTAGTGAAGAAAGTTGATGGTGTCTGGCTATCAAAATATATAGTATCTGGAGTCTTAAAGGCTTGAAGGTAAACAAGCAGCCATCTAGCTCAGAAGCAACAAAGCCCACATGGAAGCAGCACACCAACCTGTGTGATCACAAGGTATTGAAGGTATCAAGCATCAAAGAACAAAAAATCAAATCATTGTGGCATCTGTATACAGCTGGACATCCCCTTACAGAAGGGTCATGGGGAGGAACCCAGCCAGCCAGGGTGCAGAGTAGCAACTATGAAACATATAACCTTTCTCTAGTTCCTAAATGCTTCCCTGTCCAACCCCACACCCCACTATCATGATCCCAATTCTGCCTTACAAATCCGGCCAGACCAGAGGATATACACTGGTACAGATAGGAAATGAAAACACAGGGAATCCAGGACAGATGATCCTTCCAGTGCTGACAGTGGTGATACTGGAAGGGTGGAGGGAGGGTGGTGTGGAAAGGGGGAACCGATTACAAGGATCTATATATAACCTCCTCCCTAGAGGTTGGATAACAGAAAAGTGGATGAAGGGAGCCATCAGACAGTTTAAGATTAAACAAAGTAATAATGATTTATAAATTATCAAGGGTTCATGTGGGAGAGGGGACTGGGGTGGGAGGAAAAAAATGAGCAGCTGATACCAAGGTTCAAGGAGAAAGCAAATGTTTTGAGAATGATGATGGCAACAAATGTGCTTGACACAATGGATGCATGTATGGATTGTGATAAGAGTTGTATGAGCCCCCAATAAAATCATTAAAACAAAACAAAAGTCAACATTTCTCTGGAATTCTCTACTTTCACCTAAGATCCATCTGACATCAATAATATTATCTATTCTTCCACATCCTTCTCTGAATCCATCCTGAACCTCTTGCAGCTCCTTTCAATGTAGTGCTGCAACCATTGTTGGATGACTGTCAGTAAAATTTTACTTGCATTTGAAAGTAGTGACACTGTTCTATACTTTGAGCATTTTGTTGGATCACCTTTCTTTGGAATTGGTATCAATATGAATCTCTTCCAGTCAATTGGTGAAGTAGTTGTTTTTTAAATTCCTTGCATTAGATGAGTGACTGCTTCCAAGGCTTCATCGTTGTTTATATATTATGTTATAATTTACATAAGATCATTGTGTCACTAAACATTCTGTCTTCTAAAAAGTAGATATAGTTTATAATGGCTCAGTGGTTATGGCTTATGCTAATAGCGAAGTCAGCACTTCAAAACCACAAACCAATTCTCAAGAGAATGATGGGACTTGCTACTCCTGATATATGTATCACAGTATCATAAATTACATGTCCTATAGGACTGCAGTGAGTCAGAATCAAAACACCTGTGTGTGTGTGTGTGTGTGTAATTTTTTATAAACTCACACTCATCGAATAAACTCTGACCCACAGCAACCCTATAGGACAGGGTATGTATTCAAAGACTGATGGGTTTGAATCAACAACCTATTGGTTAGCAGAAGCACTTAACTCCTGCACCTCCAGGACTCCTTTACATGTGCGTGTAAGTTTAAAAGAATTGCCATTGTAGTTAGCGTCTCAGAAACTGATGGGGCAGCTGTACACTGCCCTACAGGTATAGTGCTGCTAAGAGTCAGAATCAATTCAATTGTAATGAGTTTGGTTTTTTGGTTTGATGTTCAAACCCCAACCCATTGCTGTCAAGTCGATTCCAACTCACAACAACCATGTAGGACAAAGTACATTTGCTCCCATAGGGTTTCCTAAGCTATAAATCTTTATGGAAGCAGATTGTGACATCTTTATCCTGCCAAGTGATTAAGGTATTAAGAACAACTTCTCTTTCAGTTAGTAACCAGGTGCTTTAATCACTGTGCAAATGGAGTTCCCTTGACACACAATGATTTCATATTAATTATTACAAAGTATCACAAATTAGATATATATGTATATAGATTTAAAGTTGTTATGTGCTCTGGAGTCCATTTTGACTCGTGGAAATCTATAGGAAGAATTGAATGGCCTCATGGGATTTTCAGAGCTGTAAATCATCATGGAAGTCAATTGCCACAGCTTTCGCCATTCTCCCATGGTGTGGCTAGGGGATTTTAATTTCACAGTCCAATGCTTTAATCACTGCATAAGAGTTCCTTTGAGGTACAATACTTTTATATTAATTGGTGGTGGTTTGGATTACCAATTGGGATGCTAATCATAAGATCAGCAGTTCAAAACTATCTGCCACTTTCTAAAAGAAAGTTGAGACTTTCTACACCCATAAAGTGGTCCCATGGGCATCGCTGCCATGACCTCCCATTTGATCAACTGGTGGAGTACCAGCCTTGCAGCCTGCAAACATCCAACCAGCATTCCATGAGAAGGCCATCCAATTTGCCTTCCAAATAAAAGAAGACCATTGCCTAGGGAGTGAGTGAAACCCCAGTGGGATAAAGCAGTAACCTGACACACACACACCCAGCACAGTTAGCTGCAGGCAGTCCCCAGAAATATTCCTATGAGTCTCCCAAAGAGAGAGCCCAGTGCTCTTAGACATTCTGGAAAATGGAGTCAATATTCTCTAAATTGACCCACAGACAGCAACCAGCCCCAACAAGTGCAACAGATAAATAGGAGAAGCAAAATGCAGTATCGAAGGAAGTCCTGAACTTAACAATGTGCATAGAAGAAGCAGACATTGATCCACCACAGAGTGAAATATTGAGAAAGCTTCTTGGAATCATATAAGATATGAGGGAATCATTACAGACAAAGGATGAAACAACAGAGGAGATAAAAGTCATGCAACAGAGGGAAATACAAAAGTAAAAGGATAATCCCGGAAAGAAAATACAAGAGATATGGAATGAAGTAACAAAAGCAAATAACAAGTTAACAGACATCATTAACAGTCTAGAACAGTGGTTCTCAACCTTCCAAATGCTGTGTCCCTTTAATACACTTCCTCATGTTGTGGTGCCACCCCTCCCAATAATAAAATTATTTTCATTGCTACCTCATTAACAGTTATGAGCTGGAAAAACGCTGTGAAGGGGTCATTTGAGCCCCAAAGGGGTTGCAACCCACAGGATGAGAACCACTTGTCTAGAAGAAGAGAATAACTGTACCAGTGACCCCACAGACAACCAGGCAGACTTCAACAAACAGGAAGGACAGTCAAACAAGTTAATCAAAGATGCTGAAGAAAACCTAAGAACAATGCCTGACGCTATGAAGAGGAACAACATTAGAATAATTGGATTACCAGAACAAGACACACCAAGAAGTCAACTGCAAAAATAGCGGGGGAATTCCTAGAAGAAAACTTCCTCAGCTTAATGAGTGAGAATCAGGCAATAATTCAGGAAGCAGAGAGAAAACAAGGTAGAATGAATTCCAGGAAGAAGTCGCCAAGGCACATAATAGTTAAATGATTGAACTTTGAGGAAAAGGAGTATATCACAAGAGCAGTAAGTGAAAAAAAGGCATCTACCTATGAAGGTACACAGATAAGAATATGCTCAGACCCATAAGTAGACCTCATGAATATGAGGAGAGAGTGCAGTATCATCTTCAAAAAGTTCAAAGAGAAAATGCCAACCCAAGAATCTTCTACTCCACCAAACTATCAAGATAGATGGAGAAATATGAGTCTTCCCGAAAAAGGAAAAACTCCAAGAATATGTTCAAAGAAACCCAGCACTAGAAAAAATTCTTAACATCCCACTGTGGTCAGTAGAATGGTACTGGGATAGGAGACCACCACATAGAGCAACTCCACCCAACGGTCAACACATTGAAAAAGCCCCCAAGAAATCATTAACTCAATGGTGAAATGAAGGCAACTTTGAAATATACACACACACACACAACACAATAATAAGAAGGGAGGTAGGGGAATACCCAACAAAAAAGGTATGAGATGACATCACAGAGTCCACAGATGGATGTAATAATTCTGAATGTCAGTGGACTAAGCTCACCCATTAAAAAACAGAAACTAGCACAGTGACTTAGGAGACATAACCCACCAATCTGTTGCCTACAAGAGATACATCTCAAACTCACAGACAAAAATAGGCTGAGAATTATGCCAAAAAATATGCCAAGCAAACGGCAATTCAAAGAAAGCAAGGATTGTAATCCTAATCTCTGACAAAACTGATCTCAAGGTGCAAGCCATAAAAAGAGAAAAGGAGGAGCACTATATAATGCTCAAGGGAAGAGTAGACCAAGAACCAGTGAGTATAATAAGTATGCATGCATCTAATGAGAGATCTGAAAAATTCAAAAATAAAATGCTCCAAAAGATGAAAAAAGAAACCACAGGCTCAACAGTCATAATAGTTGGCTTTAATACATCACTCTCTGAGAAAGATAGACCACAGAGAATGAAGTTTAACAAGGAAGTTACAGAAGTAAACTCTACAATGAAGTCACTAGATCTAATACATATTTTTATAGCTCTTCACCCAAATGCAAACAAATTCACATTCTTTTCAAGAGCATATGGCACATCCTCAAAGATAGACCACATGCTGGGGCACAAGTCGAGCCTGAGTAAATTCAAGCACATAGAGATCCCTCAGACTTCCATCTCAGACCACTATGTAATAAAGCTGGAAATAAATCAAAGTACAGTTAAGAAAACAAGGACAAATAATTGGAGGATGAATAACTTCCTACTGAAAATGAGTGAGTACTGGTGCAGAACAGAGATGAAATAAGGAAGCTTTTAGAAACCAAAGAGGGCCATCTAGCTCAGAAGCAACAAAGCCCATATGGAAGAAGCACACCAGCCTGTGCGATCACGAGGTGTCAAAGGGAGCAGGTATAAAACATCATCAGAAAGAAAAATCTTACCATAGTGAATGAAGGAGGATGTGCAGAGTGGAGAGCCAAAGCCCATTTGTCGGCCGCTGGAGATCCCCACACAGAGGGGTCTAGGGGAGGAGATGAGTCAGTCAGGGTGTGACATAGCACCGATGAAGAATACAGCTTTCCTCCAGTTCCTAAATGCTTCCCCCCCTCCCCCCCCCCGCAACTACCATGATCCGAATTCTACCTTGCAAGTCTGATAGAGAAGAGGATGTACGCTGGTGCAGATAGGAGCTGGAGCCACAAGGAATCCAGGGTGGATGATACCGTCAGGACCAGGGGTGTGAGTGTCCATACTGGGAGGGTAGAGGGTGAGTGGGTTGGAAAGAGGGAACCGATTACAAGGATCTACATGTGACCTCCTCCCTGGGGGATGAACAACAGAAAAGGGGGTGAAGGGAGACGTTGGACAGGGCAAGATATGACAAAATAATAATTTATAAATTATCAAGGGCTCATGAGGGAGGGGGAGTGGGGAGGGAGTGGGGAAAAAGAGGACTTGATGCAAAGGGCTTAAGTGGAGAGCAAATGTTTTGAAAATGAGGAGGGAAATGAATGTACAGACATGCTTTATGCAACTGATGTATGTATGGATTGTGATAAGAGTTGGATGCGTCCCTAATAAAATTTTTTTAAAAAGAAATCAAAGAGAACAAGAATACAACATACCAAAACCTTTGGGACACAGCAAAAGCAGTTAACAGAGCCAGTTTGATAGCAATAAATGCACACATGAAAAAGGAAGAGGGACTTGTGATTAAAACTCACTTACAAAGCCTCTAGCAATTATAGCATAGTCAACAGAATAATCCTACTAGTAGCAGAAGAAAAGAAATAATAAATATCAAGGCAGAGATAAAGATTTGGAAAACAAGAAAATAATGCAAAAAACTTAATGCAACATTAAAAAGCTGATTCTTTGACAGGATTGACAGAATTGATAGACCATTGGCAAAAACTAACCAAAGAAAGGAAGGGACAAACATCAATAGTCAAGATGAGGGATGAACAGGGGGAATTACAACAGACCCTAATGAAATTAAGAGGTTAATTACACAGTATTATGAAGGTCTGTGTTCCAGTGAATTCAACAACTTGGAAGACATGGACAAAATACTTGGAAAAACAAGCCCTCCCTATATTATCTCAGGTGGATGTCAAAAACCTGAACTCTGGTATATACATACAATGGAGTATTATGCAGCCCTAAAAAGCAGTGACAAACACATGAACCATATTGTCTCATAGAAAGCATCGGAGGAAATAATGCTAAGAGAAGTTAGTTATGCACACAGGGAAAGCACAAAGCACAAATGGCATAGAGGATAAGCTATTCAATGTATATATCTCAGGTAGAGATCCAGGTACTTTGGTAGGGGTCATACCCAACCCAAGGATGTATATAGCAGCCAATTAAAAAAGAGGGTTATGGTGGGAAAAGGCACCAATATGCCCATGGGGAGGGAATTGTTAATATCTCCATAGAAAAGGGAAGAGGGACCAGACCCCACCCAGATTGCCAAGCCTTGAGGGCAACATACTGGCATGGAGCAGCAAACTAACAGAAAGGATGATGGGGCCAGGTTCAAGCTGAACTACGTTAACCCCCTCCCCAGAAGAATTTAATACAGAGGACAGAGCTGAAACTATAGCCTTGGTAGAGTGGCAGGTCTACCACACTACACAAGTGCAAACTAAGAGGGAACGAGAAAGAGCTAGAGAGAAAGATTGGACCTCAACAAATGACACTGATATCACTTGACATCCCTGCTCTGAGCATCCATTGCATAGAGAAGAATGTAGGACTGACCCCACCACAAGAGAGGACATCCCTTCACTAACCCATAGTGCTATGGGGGACAGCACTGGATTCACTATGCGGAAAGTATGCCTGGTAGGGTGAAATGTGAAGGGAGTGCAACAGGGCAGCAAGGTGAGCAAATTAACACAGTCCCAGAGGAATACTGAAAATAGAGTTCTGACTCAGGGGACAGGGCTTGGCACCTCGTCAGACCCAATTGTAAAACATTCAAAGGGCCAGCCAACAGACCTGGAACTATTCATTGGTTGTCTGGGCTATTTTTTACTTTTTACATTTTTCTCTTTTCTTTAACTCTATGTCTAGCTATATAAGATACACAGGATGAACAAATTCGAGGAGAAAACAATGGAACCGGCAATTCTGGGAGAACATGGGAGAGGAGGGTGCGGGGAGGGGGAGTAGGGAGCCAACAAACTCAGGGATGAGGGAACAAGAGATCTAAAATTGATGGTGAGGAAGGTGGATAATGCTTAGTGGAGTTTATTTAAGTGAATGCATCCAAGAATTGCTGAGAGCCAAATGGAAGATGAATATGATATTGGGACAGGAAGAAGGTGAAAGAATATAGAGGAAGGAACTAAGAGACAATGCTATTCAAAGAGGTATAGCTATAGGCATGTATATATGTAAGTATATTAATTAATAATGCTAGGTATAGTGGTCAATGTACATATATTTATATGTTAAGTATTAAGCAGATAGGCTTTGGGCCTCTACTCAAGGCCTCCCTAAACACAAGAACACTTTGTTCTAGTAACCTGGTACTCTTTGATACTCACCTTCCCAACACAATCACCGATGACAAAATGGGCGCATAAGCAAATATGGTGAAGAAAACGGATGGTGCTTGGCTACCAAAAGATATTGCGTCTGGTGTATTAAATGCTTGAAGTTAAACTAATGGCCATCTAGCAAGGAAGCAAATAATCCCACATGGAAGAAGCACACCAGCCTGTGTGATCATCATGTCAACAGGATTAGCCATCATGTATCAAAAGGCCCAAAACAAACAATTATATTGATTCGAAAGAGGGATGTTGGAGTGGAGACCCAAAGTCCATCTGTAGAAAATCGGATATCCCCCCAAAAAAAGAGTTACAGGGAAGAAATGATTCAACCAGTGTGCAGGATAGGAGCAGAGAAACACACATCATTCCTCTAGTTGCTGAATGCTTCCTTTCCCCCTCCCCCAAACTCCAGTCTGCCACTACCGTAACCCAGCTCTACCTTACAAATCCGACTGGACCAGAGTACATATATTGGTACAGATAAGAACTCTCAATATATGGAATTCAGGACAGATAAACCCCTCAGGAACAGTAATGGGAATAGTGATATCATCAGGGGTGGTTGGGAGTGGGAACCCATCACAAGGTTGAATATATAGCTGTCGCCCCCCACAAAGGGGACCAATAGCAGAAACGTGGGTGAAAAGACACAATGGACAGAGTGAGCTATGAAATAACAACAATCATATATAATTGATCATGTATTCATAAGGATGTGAGGATTGGAGAGTGGGGGAGGGAGGGGAAAAATGAAGAGCTGATACCAAGGACTCAAGTAGAAAGAAAATGTTTTGGAAATGTTAATGGTAACATATTACATGTGTGGCTAATACAATTGAATGACAGCTTATTATATAATTTGTAAAAGTCTCCCAATAACATGATTAATAATAAATAAATAAGATTGACATGTGGCATCAGGATTGGAGGAAGGTTTGTTAACAACCCTTGGTATTCAGAGGAGAGAGCGTTGCTTGTTCAAAGTGAGGAAAAGCACTTGCTGATGAAGGTCAAAGATTGTGGCTCACTGTAAGGAAGACCAAAATCCTTACACATGGGTAACATCATGATAAAAGGAGGTAACGTTGAAGTTGTCAAGGTTTTTGTCTTACTTGGATCCACAATCTATTTTCATGGAAGCAGCAATCAAGAGATCAAAAGATAAGTTGTGTTAGGTAAAGCTGTTGTACATGATCCCTCTAGAGTATCGAAGAGAAAATATGATACTTTGAGGACTAAGCCATGGTTTTCACCACTGCATCATATGCATGCAAACATTGAACAACAGATAAGGAAGACCAAAGGAGGATCGATGCATTTGAAATGTGGTGCTGGAGAAGAACACTGAAAGTACCATGGACTGTCAAAAGGACAAACCAATCTGCATTGGCTGTAAGGCCAGAGTACTCCTTGGAAACAAGATTTCATCTTACATACTTTGGACATATAGTCAAGAAAGACTGGTCCCTGGATAAAGACATCATGTTTGGTAAAATGGAAGGGTGGTGACAAAGAGAAAGTCTCTCAAGGAGATGGAGTGACACAGTGGCTGCAACAGTGCGCTCGGGCAGAGGAACAATTGTGAGGATGGCACAGAACTGGGCAGTGTTTCATTCTGTTTTCCCTAGGGTTTCAGTGGACCAGAACCAACTCAGTGGCACCTAACAACCACAAAAGATGTACAGCCTTGGAAACCTACAGGGACATTTATACCTGTCCTAGAGAGAAGCTGTGAGTCAGAATTTATTCAATGGCAGTTTATCACAAATTACACCATGAAGTTATGTGCCATCAGGTTGAATCTGACTCCCAGCAACCCTATAGGACAGAGTAGAACTGCCCCCATAGGATTTCCAAGGCTGTAAATATTTATATGTGAAAACTGGTACAAGTTTCTCTTGTTAGCCCATCAAGTGATGGGTGGGTTTGAATCAATAACCTCTTGGTTAGCAGTGAAGTACTTAACCACTGCACCATAGGATTCCTGTATATATTAGGGTAAGTCTTTTTGTTTGTTTGTTTTAGTGTAAATCTTAAATGTATTGCCACCAGAGATCCAATTCCCACATGCTGTGGTTTATTCCAATTAAAATGTGCTCAAGCATCTCTCTGCAGTTAGTGGATGGCTGCCCACGAGCGCTGCCATAGTCTTAGTTTCATTAAGGTTTCTCTTTTTTTTGTAATTAAAAGTTCATTTTATTGAGGGCTCTTACCGCTCTTATAACAATTTGTACATCAGTTGTATCAGGCATATTTGTAAACAGGTTACCATCATTATTTTCCAAGCATTTACATTAATTTTCTATTGAGCCCTTAGTATCAGCTCCTCTTTTTTTAAACATGTTATTAGGGGCTCATACAACTCTTATCACAATCCATACATATACATACATCAATGGTATAAAGCACATCCGTACATTCTTTGCCCTAATCATTTTCAAAGCTTTGCTCTCCACTTAAGCCCTCTGCATCAGGTCCTCTTTTTTTTCCCTTCCCTCCCCGCTCCCCCCTCCCTCATGAGCCCTTGATAATTTATAGATTATTATTTTGTCATATCTTGCCCTATCCAGTGTTCCCTTCACCCCCTTCTCTGTTGTCTATCCCCCAGGGAGGAGGTCGACTACAAGGATCTACTAGGTGCCTCTTTTAAAAGGATACTTATGTGCCATGGGAAAGGAAATTAATTTTGAGGGCAGGAGTAATCGATATATAGCTCTACATATTTATTTTTATATAATATATCTACATATATACATATTTATATAACACAGTTCAATTGAATATCTTCCCAAATCACTGAAGTTTGTGACAAATTTATGGGAATGCTTCCCCATTAAAGTAACAGATTTTAGTTAGATCACGAATTTGTGCGATATTTAGTAGCTTTCATGCTGCTGAGCTAGATTAGTTTGCTTAAAAAATAATTTGAGCTATTTAAAATATTTTATAACCAAAACAAAAAATAGTTTTAAGGAAAGGCTAGAAGGCCTCAAAGCTAACCCTACAGAAGAAAGACCATAAACCTCCTAGAATGAAGAAACCATGTCTGAAGGCCAGAAACTGGTGGAAGACCCTCGAAGTGCATTACAATGGAAGCTAGGATCTCACATGCTTTGGCATTTTCAACTTTAAGAAAAAAACTAGGCCTTAGCAAGCTTTCAGCTTTATGGGTGCCAAAAGTGTTTCATGAAGATCAGCTCGCTCCAGGAGCTGACATTTCCATCAATCTTTTATGCCAGATCAAAGCGAATTACAGTGATTGTATGGGACAAAAGCATAATCAGGCATGAGTCTTGGATTTGCCGATACAGTCCACAGAGGTCCCATCACAACACCTAGACTCCTAAAGGGATCTGCTGAGCTAGTTAAATGCAAGGCAGAGAGATCAGCTGAGAAAATTCTGCCAGCTAATTTTGGGGACTCCAAAGAAAAAATCCTGATAATTTCTCAAAGGACACAGGACTATTATAGAAGTATAGTTAGATTTTTTTTCTTTTTAATTAAGGACTGCATTGATGAGATAAAGATCAGGAACGTGGTACTGAGAAAATTTCATGATAATGCACCTGCCTATACTTCAAAGACAATAAAGTCTGTCATATAAAAAATTCCATTGAGAAAGTTTACCACGTCCACTCTGCAATCCTAATCTTGGCCTTCAAAGTTCTTTTTGCTCCAATATTCAAAGAACATTGAAAGAAACAACTCAGGTCCCTCTAGATGCCAAAATTGGCGTGCTGTAAACTAAAGAACACAGATTCTTTGGAGAAGGGTCAGCAGACAGAAACACTGCCATCGGACATTTAGAGGGCTAGAAGGAGGACATGTTGAGAAGCAGTAGCACCGCATTGTGACATATTTGTTTAATGGAATGTCCTAGGATTTTGTAGTAGAATTTTTACTTTTCTATATATACATATATATGTATTTGTGTGTATATTCATATATATTGGTAGCAAAAAAAAAGTCAAACGCACTGCCATTGAGTCCATTTTGACTCATGGCAAAACCCTAAATAGGTTAGTAGTATAAACGTATGCCACTGTGCTACCAGGGATCCACATAGACGTATATACATACGTAGTTGATATTTTTCAATGTCAAATATATATCATCTATATATTATATATAACAATATAAAGGTGACACTATAGACTATGGCATATTATATAAAGAACATATTTGAGATATGAAAAAGATGCATAGTTGTAAATACTAGATATTCATAAAGAAATGTTGGCACTATTCCTATTATCCTTATTATTAGTTCATCAAATACATGAGAATCCTAATATTTGAAGATCAATAAAAGAGTTACAATACTTTCACTTACTTTAAAAGAAAAATGTAATTATTATTTAATTGGTAATTCTGAGAGAGATTTTAAAATCAATAAGTTCCCTGAGGGACAGACAACAGAAAAGTGGGTGAAGGGAGATGTCAGACAATGTAAGATATGACAAAATAATAATTTATAAATTATCAAGGGCTCATGGGAGGGAGCAGGGAAGGAGGGGGAAAAATTAGGAGCTGATGCCAGGGGCTTAAGTGGAGAGCAAATATTTGGATAATGATGAGGGCAATGAACATACAAATGTGCTTTACATAACTGATATATATATGGATTATGATAGTTGTATGAGGCCCTAATAAAATAATTTTTAAAAAATCAATAAGTTGAAAATAGGGCTGACACTGAAAAAAATCCAATATATGTGAGGTAGTTACCTAATTTCATGTCAACTTAAAGATATATAAAGTGTAGGGGTGGTATTTAAACTGTCGATCAGATCAGAGCCTGATGGTGCCTCCTCGTGGGCATGGCCTTCTCATAAGGAGGGTCCTGGGAACATCCCCTCTTGATCTGCCTTCACCTTCCTGCTTGTTGGCCACTCTTATAGCTGCTAGAGACCTGCCAGAGCCCTGCGATGCTTCCACTGCCACTGGATCCACATGACTTTGCACCCCACCAGAGTGTGATATTCCTTTATTCCACATCATTGCATATGGCTGTGTGAGTCTCAAGAGAGACTATGGACTAGTAACAGACTTGTGGACATGAGTTGGACTGGGCTGGGATGCTTTCTGTATGTATAATTATTTCTTGATATAAAGCTCTTTCCTATACATTTATCAGTGTCTGGATATGTATCTCTTGGCAACCTCACATGACACAATAGCAAGTGATGTTTTTAAGAGTTCTGTGTTCCTTATATCAAAATATATAGCATCTGGGGTCTTAAAGGCTTGAAGACAAAAAAGCGGCCATCTAGCTGAGAAGCAACAAATCCCACATTGAAGAAGTACACCAGCCTGTGTGATCACAAGGTGTCGATGGAATCAGGTATCAGGCATCAAAGAACAACAACAAAAAAAAATCTTATCATTGTGAATGAGGGGGAGTGCATAGTGGGGACCCAAAGTCCATCTGTAGGCAATTGGACATCCTCTCACAGAAGAGTCACAGGGAGGAGACAATCCAGTCAGGGTGCAGGGTAGCAATGATGAAACATACAACTTTCTTCTAGTTCTTTAATGCTTCCTCTGCCCGCCACTATCATGATCCCAATTCTACCTTACAAATCAGGCTAGACCAGAGGATTTGGGCTGCTAAGGACAAAGTCAATAGTTCAAAACCACCAGCCACTCCATGGGAGAAAAATAAGGATCTGTACTCTTGCAGAGGTACAGTTTGAAAAGCCCACAAAGTCAGTTCTCCCCTATCCTAGAGGGCTGCTACTAGTCAGAATTGACTCTGTAGCACTGTTTGATTTGGCTTTCTGGTTGCAGCTAAAAGGAAATCTTAGATTTGAGTAAAAAGTATAGATGAAAAATTATTTTAGACCATCTTTAAAGCAAAACTGAGTATATTTACTACAAAAATATATTTTGAAGTAATCTGGGAAATTTATCTACTGCAATAATTGATCGATTCTAAATGTAAAGTATGTACCAGTCAAAATACCATTGTTGTTGGCTGCTATCAAATCAGGTGTAACCCCATGCACAACAGAAGCAAACGCTACCCGTTCATGAGACATCCTCACAATTGTTTTGTTTGAACCCATTTGCAGTGGCCATTGTGTCAGTTCATCTTGTTGAGGCTCTCCCTCCTTTTCACTGGTCCTCTCCTCTACCAAGCATGATGTCCGATACCAGGAACTAGTCTCTTCGAGAGCAAGTCCAAAGTATATGAGAAGTGTCACTATCATCACTTCAAAGGAGCATTCTGGTTGTACTTCCTCCAAAACAAATTTTATACTTTTGAAAGTCCATGGTACTGTCAATATTTTTCACCAGCACCATAATTTAAACATATCTTCTTTGGTTGCCTTTATTCAATGTTCAACTTTCACATGCATATGAGGTTATCAAAGACATCGCGACTTAGGTCAGATACATCTTAGAATTCAAAGTGACATCCTTGTTTCTCAACCTGTGAAAAATGTTATGCAGTGGCTTTATTCGATGTACTGTGTCATTTGATTTCTTGAATGTTGCTTTTATGAGCCTTGATTATGAATCTGTGTTAGTCCAGGTTGACTAGAGAAACAAATTCATAGACACACATATGTGTATAAGAAAGTTTTATATACAAAAGCAGTTGAGTATTGAAAAAACACCCCAGTCCAGCCCAGATCAAGTCCATAAGTCCAATATTAGCCCATATGTCTGATACCAATCTATAAAATCCTCTTCAGACTTATGAAATACATGCAATGATGCCGAATGCAGGGAGATCACAGGCCAGTGGGTGGGAAGTCTTGTGGATCCAGTGGCAGTGTAAGCATCTAAGCGCTGGCAGGGGTCTCCATGTGGTTTCCCCAGCTCAGGGAAGTAGCACAGCTCCGTGTGTCTGCTCAGCTGTAATTTCTACCAGGAAGTGAGCATGTGTCCCACCTCCAAGGAGCTATTTATCTCCATAGCACCTCCAAATAAGGTCATCAATCTGTCACCTGATTGACAGACTACACTCCACTTCTTCACTCATCAGTCTCAAGTTGACAACAGATTATGTAACTACCACAGGATCCAAGATGAAATTCCTGACAGCTTCAATCTTTCCTGTTTATGATAATATTGTCCATTGGCCCAGTTGTGAGAATTTTGGTTTTCTTAACATTACGTTGTAATCTACATTGAAGGCCATAATCATAGACCTTCATCAGTAAATGCTTCTAGTCCTCTCACTCAGTAAGCAAGGTTGCGTCATCTACATATCTTAGGTTGTAATCTAGCCTTTCTTCACACTTGATACCACATATAGTGACATGTAGTCATATGGTTCAGCTTCTCTAATTATTTGCTCTGCATACAGATTGAGTAAGTAGGATGAGAGGATAGAACCCTGGAGAACAACTTAACTGATTTCAAACCATGAGTTATTCCTTTATTCTTTTCAAATGATTGTGTTCTGAGGCATGCACACCTTCCACATGATCACAGTGAAGCATTCTGGATTTCTGATTCTTCTCAGTGCAATTCATAATTTGCTATGACCCACACTGTTGAATGCCTTTGCATATCCAATAGAACACAAGTAAACATCTTTCTGACATTCTCTGCTTTCCACCAAGATCCATCTAACATCAACAATGATATTCCATTTGCTACATCCTTTTCTGAACAGGCAGCAGTTCATAAATGATTTTCAGCAAAATTATACATGCATGTGATCTTAAAGATATTGTTTGAAAATGTCTTCATTCTGTTGAGTAACTTCTCATTGAAACAGGTACAAATATGGAGTTCTTCCAGCTGATTGGCAGGATAACGCTCTTCCAAATTTCTTGGCATGATGCTTGCGTGTTTCCAGTTCTTCATCAGCTTGTTAGAATATTGCCATTGGTACTCCATCAACTCCTGGAGTCTTGTTTTTGGCTAATGTTTTCCGTGCAGCTTGGACTTCTTCCTTCGGCACCATTGATTCTTGATCATGTGCTACCCCTTGAAATGGTTGAATGCCAACTTTTTCTTTTGGGCACAGTGATTCTGTGCAATCCTTCCACCTCCTTTTGATGCTTCCAACATCATTCAATAGCTTTCCCAGAGAAACTTTCAATATTGCAACTTAAGCCTTAATTTTTTTCATCATTTTTTCAGCTTGATATATGCTAGCATGTTTTTCCATTTTTGTTTTCTAAATCTAAGTCTCTGCATATTTCATTATAATCATTTTTCCGTTATTTTACTTCATCCTTTCTTCCAGGTGCTTTAGCTACTCTCTGATCAAGAGCAAATTTCAGTCTCTTCTGACATCCACTTGGATTTTTCTTTCTTGTCTTTTTCATAACCTTTTGCTATATGATGTTCTTGATGTCATTTGATGTCAGCTCATCAAGCCTTCTGTCATTAGTGTTCAATGAGTCAAATTTATTCTTGAAATATCCTCAAAAATCATGTGGTATATATTCAAGGGTATATTTTGGCTTTCATGGACTTATTTTCATTTTATCCAGCTTTGACTTGAACTTACATAAGAGCAATTGATGGTCTGTTCCATAGTCAGCCCCTGGTCTCTTTCACCTGCTGATATTGAGCTTCTCCATCGTCTTTTCCCACAGATATTATAAAATTCATTTCTGTGTATTCTATCTGAAAAAGTCTACTTGTACAATCATTGTTTATGTTGTTGGATAAAAAGGCATGGGCAAGGAAGTAGCCATTGGTCTTATAAAACTCTATCCTCCAGCTTTACTCAGATCACCAAGGCCATACTTTCAAATTATTGCTCCTTCATCTTTTTCTAACATTTGCATTTCAATCACCAGTAATGATCAGTGCATCTTGATTCCCTGTTTGATCAGTTTCAGACTGTTGTTAGAATTCATCACCAGGTTTAATGGTTGGTGTGTAAATTAGATTAATAGCTGCATTAACTGAATTTCATTGTATTTGTACACATATTATCTTATCACAGACAGCACTGTACTGCAAGATAGATCTTGAAATGTCCTGTTCGATGGTGGATGGGATGTCATTTTTCTTGAATTTGTCACATTCCTGGCACAGTGAGCCACATGATTGCCTTATCAAAGGGCCAATATCAGCTCATTTCAGACCACTAATGCCTAAAATTCTGTATTTATTAGTCTATGTATCCATTTTAATTTGTATGTATACATTAGTCTATGGAGCTATTTGTTTCCATGTCTTTTTGTCATCACTCTCTCACCTTTTATTTCAATTTACACAAACATCTTGAAGCATGTGTACACATATTAGTCTAATGTACAAACTCTCTGTAGTCACTTTCTTTCTTAATGATGTTCAATTTTCCTAGATTTTCTAGATTCATACTTCCTACATCTAAGATACAATTATTAACGCATGTTTCAGCTGTTTCTTATCTTTTGACTTGTGCCTAACTAGCAAATGAAGGTCCCCAAAACTTTACTCTGTTCATGTCTTTATGGTCTACTCTACTTTGAGAAGACAACTCTTCATCAGTCATGTTTTGTGTGCCTTCTAACCTGAAGGACTTATCTTCTGAAACTACCTGTGACAATATTTTGCTGCTGCTCTTAATGAACTCTCTTGAAATGGACAGCCAATTCTTTCTTCTTAGACTGAAAACTGTTTTTGGTCTGCAGACTTAGACTGAAAATCTCAGACTGCAAACTCTGCTGAAACTTGTTCACTTGAGTGATCCTGTTTGTATTTGAAATATAAGTAACGCAGCTTCCAGCATCACAGCAACATGCAAGCTACCACAGCACAACATAATGACAGAAAAGTGGTGGATGGGAGATTTAGTAATTTATAAGTTTAAAAGATTAACAAAATTTCTATCTTCCCAGAGCTCATGCCAACAGAAAACACGTGAATTAGACAAATAATTACAAGCGTTAAATACATAATTATAAGAGAGATACACAGGTTTGATGACTGAAATATGTACTTGATATCACTACAAAGAACTTTTCAATGATGAAGACAGTTAAGAATAGAAAATGTGTGTCACTTGAGATTCTTGGTTCATGTGATGAGAAATTTTTTGATAGAGAAAAGCAACAAAGAGCAAGGGAGGCAGGTCTTTGGATGTGCAAACCCTCGGGAAACATTTCAGGATTCTCCCATAGATAAGAATTTTCAGAGCTCCAGAAGCACAGTGGGGTAAAAAACTGAGTATATGTATGGACACATGCCTCAAGAAGTTTGTGGAAATTGGATTAAAAGATGGGAGAGTGATGAAAATAAAAAAGACATGGAAACAATTAGTTCCATAGACTAATGGATCACATGAACATCAGAATCCATGAGATGGAGACAAAAGTAGATGCTGTCAGGCTACCAACCTAGTGCTCTGGAAGGGATCACATGAGAAGGTTCCATATAGAGTGAGAGATAAATATTAAACAAGACTCATACTCCTAAAAGAGTTCAGGCTTACTGATCCGATTGAGATTGGTAGAATTCCCAAGACTAAAAGACTCTGCATGTCTGTAAATGCTTCAATTTTCAACCAAACAATAGGTCTAGAAGAGGAAGATTAACTGAGTGAGGACACAAACCTCAGAGGAATCAGCAATTTGAGATCAAAGGAGCAGCATCTGTCCAAGTACCAAGTTCAGGAGGATTGGGAAAGAAAGTGTGGCAATAGAAAACGCAGAGAGGAAATAGGACATACGGTGTTACATAAAGGCATTGTAATCGATGAGATAAAACAAAAAGCATATGAACGAAAAATGGATGATAGGTTCTTCAAACAATTCACAACAATTTTTTAATTAAAAAAAGATCATGGAATTTGCCACAAACTTTTGAAACACACTTACAAGTGTATGTGTAAGCATGAAATTTCAGGATTTCACAAAACATAAATCTGGAGATAAAAATACTAAGATACGTGTGTGTGTGTGTGTGTGTGTGTGTACCAAAAAGTATTGCTACAAAATTATTGATACTTTAAACAAAAAATATTTGAATATGAAATCATTCTTTTTTAAGGAGAAGAATGAATGGATTTGAATTATAGTGCCGGCAAAGAAAGTTGAAAGCATCAGAGACTGCCAAAAGAACAAACTTATCTTTGAAGAAGTACACCAAGAATCCGCCTCAAAGGTGAGGCAGGAGAGAACATGGACACTTTATCAGGGGAAACCAGTGCTTGGAAAAGGGCATCATGCTCATGCATGGTAGCGTGTTGATAAAAAAGAGGAAGATCGTCAAGGAAATGGATTGGTGTAGGAGCTGCAATATTGGCCTCAAACATAACGACAGTCAAAATAGTGCAGGATGGGACAGTGTGCATTCTGTTGTACAGATGTTCACTACGAGTCTGAACCCCTATGACACCTAAGGAACACACCATTCTTTCTGGACGTCGCTCCTATTTAGTTCTGCATGCTTCTGAAGGCATGTTCTCCATCTCTCTAACCCTTCATGAAGGAATTGTGTGCCTTGAATATTTACATTACCTCAAAACTGCTCTCCTTCAAGGGACTTAAATCATTTTCTTTTTAAATGTCTGAGTTTTCAGAACAAAAAGAAATCTAAAGGTCAAGATCAGGGTTATAGGTCAAAGAGGCAAGGTGAAGTTTCCCAGAGAAATTCTCCTAGGACAACCCTTTCTCACCTCAAAGACTGAGCAAGTGCAGGATCATGAGGTTGAAAGTGCCTTGGCACACTTGCCTCTTCTCATCAAAGCAGTTTTCAGTTTTCTTAAAATGTCTTCATAATAAGACTATGTCCTTTGAAAAAAGATTTACCAAGATTATTCCTTAACCTACCCCCGACCCCCCAAAAAAAACTGTTGTCACAAACTTCTGATCTGACCACTCTGCCTTGAGTTAGCTGACCTGCGGATCCCTTCCAAAGCCATTGTTTAGATTGGATCTTGGTTGGAGGCACCTGAATGAAACTAAAACAAGTGTATGACTGAGAGACCTGAGCGACAGCTATCCTCTGCTCACATGTGCGAACACATTTTGCTGGGAATAAACACGAGCATGAACTGGAACACTCATAGCAATACCGTGTGACTTTTCCTTGTACTTGTTTGCAAGACATCCTGAAATTTCATGACTGCAAACCAGAGCAAAGAAATTCCCTGGATGTTGAGCTTTATATGAGCAAGCATTTCTTCTCAGTTTAGTACTGCCTTCTAAAATTGACAAACTCAAAGTAATTAGACCGATGAAAACAGGGACAAGAGTATTGTTTCCTTATTGAAAGTGAAGCATATGTTTTCCTATATTTCAATCAGCACATGCCAAGACCACACTTGTGGCCATCAAGATAATTCTGACTCATAGTTAGCCCAGGTGTGTCACAGTAAGATGGAAAACTCCATAGAGTTGTCTGTGGCTGTGATAGGTAGGTTTGTTGGGCCAACATGGGGGATTAATTGAAGGGCAGAGAGATAAATGGTTTGGAGAGTCTCGCCTCTCTCTCTCGCTCTTTGAACATCGGACCAGTGTGCGGCTGCCTTGCTTGTTCTCTGCCTCCATTTGCAAGCTACACTACCTGTGGGACACCTAACCTGTGGACTGTGTCACTGTCACTTGAAGTTCCTTCAAGTCCTGCTTCGCCACACTACTGGAATGAACACTGTTGAGGTGAGGACTGTCAGACCCTGTCATCTGGCTGACTTTTGGTGACCTGCCTTGCTGTTTGCTACCTGTGCCCCAATAGCCTGAATTGCTCTACAGAGGACTACCCAGCGGCCCTCAAGACTTGAAGGACTTCCAATGTCTCGCAACTGTCTCACAGGAGTGAGTTGCACTGAGTCATTTGTACCACTTTATAGATTAACTGTTTATTTCTTATGTTATCTATATAAACACATATAAAATTATTATTAGTGTCCTGGTTTTGTTTCTCTAACACTGTGATCTTTCAGTAGATTGCCATGCCTTTCTTACAAGGTGCCCCTGGATAAGTTGCCAAGCGGTTAACTATTTATTCCACCCAAAGTATCCTAAACAATAATGAAGAAGGAAATAAATTCTCAGATGATTTTTACTGATGAAATAAGCAACTTCAAAGATATCACATCCCAAAACACTTCACCAAAACCATTCATACCTAGTTCCCAGTGGGTAATAATTTTACCTCTGACTTTACAGACACTGTAATTGAAAGTTTCTAAGAAGTTTATTGCCGTTTATATCCTAGCTTGCAACTAAGTGGCTTGTGACCTTGAACAATGTACTCAATCTTTTTGAATCTCGGTATCCTCATTTATAAAATGCAGTTAATAATACCTCCTCCATGGGATTGTGAGATTCCAACTGGGAAATGCTCACCCTTGCCTAACGTAGTACAGGTACCAAATAAAACTGGCCTAGACTTTTTCTTTCATACGCCCTACCCTGTCTATTTCTTTTAGTACCAAGTATAAGGGAGAAAACTTTTCTTTATCACAGAACGAGCCTCTGCACAAGAGAATTCTCCCAAGTCCAAGGGGACAATTAGAGGGAAAGTTTGGGATTGTAGCTATTAGGTAGTGATGTTGGAAGCTGGGTGAAGAACCTCTGTTCCTAATTTGGCCATAACCACAATGCTGGTGCTTAATAAATATTTATTAAATTAATTGAACGGAATGAATACAATGAATAAATAAAGTAAATTTAAAATGAGCGATACTGATTTCAGTGGGTTTTATATTGATACACAAATATTTATTGTTGTTATTTCTTTATATGTAAGTGATTCCATCACTGGCTACATTTTAAGATCACCCGGGGGCTTCACCAGCCCAAAACCCTGACTACATCCAGAACAATTACATCAAACTCAGGAGGAAGGGGTTGGTATTTGCTTAAAACTTTCCCAGATCATGTCCGTATTTGTGTTAAGAATGAAGATCATTGTTAATAGTCATCTCCTTCAGCCTAGTCTAGATACTATGTCACAGCTTATATATTATATATTAAATGAATGAAAAGCATCACTATTTTTTCTTAACCCCCCTCAGTTTCTTTGAGAATATGTATATCTGTCGCCAAGTGGATTCTAACTCATTTAAAAATAACAAAAACCTCACTGCCATTGAGTCGATGGCTGCTCAGAGCAACCCCTCCATGGTGTCCAAGAATCTAACTCACCATGACCCTCTGAGTCCGAATAGAACTGCCCAGAGGGTTTTCCAGACTGTAATCTGATCAAAGCAGACTGCCACATATTTCTCCTGCTGAGTGACTGGGAGGTTTGACCTGTCAATCTTTTGGTTTGCAGCCAGAAGCTTCTCGCTGTGTCACCAGAGCTGCTTTTAAGGTAATAGTCACTCTATTTTATCCCAGTAAACTAACATTAAATGGTGCAACTTCTTCTTGGGTTTGCATTTGCTGGTAGCTAAGACCGATGTAAATCTAATGTGGAACAAGTACGTCCAGAATCTCCTTAGAAGCAAGGATGGCTAGACTTTGCCTCATGTACTTGGACCTCTTGTGAGGCGAGATCAGTCCTGGGAAAAGGTCATTATTCTTGGTAAAGTAGAAAGGCAGCCAAAAAGAGAAAGACCCTCGGTAAAATGGATTGACACGGTGGCTACAACCATGGCTCAAATGTGAGGACAATTGTGAAGATGGCACAGGACCAGACAGCGCTTCATTCTGCCGTATACGGGCTTGCTGTGGGTCAGAACCCACCCAACGGCACCCCACCAGCAGCAGGCCATGGGTAACAAATATTTCAGAAAGTTTTAAAGTAGATTCTCTTCCAGTCTAAGGAAATGAAGAAAAATGTGCACTTAAACACACGCACATTCAGAAAATCAGCTCTGTCCCCATACAAATTCAGTCTGAATCTCTGAGACTGTGATTTAGGCATGAGAATTTTTTTAAAGGCTACTAAATGACTTTAATGTACATCAGAATTGGGAATAACTGGCAAATAATTGCCTCCAGCTCTCAATGGAATAGGCAACGTGGAGTGATGATATTCAATCTCAAAGTCACGGCCATGGAGTCAATGCCAACTCATGGGACAGTAAAGAACCATCCCTCTGGGTTTCTGAGACTGTAACTTTGTGGGAGCAGAAACCCCCGTTTTTCTCTCATGGAGCAACTGGTAGTTTCAAACTGTTAGCCTTTGAGGACGGCAGCTCAGCACAACCACTACGCCACCAGAGCCCCACGAAGCAGTGATATCCCCATTTAAGTATAGCCCAGCTGTGCTTTGGAAACCCGAAGAGCTTCTCCCTCTTAAGCCCAATGCCCTCAAGCCATCACACCAAAACGTCTTAGCCTATAGCTCATGTTATCTTAAAACAGCATGATGTTGCTCTAATGTGGCCGTTCTAGCCCTGGTTCTCTCTCTCTCACCAAATGATTAACAGGGACTATATAAATAAAGCGACTGTGACCTACCCAGGACATTTGTCATCTTCGTCATCCTGCTGGTCTTACAAGGATCAATCCCACAGCGGTTGGAGGGGACCTCACTTTCATCTAGAAGAAGAATCTAGACAGAGCGCATAATTTGGAATTGAGGTCCCTGCTGTGAGCCCCTGCAAGACCCAGCGGAAGGTCAAACCATAAGGATGACGGCAGACAGCAATGGCAGGCCCGCTCGTGCGGCGCGAGCTCCCAGCCTTTGGCAGGAAGTTTGCAGCGGGGCATAAAAACTGCCACTTGCGAGTGTGCTTTGTGTAAGGATTGGCTTGAATAATCCCGCGCAGGGTTATTCCCACAGTAGGGCAAATCCAATCACCTCTGGATAGATTGGCTGTAGTTGCTGTTGTTGTTGTTGTTGTTAGGTGCCATCTAGTCAGCTGGGACTCATAGCAACCCTACGAACAACAGACAAAAACACCACTGGGTCCTGTGCAATCCTCACCATGGTTTGAGCTCGTGGTTGCAACCACTGTGTCAATCCAGCTTGTCAAGTCTTAGGATTTGCTAGCGGAAATAAAAGAGTTAGAGCAATAGCTTGTGGTGGACGAGAAGGGTCTGAGTGCATGCCTTCCTGGTCGGACAGCAGGGCCCAGGTAGTGTGGCAGCAAGAAAGCACTGCAGACCTGGAGCCAGCTGCAACAGCACAGAGGAGAGCAGTGGCTGAGGCTTAAGGGCCTCTGCACAGGGGTCTGTATGCCACCAGGGAAGCTCACGTAGCCAAGGGGCAAAGGAAGGATTGGTATCAGAATTTAAATTGTGACACATGGTTTGCAGAAGACAGTGGAAGCCCGACATTCATCTGCAGGGTCTCCACAGAGTAGCCTCCAGTGAGTCCCCTCTGACTGTAGTCCAGGGACATGAAGAGCCTTGCTATCAAACAGCTACCTTTATAAAGTCCATTAGCTCAGATATAGTTTGATTAACATATATCGCCTTCTTATTTGATATTCCTTTTGACCCATCTTTAAAAACAAACAAAACCATTTTATTGGGAGTTCATACAGATAGCATATCATTCCATAGTTCAGTCACATTAAGCAGTATTGTACAATTGCTACCACAATCAGTTCCCAAACAGTCTCTTTCTTCTTGAACTTCTTGAGATCAGACCCTCTTTTTCTGCCACACCCCCACTACTGTACCTGCCAGGAACCTTTATTTTACTTGCTGTCTCTATAGGTTCATCAATCCTGCATTTCATACAACCAAAAATTTAAAGGGGTTGTCCCCAACGACAAAATACTTCAAAGATAAACTGCAATGTATAAAACAAAAACCAGAAAATGTTGAAAACCTGACAGCCTTTCTGAGGATAGAGGTGAGATGTTTTACACTAATGAAGATTTTCAGCCTCAGAAATCCTAGGAAGCATTTCTACTCTGCTCTATAGGGTCTCGATGAGTCAGATTCACCTCAGGCAGTGGGGGTTGCTTTTTATCTTGTTGTTGGTTTTTTTCCCTAGTACAATAAGTAATTATTTTCAAATTTTATTTTTGCCATCAACTTTTTAAAACAAATCAACTATCAGATTAAAGTCTTTAATAGCATTCTGAATAATTTCAAAGTTAATAACATTTTAATCTGACATAATTATAAAGGATGTTCCATATAACTATTATATCCAAATGGATTTTAGTAATCAGTATTACCTATATCTACTTTTACTAATTACTTTCTAGGATAATCCTGAATAACAAAGGCATGTCTTGTCTCTATAATTTTAACAATCATTTTTTATAATTAAAATGGTTTGAAAATATCTTATTTTCCCTGTAGGGAAGAAAGGGTCTTAGAAAGAACTAGAAGAGCTATTACTGTGAAGTGAACCACACTGGCCCTTTTGTTTCCTTCACAATTCACAATTACCTCCAAACCAGGGTTTGATCATTTTGAAAAATAAGGAGACAAGCGATGAAAGTAATTGTTTGAAACTATCCCCTTTTGCCACCAATTCAAAACTTCAGTCTTAAAGACCAAGTAACTACTGTAGCTGGTATTCAAATAAACTTATAATCTCCAACAATGGCTCCAAATTTCATAACCCTCAGACCACTTGTTTTTTACAGGAAGCTTGCCATAATGGGATTACCTTTCAAATTACATACTGTTATTATTCAATAGTATTAAAACCGTCCAACTGTGAGCATTAATTTGCACAAACTACCATTGCACTTGCCAATGATGAAAATACAAATAGCAAATTATACATTTTAAAATTACATTTGAATTTGAAAGGCTGTCTAATATCACTTTTTACCTTGAATAGAAGGAACTGCCTGTGACAAGTGGGTCAAAACATAGCTCCGGATAGCAGGTAAGAGACTTGCTCATGAGCAAACATCTAGTTACTTATGGTCAAGAAGAGCAATGTTTTAAAATTATATTTTTATTGTTGTAAGAATCATTTTTGGTGTACTCGTCCATTGAGAATAGGACAATATTTTATTTTTCAACTTTCCCACAAAATTCAGGGATCATATTTGTAAAACACCTACTTTTCCCCCAGATACTGGAAATATTGCTAGACACTAAGGATGTATATAGTTGTGTGATCTAGTAGAGTGATAGATACTCATGGACAATTATTTTCTGATACAGGAGGTTATGGAGTCCCCATGTGATACAAGCGATTAAAGAAATGCTCAACTGCTAACTGAAAAATTGGAGGTTTCAACTCCCCATAGGCACTTTCAAAAACAAATCCTGTGAAGCCATGACCTTGAGAACCAAGGTACATGTATTAGTCTTCACATGCAGGGGACCTCTGCAGTGAGCCGTGTGGTTAGCATTTCTCCATCCTTCTTCAAGTTAGAGACTCTCACCTTCCCTCTTGAGAACCATCTCTTTCCAGCTCCAGAGTTTGTGGTTGCTTGGTATTTGTGGTTGCTTGGTGTTTCTGGTCACTTGGTGTTTGTGGTGCTTGGTCAATCAAATGGCTGCCCATCTCCCATGATAAAATGGTCTGTAACTCTTACTACAAGAATGGAGTTGTAGCGCACAATTACTAATAAACCAATTCCATCCCTCTTCATAGAGTTATTTGGCCAATTTTTTGCATATTTCTCAAGCAGAATTCTAAAACATTTTTATTATAGTTTTGGAGAAAGTCTGCAAAGCAAGATAGTTTTTCCTGACATTCACTGCAACCCCTCGGTGCAACCGCGCTCTTTGCAGGCTCTCC
The DNA here is from genome assembly GCF_050624435.1 of Tenrec ecaudatus. Lineage (NCBI taxonomy): Eukaryota > Metazoa > Chordata > Mammalia > Afrosoricida > Tenrecidae > Tenrec > Tenrec ecaudatus. Next base: position 41,734,743 of record NC_134536.1, read on the forward strand.
TCAGCTTCCCTGTGTCCTTTCATGCTTCTTTTCTCTCCCTTTCTGGCCTTTGTTTGGGGACAAATGCTTCCCTTTCGTCTCAGACAGTGGATGGCTCTGAGGACCATATTCCTTACAGATGCTATTATTTACTTTGCAGTCCTGGCTATTGCACCTGCTAACAGGTGATCCCCAGGACTGGTTCATTCAATCCCGGGTTTGAATGGAATCTGAGAACCATGGTATTGGGAATTCTACTTGTCTCTATCAGACCAGTAAATTTAATCTTCCTTTTGCATTTGAATTTTGGTCCACAGTTTTCTCCCAATCTGTCCAGGATCTTCTGTTGTGATTTAGATCAGAGCAGTTGATAGTCTTAACCAGGCACCAGCTAGTCTTTCTGGTCGCAGACAGATAGAGACTGTGATTTGTGTCACTTATTAGTTCCATGGACAAATCATTCCCTCGATTCTTCACTCTTCTCAAGATGAGAAAAGTGACCAATAGTGTCATCTTAGATGACTTTGACCATCATTTAAGACACCTCATCCTACTCACCACAGTAGAATGAGGAACACTGCCCTGTGGACTTTGGAATGCCAATTGATCTATATGTCCCGCAAGTCTGCTGTCCCGGTGAGTCAGTGTTATAGCTCAGAACTTTTTGAACTTTCCCCTGTAGTCAGCAGAATATTGTTGAGGATTGAGAAAAGTCTGGAAAAGAGTCAGTCAGACCTGGCACTCTGGAATTGTTACAAGGAGGATTTCAGTTTGGAGTTTACTAAGATTCTTTCCCTACTTGTGTGAAGAAAATGTTTCAAAATCAAAGTTAACGCAGGAAAACAAATCAGAAAGGTAGAAAGGATGATTAAACATAAATATCTTAACATGCTCAAGTTTAGAAAATGTCTATACCTTTCACTTGAACCAATATGTTTTTGCTTTTCAGTTTGTTTGGACTGGAATCTGCCACTTCCAGCAGAAATATGCATATTAAATATACTATGGAAACATAGATGCTTTGGGCAGAATATATTAAGTAGGTAGGACTTACATGAGGGTAAGTAAAAAAAAATTTTCTGCCAGAGTTTTAGCTTATACATGCATGGATTTAGTCCAAATAAAAGATGTTTAAACATGTCTCTGAGATCAATGGATGGCTTCAGACATGCTCTCTCAGTAATATAATTTTCTAAGTTTCATAAGATGCCTTTTTTGGGGGGGAAACACAAGTCTTACCAAAACCTTGGCTTATGATAGGGATCTGCTGGGCCAGTTAAATCAAAGCAGAAATCTCTGCTCAAAAGGTTATGTGACATTCCAAGTGGGTAAGCGTGATAGATTTTTTTTTTTTTTGTGAAAGACATAGGACAATCATGGGAGTTTAGTATGAAAACGTTTTAAGAAAATTGAAGATGGTATTGGCCAGAAAAAGGCCAGGAAAGTGGTGCTGAGAAATAGTTGCCTATTATGACATTGCAGCTGCCCCATCTCTGAGGGGAGCAAAGGTCGTCCCACGAGAGATCTGTTGGGAAACAGATCCCCATCAGCCCACGGCTCCGATTTTGCCCTATGAGACTTTCTTGTTCCAAAAACTCAAATAACATTTTTAAGGAACACCATTTAAGATCCTCAAGAATTCCAAAACTGCCATTTTGGCATGGTGTAAATCAGAACCCAGGCAGAGTTCTCCAGGGAACGGTTAAGCCGTCACGTTGATTACAACTCCAAGGGACGCTACAAGACAGGGTTGAACTGCCCCTGTGGGTTTCCTAGGCTGGAACTCTGGGAGGAGAAAGCTTAGTCTTTTCCCCCAGGGAAGGGTTCGAGCAAGGGAAATACTGCCTTCAGAAGCGCAGGCTCAGAAGGAAGCCGTGTCAAGATACAAATAATGTCACGTTTTCATATTTTGTTTAACACCACTTATATGATTTTGTAACAATTCCCTTTTTACATACTTTCATATCCTTATACATATGAATCATTCAAGGTTACCAGTATTATTAATAATTAAATCCCCATAAACAATTTTAAGATGCAATGCTTACAGTGAGTTGAAGACCAGACTATTTCCCATCTTGTAGGAGAAAAATCAGATTACCCTTTTTGAGAAATGAAGAGCTTACATTTTTCAGCCAACTTCTAAGTAAGCACACAATTTAATATGCAAGAGAAAACGGGCATAAATAAACAATTCACAAATAGAGAAATTGACCTCGTTTGTAAGATAAATGCAAAATAAGACAAGGTGTCATAGTTTCACTAAAACTGGAAAAACTGTACAGCAATTCTAGTGTTGGTCACAAAGTCTTTCTAGGTCTCTTCAGTTTTGCTACACGTTTGATTTGTTCTTCCTGGGCTTCTTCTGCACTGTATAACTAGTTACAGCCAATATGCTGTGAATCTGAGTGGATTGTCACTTCTAAGCCAGAACGCTTGCTTGTTAGAGAAGAGTCTTCCAGAGCTCCTCTGGGCAGGCTTCCAGACAGAGGAGGACAGAGAGCAGGGCCTCCAGAGAGTGTACATGTACGACTTGAGCAAGAACTATACTTATGCTGCTGTAAGTCACTGAGGTTTAAGGGTTGCTTTTTACTATGGAAGACATACTCTATCCATACTGGAAATAAAAAGTGAAAAGTTGTAACAGCCACTTTGACAAAGCAGATTAATATCGAACTCCTTTTATTTCTCTCTTTTTCTTTAAATCATTTTATTCGAGGCTCATACATTCATCCATTATGTCAAGCACATTTGTACATTTGTTCCCATCATCATTCTCAAAATATTTTCTTTCTACTTGAGCCCTTTGTATCAGCTCCTCATTTTTTTCTAAAATTAAACTCATATATTTTTAGTAACAAAGTAAACTAAGGAAACATTTTGGATTATATGTTTGCAAAATGTCCTTAAGTGATCATGTAGATTATTTATTTTTATTCTGTCAATATAACCTAATATAAAATGGAAAATAGAAAAGATAAGTATTATCAATGATAATAAGTTTCATTTTCTAGAAGTGCATAATCAAATTTATTTAAATAGCTCCCCAGTGTATTCTAAATTAAGCAAATGCTCTCTGACTTCAAGTCATTTGATTTTGAGTCTATAGGATCTGCCTCCCATTACCTCTGCTCACTTAAGCTTTCTGCCTTTCAGTTTCCTCATCTAAAAAGGGAGCTAACAATATAATCAAAATCAATTAGATGGGATATAGACTTAGTACATTTTAGTTAACATTATCATCTAATACAAGACCTTATGTTCTGTCACACAACTTGCCCAAATCTACATGCACTGTCCCAATTTTAGGTCATTGATGCTTTAATTTGTATATCATTATATTATTGAAAATCATTTATTTTCATTCTATTCAATCATTTAAAAATTAAGCATACTATTCTTGAGCACTGTTGACAAATAACATCTCTGGCATTCGTGTTTAAGTTCGTGACCAAGTAAGAGACAGACATTTACTTAGCACGGGGGGAAACACAATGTCATCTTTATTCTTAAATAAGCTGGCTGAAGACTTTGGCTGACATACTGAGCAGAATGAGCTAATACCCCTCTTCCACTGGTCAGCTACAGGCCAAAGAGGACAGACCCCAAACTGGGCTGGGGTCCTTGTCACATGGCATAGAACAAACAACAGTGAGTGCCTTCTTGGGAATATAAAACAAAGAAAGAGAAAGGAGCTGGATGGAGTACATGTAACTACATCTCCCAAACTCTCCAATCTGACAAATCCTAAATTAAATGTAAAAATTAGAGTTAAATAAAGTTTGGGTGTGTTAACTTAGAATAAATTTCTGCCCAAAATGGGTGCATAAGCAAATGTGATGAAGAAAGCTGATAGTGCCCGGCTATCAAAAGATATAGCATCTGGGGTCTTAAGGGCTTAAATATAAAGAAGCAGCCATCTAGCTCAGAAGCAACAAAGCCCACATGGAAGAAGCACACCAGCCTGTGTGATCATGAGATGTCAATGGGATCAGGTATCAGCCATCTAAGACCAGAACAAAACCATACCCAAGGTGAATGGGGAGGGGTGGCATGGAGTGGAGACCCAATGCCCATCTATAAACAATTGGACATCCCCTCACAGAGGGGTCACAGGGAAGACAAAATGGTGACATAAAAGAGATGAGCCAGTCAGGGTGCAGTGTAGCACCGATGAAACACACAACTTTCCTCTAGTTCTTTGGTGCTGCCTTCCCCCCACTATCATGACCTCAATTCTACCTTACAAATTGAATTAGACCAGAGCATGCACACTGCTACAGACAAGAGCCTGCAACACAGGCAATCCAGGATAGATAAACCCCTCAGGGCCCACAAAGTAGTAGAGATAGCAGGAGGATTAGGGGAGGGTTCGAGGAAAAAGAGGGAATTGATCACAAGGATCAATCTACATAGAACCCCCTCCCAGGGGGAGGAATAACAGAAAGTGGATGAGGGGTGATGGAGAATGATGTAAGATAATAATCTACTTATCAAAGGTTCATGAGGGAGGGCCGGCAGGGGAGGGAGGGGGAAGAAATGGGGAGCTGATATCAGGCTCAAGTGGGAAGAGAATGCTTTGAAAATGATGAAGGTGGCATATGTGCAACTGTGCTTGACACACTGGATGAATGCATGGATTGTGATAAGAGATGTAAGATCCCCCAGTAAAAGTATTTTTTTAAAAAAGAAGAACTCTCTGCCAGCAAACACTTTGCCAGGTAACAGAGAAATCTATCTACTAGCATTCTATCTTTTCCACCTCTGCTGCCTTTATACTTGGACAGATCGGCTAGAGGTGCCCATACTCTTGTTTTGAAGACCAGAACTTAGCTAGGACTCTTACTGTTCTTCTCTAGAGGATTGTCACTCAATGAGAAGAGTAGCCCACTTGGGTATCTTCCTGGGCATATTTGGGACAGTTACGTTTTCATCAATGAAGGTTCAACACAGTTCATATTCACTTATTCAATTAGCTCTAAACAACAGTATATTCTACATTAAAAATTTCCCCTCCTCTTTTAAATTATATAGCCAGATTATTCAACATAGGTTCTCAAATAGCAGGCAATGCAATCAAATGATAGCACAAAGATGTTCTAAACATAATACTAGAAACACAAAGTTGTATAAATTTTGAGTGGGGGGGTGATTCCACCCATGACAGGGACGAATAACAGAAATGTGGGTGCAGGGAGACAACAGACAGTGTGACGTACAAAATAATAACAAAACACAATTGACCAAGGTGGAGGAGGAGGGTGAAAAAGCTTATACAAAGGACTCAAGTAGGAAATGTTTTGGAAATGATGATGGCAACATATGTATAAATATGCTTGGTACAATTGATGTATGGAATGTTATGTGCTGTAACTTTAAAAATCAAATTATTTTTTAAAAAGAAAAGCAAGTGAAGATGTACTTAAGAATGAAATTCAAACTGAAATTAAGAATTTACTTCAAGCTGAAATCCCTACTTATTCCTCCACAATTTCTGCTTAGTCTTAGCAACTTAAATCTGGAATTCCTATGATTAGAATCCATGTAGTCTCTCTCTCATTCATGGTGAAGTTCAAGGCATTAACAGATGATATGAGATAATCTAGGTATGGGCTCTTTAAAACTTTAACCTATTGTTCAAACTAGTCCTTTTTCTTCTCTACCATCGTGACTGATTCTCATCATTTGTAAGCGTATGATGACTAATTTCTCTCTCATTATCTCAGTCTCTCAATTTCTCTCCCTTCACTCTGTGCCTTTGTGCTGCCCTCTATCTTCAAGCCTAGGCATTTGTTCTCCCGGATGTTCTTGAGCCTTACGGAAAAGGACAAGCACATAGTGAGTTCTATGCCCTTACAAGCACCCAGAGTTCATTTTCATTTGTCTAGACTGGATAATATCAGGGAACAATAAGAAACTCAGGCTAGAACTTAATCTCTTGACTGCCTCCCCCCCCAAAATACACACACACTTTTAATATGCCTCCATTTGTCTACACCTTTCCTTAAGCCTACATTTTTTTTTAATAGTTTGAGCATGTTTCCTCAGGATACAAAACTCTTTCATGATGAATTCCCATCCCCAGTAACGTTTTCCCCACTGAATATATCTAGCAATTCTTTGATGAACTTAAGCTATTCGTCCCTTCTCAAGTTAGTTAACGTTTTTTAAAAACATTTGTTTAGCATCCTAGTCTTCACGGGGCTGTTTCTCCCACTTGGTCCTCCTGTCTATATGAGCGGAGGGTTGTTGCTGTTGGTGCCAGTTCCGACCCACAGTGCCATCATGCACAGTAGAACGGACCACTCCCCAGGCCAGGGCCGTCTATGCCGTTTCCTAAGCTTGAGCCCATTGGTGCAAACACCATCCATCCATCTCATTGAGGGAGGGCCTTCCTCACTTTTGCTGCCCTCCACATCACCAAACAGGATGTGCTTCTCCCAGGACTGGTCTCTCCCCAAACCCATTTCTTCAGGGAGGCTGGGATTGAGGGAACTCACTTTTATGATTCAGGCTGCCAGCTCCAAATCTACCTAAATTTCCAGTTATCCCAACTCTTCCACCAGGAGTCTAATCCAAATCTAAAGGTGACTCCTTGTTCGCATATCAAAGCAAATGAAAATTTTTTAATTTACCAAACTGAGCATTTCACTCGATTAACAGGTGGTATGCAATATAAGAAGCACAGTAAATTAAACATGGGATTAGCAACTATGTTAGCTCAGTTTTTGGTTTATTATTATTATGATTATGTTGGAATATTTTGTTTTGCCAGACCCAGAGTCTTTTGATTTTACGAAGGATAGAAGAAGTCAGATTTTTTCCGGGGATTTTACATTAAAAAACTCTTTTTTCAGAACTAAATGTGGTACATTGTTTTAAGTTAATGCAATCAAGCGGTAGTTTCATTATATTTGTATCCATAATGTTTTGTGTGTCTGAAATCTTTCATCATGGAAATAGTAAGCTATGCTTTTCAACTTCAACTGTACCTGCCAATGAATTGTCTCAACATAAAAAATGTACCTGTTTCCAAGTGCTGAAATACAGAACTTCAGGCCATGGCCCAACAAGAGTCCACCTCTCCGACTTCGGTGCCCAAAGGTCAGTCTCTTTCTATGTCTCACGGCTTCAACGCAGCACCAAGATGCTAAATTCCCCTCCCCTGCCCAGGAATAAATACTAGAATCAGATGAAGATCAAAGCATCATCTCTGCTATGCAGGAGGATGATTGGGGAGCCTCGCTTTAGACCTTTTGCCAACTTTGCACGTACTTGGAATGAACTCAGTCATCAGAATCTAGCGTGGTGGATGCTCACAGAGCAGAAACTTCCCACAACTCTAAAAGCAAACCCTAAAGATGCCCTCTCTACAGGAAAGTGAGCAGCTCTGTAAACATTTTCTCCTATGGAGAGGCGGGTGTGATTGAATCACTGTATGATCGTGGCTCGGGTAGGCAGAAGCTAGAGAAATGCGTCCGGTCAGGATCACTGCGGTTTCAGACTTGCTCTGGGGTCTGCAGTATAAATGAGCAAAGGGGGCCTGTGCCTGGGAAGGGCTGCAGAACTTACGCAGCTGGAGAAAAGTTTTCTCTTCCTTTCCTGCTTGCTTCGCCTGCAAAGGTCAGGTTTGTATAACCATCGCCAACTCTGAACGCAGCAGCCCAAGGCTGATTGCTCGGCTTAGCTGTACTGAGGTGACTTGGGGGTACACTGTAATTCCCACGTGGTTATGTTTAAGCTCAATATCTCCCAATAGAGACCTCATTTCCCATCTAGAACTGCTGATATCCTGCCTTCCCATGATAAGGCTGAGAAGTCTGCAGTCCTCAAATGTAATTTTTCTACATGGGTTATCTTGCTTGCTTTCTTCATTGATGCAGAAAAAAATTAAATGAAACTAGTGGCGACCTTTTCCTTCCACGCCACTTCACTGTGATCCAGTTTGACAGACCACACTGACCCCTGAGGAGGATCGTTTCTAGAATATGAGAGTGTAGGTGTTTTGCTTATTTTCTTTATCGGCTCTTTTCCCCGTATCACAAGAGACCTCAGCACCAGGCAGGAACCAGAACTGGGGATACGGCAGGTAATCTGGATCCTGTTTGCTCATAAAAAGGTGGTAACTGCTAATTGTATGGTGTTGCCCACTTTAACACATCACAAATCCTTAGCTTCCCATGAGTGTAAGGAACACTTCCCAGCAAAAATTTCAGGTAGCTTCCAAAGCAGAATATGCTCCCCTAGGAGATGGCAAATGTGTGGCTTCTTCCATTGTAATTCGGATGGCAGACAGGACACACTTCAGGGAATTCTGGGGGGTTGCAACAAGTCAGCTATGCAGACAGATGTTTCCATGGTGACCCTCCCCATTCAGTGTGAGACTTCGGTACACCCAGGAGGATTAATAACATGGCATTAACACTGATAATCATAATGAAGAGGATTGACTGAGAGTGGGGCCAGCCAAGCCTGACATGTGTGAGGACACAGGGTGGAAGAATTTAGCCAATGTCTAGAGGAAGACAATATGGAACTACAGGGAGAGGAACTCCATTCCTTTTTTTATTTCACAGAATAGTTTTCCTTCCAGAAAAGACCTTGTTGCTGACAGACTTTCTAACATGTCCCTTTGGAAATTATTTTGATATTACAAGAAAGTGGGGGTGAAAGTAAATAACTGAAAGGTGTGATTCGTTAAAGGCCAAGAGAAACAGGGTAAGAGAATGTGGAAGGAGCCAAGGAAAGCCGCATCATTGTGCACTCACCTTTCTCTCTGCATGACACACCTTTTCGTTCCTCTTAAAAAGAAAATTTTCCTTTCACATTGTTGTAACATATTTTTAATTCCATGAAGGGCATTGTACAAACTGATCAAGTGAAGCATTAGGAGTTTACAGTCTAATTCTGATGGATGCCAGCGAGCGTAAAGGAGACCTCAGAGAGAGGTTATACCTTTTCAGTCAGGATGCAGATCATCACGGGCTGACTGGGGATCCTATTCATGACTTAGTGAGTTTGCATGTTTATCTCCTTAGTTACATTTCAAGATTCTATAGGGCAGAAATTATCTGCCCAATTGTCAGTTCCATTCCTAATCCTTATTCACTCAAATACACACACATACTTACAAAATCACACAAATACAAACACACACAGCACTGATCTAGCATCTTGCTATACACACCATATTACCCAAAACAAAACAAACAAAAAAACTCACCATCATCAGCCCTAGATAGGATTTCCTTGACTACCAATCATTAAAGGAGTAAATGGCCTCATCTTTCTCCCACAGAGCGACTAGTGGGTTTAAAGCACTTACTTTACAAAAAGGACAAATGATTCTCTCCCAGAAGAAGTTCTACCAGAATGCTCCTTAGAGGCAAAGATGATGAGACTTTGACTCACATACTTTGGACATGTTGTCAGCCAAGAACAGTCCCGGGAAAAGGACATCATGCTTGGTAAATAGAGGCACAGCCAAACGGAAGTAGGTTCTAGATGAGACAGACCAACACAGTGGCTGCAGCAATGGGCCTAAACAGAAGAGCAATTGTGAGGATAATTTGGGATGAGGTGGTGTTTCATTCTGCTGTACATATGATGTCTCAATGAACTGGAACTGGCTCAATGGCCCCAAACAACAGCATCCCAACACATGACCACAGTGTGTCAGAGCTCTTACACACCATATTACCGCTCATATAAGGAAAGCATGTATGTGATTAGCAATGCAAACACTTCCATTAATGCAAGGCAGCACTATTTTTAGAGGGACTCTAGAATGACACGCTAAATCATAGCGATTCCATAATCATTTTCACCCATCCTAATAATGGTAAATACATATTAAGGACTTATATATATACATACATATATATATGTATATATATATCAGTTGTTGTTGTTGCTGTTAGGTGTCATTGAGTCAGTTTCAACACATCGGGAACAATGCGCAAGAGAACAAAACACTGCCTAGTCCTATGGCATTTTCACAATTTGTCCATTGCTTGAGCCCATTGTTGTAGCCACTGTGTAGATCCATCCTGTTGAGGGCCTTCCTCTTTTTTTCTGCCTTGCCACTTTACCAAGCTTGATGTATTTTCTATGTACCAGAGCCTGTGATAAGTCTATGAATAAGATGCTATTATGATTGTTGTGACCTAGGTAAGAATTATGGATCGTAGAGCTGGTATATGAAACTAAAACTCACCCTTCCCCGAGAAGAATTTATTTCAGATGACAGCATTGAAGCTGCAGCTCAGGGAGAGGGACATGTCTGATCAGAGCACACAGGAGCAAATGAAGGGGGAGGAAAAGAGAGTGGAGCACATCCTGGCCCAGCAAGCCTTTAGGACAATATTCCCACTCCGAACAGCCAATCCACAGAGAAAGACCACGTGGCCGGCCCCACCATGAGACACGACATCCCTCACTGACCCATAGCCCCAAGGGGACAACACTGGAGACATGGTGTGGGAATTGCACCCGATCTGATCTCACCACACCGAGGCAAAACACTAAAGGCGTGCAACAGAACAGCAAGGGGAACAATACAACGAAGTCCCCATGGAATACCAAAAATAAACGTTGGGGCCAGGGCTTGACACCCCATCAGACTCTACCAGAAAACACTCCTAAAGGCCAACAAACAGACCTGGAACTAACTACAAGCTTTTTTTTGTTGTTGTTGTTGTATTGTATTTTGTTTGTCATTGGCTTGTTATTGTTTTGTTTTGTTGCTTGATTTTGTTGTCTTGTTTTTGCATGTTATTGTCTCCTCAGGTATATCTAAATAAGATAGGCTGGATGAACAATCTGGAGAAGAAAGCAATGGAACCAACAGTTCCAGGGGGAGACATGGGAGAGCGGAAGGTGGGAGGAAAAGGTAGTGGTGTTAACAAACCCAGGGATAAGGAAACAACAAGTGATCCAAATCGGTGGTGAGGAGGGTATGCGAGGCCTGGTAGGGCATGATCAAGGGTAATGTAACTGAGAGGAATTACTTTAACCCAAATGAAGGCTGAGCATGGTAGTGGGACAAGAGGAAAGTAAAAGGAAATAGAAAAAGCTAGGAGGAAAGGGGCATTTATAGAGGTCTAAATAAAGACATGTACATATGTAAATATATTTATATATGAGGATGAGGGAAATAGATCTATGTGCATATATTTATAGATTTAGTGTTAAGGTAGCAGATGGACTTTGGACCTCCACTCAAGTACTGCCTCAATGCAAGAACACTTGTTCTATTAAACTGGCATTCCGTGATGCTCACATTCCCAACACAACCACTGAAGACATATGGGTGCATAAGCAAATGTGGTGAAGAAAGCTGATGGTGCCTGGCTATCAATAGATATAGGGTCTGGGGTCTTAAAGGCTTAAAGGTAAACAAGTGGCCATCTAGCTCAGAAGCAGCAAAGTCCACATGGAAGAAGCACACCAGCCTGTGTGATCACAAGTTGTCAAAGGAATGAGGTATCAGGCATCAAAGAACAAAAAAATCATATCATTGTGAATCAAGGGGAGTGGGCGGCAGTCCAAAGCCCATCTGCAGGCAACTGGACATCCCCTTACAGAAGAGTTGTGGGGAGGAGACAAGCCAGACAGGAGCAGTGTAGCAACAATGAAATACAACTTTCCTCTAGTCCCTAAATGCTTCCTCCCCACCCACTATCATGATCCGAATTCTACCTTACAAATCTGGCTAGACCAGAGAATGTATACAGGTACAGTTAGGAAATGGAAACACGGAATCCAGAACGGATGATCCCTTCAAGACCAGTGGTGACAGTGGCGATACATGGAGGATTGAGGGAGGGTGGGGGGTGGAAACGGGGAAATGATTATAAGGATCTACATATAACCCCCTCCTTGGGGGGGGGGTGGACAACAGAGAAGAGGGTGAAGGGAGATGTTGGACAGTGTAAGATATGACAAAATAATAATTTATAAATTATCAAGGGTTCATGTGGGAAGGGGGAGTGGGGAAGGAGGGGTAAAATGAGGAGCTGATGCCAGGTCCTTAAGTAGAGAGCAAATGTCTTGAGAATGATGAAGGTAACAAATGCACAGATGTGGTTTATACAATTGATGTATGGATGGATTGTGACAAGAGTTATATAAGCCCCCAATAAAATTATTTTGAAAAAGAGAAAGAAGCCAAACCCAATAAAATCCAAGGGTGTTGTGTTTTGTATCAACTATAATTTCTTTGTGTGTAAAGTTTAAAAAATCTATACAGTCAAATCATAACTTTTTAAACCTATGTAACATGGCTTTGCTTTTTAAATATTTAGAACATTCCATATGATACAAATACAGTAAAGCCTGGGAGACAGAGAAAGAAAAATGTGTGAGGCAAAGAAAAAAAAAAGAAGAAGCAAGAGTCTCTCAAGGCAGCTGAGTTCTTCAGGCTGACTAAAGCTTGTCTGCAGAATGCTGATGACTGGACCTACGAGAGCATTTATTAATCCATCAAATATTTATCAAACTCACGCTTTAATAGCTATTTACTCTGTGTCGAGTACTGTCCTAAGTGCTTTCGGCAAATTAACTTATTTAATCTTCTGTTTAAGAGACAAGCGCTATGAGTAAAGCACCTGTTTTTCAGACAAGCACACTGATGTGCGGGTCATTTAAGTAACTTGCCTAAATTCACACAGACAAGAGTAGAGCCATAAACTGAACCCAGTCAGCTGGCTCCTGATCACAGCCCTCAACCATGATACAAACTGCTGGGCTGGACCTGGGGAATAGAACAATAATCAAAAAGCATGTACACCTTGCTTTTGTAAGACTTGGAATTGAGACGGACAGACATACTGGAACAACCAAATGCAAATGCCACTCCCAGGGAGGACCCCAAGGAAAAGCCAGTGTAAAATTATGAGACAAGTTATAGCTAGAGAAGGATAAAGATAGTAAAAGAGATGAGTATCGTTTTTCTATTGACCTGATTTCCTGTTGACATTTGGGGATAAGTTATAAATAGCTCAACCAAAGATATTTGAGTCATATTGGAAAACTTGTCCTTAAGAGTGGTTCCCAAGGTCAGGTGGTGAACTTTGAAAGACATCTCTACTAGGTATACCACAGGGCAGAAAATTAGCACCTGACTAGATAATAGCTATGTCAGGTGAAACCTCTGAGCAGAGCCTGTAGAAAGGGACATGAAGCAGCAGAGCTAGATTTCCCAGAGAACAGCAGCAGCAGTCACGATATGATCGACTCTGTTGGGTTAGACAGAGTGCACACACTTGAGCAACTTCAGGGAGAGGGAACATGCCAAAGAGAATGCCGTGAAATCTTAGTGACACTGGAAACATTTTTATTCAGCATCCAATTAACACATACTGAGTACACTCTAAGGACCAGAATCTCTGGTGAGCCTAAGAATAAGGTATTCTTATGATTGTCATCCTGATAAAATTTATGACATGGTCTAGCTGGATTATGAAACAAAGCCCAATATATTCCAAAGGCATTGCACATAGTCTCAAATCGTTTTGCAGGCATTTGAAACGAGACAACGTTAATCGCAGTTCACGAGAAAGAACTATTTCTCATTAGGAGTACTTCACCTGGAACCATAGCAACATCTCCTAAATTAATTTTTCACTAAACACCACTGATGCCCTGGTACAGAGGAATGTAGCCCAAGCTTTGGTGGTGCTTTGGCTTTTAAATGCAAAGTTCACAGTTCACAACCACCTACAACAGCTTATGGACAGCAGGCAGCCTGCCCACATGGGGGTAAATCAAGAGAGGAGCACAACAGACCAGTGATGGGACTGAAGCCTCCAAGTCCCTGAAGAATCCCACTTGTAGACCTCTGCCAGGGGTCAGCATGGGTACGCTCTCTGAACTGGTGGGAGATTACTTACAAGGGGGCCACACTGAATGGCTAAAGGCACATCCCTGATTGTAGTAATAGCAATGGGGACCTTTTGGATGCTTGCCTTTCAGACTCAAATGCTGAAGACTAAAAGGGGGTATATAACCCTAAAAGACATGGGAACTGGACTGATGTTTATAACATGAACTTCTCTCTTTATAACAGTGAGATATTCATCTGCTCTACGTCAGGGTTCCTCTTAGTCTTGTGACTAATCAGTCCATTGATTTTTTAATTTTTTTCTTTGTGGTGTTTATCTATACAAGATCAGCAGGATAGGGAATCTTACAAACACAGTGTTTCCTGGGGGCCATGGGAGGGGAGGGGTTAGTGAGTAGGGAGCCAACAATGATGGGTGTAGGGAAATAGTAAGTGTTCTAAAATTGACGGTGAGGAGGGTGTAGGTAGCTTTTCTGGTTGTGGCTGATCAATCAAATTGTGTCTGAGAGGTGAACAATGGGGAAACCTAATAGTGGGATAGAAAGAAAGAATAAGAAAAGAGGAAAAAATATATACATATATGTTTGTTTATATATGTGCATATACAAATGCAACAAGGAAGCAGAGGGACTTTGGGCCTCTACTTAAATCTTACCTCAGTACAAGAACAGTTTGTTCTAATAATGTGGTATATTATGATACTTACCTTCCTGACATGATCACTGAAGACAAAATGGGTGCATAAGCAAATGTGATGAAGAATGTGGATGGTACCCAGCTATTAAAAGATATAGCATCTGAGGTCTTAAAGGCTTGTAGTTAAAGAAGCAAACATCTAGCAAGGAGGCAACAAACCCCACATAGAAGAAGCACACCAACTTGTGTGATCATGAGATATCCACAGTAAGAGGTATTAGAAGGTCAAAAAAACAAACACACAACCAAATCGATATGAAGGGGGGAGAGTGGAACGGGTGGAGACCAAAAATCCAACAGCAAGACAACTAGACAATCCCTCTCAGAAGGGTGTGCAGAACAGTGCGGTACGGCACTGATCAGCCACAAAGGCATCTTCTAATCCCTTACTATCCCTTACCCTTATTATTAAGGTCTTTTATGTGTTGTCCCTCGTTCATCGTGTTAGATTTGCGTTTGTTCATTTGTACATTTAAGATCACTCGGTATATGGTTATCAAGATAGATGACCCCTAAGAAACTGTGACAAGAGAAACGGTTCTCCACGGGTATGGACGTGGGGAGAAGGAGATGAGAGCATTGATGGCTGTACAACCCCAACCGGTGGAATTGAACAACAGAACCGTATGTGAATGGGTGTATTGGGATGAATAAGCTATGTCAATAAATAATACTATAAATTTTTAGAAAGTGAAAGAAAATCATTTTTAAAAGAGTTACTATCTCCAAAACTCACAGACGATGTTCTACCCTGTCCTATAGGGTGGCTGTGAATCACTATCGACTCAAAGGCAGTGTTTTTGTTTTTGAACACTTTTATTGGCACTTAATCCACATGTCGCACAATTCAATAGTTCAGTCATATCAAGAAGAATTGTACAATCATTGTCACAATGAATTTTAAAACACTTTCTCTCCCCTTCCCAACCCCCCTCCCCGCACCACCACCACCCCCCCACACACACCTTGGTTAAATCACTTTTTAAATGAGTTATGTAATCACCATCAGATCTAGTGTGCCCTCCCCCTCCCACATCCATAGTTTGCTCCCCGAAGATGGCATTGTTTTATGGTTTGGTTTGGAGACATACTAAGAGGAAATGCAGTTCTTTTTTCTCATCTCAAAAAATTTGTGAATCATGCTAGAACAGCTACATAGCACACAGTCATTAGTCATGAGAAAAACAGTATTCAAATGGTAGCAAATACTCAGGTAAATAATCAAATAAATTCCTAAATTAAAATGTTTTGATAAAAGATTGAAATATATGCTTCAGAATAAAGTAGACCTGTGGTTTTTCTAGTTATCTAAAATGTATTGAAAATATTTGTTAGTGATAGAAAAAATATTTCGGAAAACATTTTAGATTTTGAAAAGCCTTTGGGGGAGCCACAAACATTTAAGGGTTTCTGGAATGTCTGTCATGCAAATCTCCTACAAATTAAAAATCAATCTGCAACAGGCTCTCCATGTTCTCTCCTGACCATTACTACACTCAGGTTCGTCTCACAGTCTCAAGTGGGATCTAATCGAGCAACATCTGAGACCCATATTGCCCTTGCAATCCATGTTTAGAGGCACTGTACATGTCTATATTTGGTTACAATTATATGATGGCATATCTTTTGTCTCTCTTACATTATATCTATGACTGAGAAGTACAAAGAAAAGACACTATTGTCATTTATAAAATATAGAAATTCCATGGTAATTTTCATTATCTTGGCACAAATCTGAGAGACCTGGAAGAATTGTGGTTACATATTAGGCTGCTAACTATAAGGTCAGCAGTTTGAAACCAGCAGTCGTTCTGTGGGAGGAAAATGAGGCATCGATTCTAATAAAGAATTAGTCTTGCAAACCCACAGGAGCAATTCTGACCTGCCTCATGGAGCTGCTGTGAGTCCAAAATGATGATGACGGGGAGGTTTTGCTTGTTTATTTTTGGGTTTGGGGTGGCCCAAATCGACTTCACGATTCAACGCCTTTTTAAAAATATCATAGGTATTTTATTTTCAACATAAGGCTGGCTTACTCAGATAACATTTTTGCCCCTTTAGAACTCTATACCTTCCTGAGTGTTCGTGGAGGCTTCCAAAGTATTTTCCAATATCATGGAACAGAAGCTAACTTTCTTCCTTATTGCTGTTTACCTGTCGCAAATTGGATGGCACTTGTTACTTCCAGCTGCCTTGTTAGGGATTGGATGCATTGTCTTTGTCCCGGTGGCTATTGTTGCTGTTTTCACTTTCCTTTACTTTCTGTGGTATCCCACTTGGTCTGGAATCCCTTTTTGGTTGCTTTTTCTCCTTTGTACAAAATGTTGTCTTGTCTTTTCAGCATTTCAAAAGCCCTCCCCAGTGACTTGAATTTGAAGAAAGCTGCAGGGTCTTAACTCAGTGGAAAGCTTAGAGTGACAGTGAAATCCCTAACCAGGGAATACTACTTCTGAATAGCACAACCTAAAAATAAAAGCTGTCTGCAGCTGAGACTGTGTGCCAAGGCAACTATCACTGAAACGCAGAGAAAATGAAAACACAAATAAAACGCAATGTACTTAAGGAGGACTAAGGCATTAAATTGGAGCCAATGTGAAAGTCCGGAAAAGACCAATTTTATAGACGGTGGTTTGTCACCCATGGATAGTTTAATCTGATGGAAGTTTGAATCATCCAAGAAATGTCATGCGTCAAGAATTCAAGAACACTTGCCTGTTCTTGCCTTTTTATATAAGTGAGATCATGAAAGCACAATATCTGTCTTTTGTGACTGACTTATTTAACTCATTGTAAAATCTTCAAGCTCCATATTTATTGTGGCATGTATCAATTCTCTTCCTGACTGAATAGTATTCTACTGTATGTATGCATCACCTTTTGTTATGTGATGGGAGAGTATTTAGGTTGTTCCCTTTGCAGTTATTGTGAATAGTGCTACACTGAACACCTGTATACAGATACATGTGTCGGTCTTAGTTTTCAAGGATTTGGGGTACAGAGTTCATGGTGGAATAGCAGACGCATACAGTAGTTCTATTGTTCAGCTTTTGGGGGGAGCCACACACTGTGTTCCACATGGCTACACCATTTTGTATTTCCACCAGCAATGGAAGGGCTCCAATTTTCCCACATTTTGGCCAATATATGTTATTTTTCTTCTTCTTTTAAAATTTTAGCTATGTTTCTGGGGGTAAAATGGTATCTCCTTGTGCTTTTGATTTGCATCTCTGATGGCTAATGATGTCAAACCTATGTCCGTGTGTTTAGTAGCCATTACAATGTCATCCTTGGTGAATGCTTATTACACAGTAACAGGCAATGGCATAGAGAGCAAGATCTCTTAGTGATTACCATGGGTGGCAGCAACCAGAGAAAAAGGGCTGTAATTGCTTAGAGAATACCAGATTCTGGTTTACAATAATGGAAACATTATATTAATTAAGGGTAAGGTTGTACAGCTGAGTGATTTGATAGCCATCAATATGTTGCACACTTGCAAAACACCGCATTATCAAAACTCCATATTATTTAATTCTAACCCCCCTCTAAGAACATCCTTATGACGTGGTCCTGCTCCCTGCTCACTCTCATGAAGAGGGCATTGAAGCTGTGGGTGCTATAGCAAAGTGTGGTGAAGAAACCAGATGGCGCCTGGCGATCAGAAATGATAACATCTGGGAGCTTAAAGACTTGTCTGCAAACAAACACCTTCTTAAGTGAGTCATCAACTAAACCCACATAGAAGAAGCACACCAGTCCATGTGATCCAAAGACTAGAAATAATAAAAACCGAATCCAAAGAAAGGAATGGTATCAGAGTTTAAATTGTGAAGACTCGGTTTTTAGGGGGCAATGAAAGCCCCAAATCCATTTGTAGGCCCCACGTGGAGTAAGTCTCCAGGGAAACCCCTTTGACCAGAGTTGAAGGATGTGAATGGCGCTGCTGTCAGACAGAGAACAATGTAAAGTAGATTACGGCAGATGTCATTGCTGAGTGCTAATGAGTAGGTTCTGACCTATGTGTAACAGAACCAAACACTGCCTGATCCCACACCATTCTCATAAACATCCCTCTGTCTCAGCCACTGTTTCAGCCATGGTGCCTATTCATCTTTTCAAGGCACTTCCTCTTTTTCACTGCCCCTCCACTTTACCAAGCATGACGTCTTCCTCTAAGGACGGATCTCTCCTACAACATGTCCAAAATATGTCAGAAGTGTTGCCATCCTTGTATTTAAGGAGCATTCGATACTTACTTCTTCCAAAACAGATTGCTTTGTCCTTCTAGTATCCCATGGTACTTTCTTTATTCTATTTGAGCACCACAATTCAAATTCATCGATTCATCTTCTTTCTTCTGTATTTAATGTCCAATTTTCACATACATATAAGGCAATGCAAAATACCACAGTTTGAATCACGTGCACCTGAATCCTCAAAGCAACATCCTTGATTTTCAATACTCCAAAGAGGTCTTGTCTGGCAGATTTACCTAAAGCAATGTCTCTTTTCATTTCTTGAATACTGTCTCCATAAGTATTGATTGTGAATCCAAGCAAGATGAAATCCTTGACAACTTCAACCTTTTGTCCATTGATCATGATGTTACCTGTTGGTCCAGTTGTGAGGATTTTGGTTTTCTTTACCTTGAGTCAAAAAATTCATAGTAAAAATTGCAGTCTTTGATCTTCATCAGCAAGTGCTTCAAGTTCTCCTCACTTTCAGCTGACTTGTGTCATCTATATATCACAGGTTAATAGGCCTTCCGCCAATCCTGATGACACATTCTTCTTCATATAAGCCAGCTTCTCTGATTTGCTCAACATGCAGATTGAAAAGGTATGGTGAGAGGATTCAACTCTGGTGTACACCTTTCCTTATTTTAAACCATGAAGTATTGCATTATTTCATTTGCACAACCGCCTCTTGATGCATGCACAAGTTCCCATGAACACGAGTGTGCTTCAATTTCCACTCTTCTCAAGGTTATCCATACTTTGTTAGGGTCCACATGAACACTTGTCTTGGCATATGAAAACACAAATACACACACAAAAAAACACAGGAAACATCTTCCTGGTATTCTCTTCTTTGAGCCAAGATCAATTGGACATCAGCAGTGATATCCCCTTTTCCATGACATTTTCTGAGTCCTGTCTTAACGTCTGGCAGCACCCTGTCTGTGTACTATTGCAACTTTTGTTGAATGGATTGCAGCAACATTTAACTTGCATATGATAGCAATGATGTTGTTATGTAATTTGAGAATAGTGTTGGGTCACCTTTCTTTGGAATGTGCACAAATATGGATCTCTTCCAGTCAGTTGTCCAAGTAACTGTCTTCTGAAATTCCTGGCATAGATAAGTCAGTTCTAGTGCTTCATCAGCTGATGGAAACATTTCAGTTAGTGTTCCATTAATTCCTGGAGGCTTGTTTTTGGCTCATGCAGCTTGAACTTCTTCCTTCAATACCTTTGGTTCTTGCTCATCTGCTACCCCATCGAATGGTGGCATTCAACTCGTTCTTTTGGGTACAGTGACTCTGTATTCTTTCTATCTTCATTTGGTGTATCCTGTCTCATTCATTTTTCTACTCATAGAATCTTTTTTCTTTTTTAAAATAATTTTATTGGGGGCTCTTGTATGTCCCATCACATTTCATACATTCATCTAGTATGTCAAGCACATTTGTACATATGCTGTCATCATCATTTTCTTTTCTTTTTCTTCTTTTTTAAACATTTTATTAGGGGCTCATACAACTCTTATCACAATCCATACATATACATACATCAATTGTATAAACCACATCTGTACATTCTTTGCCCTAATCATTTTCTCTTTTTTTCTCCTCTTTTCTTTTTTTTATATTTTATTAGGGGCTCATACAACTCTTATCACACTCCATACATATACATACATCAATTGTATAAAGCACATCTGCACATTCCCTGCCCCAATCATTCTCAAAGCATTTGCTCTCCACTTAAGCCCTTTGCATCAGGTCCTCTTTTTTTTTCTTTCCCTCCCTCCCCGCTCCCCCCTCATAGAATCTTTTAATATTGCAACTTGTGGCCTGACTTTTTCTTGAGTTCTCTCAGCTTATGTCGAGTGCATTCTTCCTTTTTGGTTTTCTAAGTCTAGAAAACCAAATTGCACATTTCATTATATTTGACTATGTTTTCTCGACCTCCATTTTGGAATTTTCCATTCAGCTCTTTGACTTCATCATTTTTCCATTTGCTTTAGTGACTCTACATTTTAGAGCAAGTTTCAGAGTCTCTTCATTTTTTAAAATCATTTTATTGGGGGCTCATACAGCTCATCACAATCCTTATATACATCCATGTGTCAGGCATATTTGTACATATATTGTCATCATCATTCAAAACATTTTCTTTCTACGTGAGCCCTTGGTATTAGCTCATTTTCCCCCTCCCCCATATTCTCTCCCACACGATCCCTTGATAATTTATCATTTTTTTCATATCTTATAGGAGAGTATCTTCTGACATCCAAATTGATTTTTTTCTTTCATTCCTATTCTTTTAATGACCTTTAGCTTTCTTCGTGAATGATGTTATTGATGACTTCCTACAGTTTATCAAGGTTTCTGTCATTTTTCTTTAATTCATCAAATCTCTCTTCTTGAGATCTTCTCAAGATGCACGTGGAATAAATTCAAATTTTGGCTCTCTCATACTTGTTTTAATTTTCTTCAGTTTTACATATGAGCAGTTGATTGTCTGTTCCACAGTCAGTTCCTAGCCTGCTTTTTTCTGGTTATATTGCACTTTTCAATAGTCTCTCCTACAAATATAATCAATTTTATTTATCTATATTCCATCTGGAGAAGTCCATGTCCATAGTCATATTTGTATTGTTTTAAAAGGGGGTATTGGCTATGAACAAGGCATTGGCCCAGCAAAACTTTATCATGCAATCTCCAGCTTCATTTCTATCACCAAGTCCTATTTTCTTCCTTTCTCTTTGTTCCTAACTTTTGCATCCCAATCACCAATGATTATCAGTGTATCTTGTATATTGATCATGTTGATCAAATTATGACTGAAATTGTTGATAGAATTCTTCAATTTCTTTATGACTAGTTTTAGTGGTTGGTGCATAAATTGTAATGATAGTTTTATTGAATGGATTTCCTTGGAGGCAGGTAGATACGATCCTATCATAGACAGCATTGTACTTCAAGATTGATTTTGCAATGTCCTTTTGGACAATGAATGCAACGCCATTCCTCTTGATTGCGTTTTTCCTGGAATAGCAAATCAAATTATTTTCTGATTCAAAATGGACAATACCATTCCATTTCAGCTCACTAATGTCTAGGATATCAGTCTTTATGTGTTCCATTTCATCTTTGAAGCTTTCCAATTTTCCCATGGAAATGTCGTCCCACAGCTCATGAGGGCTCCTGTCATTACTATTTGTATTAGATAGGATTCTCTAGAGAAACAAAACCAGGACACTTATGAATATATACTATACATATATATTATACATATATATGTATATATATCATGAAGGAATATAACAGAATATAATTAGTCCACACAGCAGTAGAGGGTTCAGTTCAACTCACTTCTGTGAAACAGTTAATATACTGGAAGTCCTTCAACTCACGAGGGCTGCTGACTCCAAGTCAAGGAAGCATACAGCTGAGTCTTCCCTAGAGCAATGCAGGTAGTCTGGCTACAGGCAGCAAACAGCAGGGTGAGTCACCAACAGTCAGCTGTTCAGGAGCTTAGCAAAGTAGGCCAGGATGGGATATCAAACTCAAGCAATGCAAGATGACAAGCTCTGACAGCCTCAAACTCAAGCAATGTATAAACCAGCAGTGTGGCGAAGCAGGTTTTGAAGGAACCTCAAGCTCTAGCAATATGAGCCACAGGTTGTCTGTCCCACAGGTAATGTAGCTCACAAATTGAGGCAGAGAACTAGCTAAAGCAGCTGCATGCTGGTCTGACCACCAGAGAGCTAGAGAAAGAGGGGGTGGGGTTTGCCAAGCCATTTAGCTCTTTTCCCTCTAATCAAACTGCAATCTTATTAATCCTACATGTTCCTATTGGCCAGGTTGGCACAGTAAGCCTACCTATCACAGTGCTCAATGCATCAATTCTTGAAATGTTCTAGAGATGCTCTCAAAATTCAGGTAGGATACATTCAAGGTTACATTCCTAGGAATATTGGAATGACAGATATAGTTAGGTTAAAATGTAATACCTTATCATTTTATCTCCCTTGATCCATTTTAAGGTTGTTTTAGATTTTAGTATTTTCAACTTTCTCTTGATTCAGGTTTTTCTATGTTTGTCTACTCATTGTTGTGAGGTTTTGTTGTTGTTTCTTTATTTGCTTCCTGCTGTGTTTCGTATGATTTTCTGTATATGAAATCCAGGATAGCTGGATCTACAGAGACAGCCACTGGACAAGGACATGATAGGGGAGGATGGGAAGAAATGTGGCGCTAACAGCAATGAGTATAAGAAGAAAATGTTCTGAAACCAGTTGAGTCGATGATTACACAAATCTTCATAGGATCAAATGATTATAATGAATGATATGTGTTTATGCCAACAAAATTAAGGATTTTTTTAAAGAAAGGTGTATGTTAGATTTGCTTCATCAACTAAACAGAATTACATCTGAAGCTGCTTATGTATAGACAAATACTTCATGAGATGTGGTTACATCCTTAGTCTGGGAATGTAGGGCCATGATCTCAAAGGACATCTCTGTCATGTATGTAATGACATGCTTAGTTCTTCTGTTGTATCTCATTGTGCAGTGATTCCACTCTTCAAAAATTGCTAATGGCTATCTAAGCTCTATTAATTGCTCTCTATTTGCCTGGAGCAAAAGAGGAAAGGAAAAGTCTAGAATAGGAGAAAGATATGGAATAGAAGGCAGGTTGCCTCCATAAACAACTGCTTCCCTTGCCTTTGTACCTGAAGAACTCAATAGTACCTGGCATCAAAGATTCCATAGGAGAATCCTTCTGTCAAAGTAGGGGATGATGCAGAACATAATTCCAAACTCTCGTGGATCTAACATTATTTGAGTCAGTGAGGTTAAATAAACCCCTAAAACAAATGCCCAAAAGATATTTTTAAGCCTTAAACCATACATATCCCCTAAAGCCCTCAAACCGCACAGTAGTTTGCTTAAATAGTAAAGAATTTCAGGAGTCCTAGTGACATCGTAGTGATAGATTGGGCTGCTAACTGCAAGCTCAGCAGATTGAAACCATCAGCCACTCTGAGGGAAAAAGACTGACTTTCTACTCCCATAAGGAGTTGTACTCCCAAAACCTCACTGGGACAGTTCGACTCTGTCCTATAGGGTCAGTATGAGTCAGCATCAGCCCGATGGCTGTGAGTTTAGTTTGGGAAATAAAGTATTTCAGGAGCCCTGGTGTTGCAGTGGGTTAAGGATTGGGCTACTAACCAAAAGGTCATTGGTTCAAATCCACTGGCTACTCTTCAGGTTTAAAAAGGACAGTCTACGTCCCTAAAGAGTTGTGTGCAGTAGTCCTACTGTGTTCTACAGGGTCCTTATGAACTGACTTGGTGGTGGTAGGAATAAAGAGCTTTTATGGCTTTAGCGTTGTGCCGAAAAGATCTAGTTATATAGGATCAAAGTGGCAATGGCCACTGGAAAAGCCACAGGACACAGGAGAACTGCTCCTGTGGGTTTCTGAGGCTGTAACTCTATGAGAGTAGAACGCTTCATCTTTCTCCATCAGAGAGGCTGGTAGTTTTGAGCTGCATGCCTTGAGCTTAGCAACCCATCAAATAACTACTACATCACCATAGTCCTTGCTTTCTGTGGTTTCATGCCAACTCTTGCGTTCAAATGCATTTTGGCTTTCAGTTTTCCAAGAACTTTCTCTTAATTCTCTGCCATGATTGCATAGATTCACTTCCTTTTGCTCTTGAGCTTTTTGCTTACTAGTCTGTGGAATTTAGACCCCAATCCTGAATTGTTACCAGGTTCACTCTTGAACTGTAACCAGTGAGCAAATCCCAAATCTAAATTTAGTTCCTACATTCAAACTGCTGAAGACATTTTGAAAGTAGAACAAGACATGCTCATGTGTGGATTGTTGCTACAGACAATTCCTATTACACTTCTTCAGCTGCAATGCCCTATGTTGATTGGCAACATTTCCGTGTCCCTCTTTCAAATTCCGAGACTATGAGTCAGGAATGTTGTTAAAATCTTTTCAACCTTGCAATTCTCCCGATGTTCCCTGTGTATTATTATCTGTCAGCATAAGGTTTTGTATAAAGAACGTGCAGGCTTTCTGTAGCATTCAAAACTATACTTGTTTGTGTGGGATTTCTCCCTGGGGGCACAAGAAGTTTGTATTTCAGAAGCTGGTGGTGCAACAGCACTGTGGCAGAAAGGCTTGGCAATCTGCTTGCACTGGAGCAGTTCTGTTCTGTCATGTGTGGAAGCAGAACCAACTCCACAGCAACAGGTGTGTGCGACATCACCTTGTGGTTTTTTAAAAATATTTTATTGGGGGCTCATACAACTCTTATCACAATCCATACACACATCAATTGTGTAAAGCACATTTGTACATTCATTACCATCATAATTCTCAAAACTTTTGCTCTCCACATAAGGACCTGGAATCAGCTCCTTAATTTCTCCCTCCCTCCCCATTCCCCTCTCCCTCATGAACCCTTGATAATTTATAAATTATTATTTTGTCATATCTTACACTGTTCGACGTCTCCCTTCACCCACTTTTCTCTTGTCCAACCCCTAGGGAGGAGGTTACGTGTAGATCCTTGTAATCGGTTCCCCCTTTCCACCCCACCCTCCTGGTATCGCCACTCTCACCACTGGTCCTGAAGGAATCATCTGTTGTGGATTCCTTATGTTTCCAGTTCCTATCTGGAACGGTGTACATCCTCTGATCTAACCAGATTTGTAAGGTAGAATTGGGATCATGATGGAGGGAGTTGGGGAGAAAACATTTTAGAACTGCAGGAACGTTGTATGTTTCATCGTTGCTACACTGCACCTGACTGGGTTGTCTCCTCCCCGCAACCCTTCCGTAAGGAGAGGAATATCGCCTTTTTTCTACCAGGATTTGTAAAAAAGAAGAAAGAAAATCCCCTTCAGTGTTTCTTAACCACCCATCTTCTCTCAAATCACAACACCATGTTTATTTCTCCTGTGCTAGTTTGAAAGAAAAATAACTTTTTTTAACCTCTCTGACACCTTGCTAACTACTTTTCTTGCTTTTTCTTTCTTTTTATTGTTATTTGAAAGAATTTACCATCTTTACTTCCTATTTCTTTGGAACTAAATGTTAATTTTTAAACATTACTAACAAAGCAATTTAATCATTTTAAAAGACTTACAATGAAATCATCACTTACAAGTTGCTGCCAAGCCTGGAGTTCTGCTATCATTCTCCCCAAAATTCACTACCATAAAGTTGACTCTGACTCCGAAGGACCCTGAAAGGGTTTGTGAAGCTGTAAGGTCTTTGTAGAAGCAAACAGCCTCATCATTGGAACTCAGAGCAGCTGCTCGTTTGAACCACCAGTCTCACATTAAGCAGGCCAACTGCTTCCCCAAGAGTGATGCCAGTACCTTTCTGCTAGCACTGGGCAGGAGAGCCCTCTTACATATTAGACCCTTGGATCTGGTCATTTTAGGTTTTTATGTCACCGAGAATAAGAATTGGCCTGGGAGTGGTGGGGGGCGGAGAGGTTGTTTGTTACTATCTTCTCTGTTTGATAGTTTATATTCTCTAGTTTCTGATAGAAGAGATAAGCTCTCTGAGTTCTTGTGTTTTTCAAAATGAGGCAATTCTACTCTCATGCTTGATTAATAAGTCAGCTGGTTATTGAAATATGTTACAAAGAGCAGTTTCCTGCAGTATTCTGAATGGTTATGCTACTTTCTCTAGATTCTAATGCTATTTTGATGTCCAATGCTTCATATGTCTACATAGATTATTTGGAGCTTAGTAATATTATCAAACATATACAAAAATTGCACAACTAGTACAAAAATATTTTCTGAAACTCTTTAAGATTGAGTTAATGACCTGATAACCTCAAAACTCTGAATATTTTCATGCATATCTAATATTCTCCTACTTAATAAAATGCAGCCACCAAAATTTAAAAATTAACATTGAAGCGCAGTATCCCCTAACTCTCAAATCCTATTCAAGTATTCCCAACTGTCCCAGTAGTGATCACATTAATGGATCCGGTTCAGGATCATACACTTCATGTCTCCTTAGTCTTCTCCAGTCTGCAAGAGGTATTATTTCTGACAGTTTGGATTTGTCTCATGTTTCCTCATAATTAGATTCAGGTTGCATATGTTTGTAGGACTATTACAGTGGTGAAACATGCTTCAAAGTCTCATATGATATCAGCATATACTAATATTAATTGTGTTAACTTTGATCAATTAGCTAAGATCGCATATACCAAATTTTTCCCATTGTAAAGTTATTATTTTCCCTTGGAATTAATAAATACTTGTGAGGGACTATGCATTGAATTGCATGTACGTATTCTATCCCAAGTGTATCTTCTTATCATTGTCTTAATTATGGATATTTTAGGGTTTACCAAATGGTTATGCGTCTCTTCTTTATAGCTCAGTAAGACAGCTTATTAATTTTCTGGTAGATCATTTGTAATTTCTTAATATCCTCCAAAGTTTGACATCATCTGTTTTCTCCTGGAGAGCAGCTCAAGTCCCTGCATTCAAGGACTGAAGCACTTACTCCCTCTTTCTGGTCTTTAGTTGTCATTGTTTATATATTGATGCCTCTGTTCTTGTTTTTTATCTTTGTAACTGGCCTATACATTTTAAATTATTCTAAAATAAAAAGGTTATTTTTATAAAGATAATAACTTTAACAGTTTTATTGGGACATAATCCAAATATCCTACAATGCAATAGTTACCGGTAAGTCATATCAAAAAATACAATCATTGTACAATCATTTTTCTTTTTTTAAAAAATCATTTTGTTGGGGGCTCTTACAGCTGTTATAACATTCCATAGATCAATTGTATCAAGCATATTTATATATGTTACCATCATCATTTCCAAAACATTTTCTACTTGGGCCCTTAGCATAAGCTCCTCTTCTTCCCCCCCCTTCCCACCTCCCACCTTTATCAAATAGAGATTGTTATTATTATTTCATATGTTATACTGTTCATTGTCTCCCTTCACCTGCATTTCTGTTATTCTTCCCCCTTTTTTGAGTGGGAGCTATATATTCAAACTTGGAATGGGTTTCCCCTTCCCCCTCGCTCACCACCCCCCTGCCCTCATGGTATTGCTACACCCACACTGTTCCTGAGGTGTTTATCTGTCCTGAATTCTGTGTGGGGAGCTCTTATCTGTACCAATGTGTTCTCTTGTCTAGCCAGATTTGTAAGGCAGAACTGGGTCATGGTAGTGGGACGGAGGAAGCTTTCAGAAACAAGAGAAACGCTATGTGATTCGATGGTGCTATACTGCACCTTAGTTGAATCATCCCTTCTTTATAACCCTTCTATGGTAGGCATCCAATTGTCTATAGATGGACTTTGGGTATCTGCTCCAACACACCTCATTCACATGAATATAGTTGTTTGCTTTGGATCTTTTGATGCTTGATATCTGATCGTGTCGACAACTCATGATCACACGGGCTGATGTGCTTCTTCCATGTGGGCTTATTTGCTTCCCTGATAGATGGCTGTTTGTTTAACTTCAAGCCTGTAAGACCCCAGATGCTATATCTTTTGATAGATGGGCACTATCCCCTCTTCACCACATTTCCTTATGCACCCATTTTGCCTTCAGTAATTGTATTAGTAAGGTGGTATCAAAGAGTGTTCTTGTCTTAAGGGAGATGCCTCTGGTTTTAGTGTATAGTTATACATGTATTTGATTTTTTATTTCTATACTTGTGTTGATTTCTTACTAGTCTTGTATATCTTAATCTTCAACTAGTCTTGGTTCTCTGTCACAGAGATAACCATGCCATTTCTTATAAGGTTGATCTGATTTTTACAAATTCCCTTAATTTCTGTTTTCCTGGAAATGCCCTAATTTTACCAAGGTATTTGGAGGAAAATTTTGCTGTGTATAAAATTCTTGTGTGCCGGCGGTTGGTTTGTTTTTCTTCTTTCAGAGTTTTGTACTTGCTGTCTCATTGCCTTGCCTGCTTAGTTTCTGCCAAGAAATCAGTGCTTAATCATATTGTATCTTCATTGGTGGTGATGTCTTTGTTTTTTCAAGCTGCTTTCAGCTTTCTTTCTTTGTCTTTGGTTTTGGAAAGGTTAGCTATGATATATCATTGGTGATTCTCTTTTGAGTTCTATTTGGGGTTCATTGAGCTTCTTGAATGCACATATTCTCTTCTTTAATGATATCAGGATAGTTTTCTTCTAACAAATCTTCAATAATTTTCTCTTTTAATTACTTATTTTGTTTTGTATCTATTCTGGTATTCGGTTAAACATAAGTTATTCCTCTTGACAGTGTACACATAACATTTTGAAAACAACACTGCTAATACTAATCTGTTAGAAAAACAATCAGGAAAAAATGAAGAAAATCTAAGTGTTATGTCTTTTGCTCTGTCTTCTGTTGATTCAGTGAAACTCCTGTGTCTTTACAATGTGTTATCTATTTATGAAATTTTTGTATTAATCTTTTGGATTTCTATTGTTGGTTTTGTATGATTTTGAATTTCACATTTATTTTGTCAAATTGTTTTTGTATTTCCCCCTGATTTATTTTAGAGTTTTGTCTGTGTTTTTCTTGATGTTTCCAATGACTTTTTACTTTTGTCTTATATCTCTATTTTAATCCTCTGAACAGACTGAAATATGAATCTTTTGATTTCATTATCGGGTAGTTCCAATAGCATTTCTTCCTCTAAAAATTTTCTAGCCCTGAATTTTGGTCACCTGCTTGAGTCATCGTGTGCTGTTTGTCTTTGTATCTGTGTGATCTTGGGTTCTCTGTTGTTCAGACACATTGTGGTGGTGTTACATTATTGTATTTGTTGATCATATGTTGTTTCAATTCACCCTGGTTTTTTTTGTTTTGCTTCTATTTTACATATATGAACAATGATAGGGGTTGCTAAGTAGACAACACTAGCACACCCTCCAGCTATCTCTAGGTGACTTTAGTAGTGGTTGGGAGTTCAAGGATGAATCTTTAATCTTTTGTCTCGTAAAGCAACTGGGACAAAGCAGGACAGCAAGTATCCAAGATCTGTCATTTATCCAGAGGTGCTAGAACAGGTAGTGACACTGTCCCAATCAGTAGCACGAAGATGTGGCAGGTATGATTAAGTAGGGTCATTGGTTCCCAATTAATTGAGACTGGGAGGTGAAAAAAAATTTAATAGATGGGAAGAAGAGACTAGAATATTTAAAGAGGGAAAAAACAAGATGTAAGAAAAGTAAAGATGAAAATAAAAGCGAGAATGGCACAGTATTAGAGGGAGTGGTGTCTGCCAAACGCAACTGCAACAGGAACGGCACACTCACCACAGGATAGCACACTGCCCACCATGCAGGACTGGGTTGGGTGTTGGCCATGCAGGTGGCCAGGAAGGAAGCTCCACTTCATAAGATCCTTCATCACTGCTGCAGAGGTAGTGATGGTAAGCACTGTCAACTGTGGAGGTGGTGACTGCAAGGCACCCACTCGTGGCAACAGGGTCCATGTGGTATTTTCTCTGCAACCATATGCAGCATCAACTGCAGAAGGCAGGGGCAGACACTGTTGAAAGTGGAAGCAATTGGAGTTGCAAAGCACCTGCTTTGCAGGATCAATAAACAGAGTGTTGATTGAAGGTGAGGGAATAAAGACAATGACAATGAAAGGAGAGAACTAAGAAGAAAAAGTAAAGAAACGGGAAAGAGAAAAGTGGCATACTCTTGGTGTCATCAAATAT
Organism: Tenrec ecaudatus; assembly: GCF_050624435.1. Taxonomy (NCBI): domain Eukaryota; kingdom Metazoa; phylum Chordata; class Mammalia; order Afrosoricida; family Tenrecidae; genus Tenrec; species Tenrec ecaudatus. Next base: position 41,765,240 of record NC_134536.1, read on the forward strand.
GGTAGTTGTGACAGCACACGCTCAATCACAGGGTGGCATGGGTGGGATCTGCAGTGCTTCTATTAACCAGAAAGTTGCGTAGGAGAGGTGGGATCACACCTCTGTGGTGACTGATCACCAATGTAGATGCTGGTTCAGTTTTGGCCAAGGAGAGCAAATTAGCTAGTTCCTGCTCCAATCAGAATTCTACTTGCAATAAGACAAACTGGGACATGGTGTTGGGCCTATTGGTAATTTACAGTTCAGATGCCTTTTGTTCAGTTTTCACTCAATATCTTCGTAAGTATTATCTCTACTTCTTGATCTTTTCCTGTGAAACTCTTGGTTCCAGGACTTTCATCCATATCTATTTTACTGGGTTCCTTAAATCAGAAAAATCATAGACTAGTGTATCAGCATTGTCTACTTTCTTGGCCACCAGATTCTCCTAATTTATTATAGTGGGGAATACTATAAAGAAACAAAAATAGGAACACTAGATGTGCTTGTTGCTTTTAGTGTAGCATTAAAAGGACCTTACATTTCCTGTAGACACTCTCAAAAAAAAACACAAGAAATTATGAATTTCACATCTCTTTAATTCCAATCCTATATAACACCACAGGGTACATACTAGCCTTCCCCCTCTCCCTTTGCATAACTTCTCTTTCAATCAATGACTTTATAATTCTTATAAATTTAGTATAAACTAGCTCACTTGATCCTTGATATATTTTGTTCAAATCTAGAGTACAGATTGCTGGAAAAGAGTTTCAGAATATCTAAGTCATGTTAGGGTAGGGGATGGAGAGGAGTATTAATTAGTTTGATACTTGTTTATGGGTGTTTTTTTCTTTTGTTAAGGGCAAAATTTGTCAATGAATAACAGAGATAGTATGTGAAATTAGATGAGATTTTCATAAATGCATACTAAGAACTTTATCAAGATACAAAACATCACTCTAGAAAATCCATTGACACAAAAGGGTGCATAAGCAAATGTGGTGAAGAAAGCTGATGGTGCCTGGCTGTCAAAAGATACAGCATCTGTGGTCTTAAAGGCTTGAAGATAAAAAAGCGACCATCTAGCTGAGAAGCAACAAAGCCCACATGGAAGAAGCACACCAACCTGTGTGATCCTTAGGTGTATATAGGATCAGGTATCAGGCATCAAAGATCCAGAGCAAAAAAAAATCATAATGTGAGCAATTGGACATCCCCTTACAGTCAGGGTGCAGTGTAGCACCAATGAAACATACAGCTTTCCTCTGGTTCTTTAAGGCTTCCTCGCCCCCCACTACCATGACCCTAATTCTACCTTACAAATCTGACTAGACCAGAGCATGTACATGGGCACAGATAAGACTGGAAAACACAGGGAATCCAGGACAGATAAATTTCTCAAGACCAATATTGAGAGTAGCCATACCAGAAGGGGAGGGAAAGGTGGGGGGGGGGGGAAGGAGGAACAAATCACAATGACCTACTATAACCCCCTCCCCAGGGGATAGACAACAGAAAGGGGGTAAAGGGAGACATCTGGACAGTGCAAGACATGAAAAAAATGATTTAAAAAAATTATAAATTATCAAGGGTTCATGAGGAAGGGAGAAAGAGAGGGGGAGGGGGGGAAATGAGGAGCTGATACCAAGGGCTTAAGTAGAAATAAAATGTTTTGAAAACACTGATGGCAACAAATATACAAATGTGCTTGATACAATGGATATATGTATGGATTGTGATAAGAGTTGTATGGGCCCCCAATAAAATGATTTTTTTTTAAAGAAAATCTCTTGACAAAGAAAATCATTATTTTTATTTTCTAGAGGAAAGGCTAATTTTACCTGTTCTAAAATATACTTTAAATAAAATTATAGAATATTATCCTTTTGGCCAATTTATTTTGCTCAATGTGGTGGTTACATAATTTCAGGTCAACTTAATAAGTAAGTGAAGGGGTGGAACCTAGCCTGTCAATCTGGTCACAGCCTGATGATTCCTCCTTGTGGGTGTGGCCTTCTCATGAGGATTCTAGGAACGTCCCCTCTCTCTCTGACTTTGTCTTCCTGTTGACAAGACACGTGGAGCCACACAGAGACTATAAGAGCCCTGGAGATGCCTCCACTGCCACTGGATCCACAATACATTGCACCTACTGGTCTGTGATCTTCCTGCATTTTGCATCATTGCATGGGATGCAGGAGTCTGCAGAGCAATTTATGGACTAGAATCGAATATATGGGCTAATATCAGACTTAGGGACCTGATCTTGCCTGGACACAGATGTTTTCTTAATATACAATTACTCTTTGATATAAAGCTCTGTCTTATACATATATTTGTAAGACACACATACATGAGTGCCTGGGATTGTTTCTCTAGTCAAACTGGACTAATACACTCAGTGTAGTAATTTTTAGATTCATCCGTGCTTTTAAGAGCATTCATAGTCTGTTATTTTTATTGCACATAGCACTTGCAGTGTTCCATGAAAATGCCATGGTTTATTTATCCATTCATCTGATGACAGATATTAGAACTAATCCCACGATGCATGGAATAATTTGAATACAACCACCAGGAAAATAATTTATTTCCAAAGTGTCTGTCCTCTTCTATTATCAGCAGGAATGTATCAGACTTTCGGCTGCCTCATAACAACCAACATTTAGTTCCATCAAACTGTTTTGCCCATGCTAGTGGGTATATAGTGGCCTTAGAGGAGGCTTGGTTGTGTTGTGCGCGAGGCATTGGGTTGCTAGCCTCAAGGTTAGTGATTCCAACCCACTAGGTACTCTGCCATAGAAAGACGAGGCTACCTGCTCCCATCAAGATGTACTATCTCAGGCCGTCCATGTAGGGTCCACTATGAGTCAGAATTAGCTTGATGGTGCTAGATTTTGTTGCACTTTGTGATTGTAGTGGTCTGTATTAGCACTTCTCTAGTCATCAATGAAGGTTAGCCTGTTTTTTAAAATTGTAATCATTTGTATATCTTCTCTTATAAAATATCATTTCAAATAACTTGTCCTTTGAAAATTTGGACTTTCCATTCTTACTACTGAGATGTGGGAGTACTTTGTATATACTAGACACCAATACTTTGTCAGATGGATATAGGATATAGGCAGAGATACACATGCAAAGAGGCTACAAAGTTTCATGGAAAAATAGGATTAAAAGATTATGGAATTTCCCTATAAACATTTAAAATCCTCCCTCATATAAATACAGATCAGAATATACATTAGGGACATTTTCATTTTCTTAATGATTCTTTTGGAAGGCAAGAAGTTCTTTTTTGAGGTGGGGAATGAATTTGTATGTCACTGAAGACCCCAAGGCCAAGTCTGCTGCAGTTTTACTTGCCCTCCTTTGATAGCCACCACTCAGACCAATGTTTCGACCTGAGGGGCAAGCAATCTGAAGCTTTTTGGTTTTGTTTCATGAAACAATTTTTATTTTAATGCTTTGTGTTAAACCCGCCACAATTTTGATGAAATACAATTTGTTAGTTTTTCTTTCATCTGTATTTATTTCCTATTTTAGTGAAGTTTCCTACTTTAAGATCACAGATTTGACTCTAAATTTCTTAGTAGAAGATTTATTGATTTAATTAATTCACTAAGAATTGTTACTGCTATTATTCTTTTAATATCTATAGAGGCTTGTGTGGTATCCCTTCCTTCATATTGCTTTGGAAATTTACATTTTATCACTTTTTTATTTAATATTATTGATGTGTGAGATGAGATTTTTTTCATTAATTTATTGTGACCTTTTCCAAATTGATTTTCATTGGTTATTTCCATTTTGGGCCAATTTTCAACTTCATTGGTTCAGCTCTTATTTTTGTTGTTTCTTCCTTCTGCTTTGTGCTTAGCTTGTTCTTTTTCTACATTTCTATGACAACAAATTAAAACACCAATTGTGGATATTTGTATTTTTCATTTCTACCATATACACTTTGCTCTCACTGTCAGCGAGTGGATTCTGACTAGTAGCAACCCAATAAGACAGAGTATGTTTCTGTGGCAATACATCTTTATGGGAGCAGGAAGTCTCACCCTCCTTCCACAAATGGCTTGTGAGTTGGCACTGCTGAGTTGCTGTGAGCCCACTAGTGAGCCCTCCCATTGACACCAGGGCTCCTTGAACTCACTACCAACAAATCAACTCATTGTCATGTTACATAGGCTTTCTAGGACTATGAATCTTTATGGAAACAGCTAAACCTATCTTTCTCCTGAGGAACCACGGGTAATTTTGAATTGCCAACTTAGTGATTGGTAACTTTATACTTACCCATAGTTCCAGCAGGGCTCAGTTTAGAATTATAAATTTCTCTCTAATTACATGTAACAAATGTTATTATGTTATATATTCCTTTTGTTTTGTTTTATTTTGTTCAAACATTTTTCTAAATAAACTTTTAAAAAATCATTTTATTGGGACTCGTACAACTCTTACCACAATCCATACATGCATACACCCATTGTCTCAAGCACATTTGTACATGTGTTGCTCTCATCATTCTCAAAACATTTGCTTTCTACTTGAGCCCTTGGTATCAGCTCCTCATTTTTCCTCTCCTTCCTCTACCTTCCCTCCCTCACAAACTCTTCATAATTTATAGGTTTTGGGTTTTTTTTAATGTCTTACACTGGCTGATGTCTCCTTTCACCCACTTTTCTGTTGCCCATCCCCCAAGGGAGGGGGTTATATGTAGCTCATTGTTATTGGTTTCCTCTTTCTCCCCCCCCCCCACCTCCCCCTTACCTTCTTGGTATTACTACTCTCGTTATTGGACCTGAGAGGTTTATCTGTCCTGGATTCCCTGTGTTTCCAGTTCCTACCTGTACCAATGTACATCCTCTGGTCTAGCCAGATTTGTAAGGTAGGATTGGGATCATGATAGTGGGAGAACTTGATAGAACTAGAGGAAAGTTGTATGTTTCATCGGTGATATACTGCACCCTAACTAGCTCATCTCCTCCCAGTGATATAAGGATATGTCCTGTTGCCTACAGATGGGCTTTGGGTCTCCACTCCACACTCCCCCTCATTCACAATGATATGATACTTGATCCTATTGACACCTTATGATCACACAGGCTGGTGTGCTTCTTCCAGGTTCTAAATAAATTTTTTATGTCTTCTTTGGCCTTTAGTTATGAATATTTCGCTTCCATTTTTTAAAATTTTCCAGTTAATGCTATTGATTTCTAGTTTAATTTCATTGTAATCCAGGTATATATTTTATCTAATTTCTGCTCTTTTAAATTGGTTAAGGTTGTTTTATGACTAAGAATATGGTCTGCCCTAGTGAATATCCCTGTGCCGTTAAAAAGATCTATTCATCTCTTGCTAACTGGAATGTTCTGTAAATGCCAATTAGTTCTTGATATTAACAAAGATTACTGGAAGTACCACTGACTGCCAGTAACTGGTCTCCCCTGATGACAAAGAACTTGGTATTCTCCATTTCATTATATGCCTGTGAAATTTAGACACCATGGTGAAGGACTGTTGGACATTGGGTCACTTTGACTCAGAACCAACTCAACAGCACCTAAGAACAATAATATTTTTCAGGTCTTCTTTAGGATGGGGTGAGAAAATAGCATGAAAGCCACATCTGACCTCTCAAGATTCAGTAGGGAGAACGAAATTCCATCTCCATACTACTTCAAGGCTGATTGCCACAAGATACAGATCAGACATGAATCCGCCCTCCATCCTTAATTTGTCCTATTTGGATACCAACCTTTCTTCCCATAGCATTCTTCACTTTTAGGTTCAACAATCTATCATTATTACCACACAAAATTTACAGAGAGTACTCATGATTATGAGTAGATACTAGAGATCTTAACAGATTACTACAAGTCTGAGTCAGACACATTAAAGAGAGTCGTTGGTTCACAACAGTGCCTCTTTTCAGCCAGTAACCAATGCTCTCTGGTTCTCCGGTCTTCAGTCTCTCAGTCTCCAGGTTCCATGGCCTCTGCCTTCATGGACCAGGAAGCCCACCCCTGCTCTCTTCACTGTCTCATATTGACAGCACAGCTCCTCTGCTTAGTCTCACGCTCCCCTTGCCTTGATCTCTGGTGCCCTTGGTCTTGGTGTCTCATGATCTCTACTGCTTCTGCCTCTTCAAACAGGATCAAAATGTGCCGCTGCTGCCTCTGCTTCCTTGACAGTTCAGTGAATTCTCTCTGTTCCTGCCTCGGAGATGGGGCTCATATACAGGGAATGGTCACCAAAACTGATGCATCCCCTCTTCTGGATTTCACATACCTCATCGGCATGGCCCCATACAGTCATTTGATGGGAGCTTCATTGGCATGGATTGTTGTTGCTGTTAGGGGTCATCGAGTCAGCTCCGACCCTTAATGACCTTAAGGACAAAACAGAAGGAAACACTGCACAGTCCTGTGCCATCCTCATAATTGTCCCTATGCCTGAGCCCATTGATGCAATCGGTGTCAATCCATCTTGATGATGAGGGCCTTCCTCTTTTCTGCTGTGCCTCCGCTTTACCAAACATGATGTCCTTCTCTAGATACTGGTCTCTCTTGGCAATATGTCCAAAGTATGCAAGACAAAGTCTGACCAATCTGGCCTCTAAGGAGAACTCTGGCCTTACCTCTTCCAATTCAGATCTCTGTCCTTTTAGCAGTCTGTGATATTTTTAATATTGTTCTCCAGTATCACAATTCAAATGCATCTATTCTTCTGTGGTCTTCTTTATTCAATGTCTAAATTTCACAGGCATATAATGTATGGCTTCGGTCAAGCACACCTTAGTCCTCAAGGAAATATCTTGCTTTTCAATACTCCAAAGAGGTCTTGTGCAATAGATTACCTAATTCAATACATCTTTTGATCTCTTGAACATTGATGGTGGATCCAAGTAAGACAAAATCTTTAACAACTTCAATTTTTTTCTCCATTTATCGTGATATTACCTAATGATCCAGTTGTGAGGATTTTGGTCTATCATATATTGAGTTGTAACCCATACTGAAGGCTACAAATCTTGATCTCCATCAGTAAGTGCTTCAATTCTTCCTCATTTTCAGAAAGCAAAGTTGTGTCACCTGCATATTGCAGATTGTTTAATAAGCCTTCCTCTGATGGTTTGCTCACCACATAAACAAAACAAGCATGATGAGAGGATGCAACCCTGATGCATAGCTTTCCTGATTTTAAACCATGCAGTATTCCCTTTTCTGCTGATCCATGTACAAGTTCTAAGGGAACACAATGAAATGTTCTGAAATTCATATTCCTCTCAAGGTCATCCGGTCCACACAGTGCAATGCCTTTGCATGCTCTATGAAACACAAGTAAACATCTTTTTTTTTTACAAGTAAACATCTTTGTGGTGTTCTCTACTCTGAGGCAAAATCCAGCTGACATCAGCAATGATATCCCTTGTTCCAAGTACTCTTCTGAATCCAGCCTGAACAATTGGCAGATCTCTGTCACTAATGGCTGGTACAACCATTATTGAATGATCTTAAGTAAAATATTCCAATCAAATCCATTTACATGGAGAGAAATGCATATTAAGAAATTTCGCTGGAGGGTGGAAAAAAAAAAAAAGAAATTTCATTCACCACAAGGGTACTTCCCAAAGTTCGTAGTAAAAATGGAATTTAAAAGTCTATTCACGTGCTTTTTGAAACCCTTTCATATATTTATTGATTTTATACAACTTACTATTAAAAATATTATTGAAGTCTCTAAATATAATTGTATATTTATATATTAATGCTTTCAAGTCTATCAATTTTCTTTTGTATATTTTATAGCTCTGCTATGTACTGCCTTCTTGGTGATTTATCTTTTCATTATTATGAGTTTCCTTCTTTATCTCCTTATTCCTGTTATAACTGGTATTTTGTTTGCTTTTAAAATAGTCACTTTTTCTTTCATTGACACCACACCTCTTATCCTCATTTTTGTTTTGTTTTTTCACTTTAAAACAGTTTATTATCACAATAATAAAGGTAGTTCTCATGTAGATACCATATAGTTGGAAGCTGCATGTTTAAATCCAATCTGACTGTCTCTACTATTTGATTGAAGTTTTCAAATAATTTGGGTTAGCATAATTATAAAGTATACTTTCATTTATACCTGCCACCTCACTGTTGTTTTTCCATTTGGCTGCTATGTTGTGTGCTCTTTTCCTTTCGATTATGAACAATTTTAGCATTCCATCTAATGGCCTCTTAGGGAACCTGGAGGCACTGTCTGATTGGTAGTTTAAACCCACCAGCTGCTTCTCAAGCAGAAGCTGACTGGCTCTGAAAGATTTGCAAAGGCTTTGGAAGCCACATGGCAGTGTTATGCTATGTCAGACTCGATTCGATGGCAGTTGGTTTGGTTTGGGTTTTCAATTGTTCATTATCTACAGCTATTTGTTTTATATTCTAACATTTCATTTGTATGGCTGATAATATGCATCTTTACCATACCACAATATGTTTTTAAACTATAAAATTAAATTATTTGTGTAATTTTTCCAGCATTTAAATCTTATACGTTCTCATTTGACTGTTAACTTATATCTTCCCTACCTTACACTAGTGTTGTTATAACTTACTTGCATATGATTATTCCCCAAACCACATTGTCATTGGTTCTGCTTTAAGTAGCTACCTTTTAAACCAATGAAATATTCAACAAAAACAAAACACATTATTTGGCTCCATTTTCTGCTTTCAAAGCAGAAACAAATCAGTGATGAGTTACTCCTTCATAGAAGATCACCAAATTCACCATCCTATAGCAGCAGTTCTCAATGTGCGCATTCATTATCACTCATTTCAAAATACCTTCCAGTCTTTCCTAAGATTTCTCCTTTGTTCCACATGTTACTTAGTTTATTGTTTAATTTCTAAATATGTCAGACTTTTCTAGACACCATATTCACTTGCACTGCAGTCAGAAAACACAAACTCACACACAAAAACAATCGCTACCATCAAGTCAATTCTGACCTATGGCAACCCTACAAACAGAATAGAATTGTCCCTGTGGGTTTCTGCGGTGATAAAGCTTCACTGAGCTGAAACCCTCATCTTCCTCTCATGGAGCAGTCAGATGATTCCAGCTGGTGATCTTAAGTTTGCAGCCCACCTTGGAAGCCACTACATCACCAGGGGTTGGGAATAATTGCAATATTTTCTAAATGTCTAGGAATTTGTTTTACAGCATAGCGCATCAACTATATTAGTGAATGTCGTGCATGTTCTTGAAAAGAATGTATATTATGTGATTGGTGGGAATATTTTATCAAAGATAATTGATAAATTGATAATTTATAAATACTAAATGTTCCTCTTTATATCTAGTATTTTGATCTTGATGTCTATTTTGTCTCATACTAATGTACCCATTTTCATCTTTTCAATGCTTATTGAGTGCCTGGTATAATTTTTTTCCACTGCTTTGATCCAATCAATCTGCTGTTTTGTTTTATTTTGTTGTAAGGGAAAGTTTTTCTTTTAAAGGCATGTTTATCCAGAGTAAATTTCTCTTTTTTTATTATTACTTTACCCCAACCAAATTGATAATTATTACCTTCATAAATGAATTAAACATTCCTATAAAAAGACAGAATCTTAAACCAGAGAAAAAATAAAGGAGATTCTACTATATCTTGTTATTTGTTTAATCAACTTAATTGTTCTTATGACATCCCTGTCATTTTAACTAAGGTTTTTATGGATTTATTTTTATTGTATAATTGAATGTTTTTGTAATATTCCTTTGAATTCCTCTCCCAGCCTTTTAAATATACATCTTTGCATTTTATTTTGCAAATTTTATACTAAAATTTTCAAATTATTATTAACTTCCCAAAATCTACTTAGAATTAATTTTATACTTCTTTGATAGAGTGTAAGAACCTTACAAAATCAGAGTTCCATGTATCTACCCAAGTCTGATTTGCTAATATTGTCTTACATTATTTCTACATATATGTCTTCTATGAAACCATTCATCTTAAATTTTTAATTATCATACTCTGTTTACATTTATTCACATATTTATCAAGAAGTGGTGAAAGAGATGAAGCTAAAACACTTGTGCTTAGAACCCTATATCTCCAAAACTTGACAACCTCCCTTTCTTGTCCATGAAGGAAGCAAATCTCCTCCCCCTCTCACAGTCTTCTCTTTTTATTCCACCACAGGGGAAGGGCTTTTACTGAGAAGCAAAAGCCGCATTCTAACCTGTTCTAGTTTTAATTCTTTAAGGACCCAGTGTGACCTATCAGACAAGAAAACAAAACTCGGCATATTATTTTCCTTGATTAACATTGTAGATTCTCCCCTGACCAATATTTACTGTTTGAGGTCCAAATTGTCATTGGCCCTGTCTACACTTGGCCTTGCCTCCCATTCAGTTTTAAAGCAGACTGAGCTACTTGCCACTGCCTGAAACACATTGCAGTTTGCTGAACTGTGGTTTTGCGCAGCTTATTTTGTAGGAAGAGTATCATCCATTGACCTTCTGTCACCACCAGCTCACCATCACTCAAGCCCACACTTTTGTTTCACTCAAAGCGTCCCAAATTATTCCTTCCTTTGAGCCCCCGGATACCTGACACATGGTACACCCTTAGTGTTTTCTTAATATTTCAACGCACTTGTTCACTCATCTGATTCTTATAAGGACTTCTGGGTCATAGACGATCTCTTACCTTTTCTTATTCCATGTTTATAGTGCAGTCTCTGTGCTGAAAGCCATTGAATGAACACAGAAACATACAAGGGAAGAAGGAATTTAAAAGTTTATTATGTGTATTCTTATTAAAGTCTAGTGGGAAACTGTAAGATGCTAACTCTTTCAGTGCTCAGTACTGTCAAGTGGGTTCTGACTCATAGCCTACAACTAAATAAAATACTGCCCGGTTCTGCAAAGTACTCATAATTGCTGTTACGTGCCAGCCAATTGCTGCACTCTATCAATCCATCTCATTGAAGATCTTCATCTGACCCTCTACTTCACCAAGCATGATAGCTTTCTCCAGCAACTGACCTGACCTGACCTGAAGTCTCGCCAATCTCAGCTTCTAAGGAACATTCTGACTGTGCTCCAGATCTGTTTGTTTTTCGGTAGTCTGTTGTGTTTTCAGTATTCTTTACCAGGGCCCTCATCCAAATGCAACAATTCTCCTGTGGCCTTTTTTTTTTTTTTCATTATCCAACTTTCACATGGCTATGAGGCAATTGAAAATGCCATGGCTCAGATCAGGCATACCTTAGCCCTAAGGTAACTTCTTTGCTTCTTAATCCTTAACTAGGGTGTGTGTAGCAAACTTCCCAATTTGATTCTTGACTGCTGCTCCCATAATCACTGATTGTGGTTCGAAACAAAATGAAATCCTTGGCAGCATCAATCTTTTATCCCCGTATCCGTGTTGTCTACGGATCCAGTTGTAAAGATTCTTGTTTCCTTTCCACTGAGTTGCAATCCATACTGAAGTATCTCAATAAGAAAGCATTATTTTAAGTGGAAGAATTTAAATTGAGATAAAAAGCAAATACTATAACATGAAGACTCAATAAAGATGGACAAAAAAATTCTTAATTTTTAATACAAATTGCATTCCCGGTTACATGATTTTCCCTGTTTTCACAAGAAGTAAGAGTCTGGTATCCATGTAATTAAAGGAGTTGATTGGCACAGGGTCCTCAGAGACCTCTGACCACGTAGAAGAGGCCAGCCTGCAGAGATCCAGAGAAGGAAGTCTTCTTCGTGCACATAAATTGCAAACATGTTTGATCATTTCAGGAACTGGAAGAGGAAAATGATTTAGAATTCTGAAAATTTAAGTTCAAGGCAGAGGAAAAAAACCATCTCTTAAAAATCAGTGTTTTGATGATGAACAACTTTAGTCAATTAAAGTCTAGACTAATTGCTATGGTGATTTTAGAAAGGAATGAAACTAATGAGTCCCTGAATGGCAACTACAGTTCTTGAGTACTTTTAATTTGCCATCTTTTTTATTTAATGGAATAAGCGCTGATGGGTCACTCTGAATGTATTCAAACTGCATTTTCGTTTTTACAGCTGTATTTTAGCATGGGAATTATATTTTACTATAATATCCACGCCGTTTTCAGAAGTAAAGTCTTAGAAAGTCCTTTAGGAGTGTCAAATCACACACCCTGTCAGAATCCAAAAATATCTTTGCTCGGTGTTATACCGGATAAGAATCTGGCCTGATATCCTAATCCAATGATCAGGAGGAAAATAGTTGACAGATTGCTTGACCTAGAAAATCATTCAGATAACTCTGCTAGGAGCAATCACCCTGCCACTTTTTTTAAATATAATTTTTTGATCCATATCAATTTTCACTGAAGGAATTTTTGAGAAAAATGCCTCAGGATTTTTAAATTCAATGTAGTTCAAGTGTCTGTTTCAAGCAGATAGAAAGAAATCTCTGTCTCTCCCCATTTTCCCATTTTGCAGAGACAAATGTAGTAAATAATAAGAGAAATAAATTGTCTTTTCTTTTTTGCTCTTTCAACATATTAATTACATTGGCTGTACAAATACAACGTAGCCACCTATACTTTTAATCCTATTTCAGCTTTGACATTTACCTGAAGATCGATACTCGTAGAAATACACCCAAACTCTGTGCATACATAAAGAATTGGTACTTTTCCTCACACTTTAGGACTTTCCCTTTTATTTGCTAGTATTGATGTCCACAGAGAAAGGAATGAATGACACTACAAAGTCTAACGCACCAATCACACAAGCCCAATCACACAAGCCCAATCACACAAGCCCAATCACACACAGGAGAGAAGTAATGAGCTGATTTTTCTCATGTTCCTCCCCGCTTTTTTTGCCTCTTGAATTTTTAGCACTGAGGTGCTGTTTGAAATCAGAAGAAAAAGGGAGGAAATGCACCAATATGAAAAAAAACATAAAACCAAAACAGGCATCAAACCAAGGCTGACTCTTTGTGTCCGCATTTCTGATTCACACTGCCAATTATTGCAGAACCGGGAAACTCACTGACACAGGGTTCCCTGTGCTACAAGTACATGGTTTTCTCCTTGGTTGTCAGTGTTGCAGACAACATAAAAACAAACATGGAAAATATACATTTGCAATTTAAAAAAATATTCAGTTAATGATTTACTAGTACCATCTTCACTAAACAGAACAACCCCGGAAGAAAAAACCTACCTTGTGCATTCTCTCTGTGTCTCTCTCTCTCTGTCTCTCTCTCTCTCTCTCTCTCTCTCTCTCTCTCTCTCTCTCTCTCTCTCTCTCATAATTTAAGAATTCTAGGAAGAGGTAGCAAGAATGGTTAGACTGCCTCTCAAGTCTTTGAGCCATCACTGGATGGGACCAGTACCTGGGAAAGGCTAACATGCTTGATAAAGTACTGGGTCAGCAAACAAGAACCCCCTCATTAAAATGGATCAACAAAGTAGCTGCATCAGTAAGCTGAGACAGGAATGATTGTGGTGGGGTGCAGGCCCAGAGGGCCCGTATTTAGTTTGGGGGTACTTAGAGTCACCATGAATGAGAACTGACAATAACAGCCTAACGAGAGACATCACTAATTTTGAGGCTTTTAGTTGACATTTTGCACTGATTTCAGAACGCTGAACTTTTCCTGACTAACTCAGGGATACTAATAATTTAAACAAACTTTTTTCAAGATGAACAGACATTTGCAAATTGAAATGCAATATACAATTAGTTGATGGCTACCGGACATAAAAATTTACCAAGTAATACATAGGCAATGGTCCATGTTATCTACCAATCGATCATGATGAATTATATCTAATTGTGTATTTACAATTGATATTCAGGTACTTTCCTTCATCAGTATTTGAGAAGAATTCATGTTTTAAGAGAAAAATCTCCACCTCTCTTTTATATCAATCTCTCAACAGAGAAATAATCCATTTAAATGATTCCTCTGGAATATTTCAGAGACTCTCTAAACACTGCAGCACCACTCCTCTGTTAGGTTGTTGTTACTTTTTCAGCTTGGTGTTGCTGTAACACTGGAAGCCATGCCACCGGAGTGTCAAGTACTGTGAGGATGCCACAGAGTAAACAAGCTTTAGCAGAGCTTCCAGACAAAGAGCAGAAAATGAAGGAATCCGCTGTTTACTCCTGAGGGATGAGCCAGGGAAAACCTTACAAAGAGCAGCAGAACAGTGTCAGAAATAGTGCCAGAGGGTGAGCCCCTCTCGTTGGAAGGCACTCAACACACAATTAGGGAAGTGCTACTGCCTCAAGCCAGTCACCAACCATGACGAGGATGGAAGAACGCTTTCAGACCTTCCATTGTTAATGGAGTGCCACTCAAGACGAGAGAAATGAGCTGAAAACATCCATTAATAATTAGAGCACGGAATATACGGAGTATAAATCTCAGAAAATTGGAAATCATGAAAAATGTAATGAAGCCCACAAAGATTGATTTACTAGGCATTAGCGAGCTCAAATAGACTGGTGTTGGCCATTTTAAGCCAGACTGTGATAGGGTTTATTAAGTCAGAAAGGGCAAATTAAAGAGGAATGGCATCACATTTACTATCCAAAAGGACATCGTGAGATCTGTCTTAACGTATAATGCTGCGTGTGATATGATAATATTTAATGGCTTATAGGAAGTCACCACAACTATTATTCAAACTTGCACACCAATCACGACAACCTAGCGATGAAGAACTGAAGAATTTTACTAACTTCTTCCACCTGAAACCGATCAAACATGCAATGCAGATGCACTGAAAATGAATGGGCACTGATATGCGAACGTTGAAGCAAAGGAGAAGGATCAATAGTTGGGAGATACAGTATGGATGATAGAAATGAAACTGGAAATTGGGTGAGAGAATTTTGCAAGACCAACGACTTCTTCGTTTATATTTTTTAAAAGCACATATGGTGACCATACACACGGAACTCTCCAGAGGTAAGACACAGAAGTCAAACTGACTACAAATGTGGATCGGGACAATGAAGGTGCTCAATATCACCAGTTAAAATATTTTCAAGTTCAGGTTGAAGCTAAAGAAAAATTAAACCAAGTCCATGAGAGCCAAAATACAAACGTAAATTCCCCCCTTGAACTTAGAGAACATTTCAAGAACACATTTGTCAAATTGATCACTAATGTCCAAAGATGGAATGAGCTGTGGGAGCATACCAAGGATATAAAACATGAAGAAAGCTAAAGGACATTAAAAGGAATGACCACCTGTTGGGCTGCAATCCTCAGAGTCAGTAGTTCAAAACCATCCACAGTTCATCAGCGGGAGAAGGGGGGGGGGGTGTTGATAGTTAGGTTTATTGCTTTCTTCTACTAGGGCAGTCTGAGTCAGCATTGACTGGACTGGATGGCAGTGAGTTTTGTTAGCTAAAAAACAAAAACCACACCTCTACTTGCTGACTGAACTTTGGTAGAAGGCTAGAAGACCTGCTTTGACGTGGACATGGTGGCTCCAGGCGGTGCACCCTGCCCTTGGTTTGCCTCTGCCTGACCTGATTGGGACTGAGCAGTGCACACAGCCATGTGACAGGGTTCTCTAAAGTTTCTTGAGTGTCCGTGGGAAGTCGCAGCAAATCACAGAACCCAGAGCTCTGAGGGGATGAACTCAAGGGAAGGGGCGGTGGGGGGGGGGGGGTATGGAGCAGAAGGGCATCTTCCAAGAGTTGGACATTTGAGACATCTTTTATCTCCTTTAAACTACTGAGGACTAGTCTGGCATTAATTTTTTTCCAAAAGAAATTATTACAACAAATGTCTCAGCAAACATGGCTAGTTAAAATTTTAAGAATAGTATTTCATTAGTTTATATAAGATTACATGCCCAGTGATTCACGAGACACTAGTCTTGGTGGATGTTGGGTAATTGTTGGACTGCTAATGGAAGGATTGGAGCTTCAAACTCACCAGCTACTCCGTGGGAGAAAGAGGAGACTCATGATCCCATAAAAATATACAGCCACCGAGCCCTCTACACATCTCCGTGAGTCGGTGTGATGGCACTCGGATTGGTTCTTTTGGTAAAACAACTATTAAAGCCCTGGGGGTTGGGCTGCTAAACTAAAGCTTGATGGTTCAAACCCATCAGCTGTTTTGTGGGAGAAAAATGAGGCAATCTACTTCCATAAAAATTTACAAACTCAGAAATTCTATAGGGCAATTCTACTCTTTCCTATAGGGTCGCTATGGGTCAGAATCCACTGGAAGGCAGTGGGTGCTTTTGTTTCAGCAAATGTAAATGGACTTCAACGGAAGTTAATGCCCAGGGCTTTTTCATTGGGACAAAGTGTAAACTTTAACCTATTAACATCTATTTCAGCTGTAAATGCCTCAGTGGTTACTGTGAGGCACTAGTGAGTCTATTCAAGACCGCTGATTTAAGAGATAAAATCATAAAAAGGTCAACAAAGCATCAAGAGGTCTCCAATTAACAAATCTATTGATTGAACTTCCAGTATTACCCAAATTAATTGGCATCCCTGTTACTGTTTAAGCAAGCAATCACACATACACCATTCTATATGGAGAGCTCTGCCTAAGTAATTGTTTTAAATGGAGCCAGCTCAGCCCCTCCCTTATAAGTAGAGTACATCCAGCCGTTGCTCAGTGACAGGACCTGCTCTCCATGGGATACGCTTTGCATGTAGACCTCTAGTTCTAACAGTTATAATGATGCTTTTTATCATGATCACAAAGCATTTAATTGCACAGAGCAATTTAGCAAACAAGTCTAGGTCAAGACAGATCGTAATCTAAGACAGATAGCACTGATGTGGAAAACCTAGAGGCTATGCAGACAGCAAAATAATAAGCAATGAATAATTACAAAGAGAAAACTTAGTATTTTTACTGAATTTCTGCCTCCGAGTAAATGCCTTTTAGACAACTTAGCTGTGCTTGCTAACTGCGTTCAGAGCCGCGACGTGCTATTATGCCCTTGCTGGGGGTCTGTTACCCCAGAGACCCTGCCAGACCCCTAGCTGTAGCCCTGGGTAAGGGGACCAGGGATAGAGAAGCCAGTGAAAAATAAATAAGTACTAATAAGCAACTATGTGAAATATCAGTTAAGCCAAGTTTTGTATAATACATCTATAGGTAACGAACTATATGCCATTGTCATATAACCACCACTGTCATCCTTTTCCAAGTTTTGTCATCACCCTTAACAGAATCTCAGTGTCCCCTATGCAATGAGCCTTCTTCCCACCCATCCCTGGTTACTACAAATAACTTTAGATCTGTATGCACATGCCTGTATAGATATGCCATCTAAATGACATATAATCATATATTATATTGTATTATATTTATCATGTGACTGATTTATTTCACTCAGTATTATGTTTACAACTTTTATAGATGTCGTAGCAAGTTCTCTTAATTTTTGAGTAGTATTCTATTGTAAATATGTACAATGTTTGGAAATTTAGGTTGTTTGCATCATCTGGCTTATGCAAGGAGTGTTACCATGAACATCTATGGACACATGGCATTAAAAGATAATAGAATGTTTCTACAAACTTTATGAAGCCACCATATCTGTTTCTTCTGTTAAGTCCTTAGTTATTGTTAGGATTGAATTGTGTCCATCCCCAAAATAGGTGGTATAAAACCTAACTTCTATGTCTGTGTTTATAACCTCATTTGGGAATGGGCTGCCTTACTGGATTAAAGATAAAGGGTTCCAGTAGGGTATACATTAATTCCATCTCTATTAAGTTATAAAGGAGATTCAATAAGCAACTGAAAGAAGCAGAGTTGGGAGAAGAAAAATGCCAAGCCACATAGAGCTCTCCAAGGAGCCAGGAAGCCAGCTGTCTAGACAAGGACCTTCCACCAGATGACACAGAAAGAAAGATTTTCCCTAGAGCCAGTACCCTACAGGACTTCTAAAGTACTAAACTATGAAAAACTAAATTTGTTTGTTAGAGCCACCTTATTGTGGTATTTTTGTTATAGAAGCGCTAGATAACCAAGAAAGGTATATACCTAGAGGTGGAATTGCTTTACAGTTGAGGTCAGCAGTTCAAAACCACCAGCCACTCAGTGGGAGATAGATGAAGCTTTCTACTCCAACAAAGAGTTACAATCTCATAAACCCACTGGGGCAATTCTACCCTGTCCCATGGGGTCACTATGAGTTGGAATTGACTCAATGGCAGTGGATTTGATTTGGGTAATAGTACAGTTAGTTTCTGACTTATGCAATACTGAGTTATGACAAACCCCATTTACCACTATTTTCTGCTTTTTTGTACAGTTCACTGTTAGTAATTGGTACTACACACAACATCACAGTGTGTAATTTGCTGATGCCATCATTGTCATTCCAACTCCCAAGACAAAGATGGGATTACTAAAAATACTCATAACAAAAGGAAATAATGATGATGACTGAAAGATAAAATGAACTATTCAGCTTACATCAGAACCCACTGTAAGTCAAGAACTGCCTGTAATTCTCTGGGGGTTGTTTGTTTTTGTTTTTCTGTTTGTAATTCTCTGTTTTTAACTTTTAGAAATACTACCTAACTGCTTCCTACAGTTCCTATATTGTAATCCCTCCCGTAAATAATGAAATCAACAGAGTTCATCAGAAAATGACATCCAAGGATCTAACGAACAAATGATAAAATGCCCAGGATACTGAGTCATCCAGGGGATGCAAATTAAAACAATGAAGAGTTACCACCTTACACCAACAATGACATACCAATTTAACACACAAAGAAAGAAAGAAAGAAAAACAGAGACTTGAACACTCATATATTGCAGGTGGGCCTGTAAATACATAAAGCCATTGTGGAGAGGGATATGGCACAAACTCAAATAACTGGGATTAGAAATTCATCTGAGCCTGCAATACATGTTGGAATATTCCCTAGGAAGTAAGAGCCATTGCACAAACAGACACACACACAACCATATTCAGCGCAGCACTGTTCACTATAGCAAGAAGTTGGAAGCAGCTCAAATGTCCATCAGTAGAAGACTGGATAAGAAAGAAGCATTGGTGCATACACAATAGAATAGGATGCATCTCTAACAAAACAATGATGAAACCAGGAAGAACCTCACAGCATGGATGAACTTGGAGAACATTATGCTGAGTGAAATTAATCAACCACAGAAAGACAAATATTATATGAGACCATTATTGTAAGAATAAAAGTGCTTGCCAAAGGAACAGATTCTGGAGATTCCCAAGGGAGGGAGGGCAAGAGTGGGAAGATAAATCACTGAACTAAAATGTTGACGGGTATTGGAGTAAGTTAAAGGGAAAATAAAGGTCCATAAGAAAGAGAAGAGAAATCAGGTGGCGGGGCATGTTGGATTTGGGGGAGGGTTTGGGGAACTGTTGAATACAGAGTTAATGGTCTAAAAATATATCTTTAAAAAACCACCTCTGAGAACTTCCTCAATGCACGAATACTTTCTTTTATTAAATTGGCACTCTACGATGCTCACTCTCTCGACACAACTGCTGAAGCCAAAGAGGGTGAACAAGTAAATATGTTGAAAAAAACTGATGGTGCCCAGCTATCAAAAGAGATAGTGTCTGGAGTCTTAAAGGCTTGAAGATAAACAAGCGACCATATAGCTCAGAAGCAACAAAGCCCACATGGAAGAACACACCAGCCTGTGTGATCATGTGGTCCCGAAGGGATCAGTTATCAGACATCAAAGAACAAAAAATCATATCATTGGCTGCACACCTCCATGATACGATCACCGAAGACAAACGGGTGCATAAGCAAATGTGGCGAAGAAAGCTGATGGTGCCCGGCTATCAAAAGAGATAGTGTCTGGGGTCTTAAAGGCTTAAAGGTGAACAAGCGGCCATCTAGCTCAGAAGCAATAAAGCCCACATGGAAGAAGCACACCAGCCTGTGCGATCACGAGGTGCCAAAGGGACCATGTATAAGGCATCATGCAAATATATATATATATATATACACACCATAGTGAATGAAGGGGGAAGTGAAGAGTGGAGACCCAAAGCCCATTTATCAGCCCCTGAAGATCCCCTCACAGAGGGGTTCAGGAGAGGAGATGGGTCAGTCAGGGTGCGATGTAGTGCCGATGAAGAACATAGCTTTCCCCCATATCCTGGATGCTTCCTCCCCCCAACTCCCATGATCCGAATTCTACGTTGCAGGACTGGATAGGGCAGAGGTTGTACACTGGTGCATATGGGAGCTGGAGGCACAGGGAATCCAGGGTGGATGATACCTTCAGGACCAGGGGTGTGAGGGGTGATACTGGGAGAGTAGAGGGTGAGTGGGTTGGAAAGGAGGAACTGATTACAAGAATCCACATGTGACCTCCTACGTGGGAGACAGACTGCAGAGAAGGGGGGAAGGGAGACTCCGGATAGGGCAAGATATGACAAAATAACAATTTATAAATTATCAAGGGCTCATGAGGGAGTGGGGAGTGGGGAGGGAGGGGAAAAAAGAAAAAAAAGAGGACCTGATGCAAAGAGCTTAAGTGGAGAGCAAATGCTTTGAAAATGGTTAGGGCAAGGAATGTATGGATGTGCTTTATACAATTGATGTATGTATATGTATGAATTGTGATGAGTTATATGAGCCCCTAATAAAATGTAAAATAGATAGATAGATAGATAGATAGATAGATAGATAGATAGATAGATAGATAGATAGATAGATATACTTAAAAAAAAACCCACCTCCGGCTGTTATGTAATCTCTTGTCAACTTGAGCAAAGGGGTGAAGTCTCGCCTGTCCATCAGGTGGCAACTTGATGGCCTCATTTGGGAGCTTGTGGAAGATAAGTAGCTTAGTGGAGACCAGACACACTCTCTTTGTGAGCCTTTCCACTTGACAAGGTACATGGAAACTCCCTGGTGGGCCAGAGCCCTGGAGTTGGAGGAGCCATGTGGAGGCCCACACCAGTGCTGAGATGCTTCCATAAGACTTTTCCCACTAGCCTGTGACCTTCCTGCTTTTGGCACCTTTGCATGTGCTGCATGAGTCTGTAAAAGAATTCATGAACTAATATTGGACATATGCGCTAATATTGGACTTATGGACTTGATCTGGACTAGTCTTAGATGTTTTCTCAATATACAATTGCTCTTTGATATAAAGTTCTCTCACACACACGAGTGTCTCTGAATTTGTTTCTCTAGTCAACCCAGTCTAACACACCACCCAACTCACAATTAAAAATTAAGTAACAAAAGATATTCCCTAATAAAAACAGCAACCCAATTGCATACTTTTTAAATGGTTTTAAAAATGCATAAATGCTACAATAGACATGATCCTTCACCTTGAAAATGACCAAGAATTTGCTCATTGAAATGGAAACTTGTTAGTTATTGTGAAATGGTGGGGAAAAGTTTTCTGAAAATGAAAGGCAGTTGTACTTCCATTTACAGAAGAGTGTCGATGGCTGATTATTCTTGTGAGGTGTGCGTATGCATGTATTTTGTGTGTCTCTATAAGGTACAGTGCAGTTGTGTGTATTTTACTGCATTCAACTAATTTTTCTTGAAAGTGAAATCACCAATAAGCAAATGTAAAGTTTTTCAATTTATGCTAAAATCATCTCCTAATACATCAGAAGATAAGGAACAAATTAGCATCATTTAAAACAACATTACTGAAGATATGACTACTCAGTGTTGGTTAAATTCACACTTATATTTGTATGTAAAATGAGACTGCAAAGACATCATTTAGCAAACATTTAGGCGTCAGACACAATACACCAATTTCAAATAGCAATGACATTAAAATGAATAAACTTGTCAATTATACATGTAAATCACTTAAGTAATGACAATCCAAGTATCTATAAAGACCCAAGCTTCTCAAACTAGATTTGGATCGAAATAATCTCCAGGATTCTCTGAAATTCAGATTTCCCAACCCCAGAGTTTCTAATCCAATGTATGTGTTTCTACAAAGTTCCAGGAGATGCTAATGAAGCTGGTCCAGGTACTATATTTTACTGTGGGACCCCCTGAGCTGCCCACTGCCAGGGGACAGGTTCCAGCTCCTGGCAGCAGCTAGGCCAGAGCAGAACTGCTCACTATGGTTCCTGAGACTCTAAATCTTTACAGGAGCAGCTTGATGGTGGGTTCAAACTGTTGACCTCGTGGCTAGCAGTCCAACGTGTAACCCATTATCCCACTAGGGCTCCTTTTGCACTGGTTAAACCATAAGGCCAACTCACTGCTATCAGGTTGATTGGACCATACTAATTATGACTTAACCATTGACAAGCCATTTCATTTTCTTGAGTGCCAGATTTCTCATCTAGAAACTCGCATGTTTTTATAGAGTGAGTGTGTTCGTGTTTGTGTGTGAGCGAGGGAGAATAAGAGTTTCAAAATATAGTGCATGGAAATCACGTCACAGTGCTGGCACCTATTGTTGGGTGTGCTGGGGTCAGTTCTGACTCCTATAAACCACTTGCAATGGAATAGAACTGCCCCCGTGGGGTTTCCTGTGCTGTATTATTTACCAGGAGCAGGTTGCTATATTTTTCCACTGGTGTGTCTAATGAGGGGGTTCAAATAGTTGGCCTTTCAATTAAGAGTGGAGCATTTAACCATTGCATCAACAACGTTTCTGTGGTTCATATTAGGAGGCAAGAAATTTCAAGAGACCCTCAGATTAAATTGGATGATAGCAGTAATTCACCAGATTATTTAGGCCATCTGAATCCCATAAGCAGTTGAGGCCATTGCTGTAGTGAAAGGGTTTTCATCTTGAGAGATCTCCAAATACTATACGACTAGGGATCCTCCCAGGAGTCCTGCACTGGCAAAAGCAAGCAAGCAAACAAAAACAACCCATAATACTTCCCATATTAATGTTCAGGGGAACAACAATTAGTCCTATAGAAACCAGATTATCATACAGAGCTTCATACGACAAAAAGACAGAAGCTCTTTATGTGCCAATTGAGTTAGTTGATTTCTGACTAGCAACGTTCACATTTGGCAGTGGGACATGAAACCAAAGGGCTGAGCATCTCCATAGAAAGTAAGTTATCAAACAATGGAGCTGCTGGAAAATTGCATGGCATTTTAGAATTCACTTATAAACACCGTCTCCTGAAAAACTCCTAAAACGCTGGTGAAATTGTGGTTCATTCTACCACTGCTTGCCAAATAGCAGTAATCCCAAACTGCTGAGTCGAAGAAGAATAAGACACCTTCAGAGTTTTTGCATACGCCAACTATGCTGTCTGTGATGTAATAAAACCTGCACTATTGGAAATTCCATCCATCAAAGATAATGTGCATTTCTACCATGGTAATTGTAAGTGTATGTTAATGGATGGGTATCTAGAGTTTTGTTTTGTTTTTCAGGTTGCTTTTTTTTTTTCATCTTATTTTAGCACCTGCAATGCACTTTTTAAAAGACATCATCTAAATGATAGGTTCACCTAAGGAAAATTAGAATGTGCTAGGAAAAGCAGAATATGTCATGTAACAGGTTTGTAATCTTGCTGCTTGCCACTGTCACCTCATTATTTAACTGAGTTACCTGGGTGTTACTCAGAATATATGATGTTCTACGAAAACAGGATTTCTTATGAAATTAACGCATAGTGAATGCAAATATTTTAATCAAACTTATTTTTAAAGCCCATTTGCCTAAAATATTGAAAATGAAAACGATATTCATGATGAACATGGGTGATTTCTCAGTTCTACCATTGCCAGCTAAATGACCTTGGGTAGGTCAATCCAATTTGTCCACATCATCAGGAACAAAAACCAAAGTGGAATCAGCAAAGACCACACAGAACATTCTGATGAAAACAATCAAATCATAAACATGAAGGTGGCTTTTCTGGGATCAAGTACTAAAGCAATGTTGGCATTTTTAACAAGTCGAGATTCACATACTCTCTCAATGACTTACACTTGTGACGCCTGTCTGTCTACATTGCAAAAGACAGTAATGACACCTATTGTGTCTGTCTCCTACAAGTCACTATGAAGCTCTAATGAAATCGCGTTCCATTAAAGCGTGTCACAGTAGCTAGACGGTAGACACATGTTATTTTAAAAGTAAAACATGAGTGCTGTGAACTGTAAAATATTGTGAGATCCACAATGAGTGGGTGTTGGGCCATTAGGACATCTGGATGGAGAAGCAAAAGATGCACCTTAAAGCCACCAGATGATCGTCTCTGGGAAGTCAGGGATTTGGACTGTTTTGTTCTTTAATGTGCGTTCAGCAACTAGAACAAAGTGTGATGCACGGTGGGTGTTCAGCAAATACCATATATACTCGAATATAAGCCATCCCGAGTATAATCCAAGGTACCTAATTACTATCTCGGAAACCAGAAAAACTGATTGACTCGAGTATAAGCCTAGGGTGGGAAATACAGGATGTGAATTAACACAGAGACCAGAGGGAAGAGATGGAGTTGTCCACGTCATAGGATGACTCTGATCGGTTAGATGCGAGTAAACAAACATTCAAAGCCCTGCAGTGTCAGCGGGGCTTTGAATGAACAACGGAGGAACTGCAATCACCCACAAGATATTACACCTCACTGGGGTACCACTGACCCATTTTTTGTGCTGAAAAACTCGGCTTATACACAAGTATATATGGTAAATCCAATACTTTAACATAAGTAATATTGAAAAATATTGAGCTTGCTAATCATTCAAGTTAAAAACAAAACAAAAACACGATTTAAATGCTACTGAAAAGTCAGCTGTCAGTGATGATGAAAGTTGCCAAAGTAAACTCATTTAGAGTTTATTTTTAATCATGATTTACATGGCACAAGGACCACATTACACTTCACTTGAGGTCAAACAGAATATGGGTTTTGCCCCACACAGGCAGAAAAGAAAACAAGCTAATTTTTAAAGAAAAGAAAATTCTAGAAGCTAGTCTACAGCTCTCAGGAAACCTTTTCAAGAAAGAAAATGTGATGTACTCATGTTAATATTTATGTATTCTCCTGCCTTACATGCTTACACGTATACTTAAGGTCCAACCAAATGGCCATTGCTTACCATCGAACTCTGAGTCCTTAAAGAAGTAGTAAGTTATAGTCAGTGCTGTCCTTAATAAGAGGTATATAGGTGTGTCCTAAGAGACTGTACTTACTAATACTGAGAAATTTGTAGTATGCTTTAGAAATACTTTCAAAAAAAGAATTATTTTTTAGAGTTATGAGATTAATTTGTCTTTCTTCCAAACATTTTAATTGTTTTGCATCAAGGATGTAGATAATTCAAAGATGAAATTAGCATACCCATAATCACATGGAGTTTATAATTCATTGAGAGATTAAGCATCTTTTTCTTTTTGTGGGGGGGAATTCTTTTATTGAGACCATCTGTTTTCTAGACCACCAATAATGCTACATCATGTTCATTGACTGTAACATTAAAAATTCAAAAATCAAACCAAACTCAGTGCCATTGAGTCAATTCTGACTCCTACTGACCCTAAAGGACAAGGAAGAACTGCCCCTGTGGGTTTCCAAAACTGTAACTCTTACAGGTGTGGAAAGCCTCATCTTGTTCCCACTGAGTGGTTTCGACTTTGTGGATAGCAGCCCAACAAGTTACCAATCCAGATCTCCTAAAATGAAAACCAAGATGTATCTAAATTGATTGATTCTGGGTTTTTTTTAAAGTAGCTATTAAATATTGGGTTTCTGTTTGATTGGTTTGGTTGATTTTGTTTCTTTTCTCTGTGTGTTAGTAATGGTATTATTGATGATTTTCTAGCAACTTCCAATGTATTTGCTAAGAAGATAGTATATAGTATATTTGAAGGGGAGGTAGAAAAGTATTTATTATTATAATTATAGCATTATAATTATTTACTTTTCTATCTCCCCTTCAACTATACTATAGGCTTCTTAGGAAATAAATGATGCCTTTTGTGACTTTATTTCTCTAATAGGTAGCACAGTACTAGCATATTTAGACACTAAATATATTTGAAAAGTCAAGAAAACAAATGGGAGGGTGAGTTAGAGGGAGGGAAGGCGGAAGAAATACCCATGTGATCCACGTGACTATATGCCACAGCTTATCCAAAATCACAAGTGACATGCTAGCTGAACCCATGGAATGTTTAATATATATTTGTATTTATTTATTTATGCAAAATTTTGCCAAAGAGTCAAGAACATACAAAAGTGGAGGGAGGTGATAAGGGGGTATTTTTGAATCAAAGATTAGATCTTGACTATCTACATGCACTACTTAACCTCACATTTTCCTCATGCTACACGCAGTCCCCGCCTACTGAACTAGGCAGTGTCTACTCTCTAGGTAAAAGTCACTTGTAGCTAGCGCAGGCAGATTTCATAGTCAGAATAAAGTAGACGGTCTGTCGTTGGTACTTCAATACCACTAACACAAATGGCGTGGTGGGGAACCCTAACTCAACCCCCCTTTGCTATTACATTGTAGCCTGAATTACCTCGATAATTTGTCTAGCCCTTCATTTTTGCCTCGCAAAAGGAGACCCCACCAAGTTGCAAATAAAGATTTGCCCTGCCTTAACCTATGGCACCTATCTTACCGCGCACTCTAAACAAACAATAAAACAACCAACAACTCCCACAGGAAGGTTCTGCCAAAACCACACGCCTGCTGCTTCCAGACTTGAGAAACAGAAACTCAAAAGCGATTTACAGGAAAGAAAAAGCACAAAGAAAAGTCCCGCCAGCTGCAGGCCTCCAGAGCAGGTTTTGCTGGTAGAGCGGCAATTCTCCTTCTCCACGACTCTGTGTAAGTGCTCGGAGATTCAAATATGCAGAACTGTCCAAGCAAAGGGCATGCCCCTGAGGGGACTCGCATGGTTTCCCAACTCCGTGCTCACCTGGGATAGCATTGCTCAGTAGTATCTGTTAGGTCAGCTGGAAAGATATTATTTTACCCAAACAAATTTTTTAACAATTTTTATTGAAAGTTATGATTACATCTTCAACACAGCCCAGCATGTGGTGTGTCGACTTTATTGTACATCATTTTCCTGTTACTATTCCAGGAAAGATCTCTATCAATGACTGCCTGGGGTCTCGGGGAAAAAAAAATCCAAACTGGCGGGTGATAACTAAAAGCCCAGCAGACTCAAAAGAAAAGAAAAACAGCAAACTAACCTGGGATCCCTTGTCCTTCATAATTAAAGGAGTGAGAACACTTTATCTAATTTTATTGTAGCTTGGTCCACATTTACAAGAAGAATTTTTGAAGCCTACCCCCGAAAAATGCTGCATCTAGACAAATGTAAAGTGTTTAAATACATAGATGCATGTGGTCAACTCATGCTACCAAAAGATGCTCTATTTACGTGGTTCCTCCTGTCTGACCCAATCTACAAGTGCTTTGTCCTTTCCCACAGGGACTTATGAGCGTGTCTGGAAAGCTGGTTCCTTAGGGTTTAGCTTTAAGTGGTTTCTCCTTCTAGAAATGTTCTTTGAACTTTCTGCTTGAAATAACATTCCTCCCAATCCCAGCTCCCTGTATGTTTTTCCAATAAAGTCCTTACAAATTATAATGACTTGGTCTATTTGCATGCTTTCTTTTGCTTCCTTCAGTAGACTTAGGGAGTAATTTGCATTTAAAGCTGTTATTCATTGTCATCGAGTCCATTTCAACTCATAACAACCCAGTATACATGTGCAAGGTGAACCGGCTTCATTATATTCTCAAAGCTTTCAGAAGCAGATTGTAAAGTTAATCTCAGAACAGAACAAAACAAAGCAAAATGCTCTGCCATTGAGTCAATTCCAAGGCCTAGCAACTAAGACAGGGAAGAACCGTCCACGGGTTCCCAAGAGAGTACCTCTTTATGGGGGATAGAAAGCCTCATCTTTTTCCAGAGGAGCAGCTAGTAGTTTCAAACTGCTGAACTTGTGGTTAGCAGCCCAATTCTTAACCACTACACCACTAGTACCTATAAGGCACATCCAGGTGAGTTCAAACCACCAAACTTTTGGCTAGTAGTGAAGCACAAAACTTTGCACTTCCCAAGGCCTTTGAGTTCTGTTACAGCATTTGAGCTCTCAGGGGGCAGGTACCTTGACTGACTTGTTGATCAGTACCTAACGCACAGTACCTAATGCACAGTAAGGGCCTGGTATGTGTTACCTCAGAAACCAGTTGACATGGGGATGACCTTGACACATGGAAATGCTGACTCAGTAACTCTATAGAGCAGAGTAGATCTGTACATTTCTGAGGCTTTAAATCTTCATGAGAGCAGGAAACATCATCTTTATCTATGGAGTAGTTGGTAGTTTCAAACTGTTGACCTTGTGGTTAGTAGCCCAATGCCTAAAAGACTCAATGACAATGAATCTGAGTTCATGGAAACTCTGTGTGCTCCATGGAGATGTTCAACGGCTGATTTTTCAAAACTAGGTCGCATAGCCTCTGTTCCAAAGTACTTCTAGGTGGAATCAAACCTCTGCCTTTTCAGTGAGCAGCTAATTGTGTTGACCATCTGCACCATTCTGAGACATATATATATTAAGTGCCTAATTATTTGGCTGAGTGACTGAATTATTTAACTGAAGAGTATAAATGGGTGTCAGACCAGAGTTTATCCATGGACCTTGCAGAGTATTTGCTCTATAGTCTTGGCAGAGTTATTTGCCTTGCTAAATCTCTTGATTGCCTTCATCTATAAAATTATGAGAATATTTATAAACACAGACATGCTGTGAAGATCAAATGAAATAATGTGAGTAAAGAGGTTAGCACCATTTCTAATAAAATGGGATTAGACAACAATTACCTGTCATTATTACTGCCAAAACTAGGAAAGGGGAGAGGATATAAGGTGAATGATGATCCCAATGAGTACTTATTAGGAATTTTATATGCCTTTAGCGAAACTGAGACTAGTGTTGCTAATTGGGCACTTTCTTTGAGTCAGAAAACCACCAGTTACCAGTGACTAAATGTGCATATGTCCATAGGAGGAAAGAAATACAACAAATACTTTTCCCTTGAGATATTTAAGGGATAGGATTCCATAATTTATCCCTACACAACTTGTTTTGGATACTCTCTGGTCTTCTTCCTGAAGCACAACCTTGGAAGGAGCCAAACAGGAAACAGTTTGGAGAGGGACAGTGTTTTCAGAACTTGATGCACAATCTCTGTCCAACTGCTCCATGCCACCCCAAAGACAACTCTGTCCATCTGCTCCCGCCACCCCAAAGACAAGTGAAGAAACGACGAAGGAGTTGGGGCTACTCTGTTATCCTGTTAGGGGGCCATCCTGAGTCAAGATTGACTCTGGAGTAATGGTGCATCAGCTGTGAAGGGGAGGAAAGCAAGTGGGTGGATGCTTTTGTTTGGCTTCTATGTAACAACAGAGAAAATCTTTATGGCATCGGAAAGTCTTTATTCCATAGTATATAACTTTCTAGTTTAATATGTATTTATATGAAAACTAGCACATGAAATTAAGATATGCCTCCTTTATCATTATAAATAATTTTATAAATGTCAAAAAATTAAGAAATGTGTTGGTGATAATCTACATTATAAATCTCAAGCAGAAATTTGAAAGTTCATAAAAAAGAATGAACTTTTGAAAATGTGCAAACATATCATATAGTTGCCAAAAAATTGAAACATCTTTTATTTTCCACTTAAGAAATTTTTTTTAATTAGCCCTTATTTTTGGTTTAAAGATTTAACTAATGTTTTTAATTTTCCTTATTTTGCTGTGGAGCCCATACAAACTATATTAGTTAAGCTTTAGTTTACTTCTAATCACAGGTTTGCAAGTAAATGTTCTAGATTAAAATCATTAAATTCCATGCAAAAATCATATTTCTGCTGGCAGCATCTCAAGATCTACCTGAATATGGGAAGTATTTGAGGTCATGGGTGTTGGTGATAATATAGCTTTTCTAAGAAAGAGTGTTTGTGTAAATGTGGTTGAAAACTGTGGAAACAGCAACATGGAATTATAGGAAACTCACCTTTCAGAAATGAATGCGGCTTTATTCATGATCCCTATTAGGCTATCTGCATGTTGTTGTTTGGGGAGGGGGTGGTGTTTTGTTTTGTTTCTTTTATCTTTTATTTTATCTTTATTATTCTTATTTATTTTTTGTGTTTTGGTGGGTATCTATACAAGAAATGCAGAATAGGGAGTCTTACGGAGACAGCAGCCAGACTGACACTTCCTGGGGTGTGGGAGGGGAACCAGGAGCCAACAATGACAGGTACAGGGGAAGAGTAAGTGTTCTGAAATGGACCATAAAGAGGGTGTAGCTTTTCTGGTCATGTTTGATCAATCGACTTGTATCTGAAAGAAATTACTGAGAGGTGAATGACAGGCAAATGTAACAGTGGTGTAGTAGGAAAACAAGCATATATGTAAATATGTGTATGAATATGTGTCTGGTTGTTTATATATGTATATATATGTAAATGCAACAATGAAGCAGATGGACTTTGGGCCTGTACTTAAATCTTACCTCAGTACAAGAATGGTTTGTTATTCTAGTGTGGCATTGTGTGATACCCACCTTCCTGACACACTCATTGAAGGTAAGATGGATGGATAAGCAAATGTGGTGAAGAAAGCAGATGGTGCCCGGCTATTAAAAGATATAGCATCTATGGTTTTAAAGGCTTGAAGTCAAGCAAACAGCCATCTAGCAGGGAAGCAACAAAGCCCACCTGGAAGAAGCACACCAACCTGTGTGATCATGAGATATCGACGGAAAGAGGTATCAGAAGTTTGAAAAACACCCAACCAAATCAACATTAAGGGAAGTGGATGTGATGGAGACCCAAAGTCCACCAACAAGACAATTGGAGAGTCTCTTTTAGAAGCCTCGCAGAATGGGGGATAAATTCAGGGTGTGGTGTGGCACTGATGAACCACATAACTATCCTCTAGTTCTTTAAGGTTTCTTCTCCTTTCTATTAAGGCCCTTATGTGCTATGCCTCATTAATCATGTCAGATTTGTGTATGTTCATTTGTACATTCAAGAACAATCAGTACATGGTAGTCAAGAGAGATGACCCCTCAGGGACAGTGCTAGGAGTAAGGGTTCCCTGAGGGTATGGGAAGTGGGGGTGGGAGTGAATAGCATTGAGGATTGTATAGCCCCACCTGATGGGATTGAACAACAGGGCTCTATGGGCAGGGAAGAGATAGATTGAAATAAGGAAGATAATGTCAATAAAAATACTATTTAATTTAAATGAAAGAAAGAATGCTACAGTTAACCTTGAAAAAGTTTCTGGTTAAAATTCAAGGAGCAAATTACTTGTAACTACTCAGTGATTCTCAACTTGTTCATGTATTTGTTGTTGTTGGTAGGTGCAAGAGAGTAAGCTACCAGACATTGTAGACAACTGCATCAATACACCTCAATGAGGGCCTTCCTCTTTTTCACTGCCCACCCCACCCCACCCTCTCCTCCCGATTTTGCCAAGGGTGATATCCTGCTCCAAGGACTGGGTTTTCCTGATAACATGTCCAAAGTTGAGGTGTGAGTATTTTCGTGTGTTTGTCTGTTCATTCAAACATCATTGTCAGTCCTGATTAATCAGCTTTGACCCAGTGAGTTTCCCATTCTTTATAGGTTGTATTTTCTTCCCCATATCTTTTATGCCTAGTTGATTTCTGTTTGTTTTCTTTAAGCTTCTAGGGATTGAGAACTTCAAATTTCTGGGAACTGGGTGGTTTTTGGTTCCTAGAAATATTCTTGAGATTGTTCTATTATGTAGTTAATTGGGGAAAATTTGATGCTCTGGAGTCTTGTGTTCTTTCTTATTCTTTCTTTCTTTTTTTTTTTAATTTGTTATGCTAGACCAGAGTCTTACTTTGTCTAGGACTAATTATCCTCTTCTGCCAAGATAAGGCCCTTAAACCTAAAGCCTGGAGATTTGCGTCTGGTTGGTTGGAACAAGCCGTTTCCCAGCCTGTGGGAGTTCTGGGTCCTATTTCATTTCATCCGATTCAGTGATTATTTTTCCCTCCTTAGGGTAGTTTCCTCTGTCCGTGCTTTACTGAATATTAGCTAATGCTTTGGCAGTTCTTCAGATTTCTAGTTTTGTACACCTATCCCCTCTCAGGAACTCTGGGTGCCACGTGACCTTGAGCTTTCTTCTCTCTGGATTCCCAGCTCCATCTCCCACCTGCAGGTAGTCAGTCCACAGATCTCCACCTGAGCTGCACCTCTCTATGGCCTGCCAATTCCCATGACTGTAGCAATCATAATGCTGAGTTCATTTACTTCCTATTGCCCAGGAGTTACGGTCCTTCATTGTCCGAAGCTAATGACCAAAAAACTGTTATTTTCTATATTTGTTTCATTTTTTTCTTTAGTTCTTTTATGTAAGAGGCTAAATCCAATCCAATTTTTTAATATGGACTACAAGGGAAGTCCATATGCCTCTTAAATGTCATTTATCTAGATTTATAAAATGTACAATGTTTCAAACAGCGAAGTCTAGTCTGTGTACACTCACTACTATACTTATGTACTTGGACATGTTTGTTCAGTTTTAACTTATTTTTCCAACTTATTACATACTTCACATGTGTCTTTTTAACTTTCCTTCTTAAAAACAAAACTCTGATACTCCCTATTGTGGCAAGAAATATAGCAAATTCTTAAATTCCTTAGGTCCTCTCCAAACAAACCCATCACATCGCATTTTTCTCAGCTTTTAAGCCCAATTTATTATGGTTATACCTCTTCCTGTTCTCTGGTCTTAAAAATTGTCTATGACAAAAACAGTGTCAGGTTTTTCAAATGCCTTTCAATCAAACATCTTTTGGAGCAGATCCTGAATTTTTCTCTCCTACTCCTTTACCCAAAACCATGTCCCATGAGTCTGCTCATGGCAATCCTCTTGTGGCTGTCTATGCTGGGGAATATTTTTATAATGCTGGCATATTTGAAGATAGTTTGACTAGATACAAAGTTATGGATTTCAAACAATATCCCTAGAGTAAAGAATCAAATCCCTGGGGGTTCTAACAGTAAACACTGGGCTGTAAACCCAAAACCTGTCCATGTAGATCCAACCAAAATCACTTTGAAAAGCAGGCCTGGCCATCTGCTTCCAAAAGACACAGCCTCCGGACCCGATGAAGCAGCTCTCTGCACACAGGGGGTCAACATGAGTCAGAATTGACTTATTGGCGACTAACAAGAACAAAAATAGTTGTAAAATAACCCTTTATTTTCTTCTTAAATCCAGTGCTTGCTACTGAAAACTACCTATGTGTCTGGCTCCAGGGTCTTTACTGTCTTCCTGCTGTGTGGCTGTTGTGGTGGTTTGCCATGGAATGGAGGATATCTTGCCCCTGGTGGCACGGTGGTTAAGCACTTAGCTGAACCCAAAACTGGGAGAAACAAATGCACCAGCCACTCTGTCAGAGAAAGATGAGGCAACCTGATTCTATAGATTAAAACCTTGGAAATCCTATGAGGCAAGTCTACCCCAACCTACAGGAAGACTGAGTTGGAATCAACTTGACAGCAAACAATTTGATTTAGTTAATCTTTATGGAAGCAGATAGGCAGCTTAATCTTTTCTCCCATGTAATCTTGGGGTGAGTTTAAACCACCGACCTTGTGGCTAGTAGCTGAGTATTTACTAGGGGCATCTGTGTTTTGTTCTAAATACCATATAGACGTCTATGATGTGAATATCTGTCCTTTTTTGGTAATCTTTCAGGTACATTTCCTAAATTTAAGTTCACAATCTGTTATCTTAATACTTATTTCTATTAATATCTATAATCTTGAATATGCTTTCACTTTTGAAATGGTTGTGCCCCTCAAAACTGACCAATCATGTCAGTTGAGTTCCATACTCTCTATTTGCATGTCTAGCCATCATTTGGTGGGAGTTACAAAGACTTTCAGAAAGGGATATCCATTTTTTTTAAAGAAAGGAAGAAAAGATATAATTTCAGATGTCAGATGGATCATGGCTCAAAGCAGAGAATACCAGAAAGATGTTTGCTTGTGTTTTATTGGCTATGCAAAGACCTTAAACTCTGTGGAGCATAGAAAACTATAGATATCCTTGAGAAGAACGGGAATTCCAGAACACATCATTGTGCTCATGCAGATTTATACATAAACCAAGAGACAGTTGTGAAAACAGAACAAGGGCATACTGGATGGTTTAAAACCAGGAATGGCGTGTGTCAGGATTGTATATTCTCACCACACTTATTCAATCTGTATGCTGAGCAAATCACCAGAGAAGGTGGATTATATGAAGAAGAATGTGGCATCAGAATTGGAGGAAGGCTTATCAGCAACCTGAGATATACAGATGACACAACCTTACTTACTGATAAAGAGCAAGGATTGCAATTTACACTATAGATTACAACTCAACATAGAGAAGATCAAAATCCTCATAACTGGACCCATACAGAACTTTGTGATAAGTAGAGAGAATGTTGATGCTATCAAGGTTTTCAGCTCATGGAAGCAGTAATCGAGAGATCAAATGTGGCATTGTCTTAGGTAACGCTGCTGCACAAGACCTCTTCAAAGTGTTGAAAAGCTAGGAGGTTACTCTGAAGACTATGGTGCACCGTACCCAAACCATGGTATTTTCAAATGTCTCATATGACATAAAGGTTGACAATGGATAAGGAAGACATGAGAAGAATTGATGCATTTGAATTGTGGGGCTGGCAAAGAATACTGAAAGTACTGACTACCAAAAGGACAAACAAATGTGTCTTGGAAGAAGTGCACCTAGAATGCTCCTTAGAGGAAAGAATTGCTAGACTTCCTCTGAGGAGAGACCAGTCCCTGGAGAAGGACATCATGTTTGGTAAAGTAGAGGGGCAGCAAAAAGGAGGAAGGCCCTCAGCAAGATGGACTGACCCAGTGCCTGAAGCCGTGCGCTCAAACATAAGCACAATGGTGAGGGTGGGGTAGGTCTGAGCAGTGTTTCCATCTGTTGTTAATATTGTTGTTGTGAGTCAGAATTGACTCACTGGCACCTAAAAACAACAAAGACTAGGGATAGGAGGGCCATACTCAGCAATTCAACTGTGCCACAATGACTCACGCATTAGTATTTCTTAAGGATCCATAGATAATTTCACTTGCAACTAATAGTACTAGTATCCCAAGAATTTGGAAAATGAACAATGGAGACCTAAGTGCCTGAGTCTGGTTGTTACCATCTTTTGAATTAGAACTTCAGAAGGAAAGACTGCTTGACTGTCCATAATCGTTCGCAATTTACTCTTAAGGATACCTGATTCAGAGACCTGGGTGACGGGAGTATTTGTCCGAGGATAATGGAGATATTGGATCCCAGAGCAGAATTTCAATCATTCTTTTTATAGTTTGTCTTTTCACTGCCCTTTAGAACTGCATCTAATCTCAGATTGAAATCATCTCCTCACACCTTCTCTCTCTCTCTCTTTCTCTATCTATCTATCTCACACACACACAAATGAACACACTCACTCTATAAAAACCTGCAAGTTTCCAGATGAGAAATCTGGCACGCAAGAAAATGAAATGGCTTGTCAATGGTTAAGTCATAATTAGTATGGTCCAATCAACCTGAGAGCAGTGAGTTAGCCTTATGGTTTAACCAGTGCAAAAGGAGCCCTAGTAGGATAATGGGTTACACATTGGGCTGCTAGCCAAGAGGTCAACCGTTTGAACCCACCATCAAGCTGCTCCTGTAAAGATTTAGAGTCTCAGAAACAATAGGGAGCAGTTCTACTCTGCTCTAGCTGTTGTCAGGAGCTGGAACCTGTCCCCTGGCAGTGGGCAGCTCAGTGGGTCCCACAGTAAAATATAACACTTGGACTTTTCTCAGAAGTCATTGGGAGATGATGACAGTTTTATTTTTATTATTAATTATTTTATTGGGGGCTCTTATAGATAAGTATAACAATCCAAAATTCAATTGTATCAAGCACACTTGTACCTATGTTGCCATCATCATTTCCCAAACATTTTCTATCTATTTGAGCCCTTGGTATCAGCTCCCTCCCTCCTTCTCCCTCTCCCCTCCCTCCCCCTCTCTCTCCCCCTCAGGAATCCTTGATGTATATACTCCGGTCCAGCCGGATTTGTAAGATAGAACTAGGTCATGATAGTGGGGTGGGGAGGAACCTTTCAAGAACTAGAGGAATGTTGTGTATTTCCTTGGTGCTATCCTGCTGAACTGATAAAAGTTTTCAAAGAAGGGAAATGTCAATAAACTAGGTTGTAAATTCCTAAAAGGGAGGCGCCATGTTGGTATGACAGTAGAATCATTAGAGACTGGGGAAGAAAATGGCAAAAAGCAGGCAATAAAGATATTGTGAAGAGATGGATGGATGGATGGATGGATGGAGAGAAAGAGCTAGTTATGAAGAGGCAACATAAAAGGGAAGAAAACACTTAATGAGGGCTAAGATAATTACCAAAGAAACAAATTGTTAAAGAAACCCTTTACTACAAAATAGTAAGTATGCAACAGTAAAAATGAGACAGATGAGAGAGTTACAAGGAAGTAACCAGTGGAACCTGTGAAATCCTGTAGTATTGTAGACCCAACATGGATTCTGTAGGCCAAATGATAAAAACTCACTGCCATCGAGTCGATGCTGACTCACGGTGACTGTATAGGGCAGGGTAGAAGTAGCCTGTGAGTTTCTGAGACTGTCATGTTTTATGGAGAAACCACGTCCTTCTCCTATGGAGCAGCTGGTAGTTTTGAACTGCCAAGCTTTCAAATTGCAGCCCAACATGGAACCACTACACCACATCCTAGGGTCCCTAGGCCAAATGAGAGTTTCATTTAATTCATCCAAGGGAACACACAATAATGTAAGTTCAGAGATAAAGCTAGTGAATGTATTTCCTGCAGAGTAAAGTATCTTAAACATACTTTATTTTTCTCACTTATATACTTTCAATAAATATCTATTGAATTTGTACTTGCATAAATAAACAAGGCTTTATCTAATTCACACAATCAAACTACTTAATTTCCCAGTGCCGTTGCAGCTGAAGTGACTTCAACAATGGTTCTAGCTGGTGCTTGGCACCGTTGAAATGGAAAGGTTTTATATTTGCTAACATTTTTCCTTGTTTTCCTAATTTTACAATTTACACTTAATGGATTTTAAAAGTTCGCCTTGGACTGAATGTGCTTAATAAATACACCTGCACATGAACTAACTACCCAAACCTAGTACTGTGTACCTTTAAAGAAAAGCTTTTTAAAATAGAAAAGAAGAATTAACAACCTGTCATCAAGTCAATTGGAACTGGTATCAGCCCCATAGATTCTAAGGAAAGCTTAGCATGTGGCCAAGAGCCCTGGTTGCCAAGTGGTTAAACGCTCGCAGTTAACAGAGGATTGGAATCCGCCAGCTGCTTCTGTAAGGATGCTTGCTGCCTCTTAGCCAGCCCCTACTCACTGTGACTCTGTTTAACTGAGTAGAACTGCCCCATAGGGGTTCCAAGGCTGTCATCTGTCTGCAAGCCGACTCTCACATCTTTCTCCCACAGTGTTGCTCATGGGTTCCAACTGCCTATCTTTTGGTTAACACGTGAGAGCACAACTACTGTGTCATTCTCTGCCCTGTAGGATTGCTGAAAGTCAGAATCCACTTGATGGAAGGAAGCATATTTGGTTTGGATTTGGGTAGCATGTATGTGGTAGTTACATAATGTCATGTCAACTTGATAAATAAATGCAGGGATGTAGTCTGGCCTGTCAATCAGGTCACAACCTGATGGTGCCTACTTGTGGTCATAGCCTAATCATGAGGATTCTAGGAACATCCTTTCTTTTCCCCTGGAGAAGGGTCACACACTCTCTCTGCTTCACCTTCCTGTTGAGGAGTCACACTCAGAGAGCTGGAGGATCCAGGTGGAGACCCGCACCAGTGCTGAGATGCTTCCACTGGCACTGGATCCACAAGACTTCACACTCACTGGCCTGTGATCTTCCTGCATTCAGCATCATTGCATGTACTGCATGAGCCTGAGGAGCAATTTATCAGCTAGTAACAGACATATGAGCTAATATCAGATTTATGTACTTAATGTGGACTGAGCTGAGATGTTTTCTCAATATACAATTTCACTTTAACATAAAGCTCTCTTATACGTATATGTATGTCCCTGGTTTGTTTCTCTAGTCAGCCTGGCCTAACACAATGTAGCAAAAGAGGATTTTTTTTTTTTTGCTAAGAAGGATTTTAGGTATAAAGAATATCCCTTTATAATGTGGTGCCTAATTGAACAACTACAGCAAAGTATGAGAGAATAGAATCATTTGGAGAGTGGGAAACTAAACAGATTGGGAGGAAAGGAAAGAGTAAGAAAGATAATAAGTAAGTCCTAGGTGGACGTGTAATTGAAGAGAGGATTCTATACATCAGGAAGTGAGAAAAGCCAGAATGCAGGCAGTACACAAAAAGAGAAAGAACAGTAGTGTGGACTATTAGTAAACCAAATTCTGACTCACCACCCCCTACAGGACAGAGTAGAACTGCTCCTTTGGGTTTCTGAGACTGTCAATCTTCACTGGAGCAAACAACCTCACCTATTTCCCTTGAAACACCAGGTGGGTTTGTACCATCAAACTGGTTAGCCGAACACTTAACCCACCACACCAGCAGTGCTCTGAGTGGAATATACAAAAAAAGAAGAGATGAGCAAGAATAAGCAACATACTTCAACATTAATTGAAGTTGTCTTTGAATATCTTCCATGAGGACAAGAAACTTATTGAGCTCGTGAGGAAAGAGAAAAAAATTAAATATGAGACCCAGTGAGAAGAAAGCAAGTAACCAAAACACATGTTAGTGAAACAAAACTCATTATGTGAAAGCTATTGAGTGAAACCACAGGACGGAGGCTCGTGCTGGAAAGATGATTTCTAAGCTCAAAAAGACAACAGGGGTTCCTAGTGGTGACAAAATCAAACTCAAAGTTTATTTCAAAGTTTTCATGTATTTCCAATTAGCAAATAGATTTAGTGCACATGAATGTGAAAGAAACAAAAACAGGCTTTCAAAGGTACCGGGCAAATGCACCAAGTAGACTAGTAACAGGGGAAACTACCTGTGCCTTCAAATATAGAAATTACAAAAAGCTTGAATTGTATAAAGAGATTACACACAGTGGTCTCAAAATAAATATGGAATATCAAAGAAAGTGGAGCAAAGGAAATTATGGCAATGGGACACAGTGCATTTGGGGCTGATAAGGTATGGTAAAATGAAATTTTTTAAGATGGCTCTCATATGCATTTCTATATAATTCCCACCACATGATTGGGTGGACCATGCAAATAAGGTGAAGTAGACTTGTAACTTGAGAACTGCTCAGTTTTGCCCTTCCCCTATCCGTAACAATGAGGCATCTCAGAAGCATGAAAAGGGAATTCCTGTGACCAATAAGGAAGAAGAGTCACCAGCAGAACATGTTTGAGGCCTCTCCCTGCCTGAAGTGGTGGAGGCAGCAGAGGCCAGGCCACACAAGGCCATGGGCCAAGGCCAAAAGATACGAGGAGCCGTACAGAGACGAGAGTAGGAGGCAGAGCGACAGGCCGACTTCTTGACCCATGGAAGCAGAAACCAAGGGATAAGTGAGGACAAGAAAGAAAGACTTATCTCCTGGTGGAAGAGAGGCATTAATGAGGGCCAAGGACTATATCCTTCACATTTTCTGATCCAGACTTGTGACAACGTGTTAACTTCCCTAATAACAACACCCACTACCACTCCTAAAATCATGAGTGTTGTTTGTGAGTTCTGTGTGCCAACTGCAATGAATTCTAGAACACAGAGGAAAAGTAGAGTGCTGTGAGCAGAATAGTTGGTATCAGAATAAAGTAAAAGAAAGATGGAGGCTGGAGGCATGACTGACCTCTACCTTGTGTCCATTAGCCTTGGATTGGTAAGGAATTGGACTTTCCTCATCCTTCCTGTAGCCAAAGGAGATCAGATGTGGCTCCCACACAATTTCTTTATAGGGTCATTAAGATGTTTGACCTTTGCTCCTCCACCTCCAGCCTCTTCTTCTTTTTGCCAGTTTTCTTTTTTTTTTTTTTTATCGTTTTATTAGGGGCTCATACAACTCTTACCACAATCCGTAGATACATCCATTGTGTGAAGCACATTTATACATTCGTTGCCCTCATCATTCTCAAAATGTTTGTTCCCCACCCAAGCCCCTGGCATCAGGTCCTCATTTTTCCCACTCCCTCCTTCTCCCCCCCCCTCATGAAGCCTTGATAATTTATAAATTATTATTTTTTCATATCTTGCTCTGTCCCACGTCTCCCTTCACCCACTTTTCTGTTGTCTGTCCCCCAGGGAGGAGGTCATATGTAGATCCTTGAAATCGGTTCCCCCTTTCCAACCCATCCTCCCTATGCCCTCCCAGTATCGCCACTCACACCACTGGTCCTGAGGGGATCATCCGACCTGGATTCCCTGTGTTTCCAGTTCCCATCTGTACCAGTGTACATCCTCTGGTCTAGCCAGAATTGCAAGGTAGGATTCGGATCATGACAGTGCGGGGGGGGGGGGGAGGGGCTGGGGAACATTTAGGAACTAGAGGAAAGTTGTATTTTACATCGTTGCTACATCACACCCTGACAGACTCGTCTCCTCCCCAAGACCCTTCAGTAAGGGGATATCTAGTGGCCTACAAATGGACTTTTGGTCTCCACTCCACACTACCCTGCTCATTCACTATGGTAGGATTTTTTGTTCTGATGATGCCTGATACTTAATCCCTTTGACACCTTGTGATCTCACAGGCTGGTGTGCTTCTTCCATGAGGGCTTTGTTGCTTCTAAGTCAGATGGCCACTTGTTTACCTTCAAGGCTTTAAGAACCCAGACGCTATATCTTTTGATAGCCGGGCACCATCAGCTTTCTTCACCATATTTGGTTGTTCACCCTCTTTATCTTCAGTGGTTGTGGTGGGAAGGTGAGCATCATAAAATGCCAATTTAATAGAAGAAAGTATTCTTGAATTGAGGGAGTACTTGAGTGGAGGCCCAACTTCCATCTGCTACCTTAATAACAAATCTATAAATATATGCACATAGATCTATTTCCCCATCCTCATATATAAATATATTTGCATATTTACATGTCTTTATCTAGACCTCTGTAAATGCCCTTTGCCTCCCAGCTCTTTCCTCTATTTCCTTTGACTTCCCTCCTGTCCCACTATCATGCTCAGTCCCCACCAGGGTTTCAGCATTTCCTCTTAATTACATTACCCTTGATCATGCCCAACCAGGCCTCCAAAACCCTCCTCACCACCGATTTGGATCGCTTGTTGTTCCCTTGTCCCTGGGCTTATTAACACCACTACCTTTCCCCCCACTGCCCCCTCTCCCATGACCCCGCGGAACTCTCAGTCCCATTGTTTTCTCCTCCAATTGTTCATCCAGCCTATCTTATTTAGACAGTCCTGCAGAGATAATAATATGCACAAAAACAACACAGAGCAAAGCCAAACAAGAACATGCAACAAAACAACTACAACAACAAACCAATGACAAAAAAAAAAACACAAAAAAGAAAAGCTTGCAGTTAGTTCAATGATTGTTTGTTGGCCTTTAGGAGTGTTTTCCAGTACAGTCTGTTGGGGCGCCACGCCTTGGCCACAAAGTCCACCGTCAGCATTCCCTGGGGACCTCGCCACTCCATTCCCTTGCTGCTCTGTTGCACCCCCTAAATGTTTTGCCTCAGTGTGGCGGGATCCCACCAGGTGCAATTCCCACACTGTGTCTCTGGTGTTGTCCCCTATAGGGCTATGGGTCAGTGAGGGGCATCATGTCTCATAGTGGGGCCGGCCATGTGGTCCTCTCTGTCAATTAGCTTCTCTAATTGGGAACATCGACCTCACGGCCTGGTGGGCCATGATGTGCTCCACTCTCTCCTCTTCCCCCTTCATCTGCTCTCCTATGTTCCAATCAGATATGTCCCTCTTCTGGAGCTGTAGATTCAGTGCCGTCCTTTGAAATAAATTCTTCTGAGGGGAGGGGCAGGTATCGACTTAGTAGTTGAGGTTGGGGCCGATCCCACAGACCTCTCCACTGGTTCCCTACTCCACGCTGGGATGTTGCGTTCACATCTTGGAGCACCGGGTTGAAGTTTGGGCCCTCTTTCCCTGTGGTGACACAAACAATACCCTCCCCTTGGGTGGGTTAGTGCCCTGTGCCCCAGCTACCCTTTTCTTTTTTGTTATTATTATTTTTTCCCTTTCCCCACCCCTTTTTAGTTGTCTACCATGTGTACCCCTGTATTTGGTCTGGTCCCTGACATATTATCTGGTCCTCACCCCAGGAATGTTTGTGTACCGTAGCTATTTCCCTATGCCCCTTTTGCCTTTTTTTGTAAAGCTTACCTCAGCAGCCTTTCAAGTCTCTCTATATTTACGTCAATGCTATCTTGAGGTCTGTTTTTGGGTTGTTGTTTTTTTTTTGTCCTCTGGGTGAGGTTGTTCTATTTGGTGGTCTCTTATTTATGCTTGACGAATGTTGTTCTTTTGCTCATACTGGGTCGGCAAGGATCTTTTGTAGGGCTGGGTTTCTTCTAACATATTCTTTTGGTTTTTCCTTGTCTGGGAAGATTCTTACTTCTCCATCTATCTTGATCAATAATTTGGCTGGGTAGAGTATTCTTGGGTTTGCATTGTTTTCCTTAAATTTTTGGAATATGTTACTCCATTTTCTCCTCTTCTTCATAGTTTCTGCTGATAGGTCTGAGAATATTCTTATTTGGGAACCTTTATACGATTGCTTGTTTTTCTCTAGCTGCTCTCATGATTTTCTCCTTTCCCTCAAAGTTGGATAATTTAACTATTATGTGCCTTGGTGACTTCTTCTTGGGATTCAGACTTGCTGGTGTTCTTTCAGCCTCCTCAGTGGTTGCCTGATTTTCATTCATTAAGCTGGGGAAGCTTTCCTCCAAGAATTCTCTCACTATTATTGCAGATGACTTCTTTGTTCTTTCTTCCTCTGGTGAGCAAATAATTCTAATGTTGTTCCACTTCATGGCATCAGACATAGCTCTTAAGTTTTCTTCAGCTTCACTGATGATATCAGATTTTTGTCCGGGTTTGTTAAAATCTGCTTGGCTGTCCTCCAAGTCACTGATATTGTTTTCTGATTCCTCCAGTCACTTCTCGAGATCCGTGAGTCTGCTACTGGTTTTTATTATCTCCTCCCTAATCTTATGTATTTCCCTTTGGTTTAAGGCTTTTAACTCTTCTATCATTTCATCCTTTTTCTGTATTGTTTCCCTCATATCCTGTATGACTCCAAATAGCATTCTGAACATTTCTTTCTGTGGCAACTCAATGTCTGCTGCTTCTATGCATGTCATTATGTTCAGGAGATCTTCTGCCGTTGCCTTTTGTTTCTCCCGTTTTTTAATTGAAGTCGTTGGGGCTGATAGATGTTTGTGTTGCGTTCTTTTAGAGGGGCCAGGTGCCATTTTCCAGGGAGTCAAAGAGCACTGGCTCTCTCTGGGAGACTTGTAGGAATGCTTCTTTGAACTTCCTACAGCTTATTTCACTATAGAATTAGCCTACCACTTTAGCCTCCTGTGGCTTACCTCTCAGGGGAGTAACCCAGAAGGCTGGCGGGTTGCCTGCTTTAGTGTTGGGGAGGTTGGGCAGAGGTTCCTGCAGCAGCTTAGAATGTTGAGGAGTGCTGACCGAGCTAACTTAGGACCCCATGCACACAGGCAGGAATTCCCCTGTAAGATGTTGAGCAGAGTATCCCCTGGTAAAGGTCGTCAGTGTCTTTCCTAGCCTCGGGATAGCTACACAGGGTGGAGATCACCTAGCTGGGTGTGGCGCAGGTGTAAATGCCATAGGCTAAGGGGAGTGGTCTGGAGGTTAGCAGTGGTGAGAG
The DNA here is from genome assembly GCF_050624435.1 of Tenrec ecaudatus. Lineage (NCBI taxonomy): Eukaryota > Metazoa > Chordata > Mammalia > Afrosoricida > Tenrecidae > Tenrec > Tenrec ecaudatus. The sequence continues at coordinate 41,809,188 of NC_134536.1, forward strand.
ACCAAGAAAGAGACAAAGAGGAGAAAAAAAGTTAAAAAGCATATATCCACTGAGTCTGGGGGGGGGGGTGGGGGGATGGGGAGGGGGGATATAGTGAAGAGATGGAAACAAATGCAACTGTGTCCCGATCCCCACCAGTGGAGCCACAAGGGCTTAGTTCCTGCTCTGAGGTGGCAGCGGCAAGGTGCAGCTGTGATGAGAAAAGTCTCCCCCCCGCCCCCCAAGCAGACCTCCAAGACTGAGGTGTGGGGGAGAGGAGATGGAAACAAGAGCAACAATGTAGCTAAACCCCGATCCCTGCCCTGCTGTGGAGCCACAAGGGACCTGTCCCAGCCCCAAGGCGGTGGCGGCCAACTATGGCTGTGTTGAGACCAAGCCGCCCTACAGGATCCAAATGGTTCAGGCTCTGTCAGAGACAGTGGCAGGGCCAAGGTCAAGCCCCAACCGGCCTCCACTGAGGTAAGCTAAAAGCCCCCAGGCCTTAAAACCCCGTGGGTCTCTGCCTACTTATTTTTATGATGCTCCCCCTGCATTCCAGCAGTGTCAAATTTCCCTCTAAGTAACTATCCTCAGCTGAATTCTGCATAGTCCCACTGGTATGTGTAACTGCACCGCCATCTTCCCGAAGTCCGACAGTTTTCTAACCTCTCCGGTTTTCTGCATTCTTGGAGGGGGGCACCAACTTTTGGAGTTGGTTTCACCTTAGTTGTAGCTATTGTTTGTAACCATTGAGTTATACCTTTACAGTATCCCAGTGCACAACTGGACAAAATACTCTGGCTCAGTATCATCCTCATGAGCAGTTGTAAACCTATATTGTTTTCATTGGCGGTTAATGGAAGTTTTCAATGGCTGTTAAAGATCACAGGTCTTTCTTCCTACTCTTAGTCTATTAGTTCCCATGACACCTGCTCATCGTAACAGCATCCTGACACCCTACTTCATTCATGATTAAAGAGTTATTGAATAAATGACAGCATACTGACACCCTACTTCATTCATGTTTAAAAAGCTATTGAAAAAAAATGACAGCACTCTGACAGGTGATGGAACCAGGCTACCACAGAAAGTGAGAATCCTACAACTGAACAACCACTGTGCACTCTCTAGTCAATAAAAAGAGAGAAAATTACTTAAAGAGGGAAATGAGGTAGCACTAATTAATGTGAGTGACCAGAAGATACATACCCATGCTAAATTTTAAAAATTTACTGGTTTTGTGGACTAAGATCAAAGCCAAAGTAATGGAAACTTTGAACAAATAGGAAACAAACTGAAAAATAACAGATAAGCAATAACACTGAAAAGCACATAAGAATATACTAGAATTTTCTTTTTTAAGTTAATGACAGCACAGCTGATAAATTACAAACTTTGCTTTTTCCACCTTTATTTTCTTGTATACTAAATATTATCTATTTATAGCAGTACATGAACTTGTTCTCATAATATCAATAATGGAGAGTTAATATTATTTTAGCAAATAAAACTTTCCGGAAAAAAGTGTTATTTCAGTTATTGGTAGATACTACCACACATAGATACACATAAACACAAAATTCTGATAAACGTCTATCTTTTTACCACATTTTGTGAAAATGACTAGCTTATTTTATAAACTAATTAACAGAAGATATTAATAATAATATCCAAAGGGAAATAGCAAGGTGAACATACCAATCCTGAGATTATTCAACACCCTAATAGAATACTAATTAACAACAAGGTGGTAGCCTCTAGGCAGCTATCTTTTTGTACATCTGACAAGTCCTCTGTAATCCTCTGCAGTACAATATTTTGTCACAAATAAACTGCATATTCATATAATTATTTAATAGTTGTTTTATTATTAATTGCCATTCAATAAAGGTATATGTGGTGTTTCAATCCTTCCATGATTCTAAAATACTGGCCTCAAATGCAATTTATGCTGAGCTTTTTGTTTTGGCTTGCTTTTCTTCAGGTTCTAAAATTGTTTAACTCTTCTCCATCTGCTTATGGTTCTTTGTTTCTCCTACTTCTTCAAACCAAGCTCACTGCCATTGAGTCAATTCCTATCCTATAGAAAACCTATAAGATAGAGTAGGTCTGTCCCTGTGAGTTTCTGAAATGGTAGCTCTTTATTGGAGTAGAAATCCTCATCTTTTCCCTCTTGAGCAGCTGATGGTTTCAAACTGTGGACCTTATGGTTAGCAACCCACCACACAGCCACTATGTTGCCCAGGCTTTCCTGCCCTTCTATAATGTGCCACCTTTTATTTATTGTTTCTCCAGTGTCTATCAAAGCTCTCTATCTCCCTTCCTCCCCTAATCTCATTATCTTTTCTGGGTCATTTCTGCTTTGCTTTTTCAGAATTGGGGGATTACTACTCTTTGCAAATAATTTTGCAACCTGCAACTGGAGAGTAATAAATCCAGGCCCAAATAGAGGCAATCAAAGGCCAAGAAAAGAGGCTAAACATGATCAGGGGGGAGTCAGAGTTACAGACCTGGGTCCTGAAGGCCCACCACACATCACCTCACCTGGAACGATGGGGAGTTGCAGACTGGGTTCTTGCAGGCCTGCCTGGTGAGCATCCATCCACCAGGGTCTCTGAAAGATGCTACCTTGGTCTACTCCATCCCTTGGTCTATCCCTTCAGTGCTGCCTTGGTATATCCTAATGCTGCTCCATACCCTCCCAGCCCACACAGCTAGTGAAACAGTGGAGAGTGCATCCCTGTCCAGAAGGAATCTTTCCCCCAAAGCTAGCCTATATCTGGAACCCAGGGGACTAGCAACCGGTTCTGGGAGCTCCCCACTTCATTCTGGCCACACCACCTTAGACCCCAATGGGACCACCACCCATCCATTGGGCCCCAAGAGCCCTATCACTGTATTGAGAGCTACCTATCAGTCAAACTGAGTTCCCACATCTGTTCCCACCAGTGCTCACAATCTCTCATTGCTGTTGACCATTGAGTCACCACATCACCTGCCTACACAGCAGCCCGACCCACCTCAATAGTAGGCCACAGGCAGCTCTTGAAAACCCTGTTGCCAGTCACACAGAGAAAAAAAAACAAGGCCTCTTGGTCTCCCAGAAATATGGCACCGAACTCTTTAAAATCATCACGTAAACAACAGCATACCACATCACTCCCAATAAAAATACAAGAAAGACAAATCACAACAGCAGAGCCAGCACCACTCATAAGAATCTGTCGTGGATCTGCCACTAAAAGAAATTTGAGAAGGCTGCCTGGAGTAATACAAGAGATGAGAGAAGCTACACAGACTAAGGATGCAAGAAATAGAGGAGATGAAGGCCACAACAGAGGAGATGAAGTCCATGAGAGAGGGGAGGAAGTCCATGAGAGGGGGGATGAAGTCCATGATAGAAGGAATGAAGTCCATGTACCAAAGGGAAATACAGGAACTAATGGATGAAGAAGCAGAAGCTGCACACAAGATCATGAATCTCATTAACAGATCAGAGGAGGCTGAGAACCATACCAGTGATCTCAAAGACAATCGGGCAGACCTGAGCAAACTAGAAAAGCAATCGAACAAGATAATAAAAGAGGTGGAAGAAAACCTGAGATCAATAACAGATGCTATGAAGAGGTACAACATCCAAATTATTGGTCTACTGGAACAAGACAGAGGGAAGAAGTTGACAGTTAAACTAGCAAGGGAATTTCTGGAAGAAAACTTTCCTACCTTAATGAATAAGACTCATTCAGGAAGCAGAGAGGAAACCAATGAGACAAAACCCCAGGAAGAACTCAGAAAGGCATATAATCGTTAAACTATCCAACTTCGAGGAAAAGAGAAAATCCTAAGAGCAGCAAGAGAAAGGAAAATAGTTGCATACAATGGCTCTCAGGTAAGAATATGTTCAGACCTATCAACAGAAATCATGAAGGGGAGGAGAGAGTGGACTAAAATCGTCCAAAAGCTGGGGGGAAAAATACTTCCATAAGAATCCTTTACCCTGCCAAACTATCTATTAAGACAGGAGAGATAAGGATCTTTCAGGGCAAGGAGAAGCTAAAAGAATACACTGCAAGACACCCAATCCTGTGGCAGATCCTTGCCAACCCACTATGGCCAGAAGACCCATGTCCACCAAGCACAAACAGGAGAACACCATACAGCCCAACTCCAACTAGAAGCCATGGAGCTGATACCAATCGCCAAGATAACATGGCCTCACAGGGAAAAGAAGAAATAAAGGATCCCCTCCACAAAGACACAGCACAGTGATAAGAAGGGTTATAGGAAAACACCCAAAAGAAAAGACATGAGATGTCAGCAATGAATTCACAGATCACGATAATAACTCTAAATATCAACGGCCTTAACTCCTACACTAAAATAAAAAGGCTTGCAGACTGGCTTGGAAAACATGATCTATCGATCTTTTGCCTGCAGGAAACACATCTTAAGCTCACAGACAAGAATGAACTAAGAATAAAAGGATATATTTAGCAAAATAAATAATACCTATACAAGCAAAATTACAAGACCCTGCTACAGGTAACCAAAAGTGACTTCCACAAATGAAGGAATATCCCATGCTCATGGATCAGAAGACTCAATATAGTAAATACGTCTATCCTACCCAGGGCACTTTATAAGTTTAATGCTATCCAAATTCAAATACCAACAACTTCCTTCAAAAAATTGGAAAACCTGATGACCAATTTCATATGGAGAGGGAAGAAACCCAGAATTAGCAGAGAACTCCTCAAGAAAAGGACAAAGTTGGAGGGCTCGCTCTACCTGACTTTCACACCAACTACACAGCCACAGTGGTTAAAGCAGCATGTTACTGGCATAATGACAGATACACAGACAAATAGAAAAGAACAGAAAACCCAGAAATAAAACCATCAGCATATAGACAACTGATCTTCTAAAGGGTCCCAAAAGTATCAAATGGGAGGGCGACACCCTATTTAATAAGTGGTGCTAGAAACAATGAAAATCCACATGTAGAAAAATGAAACAAGATGTCTACCTTACCCCATGCACAAGAACAAATTCAAGGTGGATCATGGACCTATAAGTCAAACCACAAACCATCAGGACCATTAGCGAAGGAATCGGGATGAACTTAAAAACTTTGGTGCAGGGAATACAAAGGCTAGCTGCAATAGGGCAGGGTACACACAGGGGGACCTGAAATTGATGAGTGGGATTAACTAAGAATAAAACACTTGCATGCCTCAAAAGACTTTCCCAAGAGGGTAACAAGACAACCCAGAGACTGGGAGAGGATTCTTAGCAATGAAACAACAGACAAAGGGCTCATTACAAAAATCTACAATACCCACCTTGCTTACAAAAAGAAGAAAGCTGTTAACCCCTTGAAGAAGTGGGCAAAAGAACTGAAAAGAAGTTTCACTAGGGAGGAGACCCATATGGCCAATTAATATATGAGAAAATGCTCCAGATATTACCCATCAGAGAAATGCATATCAAAACAACAATGGGATATCATCTAAAACATTTGAGGCTAGCCCAAATCAGAAAATCAGAGAGCAACAAATGTTGGAGGGAATGTGGCAAGATAGGAACTCTCCTACTTTGGCAAGAGATCTGACTATACTTTTAAAAATGGAAATTGATCTACCGCATGACCCAGATATGCCTCTACTGGGCATATAAGCAGAAGAAGTAAGCAATAAACCACAACCGAACGTATGCACTCCAATGTTTATTGCATGCAATTCACAATCGCAAAAAGATTGGAAACAACCTAAATTTCCATCGGTAGATGAGTGAATCAGTAAACTCTGGCAGATACACACAAGGGAGGCCTATGCATCACTAAAAAGCACTGATGAGCAAATGACACATGACTTTTCATGGGAAGAGTTGGAGGAAATTATGGTAAGCCAATCACAAAAGGAGATGTATAGCATGAGTCCCTAGAGGTAAGTGTAATCAGCGTGGTAGGTATAGAAGAGAAGCCACCTAGATCACAGCATTCGGGTAGAGGTACAGGGAGTTGGGATGGGGTTAGACCAAACCCAAGGAGGTACATGTTGGTCTAATGCAAAAATGGAGGAGAGAGAAAAAAGTGGGGGGCAAAAGTGAAATGATGATGGAGGCTGCAGGGCACTAACCTACCCAGGAGGCGAGTCCTGGTCTTGTATCCACAGAACTGGGAATTGGCATGCAGACCCTGCCATGGTGCATCAAACCATGAGGACAATGTGGTCACATGGAAGAATAAATGAAAAGAGAGGGCTACAGGGATGACCCCAGAGCCAAACTGACCCCTCCCTAGAAATAGGTGTCACAGAGAACAGCACGAACCTTACAGATTGGGAAGAGGGGCCAGCATGCCACACACACACAGAAGCAGACCAGGTAGGAAGAAGAAAAAGAGAGAACCGGACTGGACCCCATGCTGGCACACCAGGCCCGGAGGATGATGTCCCTGCGGGGAGCTAATGGGACATAGAAGGGACTGGGCAGTCAACAACAGCTCGTGTCACATTGTCCCCTAACTGGAGCAGCCTGCAACAGAGGACATTTCTGGGGACACATGGTGGGGAGGTAGTGCAGTCTGAACCCCCCACAGCGGGGTGAACCAAGAAGGGAACATACCAGACCAGCAGCTGGAGCAAAGCAAAGCTACAAAGCCCCTGAGGAGCCCCCAAAGGGGCTCCAGACCTGGAGGGGCAGCTCCTGGACAGTCATGAAGGCCAGCGAACCGACCGGGATTCTTGTATATTTTTTCTCTCTCTTTCCCCACCCCCTCCAGTTTCTTTTTCTTCTTGTTTCTTCTCCTTTTCTCTTTTCAATCTTTTTTTTTTTTTAATCAGTTTGGGCTATGTCATAGTCAGTGTGCATGACCAAGGAGAAAGCAGTGGGACCAAAAGTCCTGGGAAGACCTGGGGGGTGATGGCGTTGAGGGAAGGGGGTAGAGAGTAGGCAGCACCATAGACAGTGGAACAATTATGGTATTAGATTTAATAACAAGGAGGAGATAGGGATGGGGTGGGGGCTGTCACAGCAACAGCAAACTAGCTAGGAGGAGGCACCAAGAGGAGGAAATAAGGGGAAAGTGATGGTGGGGCAGGAGGAAGGTAAAAAAACAGAGGAAGGACCTAGAAAGCAAAGCAATGCATAGAGGTATAAACACAGTGGTGTATATACGTAAGTACATTAATCCACAAAAATAGAGGTATTGACCTATGTACATATATTTATATGGCAATACACTGAGGTAGGAGATGGACTTCAGGCCTCTGCTCATACATGAACACTTCGTTTAATACAAGAACACTTCATTCTAACAAATCGGCAGTGTGAGATGTTCACTCGCAACATGATTGATGAAGACAAAAAGTATGCATGAACAAATGTAATGGTGCCCAATGTGTTAGTCTAGGTACTTTAGAGAAACAAATCCACAGAAACTCGTGTATAAGAGACAGTATTATATAAAGGGTAAGTGCACATCAAGAAAACATCTCACCCCATTGCTGCCCAAGTCCATGAGTCCAACATTAGCCCATATGTCCACCACCAATCCACAAAGTCCTGCATCTCACAAAACATACACAATGGTGCTGACTGCAGGAGGAAAGCAGAATAAGTGAGGGTGTAAACTTCTCAGCACTGTAAGGGGTCTCCACACAGCTTCTCCAGCACCCAGGGCTGCATCAGGGTAGGTCTATGTGGCTTCTCCTTAGGGATGTCTTGCAAGAAGTGAGCTTTGCCAGCTGAAGCAGGGAACTGGCTAAGGCAGCTGCGGCCTGGTCCGACCATCACAAAGCAAGCGACCCAAGAACTCGAAAGGTGAGGCTCACCGAACCATTTATCTGTTTGCCTTTTAATTAACCCCACGTGTGTTTATCGGTCAGGTGGCACTAGATATCGTGTCTGGGTCTTAAAGGCTTGAAGTTACACAAGCTATCATTCAGCAGAAAAGCAACAAGTCCACATGGAAGAAGCACACCACCAGTGCAATCATAAGGAGTCATAGGACCAGGTAATAGGCATCAGCAGACATATAACAAAGAGACAGACAAACAAAAACATATTATTGAGAATGAGGGGGTGGTGGAGAACAAATCCAAAGTTCATCTGTAGACAATGGAACAATCCTCCCACAGAGGGGTGACAGGGAAGGGATGAGTCAACCCCGGCCCAGTAAAGCATTCATGAAACACTATATTCCAGTGGTTCCTTGAGGCTTTCTCACCCCCATTACCATGACCCCAGTGCTGCTTCTCAGTTCAGACTAGACCAGAAAATGTACACAGGTATAGATAAGAGATGGGAGCTCACGACACACAGAATCCAGGAAAAGGAGTGGGAATAGTGATACCAGAAGGGTAGGGGGAGAGGGGAAAAGGAAGGGAGAAAGAGGAAACTGATCACAATGATCGACACATAACCATACACCCCACTACAGGAGGAGGAACAAAAGAAAAAATGGGGGTCAGTGTGAGATATGAAAATAGTAACAATGTACAACCTATTAAGGGGTCATGGGGGAGGGGAGGAGCAGATACCAAGGCTCAATAGAAAGTAAATGTCTCAAAGAGAACGAGAGTGACCCATGTACAAATTCGCCTGATGAAAGTGATGTATGGATTGTGACAAGAGTTGTAAGTGTCCCCAATAAAATGATCTCTGAATTAAAAAGAAAGAAAAGAAAAGAGGCTAAAAAGGTAGTATGTTCACAAGATTAGTTTCAAGACTGTCATCCTAAAATTATTTGACAATTTCACTATAGTCTGCTAAATATTTTCATAATTCTCCACTTTGTTAATTACCTTAAAAAACTGTCTGAAAGAGGATGCCAATTAATGTATGTATATGCATGGATTGTGATAAGAGTTGTATGAGCCCCTAATAAAATGTAAAAAAACAAAAAAAGAAAGAGGATGCCAGTTGTCTTAAGTAGTTGATAACATGAAAACATAATATTATATATTCCTTTTTCAGAATTTCAATATTTGAGTAAAATCAGAACATATATGATTATTATAGTATGAACTACTGCCTTCATCGTTTGGTGTTAGTTAATTGTCTACTGTATTCATGTACAGTGATTAAAGCATTCTGCTACTAACTTATCCTAAATTTAAGTCATCAGTTCTAACCCACTGGCTGCTCTGTGGGAGAAAGATGTGACAATCTACTGCCATGAAGATTTACAACCTCGGGAATTCTATAGGGTCATTCTTACTCTATCCTGTAGGTGTGCTGACTCTAAATCAACCCACTGGATGGGTTTGGGTTTTTCATTCATGTACAAAAGCTATTTGTGTTGTGTCTTCTCTCCCACTAAGTGTTTTCTCAAGATTGTGAACTCTTCCAGTCAAATCAAGTATTATGTAGGGCTTTTAGGGCCTTACTGTACATATAACAGAATCTCTGTGACTAACGGTAATCACACTTGGTCAGTTTTTCCTCTTCTCTAGGGAATATCTTTAGTTGGTTTTCTATTTGAAATGATAATGATGAACGTGAAGTTATATATACTGCAGAAGATTAATTCATATAACTTTATTTTTATTTTTAAATTTTAAACAAGAAGTTTATTTAAACAACAAGATGCTTGACTTGAAGGGAAAACTATCTAGGCTTCATTTCTTTTTTTTTAATGTTTTATTAGGGGCTCCTACAACTCTTATCACAATATATTCATATGTCAATTGTGTAAAGAACATCTATACATTCATTTCCCTCATCATTTTCAAAGCATTTGCTCTCCACTTAAGCCCTTGGCATCAGGTTCTCTTTTTTTCCCCCTCTCTCCCCATTTCCCCCTCCCTTGATAATTTATAAATTATTATTTTGTCATATCTTGCCCTGTTCGACATTTCCCTTCAACCCCTTTTCTGTTGTCCGTCCCCCAGGGAGAAGGTCACATGTAGATCCTTGTAATCAGTTCCCTCCTTCCAACTCACTCTCCCTCTACCCTCCCAGTATCACCACTCACACCCCTGGTCCTGAAGGTATCATCTGCCCTGGATTCCCTGTGCCTCCAGCTCCAATCTGCACCAGTGTACATCCTCTGGTCTAGACAGACTTGCAAGGTAGAATTGGGATCATGATAGTGGGGGGAGAGGGAAAGAAGCATTTAGGAACTAGAGGAAAGTTGTATTCTTCATCTGTGCTACATCACACCCTGACTGACACATCTCCTCCCCTAGACCCCTCTGCAAGGGGATCTCCAGTGGCCGACAAATAAACTTTGGGTCTCCACTCGACACTTCCCCCTTCATTCACTATAGTAAGATATTTTTATTCTGATGATGCCTTATACCTGATCTCTTCAACAACTCATGATCTCATAGGCTAGGGTGCTTCTTCCATGTGGTCTTTGTTGCTTCTGAGCTAGATGGCCGTTTGTTTACCCTTTAAGACCCCCAGATACTATACCTTTTGATAGCCGGGCACCATCAGCTTCCTTCGCCACATTTGCTTATGCACTCCTTTGTCCTTAGGCTTCATTTCTTTGAGAGTAATTTAGCCCTACTTAAAGACAGATTTCCCTACATGTATCAGCTACGTACAAAAAGCTATTAAATTGTCCTTGGTTTTACAATGATAAATGAAAAACATTAAAATTCTCCAATCAAATGAGGTATGCAAGGATTTTTGTATGCTGCTGTTTTGTTTTGTTTTTAAACATCAAGAACAAAATAACTTACTAGAATATAGAGAGAGTTGCTGAATGAGCATTCCCTAATGGAGAAGAGGAAGTTTTCACAGAGCCAGTATTTCCCTCCTCCCATCTCCACTTGATGTCGATCAAAATGTACCATTGGCCTTTAGTAAAAAACAAAACAAACAAAAAAACCCAAAATAAACAAAGGGGAAAATGCAGTGTGCTTGTGCACACGCACCAGTCACTTTATGTACAATAAAGGAATGGGGAAAGGTAAATGAAAGAAAGAGAAAACTGTAATGTAGTCATCAAGAGGTGGTGGAACCAAACACTTCTAATTGAGAGTGCTGGGAGAAAGGCGCAGGCTCCCTCTGAGAAGACACCGCCTGTCTGCGCTGGAACACACTCACTGCATCTTCATCCTCCATGTCCAACTGTGCAGGTGTGTCGGCTGTCTGTCAAACCGGAATCTGATCTGCCTCATTCGCAAACCCCGTCGTTCGCAATAGGCTTTCATTAGTTTACTCAGTGGCGTATGCCTCTAAATCTTAAACAGCACTACAGAACCATCCTGACCCGCCCCCTTCAAATTAATATGATCGTTGTTCTCAGTCTTGGCTCCTTCCTTGGGTTTTTCATCGGCCATAGCGAGCGCCAAAGTCTCCTCCCCTGCCGCTTCACAAAAGAGGTACCAGGTCCCCACCAAACAAGATTTTGATTTCAATATTCATGGTATCAACTTTTTGTTGGCAATGATTATTTTACAGGGAAAAAGAGGTTCCTGTATTTTTATCCATAAAGCACACATTGAAATGCTAGTTTGGGAAGTAAAGTCTTATATATTGCTCAAATTACATTTTTGTCTTTATTTTTAAATATATTTTTAGAAATGCAAAAGCCAGATATATGCATGCTGCTTACAAAAAATGATGTTGAACTGAGCAAAAACACTCCAGTGTGAGTTGAGACACTGTCTCCCTTATGAAATAAAACTAGAACTGCTTTGAAACAAAGTAATGCAACTGAACAGAGCGCAGATGTAAGATCTGAATATTCAATAACTACTGAGCAGAAAGAGTAAACCGCTCTCTTTTTGTTTCAGGTAATTATACTAATTAAAATGAGAACTTTCACCTTTAAAATTACCTGCAGCTGTACAGTTCTTGCCGCTCTTGTTGGTGTACACTGAAAATACTCCAACAGAGGACACTGAGAATTACTCCTGCTCTACCCACCCACCATCTTGTCATTTTGGAAAGATTGCCGACAGAATAACTAATAAAGTTATTGTGCTCTTGTGAAAGAATAATAGCATGTTTGAAGAGACAGTATTAACCCTGTTGTAAAGTATTGATTGCACTCTGTAGCAAAGGAAATGAAAGAACAAAGACAACGTGTTTTTAATTTTTACCCTGTTTGCTCTTGCTTGTTTTATTTCATCTCAATTTACACCTATATTCAAGAACACTAAAAATGTATCACCCAGCCTCAAAGGCACTCTTATTTTTCTACACACTTTCCTAACAATGTGATGCTTTAAAGAACAGATGTGTAATCTAACTTTGAAAGTGATGAATAAGTAATATCTTCTGATCTCAAATGACCACGAACTCAATTTTCTATGTTTGCTATTATTAAATAAAAGAAGAAGATTAAGGAAGAGGGAGAGAGGGAGAGGGAAGAAGGAGAGATGTGGAAAAGAGTTCATGTAAAACCTTGTTAATTTGGGTTTACTTTTTCATTATCTTCAAAGTTTTCTATTTTCTGAACCATAACAGTAACAGGTTATAATCCTGATTGTAATTCTAAGAGAATACAGAAAAAATCTTAATTTTGAAATTAGAATCATTAATGATATGCTGATCTTCACTATAGATGATTAGTGACAATAATATGTTCACAAATATTTATAATGGTCAAATCTTACCCAACCCCATTGCCAACTAGGAAATTCCAACACGTGGAGGCCCTTCAGTGAGAGCAGAACTTCCCGGGAAGGTTTCCAAGGCTGCATATCCATACAGAAGCAGCCTGCCTCTTCTTCCTCTGCATACTGCAGTGGTGAATTCAAAAAGTCAGACCTTTTGGCTGGTGGCTGTGTACCAGAGCTCTTTGGTTAAGACCCACACCCTATGGATATAAAAAAGAAAACCCTTTGGAAAGGATATGGAATGAGAAAAAGAAGTAGGAGAAATTTAGATTTTTTTTTTCCGTGTTAATTGAAAACAAAACAAAAAAATAATCCTAAACATTTTGGTACAAACCATAGCATTTATATTTATGGCACCGGTGCCAGTATTTTGTTGCATTTATTATACATAGAACAGGATATGCATGAAAGTAGGTCATATTTGCATATTGATTGCCTCTATATTCATTGTAGTATAACAGGTCTTCAGAGTATAGCTCATGAGTATTGATGTATAAAAATAAATTGGATTCCAGGTAAATGAAAAGGATGTTCCCAGTTTAAAATTTAAAAGATTTTTTAAATGCAAAGAAGCTGGTAGAAGGAAATTCCAGTTTTGAGTGGCAGATGATGGGAATTTCATACATCATTTATTAGACATCAACTAATACTTAGAAATCATATCAAATTCTCTCTTATTGTTCATGAGCATCATTTGAAAACACACTGGTGTGGCGATCCCAAACTCAAAGAACTCACTGCCATCAAGTAGATGCCAACTCAGCGAACTTTTGAGGACAGAGTAGAACTTCCCCATTCCATTTCCAAGACTTTAAATCTTTGCAAGGACAGGCAGCCTTGCCTTTCTCCCAAGGAAAGAAGGGTGGTTTCAAACTGTTGACCTGTGGTTAACACCTCAACGTGCAGCTCACAATGCCAAAAGCAGGGCTCCTTCATTGCCAGCGATGTAGTAAAATACTCACCTTTTCGGAACCACTTTCTTCTTCTTTTTTTAGTGTATAGAAAAGAACTTTAAATCAACAAACATTCTTTATATAAAGAAGGAATCCCAGCTCAGTCCTAGTCCAGTCCATGTGCCCAGTGCTATAGTTGGAGTCCTCCTCACACTCAGACCAGTGACACAGAAAAGTGAAGTCGAAAGATTCAAGGCTGGTGAGTGCAGAGTCCCATGGACCCACAGTTGACGGGACTATGGCAAGGTGCCAGCAACTGTACAAGTCAGCAGCCCACAGGAGCCAGCCCTTGGAGGCCAACATGGGGTCCCAGGAAGGAGGAAGGCAAGGGCCCAGAAAAACAGAAGTTCTCTTTTAAGAGCAGAGTTCTTATCATTGGATTCACATCCTGCCCGACTTTTCTTGGAGATGTATCTGTAAAGATGTTTGGCATCTCATCCGCAAACACAGCAGCTGGAGAAAGGCTTCCCTACGTGCTCTGTCAAGAGAATTGCAATTTTAGGTGGGGTTTTAATAGACATTAAGGATTTACTGACATAACAATAGATTGCATGCTTTCTTTCTATTATTTGTGCCTTTCTCTTTTCATGGAAATTAAAGCAATTAGAGAGCAGAAAAGACTTAGCTCCTTGTTAAGAGGATTGTGTTAGACTCCATGAGTCGGTATAAACAAACACATGTATGAGAGACACAAGTTAAACTTAATTGCTATTTTTCAAAACATCCATGAATGCTGACCCAAACCAACGCTATCCTAGGACATCATAGGAAGTTTGGTTTTCTTTTCACTCCAATTAATATCTTCCTAAAATTGTTGGTGGTTATCTGCCTTCTTTCGACTTTAATAATTCTTTAGTCTCTACTTCTCTACATTATATCTCTAGGTTATAATGCCTGTTTTGATGACTACACAGAAACTGAAAATTTATAATTAAAAAGTTTAAGAAGAAAGTTAACAAGTTGTAATGCCAGTGAGAAATGTTCAGGGTAGTTGTTTACCAGGACATACTACAAAGTATCAGGTATGCTAATAAATGCCCACAGGGGCCTACCACTCTGCTGTAAGCTTCAGCCCTCAACTCCATGGATCAGCAAAGGCAGCTACCTGAATTAAGTACCCAGGGTCACTCCACTCCAGCAAGCTTCAGCTACATTTCCATGGGTCAGCAAGCCCAACTCCCTGAATTCAGTACCCGATTCCAGTAAGCCTTGGCTCAAAGACACCCAACTCCATCTCCATGGGTCAACTCCTACTTCACTAATTAAGTGCCCAGAGGCAACCCACTCCACAAGCCAGCCTCCTGCACAAAAACATTCATCTTAAACTTGCTCAGTAAGTTGGGAAGTCCATGGTCTTGTTCCAGACTCTGACTCTTGGTTCTGTTGCTGCTTCTGTGTACATATAGTTGCCATCTGGATCCAGGAGGTTCACTGATTGGGATCTCAGGTCTGGAGGACACACTACTCTCCTGGGCTTGCTGGTAATGAGATACCCCTTCCTGTTCTCAAAGAGCTCATTGTATACCCAACAGAAACAAAATCCCAGAAATTTTGGTATAAACTATAGCATTTACATTTATGGTACCATTCCAGGGAATCTTGTTCACAATTACTCACAGGTGAATCCTATCAATATCGTCTCTCCCCGCCCCACCCCCCTTACCAGACTATGGTAGTTACATAATCTGTTGTCAATTTGAGACTTAAGAGTGAAGGGGTGGAGTTCAGCCTGTCAATCAAGTTGCAGCTTGATGACTTCATTTGGAGGCGCTAAGGCAATAAATAGCTCATTGGAGAAGGGACACATACTAACTCCCTGTGACATTCTTGTGGACAAGACACATGGAGTTATTCTAGAATCCTGGAGCTGAAGGAGCCACATGGAGACCCCTGCCAGCGCTGAGATGCACTGGATCCACAAGACTTCCCACCACTGGCCTGTGATCTTCCTGCATTCGGCGTCATTGCATGTGTTGTGTGTGTGAGTCTGAAGAGGACTTTATAGATTGGTATTGGACAGATGGGCTAATATCAGATTTATGGACTTGATCTGCACTGGGCTGGGATATTTTCTTAATGTATAATTATTCTTTATATAAAGCTCTTTTTAAAACATATATAAGTGTCTATGAATTTGTTTCTCTAGACAACCAGGACTAACACACTAGATTCATGCAGGGAAAGGTCATTTAGTGAGACTTAGAGACTTTGGCTGGAAATGCCACACTAAATAATTCACTACCCCTGCAATAAATTACCGCTCTATACATTTCCTACATTTTTCATTTAACATACAATACAAATTAGACAAATATGAGTGGAATCAAGCTTCGGAGATTTCCTCCATGCGGTGATACTGGATGACTGCTGCAGCCACACGACAGAGTGCCTTTGCTTCAACCAACAATAACTGCTCAGCAAGTTAAGAGCCAACTCCCAGTCTAAAAATGGAAAGGGGGTTGTAAAAAAAATATTTTGTGATAAGGCTCTTTTGAATATATGGTATGTGTACATTTTAAAAGTCCATTTACTTTATGTTTGATTAATACTTAATTATAGAAACATAACCGTAGAGCGAAGCGGTCACATTTGTCAAGTTAACATTCATGTTTAAATACTTCCTAAATTTGTAAAACGAAATCCTATTTCTTGTGGCAATTTTAGGAAACAGCTTCATTTAAGCATGGTCGATTGTGTTTTTTAATCTACTCCTTGCAGAAATGAAAGCAAAGTAAAGATAATAAAAGTATAAAGCTTCAAAGACAAAGAGGATTAGAAAGCAGCTAGATGTGAATACAAAGCTATCCCATGTGTTGATAAAGACTCACTATAGGTCTGCAGAAGAGAATAGACCTGCCCCGGAGGGTTTACAGGGCTGTAATCTTCATGGATGGTTGAGGCTTCATCTCATGCACTTTGGACATGTTATCACGAGAGACCTGTCCCTGGAGAAGGACATCATGCTGGTAGAGAGGCAATGAAAAAGAGGGAGACCCTCAACAAGATGGATTGACACAGCGGCTGCAGCAATGGGCTCAACCCAGTGGCTGAACACCTGTGAGGTTGCTATAGGACCCAGCAGTGTTCTGTTCTATTGTACCTATGAGTCAGCACCAACTCAGCAGTGCCCAATAGTAATAGTCTGCCTGGAACCAGTTTGCCACATCTTTCCCCTACGGAGCAGCTGGTGGTTCTAGCCATCAACCATTCGGTTAGCAGTTGAATGTTTAAACGGCTGAGTATCCAAAGGTCCATTCAAAAACACCAGCAGACCAGAAATGTGGATAAATATTTAGTTCCACCCTGCAAATCCCAGGAAGATGGGGAGACTATGAGTAGTGAAATAATAGGGGTCCTTGGGGGCCCATTTGCCCGCAGATTACTTCCCCAGCCTCAGCAGGAGACCTAGGTTTCATAGGGACTGCCCCAGGTGTGCTGAAGCACTGGATTGAAAACCTTAATTAAGTGGATGACTAAGTACTGAGTAAAGTTATCTTCCACGTCACTCATTATCAACCCACTTTCCTAAGCGATCTGCCTGAGGGCAAGATTGTTCTCATTCCATTTAACTGTTAGAAACTCCCAACTAAATTCTCCACATGGAGTCCTAGTGACCCTATTGGACAAGGTGCACTGGTCTTGTGCGATTCTGAGACTGTACTTTCTCCAAGAGGCTGGTGGTTTTGACCTCTCAGTTTGCAGCTCAACTCATAACCACCCCTGCCCCAGGGCTCAGTAAATAGAGACTTAATCCACATGAGGATCCTGCCCATGGATTTGGGGGTTTCACTGTCATGCATGGCCTTCTGCAAATGCGATGCTCAGAATTTAAGCTCTAGTATAGAGTCCTAAAAAAAACCCAAAAAAACAAAGATTTTATTTTCTTTGAAATTTCTATCTCATTTCCCAAATACTCATCTCTTGATAATTAATGGTATTTTTGTTCTTTGTCCCCTTATCAAGTGAGTTGCTCAACTTCTTAGTTTTCAAAAACCTGAAGTGTTCTCATTAAGATCACGGATATATATTTTAAAGTTTATTTTTTAACAACTTTGCTAGCATACATTCACATGGCATCTATTTTAATCGTTCAATCATATTCCTAATGTAGCCAGCTACAAGGGGTCCAGGAAGCCTGGCGCTGTATTCGTCAGAAGGAGAGAGCAGGTGGCCTGGAGAAATTCTGGGGCTGTTCCTGTAAGCATTTGCAGAAAGAGAATAGCCAGGTTTCTCCTCTGAGCCACTTCCTCGTTCAGTCCTGACCCCACAAGCTGATAGACAAGAAGCAGAGTTTGTTTGTTGTTTTCACAATGATGACAAAAAGAGATTAGCAGGTTTTTACAAGGTCACAGGGTACAACTGATAGTCTGCCAAGGCAGGGTTTACAACGATCAGTAGGAAATTATCTACACCTACATTTTCCCAAGGGGCATTAGACCCCCATCCATTTTGATTTACCTATCACAGGCCCATGTTTACTCCTTCCCGAGCCTGGGCATGCCTACTGACTCAATTTAAAAGGAATTTTTACTGCAAAAGCTAGGGCTGTTACATTTTGACATGGTGTCTCATTTTGACTTACCTACAATTACACTAATCATGCCTGCAAAGTACTGTCTGGTAACAAGCCTATTTATATATAATACACACACAGCTACCACAGAATCCAGTTAATACAACTATTATTCAAATTTACACAAAACCACTAACAGGAGTGATGAAGAAATTGAAGAATTCTATCAACCTCTTTGGACTAAAATTGATCCAATATGTGATCATGATGCATTGGTAATTATCATCAGTAAGGATGAAAAGTTGGAAGCAAAGAGGAAGGAACAGTAGTTGGAAAATATGACCTTGGCAATATAAATGAAGCTGGCGATTGCATGATATAACTTTGCAAAACCGATGACTGATT
Organism: Tenrec ecaudatus; assembly: GCF_050624435.1. Classification (NCBI taxonomy): domain Eukaryota; kingdom Metazoa; phylum Chordata; class Mammalia; order Afrosoricida; family Tenrecidae; genus Tenrec; species Tenrec ecaudatus. Next base: position 41,827,616 of record NC_134536.1, read on the forward strand.
GATCATAAATGCCGTTTTCAACAGCATAATCAGGGAGCTCTCCAGATGAAATAAACAGGAATCAAATTGACGACATCTGTGGGAAGAGACGATGGAGCAGCTTGATAGCTTCAGCTGAGGCAAGGCCAAGGATGGCCCGTGAAGCAGAAAATTTATTACTTCTATGTAAGTTCAGGTTGAAGATGGAGAAAATTAAGACAAGTCCATGAGATCCAAAAGAAAATCTTCATTACAATCCACTTGAATTTAAAGACCATCTCAAGAACCGTTATGGTCACATAACCACACATCCCTCTACAGGGGCAGAACAACAGAAAACACAGGTAAGGGAGACAGCGATTTGTGTGAGAGATGAAAATAATAGCAACATACCATCTATCAGGGGTTATGATGGTTGGGGTTGTGGGGGAGAACTCAATAGAAAGTAAATATCTAAACAAGAATGAGGGCAACATATGTATGGATTGTGATAAGAGTTGTATGAGCCCCCGATAAAATGTTTAATAAAAACAAGATATGACAAAGTAATAATGTATAAATTATCAAGGACTCATGAGGGAGGGGGAAGTGGGGAGGAGGGGGAAAAAGAGGACCTGATGCAAAGGGCTTAAGTGGAGAGCAAATGCTTTGAAAATGATGAGGGCAATGAATGTACAGATGTGCTTTACACAATTGATGTATGTATGGATTGTGATAAGAGTTGTATGAGCCCCTAATAAAATGTTTAAAAAGAGAGAGAGAGATGTACGTGCCCCCATTAAAAAATAAATGTTTAATTAAAAAAAAGAACAGTTAGGATGCCTGGAAAGCTAATGACAGAAGAACTGATGAGCTGTGGAATGACACCAGGAGATGGAGGCAGGTGAAGGGGTGATGACGTCAGGGGTCCATGTAGAAAAAGAATGTTTAGGAACTGATTGTGGTAGCAATAAATTGTGGACTGATTTGATATATGTATTAACCCTAAGTTTTTTTTAATTCCCTTAAAAATATATAAAGAAAGCAAAATGTCATTAAAAAGAAAGGGAAGAAAGGAAATATCAAAGTGGATGTCTGAAAAAGACTCTGAAATTTGCTCTTGAAGCAAAATAGCTAAAAGAAAAGGAAGAAATTATGAAGTAAAAGGGTGGAACAGAAATTTGCACCGGGCAGCTGGAGAAAACAAAGCATTACAGTGTAATATGCAAAGACCTGGAGTTAGGAAACCAAAAGTAAATGACACATGCAGCTTGTCTCCAAGGGAAAACATCGGAGGGTAGAGGACAAAGCCTCCGGTAAATCCCAGTCACTGTCCTGAAAGAATGAATTAATGCTCAGCCACTTTAAAGGTAGCATATGATGAAGAACCAACAGTATAGAAGGAAGAAACCAAAGCTCCATTTAAGGCATGAGTGAAAAGGAAGGCTCTAGAGGTTGCTGGAATACCAGTGAAAATGTTTCAACAAGCTGACGAACCACTGAAAGCACTCACTACCCGATCTCAAGACATTTGGGAGACAGTTACCCAGCCTACCACCTGAGGGATATCCATATTTGTGCCCGTTCCAAAGAAAGGGGATGCGATAGAAAAATACCAAGCAATATCATTAATATCACATGCAAGTAAAATATTGCTGAAGATACCCCAAAAGTGACTGTAGCAGGGAGCAGCACACTGACAGCAAGCACCAGACAGGCAAGCTGTATTCACAAGATGTGATGCAAGAGATATCTTGGCTGGTCTCAGATGGAGCTTGGCTGAAATTAGGGAATACTAGAAAGATGTTTGATTTTGTTTTATTCACTGTGCAAAAAAAACACTCAATTGTGTGGATCACAACAAACAGTGGAAAACATTAAGAAAGATGGACATGAAAATGATGATGGCGGCATATGTGCAAATGTGCTTGACACATTGGAGGAATGTATGGATTGCATTAAGAGATGTAAGAACCCCCAATAAAAGTATTTTTTTTAAAAGATAGACATTTCAGAACACTGAATTGTCCTCATGCAGAACCAGCAAGTGCCAGTCATTAGAACACAACAAGGGGATGCTGCCTGGTAGAAAATCAGAAAAGGTTGTATCCTTCCACCATATTATTTATTTTGTATGCTGCACAAAGAGTTGGAGAAGTTAGACCATATGAAGAAGAACACAGCATAAGGATTGTAGAAATGCTCAGTCATTAGCCATTGAAGAAATTCAAATCACAACAACCAGCAAAACCCCAGCATTCGTAGCAAAGTTAAGAAAAAAAGGAAGAAAACAATAAACGTTATGGATGGTGTGGAGAGGCTGGATTACTCACTCCTATATTACTGGTGGAAATGTGAAAAGCAATCTAGCACATCCTCAAAAAATTGGAAATAGAAATACCCATCAATCCCTCTACTTACTATATATTCTATAGAAATAAAGTGAAGTGAGTGGATATATTCACACACCTACATTTGTTTCATTACTATTCACAATAACATAATTATGGAAACAATCGAAATGTTATCAGTGCAATAATGGATAACAAACTTTGCTACTTACCTGCAATGAATGTAGTGTAACTTCAAAGAATAATGAGGAATCTACTAAACATTTCAGGATACACCTGGAGGACATTAGGCAAATGGCTCATTGCAACTCAGTTCCATGCGACAGCTAATACACTGGCAATCATTCAAGTCTTGAGGACCTCCAGGTACTCCTCTGTAGAACAATTCAGGCTATCCGGCCACAGGCAGCAGACAGTCCCCAGCTCAAGCGATGTACACTCCAGAAGCATGGCGAAGCAGGTCTTGAAGAAACCTCAAGCTACAGTGACATAGTCCACGGGTTAGGTGTCCCACAGGTAGTATAGCTTGCAAATTGAGGCAGAGAACAAGCTCAGGCAGCCACACACTGGTCCGATCATCAAAGAGCAAGAGACAAGACAGGTAAGGCTCACCGAGCCATTTATCTCTCCACCTTTCAATTAATCCCACATGTGCTCATTGGCCATGTTGGCACCATAAACCTACCTATCACAAAAGGTCTTCACATTAAAAGAAAAAATTATGATTATGGGAAGCATAGAAGGGGCATAGAAAGAGAATAATTCCCTACCTAAAGGGTATGTATGTGTTCATTTGAGCAACGGGGAAGGAAATACATATTTAAAAAGTGGTTGGCAGGAAAAGGTGGAGGCAGGAGAATACACTAAGAGGAGTGGTCAACAGACATCAGTGCGGTTTTATACACAACTCTGTACTAATGGAGTTCTGATGGGCATGGAGGCTGAAGGGGTGCGGCTGTGAGCATGAGAGTAGAAGTGTGAGACAGAGGGTATTGATTGGTACCTGGGTGGAGCTTACGTAGATCAAAATGATGAAAACTTCTTACCATAACCACACACTTTGAATAGCTTGGTCTGCGTTCTTAGGACCACGGTCTTGGGGGCCAAGGATATTTGGTGTAACATGGTCCACAAAGAAAACGTCCTATCTCTGTCTTTGGTGAGTAGCTACTGGGGTCTTAAAAGCTCATGTAGCACTACTGCAGTATGACTATTTTAGAATAGTCAGTCCTCTGAGATCAAAAGGAAGCATTTACCCAAGGACAAAGTTCAGAGGGGTTAGGAAGAATGGACCAGGAAATGCAAAGAGGAATGTGTGATGTCACCTAAATAAAATTGCAATGAGTGTGATAACAAAAGATGTATGGACAGTTGAATGTAAAACTGATGATTTGCTGTGTAAATTGTCACCAAATTCACAATAAAGCATTTTGCTTGTTTATTTTAAAGACATACATATGAACAACAGAAACCATGGGGGAAGAGAGACAGTGGTCGGTGTAAGGTATGAAAATAATAATTTATAATTTAACAAAGGGGTTGGGGGAGGGGAGAAGCTGATACCAAGGGCTCAATAGAAAATAAATGTCTAGAAAAGAATGATGGCAACATATGTACAAACATGCTTGATACAATTGATATGTGGATTGCTATAAGAGTTGTAAGATCACCCAATAAAATGAACTTTTAATTTAAAAAGAGACACAGAAATGTTTATAGCACTGCTATTTGTGATATAAAAAACTGAAAAAGATTCAAATGATTCCTTCGTGAACAGGTAAAAGAATAAAGAATGTGTGGTATATCCAGACAATGAAATCCTCTTCAGCATTATAAAGTAGTAAACCATCACTGCATCTGCTTGGGTGAATCTCAAAATAAGTATATTGGTGAAAGTCAGTCAAAAAGGAATACACACTCCATGATTTCCATTTATATAAAACTCTAGAAAATGCAATGTAATTTATAGTGATATGAAGCATATCAGTGGTTGCCTGGACATAGGATGGAAAGAGGGCCAGGAGTTGAGGGAGCAAGGGTGGCACCCAATCTGGAAGAATATTTTGGGGGGACTGGATTTGTTCATTACTTGTTGTTTATTGTTCACAGAGAAAAAAACTTAATGAAGCATACACTCATGTTAAGCTGGGTGTTCTATAGAAACAAAACCAATGTAATTTGTATATGTAAAATAAAAATATTTATGTCCAAAAAAGTGGCTCACACAACCACAGAGTGGCAGGCCGCGTCCAACTCAAGTCCAAGGGCCAGGTACTATGTTTGAAGCCTTTTCTTACATGTGCATCTGCCGGCACTGGGGAGCCAGGAAGCTGGAAGATAAACAGAGAGGCAGGAGGAACTTAGATGCAGGATCCAGGTCAGCAGGAGCAAGAAGAAAAGAAAGCCAATTCCTTGTAGTCACTTAAAGCTATGAAATAGGCCACACCCCAAGATAGCATCATCAGGTGGTGACCTGCACAGTCTATTAGAAGACTTACTGCCACACTAAGTAAGTTTGACTTCCAGATGGAGTGGGAATATACATTTTTTTTTTCAAAAGAAGGACCAACCACTAGGAAGCTGTGGAAAGTATGTTATTAGATTGTGAGGATAATATCATTTTTTAAAATTTGTATGAATTATTGGATGAAAATGATTTTTTCTGTAAACTTCCACCTAACTCATAACCAAAAAATAAGAAAAGTCCCACAGCATCAAAGTTCCTTAAAGATAATATCCCTGTGTAGAAAAAAAATGAAGAAAAAAGAATTGAAGGGAGAGTAGAAGGGAGAGAGAAAAGGAAGGAGAGATGGGCAGACACAAACAAAAGGGAAAAAAAACCTTATTATATTAATAATAACTTCTGAATTTCCATATATAGAAAATATAAAATGTTTTCTTTTATCATCAAAGAAAGAAAATATAAATACTCTGGGTATGTATGAGCTATGGTACCAAATGGGAGTTAAATGGAGCGGGACAGTAAACAATTACATGATTCACAGAGCAGGGTGGCAGAGTACTAAGGTCCATCTATCAAAAACTTTGAAAACAGCTGGATTATGGTAGAAAATCTCAGCACTCTTAGCAGCTAGTACACTCTGCCAGTCATCTGCTGCTTGAAAAATGTTGATAAAATGAGCCTACCTAAAATTTAGCATTCTGTTCCCTTCTATGATAAGAAATTATCTTTGTTTTGTTTTTTTACTGTCTCCTCTTGGCGAACAGAATTAACTTCAATTTCCCTATTAATAGTTTAAAAAAGAGGCTCTGAATTATGAACTCCTGATCAATTTCTAAACACAGCTGATCTTTAGTGTAATCCAAATTTATTGAAGTTTTAAAAATAGAAAGAAAAAAAAGTGGAGATAAGAAGATCAATCTTAAAGGAAATACAGGCCTCCCATCTCTTTCCTGAAATTCAGGGGCAGATATGTATCACAGTTATGAAGTCTGAGATTTGTGGAATAGAAATACAGCACACATTCTGTGTAAAATTGGTGAAAACTAGTATTTGTGTGAGGTAGAAATCTGTCAGAAAAGGAAAGCTCCAATATTTCTCACTAAAATGAGCAATTAAATCGGTGAGACTGTACTATGTCAAAATTGGGTAAATTCTGACACATTCAAAAACAAGACTGCTCCGTCAAGTTGTGATGATTTCACTATATATTTCACAAAACTTCCCCAGTAGGAACTGTGATGAGACTGTAATCAAAGCTATAACTCAAAATCATCAAAGAGACTAGACTTCCTGGTCAGATAAAGATGGATGGAACTGCCAAGAACACGACCTTGTCTCACCCTTGAGGTTTGGAAATGAACTCACAGTCATGCCTCAATTTCAATCAAACAGACAGTAGGTCTAAGAAGGAAATGATAACACAAGAGACATATACACATTCGAATAACCAACCACTTGAGTTCAAAGGGGCAACGTTTACATAAAGAAAAGGTTCAGATGGTTTAGCAAAGAAGGAAGAACAGAAAGAGGAAGCACCAGGAAGAAGGGAAACAAGTGATGCTGCCTTGGAGGGATTGCCATCAGTGAGATGATACAAAGTGGGTATGCAGTGCTGGCTGGAAAACTAATCTGCTCTGTGTATCTGCACCCAGTTTCTCTCTCTCTCTCTCTCTCTCTCTCTCTCTCTCTCTCTCTCTCTCTCTCTCTCTCTCTCTCTCTCTCTCTCTCTCTCTCACTCACACACAGACAAGACCATGCTCCCCTTTAGTGGCAGGGTCTGGGGAAAGGGCAGCAGGTCCAGGCATCAAGGTAGCAAGAAGAAGCCCTAAAATGGCTCAAGAAAAAGGCCAAAACACAAAAAGAGAAGCAGAAGAAACACGAGGGAAAGGTCTAGGGCCAAAAATGCAGTTAAGAAGTCTAGGAAAGATGGGGTTCTTTTGAGACTGAGCAATTGTGACCGTCGATTCCATTCCTGTTTAAACATCTGGATTGTGAATTATCTGCTGGAACATCTGTCGTCATACATACAGAGCTGGACTTGAGTGACGTTGCACATTTAAGAATGTTTTTTAAAGTTTTTTAACTTAAAAAAACAATAATGGTTCATGTCCTCTAGTTCTCGCTCGGGATTGCCTATCTTAACTGTGAGGTTAGAGCACACTCAGTCATGACAGGTCATCCAGACAGAATCTTCTCTCTGGTTTTTTTTTTGCCCAGAATTCCGTACCACCTGGAATGAAACCAACTCATTTGAAAACAAGCAATCAAAAAAGCATAACCATTTTTTGCAATTAATTTCTAAACATTCACAAATGTGTACAATTGAGATCACAAATAATGTCTTGTTTGGCCAAGTATGCTTTTGTCATCAAATGGGTTACAAAATAGATGTTGGGATTTGGAGCATTTGGGATTTCAGATTTGCACGGGGGACCTGTAATTTCAATATGTTTTAAAAGAAGCAAAGAAAACTGTCATATGTTGGTGCTGTTGAATTGGTTCCAGCTCATAGGGGCCCTTCACGTAGCAGAATGAAACATTGCCGGTCATAATGCCTCACAATGGTTGTTCTTTAGACCATTGTTGAAGCCACTGCGTCAGTCCATGCCATGAAGGGGTTCCTCTTTTCCACTGATCCTTTACCTTACCAAACATGATGTCGTAGTACTGGGGAATATTGCCTTGATTGGAAGAAAATACAACTACACACTTTATAATATTCACCTTAACTTTCAAAGTGCTAGTGATATAGAAATGTGACTGGGAGACTACAACTCACTGCTAGTTGCCATCAAGTTGGCTCTGACTGCTGGGGACCCCACACACAATAGAACGAAACTTTATATTTTATGTTGTGTCATCTTCATAATCATTGATACGCTCAAATCCATTGTTGTGACCGGTGTGCATTTTGAGTATGATTCAAACTAGGGGACGCATGTTAAAATTCTACACCCTGGCAATGTTCTTCGGTGAGCCATAGGGCTGTCATTGACTAGATCAGCATGTCTTTCTTCCTAGCCTGGCTTAGTCTGAAAGTTCCACTGAAATCTTTGTTTGAACATTTTTCAACATGAACAAACTCTAGTATTTGAAATGTTAGTGGCATAAATATGTACATTTCTGCAATTATATCTAGATTTCCCCCCCAGAATTTTTGCAGAATGACCAGGGAATTACTGAAAAGTGTAGCTATGGATTATGAGACCAATGTTGGTGCTTTTTGCATTTTAGACCAACAGTTACAATCAAATCATCAAAATGAAAGCCTTAGAGATCTGAAGGGAAACTAGAACACGCCCCCTCCCAAAAAAGTAGATGAATTAATTAGTGTCTGTCCATCAATACTACTATATTTAGAATAAACACCTTCACACATTTAGAATGATGATTGCTGTATGTTAGATGGATCATAAGTGACTCAGTAACTGATACCCACCCTTACATGATCCCCTCCCCATAAGTGTTAGTAAGAATGGTGGATCAAGTGAAATATCAGCCCCGTTTAATGTAATATTTGATGACAAAAGAGATTTTTGCAGATACAATTGTTTCTTAGTCAACTGACTTCATCAAATAGGCGATTTTCGTAGCAGAACCTTATCTAAAAAGGTGAATTCTTAGGGCCCTAGAGGTCTGAAGCAGAAGAAAAAGATACATATTCCTATAGGGCCTAGGGGAAAGTAAATCTCTACATTATGCACAGGCCTATGACGCAGGGATCTGAATTCTGCCACCAACTTTGGAAGAAGTCCCAGCTTATGGGTGAGAACGGCAGCTCTGGCCAACTTCTCCAGCCTAGTGGAAACCGATGTAAAGGACCCAGCCAATGTGCACATGGAATCCTGACACACCAGAACCGTGGCAAACAAATATATAGTATTTTAAATGATCAAATGTATGATAAGTTTTTGCATCTATAAAAAACTAATAAAGGAGTCTAAATTCTGAGCTCCCCGTTTGCACAGAAGGCTATGAATGGCAGTGAAAACCCAATACCCATTTTCAGGGTTCCCATATGTATTAACCCTTCAACCATTAACTAAGCATATGAACAGCCTTGCTAGCAGACAGAGTGCAGAGAGGAACTGATGCAGATGTAGTTAGCTTAAAACGCAATGCCTTCTCATCTGTTCTCACTTTTGACCCAATTTAAATTTCTTCTAGGTATTATTATTTTCTGCCTTCTTTTTTTTCTCTCTAAACCACTTTTTGGGGGCTCGTACAGCTTTTATACCAATCCATACATCAGTTGTATCAGGCATATTTGTACATATGTTTCTATCATCATTTTCAATACATTTTCTTTGAACCCTTGGTATCAGCTCCTCATTTTTCCCTCCCTATCTCCCACCCCCAGTCTCATAAACCCTTGATAAAATATAGGTTATTATCATTTTCATTTATTACACTGTCTACTGTCTCCCTTCACCCATGATTTTGTTGTCCATCCCCCTGGGTGGGTGGTGCTGTGTTATACATCCATCCTTGTAATCTTTTCTCACTTTTCTCCCCCTACTCCCCCAATATTCCCCTACACTCATGGTACCACTACTCCCGTTACTGTTCCTGGGGGTGTTATCTGTCCTGGATTCCCTGTGTAGAGAGCTCTTATCTGAATCAGTGTACATGATCTGATCTAGCCAGGTTTGTAAGGTAGAACTGGGATCATGATAGTGGAGGGGAGGAAGTATTAAAGAACTAGAGGAATATTGTATGTTTTATTGATGATATACTACAGTCTGGCTGACTTGTCACTTGTGACCCTTCTTTGAGGAGATATCTAATTGTCTACAGATGGGCTTTGGTTTCTACTCTGACCCCACATGTTCACATCTGTATGATTATTTTGGGTCTTCTGAAGCCTGATACCTGATCCCTTCAACACCTCATGATCACACAGGCTGGGGTGCTTTTTCCATGTGGGCTTTTTGGGTTCCATGCTAGATGGTCACTTGTTTAACTTCAAGCCCTGAAGACTCCAGACGCTATATCTTTTGATAGCCAGGCACCATCAACTTTCTTCACATTTGCTTATGCACCCATTTTTTCTGCAGTGATCCTGTCAGGAGGATGAGCCTCACAGAGTCATTAGAATAAGTGTTCTTACATTGAGGAAGTACTTGAGTAGAGGCCCAATGTCCATCTGCTTCCATAATACTTAACATATTAGTAGATGTGCATAGGCCTATATCCCTGTCATTATATATTAATATATTTACATATGCACATGCCTAAATTTATGCCTCTATAAATGTCTTTGTCTCCTACTTCTCTCTTCTATCTCCTATTAGTCAGCCTTCTTTTTGATTAATGTTTTCCTCTATCTTATTTTGTTATCGCTGCTCTTGTAGTTAGAGCCAAATATGTAAACACGATGCCACCAAGCATCACAATGATGAACATAAGAAAGAAGAAAATGTTCTAAAATGTATTGTGGTAAGGTTATCACAAATCTTTTTAATATGTCTAAACGTTTGAATTGAATGATGTGTGAATTATGTTTCAATAAAACGGTTCTTTTTAAAACTAATAAAGGTGATTCAAGACTATAATTTTAATGAACTAAAAATAAGTTATCATATTATAGTGAACTAGGGTAATAAGTTCTATGCGCATTGGAACCTTATCTTTATGTTATCATTAGAGTTTATGTGAGACAACATTCTATATAGAGACTATTAGAGTGAAATCTAAAGAATCCTGGTGGCAGCCTGTGAGATCACAAGGCATCAAAGGTATCAGGCATCAAAGATCCCCCCCCAAAAAAAATCATAGCATTGTGAAAAAAACCATAGCATTGTGAATGAGGGGGAGTGCAGAGTGGGGACCCAGGGCCCATCTGTGGGAAATTGGACATCCCCTTGTAGAAGGGCTGAGGGTAGGAGATGAGCCAATCAGGTTGCAGTGTAGCAATGACGAAACATACAATTTCCCTCTAGTTATTGAATGCTTCTTCCCCTCACGTTTATTATCCCAATTCTACCTTACAAATTCAGCTGGACCAGAGGATGTACACTGGTACAGATAGGAACTAGAAACACGGGGAATCCAGGATAGATGAATCCCTCAGGACCAGTGGTGAGAGTGGTGATACTGGGAGGGTGGAGGGAAGGTGAGGGAGAAAAGGGGAACAGATCACAAGGATCTACATATAACCTCCTCCCTGGGGGACAGACAGCAGAGATGTGGGTGACGTCGGATGGTGTGAGATATGACAAAATAATAATAATTTATAAATTATCAAGGGTTCATGGGGAAGGGGCGGAGGGGGAGGGAGGGGAAAATGAGGAGCTGATACCAAAGGCTCAAGTAGAAAGAAAATGTTTTGAGAATGATGAGGGAAACAAAGGTACAAAAGTGCTTGACATAATGGATGAATGGATTGTGATAAGAGTTTTACGAATCCCCAATAAAATGATTAATAAATATAATTTTAAAAAGACTCCTGGTGGTGATGATGATTATTATGGGACTATCAAAAACAAGGTTGATAGTTCAAACCCACCACCTATTCCATGAGAAAAAGATGAGGCTGCATGCTCCCATAAAGATTTACAACCTTAGAAATCCTGTGTGTGGTCACTGTGATTTGAAAATGACTCAATGGCTGTGGATTTTTGTGGGTTGTTTTTGTTATTTTATTGGAGGCTTATACAACTCTTATCATAATCCATTACATCACAACCCATTACACAATCCATACATCCACTGTGTCAAGCACATTTGTTGCCATCATCATTTTCAAAACACTTTCTTTCTACGTGAGCCCTTAGTGTCAGCTCCTCATTTTTTTCCTTCCTCTCCACCCCTCCTCGCACACGAACCCTTGATAATTCATAATTTTTTTTTCATGTCTTACACTGACTGATGTCTCCCTTGACCCACTTTTCTGTTATCCATACCCCTGGGAGGGGTTTATATGTAGATCATGTGATCGGTTCCCCATTTCTCCCCCAACCTTACCCTTATCCTCCTGGTATTGATACTCTCAATATTGGTCCTGAGAGATTTATCTGTCCTGGATTCCCTGTTTCCAGCTCTTATCTGTACCCCTGTACATGCTCTGGACTAGCTGTATTTGGAATGTAGAATTGGGGTCATGATGGGGGTGAGGAAGCATTAAAGAACCAGAGGAAAGTTGTATGTTTCAACAGTGTTATACTACACCCTGACTGGCTCATTTTTCCTTGTGGCCTTTCTGTAAGTAGACATCCAATTGTCTACAGATGGGCTTTGGGTCTCTACTCCGCACTCCCCTTCTTCACAATGATAAGGTTTTTTGTTCTGGGCCTTTGATGCCTGATACATTATGCTATCATAATCACACAGGATAGTGTGCTTCTTCACACAGGCTGGTGTGCTTCTTCCATGTAGGCTTTGTTGCTTCTCAGCTAGATGGTTGCTTTTTTATCTTTAAGCCTTTAAGACCCCAAACACTATGTCTTTTGATAACCAAGCACCATTAGCTTTCTTCGCCATATTTGCTTAAGCACCCATTTTATCTACTGCTATCTTGTCGGGAAGGTGATCATGGAATGCCAAATTCTCAGAACAAAGTATTCTTGCATTGAGGGAGTAATTGAGTAGAGGACCAATGTTCTTCTGCTACCTTAATACTAAACCTATAAATATGTAAATAGATATTTCCCTAATGTCATATATAAATATATTTACATATGTACATGTCTGTATTTAGGCCTCTATAAATGCCCTTTGCCTCCTAGTTCTTTCCTCTATTTTCTTTTACTTTCTTCTTGTTCCACTATCATGTTCAGCCTTCATTTGTACTTCAGTAATTCCTCTGAGTTACATTACCCTTAATCAAGCCCTACCTGGCCTCCTACACTCTCTTCGCCATCGATTTTGGATCACTTATTTTTCCCTTGTCCCTGGGTTTGTTAACACCCACTCCTTTCCCCTGACTCCCCCTCTCCCGTGTCCAATGGGAACCATTGGTCCCATTGTTTTCTCCTCCACATTGTTTATCCCACCTACCTTATCTAGATAGACATGCAGAGACAATAATAAGCACAAAAACAAGACAGAGCAAAACAAAGCAACAAAAGAAAACAAAACAAGAACCAAAACATGATTTAAAAAAAAAAAAAAGACAAGCCTATAAATAGTTCCAGGTCTGTTTGTTGACTTTTGGAGTATTTTCTGGCCAAGTCTGATGGGGTGCCACACCCTGGCCCCAAAGTCTATATTTTATATTCCCCTGGGAGTTCATTGCTCTGCTCCCTTGCTGTTCTGTTGCACACGCTTAGTGTTTTTGCCTCAGTGTGGTGTGGTACCACAGTTTTATAATCCATTCGTCCACTGAAGGAAATCTGGGTTGTTTCCAAGTCCTTGCGATTGTGAACTGTGCCACGATGAACACTGGAGCACCGATGTCTGGCCATGGTTTGCTTCTTTTCCTCTATGTCTTCAATTTTTGGAATATCCTACTCCACTCTGTCTTCTTAATAGTGTCCACTGATAGATCTGAGCAAATTCTTATTTGGAAACCTTTATATGTGACTGCTTGTTTTTCCCTAGCTGCTCTCCTGATTTTCTACTTTTCATCAAAGTTGGATAGTTTAACTATTATATGCCTTGGTGACTTCTTGGGATCCAGTCTATCTGGTGTTCTTTCAGCCTCCTGAATGGTTGTCTGGTTTTCATTCATTAAGCTGGGGAAGATTTTCTCCAAGAATCCCCTCACTATTATAGTCGTTGACTTCTTTATTGTGTCTTCCTCCAGTAATCCAATTATACTGATGTTGTTTCTGTTCATGCATCATACACAGTTATCAGGCTTTCTTCAGCTTCTCTGATGATCTTATTTGGCTTTTTTCCCCACGTTTGTTAAAGTCTGCTTGGCTGTCCTCTAGGTCACTGGTGTAGTTCTATGCCTCCTCCAATCAGTTGGATTTGCTCCTGTTTTTTCTTATCCCTTAGCCCTTAGTCTTTGGTGTATGGTCTTCATCTCCTCTATCATTTCATCCTTTTTATTTATTGCTTCCCTCATATCCAGTATGACTCCAAGCACCATTCTGACAATTTCTTTCTGTGTCAGATCAAAGTCTGCTTCTTCAGTGCACACTGTTAGGTTTAGGACTTCTTCAGACATTGCCTTTTGTTTCTCCGGTGTTTTCATTGAGGTCATTGGGGCTGATTGCTGTTTTCATTGTGTTGTTTAAGAGGACCGCTGGCACCATTTTTCAGACAATCGAATAGCACTGGACTCTCTCTGGAAGAGCCGTAGCAATGCTTCTTTGAACTGCCTGCAGCTAATTTCACTCTGGGATGGGGTTACCACTGTATCTTCCTGTGGTTTCACTCTTTCCCTAGCCAACCAGTATTCTGTTATTTGAGGGGCAAGTTAGATGGTCCTCTCAGGGGACGCTGGGTGGGCGGCTGTGGATGGTGCTGCACTGGATGATCTCACAGGAACCCATGGTCGTGTGGCTCATGGAGGCTTGGGGCACCACAGAGGGCATGTGGAAGTGCCTGCTTCAGTGGGAGTGTCGCAGAAGGCAGGTTAGTGTGCCCCCTTTGGTGCCGAGCAGCCACAGATAGTGGACGGAATTTCCCCAGTCAGCCAGATCACCCGTATGTTGGACAGAGGTTCTCACAGCAGCGTGGAGCACTGGAGAGTATTGGCAGAGCTGTCTTAGGCCATGCGAGGCACTATACCCGTGGAAGGAAGTTCCCTCATTCACATTGAACTGTGGAGGATGGGCAGGGTCTCCCGCTAGCCATGTGGAGGACTGTGGAAGGTAGGTAGTGGTTCCCCCAGCCAAGTGAAGCACCCCAAAGGGCAGGCAGGGATCCCCCAGCGGCCTTGGGGGATACGTGTGAGTTTCCCTGCGGAGGGAGGCAAGCGGGATTTCCCTAGCCACGTGTTGAGGCTGCAGAGAGTGAGTGGTTGGGATTTCCCCTAAGCTGCTTAAAGAGCTTTCAAGGGTAGGCCATAGTTCTCCTGTGGAGGAAGGTGGAGGGGCTTTCCTCAGCCACTTGTTCTTCTACAGAGGATGGAGCTCCCCCAGCTGGGTGAAGGTCCAGTGTAATTGCCATAGGATAAGGGAAGTGGCCTGGAAGCAGGTAGTGGCATGTGAGGGAAAAGAGAATAGGAAAAAAAAAAACTGACACCACTGAGACTGTGGGTTGGGGGTAGGGGGCAGAGAAGAGACAGAGACAGAAGTAAAGATGTAGCTGAGCCCCGATCGCCTGACTCTGGGGCTGGATGGGTTTAAACCCTGCCCAGAGGTGGCAGCAATCGGTGGCTGTGTTGAAGTAAAGGCCTTGGGTCAGCAAAAGAAGCCTGTCGCTGACTGAGACTGTGGCGGGGCTAAGGTTAAGCCTTAGCTGGCCTCCACAGTGGTAAGCCAAAAGCCTGCAGCTTCTCAAAGCCTAGTGGATATGTGCTACTTATCTTTATGGTGCTCCTCGTGTGACCCAGCAGCACGGAATTTCCCTCTCAGCTGGTTCCTGCGGAGTCCCTCCTCTCCTATGTGTTAACTCGGTTGCCATCCTCCCAGTGGCTCAGGTTGTGGGTTTTATGGTGAAATCTTTTAGGACTAAATCTTAGTACATTGAGATTGAGTTTCAACAGACCTGTTCATAAAAACTTTGCTAATAAAATGAAAAAATCATAGAGTATTTTATCAAGGCAAATAGTGTATTAGACTCTTCTATTTATGATATAGTAATAATGTAAGTTTCTATTGAAATTAAAACATGTATTTTATTTTCTCATATTTTTTTACTTTGACAATTCAGCATGACTCTACTATGTAATATTGTTTTTATTTATTCAAGTTTCATTCAGATTAGGTAGGACTTACTTGATAAATAGAAATTTTGAATTTACAAAAGAATTTGAGTATGTTCATAAGTAAGATATTTTTATAGGTTTCTGGCTGGCATAAATGGTTTCCCTTGATTAGAACCTGAAATCTAGGTATTTCACATATTCTCTTTCTCTCTCTCTCTCTCACACACACACACACACACACACACACACATCACCCCTTTACTGGCAGCAAGGAAGAAAGCCCTGGTAACCTGATACTGTAATGACTGCAGCCAAGAAAAACCCAAAGAGCTCCTTACAATCATGCTTTATGACAAGAGATTTGTTTTGTTTTGTGGTTTATCCTCATTCCTGCTTCTCAGCAAAATAGACTCCTAGTGGCAGTCCTTGGTCATCTAGAAAATGTCCTTCTGCTCATTTTGTTAACACCTTCTTCCTCAAATTTAAAAATATTTGCCACTATAAACAAATAGGAGTCACTGGAGGAGGAAAGGGTTAATGTTCTCAAATGTTAATCAACAGATTGTTAGCTCTAGTCCACCCAATTGCACCCCAGAAGAAATGCTTCATGAGCTTTCTGAAAACTCAGCTATTAAAAGCAACTCAGTTCTACGTAGATACACACGGAGTAACCTTGAACTGAAATGGATTCAACAGTGACTGGATAAACAAATGTATGACTTGATTTCAAAATCTAATAGATACAGAAATTCAGTTGATTCCAAGCCAATACAAGGTAGTATTGACCCATACTATTTCTAAAGCTACAAATCTTTATAGAAACATTTGCACATCTTTCTCCCATAGAGTATTTGATGGGTCTGTTAGATGCTTAATCAGTGCATAACCATGGCTCCTTAGTAGACCTCGGCTTTCCGTTAAGTCCCCTTAAGATAGGGTGAACCAACGAAAGAGAGGAAGGAGAGCTATTCTAATAACAACAAAAGTCACTCTATGTTCTGGCCATCATGTGAAGTAATTTCACATACCTTATTTTTCTTTAATATTCATGACAAACACTCAGATGTGTACTTTTTTTCTTCTTCCCCCAAAACCCAAGGTTACTGAGTTGATTCTGACCCTGTATAGGATTCTGAAGCTGTAATTCTTTACAGCCTCTTTGAGTTGTGGGGAGTTTCCAACTGACCTTGTAGTCAGCAGCGTAATGTGCCATTCGCTAAGATGCATGTAAAATGTAAGCTCTCCACACGGAAAACAATGAAGTATATATGCTCTCCTTAAAAGCCTCTGGCAACATGCCTGCTTATCCAAAGTCACACAAAATAGCCTAAGAAGTTGATTCAGGGACTCGAAGACGTACCTTGTACTATTGTCCCTGCACATCCTGTCTATTAATCGTCTTTGGTTTCAAACTTTCCCTGATTGGCAATGCTTGGCTCTTGACACCCATTATCTTTGTCTTTCTCTACTAGGCTGGGACATTTTAAGATCAAACGAAAGTAGAAATGCTCCGAAAGCCGCATCTCTGAAATATTATTACCCACTATTATAGCTACATTTCTGTCTCTTTGGCCAAAATGTTCAGGCACCTTCAAGTCATGCCCAGATGTTGACAGACGTTTGAGTAGCAGGACTCAGTCCTGTGAAAGTGTGAGGGTGTCTTTTGAGATGGGCACTGTCACCCTGACTGCTGCCGTAAAGCTGTGGGTTGTTATTTCCCTTTTGCCACAGGAGTTCTTTGTCATCTCAGTAAGATTCTCTCTGCATGAAATAATGCACTTTCATGTAGACTTCTTGCGGCAATCCACAAATACTTCTCTGTGGGATTTTACGTTTCAACCAATTCAGTGTAGTCATGTCACTTTGAAATTCATTTCGACTTACATTCTTAGAAGGGTCACCACACTAGTAATTTCCGCCTTATCGTGGATATTTTTTGGCATGTTCTCTCCAAACCTTTGAAGTTCTAAGATTCTGAACCATATGGCCAAAGGTGCTGTTTTCCTTGGACCTCCTTTCTCCTATGGAATGATAAGTTTTAGATCAGGAAATATTAAATAGAAATGAAAAATTGCTCTAATGATTAGCTTGACTTAAAAGAAGAAAATAGACCATATTATGCTCACTTACATACTGGCTGTCAGGAGCTAGGGAAACATCCTTATTTGGTTATAGTCTACATACATAGATATTTTTTTCTGACCCCTGCACTGGCTCTTTTGGTTTAAGCTTTTTAATTCCATTTCCAATTTCAATAAACTTTATTGGCATGGCAAGGAATGCAAGCATGGCTAGAATCCATAAATTATGTTTGTGACTTTAGGGCAGCAGATTTCACAGAGGTAATAGGATTTTTTTTTCTTGTATCTTCATTTTCCATTAAGTAAGGGAATTGGAAGAGAATATTTCAGTGCTAGGAAGACAGAACAGAATGGTAGTGGGGGTGCAGAAGGAACTTCTTGGTGAAGCTGCTTTCTGAACAGAACCAGGAGAAGGGCACACACATCGTCTTTAGGGAAAGTTTTAAAATAGCAATTCCGTATCTTACTTCCAAAGAAAATGTGCGTAGAGGGGGAGATCCAGGTTGAGGGGAGGAAGGCTGATGTTTGCTCAACTTCATGAAACTTTAAGGAAAAGAAATGAAAGTTACAAATTGAAAAACTGCTTTAAAAGTGACCACTTCCTTTAAATGGTAAAAGAAATCGCAACACGCTGCACACTTGTAAAAGCTGGCGTGTAAGAGGGCAGCTCCTCAATCACAGGAAGCATAGCATGGTTATTACTTAGCCGCCTAAAATAACTCCACGATACTTTCCCCACTGTTTTGTGTCCTGTTTATTTGATCGTGTTCTCACCTGGCTGCCACTTTTATAATATTTTATAGATGGCAAAGAAAGATCATCTCTCTGTTCTCTAGCACAGTAGATCAAGTTATACTTTAACTTAATCAGCGTTTTGAAAGTTTGACAACTCACGGATGGTGATATAATGCCAAGACACTCGTGCATTGAGATGCAAGAAATCAGTTGTTTCAAAACCAGACATTCATGGTGTTTACAGTACGGCAATTGGTGGGGTTGAAGAATCTCAAAAATTCTACAAATTCTGTTTTACATAATGCACATCAGAAAAGAGAAAAACTCGGTGCTCCTGTAAGTACATTTACTCCACCAATACTAATGCTTCTGATAGAAGAGAACTTCTGGGGAAAAAAAGAAGAGAACTTCTGCTTTGACTAGGCATCTTCCCTTAGGTTTTTGTGATAAATATTTGAAAAAAAATCCTATCAAACTAGCTCTGGCTCCATCATAAATTAAATTTTTTCCTCCTTCACACCTATGTATATACTCTTGTGTCAATTACCATAGAGCGAGTTCATGTAGTGATACAATCTCTGGTCCTATAATTTGATATCACAGCACTGGGTGAGTCAGTACAGCGTGTTCCTAGAAGCCATTTCCATATTAAGACATCTAAGAATAGCTTAATTATAAATGAACGGTTTACAATTTGTGCACGTGCATGTGCACGCACACACACACACACACATTATTCCACTTATCCAGGGCTTCTCAATCTTCACACTACTGACATTTTGGAAAGGGTAGTTCTTTGTTGGGGTGAAAGGCATCCTGTGAATTTTACAATGTTTGGCAGTCTCCCTCTATTCACTAGATGCCAGTGATGTTACAAAGTTACTCGTGTTTCAGTTGGCACAACCACATAGGTCTCCAGACATCATTAAATGTCTCCTGGAGGCTCAAAGTCAAACCAAATTGAAGACCATTGCAGTGAACCAAAGTAAATGTATTCCCAACTCATTGTATTAAATGAATCCCCCAAATCCCATTGCTACTTCATTATTGTTCATTGAGGCAAAACACAGTACAGGGAAAGTTAAAAGAGAACAAAGTCATAACCAATTAAGGGAACTGTATCTCCTTTTAGAAAATATGAACACATTTCTAGAATCTTTTCAGAGCTGTGAAAAAGGTACGTGCAAGGTATCCTGTAGATTACACAGCAATAACTTCATAGGGAACCAATTTGTTTGTATTTGAGACTATAAATAAAATGATGACTTTTAGCATTTATACTCTATTATTCAAGGGTTTCCTGAACTTACATGCGTGTTGCTGGTCAGCTGTGGTTATTTACTCTCCTGAATAGAGGGAAACGCAGACCAGGAAGTGGTCCCTGGGTATTCTCGTGCGTATTTGTTCCCCTGTGTCTCTAGGATAACATGGCTGGAGGCTTGTGAGTGGAAACATATGGGATATGTCCAGATGCCATAACATTCTTGATTTAAAACCTTTCTCCTTCAGCCCTATGATGCTGCCAAGACTCACTCACTCTGAAGTTACTTTTTTCAAGTTTCCTTGTCCAAACAACTTCTCCTTTCTATTCCCATCAAGAGTTACAGTCTCAGAAACTGTCAGGGTCAATTCTACCGTCTTGTAGGGTCATTATGAGTTAAAAACATCTCGATGGCAATAAGGTTTTGTTGTGTTTTGAATTTTGTTATCAACGGAAACGTAAAGATGTAAATTTTGAGTCAATGAACTAAAATCTTGAGAGAGTTAGTGAGTTGTTAAGATAGGAAATGACCTCTGGCCAATGGCTAGGGATCAACCATCAGCTAGTGTTGAAGAACACCAGCTTGGGGTAACGTTGCATTTCCCAAATTGTTTGTACGGAGGAGGATGATCTGTGTAATGCTAAAATGTGTATTCCCTAAAATAGATTTCCTTTTAAAGAGGCATTTTCGCTGCCAAAAAAATAAGGAACGCTGGATTAAACTGAGTTAACTGTGTCTCTTTTCTTCAGTGTGATATTTACCAAAGAGGTGACAATGAAAAATTTTTAATTGATTCCTCTTGTTATTGTACTAAGCGCTGGGATACTTTGGGAGGCTGTTAGGTGCTGGCTGGAGAACGGAGAAAGCATGGAATGTGGCACCAAACAGTTTGCTTTCAAATTTTGGCTCAGCCGTGAATTAGCTGTGTGGCTGGAAACAAGTCAACTGCCCTCCTAAAGCCTCTCGAGTTGAACAGGAATCAAAATAGATACCCTAGAATGTTGTTGTGAAGCTAAAGACAACACATAGAAAGAGCCCTATACAGTGACTGACACATGCTATGAGCTAAAAACCCCCTTGAGGTACATAATCCACGAATGAGACCCTGTGCTAACATTGGAGTCCTTTACTAGAAACGGCTTTAGAAAGTCGTCACCTGTAGTCACAGGGAAAAAGCCCTGTGATACGTTGTAATTCCATTAGACGTCACTGAATGCATGGTGCTAGACTTTCTAGGTAGAATGAAATCTGCCTGGATGCGCTGAGCCTAATTAAATAGCAATAGTTGTTGATGTGAAAATCTCTCTGCTCTAGGAAGAGCAAACAGGTTTTCTGAAAGAGAATCATTCAACATTCATGAAATCATTATTATTTCAGATATTACAGGAAATAACAGTATTCTTATTAAGATTATAGACCAACTATTAACCATGCTTGTGCCTAGATGGGTAGGAGTTACAGTATTTCACTATCTTCCTCTCTCCAGTTTTTCTAAAATAAACATGTATTACCTTTGTAGGAGGATAAAAATTACTTTTAAAACTTAAAATAACAAAAACTTCTTTGATCCTTTCCTAAATTTTTGATGTCAATATTCTGGGAATGCTCATGTTCATAGTAGGAGGAGATTATGTCTATTTAAATCATGTCATACACATCATAATTCTTCCAGAATATAAAAATAACCATAGCGTTTACACCTAAAAGAAATCTTAAAGATTATCTTTTCCTGTGCTTTCCTGTGAAATATGAAGTGATGATTCTCTGATGGTTGCAGAGCATTGTAGATAACTAGTTGCATATTACCAAGGATGTTTGGTAGCACAGTGGTTAAGTTCCAAACTCCAAGGTGAATGGTTCAAATCCATCAGCTGCTTTGCCCGAGAAAAACATGGCAGTCGACTTCCATAAAGATTAAACCACAAACCAAACCTGCCACCATCCAGAAGGTTCAGACTCATAGTGACCTTATAAACATTTCTGAGACTGTCAATCTATATGGAAACCGACAGCCTCACTTTTTTCTCACAGAGTAACAAGTGGATTTGAACTACCAACCTTTCAGTTAGCAATCCAAAGCCTAACTAACATTGAAATCAGAGATTTGTGGTAGAGACTCAAGCCATAAAGACAAAATAGTGAGATTTTTTTAAAGGTTAACTGTGAGTGGAAATAGACTCTCTAGCAATGAGTTACTTAATGTCAGAACCAGACGTTGAAGCCTATATCCACTTTGCAAGGCAGCATTGGGGATTCTCTCATATAATTATCACTTACTAAAATTACAGTTTTGTTCCTTTCTCCAACTGGCATATGAGTCAGAGAAGTTTTATTCATTTTTGTAGCAACTTAACATATAATGGGGCATTAAATAAATAGTGGCTGAATGGATAAATTAGCCTCTCTTGGGTAGTTCATCTCTGTGATATGTTTAGAGATAATTGATAAGATGAAATATTTCAAATCAAAATATAATGAATGACAGACCATTTTCTCTGTTCTCACCATAACATGAAAGTGTTGGTTTAAAACACATAAAATGGTGGCATTTTACACAAACTGGCACTGGAAAGTTCTTCTAACATTACAGCATATGTAGGCAAGCAAGGCCAGCGGTACACAGAGGAGCGCAAGGAAGATAGAATAACCTAGTGCAAATAAATGCAAAAAACTAGGTAGGAAGCAAGTGCAAACCACTAAGAAATCAAGGGGAGATACATTGCAAAGTTGGTAGAAAGACCGAGAAACAGAAAAGTCCATGGAAATCAGCCAGAATCAGGGTCCTAAAGCAGTGTGCAAGTCTGGCTAGACTAGGGAAACAAACCCACAGAAACTCACATGGAGAAGAGAGAGCTTTGGATAAAGGGTGAGTGCACATTAAGAAAGCATCCCAACCCAGTGCTGTCCAAACCCGTAAGTCCAACATTAATCCATATGGCCGAGATCAATGTATAAAGTCCTCCTCAATCTCACAAAACACACACAATGATGCTGACTGCAGGAGGAAAGCCAAATCAGTGAGCATGTAAGCATCTCAGCACTAGCAGGGGTCTCTACATGGGTGCTCCAGCACTCAGGACTACATCGAGGTAGATCCCTGTGGCTTCTACTCAGGGGTGTCTTGCAGGAAGAGAGCCCTGCCAGCTGAAGCAGGGAACTGGCTAAGGCAGCTGCACCCTGGTCCAACCATCAGAAAGCAAGAGACCCAAGAATTAGAAAGACGAGGCTCACCAAACCATTTATCTCGCTGTCTTTCAATTAATCCCACATGTGTTTATTGGCCAGGTTGGCACAATAAACCTTAACTATCTCAAGCAGCAACTGACCACAATGACCTACGATAGTTGGTTTATAGAGGGATTTGGTCATTAAACTGTTCCTATCCTCTATTAAATAAACTGTTCCTATATTAAGTAAATACTATATCTTCTGTTTCTAGGCTATTTATAAGATTTTCAGTGGCTAATCCCTCAGAAGCTCCATTGAAACCTGCTCCCTTAGGGTGACCTTGCTGGCATTTGAAATGCGGGTTATGTAACTTCCAGCATCGTGGCAAAATACAAGTCACCAGAGCACAACCAAGTGAGAAGCCAAGCCATGGTCTTTTCAATCATGTCATACACATGTGAAGGTTGGACACTGAGTGGGGGGAATGGATGGAGCAAAAGAGGAGCTGCTCCCAAGGGCTCAATAGAAAGTAAATGTCTAGAAAAAAATGGTGGCAATTTATGTGCTAATATGTCTTATACAGCTGATGTATGGATAGTAACAAGAGTTGTAAGAGCCCACAATTTTTTTAAAAGTCTAGAAAAAAAATTAAAAATAAAAGTTGTTTCACTTATAAATAAATAAATAAATAAATGGAAAGAAAGTTGGGCAATAAAGAATAAAGAAAACCAAAGAAGAATCAATACATTTGAATTGCATCTAGCAAGGAATATTGGATGGACCATGGACTGGCAAAAGAACAAACAAATCTGTCTTTAAAGAAGTACAATCAGAATGCTCCTTAGAAACAAGGATGGTGAGACTTGGTCTCATGTGTTATGAGTTTAAGGACATCATGCTTTGTAGAAGGCCCAAGAAAATGGACCAAGGGCCAAGGAGATGGATTGACCCAGGGGCTGCCACAAGAATTCAAACATAACACCATCTGTGAGGATGGCAAAGGAGTGAGGAGTTCTGTGGTTTGTTCGGGTGTACACAGAGTCACCGTGATTCCAAGCTGACTGGACGGCTTCCGACAACACATTCCTCTCTGGTTCACATCAGAGGAAATTTCACTCTCGTTTTATATTTCGGTAGCAGCACCTGGCCACTCAGATCTAGAATTGTCTCTATTAGAAGTGAGGGAGGCAGATGAAAGGAGACTAAGCAGAGTGAAGACTTTTGTCACCCATCTTTGCTAGAAAATGGCGACAATCAATTGCTTCTTCCTCTGCTTTCACGGCAGGTTGTGTGCAACTCAGTTGTGACTATTGCTTGCCTCTTTCAACTGTTTTTTTCTTATGTCATACTCCCTCCCCACATACTCATCGTTCTATTTGCTTATCCCCTCAATACTCAGTAGAACGTGTTTTATATAGAGGAGCGGAAGGAGAGGCAAGGAGGGAGAGATACATTGAAAAGTCATATTTACAAGGTCCTGCATAATATGAGGTGCCTATGTTGAGGAGATGGGGGAAGTGTTTGGACATGCTGTAGGGAGAGAATGGATACAAAGAGTTAAGAGAACGGAAAAGGAAAAAATGATGATGGGCCAATGGTAAAACTTCGTTTCAAATTCTCTGGCATTTTCTGTGTTTATTGTTGAGCATTTTGCAGAGTCTGGAGTTCTGATTTGTATTGAAGTGGTTAGAGCCAACATTTCAATTTATTCTGCTACTAAATAATTAATCTGCCCGATGGGTTCCTTAGTGAACTGGTCAGCAGCAGTATTAATGCTGGACAAAATAGCTCGGTGATGGATCTTGTCACTTACCAAGTAGGTGTCATTTTTCTTCTTTGAGAAGCCCAGACCTTCAAATCTGAGTCATAGAATTCCTTTAAAATGCAGGAGTAGTTGCAGTAATTTCACGCCATCTCTAAGGTCTTACTTAGTCTCCTTAAACATGTCCTTTGGATGTGAATTTTAGATTCTGTGCCAAGATTTATTCTTCTTGACAGTTTTGTTAAAAATTCAAAGGACCTGGGGAATCGTTCTAATCTCTTTGGCTCACCCAAACCCAAAGATAACCAGCATGTTACCATACAGAAGAGATCGAAGCTTAAAAGCTAGTGGAATTCTGTGCTTTTGAGATGAATAACATTTGATCACAAGTTAGCCGATAGCCTTTATAATGCAGAAACTATCCGCAGCTCCGATGCACACCAACAAGTGCAGTTAACTAGTCCATGCTTGAAGACCTACTACAAAATTTTGGATAAGATGTCCTAATTTTCTTGGCCTTGACATTTTTCATCTTGGGGGGGAAAAAAGCAATAATATAGAATCTTCAGAGAAATTATCAATAGCCCATGAACCAATTAAACAAAAGGATGCAATGATCAAGTAACCAACCCACTCATATCTTATCCCTCCTAGTAACCAGCACTTCTCCCCTCAGGACAATCCCTCATGTCCCAGAGTTTGCAATCTGTTGCAATAGCTCACAGAAATCACAAACCATTAAGAAAATGGCTCACATAGTTATAGGTGATGCTAATCCCAACTTCCGACATCTGCCTGGGGATCCCCCTCATCCACAAGGCTGCATGAGATGGTGAATTAGGTCAAATCATAGGCCACAACTCAGGTCTCTAGAACTGGAGGCCACCCAGAGGCAAAGCAGAACAAGAGCACAACATGTCCAAAATTGAAAGCAGATCTCACTTGTTTAGGGAGACCAAGAAGCATGCTGGGACTCACGCCAACATGGCTACCTGAATACTGAAGTCCTGGACCTGCTGTCTTTGGCATGGGAACTGATTGGTGTTTGTCACCCTGTCCCAGCACTAGCCTAGTCTTCTATGCCTGCTCAATCAGAAAGGGAGGTCATAAAAATGGCTCTTATGGAAGGATAGTTTTTGCCTTCAGTCAACAATACCCATAAGGAAACAAAGAGTGGTAACTTGAATCACACTCTCTAGTAAAGATTCAAAATCTATTTCCTTTTAACCTTCTCGTTATCACAACAGATCATTCCCTACAAAGATGGGATTATAGCTACCAGTGTGGAGGCTAGAATTCATAATATATCACAAAATTAAGAAAGATGGTTAGAAGGGCCAGGTTAGGTAATAAACCGCATTTCACCCAAGAGTTGCATTTCCCAGTGTTGTGGTAACAAATTGTCCTATACTTCGTAGCTTAAAATCATACAAACTTAGTCTTATATTTCTGGAGGTCAAAAGCCATATGTGAATTTAACTGGAATAGTATCAGTGTATCAGCAGAGCTGCATTCCTTTTGCAGGCTGTAGGTGGGCATCTGTCCCCTCAACTTTTTCCGCTTCTAGACCTTGCTCATGGGAGAGCTCTGGAGGTGGTATAGTTATGAGTTGGACTGTGATCTGCATGGTTGGCAGTTCAAAACCACTAGCAACTCTGCGGGAAAAAGACTAAACTTTCTGCTCTTGGAAACCCAAAGCAGGTCGCCAAGATTCAGCATTGACTTGATGGCAGTGAATTTGCTTTAAGAGCTTACTCATAGATGCCCCCCTCCTGCAATGTGAGAGTAGGTTTTTCAAAACTTGCAATGTAGTAAGCACTGTCTCTACTTTGCTTTTATATTTACATCTTCTCTCTCTTACACTAAATGCACTGCCTCCCTTTCAGAAGGATCCATGTAATTATATTGACTCCACCCAGAAAATTCAGGTAATCTCTCCATCTCAAGACTCAAGTTTCATTTTGTCTTCAAAATCCTTTTTGACATGTAATGTAGTCACATGTTAACTTCATTAGGGAATGAATATTGGGGGGGGTTGTCATTATTCTGCCTATTACACCAAGCACCTTAGTAAACATTCTAAAAAATAATTAATATTAATATTTTTAATGTACATTCACACTGTCTCCCTAGCTTCTCTACAGTAGTTCAGGTGGCTAATTCACACTATGCATAACCTGAAATACAATGAGGTTTGGGCCAACTCAACCTCAGATTCTCGTTCCAGGCTGTTATTGTTTGTTAACTATTGGTTTAACCAAGTACAGCAGTCAAGAAGTGAAAGAGCTAATTACCTATTTCATTAGGGGACCAACAAAACTGCATATCATTTTCATATTCTGTGCTCATGTGGCTATTTCATAATGGATTCTTCTTTGAGCCTGTTTACTTGAGGCAGTTAAAACGTATTAACTAATGCTATGAGAACTCTGTTGTGCATTTTATGCATTATCCAACAAGGCTTTTCACATGATATCAAAAGTCAGCAATAAAATGAGAGCCTATCCCCAGGACAAGCAATTATCCACACTCAAGGAGAAGTACACATTAATCAGCTATCAAGAGCAGGTTGGTTCACAAAAGCCCAGCTCAGGTAAGACATTCAAGTTCTTCAAAGGTTTACTCCTTTGGCTTTTGGTTAGACCTTTTCTTCTGCCAGTAACAGACATTATGACCTTTATTCAAGATTAAGTGCCTGCCGAGTGGATTTTGACTCATAGTGACCCCATCTGATAAAATAGAATCGCTCCTAAGAGTTCTCTAGGCTGTAATCTTCATAGTGAGCTCTGGTGAAATGGTAGTTAATGTTAGATTGCTAACCAAAAGGTTGGCAGTTTCAACCCACCAGCTGCTCTACAAGATGTGGCAGTGTGGGAAGACCATCGTGTAGAGTTCTACTCTGTGCAGTACTGTGAGTTGTTTACTTTTTTCATTAAACCTTCATGGAAGCAGATTGCTAAATCTTTCTCCAGTGTGGCACCAGGGTTCCACACTGGCCATCTCCCAAAAGCTTTCCCCTCCAACTGCACTCCACCATAAGGAATACCATGCTTTCTATCCCTCCAAATTAATGTGTCCTATAGATTTATCTCCTTCCTGATATCCTAAAGCTGTTTCTTAGCACTTATTTTTTCTCTCAAACGCAGATGTAAACTATGCTTGCAAATGATAAAATGAATTCCTTGCTTTGGTTAAAGAGAACTTCCGCCCTGGAATGAGCCCCTGTGTTCATGGGTCGGTTTCCGAGGTTCATTTTGTTGTCGGAAGTCCCCGGGTTCTGAGCTCTGTGGCAGTGCCGACAGTGAGTGCGAAGGGGAAGTCTTCCTGGAGAACAGTTGGAGGAATAGAAAACTCTCAAGCTTCGGGAGCACCGTGCTCTGTGTTCAGATTTCGATTTCGCTCCGTCTCAAGACCGGAATAAACCGAGGAGAGAGACGGCAGGATCGGCAGGGTTCCTTCTGTAACGCTCGCCACCTTGCCATTCCCCTTCAGAGGAAAGTGGCAAGAAGGGGGGAGCACGATCATTAGAGAATTTTCCTTTCAGCTGTTCACGCTCCTCAGGCTGCAACTTTGCATATGAGCTCTTCACCCTGCAACACACATTATTTAATGTGTGGTGTATTTGATTAGATTTAAGTTGTCTTCTTTTCTGGCACTAAGACAACAGGAATACTTCAGGTTAATTTGTCCAGTTAGCCCAAAATAACTCAACAAGGATTCAATGGGATATTACCTCTTTGATGCCCTAATTCCCTTTTCCCCATAGTGAGCCAGGAAAAACAAAATACTCTCTCTTTTGTGTGTGCATGGAAATGATTCTCTAGAACACAGGCTAAAGAACACCCTCTTCGTGTCCCTGAAGAGGTAATTTATCACACACATATTAATAGAAGAGGAAGACCAAGCATTTTATTCCTCACAGTTCTGTTTGGTATTAATACCTTCTGACTGGGATTTTTGAATATGGGTAGAGGCTTTTGAGTCAGAATATACCAGCTCTGAAAGTAACTGTCGCTGCCCCATTCCGCCACCTCAATCCAATTCACACTTTTATGATGGGCTTCCTTTTTGACCCGTGCTTGTTAATTAGATCCAGCTGTAGGCAAATTGCTCTTCCAAATTGGCAACTCTGAGCTCTCAAGCTGCTCGCATATTTTCTTCCCTTGATAAAACCTTTGGAGCATTGCATTTTCTTGAATAGTGTTTCTGAATGAATCCCCAGTTATAGATATTTTCAAGGGTTCATGAGACTCACAAAATAAAGCTCTGGTTTTGAATGTAGTGCAATTCCTTCTCCTTGACCTCAAATTACCTAAAGCATATAGAACGGAAATTTTTTCTTAGATACTGGAATGCATGCTCATCACTATTCTATTTGATCCTAGAGGGGCTGGTGACAAGTTCTAAGTCTCAGCTGGCGGGGCCACAGTGTTATGCCAGGGAGCAAATGACCTTGGCCATACAGGCTAAGACTTCACCACTGACCAAACCAGTCGCTGGTGCAACAAGCTTTAGGGCTGTGGTGGGTTTTTTTTTTATTTTATTGTCCCTGCACTGCTAAGAAACTTTATTGTCAGGCACTCCCTGCCCTAGGGTCCTGTTGACAGTGCTTAGACTCACACACAACTTGTACCATAAGGAAGTGTTTGTAGCTTCCCCTTCCCCTCACCTTCCGTTTGAAAAGAAAATACAAGCTCATTTCCTACCAGCCCAAGAGGCCTTGCCTGATGAATTGGCATTGAGGAGCTTGACACATAATTCAAATGAAAATTTTTAGAGATGAGAATTACATACATTGGAATTGGGATGGAGGGAATAAGATTTGGGATCAGAAGATTCAGGTCAGAGTCATAGCTCTGCCACTGACCAGCTGTATCACCTTCGGCAAGTGTTTTATTCCCTCATCAATTCCAGGTGAGTATCCTAAATGCTGATAATTGTTGGTGCCCCTCCCTTCCCTCACATATCCCGCAGAATCTGTAAGCTACATATGCAAATGTGAGTATATGAGGGAGTTTCAAAACGTCTGTGGAAAGGTTTATCTTTTAATTCTAGTTCTCCGGGGAACTCTTTGAAGAATGTGTGTGTGTGTGTGTGTGTGTGTGTGTGTGTGTGTGTGTGTGTGTGTGTGTTTAACAGAGCCCTGGTGAGCCCTGGTGGCATAATGGGACACACATTGAGCTGATAACCACAAGGTCATTGGTTCAAAACTACCATTTGCTCCATAGGAGAGGATGAGGCATTCTACTCATAAAGATTTAGAGTTTCAGGAACTGTCAGGCGCAGTTCTGTCTGTCCCTTGTGATCACTATGAGCAGAATGGACCTATGGCAGTGAGTGATGATCATATCAGCAATTGAACTGAAAGTAGTATAAAAACATTTTGGTGGGATGAGATGAACTGGATTATAAATGCTTTGGTGAATGTGAGATACTAAGATTTTTACTATATGCCACACATTAAAATATATATATATATATATATTCCCCATAATAAAGAAAATGATTCTATGAACTTGGTTTTTTTGAGCCAAATGAAAATTCTATTGATCTCCCACATCCCAAAATTAACTTTCATAATTTGTTTTAAGTGGTTCATATTAGAATTTTCATGCTTATTTCAGAATAAATACTATAATTATGAATAATATCAAACAATGTGGTCCATGCTACAGATAACAAAAAGTGCAACTTACTTGATACATCAGTCAAAACATTTCATTTTGTGTTAGATTAAAATAATATTTCTAGTATTTTGTGACATTTTTATATTGGTATTATATTATTACCGATTATAATAAATATGTGCTAGATTGCATCCACAACTAGGCCAAACATATTTGAATATTACAGTGATAAATATAATTGTTTACAAAACTTAGAACTTGGCACTGTATGTAAATGGTATGTAGTTAAAAAGTAACTTGATTAACTTCATTGCAATACTCTATGTATTTGCGCTCTCTCCCTTTTAGGCATTATGGGAACAGAACTGGGAAGAGAGTGTATTGGACAAACTGACAACATTGATATGTTGACTCTGGGAGGCCAGAGCTCCTGTGGAAAATCCTTCACTTTTGTGAGTTGGAGATGCGTTCCACTCACATTCTTCTAAGGAAAAGTCATTTCCTTCAATGTCTCCCCATAATAATGCCAACTTTAAAGTGCTGTTTGCAAACACATGGTCTCTTACTATGCACTTGAAGGGAGGCTATCTGTCTAAGGGTCATCTGCCAACAAGAGCAATTAGATCCTATTGTCTGTCCCACCCTAAATAGGGCCCACTCCCTTCTGATAAGGATCATAGATTGTTCCACTGAAGAAGAACTCAGTGACAAGCCAGCTCAGAGATGACCAAGGCTAAGCTGCCATCTTGACTCTAGAGCCTGCCCATTTTGTTACACATGTACCTTCCTGTCACATGTATGTCCCTAGTACAACCCTTTCCTGTTATGTATGTACTTGCTATGGCTTGCTTGCTCAAGGTTATTTGTCGGTGAGTCAGTAAAGTATGGTCTCATTCTGGTTCCACTCATAATGGAAGAAGATGAGGAGCCATTGCATGCTTTATCTTGTCTGATGTCTCTTTAACTAAGCCCTCAATTACTCACCTGCTCCTTGGACCAATTCGTTGGCGGGGAGGCTGGTCCACCACAGTGCATCACCTGTGACTTGAACTCTGATGGATTGTTCACTAAGATTTGCACAGGAACATACTTTAGTGCTTGTATAATGGCAAAGAGAATAGCTGGTGCACCTGGCAAGGGGTTCTAGATCAGCAGACGTGGTGCTACAAGATGGTTCTCTAAAAATAGGACAGCAACATTGTGTTAGGTTGGGTTTTCTAGAGAAACAATGTCAGTGATTTTATAGATATACACACAGACATAGGCACACACACTTACACATGCATGCACATTCACATATCCACATTCATGTATACAATACATTAAAAAAAACCAAACTCACTGTCATCAAGTCAAGCTAACTCATAGCTAACTTAGAGCATAGGGTAGAATTGTCGCTGTGCGTTTCTGAGAATAGAAGGTGCCATCTTTCTCCCTTGGAGTGGCTGGTGGTGTGAAACTGCTGACCTTGCGGATCACAGACCACCCTGAAACCACTGTACTACCAGGGCTCCTGATATAATAGGTAGATATGGAGGGGAAAAGTAAGAAAAGGAGGAAGGAAGGGAGAATTGAAAAGGGAAGAAATTTATATCAGGAAAGTGACTCACACAGTTGTAGAAGCAGACCAGTACAGTCTGGTTCAAATCTACATGTCAGCTATTAAACTGGAGGCTTCTCTTGACCCATGTAGCTGCAGGGAATGACAAAGCAAGAAGCAAAAAGATGAGGCAAAAGATCTCAAGCTAGTGAAAGCATGGTTGAAATATTTCAAGGTCAGCAGACCGATCTGGGATTGGTAGGCAATTGACTCACACCCAAAGAACTGGAGGTCAAGAAGATGCATGATCGAGACCCAGCAATGTCAATGTATATAGGCCGCACTCCCAATGAAACTTTCTTCCAATTGCATTAGGCTGTTACCTGATTAAGTAGGTAGTACTGCACCTTAATCTTTCAAGAACTGGTTGGCTGCGTATATCAGATCTCATCTTGTTGTTCTGTCAGGTGCTATAAAGTCAGTTCTGACCCATAGCAACCCCATGCACAACAGAACCAAACATTGCACTCTCCTGGGCCATTCTCACAAGATTTCCTATGCTTGAGCCCATTGTTACAGCCAAGATGTGAATCCATCTCCTTGCGGGGCTTCCTCTTTTTCTCTGCTCTATACTTTACTGAACATGATGTACGTCTCCAGAGACTGGTCTCTCCTGACAACATGTCCAGAGTATGTGAGATGACACCTTGCTATTCTTGCCTCTAAGGAGCACTCTGCCTGGACTTCTTCCAAGACCGATTGGTTTTTCCTTTTAATAATCTGTGGTACTTTGAATATTCTCATTCAGCACCACAATTCAAATGCATCAATTTTTCTTCATTCTTTTTTATTCAATGCCCAAGTTTCACATGTAGATGAAGCAATGGAAAATACTATGGCTTGAGTCAGTGTGCACCTTAGTCTTCAAGTAACATTCTTGTCCTTCAATACCTAATGCAACTAGTCTTTGGATCTCTTGTCTGCTGCTTCCAGGAGTAGTGATTGTGGATCCAAGTAAGACAAAGTTCTTGAAACCTTCCATTTTTTTCTCCATTTATCTTGATGCCCCCTGTTTGTCCAATTGTGAAGATTTTAATCTTCTTTACATTGAGTTGAGAGCTGCAGTCCTTAATCTTAATCAGTAAGTATTTAAAGTCCTCCTCGTGTCAGCAAGTTTATGTCATCTGCATATCACAGTTGCTAATAAGCCTTTCTTCCCTTCTTGATGACACATTCATCTTCGTATAATCCACTTCTCTGATTATTTGTTCAGCAAACATGTTGACTAGTACATGAAGAAAAAATACAACCCTGATTTTATACCATGCACTATTACCCTGTTGTGCTCACACAACTGCCTGTTGATCCATGTACAAGTTCCACAGGAGGACAATATGGTGTTCGGGAATTCCCATTTTTCTCAAGGCTATCCATAGTTTGTATGATCCACACTGTTGACTACCATAAATAGTCAGTCAACCACAAGTGAACAAGTTTCTGATATCCGCTGCTTTCAGCCAAGAACCATTTGACATCAGCAATGATATTCCTTGTTCCGCATCCTTTTCTGACTCTGGCCTGGGCATCTGGCAGCTCCCTGTCAATGTAGTACTTCAATTGTTGTTGGATGATCTTCAGCAAAATTTTATTTGCCTGTTATATCAATGAAAATTTTCCATAGTTTGAGCATTCTGTTGGGTCACCTTTCTTTGGTGTGGATACAAATATAGATCTCATATAGATCTATTCAGTTGGCTGAGTTACTGTCTTCCAAATTTCATAGTACAGTGAGTACTTCTAGTGCGTCATCAGTTTGTTGAAATATTTCAATTGGTTTTCCATCAATTCCTGGAGTCTTCGTTTTGGCTAATGCTTTCAGTGCAGCTTGAACCTCTCTCAGCACCATTGGTTCTTGCTCATATGCTGCCTCCTGAAATGCTGGCAAGTCAACCAGTTCTTATAGGTACAGTAGCTCGGTATACTCTTTGCATTTTCTTTTGATGCTTTCTGCATCATTCCATATTTTTTCCCATAGAAACTTTCAAGG
This sequence comes from Tenrec ecaudatus, assembly GCF_050624435.1. Taxonomy (NCBI): domain Eukaryota; kingdom Metazoa; phylum Chordata; class Mammalia; order Afrosoricida; family Tenrecidae; genus Tenrec; species Tenrec ecaudatus. The sequence continues at coordinate 41,861,373 of NC_134536.1, forward strand.
TTGCAGCTTGAAGCTTGACTGTTTTCTTCAGTTCTTTCAGTGTAAGATATTGCTGAGTGTATCCTACCCTTTCAGTTTTCAAATTCTAGGTCTTTTCACATTGCTATAGTACTTTTCTTTGTCTCTTTAAGTTGTCCTTTGGAATTTTTTGTTCAGTTTTTAAAATTCATCATTTCTTCTACTTGCGTTATCTACTGGACTATGATTAAGAGCAAGTTTCAGAGTCTCTTCTAGCATCCACTTTATCTTTTCTTTCCTCTCTGTCTTTTTAATGAATTTTTGTTTTCCTCATTAACAATGTTCTTAATACCCTCCCACAGCTCATCGGGTTTTCTTCTTCAGTGTCCAGTATGTCAAGGCCGTTCTTGAGATGCTGTCGAAATTCAATTGGGATAGACACAGTGCCATATTTGGTCTCTTGAAGACTTGCTTTAACTTTCTTTAGTTTTAACCTGAACTTACATAGGAGCAACTGATGATCTATTCTTCAGCATTCCCCTAGCTTGATTTTAGCTGCTGATATTATTGAGCTTCTCCATCTTCTCCTCCCACAGATGTGGTCAATTTGATTTTTGTGTATTTCGTCTGGAGAATTATGTGTATAGTCACCTTTTGAGTTTTTGAAAAAGGCATTTTCTATGAAAAAGTGGTTGGCCTTGCAAAATTCTACTATACAATCTCCAGTTTCATTTCTCTCACCAAGACCATATTTTCTAATTGCTGTTCCTTCTTGTTTGTTTCTAACTTTGGCACACCAATGCCAATAGCAACCAATGCATAGTGAGCTACACACTGGGATTCCATCCTGGAGTCGATTGTGTTATGTTACATCATGTCATGGGGCATCTCAATTCTCAAACTACTGAGAATCCTACTTCAGTCAAGTAGATATGAATATATTTCTTAACTATTAATATAATTTATCCTTTCCCTGTAAATGTTGGATTGAATTAAATATTGAAAGAATGTAGCAAGAATTGAGATTTAGCAATCTGCCCACCGCCCCCACCTCATATCTTGTTTTCTTTGAAAGAACTATTAAAGTCTCAAGAAACCCACTGAAATAAAGGAGTGTCAATTACACATGAGTGAACTGTGGGAGAAAAATATCAATAAAGATATTAAACTTGAGGGACTTAATAACTTAAACAACGTTGACTGCGGTTACACTTGTGATCTTGCATGAACTCTATTTCCAGCCAGTACCTTTTCATTCACTGGACATGGTACAAATTTCATGTCGTGCTTGCCAATGTTTGTTTCCACTGCAGCCTTTGCTTTTCTTTGTATGTTGTCTGCTTGACATCTATGAGTCTCCACTTAAGACAACTGGTTCTACTGTCTTGTTGATACCCTAAGCATGTACTTACCTTCCTTATTGAGTAATGAATCCCTGGGTGGAGTGAAGATAGACTTAAATCCTGAGGGTGAATATGCCTTTAAATTAAAATGCAATTAGCTATTATTAAAAGCTGAGAATATTTTTTAATTGTTTATAAATACATGCTGTGTGAATGCTCATGCTCTGTCACAGTAAATGAAACTTTGCTTCTGCTGTATGCATATTTGTGTGCATTATCCTCAGTGGAACAAGAGAAGGAAACTAACATTTACTCAGCAAATGTTATCGACCATAACATTTCATATTTATGTTCTTGCTGCTATTAGGTGCAGTCAAATAAGCTCTTACTCAAAACAACCCGTTGTTCAACAGAGTGAAGCGCTGTCTGGTGCTGCCATCATGTTCACAATAGTTGTTACGTTTGAGCCCATTGGTGTAGCCACTGTATCAATTCATCTAACTGAGGCTTTTCCTTTGTTTTCACTGACCTTCTATTTTATCAAGTGTGATGTCTTGCCGCAGGGTCTGTTCCATCGTGGTAACATATCCAAAGCACATGAGACGAAGTCTTGACATCACCTTCTAAGAAGCCTTCTGACTATATTTCTTTCTTTTTTTAAAAATAATTTTATTCGGGACTCTTATCGCTCTTATTACAATCTATCTATCCATCTATTGTGTCAAGCACTTTGTACATATATCGCCCTCATCATTTTCAAAATATTTTCTTTCTATTTGAGCCCTTGGTATCAGCTCCTCTTTTCCCCCTTCCCTCCTCTGCCCTCCCTCCCTCAGGAACCCTTGACAATTTAGAAATTATTATTATTTTCATATCTTACATCGTCCACTGTCTCCCTTCACCCACTTTTCTGTTGTTCTCTGACTGTACTTCTTTCTAGACAGATTTGTTTGTTCTTCTGGCAGCTCATAATATAGTCACTATTTTTCACCAACAACATAATTCAAGTGTGCCAGAGCTTCTTTAGTCTGCCTTATTCAAATTGGGCAGCCACTTTTGCATGCATATGAAGTGGCTGAAAAGACCTTGGCTTACATTAGATGCGCTTGGGTCTTCGAGTTGACATCTTAGCTACCGAACACTCTAGAGACATCTTTCCCAGCATTTTTGCTCAGTTCAAGACATTGTCTCTTTTCTGTACTGCTGCTTCCAAGGGCATTGACTGTGTAAAATAAAATCCTTGATAACTTCAATCTTTTCTATTGATCCTTGAGCCTATTTTGGGGATTTTACCTTTTCTTTTGTTGAGATGCAATACACACTGAGGGCTGCAATCTTTGATTTTCACCTGCAAATGTTTCAAGTTGTTTTCACTGTCAAAAAACAAGATCGTCTCATCAGTATATCACAAGTTGTTAGAGACTCTTTGCAAAGAATAGTTCAGAGGGCCATATCTGCCCTTCTCTGGCTACACAAAGGAGAAAGAGCGTCTATCTTCACGTGCACTGAAGTGTGTTTGGCCACAAGGCAGAGGTCAGACATGTCTCCACTCTATCTTTCTTTACCTATTCTGATACCAACTGATGTTTCCACAACAATATACTTTTCTGCTGGGTTCAATCATTCCTTGCAAGAACCACAGAGAAGTCATACGCAGGATTCACAATTATGGGGGTTTATCAAAGAAGTTTGGAGTTTAGTAAACAAGTTCGGATCAGTAAACAATAAGAACACAGTCATTGGTCCACAGTAGGGACTCTTCACAGCTAATAGTCAAGTAGTTCTGGTCCTCAGCCTCTCGGCTACCTGGTTCCTTGCCTTTTGCCTCTGTGGGACAGGAAGCCACCTGTCACCCTTCCTCCCAGTGCCATAGTTTTAATGTAGCTGCCCCTCTGTTCTGCTTCTTGGTCTCCATGCCACAGCCACTGACACCTTAAACAGAGACCTTGAACACACTCCACTGGTTGCTCTTCTTCCGATGATCCTGGGGATTCTCTGTTTCTGAGATGTTCGTATACACTGAGAAATATGGTAGCTTTGATAGTGTAGTTCTTGCCTTTCAGCTGGTCAAACCCCCAAGGAAGCAAAAGGCGGTGACTTGAGACACAATTCCTCTAAGTTGGAGACTTACAGAACATCTTTGTGTAAATAGAGGCTATTATGTATAATACACCACCTCAGTGATTATGGTGACAAGGGCCATATTAATTGGCTATATCTCAGTCTTCCTTCAGTTTGATGCCATCTTCTTCTACATATAATCCATCTTCCTGGATTATTTGCTCAGCCTACAGATTGAATGAATATGCTGAAGTAATACAACCATAAGATACACCTCTATTGTCTTTAAACCGTGCAGTATTTTGACAACATCTTGATCTATGTACAGGTTCCCCATAAACATAATCAATTGTTTTGAAATTCCTATTCTTCACAATGGTGAAGTCAAATGCTTTTTTGTAGTCAATAAATTTTAAAAGGTAAGCATCTTTCTGATATTCTCTGCTTTCATCTAAAATCCATCTGATATGCACAATGATAGCCCTCATTCCATGGACTATTCTAAATCTGGCTTAAATGCTGACCATTTCTTGTCCATGAACTCCTGCAACTGTTTTTAAATTACCTTTAGCAAATATTATTTGTGGGTGGTTTCAGTGACATTACTTGATAGATTTTCAAATAATCTAGAGTGATCATGCACTGCAAAAAGACTGGACCAATCTGTCATGGAGGAGACAATGACAGAACATTCCTTAGAGTCAAAGACGGTGAGACTTTGTCTCACATCAAGAACCAGGCTTTGGAGAAGGACATCATGTTTGATAAAGTAGAGGGTTAGTGAACTAGAGGAAGCCTCTCAGTAAGACAAATTGACTTAGTGGCTGTCACAACAGATTCAGATTTAACAATGATTGTCAGGTTGACACAGGACCATGCAGTGTTTTGTTCTGTTTAACATAGGGTCACTATGCCTTGGCACCAACTAGGTGGCACCAAACAAGAGAACAATTTAGTAATTCTGTTGGATTCTGTTGGATAGCCTTTCTTTGGAATGAGCACAAGTATGAATCTTTTCCATTTGGGTGGTCAGGTAGCTGTATTCAAACTTCTTAGAATACAGGAGTGAGTGCTTCTAGAATTGCATCTCTTTGTTGAAGCATCTCAATTGATAGTCCAGCTATTCCTGAAGTCTTGCCGTTTGCCTCTGACATTGGTGTAACTTGGACTTCATGCGTTAATATGTCACTGCTGTGAAGTACTTAATATGATCTATGTAGTCATAGTCTTTGTAATATCCACCAAACGACTGAGTGAAACCCCAAACTCAAATCCACTGCCATTGAGTCAATTCTAAATCATAGTGAATCTGAGAAGCTTCTAAGACTGCACATATTTATTTATTCAGTTAGCCTTATATTTCTACTTTGGAGTGACCAATGGTTCCAATTGCCATTCTGACTGTCAAAAGCCCAATGACTAACCCACGGGACCACCAGGACTCCTGTTGAGGCCCAAGAAGGAGATTGGACAGCGGGCTAACAAAGTAAATAAAATATCCTCTCCAGGTAGGATTATGCAAATCAAACGCATGGAATCCTAACATGGGAATTGGTCACTTTTGTCCTCCCTCCTCATTTAGAAATGTCATCATAGATCTTTACCATCAAGAAAGGAGAGCCTGGAGTGAAGCTCTTTTCTTGGACCTGAGATCCCTGTGAAGAAGCCCTTTGAGCCAAAGACAGAGAACTGCAACCCAATAGTTGGCAAGAGACATTGAAAGGTGATGGACATGGAGGCAGCAGAACCAGAAGACAAACATGAAGCAGAACAGTGGGCTTCCTGGCCCATGGAGCAACTAAGCTGAGTACCTTCTGGCAGGAGGCTTCTGAATAAATCAGTTGCCTTGAGGTATTTACCTAGAGGGACTAGGTTTGCCGACCCCTGGAGCTAAAGCTGAGTGCCTTTGGGCCAAGGCTTACTGGCATAGCACAGTGTCTCCAAGCACATAATTGACAGAACAACAAAAAAAATCTTTATAACATTTACCCAAGCAAGGTAGAGGACAGGGTAAGAGACCACGGAATTGAGAGACTAAGGACTGGAAAAAGTTGTATCGTTGAGCAGGGATGTTCTGATTGAAGAACGGCATCCTAAGTGATCGTGTTCCTGAATTGTGACCAAATACTATCTGTGAATCCTGAGTGAATACTGTAATGAATTCTTAAATCCAGCAGAGAAATAGAAGAAAAATGGGAAGAAAAAATGGAGTCAGAATTGATAGAATGCTTGGAGTTCAAAGGCATATCTGACCTCAACTTCATAAGGATCAGATTGGGGCCAATGCTAATGGTGAGTTTCCTCGTCCCCACTTGTGAAGTTAGAGGAGGTCAGATGGAGCCTCTGTGTCATTTTTACAATACCATCAGTTCTTGATCATGTGCTACCACTTAAAATGGTTGAACACTAACCCATTCTTTTTGGTTCAGTAACTCTATGGCACTGCATATTTTAAAATGCTTTTTGTGCATTAATAATCTTACCCCTAGAGTCCTTCAGTATTACAGCTCAAGTCTTATTTTTTTTTCCCTTCGGTTATTTCAGCTTGAGGAACATCAAGCATGTTCTTTGCTTTTGTTTTCTTAATTTAAAGTCTTTGCACATTTCATTCTAATGCTTTATAATTCCAAGCTGCCCTTTTAAGTTGCCTGTTCCACTTTTCACTTCATTGTCTCTTTCTTTCACTTTAGCTGGTCTACACTCAAGAGCAAGTTTCAGAGTCTCATCTGACATTCATTTTGGTCTTTCCTTTGTTTCCTGCCATTATAATTATCTCTCTTTCTCACTTTTATTTTTTCTTGTATGACTGTCTTTGATGTCATCGACAACTCATCTGGTCTTCAGTCATTACTGTTCAATGCCTCAAATCTCTTCTTAAGATGATTTCTAAATTCAAGTGGGGTATACGCAAGATTGTACTTCTTTTTGAGTTGTTCTAATTTCCTTCAGCTTCTATTTGCATATGAGCAATTCTGACTTGATATTGTCAAGCTTTTCGGTCGATTCCTTTGTAGTTCATCTAGCTAGTCCACTAGTGTAGTGCCATTTACCTTGTTGAAAAAAGATTTTGCAATGAATAGGTTACGGGTCTTGCAAAATTCTATCATGTATGTGGTAGTTATGAAAGTTCATGTCAACTTGATAAATAAGAATGAAAGGGTGGTGTCTCACCTGTCAATGAGGTCACAGCCTGGTGATTCCTCCTTATGGGCGTGGCCTTCTCCTGAGGATTCTGAGACTTCATCTCTTCCTCACTGGAGGCGGGACACACTTTCTCTGCTTCATATTCCTGTTGACAAGCTACATGTAGCCATGCTGATGGCAGCCAGAGCTCTGAAGATCCATCTGTTGCCATTGGACCCACAAGACTTTCCACCCACCAGCCTGTGATCTTCCTGCATTTGGCATCATTGCATGTGCTGCATGAGTCTGAAGAGAAATTGAAGGGCTAATATCAGACTTATGGGTTAATATTGAACTTATAGACTTGATCTGGGCTGGGATGTATTGTTGATTCATAATTACTTCTTGATCAATCCCATCTAACACAATGTGATTTCCAGCTTCATTTCTATCCTCAAGACCATGTATCCCAACAATCAATGCTTGCCTTTGTTTCTAAATTTTTAAATTCCAATTACTGACAATTATCCATGTATCTTGATTTCATATTTGATCAATTTCAGGCTGTAGAAGTTGGTAAACATCCTAATTTCTTCATCCTTGGCATCAGTATCTGGTGTATAAATATTAAGATTGTCCTATTAATTGGTCTTTTTTGAAGTCATATGGATACTATATATCACTGACAGCATTATTGGCACCACAGGGGGAGGGTCACTGGGGTTGGGGTTACTTTTCACCCAGTAACTTGTTATTCCTTCTGACTCAACAGTACAGGCAGAGGTGGAGTGGGTGGAGAGGAGCATCTCACTGTGGGCAGTGGAAGAGGGGAGCAGCTGTCAGGAACTGGGTCAGGAGAAACAGGGCAGCTATGGCAGTGGGTCAGGACCAGGCTGGGGCAGGAGCAGGTTGTTCTGCCCCTCGGGGGACGTTTCCCCCATTTGGCTCTAAGGGACATTTTCAGAGGTTTCTTCCTGTCACCTAAGGTGCCTTTGGTTTTCATATGTTCAACAATCTTTCAGAGAGAACAGGTGAGAGTGAGAGAAAGCAAGCGAAGGATAAAGAAAGGGAGGAAAATAAATAAAAAATGGCACATAGGAATGTTTACTATCCTATATCTACTCTAGTTTATTGACTGGATTTTCTTGTATTCAGATAGATATTGTCCTATCACAGATAGCATTGTACTTTAATATAGACCTCGAAATGTCTATATATATATATAAATAATTTTATTAGGGCTCTTACAGCTCTTATAACATTCCATACATGAATTGTATAAAGCATATTTGTACATATGTTGCCATCATCATTTTCTAAACATTTCTATTTGACCCTTTGGTGTCAGTTCCTATTTTTTCCTCTCCCACCCCCACCTCACCCTCATGACCCCTTGATAAATTATTATTGTTTTCATGTCCCTTTGCCTATGTTTCTATTGTTCATCCCTCTGGACAGGCCTGGGGTGGGTTGGGGGGGCTAGAGATTATGTGTCATCATTGTGATCGATTCCTCCTTCTTCTCCTCCTTCCCCCATCTTCCTCTTACCCTCTGAAATATCCTTTTTGACTATGAATTTTAGGCCATTCTCCTTGTATCTCTCATTGGGAGCATATGGTTTTCTGGTACAAATTGGCCAATATCAGTCCATTTCATCTCACCAATAACTAGAATTTAATCTTATGTGTTCCATTTCACTTTTGATGATTTCCAATTTTCATGGATTCTGACTTTGTACATTCCATTTTCCAGTCCTTAATAGATGTCTTCAGCTGTTTCTTCTCATTTTGAGAAAAGATTGAAGTTGTTAAGGCTTCTGTGTTTTTTGGATCCACAATCAATGCTCACGGAAGCAGCAGTCAAGAGATCAAACGATGCATTGCATTGGGCCAATCTACTGAGAACGATCTATTTAAAGAGAAGAAAAGCAAGAATGTCCCTTTGAGGAATCAGGACCTGAGCCAAGGTGCCTCCTTTTCAGGTGCCTCATATATGTGTGAAAGTTGGACACCAAATAAGGAAGATCAAAGAAGAATCCCTGCGTTTGATCCTGGGGCTGGTGAAGAATGTCGACAGAGCCACGGATGGTCACAAGAACAGCTCTGTCTGTACTGCAAGAAGTATAGCCAGAAAACTCCTTAGAGCAGCGATTCCCAACCTGAGGGTTGCGACCCCTTTGGGGGTAGAACGGCCCTTTCACAGGGGTCGCCCCATTCATAACAGTAGCAAAATGACAGCTCTGAAGTAGCAACAAAAATAAGTTTATGGTCACTGCAACATGAGGAACTGTATGAAAGGGTCATGGCATTGGGAAGGTTGAGAACTACTGCGTTCGAGAGAAGGATGTGGAGACTTTTTCTTGCTTGGAAATGGACATCATGCTTGGTAAAGGAGATGGGTAGGAAAGGAAAAGGAAGTCCTTCGACAAGATGGACTGACTGGTTTGCACCAATGGGCTCAAGCATAAGAACAATTGTGAAGATGGCACAAAATCGGGTGGTGTTTTCTTCTGTTGAATATAAGGTTACAGTGAGTCAAAACTGACTCAATGGTACCTAACAACTCTATTATATTCATGCTTATTTGCTTGAATTTCCAGCCATCCATTTCTCCTTCTTTCCTGCAGACACCCTGTGTGCCATAAGAAGTTGTTCTCCTTCAGAAAGAGGTCCCTGAAGACATCGGTTCCAGAGTAAAGTGTGGTGAAGAAACTAGATGATGCCTGGCTATCAGAAAGAATATAGTCTGGAGTCTTGTCTCGAAACAAGCACCCATCTCAATGAGGTGTCCAATGAGTCCCCATGGGAGAAGCACACCAGTATGTGTGATCCAAGCATGGTAAGTAACGAAATTTAAATCTGAACGAGCTAATGGTATCAAAGCTTTCATTTTAGTATATGTGCTGCTGAAGCGAGCACATCAAAGCTTAAATTATGACTACTCCCTTTGCATAAGGCGATGAATGACAGCAGTAGCTCAAAAATCTATTTGCAGGGTCTCCACAGGACTGATGCCTTTGTAAATTCTCTCTGACCCTCGTTGAGGGAACGTGAATAGTGCTGCTATCAGAGAGAGAGCATCATAAAGTCGTTTATGGCAGATGTCGTTAGGTTAAAATGTAGCACACTATCATTTAAGCTCCTTTGTGACCCATTTTAAAGTTGTTTTAGTTTTTAATATTTTCTGCTTTTTTTTCTTCTCGAGGCTTTTCTCTGTGTTTGTCTAGTTATGGTTGATTTTCAGGCTATGAGTTTGAACCAATTTGGTGGCCGTTTGGTGCTTTGGTTTAGATGGAGAACATATATGGGCCCTACTCAAATGGTTTCAATCCAGTGTGGTCAGCATGAGGAGTCTTGGTGGTGTAATGGGTTACCGGTTGGGCTGCTCCCTGCCAGGTCACCAGCTGAAAACACCCACATCTTCACAGCAGACTGGCTGTCAACTAAAGTAAAGAGTTACTCTCTTGGAAACCCAGTGGGGCAGGTCTACTGTACCCTATAGTGTTGTCAGTCTATTTTGATGCTATGGCAGTGAATTGAGTGGTCAGCCTTAGTCACTGACAGCTAGGACAAAGAACTGAGTCACTTAAAATTATTTTATTTTTTATGTTTTTATTGTGTTGAGGGAGAACGTTTGCCCATGTGGTTAAATTTGGGTTTCCATTGAACAATTCAGAAACATATTGTATTGTGAGATTGCTTCCGATCCTCACAATTTTGCCACATGCCACTTCTTTCCTGTGTTTACTGGTTCCATCAAGCCTTCTTTCCTCTCCCTTCCTCTGAAAACAGATGCTGCCCTTTTGATCTCTGATGGTTCTAAGGATGTTATTGTTTACCTTGTAGGCCAGTCTCATGTTCCGCTGAAAGATGAGGGGTTAAGGTTAATTCTAGGACTGAAGGGTGCCTGAAGGCCATTTTCTTGGGAGAGAGGGGGATCCACTCATCTCTAGCAGATCAGGAAGGCTGGTTGTTATAATTCTGAGTTCTGTTTCACATTTAAGACTGATTTACTTACCTACAAGTTTTATTATACTTATTTGTATTTTAGTGAGGAGTCTTCTTTGTTGGTTTGCCAATTTGTCTATTAATGTTTCCTTTCCCCATGCTGCCCCTCCTCTGCCCCCTTCTACCTCCGGGTTTTCATTGTGATACTATTATGTCTTGCCAATATATGGGCTCTAGCTTCCATTCCTCATTTGTGAAATGGGACTAGTAATTAATTATATCATTGGGATTGTATTGTCTGAGCACACTGAGACATTGTATAACTGGGCAGTATCTAGCACCTTTAAAGTATTCTCTAAACATTACCTGTTACAGTTGTTACTTCCATGGTAGAGAAAGTGAAATTGATTTTCTATCAGTTGACTCCTGAATGGGCCAGTTAAGAACTATGTGTACTTTGAGCACCATATGTTTATCTTTAAACAAGTTGCCTCCCTTGGCATTTCAATGAACTCACACTAGCCATGTTCTTCCTTGTGCTTGCATGGATCAAAGGACAGCTGAAGTAGTATAAGTTCTGTTATGTCCTTCAAAAGGAAAATATATGTCCTTTTTTTTGTAATCTAGGACCTAGTAATGTCATTCAAGGAAATAGGATTGGTGGTGATGCATGCTTGCCATCTCTAAAAGGCAAATATGCTTTTAAGAATTCTACATTGCACCCCAAGGCAGGATTAAGATAAGTATGCTGAACTGAATTGACAAGTTTTGGGCTAGTTAGTGTAGTAATGAGCCAGTTAGGAGACTTAAACTCTTGTGTACTTAAATTATTCCTACGAAATTAAAGAAAAAACTATTTTCCTTCTTGATTATACACACACGAATTTATTTTTCCAGGCCTTGGCATAAATTTTGCATTTATATGTACATATACGACACACATATGTAATACGAATAAAGGAACAAACAGCATGTGGCTTGGTACATTATGTCAATGTTATTGTTTTGAATTTCACATTGTCTTAGACACAAAGGCAATAGCTAGATAACTGGCAGATGTCAATCAATAGACCCTATTGTTTTAGGGATTGTACACAGGAGATCAAAACTCTAAAAAAACTGATTATAGTATTTATTCAGATGTCATCCCTTTTATGTTTGATATTTTTCCAAAAATGAATGAATTATGCACCATAAAGTCTTGTCACAAGGAGCAAGTGAGGATGGCATATGGTGAGATCACTTTAAGTTGCTTCAGAAATAACAAACGGTAAACACTCAACTCTTCTAACCAAACCCAGCCCACAACAACGCCCGGGAGTGGACCCGGGCCCCATGTGACCCTCGTAGGCGCAGCAGAACTGCTCCATGAGGTTTCCAAAGCTGTAAATCTTTTCAGTTTGCAGCGCTTAACCACTGCACCACCAGGTGCTTTTCAGCGCTTAACCACTGCACCACCAGGACGTGACTGTCCTAGGGTTTCGTTAGTCTCCTCCTTCGAGATCAGTCATCCCGGGCTGATTTCATCGTCGGTGTCAATTTTTTTTCCTAAATGTCTTAAACAGCTATTAGAAATTACAGCCACAGCAACACCACGGCGACCGTCCCCAGCCTTCCGGATCTCCGCCTTGGGTAGGGGCACGGAGCGGAGGCCAGTTCGTAGTTGGGGGCCGAGGTGGGAAAAGGCCTGAAGATTTCAAAACAAGCAAAGCCAGCGAGGCAGAGTGAATTCAAACATTTGGCAAATGACAAAATAAACCAGAAAGGAGACCTGCCAGCTGTGCACATTGGAAAGTTACTGAACGTTTATTTTCTACTCAAGTTCTATTTATGATATGGATGAGGAACTATACATTTTCACTGGGGGTGGGGAAGGTGTCGTATCCCTTATCCCCTAAACAAGAAACAGTAAGTTTTGCCGTGGCGCTAGTGTTTTCAGGGCGCTGCTCAATTCCCCCTTCCGCCGCTCGGCAGCTGCGCCGGCGGGATCCCACCGCCGGGGCTTTCACCCCCGGGTGCCTCGCCGGGAGCCGCGGCGGTCTTCCCACCGGTCCGCGGTGCGCCCCAAGCGCCCGGCCGCCTTTCCCGCTCTCGATGCCCGAGTCTTGACCCGGCTGGCGGGGAACAAAGGCGGCGCGGGGCGCGGGCGCGCGGCCGGGCTGGCGCGCGTCTCTCCGGCAGGAGGCGGCGGCGGCGGCGGCGGAGCGAGCTCACATTCCTGAGAAGTGCGGGGAGCCGCGGGGCTACGTCACCCCGGGTCCGCCCCTCCCTGCCCCGCCCCTCGGCGCCCCTCCCCTCCGCGAGCAAAGTAACTCTGGGCTACCGGGAGCAGTCTCCGCCGCGCATGGAGAGCTGCCGCCGTGGCCGGCCGCCCGTGCGGGCGACGCTTGCGCCCCAGAGGTAGTCCGGCGCCGGCCGAGGAGAGGAAAGCGTCGCCGGGGGGCTGCGGACTCCCAGCTCTTGGCCCGCGCGGTCCGGCCGCCCCTCTGCGGTGGATTTCGCCTCGATCCCCGCGGCCAGCTCTTTGCAAAGCTGCTTGAAACTTCTCCCAAACTCGGCATGGATACGGCGGCGGCGGCGGCGCTGCCTGCTTTTGTGGCGCTCTGGCTCCTCTGCCCGTGGCCGCTCCTGGGGTCTGCCCAAGGCCAGTTCTCCGCAGGTGAGTGGCGGCCGGGAGGGCGCCCGGGGCGCCGAGGAAGGTCCGGCGCTCGCCAGGAGTCACCGGGCTGCACGCCAGAGCCCGGGGGCGATCGTTTGCAGGGGGTTTTCGTGGGTCCGGGATGGACTGGATAGCGAGAGGTCCCCGAGTTTGTGTCAGGTGGGACCCGGGCCACCGACCTGGGCTCCCGCCGCGGGGACAGGTAACTTTGGTCTCGGCGCCCCATTGTTCGCGGCCGTGCGGCTCGCTCGGGGCGCGGGGCGACTGTGTGGGGAGAGACCTAGCTTTGCCTGGGGGGATTGGCAGCCTCGGCGCCCAGCGTAGTACGGCCCTGGCTTAGCGAGGAGAGGAAAAGAAGTTAGGACTCTGGGGACAGCCACTTTGTTGCTCCTGGTTCGGGCTTGTTGCTACTAGTGTTTAAAAAAGAAAGAAAAGAAAAAAAATTCCCCGGGAAGCCATTGCCTGCAATGTGGAGATTCGAAGGGATTGACCCCGGTCGGCGCGCTCTGCCAGGTGCTTTTTGTCCTGAGACTAGCCCTCCCTCTATTATTGTCCCACTACTTCCCTGTCCCTCCCCCACCGCCCTCCGCCTCCAGCGCTGGGTTGTTACTGGACTTGTCCGGTGACTTGGGGCTTTGCTTGGAGCGTGTCCCGATTGTGCTGGCGGAGCCTGTGAGATGTTTGGAAGCAGGATTCGAAGCTCGGGGAATCCTGATCCTCAGGGAGAGCCCGCGCCTTTGGGCAAAGCGATCGCGAAGGGGTCCCAAGTATTCCTGGAGCCAGCCGGCTGATGGCGGCTGCAAGCGATTGCGCCCTCCCAGGAGAAGCCCCCTCACCGCCTAAAAAAATAATGTGATGCGGCCTCGACCATTAGCCCCTTGGGCTTTAGGCAAAGCCTCGCGGAGACGTCCGGGAACCCCGGCTCCCGCAGCTCGCTCCTCTGCTGCCTCCCAGTTTTGTTTGCCTTCCCGAGGGCGGCTGCTTCCTTCTCTCTCTCCTCTGGGGGCTCTGAAGTTTCACCAGGTGCACGCTGGGGAGCGGGCTCCCGGCGCCGGTCTGCTTCTGACCCGTCCTCTCAACTTTTCGGGCCGGTCCACCCAGCTCCGATTGGCCGGCGAGCGAGCGAATCTGCCGGGCTGGGTCTCGGTGCAGATGGAGGGAGCCCACAAGTGGGCGACGGGGCTGGAGGATTTGACGGGAAAGCGACGCCCGCGCTCTTAGCTGAGGCCACCGAGCGCGAACTTTCTTTGTACTTGCCAGTGGCTTTTCTTGTGGTGGCTGCTTGGTGCCCAGCAAATAAACTCACATTGTTGTTTTTCCGGAGTAATGGTTTATTTCCCTTCCGTTCTCTCTAGCCAATTTAGAACCATCAAAGGAGTTAGGCAACAGGCTCAGGTAGCAGCTAGTGTGTGCACTGGGATTATGAAACATACAGCGCGGGGAGGCAAAGCCTTGTACTGGCCCTTATGTAGGCGCGGTATGCAGAGGTCCGCTCCTGTAGGACCCGGCGCTTGATTTCATTCTCTGCGGACCAAGCATGACTACACGATCTGTGACATGGAATGCCCGTTGGCATTGGAACCGTGCTTGATGTTAAGGCCTCATAGGCAGGCAAGTTGGAGAGAGTATTGATTTCTGCACAATGTCTGTCACTGCAGAGAGCCGACGCTTGGAAAGCCATGTAGTTTGTAATTGAAAGTTTGAACTCTACTGGTTGCATGATTACATTTACATGTATTCAAGAGTTGCAACTGTTAATGTTTCAGCAGCGGGTGGACATGTTTTCGGCCGTGTAGAAACTTTTTTTTCCCAAAGGTTATTTACTCGTTACTGAACAAGGGAATGCTACATTTCCTCCACATTTCTTCCTTGGAGTTCACTTATCTCAGTTGAGGAACTGAATTGTATTCTTAGACATAGGGCTCCAAGAACTGTAAGTAAATCTGCCTGGCTTTTCTTTAGTGACAGAAGCATAACCTTTGACTAGATGCCACAGTTAATGTGCATTTCAAATATGCGCAGCCCTACTACACGCAGTTGCCCCAGGACTGCAGTCACATCTTGCCACTGAGGGTTTGCAACAAAGCCCCCAACAAAGGCAGTGTGCCCTCAGTGTTTGAAGTCTGACTGTGGGTCTACGTTTCTCTAGTAATTGGATGTTTGTCTTTGCAAACACTTTTCTTCCAGCCTGTGTTATATCGTTCAGTGTTCTACTGTCCCCAACGCCTCTGCTCGCCAGATTTGTGCAGACATTGACCCAAAGATTGGAGGTGCATTCTTTCTCAATGTTTTTCTTTTACTCTGCATTGAACAAAGAACTCTTTATTTCTGTGGAGGATTTTAAATAAAAAATACCTCGAAAGCTTAAAATAAGGTTCATGTACAGAATTTTAAAATAGCCTGTTAAATGTGTGTGAAGTCACATCTGTTGTTGTTGTATGGTTGTTAGGTGCTGCCAAGTCAGCTTCTTCACGTGGCAACCCTGTGAATAATTGTAGGATACAGCGCCTGGTCCTGCCCCACCCTCCCAATTGTTATGTTTGAGCACATTGGTGCAGCCCATCTCCTGGGGTTCTTCCTCTTGTGTGTTGGCCATCTCCTGTAGCCTGCACCCCTTGTGAGACCAAGTCACCACTTTCATAGATCATAGAGTTCCTAAACAGCACGATTCACAGACACATTTTTCAAAACAAGATGATGGGATATTCGAAACATGCTCCATACCAGGCGGCTTCAAAAAGTTCATGGGAAAATGCCAATATCTGTTCATTCTAGTGGACATAATGGCATCTTCCCAAGAACTTTTTGAAGCTCTTTTGTGCATCCGGGTTGTGTTGTTTCAAACCCAAAATGTAAAGTTGTTTGTTTTCATCATTGTGTTTTCTCCCCTTTTAGCTTTTGTGCTAAAGTATAAATAACCGTGATGCAAGGTGAGCTTCCTTAAAACCAGAACCTCCCATTTAACTTTTGTCTTTGCAGTTAATCTCTCACTTAGAATGACTCCTCACAGCGAGGGATGCACGAAGGCAGGCTGACGGCTATCTTGTGACGGACGGTCGAGCTCGCCTCGGTGTGTAGCGCACCTGGTCTTAGCTTCCTATGTACTGGGACTTGGACGCTCAGTGTTCTCCTCTGTAAAACGGGAGTGGCAGTGCCTATTGTGACATTTCCTCATGGGCGTTACAAGGATCCATTGTAATGGTCCGTGTGCGTGGGTACCGTACATTTGGAAGCATTTTGTAGCTACCTGGACAGTAATCCTCACACACGACGGTGGTTGGAGCTGCTTTAGCTTCAGCTCGTTCCCTTCCTGTGTTCACACTCTCTCCCTGGTGACTACGGATCTTGCAGGATTTTTGTTTTGCGGTACAGTGTTCTGTTAACTCATTTTAATCTTCTGAAAGAGAGCCATCCTACATTGGCCAGACCATAATTTTCTCAACCCACTGATAGACATTATCCTGTTAATTTTTTAATGACTTACCTTATATAAATTGTTACTTGAGGTGTAACTGAAGGAGCGTATTAACATGTCTGAGTTTCTATTTATAGAAGAAACCATATTTTCAGTCGACTTCTAAAGCTGTTTAACTGCTGGTTGTTCAGCTTCCCCATCTCAGTGTATGTAGAAAACAACAAGCAGCTTTTGCGTTGCAGTCTTACCACTGGCCTAGAGAGGGACTATTGTCTCTCTAGTAGGATGTGGGCCTCAGTGCAGCTGAGAGCCTGGATATATTTTGGATGTAGTTCCTGGCTTGCCAGGCTGGAAATAGGCACTCTGCTGTGTCTTTTAGGTCCTTGCAACTCCCCTAAGCCGTGCCATTGCTGAGTGTCTGAGCTCTTGCTGTCACTATATGCTCAATTAATTTCTCTTACATTTAAGACCAGTAGACAGATAACACTTGCTACTCCCATAAAGAGTGAGACCCTCTTGGAACCCCTCAGGGGCCATTCTACTTTGTCTTATCGGGCTGCTTTGAGTTGGAATTGACTCATGGCAGTGAGCTTGGTTTTTGGAGGACGGTATCTTGTGAAGAAAAGATGAGGCTCGCTACTTCCCAGTTATATTCTGGGAAACTTACAAGGACTCTTCTCTGGGGTTGTTAAGCGTCCGTCCAAATCAACTTGATGACCTTCAGTTTGGCTTCTTTTATTTTGAGAGGCAGATAACATACATGAGCCGTGGTGACAGTGCTCAACTACTAACGGAATCAGTGGCCCATTCGGGGAAGATGTGGCAGTCTGCTTCTGTAAAGAGAGACAGCCTTGGCACCCCTTTAGGGTGCTTATAGCAAGAAGCCATAGAGGTGCTCAGAGTCAGAAGGGACTGTAGCAATGGGCTTTTTGTTGTTTGTTTTGGTTTTGTTGTTTGTTTTGTTTTTGTCAAAGGGAGATGAACAAGGGGCTACATATTTTATGGCTTGCCTTTAAATTTTCTAGTTTTGATTGGCCAAATATCTCACAGTTCATCTATTCATTAAAATCCCCAATTCCTAATCAAGTGATGATGCCTAACTGGACATTTTTCAGGGTTGTCTGTATTTTTTTCTTTTTTCTTCTCCCTCGTATCCGTTATCTGATTCTGTGGCTGGATTGCAAGATGTCATTCAGTGTCTGTCCCAGCCAGACGAGCAGAGGCAGGTCTGACTGCTAGTTGGACACTGACATGTGTGCTGCTGACAGCTCCCCTCTTTGTGTTCATAAATGTGAATTTGAAAAATAAATCAACCCCTTTGCCATCCTGTCCCATCCCACGCTGCCTCCCAAACACACTCCCGTCTAACAACAACAAAGCCTCGCATGCGGAGAGCCTCTGAATCACAACCTTTTTGTTTTTGCCGGATGGCTATTGTTTCTGGACATTTTCTTCAAAACTGGAACTCCGACTCACCCACTACCTGGGGCTAATGTGAATCCTCCCTCCAAAGTTTGCCTTTCTACAAATGGCAATTTGTCACAGGTCCTTGTTTTATGTCTTTTCAAAGAATATTTAAGTCATGCACTATAACCCTAAACAGAGAAACTGCACTCTTGTCTGAGAACTACTTTTGAGGTCCCGTGTATTGTGCCTGCTGGAGGGGCTTTGAAAGATTTGTTGTAAATCATATTAAATATGGATCGACCTGCTGCCTGAGGGGTGGAAAATGCGCTCTTCATCTGCCCTGGGCTTGCCCCATTTCCCCAACTTGCCCTTTAGGGAGGGCAGGAAGAGACATGCTGGAAGACTGAGAGCCAAAAACATCAAGGGAGTTTGTTCAGATTGTTCTTGAAGACAAAACAAAGAAAAGGATGCTGGGTTCATGACGTGTGTGTGTGTATGTGTGTGATCTTTTACATAATTTTCTGAAGAAGGCAAACATTATCTTCTTGACTTGTTTATTGGATCAGACTTTGCTTTTATCCAAATGCATTTATTTACCCCCCTCCCCCCATGGATGTAAGAATTCCTTTCAGACTATACCCTTTGATTATATGTATCTGGTTTGTATTCCTTTATTAAATATGCTTCACTTTGCCTCAAAAGGCTTTAATTCCTTTTGAGCATGACTTGTTTTTTCCCATCAAAACTCAAAACTCATGCTGATTGTCACAGTTGCTGAATAATGGTGCTCCATCAATTCATGATATTTCTTAGAATGACATTTGATAACAAAATAATTGGAGAATATATCAATCGTGCTAATTTTTGTTTCACTTAAAACCAAAAGCCTGATGCTTATATTCATAAAATAATATTTTTACACCACAGATTGTTTATGTGCTTAGATGAGGGAACTTCCAAAGTTAGTGGAGATTTTACATTATTTCTTAATTCCATTTTACCATTAACTTTTTGAAGCCAGTGGATATGTCCAATGGAGGGACAGGCTTGTAGTTGCTTTCCATAAATGGGGATAGAGCTTTTGAGAACAATAGTACCCAAGATAGGACACGAAGTCTACATAGATCTCTGTACTTTGACAGTTTTAAAATTATTTTTGTGATTGAGTAGCGGACTTCAGTATGAACTCTGAAGATCAATGTTTTTCAAACACATTTAGATGCACAGTGGAAATGTGTTTTGTGAAATAGTTTCTTAATGAAACAGAGGTTTACATAGTTTACAAATTTCCGTGAAGAGCCTGTTGTGGGGATTATATTTATTTCAGTATTCTTGATCAAACTGAGGGAATTGTTTTGATTGACAGTTAATATTTTAGCAATAAATACTCAATTTACATAACGAAATGCACACACAACCCTGGGCTTGGTGTTCTGAGGTTGTTCCAATGATTGACGTCCTGGGAAAACCTTGGCCTGGGCTGGGAGGACCGCAGTCATCCTGCGGTGGCACTTTGCCAGCTCTTCACTCTGCGTTGAATTTCTGGCATTCTCCCCTGTGTGCTGCTCATCCATAAGAATTACAAGCGACTTACTTTGTCACTTACACTTGTTTTAGTAGCCAATTAAGTAGTCTTAAATGAAATAATCCATGTTTCCCCTGTGTATGATTGTAGAGCTCGGTTGGTAGAAGAGAGAGAGGGATTGAGCAGTGTTGGCGCAGTTCGCCAACAGGAGCCCTTTTAGAACAGCTCAGGTAACCGGAGCTGAGTTAGAAGTCAGGCCAGAGAAAATAGCATCTGCTTGAATCTAAGCCGCAGGGTGCCGCATGTATTGACATTGATAGCACTTCTTAATGCAGTGGATCAAGCTAGACAGGAGCTAAGGGCATCCACAGATGGGCTCCCATACATAGAATGGGTTCTTTTAAGGAATATTGAAAATGCACAATTATTAGTTTCTCAATTTCATAGCTGGAGAAACAAAGTGGGTAATATATGAATTATATACTATATATTATTTTATGCATGAATATACTCTAGACCAAAAGCTCACTGCCACTGCATCATTTCTGAGCAACAGGCAGCCTTTCTGTACGATTTCTGAGACTACAAATCCTTATGGGAGCAGATAGTCTGTCTCATCTTTCGCCTGAGGAGCGACTGATGGGTTTGAACTGTCGGCCTTGTGGTTAGCATTACTATTCTGCTGTATTTTAATGAGAAAATAACTGAAAGTATATATTATCTTAGGATCCCTGGCTGCATAGTGGCTACACGTTGGACTTCTAACTTCAAGGCCAGCAGTTCGAAACCACCAACTCCTCTGCTGGAGAAAGGCAGTGCTTTCCATTCTCATGAAGAGTTACTGTCTTGGAAACTCACAGGGGCAGTTCTACCTTCTCCTAAAAGGCTGCTGTCAGTTGGAATCAACTCAATGGCAGTGAGGGACTGAGGGCTGAACTGTATTTGCAGTACTGTGCTACATTTCAACAGCATAAGAAAATCTTCCTCAAAATTGGTATCTATTTTTATAGACCCTTCCCAATGCAGCCCAGTGCTTACCAGCTGCTCATAGGCTGGTTTCCCAAACCCTGCCCAAGGCAGCAGCTGACTAGCTACAGAAATTCCCTTCATCTGCGTTGGGTGGTGGGGTGGTCTAACAGCTGCCCAAGTAGCAGACTGACTCCAGCTCCTCGATGGGATTCGCCTTTGGTCAGTCAGCAAGTTCTAGAGAGGATTCTGGGGTTTGCGCTGCTCACCCGGAGGTGGTGGCTGGCTTGCTTAGTAAGCATTGGATTCTCCAGTTGCACCGCTTCTAGGATTGTGCTGGTTCATTTGGGATCCACAGACCAGCAGCATCAGCCCCACTTGGGAACATGTGGGAAATGCAGCCTATCTATCTGGCTTCCATGTAGACTTAACTCAACCAGATTGTATTTTAAAAATTACCAGGTGGTATGCTTGAGAATTGAATTTTGAAAAATAATGTCATAGAACAAGAAGAGCTTCACTGGAAAAGTTAATGCCCATTTCATGCACTTCGCTGCAGAATCATAGACATGTGTGAAAGGATCAATTGGAACAGGCAATACATTTCCCCGGAACAAGACTTAGGTCAATATTTACTTGATTATAATTTAACAGTTCAGGCACATCAATATAAAAATGCTGTAAAATTTTTAAAAAGAAACTCGGATAGTTTTCAGGAAATATTTTAACACTGGGGATAAAAATGAGAGCAAATAAGTTAATTATTAGTGACTTTGTGTAAGGGCTTTGAAGGGGAACTTACTATGTAAGGATCCTAGCATAAGATATACAAATCATTTTCATTTACCACAGTGTTCTATGGTTACAGGGAATATGTAGTGCTCCCTCTGACATTACTAGTAACAAGTCCCTCGCTTTACAATTCTCTTTCTTCTAAGGATCGATGTAACAAGGAGCTCATTTATAGGACAGTCAAATTTAATGAATGGGAGTTAGTCAGTAGAATTCATTAAATATCACAGGCATTCTTTTTACTATCTTTTGTACTCATATTTAAGAACAGAGATTCTTGTCAGTTTTCTCAAGAGAAAAATTATGATGTAATAGACAGTGTACACTACTCATGTCAAAACACAATTTTACTTGCATTTTATAGCAGCTTTAGCATTCTTTTAGGAAATGAATTTTCCCAGTAGACCGAATTGCCTTCTTATTAATGAGGCTGTAAGTGTGTTTTTGTTATTCATTTTCTGTTCTAAATGTGCCTACTTGTTCTGCCTGTTGCAACAGGGACGTCTCTGGCTAAATCACAACTGCTCTGTTTGTTTCTGCCATTCACGAGTGATTCAGAAAATCCAGGACCAATAACATGTTTAGTGCAGAGACTAAGGAAAAACAAGAGGGTGGGCACAAATTGATGTTAATCCATAATAACTGGCTATATTATTATATGGGGAACTGGTGAATCTATATTTGTGAAATGGTAAATGAAAGTCTGCTTTAATCTGTGTTGTCTGAAATACATAAAATAGAGTGGTTGTGTTAATACAGACAAGTCAGTGTTTGCATGTGTGCTTGTGTAAGCACTGTTGCTGTCATTGGAGAAGGACAAGAGCTGTAGGAGCCTAGGGATGGAGAAACTTTGAAAGGAACTGTCACGCCTGCTGCAGAAATGTAGAGTCTGAAGGCCCCGATTCCCCATTTTTCCTAATTTTATTCCAAACTTAGGACTTGCCCTTTGGACTAGTTCTACTTTTATTTTTCTAGCAATCCTTAGTCTCTTCCTGCACGTGTTGGTTGGAGGGGAGATTTTCTCACAGCGGTTGCAAAAAGCACGTTGCCGTAAGGTGCCATCAAGATGATTCCAATCCAGAGTGACTGTACGTGTGACAGACAGAAGTCCAACCTGTCCCTATACGGTCCGCACAGAGGTTGTTATGTGGGAAACCACTGTGGCAGCCACGGTGCCGGACCATCTCGTTGAGAGCCTTCCTCTTTGTGTCTGACCCTCTGTTTTGCCATCCATCACGTCCTCCTCCAGGGACTGGTCCCATTGCTGACATGTCCAAAGGAAGTGGGACCGAATCTAAACGTTCTCACTTCTAAGGAGCATGCTGGCTGTACATGTGTTCCTTCTCCGGGCTGTCCATGTTCCCTCATCTGCCATTTACTGATTGCCTGTGACCTGCCAAGCTTGACGATGAGTGATTTACACGATTTAAAATCATTCGAGCAACATTTTAAGATTAGCATAATTTTACGCACTGCGTCCTGGAGAGATTAAGTAATAACCCACTCAGAGGGACAGTGTGAGGAACTAGTCGAGTCAAGATCCAGTATTGAATGTGTACACACGTGTAGCAATCAAAATTTATTTTTAGGTGTGTGTGTGTGTGTGTGTGTCCTAGTGGCAGAAATGCAACCTGGACTGATTGCAACAAAAGAAGATTTATTATCTCTACTGACAATTCAGGGGGATCTTGATTTAGGAGTTCACATAATGCCATTGGGTTATCTGAGCTTGGTCATCTTCGCCCTGGGTCTTCCAGGAGCTTCCTTCTTCCACTCCAAATAAAGGTCAGTTGGCTGTGGCAGCTCACAGGCTTGAGTTCGTCAGGAAAATGTACATTGGTTTTCTGGTTGTAACTGAAAAGAACCTGGAATCCACTCTGAGTGGGTTCAGGAAGTTGTCATTCCGGTCCGTGCATCCATGGCTCTGGTCAAGGGGAAGTAAGTGTGCTGATCCGCTTAGCCCATGGTTCTGCACCCAGCCTTACATCCTTACTCAGGTCACAGGAATTGGTGGAAGAGGGGAGGCTATGGATCCCAAAGTACCATTTGTGAGAAGATAGTGGGCAGAGTGTGAATTTTGGAAAGATAGCTGTGTGGTTGCTTGAGATTAAGTTACAATGAAGCCTGAACAATAAAAGCGAAGAAAAATTGGTGAACACCTTTGTGTGGGTTTATGTCCTTGTGAGGGAGAAGAAAGAAGGTGGGGTGGAAAGGAAGCTGCATCAGATGTTTCCTACTTCAGACCTCTGCTTGGTGGTAACATCCGGAAAACCTGTTAGTCAAATCAACTCCTCTAGGAAGTGTGTCTTTTACTGATGTTTTCGCTCTCTTTTTTTTTTTTTTAAATGAGCTGTTACCAAGGGCTCAGGTAGAAAGAGAATGTTTTGAAAATGATGATGACAATATATGTACAAATGTGCTTGACACATGGATGGATCTATGAATTGTGATAAGAGTTGTAATAGCCCCCAACCGGGGGTGGGGGGAGCAATCTTAATTAAAGCATGGATTTTCTGATTTTCATTATTTTATTCTGTTTGCCTCAGAATATTGGTAGTTCAAGATGAAACTGTTACAGGATTTTAAAAATGCTAAGCTAGACCTTAGAAAGTAATAAGAAATACACTTAGAATGGAGTCATAATGTGAAAAACTTGAACTCAAGCCCAGGACTTTGAGTTCTAGGTCATTGTTGTTTTAAAATGTGTGTACATGCCTATATATTGCTTAATGGTAATGTACAATACTTAAAGTTTTCTTATTTGTGTTTTTGATTTGAATTTCTAAGACAATGCTTCCAAAAACAAACCCGATTTAACGATTGGCTGTGATTAGAATGTTGATCCAAATATAAGATGTTATAATTCATATGTCTATGAATAAAAGACCATTTTGCTTAGCTGCTTGGTTTTCAAGTGTCGTGGCCCAATTATGTATATGCACAGGTAGCTACAGGAGTTTGCATGTGCATTTGCTTATGCTTCATTGATGGGAGTTGGAAATGATACTGGTTGACACTGAAAAATATCATTCATGAACCCTTTCCTTTTTGGAAATGAATTTTGAAAAACCCATCAGGGAAAGTGGACCTTTATAATTTTGTATTTCTCATCCACACGGCCTGCACTATCACACACAGTTGAACAACAGGGGCTTTTCAGCGGAGTTGTTCTGGGGAACACCGTGGGTATCAAAGGATGAGTACTGCGGAGAGCAGCGGCAGCTGTTTTCCAGCCTCCTCCCCTCAGAAGGAGAGAGCCGTGGGACCTGTGTTAGACGTAAGCTGGTGGGGGACTGGATGCTGGGGCGACTGAGGAGCAGGGCCGTGTCATCTTTGATTCTAGGGCAGTCCTATGTGTGTCTGTGGTCAATAATGGCTCTTCTCTGTCCAAAGCCATGAGCCTGGCGTCCAGGAGGGGAACACAGTTGAGGGTGGGGGTCTGATTCACTTCTGCTCCAGCTCTGTCAGGGGAAGCATATTTTCACACACCTTTGTTTATTATCTTGAAAAAGCTGAGTGAATTATATTGCCTACTTTGAGAATACTTTTTCCCTTCATTTTTTTAAAATGTCTTTATCATTTGTGACTGGGACTCGCGAATGATGACATTTGTGAGAATTTGTCAAACAATCTGGCTGAGTCAGTTTTGACTCTTTACCCAAATCCACCTTTCAGGTGCTTGGGGAATCCAAGTATGTAAGGTGAAGAGGGTGGCTGTGACCTGCTTCCCAAAGAGAGCCAAGCTTCCCCAGAGATTCATGTGACATTGGAGGTTTACAGACCATTGGACATGTCATTGGAGGATCTGTGTATCAGTCTTAACTATGCCTTTTGCTGGCTCTGAGATTTGGGGACACAGGTCTTCTGCTTGATTTCTCAATCTCCTGTCTTTGAAATGGGGCCATCACAGTGAAGGGTCATGTTCATCATTGCTCTAGCCACTCAGTCAGGCATTTTCCTAAACAAAAGGAGTATCTATCTGCGCGTGCTTTATAATTGTTTACGTATCATAAGATAGCTTTTTTTAAAGTGGATTTTTGTTAGGAATGTAAACAAAAAGTAAAAATGCTAGAGTGAAAATGCAAATACATGTGCTTTTGCTTATCAAAGACATGCTTGGGAAAGTCTTATTATAAAGAAAGCCAGTGTGGTTCTGGAGACAGGGTCCAACTGGGTGGTAGCTACCATCCTTTGTGCTGAATATAACAAAATGATCAATAAAGCTCTTGCCAATAGAGCTGGCTTGACTGGTCATTAATAGCATACTCAACTCAGCTCTGAATCCCTTGGCTTATTCTTCCGCTCCTTGTACCTTCGTGACTCTACTCTACTATGTTGACCTCGGGAGGCTAGTAAGGCAGTCGGGTATGGCTCCTGCTTTGGAGAAGAGTATGTGACTTTTGAGAAGTGGTAATCCTTGCAGAATGCCTTGGTGATGCTGTTGGATACACATTGATTGGACTGCAAGCTGCAAGGTAAGCAGTTCAAACCCACCAGCCTCTCAGCCAGAGAAAAACGAGTCTGTCTGCTCTCATAAAGATATGTGGCCTGGGCAACCCTGTGTAGGATTGCTACTTGTTCTATTTTTTCCTCTTTTTCTCTTAATCTTTGTGCTGTTCCATTTTCTAATGATTCACAAGTGAATCCCCTGGGGTTGATTTTTAACTGTCCATACCCCTGTGTCTGTCCAAGTCTGAAAACTCAGCCTGCCTCAGATTTGCTGATTCACTTTATAGAACTTGCCTGGAATACTTTCAGTGCTTCAGCAGACAGTCTGGAACCTTGAGTCTACACACAAAATGCTGAGGACTACCCTACCCCTGTCTCCTTAAAAAAAAAAAAAAACTTAGGTAAAAATTACCACAGTGATAGTAAAATTCCAGCTCGTGGAATTTCCCCAATGTTGAGTAATCTGAAGTGTCAACAGAACCTGAGAGACTTAGGCCCTTTGTTTGCTGGAGGGTCACAGTCGCTTTGCTGCCTCTGGAAGACTGAGGGGCTGTTTCATTGACTACAGTGTATGGAAATGTGCACCAACGAACCGCCTTCTGTGCTTTACGTGGCGGGGTTGGTGGTTGGCTGCAGATTCTCGTTGCTGTGACCTACAGCTGCTTCCATAAATGCTCCAGGTTGTCTTCCTTTGGCCCAGCACGGTTTGGCATAGTGCAGGTTGTGAATGAATCTTCCTCTAACCCTTAGACTGCGCTTCTTGGACATGTACTGTGGCTTCTCTTCTTATTTGTTCAGCATGCACAGTTAAGAAATCAGGTGAAAGGCTACAACCCTGCCCAACACCTTTTCTAATTTTGAACCTTGTTCTGCTTAAAGGACAACTTTTTGATCCATGTACAGATTCTGCATGCACATAATTTTCTGGATTTCTCATTCTTATCAGTGTCATCCATAATTGGGTGTGATCTACACAGTTAGATGCCCATACGACACAGGTAAGCATCTTTCTGGTATTCTTTGCTTTGGGGCAGCATCTATCTGTGTCATCAGGATTGATAGTCCTCGGTCCACACAGTGGGTGGACCCAGTAGTCACAGCATTGGAAGCAAACACACCAATGATTCGTGAGGATAATGAAGGATAAGATAGCAGCAGGATTGAAGCCCGCTCGCAATGATAGCTGCTTATCAACTGCTTCTGTTGCCCGGCACTGTGATCACCCTTCCCCCCTAAGCTGTGACTCCCCTGCATCCTGGTGTCCTGAGAGGTGGGAACCCAGAAGGGAAGGAAGTCAGGTCAACAGGGAATCAGAACAGGTCCTGATTGTTTTAAACTGGTCCTGCACCTGCAGTTCGGAATTCCATGCCTGGACCTTCAGTCATTCATTTTCAAGAGGACTTATTCACATTTAAATATACCAGTTGCCCTACCTGGAAATGGAGATTCAGAATGTCTGTAGGTATTAAGGAAGCTCGTACAACCAGCTGTGTGTGAATTGAGAGAAATACTAGTGAGCTTTCTTTAAGCAAGCAAGCAAGCTTTCTCTATGTAAAACAAAAATCGCCAAATTAAATAAACCTCAACTACATTTGGAAATTATTTGGAAAATAATTTCATTTTAGTTAAGTCACTAAAATTTTGTGCCCATTTTACAACAGACTGCTGGGCCCACACACGGACTGTGTAGCGTAATATGCCTAGGAGCTCATTCTTCGGTTGAAGGTGAATACTGGTCTCTTGCTATGTGACCGAATTATTTTACACATCAGTAAGATGGGATGATAAAAGTGGTGATCCTGGATATTTGTTGAGAGGAATATTGAGTAAAAATGTTTAAAAGAGTGGCTGTCACGTGAATAAAAATTATTCATCTTAGCTTTTATTACTATTTTTACCACTACTGGATTAAGCTAACTGATGTTTGTAGAATATTCAACTCCATGCTGTTATCCTTTAAAATGCCTCACCTATTATCTGTTATTTAAAAATAAATCCAGGAGGGAGTAGATAATGTTGTTAGGTGTTATTGAGTTTGTCCTGACACATAGTGCCCCTTTGTACAACAGAATGAAACAGTGCCCGGTCTGACGCCTTCCTCACAATTGCTGCTGTGTTTGGGTCCGTTTGTGGCAGCAACTGTGAACATTGATTGCATGGAGGGTCTTCCTCCCCCCGCCCCATTGCTTACTTTACCAAGTATGACGTCTATTCCCAGAGGCCAGTCCCTTCTGTTAACGTGTCCAGCATACACGCAGCTAAGCCTCACCATCCTGGCTTTTAAGAGGCATATTGGTTGTACTTCTTCCAAGATACATTTGTTCCATTTCTGGCAGTGCACAGTGAATACTCCACAGTCTTTGCTAGCACAGTAATTCAAAGGCACCAATTCTTCCTACGGCTTCCATATTCATTGTTCACCCTTCACACACATGTGAAGCAGGTGCATTTTGGGTCAGTCACATTCTTGCCCTCAAAGTGGCCCTTTTGCTTTTTAGGAATTTAAAGAGTCTTTTTGCAGTATCTTTGCCAACTACAACACATCGTTTGATTTCCCGGTGGTTGTTTCCAGGACCATTGTTGTGGAGCTAAGGAAAATTCAATTTCAACATTTCTATTTCAACATTGCCTACATTTATCATCGTGTTATTTACTGGTCCAGTTATTGGGGTTTTGTTTTTTCCTGCATTGAAGACTATAGCCTTTGATGTTCATTATTTAATATCTCAAGTCCTCTTCACGATCACATTCCAGGTTGCTCCCTTGTCTTCCCCCTCTCGTGGTGCCAAATTCTTCTTCCTGTAGTCCATCTTAGATCATTTGATTGGTTTATGGATTGCATAAATATGGGGGGTAATACAACCCTGATACATACCTTTCCTGATTTTAAGCAATACGGTATTCTCTGGTTCTGCTTGAATGACTGCCTCTTAGTCTATGTTCACTTTGGCAGAAGCATAAAAAAGATTTCTGGAATCCCATTTATTGTAATGTTCTCCATAATTTTAATAATCTACATAGTCCAGTGCCTTGCACAATCAGTTAAAGTCCAATAAACTTTTTTTCCCCTGATAGTCCCTGCTTTCAGCCAGATCCCTCTGACATCAGCAACGATATAGCCCGCATATATATTTTCCTGGTTTGAACTTGAATTTCTGAAAGTTCCCTGTCATTGCATGGCTAGGACACTTTTTGAATTACCTTAAGTACAATTTTACTAGTTTGTGTATTAACGATATTGTTTGAGAACTTCCACATGCTGTTGGATTGCCTTTCCTGTGGGATGGACACACTAGGAATTTCTTCCAAGGTGAGCAGGTGAGCCCCTCAATAGAGGCTCTGCTGGTTGAAGCTCCCCCAATCAATTGGTATTCCATCGAGAATAGGGTGGCTGGAATGAATCAACTCAATAAGCTCAGTAACAAGACCACAAAGGCACTATGGTGAATATAATTCAGGTTTACATAGATAAGAGATGAATTTACACTCATTCTTAGAAATCACAGTCTTAGAATTAAGAACAGAAAACTAGTAAAAGTGGTGGTACTGGGAGAATTAGAATGCAGGGCCTTCCCCTCTCACCACCCCAGCCCCCCCCCAGAATGCAGGTTCTTGAAACATTTAGCTTCAGTCACGAAAGACCCCCCAAATCACTGAAAAATGCATTTCCTCTCGCATTAAAAGAGTTTCCAAGGGGTGGGAGACAGGGAGGGGATGGGGCTGCTAGATAATATATTCAAAACAAGAAAACTTTGGACCTTAAAAAAAAAAGTTCACAGAATTGGTTCTGGGTCTTTGATCACCTGGCTACATGCAAGACCTCACCTTTTAGCTTCAATTAGATAACATGGGCCTAGGAGCCCTGACAGAGAGCCCTGGTGGCAGAGTGGTGATAAATTGGGCTTCTAATTTCAAGGTCAGTAGTTCGTAACCTCCTCGGTCCTTTGCCGAGAAAGATGGACCTTTCTATTCCTGTAAAGAGTTGCAATCTGGGAAAACCCACTAGGCAGTTCTATCCTGTCTCTAGGGTCACTGTGAGTGAGCATCGACTTGATGACCATGGGTTTGGTTTGATTTTAGTTAAAATTATTAAGGACATACCCAGGGAGGACAAAGCTGCCCTTCCCTGATCTTGCCTGCGGATTTTAATGTACTTTTGAGCACTCGGTACCTGAAGGCGAACTGCATCTCCCTAGATTGGCCAAGGATTTGTCTAATCATAGACACATTGCTGGTGTAGTAGACAGAAAGCGCTCAGTGGTGCCTGAATTTATGTCAAAACGTAAAGGAAAGCTAGGACTCCCATGGGAGACTGCGGTCTTCTACAAACTATCTGCCTTAGAATTTAAGTTCTGTTTAAAACACCTGAAAGCTGAGGCTTGAGATCTCCACCACATCAACTAGAAGTGTCCGTCCCAGTGACTCATAGCATGTCTAGGAATAACACTCAGATTTAGAAATGATAATTGAAGAATAGTAGATAAGAGAGACTTCTTAATTCCTAAACAATGTTGTTTCCCTGAAGGTTACAGAGTGAGAAAAATCGATGTGTATTGCTTGCCTTTTACATTCGACACCAATGCGATGCAAATATGGAACAGGCGTTTAGAACATTCCTTTACCAGGGATTCGTAGGTAATGTTTTTATTTTTCCTTCTCCCTGGAGGTCGCTGGTAATAGTTACTCTTCCTTCGCTCACAAAGTAATGAGGTAGTTTCAAACCCATATCCAGTCCCAATACTTCTTTACAGTCCTGTCACTGGGCAGACGTCTGGAGACCTCTGGCAGGCGGCACGAGGGTCTGCCTCAGCTCAGCTATTGACAGCTCTCAGCAGCTCTGCCGAGTTGCTCTTCAGCCCGTCGGTGCCGCAGAGGAAAACACCACAAAACCACGGCCAGGGGTTCATCTCTTGGACTCAGATTGTCCTCTTCCAACTTGAGAGTTTCAGATAGAAACAGAGCTCCTGCCCCCCAGTTAGTTATATACATTGTTCTTCAGGTATCATTACATTTCTCGCTGAAAATTTTTAGGAGACATGTTTTGCACCGCAGATTTGAATCACTGAACTAAGTGCGATTTTTAATGTTCCGTTTACCTTAGTAATACCTTTTTTTATGTAGTGTGTTAACCCCGCTTCCCACCTACCACCACCGAACACCAGTGTCTGTGACTCTGGCAGCAGCCAGCACCTTCATGAGCTCTTCTTCCTTGAAAGATTACCCAGGATGCCCTTCACTGTACCCCAGTGCCACAGTCAGTGGTCATGAAAAAGGATATTGAAAAAACTGACTAGAGAAGCTTTTGCAGTCTGCGCTTTCCCGCCCCGTAGGCAAGCGCCCAGCAGCCCTGTGGGATTGCCTTAGGAAGGTTCTCTCTGGTCCCAGTCAATTTTTTCATAAAAGCAACTTTGCTTGAACCTCATTTTTTGTGATGGCCAGTTTTCACAGTGTGAACCTATAAAATTTTGTTTCCTGCTCTGGGGGAAAATGCTGCAGTAACTGTTGTGATGTTGAACACAGCTTACAAGGACAGCGCAATGGGAAAAACTCACGTGTACAAGTGGTTTTCTCATTTCAAAAGAGGTGAAATGTTGATTGATGACAAACCTTGTTCTGGACATCTGTCAACTTCCCAAACGGATGAAAATGTTGACTCAGTGCATTTGGAGTTCTTTCTGCCAGGTCAGACTGTTAATTAAGTTTTCTATTTAGAGGCTCTGCAAAGATTGCATAATATTGTGTGACAAAAAAGGCCTGATTTGTGGCCGACAAGGTCTGGTTTTGCCACCACAACAATGCACCTGCTCACACAGCCATCTCAGTGCTCCAGTTTTGGGCAAAATCCAGCTTGCCTCTCTTGTTCCATGCACCTTACTCACTTGACCTCACTCTGTGTGACTTCTTTTTGTTTCCATGGATGAATAGGGACATGAAAGCACAGCGATTTGTCAACATAAAGCAAAAAATAAGGGAGGTGCTGTCAGCCATCCAAACAGATGAGTTTGAAACATGTTTCCAAGAATGGAATTATAGATTTGACAAATGTATTTAGTGTAACGGAGAGTACTTTGATGATGATAAGGTTGTTTTTGTAAAAAATTAAAAAATTGAAATACATACCTTTTGGGGGGCATTCTGGTGGCTTTTTTTTAAATTTCCCCTTTGTATGTGTTCCAATCATGGCCTTGTTTCCATTTCTATAGTCCCACCTGTACTTCGTGTAGTGATCTGGTGCCAAGGATGCTTCTGTGCTAGTTTTCTTTGCTTCTATGTCCTTTGTAAGTCTCTGACTGCAAACTCTTGGAGACCATTTTGGTCGGCCTCATCCAGGTGATATGTCTTTGTCTTTTCTTGTTCAAGATTTAATAAGTTAAATTATATTTGAGATTTGGGGTTTCTTTTGTGCCCTGAAACCGAGTGCAACAGTATAAAAAGAGGGGATGCAGATCTAGATCTCTTCCAGGCTCCAGAATAGAAGCTTGTATCACAGGGAAAAAGAAAGACCCTCTAATTTTAGTAATCGATACAGACTCACTTATTAAACCCATGTAGAGACTCATTTATTAAATGTTTAAACAGGACAAAGACAAGATAAAGACAGATCATCCAGATTGAGGGAGACCATCAGCATGAGGTCGTAATAGTGTCCAAGGACTCGCAGCCACACAGCCACTGAAGGAGGCCACGGGAAACAAGGGGCCCTGCCACAAGGTCATGTTCATGGCAGGTCAGTTCATCATCACAGTTACAGAAGCTGGAAAGGGACTGTGGTTGGGACATGTAGCTTAGAAAACCATATGAGATTGGTCCAGGGACCAAGGTCGTCAGGGAATGACCCATGACTGTAGAACCATAGGCCCCCAATTTCCATCAGGAGCACACACAGATAAGTCCCTGAAGGCTAGACTTCCCCGCCCTGGGCTTGCTAAGGGTGTGACAGTCATCCACTTTCAAACCCACTCTGTCTGAGATCAGAGCTTTTCATTTGGCTGGTTAGTGGCCAGAAAGAACTCAACTGGAGGCTGAACCTACAAGGAGGCTCAGAAATGTAGGGCTCCCACTTTGTTGCATCACCTCCCACAAACTTCTCACAGCCATGGAGTCAATGCTGACTCATAACGACCCCTTGTGGGTTTCAGAGACTGTTTATGGGGTGGGATACACAGAGGAGCGCAGAGCTGCTGGAGCTTTTGAACTGCCATCCAATGTGCAGCTGTTACACCACCAGCATTCGGAATGTAAGCTCTAATCCACTCCTCAATTTAGGTACACGACTCCATAGGGTGGTGCTTTAGATTTCCCACAGTTCATGCTGTTCTCGTAAGCATCCATTGGAGACCTTTCCCAGTCTCTGTGTACTTTTGCTCACTGCTTGGCATCAGCACACTAGTTGATAGAAGGTCTCTATGCACCGTCTGCACTCATTCATGCTTCCTCTTTGACAACACATTTAAGAAATGCATATACTTTTATTATATTGCTAATGTTACTTTCAAATATAGTTAAATAAGCTAAAGCGGAGGGGACAATGAGAGGGGCAAGCTGTCATATCAGCAGTTACCTTTTCAGGTGATGATCCCTTGGAATCAGGAATAGATTTTCTTGGAATTCAAGTAGAGACTTTTATTGCCGATACCCAACTGTTGTTAGGTGATTGCAGTGACAACACATTGTCTTTTATGAGAGCTGCAGCCCAACAGACATATCTATTCTATACACGATGCCAATAGACTTGGACTTCAATGGCAGCATGCCAAATGTGATGTCCTTTCAAGCTTGTAATACCACCCTCAATTACTAGCACTTTCTTCCTGATGGTACCTTGTTGGGGCAGGCAACAGTGATCTGTGATTGTCTGCTGATTGATTGGAACCCCTGTTAGAGAGACTGGTGCACTAGTGATCTTTCATTCAACGGAGGCATGTACCAGAGCTGCTCTCAGTTCTTCTGTAGTAGCTGAGTTCACCAACTACTTATTGCCTGCCTTCTCTGTGCCAGGCAGTGTGCTCGGCACAGAAGACAGACAGGTGAATGACATTAGTCAATTCCCTGCACTCAGGTGCATCACGAGCTAGTTGGGGCATCTCAAAATAAATGAGTCATAACTCAAAGTGGTGGTACCTTCGGAGTTTGCCATTAATCACTCCCAGTGTGATTAGTTAGACATTTCTGAAGACCAGCAACCAGCCAACTCCCCAGAATGGGCACACTTATGCACAGGAAGCAAGGAGGAAGTAATAGTGATGGTGGTAAATGTTTGCCAATCGATTCTACTTCTCTACACACACACACACACACACACACACACACACACACACACACACACACACACCCCTCAACTTTGAAGATTTGCTCATTTCCATAGTAAAAAGAGAGTTTCATGAAGTTCTTGGGGGGAAATCCCATGTTTCTTTTGATTATATTTGCCCATGAACTCTTTGAAGCTCCCTTGTAAACATTCCCACCATGACTAATTGCAGATTGAGAGCGGGGCATCTCTAAACAGAGCTGGGGAGAGGTGAGTAGTAGCCTTGTGTTAATTCATTCCTCTCCTACAGATAAAACGGAGAAAAATATTCTGAAGAACCCAGATAATAGTAAAATGGAGTGAAGTATGGTAGTTATAAAGTGATGCGCTTGGAGTTTTCATTACCTCTGTTTATAATACAGTTTATTTAACTCTAACTTTTTATGATTCTAACCAATCTCTGTGATTAATGACTCGCTTACAAGATTCCTGCAAATTTAACAGTTGGAGGTTATGGGTCCACTGTGCCATGCAAAGAATTATCAGCTTGGGTGTGGGTGTCAGGGGGTCCAGTGAATGAATTCTGGCTACATAATTATGGGGCCTTTCCAGTATACATTCCCTTTATAGCGGAATTTAGTGTAAGGCTGCTTCGTCTGGAAACCTATTGGCAGAGATTTAGTCATGGAGAAAGTAAAGGCGTATAGATAGAAAATACGATGTCACAAGGCATTGGTTTAACATCCAAGGCAGAACTTAACCTCCCAGGACAAGTCCCAAATCAGACTCAGTGCATTGTTACGTTGCCTGTGCTGCCGACTAAGTGTCCTTGGTCTCATAAGTCAGTGTTACGATCCCGGCTTTCCTTTAAAGGTGCTCAGAATACGTAATGGTTAAGAATTTAAGTCCCTTTGAATTGTCTTTCCCTACTAAGTGCTATGTCTTCTGGACTATTGCACAGGAGGTGGTAGGTTTCCAAATATAGCTTTAAAATTGCGGTAGGTCTCCAGCTAATATAACTTGAAAACTGTCACACGATCTTTGTACCAGCGCACCCCTCACCCCTCACGAGCCCCAACAAGATATTCAGACGAACCAAAAGAACACACTTATCAATAAAGGTGATGGCATCCTAATCTGTTATTCATAATTGCTTGGGTGGACTGTTTTTCATGTATATTAAATTGTTAACATCCACAAGATTTACATTTTAAAATAAAATGTGTGTTTTTTTAAAAAAACATTGAATTGTGCTTGGGTGAAAGTTTACTCAGCATATTAGTTTTCCATTGCATAATACATACTCAATTGTTCCAGGACACATCAGCTGCAGCCTCAGTATGTGTCCGCTGTTTGCCCACTTCTAGACAGGGCTCCCCATTTCCGTTCTCTTCCCCATCTCTTCCTCCATTCTCTTTTTGTAATTACAAAAAAAATTTCCAAAACTCCCTGCCACCAAGGTGATTCTGAATCTTAGCGACACTATGGGACAGGGTAGAACTGCCCCTTGTGGGTTTCCAAAACTGTAACTCTTTACGGAATTAGAAAACCTTTTCTTTCTCCTTTGGATCTCCTTTGGCTCTTGAACTGCTGACTTTGCAGTTATCAGCCTAATGTGTAACCACTTTGCTGCCAGGGTATTTCAGGTCTTACATATTTGATTATTCTAAGGAGCACATTCCTCGTGGTTATCATCCATGATAGAGACTAATCCATTATTTGGTTAAGAGGTAGCCTCCAGGAGTGACTCTGCTTTAGAAGGGTGATGTAGGGCAACAATCTTGGGAGGTTCTTCCACTCTCTATCAGACTAAAAAATGTAGACTATTTTTAGGGAACAAATTTTGTTTCATATTTTCCTTCCATTCACTGGAGAGTTCTATCATGTGTCTGGTCAGAATGGTCAGTAGTACTAGCTGGGCACTGTGTGCCTCTTCTAGTCTCGGGCTGTAGCCGCGAGTCACATGACCCATCCATTCTTGGCTTCTAAAGCATATGCTTCTAATTTTAATACTAACTGTATTTCTATATTTGAGTTCGTGGCTTACTGATTTATAAATGTATAAAAGTATATGATAACTATCTTATCACAATTATTTATTAATTGCTAACTAATAGAGTTACTTCTGCTTGTTTTATTTAAATTTTAAATTTCTTAATCTTTGCCATTGTCATATAGATGGAATAATTCTTTTCAAGGAATGCACTTATGGCATATTAAAAAAAATAATGGTCTATGCCCTAAAAGATGTCCTATATGATTAATGCGGTGCTAAATGAAATTCTTAATTGTGCTCATGTTGAATGTGTACATAGACTAAGGGGCAGTTGTTCAGACAGTGCAAGGGGATAATTTATGGCCTCAAATTGAGAAAGGAAAATGCATTAATATATCTTCACTATATTTAACCCAGTGGTGTATTGGTTATATGTTGGGCTGAAATCCACA
The DNA here is from genome assembly GCF_050624435.1 of Tenrec ecaudatus. Classification (NCBI taxonomy): domain Eukaryota; kingdom Metazoa; phylum Chordata; class Mammalia; order Afrosoricida; family Tenrecidae; genus Tenrec; species Tenrec ecaudatus. Next base: position 41,897,714 of record NC_134536.1, read on the forward strand.
GGGTCATACTTCAAAACCACCAGGAGCTCCATGGGAGAAATACTGGGCTTTCTATTTCCATAAAGAGTTTCAGCCACGGAAACCCATGGGGGATCACTATAAGTCAGCATTGACTCCATGGCAGTGAGTTCGGTTTTTGTTGTTGTTATTATGCTTAATCAGCTTAGATTATGAGCAAATAATTGGGCAAGCTGGAAAATAAGAATGTGGCATCTGGATTGGGGGAAGACTCAATCTTCAATATGCAGCTATGACACATTTCTTCTTAAACAAAAATGAGACTTGTACCACATATTGATGAAGAGCAAAGATTATACAGCCTTCAATATGGGCTATACCTTCTTATTAAAAAACAAAACCCTCATAATTGGATCAGTCATCACAATGGAACAACAGCATGATGAATAGAGAAAAGATTGAAGTTGTGTCGCAGGGATTTCATTTTACTTAGATCCACAATTAGTACGCCTGGAAACCAAATCTTCTGCAAAAGACAACTTGTGTCAAAGAGCAAAGGTGTTATTTGGAGGAATAAAGTGTGATGAGCCAGACCATGGGTTTTCAGATACCTCATACACATTCCAAGAACGATGAGACCGATGCCTTTTAATTGGGCTAAGGGTGAATGTCTAACTTGGATTAATTCAGGATCACAAGATTTGTCTCAATTATTTGGATATGTTATCAGGAGGGACCAGTCCCTGTAGGATATGTGCTTGGTCCTGGGGAAAAATCGGAAGTATTTTGGAAATATTCCGAAATTTATTATTTAAAGCTACATTTCATTATATGAAAGTTTCACAGTTGATACAAAATTAATTATGGATTTTGTTTTTTTCCAATTAGTGATCTCATTGAGAAAATAGCGAAAGAAGAGGTAGAAATAAATATTACTCAATAGTAATCAAGGTATAATACTAAGCTGGAGCTTTTGTTTTCTGTACTTACATGTTTGGAGGAAAGAGGCATATATTAATCTACGCTCTCGGGGGTTTAATTTAAAAAATCAATTCCTATCATGATTTAAGTCAGTAGACTTTAACCTCAATTTTTTTTAACTTTATGCTTATAATACTGTAGTTATGGATCTACAGAAGGCTGATCGCATTAACTGAATAAAGTCAAAGATTTAATTTTGCTGCGATACTGTAATTTATAAACCTGGAAAGCTTACCAGTAATGCCCACAGTGATGGAAACGAAGGCCCCTGCTCCCTAATTCTAAGTTAATTATGCATTTATATTAACCAGAGCCACCTGTTTTAGGAGATCTGCTTTTCAAGACAACGTCCACTGTTTATAACAGCAATCTATTTATTCAATTCTGTTAAAGATCCCTAATTCATTTTGCACTACATTTAGTTACTCGTACATTGAAGCCCGAACACACAAGAGAACTGGGCTCGGGCACCCAGCATTTATTTACCCATTGCAACTGCAGGACTGCCATGAGTGGGTGGCACTGGGTGGCGGTGAGGAGCGGGTGAGTGTGTTTTATTGCTAGTGGGCATATGATTGCATTAAGTGATTTAGAAGCACCACCTCAGTGCTTTCAAACTGGCTGAATTCTCTAGAAGCAGGTAGCCACCAGTTCTTAAAAAAGAAGGAAAGCCACACATGGAGCAAGTGTGTAGTAATCCACTGTCAAACATATTCTACTTCCAGGCCAAGCTTTTCATATGCTGGTCAGTTGGCAGAAAGAACTCAATGGAGTCTAATCTGTATGGAGACTCTAATGGATTTAGGGGTCCCACTGTTAATCAGAGCTTTCTGCAAATCAAGCTCTCAGAATGTGTGCTCTAACGCATCGGTAACCCTGTCCAGGGTTTTGAGACAATGTAGTGGGTTTGAACTGACAACCTTTTGGCTAGCACCCCAAGACCTAATTGAATTCAATCTCTTTAAAGACATTTGATCATAAGACTCTGATGCATTACTTTGAGTTGGGACAGTCCTATTGAGTAGATATTTCTAAACTATTTTGATTCTTGCTTATAAGATGTGTTAGTGAATAAAGAAGCAATGGTTTTAAATCTGTATCCACTCTTCATCTTTTGGAGCTTCTCTGGACAAAACAACAGAAGGCAAATACACTCCGGACCTACCTGTACACTCATTCTTCATCTCTGGCTTCAAATAAACCTGCATTTTGATTTTGCCTAAAAATAATATGAGGTAGATAAAAATGCATATAAAATATTTCATTTAAAATATATCCATTGTGCTACTTGTTTAAACATTTAAATCTGAGTTTTGAAAGTCCCCAAATCTAAGAATCCAATGACAATAATACAAAAGGAGCAAAACTCATAAAGTAAGAACTGTGAATTAAAGCTTGTGAGTTGAGGTTATTTCCATGCAAAGGGGTGAGGGTGGGGGTGACAGCAAGATAGCTTTCAGTCTCTGTCTGTTCCTCTGTCATACTGTGTAGCTGTTGGCACAGCTGTCTAGTTAAACCTTTTGCCAAATATATGTTTGAATGATACACATGCATATATTTTGTATTTTCTTTGGCAGGATGGTGTAGTCTCATATCATATATATTTAGAAACCTTAGAGTTATAATCATTATCATATTTTAAAATATTTCCCCAAGTTTAGAGGAATAGGCAGTCTTTTGGACAGAGGGCTTATTGATGTCTCTGTTTCCAGTAGCCCCTTAAAATAAGCAGGAGGATAGTGGGATGTAAATTAGGTAGAGACGGGGCTCATTGCCAAGTGTTGTTTATTGAACTGAGTAAATGTCTCCCCCATGGTTTGGAAGAGCTGGTTAGCTTAAGTGGGGAGGAAAACCGGTATTCGAGTGCTGAGGCTTATCCATTGTGGAGTCCCTGGGCCTGTGCAGGGGGCGCCCGGTGGGAGCCCTCCTCGGCATCCAGGAGCTCTGAGTGGGAAGCCTGCTTGTTTTGAGCTGGAAACTGTCCATCATCTGGAACTTTACGGTGCTTGGGAATAAGCTGTGAATTAAATATGTTTAAAAAGACTAAAGTTTCCGTTTTTTAATGCCACCTGTCTAGTTTGCACACCAGGATCAGTAGGTAACATTGTGATGAATGGAGAAAAGATCGAAGTTGCCAAGGATTTTGCCTTGCTTGGGTCCACGATCGATGTTCAAAGAAGCAGCAGCCAAGTGATCAAAGGATGCATTCATTACACTGGGTAAATCTGCTGCACAAGACCGCTTTAAAGTATTGAAAACCAAGGATATTATTTTTGGACTAACGTGCACCTGACCCAAGTCATGGTATTTTTAGTCTCCTCATATGCATGTGAAGTTTGGATATTAAATAAAAAGACTGGAGGAGAATTGATGCACTTGAATTATGGTGCTGACCATGAGCATTGAACATTCCATGGGCTGCCAAAAGAACCAACAATCTGTCTTGGGGGAAGGACAGCCAGAATGATCTTTAGAAGCCAGGATGGCGAGACATTGCATTATGTGTTTAGGGTATGTTTGTTAGGAGAGACCAGTCCCTGGAAACGAATATCATGTTTGGTAAAGTCAACTGGCAGTGAAAGAGAGGAAGACCCTCAGTGTGGAATTTTGTAATGGCTGCAACAATGGGCGCAAACAGAGAACCCTTGGGGGAGGATGGCGTATGCCTGTGTGGCCTTCTCTTCTGTTGTGCATGGGGTCACTACGGATTGGACGGCACCTAACAACAGCTGCATCATCCAATTTGGTACCCAACCATCAGCACTAATCAGATGATTTAGTTTAGTGTTCTGTCATTGGCAGGTTTTTTGGTTTTGTGTTGGTACTTCTGAAGTGAAACTTAGTTTAATGCTGGTATTATAATACAGTCAGTCTCAATTTTCACAGTTGATGTTTAAGCATTATATAAATGATTAATCACCTATGGTTGTGTATCAAGATGGGTTCAGGCATCAGGTTATTCTGTTATCCTTTTTGATATTATTCTTTTTCTAAGCAAACTTATTTTTCCTATAATTTTTTCCTGTGTTCACAGCTGCTTTGGACTTCTCTCATTTGCTGTGATGCCAAGTACTATAAATCTGTTTGAATGAATTGTATGAGAAATATAATATTCTCTGTTATCAAGAATTTTATTATTAAATAAAAATATCTCCAGAAACCACACCTAAAAATGTCAAGCTACATCACTGTTAGCACATCAGTCCTTGTATAATACAGCTATGCTTCTATAAATTTAGAAGCAAATCAATTTGTATGTTTATTTGTTTCATAGATAGTGAGGCTCACAGGATGTTAGTAATTTGAAAGGCAGTGCTATTGCGTGCTGTGTATGTTGTTACAAATAATCAAGCTGAAGAAACTCCGATTGTGTCAAAGATTACTGTTGTTGTGTCAAAGATTGTTGCTCCTCTGGGATGAATGGTTGAGGAAGGGCCCACATACAGATTCAACCCGCATCACTGGAGACGTCCAGGTCAAACTGAAACACTGCTATGGAGGTGATACGGATGCACAGTGACGCTATAGGAGAGGGGAGCACTTGCCCCTGTGCGTTTCTGATACGGTAACTGTTTACGGGGTTACAAAGCCCCATCTTTCTCCTGAGGAGCTTTCCGGTGGTTTCAGATTGCTGACCTTGCAGATCACAGCCCAGCATGTAACCATTACACTACCAGGGCTGCTAAGTACCTAATTTAAACTTCAGTTTTGGGTGAATGTTTCATGTTAAGGAGAGGCACTCATCAAATGCCCTGTGAGAAACACCAACAAGTGTCAGCTAAGGTGAAAGTAGAAACAGCAGGAAAAAGCAATGCTCACATTTCTTTTTTCGAAAGGTCACTCTTGGCAAAGTAAAGTCAGTGATTTGGAGGTAGTCCACGTGGGTTTTGGCAAAATCAGTTGGGGGATTATAATTGTAATCTGAGTGAAGGATGGGTATAGTCTAAATGAATCTAGGGAGGGAAGTAGACAGGTAGGAGACATATTCTGGAGAAAGGAAAGAGACAACTTAATGTTAGATTTGTGTGGACTTAGCAGTGTCATGAGTCAAACATGATGCAATGGCGTGCAACAAGAACGAGAAGAAAAGATGAGAGATGCCACCTGAGCACTGGATTGAATGGTAGTATCCACCGACATACAAGTTGTCATCCAGCTGATCCTGACTCCGTGTAGGTCACCAAGGATGGCCTCGTGTATAGGTTAAAGTATAATTTTGCTCCATAGGGTTTTTAGTGCTTGTTTTTTAAGAGAGTCCTTTCTTCTAGTCTCTTCTAAGTGGTCTTGAACCTGTAAACTTTTCCTTAGCATCTGGGTACATTAACTGGACACACCAACCAAGGACTCCATTTACCAGGGTGGGAACATTAAAGTTAGGTCAATGTGGATGTTATTTGTTTATTTTTATGTCGAAGACATGCTACATGTCTGACTTCTGACCTTCTCCAAAAGGAGAATTCAACTTCACAGCCACCCAAGGGTGATTATCTATGAAGTCATACATGCTTTCACTCACTGCTCTTTAGCCTGTTCCAACATCCTGGGTTCAATTATGCGTTGCATGGGCACCCAGAACTCCCTGAGGATGCTCATCATCCTAGGACTTCAGTAGGAAAGTTAACCAGTTTCTACAGTTCAGGATCAGAAAACAGTAAGAGTACATTTCTTTTGTCCACAGGGTCTCTTCTTAGCCATGCTGACAGGCTGCTGGCACTGTGAATTAGGCATTGGATTTCGAACAACCAGGCTGGCGGTTCAAATCCACCAGCTACTCCAGTGGAGAAAGGCTAGGTTGCTGCTCTTGTCAGGATGTACAGTACGGGAACCCCTCGCGAAGGGGTGCTAGGAGTTGGAGTTGACCCAACGGCAATCGGTAGGCTATATATGAGTGTGCTATGCAACTATAAGCACCTATGTCGGTTAATATACATTTGTATACATACTCCTTTAGACCTTATCAGGCATTTAATGTTGGTGTATAATAAATGTGAAGAGACTTAAATTTATATATCCTGTAATAGTTTGTTTTAGAAAATGTGCACCAACTAAAAGATTGCTCAGGAGAGTTTTAAAAAATTCTTCTTTTGTGAGAAGGGTGGCTGCTTTGTTATTTGGCTACTTACTAAAGTCTGAAAATAAGGGTTTAACTCGCATTTTTCCCCCCACATACGTTCAGGGCATTGTGAGTTTTAATGTGAATTGTAAAATGTAGGAGGCTTACTCTAATTCCCTTTTCACACACAGAAATCAAGTTCCAGTCTCTTTTGGAAATGTTTACTCGAAAACATCACGGGCAGATTTTAAAATGCTTTTGGACGGCTTGACGGCATGGTGCCACTTTGATTGAAGGCTTGTAGCATTTTATTTTCTTTCCCAAAGAATCAAGATAAACCCTGTAAACATTTTTTCTTGTTTTGTTGTTTCTGTTGTACTACTGTGTTTGGCTCTAACCCTTTGCCCCAGGAAACAAAGTGTTTTCTTACTCTAGTGCTCCTGTGGAGTCTTCCAGCTGCTGGGCCGCAGTTTTAAAGTTGTGCCTTATTCACACAGTGTAATTCCGGGCTATTGGAAAGTGTGTTAAGTCTCATCAGAAATATCATATCCTAATTTTAAGGAATATGTTTTGAAGGGGAGTCCTTGTCAAAACGGGGGCTTGCAAAGCAACACCGTAAATGGGTTGGAATTTGCCAGGTGTGGGTGCCTGGACTGAGACTGGAGGGTGACGTGGAAAGCCAATGTCCTGTTAGACATGTTTTCCTGTTGGAAAACAAAGGCAGCCAGGGCGTTGCATAGAAACGAAATCGCTTGTCTGGGAGAGTCAGAAACAGTTGTTTTCCTGCTCAAGGATGGGGACTGACCATGGTTCTTTGAGAATGTTTCTCCCCACAGCAATAATTTAGGTTCCTGGAGCACAGTCCTGAAATGGCTAAATAACTACATCTTTTGTGAGTCTCTTACTCCAGGGCTTCAACCCTAACTTTTTCACGTTCTAGTTATAATACCCACATTTTTCAAATTTGGGTCCATCCTGGTTTTGCTTGGTTGACCTTGAGTGAACTGGTTTTAACCAGTTTGAAGTCTTAGTTAAAATATACCAGAGTACAGTTTGTTTAAATCGTGCAACTAAATTAAGTCATTCTATCTTTTTATTCTGGTGAACTTCACAGGCGCCCTAGTGGGTTATCTGTTTAGCTGCTCACTGCAAGGTCAGCGGTTCAAACCCACAGCCGCTCTTTGGGAGAAAGAGGGGGCTTTTCTCTCGTAAATATTCACAGCCTTGGAAGCCCGCGGGGCCACTTCTCCTCTGTCCTATTGGGTCACTGTGAGTCAGAATTTACTTGATGGCATTGAATTTGATTCTTTGTTTTTAATTGGTGAACCTCACCATAGAGCCTACTTTCCAAAACACCAACCTAGTCAAAACCCAGCTTCTGGTAACTCTTCCTTTTCGACTTAACATAAAAAATAACAGCAAATGCACGAAGTCACTGCAAGTGTGTGCAGAGCCTTGTATTAGATTCTGACAGACAAGGAAATCAGATACAGTTTTACAGTGATCTCCAGAAGCCACAGGTCCTCAATTGATAGGTTGACAAATCCTGTAACACCTGAGCACTGAAATGGTGAGGGAGGGACTAACTCTGTGAGGGGGAGATAGGGGAAAGGGGACAGAGTGTCAAGTCTTGGATTACTTGGAATTTTCCAGATCAAAAGATTTGGAGGAAAAGTGGGACTAATTTTAATATTAGGATATTGGTTAAAAAGTGTTTGAATTTTGGCTGCTAACCAAAAGGTTGGTGAATAAAATGCCAGTTCTGTTCCCCAGTTCTTGGTAGATTTTAGTAAGCATGATTTTCTCCAGAGTGAAGGAGGTGAATACTGGCTTGTTTTTTACCTTTTGCAGGCAGTCCACTTCATCGTTTGCTGACGACACTAGTCTATTGTCAAATCCCTGCTATGCCTGCGTGCTGTTCTAGGCCCTAGTGATCGTGAAATGAACAGCAAAGACATTTTAGCTCATAACAGGCTGGCATCATCTAGTGGCGCTGAGTGTCTTACACTCTCTATCACATGAATCCAGGTTTGGGATGACAGTTAAATCCAAACAAAACACGATAATAATAGCATTTATTCCCTAGCCTTGTAACATCGTTGTTAGTTGTCAAGTGGATTCAGATTCACGGTGTCCCCACTTGCGCAACGCAGAAAGATTCCAAAGAGTTTTCCAGGTGGCGACCTCTCAGAAGCAGATTGCCAGGGCTCGGTTCCAAGGTGACTCGTGGTGCGTTTGAATGGCCAACCTTTCAGGATATAGGCAGGCACCTCACAGTCTGCAGCACCCAGACGTTCATGTGTGCTTTTAGAGCAAGCGTCACTGGCTGCGAACTGAAAGGTTCAAACTCCCAGCTGCTCCGCTGGAGAAAGATGGGACTGTTTCCATAAATACTTATAGCCTTGGAAAGCCTTGGGCAGTTCTGGAAAGTCACTCTCAGTTGGAATTTACAGCAAAGGATTTTTTGTGTGTGCCTGTTTTGTGGTGTGTATGTGTGTGTTGGGTGCACAAGTATCTACATATATATTTTAAATATGCTATTCTATAAATATTACATATCTACGTTACATTGTTTTAAGTTACTGTGGATAATAAAGGACAGATGTGGGTTTTTAAACACATCTGTCTGCTAGTTAGCGCCGGAGAAAGAAGTGGCGATCTGCTAGCATAAAGCTGATGACCACGGTCGCCCCATGGGGACAGTTCTCCTCTGTCTGGAATGGACGTGGCAGCATGGGGTGGTTTCTGTCTGACAGAGAAATCAATGTTGGTTCTCACCCACTGTAATATTTTTGAATTTTGGATTTTGGATTGCTAGACTATAGGAGAGTGGGGGTGGGGGTGCGGGAGATAAGAATTAGACGGACTCACCGGCTGACTACAAGCGCAGTGGCTCTAGCCTACCAGCAAGGAAGGCTGTTTGCTCCTCTAGGATCTTGGAAACACTATCACTGTCACAGGCAGCATCACTGAGTCACGGATAGTGGGCATGTTGCTTATTTCAGCCTACTTTTGATTGGTTTTGAATAGGAGGATGCATGATCCTAATCACAGTGTAACAGTGCGATAAAGTTCAATAAATGAGAAGTCTGAGGCCCTGTGGGAACACAGGAGGCAAGTATTTGTGGTAGATTGTCGATTACTATGTCATAGTCCCTATGTGATGTTTTGTAACACCGCACCTGTATTTTAGATTCCCAATGGAGGGAGTTCTCTTTCATACTAATGGCAGGATTAGGGTGGAATTAAGACCTGACTCTGGTAGGTTGTGTGACCTGTTTATTTCCTTGTGGGTCTGGTCCACGCTCGAACATTTCTAGAGAGAAACCCCTCAGGACCATTGGAAGAGTTCATTTCGGATCTCTTTCTGAAGTGGTGGAGGCTGAGACCCGAGGCACAGGAGACCATGGCTAGGACCTCCGGGATAGAGCCTTCGGAGCGATGGCAAAGCTATGGGACTGTGAGGTAGAGCAAAGGCTGGCTTCCTGGCTTACAGAGGCAGAGGCCAAGGAGGCCACATGACTAAGCCGCTGAGGACCTGAGAGAGACTTGGCTGCTGATTGAGAAGACATATTGCTGTGGACCAGGAATTCTCTTTAAAGCTTGCTCATTGTGATTTGAGGCACCCTGGTGGCGTAGTAGTTGAGCATTTGGGTGTGAGCTGCCAGGTCCTCAGTTCAAAACCAGCAGGCTCTCTGAGGGAGAAAGACTGGGCTTTATATTCCCATAATCAGTTACTGCTTGGAAACTCACAGAGGTCGTTCGATGCTGGCCTATAAAGTCTCTATGAGTCAGCATGGACTCCAGGTTTGGTTTTTCATTTTGATCCTGACTCATGATAACTTCCGAACTTCCCTGATCCACACCCTTTATTGTGATTATTGTCGGTGGAATTATCAAGTCCACCAGAGAGGTAGAGTGAGTGCTGTGGGTGGGATGGTTGGTGTCAGAATATTGTAAAGAAGGAGGGAGGGTTGAGGCATGTCTGACCTCCACATTGTGGCAATAGGAAAGGGAAAGGTGGTCAGATATGGTTGCACCCAGGATACTTATTGCACGATGGATAGTAGTTCCCTAGGAAAAGTTCCCAGAGTTGGGAACCTGGGGAGACTGCCTGATGGCATGGAAGGGCTTTTGGCAAGGGATCAGATTTCCCCACCAAAGCACTCTGTTACGTTCATTGGAAACTGTTACTCGTGGTGTACCCCTCACGGGGGACTCTTCTTCTTAGGCATTCTTCCTGCCTTGAGGCATCAGCTACTAGTGACCTGCTGTCTTTAGCTCAGTCTGTGTGTGTTGTCCTGCGTGCTTTCATTGGTCACCATTCTCTTCTCCATTCTTCGTGTTTCTGGTATACAGAACTCTTCTCAGTGTCATGAAGGATGGTGACAATAAGTAACAAAAGATAAAAATGAATATTATTTTGGTGGTTGATCTTGGTAGTTCACATGAGTCTGTAAGCGAGTCTAAATTAATCTGACATTCTCCCTATAGTTTGCCAACTTGGGAATTCACTGCAGGTAAAATAATTAGAAATTATTGGTCTAACCCAACCTGTATTATAGCTGCCAAGTGTGGGTACGCGGAAGCTAGACTGCTTTTTGTTTGCTTCCTCATAAGCATTCTTGCCACATTCTTTACCAGCACATAATCCTGAGACACAAAAAGCCTTTGTGTCCCACTGGGAATGTGAGAAAATCAAACCTATATATTGGTTTTGCTCCTGGATAGGAACCACTAACATTTCTATATTAACCACCCAGGTTTTGAATTGAGATAAATGTTATCAGCGAGATTTGTCCTACATTCTCTCCAAGGATATCACCATTCTAAGACAAAAAAAAAATTCAAAAACCAAAACCTTAAAGGCAGGCTATAAATGTTGTTTTCATCCAACTGATGCTGTGATGGAGCGGTGGGCGGGGGAGCGCGGAGGGTACTTAGAAATGTGCTAAGAAACCCTGCTGATACAGCGGTTAAGGCTCAGTTACTGCGAAGTTCAGCAGGGTTTGAACTCCCCAGCAATCTTGGGGACAAAGACCGTACCGTCTGCTTCAATACAGCCTTGAGGACAACGAGTGTGTTTCTGCTGTGCCCCATAGAACCAGTGGAAGTCAGAATCAACTTGATGGTAATGGATTTGGTTTGGTTCAAACCCTCGCAGAGCCTTGGAAGATGGGCCCAGGGATCTGCTTCTGAAAGGCCACAAGCTTGAAATATCCTACAAAACATTTCTCTTGTGCAAACATAGGGTCACAAGGGCCGGAAGGAACTTGACGTCAACTAACAGAAGCCCAGTGAATAGTCAATTTGACTTATAAGCACTTCCAAGTGCCAGGCATCATATATCTATTACTATATTTAATTTTCACCACAATCATCTGAGGTGTGTGCACACTTCCACGTGGGGGAGGTAAAGGCGTAGAGCGATCAAGCAGGTGACTTGAGGTCCCACAGCTGTAAAGTGACACAGTAAGTATTTACACTTGGGCAGTGAGACTGTAGAACCCATGATGTCATCAGTATTCTGTATTATGCCTCATGAGGATAAACCCAAACCAAACTCACCGCCATTGAGGTAGGGCTACCTCATAGCGCCGACCTGTAGGGCGGGCTGGAGTTGCTCCCAGGGTTTCTGTGATTGTAAATCTTTAGGGGAGCAGACAGCGCCCTATCTTCTATGGAGAGCGGTGGGTTTGAAGCCGCAACCTTGAGCTTAGCAGCCCAGTATTTACTCCACAGGGCTTCTTCCCATGTGGATACAACTCATTGCAAACAAGTTATTCCGACTCATCGTGGCCCTTTGAGGATCGTCTCCCAGTGTTTGGACCTTGGGGATAGGACTACCAACTACCTTCCCTCCTTTCCTCCACCCACGTCCCTGCTTTCTTCAGAAGGACCGTTGTCTTAGGGCTGCACTGTCTCAGCGGTGTGCCTGTGGGTTCTCTCATTCCTGTCATGGTTGGCAATTTACTCTGGCTTAAGCAGTTTCATGGCTCACAATGACTCTGGTTCAGAGTCAACAAACACTGTTAGATTTTTTTTCCTTGTCATGCAGTAACTTTTGAAATGATAGCACATTTCACCATTTCCCCCCAAGCATTACTCTCATTTTTCCCCTGTTAAAGACTGCATTTATAGTATATTACTGACAGCCTTTTTTTTTTTTTGAAAAAGAATTTTGCGAAAGGAGAGGAAATGGGAAAGGGTCAGAGCAAAGGAAGACACTGGAAATTAAAGTGATCATGCTAATTTCTAAGCCGGGTTGACCTGGTGGAATTGGTAGCTTTACTTACAACTATGTTTAATATGGTACGTATTGTAAACATACGGTGGCCACAGTCTTTCACATGTGGTCTAAGTAGATGGCTGGGCCCAGACACGTCAGCAAGCCTAGAGAAACAGTGCGCTTGTAAAACTGCAGCGCAGTAACCCCGTGTAGCTAAGTTGTGGGGTCCTTCAAGTGTACACATGGCACCAGGTCAGAGCATTACTGTTTGGGCTGTAGTTCACACACATGAATTCATTCCAAAGAAAACATGTCTAAATATTTCTCTCATCAATAGAAGGCTGCAGACAAGTCCTCTCAGCAGCACACTTGTCTTGGTCTTATTAGGGTGATTACAAAAAAGGGGATACTTTTTTGTGCCATAGTGGGGGCAGGAGAGGCGGGGGAGGGATTCTGTGGTCAGGGGCAACATGAAATTTTTAACCAGACTCAAAGTGATTATCTTACAAATCATAGAATTTTTGGAACAATTTTGCATGTTTGGTGCCCCATATGAAATCACAAGTTTTAGATGCATCCATCATTTTAAGGAAAGTTGAGAAGACCGCAAAGGTGAGCCCAGAGAGGCAAGATGTTCAAGCTGGAATCATGAAGAAACTGGCTGTGGTTCAGATGATGGTAGAAGGAGAGTGTGAAATTACTATTGATGAGATGGCTACTGAATCTGCCATCTTACATGGTGTGGCATTTTCAGTTTTAGCAAGCTTTGGGCTCGATGTGTGACAATGACATATTGCACATTTCAGCGAGTTTAAAGAACACTTGTTCCCATCAGCTCCTTCCTTAAGTTCACAGCTAATGAAGATGATTTTATGGAACAAAGCTCAAGTGCGGATGAACCTTGCGCTCACCAGTACGAGCCGTGGATTCTAATTTTGATCCAATCGAGCAGTGATTCTTGAGGGGAGATGCTGAGCCAGTTAAATTCAAAGCAGAAAGGTCAACATGGAAGGCTATGGTAACCGTTTTTATATGGATTGCAGGTGGGTGATCTTGATAGATTTTCTCAAAGGGCACAGAATGGTCATGGGGCATTATTATGAAGCTGTTTTAAGAAAATTGGACATAGTTTTGAGGAATTTTTTCCCACCACGACAGTGCATCTGCTCATTTTTCTGAGGGTACCAATGACTACATGACGGGTGTGTTCTCGGAAAGTTTACCTCTTCCACCCTTCAGCGCTGACCTTACCCTTCCAGAATTCATTTTGCTCACCAAACTCAAGAAATATTGAAAGGGAACACAATTTGAGTCCCTGGAGGACACTAAAACTGCTGTTTGGATGTGGTGAAATTATAGGGTGTCGACATTTTCAGGGAAGGGTAAGAGACATGGGACCACCGCCTTCAGAAACACAGTGTGTGGATTTAGTGAAGGATATTTTGAGAAACCATAGTTTCTCGTTTTGATATTTTCATTTAATGAAGATGTCCATGCTTTTGTAGCTACACTTCTTGACTTACATTTGCACAGTGAATGAGCGATGTAGTGACCAAATCCCTCTGAGGAAGACCTGTTCTGCTTGTGCCGTGTGCACGACAGACTGAAGCATGGCCCAGCCCCAGTGCCCCCCCTACCCTGCCCCCCAGTCGTTTCCTATGTTTGAACCCACTGTGGTGGCCTTTGCAAACCTGGAAATGTGATGAGGACACCTATGCTCTGTCCTCATCATTTAGTCCATGATGCCAACCCAGAATCCAAAGGCAGCAGTTCCTTTCTGGTCTTCCCTATTCACTGCCCAGGTTTTTCAAATACGAGCATATATGAAGCAGCTGAAAATACCATGGCTTGGGTCTTGAGCCCCTTAGTCTTCAAGGTGACAGTTTTGCCTTTCAACATTTTAAAGAGCTTTTTTCCTTTTTTGGAGGGGCGCGCAGGTGGGGTGGGGGGTGTTTGGTAACAGATCTGCTCAGTGCAATACATTGTTTGATTCCCTGATGGAGGCTTCTGTGGGCATTGATTGGGTATCCATCAGTCTCCCCAACCACCCTCACCCCCATTTATCATGATGTCGCTTTTTGGTCCAGCTGTTTGGCTCCGTGTTATATGTATGATGAGGTGTGATTGATGTGTAGGCTATAGTCTTTGATCAAAGTCAAAGGTTAACATTTTCTATTACACCACTATCACTTCTGATATTTTTTCTAGTTATGTAGCTGAATTGTAATGACATAGCTGACGTTTATTTGTGGGTTGCATTTAAACCAGAGAATTTACATTTGTTATATGTAGCTCGTTCTTTATTTCCTTACTGTGGGTTCAGAGACCTCACACTAATGCTTTTAATCCAGTGAGCATCCTGTGAGACCATCCTTATTAAAATGGAAATTTAATTTTTATCAGGTGTGTGTGTTTTGAAGCAAACTAAAGTTACAGGAGTTAGGCATGTGGATTTGATTCGTGTTTTCTGAAAGGAAAGAAAAGATTGAGATGAAAAATGTGATTAGACTTGAACACACTTTGCTAATTAAATTTAGTTTTAAAGGCACTATTACTAGAAACATGTAAATGTGGTAATTTACCATTGCTTTTTAGAAAACCGCATGTCAAACAAACAAACACACGTGTGAAGTGGGACTCCGTGTTCTTGCCACCTGTTGTTTAGCTGGAGCATCAGAGCAAAGTTTGTTTGTTCTTTCTGTTTCCTTTGTGAAGGCTGAGTCAGGAAATGCCTTCTTCCCTAGTTTACTTCTGACCTTGGGAACAAATATGTGTTGGCATTATCACTTGATAACTGGCACACGAACAATGAAATTAACATCACCGACTCGGACGTATTAAAATTTTGGAAGCTAGTACTAGAATGTGTAACTAGCAATGTGTGACTAGAAGTTTCTGGAAGTTTCACAGTTTTTTTGATAAATTCACTAAGACCACAAACAAGGTAGAAGATGACCTATAGAAAACACTGCTTCTCCAGAATAATTTGATTGTATTTTATTGGTAGGAGTGTAAAAGGTTGGTAAGAGTTTACTGTTGACATCTCAGAGAAGTAGAAGGGTAAATGCAAGTCCAACTCATTATTATTAGAAACATCCAGACTTTTTTTATATCTATAAAGAGATCATTGAACATGCTTTAGTTTGCCTTGGAGATGATGTAGGATCAAGAATGATGGAGAAGCATATAATGCAACACGAGAAAAACCTTCTCTGTTTTGATAACCATGGCAACGGTGTCATGCACCCAAAGGACTCGTCCGTTGCTGTACTTGAAGGACATGATGGTTAGTAGCTAGGATATGTTTCTGAGGAATCCAGGGAAACTGGAGATATATAACAGGACCGTAATGAGGAGAAAATAAATTGAAAGGGAAATGACTGAACCTGGAAATTACTGAGACATCCTGCCCAGGATGTCATTACCAAATCTGTGTTCTGTTATTTTTATAAAAAGATAGAATCTATACACATCAGAGGACAATGGCAAACGGAGACATAATTGGCCTGTGATGATAAAGGGAATTTTATATCACATTAGCCTAGTAGTTTTAATTAGAGTTTCAGTTTAATTACAGTATAACTCCAAGCTAGTTACAGACCTTGGAGATGGGCTGGTGGAGGATTTACATGGCAGAGGTTTTCCCATCCAGGAAGCGCTCTGATTGTGTGCACCGTGACATCCAGTGTCATCCTGCTGCATAGCCCGAGCAGCAGCAACATGTGTGCATTTGTTGAGCACATTAGAGAGTTCTTTGTCACAGCCTTACGGTTTCCTTGTTCATCTTTATGGGAAAAAGAAAAGCTGAGAATGAAACTCGGGCTCATATGCACTAAACCACGCTGTTTCACACGCTCAGATGCAAAGGGGACGAGCAGGGAAAGAAAGTCAACAAGCAGAATTATGCTATCTTGGGGATAGATTATTTTTACCAAAAACGTGTCATAAGTTTGCTTTTAAATACTTAAAGTAACAGGAACCAATATGGAAATGAGAAGCTAGGATAAAACCATTTGGTAAAAAAACAAAGCTAAACCCCGTTGCTCTTGTGTAAGAAAGGAGTCCGGGTGGTGTAGTGGGTTATTTGTTGGGTTTTTTAATCCCAAGGTCCGCAGTTTGAAACCGCTAGGCACTCCTCAGGAGGAAGATGAGACTTTTAATTTGCATAAAGAGTTAGTCTGGGAAACTCACAGGGGTAGTTCCACCTGGTCCTATAGGGTCACTTTGAGTTGGAATTGACTTGGTGGTGGTGACTGTGATTCTCTCTCTCTCTCTCTCTCTCTCTCTCTCTCTCTCTCTCTCTCTATATATATATATATATATATATATATATATATATATATATATATATATATATATATCCAGAGAACCCACTGCTGTCTAATTTATTTGGACTTCTCACAACTATCTGTACCACAATAGCTGCTCCTGAGAGTTTCTGATGCTGGACATCTTTATGGGAGGAGTTAGCCTGGCCTTTGCTGCCGAGCGGCTTTTGAGTTTGAACCTCTGTCTCTGCGTTGGCAGCTCAGTGCTTAGTTCAGTGCACCACCAGGAATCTTCCTGCAATATATTGTGTAAGGTGTTTTAGCAGTTTTATTAGCATATATATAATTTACTTATACAATTCAATAGCTCAATCATATTAAAAGGGTTGTGTAATCATTACAATCAATTTTAGAACATTTTCTTACTTCTTATATTGTTGTTATTACCCCCAACCTCTCCTACCGTGCCCCGAAGAAACGTTCATCCAGTTCCTGTCTATTATAGATTTACTTAAATTGGATTTCATATACAGAAAAACATACCCAATCCCCCCACAAAAAACCCCAAACTTAACAATAATAACAAAGTAAAACAAAAAAAAAAACTAAATTCAGAAAGAAAGCAGACAATGTTAAAAAACTAGAACAAATTTAAAATGGGTCAAAAGGGAGATCAAATATTTTTGTAGATGAATACAAACAAGTTGCTGAGCTCAGTGTTGACGGCAATTACTACGCTAGTAAGGAACCATCTCCAAATATTTAATAAGGAGATGCTCCGATTAGTTACATTCTGTTTCTCAAAGTAAATATTTATCACAAAAGAAGTGACTATTTATCTAGAATCCTGTATCTAAGGAAGTGAGCTCTTGGTTGGCCCTGCGAAGCGAAGAGCAGAGCGTGCTGTTGATGTATCAAGTGGCTTTATGAGCAGGATACCACCTGGTTCCTTCTTGCTCTGACTTCATTTGTTGTTGTCTGGAATAACGAAGTGTTCGCTGGCTTAATGCCTTCACTTGTAAGAGACAGATGCTATCTGATGCCTCTCTGTCAGAAGAATTCCCAGAATACGCCATTCAACCAAGAACAATTGGTGTCTTGTTGGCTCCACACAGAGGAGGGGATTTTCCAGCACCTTGCTTTTTGTGTTCCTGTGCAGCCATCGGCAGCAGAAACCATTTACTCACTAACCTACTGAAGTTGTAGCCCCCGAAGGCTTTGGAGGCAACACTGCTCTTCTGTGTTGGGTACTCATGAGCACTGTGATGTCATACCAAAGTATCTAAAAGTGCACATAATTGCTGTTTCATGTTTCACATTTGTATCAAGCCTGGCTTCTGAACTGTGCTTTCATTGCTAGTTTATGATCTATCCATTTCAAGGTCTGTGTTTCCAGCCCTCCTCCTCCACCTTCCTCGGTCTCTCTCCTGACAACACTTTTTCCAGTGGCTGGATCTTCTTTTACTCTTATTTGGTTTCAGACTCCTTTAAGGGATGGATTGGGGCTAAAACAATCACATCACACAACTCTCGGGGCCTCTGTATCCACATGAAAGAATGATGAAAAGTCAAAGACTTGTGGCTTAATGGACTATGCGAACATCAGTCTCCACACTTAGACACCCGAAGAACTAGATGGTGCCTGGCGACCACGACCAATTGCTCTAAAATGGATCACTTTGGAAAGTCTCCATGAGAGTGGGAGAGAAATGTAGAACAAAACCCTAAACCATTAAAAGATAAATAAAAAGACCAATAGAGACTGGTGGAAACACCCAGGACTCTGGCCCATAATCATCCTTCAGGTGAATTCACCCTGTTAGAATAACAACCATTTAACATCGAAAGGGCAGCACTTACGCAAGGACAAAGGGTTAGGGAAAAAGCTGGACTATAGACAGGAAATGCAGGGCGGAAGTGAGATGAGGGATGCTACTTTGAGAGGATCGCAATAGAGAAATTGAAACGTAATATGTAGCGACTGTTGAGTGTAAGACTGATAGCCTCTGGACACTGTCACCGAGCAAAGTAATAATAAAAGTACAGAGTCACCTAAAGGTGAGTGAAGGCAAACATGACCCACACAGGCTGGATTTCAACCCCACGCTGCGGGTGGGGGAGATACTAGCCTTGGCTAGTTCACTCGCTACAAAACTTTTCAGAGGACTTCTCAGTGTCCTTCCACTGTAGCCTAGTTCTTGTTAAGACTCATGAGTCAATTGTCGTGTTTGAAGAAAGCAAGGAAATGCTTCCAGCTGCTAGGGGTGAGCTACTGAAAGTTTGAGAAGTACCAGTGTTAAAAACAAACAAACAAAGACAAACCAGATTTTTTAAAAAGCCTGTGAATTCTAATTTTGCACTAGTGCCTGAAATCCAACCAAGTAGGATTTATTTATTCATTCATTTACTTTATTTTTTGACAATACTAGATTAGAGCAAAATTAGACTGAGAAGAAAAAGCACAGCAACCAGATGGTCCATTTAGGAACCCCTCTTGATTTAGTTAACAAGCCTTTATTGAGTGCTTGTCTTCTGGAACACACTGCGCTATATTGTACTGGAAGAGATAAAAGAATTATAGGATAGAATTCCTCTGAGGACAGAAATATTTTGGGTGCCTCTTTTAGTACATATTTATGAAAATTCTTAGTAGGAGTTGCAAAAATAGCTATCAACAAGTTAACAAAATTTCAAATGAACTGAAGGAATGTACCAAACCCAAACCTAACTCACTGCCATCGAGTCCATGCTGACTCACGGCAACCCCTGTGCAGTTTTGAGACTAACTGTTTACAGTAGAAAGCCCAGTCTTTCTCCCTCGGAGCTACTATTGATTTTGCACCACTGACCCTGCGGGTCGCAGCCCAGTGTGGAACCGCTACACCACCAGGACTCTGAAGGTATGTGTGACACAGTCAGAATAACTCTCACGATGAGGAGTGCGTCCCTGAACCAGGGCAGGACAGAGGGACGCAGATTTAGAATGGCGGGAAAATAGGTGTGTGTGGAAAGGATTGCTAGTCAAGGCTGGAGGTGGGGGGTAGGGGACGGGAGCTTCATATCACAATTTTTGCAATATGTTTTGGATGTTGAATGGGAGAACGGGAAATGAATAAATGAATCAGCCTTAAAAAAAGTCTCCACTCATTTATCTATTTCAACTCATTTTCTCATGGTCTGATTAGGCTTTCAGAGATTGCTGTATATTGTAAGCATCCAACAATTAAAATGCAAAGCACCTGGTAGGCAAAATTGGGCATTTTTCTGGGGGCGGAAAGTAGTTACAGGCATACCTTGGAGATATTGTGGGTTCAGTTCCAGATCTGTTCAATTAAAAAAAGTTCACAAGACAGCAAGTCACGCAATATTTTTGTTCCCCAGCGCATCTAGAAGTTATATTTATGCCATACTGTATCTGATAAGTGTGCAGTATCATTCTGGAAAAGTTTGAACTATCATGAGAATTAATCAAAATGTGACAGAGGAGTGAGCGCATGCATTTGGAAAAATGGCACTGATCAACTTGATTCAGGGTTGACACAAGCCTTCAATTTGTAACCGATGCCGTCATCTGGGAAGCGCAATCGCACACTAAGTATGCCTGTGTAGGATTTCATGTTCCAATTCTTTGCAAAACCACTAATAACGAAGACCTGGAGAGTGGCCAGTCAGCCGCTGAACTGACGTGATTGTCCATGTGTAATCGCATTTAAAAAAAGAGAGTAGGAATGAAATAGAAAAAATATTTTTTAAAACCTTCTAAAGGTAATTAAACCTTTAAAAAACTATTTTTTGGGTCATAAATTAGGTGGAGGGAGAGGGTTTACATTCATATCATCAATTGAACAGTATGAACTGCTAATAAAACCTGCAAGGAGTTTATCCTTCACCTGCATTTGAGTAACTAGGCTTTTTAAATACGTCCTCTCTCTCCGTCTCTCTGAAATTGGAATTGGAAATGTGTGTCTATTAGGCTACTTAACTTCACATTTGTTTTACAACTTGTTTCAGGCCTTCTATGTATCAGAAATAAGGGACCATCTGTGCAACGTGTGATATGTTTTCTGATCGAGCAGTTGTATTAACATAATCTGTAGGTGGGGGTGTAACAAAGACTGACTTAAGAAGGGTCATGATGATGAGTAATAAGTGTATTTGGAGAAGTAGCGAACTGATGTTTCAGGATCTGAATACTTTTATTTTATACAATATGATGTGTTGAGTTAGAATAGTCCTTGGCCATGACTGGTGGACGGGTTTTCGGATGTTACAGGATGGGTACTGGCCTAGAAGTCATGACCTCCATATTTTATCTGTGTCTTGGCTCTATGTAAACTTGGCTGTTGCTTCATCTCTTTGAGCCTGAGTCTGAGTTGTTGTTGTTGTTTTATCTGGAAAATGAGGGTGTTCAATTGATCTTTAAGGTGTCTTGTAAGAACTCTGCGAGGGCTATTCTTACATTTTAGAGTAGAGAAGAAACTAGAGCTGGGTGACTGAGCCAGGACTCTGTTGGAATACAGAGGTGAGGACGAAGAACTTGCACTGGAATGGCATTTGAGAATGCAGAGAAGATAGATAACCGAGATAGAGGAGCAGTGGGAATGACAGTTTATAGACAGGCTGGATGTTGAAGATGAAGACAAGAGTAAAAATAACTTACATAGATGATCCTGAAGGATTGAAAGGGCAGAGATAACGTTGAAAGTTACAGAAAATGTGTGGAGCATTGCTCATTTTTCTGGGAGGAAGATCAGCTCAGGTTTTTCACTGTCAAATGTTCGTTGACACCTGAGTGAGATATCCTGCAGGCATCCCGATGCACTGAAGTGAAGGGCGCAGCAGAGGTCAAGCCGGGTCGGTAAGGACTCCTGCGCGTCTGCCACAGCCGGGTTGTTTTCAGCATTGATTGTACTCGTGCTCATTGAGGAAGGACTGGGGAGGAAAAAGCAGCAGTGGAGTTGGGATGGAGGTGGGGGCAAAATCCCTCCTATCATTCCACATCGCTAATGAGGAAAGCTCAGCCCAAACTGTAAGAGGGAAATGCGACTCAGCTAAGAGTCCCTGAGGGATCCAGAGAGGCTCCGAATTTGGTTAACTGCTGCCATCATGCTGATTCTGATTCACGTCCAGTGGTTCTCAACCTTCCTACTACAGTTCCTCATGTGCTGACCTCCCCTCCCCCCCCCCACCAACCATAAAATGATTTTCGTTGTTACTTCATAGCTGTCATTTTGCTACTGTTATGAGTCGGGTGACCCCTGTGATAGGGTTGTTCAACCCCCAAAGGGGTTGTGAGCCCCAGGTTGAGAACCGCTGCCATAAACCTCATTGGACAGAGTGTGACTGCCGCTGTGGGTTTCCAAAGCTGTAACTCTGCATGGCTTAGGAGACAGTAAGCTGCCCCCATGTGCTTTCCATGGACTCCCCCCTTCCCCCCCAGAAAAGAGGCATAACTAGTTTCATTGTGCTTCGCATCAGTGTGTTTACAAATCCTGTGTTCTTTACGAATTGAAGGTTGTTGCGGTTCTTGCATCTGGAAGGTCTGTTGGCACCATGGTTTGCAACAGCATCTGTTCACTTTGCTGTCTGTGTGGCACATTTTGGTAATTGCTTCAACATTTCAAACTTTTCCATAATGCTACTGCACACCATCTAACCAGGCCACCGCAGACCTACCGCCACCACTTCGTTCCCACGCACTGCCAACCAGGGCTTCTGGGTCTGTACCTCTTTACGGGAGGACTTATTTTCATCTCTCTCTGGGGGGCTGGGAGGTTTGAGCCACTGACCTCACGGTTAGTCCTTTTACACTTTGCCACTAGGGCACCTGAATAGACTACAGCAGAGCATAAGTACTATGTTTATATGCACCCGGAACCAAAAAACGGTGTGACTGGCTTCACTGTAGTGCACACTTGATTGCGATGTCTGTAGGCAAGCCTGAAGAATCTCCAAGGTCTGCCTCAATGGACGCACAGTAGAAGCAGTGGTGTCTGTCAGACTAGACTTTTTATTTGAATCACACGACAATAATATATTTTTATAATTATTGATTTGGTGAATAATGCCATCAACTTGGTTCTGACGTAAAGCAACCCTTGTGCACAACAGAATGAGGCACTGCCTGGCCCTGTGCCATGCACACAATTGTTCTTCTGTCCGAGCCCATTGTTACGACCAGTGTGTCAATCCTTCTTGTCAAGGGCCTGCCTTTTTATCACTGCCCCTCTATTTGGCTAAGGATAAAGTCCTTCTCCAGGACATTAAAATGGTAAGTAAACTACAGGTCAATTTAATAGTGTGCCAAGAGAAAAGATACACTTAAAAAAAGGTCTACCTTTGATGAGTAATTGATCATTTTGAAATCATTCCTCTCTGAAATGCTACCTAAACTGCACTGCTATCTACCCAAACAAAAAACACCAACACTAACAAAATAAATAAATAAATAAGTAAATGATCCCTTGAAAGAAAAGGTAGAGAGAGAAATCTTGCTTGTTAAACCTCTTCTTATTCAAATACTGAGCTTAAAAATCCCCCCACCCGCTCTGTTTACTGCAAAGAGCCCTGGGACAGCTCCATTTCATCACTGCCATCTGTCAATAGTGTGTGTGTGTGTGTGTGTGTGGCTTAAGATGGATTTTGTCACAGGGAATTTGGACAGTGAAATTGAGTCAATGCAGGACTTTATGGCTTTGTTTAGTTTGTACATAAGAGCTCGAAACAAGATTTTCAGTGAATAACATCTACATGAAGATGGCTTGGTGAAGTCCCCCTATTGTTCTCAGTGTTATAATCATTTGAGAAGTAAATGTAGACTCCTCCCCCATCCAAGAGAGCGAATATATTGCAATAACTGAGGACTGGAGTCACCGCATTTTCCTGAAGCTCGGGAAGTCGAGGTCTAGTTCCTTTCTCTGGAAGGACTAGAAGAAGTCGTCTTGATCTTAGAATGTGGGCTAGTTAGTCAGCACGCAGCCTCATGTTCCCAGCTGAGAGTAAGGGAAGTTGCTTTAAGGCTTGACTGCTGAGTTTTGTATCCTAGGAATATTACACACACACACACACACACACACACACACACACACACACACACACACACCATGCATTGTACCATGACCTACAACTGGAAGTACTTCTAAATTACTTGCAGTTGGCCAAAACTTTACTGTGTTTTTCCACTAATTTTTGTTCTAGTCATCATTTTGATTCAGTTTGATGTGGACAAGAGAAAGGCAACTGAAAATATTCTGCTAAGTAGCAGGCATTCCCAGGCATGGTTCTGTTGCCTTTGCTTCAAAACAAACTCACCTGTTTCTAAAAATCTCTCTCTTAGAGTGGGGGGAAAAAACAAAACAAGCCGTATCCAAACAACAACAACTGGGGCGTGGTTGTCAGTGGGAGAGGGGAGTTGCTCTTGACTCATGGAGACACGCAGGACACCCTGTGTGTGTGAGAGTCGCAGTGAGTTTGTGTTTCAGAGTAGAAGTGGGTGCCAGTCTGTTTTCAAAGGGCGTGTGTACTCCTTCAGAAGCCAGTCATCAGGCCTTTCTTCGGTGGTGGCTCTGGGTGAGCTTGAAGCTAGAACCTTTCAGTTACCAGCCACGCTCTAATGGCTACGTCCCCCAGGGAGCCATGGAGTGGGTGACACAGCATTAAGAACGAACTAGGTGACTCATGGCTACATTCTTGTTTTGCACCCCTACTTTCTTTGTTGTTGACAAGATCAAGGTCATACTAGCGTTCTTTGAACAAATATAATTCTACTTTCTGGAACAGGTAGATGAACAATGGCCAGCAGAGAGTTTTTCTAACAGATATGTAGCAAATAAAAACAAGATGTCAGGCAGTTCACACGGAGGGCAGTGACACTACAGGACGTGTTTCTGATGGGGAGGTGCGTGGTGGCCCAGTATGAATCAGACACATGATGATGCCAAAGAAAATGTTCTAAGTCTAGGCAGCCTTTGCTATTGGACAACAGTGACATGGAGGATGGGCAGGATAGGAAGGAGTCCAGGAACCGTAACAAAATTTGTAAGCTCTTAAGTTGTTAAATCTTTGTTGTGCTCATTTGTGTCTCAAATGATTGCCTAAATTAATTAAGTTCCAAAGAGGTAGGAATGCTAAGCCCACTCTTCCGGTTAGTTTTAAGTAGTCCCTGCCCCTTGCAAGATGGTGCTTTAACATGCCCTTAGATGTAGAGTAGAGGTGTATGTGTGTGTGTGTGTGTGTGTGTGTGTGTGTGTGTGTGTGTTCGGTGCCGTCCACTCGCTGAATGGCACACTGCCCGGTCGGTCTGGGGCTGGCCTCACAGGTAGTATTACGTCTGAGCCCAGCCGTGCTGCGAGTGGGAGTTCACTGGGTGGCAGTGATTTTAGTTTTTTCTTAGGCACTTTCATTTTCATGGCGTTGGCAATGGCGTGCTCAACAGTGATAGCAGGAAGGGAAGCTCTTAAATTCCTGAGCATTGTGTGGTTCCTTTTCTCTCCAATCTATGCAAATAAAGTAGCTGTAAAATATGAGCCTTATTATCCACTTAATAAGGATCTAGTCTTAATGTTAAAATGCACCACTATCTAAATTACCGGTTCTCAACCTGTGGGTCGTGACCCCTTTGAGGGTCAAACGACCTTTTCACAGGGGTGGCCTAAGATCATCTGAAAACACCTATTTCCAATGGTCTTAGGAATGGAGACACCGCTTCTTCATCTGTCTCCTGGTGGGTCCGCCCACATGCAGAGACACCCACATACTAGCACCCGGCACGAAGACTGTTAACAATGCTATACCATGCTTCATGACAAAATTTCATTTATTTGTCATTAGAAATAAATATTTCACACTATAGAATAACATAGTTTTTTGTGAGGAATCATATGCTTTCATCATGTTCAATTTGTAACAATGAAAATACATCCTGCATATCAACTATTTACGTGACGATTCATAAGAGTAACAAAATTACAATGATGAAGTAGCAACACAAATAAGGGTTGTGGCATGAGGAAGGTTGAGAACCACTTGTCTAAATGGTATATTTGAATGTTTGCTGTGTGTGTCAATATGTCTCACAAGTTGTACCTTGTCATCACATCCAGGAGGAGTTCATTATTTATTAGTATTTAAAACAAAACAAAACTGGCAGGTAATATAACATTAAATAAAATTAGTTCTATGTGTTGGCTGCACCACTTGAAGTATAACTTTTAGATTTTAGGCTATAGGTTATAAAAAAGAGATGGCAACTTTGGGGTAAATGTTGAATGCGACCATGAAAAATAATATTATTTCTCTCCCCAGCCTCTTCTTTCTTGGCTGTCATACATCTCTGGAGCCTAAGGTGTTACGGTCTGTGTATTCTTTACTAGGACTGGTTAGCTTCCTGAAATAAAATTGGCTTGCTTTATTTGCCATAAGTTTGTTGTTACATTTTCTAAAGTTTAGTTCAGGGTAATTTCACACCAAAATGGGTGCACATTTTTGTTCCTCTTGGCTTCCTTGATTGTTCTGACTTCTTCATAAAATTTGGAAATAACATTTTATTACCTCTTCATGAAGCGCCAGGAAACTAAACACATGGGACTACCTTTATTTTACTTAGTGGTGAAAACAAGCTAGTAAGGTTTGAAATTGTTTTCATTCTCAGCATTCATTTAGTTATTTATCCATTTATTTATTTCAAAGTCTGTTGAGGAAGAACCTATACTTGGCAAAATTTATAGTCATCTAGACTGTAGCATCACACTTATTGGCATTTACGGAGCGATATGACTTTACTCTCGCCATATCAAATCAAAATCAAATTGTTTTTCTAAACCACAAATGATATGAAATTATTTCAAAAGAATATCAAACCAAAGCAAATAGACTATTTAGTATACTGAAATAGCACTATATATTTTTTGCTATATGTTTTCCTCTATGTTGTTTACATTAATTGAACTAAAACTGGTTTATTAAGGTTGCTTTATGACACTCCATAGTACTAGATACATTTATTTTTTACCCAGAGTTGCATGCCTAGTTTATAGGAAATATAGTGCAAATGCTTTAGGCTTGGGTGACAAGAAGGATATTTCCAAATGCTTTATTACATTCTGAACATGTATCCATGGCTGAGATGTATGTGGGAGTGTTTGTGGATTTACTGACATGACCCCAGTAGAAGTGAAGTGATGACAGGAGAAATGTTGGTAAACACAAGAATTGCAGTGGAAAGTATCGAAGTTCCTGGGCAGGAGAGTTAGATCGCTCAATGAATCTCTTCTTTTGGGGAATAAAATAATGAGTGAGGTATAAAAGAAAATTTACCGTGACTGTAAGCATTCTCTTTTTTTTTTAAGTGTAAAGGACTGGCTAGTCAAGAACAGTGACAAGTGCTGATTTTGAAGAAGTGATATAATATTGAAGAAGAATTTTAGCATTAATATTGAATACTTCCCCCAAATATTGGAAACGGAACATATTGAACATTATGCTATGGCTGTAAACTCCCTCTTTATTATGAAGTATGATCAGTTTTTTCTCTAAAATAAATGATACGTATATTTATGATAAATGTACAAATACATTATCAATTGATGTACGTTTCCTCATCAATTAAACTATATCCCTTAATGATGTTGATTATTCATTGAAGCGTGTCTCCCCCCAAATGCTACTATGCTTTGGAATACTGACATTTATAGCTATGAAGGTCGTCCCACCAGCGAGTCGGGCTTTTGGTTATATTAGACAAAATTAGTGTAGGATGTATCTTAAACCAGGCCACAGAGTGGAGACGTATCCCAATTGTGCTGATTTAGTTAACACACACAGCATTTCTTTGGTGGACTATTGCAGAAGTCTCCTGCCTTGGTTTCACTGATTACCTCTAACCAGTTGTAGGCTGCGTTCCCTAGAGCCTGACTTGTGAAGAGCATATAGGTATGCATGAAGGACTTCAAAAAATGGAATTGAAAGATAAAATAAGTCTTCCATGAACATTTTGAAGCCCCCTTTTAAGAAAATCCAAGAGTGAGGTCCAAAGTAGTGCTGACAAAAACCTCACCTGAAGACAAATATGAAAACGTGTAGCTATTGCTCCGGAGCACGCCGTTCATCGATGTCTACATCCTTCTGAAGACAGCGTTTCCATCTCTGACCTTTCCCCAGAGACCTCTGCATTCTTTGATCGACCCAGCAGTGCTGTTATCCTTGAGGGATTGAAATTGTGTCCGTTCTTCGTGAGTCTGAAGGGGCAAGAGCAGGGCTTAGGACGGGCCGGCGTTTCCCAGGGAAAAGTTTGAAGGACAGCTGTTCTATTTGCATCGAAGAATGTGGAGGTGCAGTGTGGTGATGGCACAACATTTATTTGGACCACTTGCTTAGCCTTTTTCCCTTCAGTTTTCCTTTTTTTGTAAGACTTTTTAATAATAAGTCCCTATTATTGTCCTGTATCCTCCAAGGAAATCTGTCTAGGTTACCTCTTTAAAATCCACCCCCACCTCCGGCCACAAACAGTTGCCATGGTTTTTTGAGCTTACTTCTCTGTCTTGATTTCATCTTTGAGGTCTTCCTGACATTCCTTTAAAATGATCCATCGAAAAAGCATTGTTTAATATGGGCAAATTCCCATACACATATTGCAATGCTTCTCTTAAGTTGAGAATGTTGACTAAAGTTTTGTTATAAAATTGGTATTATCCTGACCTCAAAAATTTTTTGAAGGCATTCTAATGAGACGAAGACAGGTGAATCGCTGAGAGAACTAGTTGCAGCCACCCACTTATTGCAAAAGCTTGTTTAATAATAAATAAGGAAAACAAATACATGATGAGCAGAAACCCTAGTAGCAATATTTTGTGACTTTACCCGGGACATGCTTTTGGCGTGGCAGGCCAGATTGCCACTGTTGCAACTCTGGAACTCTGTTGTGATGTTCACTACTGGCTCCAGACAATACAGAGATGACTGTGACTGAGGTTTCCAAAGGCTTTATTTACAGGGGTGGATAGCAGTCCAGATTTCTCTCGCAGTTTTTCTGAGACTTTAAATAGCAATATTGTATCAATTCTGTTTTCTAAATTTGATAATAGTGTTGTGGTTATTTAAGAGACTATTTTAAGTTTGAAAATGCATATTAATAAAATATTCACAGGTAAAAGCACGTCATGTATGCATCCTATTGTCAAATCTTATAAATTTGACAATTTAAAATTAAATTATTTGGAATGTGGTGCTGTTGGGTTCTTGGTGTCTGCAAATCACAGATTGGTAGTTAAAACCCACCAAATGCTCCATGTAAGAAAGATGAAGCTGTCTGCTTCTATAAAGATGTACAGCCACAGAAAACTTATATGGGGCTGCTTTGAGTCAGAATTGACCCAATGGCACGGGGCTTTTAAGCCTTTTTCCCCTCCTTGATCTATGGAATAAATGATAGTTACATGGAAAGAGAAAACCATGTCGATGAAATGTTGATTATTGTTACATCTGGGTAAAAGATTTCAGGAATTGCATCATTCCTACACCTTTTCTGTAAGTTTGGAATTATTTCAGAATCAAAAGATGAAAAAGAAATGTTTCCCAAGCTAAATGGGAAGGTAAAAAAAGAAACTACAAAAAACTGCACACACACACACACACACACACGCACACACACACACCCCAAAAGCAAACACACGCGCGCGCGCGCGTACACACACACACACACACACCCACTCACTGCACTTGACTGTGTTGCGCCATCTGTGATTTACAGAACCGTGTGAATAAAGAGAAGCTACAAAACCCGCTTCTGGAGGGCTGTTCTATAACTGGCCCAATTCCGAAGGGGGAACCCCAGGGAGATGGTGAGGAACTAGAATTTGGAACAAGGGCCACATCACGGAGCCTTCTGACTTCACTTGGCGCTGTTCTCTCTGGAGGGAATTGGCTGTCTTCTCTCTTGCGGAAGCAGGAGGCATGGAAGTGTTGCTGTCCGTTTTTGCCCGGCCTTCATACCCTCATCTCACTCTCCTTTCTGCCTGTGTCGTTTTCAGCATCCGCCTACCCGTCCCTCTCATAAGACAGCCCGCAGATGTACTTGGCTTCTGATAGCTTCTTGTCATGCGCGAAATCCTTGGAGCACAGTCAGCAGGGCCACGTTCCAGTCCGTTGAAGCCCAGGCTCCCAGGCTGTGGTACGAAAGTAGCCGGTGTTACCCGCACACGTGCTCGGCTGCTGGGCTGCTGTCTAATTACCAGGTGGAGGGAAAGTAGCTGCCTGCACTGTGCAGCGTTTCCCAGCTTGGGGATCCTGATGTTTGGCCTGATTGCTTGGTTTTGTGTGTGGATTTGGGGTTCTCTCTATTTTCCGTGCAGTTTTGATTTAGAGTTTTCATGAATTTACAGTGGTTTTCCTTCAGGATCGCTTTTCTCCCATTTCTACTGGAGTTACACCTTGCCGCATATATTTCCCGACCACTTTCTGTTGCAACTGGAAATTGTAACCAGACGGTATCATTTATTAGGCTCATCTTCTGTATCTGGAATCTTCTGCCCTCTTCGTTTTTCTTTTTATTTACTTGCTCGAATTCCTAGCTATTTTGATACCAGTCAGTTTATTTTGTTTAATAAAATGTAAACAAAGAGATCTCATATAAGAGTTTTCTGCTGATATTACCAGAAAGCTAGCAATTCCGCAAATACCTTTTACCATTTTACACATGTTGCTAGCATGTGTTTTCTGAATGCTTTCAGCTGTTAGTCTTGACAGTTACTCCCCGACTTACTGCCACCAAGTCCATTCTGACTCATGGACCGGAGAGGATAGCATAGAACTGCCCTTGTGGGTTTCTGAGGCTGTAGATCTTTAACAGAGCAGATTGCCTTCTTCTGTGGGAATGGCTGAAGAGTCTAACATGTAATCCACTACAATCAGGGGCCTTTGCCCTTGTTTCCAGGAATACCAAGTTCATTTAAAAGCCAAAAGAATATTGTCCTACAAAATTATCTTATAAATGATGTCCAAGTGTACTTTATGGAAGATATAGTCACGTAACCTTGCAACGTTTTAATTCTCCAACAAAGAGGAGATTTTACTTAGCCCTTAAGGGGTCCTGGTGATGCTGTGGGTTAGACATTGCATTGCTAATTGCAACGTCATGATTCAAAGCCTCCAGCCTCTCTAATGGAGAAAGAGGAAGCTCTCTGCTGCCATAAGAGTTCCGGTTTCCAGAGTGCATAAGCTAATGTGGTGAAGAACGCTGATGGTGCTCAGTTATTGCAAGATGTAGCATCTGGGGTCTCAAAGGCTGGAAGTTAAACAAGCAGCCATCTAGCAGGGAAGCAACAAAGTCCACATGGAAGAAGCATACCAACCCATGTGATCACAAGGTGTCGATCGGATCAGGTATCAGGCATGAGGAGACCCCAAACAGCCATCTTGCTATGAATGAAAGGGGTTGGAATGGAGACCCAAAGCCCATCTGTAGACAGTTGGACATCCCCTCACAGAAGGATTACAAGGAAGGGAGGAGCCATCCAGGGTACAGTATAACAGTGATGAAACATTACAACATTCCTCTAGTTCTTTAATGATTCCCACCCCCACTCCCCATCCCCCACCCCCACCCCAACTATGTTCTATTTTACAAATCTGACTAGAACAGAACATGTACACTGATATGGAATAAGAGCTCTTGACACACAGAATCCAGGACCCCTTCAGGACCAAAAGTGAGAGTAGCAATACCTTGAGGATAGGAGGAAAGTGGGGGGAGAAGCGGGAGAAAGGTGGAACCGATGGCAATGATCAACATATACCACACCCCTGGGGTGTGGGTAAGGGGGACAGTGAATGGTACAAAATATTAAAGTAAAAGTGATTTATATATTATGAAGGGTTCACGAGGGTAGAAGGGTGAGGGAGGGAAGGGAAAAAAGAGGAGCAGATACCAAGGGCTCAAGTAGAAAGAAAATGTTTTGGAAATGATGGCAGCATATGTACAAATGTGCTTGATACGACTGATGTATGGATGGTTTTAAGAGTTGTAAGAGCTCCCAATAAAATGAATTACTTAAATAATAAAAAAATGAATTCCAGTTTCTGAAACCCTAAAAAGGGTTGCAATTAACTCAATGGCAGCTTTTTTTGGGGGGGGGGTAACAATGTGTATTTTTAAAATTTAAGCTATGTTAGCAGCTCTTGATGAACTATTTCTGACTTTTTCAAAGAGAAAGCCAATCTAGAGAACAACACGTTGAAATGCAGAATTCCTTCTAGTTTGTTTTTAATGTGGGTGTTAAGAACTGACGCTAGGACTTGTCGTACTTCACTACACTTGGTGCTGTCCAGTCGGTCCCGACTCCCAGCAGCCCCATGGGGGAAGGTCGCATTGCCACAGTGGGATTCTGAGTGGACCCCACACTTTTGACGGGAGTAGAGAGAAGCCTTATCTTTCTCCTAAGAGGACTTGTATTTGTTGAACATAAAGATTTCATACCATTGAGAAGAAAAGGGCAGAGAGAGAGAGAGAGAGAGAGAGAGAGAGAGAGAGAGAGAGTTAGTTATTCCTCTGCTGGACTATGGCTTTTTGAATCTGTAAAGATTTGTATGTTGAGAATTATTTGAAAGCCAAGTTCTGCACTGTATTGATTTTTTTCTTCTGCTATTTTTGTTCTGACATAACAGAGGTTACTGAGCCAAAAACTGCATGCAAGTACTAACTAAAGTATTCTCACGCTTGAAGTTGATCTTTTTGAAAGACGAGAGACATGCTTTAGAAAACCATGGAAAGTAAAGAGTGGAACAGGAGGTTATTATGAATTGTTGTGGAATTTGTATCAGATTTATTTTAACATGGCTCTATTGAAGAACTCCTTAGAGGTTAACAGAATGAAACAAGAATCTTTTGGCAACATGGAACTCGTAGACAATAGTCAGTGACATATGAGAGTTTATTGGGGAAGTTTGAGGATTAAGATACGGCCCGACACAAGCCATGGTATTTTCATTTTTTGCATAAGTGTGCAAGTGTTACATGTTGAATCTGGAGGACTGAAGAAGAATTGATGCACTTGAATCATGGTGCTGGGCCAAGAATATTGAAATCACCACCATGGTCCGCCACAGGAACAAGCAAATCTGCCTGGGAAGACATATAGCCAGAATACTTATTGGAATCAAGGATGGTGAAACTTCATCTCATAGTTTTTGGACTTGTCATCCTGAGAGACCAGTTCTTAGAAGAATTGCATCAGGTTTTGTGTGGCGCAGTGAGAAAGAGGAAGTCCCTGTAAGAGATGGATTGATAGCAGTGGAGGCAACAATGGGCTCAAACACAACAATTGTGAAACTGGCGCAGGACTGTCAGTGTATGT
Organism: Tenrec ecaudatus; assembly: GCF_050624435.1. NCBI lineage: Eukaryota > Metazoa > Chordata > Mammalia > Afrosoricida > Tenrecidae > Tenrec > Tenrec ecaudatus. The sequence continues at coordinate 41,930,549 of NC_134536.1, forward strand.
TTCTGTCGTGTGTAGGGTCGCTTTGAGTGAGAACTCACCTGAAGACACCTAACAATTAGATACTTAAGAAAAGTTATGCTATCTCTGTGTTGTAACAGATAAAAACAAAAATACAACAGCAACCAGGGTGTGCGTACATAACATCAATAAAAGAGTGGCCGAGATGTTTTTTTAATTCTACTTCAATTGGCTTTCCAGGTCAGAATACAGTGAATGAAGGGGGAAGTGCCGAGTGGAGACCCAAAACCCATTTGTCGGCCATTGGAGATCCCCTCCCAGAGGGGTCTAGGGGAGGAGACGAGTCAGTCAGGGTGCGATGTACCACCAATGAAGAATACAGCTTTCCTCTAGTTCCTAAATGCTTCCTCCCACCGTCCCCCGCCCCACTATCATGATCTGAATTCTACTTTACAAGTCTGGCTAGACCAGAGGATGTGCACTGGTGCAGATAGGAGCTGAAGGCACAGGGAATCCAGGGCGAATGATACCTTCAGGGCCAGCGGTGTGAGTGGCGATACTGGGAGGGCATAGGGAGAGTGGGTTGAAAAGAGGGAACCGATTGCAAGGATCTACATGTGACCTCCTCCCTGGGGGACGGGCAACAGAAAAGGGGTTGAAGGGAGATATTAGACAGGGCAAGATATGACAAAATAATAATTTATAAATTACCAAGGGTTCATGAAGGAGGGGAGAGCGGGGAAGGAGGGGAAAAAAAGAGGACCTGATGCCAAGGACTTAAGTGGAGAGCAAATGTTTTGAAAATGATGAGGGCAAAGAATGTACAGGTGTGCTTGACACAATTGATGTATGTATGGATTGTGATAAGAGTTGTATGGACCCCTAATAAACCGTTAAAAAAAAGTTCTTCTAGAAATATTTCCTCTTTATCACAAGTTGAACAAAAGGGCACTCACTTTTTCTGTGTATTCTTACTTTACTGAATTGTAATAACCACTTCCTTGGCATACACTTACATCTCAGTAGGCACGATAACCTTTTACTTCTTGTTAGATAGCTTAGTATGTGCTTCCTACTTAGATAAAATAGGTACAGAAAGTATTCTGTTTTTTTCCAAGGTTAGATACCAAACTGATTTTGGTAATCTTGCCAAGGATACCGTAGTCTTAATTTTCTAACAATGTGAAAAGTACATTTATCATTGTTATCAACAAAATACCTTGTTCTCAAAAAAATGCCTTGTTTTAGAGTTGTGAGAATTATTTATCAAAGAAAACTTCTGTGGGAAGAGAACTTACCCGTGGTAATGGAATCAGATACATTGAGACGCTTTTGTTTCCTTGTGAAAAGTGTTCGGTGCGTGTGTTGAATTTCTCTGACCGTAGGCAGTGTTTCTGTGTGGTAAAAAGTTTTCAGAAAATGATTTTGGACTGAACTAGAAACAACATTGTGCAGAAAAAGGCAAGGGGGCATATCTGACCTCCTCGGCTACACGAGGGAGGGAGGAGGAGACTCCATCTCCATTCATACTCAAGGCTGATTGCTAGGAGCAGAGGTCAGAGGCCTCCATCCTCCATTTTTCTTCGACTTTTTCTGATAGCAGACCTTCTTCCCAAGGGTGGCCGTCACCTGATCTGGTGTCAGTTTAAGGATTAAGAGTATAGAGGTGGAGCCTAGGCTGTCAATCTGGAGGTAGCTAATGAAACTTCTGTGCGGGCCTGGCCTTCTCTTGAGGATTCTGGGAAATCTGGTACTTCCTTCTTGGAGGTGAGAGACACTATCTCTCTCAGTTCACTCCCTTGGAGACTGTCTACTGACAAAGCTGACTCCTTGCGAGGCATCCCTGAGGAGATGCCACATGGACCTACCCTGATGCAGCCCTGGGAAGTGGAATGGCCACATGGAGACCCCTGCCAGTGCTGAGATGCTTCTACCACCACTGACTTGGCAGCCACTGGCCTGTGATCGTTTTGCATTTGGCATCATTGCATGTGTTTCGTGAGTCTGAAGAGGACTTTATGGATTGGTGTCAGACATATGGGCTAATATCGGACTTAGGACTGGACTGGATTGGGATGTTTTCTCAATGTTCAGTTGTTCTTGTATGTAAATCTCTTATACACGTACGTGTCCATGGGTTTGTTTCTCTAGTCTACCCAGATAAACATGCCATGACATCTACTTCTCTGCTAGGTTCAATAATCCATTGCAATGGCCACTAAGATCATATTCTTGATTACAGGGGTTTATTAGGGAAATCGGTTACCACAGGTCAGGATCCGAAAATACGAAGGCTGCTGTATTTGGTCCATAACACTGCCTCTCTGCACAGCCAGTAGCCATGCTTGTGTTTGGTTCTCTGCCTCTCGGCTACATGGTACCTTAGCCTCTGCCTCCTTGGGCCAAGAAGCCCACCTGATGTCCCACTTCACGGTCTCACAGTGTCAGCAGCACAGCCCCTCTGTCCTTTCTTGGCTTGGCTTCTTTGCTCTGTCCCAGGGTCTCCAAAGCGGGTCACCTCTGATACCTCTGGTTTTACTTTACTCAGTTTCCCCCACTTCAGGCAAAGATCTTGAACATGCCCAATGTTGGCTCTTCTTCCTTGATGGTCCAGGAAATTCGCTCTCTTCTATCTTCTGAGATAGCTGTCTTAGAGCCAGGGGAATAGCAACTAAAACCAACCTTAGCAAATGTTTCACACATGCATTTTGATAGATCCACTCACTCCTGTGGTGGTAGTTACAGAGACATGGGTAGAAGAGCTGTATTAGGAAATTTCACTTCACCGCACATTGCACCTCTTCAAGGGCTGGGAAAATCTGTGATCAAAGGAAAGTGCTGGTTAAGTGAATGATAATTAAAAGAAAGTTAATAGATCCAGTCGAAAGCTACTTCTTCGGGTTGATGGGCACTTGTTATAAGTGGATGACCCGTGGAGAGGCATGGCTGTGGTCCACAGAAGTCATGGAATAATGACAGGTTTCTTGGGGCTTCCTTTTACATAAATCGATACCACAATAATTTTCTACTCATAAAACAATTTTATATAAAAGATTATGGGTTCAACAGTAACATAACTTGATTGTAGTGATCGAGTGGAAGACAGAGAGTCAGTTTAAATAAATTATGCTACTTAAAATAAATCTAAATGATGAAAAAAGTCCAGATGTGATTGTGGCAGGTCATTAAATGAGATTCCCACTGAACTCCTGCTGGAGAGTATAGTTCACTACAACTTAGCTATTTCAGATTTGTGATGCATTTTATTCTAGGACTCATATACTTCACGATGCCTTAGAATTAGATGAAAATTGAACAAGTAGTATATGAAAAAAACTTTCACTAAATGTTCCATTGGGTAATTAAATAGTACTAACATGAAATTCTAAGACTTTAATCAAGTTAAGGGTAAAAAATAGCAAATATTAACATATACATTTTGTCGAAGTCATTATTTACTGAAAAATAAAATTCTTCACTAGTGCATTATTATGTGAATTAATTCACAAAAGAGATTCTCCAAGCAACATGAAAGAAAGTCTCATGAAACAGGTTTTTTGAAATCTGACATTTGGGCTTGAAACTCAGTTCCACCTCGTATGAGTTATGTAACCTGGTTTAAGGTAATTTACTGCGCTATGAACCACGTCCTCAGCTGTGAAATGGGGAGGATGATCGCTCTCTCACTGTGAATGTGTCGGGTTCCAACTCACAGAGGCTTTACAGAACAGGGAAGAACTACCCCTGTGGGTTTCCAAGACTGTAACTAAAGCAATGAATTCATGGTTTGAGATGTTATCGTTTGTCATGGAATTTCTTGAGACAAACACCGTTCCAAGCACATAGCTTCGTAAAGTGAACCGATACAACAGGGCAGAAGGATCAGACCATCCTTCGTCCTGCATCCTTCGTCTGCTTGTTAACATTGGACTCTGTAACTCAGTTCTTGAGAAACTTTTTTTTTTTCTTGTTTCTTGAGCAAAACTTGGGATCATCTTTGGTGAAAGTTAATTGCCAAGTCAGTTCAAAGGAGGAACCCCTGTCCAGTCTGTGTCTATCTGCCTCCCCATTGTGATATCCACGCCCACTGCAGAAGTCAGTTCCTTCACAAGGAACTAGTCCCTATGGATGATATGTTCAAAAGACATGAGTTGAAGCCTCACCAAGCTCTCTTCTGAGGAACACCATTCAGGCTGTACTTTTTCCAAGACAAATTTGTTTGTTTTTCGGAAAATCCACGGTACTTTCAGTATTCTTTGCAAATGCCGTAATTCAAACGCACCCCTTCTTCCGAGGGGAGTCTTCCTTCATTACTCAGCTTTCCCATGGGCAGGGGAGGAATGCAGACACCATGGCTTCAGGCAGATGCGCCTCAGTGTGCAAGTGACATCTTTGCTCTTAACACTTTAAAATGCTCTCAACATTTATAAAAACATAATACATATTTAAAGGCAATAGTTATAATATGAAACAAAATACGACACAAAACAAACTAAGGCTTTCAGGAGCTCTGGAAGATTACCATATATATTTCGGTGTAAGCCAACCCGAATATCAGCCAAGGCACTTAATTTTACCACAAAAACGGCTTTTAAAATGTGCTAAACAAAAAAAAAAACTTGGCTTATACACGAGTATATATGGTATTTGGTTGTGCATTGGGCTGCTAACCATAAGGTCAGCAGTTCAAGCCCACCAGTTGCTTCATGGGAGAAAGATGAGGCTGTCTGTTCCTGTAAAGACCTTACAGTCTTAGAAACGCAAAGGAGCAGATTAGCTCTGCCCTCTGGGTCACACTGAGTCAGAATTGACCCGGTGGCAGTGGATCATAAGACTTTCAAATTCATGGCCCTTTTGAATTGTTTTCCTTTAATGTCTTCCATTTTGAGACACACACACATTTAGTAACGTCCTATATTTTTTAGTTATCCTTTCCAGACCTGAAATTTTCAAATCCATTATAAAAGGCAGAGCTGGCTTTGAGAACTTGCCCCGACAAAGCAGAGGTGAGATATCTTGGAAGCGCAGCAAACAGTTTCCAGCTCTCGTTCCTGTCAGGCTGTTTTTCCTCCCATATGTCCTTTATGTCCCCAACAAATTCCCCTAGCATCGGCTTTCTGATTTGTAATATGTTATTATTATAAAAATTTTTAAAAAGGTTCTCTCTCTTCTGCTTCTAAAGTCACCACAGTGCCTGCCACCAAAGTAGGCACTCAGTAATAACCGGTCACTGGGATGAATGGGGGTAATCATTGGTTTGAACATCTAATGACATAATATAAATACGTTATAAAAGTCAATCATAAATGGAAATAGCTTTCTGATTGTTTATAATCACGATGAACCTATGACATTAATATTCGGTGACCGGTGAGATGGCAGTGAATCTACAAAGTAGACTTAAGAGTGGCCAGAGAGGTTGGAAGAAACGAATAGATGAAATGACCGGACCAGAAGTTTAAAGAAAGGAGGAGTGGTCTTCAGCATTAAATGCTGCTGATCCAGCCCAAACAGAAAGGGCTGACCGACACGCAAAGACGGAAAAGCTGTCCTCAGTGCCGCGGAGCACATTCGGACTCCTACTCAGCCTGTATGTATCAGTGGTTCTCAACCTGGGCTTGAATGACCCTTTCACAGGGGTAGCCCGACTCATAACAGTAAGGAAAATTACAGTTAGGAAGTAGCAAGGAAAATAGTTTTATGGTTCGGGGGGGGGGGGGTCACCACAACATGAGGAAATGTATTAAAGGGTGGCGGCATTAGGAAGTCTGAGAACCATGTAGTCTCAGACACCCACAGGCACAGCTCTCTGTCCTACAAGGTTCCACTGGCATGAACCTGCAAGTTCTTCTTTTTTTTAATGGTAGGATACAAATCTTCTCTTAAGAGGATACTCAGATTTACTGAAAGGTGTTATTTGTGGATTTAGAAAAATATTTCTCTATAAGCAGCTTTCCTCCTTCCCTGCTTTCTTTCCTTCCACTTTCCCTCTTTTCATCTTTTGCTTCCTCTTCTCTTAGGAGCACTGGTGATGTAATGGTTATGCTTTGGGCATCCAACTGCAAGGTCAGCCATCTGAAGTCACCAGTCACTCCTCAAGAGAATGATGGGGCTTCCTACCTTCATAAAGAATTACAGCTTCAGAAACCCCCAGGGGCAATTCGACACTGTCCTATGGGGTCACTATGAGTCAGCATCCACTCGATGACGACATTGAGCTTGGTTTGATCTCCAATGCTTCTGTCTCTAATTGCATTTTTGCTTCTCTTGTCTTTTCAAACTCCATTTAAGAAGTTAGCAAAATAAAGATTTACCGCTATGAACAATGCACATTCTGCCCTTAATGTGGAGCATAACATTTTCTTGCTTCTCTTGTTCCAAATAGCAAAAGCTTTAGCTAATTTTCATTATCTTTAAGGAGTCGTCATTTATATTTAATTTCTTAGTCCCTTGGCATTATTTTAGGCATTTAATTTGTATGTGATTCATTTATACTGAATAAACTTAAAGTAAAACAATAGTAAAGTCCATTGTTTTAAAACTTACCTTGTCTTTTCTGTTGAGTCACTGTAATTGAACAGTAAGTTGTTTATTTGAATGAGACATTCCCTTTCCTGTCTAATCATAAAATCATAGTAACTTTTTTTCTCAGTTCAAAATTAAAATAATTAATTTTTCTAACAGAAATTTTTCATCATACCGATTAGTCGGTTCCCTAATTACTCTCAAGTTTCCAGTCATTTAGACATTTCATTCCTACCTTATGGCATGTGAGAGGCTCTTGAGAATTGTACAAAGAAACCCCTTCAACTGGAAACCCCTTCAACTGTAATTGTTTGATTTGGAAGAATTTTTAACATTGAAAAAAAAAGTGTCTTCTGGTCTATTCCCCTTTAACCTTCTTTCCCATGCTCTCATGAGCTAATTTGCTTTGCACTTAGTCCGGGTGGTCCGACATTCTAACATTGGATACAAGTGTTTTCCTTCTTGTCAGATTTCTCCTATTTGTCATTGTAGCTCTGAGGAAAACTTGGCAGTAGATATCATGAAGACAGATTTCACTGAGTCACCTGGCAGCGTGGCTGCCAGCTGTGGCTACCAATGTTTTCAGTCATTTTCCCTGTTTTCCGTGTGGGGACAATGATCAGCTTTTACTGCAATCCCACCGGTCCTCACTTTCAAGGTGACTTCCACGTGGGGTCTGATGTTCTGTCAAGGACATTCAGTGGGACGATGAGCTAGAGGTCTCGGGCCTCAGCTCATGTGTGGTCCTACCTCCTGATGGCCTGTCACCTGACATGGGATTTCGGCAGGCTCCTCTCCCATCCCACCATGCACTGGCATGCGCCCTGATCCTGAACATGTGGGCCCTGATCCTGAACAGGTCTGGCCTGTGCCTCTTCTGGAGGGAGCAGTGTTACAGGACTCCAGGCACCGGTGAGAGATCTGCTTCAGGGAGTCATGAAAAGCATGGCACTCACCAGTAAGTTAAAAATAGGAGGACAAATCGAGAGAGAGACTTTGGGGTGAAGGAAACAGATTTTATTTTCATTGCTTTTTGGACGACACCACGGCCAACAAGTTGCTTCTCAGAGTTTCCGAGATTGTAAATAGTTAGGGGACCAGGCAGCCTCATCTTCCTCCTGGGTCGGTTTGAACCACTGATTGTGTGGTTGGTGGTCCCAGGCTTCCTTGCTTTTTGGACAGGGAACCTGCATTTTCATTTTACTCTCACCAAGTTACGTAATTGCACAGATAATTGTTAATAACGAACCAGTGCCTAGAAACCTGCTTCACCTCAGTACTACTTATTTCTTATGTTATTAGACATAAGGGTAACTAATGGGTTTCCAAGTTTTCAGCTTTTTGGAAAAATGGTATTTAAATAAATTTGGCTTTATTAGAATCTGAAAATCACTATTTAATAGAAGTTATGGGATTTCCACAGATCATACTCTTTGTCCCTAAAATTGCTGTACTTACATTTCTTTTTAATTTTTAATTGACGATTTCTGTCCTGACAGAAATAAGTAACAAAAAAGGGCTTTGAATTTAATATGTGAATTTTCAAAATTAAAGCCAAATACTTTACCATTATTATTTTATTCTGTGCTTATGACAACATAAGCTGCTTTATCGTATATATTTCCTGACATTCTTTAGTGTGACAATTTCATTTATTACTTTAGTGCTTGACAACTTCCCCTCTCGTGCCTTGCATGAAGTACCCCCTTCCCCCACCGGCACCCTTCCACCCACACTACCTCTATCTCACACCTGCCTTTCCTTTGGCCTTTGCCTACCCTCAATTGACTCGAGTTGCCCAACCATTTCTGTTGAGAAATATAAATTTGACTGAATTGCTATTCTAAAGGTTGTATTTGTTTTGACGGGACCTTTAATACCTAAGAGTCATATAGAACTGCTGATGGCAAAATCGAAACCTTTATATTTATGTTTTTTTATGTGCAGAAAAGAAACCCAAGAGAAAGAGAGAACAAATTAGATTTAGTCCTTCTGTCAATAGGTCTTTGCGACCTATGTATGTATTGTAGACCTGCAATGGTCGTGGTGTTCTTGTCTTAATAAGCCAGTGATTTGTATTCTTTTTTCTTCTATTTGTTATTGTTGTTCCAGGTCTGTTTGTTGACCCGCCCCCCCAGCAATTAAAAGATCATTTTATCGGGGACTCTTACAATTCTTGTTACAGTCCATACATTGATTGCATCAGGCATGTTTGTTTATATGCAGCTTCATTCATTTCTAGACATTTACTTTCTATTGAGCCCTTGGCATCAGCTAATTTCCCCCTTCCCCTACCCACCCTGAGACCTTACACTGACGCTGCCTCCCTTCCCCTGTTTTTTTAAAACAACCAAACAGACAAACAAACAAACACCAATACTGGCAACTGTTTGAGTTTTTGTCCTTTGGGGATGGAAGTGTTGCTCCTGCTGGGATGCACTTCCTGGGGAAAGTGATGGAGCCATTGAGTGGCCATCTGTTTGTCTTAGGCTTTTTTTTTTTTAATTGTGTTTTGTTTTTTATTCAAATAAAGCTTCTAAAGACTCTTTGCAAAGTGCATAATAAAGACAGGTTTTGAATGTGCTAATTTGTTACTTTTGGTTCAGAAGATATCATTACAGCAGTTTTGTGAAGAATTTGAAGATTTATTTTGTTGATTTTTTTTTCCCAAATGAATTTTAAGTTCCTTAAAATGTTTAAAGATCTGGAAACCCTGTAGAGAGTCCCTAGGAGGCAATGGCATAGTTTGGTTTCAATATCCACTGCAGACGTTCTTTGAGAGACGGAGCCTTAGAAGGTACTCCACGCTTGGCAAAGAATAAAGGGGCAAGAAAAAGAGGAAGACCCTGGGCAAGCTTGATTGTCCCAGTGGCTGCAACACTGAGCTGAAGCATCACTGCATTTGTGCGCATGGCTCAGGACTGGGCAATGTTTTATTTGATTGTGCATGCGATCGCTATGTGTTAGAACCAGTGATCCTGGGGACCTGAAGGAATTTACTCTGGCTTCCATGGTGAGTTTACTTAGTTTATGTATTTTTTCTTTCACACCTACAGGTCTGATTGCCCCCATAGTTGAATTTATGATTTTTAAATTATTTCACAGTTGACACAACAGCTTTGCAATATAAAGAGAGATAAAACTTTCCTGTTTATGGTAAACTTGGCTTGTTGCCTAAGAGATTATGTAATTATAATATGTGCATTTGTATTCCACTCATTTATTCCATCTCTAACACTGACATGGGATTCCGGGGTAAATGCAGGGGAGAAAGGGAGAGGCGAGGGTAGGAGAGAATGAATTAAGGCAGGGGGCAGGGGTGAATTTTCTCAGTTGTGAATGAATCCCATCACCTTTAATTCCTTTCAGTTTTACCCTATCTGTGCTAGTTCTTCACTGGGTGGAGAACATCACTTACTTACTCAGAGTTTCCAAAATGTTTTCTCTCTCAGTAATATTTTTAATGAGGACAGGAATATATTGTACATTTCTTTGTAGTCCCTTCAGCAACCCAGCGAGCCAATCAATTTTATCAATGATCATGCATGCTAGGTAATGTTTTCTATCCATACTATAGATGTGGATCTCAAAAAAAAAGTTAAGCATGGAAGTAAAAAATATTCCTCTTTCCCCCTTGATATTGTTCATAATTTCCATGTTTCTCCTCCCTCCTTCTTAACCTTCTCATTTTTCTCTTCTGCCCCCCTGAAACTTCATTGAGATATATTCTGTGCAAAATGGTACTCATCTGTCAATAGGCCTCTATTGAGCCATAACGTGTAGTGAATGCAAACTGAGATGCATGAAATGTAGGTTGCAAAATGGGTATGATATGAAAAAAAGGAAATAATTTTGATAATTTGGTTTCAACTACATATTAAAGCGATAATACTGTAAATATATTGGGTTGATAAGTATTCTTTTGAAAATGTGGTTTTAGAAAATTCAGGCTTATGTGGATTTGTTTATTTCTATGGGATAATACTATTGTAGATATTTTTATTGATTTTTCAAACAACTCAGGATATTGCTCTGCCCGCTCTATCTCTACCCTTCAAATAATGCATTGATGAGAGCCTGGAATTAGAAAACTGACAAATTTACTAAAGCTGCGTTTAAAAATTAAAAATAATTGTGAAATAAAGTATTATTCATCAGTAAAACCATAATGAAGTGCTGATAAAGAGTGTAACCTGGATGAATCTCAAATTATAGGAAGTTGAAGAAGCCAGCGCCAAGAGCCGGTGAATTACGGTTGCAGTCATAGCCAAGGTCTGAAATAGACAAGTGCTAGTGACAGAAGAACACCGGAGGCGTTGCTGAAGGAAAGTGGGGACTAGAGGTGGGAGCAGAGGATGGAGAAGAACTGCTAATGGGCGGGGGCTTTTTTAGGGAAGACAGAAATGTTCTAAAACCAGATGACGGTGAGAGTTATACAACTCCGTGACTATATTAAAACCCCCTGAATTGTACACTTTTAAGTGCCTGAATTGTATGGTGGTGAATTATATCTAGTAAATCTGTTACAGTGGTAAGTGTGAGGTCAGTCTCAGCACATCATGGGGTCATAGGTGGATGCTCTGCTCCCATTTTACTGCCTAGGGAAATTTTTTCTTGTTCTTTATGAATTGATAGGGCTTTCTAGAAATTAATGTTAATGTTAGTAGTGGTCAGGTACTTTCATGTAAAAAGTGGGGGGAAAGTAGTCGAGTGTGGGGTGGAACTTTTGTCAGCAGTTACAGTCATTTTGTAGAATTGATGTATGTGCAGAACACTCACTTTAATGGCATATTCCTCCCCGAGGGAACTTGTTAGGCAAATGTATTTAAGTGTCATTTTAATGCATTTTTATAGCTTCTATTTCTTCCTTTATACCTTCATGATGTTTCAACATCTGATGAATTGTGGCTTTTCATTAGGACATCTGGTTTTGGGGTTTAAAAAAAAACAAAAACAAACGAGGGAAAACAAAAATCTTTCACAAGGTGGTTACACGTATCTATTTATACTACAAGTGTTATAAATATGTATTTTTATCTAACAACTCTGGACAATACAAAGGCCTGTGTGCTGAAAGAAAAAATTTGATTAAATTGTTCCATTGTGGGAAATGAAAAAAAATATATATATATTAATGTGAAAGAGTGTTTTTGAAGCAATTTCCTTCAAGCTGGGCTACTTTTCCTATTGCCATTTTCCTTTAACGTTGGCTGTAAAATGCAGCATGTTAAGGTTTTGTATTGTTCCGTCTTAAGGGTGCATTGTTTTATATCTGCCCTTCATTTTGAGTCGGCTTACTTTTCTAATTTTCATATATATAAAATTAGGAAGTTTTAAGAAGAATCCACTGCACCTAAGTTACAATTAAAAAATCAAATTGGAGGCTTGCAGCTTACCCACCTTTGCTCATTTGACCTTAAGCGAGACACAGTGGAGAGAAGAAAGTTTGCAGGTTCTATTCATCCTTTACCAAGTTCACTATTTTCACTGGGAAAGTCTTTTCCTGTGTCATTGCCACCTACTGCATGAGGGAGAGCAGCTGAAAGACATGTGCTGGGTATGGAAAATGCCAGTGATTTAATGGGCGTGAGGCTTCCAAAATTTGCAGTTTTGTTAATCCTTCTTTGGGAAGGAAAAGTATATTCTTGAAGATAACCCAAACCACAACTGGCCTATGTAGCAAATTTATAATCAGTCATGTATGATAACTCACCAGTTATAACTCACCAGTTGCATCTTCCCCCCACTAATTTGAAATAGACTCACTGGTTGAACAGACAACATCATAATAAATGGGAAAGGATTGAAGTTAAGGATTTCAGCTTAAGTGGATCCACAATCAATCCTCGAGGAAGTAGCAGTCTGGAAATCAAATGGCCTATTGCATTCAGGCAAATTTGCTGAATAAAATCTAAAGAGTTAAAAAAACAATGATGTGACTTGACCCAAGCTGGGATATTTTCAGTCGACTCATAGGCACGTGAAAGTGGACAGTAAACAAGGAAGGCTTGAGGAGTGATCTATTCGCATTGCCGTGTTGGAGAAGATTAACAACGTCGTGGACTACAGAAGAACAGACAACTGTGTTTTGGGGGAAATGTGGGCATAATAGAAAGCTCTTCAGAAGCTATGACAGCAAGACTTCATCTCAGGTTCCTGACATGTGAACAGGTGGGACCAGTCCCTGGAAGGACATCATGCCTGGTAAAGTAGAGAGAGGTTTAGCAAGAAAAAAGGAAGTTTCTTGATGAGATGGATTGACACACTGGCTTAAACATAACCACTGTGAGGACGGTGCCCGACTGGATAGTGTGTCTGTTTCACACAGGGCTGCTCTAAGTGGCAGACGACGCCAGGTCTGCCAATAGCAGCGACAGCAACATTACACATCTTCAATGTTTGTTAGAAATGGCAACTTCTACCGAAGGCTTTTTCCTCTGGAGGAATTTAAAGAATGATTGTAAAAGAAAGTTAGCTGTGTCTTGCAATATATTTGTCATTAGGGCCAGTCTGCAAATGATTATATTTATCATTGAGGTCAGTATCAAATTTTGTCTTTTACTAGTGATATTTTTCTGGCCACATCTCTGGGTATAAATATTTCCAGCTAACTTTTCAGAGTTCATAGACCAGACCTTTTCCATAGACTAGACCAATAAAAATGACCTATATCATTTATCCCTGGGGTACAACTTGGTGAAGTGAGGCAGAACCAGGTGTAATGGTGGCTGTGAATTTCCTCTCTTTATTTCTTTTACTTCTGAATCATGGTAAACAGTGGGTTTACAAATAGTGGCATATGATGTATTTTGCCACGTTTTGGTATCATACCCTGAACCTTGACTTCTTGTGTATTAAAATTTGAAGAAATATAGATACTAAGGAATTTAGTTTCCTTTTCCAGATGAAAAGTTTGCCAAAGACCCTGACACACTTAGCATTAATCATTTCATAAGAGATTTCTGTTAATTTAAACTCACGTCCATTTTTAAAGTTATAGTTTTAGGGTCATAAGAATGGTTTTTTATGCACATGTTATTTTAGTGTAAGTAAATGGGTTTCAGACACTGTAGGCTTTAACAATATAAGATGCATTTTTAATGTTTTCAAGTTCTTGATCATTATATATTCCCCTTTAGTGGAATGAATGTAGGATGACAGAGAATGTAGGATGACAGAGATGAATGCAGGGAATGAAAGGAGATGAACGTGACAGAGTCCTCCCGTAAGCTTAAGCATCGTGCTTAGGAAAATGTCCCATGGTTCTCTCAAATGGCATGTTTTCTGGTTGTGTTTTTCCCCTTTCCCTTCATGAGCATTTGAAATGAGGTAGTGCATAATTTTCGGTCAAGATATAAAAAGAAAATATTATGCACTTTGGGGAGTTGTGTTTTGAATTTCTTATTATAAGGTTATACTGTGGATGTGTGTGTATTATACCATGCTCTGAAGAGATCTGCAGCTATTTATTAGCCCTATTGTATAATAAAAGAAATGGGTTGACTTAATTTCAATGTTAGGCATCACGTGTCAAAGGACTGATTCTTATTTGCCCTCCTTCTCCAGGCTTTGATTCTATCTGTTTAGAAAATGTTGATGTATTTTCCAAAGTTTAGAAGTGGTGAGGGGAAGGGGATTGACGATGTGCTGTTATTTTTAATCTTGACATCTGGCAGCATAAAGTTAGGCGAGGTAGAGATATGTCCAATTGCTGCAGCCACTGAGGGGAGCACAGTGTAGCCCTAGTAGGGAAGAGAAGAGTTTGAGGACCTCGTCTTGTCTGCTGCTCACATCTTTGACAGTGCCAGGAGTTTGACGGGAGTACAAGTGGGCATGTGAAGAGTTAAGTGTTCCTGTACTATGCCCAAGCAGATGGTGTAATTAGCCCACAATAGGGAAGAACTATGTTTTCATGTTTGGACAAAAAGGACTCGCTCCAGGTGGCGGAGTAAGAAGTTCCAAATGACAGTAAGTCCCTTTGAAGATTGGACAGTGATAGTTTTTTACCCTCTAATATTACACGTACATAACCTCCCAACATATTTTAATCAAAGTATTGTAACTCTTGTTTGCTTTAAGAGAAAACTATGAGAATGCACACACAGTAGTTATTAATTCATCTTAGTCCAGGACTTTGGATTGAGTTCTATGAGGAATAAAAAAAAAACAACTTTGTATTCAAGCTGTCAAGTTTTCGGGACAAACTCTTGTGAGAATGGGAAGTAAAGGACTGGGCAAACATTTCTGTAGCAAAAATATGTTGTATGGGATGAGCTGTTTGAGGTGCTGAGCCCTGTTCTGTATCCTTAATAGAGAAAACATTTTCAATAAGATGGTGGAAAGAAGTGAGAAGGACTGAATTTGCCTCTGAATGCACATACCTCGGCATGTGCGGTAGGGTTTGCTCTTGTCCAGTGTGATGGGTTCATGAATGTAGTTTTGTACATTTGTGCCACACATGAATGTAGTTTTGTACATTTGTACATTTGTGATACAGCACACAAGAAAATAATAACAATGGTTATGACTCTATAGTAAGCCATCTCTGTATTATGCAAGAATATTGTCTTAAGCAAACAATTAAATGTTGAAATTGCTTGCATTCTCTGATGGTCAGATAGATTTTACTGAAGTTTTCAAAGTGATAGAAATTTGAAGTTTTACCAGACACTGGCTAATTATTAATGAGGCATTTGCTAAGATTCTCTCCCTTTTCAGCCCATCTGCTCCTGTGGTACAGTCATAATGTAGAAACATTGACATCTCAATTATTTCCATGGCAACAAATTGATGTCAAGATCCCACATTTGACT
The DNA here is from genome assembly GCF_050624435.1 of Tenrec ecaudatus. NCBI lineage: Eukaryota > Metazoa > Chordata > Mammalia > Afrosoricida > Tenrecidae > Tenrec > Tenrec ecaudatus. The sequence continues at coordinate 41,945,845 of NC_134536.1, forward strand.
TCACTGCAGGACAAATAGAATTTGGATTACAAAGGTGGATTGGGAGTTCTTATTGAAACACAAATCTTTAAACAAGGGAATTAGAAATATCTTTGGGGGGGGGGAAAGTAAGTTCAGTTCCCCCTAAATTTTACACTTACTTTTAATGAGAAAACAACAACAGCACAGTATATGAGATGTATTCATACTCTTCTGCCTTTTTCTATATTCAGAACCATAATGGGCATTGACTCAGTTGGTGACAGCTTGCAAGTAAGAGTTTTCAACTGATTGTATGTTCTCAGAAGAACTCAGACAGCTAAAAGCGTGGGTAGTTGTCAGCAGTACAGAACGTTAGAATCTAGACCCATCCTATTTCTAGTTAGATGGTCAAGTCATGTAGTATATATGTGGGGACTTCCAAGAGTTTATGGGAAAATTCTATTGAATTACATTCCATTTTCCATGAGGTTTTTGAAGCCCCTTATGTAAGCTATCACCATCTTGCAGATAGCTAGATGGCTAGACTTGATTGCCTATCAAGTCATCTCCAACTCTTGGCAACCTATGTACAATAGAACAACATGTCACTGGGTCCTGCATAATCCTCACCATCTCCGGTATGTTTATGTTCATCATTTCAACCCTCAGTCCAGTCCATCTCACTGAGAGTCTGATCTTGCCCTCTCCGGCCCTCTACTTTATTATACCTGCTGTTCTCTTCGAGTGATTGACACCTCTGTATGATCCCTCACAGGGCCATGTAAAAAGCAACTGAGCTAGTGTAGTGCTGTGATCTCTGAGGTCGTCCTTTGTCTCTCTTAGTCTTGAGGCTCCACTGAAACCTGCCCACACTGTGACAGCCATGGTATCTGAAACACACTCGCGGGATGGCTTCCAATGTCACAGCTACTTGTCAATATGAAGTTATTGAAAAGTATAGGGGAATTATTCAGCCTGGCAATCAGACCACAGCCTGATGCTGCTTCCTTGTGGGTATGGCCTTCTTATAAGGAGAGCCCTAGGAACCTCTCCTTCTTTCTCTTGGCCATCACCTGCTTGCTGGTTGGCCCTGGTTGCTGCCATAACCCTGCGGTACCACTGTGGCCATTGGATCCCCATGACTTTGCATCCACCATCAGCTATATTCCTGCATTCTGTACCACTGCTTGTGATGACCTGAGTCTGAAGAGGGACTATGGACTAGTATTGGACTTATACATGTGAGTTGAACTGGGCTGGGATGTTTTCTTGATATATAATTACTTCTGGATACAAAGCTCCTTCTTTCAAATATATGAGTGAGTGTCTGTGATTAGTTTCTTTAGTCAATCCAGCCTACCACACCACACCACACCACACCACACCACACCACACCACACCACACCACACCACACCACACCACACCACACCACACCACACCAATAAGACTGAGAGATAGGTAGTGGTACATCAGAAGTAGCTCAGCCTCAAACTATTTATTCTCTGTATTTGGTTTAGAATTTTATAATTACAGGGGGGAGGCTACTTGTTGCTGTTCTGCATTGTGTGGATGGTGTAACTTCAGAATGTTTGTGGTGCTTTGCCGTCTTTGTATCATTTTGTGCTTCAATTCTTTATGGCTAACTCTCAGGGAACTTTTTGATTTGATAGCTGTTTTCTTTATCAAATCTAATGATATATCTGACATTTCTTTGTTTCTTAGACTTTTGTATGTAACTTGTCATAAGGTTGCTCTCAAAATATTTAAGTTCATTTGCACTTCCGTTTTCTGTATTTGACTGCGACGGCAGGGCTTCCTTTTTATACCCCTCACACCAAACCAAATTCACTGCCAAGGAGTCTATTCTGACTCTAGCGGCCTGATACAGAGTTCCCGAGACTAAGTCTGTATGGGAGCAGGTAGCCTTCTCTTTCTCCCGTGCAGTGGCTGGTTGGTTTGAACCACTGACCTTGTGATGAGTTCCTCAATCCCTAGCCCACAGGGCCTCTTCTCCCTGGCATACAGTGGGTACATACGGCTTTCTGCTAGAGATGGAGGTTGTTGCATTACTGTCAGGCCGTTCACACTTCAGAGTATCGATGATGATGACCCATTTGATGGCTTATTATTGGGGTTTCGAGTTTCAATTTGGGATGCTATTTGAGAACTAAGAAGACCTATGAAGCATAACCAATTGCCCGATTGTGTCTCTTTCACCTTTTTTTGGATGGCTAAATCTAGGCAGGGAGTCATGAAAGGCCTTCAAAGGCACTGCAGATAATTCTCATGACTGTGTAAATTGTCTGGGAATTCCTGCCCAGGTATTGCTGGCTGAAAGCTTCCCTGCACCCTAAGGTGCTCCGGCAAACACCTCAGCTATTATGGTCGTCCCCTTTTCTACCTTTCTGCCTCCTTCAGTCATTCCTTCAGACAGTGGAGCGCAAGTGATACTTGTCTTGATCCCCTCGCATCTCCCTGAGGCTGCATCCTGGGACTCTGCGATGATTGTCATTGTTTGTTGAGGGGCCCCTCTGCCTGACGTTGTCTTGTGTGCGTCATCACACTTGACTTGCTTCGTGGCCTGGGCGAGAAGTACTGTCGCTCTCCCCTGAACGGAAGATCTAGGCTTGAATCTGATTCTCCTGTAAGGACGCCTGCCACCGTGCTCATCTTCAGGGCGAGAGTTCATTTTTTAAAGAGTGGAACGTGTTGCTTATATTTCAATTTTGGTTTCCCGTTTTGGAGGGAGAGCTTGCTTTTGAATTCTGAAACCATTTTACTGTAGTCCTTATGTGTGAATGGTCGTTTTCTACCAAGGGTATCTCTGCTTTCAAGGTCACAGAAGCAGAGATTTGGCAGAGAATTGGGGTAAGAAGAAAATGAGTGTACTTAATGATGAGAATTTATAATGAGATTTCAAATTAGCAAATATACCCATTTGGGGTTCATTTAATTTTTTTATCCCATGTAGCTTAATAGCATTGCAATAAAATCTTACTAATTTAGATGAATTGTGGGCAACACCTGTCTGAATTAACTTGAAAGTTAGAATCACAGTATAATTTTATAGAAGTTAAACTTTATTATTTTTCCTATATACATACATGGCTTGCTTATACTCAGGAGCTGAAAAACGAAGCATCTGCTTTAGTTTTCCAAGAAGCCCCGTTTCTTCCATCTTGCTTTGCTTTTCATTGATTCTTGAAATATTTTAATTTTTTTCTACAGAGATTAGCTCTCTGCAAAAGCCTTTCATATACAGTACTGCATTTATTTCTTACAGGAATTCTTATTTCCCAGTCTGCACAACTGGCAAAAGGTAAAGTGGTTTGCTCAGGACAACATGGTTGGTTAGCAAGAGCCTGGACTAGAACCGGTTCTTTTGATACATTTTATTGTTCTACCGAATCTATACCGTCTAGACAGCACTTTGTGATTTATCATTGAGGGATGTAGCAGAAGTGGAGGAATTCTGGCGGTGCAATGGGGTGCAAAGTGCACTGCTAACCATGAGGCCAGCAGTTCACAACCCACTTGCTGCTCTAAGAGGGAAAAGGAGGCTTTCTGTTCCTATAAAGAGTTAGACTCTCAGAACCCCATGGGCAGACCTCCTCTGCCCTGTACGATGGCTGTGACTCAGTGGCAGTGAGCGCGAAACTGAATTGGAAGGGACTCTGGTTGCACTGTGGGTTAAGCACCCGGCTGCTCACCAGGGCAGAGCTTCAAACTCACCAGCCCCTCTGCTGGAGAAAAAGGAGGCGATCTGCTTCTGGAAAGATGAATAGTTTTAGGATTCTTATAGAGGGTCACTATGAGTTAGAATTGACTTGACCGCAATGGGAGTTGGATTGGTAAACGGAAGAGGAACCCAGCTGGCATAGTGGGCTAGGCATTGGCTGCTAAGAAGAGGTCAGAAGTTCAGACTCACTAGCTGTTCTCCAGGGGACAGACAGATGTACAGCCACAGCGAGTACAGAGAACAGTTCTACTTCTCCCTGCAGAATGGTTGGACGGCAGAATCCACTCCACACAGAGGGTAAAAACCGAGTGCTTTCTCCCTCCCTGCCTTCATTCTTCCTTTCCTCCCTTCCCCTGTTTCAGAATCATTTGGAGAAGGTGATTACCTTCAGCAAATGTTCTGCTTTAAAAATTTTTGGTTGTCATTTTTTAATTGCATTTAACTCTAATCCAATTCATATTTTAAATTGTTAAACTGAGGCATTTCACAACAGGAGTAAATTATTGACTGTACCAGTTTTCTAATGTTTGCCACTTGAAGTATGTATCAATAGTCAATTTGCATTAATTTTTGTAATTGGTTACAAGTAATCCCCTGGGCTGAGCGCATCGTTTTAAGTACAATCTGTAGCTAACTAACCAACCTTGTCCAAGCCTAATGTGAACCACGTGCAACCGTTTCTAATAACAAATGGGTGCAACTTGGTGACAAAGCGTTATTACTGTATTAAGTTAATGATATTTTAGTGTATCTGACCTATTTCTTTAATGTTTTCTAATGTGAGTAAAGGTAAACTATACGTTATATACTAAAGCAGACATGTGACTCATTCAGAATGGTTTCTAATGTTCTGATTTATGTAGAACTCTGCCTTAAACAGGTTTAGGGATGGAAATTGTTCTGGGAGCTTCTGCTTGCTCTGTGGTAATTAGGAACAAAGTAGATTTCTCTTTGGTTCTTTCAATTCTGTGTGCGTCCGAACTTTGAGCCTACTAAGTAGCAGAATGAATACTGGTTCTCTCGACAGCAAGACGAATTTGGGCAGCGCACTAAGATGCCTAGATGTTAAGGGGCCTGCACTGGGTGAAGTTCAGGATCCACTAATAGGAAATTGAGCATCCTCAGGACTGGCCGCTCTAGTTTCCTTTCCCATCTCTGTTTGTCTCACTTCTTAGCCCTCCTGCCTCAGCCTTGCACTTCTCGCTCACTTCTTTCCCTCCGTCCCCGGCATTCCTTGTCCTCTCCGTCCTCTCCTCTCTTCGCCCAGTGTCCCCTTTCCCTCCTTCCTCTCTGTCTCTTCCACTACTCTCTTGCCTTCCTTCTCCTCTCCCCAAACCCCTGCTTCTTTCCCGCTGCAGGGGCACAGTTGCAAAAGTCTGAACTTGAGGATAATTCCTGGGAGACTCTTGTTGCGTGAAAAGAAAGCTGATATCCTGGCCATTGAATCGATTTCGACTCATGGCAGCCCTGCATAGGGTTCCTGAGACTGTATATTTTAATACCATTTCTCCTTGAATTTCTTGAAGACTTTTCACCTATCGGTTCTGAGTACACAATTGACGTGTTTGTACACACTGTATTTTTGAAAGTCGCTCCCGGTGATTCTTAGGTGGAGAACCAACACCTGACTGATGCTTAGATGCAGCCCAATTCCCAAAGTTTTACTACTAGTTATTAAACCAAATCAACAGGAGAGCTATTGTATTACGACACGACGTAACCACTCCCAAACATGTATCACAGTAAATGGTTTTCATTCACTGCAATCTCTGTTGGAGTGTTTGGGGAGGTGCTTGTTCATTTTTCTGTTAAACCACACATTCATGTAAGCCAGTCTGAGGAGCAACGTTCTGAGGACAACCTGAAAATAATGCAGCAGCGAATGTTGGGTCATGTTTGTTCTGTCCTTAGCTTTGTGTTTATTGTCCTTTTAACTGTTAACTCACGTGACCCTCTGTTCTTCACGCTCCTCCCTACTTTTCGAGCTAAGTTTGTGAATCCATTGTAATGGCCACACAGACCTCACAAACATTATTTGTGGGCACAGGATTCATTAAGGAAGTTAACTGGTTGCATTGCAAGTGAGAAATGCAGTTACTTCCCAGTGTTGAAGAGTGAACAAATGAGACGTTACCGAGCGTGACCACTTTATCATTCTGTTGTGGTTTCCCGTCGATACTGCTCAGAGCCTCACAGTGACCTCCTAGGGCCTGGCTGTCATAGGACTTACATATTTTGCATCATTAGAGATGAACAATTCGAACTTAAGAAATAAAAAAACTTAAGCTATTTCCTCCAATAACCTAAGGACGAGGATTCGGGGGGCATTTATTCATTTTTTGCCTTTTCTAAATTTTTTTAAACTTGTTAGTCTTTAAAAGTTTATAAAGAGAATCAGGTGATCCCAATTACTGATAGTGAAGAAACAGCAACCAACAATAAATCAATCTGAAGAACTAAAAAGGAATGGATGGCCGGGTGCACCTGAGGGTGCTTCTTAAAGTGGAACGAAAGGAAGCCTCAGATGGAGTTTTGTGTTTGGTAAGGGAAAGAGAAAAGAAAAGCTTTTTGTATGAGAGCTGAAAAACACAGGAGAAGTAAAAAGAGACAAAGGCAAGCAAGCAAATACACAAAGAAGCACGAGAAATCTGGTGGACAGAGATGAATAATGTCGCTAGCACTGGGGACAAGCATTCCACACAGCGGGCCAGACTTTTGGAATGGGCTCACCCTTGACTGTGTCCTCTCTCCAGAGCCTCTTAGAGTGAGCGGGGCATTTCCATGCTAAGCCGTGAGCAACTTTACAGCAAGAGCCTGATATTCTCTTGTTCCGGTAGATTGTATCTATTAATGTTTGGCATATTAGAGATTAAAATGGTGAAATTCACTAATATAAATTTAAAAACGTTACATATTAGCATAAAACATGTGGAAGAGATTAACAAGAAACATGGTAAAAAGTAAAAACATTGCTTATTTAATTATATTACAGTTTCTTGAATGTTGAGATGAAATCTCTTGTCACACAGTGTTTTGGTTGTGCACATGAGATGAGAACCAATGTGGCCTCACATATAAAGTAGTTGGAAAAGTGAGGAACATTTAAATGACTTTTCAAAGGATTACAGGTGTTTTTCTTCAATAATACTACACTAAGAATTTCTAAGTGGTTATTCCTTAAAAATTAGCTATAATATGGAATCTAAAACTCTTATCATGTACACTGTTACGTGAAAACATGGATGTGTTTTGCACTGTGGGTGGATCCTGACCCAGGCATGAGTGATGTCGCATCATGTCAGACATTTAGGAACAACTGGTTCACTAAGTTAAGAAGATCATTCAAATGTAAGCATATTACAATCTATAAAAAAATTGTTAGTGTATGTAGCCTGCAATGTTATTAGAAAAGTTTTATTGGTGTTGGAAAACAGACAGGCTCACTATGGTGAATATGTTTTCTTTTTTTAAAATTAATGAATGTTTTTATTTAATCATTTTATTGGGAGCTCGTACAACTCTTATCCCAGTGCATCCATCCATTGTGTCAAGCAGATTTGTACATTTGTTGCCATCATCATTCTCAAAACATTTGCTAAATGAGCTGATTCCAAGGGTAATTATGTTTTCAAAGATAATACTTTCTTTTAAAATCTTAACTTTTATCATGAGAAGAGATACTGTCAGTTCTTTCCCTTGATGTGTCAGGTTGACTTCATCCCTTTCTCAAAAGGTTGGTCCTGGTGAGCTCAGCTCTTAGACTCAAGGGCTTCTTCTCGAAACGGGCATCTCGTGGTGTGTTGGTGTGCAAGACACATGCTCTGTGCATGCTGCCTTTTTAGTGTACAGAATATTCGAAATACATAATATAAACTGATGGGACTTGACTTAAAAACAACGGATTTGATGGTTTCTGCAAAGCCATCTTGAAGTGAAACTGTATTGTAGTCACTGGGAGTTCCTAACAGTGGAGAGTCACATGAAGACACTTGATGTGCTAAGGTGGGATCATGCTAATTGCATCAAAGTGTACGCACCAATGCTTTTGCACTCTCCATGGAAAAGGCGGCTATGAGGAGGCTCTGCGCCCGTGACCAGATTTTAACATTGGTAAAGCAGGACACCAGCGGAACACTATTGATAAAACTCACATCCTGGCGAAATAGCCACATGGCGGCCGATAACTGTATACCCTAGCTTGTCGTGCATTCTTCCCAAACATCGGGACTTTTAACAAATGCTGCGGGACGCGGGAAAAATTGTTAAAAATCGGGACGTCTGGTCACCTTATCTAGTAGTACAGTGTCTGTGGAAAATGGAATGAACAGATAATGGGAATTTTCCACAAACGCTTGGAAGCCCACAAATCTTATCTTAGAAGTACTGGTCAGTCATTTTGACTCCACTGGGTCTGCGACCACACTCCGAGGAGCGCTAGTGTAGGGTGAGATTTTCATTTCATTGAAAACGATGGTTCTTGTATGTAAAACAGATTCTCTTGGCATAAATTTCTACAAATTGAATTTCTTCCATGCATTAGAACAAATGGCTATGTTTAATTGGCTCATTAGTAGATTGGAAAAAAATGTTATTACTGAGAAAAAGATAATCTGTTTTTAATTTTCTAATAAATAAAGTATAATAGTGCCTCAGAGTGGAATTGTTAATGGTGGTCTTGCTCATCATTACAACGATACATGTTTCCTTCAAAGCAAATATAGTTTGAGCAGTAGATAGCGTCCATGATCAGAGTTCTCGTCATTTCCCTACTTGCCGAGTGCTTGGTCATTGTCGCGTGCCTGCTGCTCCATCTGATTGATACGTACAGTAACATGTGAGCACACGTGGCTTCAGCGTGACCACAGTGGACTCCGAAAGTTTTTGGATTTTCTCCAGAGTCTAACTGACACGTAGTGGGGACTTTCAAAAGTGTGCGGGGAAATTCTGTGATCTTTCAGTCCCGTGCTCCCGCAAACATTTCGAAGGCCTTCATTCTCAGTAAGCACATATCCTTATCCTTTATTAAGGGTTAGAAGAAACACTTGCATTTGGAAAAGATATGTTTGTTCTTCCTCAGCAGGGGAGCAGAGCTCACACTATGCAGGCCTTTTTCTGGGGGTTCCTTTAACTTGGGAGCTTCTCTTGTGGGAGACGAGGAACACTAACGTATAAGATAACCATGAGAAGAATGTTCTTCCCACAGTCAAAGGACGGACGGAGCAGTGTCTTGTCCAAGCTGGTCAGGTGTGTTAAGAACTTTTTAAGTCCTGCAGGTTGACAAAAAGCACAGCAATGGCAATAGTAAATGTTGATGTTTTTTGCATAGGTATTAGTCTTTGTTTTAAAACAATGTAAACAGATACAGGGAGTCCCTGGCTGCTGCCCTTGAGTAAGGCATTCACCCACCAATGCATGTGTAGGTGGCTGAGTCCGTCCAGATGCACCTTGGCAGCAAGGCCTAGAAGTCAGGATTCTGAGAACCCTGTGAGGCACAGATTCGTGCGACATCGGGGATTGCCCTGAGTCAGAATTGGCTTGGTGACAAGGGTTATAGCGGTTCAAAGCGGTATAGAGAGGGAAACGTTAAGCATTCTTTAGATGAACCAGCTTTCAAATATCACATGAGATTTTGCGAAGCCCACCACTTCTGGATACATGCAAATGTGTGTTTATGTTAAAGCAAAACAAAAATCCCAAACAGAATGCAAAACATGAGACACGCGTTATAAAATGAGTGGTGTAGGCAAGAATCTAAGAAATTGACACGTTTGGGGAATTTGGTGCTTGAGGTAATATTTTTTACACTTGATTGTTGATTAAAGTTTAAATTTGTAAATATCTCATAATCTCTTGCCCCTATCTCATTCCACTGACAAGAACCTAACCTCATTAAGAGCTGCATGCAGAATTAATTCATTTTCAATAATTCTAATGTGCCTGCGATATGCCACTGGGAGAAAGATGAGGCTGTCTTTGCCCACGGAGATTTACACTCTGTAGGAGGGAGGTTGGCAGAAAAGAATCGCAGCAGGGAAAGACCCTGAGGGGATAGAAGATGTAAAGACAGCCAAGGTCAATATTGTGAAATTCACAATCCTGCAATAACAGTGGCCATCAAATGAGATGTGTGGACACACGCGCAGGCCAGAGGGTGCAAGAGGGCGAGTGGGCATATACCTGTTAACACATACAGGATTGACAGAGCATATTTGTGTATACATAGGTGCATGAGTGTAGTGGAGCACCCTGGGAGCAAAGTTAGGAAAGTTTCCAGACGTAACCAGACACCTTGAAGGACTGAGTCCCTGAGACTGGGGACTTGGTACCATATTCCTAGGGTTCCCGAGGTCAGTTGGCATACCGCAAAAAGGTCCACAAAGACAATTCTGTACATATGATGCGATGTGTCTTTCCTCGTTTGGAAGAAGAATGATGAAAATCGAAGATCAAAGCAAACTCACTTGGAGAAAGATGAGACGCTGCTTCTGGGAAGAGGTACATTCTCAGAAACCCACAGGCAGTCCTCCTCTGTGCGATGGAGTTGCTCTGAGTAACATTACAGTTACATGGAAACGGTTTATCCAGTGGACTGCGGGGCACACAGCCCCAACCCTGAGACCTAAAGGTCTAGACAAAATCTGGCTGCCACTGCAAACTGTGCCGAAAGGGAGGATCACACGAGAAGGTCCGGATAGAGCCGGAGAACCCAGTGGCGCTCGAACTCAAAATCATGAAAGAGACCAGGTGACCTGGTCAGACAGAGAGTGGTGGAACCCCAGATAGGAGGCCGGTGGTCCCTTCATTACCCTTTCAGCCAGTTTTCACCCAAACAATTACAGGTGTGAAAGGGAAGCAATAGCATTAATGAGGTATGCACATTTGATAATAATTGACCTTTTGAGATCCCGAGGGCAGCATTTCCCCAAGGACAGAATTCAGAAAAGTTCAGAGAGATGGAGGCATACAAGCAGGAAACACACAAGGAGGAGCTAAATTGAATGATGAGTGGTGTTGGATTGAAGGGCTTGCAACTAAGGAGGTAAAAGCAAATGTGTATACATTGCTGCACATGAAATTGCTCTATAAACCTTTCCGCAATTACAAAAAAAGAGAGAGAGAGTTTTCTGTTCTTTGGGGCACTGTGAGTTGGATCGATTGGATGGCAGTGTGAAATTCATACCTTGATCTGTGCTGGATGCTGGTGATAGAAGAGGAATGAGTGGAAGTCCTCACAGTGAAGCGTGAGGAGGCTGTGGGGGATGCTAACTGGCAGGATGCGTTTTGGGGACGATGGTGGAAATGTGAGGTGGTCTGGATCAGTTCATTGGAAAAATGGAACTAAAAGACAATGGAAACTTTCCACGAACTTTGCAAAACCTCCTCGTGTGACAGGATATCGGGTAAGATTTCAGTTTTTTGAATAGGAGGGTATCAGATGAGAAAAGCCAGGGAAATATTTGCCAAAAAGGTGACTTACCTGTTGTGACATGTATTCAGATGTCTCAAAAATGCTAAGTAGGAATTATGATTTTGACAATGTCTCTCCGAGAACTCTAGACGCAACGTTCTAAACATTTAGAGATGCTCCATTCAGTCCACACACATGGAACATGCAGCATGTGGAAAGCCCAGGGAGCTGGGCCCGAGTGAGGTGATCTTTGTCGGTGAGGGACCACAGACTAATGAGAAGGTCACGTCGTTTCAGTACAGTGTGGTGAATGCCCAGATGGGGAAGTGCCTGAGTTGCATTCAATTGGCCAGGGGCTGCCCAGTTCAACAAGTGTGTTCACCACAACATAAAGAAGCGGGAGCAGCGAATCACGGCATTTCCTCCAGTGTTTACCTGGTATCAAGAGTTCTAAATAAACACCGGTGATAGCATGTGTGCTACAGATATTTCTTACTTTTAAGAGTGGTCTTGAAAGCTGCGCACTGGAAAATGGCCAAGGCTTTTTCCTGTTAACTGTATACACTCATAACTGGGGTTAAGCCTGGTTCAGATCCTGGTTTCACCACTAACGGATTAGTTATTGAATTCTTGATTCAGTTTTCTAACTTCTGTTTAGCTTGCTGTCTTCTGCTGCAAATGAATGGTAAAAATCGGAGGTAACTCCTAGGGCTTTTTTGTGAGCATTTAATAACAATCTATGTAAAGTGATCAGCATAGTGCCTGGCATATGGTTAAAACGTTCTCTTTGTACGTTCGCTATCATTATTTTTTCTTAAATGAAGCACTTCAATGAATCGCATAACATTTAATCCTCAAAATAACTTGGAATCAGATTTGTGGTTAGTTCACTGGTCAGCTTGAGCTCTTGGCGTTGTTGCTTTGCCCTGGACCAGCAGTCAGGAGGAGGAGCTTGTTTGGTCAAAGGAGGGACTGTCTCTAGACTGTACATGATGGTTACACAGAGGGTGATGCTATTCAACCTTTGCCCTCCAGTGGAATAATACACACTTTCCTGCCTCTTTGTACAGAGCACGTGGCTAAGCGTTTTAATGTCGAATTGAGACTGGAATTAGCTTTGGCCTTAAGAAGCTTATGCTTCAGCATAAATAAAATCAATACTTTCCCCGTGAAATAGACATATGGGCTAAAAAATGGATCAAGTGTTACTGAACTTTGTCTAAGTGTTAAATATTCTCAGGGGTTAAAAAAATCAACAAAAGATTACAGTGCTTGTTAGAAGAGACCTTTGTTTAATGCTATTTTGAGCATTTTCCTACTGTTTTTCTGAGTTTTATTTGCAAGCTGGAGCAGGTATTAAAGATGAAGTGTTCTGGTGGGAACTGTAGCCCTGGGCGCTGAAAACATCGCTAATTTCAAACCTTGTAATTTAGTTCAATTGAAACATAACTGCATTTAGATGAATGGGCCGCCAGTTTTCCCTTCCCAAAGCAAACATGCCAGCCTTTCATTCCTTCTTGTCTGGGTTTCCAGTGTCTGCACCACTCAGGTCTGCTCCGTGACACATAATTGACATCATTGTGGTGTTGCGAATTTTTTATTTTGGAAAAAAGAAATTTTGACAAATTAGGGACGTTTTGCATCACGTCCCGCCCCAGCCGTGTTAGCTTTTGAAGGAAGACTGGGGGAGGGATTCCAGGTAACCTCATGCTCCGTGGAAGGTGGTTTGTACTTGGCTCATGCTTTTACAAACCTGGGAGTAAGTGACACAGTAGGTCCGATTACAAATACAGCTTATCTTCATTTTGAATCCATGACTTCTATTAAATTTAATTACTTCCCCGGTGGCTTCTATTAAATTTAATTAATTTCCCCTGCAGCTGGCGTTGTAGATGCGCTGTTGCTAAACGAAGGTGATTACTAATTGAGGCGGTTTGGGGAAAGAGGTTTCACCCTTTCTCTTGCTTATCTGGAAATCGCTTCTCCAGCCAGACGTCTGAGAACGTCAGTGAAGACTTGCAGTGTGCGTAGTCAAGGGTGAGTTCACCACCACGTAGAGAACTCCGTAGATGTGTGTTTGTTTTTCACACCTCCCACCTGACCCTGAAGTTGGCTGTGTTTTTGGTGAGAGGCCAGTTTATAATTCAAAGCGAGGCTAACTGGCCCAGTCTTCTCCTAGGCAAGACGGAGCGAGTTCCTGGCAACTTTTGTCAAGGTTAATTGCGGCTTGCTTTCAGAAATACGGAGCCAGAGGAACAAGTCATTTCGTTTTGTATATGGTGCATCATCCATTCAGCAGTAATTATTTGGGAGACTGTCATCAATTATAATTAATCATCTTATTATCAATATGGTTTATCTTAATTGGGCCATATAACTATAATGCTTAGTATAGTTTCTGAAAGCAAGCACCACTATGTATAAGGATCTTTTAAAAATGAAGCTATAAGCTTCTTAAAACACACCTAAACCCCTCCTAGGCTTTGGGCCCGGGGCCTCAGGACCACAACCTCAGGGAAGCCCAAGGTCAATTTGGGATCGCATAGTTAAGAAAAATGTGCTAGGTCCTGCTTTGGAGAGTAGGAACGGCAGTCTTAAAACTCACCTGCAGCCTGAGTTGTAGCACGTGTTGCTCTCTTTCAGTCCAGAGGAAAGGAGGTTGATGAAAATGAAAAGACGTGGAGAAAATTAGTGCAATGGACTCATGGACCGCAAAAACACCAGTTTCCAAAGTGCTGAGGTCAAGAAGAACTAGATGGTGCCTAGCTACCTACCATTGCCAACTGTTCTGAATCGAATCTCATTAGAAGAACCCAGAGGAAAATTTGAAAAAGAACCCTAAACGATACAGACCCTCACCTTATTGGTCAGATAGAAGTGAGGAGACCTCATGATTATGGCCCTTCCGCACCCTTTAGGTCTGGAATTGATTGATCCCTGTGTGAGGATAATCAGCCATTTATTAGTGATAAGGCAGTATTTACCCAAGGACAAAGTTCAGAGGCTTAAGAAAGAAGTCATGGATACAGGAAACAGTGGGAGGGCATGGTACAATTTATCATTGAAAATGGAAAGGTAGGAGTTTGAGTTCACCCAGAGGTGCCCTCAGAAGAAAGGCCTGGTAATCTGCATCAGGGAAATATACTATTGAAAACCTATGGAGCATAGTTGTGTTCTGGCACAACAGGGGTCCCATCAGTCAGAATTGACCCGGCAGAGAGACTGGTCTAATTGGCATCCATCTCACCAGCAGCACTAGGCAACAAGTTAAAATCCCAGCTATGGAAGAAATTCCTTCCCTTCCCCCAACTGCACAACAATATTGGCAACATGCTCCTCAGATAGCGACTTCCTTTATTTTCATAACCTCATTTTCTTTGTCCTTTTTTCCCTACTCTTGCTCAATCCAAATCGAGGGCTGTTTTCTGATCTGCCAACAAGCAATTTTGGTTTGACATCCTGGTGTTGCATCATGGGCTGCTTCACTTCTTAGTCAGCACTCCCTTCTTGGTAGTTTTATCTAAACCCATAGTTACTAGTGTCTTCTCTAAGACTTTTCTTCTGCATTTGTAGCTCTTGTCCGGACCATTCTGAGCACCAAGATCATTCATCCATTTGATATCCCAACCTGCTTACTTCCCAGGCATTGAAATCATAACATTCCTGTATAAGCCTCCAATATCTTCTTATGGACCTCCCTACTCCCCTTTATGTAGTTAATATCAGAAACGTGGGGCATTTATTTTTCATTTTGTCAGCAGGCTAACATTATTCTACAGGCAATGGGGAGTCATGCAAGTTTTTAGAATCACTTTTTATTTCCCTTTAAGCTTTTTGTGCATTACCGAACACTGAAAAGCAAAGAGCAAAAAGCAAAGAACACAAAAGGCACCCAGAACCATTTTGATGATTTGATAGTTTCACTTTGACATCTTCCTACAGCCTATGTATATCTATAAATGACTGAGCATACAATTTTAAGTAGTTGAGGTCCCATGGTAAGGATTCATGTGTTTTCTTCACACATCATGAATATTTACCAATTCAAAGTCTCCAAGCCTTGAGTATTTTGACAAGCAAGAATACAATATGCTATCAAATAAAAGAAACCAAAAAATCCCCCGTGGAGGAGAAAAAAGTTCATAAAAGACAAAAATGGCTTCCAGGCCTCTAGATACGGGCATGGGCAGAGTTACAGTTAAAACACTGCCTTTCCCTCGTGCTCAATCTCAAATGAAACATAAAGCAAGAGGGCACCAAGCATGATGCGTCTAAGAGAATTATCAGATTTCAAACTAGTACGCTATTACCAAGGTGTTTTCCCTGCATTTACTGTATTTTCATAGTACAGCCACGAGCTGTACACACCCATTGAATGGTTATTATCAAAAGGCCAATACTGGCACACACACATGCACTCCTCCCCTGGCGCACCCTGCCGCCCTTCTGCCACCAACCACTCCCGGTGGGCGCAAGATGCTTTTCTAAATTTTAACAAAAAGATATTTACAGACTGGTTAACTCACTAGTACTAATTTTATTATGCATGGTCACTTCAAGACATCTAAAAAGCTTAGATGCGGTGAAATAATAATCATTGGCCAGAAAAAGCACATACATTTTATAAACAGTGTACATCTAGACTTATGGTTAAAATCTGACACGGTGTCCTAGATAGGCAGATGTGAGCCAACAGCCTTTCCCTTTGCCCGTCCATCTCTCCTTCTACCACCTTCACTGACTAAATACAGAATGACCAGCTCCAAGAGGTGGATTAACAAAGGGCCCCTGAAGACAGCCCCTCTAAGAGATTGTTTTACTATATCTACTTTTAACATACTTTGGGCATTAGGACTTACTTGTCTTTTAACACACAGCAGTCTTAACTAAATGCACGTATAACCATGTGCACACAATCTGAACTTGTCCAATTCTGGGCATAGAGCCCTTCCATCTGCAACCCTTTCCCACCCCCACTACCCAGTATACTGCCTCCAAGACATCAAAATGAGTAATTTCATTTCCTAAATGCAACCATTCCTATGAATTAGGACTATCTATCTAAAGGGTTTTATTTTACATCCTAATTTTAAGTGTGCACTTCTAAACATCTAGGACTATTCCTAAATTTGTCCACTCTACACACAGCAGTATTAAATCAACTGCACCTTTGTAACAAGGGCTGTTTTTAATATCTCTCTCATCCTCATGCCTAGTCTTCAAGTAGTACATGCAGCTTTGTCTTTGATCACACCTTTTCCCTTGCTGCATTGTACAGCTCCCTCCCCGCTTTCGTCTCTGCATTGTACAGCTCCCTCCCCGCTTTCGTCTCTGCCGCCTAGGCCACTGTCAAGCCCTTTCTCTTGCCTTGCAGGCTCCTGTCTTCCTTTTCTCTCACCTGTTGTTTCTCTTCTGTGTCTCTTCCTCTTTCCCTGACCCTTTCTTCTTCCTCTTCTTCCCGCTCCTCTCTCATCTACTACTTCTCCTTTCCAGTCTCCTGGAATGATAGCAGGTTTTTAAACCTGTTAATGATGTAGACTGAGCTGGTATGAAGAACAGGTTTACATGACCATTGATCATTTCAAACACATTCTCTGTGTTTTTAAGTGACCTGAAGGTTTTCGTTTTCCGGCTTCCAAACTTAAATTGACATGTTTATATGTTTGATTTATTTTCCTAGAAAAATAACTTCTACTATGTTACTATACCTTGATTTGCCAAGTTAATGGGGGGAAAGGAGCCAACTTCTAAAGTTGTGAATTTTAGAGGTCAGTGAAAAATACATATATGAGCAGGCTTTAAAAAATAGTTGGTGGAAAAATGGAATAGAAAGATAATGGAATTTCCCCAAAAACTTTTTGAAACTCCTTAATGTGTTTACTTCGCCTCAACACTATTTATACTTGAATTCCTTTTACACTAAATCTTGATTGTTCTTCCCAATTAGCCATTAAGGTTCCCGATCGTTACTTAACTGATACCGTATTAATGTACCGGCTACACTAATTAGAGTCTTGAAAATGCAGGAGCTAGTCAATGAATGAATTTTGCTTAACCATTTATTTGACTGCCTGTCTTCACTTTAGGAGCCCTGCTTGGTGCAGTAGTTAAATTGCTTGGTTGCTAACCCAAAGCCAGCTATTCAAACTCATCAACCACTTCATGGGACACAGATGGGGGCAGTTTGCTTCTGTAAAGGTGTACAGCCCAGGAAACCTTATTAGGAATTAGACTCTGCCCTTTAAGCTCACTCTGAGTTGGGATCCTGCCAAGAGTCGTCCTCAGTTAAGTAGATTGTTAGCTTGGTAGAGATTGTCTTACCATTTTCGCGCAATTTCTTCATGACTTAAAATTGCGTGTGTATGTGTGATATATGAACATGTGTTTTTAGTCTTTGATGTCTCACCACTGTGTGGGGAAAAAGAATAGACTTACAAAGGAGCTTTAGAAGTTTGTGGAAAATTGGACTTAAAAATATGCAATTTTCCATGGCCAATTTGAAGCCCCAGTGTAGGTTTGGTAATGAGTGTCCTGAGTTAGAAACCAATCGGTGTACGCTGTGTGCTTTGCGAGACAAGCTTTTCCATGTAGAAGGGCTGGGAATGACCCTGCAGTCGGGGCCAGATAGGAGATTGCTTTGGAAGCTGTGTCTGAAAACCTACACTCACCCACTTGCAGTGTAGTCGACTTGGGTGAATTTTAGGGATTTGAAGGGAGTAGAAAGTTACACATTTTACCCATAGTATATGCTGGTCTCACCGAGTGTAATTGGAAAGGAATTTGGACAGAGGTGTAGACAGTATGGAGAAGAGGTGACTGTGGGACAGCTTGGAGGGTGGTGGTTGTCACAGTGTGGAGAGGTCAGAGTTCAGTGTGGGTCTGAGGAACTGCCTGAAAGCCCACCTGCTTCATTTATTATCGTTCTGACCCTAACTGTTGGGTATGTGAACCTTTAAAGATCTGCATATCTATTCAGAATTGTACAGAGTATGATGTAATATTTTAAGGACACGCTGGGCCAGCTTTTATCTTTGGCTTTCTTTTTTGATACTCAAATATTGATTCAGGACCTGAGATCTGGCTTTCACTGGCATTCAATGGGCCTGGGATTTTCAGATTGAGGTCTCTGAAGCATTTTTTCTGTCCATTCTTTAAATGTGGGGATTACTCTAGCTATTGAGTGTCTTCTGTGAACTATTTTCATAGAATTCCTTCCTGATGGCTTCTCAGTAGGATGCTTACACACACCATTTGTGCTTTGCTAACTTTTTCTTACTCCTCTAATTGTAAATTAAAACAGATAGCTGGCAGTCATGTGTAACCACCCTGTACTGTCTCCTTAAATTACTAATGTGATGAAGGCATCTTGAAAGCCAGTTTTAATGAATCTGCCTTGTTAAATAGCCCTTTTTTGAGTACTCACTGTAGGAGCCCTAGTGGTGTAGTGGTTACAGGTTGACCTGTGTGATCCACCTGTTCCGTAGTTCCGAAGGAGAAAGACGGGGCTTTTTCTCCCACAAACTGTCCCAGTCTGGGATACCCACTAGGGGTCACTATGAGTAGCATTGACTCAATGACCGTGAGTTGTGTTTTGGTGTTTTGGACCTGACTGAATCGTATCTTTGTTCCCTTACCTTCCCTTATGGGAGAAGCGACCTGCCTGACTCTCGAGCTTACTTGGGCTGGCATGTTACTAGTCTGTCTGTGGCAGAGAGACTTGTTGAGGTGAGAACATGGGGCTTTTTGTAAGGAAGGGAGGACCCACCTTTTGCTAGGGGAGACTTGAATGTGAACTGTGGTCCTCATTAGCAGACAACCAAATACCAAATACTGTTAATTGGCTTAATTTGCTAATCTCCAGTCTTTCATGTAAGAAAGAACACAACACAAAAAACACAACCCAAGGCTGGTCAGGCTCCTTGCGGTTGATGATTAGCCACCCTGACTGAAATTTTCCCTTCACCCTTTGATGCTGCTAGAAATAGCATCATGTAAGGACTAACTGAGTGATTAATCATCTCTAAAAATAGTTAATGCTTTTAGGACGTTTGAAATCAAAGTGAATTTGGATAAACTGTTAGCACAAAAGAAAACATAAACTTTTAAACATGAAAAAAGTCCAACTTTCTTTAGAATCATAATTAGAAAATAGATTTAAATGGTCATGAAATGACATTTTTAACCTGCCAGACTGACAAATATCCTGAAATTTGATTCTCTGTTGGAAAATACCATGGACAATAGGATTTTTATATATTTGGGTTCTGCACTTAAATTGGAAAATCGCTATGGAGGGCAATTTAGCATTGTCTATCAAACACTAATGGGTACACCTAATACTGCCTCCCCTGGGCGTTATTGAAAATTCAAAGTGCAAGATGCTCAATGCAGCATTTTAATAGTAAACGATTGAAAAGCAACGAATTGTCCATATCAGGGGGATATTTTAATTGGTTCTAGTACACTTGTACAGTGGAACAGTCTCCAGAGATTTCAAAACAATGAGAGAAAGAGGCAATTAGTTACTTGTGGCAAAGTCTTCAAGGCATTTTATTAAAATTAATTGAAAGAATGGTGGACAGTGTCTCTAGCTTGCTACCTTGTACACAAAACCAGGAGAAAAGATGACCATAGAGTTCTATTTGCTTTCATATGCATAAATTTAGAAAGGATCCCCCCACCCAAATAAAAACAAACCGCAGGCAGCAGTTACCTGCAGAAGAGAAAATTTTCACTGTTATTCTTATTGTATCCATCTGTGTGTGTGTGTGTTTAATTTTCAGAACATGCAAAAGTATTTTCTCATAAAACTGTAAGGTAATGGAATTTTAATTAATTATATTGTTTCTTTTCTAAAACACATCTAAAATCCGTCATCCTGAGGGGAAAATAGTTCTGATGGGGAAGGAAGCAGTTGCACAGTATTCAATGTGTGAGGCAGGATTGGTACCTTCCAAAAATAACCAACAATGTCCGATCTGAACGGTGGTTTCTGAGGGATCTGCTAAATCCAAACCAAGCTCACTGCCACGGAGTGACTTTTGACTCATAGTGACATTATGTGACAGGAGAACTGGCCCTTCTGGCTTTCTGAGACTGTAGCTCTTTACAGGAGGAGAAAACCTCATCTTTCTCCAGTGGAGTGGCTGTGGCTTTTGAACTGCTGACATGTATTTCACCACCCAACTGCCCTGTAACCCTCTCCGCCACTCGACTAGCCAAGTCAAATTCAAGGTAGAGGGGTTAGCACTGAGGGGTATAGCAACTGTTTTTATTTTTCTCTAAATATTTAGGCCAGTGTGATTTAAATAGATATTTTTGAAGGTCACAGAAAATAGAAGTTTATTATAATAAAGGTTTGGGAAAACTCCCTTGATGAAATGCTAATTAGGAATGTTGTGCCATCCATCCTGCAGCCCTGATGTTGCCGCTTTGGGCTTGTTTTGTTCCCCAAACTCAAGGACCACATTGAAAAGTCTATAACTCAGGACCCCTGAGATTGCGAACACTGCAGTTCTGATGTTCTTTGGGGTAAAGTTAGAGGGATGGAAATGCTGCCCTTGGAAGGGGATGGACAGAGATGGAAATATGTTGAGAAAGAAGAGCTTCACTTTTTGATCTTTTTGTTAAATAAAGATTTCCATAAATTTTTAGCAATTCCTTTATTTACACTCATGGATGATATTGTTTGCTTTATGAGTCATTCTTAAATGGCAGGTTCTACTTATTTTTACTCATGGAAAGACTTCGAATGTTGTTCTTCAATTTTTCTCTCACTTTACCTGGGCTCTTCTGCCGTGTCCGTCAGCACGGTCGGTAGCGGTAGCTAGGTACTCTCTTTTTATGGTGTCAGGATAGACGAGACCGTGGCTCCTTGAGGTAATTTGTTCTTAGACTAGTTCCCTTGCTGCTTTTTGTTTTCCTTTCTCCTCTCTGACTTTGAGGTATAGGGACTCAGAGTGGTGGTATCTTAGAGGGTCCCTTTGAATATACCATTTAAAAGGAGATGCTACAATTTTAAGTCTACTGTAAGTCTTTCTATATATATCTGAAAGTTGATTTCTTCAAGTTAATAGCAATGTAGTCACTTTTTCTTAGTGAATTATTAAAAGAGTACATGGGTGTTCCATTCTCACTCAGTAACGAGCTGGATCACTGTGATTGAAATTGCAATCTCCAAAACATTCTCCCCTTATTGTGCTCCTTGATCTCTGCGACGTGCTTTCTAGGCACATTCCAGTGGGTCTCTGGTAATAAAAGCATCATATGATATAAATGAACAAATGTAGGATTCGGGACTCTGGTTGCAGGATGCTACTTTATTGTTTCTTGATGAAATGATCATGTTTAAGTTTTCTCCGCGAAACATGCTAACAAATGCTACTTCCCCGAGTCGAAGCAAAGCTTGCAGTTGACCCCCCGTATGAATGGCACAGAGTCGGAGCTCTGTTTGTACAGGCCAGCTATTTGTTGGTTCTGGTTTTAGACCTGATCGGCAAGTGCTTGAGAAGTGGTCCTTACGTCTGGTAGTGTGTTGAAGTTCCAGTATTGAAACATTACCACCAATATTGTAAGGCCTTCGTATGCCTAAATTGGTACCTGGAGTGTGCGTAGCTCTAGTTCACTGTCCCTGTTTCTTTGTATGTTGCTAATGAATTGTGTATGAAGTGAGCAGCAGCTTTTTGATTTGATTCCTGAATCAAAGTTGGTAAGAAAGAGAACAAGAGTTGCATGGAAGCAGACAGATAAACTGACAGCCTCTCTCTCCTACCATTCTTTGCCTGTATAGAAGCAGACAGATAAACTCTGACAGCCTCTCTCTCCTACCATTCTTTGCCTGTGGCAAAAACCCAACTGCGTCCTTATTTCAGCCGTTTTCTGTCTGTGTTGCCAGAGATAAATCAGTCTCCTTAAAGGAATCTCTGATGGCAATTGCCAGTGGAAAGGAAAAAAGCAAAACAAAACCTTAGGAGTAGAAGAATGATGTATAGAGTGTTAGTATTCCTGTAAACATTACTTAGAGGGAAGATCCAGGGCCTCCGTTCCAGCGTGGCAGCCAAAGCTTCATTTGTGTGCAGAGGGGCAAGTGTTAGTGGGGTCCATCCACATTGTGCTCTCTCAGAATCCCCTTGTGTTTGCAGAGTGCTTTGTTCGAAGGAGTCTGTTCTGTAGTGTACTCCTCTGCCTACTGGTAGCCTTGGGCAAATGATCATGAACGACATGCCTTCATTTCCTGTAAAATGGGGGAAATATGCCCTACCACAGGAGCCCTGATGGCATAGTGGATTATGGTCCGGGCTGCTAACGGGTGGATCAGCAGTTCAAAAACACCAGCTGCTCTGTGGGAGAAAGATGAGACTGGCCACTCTGGTAAGAAGTTAGTGTGGGAAAGTCATCGAGGCAGTTCTGTCCTGTCCTACAGTGCCGCTACGAGTCCAAATTGACTTGATGGCAGTTAGGTAGTAATTCCTACCTAACGTGGCTGAGGCTAAAATGAATCTAATATATGTAAAATTCCTAGCATATTATTTTATGTAAAAAAGTCACTCAGTGACTGTTAGCTTTTATTATTTAGCTGCCACTGTGCCCATTCACTTCAGTTCCAAAATAATCTCGATTGATGAAATTAGTGTCAGGATATACTCAGTGTAAGAAAAGAAAAGCTAGTTGAGAGTAAGTGGCTTTGTATCTACCTCTACTGCAAACAAAATGTCAGAAGTTATCTTCAAAAATTTCAGATATTTCTGAATATTGCTCCTCCACAAAATGTGCACAGCTATACACATTTAGAAGACTCCAGCATCTCTTCAGTTGCTTTGTTTGACAATTTGCCCTTGCTAATTGTATTACTAGTTTTTTTGTAGTTGTTTTAACATATATCTGAAAGGATATATTATGCATATATAAAATATTCACTTAATTTTATAGCTATGTATGTGTGTGTATAAAAATATTTTTTCAATCCCTGGACGGTGCAAACAGTTAATGCTCTCAACTGTGAAGCAAAAGGTTGCTGGTTTGTAGTGATTGCCCTTCGCAGAGTCAGCCATTGGGAGCCCCCTGACGTCCAGTCCGGCTCTGGTTTACAGGGAGCAATCATGAATCAGAACTGACGCAGTGGCAACTGGTTTTCTGGGTTTTACCAGATTCTTGTGTCTTACCTGGGGAGCTAATCAGACTTAAAATATTTTAGGAAAATGTTGATTGAGACTGGCAGGAAAATTAGTCTTTGGAAATTAGTCTAACTTTTATGTTTATCTTCTTTCCTAAACTTTGCCAATTATATTTCTTCAAACCTGTAAGAAAGAGTTCTTTTAAATAGTTTTATTAGCATAAAATTCATACGTCATACAATTTAATAGTTCAATTATTTTAAGAAGAGATTGTACAATTATTACCACCATCAATTTCAGAACATCTTCCTCCTTCTTGTACTCATAGTTGTTGACTCCCCATTTCTGCTAGGGCATTCTGAATCTACTTACTGTCTCTATAGCCTTACCTATCCTAGATGATCCTATCCAATCGTACAACACAAACAACAGACAAACGACACCCAACAATGACAGAATGAAACAGGAGTAACTCAATCAAATAAGGAAATCAGAACATATTAAAAACTTAAACAACTTTAAAATGGGTTGAAAGGGAGATCAGATGATCTTGTGTTATATTTTAACCTAACTAATTTGGCCATAAGTATCTTTACCATGCACTTTGTCTAACAACATGTTTTATTCACACCTCTAGACTGTGGTCAGAAGGGTGTTCACCTGATATCTAATCCATGTGGGGATCCTGCTAATGGATTTTGGGTTTCCACTGTTAGCCCTAGCCTTCTGCAAACCTGGTTTTCACAGTTTAAGTTCTGACACCTTTTAATTTGGGTTTTATTATTTATGGTCCTCAGATCACACATACTGTTGTGCTTCTTCCATGTGGAGTTAGTTGATGCCTCACATAGCTGGTTGCTTATTTGAACACAAACCTTTACGATCCCAAATACTATTATCTCTCTTATCTGGGGACCGTCTGGGTTCTTCACCACACATTGCTTTAACACCCATATCTTCAGTGATCTCTTCATGAGGGCCAGTATTGAGTAGGTCAATGTCCTAAAAAGTAATTGTTCTTAGACTATGATTAAGTGTAAGTTCTAAGCCCATTCACATATGTCTCTGGTTCATGTTAAAGACACCATTATCCATGATAGTGGGGCTGGCGGAAGGGGACAGGAAATAAAAGACAAGCTATCTATAGAGATATAGCTATAGCCATGTATATATATTACCATATATACTCGAATAAACTGACCTGAATATCAGCCGAGGCACCTAATTTTACCACAAAAACTGTATTAAAAACGTGCTGAAAATTTTGGCTTATACACGAGTATATATGGTAATTTATAATGAAAGGGATATAGGCCAATTAGCAAAAAGACTTTGGGCCTCTACTCAATGCTCCCCCTAACCACAAGAACGCTTTGTTCTAATAACCTGGCATCTTTGATACTCACCTTCCCAACACAATTGCTAAAGACATAATGGGTGCATAAGCAAATGTGGTGAAGAAAGTGGATGGTGCACGGCTTTCAAAAGATGTAACATCTGGGGCCTTAAAATAAGTCCACATGGAAGAAACACACTAGCCAGTGTGATCATGAGGTGTCGACGAGATCAGGTATCAGAAGATCCAAAACAAACAATTACATCAATGTGAAAGAGAGGGGGT
Source organism: Tenrec ecaudatus (assembly GCF_050624435.1). NCBI lineage: Eukaryota > Metazoa > Chordata > Mammalia > Afrosoricida > Tenrecidae > Tenrec > Tenrec ecaudatus. Next base: position 41,970,688 of record NC_134536.1, read on the forward strand.
TGGAGTGGAGATACAAAGCCCATCTGAAGAAAATTGGACACCCCCCCCTCCCCCACACACAGAAGGGTTACAAGGAAGGGACTATTCATCCAGTTCATGAATGCTACGTCCCAGGACTACCATGACCATACAAATCTAGCTAGACCGGAGCACACACGATTTTACAGATAAGAGCTTTTGGCACATGGAATCCAGGACAGGTAAACCCCTCAGGAACAGTAGTGGGAGTAGTGTATCATGAGGGTAGGGGGAAGGGAGAGAAAAGAGGAACACATCACAAGGAATGAATAACAGAAATGTGGTTGAAGAGAGTCAACAGACAGTGTAAGACATGAAAGAACAACAATAATATATAATTGATCAAGGATTCTTGAGAGATAGTGTGTATGTGTTGGGGAGGGGGAAGCTGATCCCAAGGGCTCATGTAGACAATGTTTTGGACATGCTGATGGCCACATATGTACACGTGTGCTTAATACAATTAATGATGCAATGATGGATTGTTATGAGATTTTAAAGGCCCCCGATAAAATGATAAAAATAAAAACATTCTCATTTTATGAAAGAGATCAAGAATTCTTGCTTTTTATATAAGTAGTTTAAATTTTTTCCCAGTTGGCTGGGGAAAAAAAAGAAAAGTCCACCCAATTAGTTGGCTGCTCTTTCTAAAACTACATGCAGTCACATGCCAAGATGTTTTATTTTTGGTGCGGTTCATTTGGGAGCTTAAGCGTTCTTAGAATGTTTGGATGCCTAGAAAGCACATGATAGTTTGCCCTGATTATAATTTCTGAGCAGTGGTGATAAAAATGTTCATTTTTGTCCAGCTTTGTACAGTGGCCAAACTATGAAAATATTAGAAGAGTATACTTTCACAGTCATGCTTGCTCTACTATTCTTATATTTCAACTTTTTGTGATTTGGCTCTTTAGACTACCCTCTAATGTTTGTTTGGGTCAGAATTTCTCTTTCAAGTAACAGACAAGAACTGCTTTAAAATCACACACCAGCAAAAGAGAAAAATGATATTTTTCCTTTACTTTAATCAACTAACCCAGAGTGGACTGTGGGATTCTTGGTTTCCGTTCAGCCTGGGTGCTGTAATAAACATGTAAGTCATTGACTAATTAGGTAGAGGTCAGTTCAATCACAAGAAAACAACTTTAAAAACGAAATCTATATTATTCACGATAGAGATTGCAATATATGTTCCAAACTTTCATCTAGACTTACTTTCAATGCCATTGAGTCAGTGCCTACAGGTTATTTAATTATGAAGTTGTGGGTCTGCTAAGGTTAGAACCTGTCAGGATGCCCATTGAAAGTCACGGTCTTGTAAAGCTTTAAGATTTCAAAGGGTTTTAAGCAATTGCAGACCTCTTTGGCTCAGTTGCTAACAGAGATTTTCTTCATTTAAAAAGTAAAGACAAGAAACTGGGGAGTTTCATACATAAGAAATATTCAAGGATTTTTTAAAATATAAAATGATTATATTTATTCAAGTTTATTTTGGAATGAGCCACCAAGGGAAGTGACAGGGTTTGGATGTGAATTTTAGTTCTTTTCCAAACTCGTTACATGGTGGAGTTTTTAAACAATGGTCCATATGCACAGCTCATTGAGTAGTTCCAACATTGGGGGGGGGGGTGCAGGGGGGTGCTCAGAGTCCCCGAGAGACTATGTTGTGAGATCTACTTTGCTCTTATTTGCAACCATGACATTCCACTGCCCTTCTATATTGTTCATGGCGAAAAAAAAAAGTGTCAAGGGAATTTCAGAAGTATCCAGTTATGGTCTCATAAGAGTCTATTTGAAGTTGAGTAAAGATACATCATTTAGGACCACCTCATGCCTATGCATGTCGATTCACCTGGGAGGAAAAGCTGCCATTTTGTAATGGTGCTTAGAGGCTGTTTTTCGGCTCCTCCATCTGCTTTCTCATAAAAGTAGTGAATTGCTTTAATTTCTGGGCTGTCAGAGGGAGCTAGTTGTTCTCTTGCACTGGTAATTATATCCATGTAGTTCATATTTTGTTGTCTAAGTAGATTAAAAATGTACCCGGGGAAAAAAAAGTATCCGGTAGCCACTGCTTCATAATGATGGTTAGGATCAAATATCTCATTCAGGATTAGACTGGGGGAGTTCTTCTTGGAGATTAGGGTGGTTTGGACGAAAACCAATCAAAACAAAGATGTTTCCTTGCCTTTCCTTTAAGACGTATAGGCCATGTTCTTTTGAATATTTTTGCTCTGCTGAGCTGTCTTCCTAGTACCTATTTTTTTTAAAAGGATGTAAGAGTTATGCAAGTTTTTTTTAAACTCTTAATGATGCCATGAACACAATTAGAAAATAGATGGTGGAAACATATACATCATATTAAAATCAGGATGAGGTAAATGAACTTTACAAAATAAGAAAACTGCTAAACTGATACAGTTGGATGAAAGAGAACAAATTTAAAGTAAAATGATAAATGAAAAATAAATATCCATAGTAAAGAATACAAGGGTAACCTGTGGGCATATAATTTATTCTTGAATACCACATATCTGTGTACTGTAAGTACATTGATTTAGGCCAGTCTCATACTTCATATCTCTAGTCAAAAGATTCAACTCAGCCTTTCGTGTGAGTATTAATTAGACTTTGAAAAAGCTTGAATTAATGACCTACCTGAAAGAGTTCATCTTGGCTTATGAGCGTATTTTTATATTGTACGGGTCAGAGCTGGTGAGATGAATGGTTTGTAATGACTTTAAGTGGGTCTGCACTTTTATAGAAAGCATGTTAAATTGTCAAGGCCCATCACCATATAACTATAAATGGAGAAAGTTTTATAATAATATAAACTTGCATTTGTATAGCACTTTAGCTCTAAGCGCTGCACTGTTACATTATTTCACTTGTAAATACACCAAAGGCATACTTTGATTTTCTATATGGTAGTAGTAATTCCTAAAAGGTCTAGTCTGCCTGTTTTAAGAATAACAACAAAACAACTGAGCACTGTTTAAAATATAACAGGTATTCATACAATAAAGGTTATGCCATTTTACCTTTTTAAAAGTGAGGAACAATGTTTTTTGGTGGTATTTTAAAATTTATGCATTGAGCTTTTAAAAACGAAATCCTTTGAAAATCACAGCTTGAACAGTAGTGTTAGCGGTATTTGTTCCTGATCGCCACGAATGGCCAGCCCAACACACTGTATTTTATTTTGGGGGGGATGGTGGTGGTAAACCTGCTGCACAGGACCTTTTTATTTTATTTTAGTCATTTTATTGGGAGCTCTTACAGATATCATAACATTCCTATTTCAGTCACATCCAGCAGTATTGTACAATTGCTACCACAATTACTTTCCAAATGTTTTATTTTTTCATGAACTCCTTGATATGAGCTTCTCTCTATCCTCTCCCTTCCCCACCCTACCTTCAAGGAACCCTTTTATTTATTTTCTATAATAGGATTTATGAGGGTTTTTTTGGGCCATATTTTACATAATCCACTATATACATTTACATATAATTTTGTTGTTTGATCCCTTTGTGTGGGGTTATGCTATCAGCTCCCAATTCCCTCCTCCATCACTCTTTCTGTATCCTCAGGGAACCATTACTTCTGTTACTATTTCTGAAGGGTTATCTATCTTGACTGTCACGTACTGAGTGATCTTAAATATGCACATAAACATATGCAAATCTAAGATGATTAATGAGGTAAATCGTAAGGGGAGGAAATATTAAGGAACTAGAGGATAGTTATGTGGTTCATCAGTGCCATAGAGCACCCTCGATTTATCATCCCTTCTGTGTGGTTTTTTTGAGAGGGACTGTCCAATTATCTTGTAGGTGGGTTTTGGGTCTCCACTACAAATCTTTAGGACACTGTTGCTTTGAATAGGTATGCACCATCAGCGTTCTTCACTACATTTGCTTATGCATCCATTTTGTCTTCAGTGATCGTGTCAGGAAGGTGAATATTATATAGTGTCACATAATTAGAACAAACCATTCTTGTACTGAGGTAAGATTTAAGTAGAGGCCTGAAGTCCATCTGCCTCCTCATTACGAGGGCATATATATACTTTTAAAAACAAATACACATTTATGACACCCCTATAGGGCCGAATAGAACTGCTCCTGTAGATTTCCAGACTATAAATCTTTATGGAAGTAGAAAGTCTCAATTAAAAAAAAATTTTTTTTATTTTAACAATTTATTGGGGCTCATACAATTCTTTTCACAGTTCATACATATACATACATCAATTGTATAAAGCACATCTGTACAGTCTTTGCCCTAATCATTTTTTTCTCTTTTCTTCTTTTACATTTTATTAGGGACTCAAACAACTCTTACCACAATCCATACATATACATACATCAATTGTATAAAGCACATCCATACATTCCCTGCCCCAATCATTCTCAAGGCATTTGCTCTCCACTTAAGCCCCTTGCATCAGGTCCTCTTTCCTCCCCCCACTCCCTCCCCATTCCCCCCTCCCCCATATGCCCTTGGTAATTTATACCTCGTTATTTTGTCATATCTTGCCCTATCCGGAGTCTCCCTTCCCCCCTTCTCTGCTGTTCCTCTCCCAGGGAAGAGGTCACATGTGGATCCTTGTAATCAGTTCCCCCTTTCCAACCCACTCACCCTCCACTCTCCCAGCATCGTCCCTCACACCCTTGGTCCTGAAGGTATCATCCACCCTGGATTCCCTGTACCTCCAACCCTCATATGTACCAGTGTACAGCCTCTGTCCTATCCAGCCCTGCAAGGTAGAATTCGGATCATGGTAGTTGGGGGGAGGAAGCATCCAGGATCTGGGGGAAAGCTGTGTTCTTCATCGATACTACCTCACACCCTAATTAAACCATCTCCTCTCCTAAACCCCTCTATGAGGGGATCTCCATTGGCCGACACTTGGGCCTTGGGTCTCCACTCTGCACTTCCCCCTTCATTTAATATGATATATATATACATATATACACATACATATATACATATACACATATATACACATACATACACACACTTATATCTTTTTTTTTTTTTTGCATGATGCCTTATACCTGGTCCCTTGGGCACCTCGTGATCGCACTGGCCGGTGTGCTTCTTCCATGTGGGCTTATTTGCTTCTGAGCTAGATGGCCGCTTGTTCACCTTCAAGCCTTTAAGACCCCAGACACTATCTCTTTTGATAGCCGGGCACCATCAGCTTTCTTCACCACATTTGCTTATGCACCCATTTGTCTTCAGCGATCCTATCATGGAGGTGTGCAGTCAATGATATGGTTTTTTGTTCTTTGATGCCTGGTAACTGATCCCTTTGGGACCACTCGATCACACAGGCTGGTGTGTTCTTCCATGTGGACTTTGTTGCTTCTGAGCTAGATGGCCGTTTGTTTATCTTCAAGCCTTTAAGACCCCAGTCACTATCTCTTTTGATAGCCGGGCACCATCAGCTTTCTTCACCACATTTACTTGTTCACCCACTTTGACTCCAGCCGTTGTGTTGGGAGAGTGAGCATCGTAGAGTTCCAATTTATTAAAAGAAGGTATTCATGCATTGAGGGAGTGTTTGAGTAGAGGCCCAAGGTCCTTCCGCCACCTTAATACTTGACCTATAAATATAGACACATAGATCTATTTCCCCATCCTCCTATATATATTTGCATGTACATGTCTTTGTCTAGACCTCCATGAATGCCCTTTGACTCCTAGCTCTTTCCTCCATCTCCCTTGACTTTCCTCCTGCCCTACTACCATGCTTCATCGCCACCTGGGAAAGTCTCAATTTTCTTTAGTATGGCTGGTCATTTTGAACTACTGACTTTTCAGTTAGCAGCCCAATTCGTTATCCACTTTGTCATCAGGACTCCGAATCCACTTGATGGCAGTGAACCTATTAAAAAATTAGAAAACTCAAAGTCACTGCCACTGAATTGATAACGACTCATGGTGACCCTATAAAACAGGGAGATTCTTCTCCGGTGCGTTTCCAACACTGTAACTCTTTACAGGAGAAGGGATATGAAGAGCTATGTTTTTTCTTTGTTTTTAATCATTTAATTGGGTGCTCGTACAGCTCTTATCACAGTCCATACATCTATCCATTGTGTCAAGCACATTTGTACATATGTTGCCATTATCATTTCAAACATTTTCCTTCTACTTGACCCTTCTGTATCAGCTCACCCCCTTCCCCCACCTTCCCACCCTTATGAACCCTTGATAATTTATATTAAAAAAATCATGTCTTACGCTGACCACTGTTGCCCTTTGAAGAGCTACGTTTTAAGTAGTTTTACCCCACTCTCTGCTGTCATTCTCTCTCTGCCTTTGCATCTCTCGTCACTGCTTCATCCATTTTCTTACTCTCTCCTTCTCTCCCTCCCCCTCTCTCATGTTCCTTTCTTCTCTCCCTCCCTCCCTAGATCTTTCTCTCCCTTTCCGATGGATTGATTGTATCAGGAGTGTGGAACTATGAGGGTCTTTAAATAAATGTTCATGGAGAAATAGAATTAAAATGGGATTTTCACGTGGACTCTCTGGAGTCCCCTTTATATAACATCTTCTCAGTATCTTAGAGTTCACAATAGGCGTGTACGTTTGTGGCTCTGCCCCATTTTTACACCAGTAACCAACCCATTGGATTTATAACCTGGCTTCACAGGAAACCATTTTAGAAGCATTTCTAATTTCAAAACATATCTAAAGTTAGAACTTAAGAGAGTTCAAGAAAGTAAATAAGTTTCTATAAACACTGTTTGCTTTGTTAAATCAGAAGATAATTAGATCCAGCGGAATGCTAACTTGTTTGATGGCTTGTGGTGAACCTAGCCTGAGCATTTCAAGTTCATGATGAGGTTTGTCCCAACTGAAATAGTATTTCCATCCAATTGACATGCTTTTGACAGTATGTGCAGCACCTGCTACAATGTAAACCATGGATTGTACTTTCCTGCTCTAACACCATCTGCTACAACGGCAAGTTGTGCCAGAGATTGGAATCTGACGTCATATTTACTGAAGACCGTATTTTCAAAACACTTAGCTCCACAAAGCTATTTTGTATTCTTTAAAATGTTTTAAATATCACAGGGCTTCTTGTTTAAAATATATAGAGTGTCTCTGGAGAACATTATGAACAAGGCTTATTTAAATATTCATTTTCATGTGTGAGCCTGTGGCATGGGCTTTGGAAAGCAAGGGCAGAGTGTATGTTTGCTGCTTTCAGGACACGTTGTGTAGATTCATTGTCCTGGGTCTGTACACAGTTTTGCTCCTTGTCAGTCATCAGGCGCTAAAAAACGCAAAATAACTCACTGCCATTTAGTCAATTCCTACTCATAGTGACCCTGAAGACAGTGTAACTGCTTCTGTGGATTAAAAAATTTTTTTTTCATTTTGCTTCTGTGGATTTTGAAGACTGTAAATCTTACCTGGAATAGGAAGTCTCATTTTCTCCCTCAGAGCACCTGGTGCTTTGACTGCCTGATCTTAGAGTGAAAAGCCAAGCACTTAACCACTGCTACAGAGGCTTCCTCCAGCGGCATCCAGGAAGGGTGTTTAGTCAATAATTACCCAATGAATTCCTTTGCCGTGACACTTTCTCACTTAATTTTCAAGGTCAAATTTAGACGTCAACCCCTCCACCCCCAAAAAAAGAGTGCCCCAACTAGAAGCACAATACTGGGCGTGTTCTCCCTTTGGGCTTTTTAAATTGTTTTCTTAGGGACTCATACAACTCTTATCACAATCCATCCATACATCAATTGTGTAAAGCACATTTGTACATTCATTGCCCTCATCATTCTCAAAACAGTTGCTCTCCACCTAAGGCCCTGGCATCAGCTCCTTAATTTTTCCCCTCCCTCCCCACTCTCCACTCCCTCATGAAACCATGACAATTTATAAATTATTTTGTCATATATTGCCCTGTCCGACGTCTCCCTTCACCCACTTTTCTGCTGTCCATCCCCCAGGGAGGAGGTCACATGTAGATCCTTGTAACTGGTTCCCCCTTTCCAACTTACCCTCCTTCTACCCTCCCAGTATCACCACGCACACCACTGGTCCTGAAGGGACCATCCATCCTGGATTTCCTGTGTTTCCAGTTCCTATCTGTACCAGTGTACATCCTCTGGTCTAGCCAGATTTGTAAGGTAGAATTGGGATCATGTTAGTGGAGGAGGAAGCATTTAGGAACTAGAGGAAAGTTGTATGTTTCATTCTTGCTACATTGCACCCTGACTGGCTTGTCTCCTACCCGATACCCTTCTGTAAGGGGATGTCCAGTGGCCGACAAATGCACTTCGGGTCTCTATTCTCACTCCCCGTCTCATTCACTATGATAAGATTTTTTTTGTTCTGATGATGCCTGATACCTGATTCCTTCAACAGCTCATGATCACACAAGCTGGTGTGCTTCTTCCATGTGGGCTTTGTTGCTTCTGAGCTAGATGGCTGCTTGTTTACCTTCAAGCCTTTAAGACCCCAGACCCTATATCTATTGATATCCGGGCACCATCAGCTTTCTTCACCACATTTGCTTATTCAACCGCTTTGTCTTCAGTGGTTGTGTCAGGAAGGCGAGCATCATAGAATGCTAATTTAATAGAAGAAAGTATTCTTGCATTGAGGGAGTACTTGAGTGGAGGCCCAATGTCCTTCTGCTACTAAATCTATAAATATATGCACATTGATATATTTCCCCATCCTCATAAATAAATATATTTGCATATGCAAATGCCTTTATTTAGACCTCTATAAATGCCCGTTGCCTCTTACCTTTTTCCTTTTACTTTCCTCTTGTCCCACTATCATGTTCGACCTTCATTTGGGTTTCAGTAATTCCTCTTGGTTATATTACCCTTGATCATACCCTACCAGGCCAATCCTACACCCTCCTCACCACTGATTTGCATCACTTGTTGTTCCCTTGTTTTTGGGTTTGTTAACACCACTACCTTTCCCCCCTACCTAACACTCTCCCATGTCCCTCTGGAACTGTCGGTCCCATTGATTTCTCCTCCAGATTGTTCATCCAGCCTATCTTATTTAGACAGACCTGTGGAGATAATAACATGCACAAAAACAAGGCCCAGCAAAACCAAGCAACAACATACAACAAAACAACAAGAAACCAATGACAAAAAAAAACAAAACAAAACACAACACGGAAGAAAAGCTTGTAGTTAGTTCCAGGACTGTTCGTTGGCCTTTAGGAGTATTTTCCAGTACATTCTGTTGAGGCACCACACCCTGGTCCCAAAGTCCACCTTCAGCATTCCCTGGGGACCTCACTGCTCCGTTCCCTTGCTGTTCTGTTGCACCCCCTTAGTGTTTTGTTTCAGTGTGGTGGGATCAGATCAGGGGCAATTCCCACACTGTCTCCAGTGTTGTCCTCTGAAAGGCTATGGGTCATTGAGAGACATCATGTCTCATAGTGGGTCTGGCCATGTGGTTCCTGTATGTGGACTGGCTGCTCTAACCGGGACTATTGCCCTCAAGGCCTGGTGGGCCAGGATGTGCTCCACTCTCTCCTCTCCGTCTTCATCTGCTCCCATGTGCTCTGATCAGATATGTCCTTCTCCAAGAAATGCAGATTCAATGCCATCCTTTGACATACATTCATCTGGGGGAGGGGCTAGAAGTCAATTTTGCTGAATTTCCTTCTTTGTTATTATTTTTAGGAGAAATAATAATAATAAAGCCTATGTGTATCAAGCTGCATTAGTTTATTGTGTGCTTTCTTTCTTTAAAAGTATGTGCTATTTATTAGTCATCATTGTATCGCCAAATACTTGGCATGTGACGTGCACCCAATAAAGGCATGCGGAATCGAGTAAACTCAAAGAGGGCTTACAAAAGGACAATTTGGAAGAAGCCATACTTCAAAATTTATTTAATATAATTCACTTCATTTGGGGAGCTCTCACAGCTCTTATAACAATACATACATCAGTGGTGTCAAGCACATTTGTACATATACTGCCATCATCATTTTCAAAACATTTTCTTTCTACTTGAGTCCTTGGTATCAACTACTCCTTTCTCCCTCCCTCTCCCACCCTTCCACTCTCGTGACCTCTTGATAAATTATAAATTGTTATTGTTTTCATATTTTACACCATCTGCTGTCTCGTGTGTTATATGTCAAGCATTGTGATTGGTTCCCCCTTCTTTTCCTACCTTCCCTCTACCCTCATGGTATCACTACTCCAGTTACTGTTCCTGAGGGCTTTATCTGTCCGGTTTCCATGAAGTCACTGTACTTAAGGGACACTGAGTTTCTGTTCATGGAGATCTAAAAAAAAATCACTAAAATATACTTGTAAAGGTTATTGAAATGGCCAATGCTTTGTTGCCCACACATTTACCATAATACAGGGCCAGGGGAGGGCAGGCAGATACAATTATCTGGAAATAGAAAATCGATTCCCTAATAAAGTGGGTTTCAAAAACTGTGTGTAAAAATTCCATTTTATTTCAATGTTATTTTCCCACGAACTTTTGAAGCCACGTTAGATGTGCTATGCTCTTCATTAGTTACTTTAAAAATTGATCCCAACAAGATATGACAAAATAATAATTTATAAATTATCAAGGGCTACTGAGGGAGTGAGGAGCAGGGAGGGAGGGGAAAAAAGACCTGACGCAAAGGGCTTAAGTGGAGAGCAAATGCTTTGAAAATGATTAGGGCAAAGAATGTACAGATGTGCTTTACACAATCGATGTATGTATATGTATGGATTGTGATAAGAGTTGTATGAGCCCCTAATAAAATGTAAAAAAATATATCTATATAAAAAAATTGATCCCAAATCGTCTTGGGAGAAAGGAGGTAATATTTCATAGGTGAGAAAGTAAGGGTGTCAGGTGCAGAACTAAGCCTTTCTATAGTTTGGTTTTATCCTCTCAAAGCCGTACTGAGCTGCTTCCTGTGGGTTTGCATTTATGTGGTGTGATAACTTTAAAAAAAATCATTTTATTGGGGCTTGTACCTCTTATCACAACCCATCCATCCATTGTGTCAAGCACATTTGTACATTTTTCCCATCATCGTTCTCAAAACATTTGCTTTATACTAAAGTCATTGATATAACTTTTTATTTCTATTTTTTCCCTTCCAATCATAGCCATGCTGAAATGGTAGAGTTGTATAGTTTCCAATTCTAAGTTCCCTCATTTTAAATTGTAACACATACCCAAATCCTCGCTCATTCTTCAGGGTCATTCCTGTGTTTCCACATGCCATTTTTCATCTTCACAATAATATGTAAAATCTCTTACAAACTACTGAGGTATGAATTCTGATCTTTTATTAGTCAAAGGTCATACCGAAGAAGTGAATTTAAAAATTAAAATAGCACCTATAATTTAAAATAATCTTTAAATGGCACCGAAGATTATACAAACATATTATGGTGGGTGTTCTCCGTTTTATTTGATCTTTCTTATTGCAAGTCTCTTAAGACAGAAGAAATCTAATTAATAATCAACTCCTCAGCGAGTAGAGTGAGTTTACTTTATGAATCGTGAAGGCAGATTCTAGGATGGCTTCTAGGCTGCATTTCTTTTAGAAATCAGAAATGCTTCTTTCTTTGAAATACTGCCCCATGCTCCTCTACCGTACTAGACCACACTGGAATGTATTGGAGAGAAAGGTTTTCGGTTGTTAAACTTTGTTATCATTCACTTAGGATATGAAACGGTTCCTTTGTCTCATCCTTTTTCTAGTCTTTTCCATTAACATTGCAGACTTTGGAGCCTTATGTCTAGGTTATTATTTCCCTAATCAGTAGGAAAGATTAGGGAATATGAAGTTGTGTTATTATAAAAAATCCAAGGGTATTTTGATATAGGCTATTAAATTAACTCAATAGAGACCCCGAGTAATGCAAATGGTTAAGCATTCAGCCGCTCATGAAAAGGTTGATGATTCAAATGTACCCACAGGTAGATGGTCCACAGACAGAAAGGGCTAGCCCCCGACTTCTGCAAGATCACAGCAGTCAAAAACCCTGTGGAGTCCAAGTCTGCCGGGTCACCTATCACTTATCTGTTTCTGTGAATAAGAATCAGTATACAGCAACATTGTCTTTCTTGTTAACATTAGCTCAAGTGCTCAGAATGATAAAGTCCTGCATTTAGTCAGGAGCCCTGGTGGTGCAGTGACTATGAGCTTGCCTGCTAACCCAGAGGTCAGGACCAACCCACCAGCCACTCCACACAGGGGGGAGAGCCTCTCAGGATTACAGCCTTGGAAACTCAATGGAGCAGTTCCACTCTGTCCCATAGGGTCACTGCGCATTAGAATGGACCTACTTGATGGCAATGCATTTCGGCTTTGTTGTTAGTTTTAAATAGCACTAGTATGTTTATAGTAAGCTTGTAGTTTTGTGGTACCATAGTTGTAGGAGTAGGCAGTGTAGTGAGTAAGAATAGTACAGTTTAGGGTTCTCATTGAGTGGCATGGCTCTCTTCCTGGCCGTATGGAAATGTTGGACTTGAGTACTAGAGGCTTATCTCTGACACAGTACCCAGCACCAGAGAGGCAGTACATGTGTGTAGTGGTCAACTGTACAGATAATTACTTACTCTTGAAAAAGCAAATTATAAAGCAGGCCGAGAAGCACAGAATTGCAGGAATTTGGGGTTAGAGTGTGTCTTGTGGATCATCTGTTCTTGTTCCTTTTCTGCAGATGAGGAAACCGATAGACACAGCAGTTTTTGATTTGCAGTCATCTCAGCTTCTTAAGGAGGCATCTCCTTGTGCACTCTGCATTACATTGCTGTATCTTCCTAGCACGGCTGTAAAGGGTGTATTTCGTGACCTTCTTACATTTGCATAGATAATGGGAAGCTTATGGCCTTCCTGTAGTTTACTAATGATGTGTATCTTTACAATGCCAAAATGGCCTTTTCCTAGTCTAGTTACTCACTAGGCAGTGATGGAATTCTGGGATGGATTCTTCAGTTGGAGAAAAGGTTCCGTGCTTTTTCTGAACAAATAAATCCATAGATTCCTTACCAAGAGGATATTTAAGTTCACAATGTCTTATGGTGTTTGCACATTATAATAATTATTTCCTACTTCATTGTATAGGGAAAGAAGAATGCCCCAACTTTTTGTGGTTTTGCTAGTTGTTGATGGTTGCTTATGCAGGGGAAGGTGAGATGAGGCACTGATGGAGTGAGGTTGGCAGTCATCCAGGGAACGGCCAAGGCTTCGTATTGTACTTCACAGAACAGAGATAATTAATGAAAAAAATAGTTAAATTATATAGACATATATTTATTAACATACAGAATTATTGAAAATAATTCCTATATTTTACACTTTTAAAATTAAGTTGTATTACATATAGTTCACATATCCTACAATTCAGTAGTGTAAGCAGGGTAAAAAGACGTGGGCAGTCTTCACCACAATCAATGTTAGGACATTTTATTCTTTCTTGTATTCATTGTTGTTAACCCTCCATTTCCCAATCCTCCCTGCCATAAGCCTAAGACACTATGATCTCATTACTCTCTCTTTGGGTTTAATGATTCTGAATTTCTTATAAAGACAAACTTACAAAACCAGAAATAGAAACAAAACCCAACAATAATAACAATAAAACAGAGGGAAACTTCTATTGTAAAGAAAACAAAAAATAATAAAAACTAGTACAAAGTTCAAATGGGTCAAAAAGTAGAACCAGTGATAAGGTAAGTACACCTGCATTAAACTGGTCCACTTTCTAATGCCCTCTGACAGCAAGGCCATGGACCTCGCTGGTCAGTAGTCAGAGGGGCTGAATCCAGGGAGGAACCCTGCAAGTGGATTCTGGGCTTAATACTCTTTACTCCCCAGAGGATATGTTCGTTTATGTAGAACGAAGCCCTAGACGAGATGTTACTATGCAATATCTTGACATCTTTAGATGATCAAAAATGGCCAGAATAAGCGTCCTTGTTGTCAGAAGTGCCTCTCCAGCCATGGGCATAACTCCAGGGCACTTCTTTCTGATACGGTCACATGCAGAGGAGCTGGCTGTGAGACGCTGTGGCTCTGGACTCAAACTGCTGGAGTTAAAATCCTGCGACCATTCTTCGTAGCTGTGTGAACTTGGGTTCATCATGTAACACCTCTCCCATTCTCATTTGTGCAGATATGGTGCTTTCCTCCTTTTGACAGTTAAATGAGATCACTGTAAAGTCCTTAAACACTCTCTGTCACATAGCAAATGTTGCTAAACCGTATCATTGCCATTATTATGAATGCAGTTGATACTTTATACCCTCAAAAGCTTTGCACAGTCAGAGATTTTCACCCTTAACTACACCTATTTGGTATTAATACAGCCAAGAGCCCATGGTGAGGCAACACATTAAGGAGAGATCATAAGCTTTCAGTTCTTCACAGTTGTCTGTTCTGGCAGGAGAACTGGAGCCTCACTGGCTGCACTGCGACTGAGTGAAAGATTCCCTTATGATGATTGGCTTAAGTGATTAGTACCAGGAGAAGGCGAGCTTCTGTATTCTTAAGAGTGAGTCCGTTTCCCACCGAGGAAATGGGATGGTTGCTGTAACCAATATCACAAAACAAAATGTGCATAAAAATTATTGAATGGAAAACCAATAGGCTCTGTAAACACCGGCCCCAATTATAAATTGAGGGGTGAGTGGAAGAGTTTCTACAGTACATAAAATATTTCTCCTACAGGTTTAATTTGCTATAGGCACAGTGTGTATTTAATTTCTGGTAAATCAAGGAACGTGAACTTCATACAAGAATTTCATTTGGGAAAAAAAAAAAAAGAATTTCATTTGAGAACCTAACATTTTTCTTTTGCTTTTACCTCCTCCTTTCCCCCAAATGGATAATACAAGAAACTCTTTAAGTGACAAATGACAAGGCGAAGCAACAAAATGTTCCGTGAAACTATAAAACTACAGCCATTTCTTTTGAAAATGTTAGATTTAGTTCTGATGTGATTTTAAAGATGTTGGAAATGCTGACTCCTTTTATTCGCTTTTTTATCTGAGCAAAGAGCATTTGAAGGAGTGTGATAGGGGTCATAGGGAGTTATAAGAAGGTATAAAGATTGGGCTACATTTGAATTTTTCACTTAAGAAATAATTAAAACCCACTGTGGGGTTCTGAGAAGAATGAAATCATGAATAAGGCCCAGATCCTGCCTTCAAAGGGATAAAGGGATTAAATAAAGTACTGGGGGCTGGGGGTGGGGACAAAGATAAAGAAAATAGTATGAAAAGTCGAATCAGTAGTCTGTGTAAAATATTACTTCAAGCTGGGGCCTCAAGGAGCATTTTGAAGAACGAATTGCTGGTTGAACTCATCCTTGACTAAAAGGATCATTGATAAGTACCGATACACTATGGGGACTTGTGAGAGGGCCATGTGGCCTAGACGGAGGGCCTAGAACAATGGTTCTGAACCTGAAAGGCTGCGACCCGTTAATACAGTTCCTTTTGTGCTGGTGACCCAGCCATAAAATTATTTTCATTGCTAATTCAGAACGGTAATTTTGCTTCTGTTATGAATCATAATGTAAATATCTGATATGCAGGATGTATTTTCATTGTTACAAGTTGAACATAATTAAAGCATAGTGATTAATTACAAAAGTATATGTTATTATATATTTGAAATATTTATTTCTAGTTACAAATAAAAGAATTTTTGTCTTGAAAGCATGGTGTAGCATGGATAATAATCTTAATATAACAACAGTAAACTATGTTGCTACATTTGTCAACAGTATGCTTAATATCAGTGTGAAGGTTGAGAAAGCTGCTTTCTGACCACATCAGAAATTCTCAAGGTAGTCTTTGCAAGAGCACAATGAAGATCATCTTCCACAAATAGTCTGTTTCTGTATTTAGACTCGGTAACCAACAAGCTGGAGAACCATTTCACAAAGATATGTAGTTGGAAATGGCAGAAGAAGGCGCAACAGAACAGGATGACTGCAAACACTTGATCCAGAATTTCGTACCTGACATTGTAGAGCAATCGCTTCTCACTGTATCGCTTTTAAAAAGTTCAGTAAACTCTGTGCTGTCTCAGGAGCATCTTCAGTTTTGTCTTGGTGCCTAAAACCATTGGAAATAAGTGTTTTCTGATGGTCTTAGGTGACCCCTGTGAAATGGTTGTTTGACCCCCAAAGGGGTTGTGACCCACAGGTTGAGAACCATTGGCCTAGAATGTGCAAGGATTTGAGCCAGAAACCAGAGTAATAGTTTTGGGAAACAGTCAAGTTTATTTTCCCAAGAATATTATTCCCTAGAGATGTTACGCACCAAGAAGATTCTGTGTGAACTTATTGTGGGAAGCACTTGATACTATACCCACCTCCTAGACATTTTGGAATGGCAGATACTACTGGTTCTTAAAATTCTCCTAGTCCACAATAAAAAGGGTTATTTCTACTAGAAACATTTCTGTTAGTATGCTTGAAGATGCTGGGGCACCGTTTGCACTCGTTCATTCTTCTGCAGTTCGTGCCAGTTCAGGATTCTTTGCCAAAGACATCAACTCTTTTTCAACTTTCCTTCTTCATTGTCCAGCTCTCCCGTGCCTAGGAGGGGATTTGATAGACTGTGCCTCGAGTCAGGCACACCTGAGCCTCGGACGTGATGCCTTCACTTTGTAACACTTCGGAGAAATCTTTGCAGCATATTTGCCCCATGCAATAATATATCCTTTGATTTCTTGGCTGCTGTTTCCATGATGTTGAATGTGGATCCATGTAAAGTAAAATCTTTGACAACTTCATTTTTCAGTTTATCATCATGCTGCTTATTGGACTGGTTGTGAAGACTTGTTTTCCGTACAGGTACAGTGAAGTCTGTAGCCTTTGATATTCAGGGCTGCGAGTCCTCTTCACTTTCAGCAGGTAATTAAAGTTTCCCACAAACTCTGTGAAGTGCCCTCTGACCGATTCTGCATGAACAGTCAAGCGTTGTACACTTTTCATTCTTTGCAGTGATCTCTATAATGTTTTACGATCCATAAAGTCTAACACTTTGACATACTCAGTAAAACAGAGGTAAACATCTTTCCTGGATCCTTTACTTTCGGTCAAGATTCCTCTGCCATCAGCAGCCCTCGCTCCATGTTCTCTTCTGAATCTGAAACCAGCGCCATGGGTCCTTGTTGACATACAGTTGCAGCCATTTTCGAATTATTTTCAGCAAAACTTTAGTGTTGAGATGATCATGCCCATTCTGTTGGAAAATGTTTCTTTGGAATAGTCAGAGTTCTGGATTTACCAGTCGGTTGACCAGTTAGCTGTGTTCCAAATTTCTTGGCATAGATGAGTGAGCGTTTCTTTTAAAAAAATATATCTATCATCTATCTATCTATCTATCCATCCATCCAAACATCCATCTATCTATCTATCTATCTATCTATCTATCTATCTATCTATCTATCTATCTATCATCTATCTATCTATCTATCTATCTATCCATCCATCCAAACATCCATCTATCTATCTATCTATCTATCTATCTATCTATCTATCTATCTATCTATCTATCTATCTATCTATCTATCTATGATCTTTGAGTGAGCATTTCAAGCAGTGCTTCCCTTTGTCGAAATGTCTCCATTGGTGTTCCTTTATGTGTCGTGGCAATGCCTTCAGTGAAACCTCTATGTCTTCTTTTGGTGCCACTGGTTCTTCACCACCTGGAATGACTGACTGAACTGCCTCCTGAAATGATTGAATACTTACCAATTTTTTTGGGGGGGCGGGTACAGTGTCTCCGTATTCATATTTCTTTTGATGCTTATTGCTTGGTTCGATGTCTTGCTCACAGGATCTTTTAGCATTGTAACTCAAGATTAAATTCCCCACCCCCCCTTCCAGTTCCTTTAGCTTGAAAAATGTCAAAGTCACGAAAGTTTAAGTTGAGATGATTGTGACAGTAATAAAAACAAAATGTTGGAAAGAAAACCATCTATATAATACATTCAATAGTTCTTTAATGCTCGTTTAATGGACTCATAGAAGAAAGACTGCTTTATTCATTCTAAACTCTCCCTTTTAGCATCTCTAAAATTAAAAGACAGTAGTTTAGTAAATACTCATTTTTAGACAGGCAGTGCTTTTCATTCTTAGTAAGGGATCCTGATGGCACAGTCGGCTCTTTTCACCACAAGGTCAGTCGTTCAAACCCACCAAGTGCACCAAGGGGGAGGTTTTTCCTCCTGTAAGAGCTTCCAGCCCTGGAAATCCATAGGAGCAGTTTTAGTCTGCCCTACACAATCACTGAGAGTCGGAGTGCATTCTCTCTTAGTGGCACGTAGAGTGATGTGGTATTGATGTGCCTTTGATTTTGTTTGATGGTGACTTCTTGAAAGTAGGGCTTTTGAGACTCGGCCTTTCAGAAGCACCTCACCTGGCTCATGATCATCAGATGGGGGGATGGGGGGGTGGTAGTAGTGTGTATGTGGTTGATCTTTCAAAAGTATTGGCTACTTAGCCAAGGGCGTAGCCTTTTGTGATACTGCACATAAAGTGACAGAGTTTCTTTCCTATTTATTGAAAAATTGTTGTCAAGCTTGATTTTGAGGTTAGAAATGAAGTAGACTGAGTAACTGGGCTTAACAGTTTCCTTAATAGAATATTGCCCTCTACCCTTTTTCTGGAAGAGAGAGGGACAGAAGAGTATTATCTGCGCCCCTGTGCCCATGGCGATTTGATTCTTGAGAAAAGCATGACTGAGGATCATAAGTCAGATCCCTACCCACTAGCCCTACCCCCACCAATTTTCTGCTGCATTCTGTGGTGTGTGTGTGTATGTGTACTACATAGCTGTCAATACAAAAGAGAGAGTTCTTATCATCATACATGTGTCACTAATTGATTGGTTATATTTTAAACACATATGAATTGTGTTACTCTAAGTCAGTGGTTCTCAACCTTCCTAATGCAGCGACCCTTTAATACAGTTCCTCATGTGGTAGTGACCCCAACCATAGAATTATTATCGTTGCTACTTCATCACTGTTATTTTCCTACTGTTATGAATTGGCCGACCCCTGTGAAAGGGTCATTTGACCCCCCAAAGGGGTCGCGACCCACACGTTGAGAACCTCTGCTCTGAGTCAAATGCTGCTCTGTTGAGAGATGGGGTTAATAACGTGATTTGGTTAGCAGTCGGAAACGACTCTCCCAAACGGCAGATTGGTAGTGGCTTCCGTTCTTTCTCTGTATAGGCCTGTTCCCTAGTTGTTAATGTAAGCAGTTTGCACCATGGTTTCTTACTTGCTTTTGCTCAGTAATTTATGTTCCTAATTAAAAAAAAATCATTTTATTGGGGGCTCGTACAATTCTTATCACAATCCATACATGCATCCAGCGTGTCAAGAACATATGTACATTTGTTGCCACAATCATTCTCAAAACATTTGCCTTCTACTTGAGCCCTTAATATCTGCTGCTCATTTTCCCCCTCCCTCCCCACCCCCCTACTTCATGAACCCTTCATCATTCATATATTATTATTATTTTATCATATATTACACTATCTGACATCTCCCCCTGCCTTCTTCTCTGCTGTCCCTCCCCCAGGGAGGAGGCTATACGTAGATTCCTGTAATCAGTTTCCCCTTTCTACCCCACATTCTCTCCACCCTCCAGGCATCGCCTCATCACTGGTTCTGGAGGAGTCATCTGTCCTGGATTCACTGTGTTTCCAGTTGCTATCTGTACCAATGTACATCCTCTGGTCTAGCCAGATTTGCAAGGTAGAATTGGGATCATGATAGTGGGGTGGGGGGAGGAAGCATTTAAAAACTAGAGGAAAGTTATCTGTTTCATCTTTGCTACCCTGTACCCTGCCTGGTTCATCTCCTCCCCACAACCCCTCAGCAAGGAGTGTCCGGTTGGATAGCATTGGGCTTTGAGTCTCTGCTCTGCACTCACATTTTCAATGATATGATTTTTTTGTTCCTTGATTCTTGATACCTGATCCCTTTGACAGCTCGTGGTCACACAGGCTGGTGTGTTTCTTCCATGTGGGCTTTGATGCTTCTCAGCTAGATGGCCACTTGTTTATCTTCAAGTCTTTAAGACTCCAGATGCTATATCTTTTGATAGCCGGGCACCATTAGCTTTCTTCACCACATTTGCTTATGCACACGTTTGTCTTCATTGATCTTATCAGGGAGGTGGGCACCCACTGATAGGGTTTTTAGCTCTTTGATGTCTGATAACTGGTCCCTTCTGCACCTAGTGGTCAGCCAACCTGGTGTGCTTCTTTCATGTGGGCTTTGATGCTTCTTAGCTAGATAGCCTCCTGTTTAACTTCAAGCCTTTAAGACCCAAGACGCTATATCTTTTGGTATATGTTCCTAATTTTTAAAAAACTAACAATAATAGAAATATGTGTTCATCACAAAAAACTTACTTATGTAAGCATTCAATTTTTATGATTTGGAAAATTAAAAAATAAAAGAAAACGTTATTAAGAAAAATTCTGTAAAAGAAGAAAAAAAAAAAGAAAAATTCATAAGGATAACACACAATACAAACACACCGTATTGATTTGGCAAATTATTGTGAAAAGTTGTATAAGCTTTTTGCCCTATAAAATACTGAAGTTGCTCCAAAATAAATTGTTTACCTTTGAATACCTGTGTAAATATTATTTTAATGAGATTATTTTCCCACATCTTTTATTCCGTTTTTATTTAATTTTGATTCACTGGCTTACTTACAGGGAAGATAACAAAGCTGTTGCTAAAAGTTCCCAGAGTTCTATTCATGGAGCTCATAACTATAAAATTTGAAACATTTTTCTTTTTATGTCGAAGTCATGTCCCAGGTCAGGAGGAGTGTGGAGACTACTTTTTCTTTATTGTTAATTACAGCCATTATTTTTAACCTATGGTGAGGTCCTGCATAATGAGGAAGGAGAAAAGAAAATCACAAACAGCTTCCTCTTCAATCAGTGGGGTGGACACTCCAAAGCTTTGAGGCAGGTTTGCTGCTGGATATGTAGTAAGTGCTTAAAATAGGAGCCTCTGGTCACTCAGTGGTATCTGCAGGAGACTAGTTCCAGAACCCCCGGGATGCCCTCAAGTACCGCATATAAAACGGTGTACATTTGCATATAGCCTATCCACTGTAGACTTTAAATCATCCCCAATTACTGGTCATTCCTAATGCGATGTAAATGCTATGTAAATAGCACTTTGTGCTCCCTACTAGCTTTGTAAAGCTTGCTCTGAACATTTCATTGTCCTGTTTCACGCCCCCCCACCACCACCCTCACACATCTAGAGGCTCAATGCTGGGTCTTGGGCACACTGATTTGGGGGGAGAGGGGTGGGGTGGGGGGCGGTTACACACCTGTGAGTAGTGTCACTCTAAGTCAAATGCTGCTTTGTTGAGATACGTGTTTTTTTGCCACATTTTTGCCACTCTCTCACCTAGTTTTTGGTGGCCGCTGTAGCTTTGGGAGCTCTCTTAGTGCCATTTTGAGTAGACATTGACTTACTGGCAGGAACTGGCTTGGGGTACTGTCTACCCTTGGCTTTCCTTTGCTGAATTTAGAATGTTCTGCCTCTGTTCTCACATGGTGTCTGTCTTCCAGATGTGTGTTTGCTTTGTGTCTGCTTCTTGCCTTTCATAAATTGATACTCAGAGGGATTACGATTAAGGTCCACCTTGCATGACTCCTTTAACTGAACTGGTGTCACATAAAGTAAACAGCACTTTAATTCCAACAAGTCCTTTGTGAGAGACACTGTTCCATTCATAGCATTTGGATCCGTGAACAAGGAGGAGTCGTTTTGCAGATGTTCATGTAGTTCATGAAATATGTGTAACACTAACTGCTATGTGGTTGTTGTTTTCTTTTCTTTTTGGCTAGTCACTTAAACTTCTTAACCTTTGTATTGCTATTATTTTTTAATCATTTTACTGGGGGCCCGTACAACGCTTCTCATAATCCATACATACACACATTGTGCCCAGCACATGTGTTGCCCTCATCATTCTCAAAACATTTCTTTCTACTTGAGCCCTTGGCATCAGCTCCTTATTTTCTCCCCTCCCTCGCCACTCCTCCCCCCTCTGTATTTAAAATGGCAGAAATAGCACAGTTGCTTTTTTGGAAACATCTGTGATAAGTTACAAACTATTTGAATTCTTTGGGAAAAAGCATTTTCCCATGATATAACAAATGGGATAAATAATTGTGCTAGCTAAGGATCTTTTGATTACAAACAAAGACCTGGCTACTTGGAGAGGGAAAGGGACTAGAGTGGAAAGCTACTTGGACATCTGAGGAAGCTCAAAGATAAACTGAACAGTGAACAAATCATGGTAGGCTCAGGCATGCAGCATTGCGACAGGACAAGAACGGAGACCCAGACTCCTTCAGGCCATAGCTTTGCTTTCATGACTCCATTTTTAGTTGTGCGTTGGTTTCATTTGTTTCTCTGTGGTATACGTTTTTGCCCACACCGTATGATGGTCACTGGGAGCGCCCACATTGTATATGCTACTTTGTCATGGAATGAGTCTTGTCCAAATCTCTGAAGGTCAAAACAAAAACAAAATATCCACCGCCAAGGAGTCATCGCTTCCTCCTTGCTGCTCTGTGGGACAAGGCAGAGCTGCCCCAGTGGGTTTCCACACCTAGCACTCTCTCCTGGAGAAGATAGGTGGAGAAGACAGGCTCCACCGGCTCCTGGTAAGGCTGCAGTGAAGGACTACATAGGCCCTGCGAGCAAGCATGCCTTTGCCCTTGACACCTTTGTGATTTAGTGTAATTGGTAGCCTCTCAGCCTGTGGTTATCAATCCCATTTTTTTTGAGGGAGCTCTTTCACAAGATTAAGGTGAGACATATCCTTAGTCTCCACCTAACAGGAGAGTATGTGACTTAAGTTAACATCCTTTGTTTTCCTTTGGGGTGTGGTGTGCTGAAAGACACAAACCGCATGTCCATCTAGGAGCCCCCTCAGCAGCAGAAACACAAAGATTCTGCAGGACCATTGGAAGAGGGGGTCAGAAATGGCCTCCCCCCCGAGTGGGGACTCTGGTGTTTTACACCTGGTTTGTGTCTTCTTGTTGCAATGATGCGGGAAAGGGGTAGAACTGGCAGGACATTTTCTGGTTGAGCCACCTTGATGAAGGAGGAGGAACCTGTGGGGTCACATCAACATGAAGTGTGGTGCAATGCCCCGCCCCCACCCCCCACCCCATGTGTGCCCACTGCAAAAGTAATGACTTGCTTTTGTCACTTGGTGTGAGATTTTCTGAATCGATTTAGCAATGGATTGCATCTTGATGAATTCTGGCACACATTTTTTAGAGTAAATACTCATGAAATTCTGTGGTGATTCAGATCTTTCACAGAAAAAGTTACATTTGTTGGAGGGGAAAAAGAGAGGAGTGACTTATTTTTAGACTTATAAGGTAATTAAAAGCATTGTAGTCATTAAACACAGGCATGTATGTAGACACGTCATAGCCACAGCATTCATTTCATACCTTAAATAACAGGTTAGAAATGTGGGCGTGGTGAAAACACCACAACAGGAGCAGTTACGGCAATACCCGGAAAGTGTACGGCATATAAAAAGAAGTGGTGGGGAGCGGAACTCTGGGCAAAGTACAATGAAGCTTTGTGAGCCTCTGGCTGCTGGCTTGGACTCTGAGGTGGATGAACCTTTGTACGTTGCTTAGCAATGTGTGTTTTCTTGTTTGAATAAGCCTAGCCTCATGAATCATGAATTGTTACTTTACAAGAGTAAGGTGTTCTTACATGCCTACCAAAAAAGGTAGCCAAATGCAGACACTTTTAATTTTAGAAGGAATTTTAGAGCAGAATTTTAGCGTCTGGCATTCACTGCAGATTTTGATGAAGTATGCATGATATTTCTTTCATTATTACTGACTTCTAACTCAGCATTTTGTATGTTGCTCTTCATGTTTCTTGCTTAGGGAGCCAACCAACCAAACAAATGAAAACAAAGCAAAACACCAATGAAAAGAATAACAACCAAAAAACTCCAAGACACCACCACCACCAAAAGCCAAACCAGCCAATAACCAAAAGCGGTATTAGTGGGGGGCGGGGGGAGAAACAGGGAACCTATTGCAATGATTGACATGTAAGCTTTTCCCCTCCAGGGAACAAACAACAGAAAGATTCATGAAGGAAGACGGCAGATGGTGTAAGATAGGAAAATAATAATTTATAATTTATCAAGGGTTCATAAAGGTAGAAGGGTGGGGAAGGAGGTGAAAAAAAGAGGAGCTGATACCAAGGGCTCAAGTAGAAAGAAAATATTTTGAAAATTTTGATGGCAACCTATGGACAGGTGTGTTTGATACAGTCGATGTATGCATTGCTATAAGAGCTGCAATAGAGTGATTTCAAAATGCAGAAAGACAAAACAAAATCAGCACTGGCTCCTTCTGGTTGTTTTGGAGTATGTTTTGGCTAGAATGGGTTGAGAAGTAAGGCGGTAATTTCTTGTTGAAGTAGAGAGATTTTATTGACATTTGAAGGGTGAATGTCGGAGGCCAATGGACTTGAAAGCCTTGTAAATAAAAAAAAATCCCACTTTCACTGATCAAGGTTTGAATATTGGTTAGAAGAATAACTTCACTAGCTTTTTTTAAAAGCAAACAAAGCAAGCAATGAAATGATAAAAACTCCTTTTAAATTTCCCCACTCTGTGGACAATGTCTTTTGCTATAAACGCAGCATTTTTTCCCTCCTAGTACGATGGGACGCTTTCTGACAATCAGCAGCTATCTTCTGTTTCCATATCTTTTGCTCCCACCTTTTCAAACTGATAAACTAAAAATTGGGTTTTCTAAATTCATTCTAGATTGTGTGTATATGTGTTTGTGCATGTACACGCATGCATACCCTAAATTTTCTTGTATTGCCATTTTTAAGCGAAACATTTTAATATTTTTCTTTGCCAGTTAACTGGCCCCAAATATAGTACACGGTTATAAAGATAATATTCAGAGAATAAACTCATCAAATTTCATACAATTTTATCTCAGTAGGGATTCTCTAGAGAGACACAGCCAATG
This sequence comes from Tenrec ecaudatus, assembly GCF_050624435.1. Taxonomy (NCBI): domain Eukaryota; kingdom Metazoa; phylum Chordata; class Mammalia; order Afrosoricida; family Tenrecidae; genus Tenrec; species Tenrec ecaudatus. The sequence goes on from NC_134536.1 coordinate 41,995,789, forward strand.
GGTATGCATGTGTATACTTGTGTATATGTAAGTGTGTGTGTGTGTGTGTGTGTGTATGAAAGGGCTTCAAAAAGTTCATGGAAAAATGGGTCTTTTAATCTTTTCCATGAACTTTTTGAAGTTCCCTAGTGTACATAGGCAGAAAGACAGGGCTTTTATCTGGTAAAGAATTACAGCCATGGACATGCACAGCTCTGCCCTGTCCTGTAGGGTCGTTATGAGTCAGCATTGACGTGATGGCAGTGAGCTTGCTTTGAGTATGTGTAAAGAAAAGGAGAGAGTTTAAGTTTCGCCAAGGAATCTGCTCACACAGTTGCGGAAGGGTGTTAAGTCCAAAGATCTGTGGGCCAAATGATGGGTTTGAGACTTCGTTAGGCTTGTCTCATAAATGCATAGTCCAGACATTGGAAAGAATGTAGTATGAATTCTGGCAAAATGTTTGGAGACAAAACACCCCCTAAAAAAGCTCCCTATGTGTTCAGGCCTTTGGCTGACTGACGTCTGAACCCTCTGTGGCCGCTAACATTGCATCACTCAAGGCCCATCGTTTTAATCATGTGGCTGCTTTACCTGCCTCCCCTTTTATGCTGAGTGGCTTGCATGTTCCCACGATGATGAAACCTTCAGAGAGGTTTCCAGATTCAGACGCAGCAGGAGGAAAGGCTTGATGCATTACTGTAGAAAATTATCCAGTGAAAACCCCATGTGTCACCACAAAATATTGTTTGGTATGTGTTTAAGATGAACCCTGTGTTAGGTTGGGTTCTCTAGAGAAGCAAAACCAGGGACAATCATATGTGTATGTATATGAAAATAAATTGATATGAAGAAATGGTGTGCCCAGTTATAGAAGTAGGTAAGTCCAATCTGGTTCAAGTTCACAAGTCAGATGTAGGCTGAACACTTCTGGCACTTACAGCTGCAGGAGCTGCTGAACAAGAAGCAGGAAGATAAAACAAGAGAACCATAAGCGGATGGATATGCAGAGCAGAGTGAATCTGAGGTTGGCAGTCTGCTGGTGTCTCCTGGGATCAGCAGGGGACTCCATAGGAGATCCATGAATCAAACACAGGGCACAGATCCAGCAGAGACAAGAAGGAGCTGACTTCTGCTCGGGGTCTTTCTTACACAAAAGACAATGTCATCAGGCTGGTAGCTGAATAATAGGTTAGGTTCCTCCAGTACAGTCATTTAGGTACTCGGAGTTGACATAAAATCTAAGGATCACAACCCCCTAGGCTGGAAGGCACTCAAAACACAGTGGTGTGACAATGGACCTGGCCATCTTGAAGTTGGCATAGGATTGGACAATGCTTTATTCCATTGTGCCTGCCACCCGAGTCTGCGCTGACTTGACAGCAGTAACTACAGCCTTCCTAATCGTACTAGCCTAGGGTTTTGCAAAGAATACACCATAGCCTACCTAAGTTGGGATTTTGTTTTCTTTTTCAACAGTTTCATTGACATTACATTCACATATCATACAATTCAATAGTTCATTCCCATCAATAAATGTTGTCCAGTTCCTACCATAGTCAACTTTAGAGCATTTCCTTCCATGTACTCATTGCTATTTATTTATTTATATTTTCAGCTCATTTCATTGGGAGCTCGTACAATTCATATCACCATCCATACATCCATCCATTGTATCAAGAACATTTGTTGCCATTATCATTCTCAAAACATTTGCTTTTTGCTTAAGCCCTTAGTATCAGCTCATTTTCCCCTTCCCTCCCCGCTGTCCCCTCCCTCATAAACCCTTGATAATTTATCAATTATTATTTTTGTCATATCTTACACTGTCCGACGTCTCCCTTCACCCACTTTTCTGTTGTCCATCCTCCAGGAAGGAGGTTATATGAGTAATCATTTATTTTAATTCCAGCAAAAATGTACACAACAAACCATTATCCAATTCAACAACTTCTATCATTCAGTGTCAGTGATTGTATTTTTGTTGTACAGCCATTATTGATAGCCTTTCCACAATTACTTCACCACCACCGACATAAACTCCATGCTCCCTAAGCAAAGACTCTTCCTTCTTCCCCCATGGTAACCACCGGTCAAGTTTGGTTTCTTTCTCTTCCTTCCTCTCTTCATAGTTTTCTTGACATAATAATATCCACATATCATGCGCTACTGTGCTTCAAGAGCTTTTTAAAAGAATTGTATATACATCATCACAATCGATTCTAATTCCCCTCCTTTTTCCCACGTTTATTGTTTGCTCCCCAATTCCCCTCACTACGCCTAGTTGGCATTTTAGCTAGCTATCAAAATGTTGATGTGAAGAATTAAAACAATATTGATTCATGGGCAGCAACTATAATCTGTTGAAAGGAAAGTGATGTTGAGATTTTCTCAAATTTCTCTGAAGGACAGAGAGCCACTGAGATAGAGTGTCAATCGGGCACTGATACAGTGACCATGGCTCTCAAATCTCTTCTAAATACAAAGATTAGATTTTGACCCTTTGACCAGAGTTGAATATGATTACACTAAGAACAACTATTTACACTCCTATCTTAATCTAACCCTCTTTTTCTGATTTAAGTGCACGGTCCCAAACACACCCCGTGGCTTTCTGCCCCTTGCTGTTCCTTCCATTTAGCTGAAAAATCTTTTATGACTTAGTGCTGCTTTTGCTATAAACTCTGCTTGACCTTAAATGGCAAATGCAAAACTGCATTTCAGGTGAAAGTCTTGCATTATTTTGCTTGTGCATTGTGTTTTAAAAAAAAATCATTTTATTGGGGGCTCATACAACTCTTATCACAGTCCATATATACATCAATTGTATAAAGCACATTTGTACATTGGTTACCCTCATCATTCTCAAAACAATTCCTCTCCATGTAAGTCCCTGGCATTGCATATTTTTTTATTTAATTTTTAATTAAAAATATTTTTTGTGTGTTGTCTGATAATATTTTTAAGTCATTTTATTGGGGGCGCATACAATTCTTATCACAATGCATACATACATACATTGTGTCAAGCACATATGTGCATTTGTTGCCATCATCATTCTCAAAACATTTGCCTTCCACTTGAGCCCTTAATATCGGCCCCTTTCCCCCCCCCCCTTAGTTTTCCCCCCTCCCTCATGAACCCTTCATAATTCATAAATTATTATTATTTTGTCATATGTTACACTGTCCAACATCTCCCCCTCACCCTCTTCTCTGCCATCCATCCCCAGGGAGGAGACCATACATAGATTCTTGTAATCCGTTGCGTATGTTTTAAAAATCATTTTATTAGGGGTTCTTACAGTTGTTATAACATTCTGGACATCGATTATCAAGCATATTTGTATATATGTTACCATCATCCTTTCCAAAATATTTTCCTCTTGAACCCTTGGTATAAACTCCTCTTTTTTCCCCCTTCTTCCCTCACCCACCCACCCTCGTGAACCCTTGGTCAAATATATATTGCTATTATTATTTCATATTTTACACTGCCAATGTCTCCCTTCACTCACATATCTGTTATTTGTCTCCTGGGGGTGGGGTATGTGTGTATATATCCAACCTTGTGATGAGTTCCCCCTTCCTCGCTCTTTGATCATCCCCCTGCCCTCATGATATAGCTACCCTCACTCCCGTTCCTGATGGGTATATCTCTCTTAAATTCCATGTCTAGAGTTCTTATCTGTACTAAGGTGTGTTCTCTGGTCTAGCCGGATTTGTAAGGTAGAACTGGGTCATGGGTATTTGGGGTGGGTGGCAGGAGTGGGTAGGGAGAGGAAACATTCAGGGACTAGAGGAGTGACCTGTGTTTGTCGGTGCTATATACAGCACCTTGGTTGAAGCCTCCCTTCCTTATGACCCTTCGATCGGAGGGTACCCAATTTCCTACTGATGGGCTTGTGTCTTCATTCCAACGGCCCTCATTCGCATACATATAGTTTAGTTTTGGATCTTTGGATACCCGATACCATCAGCACCTCATGATCTCAGAGGTGTTGTGTTTCTTCCAGGTGGGCTTATTTGCTTCCTTGCTACATGGCTTCTTGTTTAACTTCAAACCTTTAAGACCCCGGACACTGTATGTTTTGATAACTGGGCACCATCCGGGCTCTTCATCACATTTGCTTATGCACCCATTTTGTCTTCAGTGATCCTGTCAGGAATGTGAATATCAAAGAATACCAGGTTAGAAAAAATTTATAACTAATCAAGGGTTCTTGAGGGAGGGAGGGACGGTGGGGGACAGGGGAAATGAGCTGATACCAATGGCTCTAGCAGAAAGAAAATATTTTCAAAATGATGATGGCAACATATGTACAAATGTGCTTGACACAATGGATGTATATATGGATTGTGATAAGAGCCGTACGAGCCCCTGACAACATGATTAAAAAAAAAAAAAAGAATGCCAGGTTCTTAGAACAAAGTGATCTTGTGTTAAGGGAGGCCTAGAGTAGAGGCCCAAAGTCCATTGTGCATCGCATCTTAATTACCACACGATTCTTGGTGGTCATGTCATTTGTCCCTTTGCCTAGCCTTCTCAGAATTTTCACTTCTCTGTGGGCAATGCTATGATCTGATTCATCAAATCATATTTTCCAATACGTAGTAGAGACTCTTATATTTAATAGGTGGTGCTAGACTCTCTACTAGGTTTTCCTATACCTAGTAGAGTGTCTTAGGTTTAATAGAGTGGAAGCCGACTCTAGGACACTCGACAGCATGATTAGAACCAACTTTGTCTGACAGTGAGCCTGTCGAGTGGAGGGGGAGTAGACCGAGTGGAGGGGGAGTAGACCGTTCCTTTGGGTTTCTGAAGCTGTAAATCTTTGTGGGAGCCAAATGCCCCTCTTCCTCCTGAGGACTGATTGCCAGAGCCAAAGTGAGTGTTAGCAGCCCAGGGTGTAATCCTGCATCCCCCAGGGGCCTGTTGATTGAAAAGGAGCTGGCAATCCACAGTCAAAACGATGAAAACCCATGGACATTAGCCATTGATCAGTAAGGCTTTCAGGGTGGAAATGTGTAGGAATTCAGGTTAGAGTCTTGTGTTTACACCAGTGGAATGTGCTTTCTGTGCATACTTCGAGACTTCATGATGCAGAGGAAAAACCTGCCTGAATTTCAGCCTCATCGAGGCATTTCTTTGAGTGTGATCAGCTGATCAGATAACTTTTTGTGGGTGAATTTATAGCCAGTGAAGGTGCTCCTGTTCCTTTTTCAGGGAGGAAAACAGGCAGCCATGTTTGAGGTAGCGTGCTCGGAAGACGGTGAGCACAGGAACGAAGTTGAGAAGTGTATGGGTGTCAAGCTCACCACAAACTGGGTGTTACACATAGCTCATACTATGTATACTTAATCCTTTCTTATGCACTCATCGGGCGGGCTTGCTACTGAGTAGCTCTTATGGAGAATGCCATGTCTTCCTGAACCCCACATGCTGCGTTCACAGCAGAGAGAATGGTGGGTCTTGGGAGGTTTGAAAGCACAATTTTTGAGATCCTCTGCACCTGTCTTTTTGTACAGAAGATTCTGTATTCTCATGCAATTTTTGTTCAGCAGCTTTTTGTTGGCAGAGCGTTTTGGCCCTTCACTGGTTCCTCAGTACCAGCAGGCAGTGTATGACTTCTAGGCAGGAAGCTTAGTGGCAATTGAAGACGTGAAAGAGGTTCATTCTTGATATCCTGTTCTGCCCTCTTTTCTTTGAGTGTTTAAAGGAGGCAGCTGAAGGTCACACCTGTTCCTTCTGGCCTCCAGTGCTTTCCTCTCTTGGTCTGTCGCCCAATAGTGAGTCATGTGTCCCAAATAATGGCAGCTGCTCCACAGGAGAAAGATGACTCCGCCTGTCCCATAACGACCTTTAATTTGTTATGAATTGAAATCAACTCTACTTCCCTGGGCATTGAACCCCTCAAAGGAAGGAGACTTGGTGGTACAGTGGTTAAGCACTTGGTCACTAACTGAAAGGCAGGGGGGTTCAAGCTACCCTATGGGGGAACGAGATGGTGAAGCACTAGGGGCAATTGCACCCTGACAAATAGGACAGCAATGCTGGGCAAGTGCTGTGTTTTCTATCTCTTAGGGTTCATTGTACTGGCAGGTACATTCCTCTCTGTGGTTATTAGTCACTTTTCAGATTGGTTTGTTTGGTTAAAAGCTGATTCCTGAGGTAGGCTCAATTCCAGGCTCTGCCTATCTCTCAAACCAGTTTGGTCTTTAGGATTTGGAATTTCCTTCTACATTTTTGTCCTTCCTCTTTCTTTGTCCGGACGGTCGGTTATTGTCACATTAATGAGTGTGGTTATCGCCCCAAGTTTTGTGAAGAGCAAAACTTATTTGCACATTTGAGATTACGAGCTTGTATGTGGGGTTGAAGGGACTAATTATGTTAAGGACATAGCATCTAATAGATTTTTTTTTTCTAATAGATTTTTAATGACCATAATTTTATAATAAATTTGTAATTCTAGTAGTGACAAGATGCATTTAATTCTTTTCGTTTACACAATACAAGGTCTTATAGACTGTTAGTATCCATTGCTATAAAAAATTTTAGCTTTATTTTAAAACAAGCAAATAAAAATACTACCTGTATCTTGGGCATTTTTCTGTCTCCTCCATCTCTGAATATGGAAGGCAATAGGCACCCTGGTAGGAGAGTGGGTTACTGGGCCTATAACCACAAAATCAGCAGTTTGAACCCAGCTACCACTTCATTGGAGAAAGATGAGCCTTTCAGTTCCTGTAAAGATGTGCAGCCATGGAAACCCACAGAGTCAGTTCTGTTCTGTCCTGTAGGGCTGTTATGAGTTGAAATCAACTTGATAGTAATGAGTTTGTTTCTTACTCTGGTACATCACGGAGCTGGTGAAGGGGCGGGGGGTCGGGGAGGAGGGGGGAGGCACGCATGCACAGGAGTTTCTGAGAATGTCCTGGGGACCAAAGATGAAAAGGACCATGTTCCTTTTTCTTTTCCTCGTGTCAGGTAAATGACATTTCCTGTGTGATACTTTTCGTTTCTTGGAGATGAACTCTGAATTCATGGCATTCTTATTAAGACTGACAAAATTCAGGAAGATGGATAAGAATACTGTCATGATCAAATACATTTTCTTATTAAGCAAATCAAGATGGAAGGCAAATTATTAAATGTTTGTTTATTAGTGGAGTTAGGGTGATTTTTAATAGTGAGAGATCCAGAAGGACCATCTAATGATGTGCTGACAAATTAGTTTTCTTGTATGAAAGTGGTCTGAGCCTGCTGGCATTCTTAAATGACTCCCATGCTTTCCATTATGACATTATTGGGTTTTTTTGCATTTACATTATTAGCTATGATATTTTTCTGGGTATCAATGGAATATAAACTTCTGTAGGGAACATCATATTTAATGGTCTATCCTTATGTAAAGTTGAGTAAGGAATTGTGATCCATAGAGTGATTTTGAAATTATAATTAATTCGCTGTGTCTTCCTAAGTATGAATTACATAATTGCTCAGCGTGTCCTTGTAGTTTAGCTCCTACGTTCTCATTCTTTTTGCATATAAGCACTTACGTATCTTCATCTTAGACGACTTATTAACACTAAATGGCACAGTAGTTAAAGTATTTGGCTTATCATTGAAGTCTGGGTTCAAATCCAGCAGTTGTTCTGCAGAAGAAAGATGTAGCCGTCGACCTCCATAAAGACTGCAGTGCTGGGAGCCTTATGGGGCAGCTCTTCTCTGTCTTATATGGCAAGGAGTCAAAATGGTCTCAACTACAATGGTTATCTATTATCTATGTATTTATTTTTGTCTTGAATTCGGGGCATGTAAACATCAGCACAAGAATAAAAGGGAATTAGATCTCTTTACCCACTATTTTGTTAGCTGACATTTTGCATTTTCCAAAAAAATATATACATGAACTTTGCACATTATCAATGTATGTCTGGTGGTAACAGATGCTGAAGTGCATGTAAGGCAGGAACATGTGCTTTTCAGTGGTTTGACAGGTATGTAATTAAATTTGGTAATTATGTAATGATGTCATCATTCTCCATTGTAATCTGATGTGGCCATCCTTCATTTTTGGAGTATGCCAGTTTCCCATAATAAACGACTCAGTCTTTGGAACTTAATTATGTCAGTAAGTGAGGAAAGGGTGTATTTTCTAATTACAAGTCAGTTGTACTATGGCTTAAAAATTTTTTTTTAGTATTATGTGAATTTTAAATAAGGTTATTTTAGTTCAGCTCCATGAGATTTCTAAAACTCAAACCCATTGCCTTTAAGTAGATTCTGACCAAGAGTGACACTATGTGGGGTATCTGATACAGTAAATCATTAAGGGAGCAGATAGCCCAATTCTCCCATGCACTGGCTAGTGGATTTGAACCAACAACTCTGAGGTAGCAGCCCTCACCCTAACCTACAGTGGCACTAGGACTCTTGGATAGGATTTCGATATGTATGGTTCTGTATGTTTAAAGGAAGTATGGTTTGTTTTTACTCAGTTCTTATCTACTGAGTGGTTGAACGTTCTCATTTGACTTTTAAAAAGCATCTTTCAATATTTTTTAATTCCTTAAGTTTGGAAAGAATACATATGTGGACTCTTTTTCTTAAAAAAATAATAAACAAATCTATGGGAAGTAGTATGGAACAATACAGAAAAATTCTTTGAAAGATATTTGGTTCATCCATTCAGTCTTTTTGTATGGACACCTTTTATATTTTAGTATGCATGTGCATCTTTATCTCATTGTAATATTAAGTACCACCTATATCTAACTATGGGCTAAGGAAGGAATATTTTAATTAAAAATAATGCCTTCATGTTTATAATTTTATATTACCTTTCCTAGTGACTTATAAAACTGACAAAAATGGAAATAAAGCAAAGCATTTAAATGCAGCTCTCAGACCAAGAGGTCTGGTGTTACTAATAGGAAAAAATGTTCCTTAATTTTGACATTTTTTTTCTTGTGATCTTGCTTAAGTGAAACAAGTTCAGTTTCGCTATTGATGCCTCATCCAGATCCTTTCAAGCATTGAATTCTGAGTTTTTAGAGGAATATCTCTTTGTCTTTTCATATAATTTGCTAGACCTTAGAGAATTCTGGGGGTGGGTGGGGGCTAGCATATGAACAGAGTCATGAATGCCCTTGCTTTAACAAGTTTTGCTGACACTTGAAACATGTGAGCTAGTGAGCAGAGAAAAGCACATCTTCCAACGAAACCCCTAGATTACCTGATTGCGTAGCACCTGCCTAATCTATATGAGGCTTATGCATATAGTCCCTGCAAGTTCTTCAGTTTGCTGTATTTCATCAGGATTCAGCTATCTTTTGTGTCTGAATTATAGTGTAATTAGACAAATGCAGGTTTAAATGACCAATTGATAGCTTTGTGGATTTGACCATATCAATTAACTAGTCTATATTGAAGTGCCCTGAACTGTAAAATGAGTATAGTTTCACTGAGAATATTTATAAATATTTAGTCACACCCACTCACACCACTTGCTCTATCTAACAGGTGATTAAAAGCAGAACATTTTTTTTAAAGCAGAACATTTAGATAATGTTCTTTCATTAAAAAAAAAAAGAATTTTCCTGACATGCATGATTCCTCATAGCTTGTATACCACCTGAGGTAAAGCTTAGAAATGACTTTATAACATTATTTCACCTGGACAGAGCAATAAAAGAACTAATCTCCTCCAGAAGATGAGATATCAAAAATAGGTAGTGGCAAAGCAATTCAACTTCTTACCACCTTGATTCGTTTTTTCTTTTTAATTAGGTGAATGACAATAAAATAGCTGCTGGCTGAACCCCTCCTCCTTTCAGAACATTTTGTCTCTGAACACTAGGGTGTGTGTATGTGTGTGTGTGTGGAGGATTAAATTGGCCGGCAGACGCAAGCCGAGCTGGATATATTCCAGGTTGGTGTGTCATTGAGGCAGAAGAATTGCTGCTGCAGGAGAGAGGGGACCTTGGATGAAGCTTTTCTGTCATCATTTACTGTGCGTCTGGCAAAGTCGATTCATCTTAGGAAATCCCCGGTGTAAACGGAGGCCGTATGATGCTTTCCCTGGTTCAAGTAATATCTTGATGTCATTAGGATTTCTGAAATCACTAGAGAAAGTAAGAAAAATGGACTTAAATTTTTTTTCCTTTAAAAATTTTTTAAATGGCCTTTTAAAAAATAAGCATTTTACTTAGTATTCCCAAGATATTTAGCATAGATTGGCTTAGGTTTTCAATTTGGGGCAGGATGGAGTGAAATGTGGGAAGTATCACACAGAATTTGTTACTATACTCAATCCCTCAAAAAGTCATTGCGACCATGTAGGGCAGGGCAGGACTGCCCCTTTGCGTTTCCAAGGACGTAAATCTTTTCCAGGGACAGTCATTCTGATCATTCTCCCTTGAATCCACTGGTGGGTTAGAACTGCTGACCTTGTGGTTAGCAGCCCAACTAATGCCACTGTGCCACCAGGACTCCCTAAGATCTGCGTTGAAAGAATTTCCTTTGTGTCCCATGGAGCATCAGACTCTCAGCAGAGTGGTGATATGCCCTTCCTTTCGAGATCTGCTAATTTCTGTTCTTCTTTTTCTAACATCAAGATGATTAAGCAGTAATGTTTATAAAATGATCCTGATAGGTAATCTTCATATATATATATATATATATATATACACACACCTGCCAACCTTCTATTTCACTACACTTAGATTGGGATCTCAATTAGAATAGAAGGTGACCTGTGCTTCCATGCGTGTTCACAATACATGACTAATTCTCAAGTGTAATGGTTGTCATGCGGATATGCAGTAAGGGAAGATCTTAGTTCTCCAGGGAGCCATGCCATCCCATCTGAGCAACAAGTGATTTCAAAGGCAGCGGGGAAGAATACCATTGATACCAAAGAGGCCCCACCCTTCTTAAGATGAAGGACTCAAATATTCAAGCAGGTGCCAAGACCATCTGTCCTGAGGCTCTGGAAGACATTCCTATACTGGAATGTCCAACCCTGGACTTGACGGGGTTGAGAATCTTTTGGAACTATACACCTTTTCTTTAATTACTTAAAAAAAAAGAAAAAAAGAAACGATAACCAGTACTTAAAACAAATGGAGTCCTGTATTATTTAGAAAACTGGATGGACTTCATTGAGGAAAGGGCAAGTGAGTGTTCTCCCACACATTGACCCAGCCCGGGAAGCATTCTTTACAGAGGGACACTGAAGAGTTACCTCTTTCTTTCAGATATGGCTTTGAACTCTACTGTTCAGGTTGGAATGTCCCCTGCCTGGTCTTGCTTCAACAGTACGTAGGTGGGCTTAAATACAGTCCCCTTTCTCAAATAGCTGGTTCTAGTAAGTTAACTACCATCTACGACTAAGGAAATGTATGGGTTGTAGCTGCTGAAATAAACTGTGTTAAAAATATTTATTGCACAAAAGAGATGCTGAGAGGCACGTATCCTTGCTCTCCCAACGTTTTCTTGCTTGTAAATGCCATCTCTGAAGGGATGTCCAAATTCCTGGTGCGGGCATGCAGGGAGACAGCTGAGTCACAGCTGTGCTAAAGTCAGCCCTTGCCTCCTTCTCCTCACTAGGAGAAGAAGAAAGGAGTGGAAGGGAACCAGTGCCAACAACTGACTTAAAACCCACCGGCTTGAGAAGTCTGTGAGATTCCTGGGCCAAGAGGAATCCATTCCTCCATTACATAGGAGAGTTTGAAGCATAAAGTCTGCTTTCCATAAGCGACCTCTTTTTTATTGGCCATACTTTGTGTACGAAGTATCTCCGGATCTTTCCCACGTTCAGTGGAATGCTGGTGGCGTGTAACCTCGCTCTTCAGCTGCTGTTTAGTCCTTCATTTTCTCTTGGTAATGCGTGGGTGGCTTGTTGCTCCAACTCGGCGTGGAGTCGGACCCTGGATTGGTGACCCTACCTCTGTGAGCTTGAAGAAATTAGCCTAGAGAGCATAGCATAGAGAGACTTCTTTCTATGCTAATGTGGTTATCTATTCAACGAAAGTAACATTATGTCCACCTTTGTAGCCACTCTAATGGCTAAATCAACTACGTATGTCGTGTGAGTACAACGGTAGCTGGAGTTTAGTAGCCATTCAGTCAGCTTGCCTATTGCTCTCACTGCTTTTATGTTGCTGTTTTGCTGCTGCGGTTTCCATCTTTATCACAGTGGCGCCTAATCCTGCTCGTCCTGTTATAGCCCTATGGTGACTCTTACCTCTACTTAAAGGATTGCTCCTTCTGCAAGAGAAGTGCAGATGGGTGAAAGAGATGCTAATCTGTGTATAAAATCAAACCCCAACTAGCAAGAGGAGCACTCATGAAATGAACCTACAGCTGTCCAGTAGTACCGTTATTAATCTTGTGTTAGACATATGCAGATTTACATTATTATGATGAGCAAAGAAGGAATTGGTGCAGAAGGGGGAAGAAACGTAGCATTACCTAAATGCATTATGAATTTATACTTGAAAGTCCCAGTAGCATCAATTGTGAATGATTAGGCATAGAGTCTTAGCACCATGTCTGGTGCTAGAGATTATCATACAGTGGTGACTCTTCTAAATATTATCAATAAGCACTAAGAAAATATAATGCAAAAAAGCCTCAAAGGTAATACACACCAAAATATTAGCACGGCTGTCTTCTGTTAGTTAGTAAGATTATATTTGAATTCTTTAAAATGAAAACTTACCTTTTATTTGGCACTTACTATGGGCTGTGAACTGTGTTAAATACTTTTTGTAATTTAAAACTGACAGTTGGCTTAAGTACTTTGTATTCTTAACCAAATATTTCCATTAAAGCCCTGTGAGATCTGGAGAGCCTTCTGAGTTTTGTTTGTGAATGATACTCAGAATGCATGTAAAGATGTTGGCAGCAGAACTATGTAACAAAGGCAGCATAGTGTCATTGTGTACTACTGGTACCTACATGAAGCTATCTAAGAGAAGAGACTTGATCGTGCAACTGAAGCAAAACTGCTCTCAATCTTGGGATGAAAAAAAGTAAAAATCCTGTCCATTTTTTTCTGTGTGCAAATATATTTGTAACTTCTGGTGAAAGATCTGTCCAGTAATGTTGTCTGGCCTGGACTACAGGAGCCCTGGTAGCACTGTGGGTGAAGCATCGATGTCAGCAGTTTGAAATCACCAGCCGCTCTGTGGGAAAAAGATGAGGCTTTCTAATCACGTCTCGATTTGGTCTTGGAAACTCACGATTGCAGTTCTATTCTGTTCTGCAGGAGTTGGAATCTCCTCTCTTGACAGTGAGTTTGATTTCTGTTTGTTTCTGAGTGGGTTAGAGCTGGCTTTTTCATTCGGAGCACTGAGTTAAAAACAGCTGACTCTGCCTCCTATCCTGAGCCCCCCGAGAAATTCACTAAAATATTTAAAAAGAGGAGTTTACCCACTCACTCCTCTGTGGACATTGTGGTTGTTACTGCGATGATAAATTTAAAGCCGCAAAGAAAGTTTTACTAGGCTCAGCTAAGTTTGTGATTGGACAGGAGGACAACTCTCTTGCCTCAATTACTTACCCAGCAGTTCCTGTCCCCTGTAATGTATAGGCCTGTGTTTTATAGTACCGTAGAGTTTTACTCGAGGACCCTCACACTTCTGACTTTAACTGTGGAGTGGCAATTGAGCCAGTCACTCATTGGAATCCTATGAGCTCCAAAGAAATCACGTGAGCTTTATGATCTTTAAAGAAATCTCATGACTCCAGTTGGAGTCTATATGTTGTAGAAAATACCACAACTACCGCATATACTCATGTATAAACCGAGTTTTTCAGCACAAAAACTGTGCTGAAAAACTGGGGTTTGGCTTATACACGGGTCAGTGGTACCCCAGCGAGGTGTAACATCTGGTGGGTGATTGTCTTTCCTCCGCTGTTCATTCAAAGCGCCGCTGACACTGCAGGGCTTTGAATGTTTGTTTACTCACATCTAACCAATCAGAGCCATCCTATGACGTGGACAGCTCCAATTCACAGAAGCACCTGTAGTGATTCACTTATGCAGGCAGCTGAACTGGTAAGGATGTGTCTGTGGCTGCACTCCATCTCTCCCCTCTGGTCTCTGTGTTAATTCACATCCTGCATTTCCCACCCTAGGCTTATACTCGAGTCAATCAGTTTTTCTGGTTTCCCAGGTAATAATTAGGTACCTCGGCTTATACTCGGGTTGGCTTATGTTTGAGTATGTACGGTATGTGCAAGGTCACAGAATAAGTCATTGCCTTTTAATGTTTTGGTAGAAAATTTTTTTTTTGCAATAAACGTGATCATATAATTACCGACATCTCCACACTGAAAAGGAAAAAGGCTTTCTATTTGGCAAGATCACAAAACAAGAAGAATAAATCTTACCATGAGACATAGTGGCTTCCTTTTATGGATTACTAAGGGCAGGTGGGGACTGCAGAACCTTAAGTGTCGTTAAGTTACATCTATGCAAAGGCATTCCCCCGTGTTGATCATAGGAAACTGTGGATAGCCTTGAGAATAATGGTAGTTCTACGACAGTTCATTGTGCTGATGAGGAACACTGTGTATGGATCAAGAGGCAGCTGTGAAGAACAACAAGAGAAAAATGCATGGTTTAAAATCAGGAAAGGTGTGCATCATGGTTGTATCTTCTCACCATACTTGTACAATTTGCATGCTAAGCAAATCATCAGAGAAGCTGGATTTTGTGAAGAAGAATGTGGCATCAAGATTGGAGGAGGATTATTAACAATTTGCAATATGCAGATGACACAACCCTGCTTGCTGAAAGTGAGGAGGACTTGAAGCATTGGCTGAAGAAGATCAAAGAGTGCAGCCTCCAATATGGATGACAACTCAATGGAAAGGACGAAAATCCTCACAACTGGACAAGTAGGTAACATCATGATTAGTGGAGAAAAGGCTGAAGATGTCAGGGATATTGTCTTACTTGGATCCACAATCAACGCTCGTGGAAGTAGCAGTCAAGAGATCCAAGGACATGTTTCTTTAGATAAATCTGTTGTACAAGGCCCTCTTCAGAGTACTGAAGGGCAAGGATGTTACTGTGAGGACTAAGGTGTCCCTGACCTGAGAAATGGCATTCTCCATTGCCTCGTATGCATTTGAAAGTTTAACATTGAAGAGGAAGCCCAAAGAAGTGATGCATTTGGATTATGAATTCTGGCCGTAAGTGCCATCAACTGCTAAATGGGTAAACTGAGTTATATTGTAAGACGTATGGCCAGAGTGCTACTTAAATGCGAGGGTGGCAAGACTTCGTCTTACAGATTTCCACAGGGGAGCCCAGTCCGTGGAGAAAGATATGCTGCTTGGTGAAGTGGAGGGGCAGTGAAAACGAGAAAGGGCCTCAAGGAGCACACAGTGGCTGCAACGGTAGACTCAGGCATAGGACAGCCTGTAAAGCTGGCACCGTACCGTGCTGTTTCCGTGTGTTGCAAGTCTCGGAACAGACTCAATAGCACCTAAGAGCAACAACAACAATGACAACGACAACAACAACAACAACAGCGATTTTCTTCTTTGTGGGGATATTTCCATGTAAACTTTCCCACAACCGTAAAAGATCCCTAAACTCACTTGGTAATAATATCTGGATTATAACTTCAGTATTGAAGTTAAGGAGCTCACAAACTACACAATGCAGCGCATCTATGCCTCACTACTTTGCACAGGGCCTATCTGTTTCTGTCTCTGACACACACACACAGACAAGACACTTCAGGTTTTTAGTTCTGAGCACAATTCTGTTCCCCTTACACATTTCCTGAGACGCCTGGTGGTGTAAATCGTTGACAATACTTGTTAACCTCAAGGTTGGTAGTTCGATCACATCTATTGGCTCCAAAGGAGAAAAGACAGCTCAAAACCACACTGATCACCATCCAGTTGATTCTGACTCATGCGGATGCCATAGGACAGTGTAGAACTGACCTCGTAGTTTTCTGTGGTTGCAAATCCAGACAGGTGCAGAAATTGTTATCTTTCTCCCTTGAAGCTGCTGGTGGATTCGAATTACTGACCTTGTGGTAAGCAGCCCAACTTGTAACCCAGGGCTCTCTGTCTGTGAAGACACAGTTCCAAAGACCCTACAGGCAGTTCTACTCCGCTCACAAGGTCACCACGGCTTGGGGTTCTTTCAAGGATGGCTAAGAACAGACTGGGTAGTGGAAATGTTTAACAGGCTCATCTGCTACCTCAAAGATTGGAAGTTCGAGTTCACCGGCACGTATCTTGGAATCTACTTCTGAAAAATCGGCCACTGGCTTCAAGGTACACATGGGGTACAGAGCTCTACTCTAACATTGGTAGAGTCTCTGTGGAGTTGGAACCAATTAAGGGACAGCTTGTTTTTAGAGTCTCCATGATTCGTTCCTCTGGAACTCTTAACAGCCCTGCTCCCAGTTACTGCTCACACCTTAGGGCATTTCCGGAAAGATTTTTCATCAAGTAACATTACTTATTTTCAGTCAATTGCTTCTTCTAGTCCACAGTTTTTACCTCTCATCTGCTCCGGCTCAATTTTCTCTACATATTGTCTTGACCTAAGTAACATCTATCATCATATCCAAATGGTTGACAAAAACAAACCACAGAACTGGAACTGAAGGAGAAGGATTAAGAAGGGAACTCAAATTGGGAGATGTTTGTCTTGTTTCTCTACCAGCTCTTACATGTGGTTTTCCAGGTGCTTTTGTACTTAGGCGCCAGTGAGCTGGTTCTGACTCATCGCAACCCACTGTCCAATAGAACCCAACTCTGCTGCCTCCTGCGCCATCCTCACAGTTGTTCTGATGTCTGAGCCCATAGTTTCAGCCACTGTGTCAGTCCATCCGAGGACTTTCCTTCCCCTCTACTTTAGCAAGCATGCTGTCCCTACTCCAGGGAATAGCCTCTCCAGCGAACATGTCCAAAGGCAAGTGAGATGAAGTCCTCCACGCTTGCCTGTAAAAAGCATACTGGCTGTGTTTCTACATAGACACATTTGTTTATTCTTTTGGAAGTCCATGATATTATCAATATTCCTGGCCAGCCCCATAATGCAAATGCATCGAAACTTCTTTGCATTTCTTTATTCATTGTTCAACTTTGACTTGGATATGAAGTGATTGAAAATACCATGGCTTGGGTCAGGTGCACCTTAGACCTCAAAGTAACAACCATGTGATTTTTACAAGTTGATTTTACTGTGTTCCAGTAATTGAAGTTATTATTTCTAGGAATACAGTTTTTTATTTATAATAGGATTATTAAATAATATTATGAATAATAGTGACAATCATGGTTCAAGCATTACATTGGGGGTTTTACTTAAAAAGGAAATATGTAAGTACTCTTTGCTATTTTACACAGTCTTCTTTTGCATATGAAGTATCATCAGAAATGCTACTTGACATGTCTAGCTCTATTATACCTAATCTGTTATGAATTCTGGCTGTATATTTAGATGAGGCCTGAAGTTACTGAAGAGATAAGTGAAAAGGAGATAAGTTACATTATTAAATGTCAGGAGAATGCTAGGACATTATATTCAAAGCCATTCTTTTAGATCATTTTATTTTTGGCTGACTTACATTACTATTGGTGCAATCAATCTTATTTTGAATGGTTTATCATAAAAATGTTACTTCTCATAAACAGTTTCTCTGTGTTTGCCTTCTCAGTCTTCTAAATAGGCAGCTGAAAGATTGGTGACTAGGGAAGGAGAGTTTTATATGGCTGATCTCTAAGGACACTTCCCACTTTTTATTCATGTATTCAATTCAGCATTTCTTTAGCTTTCTTTTCATTTTAAGGAGCCCTGGGGTATTATGGTTTAGGCCAGTGGTTCTCAACCTTCCTAATGCCTCTATCCTTTAATCCAGTTGCTCATATTATGGTGACCTCCAACCATAAAATTATTTTCGTTACTATTTCATAACTAATTTTGCTACTGCTATGAATCAGGTGACCCCTTTGAAAGGGTTGCTTGACCCCCTAAAGGGTTGTGACTTACAGGTTGAGAACCACTGGTTTAGGCATTTAGCTGCTAACTGCATGGTTGGGGGTTCAAATCCTCTAGCTGCTTCTTTGTGGGGGTAGCCAGTTCCCCACAACTAATCACAGGTTTTATAGGTGCAATTGCATGGTTAAAATATATAAAGATTACAGTACAGTCATAGGGAAATGGGAGAGGAAAATGAAGAAGTCAGACATATTTCATAGTAGCATGCTCACTTCAGATCCTCTTGGTGGTACAGGTGAAGGTGGGGGACAAGTGGTCAGGAGAGAGTACTTGTGAGGTTTTCTAACCAAAGCTTATATATCTTTGGGGGCCATGCAAGCCCTCTGACTACAGAAGGGGTTGTAACACAGGCAATACAAGCAATAGGAGAAGGGTGGGATGACCTAGGGGTGCACACACAATAGTGAAGGCAGGGAATAGGGGTACATATGTGGCAAGATGGGAGGAGCCTAGACTCAATATAGTAGCCTAACCTCAGTCATCCTTGAGTGGTCGCGGGCTTGCCTTCGGGCACTCTATCAGACTATACAGTCTGGTCACTGACCTCCTAGTGTATAGTCATTTACCATGTGTAGCAAGCAGCATCTTGGGTTTGGCATATATTTGGTGCAGACTACTTGGGAGAAATCTTTCTGTTTCCCACACTTGGGAGAAATCTTTCTGTTTCTTCTTGAGAGAAAGATCAAGATTTGCCGTCTCAGAAGCCTTGCGTGGAGTTGGTGTGCGTCAGGTGGTTCTCCCTCCCGATGCCTCTGGTCCTACACACATTCTATTCTGGGACAGAATAGAATATGACCCCGTGGCTTTCCGAGGCTGTAAATCTTTACCGGAGCAGCAAGCCTCCTCCTTCCCTCAGAGCAGCAGGTGGGTTTAAACTACTGACTTTGCAGTTAGCAGCCCAAAGAGCAATCCACGAAGCCTCCAGAGATCCTTAGCATGATGACTATAGGTTCTATTGTCTTTAGATTCTTTTCCATCTCAGCATTTCAACAAATGCTAGATTTTTTGGTTGGTTGTCTAAACAGGCTTTGTCCTCATCATCATTTGATAATTTATAATATTTGAGTTTGTACATGAATTGTATTTAATTGCCAGAGTTTATGAGTCTGATATTTTAGGTTATATATGGCAAGGAATTTGGCCGTAAGTGCTCTTCAGGCTTAAAACTGGTCCCGAAGCCTTTGATTGTGATTGCAAAGACTAATAGACACTTTTGGGGGCTGCATGTTTTTGCCTCTTGGTAGCTCTAACTTTGCAGGACTGGAGACTTTCCCTAAACCGTATCTCTGCTTTGAAACCCGTACAGCTCATCACCCTGCCCGGAAGTATTAGCAATGGTATTCAGAGAGATTTCTGGGGGCAAAGAGAGAGAGCTGGTTAACGCAGACTTTCCTGGTTTATTCTAGCACTTGGGCCAATACTGTACACTTTTAACCACCGCACTACACTTTTAATAACTGACAAATCATATGGAATTTGCTCCCTTAGTCTCATTGCTATCACTCCAAAATCATGTTGCATTATTTTTATACCTGTTTCTTAAAAATCATTTTATTGGGGCTCGTACAGCTCATCATGATCCATACATCCATCGATTGTGTCAAGCACATTTGTACCTGGTTGCCATCATCATTCTCAAAACATTTGCTTTCTACTCGAGCCCTTGGTATCAGCTCCTCGTTTTCCCCTCCCTTCCCCACTCTCCCTCCCTCCCTCATGAACCCTTGATACTTTATAAATTATTATTACTTTTTTCATGTCTTACACTGACCAGACCTCCCTTCTTCACCCACTTTTCTGTTGTCCATTCCCTTGGGGGAGGGGCTTAAATGTAGATCATTGTGATTGGGTCTCCCTTTCTCTCCCCACCTTCCCCCTTAGCCTCCTGGTATCACTATTCTCAATATTGGTCCTGAGGGGTTTATCTGTTCTGAATTCCCTGTGTTTCCAATTCTTAAAAGCTTTTAGCCTTTAAAATGTAGGCTATGGTAGAGACTCAACAATTTTATCAATAATAATGAGAGAGAGAGAGAGAGAGAGAGAGAGAGAGAGAGAGAGAGAGAGAGAGAGAGAGATTAGAGAGATTCTGCGATTCACGTTTAGAAAATTTAAGAATAATATACGTCAATGTGGAGTCTTCAGGTGTGGAAATGTGGAAGAATTACTTGTGACTTATGGATGGTCATCTGTCTGTTCTTCCATTGCATTAGTCTCTTTAAATGTGCGGGTTTTGTTAATTCGCTCTTAAATGTGTCACTTGTAGACTGAAGTTTTCCTTTAAATTTGTAGACTAACTTGACTATGGAACAGTGGAAAAGGCGCAGTTTCCCTGATGACCCATTTACACACTTGGAAATGTAATGCAGGGGAGTGCAGGGGGAGGGGAAAGAGGTGAGCGCTGAAGCTTGATCGAGTCAAATCTGAATTTAAAGCTCTAAAGAAAGGAATTCTGCCTTTGTGTTGTTAAATACAGAGAATAAGTAAAATGTTTAATAAGAAGGAATAATAAAATTGAATGTAATTTGTGTGTGTGTGTGTGTGTGTGTGTGTGTGTGTGCGCGCCTGCGCACGCTGGAGGGCCTATCTTAATTAAGGACAGTAGGAATTTGGACGAAAAGCAGGGTCAGGTCTGCCTTCCCTTTTATGTGTAATTCTACCAGTTTCTATTACACACATTGTTACCAGAAGTATGTTTTTTGTGTTTTTCTATTTTGTATGCTTTCTAATAAATAAGTCTTGAGTGGGTTTTTCATCAGGTCATATTTAGTCTGTCATTAATGAAGACTACTTTTACCTTTTATTGTGGTTTCTTTAATATTATTAGTCCCTCATTAGTCAAGATTCCGTGTTAAACTAAGAGTGATGATATAGGCTCTGTTTAATTAATGAATTTATTTTATTGTGAAAATATTAAATTATTGTGCTTTAATAAATGAGATTCTTATCCTGTAGAACATGAAGATACTTTGTTATATTAGATTGCATTGTTGGAGAATTTACTAGGTTAATCTATCTGTACATTGTTTTAGTCTTTTGCAATGTGTCAGGAAGATGACTGTCATTTTTATTCTGTATCATATTTTCAGTCTTAAAAGTGGTGCATTCATAATGCCTGTTTAATACACTTGCACCACATGCCCTGTGGGGATTATTTCTAATATTTCCCAATAAAATGATAATGATGCTTCAAGTGAACTAGGTGCATATATGAACCATAGATATATGAATTAATCACAGCCCAAATTTAAGAGCGGTTAGTTCTTATGATGTAGATCTTCTTGCCCCAATGAAGAAATCACTGATGATATGGGTGCTATAGCAAAATGTGGTGAAGAAGTAAGAAGGTCCTCGGCTATCAAGAAGGATAGCATCTAGGGTTTTAAAAGCTTGTCTAAAAACAAGCAGCAACTCACTGGGGTGTCTGTCAACTAAGTCTACATGAAAGAAGCAAACCAGCCTGTGTGATCCAAGGATTGTAAATAATGAAATCCAAGACCTGAGGAGGGAACTATATTTCAGGTTAAATTCTGAACAACTGGTTTTCAGAAGGTTATGGTTGACAGTGAAATTCCAAAATCCATTTACCAACGCCTGGTGTAGTTTAGCCTTCAGTGAATCTCTCTGACCATTTTCCAGGGATTGTGAATTGCCTTGTTCTCAGACAGTGCGTCAGAAAATGGATTGATGCAGCTGTAGTTAGATTAAAATTTAAAATTTAACACCTCATCATTTGTTCTCCTTTGGGTTCAGGTTAGCGTTGTCCTAGGTTTTATTATTTTATGCTTCCTTTTGAGTTAAGATCTTCCTGTTTTATTTTGTTATTATTATTAATTTTCTATTTTTTTTTTCTATGTGAAATCCTGGATCGGTTAATCTAAGGAGGCTGTAACTGGAGAAATGTTACTTAGGGTTATGGCAGAGGAGATTGGAGTGGCAAGGAGTGGGGAACTAATATTAATGTGTACAGAAATGAAGAAAGTGTTCTAAAATTGTTTGTGGTGATGACTGCACACTTTAAAATATATGTTTAAAATATTGATATAGGTACGTAAATTATGAGCCACTAAAACTGTTGAAATTAAAAAAATAAAAATTCTAATATCAAAAGATATAAAATAAAAAGTGAGCATCTTCCTTTGTGCCTCATCTCTCTTGTTCTACCCAGAAACACCTGTGAACAATAATGCTTAGAGTTTGAAGTTGGGTAGTAAATGTATGTATGTGTATCATAGGTTTTGGCTTTTCTTTTAGCACAAATTGAATCATACTGTACATATTTGACTTTAGTTTCGGTTTTTAACAGTTTTCAGCATATCTTTCTTGATAAATACATTAATTTTACCAATATTATAATATTCTATAATCATATGCTAACATTTATATGCTCACTATCTTGTTAACATATATTTTGCTTTCATTTCCAAATTTGACTATGGATTTAGATGCCTTGTACATATTTTTGTGTATAAAATGAAGACACTTCTGTAGGACAGTGCCGTTTGTTGTTAGTTGTCATTTAGTTGATTCTGGTTTGTGTTGACATGTGCGCAGAGTAGAACTGGTCCTTCGGGACGAAAACCTTTTGGTGTAGTGGTTACATGATGCTAACTGCCAGGTCAACAGTTCAAATCCACCTAGCCCAATAAAAAGTTCCATCTCAGAAACCCACATCCACTGCTGTACACTATCAATCAGAAGCAGATTTCTAGAGCTTCCTTCTAAGATTTCTCTGGGTGGGTTCAGGTAGCCAACATTTTGGCTAGTAGCCCAGTGTTTAACTGGTTGTGCTGGTCTGGATCCACTAAGAGCCTAATTGCTGTAATAAATAAAGGACAAGTATTTTGACGACTCTGGTAAATGCATCCAAATAGTGCGGGAGAAGAGGAAATTGTCTATCAGGCATCAGAAGACCCCAAACAATCAATCATTATTGATGTGAATGAGGAGGACCCAGTGGAGAACCAAAGCCCATCTGTAGACAATTGGATATCCCCTCCCAGAAGGGTCACTAGGACAGGATAGCACCCAGGAAACATACAACATTCCTCTAGTTCTTTAAGGCTTCCTCTCTCCTCCCTCCCCCACTATCATGACCCCAGTTCTACCTTACAACTCCAGCTAGACCAGAGCAGGTACACTGGTACAGATAAGAGCTCTCCACACACAGAATCCAGGACAGATAAACCCCTCAGGAACATTGATGGGAGTAGCGATTCCGTGAGGGTTGGGGAAGGTGGGGGGAGAAAGTGGGTATGGATTACAATGATCCATGTATAGCCCTCACCCTCCAGGGAGATGAATAATACAAACAGGGTGAATGGACACAACGGATGATGTATGATGTTAAAATAATAATTTATAATTTATCAAGCATTCATGGTGTGGGGAGTGGCGGGGGGTGGGTGAGGGTGGAGGCAGGGAATGAGGAGCTGATACCAAGGTTCAAGTATAAAGAAAATGAAAGTGTTTTGTAAAGGATGATGGCAACATATTTACAAATGTGCTTGACTCACTGTATGTGTAGATTGGAAGAGCCTCCATTCAAATGACTAAAAACCAACCAACCAAAGATACTGACAATTTACTCTACCTACCATCAACACTAGATTTTATCAGTCTTTGATTTTTTGCAAGCGATGCAAACAAATCCTCATTCTTGTTGCAGTTTTCCCTTATTTAAGTTTTCTTTTCTTTTAATTTTGGAGGGGGGATGCGTCCAGGGAGGGAGTTTGCTTTTTTTCTATTAACTTTTTGCTGGATGGCCTTGTCAACTTCACGTTTTAGTAATACATTTTGCTTTATTTGTTTTTTGAGGGTTGAGCATTTCTAAATATAAGCTCTGACTTGAGGTCTTGAGGTGAGCTGAGGATGAAAGCGCTCAGACTGCAGAGGGAAAATCTTGACTTCAAATGCTCTCTCCACACTGTTGCCACCTTTAATCTATTATTCAAATCTTATTTA
The DNA here is from genome assembly GCF_050624435.1 of Tenrec ecaudatus. Classification (NCBI taxonomy): domain Eukaryota; kingdom Metazoa; phylum Chordata; class Mammalia; order Afrosoricida; family Tenrecidae; genus Tenrec; species Tenrec ecaudatus. The sequence goes on from NC_134536.1 coordinate 42,019,772, forward strand.
CCAGCTACCCTTTTCCTCCGTTTGCATACAAAATATTTTCCAGGTTGCTGTGTTTGGGTTTGGGATAAAATGTGGTTGCTTTTTGTTAGGAATCCTCACAATTCGATTGAGTTACAGTTGGCCATTCGGTTTTCACATAAAATCTGGAATGACCCATAGAAGTGAGGAAGTTAAGGCCACCGTCTAAAGATCCCTTAGCCCCTCCTGGTGTTTGCCTCCAAAGAAAGTTAACTTCTTATTTCCATTCAATTCTTCTGCCAGTCCCAGACTTTTCTGCATTGAATCATTTAAAAGTACGAAACCTTAATATAGGCCACTGTCAGCATTTTACAATGTATTCATCATATAAGAATAGTTGAATCGTAGCCGCTTACACAAGTTTTCCCAGAAAGTAGACTCAGTGGTGGGGTGGGTTCACAGCATAAACCCGAATTCATTACCTTACCATGGAGGGTGTTTCATCTTCTACAAAGGCCCAGGAATGGTGGGGTGCCGCTGCAAACTCACCTCCAGGCTTCTAGTCCCCCAAGTTATCAGCAATCATACTTTAAAAATAGAAAATGAAGAGCCAATTATCAGAACGGGCACTTAGATGCTTTCCCGACTAATCTTTAAGCCTTCTTAGCTTTTTAAGATTCGAATGCCATGGGAAATTGTGAGAAAATTTAATGTAATTGCCATGGCATTCCTGGGAAATACTTGGGAGTAAAGATGGGAATGTGAGGGTAGAATGGTGTGCTGTTGGCGTAGAAATGAGAAAAAGAAGAGAGAGATAAGGCAGATTGGAATCCTGGTGGGACCCAGTCTCAAACCCTTCACTCCTTTCTCAAAGTGGCTACTCTTAAAGGGGCTATTGGCTTCCCTGTTATTTTACATGTGTGTGGATAGCAGTGCTTTGTGTTGCTGGAGAAGCCTTTATTCTGTGCCTCCTTTTCACTGAATGGCAACCTCATGCACTCTCCTGAGAGGAAATTTGACAAGAGAAAGTTTTTGTGATGCCATCTTCAGCACTGGCTTGGTCAGAAGCTGACAGCTTTAAATCCTCACCAAGTTTTTGATTAAAGCTCAGAATGCTTCTGGTACAGGAACAAAGGGGCAAAGCCATCCCTGTGTCTGACCTCACTCAGCATTTACATAGCTATTTGCTTTTACCTCTAAGGGCCTCCTTTGCAGTGGGCCTACTTGAAGGCCTGTTTAAATGAGACAAACTCCTTAATGTCTATTCAGGTCAGTGGTTAGTAAGCTAGTTGGAGCAGTGATAACCAACTTTCTTTTTCTAAATCAAGAAAATGACACAAAGCATGATCACTCTTGACACTGAAGAATGTATTTTGAGGACTATGAAACGTGCAAACATTGATTTTTAAAGTATTTTTGCCTTTTACCCAGTCTAGAAACATTTTGATAGGAAAGAGAGATAATGCTTTTCTTTTCTTGACTTTCAAGATGCATTTCAGGTATGTATCTAAATTTGCTATTTACCTGTTTTTTTGTTCTAAGTACATGTCAGCATTGAGAAGTATTGAACAGTACACTGAAGCTCCTTTTGCCAGTCCATTGCAAAACTTGGCATGCAGAGTTTGTGCCCTTCCTCTGGAGAGTTGGGTTGTGGAATTCTGTTGTGCAAGGACTCAGCTTTTCACTGCACTCCTTTTGTAAGTGAAAAATGACCTATCTCACACCCCACATGCTTGAGCTGAGTCAGGAGCAATTGCTGAAGTAAGCCAGAATGTGTCTGATAAGGGTGAAGGGGAACCCAATGGGAGTCCCTTCATGAGAAACAAAACAAAACAAAGAAATTGTTTAAATGTGAGCTTGGGTGGTTTCCAATTTTACCAAAATGTAAATATGGCTTCAGTTGGGAATTTTATTTCTCAGTACATTGACTCTCTATTACTTTGTTCAATGGGCTTGTCTAGATTGTGTATCTAATGCTAAGCAAAAAGGATGAGAATTTACTGGGATAGATAACAGAAGAAAGGATTGGAAAGGACGCTTGGATCAATACTCCAATGAAATTTGGAGAACACCCTATCTCAACATCATACCATATTAGGGGGAGTTGTTGCTGCTGCAGAAAACACCAGAATAAAATTGTTCTTAACTTTAAAAAATGTTTTCAGAGATAAACAAACAAACAATCCATAGTTATTTAACATGCTTCCAGGTAGCTGAAGTGATAGGATAATGTGATCATATAAAATCTGAGGTCTTAAGTTAACCTATTTAAATAAAATTATTTGCTGAAATTACCTTTTCTGAGCTAGGGTTTTTATTACTTTGTCCAAGAAAGAGCATTGTATGCCTGTGGTATCTTTGGGAGACTTTGACATGTGATGTAGTTAAAAGTTTACTAATTTTTAAAACAGTTTATTGGCACTTAATCCACACACCACACAATTCAATAGTTCAATAATATCTGGAGGAATTGTACAATTATTACCACAATCCATTTTAAGACACCGCCCCCATGATTAAATCAACTTTAAAATGAGTTGTGTAATCACCTCAGTTTTATTGCTCACACCCCCCACCCCCACCTTCATTGTTTACTCCACAAATCCTCTAACCCATCCCATTCCCTCCATCCCCCACTAAATTTTATCTTCAAAGAATGCAGCAAGACAGCACCATTTTCACCTGCAAATGATCTCATCTGGATAGGATGGAGAATGACCAATGTGGAGGTGTAGTGAGTATATGTTGGGTTCCTGACTGCAAGGCCAGCAGCTCCTCTGAGGGACAGAGAGGAGCCTTTCTCTTCAGGTAAAGAGTTAGGAGCCCCCCAGAGGCTGTTCTACCTTGCCCAATGGGACTGCTGTGAGTTGGAATCAACTTGATAATGGCAGCGAGTTTGGTGCCCATTGAAGAGAGCTGATTGAAATTCTGTAAGCTTTGAATCCCATTCTATTTGAAGAGCCTATTTAGTGTAGTGCTTAAGAATAATAAAAAACAAAGCACCTCATGTTTCCTGGGTTCCAATCCTGATTCTGATTATTTCCCTGCTCTGTGATCCTGGGTAATTTTTATTTTTTCTACTATAGTGAAGTGCTTTTCACTAATGTGTTCCTTTTACATTTTAATAAACCTTTCTTCATCTGTGAAATCATTTCCATGGCTGTCTGGCATATAATCATCCATTAGTTCCATAATGAGGTTGGATGAAGTCACATCTATACTGTCAGGGCTAATTTGGGGGCTCCAACTTGTGCCTGAGACCTGGAAATTAGTTCTAAAGACATGGCTTGCTCATCCTTATCTTCTAGGTCACCTCTCCCCAAGGACTTGTGGTCATGTGTATTTGGGAGAGAACTGCTGACCTTGTGTGCTTTAACCTGTGCTGTCCCATTTCCCTGTGGAAAGAGTACTAGTCTAGTGATCCATAGCAGAAATAACAACAGAAAGAGGGAATGCATCTATCCATCCACATACAGCACATAAGTGACCATATACACACATGTTTTCACGTATGTGTTATATGTCCTCTGTGGCTCCGGTCTTAAATGTTTGGATAAAACTAAAGTTATTTTCAAACACAGCCATATCTATTCATTGCTTCATTTTTGGTGGTTGTTTTCATGCTACTTGAGAGATTTTTGTAGTTGCCATAGAAAATTGTGTGATGTACCACGTCTAAATTATTTACTCTAGCTAGTTCTTTACAGATAAAGTTTGCTGGTCACTGAAGTAAAGGAAGGCGTGTCCTAAACATGATAGCATATCTGATGAAGTTAGAGGCATGCTCAGGGAAAACGGCTATGGGCTATATTAAGAGTACCTTTATGGAAACTGTAGCCTCACTGGGCATATGAGAAAATGGCATGGAGACCTGTCTGACCTCCTCTGGCTACAGATGGGAGGAGAGGATCCCATCTCCACAGGGGCCTGAGGATTATTCTTCTGAGGCGGAGGTCTGTAGGCCTCCACCCTCCAATCTTCCCCCAATTCTGACACCAAATGTTTGTCCCACGGCGACTTCTCTACTGGGGTTGAGCATGGCTTGCTATAGCACACAGCACTCATGGGTTACCCTCAAGATTGTGGGCCTTACTAGGCGAGAAAACATAATGCTGAAGGTACAGTTCTTTTGTCGGCAGTCTCTGCTCCTCCATGCTGGCAGGCATTCTCTTCCTGGTCCTGGGCTTCTCAGCCACATGATCTTTTGGCTTCTGCCCTGTTCAGGAAAGGGTTACAAAACACCATTAGCACTAATAGATGCCCAAAGGACTCTCAGCTCTAAGCCATTGTTCTGCCCACAGGCAAGCATAGTTACTCCTTGGGAAGCCCCCTCCTCTCCATGCACCCCCCCCCCCCTCATGCTGGTACCCTTGCTTTCACTATCTTGGATGCAAATGATGTGTTTCTCATCTAGGCTTTAACGGCTAAGCGTGCGTAAGGTTCCATGTGTGTAGCACATTTACAGAATGGACTGTCAAGAAGGGGAGCATGTAATATGGGTGCGTGCATGATCCGGATACAAGAAGAAAAACAACTTGCTGAGTGCTAGCAGCGTTACATGCATCATCACTAACGCTGCATGAGTAGCTGTCACTGTCTTCATTTTACTGGCGAGGAACTGGGAACTGAAGCTCAAAGAAATATAATAGCAAGACTACATCTACAGCAAAACAAAACAAAAAAAAGCGTGCCCCTGGTGGCACAATTGCGCACTGCAGTTGAAATGGACTGGTTCAAACCTTCCTGTGGGTCAGCAACTGTAGCAGTCACAGCCTTTAAAGACACTGCAGGACAGTCTTGCCCTGTCGCGTGGGCTTGCAATGAGTTGAAAATCAACTTGAAGACATCCATCAAGAACACGCATACATTTGGCCATAATTCCTTGCTTCTTCTAGATATGTGTAATCTCTTTTGCCACCTGACTGGTGTGGGTGGCTGTGGGGTAGGGGTCCCCCACACTCAGATCCACAGGAGAGACTTTGCGATTGTGGGAAATGATGGACAGCGGGACGCAGGGACTCCTTGTCCCTATGTTAGGACAAAGAGAATGAACGTTTTTTTCCAGTGGGTATAAAGAATGGAGCTTACCCATCTTTCAAAAGGCATACACTTCATACAGTGAACACATGACATAGTCAATGGATGATATCCTAAGCTGAAAACTCCGCGAATCAGCATCTTGACCTAGTGCTATTGACCTTGGAGGCTCCCCAGGGAGTAATCTGTAAAGAGTTTGCTACAGTTTCTCTGGGTTGGGCTATAGAACCTAATTGCTCTTATCTACAGATAACCTCCAGCCACAGGGACAAGCCAGACAGCACAAGTCTGATACATCTTTTATGGTAGCTCCTTTATGACTATTCCTTTAAGCAGGGGTGGGATAGGGTGGGGTGGGGCTGTGCGTTATTGTAGGGACTGATTTCAGTCATGAGAGTATGTATTAAGATTAGTTATAACCTATAACCTCGAGGGTCTCTGCCCACCCCCAAATCAGCTTTTCAGACCTGTAATGATGAGCTCAGAGGGTTTAGCCGCAATCCATTCTCATCCTGTCCCTCAGTTTACCACAGGAGGCGTGTGCAGTTCCTGAAAACCCCTACCTTTTATTCATTTAAATACAAACCAAATCAAATCTGCTGACATTGAGACAAGTCCAACTGAGAGTGACCCCGATCCGCTGAGTTCAACTGCTCCCTAAATTTTCTGAGACGTTCTTCATCGATACTACGATGAAGAACACAGCTTTCCCCCGGATCCTGGATGCTTCCTCCCCCCAACTACCATGATCCGAATTCTACCTTGCAGGGCTGGATAGGACAGAGGCTGTACACTGGTGCATATGAGGGATGGAGGTACAGGGAATCCAGGGTGGATGATACCTTCAGGACCAAGGGTGTGAGGGAAGATGCTGGGAGAGTGGAGGGTGAGTGGGTTGGAAAGGGGGAACTGATTACAAGGATCCACATGTGACCTCTTCCCTGGGAGAGGGACAGCAGAGAAGGGGGGAAGGGAGACTCCGGATAGGGCAAGATATGACAAAACAACGATGTATAAATTACCAAGGGCATATGAGGGAGGGGGGAAGGGGGAGGGAGGAGGGGAAAAAAAAGAGGACCTGATGCAAGGGGCTTAAGTGGAGAGCAAATGCCTTGAGAATGATTGGGGCAGGGAATGTATGGATGTGCTTTATACAATTGATGTATGTATATGTATGGATTGTGGTAAGAGTTGTATGAGTCCCTAATAAAATGTAAAAGAAGAAAAGAGAAAAAAATGATTAGGGCAAAGACTGTACAGATGTGCTTTATAAAATTGATGTATGTATATATATGAACTGTGAAAAGAATTGTATGAGCCCCAATAAATTGTTAAAATTAAAAAAAAAAATTTTCTGAGACGACCTCTTTACAGAGGTGGCTGGCCTCTTCTTTCTCCGTGGAGTGGCTGAGAGGTTTAGAAGGCCAGTTCTGAGGTTAGCAGCTCAGCACCTAATCTGTGCTGCCAGGGTGCTAGTTTAAGTCTAGGAAAGTTAAGAAAAGAAGAAGTACATTTAGGTGAGAGTTTATACTCAGCAAATTTGGTTCCCATTTAACCATTTTGGCATATTGGTTACATTTTCCATTTTGTGTCAACCTTCTCAATAATTTTTCATTCTGTTTCTATCTCTTACATCTCATCTTTGCTTTAGGGTAAATGTTGACTGTTTGCCTCGTGTAACTTTAAGTGAACACTAATATTTATTTTATAAGCTAGTCTTTTATTTAATTAAAAGGTGACTGTCAGAAGTGGTTTCAGATCCAGGTTTTAAGAATGTCTCAGAAAAAAAAAAAGAATGTCTCAGAGTAACAGTCTTAGTTCCTTTCGGCTCTACTTGTCCAGTAACTTTGGCCTTTAAAAAATAAAATTGAGTTTCCTGCTATGTTTTTTTCCCTTTTTCAGAGACCATCTATTTTATCTCAGATCCGAGTGATTGCTAAGTGGTAGCTGGGCACCATGGAGTTCTTTTGGTCTTGGGAGAGTTGCGGCCGCAGTTCATGTAGGCTATTAATCCAGTAGATGAGTTACTTCTCTGAAGATTTTGGTTTCCTTTCCCCCTCTTTTGCTCCAGTTGAATACTGATCAGTATGGTGTCTTATCTGGCCATGTGCCAGCTCTTAAGATCCTAGACTCTACATGCCAGGATAGAATTCACAACACAAATTTCTGTTATGATTTTGTCTTTGAAAATTGATTGAATTGTCCCAAGAAACAGTGGTCCTTCAAACTCAGTAGATCAATCCTTTGAGATGTTGATGTGCAGAAAGTATCCATAACCGTGCCCCTGTGTGTTTTATTGCTCACATGACATCTATAAAGAGGTGATATCAGCATTGTTTCTTCACAATGATGGAGAGGAGCTCACCGTGGCTTGATTATTCTATTTTGCTTAATTCCAATTTACGAAGGAAGATTATTCAGGCAATTTCAGTATAGCATTTTCTTCCACTCATAGGCAATTTGAGTAGAAGTCTTACCAGCTAAATAATTATGTATTGATCATATAGTCTTGGCTGGAGATGAAACTAGGGATGAACAATGAGATAATATAGGCTTGTATTTGAAATGAGCTCTTCTCTCATCATTAAGAGCTATTTGTACCTTTCAACAAATGATGGGTATCTATTGCAGTCTCCTTGCTTGTGAGGGCACTAGGCTTCAAAGATGATGCATTGCACTAGGCAAATCTGCTGCACTAGTCTTGAGAAGTTTGAAGTGTTGAAAAGCAAAGCAGTTGCCTTGAAGACTAAGGTGTACCTGACCCAAACCATGCTATTTTCCCCTCACTTCAGGGGAAAGCTGGACATTTAATAAGAAAGACCGAAGAATAATCAATTGACTTAAACGATGTTTCTGACAAAGAATATTGGAAGTACCCTTGGACTGCCAGAAGAACTAATAAATTTGTCTTGGGACAAATAGAGCCAGAATCATGGATGGCAAGATTTTCTCTTGTGCTTTGGACATGGTTTCAAGAGAGACTACCCCCTGGAGAATGACATCAAGCTTTGGAAAGTAGCCGGTTATCAACAAAGTGGAAGATCCTGGACAGATAGATTGACACTGTGGCTGCAGCAGAAGGCTCAAACATGAGAAGAGTCTTGAGGATGTTGCAGGATGAGGCAGCGTTTCCTTCCCTTGTGTAGAGGGTCACTAGGACTTGCAACAGGCTCAGCAGCACCTACAACAGCACAAGTTAAATGATGTTTTTACGTGCTAGTTTCACTCTTACCTGGCAATTCTTACCAAACCCATAGAAGCAAAACAAAACAAAAGGTATAAAAACAAAAAGGAAAACACACAGTGTTGTCAATTTGAGACTGTTAGAGTGAAGGGATGAAGTTTAGCCTGTCAATCAGGTCGCAGCTTGATGACCTCATTTGGAGGCACCAAGGAGATTAATAGCTCGCTGGAGGCAGGACACACGCTCACTCTCTGCAAGACATTGCTGCTGACAAGACACACGGGCTACGCTAGAGCGCTGGAGCTGGAGGCGCCATGTGGAGAACCACACCAGCCAGCACTGAGATGCTTTCACTGTCACTAGATCCACATGATTTCCTACCCACTGGCCTGTGATCTTTCTGAGTTCTTTGTCATTGCATGTGTTGTGTGAATTTGAAGAGGAATTTATTCATTGGTATTGGACTAATGGGCTAATATCGACTTATGGATTTGATCTGGACCGGGCTGGGATGTTTTCTTAATATACAATTACCCATCATATACAGCTCTTTCTTATACACATACGAGTGCCTATGAATTTGTTTCAGACTCATAGCGACACTGTAGGATAGAGTAGGACTGCTTTCTCTGGGTGTTGGAGGTGGTAAATCTGTCTGGGCACTGAAACCTCCTCTTTTCCCTGCCGTGCAGCTGACAGATTCCAACTGCTGATGTACTGGTTAGCAGCCCGCAGCCTAACGCACGATGCCACCAGGACTCCAATTAACTACAAACAGGGCAAAGAATATCTGCCAGGTTCAGAAGTGATTATCTTTTAAGGAGCCTTTATTCATAAATTCTCATCCTTTTCTTCCAGTGGATCTTCTTTGGTGTTAGAGTATGGCAATATATTATGACCATTGACTCATACTTAGGCCATTAAGAAGAGATTTATTTTTTATACTTACACTTACTCCCATTTAAATTTGAGTGCTTAAATTACAAAAAAGGAGTGTATTTGCCTTAGAGACCATGTAAACCACCTCAGTGTTGCTCAAAACACATCTATTTTTTTTTACCAGTAGCATTCCTAGAACCATACAGTTAAAAGAATAAAAACAAGAGAACAACAAAAAATTAAATTAGGACAGTATTTTCCAAAAGAAATATTTTAAATATTAAAACAATCAATCGTATGCTTTTCCCTATGAAGTGTTTTTCTGAGAATAAACTATGCTTACTTAGATTGTAACTATCTAAGAGTCGGTGATATTTTTTGGGGGGAGGAGGGTCTTGTCTAATTTTTATGATATATTGAATTCCTCTTAAGTTGGGTCTTACGTAAATAAATGTGTTTTATGATTTTTATTAAAAACAAAACAAAACAAAGCTACTGATGATGAGTCAATTCTGACTCATAGTGACCCTATCTGTATTCAGGAGAATCACCCTTTGGGTTTCTGAGGCAGGAAATCTTTATAGCAACAGACAGCCTCATCTTTCTTCTGTGGAGGAGCTGTTGGGTTCAAACTGCTGTCCTGCGCTCAGGAGCCAAGTCCGTAATCTACCATCCCAGGGCTACATGATTTCTGATTCATTTATATAAGATCAATGTATTCAAAGTTAAACTATTGCATGTGCTCCAATCTACCTCGCATCTTTCTCTGGACTCTTGGCTTAATGGAACAAAGCTCATTCCAAAGTTGATAACTTAAATGAGCAAATTTGTGTGTCACAGTTTAACAATGGAAGGGATTGATTTGTCTATATTTGTATTTTAAATTACTGAATTTGTATTTTGAGTTTCTGAATTTGTATTTTAAGTTACTGAATTTTAAGTTAGTTACTAAATTTGCCAAAGTACGAGTAGGCTTCAGAAAGTCTATGGAAAAATGGAATAGATAATGGAATTTATCCAGGAACTTTTTGAAACCCCCTGAATTTTATTTAGGACTTTCCTCTTTTAAAACCCTTCTTTTCCGAAGAAAATTTGAGTGGGGAAAAAATTATATATTTTTAGCAAAATAAAATTTGGTCATGAAATAAAAATAGCATGAAAAAAGGAAATCATGAAAAATGTTGTGTATTTTTTCTCTTGTACTCTTTCAGTAAGTTAGGACCGTAAAGGTACCTTGAAGAAAAGGCCTATTTTTTTTTCCTGTTTTACTTTGTTCTAAATAAACCTGACTGAGTTTTACTGAAAACGTTGACTTAAGAAAGGATATGAGGCGTGGTGCCCCAATAGACTGGACTGGAAAACGCTCCTAAGGGCCAGCAAACGATCCCTGAACTAACGACAAGCTTTTCTCTTGTGAAAAAAAAAAAAAGAAAGGATATGAATTTGTTAGTGATTTGCTCAAGGTTCCTTGGAAAGGGCTCTATTTCTATGTTCTGGCATAGTTCACTCCCTTCCCAGAGTCTGTGCTGACCCATAGCAACCCTCTAGGACAGGGTAGGCTTGCGTTTCCAAGAGTGTAGCTTCTTTTAGGTGTAGAAAGCCCTGTCTTTCTGACGTAGTTATCCTCATCTATTTCATGATCTATTCAAGAGTGTGTTTATATATGCTAGACATTTTGACAATACTGTTTTTTTGGTTGGTGAAACTTTTTTCCCCTTATTTTTTAATAATTTTGGTTCTGTTTCTTTCATGGAGAAATGAAATAATGGAAAGAGGTTCTGGAAAGGCCAAATCACCCTGAGTTTTATTTTTCAGGTGAACCACTTGCAAAACTCCATGAGAGTACTGCCAACATGGTGGCAGTAGATCATTGCCGGCCTAGACTGGTCCCTTTGCTGATTGATTGCCATAGAGAAATTAGCAATCTCTGAAATGGCCCTTCAGAAATAACTTACCTTCAAATTTCAAGGGACGTTTGAGCTTCATCTCTTCCATCTGATATGGAACTGCATGCTGTAGCGAGATCGCCAGTAGATAATACAACAGCTGGAAATGGAAGTTGTTTTCTAGTTCGTTTTTGTGTTCTCTGGCTGATTACATTTATGCGGCGCCCCTTGTTGTTGCTTCTTTCCATCCTACTGTGCATCTCAAGGAACTGTGAAATTAATGAACTGCGTCTTGAATTAAAATTTTGTAACTTCTTTCATAAATATGCTGTATTAGTAAATGCAAGACATTTTGAACTCAAGATTGTGTGTAGAGAAGACTATATGTTATAGATGGCTTGTATTTAGGGCTTTCTCAAATCCCAAACAATCCCCCGCCAAAAAAAACAAACCAAAAAACCAGAATAACCCCAGAAAACTGAACTCACTGCCATTCAGTTCATTCTAACTCACGGCCAACTCTTGTGGCGGTGTTCGGGGCCATCCTGACTCAAAGCAATCCGATGCACAACAGAGAGAAACACTGCCCAGGCCAGCGCCGTCCTCACAATTGCTCTTACATGGAAGCCCATGGCTGCAGCCACTCTGTCAATCTGTCTTGTCAAGGATCTTCCTCATGTTATACCAAGCATGATATCTTTCTACAGAGCCAGGTCTCTCTTGACCACATGTTCAAAAGCACATTTGCCATCCTTTGCTCTAAGTGAACTCCAATTTAGAAAAACCCAAAAAACTCCCTACCATTGAACCAATGCTGACTCTTAGAGACCCTAGAGGACTGGGTAGAATTGCCTCTGTGAATTTTTAAGACGGCACCTGTTAATGGGAGTAGAAAGTCTTGCCTTTCTCCTGCAGGCTGACTGGTGGTTTCAATCTTCTAACCTTACAGATTGTAGCCCCACTTGTGACCACTAAGCCACCAGGGAACTAGTAAGCTTTATTTTAAATGGCCAATAGTTCAAGATATATTTTGTGGCTCTTTGCTTCACCTTCTGGTTGACAAGCCACACAAAGCCAAGCTGATGCCAGTCAGATCCCTGGAGATGCTTCCACTGCTGCTGGACCCACAAGACTTTCCAACCACAGGCCTGTGATCTTCCTGCATTTGGCATCATCGCATGTGTTGCAATGAGGAAGAGAGGATTTTGTTACCATCAAAAAGAAAGGGCAGGTGTGGTGTGCATCTTTGGACTCTGAGATCCTTGCGCATTGAACCTCCTTGATCTGGTCAGAAAGCTGTGGCACTAGAGTGGCAACAGACCCAAGAACCAGAGCAAGACTGATGGGAGCCAAAGGGGCTGTGAGACTGAGGCCAAGGACCAGAGAGAGACATGTGCTCTGACTGGAAACCTGTTCACTTCCTTAATAAACCCCACAAAATAACAACAACAACAACAAAATATATATTATGTGTCTTCTGTTGTAAAAAGGGACTTCTGTTGTAGAGGGGCTTAGGAGAGGAGATGGGTCAGTCAGGGTGCAAGGTAGTACCGACGAAGAGCACAGCTTTCCCCCAGATCCTGGATGCTTCCTCCCCCCAACTACCATGATCCGAATTCTACCTTGCAGGGCTGGATAGGGCAGAGGTTGTACACTGGTACATATGAGGGCTGGAGGCACAGGGAATCCAGGGTGGACGATACCTTCAGGACCAAGGGTGTGAGGGGCGATGCTGGGAGAGCGTAGGGTGAGTGGGTTGGAAAGGGGGAACTGATTACAGGGATCCACTTGTGATCTCCTCCCTGGGAGAGGGACGACAGAGAAGGGGGGGGGGGGGAGGGAGACTCCGGATAGAGCAAGATATGACAAAATAATGATGTATAAATTACAAAGGGCACATGAGGGAGGGGGGAGTGGGGAGGGAGGGGGGAAAAAAAAGAGGACCTGATGCAAAGGGCTTAAGTGGAGAGCAAATGCTTTGAGAATGATTGGGGCAGGGAATGTATGGATGTGCTTTAGACAATTGATGTATGTATATGTATGGACTGTGATAAGAGTTGTATGAGCCCCTAATAAAACGTTTAAGAAAAAAAAAGAGACCAAATTATTTACCTCTCTATTTTCACCCACTTCTCTTTAAACTCCCTGTGAGTTGCTTGAATTTTGTGTATATGCTTTTTTCCTTTAAAAATTCTATTACTGAATATAATCCCTCAGTGGTGTTGATAAAACTGTAGAATGAGATTGAAACACCTTCTTTATTGATCTTTTCCCCCAAAACTCTTCAGTTCTGCTTCTACCTTTTCAATTTTACATGTATCTAACTTACAGAATTGTTTGAGATTCCCCAGTATATCTATAATGCTCCTTTGCTTTCCATTCTGCTTGGAATCCCATATCCACTGTGACACTTTTCTACTTGCTCTATTCTTACTTGCCATCCTAACAGTCTCTGTTCTTGAACCCTTCCCCAGCCAACCATGAGGAAAAGAGCAGCCAGTTCTCTGTGTTCTTTAGAGTATGGGTCATGCCTTTACAATCCTGTGTAACACAGAGGATATACAATTACAGAGATGCACATGGTTGATCACTGATTGATGGCAAACTATCGGACTCTGAGGCACCTTGGAAGATGAGCCTGGCAATCTGTATCTCAAGGTCGCTACTGCGACCACTCAGTGGAGCCCATGGGCTCACTCTGAGTTCATTTGGTTTCATTGGCAAACAGCATGACTGTGAGCTGCACTGTCAGTGGCTCCCCAGTGCAGGATGATTAGCCTGCCTGCTCTCGTAAAGATTTATAGTCATGGAAAGTTCTGTGAGTTCACATTGACTAAATGGCAGCGCGTCTTCCTTTCATTCATACGTGCATACGTACATACATACCACAAGCACAATGAATGTGTGCTGGCTTATGAATCTCTGTCCTATTTATTGCTCTTTTTAATCTTTGAATTCCTTATCATTTAGGAGGATCCCTAGCGTTGACCTGCATTAGGCTCATAACGGAAAGGTCAGCAGATCTGTAGGAGGAAGATGAGTCTTTCTGCTCCAGTAAAGATTTACAGCCTCGGAAACCCGAAAGGGGGAGTTCTGTGTCCTGTAAGGCTGTTGTGAGTCAGACTGAGTTGATGGCAATGAGTTTTATCATTTAGTCCAATAAACGAAATTAGTCCTTAACCCTGAGGTACATAATTATCCACAACAGTGGTGTAAACTCTGTCAACAAAGATTTATTAATAATGCTGTATAGGTGGCAGACATAAGGTACTCTTTGAAGTAGGACTTACTGAAAACGGCAAAATGAAAATTCATCTTTAAATTTTTCCCTCGTACTCAAGCCAACTGGACCAGCAACTCTTTCTAAGACGTTCGTGACACGCTGCTGAGTTGGCAGTGGTGTGCAGTAAATAGCAGGGGTTGACCCACTTATTGTGTGGAGCTACTCCTAGTTGTTATTGTTAATCAGAATGCTGTAGTCTAAAATTAACAGCGGCTATGAAGGATAGCAATTAAGGCCATTTGTCTTCCAAATGAGCCAATGTGGGTTCCACTGGTAGCTTAAATTTAAATACAGAGGGCACTCACACTGTTATAAAGGGTAATGGGGTCTCCGATGGCATGTCTGGTGAAGCAGTAAGTCATTTTAGGATTGCATAGCAAATTATATTTTGGGAAAAACTATCCCCCTGCTATGTGAAAATGCATTTCCTTGCAGCCACTTTTCTTATTAGTTTATTAGTTTTATAAACATATAATGTGCCATTAGAGCGCTTGTCGAAAAGGGTTTTTTTTATGTATACTTGAAAGACAGTCCTTTCAATTTGATATACATGATGGAGTGTGTACATTTCAAGGTTTGGTCTGAAGCATATCCCACTTTTAAAAAAGATTACAGACTCTCAAGTCACCTGGGCATCTCTTTTGCCTTCTTTCCCTGTGCTACTGACTTGTCCTTATCATCGTGGATGCTTTTAGCCAGATCCAACTTGTCCACTCTTAATGAGAAAAAGAAATTCCCTGATCACAGAGAAGTATTTATAGGCCTGAAGTTTACTAACCCCTGGCCTGCTGTTTGTCCAGAGAATTTGCTGAGTTTCTTCACAAAGATCCCCATGGAAACTAAACAAATATGCTCTTTGAAAGGAGGCAGGTTATTGGTTTTTCTCATTAAATCCACTGCTAGGTTTTCATTAGTTCTAATCCATTTTCTTTCAAGATAAGACATATAGGCAAGTTCTTGTTTTCATGATTTGAATAAATGAGCTCTTTTGTGAGCCTGTGTATGTAGACTAAGAAATAAATAATCATTCTACTTTTGCCATAAAATTACATCTGCACATAAAAGTCAGGGGTTGGGTGGGAGAAGGATGATGTAAAGGGGCAAGATAATCTCCATTAAAATATTTTTTACATAAAGGGGTCATGGTGGGCTAATCCTGTAGGTTTCATACCTCTGTTTGCTTTTTCCTTCGAGTCATAACTGTGCTGGCCAGTGATTTAAATGATACACCTAAGAGTATATCATCCACCTCAAACTCATTTTTCTTGAAAATCATTTTATTTGGGCACACACAACTCTTATCACAATCCATACATACATCAATTGTGTAAAGCACACTTATACACTCCCCACCCTCATCATTCTCAAAATTCGCCTTCCACTTGGGTTCCTGGAATCAGCTCATTTTCCTTTATTCCCTCCCCTCCCTCCCTATTGCCCCCTCCCTCATGAACCCTTAATAATTTATAAATTATTATTTTATCTTATCTTACACTGCCCGGTGCCTCCCTTCACCCACTTTTCTGTTGCCCATCCCCCAGAGAGAAGGTTATATGTAGATCCCCGTGATCGGTTCCCCCTTTCTCCCCACCTTCCTTCCCGGTATCGCCACTCACCACTGGTCCTGAGGGGTTCATCTGTCCTAGATTCCCTGTGTTTCCAGATCCCATCTGTACTGCTGTGCATCCTCTGGTCTAACCAGGTTTGCCAGGTAGAATTGGGATCATGATAGTTGTGTGGAGGAAGCGTTTAAGAACTAGAGGAAGGTTTTGAGTTTCACTGGTGCTACCCTGAACTTTGAGTGACTCATCTCCTCCCCACTACCCCTCTGCAAGGGATGTCCAGTTGTCTACAAGTGGGCATTGGGTCCCCATAATACACTCCCCTCATTCACGATGATATGATTTCCCCCCCCCCCCCGCCTTTGTTGCTTGAAACCTGGTCCCCTCGGCCCTTCATGATAACACAGGCTGGTGTGCTTCTTCCATGTGGGCTTTGTTGCTTCTGGGCTAGATGGCCGCTTGTTTACTTTCAAGCCTTTAAGTCCTCAAATGCTATATCTCTCAAGAGCCGGGCACCATCAGCCTTCTTTACCACACCTACTTATGCACACATTCGTCTTCAGCATTTATGTGGGGAAGGTGATCACACAATGATGGTTTTTGTTCTTTGGTGTCTGCTACCTGATCCCTTCAACACCACGTGTTCACTTAGGCTGTGTGTTTCTTCTCTGTGGGCTTTGTTGCTTCTGAGCTAGATGGCGGCTTATTTGCCTTCAAGCCTAATGCCCTCGGCCCTTCATGATCACACATGTTGGTGTGCTGCTTCCATGTGGGCTTTTTTGCTTCTGGGCTAGATGGCTGCCACCTCAAACTCTTTAGACCCTTCAGCTTTAGAGGTAGCATTTGCTATCATGACTGCATTTTAATGTGCTCTTTTAAAGCCAAGAAGTGAGTAAGACTTAAATATTAATTTATATTTTCGAATTTGCATTGAACAGAGCATTTTCACCCTTTTCATTCCTTCCCACACGTTGTTAAAAACTGTATAGGGTCCCAGGACCTATATAGGTTCCCATTTCTAATTTTTCATATTCTCACTGTGTAATAGAAGATATTGGTAGAAATTTCTTTGTATGTGAAAAGTGAAAGAACAGATAAGCAAAAGTAATAGTGTAAAAACTGATCGGAACCATATTCCAGTATAACATTTCCTGCTGCAGTGTCTTCTCCATTTGTTTGTTTCAGGAAAACTCTTTGGAATGTAACAGCCCCCTTCTCTGTTCTTTTAGGTGGCTGTACTTTTGACGATGGTCCAGGGGCATGTGACTACCACCAGGATCTATATGATGACTTTGAATGGGTGCACGTCAGTGCTCAAGAGCCTCATTATCTGCCTCCTGAGATGCCTCAAGGTGAGAACTGTTCTACTTACTCCCTATTGGGTAAATAGCTTTGCAGTATGTAGTCTATGCTTATTTTAGGCATTCATAATGATTTGATTGTTCTAATCATTAAACAGAGCCTAATTATTTTATAGGATCGCTGTGAGTTGGAGTCATCTTGATGGCAGGAGGAATAAGCTAATAATCCTGGCTGTAATTGATCATATCTAAGAATCTTATATGTTCTTTGCCTCCATTAATTTTCATAATCCTATATTATTTATGTACCGTGTATACTTGAGTATATGCCGACCTGAATATCAGCTGAGGCACCTAATTTTACCACAAAAAGTGTGCTGAAAACTCGGCTTATACGCGAGTATATACAGTAGGTGTACTGTATTTCTGTTACCTCTTGTCATTGGAAAAATAGAATATTCATGTACTTTTTTCTCTGTAGTAAAAAAATCAAGATCTAAACACATAAACAAAATGTGGAACCAGCTCACTGGGGAGAGAGATGATTTTTTTCTCCCATGGGTGAAGCTTGCCCCTGCTCTGAGGGCAGGCCACCTGCAGAAAAGGTTGTCATGTGGAGACAAGTGTTTCTGAGTGAGCCCTAGAAATTCACCGGAGCGAGCAGTGTACCCTTAGAGCCTAGTCGTTTGTACTCTGAGTTTTGATGATATGAAATATTTCCTTGCTACATCAGCTCCCTCGCTGCGCTTGAACCCACGCTGGTTCTTAGTGACCTGTGTGGGTTTCGGAGACTGTACCTGTTTCTGACAGCAGAAAGCCCAGTCTCTGTGCCTTGTAGCTGCTGCTGCTGGTTTCCAATGGCCTTTGCAGCCCCATGTGTAACCAACACATCACCAGGGCTCCATGTCACTAAAAATACAGAAATATATTTCTATTCTTCTAATTTGTGGAAAACATAGGATAACAATATACATATCATTTTGTACATCAGACTAATCTAAATAGCTCGGATTTTGCCTCTTAATTTGAAACAAACTGAGCTCTGTGCATATGTATGCAACAAAAAAGTCCCAAATTGTAAAAATGTTTCACTACCACGTGATTTTTAAAAATGACACTAAAGACAACAAACTTTTACTACTACTGATGTTTGGAAAGCTATATAGCAAATGATTACAGTGTGTATAATAGCTTACATGTAATATATAGAATTCCAGGGTAGTACAAGTGGGTGGAATGCTGAAGAGTGTAGGTTTGTGGCACCCAGAGGCGTCTAGGAAGAAAGTCCTGGTGATCTAGTTTGAAACATCAGCCCTGGAAAACCACAGTTCTACTCTGACATACATGGGGCTGCCATGAGTCGGAATGGACTCAAATAATACGTGATTGCCTATTTTTATTGAGTTTAACATATATTTTTGGTCTCTTATTATGGTCCATTAAAAATAGCTAATTATTATTGTTATTATTTTTTACAATTCAGAGACCTTCTTAATACCGAAAGTGAGAGTAACTGGAGTAGTGGATTACTCATGATGCTGGCCATGAGGTCAGTGGTTCGAATCCACCAGTTACTCTTGAGAGAAAGATGAGGCTATCTAGTGCTGTAAAGGTGTAAATAAGGTCTTAGCATCCCATGGGCCATATCTACCCTGTCTTGTAGTCAGAATTGACTTGATGGTGGTGAAGGTTGAAAAGTTGGTCCCGATGATTGGAAATGTCACATGTGATAATTGAAGGCAGAAAAATTTATCAATAGTATTTCCCGAACTTATTAATTAATATGATTTTACAATCCAAAAACAGTTAAAGTTTTACAAAGCAGCAGCAGCAAACCACAAAGGGACAACATTCACAAGACAAAACCTCAAAGTAACATTTCCAGGTCTGGGTTTGTAAATAAATGAATGAGCCCCAGAAATGTGTACCCGGGGGAGAATTCTGATTGGTTTCCCCTGTGCTGTAATCTTTGAAAGTGGGATGAATTCCGGTCTAAATTGTCACACACTATGGAAGAATAGGTGTGTGGTTATTTCTAAAGCTGGATTAAGTCATATTTTCTTGGTTATATGTGGCTAATACCTTTGCTTCTTTTGTTTGACCCCTATGTTGAAGCTGGCTCATTTAAGTCTGCTCACAGATTTATATTTTCCTTTCAAAGGCATATAACCTTATTTTCCTGGTGCATTTTTATTAAAGGAACAATTGTAATTTTTCACCTCAGTTTTCTGCGTGGTATATTTAGACTGAAATTTTCAGATAAAATTCAAGGTGGTGGGGTGGGCGATGCACACATTTTGACTGTTTATCATCAGCGAATAATCAGAAGGATGTTGATTTATGGAAATGTTGCCATTGTTAATTACTATGGAAGGTTCTGATGAATAGCTGAACAGATCCTGCTCGGCTGACCTTGTTGGCTCACCTTTGAGGAACAGCTTTTAATCGGTGGTTCCAGAACAAGATGATATGCACAGAAAATGAAAGTGTTTGAAATTCAGCCACATCTTCCAATTAATAGAACATTAAGTAATTAATCATGCAGAGGAGGGGAAAAGGTCACGGGCACTTTATTTTTGCTGAATGTAACTTGTATGTAGTCATTAGGTTAGAAAAGGATCCCGTGTGCATGTTTGTGTACCTTTTCCCCCTTACAATAAATACTACATTTCCCATTTCCTGATATTTCTTTAAAGTGTTCACTGAGCATTATCTGCTTATAAATTTGGGGGTGGGTTAGGGTGGGGGGAGACATTTAGATTTAGCCTATTTAAAAATGTATGAATGGGTAGAACCCCTTTGTTTTCAACCAAATAGGGCATGTATGCTTGCATTCGGTTAACTTAAAATTGAAAAAGACAAAGAGTATTTGGCAACCTTTATATAGAAGGCTAAATCTCTGGTGCAAACATATTACTGAACTCCATGCTACTTTGTAATTGGTATTAGGTGTTTCTTATTGACTATATTGGATGACAAGAATCGAGGTGAATAAATAGATGAAACTGAAAGAGGACAGGAGGTGGCAGAAGAAAGTAATAGAGAACAGAAGACAAGTATTTCTTGTGCTGTAAAAATGTAATGCGTTCTTGGTAATTGCCTAAAATTTCAGCAGCAGCTCATTCCTCCCCACACACAACTTTGCTCATTTAGCAACACCGGTGACGGAAAGATCAGCTAAGTATTGATATTCGGGGTGTGCGAAAGTAAGGAGACCTTCATAAAATATGTCCTTTGAAAATATGAAAACACACTCAAGTCATTCATCAAGTAAGTACAAAGAAGAACCACAAGAACATACTAACTCATACTCAGTGAGAATGTGGGGATTTAAATGATAGAGATTTTGGAGAATGTGGAGCAGCTGAAACTGCAGTATGTAAATCTGTATGTACGCCCACTTTATCAGATTGTTTGGAGATCTATCTACCCCCCTATTTACCCTGTTTCCCCCAAAGTAAGACATACCCCGAAAATAAGGCCCATTTACAGTTTTGCCCCTCGCTGAAATAGAAGGCACCCCCAAAAATAAGACACCCACAAAATAAGGCCCTCCCAAAGCTACTGTGACTCTGGACCATAGAGGCGGGCGCTCCCTTGCAGCCCACTGTTGGCTGCAGCGCAGCTGGAGCAGACCGGAAGTATGAGGTCTCTTTTAATAAAACAAACAATAAATGTGTACCGTATTCTTCTTCATGGAAAATAAAGACATCCCCTGAAAATCAGACCTTCACATTCAACTTTTGGATTCATAGACGATTTCACTTTCGTATTATGGGTACAAGTTAAACTGTTATTAATATTAGTGAGAAGGCACTTCCTGCTAAAATCTCTCGTTTTTTGTGGTTAAAGTAATTTCAGTCTCCTGTTCTTAGTATGACTTTTGTGTACATGTACAGGGGACTCGGGGCTCCAGAAATTCATAGAAAAACAATGAAATGGCGGTAATGGAATTTTTTTCATGGAAATACATATGCATAGAGCAGTGGTTCTCAACCTTCCTAATGCTGCGGCCCTTTAATAGAGTTCTTCATGTTGTGGTGACCCCAAACAATAAAATTATTTTCGTTGCTACTTCATAACTGCTATTTTGCTACTGTTATGAATTGGGCGACCCCTGTGAAAGGGTTGTTCATCGCCCAAAGGAGTCACAACCCACAGGTTGAGAACCGCTGGCACAGAGGATAGAGAAATGTAGCATGTAACTGGAAATATTTCTTTAATCTTGATTCTACTGTGTCTTTTGACCTTATTTCTTTAATACTCTTTATGCTTATGACTTCAAGAAAGAAATGTAACCTGCCCATGGAATATCATCTGTCACAGGGTTGAGAGTTGGGGTAGTGTGTGATTGCCAGAACATTTGGTATCTATTTATAGTTATAACCTCTTTTTAAATTGATTTTTGTAAAATCACTAGTTGAATTTTAGTTTAGATTCTCTAGATTTCCCCTTTAACAGTATTTAAATTTTATGAATATATTGTATCCCACCTTCCATCTGGCACTTTTCACTGACATCAGTATAAAGCATTTTAAAAAGATTATTCCATTTTAATTGCTCTAGATGTGTATTTACATAGTTTAAAATGCCCTCTGATATAATCATTCTGGAGATACAAGGAATCAACTGTTCTTCTTTGGTTGTGGTGTGAATCAATAGCTAAAAGCTCGACTTGATCTCAATTTTCCACTCTAAATCAAGCCCCTCAACTAGAACTCACCTTGTCAGATTGCACAGAGGATGAGATGCTGTTAAGAAATGCATCTGGTGTATTTTGCTGGTGTGGTTGTTCCTATTAGAATTATGCATCCCTCCTCCTTTTTCTCTTCTTAGTCTTAAAATTAAACATGTATCATTAGCCATGATCTGTTATTTTAAAATTGCTTTTTCAAATATTTTGCAAAACTAAATATATTTGTGCATACAATGTGAAATACGATTGGGTTGCATGGTTTTACACTAGTTTCCAGCTAATAGTGTGAACTAGTGAAAAGCAAAGCATTGGCGCCCATAATTTGATGCGCATGGTGATGTTATAAATAGGTAGCATAAATTCAGCTAGAGTTTATATGATGGGAAAATAAAATTCCATCTTTATAAGGGGAGGTTTATTCTTTGTTCAGAGAACCTTTATTGTGATCCCAGTCAGTGTGGTTGGTATTGGTAGCTGGGCACTATCTAGCTCGATGGTTCTCAACCTTCCTTATGCCGCGACCCTTTAATACAGTGCCTCAGGTTGTAGTGACCCACCCCCCCCAGCATAAAATTATTTTTGTTGCCACTTCATAACTGTAATTTTGCTACCGTTTCAATCCGGCAACCTCTGTAAAAGGGTCGTTCGACCTGTTGCGAACCGCTTACTACTCTAGAGCTCCTTTGGTCTCAGGCTGGTGGACGCTGTTATCTATTGGTCTAATTATTTTCTTGAGTCTTTGGTTTGCCTCATATCGCCTTTGTAACCAAAACGGTTTACTCTGTCCTGTAGATTCACTATAAATTGGAATCAGTGTAATGACACGCTCCTCTCCCACCCCATCAACAGGATTATTTGGTATCAAATTTGCCAGAGACAAAGCCTGGCTGAGTGTGGGAGAAGATAGTTAAGTGCATGTGGGCGATGAGATAATTGGGTGGCTACTAGCCATTGTATTTGAGGATAGAGTCCATCTTGCCAACATGTTTATTGTTTATGATCATCTAGTTATTGGTGCTTTTCCTTAGGAACTGAAACACACATACTTGAACCTGTGCTTTTGTCCTAAGGGAATTGAGAGATGAGTGGTTGTAGCAGAAGGGAGGGAAACGAGGAAGGAGGTAGGGAGAGCGGAAGGGCCAGGCTATTGCTTAGCTTCAGTTCATTTATACAGATAAAGAAACTTTAAATAGTTGGATACTGACATGAGATTCTAGCATGACAGAGCTTCAGAATTGTAGGTGGTTGAAGCTAGAAGTCTGTGCATGATTCAGTGATTTTCAGATTGTTTTTTCGATTTTCAATAATAGAATTATTTTAAAAGGAAATATCTCCCAGGACTGCAATATGTATCCTTGATAAAAAGGAGATGGTGGCTCTGGGACCTATTTGCTTTGTACTTGCTGCATCATTATGCACTCGCTTCTTTTTGTCCCTTGTCCCATCTCATCAGGCAGCCGGGCTTCTGCGAAGGACCCTTGGCCTATCTAGGCATGAGGGACAATTTACACGTTGGTTTGGTACAAATTTGACCCTTTTAAAATAAAGTATCTTTAAGCTGAGACTTCTACCACTTACTAGTACCATTAGCTATCACTCATTGGTAGCTAGCTGAGTTTCATATTCCAGGGATGCCCTATATGTATTTTCAAATCTTCACAAGATTCTTTGCAATTGCAAAATTAATGGGATTTTAGAGGCAGGTGGACGGATTAACTTGTTGGGAGCATCCCGGGGGACAGAATGTGGACTTTCACTTTACCATCCTGTTTTATAATTGTGGTTGGCCTGGTGGATTTTCATTGCTGTATTGTGCGCTTTAACTATATTCTGCCACAGCCTATCTAATTTATTACATCTAATTCTTACCTTTTGTCTACTGCTTCATTAACAATTCCCTTTCTTTCCCCAAATGCAAAGCTCTATGTGAAAATCTGTTCATCTGAACTTGAAATGGATCAGAGACTTGCTGTTGTTTGGAGTTTCGGGGTTTCCTGTGAAATTCTCATCCCCTGGGGAGGTAGTGCGCCTTTTCTCTGATTTACCTGTGTGTTATTTTTAGTTATTCGATGAGCACCTTCTGCTTGCCTGTCTAAGCAGAGCTTTAGAAGCATACATATTATCCTCTGCCCCATTAAAGCATGTGTAGTAGAAGGACAATTCACGCTCCAAAGTAGTCAAGCTAAAGGTTAGGGCCGGCAAAGAATTCTCAGACTCTGTCTGTAATGGAGTATTTTAGGACAAGAATCATGGGCGCACTGCAATGTGCCATTCCTAACCGTGTTGTCATGTGTCCGTTGGTGCTTTTGCCCTCAGTACAGAAAGGATAGTTTGCTGCCTTCGAGTTGCTTATTAAAAACAGTGGGAGTTGGAGGCAGCGCAGGGTCAGAGAGTGAAAGGCGGTAATGGACCACTCAAGAGTGAGCCACTTAATGAAGGCTGCTTTTTAATGTAAGGACTATTAGCCTGTGGCCACAAATGCGTCTTGAAGAATGTCTAAATTAGAGTGGACAGAAATGGCCTGCTGAGCAGGATTTTTTTCTCTTAATCTTTCAGGTACACAATGGATTTTAATTTTAAATATCCCAATATAACTCAGATAAGAATTACAGAAACAAGTAAACAAACAAACAAAAAATTATATGTAGTATATATAAAAGAGAAGCTTCAGCCTCCAAATTGAATGCCGGATAAGGTACAGAGTAGTTTAAAAGACTGACCGCCACCTTTGACATATCCCTTAAAATCAATACATAGTTCAAAGAAGCAAAATTACTTTTTCTTGGGGAGAGTGTGACTGAGAGTACACTCCTTATGACCTTATGCTTTTACTCTTAAAAAAATGTAAACTTGTCTTATGATAACTGAGGGATTATCTTAGATATTCTGTTAAAGTCTATTAATTTTGAAATACAAGAAGATGGCCAAGGGACTCCATATAAAAGACACCCTGAAAGGTAAGTAGTAGAATAAGGGATTATTTAAAATAGATGTCTTAAGTTCAATAGAAAATAAATGTTTAGAAAACAATGACGGCAACATATGTAAAAATATGCTTGATATAGTTGATGTATGGATTGTTAAAAGAGCTGTAAGAGCCCCCAATAAAATGATAAATCTGTATATGTATATATATATATATATATATATATATGTCTTCCTACTTTGTATAACAAATGGTGTAAAAAGAGTAGAGATATGTTTCTGTATTGGATCATAATTACGCATGAAAGATACTTTAAAAATCTTGAATGGTTGTTTTTTTTACCATAATGTCTACTGAGAATATTATGGTATCTTGTAAATCCTGCTGTTCTTTCTCCAAGGCAGGAAGGTATTGATTGATAAATATTTTAAAAATGAAAAGTAAATGATGTACATATTTAGAACAAATAGAAATTTAGCTATGCCAACACCGACGTATGCGTCCACCATTATGAAGTCACCAAGGGACATTAAAGGACATAGGTGCACTTGCTTTTTGTCATTTATGAAAGCAGAATTAAATTGGAGCGTTTCACAAAGTATATAGAGATGGCCAAGCCTTTCTGTACCCTGTACCTCTTGCTTACTAGTTGTTGTTTCTTTAGTCCTCAGTGGTAGGTTTGGCAGATCAGAATGGTGGTTTTGAGTATTTGATATTCATCTCTAGGAGGCCAGCCTTATGGGCTATTACTTCTCTGACCACGCGCTTGATTTGATCCCAGGCACTTTTTACTTGATTATGAGAAGGAATTTTTCGGGTATCCTTTAAGCTCATTTATGGATGAGGGAACTGATGCCCAGAGAAGGAAAAGCAGTACAGGTTCCTGTCTGGGGAAAGGAAAGATGAGAAATCCATGTTATGTAGAGGAAGAGGATAAAGATTTGACTTCTGAACTCAATATAAAGCAGGTGTATGTAGAGATCGTTACAGAATACAGAAAAATGCTTCAGGGCTGACTTAAAAGTGTGGCAAAAGTTGAATCCCTCAGGCTCCCTTCAGCTGCAACTATTGGAACATTGCAGATCTGTATGCCTTTAAGTCATGAGTTTCTTTCACATAATAAGAGCTGGAGGACTGGTGATGAATTTAGTGCCTCAGTTCTGTTTTCAGTGATCCAGATTCTTCCTCTCTCTTTTCTCCATTTGAGTTGGCTATCTCTTTCTTTAGGCTGTGGCCCTCCTCATAAGTACAAAAGCTGCAGCTATATTCTAAGTATCAAATGCAGGCATGATAAAATCCCAAAGAACGGGAAGTTATGTCTCTTGTCTGTACACACACTCATAAACTCACACAAAGGGGCTTTAAAAAGTCCGTAGGAAAATTCCATTGTGGTTGTCCAGAGCTCTATAGGAAATCGCCCAAACAATTTGGAACAAATGATATCGTGAAATATTTATTTTTGATCTTATTATGAAAGATTAATTCAAACAGTTGTTGCTGCCTTAAGATTGATCTTTCAAGTAACATAGTAGTATAGGTGGTCCGAACAAAGGAAAAAAAGTTTTCAGTATTAATGTTATTTATACTGTTAATTATATATTAATATGTTTAAGTAGCATAGCAGAAGCTAAATCAGTTATGTCAGTGCTTCCAGAAGCAATATTATTTAGATTGTTATTAAAGAATCAGGACTAATAAAATTAGCTTGACTCAAAAAATATATTCTCGATAGATACAGAAACTGTTTTCTGGTCAGATTAAACAAAGTTTAAGAATAATTCTTACAAATTTCTGTTAAAGAAGATCGCTATTTTAGTAAATTACTAAATTCTGTTGTTGCTGTTATAGGTCAGCAATGTTGAGTCATGTCTAGTCTAACATTAGTGTAAGATTCGTGGTCAAAGGTTTACACCCCTTTGAAAAATTACAGATAAATTTATCAAAAGTGAATCAACTTTGACAGCACACAAATACATATCCCCAAACCACTTTAATTACTGTATATACTCCAGGATAAGCCAACCCACATATCAGTCAAGACACCCAATTTTGCTACAAAAACTGCATAAGAAATGTGAAAAACTCAGCTTATGAATGAGAATATGCATTGTTTTTCCCCCAGTAAATATATAGAGACAGTTATTGAAAGGGGAGGTTGGGGGGTTTGGGTTAGGCTGGGTTGACTAGAGAAACAAATCCAGAGACACTCAGATGTATAAGAAAGACCTTTATATCAGAAGCAGTTATATATCAAGAAAATGCCCCAGCCCCGTCTCACTCAAGTCTGTAAGTCCCGCACTAGTCCATAAGTCCCTTTTCAGGTCCACACAGCCACTGCAATGATGCAGAAGGCAGGACGATCACAGGCTAGTGGGTGCAAAGTCACAGGGATCCAAGGTCAGTGGAAATAGAGCAGGGCTCTGGCAGCTCTCAGGGTCAGAGGCCAGCAAGCAGGAAGGTTAAAGGGGAGAGAAAAGAGGGTGGTGGAGGCCCGAAGGTCCTTACTAGAAGGCCACAGCCCCAAGGAGACAATATCAGACTTTGACATGATTGACAAGGTAGACTCAACCCCTACACTTTTATACACCTTCAAGTTGACATGAAATTATCTAACTCTGACAGGACGAAATGAGGAGTTAATAACTATAAGTACAAGAAAAAAGGTGTTTTAAAATTGATGGTGATAGTTACTGTACAACTCTTATTACTATTGAACTATTGATTTATATGAAATGTGAATTATATGCCAATAAAACTATTTTTAAAAGCTTATTTTCAGAATTCATTTTTTGCAGGTAATATTCTTAGGAAAGATAGGTGTCTTTTAGATATGTGTCTAGTATCCTTTTTAATCAGTGGTTGAGCGAATAATCCCAGGGATGGACTACAGGGAAAAGACTGCCACATCAGGATTGTTATGCAGAAGATCTCAGTCATGCTTAATGAAAGGGAAGATGGCTTTTACTGACAAAGATCAAAAGCTACACTCCTAAGTAGGAATTACACCTCAATACAAGAAAACACAAATCCTCACAACTGGGCCAATGAGCAGCACCCTGATAAAGGGGAAAGATTGAAGTTGTCAAATATTTATTTTTTCTTGGATACAGAATCAACAATCATGAACAGAATGATCAAAAATCGGTATTTCATTAGGCACATTTTCTTCAAAAGAACGCTTTGAAATATTAAAAAAGATCACATGTTACCCTACAGTCAGAGTTAATGCTAGCCATGGTATTTCAATCACTTAACATGCATGTAAAAATTGGTGAATAATATGGATATACCATGGACTACTGAAAGGGGAGGAGATGACCCAGCCAGGGTGCACTGAAGCAACTATGAAACTTACAACTTTCCTCTAGTTCCTAAATGCTCTTTCTCCGCCCGCACCCCCCCCCCCAAAATTGTGATCCCAGTTCTATCTTATAAATCCGGCTAGACCAGAGGGTGTACACTGGTACAGATAGGAACCAGAAACACCGGGAATCCAGGACAGATGAATCCCTCAGGACCAGTGGTGATAGTGGTGCTACTGGGAGGGTGGAGGTAGGGTGGGGTGAAAAGGGGGAACTTATTAAAAGGATCTACATATAACTTCCTCCCTGGAAGTTGGAAAACAGAAAAGTGGGTGAAGGGAGACATTGGACAAAGTAAAACATGACAAAATTATAAATTATCAAGGGTTCTTGAGTGAGTGGGGAGTGTGGAGGGAGGAGAAAACATGAGCTGATACCAAGGGCTCAAGTAGGAAGCAAATGTTTTGAGAATGATGATAGCAACAAATGTACTTGACATACAAACGATGTATGTGTGGAGTGTGATAAGAGTTGTAGGAGCCCCCACTAAAATGATTTAAAAAAAAGGAATGTATTTGGACATGGCATTAGGAGGGAGGGACCTGCTACGGGAAACGGGCCTCATGCATGACAGAGGGTCAGTAAAATGACAACTGTCCTTCACCACATACTGTGGTTACAACAGTGGGCTCAAACATAGCTATAATTGTGAAGAAGTTGCAGGACTTGGCAATATTTCATTCTGTTGTATTAGGATTGTTCTTGGATCTGATTGAGCAGCACGTAATAACAGCAGTAACAACATCAGCATACACCATGTCAGATAAATGCCTTTTTCAAACATTTTGCAATTTCAAGTTTGTCTTTTAATTTCTTTCAAATTCTGAAATAACCATAGCTTTCTTTATTTGAAAGACACAATTAATATTTTTCCCCTTGGCACATAGTAGGCTCTTATTTAATTTACAAATGTCCCCATTTAATGCCAAAGCTCTTTTCCTAGAAATTTTCTGCTTGAAAGATTTCCTGCACGAATATGTAGAATATAGAGTAAATTTTCTGTTATTCGAACCCTGAGACTTTAAAAAAAGTTTAATAAAAAACAGCATACATAAGAACTATCCACGTAGGTGGTATATTTTCTAAATTATTGTTTACTACAACAAATTATATTTGTGAATATTTAAGAAATAAATTCATCAGTATTATAAAAATATTTTAGATTTTTATGAAAAAAGCACAGTGTTAAATGAAAAAAAATTCGATGGGTCTTTTTTTTGAACAAGCAGTTTTGGCAAATTAAAATGCATTGGTTTAATTTTGGATAACTTCATATAATGTGCTATTGTGTATATGTGGATAAGCAAAAAAGTATGGCTTCAAGCTCATAGAAATGTTTATTAAACAGCAATATCAAAATGTTAGTTTTTGTTTCTTGATACCCTTCATCATGGTCTATACACTTTTGAAGGCCATGTTTGTACCTCTTTAACCCTTCTGTAGCGAATTCTGTGCTCTGATTAACCTCAAGTTCATAGGGCAGTTTGGGCATTCTTGAGGGACTCAATTCATGTTTCTTTTCAAAGTTTTTTGAGTTTTAGGAACTAAAAGAAGCCAGAAGGGAAAAATCAAGACTATTGAATTGATGGGGCAAGTTTTCCAATGAAATCCTCATAGAACAGCCTTTGCTCCCCTGAAGAGTGAGCAGGTGTGTCGTTGTGATAGGAAAGATTACTTCCTTGGCCTTTTTCTCACCAATGCAACTTTCAGTGTGTTTGTTTAAACAAAAGTCTTCATGTTATGCATATTAGTCTGTGTTCTTTGAGAAAATCTATAAAGATACTCCCTTTGGGATTGCACATAAAGAGTTACCGTTACCCTCTGAACTGACCTTCTGCCTTGAATTTAAGAGGCCTCACAGATCTCTGGGAACCCACTGTTCTGATTGGACCCTTTCCCCTGGAAGTCCTCCTGAGAGTAAGATGAGTGTGTTACTGAGAGAACTTGTCTGCAGTCACCCACTGATCATGGAGACATGTTCCCACATATTTGGTTTTAACAAACCTGTGCGTGTAAGAACTTGGGGTACTTTTTGACTTGACCCATATGAGGGACTTTCTAAGGAATTGTGAAAAAATACAATTAGAACATTATATGTTTTTTTCTATGAGATTTTTTTAAGCCCACTCATATGTGCTAAACAAAACCAGCCTTGTAAGTCGGTACAATTAGTGGCTTAGTGCTTATGTATTGGGCTGCTAACTACACGTTTGAAGCCAACAGCCACTCTGGTAGAAAGAAAGGACTTCCGACTCCCATGAATGGTTACAGCCCCCAAGCCCACAGAGGCAGTTCCACCGTGTCCCATAGGGTGCTGGAATCAACTTGATGGCAGTGAATTTGAGAGTAAGGATTTTGCCTTAAGTATTAAACAGTACTAGACGATGCTATCTAAAATAGTGTCTGAAACATAACCACAAACAATGGAACATTAGAGTTTGTGTTTTTTCTTTGTGCTTTTGAAATCTGTGTTAGTTCAGAATTTTGTAGCAGTATTGGAAGGTAATTCCGTTTATTGCAAGTCTTGTGGTCCACCATGGCTTTTGAGGTTTTAACTGTGGCTAAAAAAAAATTCCTGTTGTGGTCGACACGGATTTAACTTTCTTAGTGGATTTCTCATGTGGATTTGTTGCCAGTAAAACCTACAAATAGATTTCCTATAGTTTAATTACAGGTGACTCTATTTTTTCTGTTCCCTTTTACTCATAATTGAAATCAATGGAGACAAGCCCGCGGGAAGATCAGACTATTTCTGGCATGCCAGATTCCTCATCTCAAAGCGTAGATTTCTCTCTTGCCACATTTTTTATATAAACCCTTTGTGCAAAAACTCTATTAGAAAAAATATAGGACAGCTTCATTTTAGCTCCTTTTTCTGTATGGGCAGTCTGATTTTTCTTGCACCTATTGTGGTGGTCCAGTTCTTTGATATTGAAAATGCTTCATACTTGTATTTAGTAAGTTGATAATTCCAGACTTCAAAGAATCATTAAAATGGAATGAGTAAACGAATGTTTGGTCATTAAGAAAATTTTATTATTTTTGAGTTGTTTGTGTGAGTGTGCCCATTAACTTTTAAATGTTTCTACCTTTGTGAAAACATTGTATGAACATTTGATAACATATGGCTATTAAGGTATTATGGGATAATAAGATACACTGTAAAAGAGTGTATAGTATATAATTACATTTCTTTGTGTATGGTTTATAATATAAATGATATACTATATGATTTCAGTAATAACACTGGAAATAACGCACATAACATCAAAATGAATTTTCTCTTGATCTCAAAGAGTCCTTAGAGATTAGTGTGTCCCTTAATTTTATAAATGAAGATCAAGTAGGGGAAAGTATGACCTGAAAGTTGGAATAACTTGGGTTCCAGCCAGGGTCTATCCCTTACTTTGTCATGACAGTTTTAAGTTCCATTCCCTCTTACTTATTTAGGAAGCACAGGATCTCTCCTGTGAAATTGTTGTTATGGTGAAAGGAAATAATGTTTGTGGTAGTACCTGGCTTACAGTTAACACTTAATAAATTTTATTTCTTTTCTCCGCTGTGGTCCAAAGTGACATGGCTGGTTAGTAATTTCATTAATCTGAAAGAAACTGATTTGAATTCCATTCGCTTACTTTTTGTTTTTAAGCAAGGAATAAATTGCATTGTGCCATTATAAGTTTTCAGCAGCTCATTAGGAATTACTTTATATCTGATTTGAAAAATTACCTTTCCTATTTAATTGTTCACCTAGTGTAGGTATTAGGTGATGTATAAAGCTGTCTGAAATGATTTTCATACAATAGTATTGTGTGCAAACTCAAATATTTCAAGTATTCCTAACACACATAGAGCACTTGGCATATGGAAATATTATTATTTGAAAAATATTTTTAATTCCTTAAAATAATTTATATAAGGCCCTTCCAATTAATGTTATTTAATAATTGTCTGATGATTCTTATATATATATATTTTAAAATATATATATTACTTGGTGCTTATTGATGGCTGCTGCATGTAGCCAATAAGGTCAAAAGCAGAGGAAAAACAGATGAAGCAACATTTATATTGAGAAACTGGACCCGTTGTTAAAAGTATCTTTCACTATAAAAGCTAAGTGACTATTAATATATGAATATACCTTCAAATAAGCCCTGAAATATCTAGATTAAAAAAACCCAAAACGTCTAAATCTGCCTATAACCAAAATTCATTGCCAGCAGGTTGATTTTTGACTCAGAGCGACCAACCTTGTGGAACAGACAGTGGGGACTGTGCCCTAGGGTATATATCTTTTTTACAGGAACAGAGAGCCTCTCTTCTTATTTTGGAGCCATTAGTAGATTTGAACTGCTGACTTTGTAATTTGAAGCCCAAAATGTAATCCACCCTTTGCCACCAGGGTTCCAGACTTTGTCTGTAATGGTTAATTATTTCTTAAAAATTCAGCTATTCCATCAGGAGCTAGTG
The DNA here is from genome assembly GCF_050624435.1 of Tenrec ecaudatus. Taxonomy (NCBI): domain Eukaryota; kingdom Metazoa; phylum Chordata; class Mammalia; order Afrosoricida; family Tenrecidae; genus Tenrec; species Tenrec ecaudatus. The sequence continues at coordinate 42,052,319 of NC_134536.1, forward strand.
AACCCTTCCCAGCTTTATGTTTCAAAGTAGAATTTATAAAAGTATGTGTTTGGCTTCTACATATTAAGGTATTTAAGATGACAGTTTTTATCTTAAATGAATTGTAGGTAGGACTATTGAGACATTAGATTTTTGTGTGTGTTTCCTATGGCTTGATTCCCTCTTTTGAAGGACGGAAAAATAATGATCTTAATTACCTGTGTGGTTTATATTTTGTATCCACATTCTGCGATTACTAATAAACTATAATCCATTGGAATGTCATGTATATTATTTGACTTGGAGTTTATAGATTACTTATAGGATGTTTATGAACTTTTAACCTTATATGTGTATGCCTATATGTGTTTATGTGTATGTACATATGTGATTATTCAGGATTATTAGACACTGGATGTGAGGGAATTACACAGAATTTATAGAGTACTAAATTGGGACATTCCTTACGAAGGAGTCCTCGGGAAAAGCAGTTTATAGTTGAAAGAAAACTCCCATCTTGTTTACCTCCCAGTCTCTGCTCTCTTGTCCTGACTCAATCAAAGCTGGTGCATTTCTACAAAATTCCCTTTGTTCTCTTTTAATTTCATTTCCACTGTTTCAAAGAAAGCTATATCCAGAGTTTAAAGAATTTAATATCCTTTATTCTTTCAATGGGCTATTCTCTAATTTTTTTTTTTTTTTTGGCTACTTCTGATGTCTTTCTGGTCACCCTGTGTTAGGACTGAGTCCTTATTCACAAGGGGTTTTATCCAGTTGGCAAATTTTCTACTCTTTACTACATGTCTTTACTTACATTATTCATTTAATTACTTACAGATTTCATTGTGTTCTCCATTTCCTGCAGCTTGTTTCTTATTCCAGGCAAAGCCATAAGTAAAGCCAAACCAATACACAAACATTAAACAACATAGTGTTAAATCTAACATATTATTAAATAAGTACAGTGAGGATTTCTCCCTCACCCTTGAAGTGCATACTGTAGAAAACTAAAAAAGTGTTTTCTTTGATCTAGCTAACGACTGTTCCAGATGAGGTTCCCTTCTATAGTGTTATATTTACTAGTGTCGTGACATGCCCAAATGGGCGTGTCCTTCAGTTCTCTCAGGAGAATATTGACAGTTCTTCTCTACCCTAAAGTAATACTAAGAACCACAGTGCAAGTGAACATGTTTAGAGATGGGGAAGAGTAGCTTTTAGTAATTCTAACACGTGGGATGAACCTTGGTGATGTAGTGTGTTGCATGTTGGTCTGGTAATTGCAGGTTCAGCAGTTCGATATCCACCAAGTTTCTCTGAGAAAGATAGATGAGACTGGACTGTCCACACCTGGACAGAGTGACAGTCTGGAAACCTGCAAGGTTGTTTCTATCATGTCCTATAGGGCCCCTATGAAGTGGAAGTGAGTCGGCAGCAGTGGGTTTTGTGTTCTTAACAAGTCATAAATATTGACAATGTAAACTGAAATGGTCTTGAATTTTTAATTTGTAATTTTTTTTCTAGTCAATACTTAGAAAACTGACAGTGAATAATATGGTTAAAGATAGTGTAGTATGCAGATTCTGTGGCTTCGTGGTATTTTATTTCACTGCCTTGGATAGCAAAGGCAGCGTATAGATTCAGAAGCAAGAATATGTTAAACCAGAGTCTACGGAAATAAAGTGCTGAAATTAAAGTTGCTTACATTCCAAATAGAACACGGAGAGATACTTTGCATCGAAATCAGATAGACTAACAGAAGAATGTAAAGCACTATATCTTACAGGGTATCTTCTTACAATGACTAGACTGATTCTTTACTACAAGAGGCCATATATGGAGCTCATAGAACTCATCATTTTATTTTTGCTATTTTTATGTAATTTGAACGTTATTCTAATATGAACAATTATCCTGGGAAAAATGAAACTAGGAAGAAAGAACATTCTACTCTGTAAAATTTCCCCAGAGTGAATTTAAATATATATGTTTCCAGTTGTGTAGTACCTTCCACATGAAACTCTTTGAGAAAACAGATTTTATAGAAATAATAACCATAATTATTTGTGTATCCAGAAAGATACTAGTTTCAACCAATCAGTGATAATTTGTTTAATCTAATTAATATTAAAAAGATGGAATTTCTGTTTAGTTAAAATTTCCTTTGTCTCTTTTGCTTTTGAATCAATGTCCAAAATAAACACACGCCATGTATTTTTATTACTTCAAAACATTAAAAAATGTTGATAGCCAACATGCCTCCTAAAACTCAGTAAGTCACACCAAGTGCTAAATATATCTTACACTGGCCCCCAGTAATATGAGCGTGACCAGGAATCAAACTGACGGCCTTCCCATCGATTGCATCTCGTAGTGACTGCAGGGCAGAGGATAGCTACCTGCCTCTGAGTTTCCCAGACTATCAGTCTTAATGGGTGTAGAGTCCCATCTTTCTCCCCAGAGAGTGACATAGAATTTAAAAAGAAACCATTCTGACCTTAAAAGATGTTGATTTAGGGTCTATTTTCGCCATTATTTATGGTGTTTAAATACCTACAGCTTAGGTTTTTTATCGATGGGAAGGAAGCACCTACTGAATGCAACTATGAGAATTACATTAGACATTGTCAGCATTCAACCCATTGCCACCAAGTCAATGTTGACTCTTAGTGACCTCCTGTGGGTTTCTGAGACTGGAACTATTTATGGAAGTAGAAAGCCCAGTCTTTCTCCAGAGGAGCTGCTGGTGGTTTTGAATTGTTGATCCTGTGATCGCAGCCCAACGGTAACCATGACACCACCAGAACATTAGACATAGGGTGGGTGGGTGGGGGAAAACTTATTAAATGCTAATTAAATACTCTCATTCTTTTATCTTTTTCTGTTGGTTGGTTTGTTATTGCCACACTAACAAGGAGAAGTGCGTTTGAGCGACTGGCCATAATATTAATAAGTATACTATTATGATGGCATTTAGTAACATCGTTTCCTACATTTTAGTTTGCAAAGTTCCAAATCAGTAGGAAAAAAATATCCAGTGCATCTCCATGTTGTTACTGTTGCCGTGTGCCACTGAGATAATTTCAACGCACTGCAACCCTTTGGACTGTGTGGAATTGCTGTACAGAAATGGAGACTTATAATCTTTGGAAACACACAGTTATGTCTTTCTCCTATAGAGGAGATGGTGGTTTCCAATTACCAACCACTTGGTTGACAGCTGTGTGCTTAATTGTTTGCCACTAGGGTTCCTTTAAACACTGTCTCACTGCAATTCAGTTAATTCTGACTCATAAAGTCTCAATAGGGCAGAGTAGAACTGTCCTTGTGGGCTTCTGAGACCACATTGTTATGGAAATAGAAAGCCTCATCTTTCTCTTGTGGAGTGACTGGTGATTTCCAACAGCCGACCTTGCGTCCATAATGAGTACTTAATTATTCCAAGCTTCTTTTCTAAACAGACTTGTTGGTGCAAACAGTCTGTGATTAGCAGCTACATTAAAGATTGGAAGTTTGAACTCATCCTGTGGCTCTTTATACTTTGAGTATTCTAAAAGACTTAATGATCCGATTTCATACAGGTTACAGCCATGAAAGCCTCATGAAACAGTGTTACCCTCTAACTCAGGGGGTGCCATTGATCACGGGACAACTCCAAAGCAGTCTTTCTTCTAAAGAAAGACCAAGAGGTCAACCCGACAAAGAAGAAGGTTCCCTGATGCCCTGACCTTTAGTTCTGACTTGTCAATCCTGAACTGTAAGAAATAATGACGTGCCTCTCATTTTAAGGCACCCGTGTGTATCTTTTGTAATTGAACCACTGTGGGTGCATTTAATCAGGCATATCTCAGAAATATTGTGGACTTGGTTCGAGATCACCACAATGAACCCTATTTTGTAGTAAGCAAGTCACATGATTGTTTGCAACCCAGTGCATATAAAGGTTGTAATTACACTCCAGTCTAGCAAGTGTGTAATAGCTTTATGAAAAGGTATGAAATATTTTAGGAATTACCAAATGTAGCACAGAGACAGGAAGTGAGCACATGCTTATTGGACAAATGGTTCTTTTAAACTTTCTGGATTCAGGGTTGATGCAAACCCTTAATTTGTATATTTTTAAAAAGTGCTATCTCTGAAACAATCAAATGAAGGGATGCCTGCATAGTGACCTTCTAGCCTGTGAGGTTGTAATTTGTTCTTATTGATGTGTTTTGCTGAGCAGGAATTTTTACTTAAACTGAGTTCATCATATATATCCACCCATCTACCTATCATCTATCTATCTATCTATCTATCTATCTATCTATCTATCTATCTATCTATCCATCCATCCATCCATCCATCCATCATCTATCTATCTATCTATCTATCTATCTATCTATCTATCTATCATCTATCTATCATTTCTTTTGATGGATAGTGTTTTCTAGGCTCTAACTAAGGCTGTAGAGCTAGTCTGTAATGTTTGTTTGTTGGTTTCAGGTCAGTGTGTAGCAATCCTATCAGTTTTTCTCTGTGATGTGACTAAGGGGTCAACCAAGGGCTTGCTTGTTTGTTTCTGTTTTATACATGGATGGCTAGTTCTAACACCATTAAAAAAAAGACTGTCTCATACCTGATGGATAGCTTTTGATAACTTCTTTAAAATGTCAAATTACCATATAAATGATAGTCTAGATTTTTCTGTTCAATTGATCCAAGTTGTTGGTCCACAGGTCAGTACCACTCTATTAATTACTGTAGCTTTATAGGAAGACCTAAAGTTAGTGTGAATCTTCCAATGGTGCACACTGCTTTTTAAAGATTATTTTTTATTTTCTCATTTTCATATGTATGTAAACTATAGAATCATATCTTTAATTGTAATTACAATTAACATCTGCTGAGATTATGACAGACATTTTATTTTTGTAGAAGAGTTATTCATCAATTAGTGGATAACTGATAACATAAAATATTCATAATTTATTTCATAAGCATGGACTCTGTTAATATCTTCTTTTATTTTGTTGTGCAGTGCTTTGTCGTTTAGGGATTTAAAATTTTTCATTTGTTAAATTTATAGTATGAATATAAGTTTATTTGATTTATTTTGATTATTGTAAATGAATTAAAACCTTTTCCAATATATTTTACTTTTGAGTATTTCCCTTATGCCTTAAAGCTTTGTAACAGTTAATTACCAGGCACCACAGAGACTGTTGATTTTACTTACTTAAAAATTCATTTTATATATAATTTATACTGTATACACACAGGGGACATAGAAAAATTTACCCCCAAATTCCATTACCTTTTAATTCCCTTATTCCAAAAACTTTTTGAAACTTACTTATATGTGCATCTGTTCAACAAGGCCTTTTTCCTTCGTCCACGTGTTGGCCTCTCCCAGCAATCTGTCTGCAGTTTGTCATTCTTTTGTGGCTTCCATACTTGTTTTCTCTATTTTACACAGTTTTTATAATTTTTATCTCTGGGGATTTTTTTTTTCTATAGGAACTACTTAACTTTGCTGTTAAGAGAAAACCAACTTCCATTTTCTTGTAATTTGCTGGATTGTTTGCTCAGTAGTACATAGATGGCAAGATGTCCTAATATATATGTAGTTTATATCTTATATTAACTGAACAGTGAATTTTATTTTATTATGTGTGACTAATTTGTCATCTTTCAGTAATAATCTCTGCAGGCATTAGTCCTAAAAAAGCACACTGTTGACACGTTGTACCTGAAGCATAATTCTTGATCACTGTATTGGAGTTCAGCAGAGGAACGTGGGGCTTTCTTTTTTAAACATGAAAGAGGGTGAGTTCTAATGTGTGTAAGCACAACCTCATTCATATGCTTGACACAGTTCTGAAGTTGATTAAAGTCTGTAGAGTGAATGAAAATTGCATGTAGCCCTCATTTTAGTTGACCTTCTGTGTTAATTAGGATATTATATCATTTATTTTGTAGCTAAGTACGTTTTCTTTGACTAGTAAACTTTGCATGTATGTTTGTTTTTGGTTTTGGTTTATTGCTGTAATGGAGAAATCCTGGCCGCACTGTTGGGTCAGCACCAGACCGGGGGTTCACAGTCCCACAGATTCCTTGGGAAAAAGATGAAGTTTCCAGAAAGACTTACACACTGGAAACCTTACCTAGGGTGGTTATGACTCGGGATCAGCTTGTTGCCTGGAGTCATGGCCTGGGGCTATGGCTGACCTCTCCAGCTTCAGTAGAGAGAAGGGGACTCCAACTCCACACCAGCCTAAGGCCAATTGCCACCATGCCGAGGTGCCTGCACCCTCCCACCCTTGGTTCTTCTTTTACCCTATTCTAACACCTACTGTTCCTCTCAAAGCATTCTACTTCCCTGCTGGATTTGATCATCCATAATAGTGGCCACACAGAACCCACAGACAGTGCTCCTGATGATGGTGTCTGTGTGGGGGTGGGGGGTGTTGTTGTTATTAGATTAGTTAACAGGATACCACAAGCTGGGACCAGAAAACATTGACTATTCAGATTTTGGTCCACAGCAGTGACTCTTCTCATCTAGCAGTCAAGTCTTTTTGCTCTTCAGTCTCTCAGGCATGTGGTCACTTGGCCTCTGCCTCCATGGACCAGGAAGCCCGCCTGCCACTCCGCATGACTGCCTCATGCTCCTTTGCTCTGCTGTCTCAGGGTACCTCTGCCACTTCAGAAAAGAATCTCATATGGACCCATTGTTGGATGTTCTTTCTTGTTGGTTCCAGGATTCTCTGTTCCTGCTTATAGTGGAATGGCAAATTGACCATTCCCCAAGTTTGAGTCCTCTACACTCTGTTTGTATGAGCCACACAATCATTTGCTGGGAGATAAAGAGCACTACAGCTCTGCAGGTGAACAACCTTACTCCCTAAAGCGAGAAGGACGTGAAGCATTTGCTGATGAAGTTCAAGAATTGCAGCCTTCCACGTGGATTGTGACTCAATGTAAAAAGACCAAAATCCTTATACCTGGACCACTAAGTAACAGGTTGAAGTTGTCAAGGTTTGTGTCTTGCCAGGACCCACAATCAGTCCTCCAGGAAGCAGCTCTCAAGAGATCAAAGGATGTATTGCGTGTCAGGCAACCCTGCTGCACTAGAAAGGCCTCCTTAGAGCACCGGCAAGCAAGAAGGTTACTTTGAGGACTAAGGTACCTCTGATCCAAGCCATAGTATTTCCCGTTGTCTCATATTCATGTGAAATTTGGACATTGAATAAAGAAGACCGAAAACACATCTGTGCATTTGAATTGTGATATCAGAGAAGAATCTTGAAAGTACCATGGATTGCTACAAGGACAACTGACATGTCTTGGGAGAAGTAGAGCCAGAATAATCCTCAGAGGCAAGGATGGCAAGACTCCATCTTAATACTTAGGACATGTTATCAGTAGTGACCAATCCCAGGAGAAGGATATCATTCTTGGTAAAGTTAGAGGGGCAGTGAAAAGAGGTAGACCGTCAAGGAGCTGGAATGACACTACCTGCAACAGTGGGTTTAAGAAGAGGAATAATTGAGAGCCCGGGGCAGGACTGGCAGCTTTCCCCTTTGCTGTGCACATGGTAACTGTGGCTTGGAACCAAGTGAAAGGCACTTAACAACAACAACACCGAGAAATGGATCCAAGCGCAATAGTAAGCATTTTCACATCACTGCAGTGTCTTTCACACCCCCTTTAACTTTATAAAGATTTTAATCTATAAAAGAAAATACTACGATGAAGTGAATTTAGTCAGCTCCAGTTACCTTATCAATTCATTTGTTCTTATCAATTTCTTATCAATTCATTTGTTCTGTTGACAAATATTTAATCATCTGAGGCAGGCATTCTTTGGGTACTTATTATAAGTCCATGAATGAAATGGACAAAATTCTTGCCACTAGAAATATGAGGATTTTTTTTCCCCTGAGAATATGTAACATATTTTAAGTAACATGGTGTTACACAGTGACTACAATTCTCAACTGCTAATGAAAAGGTCAATGATTCCAAACCACTAGTGGTTTTGTGGTAGAAAGATGTGGTTGGTGACTTAGTATAGTACTGACAGACAATGTGCTACTTCATACTGAGTGAGCAAAGACTAGGATTTTCAAGGCTTGCAAGAGGTTGCAGGAAGGTTTAGGGAGGGTCATCAAACACCAAAGGACACAATGAGTCCAAAGAATTTAAGGACCACGTGACCCACAGCCTCCTCTAGTATAGGACCAGAACTGCCCACTACTACTACTACCATAGTTCTGAGGGGATTCACTTAAGAAATCCCAGACAACGTGAGCGAAGAATTGTGGAACATTTCATTAAAAGGACCAGACTTTCTGGTCTGATAGAGATTGGTGTACTATTTGAAGCTAAGGCCCTTGATCACCTTCAAGCTTAGGACTGAACTTAACTGCTGGAGACTGCTGTGCAGCCTAATAATAGGCATGCTTATAAAGTGAACGGTTATGCTCATGAGGATTGTGTATCTCGAAACATTGAACAATGTAAAACCAAAAGGGCAGAATTTTCCAGAAGTAAATTTCAGAAGGCAGAAGAGGGCAGGAAAGCTGGGTTGTAGGATGTATAGAAAGAAAATAAAAACATTGATGGGGTTAAGAGTACCAGGAGGGAGACCATTTGGGAAGCTGTTATGATAATCTAAGATGTGCATTGGTGGCAATTCAAATTCATCAGATGCTATCTGGGAGAAAAATAGGGCAATCGGAAATTGTAAGGGCAGCTCCACTCTGATTCAGAACGGACTTGGCAGCCTTAGGTTTGGTTTTGGTTTTTGATAATCCAAATGAGAGAATATTGTACCTTGGCACCAGAATTTTTCTCTCAGGGATGATCAGTTATTGGATCGAATAGGATTTGATGACTTATTGAATGTATGGTGTTAGAAAACAGGAATCAAATTCAACTGAGTGTTTTGGACTGAGCACTTGGATGGATGGAGCAGCCACTCACTGAGATGGGGATGAATGTGGGAAGAACAGGTATTTGGGGGAGAAACAGGGAGTATGTTGCAGGTAATTTTACGTTTGCTTTACCTATTGGAGATCTAGTTCTGCTTTTCAGGGAAAAGGACCAGGCTAAACATACACGTTTAATTAAGAGTGAGGCAGGGTACAAAGAGTCCTAATAGCACATAGTTCAAAGCTCAGCTGTTAATTGAAAGGTCCGGAGTTCCAAACCACCAGTGGCTCTGCGGAAAAAGAACCAAGTGATCACTGTCCATCAAGAAGACAGCTCAGGGAACCCCGTGAGGCAGTTCCACTCTGTCCTCACGCTGGGTTGGAGTTGACACCACATGACAGAATAGCAGCGGCAGCAACAATTTGAATATATAGATGGTATTTGAAACCACAGGCAGGCTGAGATCACAATGACGGGTGTGTCCTAAGAGCTGTAGGCGCCCCCGATAAAAAGACTTGCAGAACAACATTGAGAAAAGAAAGCATGCATAGAGTACAGAATTCCAAAGGCTAAGTCAGCCAGTCCCCATGCTGAATTCAGAAGTCAGAACTGAGGTAAGATACACAATGGAGACTACACAGTAGTTGCTGGTGTCATTGGACCCTTTCGTACATAGTGAAGTAAAATTAAGAATGATGCAGGTGAGCTTAAAGTTGAACAGAGTTATATGGGGAAAAAAGAGAGATCTGTACCAGTAAAAGGCATTTAATTAACATCAAAATGTCAATTGAAATGAGTCTTCGAAAATTGGAAGATATGGACTGCAAATTTGTCTATGTGATATATATATATTATTGTTTTACATTAAAAATTTGGAAGCAAGGAAAAATGAAACAAGGAATTGTAACATAATATAATCATTCAGTATACAATTAAACAATTTTATTACTGAAGAGAATAATAAAATATATTGAGTACACTGATTTGTAAGGCAGCATTTTTAAAAAAGATTTTGATTTCATTTAAGTCAGCGATTACGGCAAGAATCCCATCATCCTTTTGCACATAGACTGGGATACTCTGTCTATATACACAGTCATAACCAATCAAAACATAAAACCAACGTGCGCTGCCACAGAGTCAACTCCAGTCTATAGCAACCGTGTAGGACAGAGAATTGGCCCAGGGGATTTCTAGTGTCCTAGCGTTTTTAGTGTAAGAGGGAGTCATATGGTGTAATGTACATACCCAAACTCATATGCATTTGTAACGATTTTGTTCCCTTTTAATATTCTGCTCATTTTCCCATTCCATGTATCTGCTCAAAATGTGGCTAAGGCGGAGTCAGGACCTTGACTCAGCAGACAAAAACATCCTCATGATGCACCCAGAAGTTTGGCATCCTATACTGTTCTGAGAACAGGGGTGGAAATTTCTTCTATGTAATATGAAGTGGTCTTTCATACCAATTAGCCACTTCATTAGAGTACTGTGAGTTCACTCTTAAAATAAAGAATAACTATCTACCTGTTTTCAGTTTCTTACATTCAACTAGGACACACTAACTGCAGTCGACCTAAGCATCTGGTTTGCTTTTCAACCCTTTGGCACTGACCTTAAGGATTCAATAAACGATGGATACTGCGTGCTTCCTGTTCTTCTGTTACCTTTGCTTTAGTTTTCCCAAGCACATTTCATGTTTTAATGAAGGGAAGCCTACTTCTTGGTTGATTCTTTGTGGTGGTAGATGGACATGGCTATAAACAATGCACTAGAAAATCTTTTTCTTACTGTAGACTCCCCGTCACCGTCGTTTCTAGTTTGTCTTGATCTTTATTCTTTAGTATCCACTACTAAATCCTAGGGACGAGATTCTCTCGGAAGTCCTTTGTTAGATAAGAGTGAAAGCAGTGTGATTGCTGGGAAACCGTATTCGATACTTGAAATAAAAGTTACATAGTAAGAGTGTGCCCCCAAATCAGAAGACTTGGGCTTAATATAGGGGACACCACTCTATGTAAGGGAAGGGATGTAAACTAAGCTCAAGGTGACGGTGACAGAACTAGCTAAACTGTGTCGCATTTTATTTTTTATAGTGCTGTCTACCCCAGTTCCTAAACCATTTTCATGAAGTACAGCAAGCCCCTGATTTATGATGAGTTCAGGTTTTGACAAACTACAGTCCCTTTCTGTTTTTCATAGCACATTATCTGTAGATTGACCTGTCATGTGTCCAGTCCCTAAAACAAGTAAAACTGGGATTTATAAAAGGATTAATTTTTAAAGATAATAAAATGTTAAAAACAGGAGATGTTTGACTTCTATCAGAACTCATTTATTATGGAGTCGTTGGAATGAAGCCCCATAGTAAGTCAGGGATACATGAAAAGTGTTATTGAATGGTGTATGCAGATATATTTCATCCATGTGGCAAATTTTTCATTATCACCAAAGAGCTGCGGATTTGGAGCTAAAATCGGAATGATGCCTCATTCATAACATTGAACAATCTAAAATCCAAACCAACTACCACTGAGTCCATTCTGACTCACAGTGACCCTATAGGACCGAGGAGAACTACCCCTTTGGGTTTCTGAGTTTCAATCTTTATGGGATGGAGAGTCTCCGAGTAAGTGGTGGGTGTGAACTGCTGACCTTGTGGTTAGCAGCTTAATTCATAATCTACGAACCCCAACTCACTGCCAGTGAGTCAATCCTTAAAGCACAGAGTAGAACTGCTGCTGTGGGCTTCTGAGACTGTTGTTACCATCTAGTTGGTTCCAACTCATAGCAACGCTGTGCACAGCGCACTGCGCGACCTGAGCCGATAAGCCTAAGAGGTAGAAAGTCGAGCTGCGCGTGGTTTTCAAAGGGCTGGCTCCCATCCACTGTGCCACCAGGGCCCCAGTGCATGGACCGTGACTGGTTGTGAAAGGATGAGCAGGCTGGTGAAAAGTTTGGTGGTGTTCTGACCCCGCAACAAGAACGGGAGGAGCCCGTTTAAATGAAGTTTGTTGAGGGAGCATGAGGTGGAGTGTAGCAGATTGCAGCATTTTGATCTGTTGTTATGGTAACCAACAATTTAGACCTATAATAGTAATGACAGTGTTACAACTTTAGTTAGAACCTAAGTAGATTAGTTTACAAAATTTTAACAAGAGTCTATAAAATTAACAGATGCTAAGGAATCGCCCAGCTTGGCTATGAAATGCCTTGCCATGTACGGGTTGTGATTGACGTTCGAAGTAGCCTTTTTTTTTTCCCCTAAACTAATTCCATGTTACAGAACAAATAAGAGTCGAAACGGATTAAGCAGATGTAGCTAATAAAATGGATTGGCAGGATAATAATTGTGAGGGGGAAGAAGTGGAGAGAAAGCAAATGTTTTCTTGAATTTCTTTCTGAGGGGGTGATGGGAGTGGTGGAGCGTGGGAAGTATGGTATAATTCACAGACAAATCTCAGTATTTCTGTTTATTCAGTTTCAATTCACTGGCTTGTCTGATTTTAATTGAGTTGTTCATATTGTTCTCTTGAAATGTTTTGAGGCAAATGAAATCTTCTAAGAATTCAATTATACTGAAACAATAGCCACAAGACATGATAGAGTTATTGTCGGTGCTAACAAAGAGCAAAGTGGGGAACATGATATGTATTTAGTATTGTTGGTGCTGCCGCTTGGAACCAAATACTTAAAGTCATTTCCCAGGGAAACAGATTTTATTTTAATAATGAGTTTTTATAATAAATCATGAGAGTAGTCTGTATCCTTAAAGTGATAAGATAAAAAGTGCTTTTAAATGAAGTAGATTGATTGTTTTTAATAACAACAACAAATGTCTAAAACCTAATGTATAAAAATGATCATTTTAATAAATTATAGGGAGGAAATTTGGAATATTTTTCTTTCTTTTTAAAATCATTTTATTGGGGGATCATAGAATTCTTATTGCAACCCATTCCATACATCCATTGTGTCAAGCACATTTATTTGTACATTTGTTGCCATCGTTATTCTCAAAACATTTTCTTTCTGCTTCAGCCCTTGGTATCAGCTCCTCATATTTCCCATCCCTCCTTCCCTCTCTCCCTCCCAAACCCTTGATAATTTATAAATTATTATTATTTTGTTAAGTCTTATACGGTCTGATGTCTCCCTTGCCCACTTTTCTGTTGTCTAACCCCCAGGGAGGGGGTTATATGTAGATCCTTGTGATCAGTTCCCCCTTTCTTCTCCATCTTCCTCTTACTTTCCTGGTATGGCTACTTTCGTTATTGGTCCTGAGGGTTTATCTGTCCTGATTCCCTATTTTTCCAGTTCTTATCTGTACCAGTGTCATCCACTGATCTAGCTGAATTTGTTAGGTATAATTGGGATCATGAAAGTGATGGGGAAGGAAGCATTAAAGAACTAGAGGAAAGTTTTATGTTTCATTGTTGCTATATTGCACCCTGACTGCTTGTCTCCTCCCTGTGGCCCTCGGTAAGGGGATGTCCAGTTGCCTACAGATGGGCTTTGGATCTCCACTCTGTACTCCTACTCATTCACAATGATATGATTTTTTTGTTCTTTGATGTCTGAAACCTGATCCCATCGACACCCCGTGATCACACAGGCTACTGTGCTTCTTCCATGTGGGCTTTGTTGTTTATCAGTTAGATGGCTGCTTGCTTATCTTCAAGCCTTTAAGACTCCAGATGATATATATTTTGGTAGCCAGGCACCATCAGCTTTCTTCACATTTGCTTATGCACCCATTTTATCTTCAGCGATTGTGTTGGGAAGGTGAGCATCAGGGAATGCCAGTTTAACAGAACAAAGCTTTCTTGCATTAAGGGAGTACTAAGTGGAGTCCGAATGTCCATCTGCTACCTTAATACTAAACTTATAAATATATGCTTATAGATCTATTTCCCCATCCTCCTATATAAGTATATTTACATATGCACATCCTCCTATTTAAATACATTTACATACACACATGCCTTTATTAGACCTCTATGAATGCCTTTTGCCTCCTAGTTCTTTATGTTCACAAATGGTGGGAAGAGTTGCCCTGCTCAAGTAGATTGCTGCGGAGGTTGGGCAGAGGTTCCTGCAGCAGAGTCGAGCATTGGGGCGTGATAGTTGTGCAGTTTAGGCCATATGAGGCACTATGGCCTGCAGGAGGAAGTTTCCTCAGGCACATGGGGTCACAGAGGATGGGTAGGAGGTATCCCATCCTCTGGGATATCCTCTGGGATATCTCCTGGTGGGTGGTGGGTGGGATTTTCCCAGCCTTGGGGTATGCTCCAGAAGGTTGAGCCCTCCCAGCTGGGTGCAGGGCAGGCATAAATGCCCTAGGCTAAGGGGAGTGGTCTGGAGGTCCACAGTGGTGTGTGAAAGAAAAGGGGAGTGATAAAGGGGAAAAAAAGAAAAAGGTGAAAAAACAAAAACAAAACCAAGCCTTCTAAGACTGGGGAGACTGAGAGAAGTGAGGGAACCAAAAGTAGCAATAGAGCTGAGCCCAGATCCCTGACTGTGGGGGTTGAGGGGTATAAACCCTGTCCCGAGGCTGCTGGGAGCTGTGGTTGTGTTGAGATAAAGCCCCTGCTCCAGCTCCACATGATCAAGCCCTAACCGGCCTCCGCTGTGGGAAGCCAAAAGCCCCCAGCCCCTCAAAACCTAGTGGATCTGTGCCTACTTATCTTTATGATGCTCCTCCTGTGTCTGACAGTGGGGAATTTTCCTTTTAGCAACTCTCCTGCGGTGATTTCTGTGGAGTTTCTCATATGTGTTGCTCAGTCGCCATCTTCCCAGAAGTCTCGGAAATTTGTAATATTTCGATGGTTATTCTTGATTTAAATGTTAGAATTTAACTGGCTAGGAATGGAACCTCTTTATGACTGTGATTGAAGGAACTACTCAAGAACTTATTTAGGAAATGAAATGTATGTATCTGAGGCATGCGCATCAGGGTCCCTGAGCTCGAGTTCCTATTTCACTGTCCACATTACAGGCACCTAATGGCCCCTCGCCCTCATTTGGGGAAAGATTGACTAATGCCTTCAGCTCCGTGCATAACAGGGATGCTCGGGTGGGCAGTGGTGTTTTTCAGTCTAGTAGGCTGGCTGGGCAGGAAGGCAAGTGCTACATATGGCCACAGGCTGTTGTCATAAAGCCGCCACTTGTCTTTTGTTTTTTAAAAAGTCAATAGTTTGAAAATATTTATTTGGGACCTGTTATGTGCAGAGACCAAATGATATGTCTGTCCTTGGAGATGCTCGCCCATTCCCTGCATCCAGCTGCTTGGGACTCATAGTGACTCTCTAGGACCCGGAAGAATGGCCCCTGCGGTTTCCAAATCTTGCGAATCTTTATTCAAGTAAAAAGTCTCCTCATCCTCAGGAACAGCTGATGGTTTGGACCTGGTGACGTTGTGGCTATCAGGGTTCCTTCTAAGACCCTAAAATACACCTTCCATTTCTTATCATTGTAGCCTGGCTGCTCAAGAAGTTGTT
This sequence comes from Tenrec ecaudatus, assembly GCF_050624435.1. Classification (NCBI taxonomy): domain Eukaryota; kingdom Metazoa; phylum Chordata; class Mammalia; order Afrosoricida; family Tenrecidae; genus Tenrec; species Tenrec ecaudatus. The sequence goes on from NC_134536.1 coordinate 42,067,714, forward strand.
TGGAATCTGCTACATAGTGGATAATGAACAGATGTTTGCTTAAATCATAAAGATGAATGATGTGTTCTTAAAAGCATGTCTCAAGTGTGTGTGTGTGTGTGTGTGTGTGTGTGTGTGTGTGTGTGTGTGTGTAAGCTGTCAGCTTTGGGGAGAAGGGTCTTCTGTATGCTACTTCATATTGGTTTTCTTTTAGGGCAGCGGTTTCATAGGGGTTGCCCGGTTCATAGCAGTAGCAAAATGACAGTTATGAAGTAGCAATGAAAACAATTTTATGGTTTGGGGCATCACCACAAGCTGAGGAACTGTATGAAAGGGTTGCGGCATTGGGAAGGTTGAGAACCACTGTTTTAGGAGAAGAGAGTGCTCAGTTCTAGAATGACAGCCTTACAACAAAGACTATGGAATTCTGTTCAGAAACATAACCCTCACATGCGTGAGGGTAACAACTCCATATATGTGTGATGTGTCACACTAGATATTTATTAAAATAGACAAAATCCGGGGGATTCGGGGAGGGGGAATATAAACCAAATAACATGGAAAAAACCCCACATATTTTGACAATTTTTACCCAGCTTCTCATTAAAAGTGCATTGATTTGGAAGAAAATAATTCTCTAAATTTATTAATATTTAATCTGCTAATTTTAGTGTTTTGGATGTGGGAGAAAATTAATTCTTTGAAATAATCGCTTCTAAGTTAATCATTTAAAGGAGAAGACTGGTCAGTTTTACTGATATGCTTTACTTCACATGGTTAGAAGCAAATTCCATGCAGATTTATCAGAAAAGGGTGTGATAGAGTGTGAGTATCTTAGGATATTCTAGCTCTCTGTAATGTGCTTATCTCCTGAGGTTTTGGCTAAGATGTTCAGTTTTTCAACCTTATTTACATATGGAATCACTCATTTTCTCTTCAGAGCTCCTCAGAGCACCGAACTCTACTTGGGTAAAGAGCCTACTTTGTAAGATCATCATCCTTGCACATTTGGAAACAGCATCTGTTCTGTAGGAACAGGAGGCAGGAAATGATTCCGTGAATCTTTGGAGAGCGAGTTGTGGACTGTGAGGTTGACACATGCAAACATAAGCGCACTGTCAGGAACCCACCCTCCCCTCAGTGAAACGCTTTCCCACCCTTAAAGATAGGAAACTACTTGTGAAGCAGTGGGTACCAATCGCACACAAAGCCAAGGCTCCTTAAGAGAAAGTGCATTCAGTCAGCGGTGCAGCTTCATCCTTTGGCGACTTTTGTTCTTTTGGAAAGCAGGGAAGAGTTTCTGTGTTTTCTGAATAATGGAAAGGCTTTCTCGCACCTGAATTTCAGAGACCATTTTGTAGATGGAGGGTTCTTTTGGAATGTAGTGTAACGTCTGTCCCTTTCAGCTATGACAACTCCATCTCAACGAAGCGGCAATACTTGCTTGGTGCAGCACCAGAGCTGCCCTGCGTTGGAATAAAGGTTGTCATCTGGGTGAGCGGCCCTTCGCTCTGACCCCATAATCTGAAAAGCTAAAGGGAAATGACTGTGGACTCATTCCACTTAGCAGCAACCTCGGACCAGTAGGCGGCCCCACTTTGTGTTAAGAGTAATTTGGAAGTCAACTGAAAAGAATGATAAAACCTCATTAGAGGGAATTAGGATTAGTCCGAGGAAGCGCCAACTAGTCAAAGGAAACAGCGGAAAAAAAGAATTTTGCTTGTTAGCTTTTAACGTATTTGCCTGTATATTGACTTCTTATTTTTTAACAGAATAATTACAGTGCCTCTCCCTTACTGGAATTTCTCTTGCGTTGATTTATTTTGCCTTGTAGTTTGGATAAAGTGCTGATCATGACCTCATCCCATTGTTTTCACCCTCTTTCAATTTATTTTCTTTGCTCTCTCGCTCCCCTACGTGCATTTTATTCTCTCCCACAGTCTCCGCTTCCTTTCCTCCCTTGCCACCATGCGCAGATTTCTTCCTTTACCAAGTATGGGTTTCAGAGACATTGAGACCTTATAATTTCTTGGTGCCTGTAGATTTAAGTCCAATGACTTACAAAATAAGCTTATTGATTTTCTCAAAAGATGACATCTGCGCACCTTGCATTATTTTTTCACTGTGGAAATGGGGAAATGTGCATGCATTACAGAGAGTCAAATCGCAAAGAAATTTCGTATTGGATTTGTTTCATTTAATTGCTTTATAAAATTGAACCAACACTGTAACTCATTACAGTGAGAATATCTTTTCCCAATGGTTCTCTCAAAAACTCTCAAGTAGGGCATTACTGTGTATTTTTTAATAGCTGTTATTGGTTTCCATTTTAACACTGCTATTTAGTGCTCGGAGACCTGTGTTTGATGTAGGAGCCTAGTATTAATGAGGCCCAAGTTAGGAGTTTGATTTATATATAAAGCAACTTAGAGGGAGAGACATTCTCTATTGTCATATTTACGGCTATCTTTTATTTTAATATGGGTCCTCTGTCACACCTAATTCAGAGATTCAGCAAAAGACAATGGCCATCAACCGTGCCTGCTTGGAATCTTTAGGGAGTTTTAAAAAATGTCTTTGTTCAAATCCCTCCTGGGACCAATTGCATGAACGTCTCCTGGGGTTGGAAGAGGGTATTGGTGTTGTTATTGGGATATTGGGAAAGTAGTGGATGAATTAGGAAAACCAATGAACTCAGCAGAAATTGGATTTGAGGACACGGCAACCTTGGCTCCAAGTGGGTGATGGATGGTTTTGTGTATCTCTTCCATTCTAGAATCTTGCATTACGACGAGTCTCTCATTCACTGTCATTAAAATCAATGGAATCGGAGGGTTTAGAATTAAGGATAGTTATTGCCATTGTTGAAAAGTAGCTGAAGTAGATGCCACAGTAGAATTGTGTTCACAGTTAGTCATACGTCAACACATATTTATTGAGTGCCTCCTGGGGATGCTGTCAGGAAACATTGGATTGCTGGGACCAGGTCAGCAGTTCAATCCTCTTGGAAGAAGGATGAGGCTGCCTGGTGCTGTGGAGATTTACAAAGCCTGGGACTGCACACAGTGCCGCTGTGAGTTGGCGTTCATGCCCCATAGCGGTGGATTTGATTCTGGGCGACTATGGACCAGGCACTGGTGTTTATTAGAACAGTGAATGAATTATTTTTTTTTTAAAGTGTTCTGTCGTGGAGTTACATTTTTGAGGAAGGTGCCAAGGTACTATCTTCACCTGGCTGACAGTGCACCTCCCCCACCTCTCCCCAGCCTCAGGTGAGTATTTGTGCTGGGTGTTAGAAGCCCATTTCAACAAAAGCACAGGATCTCCCAGCCCTGGTGCCATCCTTTGTACCAAAAGGGGCTAATACTGTGGAAAGCAGGCAGAAGTGGACCTGATCCTTGTTTGCTCCCTTATATGTGTGCTGATTAAGTTTAAAAAATGGGCATTGCTGCCTCTGATTCTAATTTCTCCTTTATCTTTCTTTCTAAATCACGTAGTTGATTTCATGTAAGTTAAATGCATGCAAGAGATGGATCAACATTCTCATGGTGTATCTTTATTGCTGAAAGACGGAGAGATACTTTGGACATAGCTCTTGGGTCAGGAAAATCCTGGCTTCATTTCGCAATTGTGTCTCCTTATGTGTTCCTGCTTAATTTATCCAGCTATCGAATAGATACAGTGATGTCCATTTAGGAGCCGTCTTCCATAGTCTAGTTCTTGAAACTTACAGATGTTCATGTAATGGATATTTTGGCATTACCATGGAAAGGAGCTGAACTTTTTCCTTGATAATTAAAATTGAAAAGTAAGGAAATCATAAGAACTTTAATCTGCCACAATCGAGGGGGTATGAAAATTAATGAACTTGCATACTTTCTAGAATCCAAGGCTCAAGGTTTCTAACTTAAACCTGTTGGATCAGTTTAAACTTTTTTTTGATAACTAGAAAGTTTTTGCCTGAGCAAGCCAAGTCTCTCTTTTGTAGCCTAACTAAATAGCTGGTCAGAGTGATAAATGACTTCAGAGACACCCAGAATCCACTTAAGTTCTCTGCAACTGTAGACTTCTCTTTTTGACCCCGATACCGACAAGGCTTTCTAATGGTAGGCGCTAGTCCATCACTAACATGCTACTGAAAGGCTCATCTTCTACTGAAAGCACATTTGATGCTACTGATTTGAACTCAGTGGAGAGCTCCTGGCATGACTCTTAAGCAATGCTTTGAAAAAGATTCAGAGACCAAGTACAACACTGATCTCTCTGGCTTGAGACTGGAGTGAGAAATACTACATCTAGAGAATTATTGGAAGTTCTTGGCTGAGAGCTGCCAAAAATGGCTTACCATTTGTATGTCAGATTTAGGTTTTATGTGAATCTTATCAATATACTTGTTCTTAAGTTAATTTACACATTGCAAACTTTCATATTCTTGGGAAAGCCCCAACCGTGGAGCAAATATTAGCACTGTTCATTAGTGTATGTGCACTGCTTAAACTAGGTGTGCTAACTTTCTGTGTCCGAAATGCATATACTCTAAGTTGAACAACATATTCATAAGCACCGTTCAAACAGTAGGGGAATTTAAGCACATCATGACAGGAAGGTGTTCAAAACAGGGATACGTGTGAGTGACTAGAAACTAGCCAAACATAATGTCAGTTATAACTCTGATGAGTGCTGAGGGATTTAGAAGGACTTTCCAATTTGGTTCTCTAGAAGTTTTTCATTGTGCTGCTAAATTTATTCTCAGTTAAATGACCTTAATTTTTCTTTAACCTCTATCCCCATTCAAGAGAAATGAAATTTCAAATGACATGTATTTTAAGCTCAGAAGTGACTTTTAAAATGACTAAATTTCTTCCTTTACGTTTGTATAGAGAGATAAGAAATTGAGCATGTGAATCAAGAATTACCTGCAAATTGGGTTTGGATTTGGCCCGTGATGCTTATAAGTGTTCATGCATGTCTGTGGTCATTTTGTAAGATCTATGTGCTTCAGTTACAGGGTTCAGTAGACAGCCTATGGTGTTTTCTAAATGTGATGGTAAATCCAAAAGTATTGCAGCGAGCATTTCAGTTAATGTATGTATACACCGGTTACAAACAAACATGCTTAAGCATGTCTCTGTAGTTAGTGGATCTCTACAGACAGGGTCTCTTAGTAATACATTTGCCTTAGAAAGACACTTGTTCCCCAGCCACTCCCTTCCCTAAAAAATAATAAGGACCAACAGTGGCTCCTTAGGAGGTCAGCTGGCAAATTAAACTCAAGTCAGAGAGGTCAGCTCAGAAAGTTACGGTGACTTTAAACAATGTGTTCCAAAGAGTTGGTCATGACAGATTTTCTCACAAGACACAGGTCTGCAGTAGTGCCTCTTCTCCATCATACTGTCAATCATGTCTCCCACTGGCCCCGTGCCTCTCAGCCACAGTTCTCTTGGTCTCTGCACTGCCAGGCAAGGGTTACAGGACTCCTTTACCACTTGTAAATATCCAAAGCGCACCCCACGCTGCCAGCCTGCCAGCCTCCTGCTTGGGGACAATCAGTTTATTGGGTCTGGGGTCTGGAAGCTCTGTCTCGGTGCTGTAACCTCTGCGGTCTCTGGAGCCTCTGCTTCTTCACACAGGAATCTCACGCAGCTGCTGCCTCCTTCCTCTCTCCTGGTTGGAAGGTAGCAAGGACTTGTCTATGAGAATTCCACTGAAAAACATTGGCTCGACCTTGCTTCTTTAGGCATCTTTTTGTTTCTCAAACTCAAAGAACATTGAAAAAAAACCCCACAATTTTTAATCCCTAGAGTGGATGCCCAAATTGCTATTTTGGTGTGGTACGTTGAAGAGGGCAGAATTCTTCAAGAAAAAGTTAAAGAGATGGAAACCTGGCCTACAAAGGCCTAGAATCTTTGAAGGTATTGTCAAGTACAATAGCTTCATGTTTTGAAAATTTTGATTAATAAGTTTTTGCAGTTTTGTGTAAGTATTCTTTGACTTACCATCGTATGCCTTCTGAAGCAATATGCAGATATATCATGTCTGTCACAAGCCATTTTTTAAGTCTTCACAAAGAGTACAGAACTATAGTTTGCCAGTGTCAAGTAAACATTAGACTGTTGAATGCAAAGTCGGTAGTTCAACTCAAACCAGCCACTCCCTGGGGGAAGAGGAGGCTACCTGCTCCCATACAAATGTACAGCCTTAGAAACCCTCTGGGGGGGTCGGGGGTGGGTGTCCATGAGCTTGAATCAACTCAATGCCCAGAGGTATAGCTTGGCAAAATCACGCCAAGACTAAAAAGATATTACAATTATTTTGCCTCCAGTAGGGTAGTAGGACAAATTAATTAATAAACTTAGATTTAGATGTAAGATAATAGGAAAAGAAAGATTTTAAAGCTTGATTCATTATCAATTACTTTATAGGCATGCATATGATAATGAAAGTGAATATGCATGCATATGATAATGAAAGTGAATATGCAGTAGAATATGCAGTGCTCACTATTCATTACTATTCATAGTAGTTGAAATGTCCATATTTAGGCGTTATTTGCACATTTAAAATGAATAGATGAGACTTTTAACAATTACACCCATAAGACATTCAAAATATGCCTTTCTATTCCTGGTGGCTGTTGTCCATAGCTTATCAAGAAGTGTGGGAGGTCTTCAAAACAATACACTGAAACTATTCTCACCCATGTGTCAAATCAATATGCGTTTTTTAAAATAATTTTTATTTGGGGCTCATACAATGTATTTCTAATTATATCATTTTATCCTCTTGTCTTAACGTCTGGTAGGTGTTAATTAACTAAAAAGAATTCAGGATTCTATAAATAAACACCATTTTTGGGGGTCTGAACTAAATTCTATTAATAATAAGAGGAGATATAAGATAAAATTATTTGAATAATAGATGATTCTCAGAAATATGAGGAAGCTCCAGAAATTTCATGGGTGGGGGGGATCAACCCTCTCCCCAAGGAACTTTTTGAAACCCTTCTGGCATATCGGAACCTGAGGCTTGTCTTGCGGAATCTATGAGGAAAATGCAGCTTCGGAAAAGTTTCATCATGACCCAGAAACGTCATTTTCACTGTAGAACATTGTAAAGAGACCTGCTGCGAGAGCGGGCTAAGGGTTCGTCTGGTTATTTGCTCAGCAATTCAAACCAAGCATCTGCTTCTTAGGAGAAAGGTGCTTCTGTCTGCTCCAATATAGACTTACAATTTCACAAACTCTTGGGAGCAGTTTTACTCTCTCTTTAAGGTTGCTATAAATTCAGTTGCTTTGATTGCGGTGGATCTAACACTATAATTAATTCTACATCTAAGTAATGTAATTATATAATAAGATAATACCACTTCACCCTGATATGTTTCTCAAATAAATAGCCATCTATTTAATTTGGAGGTTAAAATAACACCATTACATTCAGGTTTTGACGCTTCTAAAAACTAGACCTGCGGCCTCTGGTCTGTATTTATAAAATGAGAAGGGTCTGACCCAATTTGATAAGATATCTTTGCTAAGATACATCGCCATGGATATGAGACTAGAAATGTACTTTGGAAGGTTATTCGTGGTCCATTGAAGCTTGCTAAAAGCTAATGCACATATTTCAATTCTGGATGTGTAAAGAAACCCCAAAATAATTCCAGAGGACCTTCTTCTCAATTGGGTTGTTTGGGGACTGTTTGAGTTGTTTTGAGAATATTTCCATTTGGTTACAATCGATCAACAATACATGGTATAAAACAGTAAATAGAAATGGGTATAAGAGACTGATTTCTAGGAAAAAGAGATAATATGCTTGTATCTAGTGCTTCTAATTTTGGAGTCAAAAGAAAAGGGTATTAAGTAATCCTTGAGAACTGCCAATAATTCTGTGCTTTAGGAACTAAAGTATTGGTATAGAGTGTGATTTGGAACACAGCATTGATATGACAATCTCTTTGATTTTAGAATGTATTTAATCAGGCTAGATTAAATTATATGGCTGCACTTAATTAGAATGACATTCAGGCACAATAAAACATGTCATGTTTGCCACTTACCCATAGGAGGTGACGAGGCCCCTGTGCACTCAGAAAACCATGCTGCTTGAAGTTCTGCATTTTTCAGTTCCACCATTTGGAACTCAGAATTTTCTCTTGTCTCAGTGGCAAGAGAAGACGAAAATGCCATGATCCTCAGGAGCTTTCCGTTGCCTCATCCAGGAATCGACAGAGGCCACAGCTTGTTTGGCACAACAAAGTCACATTAGTCCCCCTGACTACAAGTGAGAATGCTTGCTGAATATCACTGTGGTCGACAAGACTGCAGAAGAAGGGTGCTCTACCGCTTTTTAGAGAGTTCTGTTGATTAAAACAAAACAGACTTTTATTTCTGTTCATGCAGTATCTTTGTTGTTGTCTTTAGTTTATGAGAAACTCTTTCATATGCTGACTCAGTCATTGCCATTGAGTTGATGACAGCTCAGAGTGACTTACAGGATAGGGTAGGAACTGCCTTTGTCCCTTTTCAAGAATGTAACTCTTTCCAGGAGTAAAAAGACCCATCTCTCTCCCACAGCCACTGGTGGTTTTGATCTGCTGACCTTGTGGTTAGCAGATCTTCATAACTACTACACCACCAGGGCTCCTTCTTAGCACATATAGACATATATCAGAATCTAGTTGATACCGGGTCCTTGGCACATTGATATTGCTCTTAGGATAAAGTGTATTTACAGATGAAACTTAAACAAATTTATTTTTGCAACTTGAGTTTTCTGCTTTCTTTGTAATAAAAATGTGCACATTTTACATTTTAACTCTGTAATTACTCTCTTTGCAGTTTTGATATTAAAAGCAGCGATTGCTTCTGTATATTTCTTACACATACACAAAAGCATTTGAAAAGCTAACCAGTAAGTATGGTGGCCCCATGTGCTTAGGAGTAGCCTTGCCTTCCCGAGGGTTTGGGATGGTTGACTTTCCTGTGGATTGCCTGGCCTCTTTCTTTCAAGCTGCCTCCTGCAGGCTTGCGTCTCCAACCTTTGGGAATACAGTTGAGTGCATAATGTTGTGGCACCCGGGGACTCCATTAAAATGCTCGCACCCCTTTTAGAAGTTTAACCCAACATTGAACTTTTATTTCAATTATATTAGAAATCCAGAGGTCTCCAAACTAGATTGTAAACACATGAATCAGGTTTCTCTTGGGCTTTAGCAAGAAATTGCACAGATAATTCTTTCTTTTAATATTTGGATTAATGAAGAGTCAAACAATAAATTATCTTATGAGTTTTATTCAGCTCTTTGTTTATAAATCCATTGTAGAATAGTGTTTACTTAAAATGACCTGTGTGTTCATCATAGGCTTGAAAAAGCATTAAACTGTCCTAAAGATGCACCTGTGTGCTCTGAAAATGTGAGAAAACAAGTTTATTTCATTGGGAGTCTGACTTGCTTTCTACTCTGAAAATATTGACGATGCATGAATGGGTGATAACAAGCTGAAAATAATGAAATATGTTATATGTAAGGTATTAGAGTGATTGACAAGAGTACCTTCACTTAAATGAACCAGTTGTTTTACAAGACATTCCACATTAACTGAAATCCATACATTTTTAACGTGACATCAGAAGTGGTGTACTTAAGGCTCTGTACAGACCTGTAACAGCTACTGGAAAAAAAAAAAAGAGGATGCACAAAGAACAAATTAAAGATCCAAAGTAGGTAGCTACCCCTTCAGAGAGAAATCAATCGTCAATAAACTTCACAGAGGATAATAGGCTTCTATTTAATGGAACGCAAGGAGAGCAGACAGTCTCGTAGATCTATTTCTTGAGGTAGTAATATTGTTGTCTGTAGTTTTATGCAGGGATTTCAGAAGTTGAGCCTATAAATTGAGTATCTGAAATAATTTCTGAGATCTCTGTAAACTATGTTGAAGACGAAAGAGTCCTGATAACCAGAAAGCTAGTTGTTAAATACTTGTTCAACATATTTACTGTGGTCGTTTCTAGTTACTGACGAGTTTGCTGCCAGGTCTTCAGAGTGTGGCGACAGCAATAGGGACAGGGTGATGTGTGTGCCATTGTCAGCAGTTTAAGAAATATAAAGGTTATCATTACGTTTGTCTCCACAATTTGTTTAATCTTTCCTAAACAGCAATTTATTCTGATCCTAGTTGAAATTGTATATTGTTTCAGAAGGATCATGTAAGTTATTTCCTGTTATTTAGAGATTCTGTTTGGCAGTATTTACAAATCTGAAATAAGGTTTGTCATTAAAAAAATAAAAAGCCCGTGTTAATCATGAATTTGTGGCTTGTGGAATAACATCATCCCTCCCATCAATGTCTGCTTTTATAGCTATTAATTTCATCAACATTTTACTTAAACATAACAACACATTCAGTGTTTTATTGTTGCTCAAATCAATATGAATCATAGTCCCTCTGGATTATGAACATGTTGGAGAATTATTATAGGCCTTCCGCCAAGGGGAAAGAAGGCATTGAAGAAGAGTGGTCTAGAAGGGCGCCACTGGCTTCACATTCCCCTTCCATATTAGATTAACACTCTGGAAGTGCGTGCGAAATGTGGAGTACTGACGCACCTTGACATGAGGTCCTAGCAGCCATCATCACGTTTCATTCTTCTCTGACTACTTCTTTGGTGCTGAGTGATGACATATCAAGGGGATGGTGTTAGGTAGGAAAAGTGTTGGAATCCTTTTTGTGCCACTCTCTGGTCTGTGGCTGGGAAAGGGGTAGTGGATACTGTAAGGACAATTGCTTCTTCGCAGGTATTCTAGACATTAAGTGAGGATTAGATGGACTATGCTAAGATTTAGTTCTTTGACCTCAGCAGAGAAATCACTGGAGGGGCGTGGAATTTCTCAAACTTTTATGTTGAAAGGATGAATTTTCAATGAAATGATCTCTTAACATTTTCAGAAGACCATGAAGTGTCATGAGTGATATTTTGCTTTACTTATTACAAAATGTTGGTAGGCAGTAGCCCGGAATACCAACAATGAACACAAATAAATAAAGGAAGAAGGAATACGTTTGAAGAAAATTAGTTAATTTGGTTTTATTCTGCTTTGAAACAATTGTGCTTCAACGAGTTGGCCTTCTCTTAACTTCCTGGTTCAGGAACCAGAGCAAGGAACTACAGTAGAAAATGCCTGGGACAGTGCTCAGGCCTTGTCTGCTTCAACCGAAGGACAGCAGCAACTGTACAGTCTCTTTAAACATCGCTAGATCGCCTGTGAGGACCTCCTCGTTCAGCCCCTAGATGGACACTCAGGGAGATGTACGATAGACTTTTTATAAACTGTGGACACCAAAGAAAATTCATTTCATTTGGGTTACTAGTAAGCATCATAATAGATATTCTGGGAAGAAAATTGGAATTATACCATCATACACAGAATAGCGCTCCATTTTTCCTAAAGAGAAAATTCTATCTTTTAAATTGAGTGAAATAATTTAGAGATTAGTATAGCTACTATTGCAAAATTTAAAGAAACCAAGAATTTTCTTAGGTAATCGAGATATATGAGTTTTAAATATATCAGGGGCCGTTTAGGAAAAAAATTCATTATGCTTGATTCCAGTTTTCCATCAGTTTTTGAAGCCTCTCCATATTACTAATGCCTGTAAAATACAGTGCACTGTTTTACAGTCCATGAGGCACACATTGCCAGCAAAAAATAAATGGTATATTAATGCGATGATATGGCTGTCAAACCGGACAATGGAGGGCATACTAAAATTTACTGCTTCTTGACAAATCTCCACAAAATTCAAGAAGATAGGAATTTTTCTATTGTTGTATAAAACAAACTCCATAAAATTTCTTGTCAGTCATTCACCATTTACTTTCTTACATTAGCAAACGACGCTACTGTTTCACAAAGTCTATCCAAAGACCCTCAATCAGAATGTTCTAGAGTGCTTACTTTCAAAGAGAAACTCCAGAATCAGACTACCTGCGATGAGGGTGGCAGACGCCAGGAAACTTCATTTCTTCGTGACGTGATTGTCCTTCGGTGGCATGCTGTGCCACCTTTCATTGTCAGTTCTCTATAGACGTCCATGTCTTTGTGACACATAAGGTTGGTTGGCTATTTTTCCCATTGTACACAAGATTTTTCTAGCTTACATGGTGGAAATTATAAATTTAAATAGCACACAGGCCAACTTGCCTTGTATGTGAGAGACTTCAAAAAGTTCTTGGAAAAATGGAATTAAAATATAATGGAACTTCCTCACACATTTTTGCACGTATATAGACACAGACACACTCGTGTTTGTGGTTTTGGTGTGCGGATAGTCCATTCTGTCTCAAAGGATCGCCTAGGCTGTACTTAGCGGAGCAATAAGGTGCTTTTGGGGTACTGCAGGTTCCACATTGGGCTGCTAACCCCACAGTCAGCAATCTGAAAACACCAGACACTAAGAAGCACAGAGAGGAGTGTTTCTACTTTTGTAAAGATTCACCGTCTTGTAACCCCACAGGGGCAGCTTGATTTTGTCCAGTTGGGTTGCTGTTGGTCTGAATTAACTCAATGGCAGTGAATTTGGTTTTTTGCTTTTTGGTGTTTTTTTAAAATTTATTTTAATGTGAGTCGATGACCAGATCTTTTTCTTCTGTGCAGTTGGCAGTGAGGTTTGAAATGGTGACTGTTTTATCTAGCAGCTGAATGCGTAACCATTGTACCTTTGAAGTCTGCACATTGCTTTTCCCGGCAGCCACTACACGTCTCGAGCATTCCTGCTGCCCAGCTGTTGGTTGCAGATCTTTAAGAATTACCTTTCTACCTAGCCATGTGCGGCATAAAGCATTTGATCTGGGGGCAGTGGGCGGTCATTCAGTTGTGTTTCTGTGATTTATCAGGATAATTGTTTGCTTTGAAACAGCAGACGTTGAAAGCCATCTCCCCTTCAATTGCTCTTCTACAGGCGGCAGCAGTGTGCATTGAGCCGTCCACTGTACCTCGACTTTGGGAAAAGACACCAGAGCTGTGTTCGAGGTTTTCTCTTTCGTGTGTTTCTTTTCCTGTAGCAGAAAGTTAGGAACGTGTGACTCCATTGATCACACATTCTTTGCAATTGGAGTGTGTTTTCCTTGCGTGGCACATAGGTTGGTGATTCATTGTGAACAGTGAGCCCGAGCTGGTGTGTATAGGGAGAATCAGCTTGCAGATGGAGGTGTAAGTTAGGACTCCACCAACCATCACTGAGGCTCTAATGCAAAGGGTCATTGTAGTCTCAAACCCAAATTCACTGTCATCAGGTCAATCTTTAGTCATAGTGCCCCTTTAGGACGGGGAGATGCCATGTGAGTTTCCAAGACTGTAACTCTTTCTGAGAGTAGGAAGCCTCATATTTCTCTCTTGATGCAGATGGTGGTTTCAAACAGATAACCTTTGGGTTAGAAACCCAATGTGTAACCCACTACACCCCCAGGACTTCTTGGCCATTATAGTAGATGCTGGTTATTATGAATCAAGTGAAATTTGGTTTCTGATTTATCACAACTGCATTGAATTTCATTTGACTGCTCTTGGGGTTCTGTGTCTTGAAGGAAGTGATCAAATTTGATGTTGTATAGTATTAAAACTTATGCAGATATATTGGATTCAAACTTTGAGATAAGTCCACAATTCTAAAATAGGATTGTTGTTGACAAAGGCTATATAGTTGAACGGGCCTATCCTCTATGATTATGAATGTTTTTGTTGCAGCGATGCGTAAGTAGGGATGAAAAAGAGAGGTGATTGCCTGCAGTGATATCTACTGAAATTGTCTCTGAGTTTATCATTAAAATACATCGACAATTAATCTATTCATAAAGGTAATCCTGTGTCTAAACTTCTTGGCAAAGGAGTTACTGATAAAAGGAATGTTTACAGCAAATTGGACAAGTAACATAAATAATGGTTTCAGTAGAACAAGACGTGTTTATATTACGATAATAAGATCAGCAATTAGAATTGTAGTAAAGTTGTAGCATTGGAAATATTGTCTTTTACTGTATCATTGTGAAAAGTAAGCTTAGCCCTTTCTCTGTATATATTACATAAATTACTCTGTATATATAAATTAGTCCTCTCCCTACAGTGTGTGTGTATAATTGAATATATCTAATACAGATCAATTACACACACATATAAGTCAATTATATATATGTGTGTACACACACATACACTTGGGTGGTGTTCATCTCCTATTGTGTCTGGCTCTTCTATAAATGCAACTTGACTCCAGCTGGCAACAATGCGCACTGTGACAGTGGCCAGAACTGCTGAACTCTTAACACTCACCGTGGGAACGGTCTTTAGTAGTTGGGGCGCCTCCTCATACTTATCTTCCTCTCTTTCCTTTGTTTCTCTCCACGTGAATTGATCATGTTAAACAGCTTGTAAAAGTCAGTTCATAATCAGAGGTCCACGATCCTTCTCTCTTTCTCACTGTCTAATGTTGTGATATCCCCCCAGACTATTAAAATGTGAACCGTGACCCATCGCTGATGAAAAATTGTATGAGCAGATTGAACAGTATCATAGGGACTAACCTTCATTATTCTGCTCATAGGACTAAAGAAAACTGTCAGTGGTGACCAACGGTCTCAGTCTTGTTTTGGGAAAAATGGAGCCCTTGCCTCTCTCTGCCTCATCTCACAGCACTTCCGGCTCCCATCTTCATTATTGTATATTCTGTTGGTTCTGCTTGCCTTACATTTCTTTAAAATTTCTCGGTTCCCCTTGCCGTAACCCTCTTTGGTTTCTAATCCCTAGTTCGGTCAGGAGATCCCACCCTCCTTCTGAAGGCCTGGGGATCATATCATCTGCTGCTTCTTTGAAATGTCCTATTCCCCCTTGTACGGCTGCAGAGGCTATGTGCTCCGGCCAGTAAAGCATAAGCCTGACGTCGACTTGGCAGGCAAGGCTTCCCGTTTGCACCCGATACTGATTATCTCAGTAAGCCCAGACCAACCAAGACTCTGCACTACCCTGGGGCCTTCTCTGGAGAGGGGGGCGACATTTGTGCATCAGCTTCTGTTGGAGGGTGCAGAGGTGTTTGTAGAAGAGACTGCCTATGAAACGGTGCCATGTGTGAATGGAACTCAAGAAGGTTCTTAACTGAGGGGTGGACAGAGTAGGAGGAGTGTATGAGAGCAGCGTTGTCACTGTTTTAGGAGCCACTGAGTCAGTTACGGCCCCTGGCGGCCCCTGCACAGCAGAAGGAAACGCTGGCGGTTGGCCCCGCCCTCACAATCGTTCCTGTGTCCCAGCCCATTGTTGCAGCCACGGTGCCCGTCATCATGGGGGGCCTCCTCTTTTTCGCTCATTCATTCCTGTACCAAGCATGATGTCCTTCTGTGGGAACTGGTCTCCTGACAACATGTCTGACATATGGAAGTTGAAGTCTCGCCGTCCTTGCCTCTAAGGAGCACTCTGGCTGTACTTTTTCCAAGACAGACTAGTTTGTCCTTTCAGCAGTCCGTGGTACTTTGCATATTCTGTGCCAGTTCCATAATTAAAGTGAATCAATTCTTCAGTTTTCTCTATTCAGTGTCCAACTTTTCTGTGCATAGAAAGCGGTCGAGAATACCAGGGCTTATGTTAGACGCACCTTAGTACTCAAAGTAACATCCTTGCTCTTCAACACTCTACTAATCTCAGTCTGTGGTAGGTAACCTGTTAAGTCTCCTTTAAAAAATATCCCTTTAATTGCGAGAGTCGTCTGGGAGTTCTGCGTGACTATTGCAATGAGTGGTCTAACCCCGCAAGAAGTAGCGTGCCTGGTGTCAGAGGAAAGCTGCTTGGAGAGTGTCTGTCCCTGCCTAATGGCCATAGGGAAGCCAAAGGACATCAGATTGGCCACCCACGCCTTATATACAGTTTTTAAAAATTAGTTTCTTGTTAAGGTACAGGAAATTATATGGAAGGGTTAGATCAGGCAGGAGGAAAAGACCAGCCATACAAAAAAGACAGAGGCTGTTGAGGCTAATCCTCAGACGGAAGTCGAGGAGATGACACCGAGTGCGTAGACAGCCTCCATCTCAGGACAGCTGTAACTCTTTCTTGATTGACTGATTATACATTGTGGATGTCAACTGGTTTCTTATTTACTTATTTTTCCCAAAGCAATATGCCATTTAGTTAGCTCAGCCATTTTGAAAACTTCAGAAGAATAAATGAATCGGGGAAAACAGCATTTTAATAGCATTCTCAGTTGTTAAATTCTAGTATAAAATGTTCATCTATGACAAAACCATGTGCAAAATCGTGTTTTGTTTGTAAAGATAGAATGTTCTATATAAACTAGGGTTTCACTAATTATTTGTGTACTGTTTTTCTAATACGATTTAGTTAGTCACTAGATAAGAAAAGACAGGGAAAATTAAAAAAGCAAATAAACTATAATCTAACTTTAGGTATTTCATTTCTAAATAATCTAATTTTATGTCTTTAAGTTTCAAGTAAGTAGGACATCATGAATACAAGTGTAATTTTCTTTAATTCATCCATTATAAAATGGTTTGCTATAGAATGCCAACCTATATGCTCTGATTTTTGGATGTGATGTAATTACTGCACCAGCTGTTTTTAACAGAGTTGGGAGAAAATTACTTTCATCTTTACATTGGATTGTTAACAATTGTAAAAAATACTAACAAAAGAAAGCCTAAATAGTGTAAAATAATAAAGTGAAAACAATTAGCCAAAGAATTAGCTTTAGAATTAGCTGAAGAAATTTAGAGCTAGCTGATAAGGGGAAAAATAGTGTTTATTTCCATAAATATAACTCTTAGCATAGCAGCTAAATTCACCAAAAAAGACATACTGTTAAGTTATTTGATTTCAGTTAACTATTTACCAATGAAATATCTATTTATCTATCTATCCATCTATCTATCTATATCTATCTATCTATCTATCTATCTATCTATCTATCTATCTATCTATCTATCTAATCTATCTATTTTTAAATAGCCATGGATTTTTAAAAACACACTGTCGTTTGGACCTGCAGAAGAAGCGACGAGACTGTCTACACCCATAAAGATTCATAAATCTGGAAACACTAAGGAGCAGTTCTAGCCTGCCCTATGGGCTCATAGCAATTAGAATCAACTTAATGGCAGTTGGTATATCTATCTTTATTTTGTTTTTAGTATTTGGACTTAATTCATGCAGACTAACTGAGTATTTTATTGCTGACATTAAAGGCAGAGAACCTATTGATTAAGCAGACAGTGGAAAAAGATTTTGGATCTGGTCTTTATCATTTATTAGTGGTGTGATCTCAAGCACGTTTTTCATACTCTCTAGAACCAATATTCCACATAAAATAGGAATAAGAGTTATGCCCTTATATTGCCACTGAAATTAGATGAGTTAATACTTAGAAAATACTGAGCACATTGCTCAAATCATTTACTAATGTTAGTCATGTATAATACCATTTATTTATTTATATTCTTCAGAGAGTTAGTACATATATCATATCATTCCACAGTTGAGTCACATCAAGCAGAATTGTATAATTGCTACCACAATCACTTTCCTAACAGTCTTTTTCTACATGGACTCCTTAACATTGGCTCCTTTTTACACCTCCACCCCTCAAAACCCTTGTTCTACTTGTTGTCCCTACAGTTTCATCAATCCTGAGTTCCATATACTGAAAACCAGAAAAAACATACGACAACTTCAACAGGTTGACCTCTGACATAATACCTCTGAGATACACCCTAACATGAACAAACAAAACAAAAGAAACCCCCAAAATACTGAAAATGTTGAATACCAGACCAGATCCAGCATGTATACGAGGGGGAATCACCTGACAAAGTTTTAACTCTTCCAGTCAGATTGATGCCTTTGATTTTCTGTACTCTGCTCTCCAATGCCCTGTGTTTAGTAAGCCCTCTTCCCTCTCATTCCTCTATTGTGAATGGAGGGAGTTTACCGGAGGCCTGTTTCCTATGTAGTTTGTTTAAAGTTGGGATTTAATACATATATAATTCCAATTTGCATTCACGTAAAGTAGAAGGTACAGTTGCTACCACTGTCAGTTTCCATTCTTTCTACATGGACTCCTTGACATCATCTCATCTCCCTTTCTCTCCACGTCCACCACTGTCCTCTTCCACCCACCCACCCACCTGCCTCAACCAACCCCTAATTCTACTTGCTGTCCCTCTAGGTTCGTTGATCCTAGGTTTCATATACTGAAAATTGAAAAGCATATAACACACTTAATATGAACATACCCAAACCGAAGACAACAATGCAAACCAAAAGTACAAAAAATTTTGGAAACCAGATCAGGCCCAGCCTGGATCATAGAGGGCATCTGCTGACCAAGTTTTAACTGTTCAGGTCAGCTTTATGCCTGTCTCTTCTGTAGAAGATCGAGCACTCTGTGTGGTGACCACTTCCTCCCTTCCCTGAATCTTAGATGGGGGAGTTCTCCGGAGGCTTATTTCCTAAGTAGTTCCACAAATGAATCTTGGGCAACCATCGCCTTCAACACATTGGAGTCTCACAATTTGGTTCTAATACTGATCCCTCCTTTACCTTCGGATTCTGTGGATCCGAAGTATCCTTTGGTGACTGACGAGGGTTTGCTTCTTCCAAGGGTCGTTAGTTGACATCTCACGTAGATTGCTGCTTGTTTGGAGACAAGCCTTTAAGACCCCAGACACTATTATTTTCTGATAGTCGGGCACCATCTAACTTCTTTGCCGCATTTTGCTATCGCACCTTTATCTTCTGAGGGTGACTGTTGAGTAAAACCATGATGTAACTTGGAACTAGAATTTAGTGTGAACCCAAAACCTATTCCTGGATCTGTGTTGTTCTTTTAATTTATTATTACTTGGGAGTTAAGTCATATGTCATATCATTCCTTAGTTCAGTCGTATCAAGCAGAACTGAATAATTGCTTCCACAATCAGTTTCCAAACATACTTTTACTTCCTGGACTCCGTGACCTCATTTCCCTTTTACCCCCCCCCCCCCCCCACGTACCTTGCTCCTTACCTCAAACCTTTATTCTACTTGCTGTTCCTATAGGTTCATCAATTTGGGGTTTCATTTACTGAAAAACAGAAAAACATGTAACACAATTTCAAGAGGGTGATCCCCACTGACATACACCTCTGAGATACACCCTAATATAAACAAACAAAACCAAAATAAAATAGAATGCCCGTCGCAGGTTTGTCAGAATAATACATTTGCTGATACAGCATCTAGGGCATTGATGTACAAGACCTTGTTTGTTCGCCTAGCAGCAGCTCACCACTCTGGCTTCTGCTTCCTCAGACACCACGCATGTTTCAGTTTAAATGTCTGAGGCAGTCATTTATTTTAATGTTATGTGATAACAGAAATTTTTAAAAATGAGAGTATAAATAAACATATTTGGAGTATATTTTGTCATGTGATATAAGTTGTAAAAGTGGGTACAATAGAAACCCAATTTTATTTTGGTTTAAGAGTATTTACATGCATAGAGAAAATAGATATGTTAAGATGTCAACAGTGATTGCCTTTTAGTAGCATGACTCTGGGGACTTTTGATTTCTTTTTTCTTTTTGACGGTTCTATTAAAATATGCATTAATTTTGTTAGAAAAATAATAGCAAGTGTTATAAAATAATGTACACCATTCCAAACATGGAATATTTGTGAGATCATTTCTTTTAAAGAAATTCAAGTGGCTTCTGAGTTTAATCAATGAACATTGGTAATTAATGGCGCTTGTAGCAGCTGGCATAGCCGAGAAGATCCTCTTTGCTACCCTGCTGCACATCTTTGAGGCAGCTCATCCTAATGCCTGAGGATGTTTGTTGAAGGAGTGAAAACCAGCATTTTAGGACAGAAATTTCTGGCAAAGAAGAGTTGACCACTCATAAGCTTTCAATGCCCTACTTGCTACTCACCCAAGTATGATGTCTTAATCTTGTTATGCTAGATGATCTCTTGAGACTGTGGTTTTACGCCCTTCAAAGTATTTGGTCATGAATAACAAGTTTTCAAAACTTTGACCCTTGTATTTTCTGCTATATCCTTGTACATATTTGCTGTATATACAAATGCATATGTACAAATGTATACATTCTCTGTCAAATCTATATGCATTCATGAGTTTACTTCCATTTGCCTTCCCGCACCTCTGCGACTTATCTGCCTTCCTATGTGTCTACTCCTAGACAGTGTTTGTTTTTAGTCTAATTTCAAGATTGTGAATGTAGTAACATTCCCGCCGTTGTCTTTTTCTCTTTCTGTACCTTCCATTGTCTGCCCTTGCAGCACTGCTCTCCTATGTATTCTACATGAACGTTCCTTCACCCATGTTAGGACATGCCTGCTCTCTTGCCATTGATTTACCCTTCTATGCCATCTTAGGTAATCATCAATGGATGTTTCTGTGCATACACCTTCTACTTGACTTTCTGTAATAGCAATTTTATACAACATTTGTCCAAAGCATGATTGCCTTGTGATTCACGGATTCTTTGTTATTTAATATTGTGTGTATGTACTGTAGATTTTCATCTTTTGTTTACTAATGGGTACTTACTTAGTTGTTGCTATCTTTTTGCTTTCATGAATAATGCTGAGATGAACACAAATGTGCACATGTCTATTCATATCACAGTTTTGTGCTTGTTGGATACAAAATGAATACTAGGATTATGGCTGGGTAATATAATCTATTTCCAATTTTTAAATGAAGTATCATAGCATTTTCCAAAATTATACTATTTTGTAATATCATCAGCAGTGTAAGTATTCCAAGCTTTTCTTCACTAGCTTTGTAAGGTTTTTGCTCTTTTTGAATTTTGCTAGTATTGATGACGTGAGATGATAGCTCATTGTTTTGCGTTACATGTTCCTCATGGCTAATGATTGAGGACATTTCGTCATGAGTTTTTGTTTTTGTTTTGTTTTGTTTTTGCTGCCTGTGTATTATCTTGGTGATGTGTCTGTTAAAAATAAGATTGATTGCCTTTCTGTTGTTTAGGTGTTGAAATTTGTCATTACCAAAATTTTGTTCTCAGTCTGAAGTGTCAGCTTTTACTCTTTGGGAGAAATCTTTTGATGCACACAATTATTTAAATTTAAGAGGTCCTAGCACCCAATTTATCACTTGCTGTACTGCATGGTGAGTCATGTTTAATAGTCTATTTGTACCATTTATTAGAGTTCTTAAGTTTGCCCCTATTTATTCTTTAATGAGCTTTATAGTTTTTTAGGTTTTACATTTAAGTCTTTGGGCAATTGACCATCAGTTGGTTTTTGTATATGGTCTGAAGTTTGGATCAAGTTTCGTTTGTTTTTTTTTTCTTCAATTGGATCAGTTTTACCTGTACCATTTGTCAAAGAGGCAACCTTGTTCCCACTAACGAATTTTAGCCCTTTGTCAAAGATCTAAGCTTTGTCTTTGTTTTTCTGAAGATTTGTGAACTTGCCTTTTTTTGATCAAACGTGCTGTGTTGTGCCACGTGACCTGGAAGGCAAGCCTACTCTGTACCTCTCCTCACTCGATGTTTTCATTCACTGTTTCTCCCCTTTAATGTTTGATCTATTTCTTTATGCTTTTGTTTTCTGATCAGAATTATTAGCTAGATTTATTCTACTTGGTTTCTTGGGTATTTGTTGTAGAGAGATAGAGTGGTATTCCCAGCACTCCTTCATCTTAGCTCCACCTCCCCCAATATACGTATGAGTCTGAGAGTGTAAAATGTATAGAAATGCATTAAAGCTTCTAGTTATTTATATAAGAGTAAATTAAAAATAAAATGAAAAGTTTGTTTTCTGCTGAACATACTAAGATTTCTTATTACACCACAATTTTTTAAGTTCATTCTTTCATTAATTCCCCCTAATTTATTGAGTTCTTCTATTGTGTCATGAAAGTTTTTAAGTACTGGAGATAGATACAGCAAGATCAAACAGAAAGCTTTCTCTCTTTTCTAGGAGAACACGTACTAGAACTGGAACCTGGTCTTAGAAAAAATTGTGCAAGTTTTTGCTTTGCTAGGTTCTGATGTGAATATACTACTGTTTCTTTAAATAATTTCTGTTATAATGGATGGTATATTAAATGTGAATAATTAAATAAGGCATGAGCGTTGCTCTCCAGCCAATTAAGCTAAGTGTAAGTAACACAGACACTTTATGATCAGTGATCAAAATCACCAATTCTTTCCAAGTCTATCAGTGATTGACCACTGCTTATCCCTTCTAAAATTCATGCAGAAACAACATACATATTTATATCACCACCTTGCTTCCCAGTGAGAAAGTAATATGGCATTTTGTTAAATGGATTATTAAATGAGAGAATTAGTCATAAAAGAGGAAAGTCCCACAAACAAAAGTAAACGGATAACTCTACAATTAAATTAGAATCGATCATGAATGGGGTTATAGAAGAAATTGAAGAACCTGGGAATGCTGACACTATTACCCCAGAAACTTAGTGAAGACAAATTAAACACATAAATGAGAAATGTGATATGGTGAAAAGGTTGAAGATGTCCCAGAAGTGAAGTCCTAAAAACACTACATTAAAGAAACTCTTGAAGATGCTGATTGGTTCGGAAACCCCAAAGGATACACTGTTTGAAAGAGCCCAAACCTGGAGAAGTATATGACAATATACTATGATTAGAAAAAGATGCTAGCTCTGTATTTTACATTCTGTGACTGAAAGCAGGAAAGTTCTATCTGAAGTGCTTTTGATAAATTATTGTAATTCAGTTTTTTTGATATTGCGGTATTATAGATTCACATGGAGATTTAAGAAATAATACACAAAGATTCAATCTATTGTTCACTTTGTATGCCCAGAAATTGATATGGATAGAGTCTTGACCTTATTAATATTTTACCATTTTACATATACTCATATTTGTGTGTGTATTTAGCCTATGCAATTTTATTACACATGTCAATAGCCATCACTATAGATAAAATAAAGGTTAGTTTAGTAGCACATGTATCCCATGTGCTATCTATTTATAGTAACTCATTGGAAGAATGTTTTATATGTATACAGGGTCCTAGATGGTGCCAGTAGTTACCAACATCAAAACCAAACCAAAACAAACCTGACTACCACTGAGTCAATTTCAATTCACAATGATCCAAAAGGACAGAGTGAAATTGCCTCTTTGCGTTTCTGAGACTATAAATCATTTCAGAAATCTAAAGTCTCATCTTTCTACCATGGAGTCTCATCTTTCTACCATGGAGTGTCTATTGGTTTTGAACTGCTAACCTTGTGGTTAGGTGACTAGACATCCCACTTTTGGTGGGACAGTCCAATT
Source organism: Tenrec ecaudatus (assembly GCF_050624435.1). NCBI lineage: Eukaryota > Metazoa > Chordata > Mammalia > Afrosoricida > Tenrecidae > Tenrec > Tenrec ecaudatus. The sequence continues at coordinate 42,091,054 of NC_134536.1, forward strand.
TTTAACAATTTTTCCCATGTCCCGTGGCAGTTTTAAAAGTCCCAGTTTTTGGAAAGAATGCATGACAAGCTAGGGTATTTGGTTTTTGGCTGCCATGTGGCTATTTCACCAGGAGATGAGTTTTCTCAAAGGTGTTACCTCTGGTGTCCCGTTTGACCAATGTTAAAATCTGGTCCCATAGCCGCCCAGAGTGTAGCCCACTAGGCCGCCAAAGCCCTTTGTGCTGGTAGTTGAGCTCATGCAATGAAAGCACTGGCTGTCCTCTTCCAAAATGCTGTGTTTCTGTTCTATTAAGAAAGGGTTTCGGATCAGTTATCAGGCATCAAAGAACAAAAAGTCATATCAGCGTGTGCTCACCTCCCTGATATGATCACTGAAAACAAATGGGTGCATAAGCAAATGTGGTGAAGAAAGCTGATGGTGCCCGCCTAGCAAAAGATGTAGCATCTGGGGTCTTATAGGCTTGAAGGTAAATAAGGGACCATCTAGCACAGAAGCAACAAAGCCCACATGGAAGAAGCACAGCAGCCTGAGTGATCACAAGGTGTTGAAAGGATGAGGTATCAGGCATCATCAGAACAAAATATCACATCACTGTGAATGAGGTGGATTGTGGAGTGGGGGCCCAAAGCCCATCTGTAGGCAATTGGACATCCCCTAACAGAAGGGTCGTAAGGAGGAGAGGAACCAGTCAGGGTGCAGTGTACCAACAATGAAACATACAACTATCCTCCAGCTCCTAAATGTTTCCTCATCCACCCCCCAAACCCCCCCCCCCCCACTATGATGATCCCAATTTTACCTTACAAATCTGGCTAGACCAGAGAATATACACTGGGACAGATAGGAACTGGAAACAGGGAATCCAGGACTGATGAACCCTTTAGGACCAATGCTGTCAGTGGCGATACCCAGAGGGTGGAGGAAGGGTGGGGTAGAGAGGGGGAACCGATTATAAAGATCTACATAAAACCTCCTCCCTGGGGGATGGAACGGACAACAGAAAAGTGGGTGAAGGGAGACGTTGTACAGTGTAATATATGACAAAATAATAATTTATAAATTATCAAGGGTTCATGGGGGAAGGGAGTTGGGAGGGTGGGGGAAATGAGGAGCTGATGCCAGGAACTTACGTGGAGAGCAAATGTTTTGAGAATGATGGGAGTAACGAATGTACAAACGTGCTTTATACAATTGATGTATGTATGGATTATGATAAGAGTTGTATGAGCCCCCAATAAAAATGATTAAAAAAACAAAAAAATGATTAAAAAAACAAAAAAAAGAAATGCCTCCATTATTTCTTAGAGTTTCTGTACTAGTTTACACTGTTACAGTAGTGTAGGACTGACTAACCCGTTTCCCCGATCTTCCCTGGCAGTTGGTGGTCTGTCTCCCTTCATAAATTTTATCTTAATCATCATAATAGTTGTGTAGTGGAAAGTTCATTTAAGTTTTCCTCATAGTTCATATATTGAATTACTTTCATGAACCTCTTTACTATCTGTGAAATTTGTTTTGTGAGAGGTGTGTTTATTATTTGTATCCATTTTTAATTGAATTACTTGTTTTTTACATGTTAGAATTTATGGTGTTAATTTCATTGACAAAGAAATGAAACATTAATTTTCAATGCATCTAATGCGTTATGTTAGTTAACTATTTTTTAAAATTTCCTTATAAATTTATAACTGAAATTAAGGCAATATGTGCTGCTTTGCCAATCATTTACAAACATGAAAGATCAATTATAAATATTTATTTCTAAAGTTTTGGTATGTGTGGTCATTTTTACACCCTTTACTGCTGAGTAAAGTGTGGGCTGTCTGTAGTAATGTAGTGTGATAAGTCTTAGAATACAGGATACTCACGCAGTTGGGACAGCACATAGCCTTGGAGTGTGGCATGCCCAAATTGACATCAGTGTCTGAGTATGAGCTAGCTAATTAGAAAGTGATGCAGGGCAGACTTCCAAACAGAAGGAGCTGTACATGCAAAGACCTGGAGGAGGAGAAAACATATAATTTTCAATGCACATACTGTACTTAATAGTTTAAGAAATGTTCAACTTTCTTGCTCTTATAATATTTAAGTGTGTGCCTAGGTGATTTTGTGTAGTAGATGATTTTATTAGTAATTTTTTCCCCCAAACCATTCTATTTATCTGAAAGCCCCAAAATAGTATGTCAAATGATCAAAGTTGAGATACTTGCCATAAAATCGAAGTGCATAGTTTAGAATCCAGACTATCACCTGCTTCTTTCCTTTCAATATTCAACCTCACATTGATCATTCTCCCCTCAAAATGGAATCTTATGATCTTTGTAGATAAGGATGAATTGTCCAAGCATGAATTCTGAACCCCTTATTCTCCCATCCATGGTTAATATCTTCACATGATTTCATTTTAAGCCTTGGCTCTCAGTGAACAAATTTGAAATTCCTGTCCTTTATGTTTGGGGGAATTCAGTTTGGAGGCTTCTAATTTAGGAAAGGGAATTCTTAAACTCTGGACTAAGTGAGAAAATTAACAATCAAGAACTTTTATTTAGTTGCTTTGACTTGTGAAAATTATGTGAGAAACTGACGATCCATCCTTAGAGATATTCTTTAATTGTGAAGTTTCAGGTCCCATGTCCTTTGCAGTTATCTATCAAATAGGCTTTCAGATCTTTAAGGAATTAGAGTGATGATTTTCCTTCTACCCTACCTGTCTAAACATGTCATGTTTAGATTCACACTTCATTTTCTACTGCAAAAAACACACCCACCTCCTTGATTATATAAAATAGAACTATTTCTGTTACTGGATTTCCAGATGTCTATGTTTTCTTGTTTTCTTCTTATATCATGCTGCCCTTCTCTCTCTTTTTAAAAATTAATTGTTTTATTATGAGCTCTTACAGATATTATAGCAATCCATAATTCAGTTAGATCAAGCATAATTTTACAATTGCTACCACCATCAGTTTCAACACATTTTCTTTCTTCTTGAATTATTTGGTATCGGATCTCCTTTATCCTCCCCCCCTGCCCCCAGGAGTGCTTATTATTATATCATATTTTATATTATTATGTTGCCGTGTCGTTCCCCATCCAATGTATCCATTCACCTGTAATTCTTATTTGTTCCCCTCAAGTGGGGTTATACAGTCCTTATTGCTATTAGCACCCATTACCCCCTTCCTGCCCCCTCACTTCTGGAATCCTCAGGGAATCATTACTCCTGTTACTGTTTACGAAGGGTTATCTATCTGCAGTTACCACACATTTTGAAAGATGGGTATTGACTTATATTTCTTGAAATACTGAAAGTAGGTTCATAAGCTTCCTCTTCATGCCCTTGGACTTCAGAGAGTAAGTTGTGGGAGAAGATACAACTTCAGGAGTGAATATGTCATGTTTAACCCTGAGACTCGGTGCCTCTCTTTCAGTCTCCTGGCTAATTTCAGTAATTGCCTCACTTACATGAGGAACCAGGAGCAAAATAGTACCACGTTAAGGTGAAGGCAAAGACTTGCTTTCTGAGTTAAAATGTCTTGCACATTCAAACCCAGTTAGGCCAGTATCTAACAAATGTTGCTGATAGAGTTCCTCTTCAACTGTCAATATTAAAGCGATTCTGACCCTCCAGCTTTTTACCCGAATGTCAGCCCAGTGTTCCCATTTCTCTCAGTTAATTCCACAGAAACTGGAAGGCTTAATTTTAAAAATAATTATTCTTTTGTTTGTTAGGGGTTTGGGACCTTAATTAATTTTGACTTACATGGTATCCAAAAACAAAACACAGCAACCCGAAACCAGTGTGCAGGTGAAACAATATTTCTGAGTACATTTTGCACCTTTCACCCACAAATGAGATAACTTTCATCTAGTCTAGTATATGCCTTACTGTAGTACCGCTGTTAATATCATCTGTGAACACTGTCTGTGTTCCTCCTCCCCTCCATCCTGGCTCTATGGAGACTTAGATATAGTTGGTAGACGGAGACCCAACCCCCCTTCTATTCCCTTTCTCCTCACACTTACATAGCTGCTGAATTTATTCTCATAACAAACTGAAGCCTTTTAACTTTAAGACTATTTTTATCCCTGAACCTGCTAGATGTCTGGTGTACCTCTTTCTTTGTCTTTGGCTGGTCCATAGATACACCCCCAAAATATTTACATTGCCTCTTTCTGACCTCTCTTTTCCTGACTCCTTTCCTGTACCCTAAGCATTGTCCTTCTTTCTGCCCATCTCCAACCAGCGATGTGTAGTATGGCTATGCTCATCCACGTGATTTCTTACTTGCTTTAATCTCAGTGCTGGCGACAATGAAATCTCATTTCATACTCTGAAACCAATTTGTGGGAGCTTGATGCCTGGTTTTTCTAGGACGGTCTTGCTGCGGAGGTGTAAATAATAATAATACTGCCCTATTTCAGTCTGTGCTTTGATTCAAGGATTATATGGTCAGCCTGTCCATGGGACTTTTCTCCTACATTCATCAGTAGTTTCTTCTCTTAGAAAACTTCAAAAGCTCACTGTGTTTTCAACATCACTTTTTCCCCCATCAAATTTCTTCATGCATTTTACAAACAAAGCCTCTGCTTTGCTTGCCCTGATTTTTACTAAACACTGTGGCTATAGTTAGCACTTCAGTGTCTGAAGATAAGGTGATTTGTTGTAAATGATGGCAGTAAAATAGTAGACTTCAGCTAAATTGTCTCAGTGGACCTCTCACCTCACCTCACATTTCATTTATTCACTTATTTAAATTTGTTGCAATGAAAGAAAGATAAGGCAGTGATTATGAAGACATAAAACTAGAAGGAATTCTTATATTTTCTTCTTGATATAATCTCTCATTCATTTGCCATTAAGGAGCCCTCGTGGTGCAGTGGTTACGCCCTTTGATACTAATCTATAAAGTTCTGCAGTTAAACCTACTAGTTGCTGTGAATTCGAAAACTCTTGCATTCTACTTCCACGAAGATGTATAGCCTGCAAAACCCAATGGGGCTGCTATGCTCTCTCCTATAATGTAATTATGTGTAGGAATTATCTGTCTCTTTCTTTCTTCTTTTAAATAGGCCGGATTTGATTCCTGAAGAAGTGGGAAAAAAACACTGGGGAATACTTAGGGATACATTTATTTCTACTTTCTGTTTTCTACTTACAATGGGTCATTAACGAATGATCATAAAGGGTGCATAGAAAGGTGCCATGACTTGTCTTTAGGTTTGCTATGGTAATTCTCATTGCCCATAATACTTCTCATTGCCCTTGGTTGGGTGTAAATTTTCTGTTGAGTTCTCTGGGACTCTCACAAGAATTTTCTCTAATGCCTTATTTATACTTCTTTCATGATTACTCATTTACATTGATATCTTTCTTTCTGTTTCCCTCTCTTGCTCCTGCTATGCCCCACCCCCTTCCACACACACCTCAAGTCCTTTGTCTGCTTGTGTAATATGAGGGAGGATGGGAGTGGTATGGATATCTCTGTTTGCAAAGGCATTCTTAGGTGAGTTCTCATTTGCTTTCTTATTTAATAAGGTAGGACACAGTCATTTCTAAGCTGTGGAGCCCACATATTTTATTCATCGGTAGCCAAAATAATGATTTATTTTCTTATCAGCGTTCAACAGGAAGTTTGATTTGCTCCACCTCCAATTTAGAAGTTAAATTGCTACAGAGCTTCTGTGTTTTCATACGTGGCTTATTAACAGTCGCTAAACTAACTGAAAGGCAATTGTCTTTGATTTGATTGTTAGAATTAGATTTTCAGTAAAAGTTCAGGTAAATGAAAACAGAAAAACATCAAAACTGACTTGTATATTTTGGTAACAAAATACATAAAAATATTTTAATTTAAAGGAATATCGGATTGTTATTCTTATAGATTTTTTGTAAATTATTCCTATAATATTCACTATGGTTAAAATATAATACACTTATGTTAAAATTGCAATCATATTTAAAGAAAATATTTTTAAAATATTGATATAACTAAATAAATTATACCTACATATTTAATAACTATTATTTTTAAATGGAAGATCCTTTTTCACTGACCCAAGTGATGGCAGATACTAAATTAAAGATTTTATTTTGCAGTTGCCATAATATGTGATTAAAACATAAAATTTTCACACAATTATGTTGTAATTTAGAGCTTTGTTTAACCAAATTTATTTGCTACTATCACTTTCTCATTAGTATACTGAATAAATCACCAAAAAATTAACTGTAACTTATGAAAATAAGTACACATTTAGAAACAATAGTTTCATTTCATGTTTTCACAATAATAATACTCTAATAGCTTTAATACTGTTATTTGCCAAGATTTTTTTATTATCATTGCAATTCAGATGATCCAGAGCTTTGATTCTTTTTATACCGTGTGTGTGTGTGTGTGTGTGTGTGTAAGTGAAGGCTATAGTAGACAATCTATATGTGACAGCCATATCCTCATCCTGTTTGTCATTTCTTTTAGGTCATTAGCATAATCTAATCCTTGTGGGTGCCACACATTTGAAAAAACAAAACTTAAAGAACTTAAAATATACTTTCTCAGCAAAATATGGAAAACAAACCAATCAACCTGTTAATATTACTAATTCTTGTAATTTATACTTTAATACTGAGAATGAAGAACACATTATAACAGCCCGTTTGATGATATCATTTGCATTATTTTAAGGGATAAAATCCAATCTCCCCCCCCCAAAAAAAAAAATCCAATTCCCTTCTCAATCAATAGACAATGCCATCACATTTTCACAGACCCTTCTTTTCTTCTTAGCAGCTTACTAATCCCACCAAGCTTTCAAATGGCCAAACTTCCATGCAAGCCAGAGGTCACTGATTAGGGTGTTAATTTATACTATTGTTTCAGTGAGATAACAGATTAGTCATTTATGTTAGGAGCCTCTTTGAGTTACTGTTTTTAGTATATTTGAACCAAACCCAACCCACTGCACTGAAATTGATGCTTACTTATAGTACCCTAATGGGACAGGGTGGAACTGTCCCTGTGAGTTTCCAACTCTGTAATGCTTTCCAAACCCAAACTAAACTCACTGCCATTGAGTTGATGCTGACTTAATAGGAGTAAGAAGTCAAAGATGCTATATATTTCGATAGCCGGGCACCATCAGCTTTCTTCACCACATTTGCTCATGCACCCGCTTTGTCTTCAGTGATTGTGTTGGGAAGGTGACCATCATGGAATGCCAGTTTAGCAGAACAAAGTATTCTTGCATTGAGGGAGTACTTGAGTGGAGGCCCAACAAACATAATTTTTTTTCAATAAATGAAAAATCACCTTAGGTTAAAAATTAAAGAATGTTCCTTGGTTTTAATTTTTGTTCTTCCCTACTTTCTTAAAACACTTAAAACTTTGCTAGCCTGTGTGATGACGTGGTCCCGATATGATCGATCGCCCAGGACAAACGGGTGCATAAGCAAATGTGGCCAAGAAAGCTGATGGTGCCCAGCTATCAAAAGAGATAGAGTCTTAAAGGCTTGAAGGTGAACAAGCGGCCATCTAGCTCAGAAACAACAAAGCCCACATGGAAGAAGCACACCAGCCTGTGCGATCATGAGGTGCCAAAGGGATCAGGGATAAGGCATCATCAAAAAAAAAAAACAAAACCTTACCATAGTGAATGAAGGGGGAAGTGCAGAGTGGAGACCCAAAGCCCATTTGTCGGCCACTGGAGACACCCTCACAGAGGGGTCGAGGGAAGGAGATGAGTCAGTCAGGGTGCGATGTAACACCGATGAAGAATACAGCTTTCCCCCAGATCCTGGATGCTTCCTACCCCACCAACTACCATGATCCGAATTCTACCTTGCAAGTTTGGATAGAGCAGAGGTTGTACACTGGTGCATAAAGGAGCTGGAGGCACAGGGAATCCAGGGTGCATGAAACCTTCAGAACCAGGGGTGTGACGGGCGATACTGGGAGAGTAGAGGTGAGTGGGTTGGAAAGGGGGAACTGGTTACAAAGATCTACATGTGACCTCCTCCCTGGGGGACAGACAACAGAGAAGGGGGTGAAGGGAGATGCTGGATAGGGCAAGATATGACAAAATAATAATCTATAAATTATCAAGGGCACATGAGGGCTCATCTATAAATTATAAAGGGGGAGTTGGGAGTGAGGGGAAAAAAAAGAGGACCTGATGCCAAGGGCTTAAGTGGAGAGCAAATGCTTTGAAAATGATTAGGGCAAAGAATGTACAGATGTGCTTTATACAATTGATGTATGTATATGTATGGATTGTGATAAGAGTTGTATGAGCCCCTAATAAAATGTTAAAAAAAGGAAGAAATTGCCATTTAAGATAACATCTCACTTAAATTCAGTTGCTTTCAGAATTTTAGTATAAAATGTAAGGCTAAATGATGTAATGTTTTTCAAACTGTTTCCCAATAAGCACGGCATTCTATGAGAGTGTGGCTATTCAGATTATAACTGAGAAAAAAATCTGAACTAGAATTCTAGAATCTAATATGTCCCTCTTGATTTTATTCTTTCTGATTGTGACTCATTGTAAAATGTTTGAGACCTTGGATGCATTCTAAGAGGGAAGTGATTCCTTTTTACAAGAGGAATAAGACATCTACTGTTGGACTATCTATCCTTAAAAAGAACCAAAGCACTTTATTGAGATTTGAGTGCAATTTACTTAGGAAAAAAGTTTCCCCTTTGGAAAACCTTCATCTATCGCGTTTATTACAAAGTGTCAACCTTCTCTTTAATGTGTTCTCTTTGTTCCATTTCCAGTCGTCTAGTTTCCCTGCCTCCTCATCCTCTGATATTTACTTACATTTTAAGTGAATGTTGACCTTTCGGTCTCCTGCTGCTGGTGTTTAAGTACTGCCCCTAATTTGCTAAAAGATCTTCTTAGGGATAGAGGATTGATGCTAGATTTAAGGAATGATAGTCTCCGGGAACCCTCTCCTCTCTACTTAAATACATATCCTATTCAAATATAACTTTAAAAACGACTATACAGTGGGCATTAAATAAAATAGCAAAATGCCTACTTCTTTCTTTTGTAGTTAAAGAAAATTGAGAGGTTCTATTTTGAGGATTAGGTATGTATAATCCTAATGGAAATAAGGCTTATGCGTTTAGATTCATTATCTCAGAACCGTTGGTACAAGGGCAAGGTTATATTAAACACTTTCCTGATAAGAAAGGTGGATCAGTGAAAAGGGAGACCAATGTGTGAAGTACACACTCCCCTTGCATAGTGATTAGAATGCACATTATCTCTCTTGCTTGAGTTATAAACTACAGGAGAATCCTGTACAGTAGTGGAGGAGAAATAAATTGGAAACTGTCTTTCTCCTCCTTAAGCTGAGATTTACATCATAACTTAATTATTTGTGTCTCAGATGTTGGGATTTTCTCAAATGTCAGAGATTCAATTAGATGATATTTATTGATTCCTAGCCCCTTTAGTACAATGCTAGAGTCTGTGGTTTGAAGTCATGTAGGGAGTTGCCATCAGCATTTGGGGTACATGGCTAACACAGGCAGAATAATTAAAGAACAGACCATGGATGTAAACAGTTACCAGTACTTGGTACTTTGTGCCAAATTGCTGTGTCTTTCCACAGAACCATAGCTTGTATCTCTTGCATTTTGGTGGCTTTGAAAGAAGAGCAAAGCCTTTGACACACACGCACACACCTACTGCCATCAAGTCCATATTGATTGGACTGTGAATGCGATTACCACAGCTGTAACCTGTACGGGTGACCCACATCCTCTTCTGCGTCTGGTCTGAATCTTCTAGGATTAATGGGTTAAGTTTCCTGGAGATCTGTTGTGTTAGTCTTTTCTTTTGTAAGAATGAATACAAGGCCAGCTCCAAGGAGTTAGATATTAATCATGTCCCAAATTTTCAACTCTTCCAAGATGCAATCCAGTTTCATTTTCCCTCGGCTCCTTCCTTTAGTCTATTTCCTCACGTCTCTGGGCTCTGAATTGCAGTGTTTCACAGGCACTCACAAAACCAATGAGACGTCTTCTGTGGAGTGGGTGCTCTTCAGCCCCAAATCTGGAGGGCAAATGCGGAGTCCAGAGCCACAAACCAAAACTGCCCAGAAACCACAGCAGGTATTTTTGCTTTTAGCAAAGTTCAGTCAGGAAATAAGAGCACTGCTTTCAAGATGCGGGGTAGAATGAGGATTTATAAAACCTTGTCCTTAAAGATGTCCTTAGGAGATAAAGAGTATGGCTTTGGTTGACACCCTTTGGCCTGGAGGAAACAGGAATCTGCCCTGGTCCATACCCCATACTAAGGGGTGGAGGGGTGTGTGGGCAGTCTGAAAGGTGCCCACACCCTCATCCTTCAGCAAGGTTATCTCAATCCCACCCTGTTCTTGTTCATTAACATAGTATAAGATATCCTCCCCAGTGGGACCACAGCCAAAGGCCTATGGAGGAAATCAGGACCCATACGCATCATCACATAAGGACATGGTCCAAAGAGCCCTAGTCAATGACCAGAACTCACCTGTTTGGTTTTCCATTTCCCTAAACTCAGTATAACCTTTACCCCCTTCTTCAGGGAACCATTAATTTTTTTTATAGAAACTATTTTCATTTTCTTGCATTAACTAAGAATTCCCCACTCCCACCCTTTTGTGTGTATGTGTGTAATCTTCCTGTTCCCAGAATATCAGAAAAACTGAGCATACAAACTATAGTCCACCTTAGAAATGCGATGGCGTAGGTGGAATGTGGGAGCAAATGGCTGTTAATAATCACAGTTTAATTTTGTTGGATCTGCTTAAGTCTAGAGCCTACATTGTGATGTAGCACATTGTACTTTATAGTATTTTGACAAACACTGAGCTCTCCAAGGTTAGTGAAGTCAGGATACGGATCTTGATGTCACTGGAGTTGTCTTTGGAAGAGTTCTGTGGTTTTCCCATTGACTAAGTGTTAGTGCAGAGTGTTTAAGAAGGGAACAGTACCAGTGGGTTCAGAGTATGGCATCAGAAACATTATATTCTTAGTCCAGGTGATCAGGTACTGTTGGCTGCTTTATTTACTAGAAGATCAATGTGAGAAAGTTAGACTTCCTTTAGGTGAGAAGAATAAGGCACATTTTTAAGACATTGGAACCCAAAGCACAGAAACTTTTTATTGTGTCTAAGCAACATTTGAGATGATCAAAATAAGTAAATACTTAGACAGCATACTAATGTGTACCTCCCAATGTTCATATACAGTGAACTATGTTATTTTGATTTTACAAATACAATCTATAAAAGTAAATAAATTGCTAAATCACTAAATTGGTAAGTGATATAGCCAGGATTTGAATTAAGGCTGGTTTGGCTCCAAAGTTTATTCTTATAACTATATGCTTAGAAAAAGAGACAGACTTACAGATGTTTCTTAGCTTAAGTCTTCCTTGTTTATTTCAATGGGACTTGGAAGAAATCAGAACTTTGCCCTTGTATATTTGGTTAAGCAGCCAAAAATGCAAACAACTCTGCTTCACATAAATTATGAAATGCTTTTAGATAAAGTATTTAACAGCGGGATTTCTATTTAAAATTTATTATTCTTAGGGAATTTGTTAATAGAACTTTTGCTGTACCATCAAGCTAACATATATAAATAACCTTTTTAATGAACTCAGATCATCTTCCATTTATTTTATCTATAATTCTTAAATGATAGGAAATCTTGCATTACTCTTATCAATGAGAATAAACCCAATTATTTTCTCTTTCTATGTAACTATTTGTATAAACATTATGATCTGTGGAAATAAGAGTTTTATATTTTCCTTTTCAAATTCTGTGACAATCCCCCTTCCCCAACTCCTCCTGTTCTCTAGGATAGCAGAAAAATGTTTAAGTAATGAATATGCTTTTCTGCTTTCTGCTTTAAAACCAACAAACAAATAAACAACTTAAATCAATTTCTACCAACAACAATGATTGCTATAGCTTTCAGTAGTTATACTTTATCAGGTAAGAATTCTATGCAAAATACGTTTTGTTGTTGATAATTCGCTACAATGAACCTGTATATTAAGAAAAAAATAATAACATCTTTGAGTTACTAACATTTTTATCCCTTTAGCTGTACTATTTTAATCTTTTTTCTTTTATCTGCAATTTTTTAAAGTAGAGATTGATATATAATGATATTTGGGATTAGTGAACTCTTAGCTGTTTTTATTGATTTGATAGGAAACCATGAAATAATTTGTGTATGAACAAACTGATTACAATGAAGTGAAATTACTTAGTATAGCTTTTCTACCCACAGTTTTTGTATTTGCCACTGCGTGAATGGGTGGGGTCATGCAAATAAGGTATAATCCAGGGATTGGTCAGATTTACAGTTCTGCGGGGTATAAATGAGAGCCACCTGAGAAGCAGGAACACAGGGCTCTCATGATCATCAAGAAAGAAGAGCGTCTAGTCAGTCACTTCTGTTGAGATCCCTGCCTGAGATGGTGAAGGCACCAGAGGCACCAGAAGCTGCAACGTGGAGACGATGAGACCGAGCCGAGGAGCAGCCCTGAGACTGAGACTTAGCAGCAGACCTACTGGCACAGAAAATGAGTCATAAGCCAAGAAGTAGCATGGTCGAGAGGTTAGGGACCAGTAAGAAACCAGCCTGCTGGCATTGTTGAGAAGTGGCTCAGCAGTAAACTAGAAGACTGAATCCTTGATTTTTTTTCCTTTTGATCCTAACTTGTTAACTTCCCTAATAAATTCAAATAACCATGAATTTTGTTTGTGAGTTCTGTATCGTCAGTACGATCTATTAGATCCCAGCAAAGATGTAGAATACCATGGAAAGGATGGTTGGTGACAGAATAGAGTGAAAAAGATGGAGGGTGGAAGCATATCTCTTCTCCTCCATATTTACCCCTACCCCTTTAATAGTCAAAGTAAGTCAGAAGTGGACTCCTTGCTATTTTCTCACTGTCTTAGTTTAGAAGGAAATTCTAACCTCTTGAGAATTCCTCCTTTTTATTTTAGGTCAACTGTAGGAACCTGTTTAGTTTGCTGAGAATTAGCATCCTCAGTCTGTTGCCTCAACCTCCCGTGTAGCTCTTCAACACCTGCACCTCCCCTCCCTGCCCTCCCTGTGCAGATTTGCTTTTTCAGGTGTGGTAAGAATAATATTAGCAATTTTGACTTTGGGGTTACCTCACCAATATTGATTGTTAGGTACTAGAAAGGTGGGTGGAAACCACTCTTTCCAATATTCACCTCAAGAAACTTGACCGTGAGGCTATTTCTCCCCCTTAACAAAAGGATCAGACGCCCTGTGGAATACCCGGGGCTTCTTGTGGAACCTTTCTCAATTTAAGAAACCCAGTGACCTACGTCTCTCCTGGAAGCTCACTGTTGATGATTTCCATGGAAATTTTCTCCTGCAACAGACATTTCTGCAGCCAGTATGTCACCGTTAACTGGTGTGTTAGATTCCCATTTATATATTTATATTCACTTTTCAAGTATAGAAGCATATTTATACGTGTTTTCTGTTCTTTAGCAAGTGATTTTAGGTGAAAATTACTGTGGAGAGGATAATTACAATGATGCTTCGATCACAATTAATTCCAATTTTGCCTCTCCAGGTACACTAGTCTTTTTTAGCATCTTGTCAATTTTTCCTTCAGTAAATCACAGTGTCGTTTAAATTGAATGTTGATCAGGATTGATATACAACACACTCAATAGGGAATGTTTGCTACATATTTGAAAATAAAAAGGAGAACACGGTTCAAAGACTTGTTTAGTGAGGATTAATACACTCCAGATATCCTAACGGCTATATTTTTTTCACAAGTAGCACACACACATAAGTAATATTCATATACTTTTAAGGGGGCGGAAATAACAAAAATTCTGTCCTAACAGTTCATGACACATTAGTTTATCCTCATACTGCGTTGTATGTCTTGTAACATTTACAGAAGAGAAGTTAAGCCTCATTTCACCCTAGTTCAATAAGATGAAAATAGAGCTTATGATTATATTTATATAACACAAATATTAGCCATCATGAAGAAGTCATGAATTTAGTTTGCTAGTATACTGGTAAATGGAAAAATAAACAACCGATTGTGTTTTTGCTCTGAGGCCGATTTGTCCTGGTTTGAGGGTAGTCCCGGTTGTTTTCCTTTTTTTTAAACTGATCCATGCCTGCAAGACTTCCCTGCTCTCTTAATTTCTGGCCTCTCTAACCTCATGGCCTCCATTCCTTTCTATTCAGATATACATTTACTCAGAACCCCACCCACCTTGCCCTGCATCCTCGATGCAACTGGTAACCAGTCACTCCCTCCTCTTCAACCCAGTTTCCCTCTGTCCTTCAGTTCACAGCTGAGAGAGTTCTTTTTCAGAGACATGTTCAGAATTTTCTGATGATGCCAAATATCCCTGTGACATAATTTCCCAACCGACCTATTTTTTCACCCCAGTTTTTTTGTTTTTTTTTAGCAATACTGTCTCATTTATTTTTTGTTGTTGTTGTTATTTTTTTTAATTTTAACAATTTATTGGGGCTCATACAATTCTTTTCACAGTTCATACATATACATACATCAATTGTATAAAGCACATCTGTACAGTCTTTGCCCTAATCATTTTTTTCTCTTTTCTTCTTTTACATTTTATTAGGGACTCATACAACTCTTACCACAATCCATACATATACATACATCAATTGTATAAAGCACATCCATACATTCCCTGCCCCCCAGGTTTGTTTTATGTACACATTTTTCATACTTTAATTATCTAGAGCAGTGGCTCTCAACCTCCTAATGCCATGACCCTTTCATACAGTTCCCCATGTTGTGGTGACCCCCCCCCAACCATAACATTATTTTCGTTGCTTCTTCATAACTATACTTTTGCTACTGTGATGAATCGGGCAAGCCATGTGACCCACAGGTTGGGAACCGCCAATCCACTAAAAAAAGTTCCATGAAGAACAAATGGTTTGGGGAGGTGAATAGGTGTTACATGCATTTAAAATTCACATGTATTTTTTATTTCTTTGTAATCTAAACTATGGTCGGCTTTAGTAAGCAGTATAATATATAATAACTAAATAAGTTGGTTTTAGTGATGGGCAGATTTTAAATTAGTCTTTAGATGGATTACCTAATCTCTTAAATTTTAGGCAGGTTACCTAATCTCCTTAAATTTTACATTACTTTGCATAATATCTAACACTTTACAGGTTCAGTATCTCAAAGGAAGGGTGGATTGGTTAAAACATTTTTTATTTACTGGTTTAATTGGTTCTATTAGTTAATATATGCCATTTAGCCATCCTCATTGATTTCGTTGGCAGAATATCTATTTTGTGTAGATTACTATGCAGAAAGGCATAGTTAGAGGAAAAGACATTAAGAATTGTACTCATTAGAAAGATTGAATTATACACATTGAACATTTCAATGTTGAAAATGCAAAACTTACTTTAAAACGTGTACACTTAACCATTGGCATTCGTGGAGAAAGTGAGAATGGAGTCCTTTTAGGGACAAAAAGATAGTACAAAGCCTTCTAAGCAAAAAGAAAGGGTGGTCCAAGTAAAAAAAATCAAGTACAATCAAGTAAACAAATCAAGTACAATCAAGTAAAAAAATTGAACTGGATCATAATGAACCATGGACTTTGAGTTGAGCCTGTCGATTTGTGGCAAATAGACTTTGTCATGGTCTGTGAACCAAGTATTTGGGAATTGTGAGGGTCTGGCAGGAATAAATGGCAATCGAAAGCTGTTGTGCGTACCGAGTGAGGGCGAGTGCATGATTGGAGGAGTCATTGCCAATTCCTCATGGCAGCAGAATTTAGGCGCCGTAAGACCATCTCAATGCTCTGTGAGAGAATGATGAGGCTGCCTCCACCCATGACGATGAAACTTCAGAGAAGTCAAAGAAACTCCATATGGCTGGCCTGAGTCAGAATCGACTCGATAGTAATGTATTATAGGAGAGCAGGGCTCAATTCCTGTCAGTGGAAGGTTGTATATGTCTATGAAACTGGATATATTTAAATAACTCTTCTAGAGTAAGATGAATTCCCAAAACAATCAGTAAAAACTCTACGGATAACAATAATTTGATCTGCAACCCATTGTGGGGATAGAATTATGAGTTGAGGGTGAACTTAACTAATAACCGCACACATGCGTGTGCGTGCGCGCACACACACACACACACAGATTTCATTGAAATGTTCTTTAGTCTTGTAGTTAGTAGCCAGTCTAAGCCTCTACTACTAAGCCCTTTTGTCCCCTAACCTCTGTCTATGTATATGTCTATGCATAAACACACAGTGAACTTCATAAATACTCTTGGAAAAATGGAATGAAAAGATAATGAATTTCCCCACTAACTTCTGAATCTCCTTGGTGTATGTGTATGCGTGTGTGCTTATATGTTTGGTCACATACAGATCTACTAGAGTGGTACATGTTAATACTATATTTAGAGAATGAAGCTTTGGAATCATACAAGGGGGTTTCTAAAAATTTGTGGAAAATTTCCATTATCTTTCAATTGTATTTTTCTATAACCGTTAGGAGCACTCTGCTATCTTTGCTTCTGGTTCTTCTCAAGGTAGAGAAATTGCATTCTCTTCTGTGTGCTTGAGATACATTATACCATTTAGATTATGAATATTAATGGAATTCTGCAAGAAAATCTCCATGGTAGTCTGAAAGATGTGAAAGTCAAAAATTATTGAAAATTGGAGAGAGGAGCTGGAAATATCTATTATTCATATGAAGGGCTTCAAAAACTTCATAGTCGAATAGAATGAAAAGATAATGGGATTTTCCCACAACCTCTCTGTGGCCTCTTCGAAGTCCAGCTACCCTCCCCCTTCAAAAACATCACACAGAAACACCTGTGCTTCATTGACTGTTTAAGTTCCAACGGTTACTTGCTGTGGCTGAAATTATTTTCTATTTTAGCTTTAATAGTACTTCCCAGAGGGAAGCTTAAAAAAGTTACTGTGGGAACTAAATCTCTACAATTTTTCAATGTTTATGTTCACGCATTGAGTCTTCAGTTAGCATTTATTAGTACACTGAAGTACAATCCTCCGTTGCTCTTGGGGCCGGGAGAGCACTGTTGAGCTGGGGGTCATGTGCATCATGCAGCTCTTCCAGTGAGGTTTTAAGTGATTGTCAAACAACTGTACACGAATAATCAGAAAGTATTTGCTTCTTGTTCTTTGCCTTCCTGTTGGCCAACATGGCATTTCACAGTCAACCAGGTGTGCTTGGTAAGGTTTTCATTATTTACCTATTAGTCAGGAATGGTTTTGGCAGCCCTGGAAGTAGAATATCTGGCCTCAGGAAGCAGTGATATGATTCAGTTATGCCTTGTACAATCATTGTTATTGCTAGGTGCTTTGCGTTGGTCCGGATCCTAGGAACCCTGTCTGTGTGCAACAGAAGCACATGCCGTCTGGTCCTGCCCCGCCCTCACAATGTTTGAGCCCTTGGTTGTACCCACTGTGTCCATCCATCTTTAAACCAGCCTGCCTCTTTTTGCTGCCTCTGCTTTACCAAACTTGATGGTCTCTCCTGTCAACATGGCCAAAGTACATGAGACATTGTCTCAATGTCCTTGCCTCTAAGGAGCATGCTGGTTGTTAGGCAACCCAACACACTTTCAATATTCTTCCTTATTCATTGTTCAACTTTCACATGAATATGAGGTGATTTAAAATTGGGAATCACTGGTTTCTCTAGAAATTCCTTAAATTACTAAAGGCTCATGATTGTTCTCTCTATCAATCCCTTAGGATTGCTTCCAAGTATCTGAGCCTTTTGGGTGGTGCGTGGGGGTAGTGTACTTCTGTACATTTTCTTTGCTGTCAACACTGATATACACACAAAACCAAACCCCAAATAGAAAACAAATCCAAATCCACTGTGTTGGTTCTGACACGTAGTTGACACATAGTGTTTCTGAAACTAAATATCGCTATTTGAGCAGATATTTCTCCTGTAGAATAACTGGTGGGTTTGAACCACAGACCTTGCAGTGAGAGGTCCAATGTTTACAAGATAGTACCACCAGAGCACCCATACTACAAAGGTCATGGCTAATATACTCTATACATGTGATGCTTTCTTATGCAGTCTTCTAAAAATATACAGTGTGCTTATTCTTGGTGGCAATATAAACAAGCAAACAAAAACCCATTCATAATTCCCTCCATGAACAAACAGCTCAACACCTTTTATTCACATCCTTCCCATCGTGTTTTCATCCCCACCTTCTATACTCTTATTGTTTCATTGCCATTAATTTGGGCCGATCCCCCTAGCTATTGTCAGTGTACACCTGCACAGATAACTCTTTGTTAGACTTTGCTGGTCAAAGCAAACAGGTTTTTTTTTTTTAATTAATCAGGCTAAATTTTGTTTAGTTTACCAATGGCTTGAGAGGGTTGTTTTGGTTCAAAGTTTAAGGATTCTTCCTGGGCATGGGTTTGTAGGTTTCCAGAGTCTCAGTGGATCCAATAATTATTGGTTCAAAATGAATTTGAAATTTTGTTTTCATCCTTTCCCCCTTTTGATCAGGATTCATCTGTTGGATTCTTTATTTTAAAAACTCACTCATGGTTGCTGGTCTATTTGGGGTTTCATTCCTTCTGGTCTCTGGTAATGCAACTAGTCCTTGATGCAGGGAATGAAGTCTTTTTCTGATTCTAGATCTCGTTCCTCTATTGTTCCAAGGGAACAGAGGCCAAGTTAGTGGTTGCTGACTTATAGTGACGCGAATGGGCAGAGTTGGACTCCACTGTGCGTTTCCAAGGGAAGACTGGAACTCTACGCCGGCGGAATGCCCTGCCTTTGCAGAGTAGCAGCACGCCGTCTTTGGGGCTAGCAGCCCGTGGTAGTCTGGGTAGACTAAAGAAACAAATCCAAAGAAACTCATATGTATATAAGAGAGAGTTTTATATAAGAGGTAAGTGTATATTAAGAAAGCATCCCAACTCAGTCCAGTCCAAGCCCATATGTCCGGTACCAATCTATAAAGCCCTCCTCAAACTCGCAAATCATATACAATGACACCGAATGCAGGAGGATCACAGGCCAGTGGGTAGAAAGTCGCTGAATCCAGTGGTGGTGAGCATCTCAGTGCTGGAAGGGGTCTTCTATAGGCGACTTCGCCAGCACCCAGGGCTGCATCAGGGTAAATCCAGGTGGCTTCTCCTCAGGGATGTCTCACAGGAAGTGAGTCTTGCCAACTGAGGCAGAGAACTAGCTAAGGTAAGTGCATCCTGGTCCGACCATCAGAGAGCAAGAGACAAGAGACCTAGAAAGGCATGGCTCACGGAGCCATTTATCTCTCCGCCCTTCAATGAATCCCACATGTGTTTGTTGGCCAGGTTGGCACAATAAACCTTAACTATCTCAAACCTTACCTATCTCACAGCCCAATTGGTAACCACTAGCCACAAGGGCTCCTCACTAGCTAGAAACAAAACAAGCACAAATAAACAAACTTGCTGGCATGGAGTTGATTGCAACTCATAGTGACTGTGGGGTATTCTAAATCAGAGGGGAGAAGCATCCCGTCCACAGGCTTTACAATCCTCAATACAGCTCAGGTCACAGATTCACTGAAGAGAAGCATTTCCGGCCATCACCTTCTCAAAAACCTCACTACTACCATCGAGTGGCGGCAGGTTCATGTGCATCCTATAGGACAAGCTAGATCTGCCCCTGTTAAATTCTGAGACTCACTTTTTAAAAAGAATCGAAGGGCCTCTTTTTCTCCCTTGGAGACGCTGGTGGTTTTGAACTGCTCACCTCTCAGATTGCAGCACAACTGGTGCTACACCACCAGAGCTTGTTCGTCATCATAGAACTCGCTGTCCTTGAGTCAATGCTGACACATAGCCACAGCTATGGGTTTCTGAAATGGTAACAGTTTATGGAAGTCGAAAGCCAATCCTTTTCCCTCAGAGCTGCCGGTGGTTTCAATCAAGCTGCTGACCATACACATTGTATCCCAACTACACCACCAGGACTTCTGCAGCCAGAATGATAAGGGTGAGTTAAATACCGTATATACTCATGTATAAGCCGAGTTTTTCAGCACCAAAAAATGTGCTGTAAAACTGGGGTTCGGCTTCTACACGGGTCAGTGGCATGAATGGATGTCATCTGGTCAAACCCGACTAACAAAAGGAGGAAATCTCATGAAGCCTGACATAGAGTTAATAGCAAAGTAGGTTCGAGATGCATGGGAAGACATTCCAGAAGAGATGATGCGACATGCCTTCCAGAAATGTAGTATTAGTAATGCTATGGATGGCAGTGAAGACTGCGTTTTGTATGAAAATGACAGCAGTGATGGTGATGACGGCGGTCTCAGCGAGGACAGCGTGTATGATGATGACCTCACACCAGCTGAAGCTCTGCATTGGGATACGGGTGATGATGAGGAATCCAGTTTTGAAGGATTTTAACGCTTTACATTTTAGCTTGGTTGCTGATTGAGCTCAGGGAATAGTACTCTTAAGGTACCATTGTTGATACCTTCTTGTTTTTGTTGAACCTATTTTCCACTTACTGTGCTGCTTTACTAATGTTAAATGACTTGTCCTTTTATTTAAAATAAATATTTAAATACCATAATACCACTGATATCTCAATTTTTAGTAATTTTATTTTCATTTGTTTTGATTATTGAAACTCACTAATAGCTTCTGCATTTTCCACCCTAGGCTTATATTCGAGTCAATCAGTTTTTCTGGTTTCCCGGGTAATAATTAGGTACCTTGGCTTATACTCGGGTTGGCTTATATTCGAGTATGTACGGTAAATGTTTGTCAGGTATGGTCAGCAAATGATGCTATAAATTCCCAAGTGGTCCCTGCCAGAAAACAAAGATTCTGCACTCCTGCTCTGAATGTTAGGCCAAATGACTTGATAGAACTACGAAACCATGACCCTAAACCTTTGAACCAGGAGAACAAATCCCATTGAGTGTTTAAGGACCCAGCACACGACTCTGCTATCTCTCATTGAGTGTTTAGTTGGATCTATGTAGTACCAACAGGAGCCCTGGTGTTGTCGTGCTTACCTGCTGCCCCTCCATCCCTGATGTCCTCAGCAGGAAAGCACCTGCTGCTTGCTGGGTGAAAGATGGGTCTGGCTTTCTTGTCCTGAAAACCGTTGACATCTTGGGCATTCCCAGGGGTTGTTCTACTCTCCTCTGTGGACTTGTTGTGAGGCGGTCTTGACTCCACGGCTGTGAGTTTGATCATGCAGTGTCAACACCTGCAGCTCTTTTTCTTTTTGGCTGTTGTTATATTTGTAAAATTACATTAAATACATTTTGGTGACTCATTTTCTCTTTCCTTTTATTTTTTCCTTGTAGTGATGGCAATATCTGTAATAGTCTGGTTGTATAACCATTGCCCTTAGCCAATGCCAATATTCCCATCAACATTGACCACAAATTCCTACCTTCCCATAAGTGAGTGTCTCCCCAATTCACCCTAGGAAACTACTAGTCACCACTACAAACAAACACAAAGAAGCTTCACAGTGACTCTATAGAAGAGGGTAGAACTGCCCCTGTAGGTTTCTAAGAGTATAACTTTTATTTGGAGTGTAAAGCCTCATTACTAAAACTAAACTACACTCACTGCCATCCAGTTTAGTCCGCTCATAATGACCCTACAGGACAGAGTAGAACTTTGAGGCTACTAATCTCTGGGGGAGTAGAAAGCTGCATCTTACTCCTAAAGGGCAGCTGGTGGTATTGAGCTGTTGGCCTATCAGTGAGTAGCCCCATACAGAATGCACTATGCCACCAGGGCACCCATAATGACTCCTTCATCACTAACTAATGACCTGTTCTTTTCTTGTTTGGTTCTTATTATAATGTTGACATATACAAATAATAACTTTGACAAAAAGTGACAACTTCAACATCTGAAATGATGGTACTGCTTTGTGTTGCTTGTTTTATTCCTGGGGCCTGAGGTCCTCACCCCTCCTCCTCAATATTTGGAAATTTTTTGACACTTTTAAACCCTAGTTTCTATTCTCAATTTGTTCTCACGTCTGTCTTTGTGGATCATACATTTTAAAATATAAGCTCTTATTTCTTTTTTCCTTCTAATTAGATTATTTTCTTTATTTCCCTATCACTGTGTTCTCTCTCTCTTTTTCCTTTTCCTTTGCTTGGTATAGGCTTTCTTGGGCACTGTCATTCAAAATGACAAAATAATAATAATTTATACGTTATCAAGGGTCCATGGTGCGGGGAGAAGGGAGGGAAGGAAACATGAGGAGCTGATTGATACCAAGGGCTCAAGTAGAAAGCAAATGTTTTGAGAATGATGATGGCAACAAATGTATAAATGTGCTTGACACAATGGATGGATGGATGGATGGATGGATGGATGGATGGATGGATGGATGGATTGTGGTAAGTGTTGTACGAACCTCCACTAAAATGATTTTTTAAAAATAAGACAGATTGTTGGTTTACATAACACTTTGTAAAACTAACGAAATAAAATGTGTTTTTATTTGAGATTTTTCATTTCTATAAACTTCACAGTAATCCTCGGAAACATTACTTTTTCTTAAATCATTTTATTAGGGGCTCGTACAGCTCTCATCACCATCTATCCAAGCACATTTGTACATTCATCGCCCTCATCATTCTCAAAACATTTGCTCTTCACTTAAGCTCCTGGCATCATGTCCTCATTTTTTTCTCCTCCCTCTCCACCCCCCCTCCCTCATGAACCTTAATAATTTATAAATTATTATTTTGTTATATCTTGCCCTGTCTGACGTCTCCCTTCACCCACTTTTCTGTTGTCTGTCCCCCAGGGAGGAGATCATATGTAGATCCTTGTAATTGGTTCCCCCTTTCCAACCCATTACTTTTATTATATCAGATAATACTTAGCTTTTCTGGTACTCAGATTTTCATCAGGAAGATGGTAGCAGACAGGAATGGACGACTGGGACAGGTAGAAAGTAGAAGGGACATTCTGCTAATTTTACTCCAGATTGGCTGTGGAGGGTAGATTCTTATCTATTTTGTACACAGGCATATGTTTTCATTTCATCATATGCTATTTCTTCCTTTGGAATCTTTTATAACATCTTCTGTTGTAATCAGCAGCCTTAATTGTCATTCAGGTTTAATAAAAGGTGAACTTCCTTGATTACCAGTTGAACTTCTCCTGTGACAGATTACCCTTGAACCTGAGGACTCAGCTGAGAAACGTGAGGATTCATTTGAGACACTCTGTCCATCTGAGCTCTCCTCTAATTGACTATTACTTTCAATTTGCTTATTCATGAGGAGTGGTCTACTAGTGCATTAAAATAATTTTAGTTACCTCCAGACATAATGCAACCACTGGTACAAAAGTGTGACTTTGGGAATAACTCATTGATATGAAAATGCATATTGTATTGTCATCCTCAGCTGACGTTCAGTTCTTGCCATCCATTATTAATAGAGTTGAAGTGTCCCCTAATCATAGGCTGGAAACTTGAGCTTGATGTTTAGTGTTAGATAGTTTCTGGGGACTGCAGGCTGAACTGCACTCTCTTACCCTTCATTGTTCTTTCTGATCTTGATTCCTTTCAGTATCCAAGCGATGATTACAAAATTGAATCCTGGACAAAGGCTGTTTTCCTTCTGGGGTAATAGAACTCTGATTATTCTCTCTCAAGGATGTTTTAATTTTAGTGACTGTCTTTCAAAACATAACATAAAAGCTATGCAGGATGGATAGTCATGGGGAGCACCAGTGTTTCAGGAATAAGAGAAAATATTAGAACAGGAGTTTTAATTGTGGATCTATGAATCATTTAAAACTTTTGGTGAAGGGGTTGTTCATGTGCCTGTGTCGGTATGTGTATGTGTATGTGTGCTTCTGAGGGCTGGATTTGAGTTTAAAAGTAACATCGGATTTCAAAGAAGGAGACCCGAGAAGGAGGGTTAGAGAGGAAAGGGCAGGAGAGACCCGAGGACCAGTTGTGAAAGGAAGAGTGAGTAGGAAAGGGGGGGGGGTTATGTCGACTCAGCTAGGAGATACTAAGTCACTGGTCTTTACTATTGTAATCCTGGTTGTTACCTTTGAAAGTGTTTTTTTTCCCCCATAAATTCTCTAGTTTTATATTCTCTCCCCTTGACTAAAGAAAGCGAGGACTGTATCCAACCGAAAATATTGAGACCTTTCTACCCTTCTAGGCACGTGTCTCATAGAACTGATTTCCTTTCTTCTGCACAGCAGCCTTGAGGGGGTTTGGGGAACACAGTTAAGATGAGGAACTGCAGACGGAGGTTAAGTTAGTTGTGCAGCTGATCGAATTGAATGCATGTGCTGGAAGTAGCGGACCTTGGAGTCTTGGAGGGTCATTGCAAGAGTAATACAACACATCATAAAACCAGCTTCTTCGATAAAGGAGACAGGTGTATTCACAGCTTCATTACTGCCTTGGACAGGTTTTTTTAGGTCACACTATTAGAACCGAAGTTTGGATGGTTAAAGTAAGAATGAAGGTGATTCCTGCTTTGCTTTCTTAGATGTTGTGGGGCAAGAAGATAAAGCTACAGAAGAATGTTTGGCCCAGTTCCTGAATCTTACCGTGTAGCAATAAGGGTCCTGAGGAAACTAGTCTCCCTCAAAGGATAAATGCACTGATTTTAATTCAAAAACCCCTTTTTAGGGTTGGTTGCTTCTGCAGGTTGTGAAACTTGTCTGAAGGACACATATATTTTTTATCTTCAAATATAAGTTGGTTACCTAGTACAAATATAGAGCTGTTGCTCAGGGATTAAGATATATTTTATCCTGGAAGAATGTAAATGAAGGAGTTTTATAGTTTGCCAAGGCAATGGAAGTAACATTTTTAGGAAGACTAAAGCTATTTGGAGATACAATTTGTTATTTTATGTTTTGCCATTTTAGATGCAAGTTTACATTCTCTAGTTTGACGTTTTATAATGTGAACCTCATTCTAGAAAACAGAATGATATAGGGTATGGTTTTAGATTGAATTATTATCATCCTGAGGAACCCCCTCTCCCCCTCAAAGATCTATTAAAATCTTAAACCTCGTACCAGTGAATGGGCCCTGTTTCAAAATACACACTCTACTCACATTAACTATCTCATTATCTGGTAACTCAATGTCAACAACTGTAAACAATCTACTATCTTACTCTTTCACACATTAAGGACATCCAGCTGATTGCAAAACATGCTGAGGTGCAAGGAAAGAGTGTGCTGGCTGTGATGGTTGAGGTTGTATGTTAAGTTTGTTGGACCAAAATTCTCGGTGATTTGCAGTTATGTCCCAATGAGATCTTGCAGTCGTGTCTTCATGTAGCCAGCTTCTATTTTGTGATTTGATGTGGTCCCCCACCACATTCTCATAAAAGCAGATTTCGCTTAGCATCCTGGTCTCTGAAACCTAAACCTGGCAGTACGTGAGCACTTGTAATTGTTTTCTGATATGAGGTCATATGAAATTAGGATGAGTCCTAAGCCTGGTTCCTTTTGAGAGGTGTCTTATAAATGGGAAAACCGGTGCATTCAGACCCTAATGAGTTACTTGGTGGTGGTAGGTGCTATCGAGTTGGTGCCTATGTACAACAAAACTAAACACTCCCCTCTTTCTCTGGCCTCACAATTATAATGGCTGCGCACGTTGTTACAGCCTCTTCGTCAACCCATCTCACCAAGGGTCGCTGACCCTCTCTCTAGCTTATTGCTCATGATGCCCTTCGTCTGGGACTGTCATCTCTTAATGACATGTCCCAAAGTATATAAGATGGAGTCTCTCCACCCTTAAAGAAGTTTTTTTGTTTTGTTTTTCTGGAAATTCAGGATACTTTCAGTGGTCTTCGCCAACACCATAATTCAAATGCGTCGATTCTTCTGTGATCTTTCTTACTCTTCATCCAGGTTTTACATGCACACGAGGAGATTCACTTACACCCTCCATAATGCCAGCTATTGCCATGAGCTACCAGAAGCTGAAGGAGACAAAGAAAGAACTCTTGTAACATTAGTTTGATGATTTCAAGACTTGGCATTTCAGCGCAGTAAGGTTTCAAGCTACAAAAAGAACAAAAGAATCCATGCATGTTCACGTAAATCTCTTTTTGTACCAAAATAGAAATCTTTTTATTTCTGTTTTGAATATATCTCTGTGTGTTTGTCTTAAGGAGAAAATAAGCAACTTAAAAATATGTGGAAAAACTGGCACCAATTGTGTTTAGAGACTTGTTGAACCAGCGAAGCACCTTGAAATGAGGCAGGGAACAGAAAGGAAACTGTATGGGAAAAGCTTGAGTGGCATAATTTTTGGTTTGATTGTATGTTAGTCCCGTTCTTCCCCCCCCCCCCACCCGCCCCACCCATAGAGTGGTATAGGACTTTGTTTCCATCAAGTTTGAAGATCAGGATTGTACATTATGGTGATATCCTTGTGGTGATAAGCACACACTTTATTATTTATTCATCAATCTAAAAACAAAGTATTATAAAGCACCTCTCACATTCCACATAGCTCTGGTAGCACCGTGGGTTGCTTAAGCATTGGCCTTTGGTCCTCACCTTGGGTGCTGCAAACCCAGCACGTGAGAAGGATGAGGCCATCTGCTTCCATACAGATACACTAGTTGACCCTAAGGATCAATTCCACCCAGTCCTTTAGGGCTACTCTGAGTTGTGATCAATACTATGGTAGTAGGTGGGTTTTTATTACTTCCCAGATCTTGGTCTTTGCTTTTTTACAAACAGATGGGCGAAAGTCTTAACTTTGCCCAGTTTTTCTGCAATGCCAAGAGTTTTTCTACAATGTAGCCAAATAAGGTAACTTTAGGAAGTTATACACACTTTGAAGGGAATACAAAAGAGTAATGATGTTAGATCATTTGGAGAAAACTAGTTTTCAAACCCGGTTTTGTTTCACAAGTAGGTGGCATTTGAGTTAAGACCTAGACAATGAAAAATAAGCCAGCAGAAGAGCAAGCAAGCAGGGACAACACTGAAGCAAGCGTGGATGTGTGGCCTGGTCTTCATTCTGACTCATAGCTACAAAGTAGAACTGCTTCATAGAATTTAGGAGCAGGTAACATTGCCCTATAGCGATTCCTAGGCTGTAATTTTCATGGAAGCAGACTGCCATGTTTTTCTCCCACAGAGCAGGGGATGTGTAAGAGCTGCTGGTGTTTGGTTTGCAGCTGAGCACTTAAGTGTGCAACACCAGAGTGTTTTGATGCAGGCGTAAGCTAGTCTTCGAAGTAGACAAATGAAACCCGCAATATCTGGAGCATGTCAAGCAAGAGGAGTAGGAAAGGACTGAGTGGAAGGCAGGGGCTGGGTCATACTGAAATTGATATGTCTGAACAGAGGACCAGGATTTTATTTTGTTCTCATGACAACATGAGGCCATTGGATGGCCCTGCATGGGATGAAAAAATATTAATTGCATGTTCTACTCAATAAATAAATAAATAATCTGGTTCCTTGTGGAAGTCTATTGTAGAACTGCAATTATGGAAATAACAAATCTTTATTGGAACCTATTTTAGTTTCCTGTGGAGAAATCCTTGCTTGAGAAAACTAGTGAAGATTAAAGTTGGTGACAATGTGTACACACAAAAAAGAAAACTAGTGAAGAAAAATACAGGATTCAGGTCGTTTGAAATTGTACAAAAAAGAACGGCTAGTGGATTGCAAGAGGAAAAAGAGCCACTGGGGAAACGCTCACCGATTCTTTGTTTCAGTCAATGAGTATATTATGTTGTCGCTTAATCCCGTGGCGTGAAGAAAGCCATCAGGAAGAGAAAGAGGTTGTGAAGAGCAGGGGAATCAGATGGTCTTCAGCAGCCCCATCCACTCCCCAAATGATCACAGATGGGCTGGGACCCAAATCATGATTTCAGTCGTCAGAACTCTGTCTTTACCCACAGATCCTGATTGTCGCCCCTTAACCTAGCTGGGCATGAAGCTGCGTTACAGGAGGGTGTGTTTAGTTTTTCCAGGCCACCCCTTTCTGGCATGCTTTTCATTTCTACTGAGATCGCATTCGGTGCCAAGAACTGTTTTTGCACAGTGAGTTGGTGCTTTGATAGCTATTCTAAAGGGCCTTGAGAATAAACAAAACGACTATTACTTTGTCTTCTCTACCTTTTTTTCTTCATGCTCACCATCCTGCTTCTCTGAGGCTGGGAAGCTAGCATGGGAGAAAGCTCTTTGTATTCATAGTGGTGTAGGACAATTCTGCGTTTTCAATTTTCATTCCCCAGGCATCCCACACCCCAGTGAAGAGTTTTGTTTCTTAACGGATTTCATAGAGTACATCACTAAACCCTGCAGAGACAGAATGAGTGAAGTAGACTCAATATAAATAAAAGTGCTAATAATGTTCTCATTAGAGCATGAAGATAAAAGGAATTATGTCTGGGAAATATAGATGTTCTCCCACGCAGCCCAGGGACCACCATGGGTCCCCAAGACTCCTTACAGGGAATCTGCGAGGTCCGTACTGTTTTCGTCATCACATTAAGGTATTAGTCTCCCCTCTACCTCCGCCTCCATCCCCCTTTTCATTTTCTTATGAGTCTGAATCAGAATTGACTCGGCGGCAAATATCATAACAGATTGAAGGAAGGAGTGAAAATGAGGATCTAGTTAGCTTCTATTGAATCAGATATTTAGAAGTAAAAATAATCCCCCCTTTCTGACTGTGCTTTGTAATCTGGAAAATTACATTGTGCTTTATGGGATAATGTAAAGGTTTATGGTTGTGATAGTTAATAAACACTCCGCACAAAATTCTGATCTGATCGATATTGATAGGCTACAACTGTCAGAAAAGTCCTTAAGGTCCTAATGATCATGGAGGTAGCAAAGGCATCTCGAGACTACAATATTTGAGAAATGCTGCTTTAATAGAGAGTTTATATGCACAGTTGTGGCGCTGACAAAATTGTTAAATATCCATTTCTAGATAATTTACCTTTCCATGAAATTATTCTGTCCAGAAGTTTCATAAACCAGCTTCAATTTCTATGTTTTTGTTGTTGTTTTCTGAGAATGATCTCGCATCTAAGAGGAGCTAGTCTTTTCCCATCATTTATATATTGTTATATTCTCGGAATGTTTTCCTCTCTCTTTTCCTCGTCTAGTAGATGGAAGCAGGATTTCTAGTCAGTGAGTCAGCCAACCACTAACAACTCTCTGAAACTTCTACCATATATGAGACCCTGTTAGCTGTGTGCGCTTCCTCCCCCTCTCCCTTTGCTGCTCCAAATTAATCCGTTCGCTCCTGCATGGTGACAGTGGATTTTTACCTTCCTAGTGTGGCTCACTGTAATAATGTTCAGTGAACACTCAATGCTAAGATTTGTCAGTAGAGGGCAATGCAAGGAGAATTTAGCATAAAATAAAGTCTGGTTTTCCTCTGCCTCCATGTTGTTGCTGGGTAGCTTCTGGTAGTTATGTGCCATGCCCAGGGTAGGCAGTCTCTCCTAGCCCTGGCCTGGTCAGCACTTCTTCCCAGCATGTGCTAGGGTGGGTTCTTTTGAGAAGCAAAACTAGGGATGCTTGTACATGTGGGTAAGTAGAAAGAGATGTATATCAACAAATGGCTCACACAATCGTAGAAGTGAGTCAAGTCCTGTCGGGTTCAAGTCTGTGGCTAAGATCTAAGCTGGAGGCTTCACCTGACTCCTATAGCTGCAGGGTCTGATGAAGTGGGAAGATGAAGATGAAACAGGAAGACCATAGGCTGGTGGATGCTGAACTGAAAGAACAGAGATTGGCTAAATGAATCTAGAATCCACAGTACTGCTCCTGGCTCCTGGGCTCAGCGGGCAATTTAACAGGAGGCAGGCAGAGCAGAGGCAGGATACAAATGTGCTGGACAAAAATGATGTGTGTACAGATCGTAAAAAGAGTTGTATGAGTCCCTAATATAATAAAATGATTTAAAATAATAATAATATTACCTTAATAAAGTAAAAGCTATATATACACATATAAATAGATATAGATGAGTTTTAACATGTAATATGGAGGTCCATGTATTATTTACTTTATGATTAATCCTATTTCTAGGTTAATATTGTATTCCTAGGAGTATGATTTACAGATTGATATGGCAAGTTTCTGATACTTGTATTGTGCATTTTTGAATGCCAAGATACTGTTAAACTCTGTGGGTTGCATGTAGGATTTATATTAAAAGGTATGAAACCTCTCTTTAGTTTTAAAGTATTCATTATTATTCATTTCATGTTCCTCATATTTTCATTATTCTCTGTTTAAAAGTGGCATTATGAAAATTGCACTTGTTTTTACTATAACTCTGCACAGGTACACATTTACCTAGGATGCAGACATTGGTTTAGAATTTTCAGAGCAGAGGATACATATTATTTTGTTTTTCCTATTTATTTATTTTCATTGACAGAGTACTCTCTAGAAAGAGGCGTGTGTGTTTTGCCAATCTTTAATTATATTTTGGCATTCTCCATTGCTTGAGACTAAAGAATATGTGTAAGGCCAAAGTAAAATTTTTGGTATGTGATATGTGTGTGAACTGAGATATTATTTTATGACTAAGCTTAACGAAGAGAGATGAATCACAAGTAAATAGTATTAAGTTTTATTAGAAATCTGAGTGATCATTTAGCTGGAGCTAGAACAATAGCAAATAATCTTAAAACAATACCTAAGAAAACTGGTAGTCAGTTATTCCAGAAGACTGCAGAAGTAATTTTTTTTTTTTAGAACTTGATAAGAATATCATAGTGTTTCTGTGCTCAGGACGATAGAGGTAGAATCTGGTGTCAAACAGGCAGCTACCATGTCCATGATTCCTACTGGGTAAATTGCCACTGTATCAAGTCAGTCTGCAGAAGCATTTTACAGCTTCTGGAGCTAGCGCCTGCTCTTTCGTTTTCTGGAGCTGTGGAATAAACGTCCACTATTAGAAGATGTGGCAGTAATCAGATTGCCTAGAAAGAAGCCTACTTGGCAGAACCATTCTATAGGAATGGGTTATTAGCAGTTACTTTATTATTTAACTTGAATTAAATGTCCAAGAAATGTTGAAATAGTTTGCACAGGCTTTTATTTTATGACCTTTGTCTTTATAATGACCCAATTGATAATGCTTCAAATTAATATAATTTGCTCTCCATTTTTAATAAGAAAATTATTGTAACTTTAAAGTGAAGCTGACTGAAAATTGCTAAGTAGCTTTAATGGTAAATATCACACTATATAATTAAAATGTGAGGCAGTGCATATTTAATGGAAGAAAATGACTATTTGGAAGCCAGTAAGTCATTTAGAAATCACTATTTTAAAATGGACACTCAAAAGCCAAAATTGATGTAGAATTGTACAGCTCATTCAAATGCGTTACTGGGTCATTGAAAACAAAACACAACAAAATAAAAACTTCTATTTGAAGAGTCTGGGGCCTGATAACTGTACATAATCTATTCAAGATCTCTGGCAGGGAGCAGTTAAAAGCAATCGTTCTGCTATGGCAAAAGAGTGAATATGATGAAATATTTCATCAAATATGCTGTGGACTTCTAAATAGAGAAACATCCAAGAATAGAAGCATCCTGCTTCTATAAATTGGGTTGGGATCCAGGATATCCTGCTTTCTTTTCTTTTTTTTTTTAAGGCATACTAAAAGATGTACATGAACAATGTGTTTTATTAAATCATATGTGAGCATTGGGTGAAGGAATTCCCGCTCACAGGAAAGGTGAATTGGGAAAAAATGAAATGAACAATAATAGTAGTAAATGTTCATTGTCTGGACTGTGTGAAAGCATTGTCATATGAAATCTCCACCAAAACTCGGAACCAGAAATTACCACTGAATCGATTTGATTAGATTTATACATTTGTTGCGGTTGGAGTTGGAGGGCTTCGATTTCTCATGATTTGAACGTGTGGTAGAGGGTTAACTGACTTAGTTTGGCTAGTCACCAATGAGTGTTTATCAGTTAATGAGAGTACGGACATCTGATTGATTTCAGCAGTTGACAAGGACAGACTAACCAAGAGAGGACCGAGCGTTCATTTTGTAACCTTATATCTGGTGCATTTTGGTTAAAATTATGTTGAAGAAAAATACAGATTTGGCAACAACAGTGGGTTTTACCTTGAGTATAATAAGTGGGAATCTTTACATGCTTCTGGCATGTGTCTCTGTTGAAACCCATAATAATATGGGAAAAACTGACGGCTACTCTGGAGACGACCTGGACTCATTAGGACGTGGGAGTTCAAGTTCTATTTTTATATTTAGCCATGTACTTCTGTTTAATAATTTGGTGCCTTTGTCACTAACCTTCCTATACCTCAACTTCTTAACTTATAAAAGAGGCATGAAACAGATTGCTGGGAAACCTAAACAAGCGAATCCATGTGGTGCACTTGTAACAACGTGGCTTAGAAAGTATTCCGTGGGTCACATGGGAGAGCTTCTGAGTCAGTTTGCTATTTTATGATGACTAGATTTTCCATTTTACTTAAATGTCGATTTAGCTTTATCTGATGTCATTTCAGGTTCCTATATGATGGTGGACTCTTCGAAGCATGACCCTGGAGAAAAAGCCAGACTTCAGCTGCCTACCATGAAGGAGAATGACACTCACTGCATTGATTTCAGTTACCTGTTATATAGCCAGAGAGGCCTGAATCCTGGCACTTTGAACATCCTCGTTCGAGTGAATAAAGGACCTCTTGCCAATCCCATTTGGAACGTGACTGGCTTCACCGGTAGAGATTGGCTTCGGGCTGAGCTAGCAGTGAGCACCTTTTGGCCCAACGAATATCAGGTAAACATCTGTGCTTTTCCGTTTATGCTTTGATGTCCTTGGATCTGGCTTTATGTGTAATATGCATTCACCATTAAGAGTAAGAGATTGTCCCTCTGGCTCCCCCTCCCCCTTCCATTCTTAAGGAAATATTCACATGCATTAACACAAAAACTTTAAAGATGAGAAAATATCTCTAAATGTAGGGAAGAAAGTTGCTCTTGTGGAAAACTTGTTGGTTGTTCAGCAACACACCGTTTTTTTTCCCTCCTCAACGCACTGTTTATTAGCTGATATATATCTATAGTTCTGGTAGAGTAGTGGTTACATGTTGGGCTGCGATCTGCATGGTCATCGGTTCAAAACCAGCTGCAGCTCCTTGGAAGAGAGACTGGTCTTTCTATTTCTGTAAATAATTCAAGTCTTGGAAACCCTCTGGAGTAGGGGTCCTTAGATTTTGTAAACAGGGGGCCAATTCACTGTCCCTCAGACCCATTGGAGGGCCAGACTAGAGTTTAAAAAAGAAAACGATGAACAAATTCCTATGCACATTGAACATATCTTATTTTGAAGTAAAAAAAAAGGGGGGGGAAACACCCGGTGGACAGGAAAAGTGTCCTTAGTGGGCCGCATATGGCCCGCTGGCTGTAGTTTCAGGACCCCTGCTCTGGAGTCTCCATGGCAGTGAGTTTACTATTTTTGGTTGTGAAATCTTCAGGATGTTTTCGTTTACTGACTTCTTATCATCATATTTAGAAAATGGACATGGCATAATGATTCAGGAGAAACTTATGCTGAAGGGTATTTGAAAAATTATATTCTTGTCAACAAAATTGAATATGGGAAATAAGTAAACAAATATTACTGTATAGGTTGAGGAGTGAAGTCTAAAGAATGATATTAGAATTTAAATTCTCTGCACAACCTTTGCAGAAGATGATGGATAACAGTGAAACTCCAAATCCATTTTGAGTCCCCACGTGGATTAAGCCTCCATTGAATTCCTTCTGGCCATTAACCAAGGATGAAGATTATCTTGCCCTCAGGCAGAGTGCATTGAAAATTGAATTACCATATATCTCGAATATAAGCCAACCCGAATATCCACCGAGGCACCTAATTTTACCACACAACTCGGTTTATACATGAGTATATATGGTATCTCTACCTCTCTCCTGCCAGCCCAGGGAGAGGCAGCCCTTTTTTGGAATGGATTGCCCTTGGGTGTGTTGTTAATGGAGCTCACCATAATCAGGACAATATTCATGACTCATGCCCTATCACCCATGACCTGACTGCCCTGGACCAATCTTCTAAGCTTGTCTATGTAGTAGAATTTATTTGTCTGAAGGATGGTCCTGTTCCTGATTTCTTAGTCCCACCTGTAACTGTGATGTATTGATCAGCCATCAACCATGAGTGTGTGACAGTTTTCCTTTGTTGCATGCCTTATTTAACTAGCATCCTGACTATGAATCCTTGGCTGGTTTTATGATCCTGTGCTAATCGCCTCTCTCCTGATGTGTCTGTGTCTTCATCCCTTTGAAGACTTACTATGACCTCTGTAACTTACCTTTGATACTGGGACTCCTTTGTACCCTGAACCAAGATAGAACTGTGGACCTAAGGAAGCGGTTTACAATGACTTCGGATTTTTCTCTCCAGAATCACTAATCTAATTATGATTAAACTAGACAATTAATAGTGTCCATATTTTCTTCTGGTGAGTCAATTTATATAATTTAGGGGGGAAATCCATTTACCAGTGTGGGAATTGTTCTATAACTCTTATTACTAAGGTTCAATATCTGAAAGTAGGAAGCCATCCTTTTTAAAGCTCATTTTTATATTTGACCTTAGGTTTCACTTCTAAAATACTTAATTTGGGTACCTCATAATAGAGCCCAATGTAAATTTATTTATGTAAACATGTTTTATTATGGCCTTTGTATAGTTTATAAACTAATAACAGTTCAATTCTGGTTTGTAAAAATAGACTATTTTTTCAGGTTAGTCTTCTCTTTATTCTTTAAAAAATAACTAAAAAAGAAATATATCATTTTAATTGCTTTATCTTGCATTGGTTTTTCTATTTTATTAAACACCACTTATTTTATAGGCATGGTTCCAAATGGCAAGGTTCTTGGATTATGTTCTGATTTAGGTTTTAATGAATTTTTCATAAGATATTAGTTGATTCCATTATTTCCAAACAGAATTATTTTTCTTCAGTCTGGGAGAGCCATCTGCTTTTTAAGAGCCCACGACTTTGGGAGGGATACTTGTGTGGTAGGGGAGTGGGTAGGGCAGTGGTATGGGTGATTGCAGCCACTTCAGTGGGTTTGTCTTAGGCATTCAGTAAGTTGATGGCTTGTCAACAATGGGCCACTCCCACAATGGCATTGTAATTGTACTGATTTTGTAGGAAGCTGTCATTAGCGTTTAACATAATAATGAAAAGAAATGGCTTTCATTCAGCAGGATAAACTCTCAAGGAATTTGGTCTGTATAAAACAAAATGTTGTAGTTAGGTCTTACCAGTCAATTCTGATTCATAGTGACCCTGTGTACACAGAACAAAACCCTGCCAGGTCCTGGGCCCCCCTCACAATTGTTCTTAGGTTTGTGCCCATGCGTGCAGCCACCCTGTCAGTCCATCTTGTTGAGGGTCTTCTTCCTTTATACTGTCGCAATACTTTGCCAAGCAATGTGCCCTTCTTGTCTCTCCTGACAACAAATAAAGATACAAATAATAGTTCGTTACCAAATTAAAATGTAGGTGCTAGAGTCACATTGCCTGTACTGAGTTCTCTTATTTGCTACTTGGGTCCATTATTTGTTTATGGAATCAAAACATTAACATTACTTTAAAAGCAACAACAATAACAAAGGAAATACAAGTAGAATTTGATAAATAGAAAAAAAGTATGGTTTCATTTTTTTAATAAGTGGTATAAATATTTCCCCCAAGTTTTTATAAGCTTCATCTTTAACGTTAATTAGTAAAGTGATCTTAATACTTGAAGACATCTCAGCATATTTATGCACAGATTTTTTTTCTAACAGTACAGAGCTCTGCAATGCTAGTTTTAAAGATGAACTATTATATCCACCCTGGATGCGTACTTCTTTTGTTCAGTCTCATTTCACATGATGAAGCTCCCTGGGTTATATGTGCATAGTGTGTGCAAGCAAGTTCCAGCCTGGCCAGTGATTTTTGGAGATCTAACCGAAAGATAAAGCCCTGATGTCACAGTAGTTACACAGTAGTCGGTGAGTAGCGATACCAGCAGTTCAAATCTACCAGCTGTTCCAAGAGAGAAAGACAAGGTTTTCTATGCCTGTAAAAAGGTACAGTCTCAGCAACCCACCGGGACAGGTCTCACCGTCCTGTATGGTCGCTATGAGTCAGGAATGACTCGATGGGCCTGAGTTTCGTTGGCAGAATGCGGAGTCTCCGAGTTTCCTTGGCAGAATGCGGAGTCTTAGTGGAAGGCCAGGCTTTCTACTTCCTTAACGACCTGGCCCAAATGGTTGCTATGAGTTTGCATCCATTTGATAGCAGCGAATGAGGTGACACAGTAATAAAGCACTCAAATGTTAATGAGCAGTCAGTGGTGGATGGAACCACTGGCTTCTCTATGGGAGAAAGGTGTGACAGTGTAATAATTCTGTCCACACTTCAAGCCTTGGGATCTCTAAGGGCTCTACTCTGTCTTACAGGGTCACTATGATTTGGAGTTGACTGGAAAGCTGTGGTTCCTTTGATTGTTGTTTTATAGTCACATTCTATGGGCAAATGTTTCTTTGTTAAAGATTAAAATTTGGACCCTAAGTTGTTTCTTAATTGATTATTTTGCCTCCCCTTCTTTTTTCCTTAAGCTGCAAAACGTAACAATCAATGAAAGCAAATAACAGAGCAGAGTATTTTTTATTCATGTGCTTAGTGTTCAATAAACTACTTGATTGATGTTTTTATCAATTCTGTCACTTAGATACCCAATTGTACCTGTACATCAATTATTAGAAGAAACCACCATCCCATAAAATATATTTACGTAGCATATTTGCTATTAGGAAATAGCTTGGAAACACTTTTGACTAATGCAGAATACTTATGGATTTTTAAATTAAAATACAGCCATTATACTTTGCTAATCTCCAGGCTCTTAGTAATTTTCTCTATTAAAGAAACATTGCATGTTTCCCCCTCTGTATCAGACCCTACTTTGGTGGAGGTGTGCTATTCATAGAAGTGGTTGCCTTTGGCTCTACAATTTTCTTATCTTCAAGGAGTTTACACTTTTTATAAAACATCTACCTTAGACATTTGTTTTCTTAATTTTTAAGCCCCCTTTTATCCCTCTCTTTTTATTAATCATTTTATTGGGGGGACTCTTAAAAATCTTAGAACATCCCATCATTCAATTGTATTAAACACACTTACACATAGGTTGCCATCAATATTTCTTTCTACATGAGCCCTTGCTATGAGCTCCTCCTTTGTTTGCCCCCATCCCCACTCTCCCACCCTTGTGAATCCTTGATCAATTATATATTATTATTGCTACTTCATACCTTACAATGTCCATTGCCTCCCTTCATCACATTTGTTATGTGTCCCCCTTGTTGGAGGGATGGCAATATATCCATGCTTGTGATGGGTCGTCCTATGGCATCCCGCCCCAATAGCCCCTTTTTCTTACATTACAGAGTTGTGCTAGTAGACTGCTAACCACAAGGTCAAACCCACTTGTGGCTTCCTGGTTTATCGTTGAGGCTGTCTAGTCCTGAGGAGCTATGGTGGTGCAGTGGTTACAAACTGGCCTGTCAATATCAGCGTTTTAAGTGTGAAACTGCCAGCCACCTATGGGAGAAAAACGGGGCTTTATACCCCTATTAAGAGTTATAGTCTCTCCCTCTCTCTTTCCATATCTCACACAATACAATATATCCATTCAGATACAATTCTGTTGTTCCATCCCTTCGAGTAGTGTTATACAGTTATCAATGCTGTCAGTTCCCCATTTCCCCAGCTCCACCCCAAATCTTCCTGTACCCTCAGGGATCCATTACTCCTGTTACTCTTTCTGATGGGTTATCGCTCTTGACTTTCATGTACCAAACCATCTTGAGTATACAAATGAACATATGCAAATCTAATATGCTTAATGAAGTAAAACGAACATAAACCATGATAGTAAAGGGAGGACATGTTAAAGAACTAGAGAACTACAGGATAGTTCTGTGGTTCATCACCAGAAAACTCACAGGGGCAGTTCTACTCTCTCTTACAGGGTTGCTACTTGTTGGCACTGAGTGACTTCACTCTAGCAAAGATTTACAGTAAAAGAAACCTGATGTAGAGTCACTGTGAGTCAGAATGGACTCCACGGCAGGGAGTTGGGTTGGGATTTCTATTAGCAAAAACTGTGCCTCCAATAGACCTTATTGGCTAGGACATTGCCACTGTGCACAGCTTGGGTAGGGTTTCCAAGGGAGATTCATAGCTTTTCTTTCGTAGAGGTTATCTCATCTGCTGGGGCTTTTCCTTATGTGGCCACCCCCTGTTTTATATGCTAACTTCTCCTCATGCAACAGGCGAACGCAGTCAAAAGGCAAGAAGCATTTTTTAATTCATTTGGGAGCATTTCTGCATAATACTCACACTACTGGAAGTAAGGGAAGGGACCACCACCCCTAAAAGATCATTGACCACCCCAGTTCTTCCTTTGCCAACTTTCTTCTCCTTTTATTTTTAAATCATGTTATTGGGGGCTCGTACAATTCTTAGCACAATCTATCCATCCATCCATTGTGTCAAGCACATCTGTACATTTGTTACCATCATCATTCTCAGAACATTTGCCTTCTACTTGAGCCCTTAATATCGGCTCCTCATTTCCCTCCTTCCTCCCCACTCCCCCATACCTCATGAACACTTCATAATTCATAAATTGTTATTATTTTGTCATATCTTATACTGTCCGACATCTCCCCTTGCCCACTTCTCTCTTGTCCATCCCCCAGGTAGGAGGTTCTACATAGATTCTTATAATAAGTTCCCCTTTCCACCCCACATTCCCTCCATTTTCCAACTTTTAAAACCACCAAACTTACTGCCAGAGGCAGTGCTGACTCATAATGACTCCCTGTGGGATTCAGAGACCCTAATTGTTTATGGACGGGAATTATAACGGTACCTAATTACAGCAGCAACAAACTGTTTTATGGGAGTAGAAAGCCAGACTTTCTTTGGGGGAGCTGCTGGTGGTTTCAAACCGCTTATGGTGTGATTGCAGCCCCACGCTGCATAACCACTATATCTCCAGGGCTGTTTATTGGGAAATAAATATCGAGTCAGACTTAGTGTATCTTTGATTTGATTTACGCTTCCCAGATAGCCCACCAGCCAGAAGCGTGAACAGTGTGTGACCACGTATTTGTTAGATGCGGTAATCAGTCCTTTATGCTGGGGGCTGCTGGTTCTTAGGAAGCCAAACCAGCTTTTAACCCCTTATAGGTTAACATCAAATTTGAAAAAGGACAACATGCTATTCATGAGATGGGGAAATAAAGGCAAACATGATTCTCTAAATCACGAATCTTGGTGTTGTCAGCTCAAGAGAGGGCATATGGATTCTGCCATCATCAGCTTCAGAATATCCTGCCTCTGCAGTATAGCCTTCAGCGGATCCCTTAACCTGTTCTGTGTTTGCCTGCTTTTGTCCCCATAGTGTACCGTATTTTTGAGGTTAATGCATTAAATGAATTAACACATGAAAGTTGTTTAGAGAAGTGTCAGACCCGTGGTGTGTGTTTACCAAAAAGTTAGATTAATATTGCTATCTGCCCAAAGCCAAGTAGTTGCTGGACTATTCTTCCTGGGAGAAAAGCTAGCAAGTTTCTCCCGAGTGGTTTGCTGCCAAAAGAGAGGAAGCTACACATGTAGCACATCAAGACAAGACAGTAAGTGGAGCAGAGGTTTAATAAGGAAATTATGCTGCACTCACAGTGCAAGCAGCCTCAGTATTGGAGGAAGAGGACCCAGTCTAGGGTTACATCACTGGATTTTATAGGGGCGGGAGGTGGGAACCCCATTGACTGATCTCAATCCCAGTTTACCCATTGGTCCTTATTCTTGCATCGTGATTGGTCCATATTCCAGTAGAATGATTAGAATTGTAATCTACAAATTGTGCAGTTCATTATC
The DNA here is from genome assembly GCF_050624435.1 of Tenrec ecaudatus. Taxonomy (NCBI): domain Eukaryota; kingdom Metazoa; phylum Chordata; class Mammalia; order Afrosoricida; family Tenrecidae; genus Tenrec; species Tenrec ecaudatus. The sequence continues at coordinate 42,131,150 of NC_134536.1, forward strand.
ATATTAGGATTGGGATGATTTATCAGGACCCCTGTGGAATGGATCATGTGAGACAGTTTAAGATAGGTCATTCAAACTGACAAATATTTACCGTATATATTCGTGTATAAGCCAAGTTTTTGTGGTAAAATTAGGTGCCTCAGCTGATATTTGGGTTGGCTTATACTCGAATATTTACAGTAGGTAGTGAAACTATGTTTAAAAGGCACAAACCCTATTATGTGCTTGCCTGTTAAATCCTGAGATCCTGCGTCTAAACAACCAGGAAACTCAAACAAAGACCAACAAAAATGGAGCTCTCTCCGTTTCTTTCTAATCTTCCTTTCTTCTCTGCGCCACCTCCCTCCATCTTTCTTTTTCTCTCTTTGTGGGTACCGCCCCTTCTTTTTACGTAGAGAACATGAGTTTAATGGCTTAGATTAGATAGAAGAAACACAAAGCACTGCAGGACGGAGAGATATAGATACACACACACACACATATATTTTTTCCCCTTTCTTTTCTTTTTGTGGACACACTCTCCTAGTAGAATATAGCTTTGGAGCCAAAATGTGACGGCTTTGGGGATGCTTTATTTTCCTTTGTGAAGGCTCTCACTGGTAGTGATTAGAATTGTTAGAGCTAATGACAGAGCAGTCGAGGTATGCTCACAGAAGTTTAGATTTGATAGCTGTACACTTCAGGCTATAAAACATTTTTATCGAAGCTCTGCAAGAAAAGTAGTAAAATGTTTGCTATTTGGAGCTTTCTATTCCCCAACCATTTTTTCCCTGTGAAAAGTTTGTTTTAAACAGAACATTGTATTAATCAGGGGTGCTTGGGAATATAGTGCTGTTCTCCTGGGATAATAAAATAGGCTATATTTAAATAGAATGGGTTATTTAGATAGGGAAAAGCTCTTTTTTCTCATCATAACAGACCATCACTAGAGAGAAGTCAGGCTTTGGATCCTTGTAGAGGCATGTAGGAGGACACACTTTAGGGACAGGATCAGAGTGCATGGGACACTTGGATTTCTTCATAGCTTTGGTATTATTGGACATATGAGACATTGGCCCTCGGTGCATGCTTAGATATCCATAATAATTGTTGTACATTATAAAAAGGCAATGGCCCTAATTCCCCAAACACCCCACTAGGGAGTTAATTCTGTTATTGCTCAACAGATAGTCATATCTTCATTGGATTGGCAGGTTCGAACTGCCAGCCTCCTGGTTAGGAAGCAAACACAGACCTGACATCTCTACAGGGATACTAATATCCCCAATAAATAGTTTTATTTGGTCTGTATTTTATTTATTATTCTTTACTGGCAGTAAATGCATGCAATTATTATAGATATTATTTATTATATCATAATATACAGGATATATTATTTATATAATATGTAGTATATTGTTATGTAATATATACTATTTATTATTGAAATTAAATATTATTATTATTCTTTACTGGAAGTAAATGCATGCAATTCTAGGTAGTTTAATCCATAAAGATGTGTGTACCATGCTGCTTTTAAAAGATTATGGAAACATCGAGTTGAAAGCTAATGGAATTTTCCCGTGAACGTTTTGAAGCTGCTTGATGTGTGTGTGTACACACCGGCATATGGCCCAGCCATGACCATAAATAAAAGTTCAATTTCTGGTTCTCTGACATGTCACTCAGGTGATCTCCAAAGAATACTTTTGGATGATTCTTGTCATAATCCTGGAGTTCTGTGATGGTCAGCCCTTTGAACTTACTGTATTTGTAGAAAGGTCATTTTCTGCCAGGTTGTTTCCTCTGCAGCTTTGTAACCCAGCCTGAGGTTGATCCTCTCCCAACTTCTTTAGAAAGTTACCAAGAATTTATTAGCTTATTACTACTTCCTAGCAAGCAAGGACTACCTCTTGTACTATCTGTTTTCTTTTTCTGTTATGAATACATTACTGAATTCAGTTTTTTACCCCCAACTTAAAAAATGAGGAAGCAAGTGTTAAAATGTCATCTCAGTGAAATCAATTATTAGATTTTATTGTGTTTTATGATTTAATTTAATACAGGAAATAGACTTATGGAAAACTTAGATGGACAGAGTTTTCATGTCCCTTAAACCATAAAATATCAAATATCTCATAATTTTTTATAGCATTCATCTGTCAATGGTTTGGCAAGTGCTAGATTTTATTCCAAACATGGGAGAATTTTTTGATAGCTTACTTGAGTGGTGGTACTTTCTGAAGAGAAACTCAATTGTTGTAAGTACCAGTTAGTCTAGGCCAGCTTTCCACTTGTATTGCGAGAATATGGGCCCTTGATTTTTATTCTTGTGTAAGACTAGGACCATCTGAAGTAGTTAGTTTATTGTGCCAACCTGGCCCATAAACACATATGGGGTTAATTGAAGGGCAGAGGGATAAATGGCTCAGTTAGCCTTGCCTTTCTAGTTCTCAGATCTCTTGCTTTCTGATGATCAGACCGGGGTGCAGCTGCCTTAGCCAGTTGCCTGTTTTAGCTGGCAAGGCTTACTTCCTGCAGGACATCCCCAAGGAGAAGCCACATGGATCTACTCTGATGCAGCCCTGGGTGCTGAAGCAGCTGTGTGGATGCCCCTGCCAGTGCTGAGATACTTTCACATTCACTGACTCAGCTTTTCTCCTGCAGTTGGTGTCATTGTGTGTGTTTTCTGAGATGGAGGAGGACTTTGTGGATTGGTGTCAGACATACGGGTTATTGTTGGCCTTGTGGGCTTGCACAGCACTGGGTTGGGATTTTTTTGATGTGAACTTAACCTTTATAAAACTCTCTCTTATACATATGAGTTTCTGTGGATTTGTTTCTCTAAAGAACCCAGACTAACACACCATCTATATTTATACAAAGGGAGGTGTTAAACTTGCTTTATATAGGAATAAATATATTCTTCATAGTTTCCTGTAATCAAATACCTGGTCACGTAATTGATTGCGATCCTAGAAACCTTTCATAAAGAAAATGAAAAAATACTCGAGAGAGAGAGAGAGAGAGAGAGAGAGAGAGAGAGAGAGAGAGAGAGAGAGAGAGAGAGAGAGAGAGGGAGGGAGGGGGAGAGAGAGAGAGTAATTCTCTATGACAGCCGTGACCACAGTATATACCTGTGGTTCCTGTTGCACATCTAATTCTGAGTAAATTTTCTTATTAGACTTGTCCGGACAAATTCATTATTAGTAGGGCTGGCGAAAATTATGTCAAGATGCAAATGGTGTTGCATAGAACCTCTACAACCTGAACCGACCGTTTTGCAGTTTGTGATATATGCTATTGAGTAATACCTGTGAAAAGCACTCTAGCAAAAAAGAATAATGTGTAAAGGCGAGTGTTATGGGTGCTTTTTGGAAGCTGTGCCCTGTCATTTTCTAAGCTGCAGGCATGCTATTTTCTGTTTAGCTATATTAGAGGGATGGAGTGAGTCTCCAAGACTTACTCTTTCACCCACTGCCGTTGAGCTGATGCTGACTCATAGAGGCCCTGTAGCGCAGGGTAGAACTGCCCCTATGGGTTTCCAAGACTGTAACCCTTGAAAGGAAGGAGAAAGCCTGGTCTTTCTCCCTAGGAGCTGCAGCCCTTGAGGATTACAGCTCAGTACATAACCATTATGCCACCAAAGTGGTAGAAATATCTGTCTTTCTCCCATAAACTGACTGGTGGTTTCGAATTGCTGACCTTGCAGTTAGCAGCTCAACTCGCTACCATTATTCCTCCAGAAGGGTTCCTGGTTCCTCCAGGAATGCATAAGGAACTGATCTGCATTTCTCACTCTGTATGCAGAACAATAGCTGTTGTTTTTACCTTGGTGTATGTGTTACCATAGTATATTTATTTGCCATGGTTACAAGATGTTAATTCTCTTATGTATTTTTATTGGACTCAAAAATATACTGTAGATTAGTTAAATGATTGTACTTTATAAGGTAAAACATTCTGTATTGGCATTATCTCAGTGTTATATTTCAACTGAAGATCATCAGGACACCTCTATAACTGTAGTTTTCTACTGTCTGAAAGTTTGACCTGGTTTATATGCATAAAACTAAGCTCTGCTCTGGGATTAAATCCATTACTTTCTTACTGAGCAGCAAGGTTGTTACCAAATGAGGCAGGCGGTTATAACTTGCGAACCTATTAGTGGAAACCTAATATGCTGTCTTCCATTAACTGGGTGTACTTCATTAATCACAAAAATGATGCATGTTGAAAACTATAGGGGTTTGGCTAGAAATTGCAAAGTGATAATATAACGGAGTGTGCCATTCCCTAACTCAACAAACATTCAACTTTCACAATTTATTTTCTTCTGAAAATTTTCATTGGTTTGAAAAATGAAATGTCTGGAAGGGCGTGACATTTTCTAATTTTGTCTCTTTTTAAAAGGTTTTATTATAACATGTGATTTACTGGTATTTTGGCAATAGCTAGATTTGTTAAAATCCAGAGCTCATGCTGGCTTTCGGTCTATGAAGATTGGGATTTAAACTACATGATTGTTTACTTAAATAAGAATCCTCTAAGATTCCTGTCTGAGCATTGGAGGTAGGCTATAGAAGATCCAGCTCAGCTCATAAATCATCCCTACAGAGTGAAAATGAAGGGATAGCATTTGTGTTATAGGTCTTGGAATGCGTCTCTTTTTTGTTGGTCCTCTATCTATCATCCCTGGGGAGCCTGGCTTTAGAAAGCATGTGGGGTGGAGGTTGCCAAGGGTTGTCACTACATACCTTATAGATATAACTTCTTTATCTATAAAAGGTATAAGTGATTTGGTTCATTTTCTCATAAAACCATATTGTAGGCTCAAAAATTATTTTACTTTATTCTACATTGATAGGATTTTATTCTCCCTTACTTTCCCAACTTTCTTTCCAAGTAGGGTTGGTCATGTGGATATATTTCTGGCCAAAGATTTATAAGGGAAGTCTGAGAGACTCTTGGGAAAAGGAGGCACTTTATTGATGTTTGGAGCAGCACATGATGGGGGCAAAACATGGGCTTGGAGCTGCTCCAGTCGTTTTTTAACCTTTAGGTAGACATTGTTCATCCTATGACTTTTTTTTTTTTAATTTTGCTTTTGTTCAGGAGTTTGTTCTCTCTAAATAGAAAGAGTTGAAGTGAAGCTGGTCTTTTGTGTAACGACTCAGTTGTGCTTAGCCTAGCCTTGTTGAATCTGAACTAACACCCTTATTATTCCTTCATTTTCTGTACCTCTTTGTTAATTATTTTGTGTATATTTGATAGAGTAATCTACATGTAACAGGAAATCTGATTGAATCCTACTAAACCACGGCTTCTGGCCAAACACACAACAAAGCAAGATCCATTTAGTTTGAATCAGTTTAATTGTTTCTGATGTTGTGCAGTCCCCTTTCTCACCACCGCTTTTCAAATGTGCTTCTAGAAATCAGCCATTGGAAACCTTGTGAAAAACAGTGCTACATTGATGAACGCGGGCTGACCATAAATTAGAATCAACGCAATGTCAACTGGGATATGATAAAAACTAAGATGTAAACAATTCTGCATGTATTATTCCCTCCTTTATTTTGTCCACAAATTTTGTTAATTGATTAGAATTCAGCTTGTTTCTTAGATATTTGCCTTGCTGTACAATTTTAATTTCTCTGTGAGCTCTACTTATTTTCATTTCAAATACTGATTTTGTTGTATTTGAGACTGCTTGTGGGACGTGAAGCAAACTTCAGCTTTTCAAGGGGAAAACAAAACCATGTGGCATTTTATATATATATATATATATATATATATAAAATCATTTATTGGGGCTCATACAACTTATCACAATCCACATAGACATCAGTTGTGTAAAGAACACTTATACATTCGTTGCCCTCATCTTTCTCACAACTCGCTTTCCGTTTGACCTCCTGGAATCAGCTCTTCATTTTCCTTAACCCCACTTCCTTCCCTGCTTCCCCCCTCCCTCATGAACCCTTGGTAATTTATAAATTATTATTTTATCATATCTTACATTGCCCAGCGTTTCCCTTCACCCACTTCTCTGTTGCCCATCCCCCAGGGGGGAGGTTATATGTAGATCCTTGTGATCAGTTCCCCCTTTCTACCCCAGCTTCCCTCCTGGTATCACCACTCTCTTTAACCAATATGTCCTGCTGTGGTGGCTTTACTTTCAAAATCTAGAACACAATGGAAAACTAAGTTACCTAGATTAGTATAAGCTTGTAAGTTGAGAGAAGATCATACAGAGGAATGATCTAGGGACTGCCTGGCATGGTTACCATCTCTCGCCATTTAAAGCATTAAATTTTGGCAATAATATATGCATTCCAGTGCTGTCTTTGGTAGAGTGAGTTAAGAATTTAAACAAATTTTGAACTGTGAAAATTTAAGCAGCCACTAATCCAATGTACAATTTACAGTTCATTTTAGCTTTTTCAATTTTTAAATGCTATTCTGAAACACCGTCACTAGAAAAGTAGCGGCTACATGTTATTTCTGCATGTAGTAGTACAAATAACCATTGCACACACAAATGGAAATCCCTGGTGCAAATCAGATTCTTAATATTCTCTGAATGATCTTTTAAAAATCATTCTTCTCAGCTTTCTGGAAACAGTAAATCAATTCTCATTTTATGCTGAAAAGTAAGATCTATACTTGTAAATTTATACCAAGTCATTATTCATGGATGTAATAAAGAATGGAAAAGTTCTAGCATCTGGAGGTCAGAGTTTGGTTGAAAGCTAAACATCTTTACATCTTGGCACTGGCAACAGCAGCACCAATATAACATCTGGAAATAGATACTGAACTTCCTGTGAGTAAATGGTTATTACAACACACTTGGCACTTGGTCGTGAGTTAAGGCTCACAAAGGTCTGACAGTGGTGTAGCCCCATCAGTGTTAGATAGATTTCTATTTGTTTTCTTCCCTCTCCTTCACTTAAACGTTTTAAAAAACACTAACAATCATAAGCAGAGTAACAACACAAATTTTTTTGCGTATCCATGTATTAGGTTTAGTGAGATGCTGCATCAGAATTACAAATAGAATGCTGTGTTTGTGTGTTTATAGTATTAAAATATATAAAAATTTGGAAACAAAATGTCACATGACCTGTGTTCAATACCAGGTTCATTTGGTGAAGGCCTATTTGCTCAATTGGTGACTCAATTGTGAGACTCTGGAGCAGGGGTCCTCAGACTCTTTAAACAGTTCACTGTCCCTCAGACTCATTGGAGGGCCGGACTATAGTTTTAAAAAATGCTGTGAACAAATTCTTACCCACAGTGTACATATCTTATTTTGAAGTAAAAAAGCAAATGGGGCAAAAACACCTGGCGCGCCGGATAAATGTCCTGGGCGGGCCGCATGTTGCCCGTGGGCCATAGTTTGAGGACACCGGCTTTAGAGTTCCACCCTCTCTATCAGGAGATAATAGCTAGTGTTCTTGTACTTATATTCCATGAAGTTCTCCAAAGATCACGAGCGCTGATTGCACTGGTCATGGACTTGGCCGCTCCACACAAGTTCAGCCCTTGGAACCCAGCAGCTACTTCAAGGCCATCTGCTTTGTAAAGATGACAACCTTGGAAACCCTGCCGGGGAGCGCTCCTCTGCCCCGTGGGGTTCACCCGGAGTTGGAGTGTCTGTGGGTGCAGTTTGGTTTGAAGGTAAAGCTGCACAGAGTCAGTGGTCACGCTTTTTCCTGCAGAGGAAGCGGAACAGGCTGGAGTAGAAATGGGACCTAGAATAGTCCTGAGGACAAGAACAGCATTGACTTTCATTCTGAAGTCCTGCCAAGGATGGTTCATTTATTTACTCATTCCACAAGTATTTATCCAGCGAACCTAATCTTTGCCGGGCACCATCCTGGGCATCCGGAACATCCACAGTGCGTGCTGAATAAGACACTTGGTTCCTGTTCTCTCAGCAATTCCACCCTAGGGGTGGCAGGAAATTACAACACACTGACATAAAAATAATGGGGAAATATCAGAATGTACTAAGTGCTACTAAAATAATATCAAAGAGGGAGTCTTGGAAACCACATTAAACCAGTGATCCAGGACATCTCTTCGAAGAGGTCACCTTCAAGTAAAAATTGAATGATGAGAAATAATTAGCTATGCAAGCCAGTGGAAGAGTATTAATGATGGAGAAAAAGAAAAAGTTAGTACAAGGGTCTCTATCTAGAAGATCCTACATGTACTTGGAGGGAGTGTGGTAAGACACGCTCCGTCTCTACATTGAGCTTTGGAATCCAAGGATACAGTTTGAAAACTTTTAGAGAATTTATGAGAAAGTTTCTTAGACTTTATGGCATGCATGCTTTGAATTTCTATCCCTCTGTAAACATTTTCACTGATTACTGCCTAATCACAGTACTAATTATGCCCCATTTTGATAAAGTCAGAATTAACCCAAACCAAGCCCAATGCTATCCAGTCAGTTCTGATTCATTGCAACCATCCAGAACTGCTGTGTAGGCTTTACCAGGCTTGTGATTCACAGAAGCGGACCACCTCGTCCTTTGACTGCAGTGGCCTGCTGCGCTCCATCCCTGGAGCCTGCCTGGACACTCTACAGTCTGTGTACGCATCGATTGCGACAATCTTTCTAGTATTATTGTTGATAGCATAGTTCCTAAACTTGTTTGGCCTACCACCCCTTTTCAGAATAAAAGTCACTCAGCAGCCCTCTGTCAATGAAACACTTTTGTACTATGTAACCCTTAATCCCGGCTGAAGTTCATTGCTGTTCTCCTTTGGGTCAGTACTGACTCATAGAAACCCGATGTACAACAGAAGGAACACTGTCTGGACCTGGGCCATCCTCACAATTGTTCTTATGATGGAGCCCATCGACGCAGCAACTGTGTCAAACCCTCTTGCCTGAAGTCTGGCTGCCCCTTTGCTTTACAAAAGTGTGATATCCTTTTCCAATTTGGTCTTTCTTGAGAACATGTCCAAAGTATGTGAGACCATCTCTCCCTCCTTGCTTTGAAGGAGCATTCTGGCTGTACTTCTTCTAAGATGGGTTTTGTTCTTCTGTCAGTCCATGGTACTTTCAATGTTCTTTGCTACCGCTATCATTTAAATCAGCCATTCTCAACCTGTGGGTCGCAACCCCTTGGGGGGGAGTTGTCAAATGACCCTTTCCCCAGGATCGCCTGATTCATAACACTAGCAACATTACAGTTACAAAGTAGCAACAAAAGTAATTTTATGATTGGGGGTCACCCCAACATTAACTGTATGAAAGATCACCGCATTAGGAAGGTTGAGAACTGCCGATTTGAATAAATTGAATCATCTTTGATGTCTTTATTCAGTTGTCAGGGGTGGAGAAAGAAAGATAAGGCTTGGTGCTAGCTAGAGCTAAGTGCTTGGTGGTAGCAAGCCAAGGCTGTTTACGCCCACAGCCTTTTAGAGTAGGGCAGCGTTATCCTGCACCAGAGGGTAGCCACAGGCGCCCTGGTGGTGCAGTGGTTACCAGGAGCTGCGCCCCTCAAGGTCGTCAGTTTGAAGCTACCAGCTGCCCCTCTGGAGAAAGTGGGGCTTTGTACAATTATGAACGTTACAGTCTTAAAAACTCACACGGGCAGTTCTACCCTGAGGTTTGTTTGGGGGGTGTTGTGGATTTCTCAGAAAAGGCTGATCAGTAGAACACTGTTAGGACAGCAATGGTGTTTAAAAGGCATTCTTTCAAGCATCTCGAAGGTCAACTATGCCTCAGCATTTCTGGACACCCTTGCACTGTTCATAAGGGTGTTCAGACTGCACTCTTGAAGTGGTCACTCGCTTGTTCAGATGAAGGACACGACCTATTTTCTGGTTTAATCCCCTCAGTGCTAGGTAAAGATTGATTTCTTAAGAAAGCCACCCAGGTTTTGCAGATAAATTCACATTAAAAAAAAAGAAGAAAGAAAGAAAAAGTCTATTCAAGGATTGACTCTTTCTCAATAGGATTGCTAAATTTTGCTCACTCTTTCTGCTGGGCTTGCTGGGGAAGTGTCCCGTATTGCAAAGGATGGATGGTACCCATCTGATGCGCTTCTCTTCCATCTGCCTCTTAAATCCTTAATCTCCCACACCTGGGTAGTTTCTAATCACTTTATTTGCTTTATGGTCCAATGGTTCCAAGTCGGATACATTCTGTGCCACGCAAGCCCAGTCAGTTTCCTTGTGCCAGCAGAGGCCATGCTCCTCCCAGCCTCCTCTGGAAAATGAAGGGGCTGCTGTTCACAAATGGGCCTGGCGGTTTTAATGTCCTGCAATTTGTCAATGGCATCTACTCACCCTGCCACCAGGAGCGCCCTGTTGATTGGCAGCAGGAAGCTCCTTGTTCCTATGGAGAGTTCCTTTTTGCAGGGCCTCAAGCCTCTTTGACTTGTCAGTGGGCTGCCTCTGTGATTGTGCCAAAGGTCCTTTGGCCTTTCTCCTTGCCATTTGCCTCCCTGCCAGGTTAGCGCTCGCAGTGTTGCCGCTGGACTTACTCAGTCACGGTCTTACTTGTAAGGTCTAGAAGTTACAAATGAATCTGTGTTTTGATCTTTCTTCTTCGGGCTTCTTTTTTTTTGGGGGGGGGCAATCAAGCAAAGAATACTGGGTGTGGGGGGGAGATATCCTGTGCTTCTTTATCACCGTAACAACTCACACTCAGTGGACTGTCTTGTCAAGAAATTATTCCCTAAATTGAATTTCAACCTTTTCACCTACTGCAGAGAGAGCTCCTGTTGCAGAAACAGCCCTCTCACCGCAGCCCCATAAACCTGTCTAACAAATCATATCTACACCCGGTAAGACCACGTATATCTCTCCCTTCTTTTATGGAGTGCCTGAGATGCAGGAAGAAGGCGAAACTCACTCACTTCCTCTGTGAGTCTCCAAGTAAAAGCCAGGCTAGAGTTAATTTAGTAAATCATATGAGTTATGCACTGAAGACAGAGTATATCTCCCTGAGCTTTATAACATAGCTGGGAAAAATGTTGGGGGGGGGGAGAAGGAAATATATGCAGAAGGACCACCACGAACACAGCAATTGACAGATGAAGGTCATGTTCATGGCCAGTGTTCATGGACCAGCGGCTTCCCTTTCTCATCAGTCACGGAATGAATGACATTGATTTGTGGGAGCAGAAATTGGAACTTCGAATTTTATTCAAAATTTTTCAATCTTATTACCATTGCTGAAACAAAACAGAAAAGGGGAGAGTTCTTCAATACTATTCCCATTCATAATTTCTGGTTGGAGCAAGTTGTCAGTTTGCTTATAAAATATTTCCTATAAAAATGTTGTTTATTGGATTAGGATAGAAACTGCTTGATCATGGAGCAGACATGTGTTAGGCCAGGTTGACTAGAAATACAAATCCAGGGACATATACATCTAGGTAAGGAATAGCTTTATCTCAAGGACTTACTCTGTATCAAGTTATATATATATATATCAGCCAGTTCAATTCAAGTCCGTAAGTCTGATACTCGTCTGTAAATCCCTCTTCAGACTCGCACAGTCATATGCAATGACACAGAGTGCAGGAAGGTCACAGGTCCGTGGGTGGAGAGTCCTGTGGACCAACGGCAGTGGATGCATCACAGAGCTCCAGAAGCGCTCCGAGTGGCCCGCGGCCGAAAGGGGGGTTGGCTTCCAGAGCGTTATATGTGGCAGTTGCTCCCCCAAGTGAGGTCATCAGGCTGTGACCTACACTTTAGATATCTTCAAGTTGGCATGAAATTATGTAGCCACCATAATGTACTTGTTCTATATGTTGGAATAACAAAAGATTGTTGCCATAGTGATCGAACAATTGACATTCCAATCAGCATGGTGGGTTTCTATTGTTACATATCCTCAATAATAATTTTAGGTTTTCAATTTTTAAAATCTTTGGATGAGTGTAAAGTGGTGAAAGTTTGGTGATACTTTCAAATGCTCATTTGTTATTTATGTCTCTTTTCTGAAATACCCACTCAGTTTTCATTTCAACTGTTTCTTATCAATTTGAAGTTCTCTATATAATCTGGATACTGAGTCTTTTAAAATAATATATGTTATTTGAAATTTAGACTTATTTTAAAACTTTTGTAGTTATTTGAATAAGACTTGTTTTCTTTAATGCCAATGATTTTATCAGCAGGGTTTTTGGAGGGGGTTGGGTATGTGTGGACATGTATGTTGTTTAGTATGCCCTTCTCATCCTGGTATTTAATACATTTACAATTGATTTTATGTATGGTTTTATGATCTTTAGTGCTACATACTTGCATGCTCTTTTTCTGCACACACTCCCCCCCCCCCGCGTCTACCTCACTTTCTTTCTCTTTTAAGTTCTAAATCCTTTTCCAAACTATTTGTGAGAAATTTCCTACCATTCCTTTAAAACTCATTTTCCCACCATTTTTCATCGTACTACCACATGTCACAGTACATGAGATGTTACGCTTTTTGTCCCCCTTTCATATGAATTTTTCACCTTATTTCATTTTACTCCCAGCCTCTTTCATTTAATTGTGACCCAAATCACAGGTCTCTGTACAGTTTGCAAGTGAACTTTCTTTATCTCTGTTTTTCCCACACTGATCTTATGTGTGGGCACATTATTAATATCTCCAAAGCACAGCCCAATATTTCAAGTTAAAATACCATTTGTAATGTATCATCATTCACTAGAAAAAAGCTTTCTAGTACTTCTTGTACTTTATCCCAATATTCTTTTATAACTTCATCTCTCACTGAAAAATCTTCTAAATTAGTTTCTCTTCAGATTGTCTTAGGCACTGCTTGCATTTATTAGCTCATTCCCTTGCCTGAATGACTGTTAGTATTGTTTTAGCACTCACATTTCATCGAATTAAAACTTTCTTGAATGCATTTGTTGAACAAAAGGTACCACCAGTATTATATTATTTGTAAGTATTTTTGCATCTCTCACAATATCTAGCACATAGAAGATATTCCAATTTTGGTAGATTGATTAGCAGGTGACTGATTTTAAGCAATGCAACTCTATGTAGATTCTCCCTGGTGAATTTTTAAATTATATTTGATTAGCGATAGATTTTAAAAGATGCTGTTGATATTATTGGGACAGAAATGAAAAACAAAGTTTTCGTTAGGAGTGACAGACCTATCATCTCTCTATGAAATGACAATTTCAATTTTATCTCCTGCATGTTCTATGTAAATAAATTGTTCATTTTGTATTCTTTTTCTCTTGATTTCTCTTTGTCTCTGCTTTTTCTTGAATTACTCCACCAAGGAAATGTAGTACCTTCTAGAACTCATACCTGAGCAATTCTAGTACACTTACTTTGTTTTTATTTCATCTTGTATAAACAGATCAAAAATGTTGAAAATGCTTGGGTTAACTTAAGTCACGCTTAATAAGTTTTATTGGCTCTTTTCAGAGCAACTTTTCAGACCAGACTTTCTACTCCTGTAAAGAGTTACAGCCTTGGAAACCCACAGAGGCAGGTGTGCCTTTCTCCAGAGGGTCTCTAATGACTCTTCTGCCTGGATGGAAGCGAGTTTGATTTGCGTTTCTTGAATTTTCAGAATAAAGAAAACTTTAAATCTTCTAAGCTACTCATGCCGTAGAAGTTGAACCCAACATTCTTTGATCATCTAAGCAGAAACAGAAAAGAGCAATCCTGGCTCAACCTTGCCTTTCATCGAATTTACTTCGCTTGTTAATTGCTCTGTACCTAAATGATAATGATAGATCAATGGAAGAGTGAGTTGAATAAGGATGTTTCTAAGTATTTTCCAGAAGCATATAAACTTTAGCTATCTTCTTTCTCAAAGTTGTTTGAAGCTCCTCTATAGCAATAAAAAAGCTATGGAAATCATTTTAAGACACAGTTTTTATTTCAGAAAAGAAGCATGGCCATAGCAAAATAGAACTGTCCGTTCCCACTGTTTGGAGAGCAGTCTTATGCAACCCATTGGTTAAAAAGCCATGGTGAGTAAGAGTGCCTGTGTTCTCTCAAGTCCTGCTCTGGAAAACGTGGGCTTCTGGACCGTCTCCTCTTCAGACTTCCAGCCTGTTGCCAGCTCCTGAACATGATTCAAGGGAACCTACTCTGCCTGTATGTTGAAATCCATTTTTCCTGGGAATCTAAGATTCTTCTTCTTCATTCTTTTGAAGAAACGTTTGTTCATAGAAATAACCCTAAACAGACATAAGATAGATGGGTTTCAAACATAGGACTTTAAGCTGAAGAACTTCACAGATGATTGGTTCTCACACTGAGTTTGGACACTTGTGGAGGCTGCAGAGGCACATTCCTCAGGCAGTCACAGCCCGCCAGCAGCTCTGTTGAAGAGCGACCTGGAGATCCAGTCTGTCACAAAGATAACATTTAAAACCCTCTGTGGGCTGGAGGTATGATCTCCCATGAAGATGGCTAGGATTCAATAACCGGGGGCACGTGACTTTGTAGGTCATACACGGAAAGGTGTCTGAGAGACTGCAATGGGAGCTGCTGGCCCCTCTTCCAGTTTTAACACATTTCCTTTCTCACACTGAAGATGCTTTACAAATATGTGGCATTTCATAATCAAATGCCTTGCTTCCCCCATGTACAGTCCAGCCAAAAGGGTGTTTCATGTGCTTAAAAAAAAAAGGTAGATCTCTTAAAGTAATTTGCTCCATGTGATTAAACAAACCATGGGCAATTAAATTGTTAAAATAAACAGGCCTTGGTAACTTGCCTCCTTGATATCAAATGCACCGCCTGGAATAGTCATGTTAATTAAAGAAAGCATATTACTCTGGGTGTTATCTGAAAACATTTTCTCTCAGAGAGAAATTGTTTCCCTCCTGAGTTTTGGTTTTTCTTGGCAAGATTGTGCCAGTTGCCTCCTACCACCACTCCCAAGTTCCCAAGAACAGGAGGCACTCAGGCTGCTCCTCTGGCTTGTTTAAAGGAGCCACAGGTGTAGCTTGGAATGCACTTCAGAGCGATGCTAATGATGCAGTTGCTGCCTAGGCCTGGGGCTGAGGTGGAATCTTTCCTGGCCTGGCTGCTTACTGATAACAGTGCAGCTCTTACCTACAGTGTGGTTCTGAACCTTCCTAAGGCCACGACCCTTTATCTAGTTCCTCATGTTGTGGTGACCTCCCCAACCATAAAATTATTTTTGTTGCTGTTTCATAACTGTCATTTTGCTACTGTTATGAATTGGGCGGCCCCTAGGAAAGGGACGGATACCCCCAAGGGGTCGTGGCCCACAGGATGAGAAGCACTGATGTAACGGGAGACTCCTCCGCTATTGTTTCAACAGGTGTCTTCAAATTGTTTTTGAATACATGTGCAAGTTATGGTCATCATCTCTTGGAATTTCAATATAGAGGGAAATTGTATGCTCTATAAATTCTATTTTAAAAGATTCTAAGTGTTTTAAAGAGAAATTTTAAAAACACAATCATTTTGAAAAAGAGGTATTTGCTTGGTGATTTTAAAAGAATACAATTAGGTAATGCACCTTCATTCCAAAGCTAAAGTTTTCTATCTTTAGATAAGCAATTATAAGACAGCTTACACTAACACCCTGAAGTAGTGAAAAGTCATTTCCACTTAGGGAATACATGATTTATAACAAAAGAATACAAGTTAACATTGGATGTTGTTGCACCCATATGAAATCAATCACTTCATTACAAAACAACCCAGGCATTGGCAAGGAAGAGCATCTATGTGAGATGTAATAGGACTAATATATTAATGGATGGGCTCTGATCATTTTGAGAGTATTTATTTTCTGTCTGGTCTTTAATCATGGGGCCACCTTTACACATCATACATGCAGTCTTCCTCCCCCACCCTTGACCTCAGCCATCTACCATAGGCTGGCAGAGTCTGTCCTTCCTGATGGAGTCACAGTAATCGGGGTACACAGTGAACAATGTTGATTCATCGAGTGGCAGAGTTAAATAGACTAACAGAGACGGACCGACATTGGAGAAAACACAAATCTGCCTTGGTTGCGGTAGAGCCAGGGTGCTGTTTAGAAGTCATGGTTGTGAGAGCTTTTCGCAGGTACTTTGGACATGACTTCTGTAGGGACCAGTCCCTGGAGAAGGACATCTTTCTTGGTATAGTTGAAGGCCTGCAAAATAGAGGATTGTCTGAGACTGTTATTTCCGTAGTGGATTCAAACATAGTGAGGAAGGCGCAGGATCAGGCAATGCTGCATTCTCTTGAACACGGGGGAATCATAAATCAGACCCTCTCGGTGGACCCCCTAACGCTATGTCAAAAACTCTGGAAAATCTACTTCCAGATGCAAAGAAGGTGAGGTGGTTACTATTAGAGTCCACCTACCTTTTGGAGAGACTTGCAGTAAATAATCCAGTTTGGAGGCAGAAGTGGACTTGCTGAAATAGGCTACTAGCAATGAAGATGGAGTGAAATGGATTGATTTCAGACATATTTGTTGTTAGTAGTCATCAAGTGGATCCGACTCATGCTAACTCCATGCATGCAGTTTAAAACCACGTCATAGGGTTTCATAGTCCTGACCTATTAGAAGCAGAGTGGTAATCCTGGCGTCCGAGATGCCTCTGGGTGGGCTATCTGGGTAGTTGGACTTGCCAACTTTAGGGCCAGTATTGTAGTACTTCTCAAATCACACTGTCTGGGGACTCATCAGAAAGGCTATGGAGATGGACCTGATAGGAGCTGATGGAATTGATGGCCATGTGTGACTCTGTTTTGTATGGGGTTACTAACCTAATAACAGTGTGTGTGTGTGTGTGTGTGTGTGTGTGTGTGTGTGTGTGTGTGAGAGAGAGAGAGAGAGAGAGAGAGAGAGAGAGAGAGAGAGAGAAAGATCGACAGAATTGTGGGAGTTGAGGATACCAAATTAGGTGTGTGGGCTTTCTTCATGTAGTTGACTCATTGTTTAGATATCCTTACCATCTGGAGAAAGATCCTAACTAGAGATATAGATGTGTCAATCAAGCAGTATGAAGGTGCTGGTATGAGTCAAAAGAGCCTATGGCGAATAGGTAAAAGGGTGCTGGGCTGTAGATGCCCACACCTGTGTTACCTGTGGGAGGCAGGGAGGGGAGAACCAGAGTTAGAAAGTCAGGAAATTGAGTAACAGGCTATTAAAGGGAAAAGAACATTTCAAGAAGGGAATAAGTAAGAATACTAATGGCTGAGAGATATAAAAAATTATAAGATGAAAATGACTTACTGATTTTAGCATTGAGGACTTTGGCGTTAGGTTCTCAGTAAAATTTTCATTGTAATAAACCATTTTATTGGGGGCTCTTACTGCTTTTATAACAATCCATACATCAGTTATGTCAAGCGCATTTGTACATATGTTACCATCATCATTTCCAAAACATTTTTTGACTTGAACCCTTGATATCACTCTCCCCACTGCCTCCCCGCCCATGGACCCTTGATAATTTGAAAAATATTTCATATTTTACACTGTCTGCTGTCTCCCTTCATCCATGTTTCTGTTATTCATTGCCCACTAACCCCCGCCCCCCAAACACACACACCCTTCCACCTAACCTCATAGTATCGCTAGTCTCATTCTTGATCCCAAGGGGTTTATCTGTCCTGGATTCTGTGTGTCGAGAACTCTTATGTGCGCCAGTGTACATGTTCCGGTCTAGCCAGATTTGTAAGATAGAACTGGGATCTTCAGTGCTATCCTCCATAGTGTATTCTTCTGGGGAGGGGGGTTGACATAGCTGGGACAGGGGCAGGCCCCCAAGACCTCTCTGTTAGGCCACTGCTTCATGCTGGTGTGTTTCCCTCAAATGCTTGGTGCACAAGGTTGAGGTCTGGTCCCTCTCTCCCTTTCCTGTGGAGACATAAACAGTACCCTCCCTGTGGTGGATTAGTACCCAGTTTCCCACCCCCCCCTCCCCAGGCCTATGTCTTCTCCCTTTTTTCCTTCTCCCCCATTTCTCCATTCACTCAAAATTTTTACTGACTTCATCAGTGAAAGTGAGTATTTGAGTGAGTATTGAAATGAAGGGTAGTTGGCTCCAGTGCTGCAGATGATTCTATTTTTTCCTGGCGTGATAGAAAAAAAATGTTAAATAAAAATTTGTTTTTGTTTCTACAATAAACACTTGAAATGAACTGATCTGCATTATTTGCTGCCATAGTAGACTAGTTTTTTTTTTTTTTTTTTGTAACATGCTTCAAAACAGTCCACCTGGACCTGGCAAGATAATACCCCAAAGTCATTTTTTTTTAGGCTAGATAGATCTAGGACATAAATCACAGCGATAATGTCCTTAAGGAAGGAGTACTAATGCAGCCCTGCAAAGGCGGAAACAGTGACTGCAGCGATCAAAGTTATCAAAGAATGTGTCAGCAGTGATGACCCTTCTCTAACCTAGGAAAGCCAATATTTAGATGTGTATCAATGGTATTTTGTTTTCTTCTTAAAAGTAATACAGCTAGTTTGTAGAATTTGAATAAATTAGAAAACAAATGGAAATTGCTATGTGACTACAACCATAGTGTATATTTTCCTTTCACATGCCTCTGAATTTTGTACATCTTATATTTCAAAGCCAGAGACAGCATGTATCTGTCAGTTTGGGTAAATTAGCATTTTGTATTAAAAATAATACTTTTTTACCATCTGACTAATGGTTTGTATTTTTTTTTAATTCCTTGCTTTTTGTTGGAGAAAATGTGATCTTATCCTTGTACTAAAACAAACAAATAAACTGCAATCCAGTCAATTATGGCTCATCGTGTCCTACAGTTCAGAGTAGAACTGTCCCTGAAGGTCGGAGCCTGTAAACCTCTTTGTATTTTCAAATCATTTTACTGGGACTCTTTACCGGGGCAGAAACACCCCATCTGCAACCCAAGGCTCCTAGTGCATGTATTATGAATCTTAGAACATTTGCAGATTATATTTTAATAGAAAGATAACATCAGTTTTCTCCCCTTCCCAATCTCTGTCCAGCCTATATAAAGTCTTTTCTGGGCTCGCTTTAAAACTTCTATTATTTCAGGTCCTTTTGTTGTAATGTTATCATTGCGTTATAGAAGCAACTATATTTTACCAAATGATTAACCACATACTTTGTAATTCAATTTTTTTTTACTATCACAAACTTCTTGAGTTTGTTTATCTTTTTTTCCCTTTTCCAACAGTAAATAAATCCTGAGGCTATAAAGGCGGTTTTATTTTACATTAAAAATATTTAAAGTTTGTATAACAATAGTTCTAAGTATCCATACTGTGCTATATAGGCCTTTATTGAATAATCTGTGTCTCAAATGCAAGCTATTCATAGTTAACTTTGAAAGAAAATAAAATATTAATAGTGGAAGAATTTCCAAACAACAGAATGGAATTGCATGCAAGTATGTAACTGCTTATCTATGTCATGATGTTTCCTGATTAATATTATATTTCTTAACTAACTTATCTTTAATGACTTTGACTATTCTCCAAAGGCTTCTCTCTGTCTTTTAAAACTGCTCAGTTCTTTAATATTCAATTAGCAAAATTACAATAATCCATGCATTCAGTGATTATGTAATACACCTTATTTGAGTGTAGAATAATGAAAAGATTGGATAAATATTATACAAATATTATGTAAATGATCAAATGAGTATCTCTTAAGTCATGGTAGTGGATAAGCAAAAATTGAGTTACCTGTCACTTTCATATAAAGCTAAATCTTAAAACTCTGTTAGTTACTGTACGTATGCTTTAGGTTACTTTCATATATACTCTCTCCCTACCAAAATAAGAGAGAAAATACACAGGAAGCTTATCTCTTATCTCCAAACTTAGTCAATTAACTTAAAAAAATGCCGTGTCCAAGTTGTAGGCAGCTATTTGCAAGATTGCAGAGAGGCTGTGCAGGTGAGTGGGCCTCACAGAAGGCCACGTTCGTAGCCCCAGTGCAGAAGAGAAGTCCACAGCAGGTGGCATATCTACTTGCAGGCTGTTGGAGAAACACGAGACTTCTGGCTTTAAAAAGGAAAAGAGAAATTCTTCGCAAGAGAAGTGGGGAGAAAACGGAATAAACCATTTTCTTTTTGCCAGAATGCAAGTCTGCTTTCCAAAGCTCTGTTATTTGTAGAGAAGCGAATCCTCACCATGGAGTAGTATGAATAATCTGTGGCTTTCTAACCAAAGAAGGATATCTGACTAGGTTTTATCCATAAGCCTTTTCTGTCCGTCATCTAAACAGGCTCTTTTTCTTTTTTGAAAATCATAAAATGGAATGGTTTTCCATTTGATTATATTACTGCTTCACAAATCATATGTCTTTTAATAATATTATCTTGAAGTTGCTAAACATATTGATGTTATTTTGCAACATGAATTTTATGTAGCACAAAAATATTTCATTGTTTTATAATGCATGAGAAATAAAGCATTAAATTAATAATGTTATTTGACACATACTTAAAATTGGCCTTGGCGTATAGATGCCTAACAATTTGTGCCACCTTTAAACTTAGATCTGCTTTGATATAAGACTGTTATTTTTTAATATTTATTTATTCTCTATAAATTATGTGGCGAAGGTCAGCTTCTCTGTATCTATTTGGGAAAGGCTAGGATTTTAATGAAATGAACAAAGAGCTCAGAAAAGTCTCATTAAAACCTCCGAGTATGTTATTAAAAATATACAGGCCTGCAGGATCAATTGCTCTTTTTCTTAAGGGTGATTTAAAATAAAAGAAATTTCAAATAATTGACTTGATTGAACAATAATAGAGAATGAAATGGATTGTTGAAGTTATTTCAACTTTTTGGGTGGTTTAAAAATCTCTAAGGCATTTTCTTTCAAGACATTGAACTCAGACTGAACCTAGAATTTGTGTAATTATTTGTGGCTGAATTCCTGGAGAATTGTCACAGAAAAATAGCCACTGAGTTAGTGATACATAATGTATTGTATTTGAAGCAATGGAAATGCTGATTGACATAACTTAATTGGCCAATATAATTGGAGATTTGTGCATTTTAACATAAACCGAGTTCTTAGAACTTCGATAGGTCCAAAAATCTTTAGGTCTGTTTGAATGGTTTGTAAATTGTAGAGTGCCTAAAAATCATTACCTGGTGATGTAGTCGTTATGCGTTGAGATGCTAACTGCAAGGCCAGCAGTTCGAAACTATTGGCTGCTCCTCGGGGAAAAAAGAGGTTTTCTATTCCTGTGAAGATGTACAGTCTTGGGAAGGCAAACGGGCAACTCTACCCTGTTTTGTAGAGTTCCTATGAGTTGGAATTGACTGGATCACAGTGAGTTTGTCTAATTAGAAATACAAGGCCAAAGGCCCTATCACTTGGAGATAGTGGAACTTAGTAATATCCATTTATAGCATATATATTAGCTAGATATGATGCAAGTGATGTAGGGATATCACTTGGAGCAGCACTGATGGAGTGTGGGTGTAGGAATGGACCATAGAGGAGGCAATTCAGATGGGAAGTGGACTCTCTATATTACAGTGACTGAGTATAAGTACTGAAGCACACAATTTAAAAGTCTAGCCAAAGAATAACCAGTGACCAAGAGAGAAACATAAATAAACAAAAAGAGCCAGAGAAAAACGATGGAGGTCCTGTTTTGGTGAGGGGAAGCAAAATTCAAACCAACTTAGTTACTTCTCCTTGAATTCATTGCCACACATGGCAATCCATGTGTTTCCGAGTTCAGATGCCTCTAAAGGGTTTGCCGGGCTGTGACTTTGGAAGCAGGCCCTTGGGGCTTTCTTCTAAAGTTCTTCCACTCTGTGAGTAGCCCAAATCATCAGCCTATGTACCACACAGGAGGAGTTATTCAACAAAACAGTTACATGGCAAAAACAAATAACCATAGTGACCGGGTATCAGAGCTCTGGGACTAAATGTTCATGATAGCAGATGTGCACATCTTTCTCTCTCAGAGCACAGCCACAGGGAAAGCCACATTGTTCTCTTTGAAACACCCACTGGCAGTTAGCAGCTCTATACCTTAACCACAGTGCCACCAGCACTGCATTCCCAGCACCTGGAGTGGGTAGGAGGTGGTCTGACATCCCTGCTGTGCATTAACAAAGCCAGAAAGATCCTAAGGCAAGTGACAGAATCCCACAGTCCGGGACAGCGATCTTCCAAAGGTTCAGGACTTTTTCAAGCCTCTTGGGAGAGGGAGTGAGTCTGAATCAGCTTGAGCAGAACTGTGGAAAGTATGAGGGTTGATCCGGTGCTAGAGATTCACCAGAATTATAACGAATATTTCACCATACTTTTTCTGTCTTTGGCTTATAGTATTTTGGTTTTGGAATCAGTGGGATTCTCGGACAATGACCAGTCTGCCTTCAGAACAGAACAGGTGATCTGGTTTGTTACCACATTGGCGAGGGATGGGATTAAAACAGCTCTTCGCAGGTTTCAGGGGCTGGGGAAGGGAACTGCCCCTGCAATTTTTATACTAGGATCAGGGTTGAAAGCAGACACTCTGTGCTTGAACAGAATTAACCCAATTTTAATAGTTGTTTTGTGAGATGAAGTTCTTAAATCTATAAAATATGCTCACTACTCTTAATCAGAAGGTTCCTTCCTCCTCATTATCTTCACTGAAACTGATTCTTTTTTTAGTGACATACCAATGATTTTATTTATTAGCAGTTTTATGGACATATAATTTGTATACCATACAATTCAATGGTTTAAATATATTAGAGAGTTGTGCATTCATCACCAAATATATAGATGGGTAGATAGAAGAGCTCTTCATTTCTACTGTTCTTGTACACTTTTGTTAAGGGAAAGGATACGCCCACTCCTTTGTGTTGTGTGTGTACAGGGCGCATCCGCATGTCAGCTCCCCAGGGACTGGGCATTGTCAAGGTAGACCGCTGTCCCTGCTGCGTGATCTGGGGCTGATTGACTTTATCTGTGCTTTCTCTTCATTTGTGTCAAATATTTAATACTGGAATGAAATTAAGATTTAAAAATAATCTACAACCTACCCGGCATACTTCTCTGTGCTCATGGCCTGATGTTCTGTTACATAATTGTGTAGTGAACCATACAAAAAAGACATTCTCTGCGGTCTAGTTTCCTTAACTTATAAGGAAAGATGAGGGTTGTGACCTACTTAGACTATATCATGAACAATAATTACACAACTTCATGTACTTTGTACAATGTTCTATAAATGCTAATAAACCATCTCTTCTATAAATACCATGCAGATTTTTAAAAGTAGGTCATATTGTTTCAGTCCTTCCAAACTATAGTGAAATTGAGACTAGCCCTTAACTTTTCCTTTATAAAAAAAAATAAAGTAGAAATACGCATTCTTGCATTCAGCATCATTAAATGTAGGTGAACACTTTAAGCAGAGTTCCTGTGTGTGATCGAGAGTTGTAGAAGTCAGGGATCCTGCCCTGAAGAAATAACACCCATGGGCCAATATCTGAAATCAAATGATGAATCTGAGTCTGACTGAGACATGGAGCTGAACATGGAGGTGTAAAGAGAGGTGATATTCTGGTCACCAGATTGTGGAAATGATCTCAGGGATGAAGAGGCAGGGCTTAGGAGAAGACAGGTGTTCCTTCTCATGCTGGTACCAGTACTCTCCTGCGTGGGGGCTTTATAGCGCACGCCCTTTTATAAACAGGTCATTACTTTATTATTGCCAATTCAGAAACACTGTTTGCAGGTTAAGTAACAGTTAGTGGCCTATTTTTCGTCCATAAAATATACTCCTTCCCAAACTGTCATTTGTCAGATACCGGAGTGGAAGATGCAAAAGCCTACAAATGAGACAACTCATGTGTTTACACCAATATTATTTATTAAGAGACTAGACTACACAATTTTTATAAATTGTTCTCAAGGGAGGCAACAAAGCAGCACTTTTCCCAAGAATGTGTCCGAATTGTAGTCCAGTGTCAACAGGTCCTAGCAGCATCTCTGAGAACATCCCTCCTTATGCTTCTGCACCTTTTCTCTCCTGAAGCCATGGGCCACACTCCTTGGCTCCAAACCAAGCCTACTGAAGTGGCCCGCTCACTAGTGAGTCTGTGCGGCTCCAGGATAGTCTGTGGGGCCTGCATATGGCAAAACATTACGTTTTCCTCAAGCAAAGCCTTCACCTTTTTTTGGGGGGGGGTGGGTGCTGGGGGAAGAACTGCCAGGCCTTTGTCTTTCAGAGCTGCTGGGTGTGTTCAAAATGTCAACCCTTAGGTTAGCAGCCTATGCTTAATTGTCATATCACCATTATTGCATGCACCAAGCCTTAAGAATAGGTCTCTCTCTCTTTCTCTCTCTCTCTCTCTCTCTCTCTCTCTCTCTCTCTCTCTCTCTCTCTCTCTCTCTCTCTCCCTCCCCCTCCCTCCTCTCTCTCCTCTCTCTCTCTCTCTCTCTCTCTCTCTCTCTCTTTCTATCAATGGATTGTCTTAGTGTGGCAGTGATAGACTGGCTTCACTCAAATCTTTTTGTGTTCTTCCTCTATGTTCTAAGAAAATCCTATTTAAATTGGATTCTTTAGTTTATTGAAAAAGCACATCCCTCAAATGTGCCCAAAGCACCTTTTTAATTTCAAAATTAAATGCCACTGACCGTGCCTAGGATGAATGCTTCTGTTCCCGCCCTCCACCTGCCTAGCATCACCAATTTGTGTGGGTGTGTGTATACATATTGAAAATACATACGTGTGAGGGATTCAGAAAATTTGAGGAAAACTCCCATTATCTTTTTTTAAACATTCATTGTCTTTTTAATACCATTTTGCAGTCTTCTAACACATACACACACGCACCAGAATCTGTGTAAGACTGAAACCTCTCATATAAGAAAGAGGCAACTCTTTTCCATGAAGGTGAGCTTGAAAGAGTAATGAGACGGCACACCATCACAGGCAAACAACTGTCCAAAGCTGGTAGCACCAGCCTCTCCCTCTCCCTGCGCAGGACAGGCTGGATTAGCCCTGGTGACATAGTGGGGTATGCGCTGAGCTGCTAATGTAGTGGCAAAACAAGGCAGTTAGCTTAATTCTGGCGCTCACGGGTTTCACTGTACATATGAATTCTATTTTTAGCTCTTCTGATTAACTTTTACCCCAGGTTCAATACAGAATGCTGAATCTAGTTTGTTGACTTAAGAATTGCTCCTTTTTGATTTAGAATTGCCCTTGTCACTTTCTGAATGGATTGGTGCACCCGTGGAGGAAATGGCCTGTGAAGGACATGGCACACGCAGGTCTCTGTGGCGTGGGCAGGTAGCACGTGAGCTGTGGGGTGCACACAAGCCAAAGACCAACTGGTGCAGGAGAAAGCTGAACACAGATTTTAAGGGAAATCCAGCCTGTCTTAATCCCTTGTAGTGTGTAGGTGTCCATGTAGGAACCATCAGCTTTTTGTTGTTTGTAGTATCAATACATACACGTTTCCTTATCCAATCACCTTTCAAATCTCTTTTGGCAGTTATTCATTTTGATCCTAACTGCCATTGCTTTTTTCTCCCCCAAGTACACTATTGTTTCTTTTTACTCTCTATCTCATGAGTTGTGGTGTAATACACACATAGTGTTTGTGAAGTATTTTTGCGAAAGAGCTTGCAGTGTTTTCTGGAGCTATCTGCTAATTAATCTTGGCAAAATCTCTGCGAGGTAGATAGCTGGATAGGATAGTCAGAAGAGAATTCACTAGACCATGCCGTCTTTCTGTTATGATAGAGGATTATTATTATGTTAAGATGTTTACACACCAAGTTCATAAATTTGTCGAGATTGATGGAAACGGAATCTCCTGGCAGAAATATGAGCACGCCGGCAGCATAAAATTGCAATTGTAAAGCACGCTTTATCAGCGTGTGGTGTTTAAGGAATTCTTCAGAGTCTGTACACCAAGCCTCTGCTGGGTAGGCTGTTTCATTTATCATATCTCTTGGGGAGCCAAGTGGGGGCAAACTGCTACTGAACTTCGGGGATTGCAGCAAGTGACCAGCTCAGACTCGTGATGGCGTTCTTTTAAACTTACAAGCTCCTCCGGCATGTTTGTGACTCCTACCCAGAAATATAACTTAATTGACAATTCCATTAGTAGTTTCATGTTGTACTACTGTTCTTGTTTATTGGACCTGCATCTGGTATTTTTACTCTTTACAGAGTTAAATGGGGCTCAGCTAGAATTATGCTTTCTTCAAAACAAACAAAACAAAAGCCTCTCCTAAGGGAGGAAGCTCAGTTCCATATATTTTATGGAAAGTAACATATAATCCACAGGCGTCTTCAGGATCCCCTTGGGGAAATAGCCAATGAGCAATGAGATGGGAAGAGGGAGGGAGCTAAGACACAGGGCTTCTTTTGCCCTCACCTTCTCCTTCAGGTGTACGATGTCCTCTCCATCCTCCTCCCTCAGCTTCTTCTACTCGCTGAACATGCCAGGTGTTTTATGTAAGAAAATAGATTTCCATTCTATCTATTCCCACCAAGATGGTAGATTAATTTGGGGGAAGGATTCCTGGGTGTCTAAGAGAAGCTGAAAGATTTTAAGGAAGGTCATTTTGTATATAAGTCTGTGGCTGCTGGTTTCGGTCCCCTCTTAGGGTTTTAACTGCGAGGCACGATGCGTTTTGAATAGGTAGGATGGCGAGTGCAGACTCCGAAGCACCCGACCAAAGGGCGGTGCTCCGGCCTGAGACGGTTTATGAGAAATGCAATCCTCATACTCTAAAAATACCTGACTCTGGCCTATTGCAGGAGCGGGCATAGGAAAATAGCTGGGAGGACCGAAGAGCGAGAGTGTGATGATAAAAGTGAAATTAAGGGGAAATGGATCTGTCATCAGCTCAGTCTCAGAGGACCTTACTGTTTGGCTCTTGAACTCCCTTCCCTTCGCCTTAAACTCTGTTCACCCTCATTATGGAGGTCTGTTTGGGGGGGGGGGCATGCCAAGGCAGAGCTCACATTCTTTATGAAACACGCGCAGGGTATATATCATTTTTGAATAGACAAAATTATATATATATATCACTGGACCCTAAAAGCCCAGTTAGAGCCCCCTGTCCTTGCCCGGATTAGCCATCCTGTCCTCTGTTTTCTTGGGGGAGGGGTGGGGGGTGGCTGCCATCTGATCCCTGAGCAGCACTGCAGAGGTCAGCAGAGCAGGTCATATTTGTAGGGTCAGCAAGAAGTCAATCTGCCATTTTATATTGATGCAGAGAAACTAATTGCTGCATTGTGCTGTGAGGGAATATTTGAGATGATAGATTCCTGTTCCCGCCAGTAATTCTCTTAAATGGTGAAAATATGAAATCACCATTACCTAGATTTATTTTCAAAAAAAAAGTTTGATTTGCTAAATCACTAAAGTATTTTTGGAATCAAAGATTTATTTAAGTAGTGCATTGAAGAAAGTAGGTAAAATTGATTTTTAAAGTCCCAGACATCTAGCAGGACTATAATTAAGACATTAGTGGTCTCCAGTTTTTTCTGTTTTTCTTTTTCAAAAAGCTGTAATCATTGTAAATGTACAGTATATTACCCTGTTTAAATTCAGATACTTTGCTATTATAATTTTCCCACCTCATTGTGACATTGCTATTGGGAGTATAATTTTCACCGGCTAGAAGATTTGCTTCCAAAACTGTCATGACTCACTTAAATATCTTCTTATTTATTCTTCTATAATATCTCTTCTTGAATTTTATATATTTTAAAATAAAATTTTATAGCATTTGCTTAGACCTTCATTTTCCAGCCATGGCTCTGAAAGTCAGAAGGAATGGCTCCGAAGTGGTGTTGTTACATTACTTTCCATAAGTACCTCAACACCAAATTATTTTTCCCCTTCTGTATTATTGTGCTTGCTTGCTGGAAATGAGGAGGCCTTGAAGCACTTGCTGATAAAGATGAAGACTAACTGCCTTCAGTGGGGATTACAGCTCAGTGTAAAGAAAACAAAATCTTCACAACTGGACCAGTGGGTCACATCATAATGAATGGAGAAGGAATTGAAGTTGTCAAGGATGTCATCTTGCTTGGATCTACAAGCGCTGCTCATGGAAGCAGCAGCCAATGAATCAAACATTGGATTGCATTGCATTGGGTAAATCTGCTGCAAAAAGACCTTCTCACAGTGTTGAAAAGCAAGGTTGTTATTTGAGGATTAAGGTGTTCATGAGTTAAGCCTTGGTTACTTCCACTTGCCTCATCTACATGTGAACGATGGACACTGACTAAGGACAAGTGAAGGATCCATGCATTTTAACTATGGTGTTTGTGAAGAATATGAAAGACACCCAAAGAATAGACAGCTCTGTCGTGGAGGAAGTCCACCTGGAGGAAGTGCAGCCGGAATGGTCCTTAAAAGAAAGAGTGGGCGTTGTCTCACACACTTTTGACTTATTATTAGGGGCTAGTGTCCTTTTGACATATTATTAGGGAGAGCAGCCCTGCAGAAGGCCATCACACTTGGTAAAATGGAGGAAACGTGACAAAGAGGAAGGTCCTGGAAAAGATGGACTGACACAGTGGCGGCAACAATGGATCCAACATAGGAACAAAAGTGCTGATGTCTCCGGACCAGGCCCACTTGCTTTCTGTTGTGCATAGGATCACTACAAATAGGAGCCAGCACCTTATTGTTGATACTATTACTATGCAATGTTCTTTTCCCCCCTTTGATAAAATTTCCTGATAGCATACTCACAAAGACATTGGTAGGGAAACTTTTATAAATAAGGTTATATAGAAACATTGTATTAAAATTATTCATTGACATTAAGAAACTACTAGACATTCATTCTTGTGCTATGGGCCAGTTCTCAGAGCCTTTCCTCCCAACCTAATGGGACCAGAAGAAAGACAATAACAGTGCAGGAGAGGTGCTAAGTGCTGCAATGAAGATTTGAACTTGCCATTTATTAGAATGGACTTTCGAACTGAGTGTTGGATGAGCAGATATCAAATGCAGTATTTATTTCTTAATGCAAGCTGTGCTACCAATTTCAAGAGATGGGAAAATGAAGGTTTTTTGTTATTACTTTTATTTTCGAATACGTGTATGATTCTTTAAGAATTTATTGTTACTAATAAAGGGAAAAAGTCAAAAAAATATTGCTCGAGCTTGTACGCCCCCACCCCTACACACACACACACACACACACACACACACACACACACACACACACACACACACACACGTGCCCCCCGCCCACACACACATTCTCAATGGGTCTCTTCTTCTAAGTAGTCCAGCGATTAACTAGACTTTTACTGCTTGGTTGTAGGCCATTCAAGGCTGTTGGCAAGGATTGTCTACACAGTGTGGCAGTGAGACGCCGGGCAATGGCTTATGGTGGAATGTGAGAGGTTGTTAATAACAGAAGGTTATGCCAGTCAGTCTTGGAAACCTTATCTGGGGCTGCTGGAAGCTGGAATTGACTAGATGGCTGTCAGTTAGCTGTGATCCAAGAATGCTTTTCACTCCTGAACTAAAGCTTACTTCAGAAAAATATGTAGCCGAAATTGTGTAGTGAATCTTGGCAAAATTACAACAATAATTTTTAATACTCTGTTGATTTGCTTTTGCATTATTTTTTATGCCTACCTATATGAAGTAATATTTCAAAAGGAGCTTAGTGAATGTACTTTCTTTCAATGGCTTCAGTTAAGAGCGAGGGGCGGGAAGCAAATTGCTCTTTGCTTTATTGCTGGGCTGCCTGTATATGTACCTTAGCTAATAATTGCATTGATCCTTATTGAAATGGTTGTTACTGTGACAGATTTGCCTGATAAGCAGTTCCTAAAATTACTAAGGAAGGTCATTCATTGGCCATTCATTCATTCGCTCACAAAGTCCATTAACTTTGCATCTTTAATTAATAATGCTAATGTCTGGGTGCCTGTTGTTCACTTTTCTTCAACATCAGAAATCAATTCATTTTTTTTTTAAATCTAGGGTCTGATTTATATCAGTTGTTGTTGTTAATTAGAGTCAGGGTGTAAAACCGCCAGAGAACAAGCGTAAACACTGAACATTTTTTCTCTAGGAGGTTTTATTTTATTATTTTAAAAAATTAAATTTATTATTATTTTATTTTTCAAGTTTTATATGTGTTCTCAGTAGAAATTTGGGAGAATTATTCCCCCATATATTGATGTGATTTTCAGTTCTATGTAATCTACACGCTACAGCGGCTCACAGTATTGTCTACTTCTGAAAGTAGCTTAGCCAAAAGAACAAGTGGTTAGGCTGTATTACATGGCGATTAATAACTGTGAAAAGCAAACACACATTCCTTTGCGGGCAAAAAGGGATAGTTCAAGAGTCTACTCCCATCCCCTCATAGAGGGGTTTAGGCGAGGAGATGGGTTAATTAGGGTGTGAGGTAGTACCGATGAAGAACACAGCTTTCCCCCAGATCCTGGATGCTTCCTCCCCCCAACTACCATGATCCGAATTCTACCTTGCAGGCCTGGATAGGACAGAGGCTGTACACTGGTACATATGAGGGCTGGAGGTACAGGGAATCCAGGGTGGATGATACCTTCAGGACCAAGGGTGTGAGGGACAATGCTGGGAGAGTGGAGGGTGAGTGGGTTGGAAAGGGGGAACTGATTACAGGGATCCACATGTGACCTCTTCCCTGGGAGAGCGACAGCAGAGAAGGGGGGAAGGGAGACTCCGGATAGGGCAAGATATGACAAAATAACGATGTATAAATTACCAAGGGCATATGAGGGAGGGGGGAAAGGGGAGGGAGGGGGGGGAAAAAAAAGAGGACCTGATGCAAGGGGCTTAAGTGGAGAGCAAATGCCTTGAGAATGATTGGGGCAGGGAATGTATGGATGTGCTTTATACAATTGATGTATGTATATGTATGGATTGTGGTAAGAGTTGTTTGAGTCCCTAATAAAATGTAAAAGAAGAAAAGAGAAAAAAAATGATTAGGGCAAAGACTGTACAGATGTGCTTTATACAATTGATGTATGTATATGTATGAACTGAAAAGAATTGTATCAGCCCCAATAAATTGTTAAAAGAAAAAAAAAAGAAAAGAGGAGAAAAAATGATTAGGGCAGGGAATGTACGGATGTGCTTTATACAATTGATGTATGTATATGTATGAACTGTGATAAGAATTGTATGAGCCCCTAATAAATTGTTAAAAAAAATTTTTTTAAAAAAGAGTCTACTCCCATCCCACGTGGCTTCTTTTAAGGTCCCTTCCTGGACTAGAAACTCAACTCCAAATCTCACTTAGATCAAGTTGATTCCTGCTCGGAGCAATTTTATAGGGCAAAGTAGAACCCCCCTGTGCTTTTCTGAGAGGGGAACAGCTAGTTCTGAACTGTTTGCAGTTAGCACTCACTGCAATCATGGGTTTGGGGAGTTAGGGAGCGTTGACTTGAGAAATAAGCAGGTTGGCTGTTAAACCTAGGATAATACATGGCTCCTAAAACGTTTTATCTTGTTAGATGAATTGCATCCTCATAGCCTGAGGGGAAGCTTCTTTTTATCTCCTTTTTCTCAGTCCTGATTTAGGTATTCTTTCCAATTGTGCGTGTGTTTAGTGAACATTAGGTAGCTATGGACTCATTCCAGTGTTTGAAAATATGATTAGGTAAAATTGGGTAGACAAAGCTTGCGGCCCGGTGTCAGATGTCTTTTCCTTGGTTGCTGAAAACTCATGAAGTCAACTCTCTGTACAGTGGAGAGGCTAGATTGGTCACAGAGTGACCATTGTCCTATTAGCTGTTTCTTAGTCTTGCATCTTGCTCATCGTGGGAGATTTAGTCCAGAGCTCCCTGAAACACGAACACCTCCACACGGCAGCATTCCCGTTGCTTCCGGCACTGGTTTAGTCCAGCGCCAAGAAATCGGCGCTACTCGCTGAAAGGTTGACGTTTCACACCCACCCATAGGCTGCAGGAGAGCAGGCCTGACGTCCCCCTAAGCCATGGGTGGGGACCCTTTTTCTTTGTTTTGGTGGCCATAGTTATGTGGATGCTTATAACGCATTTCGTCTGCCATACAAAATATCAACTTAAAAGTTAGCCCGCTATATTTGATCCAATATTTAATGAATTCACCCTTAATGTGAGGGCTGGAACTGCTGCCTTTTTGGTGAGATGTGTGAGGATAACTGGTTTTGGTGTCCCCTGGGCCTTCAACAGCCTGGCGGCCACACATTCTGTCCCTCTGCTTCTGGTCCCTGTGGGAATCCTAAGCAGCACAGTGCTGCCCTGCAATTCCCAGAATCACCAGAGGCGCGGTTCACTCAGCAACCTTTTTCCCCCCTCCCTTTAAAATCAGGTGTTTTAGATTTTTTTTTTTTGGAAAACTACTTTGGAATTTTCTTTGGAAAGTTCATTTAATATGGTCATTAGCATTTGTGGGTTTTCTCCTGGGGACCAGCTGGTGGTTTTCCACAGCTGATCTCTCAGTCGGCAGCCCAAAGTGGAACTCTGACACGCCACCAGGACACGCCACCAGGACACGCCACCAGGACACGCCACCAGGACACGCCACCAGGACACCCCACCAGGACACGCCACCAGGACACGCCACCAGGACACGCCACCAGGACACGCCACCAGGCTCCTCCGGCCTGTGGGTTTCCAGAGGCGTATCTCTCATATTGTAGGACTCTATATGTTCCTATGTTCCTAGTTCATGTCTGCTTTTTATTCTTACTCTCAGCATTAGAAAATGACCGTTCGTGAGAGAACTATAGTTTTAAGTGCCAGCCACAGCCAGAGAGTTCTGCCAGTTTTCTACATAAATAAGATCCAAATTGTTTAGAGTAGGATACTGGAGTGAATTCACAACGGCTGTTAATTTCAGTTTAAGCCACTGACTGAGATCATTGCATGAGTCGTGCTAGAATATTATTCCGACCACACAGACACAGACACTGATGTTATTCCAACCACACAGTCCTTTGCCCAGCCTTCTCTCCTTTGGTCAGGAGTCAATTATCAGCTGGGCAGGGAGGGCTCAACCTAGACTTCTATTCTGCTTATTGACTGCATTTCAGAACCTGCCTCTCGCTCTTCCTATTTCTGAGTCAAGATCTGAGACTCTGTTATCTAGAGAACACAGGTCACACATTGAATCCGGGTAAAATATGACTGTGTTCTTCTGACTCCTTTATCGTGATGCTTAACGCTTCTATAAAGTTCTTATATGGACAGTACCCAACAAAAAGGCCGAGGGGAAACAATAGTGTGTGATCCCTTCATACTTTTATTATCTTAATATAGAAGTATCATTACTTAGGAGCTATTCTCACCACTAACATTAATTTCTTTGGCCAATGTACTGTGACATGACTGTTTAAAACACCCATCCAGCAAGTAACCGTGGGTGATACTTCCCTGGTAATTTTTCTGGTGCATAGTTTGAGGTTAAACTTTCAATGCATATTTGTTGAATTGTTTTCTTTAATGATTCAAAAAGACAACTGTTTCTGCGTGTGAAGTGTTTATTCAGATAAACAGTGTTGCGCCAACTTTCCGAGGTTGTCACTGATTCTTTCAGTTCGAGAGGATGTAGAACACTTCTCTAAGGAATTCACTGCCCTTTTTGTAACTACTCGACAAGGCAGGAATAGCCCTTCGGACATCTTTTATAGACTAGATAGACCAATTTTCATGAAAGTGTCTGGATCTTCCTGATTAGTTTTCTCTGCTACAGATGTTTTGCATTTGTTTATTTAAGTTCTACCTGTGTTCTAGAAAAGGCAACAAAAATATCTTAAGCTATCATTTTCATGAACATGTCTGGATCTCATATGTATTGTTACCTTTAATGATTCACATCATATCTCATATATGGGCTCCAGACTCACGAACATGATAATTTAGGATTTATTACAACACTCGAGTCTGTGTTTACTTGGCACCATTAAGGTTTGTTTATGCCATGCATTTTTTAGAGAGTTCAGTCTTGAACTCACTGGTCCCCATTGTTTAGAAATCATATTTGAGAGGGATTGCTTTAGTCTGTTTTCCAGATTATATAAAGCCTATCTCCAAATCACACCAGGCCTACAGAGACTGGGCAACAAAAAGAGGGGGAAAAAAAACACTTCAATACATCTCCCAGTGAAATTGTTTTACTGAGTCAAATTACACCGGAGCTGCTGCTTTGATTGCTAGAAAACGTAGAGTCAAATCTGTGGCTCACCCGTCAGAAGGATGTGAATATTTATGGTAAATGGTTTGAGCGGTTTTCCTGCCTCTCGGTGATATCTTCACTCTAATTTTGCTCTTCTTCCCCTCTGATTTGACATTTAATATCATTTTATTGTGGTTTATGTGCCCTCAGTTTTCTGTCTTTTCTAGTGCAGAGGCAGACTCCGAGTAACAAATATAAAACATCTGTAGCCGAAAAGAATAATCAGAAAAGAAACAACCTTGTTTTGTCTTTGAACTTATTTTGAATTTTTTTCCTGTGGTCAAAGATATGTTTTCATTGTTTTAAATAAGAGGGTCTAGTAATGCTATTAGTAAACATAAAGAAATATGTGTTTAAATTACTTACAGATATCATAAAATATTTACCCTTGCCTCAGGAGTAGAATCTACTGCACGTGTTTATTCAGAAATTTTATACATTGGCATTTATAATCATGGTATACTATCTCACATTATACTAACAGATGGTTTTAGTAGTATCTTACATACACACTTAAAATGGTTCACATATGTCAGCACACTTTAACATTTTTTAAAAGTAGGCATGGTACCATTTGTATTGTTTCAACTGTAAAGGATGAAATTAAAGGTTGATTAGGGTGTGATTTCAAGTAAAACCAAGTCCCCAAATGTCTAGCCTGTGATAAAGACTAAGGTATCAGTATTGAAAGAACTTTCAGAATCACTCATCATTCATCACTTCTAACAATCCTTTTCAGCAGGTGGTCTTTTAGTTTCATGAAATATGAATACTGAAAGGCGCCTTAGGAAGGAAGCGCTCTTTTTTGATGAGTCGAAACAATTGTG
This sequence comes from Tenrec ecaudatus, assembly GCF_050624435.1. Classification (NCBI taxonomy): domain Eukaryota; kingdom Metazoa; phylum Chordata; class Mammalia; order Afrosoricida; family Tenrecidae; genus Tenrec; species Tenrec ecaudatus. The sequence goes on from NC_134536.1 coordinate 42,166,121, forward strand.
TTCCCCAAAGAATTTGCCACTTTCGAGCCGTCACCTAGTTGATCAAGTGTTGACACAATGGGATGTGGAGTCCTAGCTCTTCCAGCCAGTCCAGTTCTCCCCACTGTGTCCTAGTCTTCGAATGCCGTAGACCCACTGCGGTTGTGCACAGGTGGGATTCAGCCAGGACTGCCAGAACCAATACCTAAGCTTTATTGAAGTTCGGCGAACCTAGTTGTTAAAATGACACTGTAAGCAGGATAAGGGGGGCCCTCTGGCAGCCGTCCCATGTGGAAATCTCAATTTTACATTCCTTACTTTTTGTGTCGTTCATCTGCATAGCAGCATATTCTTCGCATTTGTGGTTACGTTCATTCCTTCTAGAGGTATTAGAAATTAGACAGAACTCTGTAATATTTATGTGTTCATTTCATAAAACATCACACTTTTAATGAAATACTAACATTTTAGTCCCTTGTATTTCCTACTTCAGTAAACAAACATGCAATATCAATGATGCAATTCCTGAAAGTCTTCAAAGAGCTTAAAGCATCGTCAGAACAATGGCTCTAAGTTCAGCCGACGTGGAGAGGGGTTTTTCGAAGATGAACATTCGGTGTTTAGAGAAGTTGCCTGTGTCGAATATATCAGACACGGTGACTGCTGTCCAATTGGCCCACTCTAGGCTATGGGTTCCCCTCCTCCATTGGAAAGGTCACACCACCGGTGATGCCCCTTTAAAAGCAAATGAGGAGGCCCATCCAGAGCAACATGGACATATCTTAAATACCAGTTTTATGTCTTTGGTCAGGCATTATTAAATATTTTAATTTAATATCTTAAAACTCTTAAAATCTAGTTTTCTGTACTTTTGTTATTCTTATTTAAGTATTAACTCTATGAATTAATAAACTACCTTGTCTATATCTTTTTAAATACTTAAACGGTCATTAGAGAGGCTGACCTCTTGTTATTTTAATTCCATCAATGCCTTTGAGCCATTTCTATTCATATTGGGACTAAAGGGCAAAGTAGAATACTTCATAATGTTTCTTAGAGTGTAATCCTTATAGGAAAAACTTGACCACAGCTTTCTTGGGAGCGGCTAGTGCATTGGAATCGCTCACCTTTGACTTAGTAGCTGAGTGCACAATGATGCTGCTGTGTTCCTTCCGGTTGCCCTCCGTCTGCTGCCATCCAGGCAGTTCTGGCTCGTAGCTGCCCTCTCATGGCACGCCCAGGCTACACATCTTTACGGGAGCAGAAAGCCTCACCCTTGTCCCTTGGGGAAGCTTGTGGGTTTGACTGTTAGCAGTCCGATAATACCGGACAGCAGCACCACGGCTCTTCCTAATAATAGAAAACTGAATGAGAAAATGAATAGTAACTCCCCTGGAAGGCCGATGCATCGCTCCGATGTTTACCCCGTATGACTCCAAATGAAACGGAAAGTTGTAGTCCTTGGACGATGGATGTGGTGATCGCCCACATGTTCCACTCATAAGTTTGGAGCTTTCCTTCTTTCAGCCCCGATGTCTGAAAATAAGACATCCGTGCCCTGACTTACCACTTGGCTCTTTTCTCTTTCCACTTGTTAGAGCCAAATGCAAAGTCCTACACTAGGCATGTGAACGTTTCCTTTACTCTAATACTAAATTTCACGTGGGAAAAAGTGAAACAACCTCCTATAGTAGTGACCACAAGCAGCACTGCTTTGAAGAAGCGGAAGTTGCAGAACCATTGTCCAGGTCAAGCCCCGTCGCTTATGAAGCAGCGGTGTCACCAGCAGGGTGCAGAGTCCCTGTGTGACAGTGTCCGAGAGGAGTGACACAAAAATGACTGTTCATAAAATTTTTTTAATAATTATTTTATTGGGGGCGCGTATAATTCTTATCACAATTCATACATGCATCCATTTTGTAAAGCACATTTGTACATTCATTGCCCTCATCATTCTCAAAACATTTGCTCTCCATTTAAGCCCCTGGCATCAGCTCCTCATTTCCCCCCTCCCTTCCAGCATCTCCCTCCCTCCCTCATAAACCCTTGATAATTTATAAATTACTTTGTCATACCTTACACTGTTCGATGTCTCCCTTCACCCACTTTTCTGTTGTCCGTCCCCAGGAAGGAGGTTATATGTAGATCCTTGTAATCAGTTCCCCCTTTCCACTGTTAAAAATATTTTTGTGCTGTTTTCCACCCAAAAAAATTGTTTTTGAAAATAAAGTATGTTTTTTAACAAAATAAAACATTTACATTTCTTTTTCTTTTTTTAAAATTTAATAAATATTTTTATTGGGGCTCATATAACTCTTATCACAATCCATACATACATCAATTGAGTAATGCACACTTATACATTTGTTGCCCTCATCATTCTCAAAATTCTCCTCCCACTTGGGTTCCTGGAATCAGCTCATTTTCCTTTTTTCCCTCCCCCTCCCTTCCTGCTCCCCCCTCCCTCACGAACCCTTAATAACTTATCAATTATTATTTATCTTATCTTATCTTGCACTGCCCGGCATCTCCCCTCACCCACTTGCCTGTTGCCCATCCCCCAGAGAGGAGGTTACATGTAGATCCCTGAAATCAGTTCCCCCTTTCTACACCTCCTTTCCTCCTGGTGTTGTCACTCTCACCGCTGGTCCTGAGGGATTCATCCGTCCTAGATTCCCTGTGTTTCCAGATCCCGACTGCACCACTGTACATCCTCTGGTCTAACCAGGTCCGCAAGGTAGTATTGGGATCATGTTAATTGGGGGGCAGGAAGCATTCAAGAACTAGAGGAAGGTTTTGAGTTTCATTGTTGCTACCCTGAACCCTGAGTGACTCATCTCCTCCCCACTACGCCTCTGCAAGGGATGTCCAGCTGTTTATAGATGGGCATTGGGTCCTCATCAAGCCCTCCCCTCATTCACAGTGATTTTTCCCCCCTGTCTTTGTTGTTTGAAACCTGTTCCCTTTGGCCCTTCATGATCACACATGTTGGTGTGCTGCTTCCATGTGGGCTTTGTTGCTTCTGGGCTAGATAGCCGCTTGTTTACTTTCAAGCCTTTAAGTCCCCAGACTCCATATCTCTCAATAGCTCGGCACCATCAGCCTTCTTCACCACACTTACTTAAGCACACATTCATCTTCAGTGTTTATGTGAAGAAGGTGATCACACAATGATGGTTTTTGTTCTTTGATGTCTGCTACCTGGTTAATTCAACACCTTGTGTTCACTTAGGCTGTGTGCTTCTTCTCTGTGGGCTTTGTTGCTTCCAAGCTACATGGCTGCTTGTTTGCCTTCAAGCCTTTAAGACCCCAGATGCTATATCTTTTTGATAGCCGGGCACCATCAGCTTTCTTCACCACGTTTGCTTATGCACACATCTGTCTTCAGTGATCATGTCAGGAAGGTGGGTATCATGGAATGACCGTTTGGATTGAGGGAGTGTGCGTGAGAGGCCCAATGTCCAACTGCTACCCTACTACTGAACCTATAAATATATGCACATAGGTCTATTTCCCCATAATCATAAATATATTTACATATGTACATGTTTGTATTTAGGCTTCTATGTCTGCCCTTTGCTTCCTACTCCTTTCCTCTATTTCCTTACGCTTCCCTCCTGTCCCACTACCATGTTCAGCCTTCATTCTGGTTTTAGTAATTCCTCTCAGTTACCTTGTCCTCGTTCACTCCCTACCAGTCCTCCCATCCCCTCCCTGGCACTGGTTTTGAACCACTCGCTTTTTCCTAGTCCCTGTGTTGGCCAACACCTCTTCCCTTCCCCTACCTCCCACACTGTCATGTCTCTCTGGGACCGTTGGTCCCGTTATTTTCTTCTCACAGTGTTTGTCCATCCTATCTTTTCTAGGTGGACCTGCAGATATAGTAATATGTGCATTGTAAATGAAGATGGCTTTGACAGCACCAAAGTGGCACATAAGAACATGCCATTGACAACAGCAACACTGACAAACAAAAAAGCTGTCAAACAAAAAAGCCACTGACATACAAAATTTAAAAGAGAAAAAAAAAGAAAAAAACAAAACAAAAAGACAGGGAAAAAAAAGAAAATTCTGTTGGTAGTTTGAGGTCTATTTGTTGGCCTTTAGGAGTGTTTTCCGGATGAGTCTGGTGGGTTGTCATGTCCTGGCCCCAAAGTCCATCCTTTATATTCCCTCGGGATCTCCTTGCTCTGCTTCCCCTGCTGCTTCATTGCACGCCCCAAGTGTTTGCCTCAGTGTGGTGGGGTCAGCTCAGTCGCACATCCCCCACTGTGTCTCAAGTGCTGTCCCGTGTAGGGTTGTGGGTCGGTGCAGGATGTCACATCTCGCTGTGGGGCCAGCTGTATGGTCCCCTCTGTACAATGGGCCTTTCAAGCCAGGCTTTCATCCTCTGAGCTTGGTGGCCCAGGTGTTGTCCGCTCTGTTCTTCCTCCTTCCTTTGCTTCAGCTTCCTTCTGAGTGTGGCGTGGTGGGTCAGTTCCTTTCCCACACCAGATGATCTAGTTTCATTTTCTGTGGTACTCCCTTTGATTGTGGGGATCGGGCTAATTCTGGATGGGGCCGGCATATGGTCCAGTCTCTTCATGTATTCCTCCATAGTTTATGTTGCCCTCCTAGTTTAGTGCGCCATGGTGGGATCCGTATGCATGTTCCAGTTCTGTGGGGACACAACCAATACTCTCCCCCGGGTGGGTTCGTGCCCTGTTCCCCCATACCATCTCCTTGGTGTAAGTATGTTTTTAAATAAAAGATTCTGTCACTACTGTAAACAAACATGCTTTTTTGGGTAAGTCCTGCTTGCATGTATCAATGTGCTCGCAGTGATAAAACCGTGCTCCTTGAACTTCTTGAACCGTCTACCATGCTCTCAGCTGGACAGTAAATAAGGAAAACCAGGGTAGGTGAGAAATAGTAAACGTACCGTGGACAGAAGACCAAAAGGTGTCTTGGTGGAAGTACAGCCAGAATTCTCCTTAGAAGCCAGCACTCAGCCTCCTGATGTGTGGTCCTGTTATCAGGAAAAAGCAGTTCTTGGAAAAGGGCATCATGTCAGGTGGCTGCAAAGAATGGGCTCCAACATTTCAAGTGTGAGGCCTGGCCAGGGTTTTGTTCTGTTCTGCACGGGATCACTGTTCAGGGCAACCAACTCTCGAGCACTCGAAAGCAGCCCTGCTCCCAGGTCACTGCTGTCTTCATCATTCAGTTACACCGACACTTCTAATCAAGTGATTTCATCCACAGATGCCATTGTAATTTAAAGATGTCCTTTTAATTTTGCAATTATTTTTGTGTCACTACTATGGTCATTAGATTCAATGATTCTGGAATTGTGCTTTGTGAGTGACAGTATCGTTAATAAATTAAATACATTTATTAATAAGTTAATAAATAAAATATCACTAAGGATTTATCATGCTATGGTATAAAAGGAGATCCATCGGGAGGTGGGATGAGGCGGGGATTTGACTCCGTGAGTTAACTGCCCTTGGTGACACCAATGCCGACGGAGCTACATCAAGTCACTCAACTCTGCCAAACTGTGTGCTTCATTCTCTGTAATAGGAATACTATCTGCCTCTTAGTTTGTTTTTGTGATGAAGAAGAGATAGCGTAGTGGGTGTAAGTACCACTGATATATAACCAGGCTCATACTAGAGTCTGATATAATGTCATGTACACATTTACTTATTATTTACTTGGCTTATAAAAAAACAAGTTATTTATAACTTGGTTTATAAAATAATTGATTTGGTAGTTTGATACAGGGTTTTCAAATGCAGTTCTACACAATACTTTAATTATAAAGCTTCAATAGCAAAAACAATCCATTTCTATAGTTTTTGCTAAAGCAGAAAACTCTTGATTTGCTGCCCTTTATAATCTGGAGTGGTGCAGATAGATACTCAGCAGAATTGGGCTATTTCTGTGAGCTAGATTAAAAGCTTAATAGTGAGGCAGTTTGCTTGTTACTTTTAGGAGCTATGTCTGAAACCTGAATACAAATTCCTTCAGGTTTATTTCCTTGGTGACCAAGGAAACCATGGGAGCTTTTTAAAAATCTAGGTGTGAATGCTCATGATTACCTCTGCACATCAACCTACCTTTGGGACCATGACAGAATGATAAATCTATTTAAGGGGGCTGTACGATTCTAGGAAGCAGGTAAACATGCAGTAGGTAGTTCTACTCTCATAAAGGCTTTAGGAGCAGTCCTTTTACATGACAGATTGAGTAATCAGCTATCTGGTTTATCAACTAGGAGATGCCTATTTGTGCCCATTCCAAGCAAAGGTGATGTAAAGATACTGTTACAGCATTCATCTTGTAGCGCATTTTATTTCACCAAATAAGATACTCACTGGTATTTTAGAAAGACACTGGCTTTTCTGTATGTGCATGTGTTTGGGATGAAAAAAGACATAATTTTGTAACAATAGCTTTATTTACTGGCTAGTGAATTTTTTTTAAGTGGTGGGGTAAAATCCATACTGCTATGAGCTCCCTCAGTAGATTAAGCAGATGGTTGTGGACATTCTGGGAAACGTAGATGTGTTTGGGACTAGAATTGTCTGAAAGTGGCTATAGCCAAAGGGGTTGCATCTTAGAGATTTAAGTTCCTAATTTGGAATCGGTGGATCTTTAGACTTTCTAATTTTGAGCTTCAGAGTCTTATAAATTCAATTTTACATATTCTAATAGGGGCAAGGATCTATTATTTGAATAGAAATGGTTCTGGAACTTCACAGACTTTAGGAAGCACTGCTTCTTTTTAAAAAAATAATCAGTAGACATTTTCTTTAAATTCATACTAGAACAACCAATACCTATGATTTCTAGTTTATGCTTTTATGAGTTCTGCATATACAAATAAACCCACTAATAACAACATGTGTGTAATTTTGTTAATGTTTAGAGTTGATGTCTGTTCTTATGTTAAGAAATTGAATATTGCTATAGTCAAGAGTGCTTCCTGAAAAAACATCATTTTTAAGTCTTATTATTAAGCTCATTATTAATTGTAAGAATGTTCCAACTCTTCAAAATAAAGTGAATAATCCAAGCCTGCTGAGGACACAGGCCTTGGTCACAGATTACATGCATCAGCACTCTTGGAAGGGAACCAGGGAAACTCTAAGCAAGGTTTGCCAAGTCGGAAGCAACGTTTCCTTCAACTTTGAGGGCCCTGGTGTTTGGTGAATGCTTCAACCCTGCTAGAGAGGGCCTTCTGAGCTTGGGCCAAGGTCAGGGGAGGGGTTTGTACCTGAGCACACCTTTCCTTTTTGGAGGAGAACCAGCTGCTTCTGCCAACAAGCAGATCAAAGCACAGCAGGGGCCTCTCACTGGTTTACCAGCCATTCCCCAGCTCAGCTCTTCTGAAGCAGATAGCAGGGTGGGGTGAACAGGGTCCACTGCCTCCAGCCTGCCTGTGGTGCTTCCCTTTGGAGCTGGTGTAAGAACCAGGAGGACCCTTCCACAGTGTGGCCACCAGGCTGGTCCCCTCTCCTCCACCCTTCCTGGTCAGCTTTCAAGCATGTCACCAGCAATCTCTGCTCTGACTCCAGCGTGGTAGGAACCACGCTCCTTCCCTGTGAGGCCTTCAGCGCTGGACCCTCTGCCAGCATCTCCCTGACCTGGCATTGACTCCAGAAGGCTTTTGCCTGAGGTCCCTGTCTTTCCCACTGGAATTGAGGCAAAGGGAGCAGCTTCCCTTCCTCCTTCACAGAGCGCCGCCCGTCTGCCACCTTTGGGATGTCCTTTTACTGCCGCAAGGCTGCACTTGATGGTAAGGGCCTGAATAAAGCAAATCTCATTTGCCAAAAATTGACAATGGAAGTTGGAATCGGAGCTCTGACAGCTAAAAGAAAGAAAGAATGTAGCCAACAGCCCTGCCCTCTTGTTTTGTCCAGCACATATGCAGCACATACACTGCAGGAGGTAGAATTTTGGTCTCTTGAGGCCTGAGTCGTTACTGTGACTGACAGTCCCATGACCAGATGCTACATGGGGACTTTCAGAAGATTGCATCTGGTGATGTTATTATTGCTCCTTTTTGAGTGAGATACAAATTCAGAATATTTGCAAATAGCCTTTTGAAGAAATGTGTACTCTCTACATCATTTCTAAACTTTTGTTGAGACTGGGAGAAAGTGGAATCATTAATTAAATGTCATCTTGAATGCCATGTTATTTTTATTTCAAATTCCATTATTTAGTACCAGTGAATGACAAGCCTGGTATCCCGCTATACATGGAAAATGTTCAGAAGAGACTGTGGTAGAAATGCCTCTTTCCTTTGGGTTATGTCAGCTTTACAGTGAATAGATGCCTGTGTGATAATCACTGGGAATCAGTTAGTTATGGGGTTTGCATGTGTCTCTGTAAGGTTGCAGAGTGACATGTAATTCAACATTAAATTCTTTGATCTTTGAACCAGTAGAGCCCTGTTAAAGTTCTATATTTGTCTCGAATCTGCTGAAGTGGCTTCAGTCCAATTTTAGCTCTGTGTGCCACCTTTTTTATCTTAAAAATAAGAGGATGCTGCCTTCAGGTACTTAGTAAAGTTTCCTGATGAACAGAAAGCCCTATGAGTCTGAATTTTAATTTCACACCAGGGAGCAACAACAAAGTTCTATACTGCTTAGCATGATTATGTTGTTTAAAATTATTATATAAGCACGATTATGCAAATCCCTTTGTCTTAATAGCATATGCTTGATATTATTTATGTTGCCAAAGTCATGGTCCAAATGTCTACTCCAATTATGATATTATTTTTAAGGGACAGAATTATCTTCTTTACAACTATTTGCTTTATGATGTAGTTTCCCTGAAATTGTCCTGGACAGAATGCCAGTGCTGCTTGTTATGGGCTAAGGATAATTGACTAGCAGGTACAATCTGCAGAAAGAAAGTTAATCTAATTGTTGTAAAGACTTTCTCCTAGCTACAGAGAATGCTAAATTGATTTTACTTTACTACATAGAAAAACTGCAGCGCATTACATGGACCAGGGCTACTTTAGTGAATCCCTGTGAGGATTTTCACTAAGCTTTTGGAGAACTCATGATCTTCGACAGATTACCAGTGTTTGCTAAAGTGGATGATACCCGGGGAGCTGGAACAATCCAGGGGGCTCACAAAAGTGGGTACATACATTTTATCCTGGTTTATGTGCGACAGTGCACAGCCTTTTCATTGTCAGGGCTCCTGAGAGAAACATTCGTGAACTAGGGAACCTATAGGCTACCCGAATGATTTACTGTAATGTAAGACTGTCCTTGTCACCTGCCACGTATTATACCTAAGGCTTATACAGGCAGCAGAACATACACACACACACACACACACATAAACAAATATTTTGCATAATACGTAGCTTTAAAAAAAATCCTTCTGTACTTATTTGGCAGGGGAGATACCATGAAGGTGGTTTTCCCAGGGCAAGACTTATCCGTTGCACTCCGGATGTGCTGACCCCTGCGATTTCCCCAAATGTGGGAAACTCAACTGCATTAAAAAAAAATCTGTCTAGTGGTTAATAAGGGTGTCATCCGCAGTCGTGAGAATGGCTGCCATGCTTGGGTCCTAACCCAAACATTTGAGGCTCAGAGCAGCACTGCAGAACAGCCTGGTGATCCACTTGCCAAAATCAGCCATTGAAAGGTGTGTGGGGCACAGCTCTATTCTGACACGCATGATGTCATGAGTTGGATTGGATTCAAAGGAAACCTTTAAAAAAATTTTAGTTAGTAAAAGTTTAGACATTAAGTATTAACTGTTTACATTTACGCTGTATTTCCTCTGTACCCCGGTGTCTTTATGCCTGTCATGGGCACTATCATTCTTAGAGTCTCTCTGATTGGAATCTTCACAGTTGGAATTAACTTTCATCACAGCCCAAACCTCCACCCTGCTTTTGATAGTACATTTAGTAACTTTAATGGTTTTCCCGGGAAACGTGTTTCGTGTGTAAGTAGCGTCCTCTTTGCCATGATTACCTGGTTTTTTGTGTGCAGTCATCTGTTTAACTGGTCTGTGGAGCTTCCGTATCCGAATTTAAGGCATGCTGTGCTTTGCTCGTGAACTACTTTCCTTTAATCACTCTTAATGTGGTGATTCAAACTGCAAGCCTGACTGTCAGGGCTTTGAAATCTCATCCTTTTCTGGGTTGATGTCAGTGCAAACCCAGTTTTCTTTTGAACCTTCCCAGCCTTGCCGACTCTTGGTCTTGCCTCCGCGTTGGAGCAGACTTCCAAAAGTGTAACTTAGTCTCTATTCTGCCTTCCTGTCCACGATTCCTTTCTCTCGTCTCTAGCTCTTTGCTTGTTGGGGTTTGCTGTACTCTTGGAGTCCAGTGTCCTGCTGCACTGCCCGGTGAGAACTCGATCCATGTAGTCTACTGGATTCTCTCTTCTCCACATTACAAGCTGTGGGAACAAATAGGTTCAAAAGTTACAGAGTGCTCCTGGAACCACTAACGTAGGTTACATATTGACCTAGTCTTGGTTTACATTGTGTAATGGTTTTTGTTTCACCTGTATATTATTCTGAGAGAGAAAGGTGAGACTGGCTGGGCCCGTGAAGTCTCGACACTCTAGGAAGCAGGTCCTTTGTGACTCAGCGGCAGTGGCTTTGGAGTGGTGCATGGGCACTTGTGGTTGAGCGGTGATCATTTTCTTACTTAAAATATCATGTAATTTTATCCGTGTGATTATGGAAACTCAGTTTTTCTACATGAATTTCATTGACAGGTTTGGAGATATCCTTGCAGTTGTTGGTGTACAATTAATTAGATAGATATTAATGAATTTAATGAATGAGTCCTAGTTTGTTTTTTTTTTTACTGGAAGCTTATATACCAACTATCATTTCTGATGCAGTGATAAGTTCTGGAATTTTTATCGCTGCATTTTTTAGGCCGTTTCATTAAAATGCTTCTGTTTTACTGAAGAGGATAAATCCCTGCCCTCTGGTACTTGGCTGGAACTAATTAGCCCTTATCGTGTGAGCTATGAGACACTTATTACCACTTTGCTCTCCTGTCTGATGTTAACTTGTCAGGGATACTACTGATTGATGCCCTCTCTCCTCTGCATAGAACATGAGTGTGATAGTTATTGCATAGGATTTCACCCAGGTCATTTCTTTTGATGAGGGCATGAATACAGGAAATGACCACAGAGATGAACTCTGGAAGTCATCTTCGTTAAGAGTCCAGATTTACATTTTACTAGTGAAAGTGAATGTGAAGAATAAGGATTCATGTCTTCAGGATTGTTAGACGTGCATGGCTCTCCTCTCTTCCAGGCTATGGGAGAAAGCAGATAGACCCTTTAATCATATTATTTAATCTTAAGAGACTGTACAGGTAGCATGGAATAGAATAGTAAGGATAGAATCAATACATTAAAAATAATTGGGGGTGCCATTTATATTTAAAGGACTGATTTTCAGTTAGGTGTTCCTGGTGTTGTATAGTACTTTTGTTAGAGTAATTGGATTTTAGAAATAGCTAAAAAAATTTTTGCAAAGTTTTTAATATAATTGCATTTTTCACAAATGTAAACAGATCATCATTCTTATTTGTTTGAGAATTTTTAAAAAAAGATGTGGACCCCATTTCTTTTTAAAGAAAAAAGGACCAAAAATATAATTAGCATTTGAATAGTTGGCTGCTTTTAGTAAGAATTTTACTTAATGACACAGGTTTCTGAATTTTTGCTTCCTCTCATGTGGAGAATATATCTTTTGGTTCTCAGTAGTATACTACTCTGACTTGGGATATAATGACAAATTGTGTGAATTTAAATTGTGTTAATTTAAATCACCACCATCAATTTAACTAGCACCTTTGGTATTTTGTTTTTTAGATGGTCTAATAAAAAATGAGCTTTCTTGGGCAACGGCAACGCCTACATGATAACCGCAGACCTCTGGGGCATTAGCTTGGGGATGTGAAGGCAAGAGTCTCTCCTCTTGGACATGCGATTACTTTATTTTTATTTTTTTATTTTTTGCGATTACTTTCTGATGATTTCTTAATAACTCAGTGTTTCGCCCAAGCCTTCAGCTGCCACTAACATTCACTCTTTGTTCTTTTAGGCTGAAAAAGGTGTGATAAGAATTTTCTTGTGAGCTAAAATAGGATGCAGGTAGTTTTGCGTTGCTTCAGTATAGATTTTAAGGGCCCCTGATAGTGTAGTGGTTACGTGTTGGGCTAAGTCAGCAGTTCAAAACTCCAGTCTCTCCAAGGGTGAAAGACAAGACTTTCTACTTCAGTTAAGATCGAAAGCTGCGGAAACCCAGGGCCCATTCTATCCTATCCTATAGGATCATAATTAGTCAGCACTGCATTGATGGCAGTGAGTGGGTTCAGTATAGACTGGAGCTGAAGTATACAGACATTTCCTTATAATCACTGGGCAATCAGAATGGTCCATTAGTCCAAGAACTTTATATAACAGAGAAGGTAGATTTTTCTTCAGCTTTTGTTGCTGGTGATTTCTCAGTAAAATTTACCTGATCTCCTTTTTTAAAAAAAATCTCCTATTTGAACTTTGTTTCTACTGACCGTTTCATATGTGTGTATGGATTTTGCACTCTTTTGAGCAAGTTAAGCCAGAAATTGGTGTTGCATTCAGTCTTCAAAGGGCTTGTTCACAGCCTCCCTCCCAGGACAGGGGCAAGAGGGTTTTGGTGTGCTGCATTTGTTAAGGGTGAAGAGTTGTGACTTGTTTTGTGAATCAGTACAAACTTTTTGAAGAGGCTGTTTTGTGAGTTTTTAATAAAAACAAAACAAACAAACAAAAAACCCTCACTGCCATCTAGCTGTAGTCTAATACTGGAGGAAGAGTTGAAAAGCTTAAAAGATCATGGGCTTTATGATCAAATCAAGTTCTGATAAAAATCCAGCTTAATCACTTGCTAATTATTTTCTTGTTCACGTTATTTCCCATGCCTGAGCCTCAAACAAAGCATTTGCGGTTGAAATTTGTGGTTCAAAGGTTGGTGTTTTGAACCCCCCAGTCCTCCATAGGAAAAAGATGTGGTCGTCTGCGGTGAAGAAGTGCTGACTTGCAGACCCTGTGAGTCCCAGTCAACTTGGTGGCAGTGGGTGTTTTGGGTGGGCACCGAGTGCCAGAGAAGTGTTCTCTAAATGGTAGTTTTTCAGTTTTCCTTCCCGGGATTGTTGCTGTGCTCATTTATAGGTGTGGTCAGTGTGTGGTTTGTGAGCGTTGTCGGGGATGGGAAGTGGGATGATGGTCAATACCTTTAGAGAAGGGTGACGCAGGGACTCCAGAGAATCTTGAGTGAGCCCAAGCCCACCTTTCTTGGTTAACAACTCGCGAGAGCTGAGCTGTGTGAGAAAGAACCTTTGCTGAGTCTATGATATATATTTTCGGTGGGTCTCCATTAGGAAAGGAAAGTCTGAGTGTCTACTTCATGTTCTGCTTTTCTTCACACTCTTCTTAATGTTTTGTTTCTATTTGTTTATTTTTGAAGATCATTTTATTGGGGGCTCTTGTAGCTCTGATATCAATCCCTATATTAATTGTATCAAGCACATTTGTACATATGTTGCCATCATCATTTTCTCAACATTAACTTTCTACTTGAGCCCTTGGTGTCAGCTCCTCTTTTTTCTCTCCTTCCCCCACCCTCGTGAACCCTTGGTAAATTATAATTTTTTTCATATCTTACACTGAGTGCTGTCCCTTCACCCAGAATTCTGTTGTTCGCCCCCCTGGTGGGCATGGTGGTGATTATGTGTCGATCCTTGCAATCGGTCCTCCTTTCCTCCCTTCTACTTCATGTTAACCAGGTCAGGTGCCATCACATACACCCTCTCAAAACTGCCCTGTGGTTTACGGAAGGCTGTGGAGTCCTGGTGGTGTACTAGTTATGAGTTGGGCTGCAATCTTCATGATTAGCAGTTCGAAACCATCAGCAGCTTTGCAGGACAAAGACTCGGCTTTCTGGTAAACAGAAAACCACAGGGCCAATATGAGTCCACACTGGCTCCATGACAGTAAGTTTGTTGGGTTTTTTTGGTGTGGAAGATGTAGTTAGTTTTCCCAGAATCATGCAGCTTGCGAACGGATTGACATCCTAACCCAGGTGGGCCAAAGCTGAGGCAAAAACTCAGTAGGAAAGCCAGACTTGGTGTACAGGTTCCATGCTCAGGTTTTTCTTTTAGTTAGGAGATTACAGCCTCAGAAACCCACAAGGGCCATTCTGCTCTGCCCTCTAGCATTTCTGTGAATAGGAAGTGCCTCTATGGCAATGATTTTGGTTTTATTGTGAGTCGATGTGAAACAGAGAGAAATACTTTCCGGTCCCTGCACCATCTTCGCAGCTATTGATCACGGCTAGTGTTGCAGTTACCATGCCAATGCATCTTGTGGAGGATTCCCGTCTTTTTCAGGGGCCCTCTTCTTTATGAATCATGAGAACCTTTTCCAAGCACTGATCTCTCCTCACATCACATTCAAAGTACATAAGACCATGCTTTGCCGTCATTGCTGCTAAGGAGCATTCCGACTGTATTTCTTATAAGAGATTTGTTCTGACAGCCCATGACACTTTCAACATTTCCCACCAGCACCATAATTCTCGTGCATCGCTCTTCTTTGGTCTTTCTTTTTCACTGTCCAGCTTTCACATATGTATGAGGTGATTGAAAATACTATGGCTTGGATTATGTTTAGCCTAGTCCTCCCAGTGATGTCCTTGCTCTTAAGTACTTTAAAGGGGTCTGTGCAGCAGCTACGCATGATGTCATATGTTGTTGGGTTTCTTGATCGTTGGCTTGCATGAATATTGATTGTGGATACTAGCAAGATGAAATTTTTGACAACTGCAACTTCTTCTCTGTTGTTCATCATGTTTGTTGGTCCCCTTGTGGAGACGTTGGACTTCCTTACAGTGAGCTGCAATCCGTACTGAAGGCTGCAGGCCTTGACCTTGACCAGCAAGTGCAAGTCCTCTTAGCTTGCCATGGCCATGGATGTGTTATCTGCATATTGTAAGTTGTTCGTAAGACTTTCCCAGTTCCTGATGCCTTGCTCTTCTTCTTTGTTACCCCTGTATGACAAACTGATATCCAAGTGATGGAGATGACTGTCATTGAGTCGATTCTGACTCTTAGCAACCCTAGAAAACAGAGGAGAACTGGCTCTGTGGATTTCTGAAACTGTGGATTCTTTACAGGATTAGAAAGCTTAATTGTCTCCTCCGGGATGACTTGTACTTTTGAACTGCTGACCTTGCAGTTAGCAGCCCAACTACACCACCAGAGCTCCTTTTGGAAATGACCCTACAAGACAGTGATACTGCCCTTCATGGTTTCCCCGCCTGTACTCTTTATGTAGCTGCCTGCTAGAGCTTTCTCCTGTGGAGTGGCTAAGGAACAAAATTATATAGAGGAAAAATTTATTTTCGCCCATGGGACACACAGCATTTGATTTTTATGGTATTTATTAAGTTATGGGGAGGCACTATATAAGAAAGAAATAAGGGAAAGAACATAAATAAGTGATATTGATTAACCTAGTCATTTCTGTCCTGGGGAAGTGGGTTGGAAGAGTATAATGCATTATGCTCATTGCAGGAACACTTATGGCATATAGATGAATCATGAACTTTTCTCCTTTTTCATCGACTTTGTACTGACTCATCACTGTTGCAGATTTGTTATTTTCTGGGTGTGCATTAATAAGTGGTTATTTTGGGTCTTGCCTGACTGTGAAAATTCAAATGTTGAAATGGGCATTTAATTATAATTGATAACACTATATCCAGTAATGTGATAAACAATATAAAGTTTCTTCCAAAGTTTATAATTTTCACTTGGATGAGCCCTGGTGGTGATGTGAGGTAAGCATTAAACTGCTAAATGCAAATGGGTGGTTTAATCCCCCCAGCTGCTTCCTAGGGAAAAGTTGAAGCTGTCTGCTACTGTCCAGTCTCAAATCACTGGTCACTGGGAGTCAATTTTCTAGTTCTTCAAGTCCACTTTAATCAGATGTTTTCAGTTATTCCACACGCAGGTCCCATGGCAGTTGTGGGCTTGAAACAATTTGTTTGGGGGAAGCACACCAACACTTCTCTGATGAGAACTAGCTTAGCACAAGCTTGCTGTATTTCTAGGAGTCTGTAAATCTTACCTGAATTCTTCCTTTGGGGATCTCTGTGTGCTTAGATGTAGAATCACTCTCCTGGCTGCCTGTCCAGGTTGCCATTTGGGTTGGTGAAACAGAACTGTAAATCTAGAGGAGACCTTACACACAGAGTGTTCCAGTCATTTAATTTCAAAGAAAAAGGGATCATGGCCAAAGCACTCATATGGTCCTATGTCATTCCACTGTTCATAGGCCGGACTGGAACCTTGTAGTGAAACAATTGCCTGATCAAATGCTTTTTAGACTTTCTCTCTTGGTATACCAAACTCATCAACACAACTGGGTCTCAAGGCTCTGAGGTAGCAGAGGCAATTTATGCTCGACTGGCAACTTAAAGCTTGGTGGGTTGAACCCACCCCCTACTCATAGGGAAGGACAGATATGATGATCTGCCAAGACAACCCCATGAGGCAATTACTCCCTAACACAAGGAAGGCTTCATGAGCTGGAGTAGATATTATGGTAGTGGACAAGCACAAATAATTTCTCCTGGTTCTTTGGAAATTTCAGAAAACCATTGTGTTAGTCAAACATTTCTGTGTGCCAGGCAGTTGGCTAATAGATTCCCCAAATCAACGAATCCAAATGCTTGTGCTGTGTCCCTTCTAGCATTTACTGTTTCTCTTAAAGAGACATGTTTAAGTCTGTTTGATTCTTATTTCCATTGTTCTGGCAAGAGCGTTTATGTGCTATTTAACATTTTTTTATTATCTCTAAAATACCCTCTGGAGGACGTAATTCAATTTTGCATTAACGAAGAGATTAAAATACTCTCTCAGGTTTATGTTGGAGGCTCAGGCCACAATTTTGAAAGGTAATTGCTATTGATACATTTGCATGCCTTTGCATTTGCTGCATTGCCGGCCTGGTGGCATAGTGGTTACCCATTGGGCTGCTGGCCACAACTAGTAGGTGCACCCCAGGAGATAGAGGAGGCTTTCTAGTTCTGTAAAGAGTCACAGTCTCGGAGCCTCACTGGGGCAGTTGTATTCTGTTCTATACTGTGGTTACTATGAGTTGGAATTGACTTGATGGCTGTAGGTTTTTGGTTTTGCATATGGTGTAGAGCAGAGTCCTGGGCCAAATGCCTTTGTTGTTCCTTCAAGCTCTGCCTCTCAGTTGCTCTGTAACCTTAACCTCCCCTTCTCTTTGTATCTTCACCTGTGAAATGAGGATACTACTTGATAATGTAGATAGCTAAGCTATCTCCGCTCTGGAAGGCTGGAGTTTCCAAACCCAACCAGTAACTTCACAGGAGAAAGACTAGATAATCTGCTTTGTGAAGATTTCAGGGAAGAAATCCTGTTGGCATAACAATGACAGCAATTCACAGGACCCTTAGGAGGACCAAATCACTTAGAATTTTATAGCAAGCAGAATAATTTCTTTGACATTGTATTATCTAAATACCTGTTCGTAAAGGATATTTTTTAAAGTTGTGAAGTCACATAAATGTTTCTGAAAATTGGAAGTTGATGAGAGTTATGCATTTCCAAAATAACAGCACAACCTATCAGAATATATACCTATTAGCCCTAGTTTATAGTAGTCAAGCTACTTCTTCTTCTTGATGTAGCTTGTGCTAGTGTAACTGCCATTGCTGATTCATAGGGACCTTATTGTATAGAGTAAAATTACCCCTTTGGGTTTTGGAGACTGTAACTCTTTACGTTAGTAGAACGCCTCTTCTTGCTCCTCAAAAGAGGCAGGTGAGTTTGAACTGTTGACCAACGAGTAACCACTGCACCACCAAGACCCCCTATAAAGTTAATAGGACAAGATATATTAGATAACTATGTAGAACTTTGAGTTGGAATCATGTTTTGCTGTTTAAATACCATAATTTTTCTGTTTCAATTTCAGTATGTTTATTAATAGTAATAACTCTCAAATCTGGCTAACAAGCCATCCATAGCTATCAAATAATGTGTTTAAATTTTTTTATAACATTGAAGACTTCTCAAAAGTTACTAGAGCAGCAGTTCCCAACCTGTGGGTTGCGACCCCTTTGAGGGTCAAACGACCCTTTCACAGGGGTCGCCTAAGACCATCAGAAAACACATATTCCCGATGGTCTTAGGAACCGAGACGGCGCTCCTGTACCTGTCACCCCATTTGCACTTCACCAGACACCCATCCACAAAGTTGAAGATGTTCCCGAGACAGCACAAGAGGAGTTCATTGAACTTTTCAACAGCGATGCAGTAAGAACTGATTTCTCTACAATGCCGGTTACAAGATTCTGGATCAAGTGTTTGCAGTCATATCCTGTTCTGTCTGAGACTGTATTGTGCCTTCTTCTTCCATTTCCAACAACATATCTTTGTGAAACAGGGTTTTCCAGATTGTTGGTTATCAAGTCTAAATACAGAAGTAGACTTGTTGTGGAAGATAATCTCCACTGTGCTCTTGCTAAGACTGCCTGAGAATTCCTGATCTGGTAAGAAAGAAGCTATCTATCTCAGCCTTCGCACTGACCTTGGCTTTTTATACATACTGTCACAAAATGTAGCAACATGGTTTACTGTTGTTCTATTAAGACTGTTACCCATGCTACGCAATGCTTTAAAACAAAATTCAATTTATTTGTAATTAGAAATAAATATTTCACAGTAATTACATATTCTTTTGTCATTAATCACTATGTTCAATTTGTAAAAATGAAAGTACATCCTGTATGTCAGATATTTACATTATGATTCATAGCAGTAGCAAAATTAGTTATGATGTAGCAATAAAAATAGTTTTATGACTGGGACTCACCACAGCATGCGGAACTGTCTTAAAGGGTCATGGCATTAAAAAGGTTGAGAAGCAGTGTACTACAGTGTTTATTACTATTTATAAAATTTATGAATTGTTTCTTTAGAACACTTCCTATTTCTTAGCAATCACTGATGATGAATTAATGGTGCGCTCAGAGGCCCAGCAGGACTCTGTAGATCCTGAGATTTGATTGCACAGAGCTTAAAGGGCTGGACTGATAACTGAATAGGCGGCTTTTCCCACACATCTCTGCTTTCTGTAGCGTGAAAGACTGGGGACCTCCTTGTCCCGTTGCTGTCTCCTTGCTTTGGGCTCGGTAGGAACCACTATGAACGCTTCCTGCTCCCTCCTCTAGGGTCATTATGATTTAGAATCGTACGTCAGAAGAACAAAACATAAAATGCACAACATAACTTCCATATTTGAAACGAAATATTGCTTTTTAAAAAGGGAAACATTAATTACTGCATTTATTGTTACTAGTAGTGGATACCCAGGACAATAATCTAAATAAACAGTACTTGAACAGTATCAGGGGGTTTTAAAATGCTTACGGACCATTAGCAGGAAAATACAGTGGGCAATTTTCACTAATCTTTGAAAGTTCTCTTTTCTGCGTTAACTCGGTTGAGAAGTTCATTTCAGAGATCATTCAACTTTCATTTTCTTTATTCTTTCATACTACTAGACGGGTATGCCCTAAGAAGCCTCTTTCAGCAACTCATAGGGACACGTTGGTCTTTCCTTTTGGTAAATTCAGTCCAGTTAAAGTCGAGACCTTCAGCTATTTATTTACTCATTGAACGTAGACTTGCAGGTTGAGCTTTGATGGAGAGGAGGCAACAGTTTCATGTTTCTTCTCTTTCCTGGCAATGGCTTTAAAAAAACCCCAAAACAATCCAAGAAAAATATCCACCAAAACAACACAAAACATACACACAACCCACAAAAACCAAAAACAAGTCACTGCCATCAAGAGGGAAATTCATAGCAACCCAATGGCGTAGGGTAGCACTGCCCCTCTGGGCTTCTGGGACTGTAAACCTTTACATGAGCGGAAAGCCCGTCCTTCTCCTGTGGAGTGGCTGGTGTTCTTGAACTGCTGACCTTTAAGCTGGCAGGCCAACTTTTTACCACTGTGCCACCAGGGCTCCACTGGAAGAAAAGCAGATGTTAATTTGATTGTACTTCCTTCCGAGTGTTTGAGTTTGTAGACACTCTGCCCCATTGACTGTGCTCTTGCTGCTGGTGGGCCTTGTCTACTTGGTATGGTACTTGGCTTCCCACCAGCCTTCTAGCTTGGAAGACTGCCTGGGAAGAGGCAGCTTTGTCCTCCCCGGGCCTCTGCCTTGGTCTGCTACTCAATCTTTGCAGCAATTTTGACCCTATATGTAGCTACTGCTTCGGAAGACCTCCCCCCCTGTACTACCTCTACAAGGCAGGGTGGGATAGTGGAGAGGGTCAGGGGAACACAGTGCCTGCCCTGTGGTAGTGGGTCTGTGGTGAAGGAAGAATGTCTCCAGTTACAGAGCTCCAAGAAAAATAGTTTACCATCCCAAATCAAATTAGGAAAGGCTTATACTTTATATAGTTCTTTGAATATCTTTCCTCCACCCCTCTCTGTAACCCTCCCTCTACTTCGCTGTCCTATTCTTCCATTCCTTGTTCTCTTCCTTAAGATGAAGATATATTTCCAAAAAAACCTCTTAAGCTCACCGCCATGGTGGCAACTGTGACTCACAGAGACCCTCAAGGACAGAGAACTGCCCTTGTGGGTTTCCAAGGCTGTAAATCCTTATGAGAGTAGAAAGCCACATTTTCCCCCTCGGAGGTTTTGGTATGGTTAGCAACCCTATGTGTACCCCACTACCCCACCAGGACTCCCTGAAGGAACACTTAGGGAGGAGGCACCCCATATGTGACTTGCTGTACTAAATTTAAGGATGGATAAACCTCATTGTTTTTCCATTTTCTTGGTCATCTCTATACTTAAAACTCTCATCATCTTCTCTTGGAAAAAGTTGTTCCGTAATCTTGTTTTGTATCTGACTTTCTGGCTCCTGATCTCCCACAAACCAATTTAGTTTATGCCCTCTGCTATAAGCCTGCTCAATTACATAATGATAGCATAAAAGCCAATCTCTCCCCTTTTCTTAATGGAATAAAATATTATTTGCAGGGGGCCATGTCATCAAATGTGTAGTCTAGAGAGCAGTTAGTTTGCTAATTATACAATTTGTTAATTATACAATAAATTGGTAAAGACATAGAAATCATAATACAGAAGCTAATAAAGTTAAAAAATCTCCCTTCAGGTCACTTTACCCTTTCCAACTCTACTCCAAAGTACTATTGTGTTTGCATCTATATGCTTCCAGATTTTTTAATGAAATGATAGCCATGTTTTCTATTCAAATCTTTATGTGCAGTTTGTTCTAAAGGTCAAATGACTGTATAGATTTTCTGTGTGTTACAGAAGGTAGCCTTTAGGCTTACTTGTAGCTTTACTTGAATGGGATAGAAAGACTTACGAATGTTTTAAGTTGCAACTTCACCTCCTAGAAGAGTAATATAGATAGAAATTTTATGGCCCTTTCCTAAGAATATATGATTTGTGCATAAGAAAAGTGAAAATTGAAAACACACTGAATCATTGTACTAAAACATACATCAATTCATTCTTCCTGCTGTTTAATGTTGATGATTTAAAATGCCAGGGCATACTTTATTTTAAAGTAGAAAAAGACTATCCAAGCTTATATACCGATACATATACTTTGGGCTTACAAATCATTGCAAAGCCATTATCAATAAGTTATTGCAGAAATACATAGAAAGTGAATGTAACCGATTATTTCATCCTCTCTCTTCTCCAGAGATGTTCCTTGATAATAGTTTGATGAAGAGCCCATGGGGATATAATATGTGTATGTGTGCCTATGTACATACATTTGTGATTGTATTCAGGAACTAAACTTGGTGTTCAATGCAGTTTTGCTCTTGGGTATCTACAAGTTGAATTCTTATTCATAGTGATATTATGTGTTACAGATTAGAACTATCCCACAGAGTTTCCCTGGCTCTGATCTTTATGGGAGCTTGTCATCTGGCCTTTCTGATCTCAGAGCTGTTAGTTAGATTCAAACTGCTGAAATATTAGTCAGTAGCTCAGCAGTTAACTGTTGTGCCAACAGAGATGCTTGCAACAGAATGTAACATGTAATTTTATGTTTTTTGTTTTTTAATTAGTGTTTTATTATTTTTAATTAGCATGTGGAGAAGCACTTTCTTAAGATATAATTTGTAAGCATGTCTTAGATCAGACTACTTCTACATCAATGCTTTCAGGTCCATGGCAATGGTATGATTATGTGTTGTGTTTGTTATTCTAGGTATATATGAGGAGTTTGAATTCATGATGATTAGAAGCCAGGGCCTTGAGTTATTAGCATCCTGATTAATTTACTCCAATGTGCCATAAGGATATTATCTCAGGGTGAGTTCTCTAGAGAAGCTGTCACATAGAGAGAGAGGTGGGGCTGGAAGGGAATGTCTCACACAGTTGCAGAACTGGTCAAACTCCCAGTAGGTTCTAAATCCATGGGCCAGATGTTGGACTGGAAATTTCTCCTGACATGTGGAACTTAAGGGACTGATAAAGCCATCATCAGTAGCAAAGTGACATGCGAGTGGCTGTTAAGTCAAATGAACCCAATGGTGTCATATCAGATGGCAGACTATTGAACACTCCCACGATTGGCAGGCAAATGGCACCTTGTTGGCTCAAATCCAAAGAACTGGCTGCAGGATCTTGACTATGCAAAAAAATCAAAGCAGACTTTCCCACAGTGTCCACTTTTATGTGTATGTGCTACAGTAGTACATGTCCCTTTGTTTCCTTCAAGGTTTACTTGAAATTAAAATAGAAATTTTCCACTACATATGATAGAAAATATGAGAGAACTACAAGAGATCACATTTTTTCAGTGATACCAAATTTACTAGAGACAAAGTGCTCATGTGGAGATGATTTGCATCACATAACATAAAATAATAAACATTCCCACCTAAGTGAACTCCCTAAGGTTACATGAGTACTGATGCTGCGTCAATTATAATTAGTTTAGGAAATGGTGTTGGTTTTTGTTGGCATATAGGATAGAGAAAATTAGTGATGGATTTTCACTACTCTTTAAAAGTGAGAAGAGTTTTCTTGTTGTTTTGTATTGCTCCATCTTGTTGTGTGTGTGTGTTTGTATGTGCATATTATTATCTCTGCAGGTCTATCTAGATAAGATAGACTGCATAAACAATCTGGAGGGAAAACAATGGGACCAATGATTCTGGGGGACATGGGAGGGAGGAGGTGGGGGAAAGGAAGTGGTGTTAACCAACCCAGGGACAAGGAAACAAATCATCCAAAATCAGTGGCAAGGAAGGTGTAAGAGGCTTGCGAGAGGAATTACTGAAACCCAAATGAAGGCTGAGCATGATAATGGGACAAGAAGAAAGTAAAAGGAAATAGAGGAAAAAATTAGGAGGCAAAGGGCATTTATAGAAGTCTAAATATAGGCATGCACATATGTAAATATATTTATATATGATTATGGGGAAATAGATCTATGTGTATATATTTATAGGTTTAGTATTAAGGTATCAGATGGACATAGGGCCTCCACTCAAGTACTCCCTCAATGCAAGAACACTTTGTTCTATTAACTTGGCGATCTTTGATGCTCACCTTCTCGAGAAGATCTCTGAAGACAAATGTGTGCATAAGCAAACATAGTGAAGAAAGCTGATGGAGCCCGGCTACCAAAAGTTATAGTGTCTGGGGGGATATTAAAGGCTTGAGGATAAACAAGCGGCCATTTAGCTCAGCAGCAACAAAGCCCCCATGGAAGAAGCACACCAGCCTGTGTGACCATGAGGTGTCAAAGGTAAACAGACATCAAAGAACAAAAAATCAAATCATTGTGTATGAGGGAGAGTACAGATTGGGTACCCAAAGCCCATCTGTAGACAACTGGACAGCCCCTTACAGAAGGACCAGTGCTGAGAGTGGTGATACTGGGAGGGTGGAGAGGTGGTTGGGTAGAAAGGGGGAAACGATTACAAGGATCTACATATAACCTCCCTGAGGGATGGACAGCAGAAAAATCGGTGAAGGTAGATGTCTGCCAGTGTAAGATATGACAAAATAATAGTAATAATTTATAAATTATCAAGTGTTCAAGAGGGAGGGGAAAATGAGGAGCTGATACTAAGGGCTCTAGTAAGAAAGCAAATGTTTTAAGAATGATGGAAACAAATGTACAGATGTGCTTGACACAATGGACGTGTGTATGGATTGTGATAAGAGTTGTACAAAACCCCAATACAATGAATTTTTTAAAATGAAAAGAGTGAGAAGCTTGCATTTTATCTCTACTTAATATTCTACAACGCTTAGAGTGAATGTAATGAAGGCAATGTTTGTGCCATTATTAATTTCCTTTTTGATCTCAAATTCCATGGGCAACTTCTCTAAGATTTTTAGTTATTTGTCACAGGCATTTGTTGTTTTGTTAAAGTTTGGATTTAAGAGAAAAAGAAGGCATATTTGTGTATGTATGCATGTGTGGATGGGTATTCCTGGGTGTAGATCAGTGTGAATTCTCCCTCTCACACATTGTGCAGCTGTGAGCCAGCTGTGTGCACTTTCATGACAGAGTCACCCTTGGAATTTCACCCTCTCCCCCTCTGCCCCCTTCCCCTTTCCTTCTTGCCCTCCTGTTCTCCCCCCCTTTTTTTCTCCTTCTCTCCCCTTGTCTCCCTTCTCTTCCTCTCTCTCACTCCTCCCTCTAGTCAAGATCATGAGACTGGCATTTTTCTCTAACCTTGCTCTAAGCTCTTGCAACTGTGCTGTCTGCTCTGTGGTTTTGGGAATAGGAATCCGAGTGTTCTGGTTTTCTAATGCTGGTTGGTAGCAGTGTAGAAGTGAACCTGCTTGACAGTAAGAGGACTCTCTTTGAAGCTTACTTGGAGACTTATTTGTTACCTCTTTGTTCCACCTCACACTGATGCATTTTGGGTGAGGTTGTTTTGAATATTAAATTATGTTGTTTTGAATTACTTGAGTTATAGTGTCAGCATTTAACATTTAACTTAAAATATAAAAGTTTATATTTAAAATATCGTTTCACATTCATATTTTTCTGAAGTATTTAAAGTTTGGAGTCTGACCGCTAGTATAAGTATTCGCCTGTATGAGGTCATACCCTACCGTGCATGGCCTCCATCATTTTTGACCATCTAGTTCTTTGCTTTTAGTTTGTGTATTACTTTTATTCCAAATGGTATGACAGGGACAGCAAAGAAAAACACAAGTGTGTTTCCCTAAGGCCCATACCTCTACTTTGATATTTCCTGTGACCTTCCCCATACCTGAAACTAGATTGATAGTCAGAATCCATAGGATGGAATAGAACTGCCGTTCTAAGTTCCCAAGAGTGTTACTCCTTACCAGGGTAGAAAACCTCGTTGTTCTCCCAAGGAACTAGCTGGTGGTTTTGAACTCTGATCTTGTGGTTAGCAGTCAAACTTGTAACCACTCCCCTACCAGGGCTCCCGAGTCAGAGTTGACTGGATGGCAATGATTGTGGCTTTTGGTTTTCTATAGCGAGAGGCTTTCTTAAAGGGAGTTGGTTAGGGTATGTTCGACGTATAGAGAAAGAAAAAAACAATGCTGACCATTTTTCAAGACCAGGAGGAGACATTGAGTGTAACAGGAATAGAAGACTGCATTTCAGTAATAACCAATTGTAGAAAATGGCCACGAGAGGGAGAAGCAGTTTGGAGACTCTTTGGGATGTGCTGAACGCATGGCTCATCCAGGGCGGTAGATAGAGGATAACACTGAGATGGACATCTGAGGTTAAATTTGCGGGTGAGTGTCAGGTTTAGAAAAAGTACATTTATTTGGGATAGGAAGACGGAAAGAATATAGCACCAAGAGGGTAGGACAATAAAGATAGCTTCCTGCAAAATACCAACTGATAGGGGAGATAGAAGAACCCACTAAACAAAATATAAAAGAACACAATTGAGGTCCAGAGATATATACAAGGGGGCTTTTAAAGGTTTGTGGAAAGATAGAATTAATAGGTAATGGAATCTTCCCATGGACTTTTTGAAGCCACAAATATGAAGGGGCTTCAAGGTCATCTGTCAGGTCACATTCCATGAATCATGCTTCTGCTGTACAGTGTCTTTGCACTTTGCACAGCATACTGATTAATTGACTTACTGCCCAAGCACAATGTCATTTCCCCCTCAATGTCTGCAAACACCATCTATATTGAAGGATATACATACATAAATTAATTTTTTTCCGGCAACCAATTTTTCCCCAACTGTCTACACCATTATCATTCTGTTTCTGTGCCCCTGTTATGGTATCCTTGTTGTTCCCACCTGTTGCCTAAAGCTAGCATCATGTCTGGCGAATAATAAGAATAATAGAAGAACCTCACTGCTGTGCAGTTGAAATGAACCCTGTTGAACTGCCTCGTGAACTTCACACTGACTCTCAATGGGAGTAAAGCCTTTTCTCCTCAGAGTGAGTGGCTGGTGGTTTCACACTGCTTACCTGTTTCAGTTAGCAGCCCAATGCCTACTCACCAGGGCTCCTAATAGATGTAGAATAAATATTCTTGATTGGCTGACTACTATCTAAGTATGTTCAAGTGAAGTATAAAAAGCGTAAGTGCCTTATTGAGATTTGACTCCTTCAGTCTACTTCTTGCTACCATCTTGGCTCTTTCCAAGTGTCAGTAAATCATGCTGTTCCATTTAGAAAACCGTTCAAAGACATGATGCCTTCTTCAGGATAAAGCGTGGACTCCTACTTTTGACAGGCATAGAAGACGCTTCATGATTAGTTACTAGCCTCATCTTCAGTCCTACCCTTCCCCATTCTGTTCTCCTTAACCACAGGCAGATGACCCGTAAACTGCTCATGTCACTTGCCAGGCTCACTCGTGTTATGATGCTTTCCTGCTCTTCTGTATTTGTTCTGTAATACTGTTATCTCTGTTTATCTCAAGTGTTTAAACTCTGCCTTGGATTCATTTTCTTTTTGAATCTTGTTCATTTTCCAATGGAGAACATGTTTTGCCAACTTCCCCCCTTAATATATATATATATATATATATATATATAAAACACATGTGTTTTTACATCCTTGACGCCATGGCTCCTCTCCATCTTTGTGTCTCTGGTGTCTAGAATGGTTGTTGTGTGCACACTGGTGGATGAAATATGCTTCTTTTGACTAGAGAAACGCTTGTAATTCACTTGTACTGACATTTTTCTCCTCGCTAGCTTATCTCTTACCCCCTTCACTCTCCTTTTCCCACAAATAATGGTGCTGTAGTTACTGCCAACCCCATGCTGCCAGGTCTTCATCCACATTGTGACTTTCTTGAGGGCAAGCGCCCAACCTTAGACATTTTAATCTTTTATTTAATTAGCAACTATTAGACACTCATGGGATTTTTGGTGAATAAACAAATGGCCAATATTTAGTAAGCTTTTTAAAGTAGTATGTTTTTATCCCGCTCCCCCCTTAGTATTGAGTAGATTCTGACTTCTTGGTACTTTACAGGACAAGATAGCACCCCAGTTAGGTATCTTGGTTGTAAATCTTGATGTCAGATATAGGTAAAAGCAGACTGACCCAACTTTTTCCTGTGGAGGCTGCTGTGTTTGACCCATGACTCCTTTAGCTTAGCACTTAAATTGCTTACTCACTGCCCCACTAGGTCTCCCAACTTTTGTATACTTCTGTGTTACATGTTTTAACTGGATATCTGAGAAATAAATTCCATGTAATCCACCTAGAATTTCTTTTTAAAACAAAGC
The DNA here is from genome assembly GCF_050624435.1 of Tenrec ecaudatus. Lineage (NCBI taxonomy): Eukaryota > Metazoa > Chordata > Mammalia > Afrosoricida > Tenrecidae > Tenrec > Tenrec ecaudatus. Next base: position 42,193,951 of record NC_134536.1, read on the forward strand.
AAAAAGGAGGGTGGCTGTTACATAATTTCTAGCTGTTTCTTTATCTCCAAATTGAGAGAGAGCAGCCCACATCAGAGAGTGGTTTCAATCTTTATTCTGCAGCAGGCCCTCCTGGAAGGCCTGAGCAAACAGATGGTGTGAGGGTCCCCTCCGCCCCCACCCCAGAGCTTCTGCTTCAGTCGTTCTGGGGGCAGTGCCTGAGCATTTTCATTCCTGGTTAGTTTCTACGTGGTCCTGATGCCGTGTCTCTTAGATATTTATGGTCTTCAGCATACAGTTTTTACTAATTATTCGTTGCCAATATGTAGAATCAATGGAAGGATAAATTAGTTAAATAGGTCCAGCAGTCCATAGTGAAAAATGCCTTTATTTTCACAGACTACATGTAGAAGTTACAAGGCAGGCAGGCACCTTTAGGTCAGCTAAAACATTGTAGGTTGGTTTCTGTTCGTACTATTAGCCACTGAAAGAGGCATTTGGCCGTGGCAGTGTCTAACGCTTCCTCTCTTATAACTAAATCTTACCAATCAAGATGAGGCTGCTCTGCTCTTATTTTCTTCTCAGTGGAGATGGAGTTGTAATCCTTCTCCACCTACCTTTAAAGCTCAAATGTATTTCGTTTCTTGTTCTTACCTGAGCAGCAGAATTGGTCTATGAATAAGTCACATTGTTTTATATAGTATCAGGCTTTTGTAATTTTAAAAAGGGTTCAAAGGATTTCTTTCTCATTGATGCTGTAATTTCTAGCCTTCTTTGTCATGTATAGGCAGACACCCAGAGAAGGATGGGTGAGCTTCAAAAATGTTTCCTTTGTGATGTGGAAAGGCTGTCATTTTGCTCCTTTTTAATTGAGATTTCAGTCTTTGGTTCTTGTTCACTCTCTTTGAATTGTCTAGATTTTAAATATATTTTGCTTCTGATTTTTTCAGCAAGAAAAATTATCAAAGTAAGATTCTATTTTTTGCTGATTTCTGATAGATGTGTATTTTATGACATCTAAGACCAAATATTTGAGTTGATTTTCTCCAAAAGAGTCCAATGGGTTACGTACTTGAGTTTGTTACTCTGAAACAGGCTGATAATTTTGATGTTAGGCTGAAGTCACAGCATGTGTCTTTGTGTGCACATGCCACTTTTTTAAGGGCTTCCTGTTGTATTGCTAGGCTTTCTCCCAAAGTTCCCCCTTATTTTATTCTGTGAAGGCTGTGACATCTTGTTTAGTACTTCTCACAGTAAATACTTTCAGCTTTTCACTAGGAGCTAATACCATAACTTATACAATAGATAGTTACATTTATATTATTTAAATTTTATTATCAAAAATATTATTGTATTTGCCTATTTGGTTTATTAAATAAAATAGAAAAAATATTCATGCAACTTTTAATCCCTAATTTTGTCTCTACCCAAATGACAGTCAAACGTATTCCCATCAAGTCAATCCTAACTTTCCAAGGCTGTACATTTTCGTGAAGCAGACCATCCGATCATTTTCCCAAGAGTGGCTGGTGGATTTGAACCGTAGACCTCGTGGTTAGCAGCTTAATTCTGAATCCACAGCTTGACTCCCAAACTCCAAACTCACTGCCGTCTATTGACCCATAGTGATTTTATTGAACAAAGTAAAGCTGCCCTTGTGCGTTTGGAAGGTTGCGTACCTTTATGGGCGCAGACAGCCTCGTTTTCCTCTGTGCAGCATTACAATTCTGCTGAACTCGCGCTCTGCTGTGCAGTCAGCACGCGTTGCTCGCTACGACTCTGCAGGGACTCGATGGCGGCATGCTTGGTTTGAGAGAGTTCTACTCCGGTTATTGATATTCAACTCTGAAGTACTTCAAATTAATTACTGCAACTGTGTCCCAATCTCTCTCCACCTCAACCCTCGTTGATTTCTTTTTGCAGGGAAAGGTGATAGAACTTTTGAAATACTTTGTTTTTTAACCAATATGATAGAAGTGAAGTCCTCTCTTTTTAGCAAAAGCTTATTGATATCTTTAAGTTCAGCTCCAGGTTCAACACTGCCTGGCTATAGACTCACCTGGTCATTTTGCTAGTTTCTGTAGCATTTAGTCACCCTGGTGTACTGTACTTAAATCTTACTTTCCTCTCTAAGTAAATACGGTCACAAACTTCTGTGTTCATAGATATTTAGGGTCACACCTATAGTCATTTGCCATGCTAATTTTAATTGAGTTCCAGAATTATAAATTAAAGCTTTTTAGAATTGTATTTGGCAGAGGGCAGACTTCCTACATTGGAAGATATTTCTTTAGATATAGTTGTGCAAGAGGAGTGATCTACTTCTGCTACTTGCAAGATTGGACTCTTGGTGCTAAAATTTTAAAGGTTCTGCCTGTGGACTGTAGGAAGGCAAATGGCAGCTCTCTGGAAGAGAGGAAAAACAGTACTGTAATTCAGTGTCATGTTGATAGAAATAGACACCTTAACCAGGCATCTTTTATTTTTGGCTCAGACAACTAACTATAAAATATAATCCGGATGGCAAAACTATGATAGTAAAGATGCAGAGATGACATTTTGCTGATGAATTTTCTACTACCCTTTGCTTTTGCTCTCGCAGTTTTATACCAGATCTTTTACCGTGTAAGTTGCTTACTTCTGTATCCCAGGACAGACCCACAGAATGAAAAATGTGCTTAATGGCGCTTTTAGATTTTGGATTACTTCAGCTAATGTTTGTTCCGTCACCCTCTTCTCCATGCTTGTGTGAATTGTCTTCTCATTTACTAAACTTATGTTCAAACATAAATTAGGCTCTTTTGTGAATAGTGGTTCTTTCCCCATTTATTTCTGCATACATTTAGGAAGACATTTCGAATGCATTGTTTTGTTTGTCTGCCTTCCCTTAGCTGAAATCAAGAAAATCTTCCAATGGAACAGGGAGTCAAGGGCACATTATACTGTGGTCTCTTCTCTTATTCAACTTCAGCACCCTTTAAACACATACTTATAAAGGCTAAGTGATTATGTTAATAATAAAGGATATCTGATCCTTCAAAATATATTAAATTAGAGATTAGCAATGACGAAAGTTGTGGCTGTATGATCCTGTTGTCAGCAAACTAAACCCAACCCCATTGCATCAATTCCGGCACACAATAGCCACTGTAGGGCTCCCAGCCATCTTTGCCTGTGGAGTGGCAGTGACTTGAACTTCCAACGTTGAGGTTAGCAGTCCAGCCCTTAACCCATAGCACCACCAGTTCTCCTTTTTGGTTAGGAGAGTGCGCTAATTATAATTGCAAGGTTATTAATTTATGTGTCTTATAAGTATGGTTAATCTCCAGGGCTTGAGAAAGTTCACGAGCTAAATTGTCTAGCTATTTTCTAAAAGAAATAAAACACCCACTGGCATCGAGGTGATTCTGATTCGTAGCAGTCCTATCTAGGGTTTCCAAGCCTTTAATTCTTTAAAGGACTGGCAGCTTCATCTTTCTCGCTTGAAGCAGCTGATTGGTTTAAAGCACCACTTTGCGGTCAGCAGTCCAGTGCTTACCCCACAGGGCCACCACTTGTCTTCTTAACAGCGCGGGATTTAGGCCAGCTAGGGGCACTGCATTCAATAGAGCTGTGGCCCAGGAGATGATGGATCAGACTCAGAACGTTCATCAATCTTTAAAAATAATGTAGCATGGGACTCATATACACAGCTGTCTTTATGTTATATGCAAGATTGAATTTGTGTCCAGTCTATTTATGGGGGGGGGGCTTTTGTAATAGATTCTAGTCATTCCTTACTGACAGCAGAGAGTCTCCTAACCATTTAATAGCTATTTATTTAGATCTAAATCTAAATACTTTTTGGGATTTCTCCATTTAGCCCACTTTTTTGAGAATTGGGACTCCTCTCGTCCAGTTATCATGTGGATTAGTTTATAAAATCAGGGAATCTATGCTGGTAAGCCTCAACAAAAATTTAAAATTCTGTAGCAAACCCATAGAGATTCACCTGTACTTTAAAAAAATACTTACCAATTTCATGTAATTCTGAGTGCATCCAAGGAATAAAAGTAGTAGGGGAAAATGAATTTTCAAAGGCATTTCGGGAGTAGGCTCACCCTAACCCCAGTAGATTCTTTAGGGAAGAAAGGAAGTGAAGATGAAATATTTTAGTCATGCATCTTCAGTGGCATAGAGAGGCTGGGGACAGGACCGTCAAAATGAGATACAAAAGAGTGGCAGCTGGCAATGGAGCCGATGGTCCTAGGATAGTATAACAGTTGAAATACATATCTGGAATTGCGATTTTTTTATTTGGTTTTAGTTAATTTTGAGACATTTTTTCCTGTAAAGCACAGTATTCCTCTCATCATCTTATCTAGAAGCTTCAACACTTCCATTTAAAAAGGGTCTCTGTTTAATGCAGGAGCCGTTTCCCTCCCTAAGTGGTTATAATTCAGAGAACTTAGATAATTCAAAAGAACCAAAGTGGCCATCGAGTTTTCCAGATTGTCCTTTGTGAGAAAATCCAAGCAAAGCAGTCCAGAGAGTTAGCAAACCCACTGTGCTTGGCTGTACATTGGGCAGGAGTCCAAGTGGGATTCCACCTCGTCCCTAGTTAATGACAATTCTCACCCTCCAAGCAGCTGCAGCCTTGCTCCAAGGTTAGGACTCTCAGACTCGATGACATCCTGTTGGTGACCGCCCCAGGACCGGGCAGTTTCTTGCTTATCCCTATGTGTTTGTTGCACTGTGTGGGAAGAGTGTCCTTTGTAGTCTGTCACCCGCGTGCCTTTGTGTGTGCATTTATGTTCACTGCCTGAGATTTTAAGGCCCTACCTGTGATTGAAATGGTTTCTGGAGAAAGGAATGAAATGGGTAAAGGGCCCAATATTTTTAAGACAAACTTCCTAAATTTTGCTTCATCTCATCTTCACCGTGATCCGTGAGGTAAGAACTTGGATAGGAATCGAGGTTTGCGCCATAAAATTGAGGTTCCGCCTCACCCTAGCATGCACGGGTCAGTGCTGCCTGTGTGAATTTATCTCCAAAATCATAAATGTCATATCTCAAAACCTTTTTTGTATAAACACTCCCTGGAACAATATAGGAATTATTTAGAAAATTGAAACCAAACCAAACCAAAAAACGCCATTTTGAGAGAGCAAATCTATACCTTTTTGCCAAGGTACTTAATGATGTAGGGAATAAACAGGGAGCACAAAAACTCGTCTTTGGCTTATTTTGTAAGTATTGTTCATTCACGGTTCAAGTCTCCGTGTATTTGTTCTCACAGATGAAGAGTTTCCCTACCTCTTCTTAAGCTAAGTTATGGAAAGCACTTTTTTTGGAAACCTCTTAACGTGCATCCATTGCTAGGTCAAATTTGAAAGGGTTTAGGAATTTCTTTTTATATGTTCCAGACTAAAGGGAGAAAGACTTTATTTCAACAAGTAATGGACTATTACTGTGAACTTAAATATTGCAACATAAGCTCTGGATATGATTATTGTTAGCTCCTTTCTTTAGGTATTCCGATGCCTTGGGTGCTTGCCTCAGGGATGGCCCCTCCCAGGGCTAATCTGAAGCATCCAATGTACCAGGCCAGACCTATTCTCTTCAGCGTGGTTCTGCGGACAATTCTAGTTCTCTGGGTTCTTCTTTCCTGCATCCAGTCTACATTATAATGGAATCTCTTAGGTTTTCCTCTCCCCTTTCGATCATTTTTACTGTTTCCTCCACACCTGTATTTGTGTTGATTGATGTTTTCTTGTTTATCAGAGAGCCAAGATTTCATTCTGAAAAATTTTCAATTGGATGGGTGCTCAAGTTGTTTATCATGCAATGGTATCCCCAAAGAACCCAATATTGCCAGCCATTCAATCATTAAGTAGACAGGCTCTTCAGTTAGGCAGTTGGGAATGTTAAACTGTGGGGTATTTTTGAAGCCAAAGCTTTGTAATTGGATGCAGTGACGTTTTATCAAAAAGAATTTTTTTTCTTATGCTTTTTGCATTTTGTTAACAACCTGTATACATCAGTAACACATTATTATGATAGTGCATGTATGTTCACTCACAATCATCGAGTCAATGCTGACTCATAGCCACCCTTTATGACAGGGCAGAACTGCCCTGAGTGTTTCTGAAACTGTATCTCTTTATGGAATAGAAAGCATCACTTCTGCTATGTGTGTTTTAAAGGCTAAATTAAAACAAAACAAAAAGTCACTTGTGCTCCCATTCACACCTGCACAGGTTTATTCTAAACTAAACATGTTTAAACATTTTTCTGCAATCTGTGAGCGGCTGCAGCCAAGTTCAATTTTTAATAAACATGCCTTCCTCTCAGTCAAACCCCACTCACTGCCATGGAGTCAAAGGACAGGCTGGAGCAGCTCCTGTGAGTGTTAGGGGTTGTAAATTTTTATGGGAGCAGAAAACTCTGTCTTTCATCCTCAGAGTAGCTGGTGAGTTCAACTGCTTGACCTGTGACTAGCATCCCAACATGAAACCCACTGAACCAGCGAGGTCCCATCAAAACAGTGACTTCCACGGAGATCTGCTGGCTTAACCAACTCGAGGCAGAGAATTCTGTTCAGAGGGTAATGTTGACTAATATTTGAGATCCGAAAGGGGTACAAGGCATATTTTTAAAAGGATACAGATGATCCCTGGCACTGATTGGGAGAAGTTTTAAGAAAACCGAGAACTGCATGGGTGAAATAGGGTCAGGAAAGTGGGCCCAACGAATCCCCCCTTCAAAACCATGTAGGTGCACACTCTTTTGAGAGTTGCAAAGGCTGTCTTATGAGAAGCCCATTGGGAAACCTTACCCTGTCTGCCCTACAGCCTTGCCTTTGCCCCTTTAGACTTCTTTATGCCCCTTAAACTCATAAGAATAACATTTGAAGATGCTCAAATGGCCATTTTGACCTAGGATGAATTGAAGAATACAAGACTTGGGGGGCAAAGGTTTGATAAATGATGACATGATGATAGTGCTGTTAGATTTGGGAAAGGAAGGCAAGCTCACATTGGGCGCACAGAATAATCACGACCAGTTGAGGTGCAAAAACTGCAAAAGGAGTTTATTTGCTAGCTCCCACTAGGGCTTTTCTCCCTCCCTCCGCTGCCCAGCCTATAGCCTATAGCCTCACTTTTATAGGGTGAGGGAAACGGGAAGTCCCATGTCGTTGTTCCTTGAATTCATTGGATCTCCAGCGGTGGTTGGGGAGTAGTTTTGCACATGCCTCCTCGATTGGTCAGTCGTTGGCGGGTTGTTGCTTGAATTTCACTGGTTAGGTCGTACTCAGGCAATGCATCCCATTGGTCAGTTTGGAACAGGTGATGTCTCATCCAACAGAGTTGCCTTAGTGACCAGAAACCTGAAACTAAAACTTTGGCCTACCCCAGACTTTGGTTTTATACAGCCTGTCATGGTGCTGGTGCTGGCAGTTGTAAACCAGGAGCCCACATTCCCCCCTTTTTATGTTGTTACTATTTGGAGTAACCATACTTCAACCTGATTTGGCAATAAGCAGGTGCACAGAAGCGAGAGATTAACAGGTTACATTAGATTTACCCTAGTCTAGGGGTGGTTTGTATGAAAACAGCACATTTCCCCCAAATGCCATGCAGTGCCCCCACCACCCCCCCTTTTTATGTTTTTACAAGCACTCCTGCTCGTCAGTGGTGTCTGTGCTTCTTCCGTTAAGACAGGGGTCAGGATCCAGCCTGTGGTACTGTTGTTGTAGTACCATTAACTGGACAGTAGTGGTGCGTTCTTTTACAAAATCAATTAACTTGTTTACAATACATGGTCCCAAAGTGAGAATGAGCAAGAGTACGATTCGGGGTCCCAACAAAGTACAGGGAAAGGTGGTAAACCAAGGCGAGTTTTTAAACCATGATTCAAACCATCCCTCCTTTTGTTCACTTTCTCGTCCCTGTCTGGCCAATCCTTCTCTGACTTTAGCCATGGACTCCCTTAGCACCCCAGTGTGGTCATCATAAAAACACCATTCTTCCCCCAGGGCTGCATGAGGAACACGAGGTCTTGTCCCCTGCGATTTTGCAACACTATCTAGGACAGGGAGGTTAGTGACTTTTCTAAATGGGAGATAGATTCTTCTATTCTAGCTATATCTTTGTCTATAGCTGCCCTTAAACTATTAAATCCCCGGTGCTGTACTGCCAAGGATGAGATGCCGGTTCCTGCTCCTATTGCACCAAGGCCAAAAAGAGTAGCTGAGGTTACTGCTGTGAAGGGTTCTTGCTTTTCCCTGGTCAGCTTGGTATTCTCCACACCCCTTGTCCATGCATCATACATTACTCTTTCCTGGTGGTAAATAACTTTTGGGAATATTAGCACCACGATGCAGAACTCTATTGATTCATTAAAGATAGGTAGGCTAAGGCATGGAGTCAGTCCAGTTTTAGAGCACCCATTGTGTGCTGGAACTATCCACTTTATTCCACTTTATTCACAGAAGGGAAGATATTAGCACAGAACTGAGCAAGGCTAGACAGCACCTTTCCTATGCAAGATTCATTTCCAGTGACTGTCTGGAGTGTCAGTCCTGGGCCTTTATGATCCCATCTGCAGGACCCAGGGGTCTCTGCGCTCGACCAGTTGAAAGGGGTGGCTTTTCCTACTGCCTCATAGAACGGGGGTCTGATATCATAGCATAGCCAACAGGCCTCAGTAGCACTAGGGTTGGTGCAATTTAGGGTCTCGTATGCTGCTGTTAGCATTTTCCTTAGAGGATCCCCTAGCTCATACACTTTAGGGGCTATTTGAGTTTACATTTTACCATGAAGGTTTTGGGGTTTAAGGATGGGGCAACAGTTGGGCGAGAGTGTTTTTGTTCTTGCTGTCCCTCTCCCAGTACTGGATTTGGTCCTGCGACCCCTACGGTGGGGGAAATTTTTAGCTTTAACTATATGATGGTGCCAAATAATGGGCTTTGATAGAGATATATTCCCCAGGAAAGTCCTGAAACCCATCGTGTGTCCTTCTTTCCTTCCTCTGTGAACATTGTACGTATTAGATTACAGTCAGGAGCATACCTGGTTTATGAACAAGGTCGGACATAAGACATCTCAATGAAAAGAGATTTTACCTGCCATTACCATTCCCATCCTTGGTAGTGACACATTTACAAGCTGCACAATAAAAAGACTCAATTCCCCCACATTCAGGACTCATTTTCCCGGTCCTAAACCCTGGACATGCATAAAACCCAGTTTTACTTATGGATACCCTCCTTTGTATCTTCCTCCATGATCCCCCTTCCATTTCTTCTAAAGGACTAATTTTTTCTAGGTTAAAGTACAGGTCGGCCACCAGGTGTACACTGGGGCCTATCTCGAGGTCCTATTATAAACTTCCTGCGTTTCTAAATTAGTGATTTCCCAGGTAAGGTTGTACGGTGTGAGGATTTGAGTTAGTCATTGCCTTTCCCATAAAGGCCATAAACGCAAAGGTACTTATTAACACCAACATTCTCGGTGTTCTCATTGGAGGTCTGGCAGTGTTCAGGTGATCACTGAGTCAATTTGGTCTTCAGTGGTTTTTTTGGGTTGGACAATGCCTTACACCGGTTTTGCTGTTACTTCCGTTCATTTTCACTGGCGGGTCGTACATGGGAGTGATGAATCCAGGTCGCCACTCCATCTACTTTTAAGGCTGTGAGAGAAGTTGAAACAACTTGATAAGCCCTCTTCCATTTGGTTTCCAGATTCTTGCTACGGAACCTTCAAACCCAAACCCAATCCCCAGGCAAATACTGATGTTGACCTCTAGGTGCATTGGCCTGCTCAATGGCATTTTGGTAAACAGCCTGAATGGCGGGCCAATCATTGGCCTGCACCCTCTTCAAGGCTTGCATAGGGTGGATTGACCGCTCTTGGGAAAACGGGGCATGGTTTACCATACACGATTTCAAAGGGTGTTAATCCAAGCATGTAGGGGGAAATCCGCACACGGAATATAGCAAATGGCAGGAGAGTCACCCAGTTTTCACCAGTCTCGGAGGCCAATTTGGTCAAAGTCTCCTTTAAAGTTCTGTTTATTCTTCCCACTTGCCCAGCGCTTTGCGAATTGTAGGCACAATGCAGTTTCCAATTTGTCCCCGGAGCCCAGGCTAAATTTTGAACGACCTCGCTTACAAAAGCAGGTCCATTATTGGATCCAATTCTTTGAGGCCTTTCATATCTTGGAACTCTTCTTCTAACACCTTCTTTGCTACTATCAGGACTGTCTCTCTTTTAGTTGGGAAAACCTCTACCAAACCTGAAAAAGTGTCAATGAAGACTAAGAAGTCCTTGTAAACAAATTTTCCTGACTTGATCTCAGTGAAATTCACCTCCCAATGTAGCCCAGGTTGCTTACCTCTTTCTCTAGCCCCTTGATGCACATTTATAATTTTACCTGGTTTCATTTCTTGGCAGACACAGCATTGGCTCACCAGCTGTTCTGCAGTCAGTCCTTGGTCTTTGAACTGTAGTTCGGCAGTTTGCATCAATTGCAGCATCTTCCTTTTTCCCAAATAGGTGGTTCGGTGTAAATTGTACGGCACCTCTAATCCCACCTCAGCGGGGAGGACAAGATTGTCCTGGACCTTCATCCACGGCGAGGCTTTTTCAGTTAGGGCTTGAAGTTTTTGTTTAGGCCCCAGTTCTTCTGCGGTATATCCCGGCGCACGTGGAAGGGATCCCATTCCTGGAGGAGAGAACTGAACAAGGCATACCTGCTTGACTGGTCCTTCGAGGTCGCCTTTTTCTCTTTCTTGGACTGCAGCCTTTCTCGCTACCTTATCTGAGGTGGGATTGCCCTTAGCTTCCATGCTGTTGCCCCTTTGATGTCTGGGCGTGTGCACGACCGCCACAGCCTTTGGCAGTGTCACGGCCTCCAATAGCTGTAACACCTCAGTTTGATTTTTTATTTATTTTCCTTCAGCAGTTCTGAAGCCTCTTTTTTTATACAAAATCCCTGTAATACGCACAGTTCCAAAAGAATACCTACTGTCCGTAAAGACCGTCAGCCTTTTACCCCCCGAACAGCTGCAGGGCTTTTGTTAGCATGATCAGCTCAGCTTTCTGGGCAGAAGTCCCTGTGGGAAAACTGTCGGCCCGCACCATTTGTCTTTCTGCAGTAACAACTGCTTCCCTGGCATATCTTTTGCCATCTTGCACCAAGCTGCTGTCATCTGGAAACCACACTAGTTCACTGTTGGGAAGAGGCTTGTCGGTCAGGTCTTTTCTGGGCAGGTGGATCTCTGCCAAAATTTCGGCACAGTCATGTTCCACCGGTCCTGCTTCCAGGTCCGGCATCAAGGTGGCAGGATTCAAAACAGTGGGAAAAGAGAAAGTTATTCGGGAGCGTTCAACAACAGTCCCTGGTAATGCGTGAGCTGAGTGTTTGAAATCCACTTTCCTGGGGGTTGTTTTAGAATTCCCTCTGTAGCATGAGGCGTATACATAACCAAGTCCTGCCCCAGAGATAGTCTGTCCGCGTCTTTCACTAGCATCATAGTCGCGGCAATAATTCGTATGCAAGCAGGCCATCCAGCCGAGCGGGGTCCAGTTTTTTTTGACAGGTAGGCCACTGGCCTCCTCCAGGGCCCAAGTAGTTGAGTCAGGACTCCTTTAGCCACTCCTTTTGCCTGGTCCACAAACAAAGCAAACGGCAAGGCGAGGGCAGGTGGCTCTTGCATGGCCCCTTTTAAGGTGTTGAAGACTTTATTCATGGTTGCGCTCCACTCCCATTTTCCGGATTCTTTCCATCCCTCATAGAGGGGTCGGGCAATTTCTGCAATCCCTGGTATCCACAGTCTGCAATATCCTACCGAACCCAGAAATTCTCTCACCTGACGGGGCCCTTTGGGGAGGCGGGGGTATACTTAGTATAGTCTGTTTCATAGCTGTTGTTAGCCAATGCTGTCCATCCTTCAGTTTGTATCCCAGGTTGGTGACCTCCCTCTGGCAAATCTGCGCCTTCTTTGCTGACGCTCAATACCCCAATGACCCCAGTGTTTGTAACAAGCCTCACGTACCTGCCAGACACTGTGTCTGGGTGGGGACTGCCAGGAGTACGTCATCCATGTATTCCAGCAGTGCGAAGGAAGGGTGTTGGGCTCGGTACTCACTCAGATCCTCGTGCAAGGCTTCGTTGAACAGGATCGGCGTGTGTTTGAAACTCCGAGGGAGCCTTTGCCAGGTTAACTGTCCATGGGAACCGCCTCCCCTCAGCCCCCCCGCCCTCCATTCATCTGTCCACTCTCATCTTTATGGAAGCATTTCTCCAAGCTTGCATACTAACCCCTCCCCCTCACCCAGTGTCTGGTTTCAAACAGCCAACTCTGAATTTCTAGCTGATTACAAACCCCTTGACCTGTACAGGCTCCTCCCATAGTGAGAGGCAGAAGGGCTATCTCAGAAGGTACAGCAGCTGCTCCTGCAGAGCTGCCAGTTCCCGCTGGATCTCTGATCGCTTGGACTTTCAGGTTGTGATAGGAATAGATACACCTTCTAAGCTACCGGCCACTTTTTTTGTTTTAGAGCATCTTAAGAAAGATTACTGAGTTTAAATCCAAGTTCCGAATCAGTTCTGCCTCAGGTGGTTGCAGGGATCTGGCTAAAGGACATCTGTGAGTGCATTGGGCCAAGAATACCTGGATAACCATTTAACAACATTGCCGTGGTCCAAGAAATGTGATATGCTGCTACAAGTCTTGGAGGTGCTAAGGATGGATCAAATCTGAAAACTGAGAGGGTTTTTAGATGAAGAATTGACTAGGACTTGATGATATGCTTTAACTGCCTTCCATATTTAGTTAGGCTATAATTAGAAAGAGTTCTCTTCCCTCACTCCTCCCTCCTTTGCCTTTCTGCTTCAAGCAGCTTTCAAGTCCATCAATATCAACATCCTTCCCCTCTTTTGTGTGTGTTCTTTTTGTGACCCCATGTCGGGTGTATTTATCACCCACGAGCTAAATAAATAAGCCACCAGTAACTAAGGACTGTTAGAATCCCTCAGTTTTAGAGAGTGTGTCCTGCGCAACACCCCCCACCCCCATGCTTTCACTAATGGCATTTTCACACTTTAAACTCTCAGAAGGGAATCTCTCCATGACTCATTATCCAAAACCAAGCCGGCATGCAGGGTCTGATGTGGAGCACTCCCGACACTTTTCAGCTAATTCTTAGTTGGAAAAGCAGATTGCAAATCAGCTGTGCCTGTGAGGGAGGTGAGAGTGACCAACAGAGATGCCCCACCCCCACCCCCATTGCCTGTCACGGATGTGTGGATTTATGTTTGTGTGTGGACAGAACGAACCACGATTTCAGATTTTGACATTTCCACATAGATATTTGACTCATCCTATTGAGATCTTCTGGGGCCTATCAGAAGAAACTAGGCCTCACAGCAGTATTTAAGCATTCAAAGGAGGTAATTATGTTTCATGATTTCTAAATTAGCTCGGGAAAATTATCTGGAACTTTCTCAAGGGAGAGTCATTTTATTATGTCAACACAGTTTTATAAGTTAGGTAAAAATGCACTGGATACCATATCTCATTTTTCCCTTGGAGGCAAACGTATTAACAAGAAGCTCCTAATATTTCAATAACTGTTTTCTCCTGCACATTGGAATACTTTCCAGCCCCAGCTTTCAGTGGGATTCAGGGAATTTGTGGTTGGTTTGGGGACTAAGTCAAATGTAGGTACTCCCCTTAATAAGATTACATTTTAGTTGGCAAAATTAACATCACCAATTCATTTGTACAATCAGTTATGAAATTATAATGACACTTTCTTATGGCTCTCGCCCAAGGACACTTCCCACACAACCTCCAAAATCGAATCAGGTCCACGGATTGAAAAATACTATAGCCCGTTGCAGTTTCTTTCTTTCTACCATGTCATCTCCTAATTTTTATGTTCCACTGCACGCTGAATCGTTTTCTTCTGTTCATCATGCATTTTGACACTGGCATCACTCCGAGTGTCTGGTTCCCTTTGCTTCTAAGATCCAGTCTCATCCTGGTGACTTACTTCAATGACTTCTTAGACGTCCCAGTGGTACACTTCCTTCACCTTTCTTTCCCTGAGAAGATGGCCATATTCTCATTCTACCAGCCCACTTTGGTGGAATTTATGTTGGAATATCCTATAACAGTGACATATGCATACTTGAGCATATCACTCTCAAATTACAATCTCATTTCCACCCATTTTGTATATTTCGCTTCTGCTTGAATTCTGTCATCATTCCTCTGGGAAGCCAAGTCCACTCCTTCAAACCACACACCCTTGTCTTTTTTCCTGATCCATCAGCTTGTTTATCATTTCAAAATATGATGACTTCTTTTCTTATATTTTATTTCCACAGACCCTTGTTTCTGTTGTTCTGTCTGCTTTTTGTTGACTTAAAAGATGCTGTATTAAGAGTGCATAATGCCATCGGCTGGCATTGCGGGTTGCTTTGGTTGATAACTTTGATGGGCCCACAAGACTTCTGGAGATGGAAACATTGTTATTTGCTTTCTTTCACACCTTTTCGCATTCTCCCTGACTACTGTGTTACCTGGGAACCCTGTGTTTTGCCATCCCATTTCTGGAACAAGACAAAGGAAATTAAAAGATCGTGAATGTTTCTTTCATGAACACTTTGAAGCCTCCCTGATGAAGCTGAGAAAACTGAGGCCAAAAGCTTCCTTATGTGCCAATCTTGAAACATTTTCCACGTCCTCATAAATTCTATTTTTCCCACTCACATTATTGAAAAGGCAGAGAACGCTCTTCTGTGTGTTACTAATCCCATCTTATCCCATCTGACCCAGTTGTCATTTTGCTCTCTCATCTACATTTACACATCCCCTGTCGTAGAGAATCACCTTCGTTCAAATATAAACCTGGTTAACGGTTTCTCTTATGCTCATCCATCTTTACTCCGATTCCTGTTCATTCATTCAGGCCAATTCCCGGTAGGAGATTTTGATACTTCTCTCCACGTCTCCACTCGATCACTATCCACTATGTTTTCCCACCTCTTATTCCACAACGTCAGTTCTTCCTCTCGCCATTCATACTCTGATTGGGGATGATCTAGTCTCCATTTTATTTGGTATTTGAACTGAGTTTGGCACTTCAGATAGTCTCTCTCACGAGCGTTTCTACCAACAGTATCTCTTCTACAGGTCTATGCACTTTCCCCTCCTCAATTCCCTCTTTCTTCTTGGCAGGGTCATCTATCCCCAGAAAGTATATGAAAAAAAGAAAAGGAGTGAAAGCCTAGGATAGATCTTGAGAAACTCCAGTATTTAAAGTTCATGTCATAGAGAAAAGCTCATTGCATTTAATGTTGCACATATACTTTTATTCATTCAGTCATTCATTGTTATTGTTTATCTAATGTCTGCTGAGTGTTGTCTAGTACTATGAATACACTTTGTAGACGCAAAATTAAGTCAGTCACGATTGCTAACTTTGGAGCCTCACAATGTAATGAGGGATACGGAAGTACATGCTTTAAATTAGCCCCGATAGGCTTCTGTCTGTAGCTTTCGTCACTTTTGTGTAAGTTAGAGATGACTATTTAGCTATCTAAAGTTGTATATTGAGAAGCGAGTACTCCTAGGACTCAGTATTTGAAGGTCAATGTCTAATTAATTTTCTTGTTACTGTGCACTGCCAACTCTATGTTAACCACTCAAATCGTAAGAATACCAAGTTGAATAGGTGTGTGGGACTAAAATGTCAGTCCATTCCATCTCGCTGACCCCAAACTAAGATGTGGGAGGTAGTTTTCAATGGAACAGAGAAGGTTGTGTGAAGAAATTCCCATTTATAAGGTACCCTCTGTGGATGTTTCTTCCCAAGATGGCAGCACTTTCTGAGGTGTCGCACTTCCTGGCTGCCAGTCACAGGGTGTTCCTTGTGCAGATCTCCTTTGATCCCCTGAAATGCACATTGGAACTTTAAAATATTTTATATCAACTACCCGAATTGACACAGTAGAAGATTGTGTACTGAGTAAATATCTGATGCTGGAGTGTCATTTTTTAGCCCTGTTACATTCTCTAAAGAAAATCAAAGGTGATTATATTTTAATTTTCAAGTGACCATCCTATTATTTGTTGTTATACAGTGTTCCATGTGTCCTTTGACACACGTCATGAGGACGCAAAAGCTAAAATGAAAGAAGCTGGTTCCAAACAGGATTGCCATCTGGTTGCGCCCGACTCAACCTATAGGGCCAACTAGCATAGCCTTTGAGGACGGTCCATCTTTATGACAGTAGCATTTATGATACCAACCCACAGAATATGTCCTGAAAGTCAGGTCATCTTGCTCAGTTTTTCCTTCTATTTGGTATTCATCTGCATGTATTTAATTGAATTTCATTAGAGAATAAAGTTGTCCTTGTTTCTTAGGGCCTGCAATATTTGTACTTGAATTCAGCTCTCCTCCATTTATTTAGTTAATAATCCAAGAATGTTGCTGGACTAGCAAAAATTGGATTAGAATCATCACCTTCGCTATTTCAGGTAATGGAGTGAAGTGGAAACAGCATGAAAGCAGAGCCATTCATTCTGCTTGCAGGCTGGTCTCCCGCATGGGTTAATGCTGCCATCTGCTATGGCTTCAGTTGCTCTCTTCTTCTGGAAAGCCCCGGCTCACTCCTCGACACCAAGCATTAGATCTGACCTGAGCATTAGCCCAAGCAGCTTTTGGTAATTAAGCCATTGAGATTTGTTTCCCCTGACTGGACAGAGAGTTTTACAAGGTGAGGGCTCTGTTGAAGTGATAAAGCTGATTAGATCCTTGGCAGTAAAGGAATCTGATCTTAGAAACTTCTTCTAGTGTTCCTTAATGAGGCAAAGCCAACACTTAGCCAGTGAAATGAGGTCACAGAAAGAGAAGGCACCCCACCCCCACCCCTTAATACAAATCAACACAAAAGCCCCCATCCTTTTTGCCTCCTTTGAAATCAAGGCCTAGATTGATTGTCCCGAATAAAGCTCAATTGAAGTGAACAAATACAATTTTTCTCAGGAGGCCTATAATCTTGTTTAAACTCATCACCTATGGGAAACAAAGGAAGAGAATCACTTGAAGCAAATAAAACTAAGATACTCCTAAAAGTTTAAATAAGTTAATGAATGCTGACTATAACAAAATTCAAAGAAAGTAACTGATTAGTTATAGAGATGTAATCTTTTGTCCATACAAATGTCTTCTCTTTAATTTTTTTCAATAATAGTTTCTCACTTTTTATTTTTATATAACTTTCTTTTTTTGAGAGCCTTTTATTAAATAATACATATTTTTCAGGAGGGACCGTTTTACAAACCTCACTCATTAGCAACGTTGACAAGCATGTCTTTTGGCTTGTATGACACTTTTACATAAATTACACTAAATTGCCATAAAACTTTATCATACCAACTCTATTGTATTTATTTGTATGGTTTGCTGAGGAATTAGTAAAAAAAGAGGGTCAAGAGTCAAACTGAACTTTGTTCACCCCAAGGCAATTAACTTATACCACAACTGACTCATGAGATTGATTCTAATATTTCATTATCTCGCTGTTTCTTCTACGCTGCTGTTAAGCAGTTCAGAATGTGCCATGAGAACTGTGCACACATACCGAATCTGTATAAAGACATGTAAGTCGTGCTCATACCCACCGCTGTGTGCAGCGGTTATCTATTATTTTATCACGAAGCTTGCTCTTCTCACACAGACCCCGCCCTCCTCCTTCTCGGACTCAACCTCAGCCCCTGAAGCCAGCAATCATGAAGGGCTAACTTGAAATAAAAAAGCATCAGCCCTAGAGGAGGCTTCGGTGAAAAAGAGACGAGCCAGCCCGGCCTATTCCGTCCCAGTGGTGAAGGCTTTGGGAGGATATGAGAGGATCAGATGAGTGTGGGAGTGTTCATAGATCCCGGAGTGGATGCCATACAATGTTTAAGCTGTGCGCTATTTATAATGACCTTAATTGTAAGGTTATTTTTGAGATAATAATTTTGCTTCTCTATGTTGAGAGCCGTGGGAGAAAGACAAGGCTTTCTACTCCTGTAGAGTTCCAGTCTCAGAAACACACAGGGGTGGTTATTTCCTATTTATAGTGTTGCTGTGAATTGGGAATTGACTCTATGATGCCGAGTTTCTCTCAGATATACCTATATTATTATATTCTTTTAAAAAAACCATTTTCTTGGGGACTCGTACAACTCTTATCACAATCCATATATCCATCCATTGTGTCAATCACATTTGCAGATTTGTTGCCATCATCATTCTCAAAACATTTGCTTTCTACTTGAGCCCTTGGTATCAGCTCCTCATTTTTCCCCTCCCTGTCCACCACCCCCTTCCTTATGAACTCTTGATAATTTATAAATTATTATTTTGTAATGTTTTACACTGTCCGACATCTCCCTTCACCCACTTTTCTGTTGTCTGTCCTCCAGGGAGGAGGTTATATGTAGATCCTTTCCACCCCAACCTACTTCCACCCTCCTGGTATCGCCACTCTCACCACTGGTCCTGAAGGGATCATCTGTCCTGGATTCCCTGTGTTTCCAGTTCCTCTCTGTACCAGTGTACATCCTCTGGTCCAGCTAGATTTGTAAGGTAGAATTAGGATCATGATAGTGGGGGGAGGAAGCAATTAAGAACTAGAGGAAAGTTGTATATTTCATCATTTCTACACTACACCCTGACTGGCTCTTCTCCTCCCCATGACCCTCCTGTAAGGGTATGTCCAGTTGCCTACAGGTGGGTTTTGGGTCCCCAATCTGCACTACCCTTCATTCACAATGATTTGATTTTTTCTTCTTTGATGCCTAATACCTGATCTCTTTGACATCTCATGATCACACAGATTGGTATGCTTCTTCCATGTGGGCTTTGTTGTTTTTGGCTGCTTGTTTACCTCAAGCCTTTAAGACACCAGATGTTATATATTTTGATAGCCAGGCACCATCAGCTTTCTTCACTATGTTTTCATATACACATATTTTCAACTTTCCTAATGCCATGACCCTTTAATATAATTCCTTATGTTGTGGTGACCCCCCAAGCCATAAAATTATTTCCATTGCTATTTCATAACTGTAATTTTGCTACTGTTATGGATCGTAATATAAATATCTGATATGCAGGATGTATTTTCATAGTTACAAATTGAACATAATTAAAGCATAGTGATTAATTACAAAAATAATATGTAATTATATATTGTGAAATATTTATTTCTAATGACAAATCAAGTTTTGTCTTGAAGCATGGTGTAGCATGGGTAACAGTCTTAATATAATAACAGTAAACTACATTGCTGTATTTTGGAACAGTACGGGTAAAAAGCCAACGTCTGTACAAAGGTTGAGATAGCTTCTTTCTCACTAGATCAGCATATCTGCCTGTGCGCTGACCCGTGTGGAGACGTGTAGAGGAGCGGTGTCTTGGTTCTTTTCCAATGGTCTTAGGCAACCCCTGTGAAAGGGTAATTCGTCCCCCAAAGGGCTGTGGCCCACAGGTTGAGAACTGCTGCTAAGGTTTTCCCTTAGAAGATAATAGCATGATCTTCTGTATGTATCACAGGCAAGTCTGATCTGAAGTGTTCTAAGCGTACTTAGTTATGTTCATGCCCAAATGAGTACTTCTTTCTGGACGGGAGGATTCATTCCAGCTGCCGCTATGCAGGATGCTCCCATGCAGTTACGGCCTTCAAAACCCAAAGAGGCCCTACTGCTTCGTCCTGTAGGATTGCTTGCTATGAGTTGAAATTGATTTGATGACCAGGTTGGTTTTAGGTTGTTCTCTTATAATATTGCCTTATGACAACAGGCTCTAGCTAGTGACCCAAGCCCGATATCAGAGTTATCCTGCGTATCACTCTTTAACTCCTCTGGGCTTAGGAGTCAGGAAGTTCTAATGTCTCCTTCTTTACCATTATTATCATTTGTTCTTTTACTTTTCATCATTCTGTCTCCTTTATGCCCAGATGGCTTGTCTATTTCAGATCTGTATTTATCCCATTTCTACAGCCAGACGCCGTCCTACTTGAGACATCTGATTATACTCTTACTTGAAATGTCAGCTTCCATTGTTTGGTTGTTAGGGGTCATTGAACTGATTCTGACTTATAATGACGCGATGTACAATAGAAAAACACCTCCCTGGTCCTCCACCATGCTCACGATCACTGTTACGTTTTAACCCACTGTTGCAGCCACTGTGTTAATCCATCCCCATGGTGGTCAGCAAAAATGTGTCTTTGATGCTTGGATGGCAGTACTTCATCCTATGTTGAACTTCCATTGCATTTGCTAAAATTTGTTGTAAAATCCTTACTCCAATAATATTTCATTTCTCTTCAGAATAAATGAGCCCGTGGTCAAATAAAATTTTGAACTATTCTGCAGGATAAATCATTCCCTTGGCTATTGTAGCATATACTATTAAAAGAAAGGCTATAGGTAGTTCTTGTTTGAACTGTAAGCACAAAGTATATAACAGAAGCTTAAATTTAATAAGGATTTTTGGCTTGCCATTTATTAATATAAGAATAGTGACAGAATGTACCCTTGACAAAAGTGGACAAGAAGAAATTTACCTTGAGAGTCATTTGGTTAGTTTTATATGCCTAACTCATTCGAGAAGCTAACAATGTTTAATTGTCATTGCTTAAAAATTATAGGAGCACCTTTATCTCAGTAATTTAATTGTTGCTCAAATATTTCTGTTTTCTGGTGACATCATTTAGGAAATAACACTACAAAATGCATTTTTGTTCTTAAAGGAGAAAAACAAATTTAATTTTCTTTAAGTGAGCTATAGCCAATCTCCTTCCTCAGTAGAAATTCTTTACAGGTGATTGTTATAAACACTTTCTGTTTCTTCTTGACAGGTAATATTTGAAGCTGAAGTCTCAGGAGGGAGAAATGGTTATATTGCCATTGATGATATCCAAGTGCTGAGTTATCCTTGCGGTAGGTTGTGATTAAGAATTGTATTTTTCTCTGTCCTTGTGACACCTGCCTTATATTGGCAACGACTGTTGATTGTTTATCACTTGGACATGCCCGTCTCTTTGTGTGTTGTTACTCCTAGCCTTCAGTTCAATTTTAGCGTTTATGTCTTAAAAGAACACTGAAATATTATTAGATTCTGAACCAAGTTATTTTTAGACTTGTAACTAATTAGATATGCATTAAAGGAGTCTTAAATTATTTAATTATTGAGAACTAGTATAATATCACTGCAGTTCTGAAAGTACTTTCCCCCCTTTCATTGTTATTATTAGTAAGTTGTCCAGGAAAACAAAGATGAGCAATCAGAGTTCAACAGGAAATTCTAAAGAAGTGCACCCAAGTTTATCTGTGAAACTGAGATTTGGAGTAATATGAAAGGAAAAAGCTCAATTTATTCCTGTCCTTTTTGTCTGTTTTTTTAATTAGCCATTTATTAATACATAATTGTCAAAAAGGGAGAAAGCAAACAAAACAAGATACACAGATTACTAATCACATAGTTATGCTATGCCCTTAGATGTACATTGTTGATCTTCAGATGGCATGACTGAATTTGTTTTTATATTGCGTCCCCTGGAAAACAAATATTGCATGCATTCATTAGTTTCACACATAAAACAGCTGGCAGAATTCCACACATTAGCCATCTCTCTCAAAGGCAGCGTTTTATAGGGCTCTTGAATTCTGGCTGATCTGTGCAGTAATCCTCGCTGGAGGAAGTGTATCTACGCATTGTAAGCAGCATGGTCAGGGGGCAGCTTGTGATGGGCAATCACTGTGTCTCTGCTGAGTGGCTGACACACTCTAGAATTCATCAGAATCACCTATGGACTTAGGGAATGGCACTTTGCTTGGCCCCTCCAGTAAGTCTGGGTGGGAAGAGGATTTAGATTTTTATCAAGTTCCCTGAGTCACTAGGTGGTGGAGTGGATCGGCACACCCATCTGCTAACCAGAGGTTGGTGTTGAAAGTACACAAGAGACATCTGACGCTACACATCTGCTTCAGAAACCCGATGGAACCATTTCTGCGTTGCAGCACATGAGGTCACCTGAGTTGGCATGAACTTGCCAGCAGCTGGTTTCCCACAAGATCCCAGGTGATGGCAAGTTGCTGGTCTGGGAAGTGACTTTCTTGACCCACACTCTGATGCAAGTAGCTCCTGAAGAGAAGCAGCCGAGAAAGATGTAGCCATGCAAATTATACACATTCCAAGTGTCATTTTCTGAGAATAAACTTCATTCGAAGTTCAAGTGCATTTTCAGGGTTTTGTGTGTTTTTTCTATCAATTACTGGTAATACAAGGAAATTTTGTCTCTGTTGTTCACTTTCAGCTCTTAACAATAGATGGTCCATCAAAGAAAGGTTCATGTGAGTCAACAAATGAAAAAAAAATTATTTGAGCGTACTAACTGCAGTCAGTGCAATATAGTTCTCCCTGAGCTACTCTTTTACCGACTGATGTTTAAGTTCTCTCGTTTTAATATCCTTTCCGTAGATCACATGAGAGACTGGTTTTAAAAGGTAGTTGGAGAGAAACGTGGTGGACAGGTACATATTGACTGCAGTCCTCACTTTTTATGGCATGTTTTTGGTGAACTTTTCTACAAATGAATAAGAAGTGGTATTAACTACAACTAAGGTGAAAACGTATTTGAGCGGAATGAAACTAGTTCCTTGTGTTCAGAGGAATCAGATGGTGGTAACTACTGAAGTTTTATAAAATAACAAGAGAAGAATGTTGAGCTGCTTAAATTACAGCTACCTATTCAAGAAACATGTAAATGCCATTCTTTTAGAATCATCGTATGTTTGTATTGTATTTCTATATTTTGTTGAGATTTGTGCCAGGAAGGAAGTCCCTGAGCTTGCTTTGATTTGTGATCATTTTGTTATCACCCATATGCAGCATGCTGTGCAGCCACAGGGGGCTACAGAGGGCTCACTCATTGTAGAGCAATGCTTTAGCAGCTGTGGGGACATAAGCAAGAAGGCTGATTGAGAAAAGAAAAGAGAGTGAGAAAATGGTGATCCCTTGTGTGAACAAAACTCATATTTAATGTCATAACCAAGGGTAAAATGATTAAAAACATGATTCTGTTAGGAAAACTAACATGTATGTTTTCATGTCACAAAATATAAATTTTATACCTATATACAAATCCATAGCCCTATCCACATCTTATCTCTTCCTTCACAGATAAATCTCCTCATTTCCTGCGTCTGGGGGATGTAGAGGTCAATGCAGGACAGAATGCTACGTTTCAGTGTATTGCCACTGGGAGAGATGCTGTACATAACAAGCTATGGCTCCAGGTAAGGCCAACTTGGTAACTGAGATACAGGATATGCTCGATTTAAAGACAATCCACTCAGGTACTCCTTGTGATTTTATTCTTTTATTTTATGCTCATGTATGTTTGTGTGTATGTGTGTAAGAGAGAGAGAGAGAACATATAGACCTGTTTGTCTTTTGAGTGGGTTTGATGTAATTGAATACAGAGTTAGTCTGTCTGAAATTCCCTTTTGGAATATGAGTAAAAATAGGAAAACATATAATTTCAAAGCATTTGTATTAATCTATAGTGAAACCTAATGATTCTCTAATAGTGTTATGTATAAACTATTAAAAATAATTTCTCTAAGCCCTTTGGAAATAAGATGAAAAAAGAAAGACATTTAAAACTTTAATAATAGTTTGAACGTTTAATTTACAAGAGCATAATTCTTAATTAGAAAATGTCATACTCTGACATTTTCCCCCCTTAAAGTATTTTAGGAACCCCTTGGGAGTATTTCAGAAGATGGGCATTGTTAGTGAGCCAATTAAAATGTTTAGGATTCATATTCTTAAGGGTTGATCACAAGATTGGAACTAAATATGGTTACCTCATACTTATCAAGTCCTCAATAAATATATACTTAATTCATTGATATTTAGCATGCATGTTGGTCAAATGTAAATGCTCAATCAATGTGCATTTAATTCAGTTTTCTCCAAAGTAAGGGAGACCCATACGCAGGGCCCATGAAGTGGTCCTGGGGAGGC
The DNA here is from genome assembly GCF_050624435.1 of Tenrec ecaudatus. Lineage (NCBI taxonomy): Eukaryota > Metazoa > Chordata > Mammalia > Afrosoricida > Tenrecidae > Tenrec > Tenrec ecaudatus. The sequence continues at coordinate 42,218,013 of NC_134536.1, forward strand.
TACAAAAGCAGACACCTACTTACACTTTGTCCTGGATGATGGCTTGTCTTCACGAGTTTTTAATTGCCAGGGAGTCGCTCAATTATTTTTTTGAAAAGGGGGGAATAGGCCAAATAAGTTTGAGAGCTTATAATATAAATAAAGGTTTAAAAGTCCAAGAGTTACTACATGTCATAAGCGAATGTGTGTGTGTGTGTGTGTGTGTGTGTGTGTGTGTGTGTGTGTGTGTGTGGCAGTATTATAAATGGGGAAGGAACATGGGGAGAGCCACGAGTAATTCTAAAGCCAGAAAGCTGAACTCTGACAACTACTAAACTAATTATTTGAAGTTAGATCATAGGTAACTGGTAGATTCTTCTGGCAATTAGCGTTGTTCTTCCCGCAACCAAATGAGGAAAGGGACTTAATTAGCTAAAATTTTAAATTCCTGAGAAAACCAATGGAGACAAAAATAAAAAGTAATTGTAAGATTAGTTTTTTAAATATATACATGGTTTATTTTACTGTTTCATTAGCGAGGTGAGATTAGTGTTAAGTGTAATCATTAGTTTGTAGGTGATTGGGGGTAGTGACTATAGTAAATGATTATTGAAACAATACTTCCTAGAACAGTGGTTCTCAGTCTTCCTAATGCTGTAGCCCTTTAATATAGTTCCTCATATTGTGACCCCCCAAACCATAAAATTATTTTGGCAACTTCATCACTATAATTTTGCTACAGTTATGAATCAGGTGATCCCTGTGGTAGGGGTGTGCAACCCCAAAGGTGTTGCGACCCACAGGTTGAGAACTGCAGTCCTGGAATGACAGATATTACCCTAGATGTCATCTATACATTACATATATATATACATGTATATGTGGGTATACACACAAACATGAGTTCTCTTGGTCTGCTTAATTCCTACACAGCAATCCAGTTGAGTGTTTTAACAGATATAATTTATAGAAAACAAATTATTGCTGTTTCATAACTTATCTGATTTTCATTTAACAAGATAGCTGTTAAAGGTTGGACTGTACATCTTAAAAATAGGTTTCATCCATCCCAACAGCCACACCTGTGCTCAGAAGAGCCCTGTGTGCATCGTGGTTACATGTACTGTTAACGTGCAAGGCCAGCAGTTTGAAACCACTGGTCATTCTGCAGGAGAAAGAAACACCAGGGTTTCTACTTCCATACAGAGTGAGTCTGGGAGCAGTGCTGCCCTGGAGCAGTTCTATCCTGCCCTATTGAGTCAAACTGGACTCAATGGCAGTGAGCTTGAAGCCCAGTGCTTATAATTTTATTTGTGAATAGCCTTTTTTTTTCATTAAGAGGCCATCACAGTAGAGGGAGTATTTTAAACCATTCGTCTTTGAGATATAAAAGAGCAGAGTTGGTACAGGGAAGCAAGCAGAGAGGGCGGAGACCTGTGGCCCATTGCATGAAGATCACTAGCCATTATCCAGAAGCTGAGATGAGACAAAGACTTCTTGCTGGAGCGAACTCAGAATGAAAGCCTTCCTAAGAGTCAGTGCCCTTTGTTTAGGATGTCACCTTCCGAACTGTGAGCAAAGGAGTCCTGACTGAGCAATAGTTAAGCTACAAATGAACTTTCAAGGGATAAGTGGTTTGAACCCGAGCAGCCCCCGCTGCTGGGTGGGAGAACGAGGTGGCACTCTGCTGTCCACAGCCTTGGAGACCGACAGGCGCACTTCTGTTCTGCCCGACAGGGTCTCCACGAGTTGGAATCAACTCAATGGCAGTGAGTTTCGACTGTAAGAAAAGCCATTATGTTATACCAGCACAGTCAAGGCGTTGCCAACATATGAAAAGAAACGTGGTCTTTTTTCTTTAAAACTGGGATTTTGCTCCTTTCTCCTACATATATTGAAATATAAAACACCTCTCATGTCTGAATAGTGTATTATATAATTCACAATCTGTTTTATTAGCAGTATCAGAGCTTTCTCCTTTTTTTTGATTCCTCATTCTCTCCCTCTCTCCTTGTGTATGTCTCTTCACTGAGTCTGTCTCTCTTACTTTGTCTCTTCTGATCTAAACAAACACTTAGCTATAAAAATATGTATGTTCAGGCTGAGTTACGCATTTTCAAGAATCTAGTAGATCCCATTAGTTGTCATGTGTTTTGTGTCCAGATCTCTCTGGCTAGGAGAACCAGAAACTGTGCAACCTGCCCTTGGTTTTATGCTACAGAATTTAATGTGGGTTTCAAAGAAAAGGGGTTTTGTATGCTCAAACACCAGCTGGGTGCTGGCAACAAAGATTTCTCTGGGCCCTGCTGGTCTGAGTGGGTTGCAATTCTTCTTCTTTTGTTTGTTTATTGGTTTACTGCTTTGAGTGTTGACTTATTTCATCATGATTTCTTAATATTTTCTGCCGCTATTTATTGAAGCAAAGATGAGAGAGGGAAGTATTTTGTGTGGACCGTATTCAGCTCTCTATTCTCCCTCCCCTGTCTGTATTCACCACAGGAGAGTGAATCTGTGTATTTCCTTTTGACTTTGACTTCCACCTTGACATTGTCAGTTTCTCGGCTGTTTACATATTTTCCTTATTCCTTCAAAAGCTATCAAACCTTTTTAAAAAGCATATCACATAAATGACTTTCCCTTCTCTTCATTTTTCTCACTCTTCAAGAAAGGTGGCAAACTATCAGTTAGTGAGTTTAGGCTGTTTTAAAAGTAAAAGTTTTTTTTTTATAATATCATTTATAGATGAGTGTCATAAGAGTAGTCATGTGCACATATGTAATTTCATTTTCATTAAGAAAGTTCGTCGTGGTTGTCAATTAGTGTGATTTTTTTTCTCCAAGTGTTAAAAACAAAGTGTAAAGAATTCTAGTTCCGAGGTAGGCTTACATATATTTCACTATCAATTAGCATGTATAGCAAGTAGGTTTCTGATTATTTTAGCTTGGAGAGCAATGTCCTGGAAGTCAGGAAGAATAGCCCTCAATTCTAACCCTGCTCCCAAGATGCTGTATTTGCTTGGAAAATTCATTTAACTGTGTGGACCTGAATTTTCTGATATATAAAGGAATGTTCTTGGATTGTGACAGAAATGTCCTCCAGTTATAAATGCCAACCCAGGTCTTTAGATTATTTGGAATGTCTTGAAACATTACCTTTACCACGTTTTGTTGTTGGATAAAAGAATGAAAACCTTTGATGTTGATTTTTTGGTATGAGGATAAAAAAATGGTCCCTTAAATTAACTTTCTATGTGAGAGCAACTGTTTACAGTATCTGTGGAAAGTACTGAGAAAGGGTGTACTTGAAGCAGCTCAATGAAAGGTCACTGCATCCTATCACAGCAGTAATGGAATAATAGAGTGGCCTGCACACCTGCCGCATGAGCAAAATCAAAAACAATAATGAGTGTTCTATTACCTCTCAGTCACTTATGTTATAGAATATTGAATTTCAATCAGTAAAATGCTTTCTAAATATGAGGGCAACATGACAAAAACTACCACAGCACCCAATTTTCAATTTTAAAAGAAAAAGTAGTATAGCACCACTGTTATGAGAGCTACTGAACAAATACACTAAATGTCTGATGGATATATATGTACATAAAAGATTCTGTTATCTCTTGCTCATAGGTTACAATCCACATTTCAGTCATTTTTGTTGTTTAAAAAACACATGGAAATTAGATCACTTGAAAAAATGGAGCAAAAAAATATCTCAGTTAGTCCAGGACAATAATTCATGAGGCAAACCTGTTGAATCTGAGTATATATCTTTAGAGTGTTCTTTTCAGTAAGATCCAGATTATGTGATGAGGACATCTTAGAGTGGATTCACTGGTTAAATGCTGCTCTTCTCATCCAAAGTTCAGTGGTTTGACCCACCGTGGAAAAAGTGCAGTCCGCGTTATGAAGATTAGCAGCCACCTGGGGGGGTGGTGTTATGTTCTGTAGGATCAATGTGGGTCAGAAGGGCTTGACAGCACACACTACCTACAAGCTCTCTGTAGTCTCCTTCAGAGTGATAAGTCAAAGAATAGAGAGGAAGATTTTTAGAAGTCTATTGTCAAGAAACTGACATCTTTGTTCATTTGTGTGTGAGGCTTTAAAGGAGCATGGCTTAAAAACGGAGTTTAGTATTTCATGTAAAGTACGAGACAATGACATGGTTATTTTTTAGAGATCATTTTTATTGGGGCTCTTACAGCTCTTATAATAATCCATCCATCAATTGGAATTCTTGTTCCTATGTTCTCTTCTCTAGCTTGCTTCCAATGCCTGTCTCTTATTTTTCTGGTTTAGCAGCAGGAGTGTTGGGCAGGTGGTTCTCCCTGGACGCCATCTTGTCTCTAACCTCTGAATATTTAGACATTTTCAGAGAAATTTTAGATTCCTCATTTATCTTAAATGTCATGAAAGTTACCAATCATAACGATCGACATCCAACCATACACGCGCCTCCACAGGGGAGAACAACGGAAACCGTGGGTGAAAAAAGAGAGTGGTTGGTGTGAGATATGAAAATGATAATAATTTATAATCTATCATGGGGTCACGAGTGGGCGGGGAAGTGGAGAAAAACAGGAACTGATACCAAGGACTTGATAGAAAGTAATTATCTAGAAAAGAATGATGGCAACGTATGTACAAATATGTATGATACTGTCCATGTATGTATTGTCATAAGAATTGCAAGAGCCTTCAATAGTATGATCAAAAAAAGAAAGTGAAAGATATCATTTCCTCACATTTTATGCCAGTTAGCAATTTACAAAGTGTTTTCATATGTCGATGTTCTTCAGTGCTTACGACAAATTTAAAACTAACCCATATTGATCCCAACAGTGCTCCACTCCTAAATATTTTGTTTTTCCTAGCTCAAACAAATTACATTTTCTTATATAATTGATATTAAAATAAATACACCTGGTTATTTGGTTTAGAAATGTCAGATACATTTCTCATTGAAAAACATAATGATAAACAAAACTAAACCCAGTGCGGTTGAGAAAAACTGCCCAGTAGGGTTTCTAAAATTGCATCTCTAGCAGACTGCCACGTCTGCCCTCCATGGGCTCAACACTGCCATGTGCTCTCACCATTGCCCCCACTCCCAATTCCCCCACCCTTTTCGCTCCTAGCTAAAATAAAATTAAACTGTATATTTCTGTTAAAAATGTTTCTCATACATTTTAATTTTTCTTTATTATTATTTTGGTAAGAATGTGTGCAATTAAAATTTGCCATCTTGCCATTCTTTTTTTACATGTCCAATTCAGTGACTTTAATTTTCGTAATCATGATGTGGAACTATTGGTACCACCTGCTTCCAAAATTTTCTATCATCCATATTTTTTAAAAATTCAAAATGAATTCAAAAGTTTTACTGCCCCAAATGTCACCGAGAAATGGATCAAAATATTGTCATTGTCGTGTTCAAACACACACTTTTACCTTGACATTCATGTTACACGTCAATTTATTAAAGACTTCAGCATGCTAGAAAGAGGTCCATCACAGTTAACACTGACACACGTCTGCTCTGTCATGCCCCACTAGCTTGCTTTTAATAGCAAGAAGCTACAAAAATTACACTCAACGGCTAAGATGCTAAAGTTGAAGAAACCGTGAAGGTGGAATTCTGTTACATGAGCGTTTTCTTTCTGTTTCTCTTCTCTGGTGGACACGGGCGAAGAAGGGAGCCTTTCTCTGCCTTGGCTCTTCAGTCAAGCCAGAATGAAGCCAGAGCCAGTGGTGGTCTGAGCCATGAGACTGTATCACAGTACAATTCCAGGAGAGTTTGTTGTTGTTGTTTCTCCCATTTTAGGAAAGATGCTGGATTTAGGACAAAAGCTGAATACTTTAAAAAGGAAGGTTACGGATAGAATGACATTTTGTGTCTGTTTTTATAGACAAAGGTATGAGGATTAACTACTGATAGGAATTCTGAAAGTCACTTATAGCCCATGTACCATCACATATCCCAGGCATTTCTTCAAGAAAGAGTTTCAGACTATCAGGTTAAGAACAGCACCAACCTTTCTCAGGGTACGGGGTGTAGGGTGTTGGCGGAGCTATTCTCTTGTGTGCTGAGTCCAGGATCAATCCTCTAAAACGCAATTTTCCCCACTAGTCAGGTTTCAACATGTCACTATGTTTATGTTATAATTAAACTGATTTGTATTGAGTTATTTTTTATGAAATTCTGAAAGGTGGTAAATGAATGAAAGTGTTCTAAATGGCTACCACTGATAATTAGCATATGCTATTTTTTTGTATTATAAAACATAATAGTGAAAAAGCAAAGAAAATGACTACCAGAAAAGTAAGTTTGTAAGCAAACATCTAACATATGACCTGTAAGTTCCATCTAGGTGTTTATCTCAGAGGAATGGAGAAATGTGCCCCATAAAATCTTGGACAAGAATGGATCATTACAGATTTATTAATAGTAACCAATAGTTGTAAAGGTCCACATGTATGTTAAAGGACAACGGATAAACAACTGCTGGTTCATTAACGGGAGACTCCTCAGCAATTAACAAATAATAATAATGTATTTATATGTGTTTAACCATGGGCATATCTCAGCAACATTATATTTGGGGGGGAAAGACAGATACTATAGTATTTCCAATGTACAAAATTTAAATATGCGGATTGAAATCACAATAGCCTATGGGATGCGTATAGCCTGGAAGAGGTCAGGAGAGAAATTTCCAGTAAGTATGCTCTATTTTGATTGAGATGCTGGATTTTAGGGCAGATTGTATAAATTATCAGCAGCCGTGGGAATAGCGCATGGATCTGCCAGCCCTTCGGCGGGAGCAAGATGTAGCAATCGGCCTCTATGAAAATTGTAGCCCTCGCAACCCTATGGGACAATTTACCACTATCCTGGAGTGTCATAATGGCTCCAAGACAGCACATGTTGGCACACACAGTTGTGAAACTGAACCTGTCCAACTCCCTGTATATATGTTTAACCTCAGTACAACCTGACCATGGGAAATATGAATATTTGCAATAAATTATCAAATAACCAAACTGCAGACAACTCTAACACAGCCATATATGACATTCGCCTTGGAGACATCACCTGCATTTTGCCCATCTTCATTTGAAGTGAACTGACTTTGGTTCCGTGGTATTTCGTGTTCATCCATGAAGGCTGAAATATAGAAGAAATATGCTCTGAATGTTCTCTCACCAGCCCCTCACATCTTTTAGTAATGTGGAAAAGCAGGAACGGGATGGCCGTAATTTCCCACAAAACGGCGTTTTCTTTCATGAAGGTCCAGTGTACGTGGACACTCAGGGAATCAATAGAGCTCGTTGCTGGAACATCTGTCAGACCATATGGTTTGGCTTCAGGTTTAGTGTAAAAACTAACATGCGAATGACTACATCCATCACGACTGCGCTTGGCCGCCATGCCGTCATCGAAACGGCCAGAGGAAGTGTACAGTGGATTCATGGGAATAGGGAAATTCGTGGGTAGGCTTTGGTGCCACCATTTGTTTTGTCCCCTTGAAATGAGGCGGTGTAATGAATGACTGGTAATCCTGTGCAGATTGCCATCAAAGCTGTGGCAGTTTGGCCAATCTGTCAGTCATCGCCCCGGGGGCTGGCACAGGGCCCCCTCAGTGGTGCTGCCAAGACAGGAAAGTCAGCCACCACTTCGCCCTGGGTGAGGCCCATCACAGCTAATGCGCTGTGATGTGGGCGGTTTCTCAGCCAAAGAAATGCTACTCCTTACAGAGCCATAGATAATTTAAGCCATGACTTGAGAGTAATAATTGGAAAGCAGAATTTGAAAAAAATGAGATGCAAATTGCTCTAAAAAAGCAACCAGAGGCCGTCTGCCCTCCCAGCAGTACCAACTGTTATCAGCGGAGGGTCAATGAACATGGTTGGTCTGAAACATCTGCCCCCACACTGTTTTACCTTTTCAGGAAAATGCCATCGCCTTGTTCCTACATGACACGGGACTATCACCATGTAGTCGTAGAAATCTGGAACATGATACGAGAAAGCCTGAACTTACTGTGAGCTGCCGAAACAGACCACTCACTGATTTCTAAAGCCACGGCCATTGTTTGCGTAGCTCTTTATGGTACTCCGGTGCCATGATGCCGTTGGTCCGTGTTTATTCATATTATGGTCAGAATTGCCACATACTGTAGCATGTTTAATTTTTATGAGCCGTAACTGACATTTTATTTTTGAGAGATTTAATGGCTATCCATTTATTATAACAGAAGGATCCTTTCTGGGGGAAATGCATGCCTAGAAATAGTCACTGGAGAGTAATTTAGGGAAATTTTCAAAGCCATTTTGATTTAACACATGCTATAGGATTAGCTTGCTAGATACCCTGAAGAAATGACAGAATGAGATACAGTGGAAAACATCCGCGTCTGGGAGCAGTCAAGTGGAGGACATTTTCTAGGTAATTGACCCGAGTCCTGCCAGCACCCTTCTGGAATAGGGCAGCAAAAGGCGCCGCATCAGACCCAGGAAGGTGGCAAACATGATGACATCTGAATGCCTAAAGGATGTGGGATAAATATACCTTCAGGTTGTTGGGAGGCTGGCCATGGTTCTTGGAATATTCGAACGTTGGGAACCTATAGGCGGGATTTCATCTGTTCTCTATAGCTATTAAAAGAACAAGAACGATTGATGGCTTGAAGCTCTGAAGTGATAAGGTAGAAAGTATCTCTAAGGACATTTTTAGTCATTGTCAGGGTTGTTGAAGCCTAGAATGAGCTGCGCCACGAGCTAGACAAATGACAATGGAAATGAACGAGAGTAACCAGTCATGATCTGGACAAGCCCTTGTAGAAATTCCAGCACAAGGCCGAATGCATATCATCCTCCTAGCAATAGAGGGGGTGCTTCTACAACTAAAAGTTCCGAAAGACTGCAGAATCGAAGTGCTCAGTATTTCACAGAGAAGAATGCGTAATAATAGCTGGAGTGTTTAATATTATCATTGCTAAATATCTGCTTGAAATTTTGCAGAACATGTAGGACTTGAATAATCAGAGTAATTGGGCATGGTTTTCCCTGCAACATAGAAAGCAAAAATATACTGGGTGTATGTGGGGAGAGAATACACACACACACACATACACACAATTGCTTTATTGAAGCAAAAGATTCAATTGGGAAACTTTCAGTGTATGCTAAGTGTGGGGACCAGACCATGTTGGAGAGCACAATGATGCTGAGGCTACACCTCCTTACAATGGAAACAGATGTAACAATAAAGGAGAGGAACACATTAAATAAGACAGCAGAGAGTTTCAACTAGTTGATACCAGGTTTCCAGATGTTGGAAGGTCAACCATGAAATGATACAAATAGTTCCTTTGGAATTTATTTTTTAATAATATTTTAAAAGACTAGTCACTAAGTTTGGGTTCTTAGTCATCATTTTGCAACTGATTTGCCTATTAGAATCATCTCTTTTTTTCCCCCTTCGCCTTAATAACAGCTATATATTTCGTAAATAGGAATGCAAGGTAAGCATGCATTCCAAATCTTTTGGCTCTTTTTAGCCCTTAACACAGTTTACTGAAACAATTTGAAGCTTATGGCAAAATTACACATCAGTCTCTGGGGAGACTCGTGATGCCATTGGCCCTGGCTTGTCCTCTACTTTGTGGATTAGTTTAGGAGGGCACTCACAAAGGTGTATTTACCATCTTTCCTGCACTTTCCTAAGTGTTTGCCACCTAGTCTAGACTGGACATCTTGGCATTTCCATCTAGTCTTTCCTATTTCTCTCTAGTCTAGGGGTGCTGATTCTCCGGTGCGTGTACTCTTCTACAATGAATTCTGCTCCTCTGAAAAGTCCATGCTCCGCTGTGGAGCACAGTCACTCTCACCAATCCCGTTCTTCCTTACACTCTTCTGTTCCTCTACCCCATGATGTGGTAGCCTTCCCTTGTGGCTTTTAATAAAAAGATAAAGAATGTTGTGTGTTGGCTCAAACTAAAATCACGACAGCATGTGCACACTACTAATGTGCTCCTCTTTCACTTACTGACATTGTGAGTGTATACATTATCTAATGATGACCATCAGAAAGCTTAATCAAAAATATTTTTTATGATTCTTAAGGCTCCAGAGGCTATTTTGTAGCTTAGTGCCATAAAAATATAGTATATTTTCCCTTCAATAATTTATCGATTCTGTTTGATGTCTATAGAGTACATAATTAATTATAAATAAATAATGTGTTAATTATTTTTTTACCTTTCTTATCTATCCATGGCACAGGATATAAAAGCCTGGGGACCATAGATGCTTACAGACATTTGCTTATTGACATCTGTAAATAATCATATATACTCTCCTTTCTAGAAAGAGCAAGATACGCCCCTACTATTTGTCTTACTATGGTTCTTAAATGTGTCCCCTCAAGCTCTTGGCCACTTCCCATTGAGCGCCTTTTGGATCAGTGTTCTAACTCGGGGATTAGGAGTGGACTAGGATTATTCTTCATATGAAAAAGCAGATCTTTATAAAATTGTGATACTGTAAAATAAAGCACAGAACAGGACCACCTACACAAATAACCCTTGGACTAACTTTTCATAAAGTGAGCATCACATAGGCCATGCGAGAAACCACCCAGTCTCCTCCCATGCGCTCCACTCCTCCGCCTATAGAAAACACCTTCACGCCATTCAGTTCTTGTGCGCAGCCTCCCATCCTCCCACTGCACACATGTGGCAGCTATCGACTCCGGTTTCCCTTGTATATTTTCTATTCACCTGTGTGTTTGGTCACTAATTCCTTTCTCTTTCTGACGATTTGTCTTTTGAAGAGCACGGCCCCTCCGTTCCCCATGTTCCTCTGTGTTTCCTGCAAATTGGCAGGCAGGTCTGGAGTTCGGTTTGCGTCTTTGGCAGCGCTATAGGTTCGCTTGGTCCAATTATGGGAGGCACAGAATGTCTCGTCTCTATTTTTGTGCTCTTGGCAGGCTTCAACAGTTAATGTCTGTATTCATTCTTGGAGGTTGGAAATTGTGGAATCCTAATTAGCTTCTTTCTTATTTGTTTAGTTGGTTAAAAAAAAAAATCCTTTCGCTCACATCCTATCTAGTTACCATACTTCCAGTTCCCCAAGGTAAGGGAGGATGGCTGTTCACATCTTTGATCTGCTTCCTTGTTTTCAATTAATTTGTTCTTATTTTCTGTTTTTGTTCTTCTGTTTTCATCTGGCAGATTCAGAAAGATTTAAAATTAGACTACTGCCACCAACTGGTTCTATAGCTTAGAGCGTAATGTCTTTGGTGTTTCTGTTCTACTCAAGCACCCTCTTATATGAGCAATATGTTTTAGAGCTATAAAATCATGGGCTTTACATTCCCACTTTCTCCAACACAATTTGGAGTCCTATACAAAGCTTGCCATACTCCGCATTAAAGTGTTCTAAGGTGGAAAATAGATTCTTCACTAAAAACCTGATCTTCTAAAGGTACCTGTTTAGTAGGATACATGGTTATATTTTACTTATCGCTATTACTACATTCCAAGAGGCCTGGTGGTGTAGTGGTTATGTGTTGGGCTGCTGCCCTTGAGGTTAGCAGTTTGAAAACCCCAGTGCTCCCAGGGGAACAGATGAGCCTCTTTACCCCCGGAAAGGGCGGCATTCTCAGAAACCCGCAAGGGCAGTGGTACCCTGTCCAATTGGGTTGCCAAGAGCCAGAATGGACTTGATGACAATGGGTTTGTTTTGGATTTTCATACTGCTACATTATACAACAGAGCATCAGTTTTTGTATTTTTCGCTACTGAAATATAGTTATTAGTGCCTTTAAATCAATATAAAGAACCAATCCCGGAGAACAGAACCAATTCTGAAAAATTATTTTTAAGATTCTGTTCTTTTACACTTTGAATATCAAAATCTTCATCAGTGACGTTTCAACAAAGAGAAGCAACAGACTAAACACCAGGGCATAGGCTGAAGTTCTTGACCTTTAGGTTGTGTCTTGTGCTCCCCTGGCCGTTCAACTGATTGAACTAGGTCCTCCCAGGATCATCTTCCTTACTTAACATTGATTAATTATGGACTTTAATTTTATTTATAAAATGCCTTCACAGTAATCCCTGGATTGCTGTTAGCTCTCTTAGTTGGGACAGCAGACTAGCCAAATTGATATGAAAAGACTATTACAGTTATTGCTGATTGTTTTAGTATTATATTCTTAATAGTGCTTTTGCCAACCTTTGGAATTAACATTTTAGAGCTTATTAGTTCATCTAATGCTCTCAATATATGTTTGTTAGGCATATATGCAAGTATTAATTTTTAGAGTAATAAATTGGGACTTGAGAATTAATAAGAAATTATACATCTTTATAAAGATGATTGTTTCAGATTTAAAAGCTAAGTATCATCTTTATGGGACATAATTCTGAATACTTTTTCTTTCTGCAAGACTCCTCATCCCAGTTGCCTTCTCCCAACACTGCAAAGATCCTGTATTTCTTAGGCTAAATTCCTTTCCTTGGTTGGCCTAAATTTAAAAAATAATACACAGGTAATCATTACTATTTTTTGCCATCTGAGAATCTCAGTACAAGTTGCTCTGTATTGGACTGATGGCATTTACCACCCTTCTCTTCCTCTCTGTCTCTCACTGTCGACTTCATGACATCCCCCCACTGACCGTCCTAGGCAGCACAGGTCGGCCCTGACACGAGTTCACCATGAGACGAAGCCCACCGATAAGGAACGTTAAGCTATCTCTTCCTGCCAGAAAAGGGGAAAACATCAACAACAGCATTTATGTTTAGAGTTGTGATTTTTTTTACTAAATGTTAGCAGTTATAAAATGATAGGATTTTGATAATGCTGATTGAGTTTTGGTCCATTTTTGCAAGTTTCTTTAACTGTAAAACTTACAGAGGGTATAAAAGTATATTTCCCTTTTTAAAATGTCTATCAGAGTAACAGTAGCTTAAAAATTATCATGAAAGTTTGTTTTATAATTTATTCTAAAGAAGTATTGATAAAGATAATATACTAAATTTCATCTCTAAGTTGATAGGGTTTCTAAAGATTAATAACCTTTGTTGAGAAATTTCATTTGATGCCAAGTTTTTTGGCTCTTTACTAATATCCTTTAAATGTGTACTCACTCCTGACTAAATTATTTCATCTTTAAATACATCCTCAGGAAATAATTATACATATAGTTATTGTTATTTATGGAGCCAAATGTAAACAATCATTACCCTCTGCACTGAGAAATTTTCAGCCACATGTGAACCCCCCATTGCCATTTGGTCAGTTCTGACTCAGGGATCATTAGGATGGATCATACCTGCCCCATCGATCCCCAAGGCAGACCTCTTCCCAGGAGGAGACTGTGGCATTTTCTCCCATGGGATGACTGGTTGGTTTGAAGTCCCAGCCTTCTGGTTGCCAGCTGTGTTCTTTAACCACTACACCTTCAGGACCCCTTAGACTGGAGGTATTAGAAGACTCTGGATGTTGTGAATCATTAATGGACTGCTGCCAATTGAAGCATTAGAGTTGTATCCTCTCAAAGCACCTGGGAAGAAAAACCTGGCTACTAACTTCTGAAAAGTCACCTACTGACGAGCCCACGTTGTACAGGTCCTTTGGAAACACACAGGGTCATCACTATCTTAAGCAATTGAAGCACAATTAAGAAGCATTAATATGTATATTTTGACAAAATATAGATTTGAAAACATGTTCACAATGGTGCTACTCACTGCCATGGGGTTGGTTCTCACTAATAGCAACCCCCGTATTATTGGGTAAAATCGCCCCATGGGTTTCTGAGACACTTAACTCTGCAGGAATAGAAAGTCTCTTCTTTCTCCGATGGAGTGACTGCTGGTTTCAAACTGCTCCCCTTGAGCTTGGCAGCCCAACACATAAACAACTACACCAGCAGGCTCCTTAAACTGTGTTATACAATTGTGCTAAATAAGTTGCAAGTTAAATACTTACAGTGGTTTCATTGGGTTAATTTTTTTTTCAAACGATCCAGAAAATACTAAGAAATCGCACAGCAGGGAAGTAGCTGTTGCTATTTTGGAATGATAAAGTTACCACTTATTTGGTTTTATTTTCATTTAAAATATTCTGATAAAATTTTGCAAGTTTGTAAATAGAAAGCATGATTATTTGATTTAAAGTGGAAGACAGTCTTATTCATAGCTTTACATTTTTATGGAGAATATCTATATTCAATTTTACAAGTTCAGAGTCTGAGATCACTTATTGTTCCCACGTTGGCTAGCACAGTAAGTATGCTTTTTACACATTGCTGTTTTTAAAGTCTGGCTCTTTACGTATCTTTCTTACAGATTGTGTTCTTTCTTTCCAAATTAAATAGAGCAACTATTGGTTGAAATCCTACTTGTGTCAACTAGGACATATTGAAGCTGGGAAAATAAAATGTGTTACCTCATTCAGCAAGAACTTGGTCCCGAGTCTGATTGGGGTGTCCACTTTCCTAGGCTGAACTCCATTTTGGCTTTGAGGCACCGCTTTAGGAAGAAAAAAAGCGAACCAAACGCTTACATGCTATCTTAGAAGTAAGACAACTTCTCTATAATATCTAGCCTGATGCCTTGTTATGTATAATCTCATTAGCCAGAATCAGGTCACACACCCATTGTAAGCATTGTTAATGGAGAGAGAACTCATGCTTTTTTTAGACCAGTAGGTCTCAATCTATATTATCTTGATGCAACCTATAGATGCTTAATGCATATTTTGATTCAATGATCAAAGAAGTCTCCTTTGCATTTATAATAAGTTGTGAAGTGACACGATGCTACTGCAGTGTAGAACACGCCCCGAGAAACACCTCCTCATTGGCATCGAGTTCTTTTGACTCAATACTGCCCCACAGGGCAGGTAGTGTTGCTCATTGCGTTCTCAGATTGTACATCTGTACAGGAGTATACAATCTCCTCTTGAGAAAAATCAGCTGGGTTTCAACCAGCGACCTTTCAGTTATGAGCTCACCATTTAGCCTGCCATGTTTCCAGGACTCCTTTATACTTTCACAGGGCTCAGTAAATAATCAGGGTTGGAATGGATGTTGGAATTAACCAACATTATCTTACACTACATTATGCAAGGGAATGTTTTGATTGTGAGCAATAATTAAGTGAAATGCATGCTTCCTTGATGATGCTTACCTTGGTGAGTAGGGGACTGGTGACACGTGGGATCTAGAGGTTTACTGGCACGGATTGGGACAGGGGGAACTGGATCATGATTCATTTCTCAGTTTTTCTCATAGTTTGAGGTATTTTCAATGGAGAGAGCCACAAAGATTTAAGAGCACGAGAAAGAGCCTAGACTGAAAGAACTTAACAAAGGCAGCAAATTGTAGATAAGCATTGCTTCATAAGACAAAAACGTACTATTACTCCTTATTCCCTTCTTACAGACCTGCCCACTGAGCCAAATTGATAGCCTGTAGTCTAGTGAAAACCTATGATTTGCGTTATAAAAGTAAAAGTTATCATTACTCTTAACTCCTTAAATGCATGTGTTGTCCATTTTTATTTCTAAATGTTATGCATTGCTGGAAGCTGAATAAATACAATAATTCCTAGTGAAGCAGGTTTCTTGTTAGAACAATGCATTCATTAAGGTCCAACAACAAACAATTCATTGGATTGAACCTACAACTTTTTCTGAAGTGTCTGTGATGTCAAGAAATATCGCTGGATTGGGTATGATCAAACTTGGTCTTCAGTTTTCATCCTGCAACCCGTAGGCTATGTGCTACATTTCTAATATCCTTGAATTTAAAATGTTTCAAATCTGTAAGTGGAAATTACTAGCAGAATAGCTTTGTGTTGGGGAGGATTGAAAGACCCCCGGTAACCGCTATCGTGATACTAGGAGGGTTGTAGTACTAGGTCAATGAAATTGGTTTTGAATTTTATGATTATAATGATTCACCATTAACGTATCAACACTTTAGTCTACTATACTCATTAATCATAGCAATGGCTAGGCCACATTCACTGCCAGTAAGCTGAATCTGACTCATAGCAACCCTATGGGACAGGTTAGAACTGCCCTGTTGGCTTTGTGAGCCTCTTTAACACTTTCTGAGACTAGCAAGACCTGTCTTTCTCCTAGTGACGAACTTACATCCTACATTTCTCTTTTTTTGTTGGTTACCATCCAGTAGATTCGGCTCACGATGATTCCAGTAGAAATGTCCTTTAGGATTTGTTTGTTTGTCTGTTTGCTTATACTTTTTAATTGTGAAGTAGATAAAGGATTATCCTGTTTCTTTCCTGTGTTCTGTTTCCTTTCCTCCTTCATTCCTAACCTCGCCCTTGGGGAAATGCTGCCCTTTTTGTAGGGTATTATGCCCTACATAGGCAGGTATTATTTATAGCTATGTTAGTATGATAATACATACAAATGTAAGCCTAATGTAATGGAATCAGCTCTGTGCTTTCCTGGCTGGAAGACCTTAAGCAAACACTTCAGCTTCTCTAAGTCACACTATTTCTTTCTGACATAGTTTAGGACAATGATATCTAGATACCCTTAAGGCTTTGTGTTATATTGTTTCCCTTGTAGTATTACTTTGAATTAATGTTGATTAAAGATTTTACTATAATGTATCTAAAAAGGTGGCAGAGGTTAACCTGATTCTTGTCTCTCAAGAGACCGATGATTTGATTTGATTTAGCACGTTTTTGAGTGTCAGTAAATGAAGACAATATATTTTAGATGTGATGAGAGAAGTAGAAGTATTTATTTATATAGATATAGATAACATACTTGTGCTAAGGGGTGCCAAAACAAAATTCCACAATGTCAGTGGCTTTTAAGTACAAATATTTGGTTTCTTAAAGGTCTGATGGCTGGAAGTCAAAGTGAGAACACTGTCAGTCTCTTCTTTCCATGGGCCTCTGCTGGTTTTGGGTGACTGCTGGCAATCCTTGGCCTCATTGCTACTATTATTTTTAATGTATAGATCTTTCCATTTTTGTTCAAATGAATACTGTGTATGTGTATGTGTGTGTGCAAGTGTGTTCTCCTTTACAGGGTAGCCCTCAGAGTAATTAAGTTTAAGACCCACCTGAGTCCTGCATGATTTAATGAACATGACACAAGGAAACTCTGATTTCCAAACAGGATAACAAATACAGACACAGGGGCTTGAATTTCAGCATACAAGTTTGGGATGCAAAATTCAGTCCATAACAATGAGGTTGAGAAGTTGGTTAGTGAGACAGTTAAACCATCTTCTGCAGGATAGGACCAGTTAATGCTATCTGCTCTCTGAATAAGCGAATGATAGTCAGTGCCACTGATGGTTTCTTCTCACAATGACCCTCCAGGACAGGTAGAACTGCCTGCGTCGTTTCCTGACACGAACTCTTCCATGGGAGTAGACAGTCTCGTGTCATTTTCTAAAGAGGGAATGGTGAATTCAGATGATGGGGGAAAAATGAGGCTTTCTACTCACATGCAGAGTGCTGGGTGTAGGATAGTGGGAGAAAAGGTGCCCTCCACGAACATCGGAAGAGAAGCGTCTGTGAGAGGAATATCAATACTGCGGAAACATGAACTGATTATTGAGAGGGAAATAGTTAGGGTACTCAAAAATCTATTCATAAGAAAAAAGGGCGGGTATAAAGGAATGGTGTTATAAATGAGTGTGCACACCCATGCAAGAATGTTCATAAGGCTGAGCGACATTTTGTATAAGATGGAGAAATAGACACAGTACCTGGATTACTGGTTTATGGGGGCCATGGGAGGGGCATAGAGCAGTAATACTGAGTACAAGAAGGAAGAAAGGACACAAGAGGAAGAACTGATTTCAGTGACGATTATTCAGCTCTTTTAAGTATGACTGAATGATGGAAATATATGACTTAGAGTGGTATGTCAGTAAAACCATTTTTAAAAAGATTGAGAAAAAGAAACAGTAGTGGGAAGGTGAAAGAAGACTGAGAGAACAATTCAAGGACACAAGGAAGGGTGAGAAATGGGGGTGTCTAAGTGAGTAAGAAACCGTGAGTCATCCTCTATCATCTAATCAAAAAATGTATCAAAATAATGATATGCTAATTGAAAATCTCTTGACATTGAGTTAATTGTAACTCCTCGGGGCACACTTTGCCATTTATATGCTGAGCAAATAATCCGAAACCTGGACTATGGAAAGAATAATATGACATCTTAATTGGGCAAACTCAATAACAACCCCCAATATGCAGGTTCTATAACCTCACTGATGTCAGAGTAGTTACCTGTTGGGCTGCTAACCCTAAAATGAGCAGTTTGAAACTACCAGCCATTTCGAGGGAGAAAGAAGAGACTTTCTGATCCATAAAGAGGTATAGACTCAGAAACCCACTAGGCAGTTCTACACTGTCCTACAGGATCGCTGAGTGCTATACTACCACGATCCACACAAAGGCAGTGAGGTCGGTTTCTGATTTTTAATGACAATGCAGAGGACTTGTAGATCAGCGAGAGCCTTCATGATGGATCACCTATCTACATTAAGAAACCAAACAGACAAAACCTTCAAAACTGGGTCAAAAATGCATCAGGATAATCAGGAAACCATTGAAGTTGTTAAATATTTCATTTTACTTGGATCCCAAATAAACCCCTCAGAAACAGCAGTCAACAAATCAGAGAACATTGTATTGGTCAAATCTGCCGCAGGAGACTGCTTTAATGTGCTAAAAAAACAGAGGTGACCTTGACGACTGAGATATGCCGCACTCATTTTTCATGGACTCATTTTTAATTGCTTCATATGCATATGAAAACTGGACAATAAATTAGAGTGAAGTAATATTGATGTATTTGAATTGCTGTGTTAGAGGAGAATACTGAGAGTAGCAGGGATTTCTAAAGCAAACAAATTTGTGTTGGAGGAAGTATAACCAGAATGCTCTCTTTCTGGACAATGTTTATGTGTTTTTTCCTTCTTGTACCATAGAAGGTTTTTCTTTCTTATTATTCCATATGGAAGGTCTTTACATCTCCTGCGTATTTATCCTTTGGTGATCATTTCCTTGAGAACTACCACAAATAAAACATGATGTTTTCATCTTACTTATGGTTTTCTTAACAATATAAGGAAACTAGTAGTTTTATCAGAGTTAAAATTTTCAATCATTTTCTTTATAGTTGCTCTTTCTTGGTCTTGTATAAGATATTATGACGTCATCAATATATTTTCAAGTATTTCATTTTGAAAGATGACATGAGTGCTTTTAGCTTTTAAATTCTGATAATTACTTATTCGAAAGGGTAAATATTTTAACACATAAAACAAAATAGAACAGATATTTCTCTGGTTTTAAATTATTTATCAGTATTTTATCGTAATTCTATGGTAGACCATGCTACACATTTGGGATACTGAGATGCGTAGTATTGGTGTGAGAAGATTCGCCTCTGCATGTTTAGTATCAAGACTAAGAGAAATTTACAGTCTCTTTCAGGAAATAGACAGATTGGGGTTCATTTGTGAGCCACTTGCCATGGGCCTGGCCTTCCTGTTAATTGAAGCATACTGGGGATAGTTGTAATTTTACGGAAAATTGAGCAAATTACAGTGACAATACTGCAACCTTTAAAAGATTCCTATATTTGCATTCATCCTTTCCTCATTGAATGGCAAAGAAAAATATAGGCTATCTACCTAGACATTTCCCCCTAATTAAGCAACAAGAGTAACTTCTCAACGGTATTGATTGTTAAGATGCGTTAGATTTGTGGAAAGATGAAGAACTTGTTTTTTTTAAAGATCAGTTTCTGTTTGCAGAGACGGAATGGAGAAGATATCCCAGTAGCCCAGACTAAGAACATCAATCACAGAAGATTTGCTGCTTCCTTTAGATTGCAAGAAGTGACAAAAACAGACCAGGATTTGTACCGCTGTGTAACTCAGTCAGAACGAGGTTCTGGTGTGTCCAATTTTGCTCAACTTATTGTCCGAGGTAAAGTCAAATTGTTTCCACTTTTTATGAAATCACATGGCTGTATAAAAATGAAAGCAACTTTAAAATATGTTATATCTTTATTTCAAGTCTTTATTTCAAGTCACTATAAAAAATGTAGCACTGTAAGTTTCTGGTGATTTACTAAGGTAAAATTAAGAATGTGGTTCTAAAGTGTGTCCGTCCAGTTTTTACAAAGCTCTCATCTGGGTACGCATAAAATGCCATCAACTCCTTCTTGATGGGACATTGCTTCCTTTTTCCCTGTTGAAAAGGACTCTGCAGATATTACTCTTACTCTTCAAAGCGTTATTTCTATACGGACAAAATTAAGGCTCCTATATCTATGTGAACCTATGTGTTTTGACATTTTCAAAGCCAAATGTGATATGTGTTTTAGGAATTCTGCTCCTTAATCTTATAACATGGGAATTGTTAAGAAATTCTCATCATAAATTTAGACACTAAGGTAGCTTCAGATATTGGTAAGGAATATGAAAGATCTATCTTGATCTGTAGGGTATAGTCCAAGGTAGGTACCAAACCCACCACCGTTGGCCATCCATTCAACTCTGACTCATAGTGACCTTATAGAACAGGGTCAAACTGTCCTTTTGGGCTTCTGAGACTGTAACTCTTTACAGAATTAGAAAGCCTCATCTTTCTCCCTCAGAATGGATGGTGGTTTTAAACTACTGACCTTGGGTGAGCAGCCCAACATGTAAGCACTATGCTACCAAGGATTCTAAGTTTTATACAGAGAAGAAAAATAAACAAAAGACAGGAATTGATATTTTTAATCAAGGAAGACCTTTTACATAGGATCGTAACTGACCCAATACCTTCTTCCAAAATTGAAGATGCCACCCATGTGAAATTATACAGGAAAAGCAGTTCAGAAATAGACCTTGACTAGTCATCCCACAAATGAAGAAATTTTAAATTCTGTAAATTGTTTTAAAAGACATAATTTTATTGTGGGCTCTTACAGCTCTCTGAACAATCTACACATCAGTTGTATCAAGCATATATGCACATATGTTGACATCATTGGTTTCTAAACATTTACATTCTAGGGCATCAGTTCCTCTTTTTACCCCTTGCCCCTGGTGACCCCTTGATAGATTATGTTATTATTAACTTTGTAAATGTTCTTTAAAAAACGCCCTAACCAAAAAACATCTCAATGGAGCTGAGGTTGGTGAGAGGTTTCTGGGAAGGCCCTTGGGAGTTCATCTTGGTTCCGACAGGTCTGGAGGTCGGGCAACAGTTGCTCAGGTGAGTGCTAGGGATCCAGGAACGCTAGGGTAGAAGAAGCATTAGCAGGCAGGCAGGACATGATATGCCAAGGCCCAGAGGCTTGAACGAGAATATTAGCTACATCCATATTCAGGTTAATATATTTTATACTACTTGACATCCGATGTCTTTTACATACGTTATTTCATCTTAAGATTTACTTGATTTTAATACTTTAACCTTTAATACTTTTACAGAGAAGGAAATTGAAATTCAGACTATTTGATGATTTGCCCAGAGCCACAAAAGTGTAATAACTGTCTGAGCCAGAATTTAACCCCATGTTTCTTGACTTGTAGAGTGTGACTGGCTCTTTTATACCAGTTTCTCCCATTGTTAAGCAGAGCTGTTCACCTCTATATGTTTTTGTTTGGGCAGAGAGGATACATCTATTTGAAGGGTATTTGTATAACTATTCCGTCTCCATTTAAATCAGTGGTTCTCAACCTTCCTAATGCTGCAACCTTTTAATACAGTTCCACATGTTGTGGTGACCCCCCCCCCCATCCATAAAATTATTTTCGTTGCTATTTCATAACTGTAATTTTGCTACTGATATGAATCATAATATAAATATCTGATATTCAGGATGTATTTTCATTGTTATAAACTGAGCATAATTAAAGCATAGTGATTAATCACAAAACAATATATAGTTATATATTGTGAAATATTTATTTCTACTGACAATTAAATGAAATTTGGTCTTGCAGCATGATGTAGCATGGGTAACAATCTTCCTACCGATATTCGTATGTGGGCATATCTGCATGTCGGTGGACCTGCCTGGAGATGGATGAAGAAACGGTGTCTTGGTTCCTAAGACCATCGGAGACATGTGTTTTCCGATGGTCTTAAGTGACCCTTGTAAAAGGGTCGCTCGACCCCCAAAGTAGCTGCGACCCACAGATTGAGAACTGCCGATTTAAGTTCTTTTCCTATCTCCAGAGTTGGCTAACACAAATTCATGAAATTATAGCCCCGTATATTAGAATCCCTAGAAAAATAGGATAGTATTTGTTCAAGTGTTTAACAGAGACAAGTATCACAGGTACATACATTCGAGAATATTTATTTTTGCTGAGCCTCATTCCAGCACCTCTCCCCCCTAACCTTATTTTTCAAAACCTGAATGTGTCCTAGGGTTATCTTCAGAGTAGTGATTAGTGTGCTAGACTCGCAGAAGAAGGTGTGTGTGCTGTTGTCCTTGGGCTTATTGTGCCTTAAGACATTGTATGTGTATTCCCATAGGTGGCCAGTGTATGAGCTGGAGCCTTGTAATAGTGCAGCAGAATGTTCTTGAATGTCTTAGTGCTGTATATAGCTTGAGAATTTGATTTTGTGATGTATATATTTGACTTGTAGGGAGTCAAGATTTCATCCAAGTACTTCATCTATCTATCTATCTATCTATCTATCTATCTATCTATCTATCTATCTATCTATCTATCCCAAACCCACTGTCTCTTGTCCTTTGCGGCTCCTAGGACAGGGTAGAATTGCCCCTTTAGGTTTCCAAGACTGTATATCTTTACAGGAGTCGAAAGCCTAATATTTCAACCCAAGAGCAGCTGGTGGATTTGAACTGTTGATCTTGGGTTTGGCAGCCAAATGTGTAACCACTGTGCCACCAGGGCTCCAAATATATACTTTAAAAGAAAATTTATTTTTCTCAGTAGGAAATTCCCCTTGTTTATCTTATTCCACCAAAAGATGTAATTATTCTGTGAAAACCTGCGTTTTATTTCCAGAAGACGTTCGCACTGCCACTGTTCCCATAGTGTTATTTATGGAAGAAATAGTTATTTCAGCAAAATCTCTACGGAAAGAATTCTAGACTTCTTTGGAAGTTCTAGCCTTTTCTAAAGACAGTACTGACATGTTGTATATGTCCTGTTTTAGATTTATATTGTAAATATAGATGTAGAAGATGACGGTGTGCTAAATGTGTTATCCGGGATCTGCTCTCATTTTAAAGATATATTTTGGTAGGTTTGGCAGTTTTATATTTTCTTTTCAACACATTTTTACTTTGTTATATGTCTCATAGTTATAGGTGATACTTTGTTGCTATGTTATTCGAAAACCAATAGAGAGGAATACATTTTCTTGTTTCTCTAGATAACCCAGAAATACATATTCTTAACCAGAAGCATACCCTTGAGGGTCAGCTGTCCCAGTGCTGAAACAATGCAGAGTTAACGATGGTGACAGGTTTTATCTCTCACTGGCACTTTTAAAGTTGACATCCTGTTACATAGATGCAAAAGATGGTAATTTTAAAGGAAATTTTGGGGCCAGTGATATGAATAGTCTTTAATAAGGGCTGGCATGGTATTGCCTGCTGTCAAAGATGACCCTAGGGTAAGAGTTTATTAGTGCATTTTCTTCCACACTGGAAGTGACAGGGCATGCTTAAGGCTTTTAGTTGCTGTTTGATACAAATGAAAATTTCTCGGCAACATTCTCATGCTGAAGAGTATTGATCTATTTGTTCCCTCAGCCAGAGGAAGAAAATAGAAAGGAAGAGAAATAAATTACGAAAGCAAGAAAATATGGTGAGACACAATTTACTTTCTCATGACTTTAGCAGTGCTTCCAGGTCATTTTTGGTAATGAAAATGTCTCCAGTTTGTGGAAGCCAATCTTTATTGATGAAAAAGATTTTACGGAGATGAGATGAAGAGCAGGCATTTTTGCTTCATGTTTCTAAAAAATTGAGGTGTAAAAAATCTGAAATACATTCTGAAGTTGTGTTTACAAGCTTCGAACAGAAAATACCAACCATGTAGTCTGGGCTGTGTAAAGATGGTTTGATTAATTCTTTACTTATGTGCAGTCTTCTCCGGATCCCTTCCACCCGTTGATGGAAAGGTTGTGTAGTGGAGTCACATGTTGGGCTGCTCTCTACAGCTCAGCCGTTCAAGACCACAGAGGCTTTCTGGTCCCATAAATCTGTACAGTCAGCATGAAGGCAAGCAGTATTTCTGCAGTTATGGGAGGGACTGCCCTCTCTTTCACCAAGTGGGCAGGAATAGGAAAAGATTTCACTAAATTGAGATTCTTTGAACACAGAGAGAAGCCAGCTTAGAATAGAAATCAGGACTCTGAACTCAGGTCCAGGGGCAGCTCTTCTCTGTCCTAGATGGTTGCTATGAGTCCTGATTGCTTACTTCTCTGACCCAAACCATCTTCGCTAGATGTCTTTAAAACTGCCTTTGCTACAGGGACACTCTTTCTATCCTTAGTTATCATGGGTTTTGCATTTATTATTTGTATCTCTGAATCCCGATGGCATTTTCAGTTCATTACTGTGGTTGTGCAGTGGTGAAAGCACTCAGGTTTTGTTTGTCATTTCTTGTTCACTTTTTAAATTTTAATGTTGACCATTAGCCTTCATCATAAGTCCCTAGATTTATGAAACAGATAATGTTTCTTTCTATTCCAGATGAATTATAGTGGCTTCTAGCTGAAAATGAGGGTAATGGTCAATCCCGTTACTCAACTAGATAACTAGTACTTAGAATACTACTTCAGAGTAGTACTCAGTCCTCAGAGAAGGCAGGTCCACCTATAAAACACATTTTGGTGTTCAGAATTAAATACTAGGAATGCTCTTTTCCTTTCAAGACAACATGAAATAAGTTAAGAACAAAGGTGTTTACTGGCTTTCCCAATTAGATAATGAAGAGATACGCTTCAGGGTTTGTCCATCCAATCATGAAGGGCCCACGTTTTGTTCAACTCTTCACTCTAAAGTTCACAGAGTGGAGTTCTATTCTAAGCGAGGCCTTCCCTGTGTTTAAAGGATAACAATCTAATGACATCCTTCTTGGTCCTGCCCAGTTAGTGGAAGGAAGGGCACCACCTCCCACAACTATAAAAAGAATAAAATGGTGTGTTCTGGAGGAACAGGCCAGAATGTTGAGAGTAACTTGTATGTGCAGCTTGAGCGCAGAAGCAGTGTTATGCAGAGAGCGCTGTTAACTCTAGTCTTGTACAACAGAAACTGAGAATATATTTCCAAAGACCCAGTGATCTGCTGCTATAAAGATTGTAGCCTAGAAGAAAAAAAAGCAACAACTCTGTAGAGTCATTCTAGTTAGTCCTATAGAGTAGCCGTGAGTCAGAATCAACTCTTTAGCACTCAACATACTCCATCACACTCTATTGGATTTTAATTTTTCTACAGTGTACAACAGAATCTTTTCTTAAGTCAAGGAGTATATTTCAAAGAATCTCAATTTAATGAAATCATTTCCTATTCCTGCCCATAGGTTTTCTATGTGTCATTTTCTATAACATGATAATTGTTTTCAGTTTTATTAATTTTTGTAGTGTCTGAACCTCTCTTTTGTAGTTTACAGAAACAACTAAGGTTTATTTTATTTTGTATTTAGTACTTTTACTTAAAAAACCATAGTGATTTGACAAATAGTTCCTATTCTAGTCTTTTTTGTATATACCAGCTAAAATTGAGTTTGAATATTCCATTTTAGGATTTTTGATTGAGAAAAACAGACCTTTGGAAAGTGGCCGATATGGCATACTTCACGAATGCATTTGCTCTCTGTGTTTCGAGGCCTGGGGGTTCTGGTGTGTGCCCTTCAATAGACAAGTACCATACAGCACTGATTTTAACTGGTTTTATAGCACAGCTGGCAGACTCATGAATTCATAGAAAGATCCTTATTTTTTTTAATGGTGACTTGAAGAGCCCTTTCTATTATTCTATTGTGAAAACCTAGTCAGTTTGACAGGGACTTCGAAGTTAACCCGGAGAATCTGAAATCAAATGAAAACCTAGAAACACAAAGGTAACCATATACAAATTCTTCCCAATTGTCCATAATTAGTTAGGGAACCGCATTGCAAATAATGAAGATAAAATATCGCAAATTCCGAGGAGATTCCAACTATCTCACATTTTAAGATTTCACTTTGCTACCCTTGAGTGTGATAAAGCAAGCATTTGGAGTCTCCTCTCATTCATAGTAGCTACTTGTCATTCAGGTGATTCAATGTTCAAGATGTCTGGTGCATTTCTAAATTCTAAATGAGTAAAAGGATACTAGATGTCCTCGTTTCAGAT
Organism: Tenrec ecaudatus; assembly: GCF_050624435.1. Taxonomy (NCBI): domain Eukaryota; kingdom Metazoa; phylum Chordata; class Mammalia; order Afrosoricida; family Tenrecidae; genus Tenrec; species Tenrec ecaudatus. The sequence goes on from NC_134536.1 coordinate 42,244,397, forward strand.
GGTACACTGCAAGACAACCAGAAACTGAATACCGATTTAAAATGTTCATTTAATCAGTTCGAAATATTTTTTCCAAGTTAAAAAGCATTAAACATGATGGTCTGCATTGATTTTAAAGCACAAGGGAAATGTTGGCTTTGAAATGTAATATTAATATTGTCTGGAATGATGGTTAGTACTGAAACTATTCTATTGACTTTTGTGCACCATTATGCCAAGGAATTTTTCCCCTGTTAATTTTCTCCTCCACCGAGTTTCCTTGTAAGTATTTTATAAGCTTGGTAGAGAGACTACATCATTTGTTTTGTTTTGATTTCCTTAATGGCTATTTTCCTCTTAGTTTATTTTTTAAATCAAAATGTAATAAGAACTCTTTAAAATTACTTCTAAATATATTTCTATAGATGATTCACATGCACGGTCAAAAAATTGTTTAGCAGTTAAGGCGATGCCCAGTGTTCTTTGGAATAAGCTTTTAGGGTATTTGGCCTTTGGCAGGTTTTTCTTTAAAGAATGTAGAACTAAAGAGAAAAATTGGAGTCATTTGCATGCAAAATTATTCTCCTGACCTCTAGGTAGTGTGATACCAGAACACAGATAGGATGCATATACTTTCTCCCCAGTCTCTATTCTCTTCTCTTTGAGTTTGTGATAAATATAACTTGCTCCCATTTGTACTGAGGGACTATTATCTACTCCATAGAATAGCAATGTCTTTGTAATTTATATTCCCTTCCCTGATCACCATTTTTGGTTTTCATAACCTAAACCTAAAACGAAGCTGGGATGTCAGTTTGAAGTAAAAATGTTCAGCCTCTCTGGATGCTTTTCTGACTTCATTGGGAAAACCAGCTGGCAGCCAGGACTGAGTAATGACAGTGGTCACCGGCATCAGGAAAAGACTAGGGAAACAGCAGACACAGGCTTAGTCCTCAAGCCATTTACATTGTAGTTAATTCTACAGGAAAGCATAAGACCCTCTGGACAGATCTCCACTTGGGAGTTTGCACAGAGTTTGTATTCTATAAGGTTTGGTGGGGGAGGGGGGTGCGGGAGGCTCTCTCAACTACTGAAAAATTATTTACCATATAAGGTATTCTATAAAAACCCTGTCATAAACACTTATTTGGTAATTAATGAGTGTTGTAGGAGGTGAATTGAACAGAAACTCCATAGTGAAAGAAGAGATAATTTACGGTACTTGGTGCTACAAAGAGTAGAAAGGGGGTTGGTTCCCTTCACTATTGATTGCTGGTATAATAAAACTTTCACAAGCAGGTGTCTTTAACAATCAGAAATTTACAATTCAGTAGGCTCTAGTGACGCCATGAGACACAATCCATGAGACACAATCCGCTCTATGGCAGAGAGCTTGAGTGTTGAGATGAGGGGAGGCTTTCTCTGGTTCTGGTCTCTTAGCTTCTGTGTCTTGTCCACACGTAGACCCCGTTGGATCTCGTTTTGTGGCATCTCTGCCTGCTAGCTTTTGTTCTCTTTCTCCTATATCCGAAGAGAGGTTGACGCAAGATATACCATAAACCCATCCTGAATCACAACAAAAAGGCTCATTCTCAGTGAGGTTATAATATTAGACATGGAGGTTGGGATTCATAGCGCATCTGTATTTGGAGACACAGGCCGATCAAGAACATTGATATAGCTATTGCAGTGGCATATTATTAAACATGGTCATAGTTCCTGAGTCTCTCCCATTTTTCCTACCACTTTAATTTCAGAAGAGTCTTCAGCACTTCACCTTTAGCATAAACCTTAATGGTAACACTTTTTTTACAGTTTAATTTGCACATAATCCACATATCATACAATTTGACAGTCCAATCATATCAAGAATAATTGAACAATTTTAGCACGTTTTTTAGGGTTAAAATGCTTTTAAAATGAGTGTAGTGTAATCACCATCAGTTTTAGTGTAAGTTGCCCCCTCCTACATATTTTTTTGCTCCCACAACCCCCTCCTCTCTGTCTCCCACCCCTCACCCAGACCTCTTCTATAAACCCTTGCATCAGTGATTATCTCTCTGCATCTACTGCTTCTGTGCTTCACAAACTGGCCAACCCAACAGGAACAATAAGAACCAGAAATAAAGTGGTCAGGATAAATAATAATAATAAAAAGACAAAAATACAAATAATGCACAAGAAAGAAAAGACCACCATCAGTATTTGAAAGGCCAGGGAGGAAATTTTTGTTATGGAACAAGCAAGAAATACTTGCACCTAGAATGGTCTCAGATTGAGTCAAGAGGGCGGTCAGCTGACCTCTTATCCAGTTTGGTCCAGTGCAGTCATGATTACAATGGTCTCTGTCTGATAGCAAATCTGGTCAAGATCCTGTCTGTGGCTAGCAGAACCTGCCAGTGGGTTAATCTGACTAGATACTGTACAGATTCATTTTGCCACACCCCCCACTGTCTTCCACAGCCTTCTACACATTGGCTGTTCAGAGTTTAGCCTCTGATACTTTTCCCTTTGCCATTTTTGACTTTTTAAATTGTCATCTTTCGGTTACACATGCTGGTGTGCTTCTTCCATGTGGACTTAGTGACTCCTTGTTTCAATGGCTCCTTGTTGGAAGCCGAGCCTTTAAGACCTCAGACACTATTCCGATTGATAACCAGGCAGAATCTGTTTTCTTTTCCACACTCCGCTGTAGAACCCCGATCATCAGTGATCATTTTTTGAAGGTGAGTATTGAGCAGGACCATATTGCAATCATTAATTTTTCTCGGATTGGTTCGAGAGTTAGTGTGGAGCCAGAATCCATCTGCCTTCCACTGGGATGTACATGACCCCGGTTTCCTTTGGAAGTTGTGTCGTGTCAAAATTAAACCCCCCTAAGACCAACTGCCCCGACAGCAGCAGCAAACCAACTTGCAGACAATACAAAACCAAGCAAACTAAAGGTAGGAAAACAAAAACCCATAGAAGCAAGATAAAACATTGTAATCACCTGTCTGGGCAATAAGGCGATTGCACTGGTAGCATCATGGATTTCCCAATGACACAGCACTCTGGACACTGTTGGTATGAGGAGTCTGTGCAAGTACAGTTCATCTGTGAGCCAAAACCCATCAGTTGTTGCTCCAGAGCGATCTCCCACTGGATTGAGCTCTGTTTACTCTCAGCTTGATAGCTGGTGCAAGGGAGTCTTCTAAGTTCAGATCCCTGCCCAACAGATCAAAGTCCATCATGTCACTAGGAGGGAGGCATCCAGGTACTAAATATGGAGAGATACTACCACCACCACCCACGCCAATCCTCCCCCACTAAAAAAAAGCGAAAAAAAGCTCTACTTGGCAGAGCTTTAGGAGAACACAGTTTTCCCGCTAAGCGAGCATCCAGCAGCTCACTCTGAGTTAGTACACCCAATGGCGTCAATCACCTGGTGTGTTCGTCCAGGTTGACTAGAGAAACAAAATCATAGACACTCATGTGTATAAGAAAGAGCCTTATATAACAGAACAATTGAACATTAAGAAAACATTTCAGCCCAGTCTAGATCAAATTCTTAAGTCCATTATTAACTCATATATCCAATAATACATCTATAAATTCCTCTTCAGGAGGAATTAGTTTCTTTTAAGTAGAAAGTAAGCATTAGGCAGCTAATGGAAAGATTGGTGTTTAAACCTAAGAGCTGCGCCAAGAGAGACGAGGCAGTCCGCTCCCATAGAGAATTACAGTCACGGAAACCCTGTGAAGAGTCACTTAGGTCAGCATCACTTCTATGTCAGTGGTAAAAAGAGCATTGCCATGTGTCTATTTAGACTCATGGTGACCCGGTACCCATTGCCTTCATATCAGTACCAACTCATAGTGATTCATGAGGACAGGGTAGACTGCCTCAGTGACTGTAACTGTGAATGGGACTAGAAAGCCCTGCCTTTCTCTTGTGGACCACTGGTTGTTTCAAACTGCTGACCTTGCAGTATGACATCTCAATGCTTAGCCACTAGAGCACCGGGACTCCCTACTACGGGGCAGTATGCAAGGCCTCCTGTGGGTATTTGAGGCTATAAAAATTTGCAGGAGCAGAAAAATCTCTTCTCTCTCATGTGTGGAGGCTGATGTGTTCACCCAACCGACAGCATGTAGTACTACTCCCATAAAGGACCCACTGTACCACCAGGGATTTTTCTGGTTTGGGTACTTCTCAAGAAATTCTTTTTACATGCCCCTCCTTCTTTAATCCACAGCAGGCATATGTGACGCTTCTCCTCAAACTCCTGCCTCTGGTTGCCTGGCACTTGCTGTCCTCGCCACTAGCACCTGTTTTCCACCAAGGTCTGAACGCGATCACATTCTTATTTCATTCAGATCCTGCAATTATTTTCCCAAATAAGTGCAGGTCAAATGATAGCTATTTTCTCACACAAAAGAGAATTCATCGATTTTGTTTGACATTTTTTTTTCTCCTCCAAGTTTATTTAGTTTGAAGTATTCCAAAGATCTTTATGTCATGCTTTCCATGTGTGGGCACCGAATACATGGTTGTACTAGACAACTCTCTCAGGAATTGTTGCATTGCTGAGGAGATGGCACCACTGGAGCTAAGCGCATAAATAAACGCCTGCTTCCTGAAGTCCAGCTTTCGCGGATACCCTGTGACTGCTCAGCCCTCGCCTTCATCTTCACGCTATTACTTTCACTCATGTCACCGTCTTCTCTCGCCCGTGTTCCTGTAAAAAGCTTGTTTACTAGTCTCTGTACTTCAGCACTTGCTGCTCCAAATCAGTCTTCACAGATAGCCAAAGCGCCATGTTTCACGGTGTCGGTCCGAATGCCCTCTCTGCCTCTGATGGCTTCCTGTTCGTGCAGGATGGATTTCCGACCTCTCATGAGTCTCTAAGGCCTTTCGTGACTGTGGCTTCTGCCCTGCTCTCCAATTTGCTCATCAAACTCTCTGCAGCAATGATATTTTTTCCCCTTTCAGTTCACCTGTTTGAACACATAGTTCTCTTTTTCGTCTGAAAGCCTTTGTTCATTGGCCTGTCGTTCTCCTTCCTTATTCTCCAAAATCCAATGCATGTCACATCTGCCTCCTCCCCTAGTCAGAAGCAGTGACGGAGATTACCTTTCACTCATTCCCGAGAGTCTCTATATCCCGCGCAGTCATCAATAAACAGCAGTTAAAATCAAATCAAAATCTCTGCCATTGAGTCAATTCTGATTCATAGGGACCCTACAGGACAGGGAAGAATTGCCCCTCTGAATTTCCAAAACTGTAACTCTTTATGCAGCAGAAAGCCCCATTTTCTGCCATCTAGGTAGTATAGTCAGAAATAAGAACAGTGTATCATTGTGAAGCTCTGTGTGAGTTCCTGGATTCCTTTGTGGAAGAGACAGGAGGGCCCTGCTATTGGTGGTGGTGAGCAGGAGGTGTCGGGGTGGGGAATGGGTTGTTAAGGAATGTGCTGATGAGTACTTGTAGTTTCAACTGGCCTTCGGAAGATGAGCAGGATCTATCTGTTTTTATTGTAATGTGGGTTAAAGTTTACAGAGCAGATTGATTTTTCCATGAACAATTTGTGCAATTTCTGTTTTGTGGCATTGATTAGAATCCCCACATATTAACAGTAATCTTGCCACTTTTACTCATCCTTCTTTCGTATCCCTCTTTGCCTTCAGGGTCTTATCCCTGGGAAGGCTGCGCTTGTGCTCTCTCATAGCCAGCAGTTCTAAGGAATGCGTAACCCTGTAGTGTAGCCTCCTTTTGACTATTTCTGCACAGAACGTTGAGCCGCATGGGTACGTGCAGCTTCAGACTTGAAATGTGTCTGATGGCCCAGTTTCTGGATTTTCACTTGTCTCTATATCACCAATAAGTCCGTTTTTTTAAAAACATAATTTTGATTTCTGCTTCACATTTCCGCCACATTGCCTAAGACATTCTATCAGAATAATGGGAGTGATGGTAGACCTCGTTTAGTTCCTTTACTTTCAAGGTCAAGGACCCTGAGGTTCATGCAGTATATTAACCCTTTGGACGATTTGTTTATGCGAATCTGATCAGTGTTTGCGCCCTAGATGACTCCTCACTATCTTTTAAACCCAAATCATTACTCACCGCTGTAGAATGCAGAACACTGTCTTTGTAAACTATCTTTATGCCAGTTGACTTAGTTACTGTCCCACCCCCACCCCCAGTCCCAACAACCACAACAAAGATTGATACTATGCCCCAATTCCCTGTAAATTATTAATGTAAGGTGTACGGTTCTAGGTAGGATTTCTTGCCCCCTGATTTCTCTAATGTATGTGAACTTATTAATGGTACATACAATATATGTAGAAATATCCTTGTCAAACCTGTATTGTCATTAATGCAGGCTTATTCACTGACCCATACCTGTTCAGCTTGTCTGTATGTGTATCCACTCATGGATTGTTTGTTGTTGCTGATAGTGCATGTGTATGAACTAGGACTTATCTTTGTTATCAGTAGGTCTTGAACACCTTGCCTTCCGTTGCCTTAGTAGTATTGTTCTGATTGTGCCCTATTTATATATAGTTATCCAGGAAAGAATTTAGATCGATAAATAAAGTGCTGGAATTTGTCCCGCATGAAGAGCAAGCTTTCCAAGCCAGAGAGGTCATATTCTGACTGACCATATGAAATATGGCCACTTTGGCTGCTCTGTAGAGACCGACTTGGAGGAGACATGTGCTGACATAGGAAATCTAGTTAACAATCTTTTTTTCTTTCAAAAAGGAGTACAGATGAGAAAAGATGGTGACATGAATAAACATAAAGACGATGAAGATTAATAAAAGTTCTGGACATTCACAGGGCATACAATAAAACTCGGGAATTGAAAGAAGAAATCAACATGCCCATCTCTATTAGCTATACCTCCTTGGCAAGGCACACCTTCCCGAGAGAATTGTTGACTACAACTATTTATTCTGGACATATGAATAGAATGCGTTATGTAATGATACTTTGAAAACTTACAGCTAAAAAACTTCCAAGGGAAACTGTTGGTTAATATATTAGCAAGAACACAGTGGCATGACAAGAGAAACACATCATGGAAGACTTCTAGGTTTTCCACTTGGTTACCAGGTGAAATAGAGTATTCTGGACTGACGTTTGAAAGATGTATCAGTAACATATTAAAGAGCACCGATTGTGACTTAAGTTATATACCTTGTTGTTGGAGTGAAAAATGGCCAAGCTTAAAACCTTTGGGCTTGTGGAAAAGATTTAGAATAATTGTGGAACATTAAATAGGGATTCAATAAAAGATGAATCCAATAATAGGTACCAAGTGCATAGAAATATTTTGCATTGTGTAAGCTTCCATTTCATAGCTTGTAGCCAAAGCCATTATAATGTTTCATGACTTTAGGCTGTGATAAATGCAAATATGTTCAAACAAATTGAAATATTTAGAAAGATAACCCTAACATGGTTAACTACATTGTCTTTTTTGTTTCTGCCTCTCTGTATGCATCATATGTATCTCTGTTTAGCGACATACTGAAAGATAAGTAACATATAGCATATATAAATATTTTCTCTGCTTCCTATAGATTCTTGGCTAAGTGAGACTTCTTTTCCTGTTCCTTGTAAAAACTTTTTATTTCATAGAAATAATGAAAGCTCTCTAAAAAGACTTTCTACTTTCTGCTCTTCAGAGTTTGTCCTTGATAATAATGTTCCTCCTATATTTATCTTTCTAACATCAGTTTTTTAAGGGTAGGCAGGAGGAGGATTCTCTTGCTAGGCCTCGTGGCCAACAGCATTTCTTAGTTCACAAACATGTCTTTCATTACAGCGGGCACCTTAAAAACATGTACTTAACAGGTAAAGAGCTCCCACCTGCCATAATTTTGCTATGCTAAAACCCGCTAGCTTTGGCATTTCTGTGTATTGTTCAAGATCGTTAAAAAGGTAGTTACAATGACCAAACTGGTTGCTGCATGGTAATGATGAAAAGCAAGGTGTTTGGAATTCAACATAGATCTTTGAAAATGCAAGATGTCAGAGAAGCCATATATTAAAGAGAATTTGAATTGGAAACTGAATCCCAATCTGCCACTGGGAACATTTTGATCATTTTGATTTATTAAACTTTTATAACAGCATTCAGATGGAGCTGAATTAAAACCCTTTAGTCTTGGATAGTTTATGGTACGCAAACCGCAGTGTTAGGGGTGTCGTTTTTGAAGGTTTTCAGCAATCGGTGACAAGGGAAAAAATGGGCGGGTGAGGGTCTTATTTTAAAAGGCAGTTTCCACTTTGATTCCGACATCGCGTTTTAAATCCTCCCTTTGATTTGCTTCACGTCAAGGATGAACACAATAGTTTGCATTTTGGGCATACTAAGTATGCCAAGAGTTCTGATTATCTTTCTACACTAACAAACCGAAGATGCTCTCATGAGCCATTCTGAGCCAGAAAGTCTGCTTTTATGTGTTTGTGAAAGGCCGTCCTTCCTTTGGACGTGTGTGGGTGCACTCAGAGGCTTCTGGGTTTAAATTTGCATCGGACTTTTATGGATCCTAATTCATGTGATAGAAAGATGTAACACAATACCAAAAAATCCCAAATACCTGCAAAACAAAAAGCGAGAGAGAGAGAGAGAGAGAGAGAAAGAGAGAGAGAGAGAGAGAGAGAGAGAGAGAGCATTTTCTTACAGCTATTAGAATTCTGGGCATCGAGTCTTTTAAAAATCATCTTTCTGCATCAGCAACCATGGGTATTCTGAAAAGTAGTCCCATAATAAAGACAAATCAATTACTATTAGAGAGGCACTGTAGGTTAAAGGCATTACAGGTTCACACTCACTTTTGCAGCTATGGAGGGTACTTAGCCGTGAATCAGAAACGATGCCAAAGATAGATGAGACAGAGTTCAAGGAGCAGTCATGTGAGGGCCCAGCACTATCATTCCAAGCTGTCTGAGCAGTACTGATGGATGGTTTCGTGGCAAGAAGTAATAATACCAGATGATGAAAGATGCACCTCTGCATCTCGAACCACAGCACACTGTCTACCTGTTGGATTTGTGAAGCATAATGAGTCCTGATTTGCAACCAAACGGGTTTGCTGCATTTAGTAACCCAGATTTCTGGCAGCTGTGCAGGAAGCAAGTAGCATATCAAACACTCCTGCATATTGTAAATTTAATTACCTCATATTTATGCATAGTAGTTGTTGACAGGCTCTTGTAAGCTATGCTAATATGGTAGGTAATTTGTTACCTCCAGAAATCACTTTCCATGTGTCTTCTGATCATTATCATGAAACATGATAAATGATCTAGACCATGAGGTATAAATGAAAATGAAATGGATAATTGGATTCTATGTCTAAATTTGTGGCTGGAATAGTTGCAGCAATTATAATTGAATTTATCTCATAAAAATGCATTTGGCAATATATCAGTGACCTTTAATCATCTTGAGGCTTATGGTGTTCTATAAAAGTACTCATAAAATGATTATAAAATTTGATCCGCGATTGTTTTTGAAGAATTCTCTGACACATAAATGTTTCCTTTTCTTGCCTGTCTACCTAGGTTATTTAGGTATCATGTTTATCTACAATGGGTTTAAGCCATGATACTGATAATCTCTGTTACATACAGAACAGGAAGTGTTTCATTGATACTGATGGCTAATTGAATGGTGTAGGAACAATGGAAATTACAGTTGAAATAATTTTTATGCGTACCATTTACCATTATTAGCACACACTTCTGCTGGGGGATGAAAGTGTGCCTTCTTAGTGAATGCGATTCAAGAGAATGTCACTGAAGCACATATATAAAATAGATATTGTTTTAAATATCATTAGATTTTAATTTCCTGTCTCATCTCCTTAGTTCACTTTAAATTACAAATCATTTTATTATGAATATTGAAACACTCCATTAATTTATTCCTTGATTTGATGACCATTTTTGAGCAGTTACTGTTGATTAATCTTTGCACTTCCTGCTAATAAAAATGGCTTATCCATCCTCATTGATGCATAAGGTTTTTGAATCAATAAACAATATAAGTACTAGGATAGATAATCTTTGACTCTTTTAGTTCCATAAGTAGTTATAGAAATACCTAGCCTTTAAAAAAAAAGAAATACCTAGCCTTTAAATTAGACCATGATGTAATTCCTTCCTTGATCCTTATAATTCCTTCCCCACTTCTAGCTTCTTTCATAATATCCAAGAAGGTAACAAAACTTTTGTTGTTTATACATCTTCTTTTTTCTTTTCAACTGAAAAATAATTTACTCTAGATATAGATAATGACGAACATATAGGCATTCAAGTGATTTGGAAATATGACATTTCTTTGGAATGAGATATGTCGATAAGCAGGGCATAGCCATAGATTCTTCCCCGCCTTAAATGTGAACACTTGTAACTTGTTCATTTCCCATGTACACTTGTACTTGGTAGTGCAGTATGTTCATTTCTCATGTACACTTGCACTTGGGTAGTGCAGTATGTTCATTTTCCACATACACTTGTATTGTGTCGCTTAGCTTTAACTGGTAAACTTATGTAAGTAACTGATTGATGTTGATGTTCAGGGGTTAATGAACATGATCGAGACATTTAATTCTCCTATCTATTAAGTCTATGAGTGCAATGTGTTGCACAAGTGGTAAAAACGAGCTTCTATTTAGAATAGGTTTAAAACGCTCCAGGCACCGATAGAAGGAAGCTTCACCTACATTTTTTCTCTCTTCTCATGACAACAGCAGTTATAAATTATACATATAAGTATCCCCATATTTACCCACAAGAAATCTCAGACTGGAACTCAAGTCTATAGCCAAAGCTCATGACCTTTTCACGACACTAAGATAAAATTATACTGTACAAAACATTGTCTAAATTTAGACGGTGGTATGAAGAAAGATGTTACTGAGAATAAGATTTAAATAAATGTCATCTATAATCAGATCATTATGGGTGGTCCCCACCTCATACTTTAATGCTGTTCATTATTATATTGCTGTGATGATCTTACTCACACTTCAGAAACAATGAACCCACCGTCGGTCACTGGACTGCTGCTGTTGCCTGTGGCTTTAACAAGCAGCATTGAAGCCAGAGCTTACCATTTGATAGCATGATTCTCACCAGAAGATTCTCTAAATCAACCTTGGGTAAAACTTCTAACCATAACCACCTCCTGGCTTTCTTTCAGAGTCCAGTATATTCAAATGAATGCATGCTTGCACACACCCCTTCATACATATACTTATCATCCTGGGCCACTGTTTCCTGATCATTTTTTGTAGGATTTCATAAGCAAGATTAGAGATTGCCTTGTTCATTAGGTCTATGGAACTTTTGGAATCATCTTAAATATTTTTAGTAATATCTATTAGTCTATGAATTTCAGAACTTCCTTGATTGTGAAATAAATTAATCACACCAAATTATATAGCCTATCCTCTTTATCATGTGACATTTCTTAGAAAGCAGAGAAAGATCACCGCCACTTTTTATTTAACTAGTTTATTGACATTTAATTCACATATCTTTCAATTCAATGCTACATTAAAAAGTATTGTGTACTTATCACCATAATCTATGTTAGATCATTTAAAAAATTCTTGTATCAATTATTACTAGGTCCCTATCTACCCCAAACATCCCCTTTCATCATCCTAAAGAGCTATTAATCTGGTGGCTTTCTCCAGATTTACCTAGTCTGAATTTCATGTAAAGAAAACCATACTTTTAAAAAACACAAACACAAATAAAACAGAGAGAAACTTTGATCCAAAAGAAAGCAGATGATAGTAAAACACCAGAACAAGGGATGACTTGGTAAAGTAGAAAAGCTAAGGCTAAGATGTTGCATTTTAACTTAACTAGATCTTCAGTAATCCAGTTTCCTATGTCCTTTGAGGACAAGAATACTCACATTCCTGCTCCCTGGGGCTTATCCATGTGAGGGCTCTGCCAATGGATTTTGGGCGTTCATTTCCAGCCAGCGCCTCTGTAAACCAGCTTCTCAGAAGTTAAGCTTGAATACTTATTCCCTCTTCTGGTTTTGAATTTTATGATTTGACAATCCTTGGAGAGCATGAACTAGTTTGCTCTTTCAGTGGGGACTTACATGACCTCTCACTTTAATGTGTCTGCTTGTTAAGACAAGTCCTTTACGACCCCAGATGCTATTCTTTCCGAGAGCTGGGCACCATCTGAGTTCTTCACCACCCTCTGCTCCAGCACTCTTCTCTCCCGTGGCCACTTCATGAGGACAAGTATCACCGTGGGCTTAAGGTTAGGGGCATCCCCACTTCTTCTTACTTTCATTCATTGCACACTAACAATATCAGGGATAGGTGTTGCTTAGCCAGGTGACTGGTTCCAAGGCCAGTAAAATTAAAAGCTTGAACTTTCTGGCTACAGATTCCCTCTCTCCTGTTTTATTTTCAGCTTGGTGAAATAGGACTTGGAAACATTTAATGTGTGCTCCGGAGGTTTTCTTTTCTACTTACTCTATTTTTATATTCACGGTGGAAATATGCTCTGAGTAATTTGCACGCAGAAAGTCAAATCATGGGACACATTTCTTTTTCAAATAACTGACTTGCAGAGTAACTTCATTCCATGTTTGCTACCTGAGGGAAAACCTAAAGAGATGCCATTATTAGTTTACCTGGGTTTGGTTTTGTTTGCTTGGGATCTTTTTATTATTATTGTTATTTTTGTATGTGTGAATGAGCCATGTTAACTAAAAACTCATGACCTAAGATTGACATCATTTTCAAATAATTTTATACAAAATGGAAAATGGTGTTCTTTACCACAGTGATGATGGGGAATGGCTGAGGCATGAGTAATAAAATGGGATATGTAGTTAACTGGATTCACACTAAATCTGCATGACCTTGAGCTTGCAACCAGAAAACATTGACGTAAGGCCTGCATGATGCAGCCAGCTTAGGAGCCCTGCGGGTGTTGTGCATTAGGTGGTAGGGTACTTGCCGCAAGGTCAGTGGTTGAAACCCATCTGCCTCTTACTGGGAGCAAAGTGGGGCTGTCTACTCCTGTCAAGATTGACAGTGAGGGAAACTACATATGGGGTTCCTATGAGCCAAGACTGGCTTGATGGCAGTGAGTTTTGTCTTGGTCACACTGTAGCTGTTATACAAACGTGACTGTGAACTGCTTCTTTGTCCAAATGAACTTACCTGACAATCATAAGACTAAAAAGACAAACTAACTATAAACCTAGTAAAATAAAACAGTTGATAATAACCTTGCACAATATTAAAAATTTCCCCTATATTCAAAGGACTAAACTTTTGCAGATGAATTTTCTTAACTTCTGATGATGTTCAACAAAAACATATACTAGTCTTTATTAGTAATATTTAAGAATAGAAATCTTGACTAAATTACATTTTGTCTTATATACTGAATCGAAATTTTAAATCTTTGTTAGGATGGGATTCCACTACATTCAGTCATTTTTGAGTTGCAAAGGGATGCTGTTGGTAGAAGTTAGAGACCAATTAAATATATAGTCACCTTTAATTATTGCTTTTTTGTTTAAAAAATTGCTATCGAGGCAGAGTGTATGCATAGAAAAATTACATATTAGATATGCAGTGCATAAGTGTCTTGCTCAGTGAGTTTTGGCAAACTAACCACTCTTACCATTCTCATTAATAAAAGAACACCATCATCCCCAGAAGCTTTATCCTCTTCTGCCTGCGTAACCATTGTCCTGACTTGGAATAAAGTAGCAGGCATATAGAATCTGTATGACTTTTCTCCCTCAACATTGGGTTGGTGAGATTTATTCATATCATACCGTGTAGTGGTTAAATAATTCTATATCTTTTTTGTAAATTATTCCATTCTGCATTATGTTACAATATTGAGGGACTTTCAAAAATCTTTAGGAAAAATTCTATTATTTTTTGAAGTCCAGTTTCACATGAATATTTGGGCACCCCATACATCCACCTGGGCAGTGGGCCAGGGAGGAGTACATCCATTAGTTTTATTGATGGTAAGCATTTATGTCATTATCTCATTGGCTGACTAATAACAGTGCTGTATGGGGAACTTCTACTTGGTAGGAATTGTCATTCATGATGGGGCACTTAGGCGCCCCCGTGGTTGAGGCGAGTTAAGTGGTGGACCATTCACTTAGAGGTTGCACTGGGATTCCAGTAGCCACTCTGCACGAGGACGATGAAATTATCTGTTCCATAAAGACTTGAGAAAACCATGGAGCAGTTCCACCTTGTCCTTTAGGTCTCTACACGTTGACTGATAGCAAGGTGACCGCTGAGGTGCATATTTTGCCACTTGGTGTCATTAGTTGTTGCCCCAAACCATCTGTGTTTATGGTGGAGACAGCCTGGAATGGTAGTGCTGGACCCCACGTCACTGCAGTTTGGACTCTGAGTTGGAACTGATGCGGGGTCAGTGGAGGCAGGTTTGAAGTGGTCTGCTTACGGAAGCCTGGGGTCCAATGGGCAAGCTCTGGCTGCTAACGGAGAGTTTGGCAGTGAGCGAGGTAGGACAGTCAGCGTTTGTAAAAACGGCATCCTTGTGAGCCCTATAAGGCAATCCTGCTCTGTCTTTGAGGGTCACTGTGCATTGGAACTGACTCAGTGCCAACAGGTCTGGTAGGGTTTTTGTAGTATGCTTATGTTCAGCCTAATGGTACTGATAAATATTTTTCTAACTATGGTGCATCAATTATACTCCAATCTGCAGTGTATGAAAATTACTATTGTTCATTGCAATCAAGTTAACTCTGACTTATGGAAATTTTATGTACAGTAGAGTGAAATCTGCTGGCCCTTTGCCATCATCCTGATCTTTGGAAGGTTTTAGTATGTCACTGTTTCTCTTGTGTCAGTCCATGGCCTTGAATATGTCTCTTGTTTTTACTGACATTCTGCTTGATCAAACACTGTGTCCTTCTGGAGCAAATGCTCTTTCTAGGTGATGTGTCCAAAACAGATCAGATGTTCGTGGCATTTCTGCCCTTTGTAGAACATTTTCGTTTCATTTGTCCAAGACTGATTGATTCACTCTTCTGGAAGTCAAGGGCACGCTCACTATTCGTTACCAGCTCTGTAATTTGAATTAGCTAATTCTTCTCCTGGCCCCTTATTTTCATTGTCCAGCGTTGACATGCATTTGAGATATCTGAGAAGACCATGGCTTGAGATAGGTTAAACTAAGCCACGAAACTGATCTTTTCCTTAAAAACATCTGTGTGAGATTTACCTCCTGTAATATGTCATGTGATGTTCCAGATTTTGCTTCCATAGATGTTGCTTCTTGATTCACCTATGGTGACATCCTTGAGTCTGCGATCTGCTTCTGTAAAGTTTTACTCTGTCCTATAGGGTATGTGTTGAAATGAACTAGATGTCGTACAGCCACGACAGGGCTGACCTAGAGCACCAGCCTCATTACGGAAGGCATGTCTCGGGTGCGTTCCTCTGTCTCTGCAGAGAATCCCAGTTGAATCTGCTTATCCAGAGGCACACTTGATTGGTTTGTTTGCTGTTTTATCTCAAAATTGAGGGAAGTGTTGCATCATTGCTAATTTATATGATCTGTTTTGGTATAATGGGAATCTTCATATGAAAAGATTGAACTGGATGTATATCAGCTAATGATGAATTTTCTTTGCCATGAAGATTTTTTAAATTGCTGAGAACTTAAGATTTTTTGAAAGGAAGAGTCCTAAATTGATGACTCCCCTGGGGTTAGGATCATACCCATATCCATTATGTACAAGAATGGATTATGTGATTGAAATCTTTATCAGGTATACTGAAATTACACAATGTTTTCATAAGAAAAAATAAACCATAAATATGTCACTAAAGATAACCACTCGTACCTTCCAGAGCTATGTTGAAATAATAGGTGAATCATAGTTCTCTTGATTATCTGGGGATAAATAATATATAGATTTCTGTCTTGGGACAAAGATCACAAGTAGGAGTTAAATGGTCTTTTCTGACCCCAGGGCTAACCTGTATACTTGAAGGGCTTTCTGGTTTTACTATTAACCTGATTGTTATTCTTAGAACTGGATATTTTTTTTCCTTGAAATGCTATGAGCAGTTTGAGCTGAAGTGGAGGAGTAAATGACCATAAGAGAAATCTGTATTTGATAGCTTATGGCTCATTCAAAAAGATGCACAATTGTCATCATAAGGTACATTGTTTTCTGTTATATAGCTTCTGGTATTTATAATATCTTTTGTACAGTTATTTATGAGTTATAAGTTATTACAAATAATTCCTAATTCTGATCTGATTCATTGTGTAGATGTTTATGCTGTGTAGTTTTTGGTCAACGCGAGGTATATAATTTGTAGTTATCTTATAGGTAGAGTTTTATTGGTAAACAAAAAGTAAACAATTTTTCAAAATCTTTTCACCTTTTTCTATGTCATAAATATGAACCTACCCTCATTTATAGTTTCTGCTGACAGATCTAAAACAGTGTGCTGCTGCTCAGCCTTTTTATTTCAAGCAGGTAATAAAGTTATTACAGCAGTGTTTTCAAATCAAGGTGAATAAAATGCCATGGTAATGCATCGGATATAAAATTCAGTATGCAAAATTTGCAGTTTCACTGCTGAAATGATTCTTCTTATTTCAGCACTTTAGGCAGCAGGAAAGAAGCACATATTCGAGATTAAGCATCACCATTCCACAGATCTTGCAGTTAAGAAAATGGATAGATTATCACACGGGGACTTGGGAGACAGAATAGCTGCAAGAGTGCCATATTGCACGTTAAAATTTTCCCTTACCCTAATCGAAATCTTATCCAAATATTTGGTGGCAGATCATTGGTAGGTACTTTTATTGATATAACTATTTTACTTATTTCTCATGATTGGTAGTCAGTTGGTTCAAATTACTTTCAAATGTACACATGCGTACTCCCCCCCCCCCCCCCCCCCATTACTTACTTTTTGGAAATTAGTTGATTTGGCTTCACTAAAGGCAAAAAAGGATTATTTCTAGGTTTGTAGCTGTGCCATTTTTAAAGAGCTGGAGAAATCACTTGATGTCACTTGGTCACTAAACAAATCTTAGAAAGTGCTCTTTTGTTCCAGTCAACTAGCTCCCTTAATTAAACAGTGTCCTTGTGTCGGTACTGTGTGTCCATGTCAGAGCAGTGGGTTAGGCACATGGTGCAAAGCCAATCTTGCTTGTTTTCAAATTAACTTGAAGAGTTCATTTGGGCCTCCCCAAACATAACAACAAACAACATATACATCCACACATACCTTGACGATCACTTTTTCCAAATCTGACTTTCCCATTGAAATGATAGTAGACCTCTTCTCAAATAGGTAGAATTTATATAGGTTCCAGCTTTTCCCATCCTTCCATTCTTCCTTCCTTCCTTCTCGTGACACTGGCACCTTTTTATTCAAGCCGTTACTGGGCCAGCTAGTCAGTAACTTTGTTCGATACTGCAGCAAACGTGGGGGACATAGTGATGAGAAAGCTGTGTGGACAGCTGATGAATTTTTATTGGAATGTAGATTTTAAGGACGCCCTCATGGCCCTCCAGTTGCCTAAGCATCCTTTAGCTTTTGATATGGTGGTGGTTGGGGAAGTCATTTGCTTTGAGGATCATACTTTTAAAATCATCCTAAGCTTTCAAATGTCTTGGTCACTATGTCATTTCTACCTGGTATAGTCTTCATAATTTGCATTCGTAATAAGGTTTGTGTCAAATTCTTTTGCACAATAATTCCTAATGTACTTCACCACTCCTGTTTTTGAGTATTCTGATTATTTTAGATTGATGATCTTCTGAAAAAAAAAACATTTAAAATATCTTAGAATGAGGTCCTGACAGTATGATCACTTTGGGTTAGAAACACATTTGTACTTTATGAGATGTATCACTGACTTGACTTCCCCAATCACTGTTGCCGGTTCTCTTGCGTGTACTCAATGCCCATTTCCCTGTGCCTTCACAGGCAGTCTGTCTGAGTATATGCTCACCTCCCATGACTTTGTATCTTTTCCCTCACAATTTCTTCCCCACTGCTTTCTTGAGAAATGCACTGTGAGACACATAATTATAAGTAGGCAAAAGCAGGGAATTGTTGTTGTTGTTTCCTTTGCCTGAGCCCTTTGGTCCAATGAGTTTTTCAACCCATATCACCCAGGGCATCTTCTGTTCCAGCATCCCTCCACTTCTCCACGCAGGACCTCCTCCAGGGACTGAAAGTGTGTGTGTCTTGCCATCCTTGCCTCCAAGGGACACCCTGCTGTTACTTCTTCCCATACAGATTGGTTTGTCTTTTTAGCACTCCATGGTACTTTCAGTATTCTTCTCCAGAACCACAATCCTAAAGCTTCTATTTTCATCAGGCTTCCTGGTTCAATCTCCAGCTTTCACACGAATATGATATAGTGGCTTGGGTCAGACACAGCTTTGTCCTGAAAGTAATGTCCTTACTTTTCAAATACTCTAAAGAGATCTTGTGCAGCAGATTCGCCTGATATAATACATCTTTTGATCACTTGATTGCTGCTTCCAATAGCATTGATTGAGCATCCAAGTAAGACAAAATCCTTGATAACTCCAAGGATTTTTCTTCATCAATCATGATGCATCCAGTTGTGAGAATTTAGGTCTTCCTTACATTAAGTTGTAATTCATACTGAAGGCTGAAATCCTTGATCTTTATCAGCAATTGCTTCAATTTCTCTTCACTTTCAGCATTCAAGGTTGTGTCATCTACACACAGTAGGCTGTTAATAAGTCTTCCTCCAGCTCTAGTGTTGCAGGCTTCTTCATATAATCTAGCTTCTCTGGTGATTTGCTCAGCATAGAGATTGAACAATGTGCACTTCATGCCTTCATATCTAAAGAAAACAAAACAAAAGGGGAAAACAAAGAAACAAGTGAAAGGTTGCCATTTAGTCCACTTCAAAGTATGGCTAGCCCCAGTGTGAAGAGTAAAACTGCGCTCGGGCCTCCGAGTGTGCATTGCTAAGTGTTTGACTTCTCTTGAAAAGCTCGGCCGTTCAAACCCAGCAGCAGCTCTATGGGAGGAAGAGGGAGCAGCTTTTTAAGGGATCACATATTATAGTCTTGTGTGTTTGTCTGGATAGACTAGAGAAAAAATTCGTAGACACTCATATTTTATGAGAGTTTTATATAAAGGGTAATTGGACATTAAGCATCCCAACCCAATCCAGTCCAAGCCCATAATTTCGACATTAGCCCATATGTCCGACATCCATCTACAAAGTCTTCCTCAAACTCACAAAAACACACACCGTGATGCCAAATGCAGGAGGAAAACTGAATCACTGAGCACGTAAGACTCTCAGCGCTGGCAGGGGTCTCCACATGGCTTCTCCAGCACCCAGGGCTGCATTGGGGTAGATCCAGGTGGCTTCTCCTCAGGGATGTCTCAGAAGAAGTGAGCCTGCCAGCTGAGGCAGAGAACCAGCTAAGGCACACTGTTCCGACCATTAGAGAGCAAGAGACCAGACAGGCTAGGCTCACAGTGCCATTTACCTCTCTGCCCTTCAATTTAACCCTCGTGTTCCTCTGCCAGGGTGGCACAATAAACATTAACTATCACACCTTGGAAACCCTGTGGGCTGTGATACATGGCTCTACATGGTGCCTCTGAGCCATAATCTACTCAATCGGGATGGAATTGAATGTTTTAGGTTTGGATTGCTAGGCCTATCTTTCAGTGTTCCCCTCAGTGGCTTCAAAGTGCTAATCTTTCCATCCATAGGCTGAACTCTACATACACTCAAGAATTCCTAAATCTTCCGCGCTCCCCCACTTTGTTCATTTAAAAATTAATTTTAATTTATCATTTTATTGGGGGCTCTTACAGCTCTTATTACAGTCCATACATCAATGGTATCAAGGGTTCCTATATCTTAAGAAAAATGAAGGGAACTCTGTTTTCATACTTAGGACATTAAATACCCGGGGGGAAAATGCTCTAAATTAGGCTCTCCTCTTCTTATCAGAGGAAAGGCTGACATCATTCTCATCAGTGCTATTATCTTAAAATTTCTTCATGTACCGTTAAATGACATTATTATCTCGTTAAGTCATAAGTTAAAACCTTTAAAGATTATTATAAGATAGCTTGATAAATAAATGCCTAAGATATTTGGTGTTTGCATATCTTTCATCTTCCCTTTATCATCCTATCCCTTGTATATTCATTACCTGTTACTTGGTCATTCTTTCAATGAGTAGTGAGGAAAATATCAAATAATAAAAATCTTGAAATTGTGAATTCCAGTAGCTGGAACTGACTCAACACATTAGTGAGGGAATTAACTTAAGGCCAGAGTAAATGTATTTTCAAGCCATAGTTTGCTTAAATAAATAAATAGTAGCAAAGGAGGGGAACAAAATCTAGCTCCAAGGAAATGTTGAAATGTCACCATTGTAGACATTTTATGGTAGCATTGATTTCTATTGTCATTTTGAATCATAGTTTTTTTGTACAGATTTTAAGATTTCATTTTATTTTCAAAGCTGATTGTTTTTCTCCCTCAAGAGCATCTTTCTTTTAAAATTACTTTATTGCTGGCTCTTAAAGCTCTTATAACATTCAATTGTTTCAAGCATATTTGTACATGTTAGTCATCATCATTTGCTAAACATTTGCTTTCTATTTGAGCCCTTGGTTTGTTAACTTACAAATTATCGATTTTTTCGTGTCTTAGACCAACTGCTGTGTCCCACGTTTCTGTTGTTCATCCCCCTGACCACGGTGATTATGTATCGATCATTTCGATCGGTTCCACCTTCCTCCCCTTTGCCCTCTACCTTCTCCCTAACTTCCTGGTATGTCTACTTCCAATCCTGTTCCTGAGGGGCTTAGCTGACCTGGATTTCCATGTGTCCTGAGGTCTAGTCTATACCAGTGTAGATAAGCATAATATATCTTTCTAAAAGTATTTCCTTCTTACAATATTTGAAACAATTAAAAGATAAATCATCAAACTTACCTCTGAGTGGATTCCAACTCATGACAGATGTGTCTTTGTCAGTAAACAGTTGTGTTCCCAATGGTTTCCAATGACCGATTTTCCCGAAGGGCTGCTGGGCAGATTTGAACCTCCCAGCTGAGCATATACTATCTGCAGCAGTGAGGAGCTCAACAAGGAAAAAGAATGGCAGTGGTTAGGGCTTTCATGTCTCTGGAGGAAAGACAAGATCACAGTTCATGTGTTTGTGGCCTAGAAACTGTACTGCTCTTCCTGCTCCCCCCAATAGCCAGCGGCCCATGATGGTGACCTTTCAGGAACAATGGCTTTCGAGATTTGATGAATTTAAGGATTTTGATGTGGGAGATTGTCCAGTAAATGCGATCAGATTGTTCTTGTAAGTGAAAGGCAGCAGGAGAATTGTCTTCACACAGAAGAGAAGGCTGGGTGAGCAAGGAGGCGGAGTAGGATGGTGTGGCCAGAAACAAGTAACGTGCATACTTGTGTATAAGCTGAGTTTTTCAGCCTAAAAATGTGCTGAAAAGCTGGGGTTCAGCTTATATATGGGTCAGTGGTACCCCAGCGAGGTGTAACATCTCATAACTGGACGAGCACCCGTTATCTCGCGGGTGATTGCCATTTCTCCGCTGTTCATTCAAAGCCCGGCCGACACAGTAGGACTTTGAATGTTTGTTTACTCCCATCTAACCAATCAGAGCCGTCCTATGATGTTTATCTTTGAATAAACCTTTTAAAGACCATGTGTGAAGGATGTGGCAAGAATGGATGTCATCTGGTCAAGCCCGACTAACAAAAGGAGGAAATCTTATAAAGCCTGACATAGAGTTAATAGCAAAGTGAGTTCGAGATACATGAGAAGACATTCCAGAAGACATGGTACGACGTGCCTTCCAGAAATGTAGTATTAGTAATGCTGTGATGGCAGTGAAGACTGCGCTTTGTATGAAAATGACAGCAGTGATGGTGATGACGGCGATCTCAGTGAGGACAGCGTCTATGGTGACCTCACACCAGCTGAAGCTCTGCATTGGGATACAAATGATGATGAGGAATCCAGTTTTGAAGGATTTTAACTCTTTACATTTTAGCTTGGTTGCTGATTGAGCTCAGGGAATAGTACTCTTAAGGTATCATTGTTGATACATTATTGTTTTTGTTGAATTTATTTTCCACTTACTACGCTGGTTTACTAATGTTAAATGACTTGTCCTTTTATTTATGTTTTTTTATTTAAAGTAAATATTTAAATACATTACCCCACTGATGTCTCAATTTTTAGTAATTTTATTTTCATTTGTTTTGATTATTGAAACTCACCAATAGCTTCTGCATTTTCCACCCTAGGCTTATACTCGCGCCAGTCAGTTTTTCTAATTTCCCAGGTAACAATTAGGCACCTCAGCTTATACTCGGGTCGGCTTATATTCAAGTATATACGGTAATAAGTACCAGCAGCCACTCGAAGCTGAAGAGGCCTTCTCCACAAGAGCCCCTGGAAAGTGCGACCTTGTGCACACCTTGATTTCATCTTGCTTGGGTAAAGAAATGGTAGCAAATGAGAGAGGAAGAAATTGTACAAAGTTCCACAGGATTTGGAGCATTGTCCTGGCTTCCAGAATTGTGAGAGATAAATTTCAGTTTATTTGTAGCATTTCATTTAAATAGCCATATGAACCTAATAAAATAGCATTGTCTGGTGGGTTAGTGGCAGAGTTAATTTTTAAACACATGTGATCAAAACCTTTTTAACAGATCTGCATGAATTCTAAAATAAACAAAACCGGTAGGCAGGCGATGGGTAGCTTATCTATTTGGGAAATGAATGTCACAGTGTAATTTGCTTTACTTTTACCATGTTAACTCTGACGTATTTCTGGCTTTCTGGCTTCAATTTCTGATTTTACATCTTATTAATTAGCTGAATTTTGATAAGTGACAAATGTTTATGAAATAGCATTAGACTAGGAATCACTGGAAGAGAATATAATTGCCTAATAGCTTATCCTTATTTCAAGACATTATAACTTTTTTTGAAATATAAAAACAAATAAAGCAATTTGAATATATAATTGGGATTTTATAATAGTTTTGACTCTAGAATAATGAATGTAACTCATTAATTGAAAGTTAATTGGTAGCATCAGCAAAGTTTATCTTATATTTTAGGGATTGCATGCTTCAGCTGATACTTAGTGTACTATTGGGATTTATTCATACCACACCTCTGGGTCTGATAGTGTATTAAGTTATGAAGAATATTAATATTGCTGTAGAACAATTACTTGTTCATTTGCTAACTGATTAAAATTCATGCATAATTTATTGAAATGAATAGAGATTTTATAAATAAGCCTTCTTGTTCTCAAGGGCCTCAAAACAAAATACATATGCTAATGTAAGACTACTTTTTACTTGCAACATAAAATATTTAATATGTAGCAGTATATTAGTCTCATTAATGCTAGCTTTCACCTCTTCTAATCATGCTGTTCATCAGTGTACACGCTTCCAAGCTGCTCTGAAAGGTGCCACGGTTCCAAATTTGAGCTGCAACTTGGTTTCCAGGCTGCTCCTTTGGTCTGTTTGCCTGGTCATCACACGCACCAGAGTGAGTTGTGCCTTCCTTTAGGCCAGGAGCCTGCTTATATCCTGTTTATAGTACTGACTTCTATACATAAAACACTAGTGTTAAATATTAATGTCCAGTTTTAAAATTGGTGTGCTCTCTGGCAAAACAGCATAGCATATAGGGCTTGTTGATATATTCTCAAATGCAGAAACGTATAAAATTCTGAAAATAGTGCCTAGTTTGCCACTGAGGAAATTGCAATGCCAAGAAGTTAAATAGCGAGTTCAAGTTTCCCCCGCTATTGGTCACGTATGCGCTATGAAACTAGGGCTCTGGGTTCCAAGTGTTATTTTATTTTGCACGTGACATCCTTGGAAATGAAAATGATGAGAAGACATTGCGCTTCGCTCTATTCTCTCACTGCCTCCAATATGTTACTTTAGTGGCAGCTTCTTCCTTCTTCCGTTCTCCCTCTTGGAATATACCCTCCCCCTCTCCCCTCTCCCATCTTCCTCTCAGCTTTTACATTCTTCTTAATTTTTCATGGCAATGGTGTACAGGATTTTAATAGGTAAGATTTCATAATTTCTAGGTAATGGCTAGGGTGGCAACTGAAAGGTTGGTCATTGTGGGAATTACATAATTTCATGTCAATTTGAAGTGTTGGGGTGGAGTCTAGCCTGTCAATCAGGCCACAGCCTGTGGTGCCTCCTTGTTGGCATGAACTCCTCATAAGGAGGGCCCTGGGAACATGCCCCCACCCCCCCTCCCTTTCTCCTGCCTTCAGTTTCATGCTGGAGAGCCATGCTGGGACATGGGAGAGCACTGGAGATGAGTCCATTGCCCTTGGATTTAAAAGCCCATGATCGTTCTGCATCACTGCATGTGGCTTCATGAGTATGACGAGGGATTAATGGACTAGCATTGAACTTGGGGCTAATATTTGACTTATGGACTTGCTCTGGACTAGGCAGGACTGTTTTCTTAATATACAATTACTCTTTGACATTAAGCTCTTTCTTATACATACATATATCAGTGTCCCTGGATTTGTTTCTCTAGTGAACCCAGCCTAACAGTTTAAAAGATGAGGCTGTCTGCTTCTTTGGAGATTTGCGGGCTGTCTCTTCCAGGGTCACTCTTAGTCAGATTGGGGGCTGTTTGTTGTTTGGTGATACAGACTGTTCAATGCTTGGCTAGTTAGCGAAAAGTTCAAATCTACTATGAGATACCGCAAGAGGAAGGTTACTCACCGACCTTGTAGGCCATTGCCGTGTCTTCCCTCCCTTGCCATTCCTGTCGGCACTCTTGGAAGTTTGTTCCCTGGAGTATGAAAATCTTTATCTCCCTTCTCTCCTCCCCCCCCCCCCCCCCGCCCACTTGTTGTTGAAGTCGAAGACAGTGGTCCATGAGAGGGAAGAGAGATTAATAGCTGGTGAAGGGTAAACTATTGGGGGAAAGCATGTGATCAGTAGTTCAAATTATTGAATACAGAGTTGAGGAGATAAAATGTAAACATTTATATAAATAAAGAAGATCCACACAATCTACTTCCAGAAAGTCATTGAAACCCTATAAATTCTATGGAATACATGGACAGTCATGAGTCAAAACACACAAAACAGCTATTTATTTTTTAGTAAATATTAGTTCAGATGGCAGAATACTTATAGGTATATCAATGGCAATATATGTAAAAATGTGTTTGATACAATTGATGTATGGGTTGTTATAAGAACTGTAAGCTCCCCCCAAAAATTATTTATTGTATATCCCAGTGGACAGTAGATTTAGCATTATTTCTTTGTGCCCTATTATTTTATAAACTAATATAAAAGTTGTTAGTCTACTTGGTAATGTGTCATAATATGTAATGTCTGCCCATATTTTCCTTTATTTTTTACTATTAGGATTTTACTATATATACTTTTCCTGAAGGTATGCACAGCAAAACCATGTTATTCATCAGGTTCTACAGTCATCTTGAGTACTTCCTTCAGTTGTGTCACCACTTTCATTTGTGTCTCTTCTAGTTGCTCCACTCCCATCAGTTTACTCTCACTGTACCCCAAACGCCTCAGCCATCCTTGAGAGTACCTGCTATTCAGTTAGTGTTTTATGGATACTTTATAAAAGAGTTTTGTTCTCAAGGGTGAAATTCAGTACTCTTTTTGGATAACCTGATCTTTAGCTGAGAAGTGCTGATGGCTTAATATTGGACTGCTAACCACAAGGTCGGCTGTTCGAAACTGCTAGCTATTTTGCATGGAAAGATCAGCCTCTCTGGTCCCTTTGAAGAGCTTCTCATCTGGGAAACTCGCAGGGTCCATTCCATTCTGCCCTGGAGGCTTGTGGAGGGTTCAAATCCACCAGATGGCAGTGAGTTTGTTTGGGGAGTTTTGAAATTAGGTAAAAGGTGATCTCAAGGGATGTTTCTATTTAAGGATTGAAGAGCATTTTCCAGCAGCAGACTCAGGGATTCCTCCAGTCTCAGTGGCTCCAACAAGTGTGAATTCTTGGAGAATTTAACATTTCTGCTCTATGTTTTCTTTTCCATCAAGGTCAAGCTATTGCGATCTTAATGGGAATGATTCATAGTGGTAGCTGGGCACTCACTCATTCTTCTGGTCTCAGAGAGCCTTTGAAGAACAGCTATATTCCCATCCTTCTCTGCTTCTTAGACTTCTGCCACTTTTGAGCTAGACAAATAGAGACCAATAGTTGTATCTATATGGCAGCATGCTATCCACATGCTTATTTGAAATATGATAATTCTAAATTTTTATGAATAATTTCACCACTGAATGTATTTGTGAAAAATATTCAGTAGACAATAAACTTAACCACTATTGCTAAGATAATTTACAAAACATTGGAGTAGATTTTATTGTTAAACATGTATGACTTAGGTGATAGAAATTTTTTATGGAATATAAGTAATTCTATATGTATACAGTTTACACAGAGTATATTTTCTTATTTTCACTTATTAGTATTTTAAATTTAGTTTTCATTTTATACATGAGAAAGTGAAGTTACAAAGTCATAGGAGAATAAGTCAAAGGTGATTTCAAGGGTTCCAGTTCATGCATGTGCGGGTTTATTGCAAACAAAACATGTGTAAGTATATCTCTACAATCAGCAGATGACTGCAGACAAGTTCCCTCAGATGCACTGCTTAGGATGAAAATTGAAACCTGGATTGGTGAGAAGACCAGGACAGTTGGACTAAGAAATTAATTTTTCCCTTGATAACAGTGAACCAGCTCACTCTCAGAGGAGAGCAAAGACTGTCCTGTGGGGTTTACACCAGGACACCATTCTCCTCTACCCTCCAACCCAGGTCTTGCCACGTCTGCCTACTTTTTGTTGTGTAAACTCAAAGAACCTTTAGAGGACATAGTTTTGAGCCCTTCAGGGATGCTAAAAACTCCACCTTGACATCGTATAAACTCAAGAGCACAGAAATCTGGGTGGAAGCGTGAGAGAGAGGGAAATAACTTCTTCAGAAGGACATAGACCTAACAATGTATGTGTTAAGAAACAATAGCTTCACATTTTGTTATTTCCAACGTAGAGCAATCCTGAACTAGGATAGAGCAGAACTGTCCCTATGAGTTTCTGAGACTGGAAATCTTTATGGGAGTGGAAAACTTTAATAAAAGTTTATTTTCTTATAGCAATGCTTTTTGTTTACCCTCATGTTCTACTAGTCACTCGAGAGCTATTATCATAATTGAGTCATAACTATTGATGAGAGTAAGGTATATTATTTATGTGTGTTTTGGTAGAAGAAAAGTGGTGTATAATAATAGCCTCCCTCTCCTTATCATTTTAAAACATTTTTATTACCACATCCATATATAACTCTTCTATAAATAATGAACTCATTGATTAAATATTGTGCCTGCGCCTTCCTGACTTGATATCTTCATATGCAATATCTAGAACAATCTAGCAATTAATAGCTGCTCAATACATATCTATCATGCTTTAAGATTTAAAGAAAAAACTTGACCTCTGTAGGATGCTGTTCATGGGTTCGCCTGTGCTGGGGATGTTTGCAACTCTAACTCTCCTCACTGACATCGAGTCGACTCCAATCCACAGCGTTCCAGTAGGAGGGTCGGTGCAGAACTATCCCTCGGGGTTTCTGAGACTGCAAATCCTTACCCGAGTGAAAAACCTTATCCCACCCCCCAGCCTCCATGGAGCAGCTAGTGGTTTCAAACTGTTGGCCTTGCAGTTAGCAGTCCAATGCATTACCTACTGTACCAACAAAACATCTTGTGCTTGTAACTTAGAATTTATTACTTAGAAACTATACTGTTAAGGTATACAGATGAATCTTTGCTTTATTAAATTCCATCAAAGAAGGTAAAACTATATCAGAGATGTTAAAAAATTGCTAGTGTACATCTTTTAATTTTTTAAATTCTTAGCATACATTGCCATTAAAACGGAAAAAATCTAAGGGCACTTAGAAATGCTTATGGGACAGTTCCAATATCTTTTGATTTTTTAAATGTTTTATTAGGGGCTCATACAACTCTTATCATAATCCATACATATACATACATCAGTTGTGTAAAGCACATTTGTACATTCATTGCCCTCATCATTT
Organism: Tenrec ecaudatus; assembly: GCF_050624435.1. Taxonomy (NCBI): domain Eukaryota; kingdom Metazoa; phylum Chordata; class Mammalia; order Afrosoricida; family Tenrecidae; genus Tenrec; species Tenrec ecaudatus. The sequence continues at coordinate 42,272,606 of NC_134536.1, forward strand.
TCAAAGCATTTGCTCTCCACTTAAGCCCCTGGCATCAGGCCCTTTTTTAATTCCCCTCCCTCCCAGCTCCCCCCTCCCTCATGAGCCCTTGATAATTTATAAATTATTATTTTGTCATATCTTTTAATTTTTTCCATGAATTTTTTGAAGCTGCTACTCATCATCTTGGCTCGAAGTGCTTAACTCCCCTTCTCTGTGCCTTCTCTGATCTAATTACTTGCATTTAATAGCTTTCTATTATGTGATGTGCATTAGCACTTAAAAATAATTCTTAAATCTATTTTTGAACAACTATTGCTTCATTAAAATTCATTGCAAGTTGTCTTTTCCTTAAAGTCTCTGGCTCCTCTGATACGTGTTGTTGCAGAACTTCAGAGAAGTCCTGACCTGCTCACAATGGGCTTGGGACATCTTTTCCCGGATAGAGCATTCCCCACGGGCAAAACATGTAAATGGAGCTAGAGTTACGGAGCCCTTTATTAATTTCAGTACCTAGTATCAAATAGGCTCTAATTCACCATTTCTCTATGTTCAAACACTGGAATGTAGTTGAAAGCTCTTTTCAAAGAAATGTTTTTTTCTTTATGTATCCTGTGTCTTTAGAAATTTTTCTCCTGGAAAACCATGTTTTACTAAAGGAAAACGGTCCTGTGCCATCAGCAAAAGTATTTAAACTTAAAGGGTATGGTTATCAGATCGCTCACGTCTAGCTCATATTTTTTTTATAAACATGTATCAGGTACTGAGAAATAAGTCATTCAGTGAGCCCTGTAACTTTAAGAGACATTCGTGTAGCCATGTTTTTGAGTAGGATTGGTGCTGGTGCAGTGATTGAAGTGCGGAGCTGCTAACTAAAAGTTCAGTGGTTTGAACCCTGTCGACTCTCCTTGGGAGAAAAATAGGGCAGTATGCTTCTGTCTTGATTTACAGCCTTGGGAACCTGATGGGGACGTTCTTGTCTAGCCTGTGGGATCGCTGTGAGTCAGCATGAACTGGATGGCGGTGACTTGCATTGATGTACTATAGTGTTTTGGATTTTGACTAATTAGATTGCATGTTCATCTTTCCTAGAACCACCAAGACCCATTGCTCCTCCTCAGCTGCTTGGTGTTGGGCCTACTTATCTGCTGATTCAGCTAAATGCCAACTCCATCATTGGTGATGGCCCCATTATCCTCAAAGAAGTAGAGTACCGAATGACATCAGGATCCTGGACAGAGACCCACGCAGTCAATGCACCAACTTATAAACTGTGGCATTTGGATCCAGATACTGAATATGAGATCCGGGTTCTACTTACAAGACCTGGAGAAGGTGGAACTGGACTTCCAGGTCCTCCACTGATTACGAGAACTAAATGTGCAGGTAAGACTGAATAACGGACCATTCTGCTTTTCAACAGCATCTAGCTAAAGACATGGAAACTTAGCAAACAATGCCCCTTATTTGTTATGTAATCCTGTCACACTATGCTAAGAATTGTTGTCAACTAGGGAAATCACCACCTTGACTATATCAGACCTTTTCTGGTTTCCATGAAGTGTGATTGCTTCTCTGTTATCTTTCCAATATTTTTATGACTCTATAGTAATTTTCTTGCATGGTAATTTCGTTTTTCTTGCTGTGGCCAAAATCTCTAGTACATTCCAGGGAAAGTAGTATTGAGAGAGACCTTTGCAGCTCCAGCAAACGCTTAATGCTTTTCTATCCCTAGGAAATTGTCTTCCTCAATAATTAAGTTTTAGCCATTGTAGTGGCTATATCTTGTAACATAACTCAGACAAGAAAAGTGAAATCGGGATAATGGTGAGGTTGTAAAATCTTCTGCTCAAGAAAACTGTGGTTGAGACATCCCCCCGGCTCACTAGCTTGGCACCCACCTGCAGAACACAGAGAAGATATCCTTGAAATGTGTAGCTCTGTTGTTGTCCTTGCATACTTTAGATCAGGAGTGAATACAAGAATATATGGAGAAGGCATAGAACATAACAAAAATGAATGCAAAAAGCATTTGTTAACAAACATCCTGTCCATGTATGAATAATAGGAAACATGTTAGTTATTTGTTAACATCATTAAAAGTTAAATAATCTAAGTTATTTGAGATGATTTTTCTTTTCATTCAGTGAAAAGAAAATTTTTATTTTATTACTGGTAGCTGTTAGTTTAATTTTTAGTTTAAAGAGGCCCTTTTATCTGTCGTGCAATTTGTTGAAGCACCTGCAGAGGTTAGTATATGGATCTATGTATCTTGAATATTTAATGACTTAAGTTCGAAAATTAAAATCTAAACGAAGACCTCAGAAGAGGATTTCTTTAGTGAGGATCTTAGAAATAGAACTGCCTATAAGGTAGGTTGTTTCTTGAACATCTGTTTACCCTTTCCAATATTGCTGGGCTACTCGTCAAAGTACTGACCTAAAGTCAAAGTCACACCTACTCATTTAGCTGATATGCTACAGCTCAATTTTTATGCGATTTTAATAGCTCAATTATGATTTTTTAGATTTATACAACAGAGTTCCTTAATTTGTGATTGGTGTCAAAAGTTTTATTAAGTGGTTGAAAAACAGCATAAGCTAGAAGATGTTGGGTAAAGCTCTATGGTACAGCCAGAATCACCTGCTATGTTTTCTAACTTTTTGTGAGGTTAAGTTTATCCTGTGAAAATTTTGCAATAGTTTTTTCTTTTGGTTGTTGAAAACCTTTTTCCGTGAAAGGCACATTGATCATACAGTCTCATCTAGCTAGAGAAATAATTTCTGGGAGAACAGCGTGAAACTGAGAAGCAACTCAGTCTCTCTCCAAAAATGTAAAACCTACACGAACATTAATATATAACCAATGGCATCTCCTTTTATGAACATTTCCTTACGTTTTGTACTCACATTTTTGCTTACATCTAATCATTATGAGCTATATAGTCATCAAGGCAGCTTATTATTTCAGCAGTTTTCCTCTCGGTTCATATTTCAAAATTACTTTTTAAAAAATATTTCATCTCTTCTTAATTTTTGCTATCATCAAAATCAGCATTTAAATATGCATGCTTGATGCACCGCAGTTTTGTTTAACTTGGAAATTATTTGGAATTGGCCGTTGGGGTGGGAGCACGTGGAGATTGCAACGAGAGCGTGACGTGCGGTGAGGCATTATGTTTGGAGCATCACCGGCGCTGCAGGAGTGAGGGCTGAGTGATAGTAACAGCGTCCACTCTTCACCGCTTTCAGATTTGTAAACCTCCTGATGAGATCTCGTACCAATTAAAACAGAGTTTCTTCAGGGGTGTGGCTTATTGCAATATATGAAGATGCTCTGACCAAAGTCGCTCCCTTTTTGCTTACTCTCACTTGTCATTTTCACTTCTGCTTGTGTGGACTTGAGCCAGCGGCCTGCCAGATTGCCTGTTGATCTTGGGGAGTTGTCAACAGCCTGCCATCTGACCCATCAATCTTGATTCCTTTGTGTCAGCAGCAAGAAGCCTAGTAACCCAGATCTATGGACTTGGAACTGGATAAGTTCTACAAGTTTTCAAGTCATTTCCTTGACATTAACCTCTTTCTAGATAGACACATATAAGCTTCATTTGTTTTGTTTCTCTAGAGAAACTAGCCTGAGATACAGATTTTCTACCATGGGAAGTAAAACTAAAAATGAGAAAGCCTGAGACTGTCTTATGCCGTAAGATGATCAGCAAAAAGAAGATCAATATCATGTAATTCATAAAATGTCATCCAATATCATAAAATGTCAAGATATTTATATGACACTAGCTTTCAGCACGGGGACGTTGACATCCTAATGGCCGATCCACTGCAACCTCTGGCTCCGCCAAATTGTGATGAAGTGAAATCACTCACCGTGGGTCTCCGGTCCGTAGTCTCTGAAACTCCTACCCGGGGAATAGGTGGGGACATGCACATGCGGCAAAGAGGCCTCTAACTCAAGGATTGGTCAGTTTTGCCATTCTCCTGGGTAGAGCTGGTGCGCCGTTTGGGGAGAAGAAGAGAGAATCGCGTGACCCGCAGAAAGAAGAGAGACTGGTGGAGTGTGTCCGAGACTAGTGAAGTGGCGGCGGCTAAAGAGGCACCAGAGGCCACAGCACAGAGACCAGGGCACAGAGCGATCGGCCTCTGAGCCCACAGAATGAAGAAAGCTGCGAGCCTTCATGGCGCGACTAGATACCCGGTGAGCTCATGCCAACACCGAAGGAGCACCATGGCGCTTGCCAGAGCAGAGCTGAGACCAAGGAACTGTACGAGTAAGAGGCTAAGGATCAGACTGAGGCATGTGTGACCTGTTAGTTTCCCCAAGAAACCTCATAATCATACCCACTGTGATTTCTGTGTGGACATTGCAAAGGATTATGGGACCCAGCGGAGAAAGAGTGCCAGCAGAGGCATGTTGGCTTCAGAATAGGATAAAGACTAGGCTGAAGAAGGACCCGGTCTGGCCCCTGCTGCATCAGGCAGCTTCGAGTATGTATTCGGGTTGAATTCCCAGCACCCTGTTGCTGGAGGCTTCAGATGCGAGTCCCCCATTTCCTCACCGGCACACCATCTTGAGTGTCAGCATTTGTTGTTAAGGTGATCTTTCACATGCATGCTTTTGTCATGCAAGTGAATTTAGTAAATGAATGGGCTTGCAATAAATTTCTAAGTTTATTGAACAATTAAGAGAACCTGTTACTGTGTGCCGTTGTCTTGATTACAGCTCTTACTAGAACTGCCGCACAGGGTTTCTTAGACTATTGTCGGGGGAGACGTGTAGTCAGGAGAGACCAGTTGCTGGACAAGGACATCCAGCAGGAAAAGAGGGCCTCGATGAGATGGAGGGACACAGTGGCTGCAGCAGTGGACTCAGACACAGGAACAATTGCGAGGTTGGCGCAGGGCTGTGCGGTGTTTGTTCTGTCTGCATCGGTCGGAACCAACGCGATGGCACCCAAACCCGACAATTTTTATAGGAGCAGATTTCCAGGTTTTTCTGCCATAATGCAGCAGCTGAAGTGCTGGCCTTTTGGTTAGCCGTCAAGAATTTAATCCTTGTACCACTTAAAAAGAAACAGTGCCCATTTTCATTGCCGTGGAGTCATTTCTAACTCATGTCGTGACAAAGTACGACGACTCCAAAGGCTGTAATCACTTAACATTCCAGCAACACGACAGTTTCTCCTCTGGACCTCCGTGTGTTCAGTCGTTAAGTGCTTGATTAGTACCTGGAAGGCCAGTCATTTGAACGACATGTGTCAGGAGACAGATGTGACGTTCTGTTCTCCAGATGGATGACGGCCTTAGAAACCTACCAGAGAGTTCTCCTGGGATCCACAGGTCCCCTGGGAATCAGAAGTTACTTCGTAGATATGGGTTGGTTTGGGCTTTGAAAAGTAAATTACCTATATACTGCTGTTTAGTATTTTGAAATTTTCACTCTTTAAGTGATAGATGTTTTCTCCTAATTTTGGTAAATTGTGTTACTTGGTGGAAATCAATCGGTAAATAATGTTCAAGTGGTTTAATGTATTTGTATTAATGAATAAATTTTGCATTTGCAAATCCGAATATAGATTTGTATATTAATTGCTGTCTAGCACTACTTTAGAATCTCGCTATTGGTGGATTTCTTGCATTATTTGATTTCTATACCCAGTATTTTAACTGCTTTAAAGGTGGTGACTTCTAAGGGTCCGACCGCTGGGTAGCTGGGACTCAACACATATGGGTTACTTAAAAAGTCTGACGCCTTTTCTCTCTGATTCCTAACTCACAGAATGTTTGTTCCGTTTTTTTCCCTCCTTGGACTAGTATGAATAAATAACAGTGCCATAGGTAAAACTGGTAGGCATGTGCCTTTTGAAAAGTGTTTGCATCCCTAACTTATTCTTTGAGAAATATAGCAGGGTGTTTTTGACTTCACTCTTATTGAAAGGACAATTGAATGGTGTACTTCATACTTAAAACCATATTATGTTAGAAATATTTTACATAGCTAAGGAAGAATAAAAAATGTTTTACTTGATCCTTTTCAGAAAATATCTTACTTGGTTGCCGAAGCTGTTTTTTGTGTACTTTCTAAAGCGGTGGTAATTGCAGCCTCTGGTGGCTGATGCCACCTACGCCCATTGCCTGGTTCCCTGTGCACCTGAGCGGTGTGATTATTTCACTGCCGGCTTATATCTTCTGACCTGCATTTTTGTTCACATAATGCTCCTGCAGGCATTGTATACGTGCTAAAACAAGCATAGATGTGAAATTGTCTTAATGGATAATAATTCAAAAGCTCTTTCGAACAATTAGGGAAAGTTTTCTGTCACCCACCCCCCTCCCTTGTGTGTGTCTATTTCCTCTGGGTATGCCATCTGGTATAGAAGCTAAGAAAACGGTTTCTCTTTCTCTTATTAAATGGAAATCAAATATGCCATCATCAGAAATTGTCTGCATCTCATGCTTTGGCAATCACATGTTAAAATTGCTCCTGTAAATTGCCTTCTGCTTCTTGGTAGACCAGGGTAGAACTGCTTTATGATTAACCGATGTTTTAGCTGCATCTCCCTCATAGGGAAGGTCAATAGTTCAGAGTGTCCAGAACGTAATATATTTACACAGTTGGGGAAACTACTCTGGACTCTGATATTGAAGTTCAATGCTCTTGGCAATTTTCTATGAAGCAATGAAAAGGAAAGCGTCTCATTTTAAATGTAAGCATTTACTAAAAGAGCTTTTTTTTTTTTTTCCTCTCCTAAATCCAAAATGGAGGATAAAAAACAAAGCTATACTCAGGCGTATACTCAAAAACACAAGGTGAGGAAAAATATTTGAGCCTTTTGGCTCTGGCTTCATCAGCAAAATGGAACCGTATATTGATTTTTGCTGTGGTCCAAGATAGTTTTCAATCACAAAGACTCATTATCAATGACAGTCCGCCTTGAGGTTATAACACCATAAACAGCGCTTTGAGAATTGGTGGGGTTTAACAGCATCAGCATGGCCTACTATGCGATTGAACTTGGAGGGCTAGAACCATGATTGTTCCCCCTCAATGGCCTGTAGCTTGTTGATGGTCTTTTTATAGCTTTGCTGTTTCTTTTCAACAAGAACTTTAAGCCTTTAATATTCCTTAATAGTCTTTAATTTTAATAATTTAAAAGAAATTTAATAGAATTTTTGAAGGCAAATGACACACACACACACAAAATGAAAGATCAAAGTCTCCACTAGAAAGTAAAGGAAATCATTTTCAGTTCTCTTAAAATTGACACTGGGAAAATCCTTTCATAGATCTCTTTTTGGAGAATAATCACAGACATTTTAGAATCTTTAAGAGAATATTTCAGTTATAAAAATCATTCATCTACTCAGCAAAACTTTTAGTGCTTTCTTCCATCATTAACTACACAAGGTTAAATACTAGTGCTTCAGAGGTAATGCAATCAGAGTCATGCATTATGATACTTCACTTGATCTTAGCCAAAATGCCGAGGTGCGATCAAAGTGATGCATTAAGAACCTCGGACTCAACAGGAGCAGGATGGTCACACTGAGAGGACGAAGCTGTTTTGTGACCTGAAATGAAGAACTCTTATTAAACAGGGTATTCACAATTAATAGTTAATTTTTGAGTCAGTAAAGACCAGAACATAAAGTCAGAATCAGAGGGGAAATCAGATGTTTAATGCAGGGACGAGCATGGCTGATAGCTTGTAGGTTCTGAGTGGATGGACGGAGTGGAGCACTGATGAACTCGGGTCCACTAACTTTTGTATCGAGAAATATCATACTATTAACTTGAGGGCAGATGAATGAAAATTGTGAAAATGTGAGACACCATAAAAATATGCGTTTAATAAAGAAAATATGTTGACTCTCCCCTTCTGTAGGAATTCCTGTGGGGCATGTGAGGCATACAACTGCTAGCCAAAGGTTGAGGGTTTGAATTCGTTCACGGGCTCTCAGAAGCTGAGCTTGGCTTGTCATCTGTTATCTAAACGATCTTAACCCGACAAATATGGTGGAGCAGTTCCCCTTTGTGCCCCTGGCAGGAGGGCGGGGAATGGACTGGATGGCAGCTCGCACCCAGCACATCATCTTCTGGGCATCGTTTCTCTCACACTCTTCTTCTTTGTGTCAGAGATCCACATGCTTCCTGAGTAACTGCCAAGAGCGTTGTACCTCAGAAGACAGAGTAGAACGTTGTTTCCCCAACTGAATATGAATTTCTGGAAAATATTGCCATCTGTCATGTTTAAAAGTTTATTTTAATAAGGATTTAAAAGCTGTCTTCCAGGTTATCTAGTTTTATTGTTTTAATTACTCTTCTTTTTCACATATGTGTTTGTCCAGGATCATTATCATATATGCAAAGTGTTGGTATAATGTGGTTTTAGAGGAGAAAATCGTTGTTAAAAATTGGACAGCATTTCAAGAGTGACTCTGTATTTAATAGAACATTTCCTTATTTCACAAATGTGTACTGAAGGTCAGACTCAGGACACCAGAAGATACTATATAATAAGTTGGGATTTCTACTTTTACAAACTGGCAATCTGGTACATAATAAAAGTAAGAAGAATAAATGATGTAATAAAAATACCCAATACTTGAAAATCCAGGTATATTGACTCCTCTTCCCACCCCACCCCCAATCAGAAATTTTTCCTAATCATTTGAAACCCATCTTTGCTTTTCTGAGTAGTGCCCACTTATGACTTGTGGCCCCTAAGCCCTGAGTCTTATTTCTTTACGATGAAACGATGCATAGATGCGTATCCATCAGGACACTATGAGGATGACTTGTGTTTTCTTTTTCCTCTCCACCTATCTGTATACAAAAGTTTTTACAGAAAAGATACCATTATAACCCTGAGTAGTAATTTTTCAATAAGTCTCTGGGTTCATGAACTGTAAGAAAATGGTATTCTGAATTTCCATAGATGTATATGTATGTGTGTGTTTCCATGGGTGCTTTAAAAAGTTCATGGGAAAATCCCAGTTCCTTTAAATTCCAGTGTATCCTGAACTTTTTGAAGAACCATTGAGCTAGACATGTGTTTATACATAAATGCCACAGTCAGGTTAATTCCAAAGACAGAAATGTGTTTTTCACAGTCAAGGACACTAGAAGTCCCAATCTAAAGTATCTGTTTCAGGCTCTTCATCTGTTGGTTCTTTGCAAAGCTTCTGATCTTCCCAAGCCACAGTGTGCCTAGGTCCTTGGCAGTTCTCACCTGACACCTGCCCTCTCCTGTGAGTGCGTGCTGGCGCCTGTGTCTACACTTCTATCACTCCGAAGTGCTTAGGTTAAGGATAAACCTAGAAAGGACCTCATTCTTTACTCCCAAATATGATTACATCACAGATACAAAGCTAGAACTCTAGCACATGACTTTGGAGGACATGATTGGATACATGCCATCTAATGCTAATTCTGTACAACCCTAACACTCTCACCATAGCAGTTGAGAAAGCTGAAAAATATAAAGTAATTTTTTACATTTTTTTTATCTCAGGGAAATGCTGTTTAATGACACATTTCATTTAAGCTAACATGTCCTTTTAATATAGATGACAGTAGTAGATATGTCATAAACATTATGAAATAAAGTTGAGCTGCTCTTAGTATAAAGCACCTTCATCTGATTGAGTTTGTTGTTAAAAAGAATTCAGTAGTGTGAAAACGACACTATTTATCTGTTAATATTCTCATGAAGTGCCTTAGCTTAGATGAATTTTGTATATCATTATAAAGCTGATTGGTGGTAATGATTTAAATAGCAGCATCAATCCCATGAAATGGCATGGCTTTCTCTCGCAGGTCCAAGGTCTTTTACGTGATATTAGAAAGTGGAGATGGTTTATACATAAAATGATAGATTAATAGTGTTATAAATTAAAGTGATGTGAGTGCCTTTAGAAGAAAAACCCCCGGGTATTATTAAAAAGATAGGCATGCAACAAGTGGTCACACAATGTTGTAAGATGAGCATCACAAGATTACATACTTGAATATAAAATGGCAAATTGTGTATATTCACAAAATGTTGTGAATACTTGACAACAGTTTCAAAAATATAAATAAAGTAAGATTTGAATTCAAGTATCAAAGCTTGAAAACCATACCGGAACGAAGACTCACTGCCAGCTAGGCTCTTTTGACTAGTAGTGACCCCACATAGGATTTCTGGAGCTATAACTCTTTCTCCCAAAGTTTGATGAGTTTGAACCTTCGGCCTGGTGGTTTCGAGTCGACAGGGTTTTTCTCAAGCTCTCAGTCAAAACTCACTGCCATTGAATCGATTTTGACTTACGTCTTAGTGGTAAAAATGCTTCCAGAGATCCGTTGCATAAATATCCTAGCTTTGGTTAATGGCACCCTGGTAGTCATTCTGGGGCAGAAAACGTCCCCTGGTTTTCTTTTTCTTTCCACAGATAATCTCCTCTTTCTTTCATCTTGCTATGTTCTTTCCTCTCCCCCAACCTGAATATAGAAACTTCTGAGTGAAAAAACTATATTCTGTGGAAAGAGAGAGTGGGTGAATTTTAATTTTCAATTGTCCTTTCCTAGCATTTAAATGATAATTTGTTTTCTTTGCTTTAGAAAAAAAATGAGAAAGGAAGACAGCTCTTTAAGTCTGATAAAAAATTATAGTCGCTTTTTCTTGGGCAGCGACTGGGATGGGAGAAATACAATTTCATGACTATATTTGGAACTCACTTATCTACACTCATCCTAAATAACTGGTCTACAATCTCTTGGATGGAAGAAATGCTTTTGTGCAGATTCCGCGTGTTGTGTTGCTCGTTACACTTACACCCCTAATTGGAGCATGTGAGCACCAGCTTTGTTACTTTCTTTCTGGCCTGTACTGTCTCTTACAAAGTGCATCTGCCTATAAAAAAAAGAATAAGTAGAGTGAGTTTCCCATCCTTGAACTTCACCACCGATCTGTATAGGCTACAGAAGCAAAAAGCATATGCAAATGAAGGAGATAATGAATGAATTCTAATCTTGAGTATTATAAGTTATACTCAGAAAGTCCAATAGAAAATGAACTTCAAAGGGCATAAATTCATGCCTTTCATGTCACCCTCAGCAAAATCTGTGCAAATTCAGCTGTCAGTACATGTGATTTGGCCGAGAAATCATTTTAAATGTCTCAGCCAAGTCATCCGGGTGAAGTTTAAGTAACTTATCTGTCACTCTCTTCTTTTGTTGCTGTTTGCCTCCCCTTCGTGCCCCCTAACCCCAGAGTAAAGGGTATACATTATTGGGGTGGAGGTGGTGGTGTATATATTTACCTGCATTTTATATTGTTTTATGTTTTAAACAAATAATGTACTATTTCTCTTGCTGTATTCGTCCCTAAAGTAACCATCATACTTGTACTCATTGTACGCGTGGGTCTATAATACTCTATTGCCTAAAGAAGCTCATTCAAACACATTTTCTCTCTCATTTCCTCTGTCTCCTGAAATGCACGGTGTTCAGTTCTTACATGAGATCACCATGAGAATCAGAATCATCTCTGTCTAATCTCTCTAGCTATCTAATCTCTCTAATCTCTCTAGCTATCAATGACTCTCATTTTAACATTAAGAAGGAAAGTGAAATAATTTCATTCTTAGAATCAGAAGTGCCCGGAACATTTGCTCAAGCTTCACAAAGATAATATATTGATCTACCAAAAGAGTTTCTTCTTTGAGATAGTACTTAAAGGCATCAACAATAATAGGTATTTGATTTTGAAATGTAAGTGGCAGTTATCTTTGAAAAATTTAGTTATATGTTTCATTATTTTTAGCATTCTTCATTTTTTTGGTGTTAGATGCCATTTTGTCAGTTCTGACCCACAGCGACCTTGTGCACGACATAGCAAAACACTGCCAGGTCCTGCCTCATCCTCACAGTTGTCCTTATACTGAAACCCATAATTGCAACCTTGGCATCAGGCCATCTCGCTAAGGGTCTTCCTCTTTTTTTGCTGCCTCTGATTACCAGCCGTGATGTCCTTTCCAGGGACTGTTCTCCCCTGACAACATGCGCATCGCATGTAAGATCAAATCTCAGCTACCTTGCCTTTAAGGAGCAGGCTGGGCACATTTCCTCCAAGACAGATCAGTTTGTCCTTTTGGCAGTCCATGGTACTTTGAATATTCTTCTCCAGCACCGCAATTGAAATGTATCCATTCTTGTCTGGTCTGTTATCTACATGATAACAATTTGGAAAGTTTTGAAAACTCTGTTTCTTCAAAATGAAACTGTATGAAGCAGTCGGTCATTTTATCACCTGTATCTGCTGATGTTGGAAACAACAGTGCTGTTGATAAAAGCGTCAGTGAAGCTTAAGAAGCAGGTTGAGGTGTGTAAGTCATATCCCAACTCTTCCCAGTCCTGTGGACTGTAAAAATGAGGGGAATAACAGGTGTTCTCTCACCAGGTAAATGAGGCTTTAATGTGACATCCGGAAACAGTAAGACAGTACACAATGAAATTTTGCCTTCCATTTTTTTAAGCAGGTACACAATCTATTCTGATTTGTCAGCCTAACCTTTTATCTGGACTGGACTGTTTTCTCCTGTAATTTAGTCCGTGAACTTTTTAACTCCTTCCATGTGCCTGGCACCATGGCATGCTTGGAATTAAATACTGAGGAGGCAACAAGGTTACTCAGTTACCGTGTATTTAAAATAAAACTGAAGACTTTTCAGTTTACTTGAAGATTCCTTCTTACAAGTGATAGGATATGAAAAACAAATTAATCATATTAATTTCTCTTAACTGGCTTTGTTTTCTTCCAGTAGTTCTACCTCACATAACGTACACTCTGAGTCAGTAGAATACCACACCGTTCCTTTTGAACTCACCGGGAAGGAAATCTTGACCTTGAATCCTTTTCCCAGCAAGCTCAGCTAAATCCTTCAACTGCCACCTCCCATATACTTCTTTCTCACTTTACAGGTACGAGGTAAAACCTTTTGAAAAAGCTAAATTCAGTCATTGAATTTACCTAGAAAAAGCAATCAATTAACTCCTTATTTTTTGTTTTTGTTTATTTTTCAGAAAAGAACAAACTGATATTTTCTCTTTAGTTGAATTGACTCAGTGTCATTTTGATATTAGTAATCAGTATTTGGACACCACCTCAATTACTATTTTGTTTCCATCTTTTCTTTGGTGCCTCACCCTCTCTAGCAAATTATGGCCTGTAGGCACCCCCCACACCCACACCCACCCCACCCCGTTTCCCTCGGACACCCAGCTGCAGTCTGGCTTGATAGGGAGAATGTGCCAAGGGCTTCCTTAGAGATCTCGTTGTAGAAATGTCAGCTTCTGTAGAGAAGACAAGTGGGAGAGAGTTGGAGCATTTTACTCCCCTAAGGGGTTACAGTCTCGGAAAGGCACAGGCAGCAGTTTCGTATGGTCACTGTGTCAGCGTGGACTCGATGCTAGGGATTTGTTATTGTTTGTTTTTTGGTTTTGATTAACTATTACACAGGGCTTATATGAGGGGTCTTCAAAAAGTTCCAGAAAATTAGAATGGAAAGATAATGAATTCTTCATGAACTTTTGAAGCTTCTTAGTTCTCCCAGATGGTTTTTATTATCTACTTGCAATAAAGTGTGACACCAAATTGTGCATGTCGAAATCTTAAAAACCATCCAAAAACCACACTGAGACTAGAATGCTCTTACTTGTACAGCTTTTTATCTTTATTTTCAATATGTTATTCTGTTCTCTTTACCCATCTTATTTTCCTTGCTGTTGTATGCTCTGAAGTCAATTCTGAGCAACTGTGACCTGGATGACAGGGTAGAACTCGTCCATAGTGTCCACCTGCAAGAAGACTTCTTTGAAAAGTTAAAAGTAAATTTCACTTTACATACTAAAATGCATCTGATCCAAACCAGGATCCAAACACTTCGAATGCATATGAAAGATGAACTGTGAATGAAAAAGTTATCAGAGACATTGGTTCATTTGAATAATGGAATTGAGGAAGGATGTTGGCTATATCTGGGACTAGAAATACAGGCATGTGTTCGAAGAAGTGCCACCAGAATGTTCCTTAGAATAATACGGCAGGACCTTTGCTCTTCTTCAGATATACTACAGGAGAGGCGATCTCTAGAGATGCACATCATGCTTGGCAGAGACCAAAAATAAGATTTTCTACAAGACAGGTTGGCACGCTGGCTTATAAGAACTAACCCACACATAGCAACAGTGTTTTGTTCTATAGGACATGAGGTGCATATGAGTTATAACCAATTTGCTAACACCTAAGGACACTCCCCAAAAGAACAAGCAGTTCTCTCTTGGAAAAAGTGCTGCCAGGATGCTCTTAGAAAAACAATGGAGGCTTTGTCCCTTCTACTTTGATCATGTTGCGGGGAGGGGTCAAACCCTAAAGAAGGAAAGCATGCTTGATTGAGAAAGGTCCTAATGAAACAGATTGACACAATGCACTCAAACGTGCCAATGATTGGGTGGATGGTGACAGGACAAGTCAGTTTTTCATTCTTTTGTATTGTATAAGAGTGGTGTGTTCGTCTGGGTACTTTAGAGAAACAAATCCATAGACACTCATGTCTAAGAGAGAGTTTTATATGAAGGTTAAGTGCACATCAAGAAAACATCCCAACCCAGTGCTGTCCAAGCCCACAAGTCCAACATTAACCCATTAAACCAAATGGCAAACACCAGTCCACAAAGTCTTCCTCCATCTTGCAAAACAGATGGAATGATGCCTACTGCAGGAGGAAAGCCAAGTCAGTGAATGTGTAAGCACCTCAGCACTGACAGAGGTCTCCACACAGCTGCTCCAGTACCCAGGGTAGCTTCAGGGTAGGTCCATGAGGCTTTTCCTCAGGGATTTCTTGAAGGAAGTGAACCTTGCCAGTTGAAGCAGAGAACTGGCTAAGGCAGCTGCACCCATCAGAAAGCAAGAGACCCAAGAACTCGAAAGACGAGGCTCACTGAACCATTTATCCCTCTGCCCATCAATTAACTCCACATGTGTTTATTGGCCAGGTTGGCACAATAAACTAACTAACTCAAGTGGTTATGAGTCAGAATTGGCTTGACATTGCCTATTAACTATAAAAATCTTTCTTAGGGAGAGATTGCTAGGTTTTTCCTCATGTTTAGCCACTAGTAGGTTCAAATAATCAATTTTAAGATAATCAACCAACTTCTGACATACCACCCACAAGGGCTGCAGGTTTTTGTAGAAGTAAATATAAAGTAGACAAAAATTTATATTCTGCTTATATAATTAGCAATCTTGCTAACCCATGTCCTTAATTTCTATAATTCAGCCTAATCTTCAACTTTAATGATGGACTAATATTTTATTCAATATATGTGTTACAATTTATTTAAATTTCCTTCCACTTTAGAAAGTTTAGACTACCTCCAATAATTGACTCTTTGATTTGCTGCAATAAAAATGCATAAATATATTTTTTCACAGGTTGGGAATATTCTTTTCAATTCCTTCTCAAATACTTCTCAAAGTATTTTATCCAAGTACCAGTACCAGCAAGGCCAAGCAAGCATACAACCATGCATTTATAGTGCAAAGAACCATGGACTGTGGGACTCAGGCGTGAGGTGACTTGATCCCTGTCAACTACTATAAATTAAAAAACCAAAACTGCCATTTGAATTTTCATTTATGCGAGTACGCCAGATATATCTATATATCTATAGTTTATTTTATACAAATAATAGACACTCTTAGATTTGAAGTGCTCTGTGTATATAAGTTTTACATTGACTTATCCAAAAGTTAGGGATAAGGCAGGTTGGTAAATAATTAGACTAGTAAATGGTATAATAAATATACTTTTAGGCTTTATTTGCCCTGAAGAATGAGTAGAATTTCACGATCAGCATTAGCATGTAAATTAGTGACTATGAATTAAAGTTCCAGAGTCAGTGAAATCTAAATTCAATGTTTACCCTACTAATGACTGTTGGTCATGTAATTCAATCTCTGAACCGTCACTTCTTCATCTGTCATATAAAGATGGGTTATTTAAACCGTGTAGTTTGATTTTTGTGAGATAATCAAAATTGTGGTTTAGTCAGTTTGCACTGGTTTTGAAGAGTTGACTGTCCATTTTTAAAAAAAAAGTCACATCAGTTGTTCCTTTATAATTAAAAAATGTATACATAACCTTTAAAACATACACATTGTATCTTACATAAATGTAACATATATAGTAACACATATATAATTACTATCTAGTTGATTTACAATATGTTCTTTTTCTATGTTCATTTTCAATGTTCAACATATTATTTTCTATGTTCTTGAGGCTACTTATGTTTATTTTATCTGCATGTTGGAGATATTATAAGATCATCTATTCCCAACTCTGCAGGAATGCTGAGAGCCATAAAGAGAGTGCAGTCATACAAGAACTGGCAGAAATTAATACCCACATCCCCCTTCCTCCTTAAAAATATATATTTTTTGAGATTTGAAATTCAAACATTTTTCTTCACACTACTAAATATAATGTTTATAAAGTGCTAACTTCACACTGTGCATGTAAGTGCTTGGTGAATATTAGCACTTATTGCATTATTTGCCATTTCATAAAATTATTTTTCCCTCTATTTAAAACATCAAAGACATACAAAAATCTGAATTACACAGTGAATGTTCACTTACTTATCACTGTCATTTCTTCTCACTATATTTTCTATATTATATGTCGATCCTTCTAGCCAACTTTTGATTCATCGGTCCATCTTTTAAAAATGTTTATATTAATACATTTTATATGAAAGCATGCTTTTAAAAATACCTATGTAATTTTTATTAGAGTATTTCAAATGATTTGTATTTTAAAAACATTTCTCTTGTGTTAGCTTAAGAACTGGATTAGAAGCCAATTAGATTTCATTTCAAGGAGATTGGAAGCAGCTACATCAGTCTAAGCAAAAATTGATCAGCGCTTGAACCGAGCAGTGGAGATAAGAATGCCAATGAGGACACAGAGTTGAAAGAGATTTGAGAACTGAAAATCAATCAGTAGAATTTTCTAACAAATTGGAAGTGAATGCCAACCCAGTGAATTAAGGTTTAATGACAGATTTAATCTAAAGGAGTAAAAACATTAAGAAAATTTTAGAAAGGAAACTTCTACTTATTTTTGGAAATGAGATGTTAGTTAGGTAATTAGCTGCATGGATCGCCAATCAATATAGAGGACACAGAGTAGAATGCATACTGATTGCGAGTTGTCACCATATCATTCATATGGTGACTCTTGCTTATACTGTGACCTCGCTACATTAAAAATGGAAATACTTTTGTTTCAGCTACTTCCTTCAGAATTAAATTTCTATACACATTTTCTTTCATTATGCGAACTTTTCTGAGTAATAAAGCCCCTGGCTTCAAAAATAGAAATTGGTAATGATTTCACTTGGAAACAACTTTAAATGATCTACCAGACTGCTTTCTTATTTACCAATGTACCGTATGTACTCGAGTATAAGCCGCCCCGAATATCAGCTGAGGCACCTAATTTTACCACAAAAAAAACTATAAAATGTCCTGAAAAACTCGGCTTATATTCTAGTATGTACGGTATGAAATTTGTTCAGAAAAAGTTCTATGAAGGTTTGTTAAATTTTAGATCTATAGGCTTACCTCTGGGGTTCCCTTAATGAATGCTCAAATTGTGTCATAAGGACAGAATTACAATGTGGTTCAGTGTGAATTTTCACCCAGTGGAACAGTTGTAAATTTATTTAATATGTTGAGTGTGCTCCTGTCTTCTTTCTCATTTTGATGATCACCTGTCTCCAGTGACACCTGACCTTGAGTTTCATGGTGTGACCTTTAGGAATCGCCACACCAGAGCATGGCAGGATCACCATACGTGCCACTGATGCACAGCGGTGCCAAAAGGCTCGGTCTTTGACATCTTACTCTGGAACACGTTTGCATGGGAAACCGAATAGAATTTCAAGTGATTGTATCTTATTGTTCAACTTTGCATTGAAGTTTGCACTTGAGTGTTTTAGTATTGAGCCAAGTAGTCAATCGAATGCTCTAAACCCTTCAATGCAAAGTGGTTTTAGGAAACATGTTGACTCTTTAAGCATTCTCATGAGCGTTGTATGCCTAAGGTGCCTATCCTCATTTCAGGTGCGACCAGTGTCATATAGAGAAGACAGTTTGCTGCTAGCCTAAAGGTTGATGGTTTGACCCCACCGGCCTCTCCAAAAGAGAACGATGAACGTCTACTTCTGAACAGATTTCAGCTTTGAAATCCCCGTGGGTCGATCCATCCTGTCCTATGGGGTTGTTAGGAGACAGAATTGACTCACAGCAGTGAGTTTGGTATTTTTAATTCCTTGTGAACAAAAAAGGTCAGTTAGACATCAGTTATATTACTGTAAGAACAACAATATAAATATCATCAGAGAAAATTAACCCAGCATTGCCTATTTAAAAAATAAATGTAAGGAGAATATTTAGAGAAAGTATTCCTTAATTGGCATTTGTGGGTAAGTGTGGGTGGGGCTGGAAAGTATTGTTACAAACTTTTAGGAATCTTTATTAAACAAACAGATCAACATGTGAAATGATTTTATTTCTTAGCATAGGTGCCTGCTAGGTCTGCACTCTTCTGTTGGTAGTGTTTCCACCTCTCTCAGCCTTTCTGGAAGAATTCTGCACGGTTTGTTTTATAACGTATCAAAACAGTAGTTGGGGTAACCTCGAGTGGCCCAACCGTGTTCCTTTGATTGATTGATTGATTGATTGATTGATTGGTTGAAAAAGAATAAGTCTGAAGGGTTCAAATTGGCTGTAGGCTAGAGGGGATATGGCTTCCCACTGAAATTGTTGTAGCAGGGTCTTAGCTAGCCTGCAAGTAAGTTCATCGCTACAAAGGTGGGGGAGGATCCTAAGTGCAACTCTTCTGTATTTACCCTCTGTGTTACACCAGGTTCACTAGCGGAACACATCTAGAGACACTCATATGTATAAGAAAGAGTTTTATATCAAAGAGTTATTGTATATGAGGCAAACGGCCCAGCCCAGTCCAGATCAAGTTCATAAGTCTGATATTAGCCCATATGTCCTATAGTAGTTTATAAACTCCACCTCAGACTCACGCAGCTCATGCAATCATGCCAACTGCAGGTCGATGGACACAAAGTCCTGTGCATCTAATAGGGGTGGACACATGTCCAGGACTCTGGCTGCCGTTAGAATGGCTCCATGTAGCTTGTCAACAAGAGGGTGAAACAAAGAAAGAGAGAGAGGGAAGGGGACCCACCTCTTTGGATGGCAGATTCTGAGAGAGAGAAAGTTCACAGAATCCTCATGAGAAGGCCAAGCCCACAAGGCAGCCGCATCCAGCTGTGACCTGATTGACAGGCTAGACTCCACCTCTTCTCCCTTAAGACCCTCAAGTTGACAGGAGATTATGTCAACTACCACACCCTCCTATAATATTAATTACATTGGTTAGTTTAATTTGATTTCTGCTTTCCTTTAGCTGATCTATTTTCCTCTCAGTTACAGAATTTTCATATTTATTTTAATTTTATAAATAACTAGTAAGCCTTATTTAAAAGTATGTTTAATCAAATCAGTTATTCATTTGTGTACAATATCATTAAAAAGGTTTTCAAAAATATTATAAGTTTGGTCAGTCAGTTCCTAAATGAACTTTGAAGATGCTGAGTTAATTTATAATCTTCATTAGCTCTGAGATGGGGTGTGAAATGTGGAAATCTGCTAAGCTCCTAGAAATATGTTTTTGACAAATAGATCTACATGTACTTGTAACAGTGTTCAAAAGTGAAGTAATTTTAGTGTTGCTTTAAACTGAAGATGAAGAATTATTATATTTGGAAAAACTATGATTGAAAACACAGGAATATACTTGTAATCCCTTAATGTGTCAATCATCATGTCATCATTAATAGAGAAATAAAGGTATGCCTGTATGTAGCAGAACAACAAGAGTACTGCTCTCCAATCAAAATTAGTACACCATAGTTTAATTTTCATGGGATTAGCAAAATATTAGTTATGATGAGATCTGTCATAAGGGATAGTGCATATCCCTTCAGTGAAAACATATTTTCCACATAGAGAGGTGGTACATAAGAGTTTGGAATGAAAAATGGTTTGGCCTTTCTTACCTGTAACAAGGTGTATTACTGGTGCTTGTCTTGAGAGGAAAGAAAAAGAGAGAGCCATTTCCCATTACTACCTTCTGTTACAGTACTTGCATTAGCTCCGAAACAACGTCATGTGAGTCACAATAATCATACACTATCAGATTTTTTTTTACTAATATGAAAGTGCAATTCAATCTTTCTGACCAATACTGCATCCCTTCTGGCTTGGCCAATGTGTGCCACTCAAACCTAGTTGATGCATAAGTAGGCTGAGACTTGCTCCTTAAATGGCTTTTCTGTGTTGAGGAAAGTACAGTTTTACTTACACTGTGACTCTTTCCATCTCTTCCCCCCACCCTACTTTGCTCTCCCTATCCTCCAGGCACCCCGGGGGCACTAGGTGGTGAGGCATTAGTCTGCTGATCCCAGGTCACAGGCCTGGCTTGCTCTGCGGGAGAATGATGAGTCTGTTGTTTCTGGGAAGATGGGCAGCCTTTGGAAAACCTGCATATCAGGTTACTGTGGGTCCAAATCCATGGTATGGACGTGGTTTTGTCATTGCTGCCCTGGATGCAGATTCATCCTACACCATTCTTCTGTTAAACTTTGTCAGTCGTCGTAAGAAATGTCTTACAGTAAAAATGAAAGGTACTTTCTTGGAAGTATGTTGTTTGCTTCTTAGGTTATTCTCTCAATTGTTTGTGCATATATGTGCACTGTGTACTTGTTTTTAGTTAATTTCAATTTTAAAAATAATTATATTGAGAGCTCTTAAAGTTATTATAGCATTCCATTGTTCAATCACATCAAGCAGTGTTGTACAATTGCTACCACAATCAGTCCCAAAACATTTTCTTTCTTCTTGAACTCCCTGACATTATACCCCCTTTCTATAGCCTCCATCCCCTCCTCTAAACCCAGGAACACTTATTCATTTACATCTCTATAATAGTTTTTTGGGTAATATCTTACACAATCCAATATATCCATTCACATAAAATTCCATTGTATGATCCTATTGAGTGGGGTTATGTAGTCATCGCTGCTATCTGTCAGTTCCCTATTACCTCCACCCCTTCCCATACCTCCCAGGGAACCATTACTCCTGTTCTATTCCTGAAGGGTTAGAGATTTTGGCTTTCATATACCGAACGATCTTAAATGTACAAATGAACATATGTAAATCTAAGATGACTAATGAGGTACAACAAATACAAACCATAATAGGAGGACATATTAAATCACGAGAGGATAGTTATGTGGTTCATAAGGGTATACTGAACCTTGGATTTCTCATGCCTTCAGTGTGACCCTTCTGACAGGGACTGTCCAATTTCTTGTAGGTGGTTTTGTGTCTCCGCTACATCTATGCCCCTTTCCATCGATTTGGTTGCTTGTTTTTGAACTTCTGATATTTTTTCCCTTTGCCACAATACTTTTGTTTTATCACAAGAGTTTGTTTTCTAAAAAACCTGTGATTCAGTTCCTATAACCAGAACCTCTAAAATTATTCATAACCTATTAGTGTAAAAATCAAATATTCTGCCCTTTTTACATTTATGATTTCACCATTACAAGTTTTTTAATTTAAATTGCCTTTCAGTGTTATGCTGGGTTTGCAAATACTGTCATGTTAATTTTCACTTCTTGAACTACTGCATCTTCATCTCTCATGGAGAGGACATTAAAGGCAACAAGCAGCACTTTTACTTTAAAAGATGGAACATAATTGAGCAGTTTTAACTCTCAAAATGGCATCATTGACAAAAAGGTCAGTTCTCGCTAATATTCCAGGTAGGCTCTGTTTGTAATTTAAATAAAAGTTTGTTTAGAAATATTCTTTCTAGAGAATGTGGAGACTAGAATCATTAGTTTTTCTCAACTCCATCCCCCAAAAGATTGCAATGCAATTAACTATGCCTTCAGTTTCTTTGTCATTATCTCTCAGACTAACAAAACTCCAATCCAAACTCCCTACCATAAATTGATGCCCACTCATAGTGACCCAATAGGACAGTGTGAACCCATTGGAGATAGGAAGTCATACGATAATACTGAATTGATATTAAAGAGTAAATAAAATTAAAGCATTTCAAATAAAGTACACTGAATTTTTTAAAAAAACATTTTTTAGGGACTCATACAACTCTTATCACAATTCATACATATATCAATTGTATAAAGCACATCTGTACATTCTTGGCCCTCATCGTTTTCAAAGCATTTGCTCTCCACTTAAGCCCTTTACATCAAGTCCTCTTTTTTCCCTCCTTCCCCGCTCTCCCCTTCCTCATTAGCCCTTGATAATTTATAAATTATTATTTTGTCATATCTTTCCCTGTCCGGTGTCTCCCTTCACCCCCTTTTCTGTTGTCCAGCCCCCAGGGAGGAGGTCACATGCAGATCCTTGTAATCGGTTCCCTCTTTCCAACCCACTCACCCTCTACCCTCCCAGTATCGCCCCTCACACCCCTGGTCCTGAAGGTATCATCCACCCTGGATTCCCTGTGGCTCCAGCTCCTATCTGCACCAGTGTACAACCTCTGCTCTATCCAGACTTGCAAGGTAGAATTCAGATCATGGTAGTTGGGGGTGGGTGGGGGAGGAAGCATTTAGGAACTGGAGGAAAGCTGTATTCTTCATCGGTGCTACTATGCACCCGGACTGACTCCTCTCCTCCCCTCGACCCCTCTGTGAGGGGATCTCCAGCGCCCAACAAATGGGCTTTGGGTCTCCACTCTGCACTTCCCCCTTCATTCACTATGGTCAGATTTTTTTTTTCTTCCTGGTGATGCCTTATACCTGATCCCTTCGACACCTCGTGATCGCACAGGCTGGTATGCTTCTTCCATGTGTGCTTTGTTGCTTCTGAGCTAGATGGCCGCTTGTTTACCTGCAAGCCTTTAAGACCCCAGACACCATCTCTTTTGATAGCTGGGCACCATCAGCTTTCTTCGCCACATTTACTTATGCACCCATTTGTCCCTAGAGATCGTATCATGGAGGTGTGCACCCAATGATTGATTTTTTTGTTGTTGTTGTTCTTTGATGCCTGATAATTGGTCCCTTCAGAACCACGTTATTACACAGGCTGGTGTGTTCTTCCATGTGGGCTTTGTTGTTTCTGAGCTAGATGGCCGCTTCAGCAGTTGTGTTGGGAGGGTGAGCATCATAGAATTCCAATTTAATAGAAGAAAGTATTCATGCATTGAGAGATTACTTGAGTAGAGGCCCAAGGTCCTTCCGCCACCTTAATACTAAACCTATAAATATAGACACATAGATCTATTTCCCCATCCTCATATATATATTTGCATATGTACATGTCTTTGTCTAGACCTCTGTAACTGCCCTTTGCCTCCTAGCTCTTTCCTCTATTCCCCTTGACTTTCCTCCTGTCCTACTATCTTGCTCCGTCCCCACCTGGGTTACAGCTATACCTCTTCATTATGTTACCTTACCCTTGATCATTCCCCACCAGGCCTGCCACTCCCCCCTCACCACCAATTTGGGTTCCTTGTTCTTCCCTTGTCCCTGGGTTTGTTAACACCACTTCCTTACCCCCCCACCTTCCCCTATCCCATGTCCCGCCGGAACGGTCGGTCCCATTGTTTTTACTCCAGATAGTTCATCTAGTCTATCTTATTTAGACAGATCTGTGGAGATAATAACATGCACAAACACAAGACAGAGGGAAAGCAAAGCAACAGTATGCAACAAAACAACAACCACAAACCACTGACAAAGAACAAAACAAAACACATCAAGAAAGAAAAGCTTGTAGTTAGTTCAAGGATCATTTGTTGGCCTTTAGGAGTGATTTCCAGTTCAGTCTACTGGGGCACCCCGCCCTGGCCCCAAAAGCCACTTTCCGCATTCTCTGGGGACATTGCCGTTTCATTCCCTTAATGTTCCGCTGCACTCCCCCAGTGCTTTGCCTCTTTGTGGTGGGATCAGGTCAGGTGCAATTCCCACACTGTCTCTGGTGCTGTCC
Source organism: Tenrec ecaudatus (assembly GCF_050624435.1). NCBI lineage: Eukaryota > Metazoa > Chordata > Mammalia > Afrosoricida > Tenrecidae > Tenrec > Tenrec ecaudatus. Next base: position 42,296,757 of record NC_134536.1, read on the forward strand.
CCTGCAGGGCCATAGGTCAGTGAAGGGCATCATGTCTCATAGTGGGGCCAGCCATGTTGTCCTCTCTGTGGACTGGCTGCTCTAATCAGGAACATCATCCTCTCGGCCTAGTGGGCCAAGATGAAAGCACACTGAAATTATAGTAAAATGATTTTATGTATTTTTTGGTTACATTATAAGTATGTTTATAAATTTTCTTCTGGCAAAGATTAATATAGTACACTTTTTCCCTTACTTTAATTTTAATTTAAACTTCTAAGTTCAAAGGTTTTTTGGTTAGTGTTTATTTTATGTATGTTTTATAAATATTTATTATCAATATTAATAATTTAATTTTTACCAGCAAATAATAGATTGGTGTGATCTTTACTATTGAAATTTGATTTTAACTGTTTGCTAGCTGCATAGCTGTTTCTTTCTTGGTCTGCTTGATCTGCTGTGTGACCACAGTTCCTTGAACAAAGCATAAACCCTCCACCATCAAGTCCATGTCTTCTAACAGCAGTTCTACATAGGATTTCTGAGTTTGGCAATCTGTAAGGGGCCAGCCGCCTCAGCTGTCTCTTACAGAGTGCAGGGAGGCTTGACTTTTCCCTTCAGTGCTTTGACCTTGAGCTGCTCGTCCCATTCTCCGGTTTAGGTCCTCTCACTCCAGGGTTTGCACATGTCATTAGGATGCTCCTTTCTGAAGCTGCTCGTTGACATCGTCATTCCTTCCACTTGCTTCAGCTACTCTACTTTCATGAACATTTCCAGAGTCTTTTCCGACAGGAACTTTGTGTTTTCAGGGACAATATTTATCACCGTTTAAAACATAACTGTTAATATTTATTGGTTACTTACAGCTTTCTAAATACTGTGTTTGCACAGGATTATTGTATTTAAGTATCCCAGTGCCCACTGGTAGGTGGTAAATTTGTTTACATTTTAAATACATAGAAAAAGAATCTCAAAGAAGGTACATGTTCAACGTCACACGGTGACTGACGGACAATAACGGGCTGTTAACACTGACATTTGACAATGCATTCCATACTCTGAGGTGCAGGAGCTAAATTTCCGTCGTTTGGGAAAATCAGCCTTGTCTTAATTCTGATTGGAAAAAGCCTCTCCCCTAAGGCACAGGCCTGACGCAGGGGTAAAACCGAGCCTGTCTCGGGGATGTCTGCACCGCACATCCTCCTGGCGATCCCTGTGAATATTGCTTTGTTCTTTGTCACCATTATATTATTTTGTCTTGGGGCTGAGAACAAATTGACTTTTGAAAAGCTCTGTCTCCTATGAACAGTTCCTATTAAAGCCAAGGAGAAGACTTGCTAGTCAGAGTTTTAGTACTTAGTCCTTATCTTTCCAAGATCAAGAAGAAATACTCTTATAACAAAGAACTAAACATAAGCCCCGCTTTTGTGCAAAATTTGCTACATCCTAGTGTCATCTAACATTTTCCAATGCTTGATTAGCTTTTATCTCATCTCTTATGTAAATATTGAAGTGCAATTGTTATGAACATTTAAAAAGTATATATGATATTGTAGTTTCTAGATTTTCATATATTTGAATATTCAGGTGCCATATGCATTTGTAATATATTTTACTGTTAATTTTATTCAGGCAAAGGTACATTTAAACACTTTATTGTATTAAAAATAATGAGGAAAGATAAAACTTTTCTTCTATTCTTTTGTCAATACATTTTAGATCTGCTTTGCAATTGCAAATATTTTCACATGTACTTGTATGTAAATATTTTATATGTTCATATCTGTCAGTCTTTTATTAACCATGATATTTTTAATTTTCTATTGCATTTCTGTCATAATGTTACACTATCAAAGCAATGCACAAATGTACAAAGAATAAGAAAAAACCTACACAAGAGTCCTTTTATGGAGAGACTCAATAACTGGTAATGAACTTCCATGCCCCTCTGCATCGGCAGGGTTTTGTCTACATGTCTTTGTATAAGGGGAAAGGTTAATGGAGGATTGCAGTGAATATACAAAATGTATTCTATGCCCTCCTTTTTAAAAATCATTTTATTAGGGGCTCATACAACTCTTATCACAAACCGTACATACATCAATTGTGTAAAGCACATTTGTACATTCATTGTCCCCATTATTCTCAAAATATTAGCTCTCCATGTAAATCCCTGGCATCAGCTCCTCATTTTTCTCCCTCCCTCCCCGCTACCCTTTCCCTCATGAACCCTTGATAATTTATAAATTATTATTTTGTCATATCTTACATTGTACGACGTCTCCCTTCATCCACTTTTCTGTTGTCCGTCCCTGAGGGAGGAGGTTATATGTAGATCCTTGTAATCGATTCCTTCTCTCTAATCCACCCTCCCAGTCTCACCACTCTCATGACTGGTCCTGAGGGGATCATCTGGCCTGGATTCCCTGTGTTTCTAGTTCCTATCTGCACCAGTGTACATTCTCTGGTCTAGCCAGATTTTAGGGTAGAACTGGGAATCATGATAGTTGGGGAAGGAAGTATTTAGCAACTGAAGGAAAGTTGTGTTTCATCGTTGCTACCCTGCACCCTGACTGGTCCGTCTCCTCCCCGCGACCCTTCTGTAAGGGAATGTTCAAGTATGCACTCATTCTTAATGTCTACTTTTTAATGCATAATATTTAATAGAGTTAGGAAATTAAAATAGAAGTGAAATACCTTATCTACTCGTGTTTAAGCTGAACTTTTCAACACATGTTAAAGCTCTTATTCAGGTCGGCTTACACTCGAGTATATATGGCAATTACTGTCACTTAGATAAAATTTCTTACCATCAGAATTTCTTCTTCCTTTCTATTTAACTAGTCTCTTCATTTTGTTTGTTTGTTTTTGTATTTAGATTGAATTTTAGTCAATGTATCCAAAAGTCCTTAGTGGCTTGCGAATAACTCTTAATGTACCTTTGCATATAAAGAATTTTTAGGAAATATAAGCGGCATCCAAAGTGCATGGAAAATTTAGTTAACAAATAATAACATGTCTCTTTCAACTCTCACAGTTTGCAATCTTTGGTGGTCTCCTGGGGCTTTTTTACCCCTCCCACCCCTTCCCCCCATCAGACTCACCTTCCTTGAAGAAATTTACTAGTCCCCAATTATCTTAGTTTGTTTGAATTTTAAATTCAGAAAATATTCACTTACATTAAAAATATTTTAATATATCTTTTATACTTTGCCTAACTTAAATTACACAGCTCAATTTGTTTCATAACCCTTTTTTAGACATATAAAAATACATGAGTTTATAAAAGCCATGTGTACATTTTGGTTTATGTACATTTTTATGAGAATATTCACCCAATTAATATATTTTGAATGGATTAATTATCAGAATATTTTAATTAAAAGCTCCATATAAAATATCTTATTTTTCATAAAGAAATTTTCATTCAATATTTTTTTCATTTAAGGTTGCGAGCCAATTTGATGGCCATCAAAATGGGAATGAATCGTTTTTTTCCTCAGTGTTAGAAGTTGAATATCTCTATCTGACATGAATAGTCCTAGGGCCCTATTGTGTTTATTATGACTCGAATACATTTGTTCCCACACATCGACAGTAATCTGGGCATGCAGATGCTGTTCCCAAAAGATCCTCCTTAAAAGAATATCATGTTCCTAGTTTGCTACTTTCGATCTGTTTGGTAACTCCAAAGAAGTCTCCCCTAAATATGTATCTGTGTTTCTTTTAAAATAAATTTACATTAAAGCTGAAAATTAAGGCCTGTAACATAACCTCAATAATAAGGAAATGCTATTCAGTTTTATATTGGAGTTTGGTTAAGAATGGGTTCTGATGCTGAATTTCCTCAGCTAAATTGCACTGCCACCTTAGTAAAGCTTCTTAACATCCCTGCGTATTCATTTCACATTCATGTCCAATCACAGATTAAGTAAATAGAACATATGAATAACCAATATCTCAGTGTTACTTATCTTTGTAGCATTCCTTGTAATTGAGCTATTATATGATTTCCCCGTCTTTCCTTTAAATCGTAACTTTCAATGGAGTTCCTGCTCACCAGTCCGTAATCCTTGCAGTCAATTGTGTCTACAATGGTAGCGGAAAGGGCAGGGAAAGACCCTCATTTCAGCTCCAGCTCATTCTCCCTGGCTGATTCTCAAGATCCACCTTAGAAACATGTTCCCCTTCTAAGCATCTTCACATGTTTCCCAGGCATGTGCACATATTCTATCAAGTAACCCAGTGAATGGCTTGCGTTATCTGGGAGTCAAGGTGTATAAGTCAGAGTATCCTCTATCATTCAAGCCTCAGCTCTCCAGAAGCCATCCAGACAGCCCAGCCCCTCCTCCTCAGATGCTAAGGATTTCTGAAGGTGGCAACAATTAAGGGATAAATCCAGGTCCAGAGGGAATCTCAGGCTATAAACTAGGTCTTCCTTGCTGAGTCCAGTCGATCCCTACTTGTCTTTCATTTTGTAATCTTTTCAACTGTATTTTTTATCCAAATTAATAACTCAGTACGTCAGCTAACAATTAAAATGCAGAGATTAATTTAAAAGCCAGTTGTTTAGTTTTTAATAACTTTTTTAATGAGGATATTTATAGTGCTGAATCACACCTATATCTTTTAGTTCTTAGCTCAAGGTGTGAAGCAGTAGCAGTTTTATCATAATGAACCTTAATAGGCTTGGATAGCTAATTTCATAATAATGTCAGGTATAAAACCCAATTAAAGTATAATGCTATTTATCTTTCAAAATAGCCAGTGGATGAGGAATTTATTTTATGGAGAAAACAAAGAAAAGGTAACAAGCCTACTATGTGTGGATACTGGCGGCATTATCCAGTGTAAGCATGGAGGAGCAAGGTCAGTGGTTCAAACCCCATATAGATTAACTAAGGGTCAAATTGGTGGAGTGAGTTGCTTCTGGTTCTCAATTATTCATGGAAAATTTTGTTATGCTTTAGCCAAGGTTAAACTACACTTCCAAACTTGAATGATTGTCTCAGAATCCAACCTCTATTTCTGATCTTCCCTAATGTTCTCTTGCAATTATGTTTATGTATACATGAGCACGTGTATGTGCATAAGAGTTTTTATATAATAACTCTTGTTGGCTAATCTGTTGGAAGCATAATTGGGGTGATAACGAGCTAGACCCCTGAATGGGTCTAGGGAAGGCACAGTCAGAGCATGATGGAGGGAACTGAAAATAGAGGTTTTTAACCTGGGATTGCATTCATTGAATTCAGGCTGTTGGAAACCTCATACATAAAAAACAATTTATAGTCTTATTTCCACTGACCTCCAAGTGTAATCTAGCATTTCTTTCATTGTGTTACACCATAAATTATGATCATGCTGGTAATGCCAATGTCTGATATGTTTTTATATCCTGCATGTGTTTGGCACATTATGTTTGTTACCTTTTCATACAATCTCTTCTTATTTTGTAATTGCAGTAGATGTTGGACCTGGCTTTGTTCAGAGCATTAATCAAGAGCTAATTTTATTACCGTACCACATATTTTAAGGTATATTAAAAACTATGTTGTAAAGTAACCATTTCATTATGCATTTCAATATAGTTAATTTACAAAAATGCCCCAAAAATATGGAAAACATGGACCAAAAAGATCATGGGAATTTTTCTACCAGCATTTTGAACTCCCCTTGTATGTGTTTTTAAAAACCCTTTCCTTATATAGGAATTGGGTGTAACTAGATTACCAAGAAAGCCACAAAATGAAAAAATATACAAACCCTCGCTTTAAGAAGCTTCCCCAGCTTGCTACTAACTTTCATGCAACTCCAAATTGACAGCAGAATTCCATTTTCCCTGCCATCAAATGTGGAGCTACAGGGGAATTTGAGGTCTGTTTGTTTCTGCTAAGCTATTTTACCATGCTACTGTCTTATTTTGTATGGAATGAATTTAAGGATGCAAAGGGAGAAAAGAAACACTTATTTAAAAACCCTTAAAGGCCAAAGATATCCAAAACATAATGAGGAAAAGGGCAGTGGTATTTTCCTGTACAAAAATTTTTTGTTTTAATAAATGATAAGAAAAAAAATTTTAGCTTCTATTCTCGAACAGCCTTTGGTCTCATTTTGATGGTCTGAAATAAGAGGAAAACTTGGTAAAACAATACTGTAATAAGTAGCAGCCAAAGGTTGTGCTACTCATGTGGAATGAAAATAAAGACTAGAAAACCGAAGGGTTTGCCTCTGTCGTTGGCCTCTTCCCCTTTTGACTGAGACTCGGATCACCAGCGCTCAGCAAAGTTCGTCCAGAACCTGTCCATAGCTGGGGCTCCGTGGCTTGTTTCAGTGCTCCCTTTCCGCCATTCACAGGCCTCACCCTGATGGGGATGCTGGAGTGCGCCAACCGGCCTTTTCTTAACGGAGCTCGAGAAGAGCTATTTGGTTCATTCTTGAGTTGAAATGCAGCCTTCACAGAGGGTTTGACAATTAAGTATCTTTGAATATAATTGGATCCCTTGCTTTCCCCTCAGACTCTTCCTGGATCTGTGAAGTATGTGACGGCAGTGTTAGTGACTCCATCTGCAGTGCCCACACCCGGCTCTCCTGCCCCCAACCCCAGGTTTAATCAAGCCCAGAAAGATCGAGCCCGCTGTCAGTCATGCCTTTCCTTTCTTTTTTTATTTTGCACCCAAACTCACAAAAACACATCCCTTAACATAGAAAACAGCGGAGAATGGAGAAATCAGAGATGGGGAAAATGTCATGATCCATTCGTTTATAATTGCACGCTATACCTTTTTATTCATACATACAAGATTTATGTCTCAAGATGTTAATGTTTTACAGTCAGGTTTAATAGATAAACCTCAAAACTAATCTCTCCATTAGGTTGTGGAACGCTCTATTGGCAGTTACTCTTATTTAAACGCCATCTCCTGCTCCTTTAGCAGTACTGATGTTAACCTTCTAAGCTTTAAATTGTCTGGAAGTTAATGGTCTGTTATATGAATTTAGTAGTTCTTAGTGCAAGAATATTAGATTCTCTTATACAGTTTGAAGTGTAGCTTAATGTTTATCTAATGATCGTAAATAAATGAAATCTTGGGTGAAATTAAGCACCCTTACTTTTGTCAGCTGGTGTTTTACCTGGTATTTGTGGGTTTTTCTTTCTTGTTTTTGTCATTGTAATAAACACGTTTGCTTGTCCTTCATCATCGCAATCTGCTTCTGGGAGTGGCAATGAAAAGGAGCATGCCGGCTAAACGGCAAAGTTTTCTTTCTAAAATTAAAAATTTGAGAATTAATATTGTCAAACGCAGAAGCATTATGTTCTGTCAGGACCCATATATGCCCTTGCCAGGCTTTGTGAGAGTTTTATTTTTTTTTAATTTTGTAAGAGTTAAATTTAAATTGAAGCTAATGTAACTGACAAGAGAGAAATAGGAGCAATTGGCTTGCACTAAACAAGTTTGAATGGTTGTTAATGTGAATGACTTTCAGGCAGTGAATGTCAGAGAACAGTAGATTACTTTCTTTACCTCAGGCATTTTAAGCCTCTTCTATGTGGCAACACTGACATAATTTCTCTCCCTTTTGCTCTTGAAACCGGGAAGCAGAGTAATTGGAATCTGGTAATTTTGGCCGATGGCTGATGAAGATAAATCATAACGAGCTATGGCATACACAATGACAATTCACATAGGGCTACTAGAACATGAACTTTCAGTGATGCATTAATCAAATATAGTTTCTTTCAGATTTATATTCAAGAAAGTCTCAGAACTGTTAATTATAAATGTACCTACCATTTGTTATTTTTGACAAAATTTTACATGTTAAACACATTGTTTCAGTACAAAACCTGTTGTACTTTTTAGAACTGGGGCTAACAAGTCCTATCTTTTCCATTATATGCATTCTCTTTGGTTTTAGACTACTTGAACTTTTAAAATTACAGGTGGGAAATTATTCAAAACCATTTTGGTCTGGCCTCTCTCCTTAAAGTTCATGAGTGTGTAAACCACCTTGGACAAATGTAAGGATAGCCATTTGAGTTTTTGTAAAAACAGAGGTTCTAAAGCGACCTTCAGTCCTTCCATTTTGAACATGACCACTCTTGACAGCTAGAGAATCTACATGATATTCAAACTATGATTATTTAAGTGCATCATCTACTGTCATTTTATAGGCCTTTGAACATTACATCTGTACAGCATTTCATTTCATAAATTTAATGAAATATATGTTTTAAGACTATATACTTAATAAAATGTATTATTTTCAATGTACTAGACACTGCTACTTATACACCTACTGTCTTACATTATAGTAACCAATTCAACAACATGGTGTATTTAGGTACAGTTTTCTCTAACATTTATTAAAGAAAATGAGGTTGACAAAAACTCCAGGCTCCAAACTCACTAGCATTGAGTTGATTCTTAGTATATCACAGAGGTCTTGGAAGACAGAGAAGAACTACCCTGTGGCTTCTGAGACAAAATCTTTCTGGGAGCAGAAAGCCTCATCTCTCTCCAGCTGAGAAGCTGGGCTTATGAACTGCTCGCCTGTTCATTAGGAACCAACCCGTACCCTGGCAGGGCTCCTTGGGCTTAACAAAGCATAAATAAATTTTGGTCAAATCACATATCCAATGAAAGAGAAACTGTCATTTATAAAATCTAGATATTTAATACTGACTTAATTTTCAGTGCTTTACCTAATTAATGTTAGATTCCAAACGCCTCCTCTGGGGCTGACTTTTCTTACGTTTGACAACTTTGTATCTATCATCTTACTGTATTTTTTCCTCAGCATACATTTTCCCCATAATATCTGCCTAACCCTGCCCAGAGTGTCTTTTTAGAAGTTTTTTTTCTGATGTTCCCATAAGAAAATTTTAATACCACAATATACTCTATCTGTTCTGTACTATATGTACTTACTTTTATATGAAAGACAATAAGACATTTTGTCCCATGCCAAGAGTGGAATTTTAGTCCTTGGGAATTCTATCACCTGCCTGCAGGAAGGCATGAGATGTGTCGCTATTGCATGATTGAATACATCATTTATTTTTCTTTCTTTTGTTGGAATATGTTATTTTGTTAGAATGTGAAGAATATTTCTAAATCATTTGCAATCATCAATCACCCTTTTAAGTTATATGTACTTTTCCAATATACTAAAATAGAATAATTTTGAAGAATTATATAAATGTCAGGCTATGACTGACATGTTAATACTTGTATAGCAATATACAACTTGAGCCATTGAGAAATAATCACAGGATATATGTTTACATAATCTGATCTATTCAATCTGTTGGCTTTATGCTAAATTTTCTCTTTATCCACAGACATGCCGCCTAGATATAAATCCGTATTCCTCTCTGTTTCGACATCACAATCTGTTTCCATGGAAATAATTGATACCTTACATTTATCTTCAGGTCTTCATTGGAGGTTCATAGAGAGATTACAAGGGGGGGAGATAGACTTTCTTGGCATCTATGGATTTTTAAAGATCATATACCTCTTTTTATGTTCAACCTCATTTTCTATTAAATACAAGCATTGAAAATTAGTATTTCAAAAAGTAAAACCTTTTCATCCTGTAGTAACTTTAAAACTCATATAGGATTATGCTGTTTTAAAAATACTTTGTTGGGAATCATTTGTTTATTTCTTTAAAATGATATTTGTGAAAATTTGAATTGGCATCTCACTCAAAAATGAGAAGAAATGCAAATATCTCAAGTTTCGATCTTTTAAAATGTCACCAGTGAGGAACTGGGGCATGGAGAGATCCAAGAACCAGCCACACATCAAGAAACCGTGACTAACGGCTGCTCGGTGTCTAGCTGCAGATGCGCAAGAGCCCTGGTGGCGTCATGGTGTTACGCATTGTGCTACCGTGGAACCACAGGGTTGGCATTTCAGAGCCTCGAGGGGCTCCACTGGAGGAAGACAGGCCTTGCTGTGCCCTCACTCTGTCCCGCAGGGTTGCTGTGAGTATCAACTCAATGGCAGTGAATCTGAACCTTTCAGGAATAAATAAAATGAGAATCCACAGCTGGATAGCTACTGCCGCCTCCCTCCCCCCCAATTATTTCTTTCTTTTAGCTGTCAGAGCTCAGATTCCTACTTCGATTGTCAATTTTTGGCAAATGAGATTTGCTTTATTCAGGCCCTTACCATCAAGAGCAGCCTTGCAGCAGTAAAAGGAGATCCCAAAGGTGGCAGACGGGCGGCGCTCTGTGAAGGAGGAAGGGAAGCTGCTCCCTTTGCCTCGATTCCAGTAGGAAAGACAGGAACCTCAGGCAAAAGTCTTCTGGAGTCAATGCCAGGTCAGGGGGATGCTGGCAGAGGTTCAGGCGCTGAAGGCCTCACCGGGAAGGAGCGTGGTTCCTACCACGCTGGAGTCAGAGCAGAGATTGCTGGTGATGTGCTTGAAAGCTGACCGGGATGGGTGGAGGAGAGGGGACCAGCCTGGTGGCCACACTGTGGAAGGGTCCTCCTGGTTCTTACACCAGCTCCAAAGGGAAGCACCACAGGCAGGCTGGAGGCAGAGGACCCTGTTCACCCCACCCTGCTATCTGCTTCAGAAGAGCTGAGCTGGGGAATGGCTGGTAAACCAGTGAGAGGCCCCTGCTGTGCTTTGATCTGCTTGTTGGCAGAAGCAGCTGGTTCTCCTCCAAAAAGGAAAGGTGTGCTCAGGTGAAAACCCCTCCCCTGACCTTGGCCCAAGCTCAGAAGGCCCTCTCTAGCAGGGTTGAAGCATTCACCAAACCCCAGGCTCTCAAAGTTGAAGGAAACGTTGCTTCCGACTTGGCAAACCTTGCTTAACGTTTCCCTGGTTCCCTTCCAAGAGTGCTGATGCATGTAATCTGTGACCAAGGCCTGTGTCCTCAGCAGGCTTGAATGATATATATTTATTTGAAGAGTTCAACTAAGTAAACTTAAAATAATTAAAAACTCAGAAAAAGAAATATGATGTTTCTTCGGTAAATGTATCTACAGAGCTCTTAAATGTATTAATAGTTAAATTTAACAACAAAATAGACAGATATCATAGGTAGTAGGACATTGTAGACAATGTCATTTGTTTATAAAATGGAGAGGTACTTATTTTCTGTGAAATCCCTAGCCTTTTCTATTCAAGTCAAATATCCTTGTCTCTAATGGGGACATGATGTAAAATTGCATTTATAGGACTTGGAAACTCAACATTTTGAAGTCCAGTGATCCACAGACCCCACATTAGGAATGCGAATCACTAGTGTGCCTTCACACTGGAGTCTCAAGTACCCTTTGCCGTATGTGACACCTTCAGCTGTAACTCCCTTGGACTGACCTCACCATAGAGCATATGGCAGATTTCACATACGCTCCGTGAGCCATTGTATGATAAACACAGGAATGTCTAGGACCACTGCCCGGATTCTATTTCCAGATATCCCATGAAGAATCATGGCAGCAATGATCCTGTGGATGTAGCAGTGCATTATCCTACTGTATCAGCAGCTCATCATAATAGTATGAAACTATACAAGTTTTATTGCCATGATGGAAAACCTATCATCCCACAGATGAAGTAAAACTATTATTATAGAATTATAACTTCTCACGCCCCCCAGACTCATACACATACATAAAAGCCCGCAATATAGCAGTGGGCATTTTATACTGAATTCATTAGAGTAAGTAGTAAAACTGCAGGAACTATCAGATTAGAAATTTTCAAGGTCTCAGATCATCTTTCCTTAGAACTTTTCAAGTTGGCTTGGCAGGTGGCTGATTATTACACGTATCACTTAAAAGTAATTTCAATAGCCTTTTAAGATGCTTTACTTGTCCCATGTTTATCTGCTCCTTGGAATCTCATAGTTTTCCTAAATTAGTTTCTGTTGTTATGCCCCCTGGATGGGGGTGTGTGGTTATGTGCCACTCATTGAGATCAGTGCCCCCTCCCTCCCCATTTCCCCCTACCTTTTTGTTATCTCTGTTCCCGTTCCTGTTCCTGGGTTCCATGTGTCATGAGTTTTATGTCTCATCTATACCTATGTATATGCTCCCGTCTAGTCTAGATTGGGAAGCGGCATTAGGGTCAGGATAGAGTGGGGGAACCGGGGGGTGGTGAGGAGGCCTCAAGGGATCAGAGGGTGCTCTGCTGCACCCTCATTGACTCATTCCCCTCCCTGCGACCCCTCTGTGTGGGGATGTTCCATTGTTCATAGATGGCTTTGTGTCTGTGCTCCAACCAACCTCCATTCTCATCAAAGCATTTTTTTAACTGTTTGTTGTGAGTCTTCTGATGCCTATTGCCCAGTCTTGATGACACCTCACAATTGCACTGACTGGTGTGTTTCTTCCATGAGGGCTTGTTGCTTCACTGTTGGATGGCCACTCGTTTAACTTCAAGCCTTTAAGATCCCAGACACTATATCTTTTAATAGCTGCGCACCATCCTCTGTCTTCACCACATCTGCTTATACACCCATTTTGTCTTCAGGGATCGTGTAGGGTGAGTGTGTGTGTGTGTGTGTGTGTGTGTGTGTATCACAGAATGCCAATTGGTTAGAACAGAATGTTCTTGTATTGAGGGAAGGTATGAGCCGAGGTCCAAGGCCCATCTGCAGCTTCAGTGCATTGCCTTATAAATATATATACATAGGCCAGTACCACTGTTGTTAAGGCTTAATGTGTTTACATAAGTGGACACCTCTGTTAATCTCCCTATCTGTGCCTTTGCTTCCTAGAGCTTGCCTCTGCTTCCTTTTGCCTCCTCCTGCCCTGCCATCACTTTCTCCCTTCTTCTCCCTCTTAGTGCTTCCTCTCCACTAGCTTTGTGTGGCTCGCTGGTTCTGCTTCCCTAGTTGTTCCCCTGACCATTACGCCATCCGCTCACCACACCCTTCTCCCCACCTCCTTCTTCCCCTGTCCTTTTACCTTCATTAGCTCCATTGCCTTCTCCCCGGGCTGCCTTCCATGCCCAACCCATATAATTAGGCAACCCATCCGTGTCCTAGTCCGAACAATAAGAAAACATATGGTTGAAGAAAGAAAAGGAAAGGGAAAAAGACGAGAGAAAAGAAAAACAAAACACACACACACAACCCTACATGTCCAGGTCTGTTTGCTGGTCCCCATGAAATCACTCCCCCTGATCTTAAGGGAGATCTGGGGGCTACCCCTCCTTGCCCGAAGTTCATTCTTGGGGCTCTTCAGGGGCTCTGTGGCTCAGCTTTACTCCAATTGCTGATCTGTTATGCTCCATTCCCACTCTGTCTCCCTGTCGTGTATCCCCATTATTGCCCCTGTCTCCATATTCTCCAGTTAGGGGACAACATGTCTTGAGCTGTTGGTAGTCCCTCAGTCCTCAGCTCCTTGCAGGGACTTGGCATGCCTCTGGGCTTGGTGTGCCCATATGGAGTCTAGGCCAACTACCCCTTTCTCTTTTTCCTTCTTGGTTTGCTTCCGTCTGGTTATGGCAGGTTGGTTCTTTTCCCCCACCAGAAGGTCTAGTGTCATTCTCTGTGGCACACACTTCCAGGTGGGGTCAGGCTGGTGCTGGTTGGCGCAGGCTCTGTAGTCCAGTCTTTTTATGTATTCCTCCACGTGTTACATTGCCCTCCTGGTTTGGCGCGCCATGGTGGGGTCTGTTTGCATGTTCCAATTCAGTGGCGACACAACCAATACCCTCCCCCTCGGTGGGGAGCAGGAGACCCACTACTTTTCTCCAGAGTTCAATACTTTGTGGTACTGGCTCCACACAACTCACAGATGAAACTCACACTGGTGCGGGATTATTAGGGAAGTTAACGAGTTACTACACATCAGGGTCTGCAAATAGTAAAGATACAGCCATTGATCCGCAGCAGCCCAGTGGACCTCTGTCATGCGGTCCCTTGGCATCTCCTGTTTCACTGCTGGGCTCCGTGTGGCATGGCCTGTGCTGCCTCCTCCCGTCAGACGGGACCATTTCAGATAGGGAATGAACTGGAAAGTTCTCTGCTAAAGGCTCTTCTCCCTGGATGATCTCTGGAATTATCTCTGGTTCTGTTTCTGAGATGGCTCTCTTGTAGTCAGCGGAATGACAACTAAAAGGGACCGCTTATTTGCATAGTCCCACCGAGTTTGGGGGATGTTGCAGAGACGTGGATAGAAGAGCCCCCTTAATAAAGCTTACTACCTCACAGCTGTGATTCAGTGGAACGGGCTGGTTACTGTTAACTGTTTCTAAGATTCTAGCGAATCCACAAAGGAAAATGATTACTATAACCGTCATAAAGCAAACCCTGAAGCAATAATTGATTTTGTAGATGATCATTAATAATAATTATCTCAGAAAGGAAGTCACTGAATATTCTCTGTCTCCTTATAGAAACACCACAATTGGTGTAGTATTTCTGCAAAGGAAAAGTTAACTTGCAACTTATCAAGCTTTTATATCTACTAACCATCTTTCCAGGAAAATGCTATTCATAAGGAATGTGTAAAAGATATTAATAGTTGCATTCAGGAAAGTGTAAAATGTGCAAAATTCTAAAAGCTAAGTGACTACGTCTTTTACATCAATAAAGTATAATGTGAGAGCAAGAAAGTGTCTGCCTACATCCCCATTCCTCATTCGCTGACGTAGTTAGGTTCCAAAGGCCAGGCCATTGTGTAAAGAATTGGGATTGTGTAAAAATAGATGATCAGATCATTACATGGAGTCCTGTGGGTTACATGTTGGCCTGCTAATCACAAGGTCAGTAACCATTTGGAAACCACCAGCTACTCCAAGGGAGAAAGATGGGGCTTTCTATCTTTGTAAAGATGTATAGTCTGGGAGACCCGGAGGAGCAGCTCTACTCTGTCCTCTGGCATCACTTTGACTTGATGGTGTGAGTTTCTGAGTGAGCTCATTACATAACTGCCAAATGGTGTCATTCTAAAACTTCTAGATTAAATCATTATGTAATTGAGAAACTGAGAATTATGGCCAGCCCTGTTGATGCATGTCAACCATCACAGCCAGTGTAACCCTTGCCTCTTGCTTCAACAAGTCAGACACACATTTTATGAACAAAATGGTCACAAGCCATGTTTTTACTATTGCTCTAAGTATCAAATGCCAGATAACAAGATGATTTGTGAGGAATAAGTATATATTAAAATGTCCTTAAGATGCATATTAGCTAAAGACAATTAGTGGTTATTGTGTAGTTCATGATTTGAATAAGCAAGTTTAGTATGCCTTGAATCTAGACACAGAGTTCTTACATTATTCTATTTTTCTATATATTTCACATTTATCATAATACACATAAAAGTGACATGTAACTTTATCTCGATGGATTTATATCTTGTATAACTTTTCTAGTAACAAGTTACAAGAATTTGAAACAGTTGGAAATTGGGTTATCATTTTCATTATTTTTAAAATTACCTCTAATTGCAATTTTATTTGCTCTTTGATGAAGGTAATTTCTTAGGCAGATGATTTACTTTTTCAAAACTGTACTTATAATTATTTGTATTACATTGTGACCAGAAAACGAGGTAGGACCATTTCTGCCTCATTGAAATTTGTTAAATATCTCTTCGTTAACTTGGAACGTTATTAATTTTTTTTCAAAGACATGGATGCTTAAACGAAGGCACACTATTCTAAAACAGGGTGCCATACCATTGTCCACTTTTATATAAGAGTATTAAATGTAGCCGTGTAATTTTTGATTGGCATGATTTTACAAAGATACCTCAATTTATGAATTTTTTCTGTTAATATTATCTGACATGTCATATTGGCACTATATTCCTTAATAAATAAGGATTTGTGATTGTTGTACTTTTGTGATGAGTAGAATTTATGTTTTAACAATATGAACTAAACGTCATGGTTTCTGTTTAGTGATTTGTTTTGACTTAACTTTGTTTTTGTGAAATACTTTTTTGTTCTGCAAGCTTTTTGATAATGTTTATTTTTAAATATATTGTCATGAAAAAAGTACACCTATTCTAGACAAACCAAGTACCTAGAAATATGTAAGATGTAGCATTCTTTCCAAATGCTCAATTTTCTTATTTCTTTTGAATATTTGTATACTCTTTTGTATAATTCAAATAGATACAGACACCCATACTCCCAACCTCACCCCTATCAAAAAGTAATCAAAATTTGATCATATGCTGAATATAGTATTGAAGGATTTATCCTTTATAATAAGGTTTGGCATATTTTCATAGAACCTCTCCAATTGAGTTAATTCCAGCTCATAATGACACTCGGGCAGCTGAGACTGTGAATCTTTATGAGAGCAGGCAGTCTCGTTTTTCTCTTATGGAGTTGTTGGAGTTTTTGTTCTTTTAATGTAGAGTTTTTGATTAACAGCCTAACACTTAACTAGCAACACTGTTAGGGATTTCTACATAAGTATTTCAAACCAAATTCACTGCCATCGAGCCAATTATGACTCATAGAGACCCCAGAGGACAGGGTAGGGCTGCTCATGTGGATTTACCAGACTGTAACAATTATGGGAGTAGAAAGCCTCTTTTTTCTTCGGGGAATCTGCTGGTGCTTTCAAACTATTGACCTTGCGTTAGCAGCCCAAAGCATAGCCACTATCTCACAAAGGTTCCTTACATAAATAGAAAGGCTAAATGGACTATGGTGTATCTTAGCACAAATATCAATTCACTCAAACTTTTTTTATATTTGTTTTTATTTGGAAATAACTATCAGGCTTAGTTTAAATTACTCTTGTAGAAGTGTCCTAATCCTTTTTCCTTTTAAAAACAAACAGACAACAACACTTACTTATCTCTCTTATAATTTAATCTCCAATTCTGTAGCTTCTCTAGTTCCAGTACATGTTTTTTTCTTACATGCCAACTGTTCTTGGGGAACGTAGATGTTTTGTATAATAGAAAGATTATCATTTGCATTCAAGTACTATTTTTACCTAACCCAGAATTTAATATCTAATTTGATCATAGAAACTCACTAAATCACACTTTCAGAAAGGAGCATTTATTTCCTATTTGGGATTATAGCTCCTTGTTTAGAGTGTGACATGTACATAAGTATCAATAAGCACGCCCATACACCAATATTGAGTTTTAAAGAAATCATATAGAATGTTTGCTAATATAAATTCTATTTGTTTGTTTTGTTTTAAATCATTTTATTGTGGCTCGTACAACTCTTATCATAATCCATGCATCCATCCATTGTATGTCAAGAACATTTGTACATTTGTTGCCCTAATCATTCTTAAAATATTTGCTTTCTACTTGAGCCCTTGGTATCAGCACCTCAGTTTTCCCCTCACTCCCGCTTCCCCCTCCCTCGTGAACCCTTCATAATTTATGAATTATTATTATTTTGTCATATCTTACACTGTCTGATGTCTCCCTCTGCCCACTTTTCTGTTTTCCGGCCCCCAGAAAGGAGGTTATATGTAGATCTTTATAATGGGTTCCCCCTTTTTACCCCACCTTCCCTCCACCTTCTGGTATCAGCACTCTGAGCACTGGTCCTGAAGGGATCATCTGTCCTGGATTCCCTGTGTTTCCAGTTCCTATCTTTGTTAGTGTATTTCCTCTGGTCTAGCTGGATTTGTATGGTAGAATTGGGATCATGATAGAGGGGGTGGAGTGAGTGGGAAGCATTTAAGAACTAGAGGAAAGTTGTATGTTTCATCATTCCTACACTGCCCCCTGACTGGCTTATCTCCTCCTCATGAACCTTCTCTAAGGGGCTGTCCAGTTGCCTACAGATGGGCTTTGGGTCTCCAAGCTGCACTACCCCTCATTCACAATGATATGTCTAGAAAAGAATGATGTCAACATATGTACAAACATATCTGATGCAATCGATGTATGGATTGTAATAAGAGTTGTAAGAGCCCCCATAAAATGATGTTTAATAAAAAAGATATAATGTGACATAATTTTAATCCTTTAATTTTATGTATAATTTTTAAAATCACCAATTAATTACTTATTAATATACATACATCACTTATTAATACATACCTTAAATAATATTTTATGTGAAATATCGTTAAATTATACATAACAAATGTAATCATTGTATTGAAATTTAGCAAGTAAACCTGACTCAATTCTCTGTGTCTTTTTTATGGGATTCTTGAATCATAGTGTGCTCTAAGAATAAATTCTTCTAAATTTGAAATTTTTTATCATAACTTTTCATAGCATTTATAGAATATCATGTTTTTCCCCCCTTTGGACCATGTAAAGCAAAGCTACTTTAAAAAATGTGAACGCTAACTACACTTTCACACTGATACTTATAAACCCTTTTCAGCTATTTTAAGATTTCAGAGGAAAGGGCCACTTTCTCACAGGGCTAGTGGATGAATAAATTTCCATGGAATGAAATGATCAACAAGTACAGGCTGAATCTCATTTCTTTTTTTCATTTAACAAGCATTGTGTCTAAAATGTGTCATTGTCTGTCAAATAGCATCCTTCTGGCCTGTTTCCTAAATGCATTAGAGACGGACTTTTTAGGGGAGAAATTTTTGAAAATACTCATAGTCCCCTTGGCCTGAAATGAAGATTTCAACCAGTAAAGCTCTGGTAAAGCATGTGATGCTAGTTTGGATGGTCCAGTCCCCCTACAATAAGCACAGTTTTATATGCAAATAAGTTATATCAAAATCTGGGAAACATATTTCTCCTCTTCTGATACTGCTTACCTACTACTGTTTAATAGAAAAACATATACTAGAGAGAGATGAGCATGATTAAATAGATTCAATTATTTTTCTTATATAATGCATTAATAACTTTCTCAGTTGTGTTCCAGTAGCTGCTCCATTTTGTGTCATATTTTATGGAGAAAATTGCTCTTTTGTGATATAGTTTTACCACTGATATTTTTAAAAGCTCCGGTGTTTCTCATGTCTCTGATTCTCTTTTTATTGTGTTTGCTTATAATACAGATCTGTTTCTGATATTTTGTCTTGTTGTCAATTGTTGTTGAGTCTTTTCTCTCACTCATGGTTACCCCCCCCCCCCGCGCACGCGCGCGCACACACACACACACACACACACACACACAGGACATGCTGCCTGGTCCTGCCTGACCCCTATGCGAATCAGATGCTTTCCCTGAGCTGGATTTCCAAGGTAAATTGCCATGCCTTTCTTATTCCATGCTCATGCGGAAGCTCTCCCAAAACCTGTCCCTGATAACATGCAAGCCTTCCATGCCACACAGGTTTGGGATGCGCATGAGTATCGTCATTTGGGATTCAAACCTGGGCTTTTCTTGAGGAAGGTAAGGATTGTGCTACTGAACTACCACTACCACTTATTTTGTCTTGTTAATCGGCCATTATATTGGAATCCCACAAGGCTAAAACTAAAACCTAGATTCTCTATCCTGTTTCTCATTGTACTCAGAGCTGGAGAGAAAGAAGGCACATGACAAATTAACATTTAATTTCATTGTGTGTATTTAAAATAATGTAAGTGGGAAAGTTCTATAAAGATTAATGCTGCTTTTGAGACATAAGTGGGGCTAATCTATCCCCTTTCTGTTTCTTGAGTTGCCTCCCTTTTGTAACTTATACTCTATTAAATCATAACTAGGAGCTCCGATGGTGTAGTGCAGCGGTTCTCAACCTGTGGGTCTCAACCCTTTTGGGGGTCAAAATGACCCTTTCACAGGGATTGCTCGATTAATAACAGGAGCAAAATTACAGTTATGAAGTAGCAACAAAAATAATTTTATGCTGGGGGTGTGTGTCACCACAACATGAGGAATTGTATTCAAGGGTCGTGGCATTAGGAAGGTTGAGAACCACTGGTGTAGTGGGTTATGTGTTGGTCTGTTGACCACAGGGTCAGTAATTCAAAACCACCAGTCACTCTTTAGGAAAAAACAT
The DNA here is from genome assembly GCF_050624435.1 of Tenrec ecaudatus. Taxonomy (NCBI): domain Eukaryota; kingdom Metazoa; phylum Chordata; class Mammalia; order Afrosoricida; family Tenrecidae; genus Tenrec; species Tenrec ecaudatus. The sequence continues at coordinate 42,316,636 of NC_134536.1, forward strand.
GAGTCTTCTAATTCATCAACAGTGTCGGAGGGACTTGGGGGAGAGGAGGAGGCGGGGAAGGGAGTAGTGAAGCAAACAATACCATAGACTGGGAAACAATTAGGGAATTAAAATCAACAATGAGGAGGGCATAGAGATCCTGGAGGGGTTGGAGTAACAGCAATCTAATCGAGAGGAATTGCTAAGAGGCAGAAGAAGGGCAAGCATGCTAGAAGGTAAAAGGAAACCAAAGATCTAGGAAGCAAAGCAATGGATAGAGCTGTAAACATAGGTGTGTGCATATGTACATATATTAATTCATAAAAATAGAGGGCTCAAATAGGAAAAATGCTTTGAGAATGATGATGGCAACATATGTACAAATGTGCTTGACACAAAGGATGTATGTATGGATTATGATAAGACCTGTGAGTCCCTAATAAAATGATGTTTTAAAAAATCTATTACTTTAACTATACAATTCAATGAATTTGACAAGAGGTACAGAGTCAGGTCATTCCTATTAAAATTAAGCCATAGATTATCACTCCATCCCCTCAGACATGTCCTTCCCAGCTCTGTTTATATATCCCCTAGTAACCTAGACCCCCAGAGCAACTCATCTCCTTTTCTGTACCTGTGCTTTACCTTTTCTAGAATGCTACATAGAGAAATATATTGTATGTAGCTTTGGATGTCTTCCTTCACTTAGCATGATGCTATTGAGATTAAAGGAAAATGCCGTGTTTACAAAATGGAAAAAATAGAAGTATTGGCCTATGTACATATAGTTATATGGCAATGCATTGAAATAGTAGATGGACTTTGGGCATCTGCTCAAGTTCTGCCTCAACACAAGAACACTTTGTTCTAACAACCTGGCATTCTTTGATGTCCACACTCCCATCACAGTCACTGAAGACAAAATTTGTGTACAAGCAAATGTGGTGAAGAAAGCTGATGGTGCCTGGCTATCAAAGAAGATACAAAAAATGGGAGTAGTGATAGCAATATGATAGGGGGAAAATGTGGGTAAGAGGAGAGGAAGGGGTAACCGATCATAATGATAGACACATAACCACACACACCCCTAAGGGGAAAGACAACAGAAACCATGGTGGATGAGAGACAGTGGTCGCTGTAAGATATGGATATAATGATAATTTATAATTTATCGAGGGGTTAAGCGGTTGGGGGAAGGGGAGGGAGCAAAAAAAAAAAAAAGAGGACCTGATCCAAGGGCTCAAACAGAAATGTTAAGAAAATTATGCTGGCCACATATGTACAAATTTGCTTGATACCATTGATGTACAGAATGTTATAAGAGCTGTAAGAGCCCCAATCAAATGATCTTTTTTAAAAAAAAAAAAGTTGTGGTCTCAGAAACATCCAAAGGATGTTCCCCTCTGACCTATAAGTTAGCTGTGAGTTACAGTCGACTTCAGGGCCGTGATGCCATGATCAGCCAATTCTGTGCAAGCTCTTTTGTTTTCAACTAGCCTTTGCCTCCCAGGTTGTGTTTTTTGTCATCACTTCTTGTGACTTCACTGGCTGAATGAATAATCTGTTTCTTAGAACATTTCCAGTCTGGCGATGCCCAGTGTCCGCCTTAGTCCTTTTGCACTCCAGTATTAACCTTCTCCATTGCAGCTTCTTCCTCCCTGCTACAATGACTGTATTTTCAGTCCCATTATAAGTCCCAGTATTTCAGTCTCTTCCCAACTACGCTTCTCTCACCAGATGATCAATATACTCATTTTCCTAGGTTACCTGTCCTCGACGCCTCTCCACTCCCAGCTTGCCAGCCCTTCTCTCTGAATTAACATTGCCACCCTTCTTTGTGAAATGATTCCCTGAAGTCCCTTCAATTTCCTGATCAGCTCCTGTTCAAGCCAGATTTGTCTTGTGTGTTTTCATTCATTTCTGTTTGACCCTTATTTATGAAAGTAACCATTGATTGTAACACTGACCACCACCCCTTTTTCAAGCATCCAACCATGCTTATAATTCTCTGCTATGCTTCTACCTTCGTTTGAGGTGAGACAAGCAAAGCCATGTGATGTCAATTCAGAGATCGCTTTTACCTTTTTTCCCCTCAACAAAGCATTTTAATTCATTTACTCCATACGGTTTTCCTTCCAGGAGCCCTGGTGAACATTGGGCTGAGTACCACAAGGTCAGCCATTTAAACCCACTAGATACCATTAGAAAGATGAGGCTATCTGCTCTCATAAAAATGTAGTGTCCGAAACCCAAAGAAACAATTCTAATCTGTGTCTATTAATTGGAATCAGCTCGGTCCCAATAGGTTTGGTTTGATTTGGCATTTTCCTTCTGATTCTGGGGTGACTAAATCATGTCTTCTTCAGACCTAGCACCCCTCTCCCAGTCCATCCCAGTCCACATCATCCCTTTCCTGCTCTCCTTTTGGACCTTTTCAATTAAGTCAGCCTATCAATGTTGATGTGTTTAACTCTCCTCACTAGAGGAAACTGTGGCTGTTACCTTGACCCCAGACTTCCATCGTTATACTTCTTATTTTCATTAATAAAGTCCCCAAACCATTGTCTTCTCATGCTAAACATACTTTCTATGGGTTTTACTCACTTATTAATCTTTTCTTGGACCACCCTTTACTGGGCAAATCAGAGTCATTCTTAGATCAAAACCTCTCCTCATGAAAGGTTCTGTGTAACATATAGTATATAAGTTTATTTATAGTCTAGGTATATTTTCATTTGTACTTAATATAACTATAGGTACATGCATATATGCATAAATGCATATGCACATGTATTTGTATACATGTATAAGTATATGAGGAAACGTCAAAATGTTTGTGGAAACACAGAAATAAAAGGTAATGGGGTTTTTCTATGAATTTTTTGAAGGTGCCTCCACATATATGTATTGTAGACACTCATACATATTGCATTCCTAAACCCACTGCCATAAGGTCAATATCAACTCATCCTGACTATTGGACAAAGATTTAAATCTTTATGAAAACAGACAGCCTCATCTTTCTGTGTGTGGGGTGATGAGTTCAAAGCACTGATATCACAGTTCCCAGTTCACTCTGTGTACATAGACGCCCATATAGCCCCAAACCAAATCTACTGCCTTCGAGTTGATCCTAAATCAGGGGAACCCTATGGAGGACATTAGAGACTTTGTGGTCCAGATACTGACAGCCTCATTATTCTCCCTCAGAGGAGCTAATGGGCTTAAACTTTGCTTCACCTTATCAACATTTATATTTCTTGCTCTCATCCCATTAACTCTACTAACTCTACTAAAGAGATGCCTAGAGCTACAGTTAGGATGAAAGACGTTTCTTTAAGCATGATTTTTTTTTTCGTGTACCTCATGCCCCCACCCCCCTTAATGATTCCTTACAATTGTCTGTATCCCTTAAATAAAAGTTAGCAATCATAGAGCTTTTCCTCGATTTGTTTTCGTTCAGAATGCTGTTCGAGTGGTCTTGAGAAAGCTGAAATCTGTAAGAAAGGATAAAACTGCCTCCTCCTTATGTTGACTTTTCAAAATTCAACCTATCCTTTAACTCCACTTCCATTTCCAAAAGATCCAGAAATTCAAGTCCGTTTATCAAACATTTAATTCCTAAATGACAGGCTTCACACTTCTGACATACACCACATTGAAAATTGCTTCCTTACCCTGTATCACTTTAGCATTTTGTTTCTCTCTACCAGTGCATCTATTACATGGTGTTACATGCTGTGCCTTATTGACAATAAGCATTATAATAACTGATATTGTAAAACACTTTTTTTGTCAAGCACGGCCTTATTTACTTGACAAACTTTATATCTCATTCTCAATATAAGCCTTGAAGACTGCCATTATTAGTCTCCTGTAACGATGAGCACACTTAGAAAGTTTAATCAAATTCCCCTGGGTCGCACACACATAGCCAGAATGTGACCTTGAACATGTCTTTTTCCACACCTTGAAGTTCCTGCTTTCATATTTGTATACTTGTACACTTCTGACTCCTCGGTAACATTGTGAGATCCAGGGGGAAGAGGTAGATAAACAGATGTATGTATAATATGATAATACAGATGCTTTTTCAAGCAATAATAGCTGTCCCCTGAACATGCAGGGAAGCAGAGAAGGCTGGACACATTGGAACTGTGTCTAGAAAGATTAGCAAGGCGACCGGCCTTGGGAAGGAGGGCTTGTGATTCTCAGGAGGAGGTGTGAGTGCAAGGTATGGCCCCTTTGGAATAAAGGAAGCGTAGCCAAGAGGACATATTACAATGTAGTTGTTAGGGTTGTTTGATTCACATTCCGTGGAAGATCTCCAGTACCACCTTCTCTCATATATAATTTTTGTTTTACTCTCCCCCCCCACCCACCCCCCAAGTACTGAATTTATTTGGCTGATTGCCTAGTATGTATTTCTGGATATCACAAAGGGTAAAATTAGAAATGGTTCTATGTGATTTTAAAAGCTCATAAACAAAAGCCAGAACTGTGCTAGACCCAGTGCATGGAGCCCTGGTGATGTGATATTTGGATGTTGGGCTGTCATAGGAATGGTTGACAGTTCAAAACCAAGGCAGCTCCTTAGAAGAAAGATGGGGCTTTCTACTCCTGTAAACAGATATAGTCTCAGAAACCCTCAGGAGCCATCTATGAGTCAGTATTGACTAGATGGCTGTGAGTTTTTTGTTTGTTGCTTGTTTTACATACCCAGTGCGGTAATTATAGACCTCTGTTCCTGTCTGGACTCCACCCCACCAACAAGGGTTTGCACAGTTGACTTGCTGCTGTATTGATTGTAGCAAAACAAAAAAAAATCCAACCCGATTCACTGAACATTTGGACATTCCCTGTAATCCATATTGATACTAATACATGTCTTAAGACAATATCCTGCTTCTAGCCCATAGTCAAGCTTTCTACGTCACACCTAGTGGAATGTTATGATTCACGTTGAAAATGTGTTCTTTCTCCTTTGGAGATTCCCAGCTGCTGACCTTACAGTTAGCAGTCCAACATGTAGCCCACTGTTAGTAAGATCCTTGGATTGGACTATAGGTGCACTTACTTCTAACGCTGTCCAACGAATCCCTGCAACATTGTATTGCTATTTCACTCTTGTGTCTATTCAGATTTACAATATCGGCTTAGGTCAGACCAATCGATAACACCATCAACAGTCCTTTGCATTTAGCATATTCTAATGCAGTAGGAGTCCTATCAAGAATGTTGCCATCCTCTTCCTTTTATTATAGTGATTTATGCTCTGAGCACTCAGTTGTTATCAGTTAGGTTGTAGAGATTTGTTTTATAGTTGGTGACAATTTACACTTACTATCAAGTAGACTGAGTCGACTAAAGGAGATCAGTCGCTTATGTAAGATACAGTCGATGAATTCCTGTAAATTCATAGAAGCAGGCAATAAAACTCGGACATTTTCCCGAACTTTAGTTCTTCTGGAATGAAATCACATGATCTGAAATAAACCAAGTTTCATTCTCCCAAAGTTAATTAACAGGAAAATACATTTTCTACACACGAGTGATTGTTCTAAGTACATCAGTGTAGCTGGGCACATGATTTTGAAAGGAAAGTGTTTTCTATATTATATATAATATTTTGAAAATTTTTAAAGACAAAAGAGAAGGCTAACATTCACATAAGCCAACACTCCGTTTCTGGCCTGAAGAAATGTTAATAATTTATAACTTGTTGAAGAACATTAAGTTTTTTCAGGCAATAAATACTAAAAGTCTAATAAAAACAACTAGAACTCTCTACCATTAAGTCTTTTCTGACTGATGGTGCCCCTAGAGGACATGATAGAACTGCCCCTTGTTGGCTTTCGAGTGTAACCCTTTACAGGAATAGGATGCCTTATCTTTCTCTCACAGAGAGGCTAGTGGTTTTGAACTACTGACCTCGAAGTTAACTGTCCAACTCACAGCCACTACGCTACCTGAACTCTTAGGGGTTTTACTGCAGTGCCTGGGAAATAACCAGATTACCAGTTGCCAGCATAAATGACTTGAGCTGGATGAGATTATGAGGAATGCTTGGATAATCTTTTTGCCAGTGGATAATTAATGCCTTCTCTACTAATCTCAGTAAAAGAATTACTGGCTTCGGTCAGACCATTCTGGAGTAGAAATTATTTGGAGGTAAAACTTTTTAGTAGTAATAATATTTCCTACTCCTATCTGTAATTTCATAAAATATCTTAAATATCCTTTCCCATAAGCAATACCAAAGACTTTTAAAAATTAATATTATAAAATTTTAGCAATCAGGCTTTCCCTACCACACAGAACAATCCTATTGTTAGACACTGTTCTACCTACATAAATAAATTATATTCTTATCCATCCTCTGGCACTGGGTAAAAGCCACCAATTCTTCCTTGGTAGTCCATCAATATTCATTATTCCAACAGCTTTATCAGTACTAAACTCCACTTGGCTCAATCAATACTGGATAGAATGGGCTTTCCCCACCTTTTTCTGCTTGCTGAGATTATATTGATAATTCTTTGAATAAATTTGACAATCTGCTGAAACTTAGGTTTATTGGTGTTTCTCCCCATTGAGTTGTTTTAAAACAAATTATTTTTAACCACAAGAATCCCCACATACTTAAGGAATATAAAAGTAGATGTGATGGAGGGTGGAGTGGGGACTGGGCGTTTTACAGGCTCTAAAGTCCTTGTTTTACTGGATGGGCAGAGAGGGGACCCCTGTAGATAAATGTTAATTTATCAGGGCACTGGAGCACTAACCACAAGTAGGCAGTTTGAAACCACCAGCTGCTGTTTACTAGAGAGATGAGGCTTTCTGTTCCAGTAAAGATTATAACCTGAATTTACTTGATGTCAGTGATTTTTAGTTTTTTTTTTTAGTCAGGACACTCAAACATTTATTTGAATAAGAGATTATATTTAAAATTTACCTGCAACATTGAGTTCGGTATTCATGATCAATGAAATAGTATTGTTACTATTTGTTGGATGATTTCTCTGTATTATAATTGAAACTAATTGAGAGTTGCTCATTTAATCAATTTCCTTTGTGAATTTTAGTCCGCATATGTCATGATATTTTGCTATTATTGTAGGTTATATACCAAACTATACAACATTCATAGATCGTTGGATATAACTTCTCTCCTGGAAGAAACCGCACAATGCTCCTACTTCCACATGATTTTAAACACGAAACCTACAGAGAAAGTAGGTGTCACTACTTAGCCTTCACAATTGATTTCACTACTAGAATATTCATATGTTCTAAATACAGTCATCTTTATTTATAAACATTCCCCATATACATTTGCATAAACATAGATAAATTTCATTTTCTGTATAGCATATATTTGTATATATGAGGAGTAGCGATACATTTACTACTTATGTAAACAGTTAAAAATTCAAGCACTGTTATTTTTGCACAGAGGCACTACCTCTGATGATAACAGGCGAGCAATCGAGGTAGAGGAATGAGCTAATTAAAGTGGAATAGGCAGAACGTTCCCACTTTAGTTCTCAAGTGCCTGTTTTTTTCAGGCTATTCATTTGTATTAAAACATGTTTCTAATTGAGGCAATTATATGATGCTTATAGATTTTGCAAATGAGATATGAAATTGTTGAGCATTATACACTCCTCCATAGAAGCATATTAAAGTATTAATTTTATGCATTGTCATGCCTCTTATGTCATATTTGTAGATTAGAATGCTATAAAAACTTCAGTTTGCCAAATTGGTATATATTTTAAGACAATAGCATAAAACACAGCCTCAACAGATAATGTGTTCTGTAATGGGGTGCATTGATATTTTTGGGGGGGATAAATTTTTAAATTAAAGTTTATTGAAGTCATTTATATTGAGTAAAATTTATCCTATTTTAAGTGTCTTATGAGTTTCACAAGCCAGCACTACACTCGAGATACAGAACATTTTCTTCACAGAAAATATGTTTGCTCGTAGTTTCAATAATCACGCACCAGCCCAGCAGCAATGCTGTCTATGATTTCACAGCAGTGCGCCAATCAGGGGAGCCACAGACCCTGAGCCCCACCCTCACACCCATCAACCTGAGATGGCCAGGATGCCGCTGTTACTTGGCCCAGCCGGAGCAAAGGCTGTGGCCTTGCCGAAAGTAAGGCCGAACCAGAGCACCTACTGCTGAAGTAGGAGGATTGCAGACAGAAGTATGGATTGTGACTCAGTGAAAAGAATGCCCAAATCCTCACCACGTGACTAACAGGCACCATCGTGAGCAACGGCGAAAAGAAGAAAGCTGTCAAGGACTCTTTTGCTTGGATTCACAATCAAGGCTATGGGAGCAGCAGTCAGGAGGGCAAGCATTGCATCGCACTGGGTCAACCTGCTGCCCAAGACCTTGTTCGAATGTTGGAAAGCAAGGATGTTACTTTGCGGACTAAGGTGCGCCTTTTCCCAAGCCGTGGTAGTTTCCTTTGCCTCACATGCCTGTGAAAGTTGGCCATTGGATGAGTCAGACCAAACAGGAGTCTGTGCATTTGAATTACTGTGCTGGTGACGAATATTGAAAGTAGCAAGGTCTCCCCAAAGACCGAACAAATTTGTCGCCAAAATGCTCTGGCGAACTAATCGTCTCTCACTTTGGAAATGTTGTCAACCGAGGCCAGTTCCCGGAGAAGATGTCCTGCTTGGGAAAGTAAAGGGGCGGAGAAAAAGGGATGGATTGACACAGTGGCTTCAACAAGGGGCTCAAACATAAGAAAAAATATGAGATGGTCTAAGCCTGAGCAGAGTCTCATTCTGTTGTGTACAGGGTCGCTGTGTGCTGGGATCCTCTGCATGGCACCCAACAGCTACACATACAGATGTTTTCAAATGATATATAGTGTGTGCCTTGTATTTAACATTGCAAGTGAGTGGCCAGCGAGACAGTGGTCAGAGTCGCAGGATGAGAAACCCCATTGTGGTCAATGGATTCCTAGAAAAGAAGGCTATTGGGGGTCTGAACTGACAGATAAGGCAGAAAATCGTGCTCAGACTGATGCTTTGGAGAAACTTAAATGAGAAGAGGTTATACTCGTTGGGGCAGCATGTTAAACGTGATTGGAGGGTCACCTTTTCCACCTTAATGTAGACGAGATTGGCATCACAGAACCATAGTGTAGCGGAAATATCAGTATCAGTAGAAAGAAATACATGTGTGCATTCGGATGGCACTTAACACACTTATCAATTTTTTGAATCTGAAAATTTTGATCTACTTTATTAAAAAAGACTTTAAAGTTCCCATTCTCTTCTGTGTCTGGCGAGAGATACTCATTTTGAGTGTGATACACGAGAATTAGTAAAATCAATTTCAGAAAAAGGAGGAGAGGGAAACCTGTGTTTTGTATTAATGCCTGCTTCTAGCTAGCTACATATCTATTTCCTGCTGTTTCTTTCAGCCTCCCTTATGTCTGGAAGGCAGAGATGAGGCATTTATAATTTACAGCAGAGAGATCAGCAATATGGGAGAATAAGGAAAAGAGGTTATAATAAATTTCAGACCTAGTCCACTCTGGAAAAGCAGTATTGAATAATTTGATTTCTGTAACATGGATGAGTTTTGGAAACTTTGAGAAATATGTTCATATTTTGTATCAAATGCCATAAATCTCCTGAATTGTTATGATGCAATGATGTAAAATTATATTAAAAAACAATGTATACACCGATCCTTGGCTGTGATGCAACTTACAGTCCACTTTATGACAGTGCAGCTGCCTTCCCATCGAACTGGAAACACAGGGACCCCAGGGCAGATGAGCCCCCAGGACCAGTGGTGAGAGTGGCGATATCGGGAGGGTGGAGGGAAGGTGAGGGAGAAAAGGGGAACCAATTACAAGGTCTACATATGACATCCTCCCTGGGGGACGGACAGCAGAGAAGTGGGAGAGGGAGACGTCAGATGGTGTAAGATATGACAAAATAATAATAATTTATAAATTATCAAGGGTTTGGGGAGGACGGGTAGGGAGGGGAAAATGAGGAGCTGATACCAAGGACTCAAGTAGAAAGCAGGTGTTTTGAGAATGATGATGGCAACATATGCTGGACACACTTGATGTATGTATGTATTGTGATAAGAGTTGTATGAACCCTTAATAAATTGATTTTTAAAAATGTCTTCCTATCATAAGGCATCATTTACCTGTACAGAAAGTATTTATATCTTCCTATGATTAGATTTTTAAAACTAAGATTCAGTAGCATTTTTATTTTTTTCACATCCTGATTTCTCTGAATCTACCTCAATTCTCTAAGAAAATAACATTTCAAAAACTTCCTCTATAATATCATCTATAAGAAATGTATTATATTTGCACATGGAAGGCACATGTCTATGAAAGCAATATGTATATACTTTGCAGTATTTATATTCATAACTTCCCAAGTACCTGTTCTTTGTTTGGCTGGTCTGGGTGAGAGTTGTGATGGATTTGTTCATTTTAGATGTTATTTATTCCTTTTACTTCATTACACATAATCCACCTGAGCAAGATCTTAAGGCCTGTAGTAGACTTTATACTCTACTAGAAAGCTTATCAGCTTCTCTGCAGGCTTCTCAATTTGAATTTTAAAGTAGAATTGAATGAATTTGTGTTGCTTGTTGGACCTATGTTATGAACTACTTCTGTTCTCTGGTTCTGGGGTGATAACTAGAGAATGGCAAGTAGTTCGTGAATTGTCATTTACAGTGGCTGTGAGTAATGTGTCTGATGTGTGTGTGTGTGTGTGTGTGTGTGTACACATACTCAATTTCTTTTAGACAGACAAGCATAAGACTGGTCTCAATGAAAGAGGATTAAGATGACCCAAAAGTCCCACTTTCCCAAAATGCTCTACCACTCCCGCATCCTGGATATCACCGCTTCCCTAAGTATTTACCCTCGAATTCCAGGGTTCTGCGACTTCTTACAGAATTCACACACCTCAAGGCAGTGACTCACACAGTTGTACAGATGGACAAATCCCTGGTGTGCACATAGCTCTGGAGGATTTTTCTCCCTCTCACCTTTGTTGTCCATTCAAAGGAGGACACTGGGGTTTGTGTCACCAAGATCACTCACTGTGTTCTGGGCCAGTGGTCTTTTAGAGTTATAAATGGCATCTGGTTGTTTGTCATTGGGTGACTCAGCAATAGTCTTCAGCACAGGAAGATAAACGTATCACAAAGATGGCATCTTCCTGTGGGTATGTGTGTTTTTTTTTCCTTTTGAGGAGCCCTGGTGGAATAGTGGTTTACTACAAAGTTGCACTACAAACCAGATGGTCATGGGTTCAAAACCAGTAAGTGGGTGGGTGGAGGGTGGGGGGAGAAGGGGGAATAAAGCTTTCTACCACCTTAAAATGTTCCAGTCTCAGAAACCCACAGAGACCTTTTTAGCCTCCCCTATAGGGTTACTCTGAGTCAGTTTGGTTTGATGTCAAAAAGTTCAATAGAAGACACAATGGTCGCTTTGGTGCATTTTATGTGAAACTGATCTAGTCTCAGCTAGTTCTGTGACACCAGCTTCCTGCTTAACTGAGCCAAGCAGGAAGCTGGCGATTTGACTTTTGGGGGGAAAGATTAAAGCAGTAAATTAGTTGTTGCTTTAACACAAGTATCAAATCACAGATCACAAATATAAAGATTCAGATATCAAAAATGGAGACCTGTGGCTAGAAGGCCATCTTAAGTAATTAACTTCAGTGTGCACATATCTGTATGTACATACGCATTTCCCTATACATTTATAAGCATATACTCATAAATTAATGTAGTGCTATCTTTCAGAGAAACAAATAAGGAAAGAGATTATTGATTATCAGAGATAATTTGATTTCGGGAAGGCAGTAAGAAAGAGTAGGGTGTTAAGTGATTTATCTTGACTTGAGTTAGAAAATATATTTTACCTTCTGCTGCTTTATACATGCTTATAAAAAACGATCAGTCTTACAATATGAAGTTGAAGCTAAAACAAGGAAGTCCATTTGCATGTATTTTTCTGCAGGTTTCTATAATTAGACTGAGTATTAGGGGCATCCCATTACATAAAGGAGCACAAAGTAGTTGAAACCCAAGGCTGCGGCACTATAACAATGTATAATCATAGCAAATAAATATAAAATACTTTTACAGACAAAATTGAATTCATATGTCTTACCAGTCAAAACAGTTGCTCTACTAAATAATAAATCTCTTTTCAAAAGTACTGAAAGACTGCATCTCTGATTTGCCCTCAGAACTCATTCCAGTATGGCTTAGTTGTGGGGTGCAATAGTTAGCATTTAGCATTACCATGTCTAGATTGTCATTCTGAATGGTTTGGCAGGCACTAGGCTGATTCCTCTTCCAAATGGACTTTCAGTTTCATGATCCGCTGTGATCTGCAGTAGTAGTCAGAGGAGGTTTCTCAGGGGTGTGGTTCGCATCCAGTGTAGATATGCATTGTGGCACTTAGTTGCCCTCAATCCTTCATCCTAACTCAGCAGCAGCTGGCCTGCAGGTGAGAGTCAGCAGCCACCAGCTAGTCTGCCCAATTGGAATTCACCAGCTCTTGCAATTATGGGAAAGACAGGCTTACATCTGACCTGTTGAGTTGAGGTTCGTCAGTCCCTGCAACCACGGTGTCAGGACACACATGCACGCACACACACACACATGCACACACACACACACTTCACTAGTTTTACTTGTCTAGAGGACAAATAAGATAGAGGGCTCCTTTTACAACTCTGACACCTCGCATGATTTTAGTCAGCTTTGCTTGTTTTTACCTTCATTTTTCTTTCTAAAGTATGTGTTAGGGACTAAATGTTTCTTAAACAATCCTATTACTAGATTTATTTATTTTATTAGAACTTTAATATACATTTTTATCATTCTTACAAAGATATGTATATATAGCCACTGTTAATTTATAAGATATGTCTACTTTTTCCTTTATATTTAAATTTAATAGGACATTACTTTGTTATCAGAGACATGATAATATGTCACAATAAACCCAACTGAAATTTTAAATATATTGGTCAGGATTTTTCCTCCAACCTTATACATAAATTTCTATTATTATTGATTACAATTTTTTTCTTAAACAAGTTTTTCAAAGTTCATATTTAATAGTTGCATGATTGTTAGAATTGATCATATGCTAATTGAAAGATCCACAGTTCAAATCCGCCAACTGGTCCACATAGAAAGTGGTGGATTCCCCTTCTGTTAAGATTTACAGCCTTGGAACCTGTGTGTGTGGCGGGGGAAGGTAGTTCTGCTCTCCCTGTAGGGTCACTTTGAGTTGGGTCGACTTGAGCCCAGTGGTTCGGTTTTGAATTAGGTAGGACAATGATTTTATGCATCATTTCCTAAAATTTACAACAGAAAACAATAATCTAGATCTTCTTTTGTTATTGTTTAATGTCTTTAACACTTTGATCTTCATCTGCTTAAATTTTCCCTTGCCAATCAATTACTAGAGAGGTGCTTAGTAGGCAAACCAAGTGCAGAGTGTAGAAGTGTAAGTTCTTAGTCTGAAAGAAAATGAGAGAAGAATGCACATAGAAACAGGTTTCCAAGGTCTGGAAACACTTGTCTATTATACTTGCTTCGTAAGTCGTCTGCTCTCTAAGAAAAGAAAATGTACACTTGCTCATCCTCAGTTATCAACTATCTTGTTAGGCACTCTTTTGTACTTATGACAATAGTATAAGGTGGCTGTTTTGTGCTTTGACGACATACCTCTGTCCTTCGATGACACCTTGGTCGGTGAGTGTAAAGCTGGCTGTCTTGGTTCCGTCTATATGTCACCTTGGTGAGCTCACGGCTTCTCAGAGGTCTGGCCGTTATGCACTGATGTAATCGGTCTGATGATCTGATGTGAAGCTGAACCTAATCACATTGGTCAGTGTTGAGTGAAAGGGTTGAGTCTCTTTTGGAGAGGAACGAACCACACGTAAAGGATATTAGATTTTTTTTTCTGATAGGGCAAGAGCATATCACTCAAATGAAAACGAATCTTTTGCTTGCGTTTTCAACTATTTCCTGATTAAAAAATCCAAGGAATAAATTCACCGTCAGAGGCCAACTGGTTTTTCTCTGCCCACAGTATTCTGATCTGTTTATTTCTCCTAAAAAGCTTATTCATCAAGTAGAAAGATTACCTTCGATTTTAAAAGTGTTTCCTGTAATTCAAATAACCAGTGTGCTCCTCGTACAGGGCGGGGGGACACAAACAAAAACTTTCCCCACAAATTAAGAAAATGTGTGTGCACATAACTTGGTGGTTAAAAAAATCTAGAAATTGCTGTCATCAAGCCCGTCCCCACTCAGCCCCCCTGCATGACAGAGTCGCGCGGACGCGACTCCCAGGCGTTTGTCCTTATTTTTCTCCCATGGAGCGACTGAAGGATTCAAACTGCTGATCTTGTGCTTAGCAGCCTAACTCATAACCCACCGCACCATCTGGCCACTAAGCCCTCACTAACACTGAGTGTATTCTGATTCAGAGCGACCCTCCAGGACAGAGTAGAACTTTTCCTTTGGACTCCCCAACAAAATCTTTACAGCAGTAGAACGAGAATGTCTCCATACCAAAATTCTGGCAGAGGACAGGGCTGGGAATGTAGAATCTTTACATAAACTCTTGACATTTATTGTACCTTACATGATCTATATTATAAAGCATTCTTCCAGGTGTTTATGCCAAAGGCAGTACTTTTAATAAAAGAATAACAAAATACTCATTTATTAATTTACAGTTTCAGAAGTTCTTGGTACAAAATTGTATGTCATGCCTATAGAATCTTAATATACTTACTTCCTTTTGTTTAACTGACTAATGATATATTCTGTTTCGGGCACTTCTTTGAAGGTGTGGAGTGATGCATTCATTGTGTCTGTGGAGTCAGGAATACAATGCATTCTATTCCATGGCAGTGTTCCAGAGCCTGGGAGATTGTTGTAACATATGCATCTGGACGGAAGACAAGTTCATAATGATATTTTAGTCAGGAAACAAAGAAATGGCGTCCTGCTTCCGTAGAGAGTTGTGTCCGGATTCTAGTGTCCACGATTGCTCTTAGTTTTCAGTGGCGTCTTGCTTTCTCTTCCCTGAATTTCGTTTTGAATGATTCAGTGCCAATTCTTAGCTGCTAGTTGCCGCTTGATTTAGTCTGACTTCACTTTTGTCAGAAGAGAACTGTGCTTCCCCAGTTGTCAGTAGCTGATTTTTGCAAAACTACGGTAGATGACCAGACCTTTCATAAAGACACCTCCCAGTGGTCCGGGACCTCCAACCGCTCATAGATGCAGTCACGTTGGCACGATGCAGGTCTTCATGCCAGTGTGTTTGGATTCAAGGTGGGGGGGGGTGGTAATAGAGAAGTAGAAGCAAAACCTTGCTATCCTAAGATATAAAATTAAAACCGAACTACTGGCATCTGTTGCGAGTTGACCCTGGCGTACTAGAGCAGAATTGACTTTCCTGAATATCTTCCTGAGCTCTTTCATGTAAATACTGAAGTTCAGGCTGTGCCTCAGAGAATGCCGAGAATGATGAACTGAGCCAGGATATGTGTGGGCTGGCTGTTCTGACTTACAACAGGGATGGCTCTGTTTGTAACTTAGTTCTGACAGAAGTTGACTACTTCTTTGTAAGTTTTCATTGTTACTGCTGTATAAATCTTTAAATCCCCGCTTTGAACCTCTGAGAATAATAACATCAGCAAATTACTTGTTCCAGCATTATATCATATAGCACATATTACTCTAGATGGTTATCAGTGTGGATTGTGGTAACTCAAACACATTGTTGCAAGTCAGCGATGTCCTGTATATTAGGGACGGAGATGTCCTGTAATTAGGGACGGAGATGCCCTGCATTTTGAGGACAAGAAGGAAAAAGTAGAGGCGGAAAAAGTGTGACTGCAAACTATCTTTAGAATACATTAACTTTACAATTAATATAAATTTGAATGATATAAAAAAAACTTTCTGGAAGTTCACATTCCTTTGTCAGTGTTATCTGATAGCACTGTGGCGATCCCACGGGAAACCAATAGCCCAAAGATGATGCTCTTGTTAAGTGCCAGTGAGTTGGTTTCCACTGGTGGTGACCCCATAGACAATATTGTCCAGTCCTTTACTAGCCGCATAATGATGCCTTTGTTTGAGACCATTGTTGCAGCCGCCGTGTCCATCCATGTATGGAGGTCTTCCTCTCCTTCACTGATCAAACATGGCGTTCTATAAAGATCTTTAGCGACCCAATACATGAAGTCGTCTGATTTCCTAACAGCTGTTTCTGTAGGCATCGGTGGTGGATCCAAGGAGAATGGCATGGATCCCTAATTAACTAACTTCAGCCTCCCCTCCTTTTCTGTGATGTTGATGATTAGCCCGGTGTGAATATTTTTGTTTTCACTTTGTTGAGGTGTAACCCTTATTGATGGCTGCAATCTTTGACATTCAGTATCAGTAAGGGCTTCATATCTTCCTCATGGTCAGCAAACAAGACTGTACGCTTTGCATATCATAGGTGGCTAGTGAGCATTCTGCAATTTGGATACGTTCTTCTACATGTAGTCCGGCTGCTCAGATTCCCCGCTCAAAATCATCAAAGGCTGAGCACTGCTTTCCCGAAGCCGCACGTTTTCGTCTTGCTTTTAAGATTGTCCATGGTGTGCCTATTGAGTTTTACCTCTCATCATTCTCTCACTAAAATCCAAATTCTTACTATATTCCTCTATCGCTGTTCCCTGACCCAAGGCTTACGCTTGATTTTTTTTTTGTTTGTGTGTTTTGGTTTTTTGCCTCTTCGCATCTCTAGCACACGTTTTTCTCCCAGTGTCAGAGTTTTTACTCGGTGATTTCCCTACTGTAAGGCCCATTTGACTACAGTTTGTAGAGATGTCAGGTACCTTTCTGTCCCCACATCTCTGCCGTGGTGAGGAGTGCCGCATGCAGTGATATCATTGAAATGACATAGAATATATCCATGAGGTTTACCGGTGCCCCACCCTGGCTTTCTCTTCCATCGGCTGCCACTCCAAAATCCCAACTGAAACTGCAAGGTTCAAAGTGGTCCAAATGTGGTAAGTCTGTTTTCATGGAGTTCAAATGAGGGATGGAAAAAAAAATCATTATTTCAGTGTAAAAATGAGATGGATAAGCAAAGCAAAGGCAGAATACAGTAAAATAGAGGTGTCTTCATTTTATTGAAAGGGAAGTATGAAAACTCAGAATTTTCATTTAAAAGAGGTAAAGGAAACGTCAAGGAGAATTTAAGGGGAAGTTTTGGGCAGTTGAACTATCATTTCTAATATAAAGCAGAAACAATGAACTTTTAACATAAGAAATGAAATGATCAGATCATGATACAAATAAAGTTGAACTTTTCATATGCCGTTTCCACACTTGGATCACTGTTTAGGAATCTGTTTCCACATTTCATGGTGATCCTGTTGAAAACCAGAAAAGTATTTTAAAAAATGAGTGAGACATGTAGTTCCATGTATGGCTGATAAACGTTTTTATATTATTCTGGAACCAAAAAGCTGGCAGTCCTTATTAGGCAAGATAACATTTTTCTCTGGAAATTATAATGATGGTATTTGATAAACATTTTCTTTATGCTTCTCTGTATTTATACAACAAGAACATACAGAAGATTAAATCTTTAATTTGAGGCTTAAGTGTATATATATTAGATCTTTAAATGAAAGTAACTCTGGGTAGGAGTACCTTCTCTTGGTCATATAAAACCTTCTATGTGTAAAAAATCCTGTATAAATTGTGAATTAAATATCTTTGACTTATTAAGATTTTTATATTTTAATTTGGCAGTAAAATGGACTGAAGTGTGGGAAACACTAATTTTATAGGAATTTCCCCATTTGTTTTCTCTTTTGATGTTGGTATTCTGTGAAGTAATTCTCAAGTGATCTTTCTGGTCTCTTGTTGAGTAGTTTCATCTAAAACACAAACACACAAACCCCGTGGCCATCAAGTTGAGCCTGACTCTGGGACTTTCAGGAGAGAAGGTGATCTGTCTCTTGGTGTTTGCCAGGCTGCCGTGTCCTTGTGCCGTGGACCTGCTGGGTCCAATGTGTACAAGTGGTGTTATTTTAACACCGCGTCACCAAGGCTACTTGGAAATTTTCCCATGATAAATGAAATGTTCCTTTATTATACTATTTTCACTTGCAGACACATTTGGTCTAATTACTTCGGGTGTTCTTTATTAGATTGTGAATTTCCCTGTGCTCCTAATGAATACCTTGGATACTGTATGAACCGATAAATCCCTGTTTGTCACTCTACTATTATAAATACCTGTTCATTACTGCTATTTCTATTTTAAGGCTATGTTTGGCCAGTAGCCTTTGGCATGACTTTCATAATCTCTTAGAACACAGAACATAAAAAACCAATTGTAAGACAGAAAAAATATGGCAATCCACACTGTGGATAACACAGACAGTAAGTCAACTTGCTGCTAGAAACGGGTGTGTGTCTGGAATATTTTCTCCTACATTTAATTATGTAACATATTTTAAATGCAGTAATTAAAAGTATTCTGTACCAAATGCCTATCAATCTACCACCTAGGTATTGTTTTTAATCCTCTGTCTATTGTTAGTACCCACTACTTATTTGTCTGTCTTGGAAGAAGTACAATCGGAGTATTCCGTAGAGGCATGGATAGCAAGACTTCATCTTACATACTTAGGACATGTTTTCAGGAGAGTCCATTCCCTGGAGAAGGACATTCTACTTGGTGAAATGGAAGGGCAGCAGAGAAGAGGAAGGGCCTCAAGGAGCTGGATGGCTACAGTGGCTGCAACACTGGACTCCTACACAGGACCACTTGTGAGGATGCTGCAGGACTGGCAGTGGTTCATTCCGTTGTGCATGGGGTCACGATGGGTTGGACCTGACTCAAAGGCTTCTACCTTCATAACAACATTGGTGATACTGTTTTATCACACAGCCTTTGGTTTTAGCCATGCAAAGAAATGAAGTTGAGTAAGTCCCTGGTTTATGAATATCTTACTAAAATATAACTTGTACTTTCCTTTATTGTTATAAATATTTTCCCTCACATGGAAAGGATAGAAGAAATGTCTGCTTACAAAAAATTCTGTATCACAATCATCTTCACTTGGTGCATGTGGAGCTTTTAAATCATGGACAAGACTTCAAGCCAAAATCCCAAACCATATCCATTACTAGTCATCTGATTCTGTTGCATAGTGACCCAACAGGACAGAGTGAAGCTGCCACATCTTTCTCTTGTGGACTGGCTGCTGAGTTCAGACCACTGCCCTGATGATTTTCGCTTGAGCAATACGCGATGTCCAAATAAGATCCATGCACAGCTGTTTCAGTGACCCACAAATTTGACTTAAGGAACCACTGGGAGTGGATCTCCTTTGCATCTCCTTTGAAACGTACACTACTATGTAGGATCTACCATGGATAAACTTCAGAAACGTTTTGCTTAGTGGAAGGCCCCATATTTTATGTTTCTCTTTATATCATGTATCTACAGAGGCACAATGTAAATTGGTGGTGGTCAAGGCGAAGGAATAGTGGAGAACAATTGTTGAATGGGCAGAGTGTTTTTGCTTTGGGTTAATAAAAATGTTTTAGAACTCGATAAAAGTGGTGGTCAGACAGTGATGACTGTACTAAATAGGGCTTGTTCTTGGGAGCGTGACGGAAGCAGCTCATCAAACAAACCCAGCAGCTGCTGTAGAGTCAACTCCAAATCACGGCAACGCCCTATGCCTGTAAGTTGGGGGTAGAGGGTTTTCTTACTGGTTCGAAGATTTTGATGCCCAGGTGTACAAATATGGCTGATGAGAAAATCATGACCATTCTCCAGTTTGTGAGCTATCAGAGGATGACTCATCACACCTATTACTGTTTGCTGTTTTGTCAGGTAGCATATAGCATATACCATCGCATCGTATAAAGTGGAGGAAAATGCTTGTGGGAGATGAAAGGAGAATGGTGTGTGTGTATATATATGCGTGTGTGTGTGTGTGTGTGTGTACACAGAGTAAAAATGAAGTTTTTCATAAATGTATCTGGTGTCACTTATGGTTTTGTCTCCGACGTCTATGTGACTCGGGAAGCTAAGTGGCATGGGTCATTCCTGTCTTCCAAAGCAGGCTCCCTTTGGGAACAGAAGAAGTTAGAGGAAGGTCCAGAGACGGTGACATTAGTTCTTCCTTTCAAAGTGCAGAGGCTGTAACCATTTCTATAGTTGACCTTTTGTCTATTTTAGTGCGTATTTTATTCCATTGCATCAATTACACAAGTGGAATTGTTTGCAGTACCATAGTTTATAACCATTTGTCTGAAAAATAGTGTTGACCTTTGAAAGCATAATTAATGGGCATCACCCAGGCTAATCTCTTTAAGTATTTTATATAAAAGATTGGAACAATATAATATCCTTCAGAGACAAAAAAAGAAAAATCCCTAATGATGCAGTTTACAACTTTGACTCATATTATGAAACATTATCAGAGGATTAGTTGCCTCAAATTGACAGTGTTGAATAAAAACTGAACAATCATCGTTAAAGAGTTAATCACGCTCTGGCAGTTTGGGTGATGGAAGTTTGGTTCTGTCTACTTTTCAAACTCAGCCGTAATGAGAGTTGAAGGAGGTCGTTTCATTTTGCAGGTCTCCTAATTTTGCTTCTGGCTGAAGGGGTGCTGGAAGGTTTTCAGCCTCAGTGAGCAATGGGTCTCTATTATGCACAAGAGGCTGAGCTGCCTAGAAGCAGGAAAGAGCTCATTGTAGTGTTGAGCCTGTGGCCAACCGGTTACTTGTGTCCAAGTGTGTACCTGCCACCCCTGCACAAGTAGATGTAAGCTAGCCTGTTCAGAGTGATGCTCCCTCACCTGACATAGCTCCCCATAGATTTTGAGACCAAGCATCCTTTACTCAGTTCCACTCCCTACTTTACCACCAGAGATGTCGTTTCTTCAGCAACACACAGCTGAGAGGTGGCAGTTTGCCGGGATCACGATTGCTACTTTCTGTTCTTGGGACTGAAAGACAGCCATGGTGTGAACAAATGCTCTAAGGTCCATTCTTGGGCCATCTGCAGGGCTTTATTTCAGTTGTGCTTTTACTACTTCTTAGGGGATACATTTTTCCTTTCAGTGTACTGCCCTCCCGTCCATCCTCTCTCCTTAAATGGGGAGAGAGAATGAAAGGGGGAGTGCACAGGAATTGGAGAGGAGAAACAGATTATAGACACGTGTCATCCCAAGAGAATGTGGTGTCATGCCATGATCAGCCAAGGCAAGTGCTGCTCTATCATGTAAGAGCACATTTATATCATCCAGAGAAAAGGAGGAGACCCCACATCAAATTCCATAAAACGGAGTTAAATGATTTGGTTGCTTGAATGCATTTTTCTGCTGTTTTTTCCCCCTTGAATATTTCTTTCCAAAGAGTCTTAGACATTAACATTAACAATAAAATAATATCTTCCTTTTCATTTCTTCTCTATCAAACACCATCCGGCTATTATGAGAAACACAGTTTATTGTTTGTTCAGGTAGCCTCCAACTGTTTAATATAATTGCCAAATGAAAATTTTCAATGTGGCTTTGAGGATTAAATGAAGCTAAACCTACTCAGGACTTCAGCAGTCAGAATGGTAAATACCAAGCCAAACTAAACACACCGCCATTGAGTCCCTGTTGCCTAATAATGAACCTCTGTAGGTTTCCAAGCCTGTACTGTTTATGGGAGTAGACAGCAGAGCTCCTGTGTGTTTCCAACTGCAGACCATGCAGATGACAGCCCAGTGTGTGGCTTCGGAACCCACAGGCTCTTCATAATGGAAGCAAACCTTATTTAAATTGTTTGCTAAAACATCGACTAAAGACAACCCCCTTTTCACTCACTATCTTGGATTGTTGTGGTTGATGGGTCCTGGACAGTCTACTTCCACTCATAGCAACCCCACGAGAGGTGGTGGAGCTGGCTGGCCTGTGGGATCTCCTATGCTGTGAACCTCTGGGAGCGGATTGCCAGCTCTAACTCCTATGAAACTAACTAGTGGCTGGGTCTGAATGGCCAACCTTTAGGTTAGCCACTGAACCCCTAACCCTGGCACTTCCAGCTTTCCTTAGTTTGGATGATTGTGTAGACTGAAAAGACACAGAAAGAAAAGTAATAGGAGTTGGCGATATAAGTACATGGGGTAAAGTGGGTAAAGCGCCTATGATCCTGAGTTTTCAACTTGGTGGTATGTGGTACCATTCACGGAGATGGGACACTGCATGTATGTCATGACATTCATGGGTGTCATGGCTATATATATATATATATATATATATATATACTCAGTTTTCTTTCTTTGAAGAACGGCAAGTCAATCTATGCACTGAGAAATTAATTGAGAGCAAATTTTTGAAGCGATAAAATGTCTTGAGAAATAGTATTTGATATTTCAGCTAAGTGAGGTAAGTTGAAATATGTTAAACAGAATGGTTAGAACACATTATATTCCACATTAAGATTCTTTAACCTTTTGAGTTAAGCACTTTCTCAATTACTGCGTAATTGTCATCTCCAAACATTCCATAACTTAGGAAAAATACACTATATCAAAACCCTTACTGTATATTAAAATTTTCCAAGCCATAGGAGCAGAGTTGTACACTTAGAACCAGCAAGATGATTACTGAAATGTGTCATTATCTGATGACACGCAGAACGCCTTTCAACATAAAAGATACGGATAAATGCGTCATTGCTTTCCATAGATGGAATTTTCCCCCTTTGAGTCTAAGCAAGATTAATGCTCTCAACTGACATGAGGACACACCTAGGTGTGAAATGGCGAGAAAGTGTATGCAAAATGCGAACAGGGGCATGCTTAATGAAATGCACTACCTTAATTTCCCCCCCTAATACTGGTAGTTGGAGGTTGTTCTGAGATAATGATGATGCACTTGTAAATATGTTGCACTGTTTTTGTTAACAGGGATAAATCACCTCTATTTGGTCACCTCTTGCCTTGACCTCTATACCTCAGAAAAGTGATGGCAGGTCTTCGTCTGCCCACTTCAGTTTAGCAAACATGTATTGAGTGATTTCTCTGTGCCAGCTGCTATTGTCGGAACATAGCTCAAAAGGGAAGAGAGGGACCTGAGAGTACCAACTTAATTTAGGCAAATAATTAGTTCCTGGTGATCAAAGCTAATTGATGATCTAATGAAAATTAAAATAAGAAAAAAATAGGATTATCACATATGGAGCCGTTGGGACCTTGTGACTATTCCCAGCTAGGAGATTCTACTGCAGTCAGGAAAGCAATGCTGTTATTTTTCATACACGCCAAGTTATTAACAGCAGCATGCATCACACGAAAATAATATTGACTAATATATCGTGGATAGCCATGATAAGATGGCTTGCTCTGAGGGGTATAAGACAGTCACTTGCGGAGATAATGGCCTCCAATGTGGAAATACCTCAGTGAAAAGAAATATGTAGATGTAGCAGAGTCTCAAAGCCAACTAAGATGAAAAAGATAAAAATCAAGTGAAGGCAAAACTCTGCAATTTTCCATCAAGAAAGGAAACCCAGACAAAAGATCTATTTCCCTCCAAAGCTTAAGTCTAATGACCAGCGTATGGAATCATGAAGTTCCTTCTCGTCTCCTGCCTGGAAGTGGGCACCAGTATTGCCCGTGACAAGTAATGCTCGCTGCAGTGCATGGAAGCACGGGCGCCTTTGCTTTATGGTGGCGTACTTGGCACTCATCACCTATGCCCCAAACATCTATTTGGTGCTTTATATGAGAATGTGAACTCATCCAGGCAAGAGTAACATAACTTTCTGATTTTCCCATCTAATGACTCCAGCAGTAGGGAAAAAAGGTAGCATGTATCCTGACTACTTCCTCTCCAACCAGAATTTCTTCAAATGTTTTTATTATATCTTAAAAATGCGCATGACTTTTGCATTCCTTCCTATAGCTCTTTTCATGTGACTTTTGCTCCAGGTCTCTGATATCCAGGGGAAATTGGCCATAGTTATCTACTGGAGTCCCATGGGTGCACATGTACAGTTTTATTCGGACATCGCTCTCCAGGAACTCATGAAGAAGCTTGTAAACCCTATCTCAGAGTATGATGGGTTTTATGGAAAGGGAAGGGGGTGCTGGCTGTGTCGTTTCCACAGCACGGTGAACTTGCTGGTTAAGATGAATCTTGCAGATGGCCATGATTTTGGTAGAGCAGGAAAGAAAGAAAGGAGAGAAAAAAAATACAAACAAGCCCATCGAAATCGAAAGAAGATACATATCCCTGATTTGCTTTATGAGTGGAGGATGAAGTAGCAATACTTAAGAGGAGATGGACATATAAATAGAGAACAACTTATTTGAAATTCAATGTGGACTAAAATTTCTGGTTCCTAAAGCATGTCAATTATTGTCATTTAGAGCTATTTTTTTAAATGAAATCAAAGCCTGATCAATACCTCTCCAAATATATGCTTATGTTTAAAATTTTATTGTAAAAAAATCCCTTCAGATAAAAATGAAAAGTATTTTAAATTGAACTTGCATGGTGTGAGATGACAACTGAGGTCCTAGATTGACCTCAATACTCAGTTGATGGTGCATTTTGTGTTGGTTTCATCATGTCAGGAGAATCATGATTCGGTAGATAACGCATGTAAAAGGTAAAACAATGCTAACGTAATCTATGATAAAACTGACCCAGAAGTTTTGCAATCCTAACGTAATCTATGATAAAACTGACCCAGAAGTTAGAAAGAATTCAATTTGTTACTTTGAAATTGTAAGAGGGAAGTAACTGCTGTTGACAAATACTTGAATTTTGATGGAGTTAACTAAATTATTTTAAGGCATCAGTTAAAAATAATCTTTTAAAACTATTTTTAAAACATTTTATTAGGGACTCATACAACTCTTATCACAATCCATACATACATCAATAGTATAAAGCACATCTGTACATTCTTTTCATCATTTTCGAAGTATTTACTCTTCACTTAAGTCCTTTGCATCAAGTCCTCTTTTTTTCCCTCCCTCCGCGCTCCCCCCTCCCTCATGAACCCTTGTGAATTTATAAATTATTATTTTGTCGTATCTTGCCTTGTCCGGCGTCTCCCTTCACCCCCTTTTCTGTTGTCTATCACCCAGGGAGGAGGTCATATGTAGATCCTTGTAATCGGTTCCCTCTTTCCAACTCACTCACCCTCTACTCTCCCAGTATCACCCTTTACACCCCTTGGTCCTGAAGGTATCACCCGCCCTGGATTCCCTGTGCCTCCAGCTCCTATCTGCACCAGTGTACAACCTCTGCTCTATCCATACTTGCAAGGTAGAATTCGGATCATGGTAGTTGGGGAGAGGAAGCATTTAGGAACTGGAGGAAAGCTGTATTCTTCATCGGTGCTACATCGCACCCTGACTGATTCATCTCCTCCCCTAGACCCCTCTATGAGGGGATCTCCAGTGGCCGACAAATGGGCTTTAGGTCTCCACTCTGCACTTACCCCTCATTCAGTATGGTCAGATTTTTTTTTCCTGATGATGCCTTATACCTGATCCCTTTGGCACCTCGTGATCGCACAGGCTGGTGTGCTTCTTCCATGTAGGCTTTGTTGCTTCTGAGCTAGATGGCCGCTTTTTCACCTTCAAGCCTTTAAGACTCCAGACATTATCTCTTTTGATAGCCGGGCACCATCAGCTTTCTTGGCCACATTTGCTTATGCACCCATTTGTCCTCAGTGATCGTATCATGGAGGTGTGCACCCAATGAGATGATTTTTTTGCTCTTTGATGCCTGATAACTGATCCCTTCGGAACCATGTGATCACACAGGCTGGTGTGTTTTTCCATGTGGGCTTTGTTGCTTCTGAGCTAGATAGCCGCTTGTTTACCTTTAAGCCTTTAAGACTCCAGACGCTATCTCTTTTGATAGCCGGGCACCATCAGCTTTCTTCACCACATTCGCTTGTTCACCCACTTTGGTTTCAGCGGTTGTGTTGGGAGGGTGAGCATCCTAGAATGCCAATTTAATAGAAGAAAGTATTGATGCATTGAGGGAGTGCTTGAGTAGAGGGCCAAGGTCCTCCCACCACCTTAAAACTAAACCTATAAATATAGACACATAGATCTATTTCCCCATCCTCATACATATTTGCATGAACATGTCTTTGTCTAGACCTCTATAAATGCCCTTTGCCTCCTAGCTCTTTCCTCTATTTCCCTTCACTTTCCTCCTGCCCCGCTATCAAAAAGAATCTTAATGGATTAGGGATTGCTCAAGCTGGTACTCAGTTTGAGTTTGCAAATCAATTTTATTTCTTTCAAACATTGAATCTGCAATACACATGCCATTTTCATCAAAAACACTTCCCAACAGGTGGCATTGTAATCAGAAAGCGAGCTTGTTCATTTAAAACAACATAAACCTATCAAGAGATTTCATCTGTGTTCTAGATTTATTTCCTACGGTCTCTTCAACAAAATCAAAGAATATTTATTTGTCCAGTTTGCAACAGTCCACTAGCAGCTTGTCTCCTGACCAGCTATGAACTTGAGATTGCAAAGTAAATTCTAAAAGTAATTCTGCTATAACTCCATGATTGCATGCATATGAAGGACAGGGATTATCTGTTTTTAAAGATGCTGCATATACTGTGTAGTGACACATGAGGTTGACATGATTTAGAATAGACACATAACGGCACCTGGTTTGTTTCAGCTGTTTGGGGGGAAGTCTTATGGTACCATATTTCCTGAGTTCTCATGGCAGAGATAAATAGTGCTTTTGAACTGATAAAGTTTTATATATAGTATCACCTCAGTTATCCAGAATTTTTCCAATCTGTTCCCCAATTAAATTCCTGTTCCCCTCTTAAAAGGTTGTACTTTCTTACCTAGTTTCTTTCTGTCTTACTAAAATCACCCTCTCCCCCAACACAAGCACCCCTACACTCATTCTTTCATGCACCTGTTTTTTTATCCATTTAATTTCTTCTTTATAACTGTATTTAAAGTCCCTAAAGACTTACAAATTTCATCTTAATGATGTAAAGACTTATAATCTCTCCAAGTATAATATTTCTAGAGACTATTAAAAGTTTGTCATGCCAAGTAAATGTATATGATGAAATAAGTGATTCAAATAGAACAATTAACAGATGGCAGGAACAATTATGTATTCATATTCCTGGCCAACAGCATTTGGTAGATATAATTACCTTACAGGTGTTAGCTGCCCTTCTCTCATGAAATGAGACATCTCTGAACACCAGAGAGGCTCAGTTAAATGACTAATGGTCACAAATTAGTATAAAAAAATCGACTGGCTCATCTTTTCGCCACGAATCAGAAGCTAAATTCAGTTCTTGGAGTCTAGTGTGAAGTTCAGAGAAAGTGAAATTTAAATGGTAGAGCAGGTGTGGTATAATCTTAACGTTGATTGCTGGGGAGGGGGTAAAAAACCCCACCAGCATTAAAAGACATTTAAAATTCACTCAACACTTGGAAGGTACAAAGTCCAAAAAGGCAGTCATTTAGGGAAAAGGAAGCAGCTGTTAGGAAGTCTTCTTTTGAGTTTCTGTAATTACCTGAGTTTCATATGCAAAAATCACATTATCATACTATTCTCAAAAAAAAAGCTTTTTGTGTAGGTACATTTATAACCATATTTCTTTATTATCCAGAATTCCTAATACTAAAATGAAAATAGAATATAATTTTGTTATTTTAAGACTTTTTATACCTTTTAACTAGAAGTATTTGTAAATATAGATAGCCAAAGACACACAATCATTCAAACATTTTTACTTTATTTTTCTTTTGTGAAGAATAAATATTTGGTACTTCCATATAATGTTTATATCAGTTGTAACTCTCAGTTTAGGTAAGTATTAAATGAATTGCAGACCCAATTGGAAGCGATCTCCTCTAACTAAAATTTCAAGATTTTCTGTCTTCTGTTTCCATGTCAGACAATTCTGAATCTCTTAATTTGAACTAAATTCAGTTTATTGTCTTAAATCTTTCCTGGTTTGCTTGTTATTATTTTATAAAATAGTACTTTCACCAAATCTTTGAAAAATACTTAAACAGAAATTTCACTTTTTTTCAGATACTTTATTTCTGGACAGTAATAAATAATGTGTTTATACAGACTGGTAAAACCCTTCTCAAGTAATTAATTTTTTGTTCTTTTTCCTCTTCCAATTCTGTAGAACAAATAAATTTGGACAATCGGTAGGTCTAATTCATTTGATAGTTTTAAAAAAATCTGAACACAGTTTTTAGATGAAATCATTCATCAACTATATACATAGGTAGATTTTTATGTATGTATTATGGTATAATTTCCTTTGCCATGTAATCAATGAGAAGTTAGAGTTTTAGTAATGTATATTTTACTACATGAATAATGATTATTGTATAAGAAATGTGCTATAATTATTTAGGTTTTTTCTAGCATTGTATTCCCTGCGATAGCAATTGAAATCAAGTAAATGAAAAAACTCATTTTTAGTTTATTTGAAAAAGAAGTCTTTGACTTTTGTTTTATAGTTCTTATTCAATAAATGTTATGCTTTAATTTTTCCTCTTTCCTTTTTCTTGTGCAGTTAGGCATATTTCTTTTTTTCCTTTATCATGGTTAGTAGGTAGTGAGTGAAGAAACTTCTATGCAAACATTATATACACAGAGTCATCATTTGACATATTCATTCTTACCTATTTTTTATGCTAAGCATATATTAATATATTAACATTAAAAGTGTTTCTACTCCTTTGGGTCAATATGTATATGGATCCTTTTAATAGTTTTTGAATACTGGAGTTACTCCATTCTTTTTTTAAAATGAGATTGAGCTAAAAATATATTTACAAAATTTAGTTATTGTAAAAGTAATGGTTGTACTTTCACATGGGTCTATCATATTACCTTTCAGAGTAATTATTTAATATTAAGAATGAAATGCCAAAATATTATAGGAAATTTCATCTGAATTATTACACATATCAGCAAGAACAGATTTGCATAGGAGAATATCAAAATTGGTGTGCAAAAAATTATAGTAGTTATCTAAAATAAGAAGTTAAAACTATACAATGGTAGCAAAATATTGTAAAACTGAAGTGCAAATTATTTCACATTTATTTCAGATGTGTCAGAGTATGGTATAAGTTTTAAGATTTGTACTACTGAGCCCAGGGCCTGGGGCCACCATATCTGACCTCCTTCGGTTTCCCGTTTGGTGCAGCACAGAACTCCGAATGGCTTTTCTCCTCCATCTTTCTTTACCTATCCTGATATAGCCTTTCCTCCCACCATACTCTGCTGTTCTGGGTTCGATAATGCACCTCACTGGCCACTCACAGCCCACAGGCAGTACTCACAATTAAAGGCGCTTATTAGGAAAGATAACAAAAGCAGTTTGGTTCTACATCAGCACATTTTCTCAGCCAGTAGCCAAGTTTTCCCTCTGTCCCCAGCCAGGAAACCTCTGCCTTACAGTCTCCTAGTCTCTGTGCTGCTCTGCTCTGCCCCGTGGTCTCTGTGCCAGACCCTCTGGTGCCTCTGATCCTGGTGTCTGTCACTTCACACAGAGATTTCAGCATGCCCTACTTCTGATGGCCAGGGGCCTTCTCTCTCTGCATCCCCTGTGGGCTCTTCTTTAGAAGGATGGGCTTTGATGGAGATGTGGGGTGTGTTTTTACCACAATGGAAACAAAGGATGTGACTTAGTTCACAACCTCTACTAAAATTGAGACTTATTCTTACCTTAATCCTTCTAAAATGAGATTATAGCCACAAAAACATAGAGTCCAGAATTTAGAATATATCACCTAAAATGTATGACATACATTTCTACTGCTCATGTCAGATTTCTTCCAGCACTATGACCTTAGGTAAAATATTCAACTTAATTTCTCACCCACCCCCTAATTATGGGAGTTAGAGAAATTAATCGATAACTACAAGTGAGCACCAGAAAACCTCAGCCATGCCAGCCATCACGTTTCACACTTCCCTCACTCTCCTCGCCAAGTGACCCCTTCGTCTGTGCCTGATTCTGTGGACTACGAAGTCCATTGCTCTGTCTCCAGGTCTCTGAGTCCACTTATTCAGTTATGTTTCCATGCTGTGGAGATATGGTGATAGATAAGGAGCATGCTCAAGATTACTGTAGGGATTCTGAACTAATACTAAATCACTTAAATAATAGTCTAATATATTGTCACTCAATCATGCTGCCTCTGATTAATTAAAATAATTTTGTTAAAATGTTCAATTGAAAAAAATTAAATGTCTGGCAAAATAATATTAAAAGTTATTGACTTGTCCTTCTAGGTCACTCCTCATGGTATTGTAGAAATAATAAGGAAGCAAGGAAAACCATGAAGTCTTTCTCTTTGGGGCTAAAGTCAATTTGGTCCTTGGGTAAAGTTACTTTTCTAGCTATGATTTGTTCATAGGTAGCTTTAGCTCACTCTTGGGAATAACTGCCAAAGCCAGCAGCACTATTACAAATAAATTCATTGAGAGAATATTTCCATCCAGCATTATATGGTTCCGGATTTGCTCAATATAACCCAGCAAGTTTGTGAAGTGTTTTATTAGCCAAAAAGTAAATATAAAAAAAATTCTCATATTGTAGAAAACTTTTCATTTGGAAAATAAAATTGAGATTTAAACAGCAATTCAACAATAACTGAAATTTTGTATTTCAAAAGATAACCATTTTGAACATTGAAAATTTAATTTAAAGGAATAAACATCAAAAATTGTAGTTTTTGAAAAATATCCATGCTTATGAATGTTTTTACTAATGCTTTTTTCCTAAAGTTTTAAAAAAAATTATTAGTGGTTAAAGAAGCCATATAAATAAATTTACCATAGTATGGTATATTCCATTTAATTAATGGTTTTGCATTAGTCCAGCAGATGGGTGAAATTTAAATTTAGTCACATCACTTAAATTGTTCCCTGGCTGTTTCAGAACAGCAGACTTGTGCTATTAAACCGTTTAAATAACGTTTCTGATTATTCTGTTCAGGACTAAGTAGAACGTCACCTGAGAGAAATTCAACAAATGGAGGTGGTTAAATGTTCTATCTGAGTGTTACTGTCCGTGGTGAGAAACTTCAATAAAAATTATTTTAAAACACAAACAGAAAGAATAATGACTAGCTATTGAGTGAAAGTTTTTTTTTCTTCTTTTAAAACTTGTACACTGATTGAAAACAAGTCTCAATATAAATAGTTGGTTCTGAAGTGGAACGAGGTAATCGGGGGAAGCCCTCAAGATTGGTTTTAGAACTGATGTTATTAAATTATTGTTAGAGGACACGCCGAGGATACTTTATTGAGGCCATCACTTTCCTTTATTATTATCATCATGAAAATTGGGAACTTAATAAGAAAGCTGAAGAAAAATATACATATTTTTAAAACAAAATATAAAAAACAAAAGGTCATTCCCAAATGCTTGACTGCACTGTACTTACTTGCATGCAAATGGTCCAGAGGAAATCAATAAGGAAAAATATTTCAAGCCATGCATATGTATGTCAATATATATATCCTATTTATCTATCTATATGTATATATATCTCCAGCTACATAAGATTAGAAGTAGCAAGAAGTCTGGCATTCTTGCTTTTCTGTATTCTAAGTCCTAAATTCATCATTATATTTCTATTGGAGAAAGAATATACACATATATATTAGAGTTAAAAATATTACTACAAAATCATAGTAATCCTTATTAAACAAAAGTTGCAAAATGTGAACATATTATTTCTTATGAAATCCTCTGGCCAGGTCTATACACTTTCTAAGGCATTGTTTCATCTCCTAACCCTTCCGCCAAAGATTCTGCACTATTTGTTTACACCACTTGAAAACAACAATCTCGAGGGACTCAAATTGTATTCCTTTTAAGTATTCTTTGAGTTGTAGTTGAGAGACAAAAACGAAGTCCAAAGGGGCAAGATCCAAGCTCTAAGGCAAGTGAGACAAGGCTCCCAACAAGCTGGGTGGAAGGACAAGTCATGCTACTCAGAGGCCGAGCAGCTGCCGTGCGATGATGGGAATTGGCACAATGCGCCGGGATTCCTACTCCCCAAAGCAATTTCCAGTTTTCTTAAACCTTCTTCACCATGAGCCCTCATCACTCTCCTGGGTTCTTCAGGAGAATCTAGGCAGGTAATCCCTTTGGAATTAAAAACAAAAACTGGTGACCCAAACCTTCTGAGCTGCCTTCTCTGCCTTGAATTTCACTGGTTCAGCAGTTCTTCTTAGAAGCCACTATCTAGATTGGATCCTTTCTGAAGGCTCCCTAACGCGATGAAGCTAAGTGGACCACCAAGAAAACTTGTCTGCAAACATCCTCTGATTAGTGACGTGGGACAATGCTTTTCTTTGGGATAAGCTTGTGCGTTAGAACACTAACCGTTAGGGCACTTTGGGGCTTACCCTAATATGGACCTTCACATTAAACCTGGATTCCGAGCAAAGTTATTTTCCCTTTTTTACTTTGAATATAGAGCTGCTTCAAGAATTTGTACGGCATAATTGAGACTCGTTCTAAAGTATTTATTTGTGCCACCTAGATATGCCGTATTGCAAGTATATAGTGAGTCTGATTTATTGTCATTAATCAAGTAATAGCACCCTTTACTGTAAAGTCTGATGGATGAAAGAATAAAAACCGTGATTTCAATCACATGTCACTCTTACTGTAATTTACGGACATCATTGTTCACCTCTGAGCATTGCTGCTGTCACAGAAACCATCGGGGTGTGTGTAAATTCCTTCTACTTTCTACATAAACTGTCTCCTTCACTTTTTCGACTCTTGAATTATATTTCACTTAATCCCAAATAAGTAGCTTAATGGTGAAATTACAGGAAGATTTAACTCAATGCTCACTGTGAGGTGCTGTGGAGTCGAGTCAGTTTCCAGTGCATTACATGAAACACTGCCTGGGCCTGGGCCAGCCTCGCGTCGTTGCTATTTGTGAGCCTTTCTTGCTGAGCTGTTTGAGCTGCTTCACAAAGTATGACGTCCTTCTCCACTGACTGGTCTGTGCCTAGTATACATTCTTCATGACGGAGGTCTGAGAAAAATAATGTGCCAGGTAACAGATTTAATTTCCCATTTATACCATCCTAAAAATTATTCCGTACACTAGCATGTGAACATTCCGATTTTTATTCTAAGCATAAAACTAGTAATCAAATACATTTTATTTTAAAATTCATTTAACAGTCATAACATGTTTATAGCTTATAAAGTTATAGTTTTAGAGAGTTAGTATTTCCAAATAGTTGATAATAAACAATTCTGTAAAATTACTGTACAACATTTCTTTTCGCTCATTTAATTAATCTTAAATGGCTTCTATTTGCCACTCTCTACTTTCACTTTTAGAAGCATGTTTTCTCTGATGAAATAATTCCTCTTGTGCTGACTTACATTTCCATAATTTCAGACATAATCACATTTTCACCAGAGTGTATATTGGACTTGGGCAAGGGGAAAGTAGAGATGATTTTACTTGTGAGCACCAAGACTGTGTTGCCTATCGCACTTGCTGTTGGTTATTTCTAAAACCTGGCTTGTGTGAGCTAGGGGATTCTCAGGAAATGTGTTAGATTCCAAGAGTACATGACTGTCTTCAAGACAATGCACTGTTCAGGCAGGCTGGCGCCCAGAAGGATTGTGGGCCATGCTGAGAGGTGCAGGCTGGGGAGCCAGACCTTGCCTCAAATATGGAGTGCTTTGGGTGGTGGTTGGCTATATCTTGAAGGTCATCGGGGCAGAACAATGACATCATGGGGCTGTATTTTAGCCATATCACCCCGGGAGAGAGGATTTCCATGGGATGTTTTCAATCACAAAGTAGGACACACATGTGAGCAGGAAAACCACAAGACCATAATCCTGCAGTAGCGGGGACAGCGTGGCATACAGATCACCACTTCACAGCCCCACCGGCTGCACTCTGCACGTCTCTTGCTTTGCTCCGGCTGTTCCAGCCACAGCTGCCTTTGTTTCTGTAGCCCCGCGAGGCGTACCTGTGCACTTCCCCGGACCTGTGCGATGCTTCTGAGCTTCACAACAACTCGGACTCTGTCACTTTATTCGTCCTTGAAGGTCCAAAGGACACAGTCCTTCTATGAAGTCTTAATATTGACCCAAACTCTTTTCAAACGTTGTTATAGTTGTGTATGCTTTCTCAATAACATTAACCACAATTTTTGCCAAGCATTCTATGATACTTTTCATATTTGTGTGTACCTGCACTTGCACATGTGTGCACGCGCACACACACACACACACACAAAGATATGGGAGCTGCAAAAAGTTCATGGGAAAAAGGAGTCTAAAAAGACGTTTTTGAGGCCCTCTCATACATCACCATATTAAGATAGCATGCATACTCATTTGTATTTACATAGAGGCAAACCTTACGGCCAACAAGTTGATTCCAAATCATAGACCCTAGATTGCATATTTTTTAGGAGAAGACAGCCCCATCTTGAACTTGCTGAGTGACTGGTGGGTTTTAACTGCCAACCTTATGGCAAGTAGCTTAATGCCTAATCTGTGCATGTGTGGCATACCTTTTGCAACTAAAAGTACACAATTGTTAAAGAGTAGCTATGTATTTCCCTTCAGTAGATTGTTCCATCTTTATTGCCTGAGTCAGTATCTAAAACGTAATTCCGAAACTCAAAAACACTGCCATCAGGTCATTGGTGAGGCCCAGCAACCCCATAGGACAAGGTAGAACTGGCACGGAGTTCTTCCCAGATTGTCCCTGTTTATGGAAGTCGAAAGCCCCATCTTTCTCCCACAGAGTGGCTAGTGTTTTCGAACTGCGGCCCTTTCGAATGGCAGTTCAACGTGTGCCCACCATGCCATGGAATACAAAAATGTGCACAAAACAAATGAAAATCAGTATAGAACCAAAGGAATCTGAATCCAATCACTCTAATAGCAAAGGTGGCACTTTGAGGTGTAAGCTGTAGTATTGTTGATTGCCTCATATGCATGGGAAATTTAGACAATGAGAAAAACTGGGGAAAAATGGATGCATTTGAATCATGATGTTGGCAAAGGATATAGGAAATCCCATGGATTGTCAGAGAAATAACATACCTGTTTTGGTCGAAGTACAACCCAAATGCTCCTTAGAAGCGAGGATAGCGAGATTTTGTCTCATGTACTTTGGAACCGCTATCAGGAGAGGTCATTGGTGCAGGACCCGGTGTGTGGTACAGGGTAAGAAAGAGGAATCCCGTCTAGGAGATGCCTTCCTCCAATAAAAAATCCTGTAATAAGTCCTTCAATTCAATGAGTACACAGAGGCAAAAATACAACAACCGTTACGTAAGGATGGTGCTGGACTGGGCAGTTTTGCTTTGCTTTTTATTCATTTGAACATAGTTTTTCCTACTCTGTACTATGAGTCATTACTAACTGTACAGCAGTTAACAAAGAGTAACATTATTAAGACATCCGTGTAATTCCATTTTCTTTCTCTTATGTGTGTATGAAGGTTATGTGTCAATCTTTATATCAACATCATACTAAGTATTTTTCTGTGTAATTAGAACAAGGGAAAAGTAGATAGAACTGGAGGTGAGGAGATTGGTTATGAGGTAATAACTGTTTACATGAGACATGGGAGTGGAGATGAAGTGATGAGTTTTGGAATTACAAATAATAAGAATTGGTAGTCCGGTTGATATAAGCATACAGAACAGAGAGAAAAGGTTGTGTATCCAGAGTGAGTCTCAGGTTTAAGCGATTGCCCTGGTGACTGCAGAAGGCGGAATCAGGTTATGGATGCTGTTAAGAGAGAAACATGATTATTTCAGTTACTAACATGAGTTTGAGTTATCTGCAAGAAATCAAACTACATTTGTCTAGTGAATTAAGGCTATTCTAATTCACTACTGAAGTGAAAGCAAAAGAATATGACCTTTGGATTCTATGTGCTATAAACTATATTTGGTTTCCATGTTAAGATCGGCTTAGTGAATTATTAAGAGACATTCTGACTCCTCTTCCCCTGGAGGCGTATTCTAAGGTACACAGAAGCATTTGCCTGCGTGCTTGAAAATGATCTTGCCAGGGCTGGGGAATTGTCATCCCAGATAACCTGTCAAGAAGTCTTTGAGAGCTCTGGAGTTGGGATATCCTCATTCTGTGTACAACAACTGCTATGCCAATAAAATTCTGTGTGGTTTACTGAAATGTGTACTCTCCATAGGACAACTCAATGCCAGAATTCTATATTCACTTAAGAATTACTTATTCTGTATCACTTATCCTTTGCTTTTAAGGTGCTTTCAGTCTAAGGAAGTTAACAATGTGCTCATTAGGATACTGTACCTTATATATGAATCTTGACTGTTGTTTTTTGCTTTTTATTCTAAGTTTCTCTTTATATGTACTTGTCCTATGTGTGGGCAAAAACACAGTAGCATGGTAATGTGAAATGAGGTACAATTTTATAAATGTTATGTTACAAATTATAAAAAGCAAATGTTTTGAGAATAATGAGGGCAACAAATGTACAGATGTGCTTGACACAATAGATGGATATACGGATTGTGTAGGAATCATATGAGTTCCCAATAAAATGATTTAAAAAATATTAAGTTAAAGTCAATTCCCAAAATTAATATATTTCTAGGTCAATTTGTAACAATCCCTTGTGATCCACCGACTAAACTCATCAAGATTAATATTCTTATTCATGCTCAGATTTGGAAAATGACAGTAGTGATATTTATTTAATATTCAAAGAATAGATTTATTAAAGTAATAAAACCAAAATTGAACTGTTCCAAAAAGTTCCATCTCTCAAGGTTTGATGTGAATCAGTTCCACTAGGTAGGCATTACCAAAATTCCCCCTCTAACTTCCCAGTTAAAATTGTGCATTCATTTTATCAGAAGTCACTTACGGATTGTATCTTAGGTGCTGACAGCTGTGTTATCCTCTGAAAAGGGAATTTGAGGAACTTACCCTTCAGAGACACCTTAATGGAATAGTGAGTTACCCTTTGGACCACTCACTAAAAGGCCAATAGTTCGAAATCCCAAGCCTTCCACAGGAGAAGATGAGGCTTTCTACTCACATAAAGATTTGCATTCTGGAAAACCCATAGGGGCAGTTCTACTCTGTCTTATATGGTCTCGATGAGCCAGAATTGACTTGATGGCAGTGAATTTGGATTTGGGGTTTACACTTTGGAAGCATATCCAGGTTTTGATACAACAAATCATTTTTATATGATTGCATAAGACTATGCAAAGATGCTTTTTTCTACCAAAAGGATTGTGGTGTGGGAGAGTGCCTTTCCTTGAATTCAGACCCTCCACCACGTGTCTGTCAGTTTGTTGTACTGCGCTGGCCGCTGTGAGCCTTGAAGCTGTGCTACTGCTCTTTCCGGAACCAACAGGGTAGCTACAAGTGAACAGATTTCAGGGGTCTTTCAGGTAAGAACTTAAGCTTTGTGAACAGCCGCTGGCAACTCTGTGAACAGCAGTGCAATGCTGTAGATTCTGAAAGCCTCATGGATAACCTCATGAAATACTTCCAGAAGATCAACCCCTTCGGTTGGAAGCCACTGGAAATATGACTGAGGAAGAACTGCCCACCTAAACTAGAGTCAGCTTGAGTGATGTGAGTGGAGTAACGCCTTCGAAATTTCCACTGGTGGGGCACGGCTCAAATGAGACGTGACAACTGCAAACATTTGTTAATAATTGAAACTTGGAATGTGTGAAGTATGAATCTAGGAAGGTTGGGAATCATTAAAAATGAAATGGAATACATAAAGAACAACAAATACCCTAGGCGTTAGTGAGTTAAAATGGATGGAAATTGGCCACCTAGAATCAGAAAATCATACGGTTTGTGATGCTGGGAATGCCAAATTCAATAGGAAGGGCATATTAATTGGAAAAAGAAACATTTCAAGATCAATCTTGAAGTACAATGCTGTTAGTGATCAGATACTATCTAACCACATACTATGATTCAAATTTATGCACCAAGATAGTGATGCTGGATTTAAAGAATTCCATCAGTTTTCGGTCTGAAATCGATCAAATTTTCAATGAAGATGCATTGATAAATATTGGCAATTGGAACATAAACATTGGAAACAAAGAGGAAGAAACAGGAGCTGCAATAGAAAATAAAGCTGGAGATCGCATAATAGGCTTTTGTAAGATCAAGGATTTGTTCATAGCAAGTGCCTTTTTAAAGCAACACAAAAGACGAATGCATGCACGGACTGCCCCAGATGGAACACACGGAAATCAAATGGACTACATCTGTGGGAAGAGACCCTGGAGAAGCAGCTAAAACCAGACCAGGGGCCAACTGTGGAACACACCATCAATTGCTCATTTTTCAGTTTAAGTTGAAGCTGAAGGAAATTAAAACAAGTCCACACGAGACTGAATTTCTAGAACATCTCAAAACGGATTTGGCACATGCATAGCAGCGTATAGAAGCCCCGATGAGCTATGGGATGACATTAGAACATCATACTTGAAGAAAGCCAAATGTCACTAAAGAGAGGAAAGAAAGAAAATATCAAAATTAATGTCATAAGTGACTCTGATACTTGCCCCTAGTCATAGTGCAGCAAAGGCAAGTGGAAGAAATAACGCAGAGAGAGCTGAATCGAAAACTCCATAGGGCAGCTCGGGGAGACCAAGTAAAGCATTATAATGAAATGTGTTAGAAAATCAGGAAGGAGGAAGACTCTACCAGCATATATTAAACTGAAAAGAGTGAAGAAAAAGACATGACCCAGGTTGTATTGTGGAAAGATTCAATGGACAGCCCACTGACGGATGCAGGAAGCTTCAAACGCAGCTGGAAAGAAGGCAGTCACTGTACCACACTGTAGACCCAGGAGGAAGAGCTGTAACGTGCAAGATTGTGTGAGATGGCGAGAAACAAGGCGAGTGGGGTGGGACTGCAGCTCGCTGGGATTGAGAGCTGATTGCCCTGGGCATGGGATTTGCCTGCAGCTATAAACATCATGACATTGACCTGTGCATTTAGCCTCTTTCCTGCTGCCCATCCATGTTAACTAGCATGTGTCCTGCGCTTTGAAAATAACATCAAGTAACTTTAAGGGTCTTTTGTTTTTCCCTTCTCCATCTCTGTAGTGAGCTTTGTTTTGATATGTGTTCAAAGCCTTTAGATTTCATAACACCTCTTTTAGGGAAAATTTGCTTAAAGTTAATTTATTCATCACTTTCCTACTCTATGCTTAGCACTGAATAGGAAATAAGTGAAGTCGTAAATCTGCTCCTTGTCCTAGAGAAACTTGCTCTCTAGTTGAGAAAATAAGAAAAATGCTTGAAGGATCCAAACATGGATATCATTAAGCTATCCTGACATTCATGATGCATTAAATGCTTTAAGTAGACTTCAGATTTTCAACGTTAAATGTATACTTTCTTTTGTTGAAGATGTTTTACCTTAGGCTTTCTAAGATTTACAGTAATCTTTTCTCTGACTCTCAGTTAATTCCAATCAACTGTTTGACATTTGGTTATTCTATTGAAATGTCTATAGTGTTTTATGTGTTACATGTATAGGATGGTCTCTAGAGAAGGGGTTTGTTCAGTTGTTGACATTCATTTTATAAACAAATTAAGACCGGAGTAGCTTTTAATATATGTAAAATGCATAGCTTATTTACCACATGCCAGAATTTATTATTTCATATATTACTATAAGCCAGAAGTTAGAAACATCAATTGATTTTCATACTCATTCATTTAGTCTTTAATCAACCCCAATATTTACTGAACAATTGCTTTGAGAAAGTTTCAAAAGTTGATGGAAAACTGGAATTACTTTTCATTTAAATTAAAAAGTGCTTTTAATGTTAAAAAACATTTTAAAGCCCCCTTTTTATGCACCTCACATTTTACTGTGGGGAGGCAGAAAGCATTCCAGATAAATAAGTAAAATATGAATAGTAGTAGATGCTGATTCTCCCTAAGAAGCAAAATGAAGCAGTAAAGGACCTTCAAATAAACGGTCAAGGGAACCTTCTCTGAGACCATGGTAACTGAATCGGACCCTGTAGGAGATGAGGGACAAGTGGTTATCCAGGAGCCTGTTTTAGGCAGAGGTGAGAGCAAGTGCAAACACCTTGGTGAGTCTAGAATGTACGTGACATGTTTGAGCAACAGTGAGGAGGCCATTGTGACTGAGTCGGAGCAAACTCAAGAGTTGCAGGAGGGGAAGTCAAACAATGAGTCAAGGACAGAGTATCACAAGGCCTAAGAACCCGCTCAGGAATGGTGCTGGGCGGTTACTGAAGAGCGTTCCGGGATCCCTCCGAGTACTGTGTGAAAGGGGAGCCGGTGGTATCATGGTTCTGCGTTGGGCTGCTCCCTACAAGGTCAGCAGTTCTGAACAACTAGCTGTTCTGAGGGAGAAGCCTGGGGCTTTCTACTCTCAGACTCCCTGGGGACAGTTCTACACTGTCCTGTAGGGTCCCTGTCAGTCAGCCTTGGCTGGATGGCAGTAAGCGGCTTGTGTCTAGAAGCAGTGTTACTAATTCCAGTCTGAGATGAAAATGGCTAAAGTCAAATAAATAGCAATGGCAAAAGTGGTAAGTGGTTCACATATGTTGCAGGTAGAATGGAACAAATTGCCTGACAAAATCTATACTGCAGGAAGAACAAACTTGGCCGATGAGCTAGTCAATCGAAAAGAAGGAAAAGTCTTTGAGTGAATTATTTTATTAACTCATTACAATAATGGAGTCATTTCCTAAAATGGGCATGGCTGCTGGCAAGGCAGCCTGTGGACTGGCATGAGGTTAGGGTCGGAGGGCTTAAGCTTTGTGTACCCACTGGGCTACTGAATTGAGCTCTTAGCAAGCAGCAGGATATGAGTCTGGAGTTCAAGGAGAAGTCCAGCAGGAGATCAATATCCAAGTGCATTTATCTTCCCTTTTTCTATCGGGGATGAATGAATAAATATCTCAAGAGAAAAATTCTGAGGATATATGTGGAAGTTCTCCTTTCAAAGGCACGCCAAGACAGGAAGGATGGCCTGTCATCCTATCGTTGCTCAAGGTCCTTTGTCCCTTGTTTCCTCTGCACAGAGAAACACCTAGCTGTCCTTTGGGAAAAAGAAAAACTGTTATTTCCTGGGGAAACATCTTATTATCCATATCAACAGAATTTAAAATTTCCATTTACCTCTTCAGTCCAGAGCTGACTGACTCCAACTATAACAAACTATAATCTAACTCTTTATGGGCTGTCCCTTCACCACAGTTTCCATTGTAAAATGATAGGAGTCACGTCTTAGACATCTTTAGATCATAAGCAACTAGTCTGGCCCCTTTGCACTTATTTGGTAAATATTTATTAAAGATCATCATTCTTAATATTTACATGGTGTAATGCAGACTGATCATGAAGTTCTGTGTTTTAAAAAGATCTGCTGTATTTCACAAAGCTACTGGGCTATTTTCATCGTAACTCGTAATAAAAATTTGTATGCGGAATTAATGTGGAATTAATGTGTTTATATATATAGAACAAATGAGAAATATTTTTCCTGAGCATATTTTAAATGTTTACCCATTTCCCTTGTTTACTGTTCTCTTGTATCTGTTAATATTCCCCTTTTAATACATCAGTACCTACTATTAGTGGGTGAGGAAGTGGCATGGGGCCGCATCTGATCTCCTCTGGTTACACAGGGGAGAGGAAAATCTAGTTCTTCACTATCCCGAGAAGAATTGCCACAAGGCAGAGGGACGACAGGCCTGCATCTTTCGGCGTCCTTTGGTTAGTGCTCTGACACCAACCAGTGCTCCCGCTGCACTGTTTCTCTGCTGGGTTCATTATCCACTGCAACGGACACACACCACTCTCAGACAGTACTCAAGATGATGGGGGTTTATTAGAGAAGCCAACAATTTACCACAGAGCAGGATCAAGGGGGAAAAAAAGAGACAGTTTTTTGTTCACAATAGCACCTCTTCTCAGCCAGCAGCCAGGTTGGTTTCAGGTCCTCAGTCTCCGCCATGCGCTCCCTGAGCTCTGCCTTTGGAGTCAGGAACCCTTCCTGCCTCTCCCCGTCACCGACCCATGGTCTCTGGCAAAGCCCCTCACTCCTGTTCTGGCTTCTCACCCCTGGCTCTACAGGAACGCTTCTTGAAGGTGCCCCTCTGGTGGCGCTCCTCTGATGGTCTCAGGGATTGTCCCCTCCTGCTTCTGAAATGCCCCCGTCTATATACCCACAAAGCCCCCACCCCCCCCATCTATTCGTGTGTCCCGTGCCCTTCTGGAATGGTTCCACCCAGTCACTTGGTGGAAGTTACAAAAATGAACCATTTCAAGAAATTTCACCCACCGCACCAGGGTATTGCTACTGTAGAACAAGGTTAATATCAACCCCTATTTGCCGTTTGAAATGGAGTACATATGGTGTCTTGGTTTTTTGGTGTGTTTTTTAAAAAGATATTTGATCTTAAAATAACGGATTGCGTTTATCAGTACTTTCAAGGATTTAAAATGAGACTATTCATAGCATAGACTTGGTCTTGAATGTTGTAAACACTAGACGAGGATCCGCGGTGTCTCATTAATTAAGGGCTCAACTATGAACCGAAAGGTCAGTGATTGAAACCCCCCAGTCACTCCCTGGGAGAAAGCGGTGGCAGTCTGCTTCCCTGAAGAGGACAGTCTTGGAAACACACAGGGAAGTTATTGTCTGCCCTTTGAGGCTGCGAGGAGTGGGAATCAACTCAACTGCATTGGATTTAGATTATTTACTGACCTTTGAAGACTAATTTTTCCTCCAGTAATTAAGAAAAGCTGTCATCGTCACTTTATCTTGAAGGAGATCGTGAATCTTCAGTTTTAATATGGGCTTGAATTTCCCAGGTATATATTAAGCAGTTCATTATTCTTATCTCTGCCAATTTCCTAATTTACAAATGAGCTGAAGCAATTAATCCCCGCAAGTTGCCTGTATTAATTATGGGCTTAGGGTGGTTTTCCTTGCAGTTCTGTAATTCTGTTTGTCACATTTTCACCGTGTTTACTATCTCAGCTTGATGCTCGTTGACATGCTGATTCATGTTGTAGTGCACTAGATGGATCTTACTCACCCAGAGAAATGAGTCGAAAGAGGTCACCCCTTATAATCACACTGGCATTTCGAGTGTGTCTAGGCCATATATCTCCTTTTAATTTAATCTCTGAAAAATTCACAGGGATTTCGGCAGCGAAATTGTACCAATCGATAAAATTTATAATCAAGGCTGTCTAATCTCTAAACCTAATATAAAACTTCACAACTATTGATTACAAGTGAAGGATCTGCGAGCAGTTAATCATGCATGAAAGCAGGGGATAAATGGTGGCTTCAGAAACGGAAATGGACAGATGATCATCCAATCTGTCTTTTTTGTTTTCCTGAAGCCCCAGGGTGTTACCAGCCTCCTGCATTTTATAAAATCTAAAGGTTTGTTCGTA
Organism: Tenrec ecaudatus; assembly: GCF_050624435.1. Classification (NCBI taxonomy): domain Eukaryota; kingdom Metazoa; phylum Chordata; class Mammalia; order Afrosoricida; family Tenrecidae; genus Tenrec; species Tenrec ecaudatus. The sequence goes on from NC_134536.1 coordinate 42,360,262, forward strand.
GTTGTGATCAGCTTTGGAACATCTCTGCCATATAATGTAGAAGTTTCCCCTTCTGCAGGTATGAGATTAGAAAATGAATAAATCTGTTGAATAAGTTTCCAGATGGAATAAAAGGAAAGAAAAGTTTGTGTGTGAAAGGCATAATCCTCATAAGGAATAAAGTGATCAGCACATACCTGGGTCATTGTTCTAGTGTGATTCTTGGTTTTCTTTCGATGAGCACTATCTGTTATAAGGTAGTCTCACTTAAACTGAGCTCTTTAACATTGCATAAATGAACATACTTTATAATAAGTTTCTCAATATTAAATTGACTGGCTGGCTCATTGAAGAATGAATGCAAAATATTTACAAGGTGCTATGCAATTGAGGAAAGCATTTATCTGTTTCTGTATCTACAGAGTGTGATGTGCGATTTGACTTAAGTGTATTTTCGCTGTCAGTACTATCCTGTCAAAAGTAAAGAAATTTAGATTATATTCCAGAATGTGTGCTTCTTGTTTTTGAGTGCTCTTAAGTTGACTCCAACTGAGAGCAACTGTATGATCCAGTTAAAGTTAGAGACAGCAGACTGTCAGCCTTTCTCCTTTGGAATTGTTGGTTGGATTTGAACCGCCAACCTTTCAGTTAGCAGCTGGGTGCTTACCTGTTGTGTCATCAGTGTTCTTCAAGTTAAGAACACTGATGACGCAACAGGTAATATTAGTAATAAAGAAAGCAAAGTATTATAATCAGTGATAAGGAGCTGTGATGCAATGGAGCGCTGTCTATTTCCTCCATAGTATTACTTAGTGTAAATTATTGATGTATCTTGTTTGGAGAAGTATTATTATTAATTGTGAATTTAATTCATTAACTGCAGAAGCATAATAAAATACACTTGCAATCAAATAACTTAGAGAAAGTGAAAACAAATACATTAATTTAAAATCATATATATGCATTTTGTAAAACGTGATAGTATATGCTATAATATCAGAATGTTGACATATATTAAACACTCAGTACCACTGTATCTCAGCACAGCCTATTAAAAAGGATATAAAAGCTGTACACTACCCCTTTAGAGAGAGATCTCTGCCTAACACAACATGAAAGTACCAAAGGAAGAGACTGGGAATAAAGGGTATATCAAGGTGCTGAGTGACAACGAACCATAAAATCAAAATGAAATATGGCATCGGAGGGACTTCAAAAAGTTTGTTAAATCTTTTAATTCCATTTTTCATGAGCTTCTTAAAGCCTTGTTTACTGTTCTGCAATGGTCGACTAGAGTTTCTAATGCCCTTGGCTGGCTCTCAGAGCTGCTGGTGGAATGGCTGTTTACTGATTTAGGCTGGCTTTGGCTGTTACTATAGAAACACGGCCTTCTAAGAGGGAGGTTGGGGACTAGACCACTGCCACTTTCACCTCATTCCGTGAAGCAAAACAGATCTCAAGACACAGTTATAATCAAATCTTTGGTGCCAGGAACCGCAAAGGCACCTGGGAAATGGTGTAGATTCAAGAAAGGATGAGGCTATAGAGCCCTCATAAACTATTACAGAGGAAAATTGGGTTCTTAGGTTCTGTTTTCATTAACTCTCTAGCCTAGTTTATATATTTTTTAAACTCTTTTCTATGTTGCTCCAGAAATAAAACTTTACAAGCACATGCTATATAGGCCAGCAACGGTATTCAGCATGCAAAATATTTACCTCATTTTCACAAAACCTAAGAAGGAAGTAATGTATCTTCTTTTAAGGGATAGAGAAGGTATTGAAAATGCCCTCAAGAGTTTTGTCATTGCTACAAATGGCTCATCTGTAGTCTCCATATCTGTCCACTGCATAATATGAAGCAGTGTTTTACATATTCATTTTTAATACTTTTATGCATGTGTGATTGATGCTGTTGCTTAAAATTTTATGTAAAATAAACTTGGGTTTTGGGGTACAATACTAGAAATAGATGATTCTGTTTCCATTTCTTCTGTAAATTAAGTTTCCTTTTTTCCATTTTAAGTATATTCCAAGCAAAGGCAGTTACACATAGAAATGTTTCATTTGTTTTTGTTCCTTAATGAAAATATATCTTATATAAACCATCTGAAATGCATTTAAGTGGATCTACTGATTGTAAATGTATGTTCCTTCCAACCTCGTTTAATATCGCAGCTAAAAATGTAGGTGGAAAATGAAAGGATACCAAAGTTTCAATGGCCTCCTTTGAGAATCCTCTCTCATCATCAGGTAATCAGTAAGGTTTATCTATAGAAAATGAGACACTTTTGTCTTCACATACATGCACAGCATGTCACTTGGGTAGTATTCTTCTTTAAAAATTCAATGCTCTCCCCATGGAATTACTACAGTGAGGTCCAAATGTTAATTTTATTAGCAATTCCTGATGAACTTCAGTTAGACCATGCCTCATTTCATTGAACTTGATGATGCACTTAGTTTGGTTGTGGTGATGCTCATAAGCGTTACCCTCTCTGCAGGAGAGCTGAGTGAGCCGTGCGCCCCTGCCACTGCATGTCCCTCAAGTCCAACCATGCCAGCTCAGCAACAAACCCCGGAGTGCGGCCAGAAGAGCTGAGGGTGGCCTTGTGATTATTCCTGACCCGAGGCTCCCTTGTGTAGCAGCACTGATCAAGTCATCTCACCAACCCTTCATTAACTCAATTTGACTCATGAGACCAAAGAAGAAATCTATTTGGCAAGACTAATGAGGCTATAACATTGAAAAGATGTGCAGTGTAAAAGCTTGATTATTCTTTGTCTTTGCCATGAGGAAAAAAAATCCAAATATAAAAATCTAAATGAAAAGGGCTGGGTCTTTCCAAAGAATTGAAGTAATTGGGTTTTCTTTGGTTTTTGTTTTTTTCCTCTTCTAAAATGTCACACTGCTTTCTTTTAATTTTTTATCTCACCTTCATTTGGAATTTTGTTCCAATTCCCTTTGATTTCAACATTAACAAATATATTGTCTGGCAGTCAGACCATTCACCGCCC